>NC_060119.1:1158313901-1160803901 GCF_021461395.2 Schistocerca americana | reverse complement strand
ACACGCGCTGCGTGTTGTATCCACAGCCTGCTGCCACGAATTATAATGCACCTGAATACTCAACTCCATATTCTTCGCCCTCCTCTTTGATCAACTTTCAAGGGTGTTCGTTTAAACTTCATCACAGCTGTTTCGTTTCTACTTGCCTTTCGAAATATTTTCGCCTTCCTTTAGTGTTTTCTTTCCAGCATCCTCTTGTTCCTGATCCACGAGAGGCCTTCAATAATTAATGCAACACATATTTTTTCTGAAAGCAGGTTGGTTTTATTAAGGATTCCAATATACCATATTATTCCCCACTCTTTGGCTAAAAAACCATATTTTTCAAATGGTTCAAATGGCTCTGAGCACTATGCGACTTAACTTCTGAGGCCATTAGTCGCCTAGAACTTAGAACTAATTAAACCTAACTAACCTAACGACATCACACACATCCATTCCCGAGGCAGGATTCGAACCTGCGACCGTAGCGGTCGCTCGGCTCCAGACTGTAGCGCCTAGAACCGCATGGTCATTCCGGCCGGCCACGAAGAAGACAATGGCGTTTCAGATGTTATACAGGGTATTCCAAAAATACTTTTACTAAAGCTGGTCCTGTTCCATACACCAAAACTAAGAAGCTCGTATAACAATGTATTCGAAAATCCTTCGTTTTCGAGCTATTACTGAGAGTTCACTTCAATGGCTTTCCAGGCACAACCCAACAACTTCACTTTTCTAGGCGATGCACCCGTTTGACTCAATATATCCTAGACGGCATTGTGTTGCCACGGCGACTTGTTTACATTTTTCATTCGTCTGTCTTCGACGTGTCCATCGCGTACGTGTGCGACAGGTAGTGAGTTAATTAAAAATGCTCCATTCAAATATGGCAGCAATCCACTTCACCAGCAGGGAAACGTGATTTTTATGTACGATCGCTCGAATGGTAATGGACACAAGGCTACACGGCTGTATCAGAGGGCATTTCCAGACCGAAGACAAAAGACTCATCCAAACTTTGGTAGTGTGCATCGTCGCGTTGTCGGGACAGGATCTGTAGCACCACAGACTAAGGATCGAGGAGGACTACAAGTTGCTCGTACACCTGACCAGGAAGAGCACGTTCTATGGGCTGTCGAAGAAGAGTAAGGTACCGCTTACAGCACAAGCGGACCTGGCATGTCGTACACTTCCAAGTTCAGCATCGAGGGCATTTCGCGAGCGACTCATGTTTCTGTATCATCTTCAACGTGTGCAGGGCCTTAACGCCTCCCGATCGCTCAGCACGGGAGAACTTTTGCCGATGATTTGTTGCACAAAATGGCTATCCGTTGTTTGTGTCTTCAGTTTTGTTTAGAGATGAAGCAACGTTTGGAGGAGATAGTACAACAAATTTCCACAACCAACACATATGGTCCGACACCAATCCTCATGCTACACTTCAGGTTAGACGTCAGCATCGGTTTAAGATCACTGTGTAGGCTGGAATTGAAGGTTACAGTTTGATAGGGCTATACCCCGCGCGGGATTAGCCGAGCGGCCTAAGGCGCTGCTGTCATGGACTGTGCGGCTGATCCCGGCGGAGGTTCGAGTCCTCCCTCGGGCATGGGTGTGTGTGTTCGTCCTTAGGATAATTTAGGTTAAGTAGTGTGTAAGCTTAGGGACTGATGACCTTAGCAGTTAAATCCCATAAGATTTCACAAATTTGAAAATTATACGTTCTCCCAGCATGTCTCACAGGTTCTCTGTACGTGGTTGGTTGGTTGGTTTGGGGAAGGAGACCAGACAGCGTGGTCATCGGTCTCATCGGATTAGGGAAGGATGGGGAAGGAAGTCGGCCGTGCCCTTTCGGAGGAACCATCCCGGCATTGGCCTGGAGTGATTAGGGAAATCACGGAAAACCTAAATCAGGATGGCCGGACGCGGGAGTGAACCGTCGTCCTCCCGAATGCGAGCCCAGTGTCTAACCACTGCGCCACCTCGCTCGGTCTCTGTACGTGGATTATGTTCAGAACAACCTCCAAAACCCAATATAAGATACGTCCCGGCAAATAAGAAGAAACATGTTGTTTATGCATGATGGAGTTCCAGCACATTTCTGTCTCAGTTATTGAGATGCCATGATAGATGGATAGGTAGAGGAGGGCCAATTCTATGACAAGAACGTTCCCCCTACCTCAGTCTTTGGGACTTATCTATGGGGGCAACTTCAGCAAATGGTTTATACAGCCGACCACCCGGATACAGAAAATTCTTCATCAGCGTGTCACTGAAGCATGCAAAACCATTCGAAACAGTCATGAGTATCTGAACGGATGTGACAGTCCATGATTCGACGAGTGTATGTGTGTTTAGGACCAAGGGTATGGCATCTAGAGCATTTATTACGAGTTTGTGTTGACAAGTTCCAACCACCTAAATTGTAAACACTGATTAATAACTCAAAAATGGCGGACTCTCGGACTATATTGTTTCTTGTTTTGGTGTAAGGAGTCTGTTCAAATGGTTCAAATGGCTCTGAGCACTATGGGTCTTAACATCTGAGGTCATCAGTCCCTTAGAACTTAGAACTAGTTAAACCTAACTAACCTAAGGAGATCATACACATCCATGCCCAAGGCAGGATTCTAACCTGCGACCATAGCGGTCGCTCGGTTCCAGACTGAAGCGCCTAGAACCGCTCGGCCACACCGTCCAACCAAGGAGCCTGTCCCCAGAGTTTGTAAAAGTATTTTAAGTTGGTGGGGGAAAGTATTCGAAACTGTTAACATGTTCATTGAGGGAAAGGAGAGAGGGGGAGTTTGACGTTTTTTTGGCTACGAGACCATGAGACAGCCTGTTGTTCTGTTTCGCCAGTGTACATCAAATACCGTACGTCGAAAGCTACGCGCTGAAGATGTCTAATGTAAAAAAAAAATGGACGTAATTTTGTGACGGAGAGTTTGTGTACTTCGGATGCAACTTGTGAGCGTGAAAGAGCCTGATTTTGGACTGAGCTGTGTGTCGCGTCTCTAAGGCATGCTAATCCGAGAAACTGTTGCCCCAGCAGGAAGCCGTGGCGTGTGCGGTATCGCGTTCTCTCGGACGGCATCAGCGTAGCGGTTCAGACTGCGCCCGCTCGCGTGTGAATCCATTTAGCGCGCCGGCGCCAGCCAAGTTCAGGGCGAGCGGCGTAGCGGAACGGCGCCGGAGCTGCGATCGTGACGTCAGGCCTGGTTCGCGCATGCGCTCTGCGGTAACGGGGCGGGCACTCTCGCGAAGTGGACACTATTAGCGCGTTGCGCTAATTGGTGTAGCCGTAACTATATCCTCAACTGAGGGTCACCCAGCGAAGGGCACCCCAAACAAAGCTACGAGACTGTCACAATTCCTCCGTCTAGACCCACAGGCACCCGTATTTGCACAGAAAGAGGTGGAGCAGTGGTTACGGCGCCACACGTTTATTTCTTCTGTCGTTGCCATTTTTACAAATTAAACAGATATAACGATACGTGACCTCGGACTTTAGCAGTAATTAAAGTCGATCGACAGAGGAAAGAACTGGGCAACATTCATCCTGCAAACCTCTTCGTCAATCTAGCATCGTGACTGAAAGTAAGCACAGAATATTCGAATTTTGTAAAACGGGCAGCGCACACTTATTATCACTGATATCAGTTTGTTTTAGCTACAGTAGTTCTTGTCATGTTTCTTGACTCCCGGAAAGCCTACAACGCATTTACGGACGGCAGCCTCGTTAAACGTTTGCCAGGCTGCAGCGTGTGGTTCATTTTCTTCGTCAAACTGTACGTCTCCCTGTAACTGGGTGGGTAAGTCAGTTCAATGGTCGTAGGTAGAAAAACATACCTTCTACAACAAGACTGTCTCAATTTTCTTTTTGTTGCGATTTAATACAATATTATAGTTGTTTCTCGCATCCTAGATTCCAAACTCTTCTACCTTTCCAGTCTTCCTCCTGAAAGTTCCTCATTGCTTCGTTCTTCCCATGTTTCCAGGAGAATTCTTGCAACAGATTTACAAAAAATTAGAATACGATATATGTATAAAAACAATATGCTACGTATATTTCTCATATGTTCACAAGTGACATTGCAACTACATCCATGTGTTATGGTACGGTTTACCTACAGTGCTTATTACATAAGCGTAGAACGCGCTGCGTTTTTCCGACTTCTTACTTTTGATTGTTGATCGAATTGAAATTCATGTAAGTTCTTCCGACGCAAACCTGAACTATTTGTAATTCTTATAAAATAAATGCGCTACCACTGACACTTAACTAACAGTGTAAATGTCATAATTTTGTACAAAAATTTAATCCCATCATATGATTAAAATACTTTTGTTATAAAGCGATCTACGGGAGACCTTTTTCGGAAGTATAATGTGTATTCCCTGATGACAAAAAGCATCGAGTGTTATAGCTGCTCTATTACTAAATGTGTTTTATTTTATCAGAGTCGAACCTGCTTGTATTTGGTGATGTTTTCCATGTAACTGATCAAAATCAAAACTAACTACTTACGTAAATAAATTTTGTATGTATTAACAGACTCAGATACGTAATACACGTACGCAATATCTATACTATCAAAAATGGTTCAAATGGCTCTGAGCACTATGGGACTCAACTGCTGAGGTCATTAGTGCCCTAGAACTTAGAACTAGTTAAACCTAAATAACCTAAGGACATCACAAACATCCATGCCCGAGGCAGGATTCGAACCTGCGACCGTAGCGGTCTTGCGGTTCTAGACTGCAGCGCCTTTAACCGCACGGCCACTTCGGTCTATACTATCACGGACGCAGGGAAAGCCGTAAGTAAAGCGACTAAAAAATATTTTCTACGTTGCTTGAAAGTTATTTTCCTTCGAAAACGATCAATGTTCCTTTATTGTGACTAATTCAGAAAAGATTAATGAAGATCTCCTCATTGATGGTGAAAACTTTATCCTGCAAACGAAACGTAATTTCATAATATGGCATTTAATTATAAATGAACATCAGAGAGAATAACTATTAGTTACCAGTAAAATGGTGCAAGTGGCTCTGAGCACTATGGGACTTAACATCTGAGGTCATCAGTCCCCTAGAACTTAGAACTACTTAAACCTAACTAACCTAAGGACCACACACACATCCATGCCCGAGGCAGGATTCGAACCTGCGACCAAAGCGGTCGCGCGGTTCCTGACTGTAGCGCCTAGAACCGCTCGGGCACCCCGGCCGGCAATTACCAGTACATTTCATTCTTCTTCTTCATTTTCTTCTTCTTAAAGGCACACATGATCTTACCATCGCAATCTTTTTTCTTCATTCAGTGGTGCCGAGATTGATTTTCTTATATATGTTTTCCGATGTGTTCTAAGTAACATTTGGATTGAACACAGCCTTAGCTTAATTTTTTAAAGGAAGTCTGTGCTATACAATGGCGTACTGTCTATTGCTGTGAGTGTTACCGTGGAGTATCAGCAGGAACAGCAGGGGCTGTCTATCGGCAGTGGCTGGCAACAGAATCAGCACTAGATTTTTTGGGTTATCTACTTATGAAGACCGAGAGCGGTGACGCAGTCGTTAGCACATCGGATTCGCATTTGCGAGGACGACGGTTCAAACGAGCGTCCGACCATCCTGATTTAGGTTTTCCTTGATTTCCCTAAATCGCTTCACCTAAATGCCTGGATCGTTCCTTTGAAAGGTCACGGCCGACTTCCTTCCCCATCGTTCCCTAACCCTATGGGACCGAAGACCTCGTTGTTTGCTCCATTGCCCCAAATCAACCAACCAACATATCAAGACACTGCCTGCTTCTAGAGACCGACATTGGCCTTTAATCGTGGACACGGTTAACCTACGTCGACTTCTTTTAGGAACTGTAAAAATGACGCGTGTGTGTGTGTGTGTGTGTGTGTGTGTGTGTGTGACTACATAAATGTATTTTCGTGGTGCGATAAATAAATACACTACGATGCAATTTCCTGTCTAATGCTCGTAGTTTTACTGAAAAACAGCGCTGAACGTATGAGAGGCACGGTTCTCTACTTCGCCAGGGAAGTACGCTTGCCGGACCCGCGCTCTGAGGTTGAGACCGAAACCGAACAAAAGGGAACACAAAAGCCGGAGACGCTGAAGGCGCCACTTGCCACGAAAAGAATGACGGCCGAGTTATTAGTCACAAGCGCCTCCGTAAATAGAAGCGGACGCGTAACGGGAAGTCCCGCCGACTACACGAGCCTCTCGCCCTGGCTGGAGAACAGAGTGGTCGCCAGTGACACGGCGTGTTTGGAAGCAGCGAGAAGACAGCCGTAACGAGCCTGCTGCCTACTGACAAGGGAACCTCCTCATCGCACCCCCCTCAGATTTAGTTATAAGTTGGCACAGGGATAGGCCTTGAAAAACTGTACACAGATCAATCGAGAAAACAGGAAGAAGTTGTGTGGAACTATGAAAAAAATAAGCAAAATATACAAACTGAGTAGTCCATGTGCAAGCTAGGCAACATTAAGGAGCGTGTTAGCGTACGAGCGCCGTGGTCCCGTGGTTAGCGTGAGCAGCTGCCGAATGACAGGTCCTGGGTTCAAATCTTCTCTCGAGTGAGAAGTTTAATTTTTTATTTTCAGATAATTATCAAAGTTCAATCACTCACACATAATCAACTTCGCTCTCCAAAATTCCAGGACATGTTCAGATTTGCTTGGACATAAACAGGATTTGACGGTCTACGCACAGAAACATTTGAAAACGTAAAAAAAAACATATGTTTTGACAGAGCACAGGGAAAACTGTGCGACTGTGAAACTGTTGCATTCATTTGATGCAGTTTATGTGACAAACTCTTATGTTTTCATCACTTTTTTGGGAGTGATTATCACATGCACAAGAAAACCTAAATCGGGTAAGTTAGAAGAATCTTTTTACCCATTCGCCAAGTGTGCAAGTTAGGTGGGTCGACAATATATTCCTGTCATGCGACGCACATGCCGTCACCAGTGTCGTAAAGAATATATCAGACGTGTTTTCCTGTAGAGGAATCGGTTGAGCTATGACCTTGCGATCAAATGTTTTCGGTTCCTATTGGAGAGGCACGTCCTTTCGTCTACTAATCGCACGGTTTTGCGGTGCGGTCGCAAAACACAGACACTAAACTTATTACAGTGAACAGAGACGTCAATGAATGAACGGACAGATCGTAACTTTGCGAAAATAAAGAAAGTAAAATTTTTACTCGAAGGAGGATTCGAACCAAGGACCTTTCGTTCCGCAGTTGTTCACTCTAACCACGAGACCACGGCGCTCATCAACTACTGTTGTCCATTATGTTGCCTATCTTCCACATGGACTACTCAGTTTGTATATTTTGCTTATTTTTTCATAGTTACACACAACTTCTTCCTGTTTTCTCGATTGATCTGTGTTCAGTTTTTCAAGGCCTATCCACTGTGTCAATTTATAACTAAATCTGAGGGGGGTGCGATGGGGAGGTTCCCTTGTGAGAGATGGCCCCGAGGACGGGTCTATTAAGTATCCAGCGGCAAATGTGCCCAGTAGTGACTGCTAGATCTACTCCCTTAGAGATCCCTTACTGCGAACCAAAACTGTTGATATTTTTAGAAATGTGGGGTCTGACATATCGATGTTTAAAGAGATATCGTTATAGGACCTCGACCTAAAGAGAAAAAAAGTATCAATGTAGCGACAGTAAAAATATAGTCGTACGGACCTGTAAAAATATCGGCAGCACATTGCAAATCTATCGCCGTTTTAGCCGGCCGCTGTGGTCGAGCGGTTCTAGGAGCTGGAGTCCGGAACCTCGTTGCTGCTACGGTCGCAGGTTCGAATCCTGCCTCGGGCACGGATGTGTGTGATGTCCTTATATTAGTTAGGTTTAAGTCGTTCTAAATCTAGGGGATTGATGACCTCAGGTGTTAAGTCCCATAGTGCTTATAGCCATTTGATCCATATCGCCGTTTTAGAGCTGTATGTTTTTGAGTACTGATTTATTATTAGATATGCTATACACCAATAAGCAAGCAGCCTGCTTATCCTTCCTTAGAGCAAAAATTAAAGGAAAACGATGCACGTTCACGCTTGGCGATGACCAATTTGCTAACGATGGTAACTGCATGTAAGTGGCACAATGAAAGGTGTCGCATAGCTCCGTCGTTCGGATTTGTCCGTAACAGGTCATGTCGACTTCCCCGGTTTTTCATTTCCGCACACGCCATAGACCTAGCAGCTGTAGTGTCAAAATTGTGTGGTGAAGCTAAACGTCGTTGCTACCGTTGGAAGCGCCAACTACGCCAGCATTTCCTCTCACACGTCTCCGCCCATCGCAAAGACTAGTCTCGTCATTATGCTTTTGTTCATCATCTTCAGCAACTGTTTTTGAAGAAAGCCGATGTGAAGAAGTAGCACACTAGAAGCGTTAGAAATTATTTCTTAACGCAACTGGTCTGCTATTTCTTCACACCGGAAATCTCGTTATTCCATTCACCCCCCCCCCCCCCCCCAAAGTGCACTCGGAGTTATTCTTTTGTGTCACGTGTAATTGCTTCACACAGTCAAAGAGAAAGATGGGACGTCACGAAAGCTCAAAAAGTAGTAACACTCCTTCACACAGCGAAAGTAAAATTATGTTCTACTACAATTTCAAAAGAACAACTTCAAGTATTTATCGAAAATTGTGAATAAAGTGTAACATAAAATAAAAAATATCGGTACACGATATTGCCATTTTGATATAGTAGATCGTCGGAAAAGATATCGCCGATATGTATCGAAATTTTTTTTGAGAAGTATCGATAATTTGTCAAAAGCACTTGTATGTACGTATATGCAGATGAACACTCATGCTCATAAATTAAGGATAATGCTGATACATGGTGAAACAAAGCTCTTGTGGGCGGTTTGCGGGTTTAAATCACGTAAGGGTATGACCATGCGGTGCATTTGACCTGCGGACGTCGCAAGGTGGCGCGGGTAGCAGTCCACATACGCAGAGGTGTGTTGGTGCTTGTCAGAGTACAGTGCAGCTAGTAAGTGTGCAGACGTTTTCAGACGTGCTAATGGTGACTGTGTGTTGAAAATGGCTCAAGGAATACATATCGATGACGTTATGAGGTGTAGAATACTAGGGTAACTGGAGGCTGATCAAACACAGCAGGTCGTAGCACGGGCCCTGCGTGTGCCACAAAGTGTGATCTCAAGATTATGGCAACGATTCCCGCAGACAGGCAACGTGTCCAGGCCCTACAGTATGGGACGCCCACAGTGTACAACACCACAAGAAGACCGATATCTCACCAGCAGTGCCCGCAGACGGCCACGGAGTACTGCAGCTAGCCTTGTTCGGGACCTTACCGCAGCCACTGGAACAGTTGTCTCCAGACACACGGTCTACAGACGACTGAAAAGTCATGGTTTATTCGCCCGGATAACTGCAAGGTGCATTCCACTGACCCGTGGTCACAGGAGAGCCCGTAAAACCTTGTGTCAAGAACACAGTACACGGTCACTGGTACAGTGGTTCAAAATGGTTCAAATGGCTCTGAGCACTATGGGACTCAACTGCTGAGGTCATTAGTCCCCTAGAACTTAGAACTAGTTAAACCTAACTAACCTAAGGACATCACAAACATCCATGCCCGAGGCAGGATTCGAACCTGCGACCGCAGCGGTCTTGCGGTTCCAGACTGCAGCGCCTTTAACCGCACGGCCACTTCGGCCGGCACTGGTACAGTGGTCCCAGGTTATGTTCACGGACGAGTCCAGGTATAGTCTGAACAGTGATTCTCACCGGGTTTTCATCTAGCGTGAACCAGGATCCAGATACCAACCCCTTAATGTCCTTGAAAGGGACCTGTATGGAGGTCGTGGTTCGATAGTGTGGGGTGAGATTATGATTGGTGCACGTACACCCCCGCATGTCTTTGACAGAGGAACCGTAACATCATTTTCCACCAGTATGTCCACCTTTTCAGGGATGCAGTCGGTCCCACCTTCCTCCTGATGGATGATAACGCACGGCCCCACCGAGCTGCCATCGTGGAGGAGTATATCATGCGAATTGAGTGGCCTGCCTGTTCTCCAGACCTAAAACCCATCGAGCACATCTGGGATGCTCTCGGTCCACGTATCGCTGCACGTCTTCAAACCCCTACGACACTTCAGAAGCTCCAACAAGCACTGGTGCAAGAATGGGAGGCTATACCCCAGCAGCTGCTCGACCACGTGATCCAGAGTATGCCAGCCAACCCGTTGTGCGGCCTTTGTACGTGTGCATGGTGATCATATCCCATATTGATGTCGGGGTACATGCGCAGGAAACAGTGGTGTTTTGTTGCACACGTGTTTCGGGACGGTTTTCTCAACTTATCACCAATACCGTGGACTCACAGATCTGTGTCGTGTGTGTTTCCTGTGTGCCTATGCGATTAGCGCCAGTTTTGTGTAGTGCCACGATGTGTGGCACCACATTCTGCAATTATCCTTAATTTATGAGCATCAGTGTAGACGAAATTTGTCTCACTGAGTTCAGGTTTAAACTCTGGGCAGGGCAGTCAATTTCAGGAATGTTATTGTCCACAAACCGTTGCCCCACAGTTGCTACTTTTTGATAGGGTACATTGTCACGCTGATATAAACGTGGTCGTCTGCGAACTGTTCCTCTAGTGTATACAGGGTGACAATTACTGAACATATGAAACAAAATTGTCATAACGTCTGAACAGTTTGCGCTGGGACGTTCAAACAGCGCGGTTGGTAGCGGCGCATGATGGAAATTTGTATGGTATATATGGTTTAGTTTACCGACGAAGCCCACTTTCATTTGGATGGGTTCGTCAATAAGCAAAATTTGCGCCTTTGGGGACTGAGAATCCGCATTTCGCGATCGAGAAGTCTCTTCACCCTCAGCGGGTGACTGTGTGGTGCGTAACGTCCACTCACGGAATAATCGGCGCGATATTGCTTGATGGAACGGTGACTACCGAACGGTACGTGAAGGTTTTGGGAGGTGATATCATCCCCATTGCCCAAAGTGACTCTGATTTTGGCAAGATGTGGTCCATCCAAGACGGAGCTCGACCCCATCGAAGCAGGAGAGTGTTTGATGTCCTGGAGGAGCACTTTGGGGGGCCGCATGCTGGCTCTGAGGTACCCAGAGGCCACTGGCATGCGCCTCGATTTGCCGCCATATTCTCCGGATCTGAACACATGCGACTCCTCTTTGTGGTACTATATTAAAGACAATGTGTACAGTAATAACCCCAAAACCATTGTTGAGCTGAAAACAACCATTCAAGAAGTCATATCGGCAGCATGGATGTTCCGACACTTCAGCGGGTCATGCAGAATTTCGCTGTTCGTCTGCGCCACATCATCGCCAATGATGGCAGGCATATCGAACGTTTCATAACCTAAATCCGAATAACTGTAGTGACGTTTAAATAGGAGTGTGCACGCTATAGTTAGCTGCAGAAATGTGTGATTTACGAAGAGCTACTTGACCGTTGTACCCCATTCTTTTTAACTCCCTACGCAAGGTCTTTGTCCTTGCTGCTTGCTGGACGGCTGCTAGCACTTTGTAACTCAGGAACGATTCATTCTGCTGATTTCACGCGACTTTTCACAGCCAGTCTCCACAACGGTTTGACGGTCCCTCTCCGTAAATATATGATGCCTGGCTGGTGTTAGTTTAGCTGCGGATGTTTCTTCGCGTTTCCACTTCACAATCACATCAACTGTAGTAGACTTGGGCAGCTGTGGAACGGTTGAAATGTTCCTGATGAATCTGTTACTCAGTTGACGCTCACTGAAAAGTCCACGTGAAAAGGGACTGATCTCTTCTGCCCTATCCACACTGCTGTTACTGCTTCTCTACTTACGCGACAACTCCCTCCCCCCCCCCCCCCCCCCACCACCACCCACCCCCTCCGCTTCCGCCTCTTTTATACTGGTGGGACCGCCTCGGCTGATATCCAGTGGCCAATTAAGCATTACATAGAAGTGTTCGGGTAGTTGTGATCAGATAGCTTCAACTGAGAACGTTGTATCTGTGTGTTACACTGTGCTAACGTGAGTGGCAAGTAGATGAAATGGTGGCGAGCTGCATCAAGTCAATTAGAAGACTGATGATTATATGAATTCGTGGTCTCTGTTCCTCCGGCCAAGTCCGAAAGAACAGACACCACGCATTTATATAATTTGATTGGAGTAGCTGGGCAATGGATCCACCATCTTCAGTGCTGATGCAAAAGTAAGACCGGCCTCCTGTGGGACTCTGAGAGCGAACATGGAGGAAACGGACAGAGATAGCCGATAGGTGGCGCTCGATGGGAATGGGAATCGGCCGTGAGGCATGTCGAGATAGTCCGCGCAGGTACGATGATGCTGTGTCCCAGATAGCGCAGTGGTTAACGCACCTGCCTAGTAAGCAAGAGGTCCCGGGTTCGAATCCCGGTGCGGTACACACTTTCACTCGTCGCCTCTGATTCCGCGTAATGTCCCGATACAGCTAATAGCAGTGATCCCTTCCCTTTCCTTTCTTACCCTCTCGACCTTCAATTTACATAGAAGAGCGACGACAATAAAGGAGAAGGCCCATTAAAATCAATCCCTAAAAAAGTCGGGGATGAGCCTGAAATTAATCTGGGCTAGTTCTCTACTAGACGTCGTTCACTTGGAGACGGTGTATCCCTCTGTCGATTGGAAAATCGGTTCACCTACTCATTTATAAATAAATATGCCGTGCAGATCGAATCCTACTCTAAGTTAACTTATTCGCTGTTTTTGAAATCTTACGACACGTGAAAGTCTTCGTTAAGTAGCAGAAAAATATTTAGGACCGACAAGGTACCGAATTATGAACATTAAGCTTGTCCACCCAACGCCTAAAATTCAGCACCTTAGAAATGGCGAATTTCCGAAATTTCAGCGCAGTTTTGCTATTTGGGAGCCAAAATAGCTGACGATGGCCGAAGCAGAAAGCACGTAAAATGCGGATCGATAACAGCAACATAAGTGTTTCTAAAAGAGAAATTTATTAAAAAATTAATATATAAATAATGTTTGGACGTCTTTTGTGAAGATTTTTCATTGGAGTGTGGCCTTGTACGAAAGTGAAACGTTGGCGATAAAGTTCAGATATGAAGAAGATAGATGCTTTTGAAATGGATGCAGTAATTCTGCAGACATGAGGAGCCTTGTGCAGGTTAGAGTAGTGGGCCACTGTGTGGCCATAGGCTCATAGCTAAATACGATATTGCAGTGCCTGTGTTATTCTGAATAAAGTTCCTTTGGACATTTAATGTGTAACAACTATATTCTAGCGCATCAGCTACAGAAAAGATTGAAATTCGTGAAGAGCAGTCGGAAGTGAGGCTAGCTAAAAAGGCGCCATCGCTTGGCACGACTTTCCTCCTGTTCTGACGGGTACCTCTGTTTAGATGCTGTGAGCGCGTGCTGCGTGGGTCAAGAGCCCTCGCAGCAGCCGTTTGCCGACAAAACCTCCGTCGTGGGCGGCCGCATTCCTGAGAGAACTTTCACGCAGACGGGGCAGGAAATTGATAATCTCTCCTCCCACAGTGAGCGGCTGCAGAAGCCGTCATTACGCGGAGAGGCCGTGCGGAACTGTTGCTCCGAGTCCTCTTTACTGCTGCTGCGCGGGTTTCTTCTTCTCTGGCATCAGCGTGGATCATCTGGGAGTGCAGGCCGCCGGAACGAAAAGAGGAAAACAGACAAACGCTGCTGCGAGAACAGCTGTATCATCGCTGGAACACAGCGAATTACGTGGGGTAGCGAAGGCATCCGCGATCTGTAATGCGTTGGATTTAATACGGCTAGTTCTTGGTGTAGAACAGTGTAACGCCGGTAAGAGTATAGTGACGTTTACCACGAATCGTGCCCAAAATATTCAGATCGTCAAATAGACGAATTTATTCTAGTTTTACCGGGATCTACATACGAAACATCTGTTTTAATGATAATCTTCCGTATAGGTTGTCCTTATTTTGACTAGGATACCTCTGTTTTTCACCGTGGCTGGACTTTAAAATAAACACCAAGTCAAGTATTTCTTGAACAGTTGTACAAGCTATTCAAGAAATACTTGGTGTCATGTTGTTTATTTTGAAGACCGACAACCCAGCTACATTTCAACAACGTACGAGCAACATAAATAAACTATAGGGGTAGGGAAAAGATTAACCTATAAGTTTGTATCTTCTGTCACGCATATCCTCTCCAGCGTAAATAGATTACAGACTTGAACTCTGCCATCAAATCGTGAAGGAACGTAAGGCACTTGCCTATATAATTAGGGCGACATGAGATAAGATCTCTATTCCCAACAATAGCGCTGTGCTCTATCTAGATGTCTCTCACAAAGAGCTAAGTCTGAACCCGTTACCACCGGTCTAGTTTTAACCCAAGAGCTTAAGAAGATGCTGTTGCTCATCATGGGATAAACGAAACATAGATCAATTTATAATAGGATTGTTTGGCGTAATGGATTTCCCAAACCGATGCTAACAATTTAAACGCATCTAATTGCTCCTTGCTACACATTAGAATTGTAGAGACTTTCTCCAGTCGTAGTAACCGTCAAATACACTGATGAGAGGAAAATAGTCTCCTCCTCCAAAAAAAAAAAAAAAAAAAAAATTAATGAGGATCCAGAAAGTATTTTTCACTCTCCAGGGGAGTGTGCGAGTTTTGAGACTTGCCAGCAGGTTTAAACTGTGGCCGGAACAGGATTCGAATGCAGTAGCAGCTGCATTGGAGATGTGGTGCTACAGAAGATTGTTGAAAACTGTTTTTGTTGTTGTCTTTAGTCCCGAGACTGGTTTGATGCAGCTCTCATACAGTAAAGCTGCATGCCCTCGGGAAAAATTACGGCTGTATTTTCCCCTTGCTTTCGGCCGTTCGCAGTACCAGCACAGTAAGGCCGTTTTGGTTAGTGTTACAAGGCCAGATCAGTCAATCATCCAGACTGTTGGCCCTGCAACCACTGAAAAGGCTGCTGCCCTTCTTCAGGAACCACACGTTTGTCTGCCCTCTCAACAGATACCCCTCCGTTGTGGTTGCACCTACGGTACGGCTATCTGTATCGCTGAGGCACGCAAGCTTCCCCACCAACGGCAAGGTCCTTGGTTCATGGGGGTAGGGTTGAAAACTAGGTGGACTAATAAGGTAAGGAATGAGGAGATTCTGCGCAGAATCGGAGAGGAAAGGAATACGTGGAAAGCACAAACAAGAAGAAGGGTAAGGATGATAGGACATATGATAAAACATCAGGAAATGACTTCCATCGTACTAGAGGGAGGTGTAGAGGGTAAAAACTGCAGAGGAAGACGGACAGGAATATGACTACGAAGGCTTTCCCGGCATAATAATTGATAATATTCTTCTCGGGTGTGCAGCCGGATCATAACGTCTTCATGACACAATATTTCCGCGGTCCAACTGGCCGCCATCTTCAGGTGAGAGTGCTGGTACACGATCTCGCCGGAACTGATTTCTCAGCAAAGCGGCGGCCCCTATTTAGGCCGCAGAAGGCCCACAACGCGTGCGCGAGAAGATGCCGTTTTTTAACTGCCCTCTAGCGCAAGTAAACATACCGCGCCGCCAGTGGTGGAAACAGGCGAAATCGAGATACCGCTATCAAAAATTAAAAATTTAAAAATTATTCCGACGATCGAAACACAGACCGTTATCTTATTAATAGAGACAAGGGTTATCTTTAAGTAAGACTTGGAACCCGGTGTTATCAGACATTAAAAAACAACCGTCTGTGTTTCGATCGTCGGAATAAAATTTTTAAATTTTTAATTTTTGATAGCGGTATCTCGATTTCGCCTGTTTCCACCGCTGGCGGCGCGGTATGTTTACTTGCGCTAGAGGGCAGTTACGGTACCTTCTGGCGCACGCGTTGTGGGTTCTGCGGCCTATGTAGGGGCCGCCGCTTTGCTGAGAAATCAGTTCCGGCGAGATCGTGTACCAGCACTCTCACCTGAAGATGACGGCCAGTTGGACCGCGGAAATATTGTGTCATGAAGACGTTATGATCCGGCTGCACACCCGAGACGAATATTATCAGACTGGAATACATCCGGCACATAATTTAGGACGTAGGTTGCAAGCGCTACTCTGAGATGAAGAGGTTGGTACAGGTGGAATTCGTGGCCGGTCGCATCAAACCGGTCAGAAGAGTGGGGACTAAAAAACTTACCTTTTACGGGAAAGTCGCGGCATATTTGAAACTGAGCTATGCTCGGACAGCTCAGTTGGTAACAGAAACTCCTGCAAAAGGCAAGGTACCTGATTCGAGACCCAGTCTAGTACATAGCTTTAGTCTGCCAAAAAGTTTCAGTAACAATATACATGGCACGGGCTAGTAGGAAGCTGCAGGAAAGAAGAACACCAAAACTAATACTGGCGTGCGATATTGGGAAGAGAGGTGGGAGGGGCGGGGGAGGCAGAAGAAGAACAAAAGACTGATGACTACCTGGCTCCAAAACGCATAGATGACAATGAGCAGATTTCGAGCAGGAGGGGAGAGTACGCAAGATCGATGTACCTGAGGAACATGTCGAAGAGACTGCATATAATACTCACTGTATTAGGTTCCGAGTATATTGTTATGTTGGAGAGAAACCTCTGTATTCACCAAAGTCTCGGTAAATAAATCAGTCGTTTGATAGTGTACGGCTGATTTCTTTTCTCGACCTAAACAGGCGCCCAGCCTCTGTGTACCCACATGTCGACGAGATGTTAAAACGTGAATTTCTTCCGCTAGGTCAGCATTTGCCAGGTCTCTAAGTCGCAGAAGATGCTTCATACTCTGTTTCTTGAGAATAATTGCTTAAAAGATGTACGAGAATACGACTGTTGTTGCTTCACTAAACAGAAGTATCTTATCACATCCGAACGTCCATCAGAGACAAGTTGCTTTTCAAACTCGGAAACAACTCCTTTGTTTAGTTTGGCCTTACCAGGGTTTTATTATTTACTTAAGAATAAAGAACCTGATATTCTTACTGACATACTGAATTTACTAATTGAATACAACTCTGAATTAGTAGCAAGAGCTCTTTTATCTCAAGTCCAAACGCTACTAATAAATCTGGAACGGAAGGCACAGTTGTAGTGAGCTAGAGGTCGTTCACCTCCGCGCTCTCTTCGTCCTAGCATAATCTCCCCCTCTTCCATACGGCGCAGTCCGCTAACTGGACCGCAAACGGAATGCCTCTTGGCTCCGCACTAACCTTGTTAGACACACGCGGCGGCCGCGGAGACCCCGTCAGACAACGCCGGCCATCTGCGGATAAAATCTCCTCGTACTGCCGCATTCTTGTGCCCGGCGCGAGACGATGCTTCGCAGCCGCTAGCATAACGCAAAAAGAGGCGCAGACCACTTCCGGTGACGCTTAATCGCGTCCAATCGACGCCACTCAAACATTTCCTGCAGATTTTTAAGTGCCATCCTTTAAACGTGCCTGAAAATGTCTAGATTCGAGTCACACGAGAACACAGCAGTTAATACCCTGCATCTGTTCGAGCGTACGCTTACAGCTACTTTTGCAGCAAAGCTGCCCATAGTTCAACATAAGAGAACTAATACGGGCATGAAGGCACAGAAGAGCCAAAGATACTGGTACATCTACCTAATATCGTGTGGGGCCCCCGCAAGCACGCACAAGTACCGCAACACAACGTGGCATGGACTCGACAAATGGCTGCGGTGTTGCTGGAGGGAACTGACACTATGAATCCTGCAGGGCTCTCCGTAAGAGTACGAGGGGGTGGAGATCTCTTCTGAACAGCACGTTCAGATATGCTGAATAATGCTCATGTCTGAGGAGTTTGGTGGCCAGCGGAAGAGTTTAAACTCAGAAGAGTGTTCCTGGAGCCAGTCTGTAGCATTTCTGGACGTGTGGTGGGTCGTATTGTCCTGCTGGAATTGCCCAAGTCCTCCGGAACGCACAATGGACATGAATGGGTGTAGGTGATCAGACAGAATGCTTACGTATCACCTGTCAGACTAGTATCTAGACGTATCAGGGATCCCACATCACTTCAACTGCACGCGTCCCACACCATTACAGAGCCTCCACTAGCTTGAACAGTCCCCAGCTCACATGCAGGGTCCATGGGTTCATGAGGTTGTCTCCATACCCGTACACGTCTATCCGCTCGATACAATTTGAAACGAGACTCATTCGACCAGGCAACAACTTCCAGTCATCAAAATTCCAATGTTTGACGGGCCCAGGCGAGGCGTAAAGCTTTGTATCGTGCAGTCATCAAGGGTACACGAATGGGCCTTCGGCTCCGAAAGCCCATATCGATGATGTTTCGTTGAATGGTTCGCACGCCGACACTTGTTTATTGCCCAACATTGAAGTCTGAAGCAATTTGAGGAAGGATTGCACTTCTGTCAAGTTGTGCGATTCTTTTCCGTCGTCGTTGGTCCCGTTCTTGCAGGATCTTTTTTCCGGCCGCAGCGATCACGGGGATTTGATGTTTTACCGGATTCCTGATATTCACGGCACACTCGCGAAATGGTAGTACGGAAAAAACCCGACTTTATCGCTACCTCGGAGATGCTGTGTCCCATCGCTCGTGCGCCCTCTATAGCACCACGTTGAAACTCACTTAAATCTTGATAACCTGCCATTGTAGCAGCAGTAACCGATCTAACAACTACGCAAGACACTTGTTGTCTTACAGAGGCGTTGCCGACCGCAGCGCCTTATTCTCCCCTTATATTTGAATATCCATGCCCATACCAGTTTCTTTGGCGCTTCAGTGTATAATAAGGGAGATGGCGCTGCCGACTTTCACAGTACGTAGCTCTGAAGCCGGCGCCGCCATGTTAGATGCCCCAAAGCATTAGTCAACTGTTGTTCAATGTCGTTTCTTGTTCTTAATTTCCGTATACGTAGCAGTTGTTTAAATAGCAAATGTTACAGTGCTTTCGTGAATAACAGCGTCAGGAACGCATTCTCATACGTTTATCCGGTGTTAAATGCGTATTTTGTCCAGTAATACGACGCATTTCGCTACGCTAATGTAACTTTATTTTCGTTACAAGTTTCGAATAACCATGAAGAAAAAAGTATGTTGACGTGGAAAGGCTCCTTCGTAATCCAGCATTTTCCTTAACACGGGTATACGAAACTGATGTTCAGTCTACGACCTCTTCACAAAAGATCTGAGAACATATTTTGCTACGTTTGGTTGGTTTCCAATCCTTCCTTCTTACAGTATTTTGGCAGACAGGTTTTCGAATTGGACTGACAGGAAATATAAAGTCAAATGACAGAAATACAACCACTACAGTAAAAGTACACAGCGCAATCAATAACCATGTGTATAGAAGATAGTATTGCTTGTACGACAACTTTACACTTAAAATTAGATTGATTAGTACACCTGTAAATGACAAACGCTGGCATTTATTATCGAAACACTTCTACCAGACACTAATGTTTAGGGCAACTCTCATGACGGAGTGGCTGGTCCCGGCGGAGGTTCGAGTCCTCCCTCGCGCATGGGTGTGTGTGTTTGTCCCGAGGATAATTTAGGTTAAGTAGTGTGTAGGCTTAGGGACTGATGACCTTAGCAGTCCCATAAGATTTCACACACATCTGAACATTTTCTTTTCAAATGGCGGACGTCAGCTCCACATTTGTGACATTATAGCCACTCCCCTTTATCATGCGTCCATAAAAACGCCTCTGTTACGAATTGATATACACAAACAGATATAAATTATGTCTTTGATCTGATGTTCATATCTGTGATCTGACATTGTAAAATCCTTGCAGTGGAAGTGCTATGACTAAATAGAGTTGTTTTATACTGGAATCAATGCCTGCTACTGAAATCACTACACAGAAATTGTTGCCGAAACCCGGGAGCCACTGCTTACTACTGACATCGCGATAGACAGGTAAAAACGTCTACTACCCGTTGTCAGCGGGGCGAGAACCGTCGTAATAGGAAAGTGGCCAGTACGCATGCGCAATACGAGAAGCGGAGTCCTAATAGTAAACATCGGTCGTTTCATTGTTAGCGTGGTTAAGTGGGGTCAATATTGGTAATTCAGGCTGTAGCGTCGGCGCCAACTGACTTCTGGAGAGGAATAATACACCCTACAATTTGATTGGGAGGGGATGTCATCAGACCAACATAACAGCATTGGTTACTGCAGTTGCGTTTCACAATGCCCCATAATTTGTGCAACAGTAGGTGGTTCTTATTTTAAATACCACGCAGAGCGAATTACCTCTCGTTTTGACATACGAGGGTTGTAACTCTAATAGTGGAAACTATTCATTTATAGCTCATACAAAATATATACATGTTTCAAAGTTTTACTGACCTTCAAAGTAGTCACCAGCATTGTGTATAACCTGTTGCTAGCGATGTGGAAGTCGTAGGATACTCTTAGCAGTGCCAGTTATGTTGACAATTCGAGCGGCGCGACGTGGTGGCCGACGAAATTGTAGCAGTTCTGAAGTGAATGCCGTGAAGTGTTTCCTTCAGTTTAGAAATCGAGTTGAACTCACGAGGGCTTAAGTCAGGGGAGTGCAGTAGGTGGTATAGCACTTAGCAGCCCATCAGTCAAACATATCAGTAACAGCTTGCACTGTACGTGCTTGAGCATTGTCCCGCAGAAAGTGTCAGCAGTTCTGTCTCTAAGCTGGTCGTTGGCTGTGTTCCAAAAATGAACAGCATAGAGAAAGAAGTGATGACACTTTCTGCAGGACCTGACCATCATTTTGCAGGACAATGCTCAAGCACGTACAGTGCAAGCTGTTACTGATTTGTTTGACTGGTGGGGCTGCTAAGTGCTATACCGCCTATTGCACTCCCCTGACTTAAGCCCTCGTGAGTTCAACTCTATTTCTAAACTGAAGTAAACACTTCACAGCATCCGCTTCAGAACTGCGACATATTCGTCGGGCAATAGACCGCACCGCTCGAACTGTCAACACAACTGGCACTGCTAAGAGTATCCTACGACTTCCACATCGCTGGCAACGGGTTATACACAATGCTGGTGACTACTTTGAAGGTCAGTAAAACTTTGAAACACGAATCTATTTTGTACGAGCTGTAAATAAATAGTTGCCACTATTAAAGCTCCAAACCTCGTATTTACAGCAACATTTTGTTTCAGGAACTTCTCGCGTTCGTTTTGTTGGCGCTGGAGGAGCCCTTTCTATAGCGACTGAGTAAAGGGCACGGTAAAGATGAAATAATTTCACAGCTCTCTCTGCCACGACTTCGGAGTCGTCGTTCTGCGCACAGAAGGAGTGAAGTTACCGGCAGCCCATCTGTAATTATGATGCATACTAACCAAATTACTCTTTTTTCTGCCGCTTTACTGTGCAATTTTTATCACAGATGCAAACTATCACACACAACATTGTAGAACGTCATCAGACGACCAAACGACGTAAATACTCTCAAGGGAATCTCCCCATCGCACCCCCCCTCAGATTTAGTTATTAGTTGGCACAGTGGATAGGTTCAAATGGCTCTGAGCACTATGGGACTCAACTGCTGAGGTCATTAGTCCCCTAGAACTTAGAACTAGTTAAACCTAACTAACCTAAGGACATCACAAACATCCATGCCCGAGGCAGGATTCGAACCTGCGACCGTAGCGGTCTCGCGGTTCCAGACTGCAGCGCCTTTAACCGCACGGCCACTTCGGCCGGCACAGTGGATAGGCCTTGAAAAACTGAACACAGATCACTCGAGAAAACAGGAAGAAGTTGTGTGGAACTATGAAAAAAATAAGCAAAATATACAAACGGAGTAGTCCATGCGCAAGATAGGCAACATCAAGTATAACAAGAGCTCAGGAGCGCCATGGTACCGTGGTTAGCGTGAGCAGCTGCGGAACGAAAGGTCCTTGGTACAAGATTTCCCTCGACTGAAAAGTTTAATTTTTTATTTTCAGACAATTATTATCTGTCCGTCCGATGCGAGTGATTATCACATCCACAAGAAAACCTAAATCGGGCAAGGTAGAAGAATCTTTTTACCCATTCGCCAAGCGTACAAGTTAGGTGGGTCGACAATATATTCCTGTCGTGTGACGCACATGCCGTCACCAGTGTCGTATAGAATGTATAGACGTGTTTTCCTGTGGAGGAATCGGTTGAGCTATGACCTTGCGATCAAATGTTTTCGGTTCCCATTGGAGAGACACGTCCTTTCGACTACTAATCGCGCGGTTTTGCGGTGCGGTCGCAAAACACAGACACTAAACTTATTACAGTGAACAGAGACGTCAATGAACGAACGGACAGATCATAACTTTGCGAAAATAAAGAAAGTAAACTTTTCACTCGAGGGAAGACTTGAACTAAAGACTTTTTTTTTTGCATTTTGTTCGTTATTGATCGTTGTGTTTGGCCGTTGCGGACTTCACATGACATTCGTATAAGTTCGTTGTTGATTCTTTCACTCAGTTTTTTTTATTACAGAGGCGAACCAGCTCTCTGACCGAACACGCTGAGCTACCGTGCCGGCGACCTCTCGTTCGGCAGCTGCTCACGCTAACCACGGGACCACGGCGCTGCTGAGCTCGCACTCTCCTTGATGTTGCCTATCTTGCGCACGAACTACTCAGTTCGTATATTTTGCTTATTTTTTTCATAGTTCCACACAACTTCTTCCTGTTTTCTCGCTTGATCTGTGTTCAGTTTTTCAAGGTCTATCCACAGTGCCAACTTATAACTAAATCTGAGGGCGGTGCGATGGGGAGGTTCCCTTGTCAGAGGGGTGTCAGTACTGTAGTGATCACGAATGTGCAGGGCACCAAACTTCTCAAATGACGCCCCTTCTCTTAGCACGAACTCATAATTTTTATCTTCTTTTATTCTTCCATAAGTACTACGAGTGACGCGAAATACTTAAATCTGGAAAAAAAAAAACATTTTTGTATGCAGTCTCTCCTACGTAAGCTACTGACTACTTAAAGCTTTTATTGAGGCCGTACAGATCCCTTCAAATGTACTTAACAGGGGTTCACTACGCTCACTGAAAAGCCGATCATCTTCATCCACATTCCTTAGCAGTGGCCGAGAAAAAAGAAGACAAAAACGTAGAACACGGAACTTTGCGTGCAGCAACAGGATCACTTTTAAATTAAGTCATTTAAATTTCAAATGCGCAATACGACATTTTATTCGTTTCCTCGATGTCTTCCACCCAATTACGTTCGTTCTACCACACTGGAGGTGATGACAAGCGCGGATCAGGGAAAGGCTTGTCCATGGATGTGAGGCCACTTCATACATCACAAATTATCTCTTCAAGCTTCTGGGAGGTCGTGTAGTAAACACACTTTGCCAGCGAAACTTCGCAAAATGTGAGACGCTTCTTGCGTCAGGCAATTTTTTTTCTTTTTTTTACGATGTAAGAAGCTCGTCTCTAATATTAAACTCTGTCTTCAGAAGGAGTATCCAAATGCTGGTTGAAAGAGTAGTAAGATATAATTCGATTGCGACGTGTTTCGTCCGCTGCAATGGTGTACCATCTGGAAGCTTGACCGTTTTTACTGCTGTCTCGAAGTTCCGCATCATAAAATCCTACACTACTTCCATAAGTAAGATTATTAAAGAATGAAATTTTCACTCTGCAACGGAGTGTGCGCTGATATGAAACTTCCTGGCAGATTAAAACTGTGTGCCGGACCAAGACTCGAACTGGAGACCTTTGCCTTTCGCGGGCAAGTGCTCTACCAACTTTTTTTTTCAGTTTGTTCGTTGTTGATCGTTGTGTTTGGTCGTTGCGGACGTCACATGAAATCCGTTAAAGTTCGTTAGTTGATCTTTCGACTCAGTTTTTTTATTACAGAGGCCAACCAGCTCTCTGACCGAACACGCTGAGCTACCGTGCCGCCTTCCAACTGAGCTACCCAAGCACGACTCACGCCCCGTTCTCGCAGCCCTAATTCCGCCAGTACCTCGTCTCCAAGGTTCGCAGGAGAGCTTCTGTAAAGTTTGGAAGGTAGGAGACGAGGTACTGGCGGAATTAGGGCTGCGAGGACGGGGCGTGAGTCGTGCTTGGGTAGCCCAGTTGTAGAGCACTTGCGCGAGAAAGGCAAAGGTCCCGAGTTCGAGTCTCGGTCCGGCACACAGTTTCAATCTGCCAGGAAGTTTCAAGATTATTAAAGCTGGCGATGAAATAGTCATATAAAAAGGTTCCAGCTGCTTTCATATAGTCCCATTGCAGCCTCGTTATTCGCAGTATTTCCATTTATAAACTACGATGAGGCCAAAAGCCGATAGTCACATCTTTTCCAATTCCATTCGCAAACAGGGCGAGGGAAAAACGACAATCTGTATGCCTTCGTAAGAAACCTAATTTATATTACCTCATCGTCGTGGTCGTTACGGGAAATGTATGTTGGGCGGCAGTAGACTCTTTCTGCAGTCAGCTTCGCATGCCGTTTCTCTAAATTTCCGTTCTTGCGGGATCTTTTTCAGGCCGCAGCGATGTCGGAGATCTGATGTTTTACCAGATTCCTGATATTCACGGTACACTCGTGAATTGGTCGTACGGGAAAATCCACACTTCATCGCTACCTCGGAGATGCTGCGTCCCATCGCTCGTGCGCCGACTATAACACCACGTTCAAACTTACAGGGTGATAAAAAAGTCAGTATAAATTTGAAAACTTAATAAACCACGGAATAATGTAGATAGAGAGGTAAAAATTGACACACATGCTTGGAATGACATGGGGTTTTATAAGAAGCAAAAAAAAAAGTAGTTCACATAATGTCCGACAGATGGCGCTGGACAGCAAAACTGCTACCGTGACGGGTGAGAGGTACGCCGATATGTTACAGAATCGCATCATCCCCAGCCTGGCTGATAAACACCTGCTGGAACGTACGATGTTTATGCAGGATGGTGCTCCACCCCCTATTGCTAGACGCGTGAAAGATCTCTTGCGCGCGTCGTTTGGTGATGATCGTGTGCTCAGCCGCCACTTTCGTCATGCTTGGCCTCCCAGGTCCCCAGACCTCAGTCCGTGCGATTAATGGCTTTGGGGTTACCTAAAGTCGCAAGTGTATCGTGATCGACCGTCATCTCTAGGGATGTTGAAAGACAACATCCGACGCCAATGCCTCACCATAGCTCCGGACATGCTTTACAGTGCTGTTCATAACATTATTCCTCGACTTCAGCTGTTGTTGAGGAATGACGGTGGACATATTGAGCATTTCCTGTAAAGAAGATCATCTTTGAAACTTCCTGGCAGATTAAAACTGTGTGCTCGACCGAGACTCGAACTCGGGACCTTTGCCTTTCGCGGGCAAGTGCTCTACCATCTGCGCTACCGAAGCACGACTCACGGCCGGTCCTCACAGCTTTACTTCTGCCAGTATCTCGTCTCCTACCTTCCAAACTTTCCAGAAGCTCTCCTGCGAATCTTGCAGAACTAGCACTCCTGAAAGAAAGGATACTGTGGAGACATGGCTTAGCCACAGCCTGGGGGATGTTTCCAGAACATCATCTGGGAACATCATCTTTGCTTTGTCTTACTTTGTTATGCTAATTATTGCTATTCTGATCAGATGAAGCGCAATCTGTCGGACATTTTTTGAACGTTTGTATTTTTTTGTTTCTAATAAAACCCCATGTCATTCCAAGCATGTGCATCAGTTTGTACCTCTCTATCTACATTATTCCGTGATTTATTCAGTTTTCAAATTTATACTGACTTTTTGATCACCCGGTAATTAAATATCGATAACCTGCCATTGTAGCAGCAATAACCGATCAGCCAACTGCGCCAGACACTTGACTTCTATAGGCGCTGGCGACCGCAGCGCCGAATTCTGCCTGTTTACATATTTGAATGCGCATGCTTAAACCAGTGTATAAAGGCATCATCCACGAACAATCTCTTGACAGAGAGTCACTAGGTCGGATTTAGATCAGGTCTTCGAGAAAGATATTTTGGCCTGTGGGCACCATTGTAAGAAATCTGGCGAGGGGGTAGTGACAAGAGAGATCGAGAGGCGAATGGTCTAGTAACGGGAGCAATGGTGGCGAGTACGAGAAAAAACCGCGAAACGCTGGAGCCGTCGGTGCTCAGCGGGACGGTACGGCAGGGCACGGCTCGCCTACCTAACGGAAGCTGGTGTCGGGTTGCAAGCCGCCAGCTTCCGGCCTTCCGCTCGCTTCAATGGCCAGACGCCCCGCCGCCGGAACTGTATCCCACCCCTGGGGGCCTCCACTGGCGTGGTACACGGCACCCTTCCTCGCCAATGGCTGCCACGTCAGGAGCGCCGCAGGTACGTGTCAGAGGACCGCTCCCGATCACTATATACATAAACGACGTGATGGAAACGGTGAGCAGAAATCTGCGATTGTTTTCTGATGTTTTCCCCAAGGGTCGGCGCTGGGGCCACGGCTGTTTCTTATTTATAGAAGTGATATGCCTTCTAGTACCGAGCGAGGTGGCTCAGTGGTTAGCACACTGGACTCGCATTCGGGAGGACGACGGTTCAATCCCGTCTCGGGCCATCCTGATTTAGGTTTTCCGTGATTTCCCTAAATCGCTTCAGGCAAATGCCGGGATGGTTCCTTTGAAAGGGCACGGCCGATTTCCTTCCCCATCCTTCCCTCACCCGAGCTTGCGCTCCGTCTCTAATGACCTCGTTGTCGACGGGACGTTAAACACTACTCTCCTCCTCCTTCTAGTATTACAGGTGATTCAAAAATATTTCTGTTTGCTGATGACACCAGCTTGGTAGTGAAGGATCTTGTGTGTAATATTGAAACAGTATCGCCCCATTTCCCTACTCAGCTGCTGCTACAAGCTTTTTGAAAGGCTAATATATAACAGAATAAGTAGCGCTATCTTAGAGAACGTTCCAGTTGACCAGGCAGGCTTCAGACCAGGGCGTACCTGCTGCGACCAAGTATTGTCTCTCACATCCTTCATAGAGTCAGGATACCAAATGAAGCAGAAAACATCTGTGGCATTTGTTGATCTAACTGCCGCCTTCGACCCTGCAGAACAATGGCTCGACTGATTAACAGCATGCTAAGTTTCATAGCATGCTAAGTGATCGGAAGTTCCAAGTAATCACTGGAAGCAACATAAGTAAGGAGAGGAAGCTGAACAACGGCTTGCCTCAAGGATCAGTTCTCTCACCCTTACTGTTCAACCTATATCTATCTGATCTACCTGACACTTCGTCCAGAAAATACTGCTATGCCGATGACCTGGCTCTAGCCGTAAAACACCAGGAAATGAAGACAACAGAAGAGATTCTAGCTAATGACCTGTCTGCATTAGATAATTACTTCAAAATCTGGAGACTTCAACCCAGTGTGAGTAAAACAGAAGTGTGTTGTTTCCATCTAAATAACCAGTTGGCGAACGTAAAATTGGAAGTAAGTTTCAGAGGCAGAATTCTTCATCATAATTGGAACCCAAAATATCTTGGTGTCATCCTGGATCGTACACTATGCTTCTAACAACACCTTCTTAACTTAGCTCAAAAGCTGAGGACTCGAAACAACATCCTCCATAAGCTATGCGGAACTAGCTGGGGATCTTGAGCAACCACCCTGCGAACTTCAGCTCTGGGCTTGGTGTACTCAAGTGCTGAGTATTGTGCACCTGTTTGGATGAACAGTCATCATACAAGGCTTGTTGATACCCAGCTGAATACAACAATGCGCATAATATCTGGCGCAATCAGATCTACTCCAGTTTATTGGCTTCCACTGTTAACCGGTATAATGCCTCCTGATCTACGCAGATGTACTGCCCTTATGAGAGAATTCCACAAGATCTCCAGGAATTCTAACCTACCTGTGCATAGCGACCTGCCACTTTTAAATCGCAAGAGACTGAAATCACGCCATCCAACTCTGTGCGATGCTGCTGACATGGTTGCTGAGAATTTCAAACCTCTTGAAGAATGGAAAGGTCGGTGGGAAGCAGTGACAGATGTGCACCTGCATAACATCTTCTCAGGTGCTAAACTTCCAAGTGGATTCGACCTACCACGCAAGACCTGGTCTACTCTCAACAGAATCCGTACCGGCCATGGGCGGTGCAGGGATGCTCTCTTTAAGTGGAAGAACCTGTCTGATCCAGCTTGTGACTGCGGGGCTCCATACCAGACTGTTCACCACATTGTCAGTGAGTGCAGGATTCGAGCCTATCACGGCGCCAAAGAGGACTTCCTGCTAGCAACTCCAGATGCAGTGCGCTGGATTGAAGGACTGGATATTCAGTTGTAAAGGCAAACTTAAGTTTGTTGTGTGTCAATATGTACATATGTATAGGTAATTTAATTTCATGATATGTCTGTATTAGCCATACGCTAAATAAAGTGTCAAATAATGTAGTTCATGAAATAAGTTCGTGGCTTGTGGAAAATAATGTGATGCTAAATCACAGTAAGACTCAGTTTTTACAGTTTCTAACTCACAATTAAACAAGAACCGATATTTTGATGAGACAGAATGTGCATATCACAAGCGATACGGAACAGTTCAAGTTCCTAGGCGTTCGGATAGATAGTAAGCTGTTGTGGAAAGCCCATGTTCAGGTACTTGTTCAGAAACTAAATGCTGCTTTATTTACCATTAGAACAGTATCTGAAATAAGTAACAGTTCAACACGAAAAGTAGTCTACTTCGGATATTTTCATACGCTTATGTCGTATGGTATTATTTTTTGGAGTAATTCTTCTGATTCAAAAAGGGTATTTTTGGCTCAAAAACTGTATGTGGTGTAAGTTCGAGAACCTCTTGTTGACCCCTATTCAATAGTCTGGGAATTCTGACATTGCCCTCACAGTATATATTTTCTCTAATGTCGTTTGTTGTTAGCAATATTAGCTTATTCCAAAGAGTTAGCAGCTTTCACTCAGTTAATACTAGGCAGAAATCAAATCTTCATGTGGAATGCACTTCCTTGACTCTTGTGCAGAAAGGAGTGCAGTATTCTGCTGCATCCATTTTCAATAAGCTACCACAAGAACTCAAAAATCTTAGCAATAGCCCAGACTCTTTTAAGTCTAAACTGAAGAGTTTCCTCATGGCTCACTCCTTCTATTCTGTCGAGGAGCTCCTGGAAGAGCTGAAAAATTAAGCAAATTGCAGTGTTACTTTGTTGATTTTCTTTATTTAAATTTACGACTTGTCGCCTAAATATGTTTCGCATATTTCATTTTATCTGTTTCTACTATCGTGTTATAATTTCATGTATTGACTCGTTCCATGACCGTGGAGACTTTTTAATTTGGTCCCACGGAACAATAAATAAATGACACTGCAGGGTACTAGTTAGTGTCGTCGTTGAACGAGTCCGCAGTTCGTGGCCTAGTGGCTAGCGTTGCTGCCGCTGGATCACGGGGTGTCGGGTTCGATTCCCCGACGGGCCGGGGATTTTCTCCACCCAGAGATTGGCTGTTTGTGTTTTCCTCATCATTCCATCATTACTTCGGAAATGGTAAGACTGGACTGAGGAAAAAAATGTATGGGCGCCAACAACCATGCCGATGAGCACCCCACCAACCAGATCATCACCGTTGAACGACTGTAGGAGAGTGCAGGATGACTTCGATGGAATGTCTATTTGACGTGGCAGTTTGCTCTACATGCGGGCAAAAGTAAGTTAATGAAGATGCCGAAAAAAAGAAATTCTTGTAACATTAAAGTACAGTATTAGTGGTGAGCTGAATGAAGCAGTCGGTT
This sequence comes from Schistocerca americana, assembly GCF_021461395.2. NCBI lineage: Eukaryota > Metazoa > Arthropoda > Insecta > Orthoptera > Acrididae > Schistocerca > Schistocerca americana. The sequence continues at coordinate 1,160,774,159 of NC_060119.1, read as the reverse complement.
CGACTGCAAAGAGACACGAAATGGAAGCAGCAACTAAAGGCCGGCTGCTGAGCCCGAGCGGTTCTAGGCGCTTCAGTCTGGAACCGCGCGACCGCTACTGTCTCAGTTTCGAATCTTGCCTCGGGCATGGATGTGTATTATGTACTTAGATTAGTTAGGTTTAAGTATGTCTAGGGGAATGATGACCTCCGGTGTTAAGTCCCATAGTGCTCAGAGCCATTTGAACCTTCTTTTTTTAATTTTTTTTAGCACCTCAGGTCGTTTGTAGGGAAGGTGACTGGTCGACTTCAGTTTTTGGGACAGTTCTAACAAACTGTAGTTTATCTGCAGGCTGATAACTACTGAACTATATGAAATAAAATCGTCGTAACTTCTGAACGGCTTGCGTAAGAACGTTCAAATTGCGCGGTTGGCCGCGGGGCATGGTGGGAATTAGTATGCGCATGCATGGTTTGGTTCAGCGACGAAGCCTAATTTCATTTGGATGGGTTCGTCAATAAGCAAGATTGGGGGACTGAGAATCCGCATTTCGCGATCGAGAAGTCTCTTCACCCTCAACGGGTGATTCCGTGGTGTGTAATGTCCAATCACGGAGTAATCAGTGCGAATTTCCTTGGTGGCACGGTGACTACCGAACGTGAAGGTTTAGGAAGATGATGTCATCTCATTGTCCAAAGTGACCCTGATTTCGACACAATGTGGTTCATGCAAGACGGAGCTCGACCCTATCGTAGCAGGAGAGTGTTTGATGTACTGGAGGAGCACTTTGGGGACCGCATTCTGATTCTGGGGTGCCCAGAAGCCACTGGCAGGGGTCTCGATCTGCCGCCATATTCTCCGGATCTGAACACATGCGACTCCCTTTTGTGGGACCATATTAAAGACAAGGTGTGCAGCAATAACCCCAAAACCATTGCTGAGCTGAAAATAGCTATTCGGGTCATCGAGAGCATCGATGTTCCGACACTTCAGCGGGTCGTACAGACTTTCGCTATTCGTCTGTGTCACCTCACCGCCAATGATGGCAGACATTATCGAACATGCCATAACCTAAATCCGGATGTCTGTAGTGACGTTTACATAAAGTGTGTGCAAGTCGGATTAAAGAAAGACATCGAAGCAATTCAGAGGCGTGCTGCTAGATTTGTTACCGGTAGGTTCGATCGACACTCGGTTATTACAGAAATGTTCTGTGAACTCAAATGGGAATTCCTGGAGGGAAGAAGACGTTCTTTACGCGAATCACTATTGAGAAAGTTTAGTCAGACTGCAAAACGATCCTACTGCCACGGGCGAACGTCTCGCTTAAGGACCACGAAGGCGTCAAGATAAATCAGGGCTCGCACGGAAGCAAGTGTAACGGGAAGAGACTCTCCGCCAGCTGGCGTATGCTAACTTGCGGCGCATGTGGATGCAGTTCTGACGACTTTTCAAAGCATTCTGTAGTTCTCAGCAGCGTGATATCATTCACTGACTGCGAAACTCCCAGTTTCGACGACCACGACCAGCGATTAGCTGTGCGTTTGCGGTTCTTATCTGTAGGGATTCGCAGTTTGTCACCCCATCCCGAGGTGCAGAGACATAGTTGGGTTCTGCGGGGGAAAGGGACACTTTGTTCCCTCCCCCACCTCACATAAAATTTACTGTCACTCTAACTTTTAATGTGCCACAGATGCCTAAAACTTAACACAATAATTATTATATTCGTGAAGCGTTGTGACAACACGACACTATGACCCGACCGATAACTCGAGAAGACTACATCAGTAATTACATAAATTGTTTTCAGACAATAATGATAATAATAGCCGGCCGCAGTGGCCGAGCGGTTTTAGGCAGTACAGACTGGAACCGCGAGATCGCTACGGTCGCAGGTTCGAATCCTGCCGCGGGCATGGATGTGTGTGATGTTCTTAGGTTAGTTAGGTTTAAGTAGTTCTAAGTTCTAGGGTACTGATGACCTCAGAAGTTAAGTCCCATAGTGCTCAGAGCCATTTGAACCATTTTTTTGATAATAATAATTGTTGGCATTAGTGTTTCGTACATCATTTTAGAACAAACATCAAAAAACTGCACTTCGGGAAAATACAGGAAGTTCAGGTGTCATGCAAGTAACGTAAAAACTACGAATGTAATTGCAACAACTGTCACAACTTTACACTGTCTTAGTTTACATAGTAGAAAACAATACAAAATTCAATCCCCACTATCAGCAATTCACTTAGCACTACCATTGTGAACGCAGTATGCAGACTATGGATATGGGGGCATGTAAAGAAGTGGATTGGAGAGGGAGGGGGATGCTGTTTCTTTCAGACATTTCGCTTCCGTTTGGTAAATTCAGTCCTTCCCTTACTTTTATTCTTAGTGGAGGATATTTCTCGTTCTGCATTGTTTTACTCATCTTCGTGTGGTTTGCCGGTACCACGAAACATGTCGGGCTTGTTGGTGACAGCAAGTACGTTAATCCTGTGAACGAGCAGGTTTGCCTGACAGGGTCTTTTTTTCTGCAGTGGGTGGTGAGGATGCAAGCCAGTCCACAGGGGCAAACCGTCTGGAAAGCAACTGAAAAGTATCCTTATTAAAAATAGCTCGTAATTTGCTAGAACTCCTTGCCATTTTCGAGACTATCGGTCCAAAGTCTTGCGATTTTTATTGATTCGCCTTCTCCCTTCAGTCACCGCATCAAGCATCTTCTTGGAGTGCACGAACAGCGGCTGGTAGAGGACTGCCATGACAGATAATCATTAGCGCCTACATAATCTGTCGCTCAGTGCCCATACCACTCATCTTCCCGTGTCCTCAGTCGAGAGATGCAGGCTGGGAACGCGGATAATGCGCTTGCAACGAGGACTTGGAAAGAATGAACTCTTATTTCAGACGAATTATAAATGAAAAAGAGAAAGAATGAAAAAATATATAAGCAAATTTTCCTCCCCCGTCAGAAAATAGTAAATCCAGGTAAACACAAATAAAAAGTTATAAAGATGTAAAAAGGAGTACTGGGTAAAAAATAACAAGTCCGCCAAATGGACAGCTGCAAGCTGAGAATAATACTTTACTCTGTTTCATCGAGCCAGCTATCTATAGCACTTACGTAGTAACCGACATCTGCATTTTACTTTCAAAACAGTCAGCCACAATCGAAAAGCGAAATCAACGGAGTAAAAAGGCGTACCAACATGACGACCTTGTAGCTGTTTCGACCTCTTGCACTAGAAGTTACGCACCTACTTGAAAACTGTACGGAGAATGCTATCTCGAACGATCCTACTGTATATACGGTCAGAAATTTAAACAGGATGAGGAAGGAGGAGGCGCAATATTCTAAAATTGCTGTTTCTTACATAAATGTGTTGGTTGCTTTCGAGACGTGCCATGAAACAAGAACTAAATGTTACGTGACACTATAAACTTCTCAGGGAATTGAAGGTTATGCACTCAAACATTTGTTACACGCAGCTTAGTTTGGTACTTTTAAAAGGTAAGCATTATTCCACGTTTATCTTCAAAAGCGCTGGACCGGTGCTTTTCTGTACTCCGACAAAACAAAGTATGAGAAATCGATAGGAAAAAAGATTTACAAAAAGTTCAAATGTGTGTGAAATCTTGTGGGACTTAACGGCTAAGGTCATCATCAGCCCCTAAGCTTACACGCTACTTAACCTAAATTATCCTAAGGACAAACACACACACCCATGCCCGAGGGAGGACTCGAACCTCCGCCGGGATCAGCCGCACAGTCCATGCTGCAGCGCCTCAGACCGCTCGGCTAATCCCGCGCGGCGAAAAAAGATTGATTGAGTGCTCTATTTCAGCAGTATCATTCAAAGAGCTGTTTGTGCCTTGATTTTAAGTGAACTCAAAAACGCAGCTGTGCCGAAGAAATAGCATTATTTTAATTTGCTAGGACCACAGTATTGTCCCTCAGCGATCGGCAGCGTATTATTACATACAGCTGGCTAGGCGAGAGGTTTAGCAGAATCACGGGAAATCACTCCTAGAAGCGTGCTATGAATAAAAACTCTGTACTCCAAATTACAGGGAGAGGGCGGCAGCTGCGCCCCCCCCCCCCTCCTCCCCTTCCAGTGGGCGCACATGCCACTACGAAGACGTAACGTGTTGAAACATTGCGTCCCGCCAGCGACGTAAGTCAATGCAGAAGCCAAGAATATTTCATCTCAGTGGAACGTGTTCTGTAGCATTCTGATCAGTTTACATGTGTAACCACGGAAGTGTTGTTTACTGCAAATTTAATAACTTCGGAATCCCACTAAAAATTCTCACCGTTTCGCAGTGCGAAGGAGGAACTTAACGAGGCGCACCAAGAAAGCAAGTTTCCTGGTGTTGTTCCCTTTAAAGTAGACGCATTTAGCCGGAAAAACTGCGCATGCGCAACACATCGATGACGTGACATCATATGCCTTTCGGACAGGTTCCGCTTAGAGCCAGTACCGCGGCAGCAGTGTCCCCAAATGACCTCTGTTATACGTTCGCCCGCCACCTGTGAGGTTCGGTCAGTGATAGGGTTCCTTAATGCACAAAACATAGCGCCCGTCGAAATACATCGTCAGCTCTGTCGGGTCTACGGGCCCATCATCATGAACAAACAGGTGATGCGTCGCTGTTGTAGGCATTTTCCCGAAGGTCGTCAAAGTGCCTATGATGAAGAGCGCAGTGGGCGGCCGTCCCTCATCAATGATCATCTGGTTGAGCTAGTGTAGCAGTGCATCCTGAAGAACATTCGCTTCACAGTCATGGAGGTCAGTAGCCATTTTCCAGGGATATCGCGATCCTTGTTGCATAAAATTATCACTAAGGATCTGACGACTGTCACACGCTGGTTCCATTCACAGGGGGCAGACTTCTATGGCACTTCTACGAAAGTTGATCCCACGATAAGACGTGTCTCAGTTCTTTTGGTGACTATGTCGAAAAATAACTCAAACATAGCTGTACCTGTTGCCAATAAAGTTTTTCATGTAACTGCATTGTATTTGTTTTCCAAAAAACACGGAAACGTACTTTCTGGAGCCACCTCGTACAATGCTATGGACAAAAGAAGACAGTCAATATCTGACATTCGTTTCATTTATGCAGGTAAGTCTAAAGTAGTGGTGCTACATGCCAGGTAACAAAAAGAACTTCAAAATATGTTCAGAATATCACATTTCAGCCTCACCCGAAATCTGTTCAATAATTGACAATGATGATTTATCCAATATTTGACAGGATTCCGGAAACCTCTACGTAAATTGCGAACGGTTACGCGTACACTGAAATGCCTCGCGGCTTTACTTGCTGAACGATAGATCTTGCTTCGAAGAAAAGCAAGCTACGTAAATGGCCACAAATTCCCTATAATTTGGAAATATAAAGAAAATTATGATTTATATTATCTCTGGTCGATCGGAATTGGGTGTAAGTCGATCGATAAGCCCATCGGCAAGCACGCTGTCGTTTTGCTGAGTTATGCAAACTCAAAAAATGATTTCCATGCACACCTCGAGAGGCAGAAGAAAGTTTCAGGAAAATGGAACTGTATAGTCTCTTTTTTTACAAAAAAAAATGGCTCTCAGCACTATAGGACTTAACTTCTAAGGTCATCAGTTCCCTAGAACTACTTAAACCTAACTAACCTAAGGACATCACACACATCCATGCCCGAGGCAGGATTCGAACCTTTTTTTACAATTTTTCTATATATTGATAAGCGCACAGCTATGAAGGAAATGAGAATACCGTATTACGTTCCAAAGCGATCTTCATTAAAGTGGTAGTACTACTAGTACGAAAGAGGCGACACAGCAATATAACTAAAAGTCGTAATATCGAAGGCGATGCATTACCTTACAAGAAACTTTCACGCAAATAGCAAGTTAAAGGACTTTTTTTTTTTTTTTTTTAACAATAGAGCCATATCGGTGTCTCTCCGTATCACTTAAGTGTTGAGCATATAGGGAATAACGATCAGCACTTCCCACCTTTGTGCATGAAAGCAATTTCTCCATTTATATTTAAAAAAAAAAAAAAGCAAAAAGCACGTCTTCCAAGTGGTATTCACGGACAGTTAGTTATGTAGAGTATGAAGACACGATTGTAATTCTGTGTGTACACCAATAAGAGAGAGCTTGTATGAGGGTGAACGGGAAAGACGCAAATTCATTTCACACACACACACACACACACACACACACACTCACTCTGCATCCGATGGCGTAACGGTTCAAAAAAGGAGGCACTCTATAATAACTACAATTTACTTCTGCTAACAGTCTATATGTGTGATTATTCCGCTGTATTAACATACGTATAGAAATATGCACGAGAGTCGAAAACGCATGACATTACACAATTTAACGCGCAACGTATGTTCTGTAGCCTACTACGACGGCTGCAACTTTCATTTTCACGAGAACAATTGAGGATGCATCCGTTTCAACACATCGTAGATGTCGCCGTTTCGACATGAAACATCTAGTTGTACTTGAGAAAATAAAAATGATAAATTAGAGCTGTATTACTGCCTGCGATTTAATGTGCGTTGTTCGAATGCTTCGAAGAACTTTAAAACTTAACATCTACTCCAAATTTCATGAAAATGATGCATACATACAAACTGTGATCCAAAATCCCTAGCAATTACTATCAGTTTTCTAAATAGTATGTCTTGAACAATAGTGCAAAAAATGGCTCTGAGCACTATGGGACTTAACATCTATGGTCATCAGTCCCCTAGAACTTAGAACTACTTAAACCTAACTAACCTAAGGACATCACACAACACCCAGCCATCACGAGGCAGAGAAAATCCCTGACCCCGCCGGGAATCGAACCCGGGAACCCGGGCGTGGGAAGAACAATAGTGCAGATGTCGATATTTTTGCGAACTATACATGTCAGCTGAGGCTTTAAATATAGATAGCCGCCCATCATTCAACAAAATATAATGGAACATAACGTAAAAAGGGCAAATTATTATTCAAATATAACTTAAATATAGCAAAGTTGGTGGGAATGAAATGACGTGGCTCACACGAAAGGATTTAAGCCGCTCACTTTTTCAAACTTCGAATGCAGTAGGCGTACCATACGTTAGACAGGAAGAAGTTCACATTCCTGCGTCTAAAATGCACGCAAGAATTTCCAAATCCTTTCTACGCTTTGAACGCCGATCACGATGCCAGCGATATCTGAATGATACGTGTTCTGGTAATTATTTCTTAATAACTAGTGCACATCTTTGTATAAAAGTGACGCTATTTAATTATCTCCAAAGTAAACTGAAATATTTGTCTCAGTTGCGGTTGGTCTGATAGCGCCGACTTCTGAGAGGAATTAGGTGAAACAATTGAAATGTAATGAGCGTAAGGCATTGTTGGCCGTGAGGCCCCATGCGGGGGTTCAAAAATGGCTCTGAGCGCTATGGGACTTAACTTCTGAAGTCATCAGTCCCCTAGAACTTCGAACTACTTAAACCTAACTAACCTAAGGACATCACACGCATCCATGCCCGAGGCAGTGTGATGTCCTTAGGTTAGTTAGGTTTAAGTAGTTCTAAGTTCTAGGGGACTGATGACCACAGCTGTTAAGTCCCATAGTGCTCAGAGCCATTTGAACCATTCTTCTTATCTGAATACTACTTTACCGCCAATGAACGTACGTATCCGGTTTAGAGAGTATGCAGTCTCACATATTTCGTGAAACACTCGTAATTCCAGAGCACAAGCTATTCTATCACTGTCATCATCCATTGGCTCTCGATGTCCTGATGGGAGTCTATTAAATACAGAGATGAGCAAACTCGACACTAGTTACCACCTATAGACCAAGCATCTTGTATGAACGTTATAAGAAATTCATAAGGAAGGCGGTGAGTTTATGGCTCACATCGACGATTCTAATAATTTACATTTCGCAGATATACATCTCTGCATAGAGTCGCAATCGAAGTCCACCCAGTTTCATGAGGCCACAAGAGAAGCTGCTGGGAAAGCGATGCAGCGACATTGACATACAGGTAATGCGGATTCAGGGACCTGCATTGGGCAGTGAAACACATTATCATATGTATTTTAGTTCGTGGATCAAGCCAAAAAATTGTATAAAATACTCTGGTTAACCCAGTGGTTCCAGATCTTGAGGCCCCTTTGCGAGGCGTAACGGTTTTCAAGCATTAATGTGCTATATGGACTGGCTCAACTGGACGAGATGTAAAATATCAATTGTCACCAAATATTGCGGTTTTGTTGTTTACATAATTGCTCGAAGACAGTTTGAGGTCATCGAAACAACAAAATGTTCAAAATAAGCAATCTTATGTGACAATGTTCGTCTGCAACGATCGAAGCTGTACGCGTACATTTGTTGCAGCTTCCGTATCTGCTACACGCAACCCCGGTATTTCACACGCAGATTATTTTCAGTATCGACAACAGTCAGATTCACTATTAACTGCTGCAGTCCTATTCCAATGTCAAGACTTACGTGTAAGACCAGAAGAACAGTTGATATTTAGTCTATCGAAAGGTGTAACCGTTTGATGTTGGGTGGAAACATAACTGATATCGCAGTAACTACAGACTTCTGAAAGGTTTCTTAACAATCGTAACTATGAAGAGGCTTTTGAACTCGACACCAGTTTTCTGCCACATCAGGCATAAGAGATGAAACAGTGGTTTCTGCGATTGCTTTCTTTTTCACTGAGACATGCGTTCCCAAGTCGTGACTTGAAAGCGTATGTCGAAGAACGGTCCACTGATCGGTACTGCCCTTTCAACTGCGTGTGCTGTTTAGAAGTCATTAAGCTACGTAAGTCAAAGCTTTCGAACTGTGTAACTGAATGTAAACCTGCCTAAGATATTTCAAAATTATTTCCATTTATCACAGATTTTATTTAATAGGTACTTGGAAGAGAATATTTCTTGGCTGCAGAAATTATGCGAGCATTTTCTCTTTACCTGCGTATTGGAGTGTGAATGTTTAGATTCCATTGCCACAGAAACGACGCTTCTGCCCTTCCTTCAACAAACAACGAATATTTTGTAACCAACAAGGTTATTATATGTCCTTAGTCGAAGATAATACACTGTCGAAACAATGACCATGGAACAATGGTTCGCCGATCACCAGTGGCCGTGATTTTCAGTCCCGGGAATGAACGCTGAGAAACATTACAATTTACTTTATCACTTCTCTGAGATGTCGACGGAACAATAATCAAACGAGACGGCAGGTAACGTAAATGTTAAAAAAAAACACAATTTTTACGCATTATCAAACTCCTCGATTCACCATACACAGGTATCTGGTTTGGCGTCTTACGAGCAAATTCTTTTGTGGAGAACTCAGGAAAACGCACTGATAGAGTAGTCCTATAGGAATTAATGAAATAGCAGCGCAACACGACTTGTGCGAAACAAGCTAGAGCTGCCAAAAATATAGCACAGAAAAAACAAAAACAAACAAAAAAAATAGCTCAGGACATCACCGCTGTGTTTGATGTACGAATGCCGCGGAGTCCGTCCACTAAGATAATCATCGTAAAGCATAAGGAAATGAAAAATATTTAGAGACATTACATTTTCTTGCGTAAAATTAGCGCTTTAGTAAAAACCTGTTGCAGCAAGGCAATAAACGTTACTAAGAAAAGAGAAAGGATCTGCTTACGAGGAATTTCATGCGCATGTAACAAAAAAATAACTTATCTTTGGTATCTCCAAAATCGTTTTACTTAGTTCATGGAACAAACACAGTTTCGCACGGAATTTTATGTACGTAACAGGTTAACATAACTGACATTCCTGATATGCCATGAAGCTATTCTCATACGAATAGAAAACTGTGTGTGATTCCAATTGTACTTACGGACTGTGACAGTTTTGGGATCAAACGCCGACACCTTCTCCTCGATGATGTCAATCCTTGTCCGTAGTTTGGTCGCCCTTTCGGAAACATCTTGAAGCTGTTTAGCGAGGTCATCGAATATGTCGTTTGCTATAACAACTAGCGAAGCCAACTGTCGCAACGCATTGCTGAGCGTATTATTCGTCACTGCTTCCAATTCATATTCCGTGACCACCGACGCGCTTTCTTCCTTGTGCAAACTCTGCCGGCTCAGGTAAATTGGCTCGACAATGCGCTGAATAAACGGCATATTTATTCTTCTTTAACGTTCTGCCTCGTTTGATCTTCATTCCCGCTTGAATTTTATAGAATACGAAGTAATTGCAATAAACTTAAGGTTCGTTCATTTTGCCGTTTCATTTGTTCCCGCCATCTGACGCGCGCACCACTCGCACCACACACTTTGAAGTTTACGCCAAGACTGCCATACGAGCACCTGGCCAGTGGGCTGCAGTAGTGCCAACGCTGCGGAGAAAGGCTGGTTCTCTTAGCAGTACAGATCGTGCCATCTAGCGGAGAAAAGTTCCTGCATTTAGTATGCGGACGCGTTTTGTTGACAATTGAAGTTTTGAGTGTTAAGTTGTGTGTTCAGGATGGATGAAGGATTTGAAGGGGTAAATTAATTGATTTATCAAAATTTTTAGACATTGTGTTCGTATTATTTTCTTTTCTGTGATCTGTGTATGACATATAATAGGTTACATCGCTCCACTACTATTATGTGTATAACATGTCTTTTACCAGATTTTCATTCAGTGAATTCATGTTACTTGTATTTTATTACATTTTATTTATATTGCTACATCTTTTGAGCTCAGGCTCACATTCAAATCCCCCTTATAAGTCCATAATGACGAACAGAATTTCTAAATACATAGCAGTACGGTACCTGTTTGTTTCATAACAAGTAGATGACCAATTTTTCGTAATTGCTCTTTCTGAATTCAAGTAGTCTCTATGAAGGAGGCTACATTAGAGCCTATTAAATCTGTGAGAACAGCAGCTGCTGAACGTTCTACAAAAAACAAATATTTTCGAACTTGTGTATCGCGTACGGTCCTATTGTAAATCCCAGTAAACATAACTATGGCTGTGGAAACTCTCTCTTAAGAAGGGGAAACTGCAAGACTACACTACAGAAAATCTGTGTTTTTCTTTCAAAAGACTGAAGAAGATTGCAGTGCTGGTAAAAGAAGAAGGCAGGTAGAAAATAACTGTACAGCCTGTTAAAGGGTTTGGAGGAAAAACAGATTAGAAGCCTTTTAACATCATTCGTTTGGAGAGTATCAGAAGTGGGTGCCAGTCAATTGAGTGTATGTGCGAAGATTTTTTTTACAGGGGAAAGCTTGATAACATATTCCCACTAATATACATTTGTAGTTCAACACTATGATCAGTGACACAGGAAACACATTGATCCACCAGGGACAGTAAGTAAGTCTCCCACAGCTTCTGCTTAGATTTCTGATTAGACAGCTAAGATTGGCTCTGAAGTTTTTCGCGATGGAGTCCTTTCATAAAAAAGTTCTCTGTTTACTCGCCATGACAAAGTCGATAAAATTGAACGAGATTTACAGAAGACATTGAAATGTCTCTCAAAACAATTTTAAATAATCCTGGTGTTGTGAAAATGATAAATGAAAGTATGGTTGTCAAAGCTACAAAGAAACTGCCTTGAGTTTTATGGCACATAGAAAATGTCTTGGAGCAGAAACTAGTGTGTTATGTGGAGAAACAAGGATCATAATGAAAAGAATTAAACGATTTTCTTTCATAAACAACAGTTTTCTCAAAGCTAAAGGGATCAACTAAATTATATGATAATTCTACCAATAACACACTGCTGAAAGGTTATTTGGCAGTGTAGATATCTTGGTGTAGTCATCATTTCCCATCACATGTTCTTTTCTTAATTAAGCCCTACATATTTCATTTTATAGTTCGGCTGTAGCTTCTATGTAATCAAAGAGATTTGGCACAAAATTTCAACTGATTCCAAGTGAAGTTTTCATGTATCATTTTAGCATGTAGGCTAATATTGAATTTCAGTGACAATTTTTGTTATTAACATCCCTGGCTGAACAGTAGAGGAGACAGACTGAAATCCTTGCTGATGCCTGTACAATCTGAGCACTTCTCTCATGGTCTCCCATTCTTATTGAGCCCTCTCTTTGACACTTTCTTAGTTTTGTTAAGTAATAAGGAAAGTAGCATTAAACTTTCTGTTTGTCATAAATATAGGAAATATTATATCTTACTATATGGCAACATTATAGGTTAGTGGATCCTTAATACGCATTTGTTTTGGAGGGAAATAAATTCAGAAGTGATTGTTGATGATTTGAGAGTAATTTTCTTTATTTTCACAAAGACACACATTAAGGTAAGGCTCTTCTTTAATGCATGATTTCTAACACTAAGAAGTTAAATTTCATAAAAGTATTACATTGGACCTATCTATTATGTTCTTGGAAGTAAAGCTACTTGATAAAAATAACGTCAGTTCTAGCTATTAATTTTAGGGATGGGTATATAACACTAGTACATCATTGTGTTTGCTCTTCCAGTGTTTGACCCCTGTCAATGACTGGTACCATGGTTTTATTTTTACATAGGGTTCTAAACGTATTTGTCACTAAAATTAATTACATTGCGAATTCCTCTATTGGAAATGTATGTGTGTGAATCTTGGTTCCATCTATGACATGATGTCAATCACTGGAACAACTGGCTGTCAACAAATAGACAATCTTCTTCCAGATTTGAGACTGAAGAGAAATTACCAGCCTTAACAAATGACAAAAGTTAGAGAAGCTTTCAGTTAAAGTGGGTTTATGGTGCTGGCAGCTTTTGCAATGCATGCTGTTGTTGGCAATTTGTTTTGTAGCCAGGTGCGTGGTAATATGCAGTATGAGAATTACTGAATCTGATGAATTATTTTGGCAGAATATGTGAATTGATTACTTTTCTTTTCAATACAGTACGGGATTGACAATTATTGATTTGGCTGTTATGTATTATAAAACTGGGTACTGGTTTTCATGTATATTTCTTCTATTGTACATAGCTCAGAATTTTTTGGGAAATTGTTTTGTATTCCAATGTTATAGTTTGGTTGTGTGTTGGCAAAACCTGTGAATGTGACTGGAGGAAAACTGGCTGTGGTAACAGACTGATCTCCAGCATTGTCTGATGTATAGGTTTGGTTGAAGTGGTACAATTTGGTTTTGAGTGGCAAAGCCAACAAGTGTGACTGGAGGTAAACTGGCTCCGTTGATGGACTGATCTTAGCGTAGCCCAATTACCGTTTCGGAAACTTCGTGGGATATTTTCGAAATGTCTTGATTTCTGATGTTGTGCTTATGCAGGAACCTAATAGTACAGTGTCAATTTTACAGAATATTCTGTTTTGTATGACATTCTGCACATTTTTCATTATGCTGCCATGTAATTTCATACACTCCTCATGTTGATATTTGTTGAACACTGTTTTCTGATTGGTTTCAGCAGTTTGTCTAATCATCGTCATGTTCATTTCCCATAACGCACAGAACAGTTACCAAATGCAGTGCATAACATGAAAGCTACTGGCACCATATATGGGCTTTCACCAAACTGTCGAGACAAGCACCACAATGACCACTACACTCAAAGATATTGGTGTGCCGAGGGTGGAATTCTATTACAAATTAAAGAGTGAAAGACCCAGTTTATGTTCCTTTCTTTTATACTGACTGAAAATGAAGAAGGTATCCTAGTCCAATGGGTTTTGTCGAATGCAGAAATGTACTATCCAGTAACAAAAGAAACATAGCTGAATGATATACAGCAAATAATGAGTACAATTGAAAGACAAAACCTGTTTACTAATGGAAGACCATGTAGTAAGTGGTACATGTCATTTATTAATTGACAGCCAGTTCTAAGAGAGAGAATGACAGAGAACTTTACAAATTTCTGTAAAAATGTCTCAGGGTAACAAATCATAACTACGCACAGAAAAAGAGCAGCATTTGAAGGGAAAAAAATTGTTGATAATAGCAAATGACACAAGCAGAGTTTTCAGTCAGATAAAAGCTCATTTTTTGCCATCTAAAGAAGAAAAAGTAATCACATGTAAGGGGAATAAAGGTGCATACAGTGATGGGAATGTGAGAAATAAAATCTGATTGTTACAAGGAACATGAGGGATTAGGTTACTGTGAGAAATAAAATCTGATTGTTACAAGGAACATGAGGGATTAGGTTACCTGGAAGTGCTTGCATGTGTGGTCCCACAATCTATGAAGACATGGCAAATTTGTCCCTGCCTTGGATAAATAAACAAGATTCCAGTGGACTCTCTTGCTTCTTGATTATAGTCATGTATTCCACACTGCTTTACACTTTTCGGAGTTCTGTTCGGAGAATGGTATGGTGTTTAGGAAATACGGAAGCGTCCGATCCCACCCGTCTGCTTTGATTCATGACGTCACAAATATGGCGGAAACGACCATAAACCACGATTCCAATATGGCGCATATAAAGTCATTACATACACATTATGAGGACGAAAATACATTAAAAAACAAACACACACACACACACACACACACACACACACACACACACACACACACACACATACACGGTCCACAAAAAGCCTAATGACACTAACGGGACAAGCGCGGGAAATAGGGGGTTTTTGGGTAGGGAAAAACTAAATATAAACAAATTTAGACACCCACCCCCATACAAAACGATGAAAAAAACCGGCAGCGCAAAACTCCCCAAATACCACTAAACATAATATCATCTGGAATCGGACACTTCCCTTGACCTATATAGCTCAACAGCAGCTCCCAATCCCATAAATTAGGATCTAACACTTCCCTTGACCTATATAGCTCAAAAACATCTCCCGATACCAATACCAACATTCACAGCCACACATTGGGATCGAACACTTCCCTTGACCTGTTATGGTCCATGGTCCGAGGTGCTGGAACTTTAAGTAAGCCTCATTTCTTCACGACATACTGAACACTTCACGACTACATCCAAAAATCCGAATAGTTGAAGAAATTTTATTAGAGACAATGCACTATCCCTCATCATAGCCGACAACCGAAAACTGTTGACCCTGTCAGTCGTATCCATACCTACCAAAGACATAAAAAAAGCAGTTTACCAAAATTCACACATGACGCCACACTCGCAAACTAAACCAAAAACATCACCTAACACACCACAAGAGAGCAGCACCGATCGCATCAAAACGACACCTACAAATACGCCACTCTCACAAACTAAATTCTGCGCCATCGTGATTTCACACACAACCACCACCTTACATCATGGGTCAAAGCCGACGGGTGTGATCGGACACTTCGGTCGACCCGAGTGTTTATTGCGTTGTTCTCTAACTCAGAACATATTTTCACAGCCTAATTACCACAGATGATTTAAATCCTTTGAGCCTTTGTTCAGTTGATTGTCAGTGACTGTTAAATGTGAATTTCAATGATTGGTGCACTTGAAAATCTTGTGTGTCAAGGACTGGCGCAACTGATTTGATTACAAAACAATTTCTTAAAAGTAGTGCAAACAATTTAAGGTGAAAAGTTGCTCAGGAATACAACTCTAGATTATAAAATATTACTTTTTCAAGCAGTGAGTTTTGAACCTAACAGAAAAGACACACATCTCATCACTATGCTGTCAAACACTGGTGAATCTATCTTACTTACAATATTTTTCCGAGGATTTCAAATATTTTGCACGATTTTTAGGGTAACAAATCCTTTGAAGATGAACTAATTTTTCTTGCTTACATTTTTAAACTGAATATCAGAATTTCTCCTGTGCCTGTATCCAAACTGATCATTGTCTAACAGAGTCTCACTTTGTTTTTCCATTCTGCTGTGCCACCCTGCGGGTCCGGGGGGTTAGAATAGGCCCGAGGTATTCCTGCCTGTCATAAGAGGCGACTAAAAGGAGACTCTCATGTTTCAGCCTTTATGTGAAGGTCCCCTGTAGGGTTTGACCTCCATTTTCAAAATTTTCCTGAAGAGTGAGCCAATTGGGAAAGGGCACATTACATGGTGCATAGTGTCCATCATGCACTTAGGCCTCTCGCAGTCTTCATCAACGTGGATCTACACTTCCGCTCATTCTCCAGTTGTTGGGTGAACTCACCCTCCTGGATGTTTTCTCCTCCATCCTCTGTGCAGTATCGATTTCTGCTCTGTCAACGATAATGGACTTCTTAGCTTGTTTGCGCCTGGTATCCAGCGCAGTAGCCAGTCCGTTGTGATGGGGCCACCATGTACCCTGTTGGTTGTAGCCACCTGACCACACAGGGATCGCTCTGCTGATGCCTGCGCCATTAACTCCCCACCTATGCCCATCAACCTGGGGCATCGGGACTCCTGGCAGGGCCCCTGATCGGAGTGGGTGGCACCATGGCGGATGACATGCCATGAAGCGTAGTACATAATCGCTTGCTGGTGGTCAAACACCACCAGTCTCTAAGCAGTCTAACTTCAATGTTATGCAATACGACCCCCCCTCCCGGCCACACCATGGGAGGAACACCAGACTAAGGATGGCAGGGAAGCTTATTTTCGTAGTATGAAGGCTTTCACGACCGGATGACATATCTTCTGGTAAACCTTCCGGGATGTAAGGTCGTGGTCCATGAAACTCTTCAGCTCCTAACGTTTCGTCCAGAGCTGCGCTGGACATCTTCAGAGGGGTGTTTCTCCTCCGGCAAGACTCACCGGAGGAGAAACACCCCTCTGAAGATGTCCAGCGCAGCTCTGGACGAAACGTTAGGAGCTGAAGAGTTTCATGGACCACGACCTTACATCCCGGAAGGTTTACCAGAAGCAGCTTATTTTCCCAGGTACCTCATATGTACGAGAGTTGATGGGGAACCTTTCCTGTCAGTGATACCAATTTTTTGTGGAGCATTTAGAGGAAAATGTTGGAGAGGTGGAAGACTTGTCCAAAATGCAGTCAGGGTCAGTCTTGATCAAACCAGCATCCTCTGCCCAGTCACGGGCACTACAAGCCTGTGACAAGCTGGGGGATGTTTCTGTTTCCATCATGCCTCATAAGAGCTTAAATATGGTCCAGGGTATCATATTTTACAGGGACCCTCTTTGCAGTCTGACAATGAGCTGCGTGCCAATTTAGAGTGACGAGGTGTGCATTTCATCTGGCACGTCCACCGGGGTCCAAGCAATAATCAGGTTGCCACCGGTGCCTCATCTTGGCCTTCGAGGTTGACACATTACCCGAGAAGGTCAAGGTGATGGTCTACTGCTGTGACATAAAGCCATATAGCGGTGCTTTAAGTGCTGGAAGTTCGGCCATATGTCTTCCCTCTATACTTCCAGTGTCACCTGTTGGGATTGTGGACATCCTTCACATCCCAATACTTCCTCTGCCCCGCCTCCCATCTGTGTCAGCTGCAGAGAGCACCATTCGCCTTGCTCGCCATACTGCAGGATTCTCCAGAACGAAATAAAAATAATGGGATACAAGACCCTGGACCCACTGACCTACACTGAGGCACATGACGTCAACCGACGCTGCCACTATGACAACAGTTCTACCACGTTCTGTTCCACTGCGTACAGTTGACTCTCAGAACAGTCAGGCTCCACCTGCCCCCTTGAAGGTGAAGGGCACTTCCCTCTCTTCTGCTGCTGCTGCACAACCTACTTCAGGAGCAATCCTCCCCCCCCCCCCCCCCCCTCCCCCTCGCCCAACCATCGGGGATGTCAGTCCCCCACTTCTCAGCCGGAGAAGCGTTAAGTCTTCTTTGGCTCCTCTCGCTAGGAAGGGATCCCTTGGGTCACTCCCTTCCCAGCTTCCTACCAGTGGCAAAGCTGACACCCACCAATGGCTGAAGCAACCACAGGTAGCTGGTCGTAGGGCTTCATGGTCCTCCTCAGTCCCTGAGACTGAATCAGTGAAGCACTCCCAGCCGGGCAAACCTAAGGAGCAGCGAGAGAAACATTAAAAGAAAAAGACCCTCTAGAACCAAGGCAATGCAGTGACACCCACACCACCACTCCCTACAAGCTATGTGTCTGAGGATGAGGTGGAGATTCTGACGTCCACTGAGGACCTAGAGCTTGCTGGGCCCTCAGACACAATGGATGTCGATCATACAGGTACTCACCTGGTGGCAGCAGGTGACACTGAGGCGTAGACTGCCTCATTGAGTGTTTCATGCCTTCCCAGTCTCCCGATCACGTAATTTTCCAGTGAAATTGGGGCAGTTTTATCCCCCATCTCGCTGAGCCACGGTAACTGTTAAGCTTTACACCTGCTTTCTAGGAAACCTGGTTCCCAGCAATGCAGACCCCTGCCCTCCATGGCTATAAGGGATGTTACAGGAACCGTAGTGACTATAATCGAGAGTAGGTGGAGTTTGCGTTTACGTCCTAAACTCACTCCGTAGTGAAACTGTGCCCCTTCAAACCCCTCTTGAAGCTGTGGCTGTCAGAATAAGGACGATGTAGGAAATAGCTGTCTGCAATGTATATCCTCTTCCAGATGGTTCAGTACCCCTGAATGTATTAGCTGCACTGATTGACCAACACCCTGAACCTTTCCTTCTTTTGGGAGATTTTAATGCCTATAGCCCCTTGTGGGGTGGCACCATGCTTACTGGCCGAGGCAGAGATGTCAAAACTTTGCTGCCTCAGTTTGGCCTCTGCCTCTTAAATATTGGGGCCACCACACATTTCAGTGTGGCTCAAGGTAGTTACCCGGCCATTGATTGCACCCCAGGACTACTCGCATCCATCCACTGGAGAGCACATGACGACCTGTGTGGTAGTGACCACTTCCACATCTTCCTGTCACTGCCCTGGTGTCAGGCCCACGGACGGTTGTCCAGATGGGCTTTAAACAAGGCGGACTGGGAAACTTTCACCCCTGCTGTCACCATTGAATCTCCTCCACATGGGAACATCAGTGTGATGGTTGAGTAGGTGACTACAAAAATTGTTTCTGTTGCAGAAAACACGATCCCTCATTCTTGATGGTGCCCCCTGGTAAAAGACAGTCCCTTGGTGGTCGCCAGAAGTCGCTGAAGCAATTAAGGTGCTTCATGGAGTTCTGCAGCGGCATAAGCGGCACCCTCCCCTGGAGCACATGGCCTTTAAACAGCCCCGTGCTATCCAACTTATCAAATGACGGAAGAAGGTGTGTTGGGAGAAATATGTCTCGACCATTGGGTGCCATACGTCACCTTTCCAACTCTGGGCAAAGATCAAACATGTTTTCAGTTACCAGACCCCAACAGGTGTTCCTGGTGTTAACATAAATGGCATATTATCTATCGGGGCAGACGCAATTGCCGAACACTATGATGAGCACTATACCTGAGCCTCTGCATTAGAGAATCACCCCCCAGTCTTTCGCACTCTTAAACAGCGGCTGGAAGGTAAAGTCCTTTCGTTTGGTATACACCACAGTGAATCCTATAACGCCACATTTACAGAGTGGGAGCTCCTCAGTGCACTTGCACATTGCCCCGACACAGCTCCTGCACCAGATTGGATCCACAGTCAGATGATTAAACATCTCTCATCTGACTACAAGTGACATTTCCTCGTCACGTGTGTAGTAGTAGTTGCCGGATCTAGCAGTGTTTCATACATCAAAAGTGTTGGAAAGTGACGACATAATTATTCCGAAGTGTGTGTAGAAATTTCGGAATTTTTCAGTGAATTTGGTGATGAGAAAAGACATATATTCCGCGTGGCGTATTGAGCAGGTCGGTGGCTAAAAACTGTGACTGCATTTGGTACCGACAGTCTTAATATTTGGCGAGCATTCTCAATCAAAAACAATCAGTATTTTTGTAGCCATTACGTTTTCGGGAAATGCAACACCATAAACTTGCTAACGTGAGTGAAAGGGATTATGAGTGACTGTGTTAAGACTAGCACGGGCTTGGCAGTGATACTTATTTACCTAGGTTTCAGAATATATTAATTGCGGACAAAATTTCCAACCTTTCATTTCGTGTTTCTCCCGAAACGTAGATTAGTGACTTAAATTGCAGCCTGGTTCATGTCGAAGTACAGTAGGTTTCACTTGGCTTTCCTACTGATCATCTGCTGAGACAATGTTCACAGGTAGGTGTAGGTTTGTCGTAAAGGGACGGAAAGTACCATGCCCCTGCACCACTCCCGATTTTTACCCAAAACTTCCTGTCGCTTCGTACTTTTCGTGTCCAAGTTGGTGCCTCCCATACTTCCCCCCATATCCAGGAGAATGGGGTCTCACAGGGCTCTGTAATGAGTGTTTCTCTATATTTAGTGGCCATTAATGGTCTAGCAGCAGCTGTAGGGCTGTCTGTCTCACCTTCTCTGTATGCAGACGAGTTCTGCATTTCATACTGCTCTACCAGTACTGGTGTTGCTGAGCAGCACCTACAGTGAGCCATCCACAAGATACAGTCATGGACTCTATCCCACGGTTTCCAGTTATCAGCCACAAAGTCATGAGTTATGCACTTCTGTCAGTATCATACCGTTCATACAGAACCAGAACTTTACCTCAATGACGATCCACTCACTGTAATGGAGACATATTGATTCTTAGGACTGGTTTTCGATGCCTGATTGCCTTGGCTTTCTCACCTTCATCAGCTTAAGCGGAAGTGCTGGTAGCACCTCAATGCCCTCCGCTGCCTGAGCAACACCAACTGGGGTGCAGATCGCTCTATGCTGCCGCAGCTCTGCAGTGCCCATGTTCAGTCCTACCTTGACCATGGGAGTGTGGTTTATGGTTCAGCGGCATCTTCAGCATTGCATTTACTCAACCCAGTGCACCACTGTGGCGTTCGCCTAGTGACAGGAGCTTTTAGGACGAGTCCGGCGACGAGTGTGCTTGTGGAAGCCGGAGTGCCTCCTTTGCAGGTTAGGCGTGCACAACTGCTGACCAGTTACGTAGCACGCGTTCATAGTTCTGCTGTGCATCCGAATTACCATTTCCTTTTCCCACCCATGGCGGTTCATCTCCCACATTGGCGGCCCAGGTCAGGGCTTCCAATTGCAGTTTGTGTCCGATCCCTTCTTTCTGAACTGCCTTTATCACCTATACTTGAGGTCCATTCACATACACCTCCGTGGTGTACACCTAGGCCGCAGCTTTGCCCGGACCTTTCACACGGCCCTAAGGACTCAGTTAACTCCGCGCTTGGCCATACGTGGCTAACGCATGGTTACCTCCTCCATTGCAAGGACTCACCTCGGTGTCGCTGTGGCTCATAAATGATGGTTGTCCACCTGTTGCTGGATTTCCCACTTTCCCAGCACCCTAACTTCGGTGTTGGGCAACAATGCCTCAGCAGCAGCTTTGGTTTTACGTTTTATTCATGAGGGTGGGTTTTATCATTTGATCTAAGTTTTAATGTGTGTCCTTTGTCCCTCTGTGTCCTCCACCCTATTGCTTTTAGGGTGGAGGTTTTAATGTGTTGCAGAGTGGCTGGCTTCTGCTTTTTATTTTCATGGTCAGCCAGCCATGGTAATCTGCCCTCTTGCTTTGATCTCTTCTGCATGTTTCTTGCGTCTCTTTGTGATTTCCTTGTCGAATTTTGTCCATTCCCGTGTTTGCTGCCCTTCTGTCATTCTTGTGGTTTTCTCCTTTCTCCCAGCTGTGTTTTGTATGTCTCAACTGGTTAACTCCCACTCTTGTGAAACTATTTTAATCAGAATGAGGGACCGATGTCCTTGCAGTTTGGTCCCCCCCTCCCTCTTTCAAACCCACCATTCTGCTGTGTATTATACTCTTAAGCAACATAGATGCATGAGCTGTCAAGCTGATTGTGTGATGGTTCTTGCATTGATGTGCCCTTTCTATCTTCAGAATTCTATGATTGATATTCTTCCAAATGTCCAAGGGTATGTCTTCAGTGTCGTAGATTCTGTACACTAGCTTTGAATAATCTTCTGGTTGTTACTTTCCCCAACGATTTTCGTAATTTCTAAGAAGTGTTGTCTATCTCTCCTGCCTTTTTTGATCCCAAGTCTTCCAAAGTGTTGTCAAACTCTTGATTATAATACTGGATCTTCTATATCATTCACATTGATACCAATTTCTTCTGTCATATCAGGAAACCCTCATTTCCAGAGAACCTCAGCATACTCTTTCCACCTGTCTGCTCTCTCGTTTGCATTTATTTATGTAATTCCTTGTTCACTCTTAATGTTGATGCCTTTGTTTTACATTTCTACAAAAATTATTTTGATACTTTTACGTGTTGAATCTAAATTTGATCTTCCAGTGACCATTTCCTTTTCAGTTTCTTCACATTTTCCTTGCAGCCATTTCATTTTAACTTTCTTGCACTTCCTATTGATTTATATTGAGTTATATTGCTGTATCCTTGGACATTTTTATATTTCCTTCTTTAGTTGGTCATTTGAAGAATTTCTGATGTTACCCACGATTTCTTAACAGTTACTTTTCTTAAAGCTAAATTTGTCCCTCCAACTTCTATTACTCCCCCTTTTAGGCAAGTCCATTCATCCTCAACTGAACTACTGAAAGCCACAAGCAACCATACTTTACCGCACGTATGAACATATTGTGCTGTCATTAGTGTCTATCACCTGACTACAACTCCCTGTGGGTCCAGGGATTAGAATAGGCCCGAGGTAGTCCTGCCTGTCGTAAGAGGCGACTAAAAGGAGCCTCTCACATTTTGGCCTTTATGTGATGGACAACTGTAGGGTTTGACCTCCATTTTTCAAAACTTTCCCAAGGATCGGGCCGATTGGGGAAGGGTACCTTACATGGTGCATCATGTCCGTTGTGGCTTGAGATCTTTAGCCCACTTTCTGATCGTTGCACTGCACTCCAGCTCATTCTCCATCTCTTGGGTGAGGACACCTTCCCGGGTGCTTTTTCCACCATGCACTATGCAGTATCACTTTCTGTGTCGATGATGACCATGGACTACTTTGCACCTGATATCCAGCACGGTAGCCAGCCTGTTGTGGTGGGACCGCCATGTACACTGTTGATTGTAGCCCCCTGTCAACACAAGGATTACTCTGATGATGCCTGTGCCGTTAACTCCTCATGTATGCCAAGGGTGCCTTTGCTGCAGCTGGGTGGCACCAGTGGGGAGGGCCCCTGGCCAGAGTAGGTGGCATCAGAGTCGAAGATGTGCAATGAAGTACACCACGTCATCCCTTGCCGGTGATCAAACACCAGCAGTCTCTAAGCGTTCCAAGTCTCAGTACATCCAATGAAGTATGATCCTAAATCGTTCCCCTCCCTGGCCACACCATGGGAGGAAAGCCAGGCTAAGGATGGCAGCAAACCTTACTCATCCCGGTATCTCGTATGTACGAGAACTGATGGGGACTCCTTTGTTTCGATGATGCCACAATTTTTTTTGTAGAGCATTTAGAGAACAAGTTTGGGGATGTGGAGGGCTTGTTCAAAATGTGATATTGGTTCAGTCTTGATAAAAACAGCATCCTCTGCTCAGTCAAGGACTTTACTTGCTTGTAACAAGTTGGGGGGTGTTTCTGTTACCATCACGCCCCATAAGAGCTTAAATATGGTCCAGGATATTATCTTACAGAGGGACCTTCTTTTGCAGTCTGACGATGAGCTGTGCACCAGTTTAGAGCAATGAGGTGTTCATTTCGTGTGGCACGTTCATTGGGTCCGAGGGATAATCAGGTTGCCACTGGTGCCTTCAACTTGGCCTTCGAGGGTTAACACCTTACCTGAGAAAATCAGTGTGATGGTCTACCGTTGTGATGTCAAGCCATATATCCCTCCCCCGATGCAGTGCTTTAAGTGCTGGAAGTTTGGCCATATATTGTCCCACTGTACTTCCAGTGTCACATGTCGATATTGTGGACGTCCATCACATCCCAATAATCCATGTGTCCCACCTCCCATCTGTGTCAACTGCAGAGAGCCTCATTCACCTTGCTCGCCAGACTGCAGGATTTTACAGAAAGAGAGGAAAATCATGGAGTACAAGATCCTGGACTGACTGACCTACACTGAGGCTAAGAGAAAATATGAGCGCCTACATCTTGTGGCTGTGACCTCCTCATACGTCATTGCTATGAGAACAGTTGTAGCCCCATCAGTTCCGCAAATTCCAGCGGCTCTCAGAGCCAGTAGGCTACACGTGCCCCCTTGACGGTGAGGGGCAATTACCCCCGGTTGCTCCCGCCTCTGGGGCACTGCCTACCTCGGGGACACTGCCCTCCCAACCATTGAGGACACCAGTCCCCACACAATGCGTTAGTTTTACGTTTTATTCGTGAGGGTGAGTTTTTTCATTTGCTTTAAGTTTTAGCACATGTCCTTTGTCCCTGTGTGCCCTCCACCTTATTGCTTTCAGGATGGAGGTTTTAATGTGTTGCAGGGTAGCTGGCTTTTCCTTTTTATCCCCTTGGTCAGCCAGCCATGGTAACCTCATTTCTTGTTTTAACCTCTTCTACCTGTTCCTTGTGTCTTTGTGGTTTTCTTGTCCCTTTTTTTCCATTTAAGTGTTTGTTGCCCTTCGGTTGTCGTTGTGGTTTTTCCTTTCATTCTGTTTTGTGTTGTAAGTCTCATTGTCTTACTCTAACCCTTGTGTCATTGTTTCCGGCTGAACAAGGGACCAATGGCCTCGTAATTTGGTCCCCTCCCCCCTCTTTTAAACCAACCAACCAACCAATGTGACCACAGGCAGTCTTTCCAAAATATCCAACAACAATGTTTTGTTTTGACAGCATGGTGTCATGGAATTCCTTGTTAAAGAGGAAAAATGTGCTGCAATTAACATCAGACTTCAACATTTCTACGAAGAAGCCTGTGTGCATGCCAGAATTGTTAAGACACAGGGAAAAAATAATCCTCATAGTGGTTGCCCTGGCCTACCTCCATGGAATGCAAAAAGGAAAGATTCTGAGTGATTTTCTTGAACCTGGACAAACCATAAATGGTGCCCGTTCTACAGTGCATTACACCATAAATACCCCAGAAAAAAAGTCATATTCCAGTCGGATAATGCATGTCATCACACTTCTCATGGTACTGTGGAGAAGATCAGAAACTCTTCCACATCCTCTCTACTGTCTCGACTTGGGCATCCTCTGACTGCCATCTTTTTGGTTTTTTTTTTTAGGGAACAAATGTGAGGCCAATGCTATGAGATGATGGAGCGTGTTTGTAAAGCAGTGTGTTAGTGTATTCAGAAAGCTGGAATAGTGTTCTATTGTAAGGGTAATTTCAAACTTGCAAATATGTGCAAAGAAATGGAGATGTTGTTGAAAAGTCTAAAAATTTTAAAAATTTGTGCCTATTTCTTTCAGTATGGGTCTTGTACCTAATGTCATAGTAATTATCAGAGAAGCTACAGCCTCAAAGAACTTCAGACTCACATCATTGTTCCTCAGTATTGCTGAGACCAGATCTGGGTACACCTCAAAACCCAATATTTGAGTTCAGAATCTCTGTCTCACAGTAATGCAATCCAAGAGATATCTTCCTCTGTCTCGTGGCCTTTTCCAGTGTGGAGGCACAGGAAGATACCTTATAATATTGAAAATTCCTTATCGGAAACAATAAAAAAAAAAGGAATGAAGAAAGGCAACTAATTATCTGCAGTTCAGTAGCTCATTCATAAATCTGTAAAACTTACAACTATTCCTCCCCCGCCACACACCATTCATCAGTTACCTACATTACATTTATTACGGCTTAGAATATGCACATAAAACTTCCCGCTGCACACGCTTACTTTGTAATAAACATTTTGAGAAATGAAATTGATTATTCATAAAATCTAACACTAGCATTGATTTATAATGACCACAAAAATTTATTTCCAGTTTGAGGAAGAGGAGTCTGATTTACCACTTGGACAGACACTTTCTGGAAGAAAGCGCTTATTCTCAAAAGAACTTCGTTGCATGATGTACGGCTTTGGTGATGATCAAAATCCATATACAGAAAGTGTTGATCTTCTAGAGGATCTCGTAATTGAATTCATTACAGAAATGGTAAGTTTCTGTGTTATTTTTATTGTTTTCAGTTAATAGTTATTGTATTTGTTTTCATGTGTGAATTTTGTGCTTTGTTGCAACAGTAGTGTCCAGAAGTGGTTTGTTCATTATTTGAAATGTATACAAAAGCTCCCAGAATTGAATAGCATATGTCAACAAGATTGGAAAAGGGACAAGTTGAAACTGTTTACAGTTGGACAAAAGACATGTATTTGTCAGAGAGCAGTGTCCAGTTGCCATCAGTTGGACAACAGATAACTGTGCACTGTAGTTGAGACAATGTTTGTACACATTGGATTTCAAACCTGATTTTGCTCATTACTTTAGAAATCATCTGTGATAGTGCTCATGTTGCCAGAAAGGTGCTGAAATAAAGCAATAAAAAATAACAGATTTTTTATGGAGCTACAAAATATAAATATTGATGACTCCTGCCAGTAATAAACTGACCATTATCAACCACTGATGAAACTTTGAACATATTAATCAAATTATCCTGGCAGGCAGACAACATTACATCACAACTGAGCTTATCACATAGGAAGGTTCATAGCATTCTGCATGATATTAAGATGAATTCATTTGGCTTGTTCACAAATGCTGTCCCTTCGAGAGTCACTGCCAGTTATAAATAACCTCACTCCTCTGACAGATGTTGGTGACAGCTTCCTGAGTA
The DNA here is from genome assembly GCF_021461395.2 of Schistocerca americana. Classification (NCBI taxonomy): domain Eukaryota; kingdom Metazoa; phylum Arthropoda; class Insecta; order Orthoptera; family Acrididae; genus Schistocerca; species Schistocerca americana. The sequence continues at coordinate 1,160,747,543 of NC_060119.1, read as the reverse complement.
TCATTGTTTGCTTTCCCTATTATATACTGAGGGATCTGGTTAAGACAGTGTTAACACACTAGACTCGCATTCAATAAGAATGGAGTTTGTACCCCACCTGGCCAACCTGACTTGGATTTTCCATGGTTTCCACAAGTGGCTAAGGTGAATGTCAGGATGGTTCCACTGGTATGGCCCTGGCCGACTTACTGTCCTATCCTTGCCTAATCCTGTCATGAAGATGCTGTAACTTACCAAACGGGAAAGTGCTGGTAGATAGACACAATAAAAAACACACAAACACACACACGTTGCTTCATCAGGAAGGAGGGAAGGAGAAGGAAAGACGAAAGGATGTGGGTTTTAAGGGAGAAGGTAAGGAGCCATTCCAATCCCGGGAGCAGAAAGACTTACCTTAGGGGGAAAAAGGGACAGGTATACACTCGCACGCACGCACACACACACACACACACACACACACACACACACACACACACACACACACATATCCATCCTCACATACACAGACACAAGCAGACATATGTAAAGGCAAAGAGTTTGGACAGAGATGTCAGTTGAGGCGGAAGTACGGAGGCAAAGATGTTGTTGAATGACAGGTGAGGTATGAGCGGCAGCAACTTGAAATTAGCGGAGGTTGAGGCCTGGTGGGTAATGGGAAGAGAGGATATATTGAAGGGCAAGTTCCCATCTCCGAAGTTCTGATAGGTTGGTGGTAGTGGGAAGTATCCAGATAACCCGAACTGTGTAGCACTGTGCCAAGATGTGCTGGCCGTGCACCAAGGCATGTTTAGCCACAGGGTGATCCTCATTACCGACAAACACTGTCTGCCTGTGTCCGTTCATGCAAATGGACAGTTTGTTGCTGGTCATTCCCACATAGAAAGCTTCACAGTGTAGGCAGGTCAGTTGGTAAATCACGTGGGTGCTTTCACAGGTGGTTCTGCCTTTGATCGTGTACGCCTACCGGGTTACAGGACTGGAGTAGGTGGTGGTGGGAGGGTGCATGGGACAGGTTTTACACTGTGGGCGGTTACAAGGGTAGGAGCCAGAGGGTAGGGAAGGTGGTTTGGGGATTTCATAGGGATGAACCAAGAGGTTACGAAGGTTAGGTGGATGGCGGAAAGACACTCTTGGTGGAGTGGGGAGGATTTAATGAAGGATGGGTCTCATTTCAGGGCAGGATTTGAGGAAGTCATATCCCTGCTGGAGAGCCACATTCAGAGTCTGGTCCAGTCCCGAAAAGTATCCTGTCACAAGTAGGGCACTTTTGGGATTCTTCTGTGGGAGGCTCTGGATTTGAGGGGATGAGGAAGTGGCTCTGGTATTTGCTTCTGTACCAGGTCGGGAGGGTAGTTGCGGGGTGCGAAAGCTGTTTTCAGTTTGTTGGTGTAATGGTGCAGGGATTCGGGACTGGAGCAGATTCGTTTGCCACGAAGACCTTAGCTACAATGGGGCAGCCGGGATGTTTGGGTTTGTGAATTTTAGGAAGTAGGTAGAAGGTAAGGGTGCGGGGTGTCGGTGGGGTCAGGAGGTTGACGGTGTCAGGTGAAAAGTTTTGTAGGAGACCTAAGGTTCTGAGGATTCCTTGAAGCTCTGCCTGGACATCAGGAATGGGATTACCTTAGCAAACTTTGTATGTAGTGTTGTCTGAAAGCTGACGCAGTCCCTCAGCCACATACTCCCGATGATCAAGTACCGCGGTCGTGGAACCCTTGTCAGCCGGAAGAATGACGATGGATCGGTCAGCTTTCAGATCACGGATAGCTTGGACTTCAGCTGTGGTGATGTTGGGAGTAGGATTAAGGTTTTTCAAGAAAGATTGAGAGGCAAGGCTGGAAGTGAGAAATTCCTGGAAGGTTTGGAGAGGGTGATTTTGAGGAAGAGGAGGTGGGTCCCGCTGTGATGGAGGACGGAACTGTTTCAGGCAGGGTTCAATTTGGATAGTGTCTTGGGGAGTTGGATCATTAGGAGTAGGATTAGGATTATTTTTCTTCGTGGCAAAGTGATATTTCCAGCAGAGACTATGAGTGTAGGACAGTAAATCTTTGACGAGGGCTGTTTGGTTGAATCTGGGAGTGGGGCTGAAGGTGAGGCCTTTGAATAGGACAGAGGTTTCGGATTGGGAGAGAGGTTTGGAGGAAAGGTTAACTACTGAATTGGGGTGTTGTGGTTCCAGATTGTGTTGACTAGAATTTTGAGGTTTTGGGGGGAGTGGAGCTGGAAGTGGGAGATTAAGTAGATGGGAGAGACTGGGTCTGTGTGCAATGAGAGGAGGTTGAGGTTTGTTGGAAAGGTTGTGGAGGGTCAGTGAGTTGCCTTTCCGGAGGTGGGAAACCAGGAGATTGGATAGTTTTCTGAGGTGGTGGGTGGCATGCTGTTCTAATTTGCGGTTGGCCTGTAGGAGGATGCTCCAGCTGGTGTGGATGTGGGAGAGGAAAGATTGAGGACTTTGATTAGATTGAGGACTTTGATTAGGGATAGGAGTTGACAGGTGTGTTCATTGGCTGAGTTGATGTGTAGGTGAAGGATTAGGCGGGTGAGGGCTATGGATTGTTCAGTTTGGAACTAGTATAGGGACTGATGGAAAGAAGGGTTACAGCCAGAGATGGGAACTTTAAGTGTGAGGCCTTTGGGGGTAATGCCAAATGTCAGACAAGCGTGAGTGAATAAAATATGGGAGCGTAATCTGGCTAGGGCGAAGGCATGTTTGCGGAGGGAATGTAAATAAAACTTAATGGAGTCGCTGTGGGGATGTTGTGAGGGTAACGTGGTATTAAAAGGTGGAAAGTAACATGAAGAAGAACTCCAGAATTTCCCCTCCAACCTCAACTCCTTTGGTTCCATCACATTCACCTGGTCCTACTCCAAATCCCATGCCACTTTCCTCGACATTGATCTCCATCTGTCCAATAGCCACCTTCACACACGCATTTACATATGTCTGCTAGTGTCTGTATATGTGCGGATGGATATTTTTCCCATGTGGAATGTTTCTTTCTAATAAAAAACGCACAAACACACACACAAATTTCAAGCTTTCACAACCCAAGGTTGCTTCATCAGGAAAGAGGGAAGGAGAGGGAAAGACGAAAGGATTTGGGTTTTAAGGGAGGGGGTAAGGAGTCATTCCAATCCCGAGAGCAGAAAGACTTGCCTTAGGGGGAAAGAAAGGACAGGTATACACTCTCGCGCGCGCGCACACACACACACACACACACACACACACACACACACACACACACACACACATCCATCCGCACTGTCTGTATGTGTGCGGGTTTGCCTGTGTCTGTATGTGTGCGGATGGATGTGTGTGTGTGTGTGTGTGTGTGTGTGTGTGTGTGTGTGTGTGTGTGTGTGTGTGTGTGTGTGCGCGCGCGAGTGTGTGCCTGTCCTTTTTTCCCCCTAAGGTAAGTCTTTCCGCTCCCGGGATTGGAATGACTCCTTACCCTCTCCCTTAAAATCCACATCCTTTCGTCTTTCCTGATGAAGCAACCTTGGGTTGCGAAAGCTTGATATTTGTGTGTGTGTTGTGTGTTTATTGTCTCTATCAACATACCAACGCTTTCGTTTGGTAAGTTACAGCATCTTTGTTTTTAGATATATTTTTCCCACGTGGAATGTATCTGTAGTCTGTTGTGTCAAATGGTCAAAGGACAAACAAGTAAATGAATAAAATAAGTCATCTTTGCTGGCAGTGAAACATAACATTGCCTCTATTAGCCACAAACTGTTTGTCTGTCAGTCAGTTGGTTGGAAAGGAAGAACATCCCCAGGGAAGTAAAAATTTCACATTTAGGAAAGTAGGGGGAAAGTTATGTGTAATTTCACACGTCACTCATTATTCACTCGCTCTAAGAGCAGCCCCGAATCTACGATATTTCTGAACTGCAGCAAAACTTTGATAGTGCCCCCCCTCCTTGCGCCCCGCCCCATCAAGTGTTTGAGTTAGGACATATAAAAAAATCGATTTTTCAAACATGTGTTCATTTTGTAGTGCACAGCTTTAAGAATAGTTAGATGTATAAAACATATGTGTTCAAGGAAATGTAAGACATAATTTGGTCTTAACTGTGCCAAAGTGCAGTACCACGCCTCTTCACATGGCATTCTTCTGTCACTGTATTTCGTGCTGTCAAATTCAAACTTGTATATTTAGCAAAGGAAACTATCAAGCCTATATTCAGGACAGTGAAAATTAAAATGTCCTTTGGTGCCTCTCCTGCTCCCAGTCAGCCAGTTTAACATCAAACCAGCTCCCCCTGCCCCCCCCCCCCCCCTCGCCCAAAAAAAAGAAGAGGGCAATCACAATTAATACTGTGTGGGATTATTTGTGGCTAGGAGAATAAGAACTCTTCTTCTTCAATCCTTAGGTCCCAGCATTTTTTTCTCTCTAATCTTGCTACAGCTTTACACAGTGCGCTTTCCTTCTTGCAAGAGAATTTGCTTCCTTATCAAAGTTCGTCAAAAATTTTGCTACATGAAAAATCAAAATGTTGTCTAATACTGTAAAAGCTGTTATTATGGATAGTACGCAAGACTGATGTGGTTTCTCGATTTGATTACATCTATTTTGTCACTGTGTACTATATAAAATGAAATAGATGTTTCTAATATTATAGCAGTTGTAACACGTGCCAAATAAGTGTGACTATTTTAGCACAAATGGTCATTTTTATCTACCTCATTTACATAAAAAACATGACAGTGTAATTCACAAAGTACCTATATCAAGTGCCTATTAGGTCTACTACAAGCAAAAAGTTTTATGTTAGGAAATAGCTTCACATTTCATTAATATGCTCCAGTTTCTCAAGCATGAGATCGAAAAGTAGTAGTAGTACAAATTATTTATATAAATTCAGAATTGTCGTATTCTTCCATATAATTTATTAGATGTCCCTGTTTCTTCTCCTTCCTGTTTCCAACAATCTTGCCATCACTAATTCTGTACTATTCCTGCCATTGCCAACCTTATTCTCTGATTAACTTCACTAACCTTGCTGGAGTCACCAGTTCAGTTAACCACGTTCATTCTTCGTTTACGCATTATTATGTGTTTGTACAACACGTTCTCCATGCTATTCCAAGAACAGACTGCTTACCAGGGGCTGTACAACTGGCCCTTAGCAGTGTAGCATACTGGCAAAAATTTGTGTCAAAATTTCATTTTCTTGGATACACCAAGAAGATAACACGTAATCTTTCTTACCTGTTATTCCTGACAGTCATTTATTTCTACTCTGGTAGTCTGAATCTATGGATTTCACTAATAATTATAACATTGATAATCATTTGCACACGCAGTCAACCACATAAATGAACAGCGGTTGGCATTCACCTGTTTGGTTTATTCGGCTCAGCTAATATAGCCCCGTCCCCTTTTGTCTATGGGAAAATTTGTTAATTTCTAGATGCGACAGGATTTCCCTGGCAGAAACATCACATACAGTATGCACGCATTCAAAAATCAACTTATGATTCATTCAGGAATCAACTTCGAATGTGTTCAATCGATAGACCAACATGCACTGGATACTATGCACTTTGTGAAACAATCTTTTTTTCTTCAAGAATATGAATTTGGCGCCTCCTGAAATTGCTACCCAGGGCAAATGCCCCGCTTCGCCCCCCTCCCTCTCTTCCTCTCCCCCAGGTCTGGGCATGTCATAAGAGGGATAGATTATAATTAAGGATCTTGATGTGGACATACTCCCATCATGCTATCAGAGAGCAGCACCCAGAAAAAGAATAAGAATGGGCAGTGTGCTTGCATATAGATGTTTGACAGTTAAAGTTACCTTGCCAAGAACAGTGTTATGAAACTGAAACATTCCTTCTAATCACCCAGGCCTTTAACAGTTGATTCCTTTTTTTTTCTTAAGGCCATACATAGCGCAAAATGCATTCTTGTACTTAAACATATATAAGTCCAAAAATATTACAGTTAACGCAGTAAAACTTGAGACTACTTTATATAACATAATGCTTCATATTCTGTGCAATTTTTGTTGGAAAATGCACTTCAACATACATTGTGTAAAGTTTTGAATTTTTAATTAACATTGTTTCTATAATGTACCATTTCTTGCAAACTAATGAAGCAATAAAATTGAAATTTCACAGTTTACATTTGAATAAGTGGCTCATAAAATGTGCGGAACAGATTTTTGTTTAAAAATCATAGTTGCTTTGAAATTAATTTTTTAGTTTTGTGTTGCTCGGGACTGGTCTATTTTTCTCAGATTTTAAAGGAGAACTTTTCCCAGAGAATAGAACGTGCTGCACAGGATTATTCAGTAAGTAATTCTTAAGAGCTATGCCAAATTTCAGGATGTTTGCTTTATAGTTCATGACAAAAGGTACATTATATCTCAAAAAAGTCAGTTTACGACAATTCACATTTGAAGTTTTTATTTCAATTTTTGGCAGTATCGCTATATGTCTAGGGACTAATGATGTCCATATCCATAATCTTTATTCTCTTCCTCGTCTTTCTGGAGTAATCTCTTCTCCTGCCTCTTTTGCATTGCCAACTTTTGCATTTTTCTTCAGCTGTCTAGCTTTGTCCAGTCGCACTTCATTCATCCATCTGAGTATCTTCAACGTGAATGCACCTGGATGGGAGCCTAATCTCTGCAGGCACTTAATCCTACCAACATTTTCACTAGTGAATACTGGACAGGCATCGCATGCAGATGTCTTCACAACTGTTTAGGACACACATACTGTTTTTGGACAACTCATCCATACAAGGTATTTGTATTGTGTGAGCTCTCATTATATTGTGTGTTTTCCTATGTACACACGTTTTTCAGGAGTTCAGGTTTGGCTAGGTACCTGAAAGTTGGTTTTATAACATCTGAAACAGCAAGTGGTAAACCATGTTTTTGGGTGTACGGCTTTCCATTGGCTTTTTCTTGAAGATATTTGCACCATGAGTTGTTCACATTTAGGAGCAGCATCTGTAATACTGTTATTTAAATTTCCTGTAACTTTTAGACACGTGAAATTCGACATTTCCACATCTTTTTGAATATGTGTCCACTGTTATGATCCATTTCGAGCAAAACAAGTTGATATATACAAAACTATAAAATAAGTTTGTAGCATGTACTATTAAAACAATCATGTTGTAAACAAAGGAATAAGCAAAGAGAATCTTTTCACATCCTTCTAGACTTATCTGCAGTTTGTTTCGATTGTGTGAACAAAAAATTAACCCACAAGAAAGTAGCATAGAAAAGGCGTGGATCACAGCATAGAAAGAGGAGGTGTGGCAGGTGCAGACGCACAAACAAACTTTTTTAAAACTTATTTCTAGCCGGAATTCAATTATAAAACTTTGGGATGTTATTCTTAACAAATCAATCTAATAAATTACTCAGCAAAAAAAAACTGATTTTTTTAATTATTTATTATTTTTTTCCCCTACATATGCCCCTGGATCTGTTCATATCTTCTGCTTATTAGGGAAGGGGAGCTGTTGGCGAAATTGGAGGAGGGAGGGGCACTTATATCTCCCAGTGGGGAATTATTTGGATGGGATTACATGGGTAACACGGATACTCATCTTAAAGTCAGAGAGAACCTATGGAAACTCTTGTGAGAACTACCACCTTATTTTACTGCACTAAGTGTGGTCATCATTGCCTCCAGGAGTGCAGCAGATAGGTGTTGGGTGATCTTAAACACAGCCAGAATGATAAGCACTGGAACTTCACCTTTCAGTTCTGTCGCCCATCCTGTTGTTGTTCGTAGTCCTGTTGCCGCATTCTGTCACTGCAATTACTTTTTCTCCATAGCACACAGCTAGTGATACTGCTACTCTGCTCACAGGTGCTAGCTGTAAAGCTTGCCACGTCTTCGTTTATTCTTGGCACCTCTATCACAAGCTGTGTTCACCTGGTCAAATACCTTCTTGCCCTCCATCTTCCCACTAGTGCAACTATGGTGTGAGAAGGGCTTGCAGCTACCCCTTCCCACCCATTTCCAGCTGCCAACTTGTGTTACACCACAGTGACCAGATATCAGTTGGTGATCCACCCTTATTGTGCAACATCATTTGTCATGATTGCCAGCATACTTGACACATCTTATTGTGGCAGTATTTGGCCGCATGCCTCTCTTGCTGGTATTTAAAGCACTGAGGCTTTCTGTCGAGTCCTGTTGAGAGAGGTTCCACAAAGACTTTGCAAGGCTCCTTCAACCCTGCCCTGTGCTCTTATCATATCGATGTGCAGCATGAGTAATGATTATTTCGTAGGTTAACAGTACTGCATGGGGCATTTCTGTGTCAAATATTCAATGCAACCTCTGCAGGATGACTGCCATTGCCAGTTTTTCTTCTTCTCCTGATCTGTCTTCTACAGAGGTTTGGTGATGAGCTTGGCTACCAGATGTGCTTGTTGCCAGCCTATGTCTAAAGCAGGACATTGTTGTTGTGAGAGTAATTTTGTATATAGTTCTGAAAATTATCACAAAACACTTCAAAATAACTTCGTTGAATGGTAGGGCAGGAAGTCTCCCATGGCCTTATCAGTGGTTCATCCTGGCATACACTGTAGCAGCTAGAGGATACCATAGAATATCCAAGTCAGGATGGCCAGACGGGATATGAACTCCACTCTGAATGTCAGGAATGGGAGTGGCTGCATTCACTTCACCCATGCCCTGATGGCCCTTGTGCCATTAGTTTGTTGCAGCTTCACATCTACCTAAATACAGTGGGCTGTGTCATCTTCTTCTTATTGCTTGCTGAAGTTTTCCCAGCAGGACTGCCAGCCTCATAATCTGAGTTCCCTTCAGCTGACTCAGTAATTACAGCCATCCTATGTCATTTGGTGTCTTTCTACAGTTATGCCTATTTTTTCCCTTCCTGGAAGCTGACAACTGCTATCATATTGATGTGATAGAATTGCGTTTTCCTGGAAACATATGAGTCTCAGCTTTATTTTTGATAGGGATAGAAGCTGAAGTAATGAGTGAAAATTTGTGCCAAGGCCAGGACTTGAACTTTGGTCTCATGCTTACTAGATGTGCTAACCACTACATCGCCATGGCATTGTGGCTCACACTACTACATGGACTACCCTCCATAACACAAATGTCAGTTCATGCCTCCAGCCCATTTTCCCTTCTTAAATCACCAGTACTGCTGAGGCTCTCTGTTACTGGAATAGCAGCCCAGCTTTGTATGTAATGGGGAAATCTTGATATTATGGAATACATTTTCTTGGGGACATGTTAGTCTCAACTTTATCTTCGATAAAGTGTCTGCCCTGGTACATCTATTTCCTGTGGCTAAAACTGAAATTCCCAGGTAACTCATAAAGCACTCCAGGACTGTTGTATAGATATTGAGTCAAGTATACTTCATTTTGCATAAAGTACCTTGAGGAAAAGTTATATTGCAATAAAAGTTTATAACCAAATCTAGCAACATTTTTTTTTTTTACCTTATACAGTATGCCAAGATTGTCCACTAACCCTTTGGTACATAACCTGTGCAATAGAATAGTCCCTTGTCATACATATATTCCAGAAAATTGTTACACCCACATAACATCCTTTCTTGGATGCCTCAAATGGTTCTGACATATCCGTTGCCGAAGTGTAGCCTCTTTGATCCTCCAAAGTTGGCAACTGTGACAATGATCTTTGGTAAACTATGGATGGTATGCCCTTGACCAATGAGAGTATGTGGAGCAAATCTCTGACATCTCTGGTAGAATTGTGTGTCACAATGGTTCCAACATCCAGGTCTCAGAAGAACTTCTGGCAACTCCCTAGACTTCACACTTGGTACCATAGAGCTTTATACTCCCAGCTCTCACTGTGTAGGCTGCCTACAATTGCTGTTTTCTGCCTACAATTGCAGTTTTCAACTTTCACAGTGATTATTCATCACAAATGAAATCAATATTTTCGAATGTAGGTGAGCAGTCATTACAGTTTGGATGGCAAGTAAAGTAATACATCCCAGGGCCCAATTGAGTGATAGTAGGAGTAACTTCCCATGAACACACACAGAGGTCATTAAGACATTGTATTACACATCAATCACTGAAGAAGATGTGACAGTTATTAGCAAATGCGGGCAATTATTCTGATATTTTTTAAACCTTGTACATTTTCATATTCACACAATAAAGCAAGTTGCTTACCAAATTTGTTTCACATTTCTTTTATCCCATGGTGTGTATACTAACATTTTCTCCAGCTGTTATTAATAGTGTGATTGCTATTTTTTGCTGATTTTTTTGTTATTTCATTTTTCAGACACACAAAGCTATGGAAATTGGAAGGACAGGAAGGGTTCAGGTTGAGGATATTGTTTTCCTTGTGCGAAAAGATGCAAGGAAATATGCACGTGTGAAGGATTTACTTACAATGAATGAAGAACTGAAGAAAGCCAGGAAGGCATTTGATGAAGTGAAGTATGTGGGGACATAGAATGTGACGTGACAGGCTTCTGTGTAAATTCATATTTTTGTAAAAAAGTGTATTTATAAATAAACAGCATTTTGTCAACTATACTTTTCTGTCAGTTGACAGTGTTAGTTGTAATGTAACATATATTCATAGTTTACATTGTCACATGAAAAAAATATGTATCATCAGAACCCCACACACCGAAGTTTTTGTACAAAACCATTTATTAACTTAGCATAGATGCTATCATGGTGGTTCATAAGCAAGAAATGATCACATTGTATTTGCAAGAAATAGAGGGGTTTCCTATGTGATTGTGAAGAGAGAAATTTTTTCTTGACTAAGCCCAGTTATTTGTTCAATTATTCTGCACAATTTTGTATGTTTGCCCCATGAAAATATCTGGTGTACCTACTGTCCAATCTCATTCCAGTAACCTAATGCTGGGAAATTTGTTTTTTTTTTTTTTTAAAATCACACATCATACTTACTTCACAGCCAAAGCCCTTGACAAACAGAAGTGGTATGTTGTATTTCTTTGTGTATAACAGCCTTCCTGTTGGCTCCCATTTTCCTAAGACATTGTATAGTAAGAATAACTGCACTTTCAACCACAGACCTCCCGTGGCATTTACAACAAAAACCATGCTGCTTTACAGTCATCTCACTAGAGCTGAGAATCTTGAAAGTCCATTCATAACTAATTTGTGTATCTAACGAACTCATTGTGTTTTTAAACTAGTCTTTATTTCCTCATGATTAGTTTCTTGTAATCACTGTCCAGATATTCCTCAGGTATTTTTAGAAGTTCACATTATAGATCATGTACAATCAGCTTGTTCCATGAAACTATGTGTCAAAGAGGTTGTCTTCTGACACCAATGAGTTCTTTACAACATATCAGTTTCTCTACACTGAGACATTTATAACAAGAATACTTTTAAACTTATTGCATCTCAATTGAAAGATAATAAAATGGTAAATGTGGCTGAACATCACAATTAAGGAAACAGTTTTAATATAACTTGACAATACTATTATGCAGTTACTCTGGACTTACGGCCTGCGTTGCTTAATATAGAAAACGTGTCAGCACCGTCCCTATTAGCGCGTGTGATTTATTTTATATTTTTATTAATTTATTGCCCTTTGGTATTAACCATTTAACCAGATAAGTCAGCAAATACAGATTTTGTATACAGTATTACATTAATTAGAAATTACATTAATTCCAGGTAATTCTGGCCCGAGCTGGCGGAGTTGCTGGTTGTGTGCTTGCTTTTGTGGTGTTTTTTTTTCTCTTTTAATAATGAAGAATGTGACCGAAAGCTTTATGTAAGTGTCTTTTAACTGTGTCTGTCTGCAACTTAACGGGTCTTCTTTACTGTAAGTAGAAATCCATTTCTTCCTGCATTGTTCATGTTCCTACCTGGAGTTCCCATTGTTTAAGTGGTACACTTTGTACATTCACACACTCAATACAGTCCGTTGTTGTTGTTGCTGCCGTCATCGTCATGGTGTTCAGTCCAAAGACTGGTTTGATGCAGCTCTCCATGCTACTCTATCCAGTGCAAGCTTTCTCATCTCCAAGTATCTACTGCAACCTACATCCTTCTGAGTCTGCTTAGTGTATTCATCTCTTCGTCTCCCTCTACAATTTTTACCATCCACACTGCTTTCCAATACTAAACTGGTGATCCTTGATGCCTCAGAACATGTCCAACGAACCGATCCCTCCTTCTAGTCACGTTGTACCACAAATTTCTTTTCTCCCCAATTCTATTCAGTACCACCTCATTAGTTATGTGATCTACCCACCTAATCTTCCGCATTCTTCAATAGCACCACATATCAAAAGCTTCTATTTTCTTCTTGTCTAAACTATTTATCGTCCATGTTTCACTTCCATATATGGCTACAATCCATACAAATACTTTCAGAAACCTCGTCCTGACACTTAAATCTATACTTGATGTTCAAATTTCTCTTCTTCAGTAACGCTTTCCTTGTCATTGTCAATCTACTTTTTATATCCTCTCTACTTCGACCATCAGTTATTTTGCTCCCCAAATAGCAAAACTCATCTACTACTTTAAGTGTCTCATTTCTTAATCTAATTCCCTCAGCATCACCTGATTTAATTCAACTACATTCCATTATCCTCGTTTCGCTTTTGTTGATCATCATCTTATATCCTCCTTTCAAGACACTGTCCATTCCGTTCAACTTCTCTTCTAGGTCCTTTGCTGTCTCTGACAGAATTACAATATCATTGGCAAACCCTCATGATTTTTATTTCTTCTCCATGGATTTTAATTTCTGCTCCAAATTTTTCTTTTGTTCCCTTTACTGCTTGCTCAGTATACAGACTGTGTAACATCAGGGATTGGCTACAACCCTGTCTCACTCCCTTCCCGACCATTGCTTCCCTTCATGCCCCTCGACTCTTATAACTGCCATCTGGTTTCTGTACAAATTGTAAATAGCCTTTCGCTTCCTGTATATGACCCCTGTCACCTCCAGAATTTGAAAGAGAATATCCAGTCAACATTGTCAAAAGCTTTCTCTAAGTCTGCAAATACTAGAAACATAGGTTTGCCTTTCCTTAATCTATCTTCTAAGATAAGTCGTAGTGTCAGTATTGCCTCACATGTTCCAACATTTCGATGGAATCCAAACTGATCTTCTCTGAGGTCGGCGTCTACCAGTTTTTCTATTCGCCTGTAAAGAATTCATGTTAGTATTTTGCAGCTGTGACTTATGAAACTTCTAGTTTGGTAATTTTCACACCTGCTTTCTGTGGGATTGGAATTATTATATTCTTCTTGAAGTCTGAGGGTATTTTTCCTGTCTCGTACATCTTGCTCACCAGATGGTAGAGTTTTGTCAGGGCTGGCTCTCCCACAGCCATCAGTAGTTCTAATGGAATGTTGTCTACTCTCGGGGCCTTGTTTCAAGTTAGGTCTTTCAGTGCTCTGTAAAACTCTTCATGCAGTATCATATCTCCCATTTTATCTTCATCTATGTCCTCTTCCATTTCAATAAGGATATTGTCCTCAAGTACATCGCCCTTGTATAGACCCTCTTATATACTCCTTCCTCTTTTCTGCTTTCCCTTCTTTGCCTAGAGCTAGTTTTCCATCTGAGCTCTTGATATTATACGAGTGGCTCTCTTTTCTCCAAAGGTATCTTTAATTTTCCTGTAGGCAGTATCTGTCTTATCCCTAGTGATATATGCCTCTACATCCTCACATTTGTCCTCTAGCCATCCCTGCTTAGTCATTTTGCACTTCTGTCTATCTCATTTTTGAGACTTTTTATTCCTTTTCATCTGCGTTTTACAATTTCTCCTTTCATCAATTAAATTCAATCTCTCTTGTGTTACCCAAGGATTTCTACTAGCCCTCGTCTATTTACCTACTTGATCCTCTGCTGCCTTCCTTGTTTCATCTCTCAAAGCTACGCATTCTTTTTCTACTGCATTCCTTTCCCCTGTTCTTATCAGTTGTTCCCTAATGCTCTCTGTGAAACTCTCTACAACCTCTGGTTCTTTCAGTTTATCCAGGTACCATCTCCTTAAATTCCCCATTTTTGCAGTTTCTACTGGTTTAATCTACAGTTCATAACCAATAGATTGTGGCCAGAATCCACATCTGCCCCTGGGAATGACGTACAATTTAGAACCTGGTTCCTAAATCTGTCTTACTATTATATAATCATCTGAAACCTTCCAGTGTTTCCAGGCCTCTTCCACATATACAACCTTCTTTCATGATTCTTGAACCAAGCCTTAGCTATGATTAAGTTATGCTCTGCACAAAATTCTACCAGGCGGCTTCCTCTTTCATTTCTTACCTCCATTCCATATTCACCTATTACTTTTCCTTCTCTTCCTTTTCCTACTGTTGAATTCCAGTCCATATATCGAATCTTCTTATGCTGGAACCTTTGTGTCTGACTTACAACTGGGTATCTGCTTCTTGCAGAAACCGGGTGGTACTGACGAAGGCCGTTTTGGCCAGCTGTTGAAACAGGCCCATTATAGACATAGGTTGGGGAATTCCTGCTTTGATCAAGGCCTTAACAAACTTCGGGCATTGTCTCTCTCTCTCTCTCTCTCTCTCTCTCTCTCTCTCTGTGTGTGTGTGTGTGTGTGTGTGTGTGTGTGTGTGTGAGAGAGAGAGAGAGAGAGAGAGAGAGAGAGAGAGAGAGGGAGAGAGTGAGAGAGAGAGAGAGAGAGAGAGAGAGAGATAACCCTAGTATCAAACACGGTTAAGGTCTGCAATCTCAGTTGGGTGGACTTCCATCCTATAAACATGTGAAGGATAACAGCTGTGACCACTACTATGTGGTGTGACATTTGGATTCCTTGATTTGGGAGAACCAGGTTTTATATGGAATAGTCAGCTGCATTGTGGCATATCATCTTCCTTTGGACGTTGTGAACCTACCACATCTGTGGCCATTCTTTATGGACCTTTTTCTTTATGCCAACAACAAAGTCTGTATGTGGAAGGCAAGTGAAGTAAGGTTGGCCACCAATCGCACTTTGTTTCGCCAGGTGCTCCCCTCTCATTACATGAGATACCAGTGTGTCCCTTGATCGAGGTTTATATTGACTTTGACACTGATTACCTTAATTACATCAAGTACATAGCGGTTAGTGTTGGAGTCCCATTGCTGCTTTTCCATTGCATTCCCCGAATCTATGACATTAAGGAAGTTGTCAAACTGATTTGCTGCATATTGTAGGGCTTCTTCAATGGCAAGAACTTCGGCAGTGGGAATGCCGGCTTCCATTGGTAGCTTAAATATAGCCCAAGATAGTGGCTCTCTGCAGAAGTAAGTAAAGCCAGAGCACATGACTACACTAGAAAATACATTGTAAATCAAGATAAAAACACAGTTCTTGTCACAGACATTGTATAAATTGACTGTTGACTGTGGCTCCACATTGTCAACACTGTAATATGTAAGATGAATACCATATTTCAACAACTCAGTGTCATAGCTCCAGTTCTGCAAACCCATCAATATGAAAGACATAATCGTAGTATAATGTATTTATGCAATAAATGTTATATTCACTACAGCTGCCGTGTATGTGCAGTGTGACTGAACTAGCTGTAAAACTTTCTCACAGCCAAACAGTACTGCATGAAAGTGACCTGAAAATGAATACTTGGAATTCCTGTGTACCATTTCCAGAATGAAGAGGGAGTGGACGTGAAGGTGTGTAAAACATTCTTTAAGAACATTTTGCAGATATCAGATGGTAGGATTACAAGGGTTCTTTTGCACAAAGTGCAGCACCAGACTCCACCTATCGATAAGCGAGGCGCATGCCCTGCTAAAAACAAAACACCAATAGCAAAGATGGTTGCAGTAGAGAGCTTCATAACACAGTTTCCAGCATATCGGAGCCATTATGCATGAATGAATGAAACAGTGGATCATAAGTATTTGTCACCAGACCTGAGCATGAGGAAGTTATACGATTTGTATAAAGCCGAACATTATGATCCAGTCTCATACTGCAAGTTTGGTCAGATATTTAATACAAGATTTAATCTGTACTTTCATCCCCCTGTAAGTGATTCCTGTGATAAATGCGACCTCTATAACATCAAACATGCTGCAGCCGACACCGTGGAAGAGAAGGGTAAATGGGAATGTGAAAGAGAGTTACATCAATGAAAGACCGAGAGCACGCAGACAGGAAAGCATAGCAATGTAGCAGAAGGAAGGCATCAGGACAACGATATGACCGTGATTGCCTTCGATTTGATGAGGACTTTACCGACACCGGTACTTACGAAAGGTATCTGTTACTATAAGTGGCAGTAGTGGACATACTGCCTTGTAATACATGACCTATGTACCAAGAAAGCTACCATGTATGTATGGAGTGAGGGCGAAGCATCCCGAGGACCACAAGAAATTGGATTGTGTCTCATGCCTTGCATTAAACATGACGTCCAAAGAAAGCTACTGATGTACTTGAATCAATGTGGCAAGCAAAATCAGAATATAAAAATGGCCTTACTATGTCAATTCATGGTTCTGCATGCAGATTTCATATCAGAAGTAATCCACCATAGATTGCTAATCAGGGTCTTTCATACCTACCATGTGACAAGGACTTCGGTATCATCGCGAAGAACAGGAAATTTCACCCGAACATATACACACCCTCTGACTGGATGAATGTCATTATCGCTGCACAAAAAACAACCACCCTCCATCGCTATACTGATGACAAGGAAATATTTCATGTCCACAGTACGTTTAGATAAGTACTCCAATGAGCCAGATGTCCCGTCACTTTTGCTAAATGAGGGTCAAAAGTAATTGAGACTCTGGACGTACTATATCCCAATGGACACGCTGAAAAAGACCGATTTAATCGCCTTGCCGCAATACGTACCCCCATTGTACCATGGTTATTACCGTAATTAGGCTGCACAGCCGTGTGGCGACACCATCCCTGTAAATGATGATACGGATGACGAACATTAATGCCTCATGTGTATCATGTCCATTGTTTGACTGCAGTGTGTAAAGCAATAACAGCATATCCCACATATTTCATGTATTACAACCAAGTGTGCTGAAGGAATAGTGGCCTAACCCACACATGAAACGGTCTAAAAACACTATTACAGTTAACTCCACGTATAGCTGATTACTGGACGCCATACCATATTATGTATACCACAATCATTTGCTATACGCCACAATTGCTACCTTACACATCAATTCTGCAAATGTCAGTATCTTCCAGTGGCCATTCCCACAAACCAGTGTGCTGTGGGTTAGGCGACTACAGTGCTGATAGCCTCATTTACCATTGATTTTTCAAGAGTTTTAAAAAGAAAATTTATTATAATAAACTAGTTGTTCGCTTTTATGCATACTGACTGTACCCAAGTGTTTATATCCATGAACATGAAAGATGATACATTCATAAACAGAATATGACAGCAGCATTGCCATTAGATGGAATGATCACATAGATTCAGTCGTGGTAAACTTCGGTTTATTGGTAGAATAGTGGAGATGTGCAATAAATCTACAAAGGAGATTGCTTATAAATCACTGGTGTGGCCAGTTGTAGAATATTACTCAAGTGTGTGGGATCCATAGCAGATAGGACTAACAGGGAATACTGAATTATACAGAGGGGGCAGCAGCAATGGTCACAGGTTTGTTTAATCTGTTGGAGAGTGTCACAAAGAGACTGATGGAGCTGAACTGGAAGTCTCTGGAAGAGACACACAGACTATCCAGAGAAAGTCTGTTAAAAATGTTTCAAGAACCAGCTTTAAATGATTATTCTAGGAATATGCTGCAACCCCCTAAGTATCGCTTGTATAGAGATCACGAGGATAAGATTGGAATAATTAATGCATTCACAGAGGCATTCAAGCAATCATTTTCCTGTGCTCCATATGTGAATAAAATGGGGAAAAACCCTAATAACTTGGTACAATGGGACATACCTTCTGCCATGCACCTCACAGTGGTTTGCAAAGTATATATGTAAATGTAGATATTGTGTCTAAAATTGTGAAAATGAGGTGATATTATTAGAACCATGATATCGTGGAAAGCAACTGCTGGACTGGACTGCTCATAGGCCTGAAACATTGTTCACATTGTGCTGCCAGTTCGTTTGCAACGTGTTTCTAACACTTGGCAAACAGAAAAACAGCTATCTCTGGCTGTGCTTGTACAGATTAAAGTAAACACTTTTTGGAATGACTACTGCCAGAAGCAAGTCTTTTAAACCTATGTTTGGTGATGTGGTCTTGTCTGCAAATCAGTATGCAGTATCACTGCAACAAATCACTCGTGCAATCCATCCCTGAATATTTCTCAAGTGTGTGGGACTTTTACTAAATAGGACAATCAGTGGATATTGAATGCATACAGAGAAAGGCAGCACAAATGCAGGTTTGTTGGACTCTCTCGCAGAGATGCCAAAGAAAGTTAATTGCCAGACCCTTGAAGATAGGCACATACTATCCCACAAAAGCCTACTTACAGAATTTCAAGAACTGCCATTAAATGATGTCTAAGAATATACTTCACTTTCTATGAATTGCTCCGATAGGGACTGTGAGGACAAGAGTGAAGTAATTACAATGTGCACAGAGGCATTTTAACAGAAATTACTCCTGCACTCTGCCTCATGTGAATGGAATGGAAAACATCCATAACTCATAGAGTGGGGAGTACTCTCTGCCATGCCCTTCACAATAGTTTGCAGAGTACACATGTAGATGTTAAGTGATTGATCACATTATTTGAGATGATGTGCCCCTGTAATGTGTGAAGTGTTCACTATAAAAAAAAATGTAAATTTAAAGCATGACACCTAGAAAAGCAATTGTCTTAAACTCTACTGGCAGCCACAACTCTGAAAATAAGATTAGTTCACTACTGACACAATGCACATGAAAAAACATACCACAGAAGAGACCACGGCAGTGATACAGAAACAGTTTACATACAAAAGTAGTTAGGTTCCTAGCTTGGATTTTGCTGTGGATCTACAGGAATCACAAGGTGCCATGTAAAAAGAGATGACCTATTTGAGGTTGTTGTTGCTCTTGTTCTGGTCCTCAGTCCAAAGACTAGTGTGATAGCAGCTCTCCATGCTACAGTATTGATTCAGAGGACAATAAATAAATAAATAGTTACATGATGTACCCATCTAATCTTCAACATTTTTCTGTAGCACCACATTTCGAAAGCTTCTATTCCCTTCTTGTCTAAACTGTTTATTGCCCATGTTTCACTTCCCTACATGGCTACACTCAATATAAATAATTTCAGAAAAAACTTCCTGATATTTAAATCTGTAATTGATGTTAACAAATTTCTCTTCTTCAGAAACACTTTGCTTGCCATCACCAATCTGCATTTTATATTGTCTCTACTTCGACCATCATCAGTTATTTTGCTGCCCAAATAGCGAAACTTAATATATTACTTTAAGTGTCGTTTTCTAATCTAATTCCTTAAGCATCCCCTGATTTAATTCGACTACATTCCATTATCCTCGGCTTTTGTTGATGTTAATCTTATATCCACCTTTGAAGACTGTCCATTCTGTTCAACTGCTCTTCCAAGTCCTTTGCTCTGCTGTTTCCGACAGAATTACAAATTCATTGGTAAACCTCATGATTTTTATTTCTTCCTGGATTTAATTCCTACTCCAATTTTTCTTTTGTTTACTTTATTACTTGATCAATACATTGATTAACACTGGGGATAGGCTACAACCCTGTCTCACTCCCTTCTCAACCACTGCTTCCTTTTCGCGCCTCTCGACTCTTGTAACTGCCATCCGGTTTCTGTACAAATTGTAAATAGCTTTTCGCTCCCTGTATTTTACCCCTGCCACATTCAGAATTTGAAAGAGTATTACAGTCAACATTGTCAAAAGCTTTCTCTAAGTCTACAAACCTATAAATGTAGCTTTGCCTTTCCTTGAACTATCTTCTAAGATAAGTCATAAGTCAATATTGCCTCGCGTGTTATTCCATTTGTATGGAATCCAAACTTATCATCCCCGAGGTAGGCTTTTACCAGTTTTTAGATTCGTCTGTAAAGACTTAATGTTAGTATTTTGCAACTGATGGTTCAGTAATTTTCACACTTGCTTTCTTTGGAATTGGAATTACTATATTCTTCTTGAATACACCTTGCTCACCAGGTGGAAAACTTTTATCATGGCTGGCTCTCCCATGGCTATCAGTAGTTCTAGTGGTATGTTGTCTATTCTGGAGCCTTGTTTTGACTTAAGTCTTTCAGTGCTCTGTCAAATTCTTCATGCAGTATCATATCTCCCATGTCGTCTTCATTTACGTCCTCTTTCATTTCCATAATTTTGCCCTCAAGTGCATTGTCCTTGTATAGACCCTCTTTATACTTCTTCCACCTTTCGGCTTTCCCTTAGGACTGGTTTTCCATCTGAGCTCTTGTTATTCATACAGGCAGTTCTCTACTGTTGGTGGCACCTATCTAACCCCTAGTGGTATATGCTCCTGCATCCTTATATTTGTCCTCTAGCCATCCCTGCTTAGCCATTTTGCATTTGTGTCTATCTCATTTTTTGAGACTTTTTGTCTGCTTTTTACATTTTCTCCTTTCATAAATTAAATTCAATCTCTCTTGTGTTGCCTAAGGATTTCTACTAGCCCTCGTCTTTTTACGTACTTGATCCTCTGCTGCCTTCATTATTTCATTTCTCAAAGCTACCCATTCTGCTTCTACACTATACCTTTCTCCTGTTCTTGTCAGTTGTTCCCTAATGCTCCCTCTGAAACACACTACAACCTGTGGTTCTTTCCTACCTTTTTACAGTTTTAATCTACAGTTCATAACCAATAGATTGTGGTCAGCATTCACATCTGCCTCTGGAAATGTCTTACAATTTAAAACCTAGTTCCTAAATCTCTGTCTTACCATTATACACACATCAAAAAACGTTTTGCATCAACCCGGTTCCCGGAACTCCTGAAGATGGACGTTGACTGTGGATATTGTACCACAGACGAAGTCCCTTTGACTGTTCAGAGATGTCACTAACCCCCACCCAAAGATGTAAACGAACATGCATGAGTAGTGCCTATTAGACGGAGGGGGTCCGAAAGCCGATCAGTTCCAGTCATTCTACCATGGAGGAGGTACACAGCTCGTGCTGTCTGTAGTTCAACCATGAGAAGTCGGTCAATACCGTGGTTGAATTGCATCCGCATTGCTACTTTGTGCCAGAAAGGGGTCTCAACAAGGGAAGTGTCACGCTTCTTGGAGTGAACCGAAGTTCTGTTGTTCAGACATGGAGGAGATGCAGAGAGAGAGAGGAACTGTCTATGACATGCATCACTCAGGTCGCCCAAGGGCTACTACTGCAGTGGATGACCGCTACCTATGGATTATGGCTCATAGGAACCCTAACAGCAATGCCATGTTGAATAACGCTTTTTGTACAGCCACAGGACATCATGTTACGACTCAAACTGTGTGC
Organism: Schistocerca americana; assembly: GCF_021461395.2. NCBI lineage: Eukaryota > Metazoa > Arthropoda > Insecta > Orthoptera > Acrididae > Schistocerca > Schistocerca americana. The sequence continues at coordinate 1,160,726,071 of NC_060119.1, read as the reverse complement.
AATAGGCCGCATGATGCACAACTTCACTCGCGATGTCCACCTTTGCAACCACAACACCATGCAGCGCAGTACAGATGGGCCCAACAACACGCAGAATGGACCGCTCAGGATTGGCATCACGTTCTCTTCACTGGTGAGTGTTGCATATGCATTCAACAAGACAATTGTTGGAGACTTGTTTGGAGGCAACCCTGTCAGGCTGAACACCTTAGACACACTGTTCAGCGAGTGCAGCAAGGTGGAGGTTCCCTTTTGTTTTGGGGTGGCATTATGTGGGGCCGACATGTGCTGCTGATGGTCATGGAAGGCGCTGTAATGGCTGTACAAGACGTGGATGCCATCCTCCAACCGATAGTGCAACCACATCGGCACCACATTGGTGAGGCATTCATGTTCATGGATGACAATTCGCACCTCCCATCATGCACAACTTGTGAATGACTTCCTTCAGGATAATGACATTGCTCGACTAGAGTGGCCAGCATGTCCTCCAGACATGAACCCTATCGAACATGCCTGGGATAGATTGAAAAGGGCTGTTTATGGACGACGTGACCCACCAACCCCTCTGGGATCTACGCTGAATTACCATTGAGGAGTGGGACAATCTGGACCAACAGTGCCCTGATAAACTTGTGGATAGTATGCCAGGACAAATACAGGCAAGCATCAATGCAAGAGGATGTGCTACTGGGTATTAGAGGTACTGGTGTGTACAGCAGTCTGGACCGCCATCTCTGAAGATTTCGCCTTATGTTGGTACAACATGAAATGTGTGGTTTTCATGAGCAATAAAAAGGGCAAAAATGATGTTTATGTTGATCTCTATTCCAATTTTCTGTACAGGTTCTGGAACTCGCGGAACTGAGGTGACGCAAAACTTTTTTTGATGTGGGTATAATCTACCTGAAACCTGGTGTTTCCAGGCCTCTTCCACACATACTACGTTCTTTCACGACACTTAAACCAAGTGTTAGCCGTGTTTTAAGTTATGCTCTATGCACAATTCTACCAGGCGTCTTCCTCTCTCATTCTTTACCCCCCAGTCCCTACCCACCTATCACTTTTTCTACAAATGAATTCTAGTCCCCCATGACTATTAAACTTTCATCTCATGTAACTAATAGAATAATTTTTTTTATCGCATCGTAAATTTCTTCAATCTCTTCATCATCTGTGGAGCTATTTGGCATGTATATTTGTACTGCTGCAGTAGACGTGGGCTTTCTGTCTATCTTGGCTACAACAGTGCGTTCACTATGCTGTTCGTAGTAGCTTATCTGCATTCCTATTTTTCTATTCATTATTAAACCGTCTCCTGTGTTACCCATATTTGATTTTGTGTTTATAAGCCTTTATTTACCTGACCAGAGACCTTGTTCCCCCTGGCACTGTACTTCATTAATTCCTACAATATCTAACTTCAACTTATCCATTTCCCTTTCTAAAATTTCTAACCTACCTGCCCGATTAAGGGATCTGACATTGAGCACTCCGATCTGTAGAACGCCAGTTTTGTTTCTCCCGATTACGATATCTTCCTGAGTAGTCCTGCCTGGAGATCTGAAGGGTGGACTATTTTACTACCGGAATATTTTACCCAAGAGGACACCGTCATCATTTAACCGTACAGTAAAGCTGCATGCCCTTGGGAAAAATTACAGCTGTAGTTTCCCCCCTTGCTTTCAGCCATTCGCAGCACCAGCACATCATGCTGTTTTGGTTGGTGTTGCATGGCCAGTTCAGTCAATCATTGAGACTGTTGCCCCTGCAACTATTGAAAAGGCTGCTGGCCATCTTCAGGGCACACATTTTCAAAAGATACCCCTCCGTCGTGGTTGCACCTCTAGTACAGCTGTCTGTATAGCTGAGCATGCAAGCCTCCCCGCCAATGGCAAGGTCCGTGGTCATGGTTATTTACCTTTATTTGTATTCTGTAAAACACCTTAGATAATAATTATTTTGCAAACTTGATAAAAACAGTTTCGTTTGTAGTTGTTTTGACAGTGATGATGATGGATTAACTCTAGGTTATATATTCAGTTAGTAACAGTTAAGTATATACTGCAATGTAATTTATGTACATAATAACTTTTTATCATTCAGTACTTCATGTACTGGCTGTGATGTGACCTGCTTAAAATATGTAATAAATATGGTGTATTTGATTCCCCCCTCCCCCCCCCCCCCCCTTGTTAACAAAGAGTAATAGCAACTCTCAGGTTCGTGATACTGTTTTTGTGAAATCTGTCTTTGATACACTTGGTGCTGTCATATGCAAAACTGGACAAATGATATCTTGTTTGAAGTTGTAGAAAATGGTGTTACCGTCTCTAGTGAGCTAGCATGCACATCATGCTTTCGCTACTATCTTTTCGTCCACCACAAATTACTACGCCTTTCTATTTTCTTAAATATTTTTTAGGAGTACCATTCATCACTGCATTGTCTAAATTGCGCTCTTTACTGCACATAGTTTAGCAGATGATGTGAATAGAACTGAGAAAAGTGTGCCACCATAGTGGTGCAAATGTTTTGTGAATAGCATTTGACACATTCTTTTAGACACCCTGTGGATGAACTATACTGTCACAACTGCCTCATGAAATTTTACCATCTGTTAGCTCTTCAGAACCAGAAGTGTTCTTAAAGGTTGGGAAAAGAATTCCTGTTCTAACACAAAGCTTCTGGTGACAAAACAATGCTCACAGGTGGTTTCACAGGCCAAGTGTGATTGTAATGCAGGTGCAATATTGTTCAGATTTGAGACTTTTCACCCTGTCAGCAGGTATATTACTATGGCTGAACAAAAGCCACAAAGACCTGCCTTTAGTTGCTTTCACTGTATCCTTTTGAAAACCTTGTAGGAACAGAAGACTTGATCATGAATTGTAGAAACTTTGAACAATAAATAGTACAAGTTACTGCTATTACATTCATTTGTCTAAAGGACAACAATGAACCAAAACCCAATCATTCTCATAACTTTCAGAATAATCCTCACAGATCTCTCTTTTCTACCCCTCTTTAAAAAATTTTTTAGTCCATTTTAGACAAAATAAATAACTGCGTATGAAATATTTCTTCCAGGAATTTACTGGGAAAATAAATAGATTTTATTCAACAATTACATACACAAATTGCACAGTCTTTTAGGAATGGAGATACATCTAATATTCAGTTTCAAGTACGTGTATATCAAAAGTGAGCCTAAACCGCAAAAAAATATAAAACTGCTTTGGTAATGGTAACAAACACTGATTTGTAATATTACAGTTCCATTTAGAAACATTATAATCAAAATTCTCCATGACAAGACGAAGCAAATGTACAGACATCACATTTGAGCATATGTCATGATATGTTACATTTCAATCAGTATTAAGAGTACAAAAATAATTAACAATAGATTTCAGTACGGCAACACATTTTGAAACTAATCAGCCTAGCAGTGAAATCAGAGTTGACAAACAAAAACTCCAAAGTGGCATATGTTTGATGTCACATACTCCTCATCCCCTTGTTTGGATTGTGTGAGGTATTCTGCAAAGTGTTCTCTACTCAGAATTGTTTTACACTTCAAACAATCTACTGAAACATGATATCATGATGAAATATTCTTCACAAGTAATCTTATAAAGGTAACAAATAAACTTGTGGCTGTTGAAATGTAATTCAGTGCATATTAACAACAGCTTGTTTTGATGAGAATATCACATCATTCACACCAACACCATCATAAGATGCTCCAACAACTGATATTGGTAAGTTATTCTGTTTTATGTACTTCCTAATTCTATCTACTCTATCATGGTGACCTAATACATATTGGGGTATACAGTTCCGAAGGATAGAAACAGAGTGTGATTCTGGATTCCCTACAATACCAAGGATATCTGTAGTATATTTTACTGCAGTGGATAAGAAAGTATCTGGACTAGGATTTTCTCCAAATAGTTCTTCAAACCATGCCCCTCCCATCATTACAGTGAGAACAGTTTTATCATTCTTACCAAAACAACAACTGTCAAAAACAATGCCCAATATTGGGAGCTTCTGTGATGGTGGTACCAGAAATCCAAAGGCATCTTGCTTCAAACATTTCCCATCATACTGCAAATTCACAAGTCCAACAGAAACATATGGTATAGCTGCCAAGTCACTGCTTAGTTGAGGGTGCTGTCTGTGAACAAGTTCAGCAAGTTTGTATGCTGGCAAAGCACAAAATACATGATTAAATTTGTGTTCAACTGACCCAGCCTTCACAAACACTTCCTTGTCATTCAGTATTTGCATTTCTGTACAAGGAGCATTAAGAACTATTTCACAACCTTTTTGCCTAACATTAGACTCTAATGCCTTGGGCAGTTCCTCCATGCCCCCTTCTAAAGACCAAACATTCCATCTCTCTTTCCTGGCTCTTTCACATAGTTCTTCCTGACTTGGAGGAATTTTATTCTTCCTATTCCGTAACATATTCATAATCATGCCTTTAAAAATTGAACCATGTTTCTGTTCTGCCTCAAACAATGATTTCATCAGAAACTTTGCGCTTATCTTCTTTGCATCTCCAGCACACACACCACAAATTAGTGGACTAATAGCATATTCAGCTAGTTCTTTACCCAATCTCCTTTCCACAAAATCATATATGCTTTCATCACTGACTTCCTTCTTGGCAGTGGAGATATCCTTCAGTAAAGCACTAATGATTGGTTTTGTGAAAGGTGGTTTTGGAAACAATACTGAAGTAAGGTTGGATGGCAACAGGTGTAGCTTCTTGTCAACATAGACCATTCGATTCCGTGCAGCAGGATGTGTACTAGGTATTGGCAACACTTTATTTGACAATCCCAGTTCCTTTACCAAGAGAAGTGTGTTCTCTCCCAGAGGACCTCGGACTCTGATTGTCCTTGGCCCATGTTCATATATATTTCCAGTTGGAGAATTTGTTGTTTGTATCCAGCCTCCAATGCGATGTGATGCTTCCAGAACTGTAACTGGCTGAACTTTTGTTTTCAAGAGATAATGAGCAGCTGCAAGTCCGCTGATTCCGCCACCAAGAACACCAACCATTGTGCTCCTAAAGCTGTTGGAAAATGGAAAAGAAGTTTGTTCAATAAATTAGTAATATGTATTTACATGTGTGGTTTAAAAACAGACAAGGAGTAGTGAGTACCTCCTTTAATGTGATACATGGAGTAAATAATTAAATGTATCAGAAGTAGGAACACAACCTGTAGTAACACGGAGGTGACAAAAGTCATGTGATAGCAGGACGCCTACACAGATGGAAGTCGTATCACATACACTTGGTAGAAAAGGGCAGTGCATTGGTGGAGCTGTCATTCGTACTCAGGTGATTCATGTGAAAATGTTTTTGATTATGGCTGCACGATGAGAATTGACAGACCTCGAACGCTGGGTGGTAGTTGGAGCTAAACACGGGGGACATTCCATTTCAGAAATAAGGAATTCAGTATTCTGAGATCCACAGTATCATGACCAAGCCAAGAATACCACATTTTAGGCATTACTTCTCACCACGAACAAGAGAGCGGCCTTCAGCTTTCACTTAATGACGGTGATCACATTTCTATAGAATTGTCACTGTTAACAGACATGAAGTAACTGCAGAAATCAAAGTGGGATATGCGATGAATGTATCCGTTAAGAGAATGTGGCAAAAATGGGCTATGGCAGCAGATGACCATGCGGGTGCCTTTGCTAACAGCAGCACCTCTCCCGAGCTCGTGACCATGTTGGTTGGACCTTAGATGAATGGAAACGCGTGGAGTGGTCAGATGAGGTAAGAGCTAATGGTAGGATTTGGGAGTGTGGTGCCGATCTCTCAAAACCATAGATCCAAGTTGTCAACAAGGTGCTGTGCAAACTGGTGGTGGCTCCATAATGGTGTGGACTGCGTTTGGCTACATGGAGACCACAACAGTAGAATTTTTATGGATGACAATGCACCATGTCACTGGGCCACAATTGTTTCCTATTGGTGTGAAGAACATTCTGGACAATTTGAGTGAATGATTTGGCCACCCAGATCGCCAAACATGAATCCCATGAAACATTTACGAGACATAATTGAAAGGTCAGTTTGTGCACAAAATCCTGCACAAACAAACTTTCGCAATTATGAATGGCAGTAGAGGCAGCATAGCTCAGTACTTCTGCAGAAGACTTCCTGACTCCATGGCCCGATGAATTGCTGCACTACACCAGGAGACCTGACACGATATTGGGAGGCGTCCCACGACTCTTATCATCTCAGTGTGCATCTTCAGTCTACCGTAACTAAACACATTACATTCATTTCCAAGAGGGAAAATGTTGGAAAAGATATGGGTGGAAAATAAGGGATGGGAAAATGTTGGAAAAGATATGGGTGGAAAATAATGGATCTGAGATGACATGGGAATTTGGGGACTGCATGTCAGTTAAGATGATTGTGTAATTAACATCAGTGAGTTGAGCAGTGGGGGCATACTGTTCTACAACAACAAGTTAGTTGCACTGCACATGTGAACTCCACAGTTTTATAGTTAGAGCAACCACAGCCACAGTAAATCACATTGAGAAATAAAATCACTTCAGCTCTAAAATCTTTTTATTCTTAGGACTGCCAGTTTCACAGCACTTACAGCTGCATCTTCAGGTGTAAGTTGGAGTTGAGTCATGCCATACATTACATATTATGAGAAGAACCAGCGTTTGTAGTCAGTCCATGGAATAGATTATTCGCAAAAAAGGCTTATGTCCTACGAGTAATAAATTATGGTGAAGAACGCTACCATCAAACTGAACTTCAACAAGTAAAGGTGAACACCCAATATCACATGGTATCTAAGCGGCAGTCCACTGGCTTTTGCTACTCACCATGCAGCAGAGATGCTGAGTTGCAGATGGATACAACAAAAAGACTTTCACAATTAAAGCTTTCGGCCGTAGACACACACATGCCGCAACTCACACATACCAGTTTCAGTTGCCTGAGACAGCAGTTTGTGTGCGTGTGTGTGTCTATTGTTGATGAAGGGCAATGGCCGAAAGCTGTAATTGTGAAGGTCTTTTTGTTGTGCCTATCTGCGAATCAGCATCGCCACTATATGGTGATTAGCATCTTTCCTTCTCATAATATTGTTACATTCCATCCTGGATCTTCCAAGGTTTGATTTTAGTCCACTGACTAAACACTTTTGCTGACACAAAAACTCTATGTAAAAGAAAATGGATTTCTAAGTGGAGGTTACTCATGTTTCTCAGTAGTACTTGGGCATCCTGGCTTGCACTTCTCACATCAGTGCCTAGTTCTGTTCTTGGTTTCAGTGGGAACCCTTACACAACGGTCCGCTTTCCTTGACACTGTTGTTATTACAGCAAAAGTTTTCAGCCAGTGGATTGTCACTTAGATATCATATGATAGTAGGTGTTCACCTCTAGACTTTCACGATCAGTTTGACGGAAGCATTCTTCTCAATATTTTATTATTTTTAGACCCTTTTTGCGAATAATCTACTCTATTGGGCTGACTTTGAATGCTGGGTCTTCTAGTAATAATGTGTTATGTATATCATGATTTAACTCCCATTTTGCACCTTTAAATGCTGTGAAACAAGTAGTGCCTAAGAATAACGAGATTCTGTAGCTGATACAGTCTTACTTCTCAACATTTTTTTTACAGGAACTTACAACAAAGAAAAGGCAGCAAGTTTAGCAAACTACGAGGTGCATTCAAGTTATGACCCCTTTGACTTTTTTTCCTCAGGACAGGAAACAGAGAGAAGCATGAGGTTTGTTTTAAAATACAGGTGCACTCATTGTGATTGCGTGACAGAGATAGCAGCACCATGTGGCACACACAACTGTAGCGGTAGTGGTGAGAGTGAGGACTGTTTTTGATACATAAAATGATGACATTTTCGTTACAAGAGTAGCGCGTAATCATTCATTTTCTCCATTTGTGTGGTGTGAAACTGACTAAAATTCATCGCCAATTGAATGATGCATGGTGATAGTGTCCTGGATGTGTTTAAAGTTCAAAGAAGGCAGAACATTGTGTGACAACAAAGCAAGACAATCTCGACCTTGCACCTGCTGATCTGATGAAATGATTAAGTGAATAGAGAAAGTTGTTTTGGAGGGTCGCCAAGTGAGAATGGACCACATCGCCTCCAAAGTTGTTATTTTGTAGGTTCTGTGCACATAACTCTGCGTGAAAACCTCGAGGTGGTTGCCACAAATACTGAGAGACAACCACATGGCAGCAATGCTGATGTGTGATGGTGGCATGAATGAGACTTTCTTTTCATTGATTGTGATAATGAATGCAACATTGCCATTTTCACCGACAAAACAAACACTCCGTGGTCGCACATTCACTAGAGTACCGATACTGCATCACCAATTTCCCGTAGTCAGACCACACTCCTACACAAATATTCATGACAGCCATGGAATCGTGGCGTCAACATTGTGAAAAATGTGTTTGGCTGCAGGTAGATTACGTCAAGAAGTGACAAAAGTTTCATAGTTTCTATAAATTAATTAATGAGAAAACAATATCAGAGGTGTTACAACTTAAATGCACCTCATGCATGCAGTAACCTATTCTTCAGCTGTCAAACATACAGTTATTTTAACCATTTACTGTCAGTGACAAATCTTTAAAAAGGACGACTGTTTCATCAGTGATTATGCGGACCCTCTTACTGCATTACACCAAATTAATATTGTGAGTAATATGAAGACATCAATTAACAGCATGCTGTCAACAAATTTTATTGTAGTGAATAAAATGTACTTATCTGACATCTAAGAGAGTCTATGAATAAGATTCACAAAATTTATTCAAAACTTCAATTGCCACAACTTAAGAATATTTACAAAAACACTTATGCACAGTATTGTGGAGTAGTATAGTTTGCAATACTGCCATTCAGCTTTGACCACTGATATCATCAGTACCTTTCTCATCATTTTTCTAATCAAGGTCATGGTGATACTCTGATCTGTAGCTTGGCCTGAATTTTATAGATTTATGTTCCTGCGGAAATAGTTATTTACCCATTGTGATCTGTAATCTCAATTTTTTAATAACTGAAAAAAAAAATTAGTATCAACTTCATGACTTGCACAGTTTGTGCTTTGTGATCAGAAACATCTTTCTCAATACTCTTTCTATCACAGGTTACTACTGCATACAGCCACTTGTGTTTAGAAGGTACACATGCATTCTCAGTGGAGTTCTGTTGAGCACTCTGTCTCTCCAATTGTGGATGGAGAAATGTGGTCTGTTTACATTTTTCTGTCTTTCAGCATGTCTCAAAGAACCATTTCAACCTTAAAACATGTACATACTGTCACTTTACAGCAAGAAGTGTTGTCAGCACATGAAGATGCCCATTGAATTGGTGTACAGTACAACAACTAAATTTGATCAAACAGCCACTATTGTGAGGAACAAAACAATGAAGAACTGAGTTAGTGGTTGCCCACATTCAACAACACCAGTTGATGACCACTACCTACAAATTACAGCTAATAGGTACTGCTAAGAGAATGCAACAGAACTGTATGGTTCCTTTTGAAAGCGGATGGGAGAGCTGCCATTTCAGACAGTATGCAACTAAGTGTTATTTATGAGTAACAGTACACCCCTCCCTCCCCCCCCCCCCCTCTTCACCCTGATGTATGGAGAACTTGGGCAAAGGAACACCTGAAATTGTACCTGGGTTTTCTTTATCAACAAGTGCCTGATTTGCAGGAATGAAACAAGCATAAGTGTCACCGGAATTGAGAAACAGCTGAAATTGTTAAAACTGAACAAAGCTCTAGGGCCCGATGGGATCCCTGTTGACAGATTACACAAGTATAGTGAATTTGTGGCTGAGTAGCCCCTCTCCCAACTATAATATATCATACATCCTCAAACATAAAAACTATGCCCAGTTCTTGGAAAAAAGCATAGGTTCCACACATCTCCAAGACGTGTTGTAGAAGTGATCTATAGATCTACCGTCCAGTATCCTTGACATCAGTTTGTTGTACATTCCTGTAACACATGCTGAGCTCAAACATAATGAGGTACCTCGGACAGAATGACCTCCTCAATGTCAACCAGCATGGTGTCCGAAAACACTAATCACGTAAAACCCAACTCGTACTTTCCTTGCATGATACACTGAAAACTTTGGATCACGGCAGTCAAGTAGATGTAGTATTTCTTGACTTCTGAAAAGCATCTGACTCAGTACCACACCTATGCTTATTTTCAAAAGTACAATCATATGTGGTATCAAGTGAAATTTGTGAGTGGATTAAGGACTTTTCGGTAGGGAGGACGCAGTACGTTATCTACGATGGAGAGTCCTCATGTGGTATAGAAGTAACTTCAGGTGTGCCCCAGAAAAGTGTGTTGGTGCTCTTGCTATTCTTGTTATATATTAATGACATTGTAGACAATATTAATAATAACCTCAGAATTTTTGTAGATGATGCAGTTATTTGTAATGAAGCACTGTCTGAAAGAAACTGCATAAATATACAGTCAGATCTTGATAAGGTTTTCAATGTGATGCAAAGACTGGCAACTTGCTTTAAAAGTTTAGAATTGTAAATCTGTGCACTTCACAAAACAAAAAAAGTTTTATCCTATGACTATAATACCAGTGAGTCACTGTTGGGGAATCAGCATACTCTTACAAATATCTTTGTAGAGATATGAAATGCAATGATCACACGAGCTCAGTCATGGGTAAAGCAGGTTCACTTGTGTGAGTGGTTCTATAAAATTCCTCAAATGTGTAGGAACCCTACCAAATAGGAATAATAGAGTATATTAATCGTATACAGTGGAGGACAGCATGAATGGCCACAGGTTTGTTTGATCCATAGAAGTGTGTCACAGAAATACTGAAGGAACAGAAGTGGAAGACACTTGAATATAGACGTAAAATATCCTGAGAAAGTCTATTAAAAATGTTTCAAGAACCAACTTTAAATGACAACTCTAGGAATATACTACAACCTGCTACATATCATTCACAGAGGGAGTGTGAGGATAAGATTAGAATAATCACTGCACACACACAGAGGCACTCAAACAATCATTCTTTTAGCATTTCATTTGTGAATGAAATGGGAAAAAACCCCAACAATTGGTACAATGGGACGTACCCTCTGACATGCATTTCACGGTGGTTTACAGAGTACAGTTTTGTCTGATGTCAGATGATCAGAGAGAAGTGGTGGTGGTCTGATGCAGGCTTCAGAAATACAAGGGAGGTGTATCACTCATGTTTTGGGGCCATACCATGTACAAATGATGGCCGCCTCTCATCACTGTCAACAGTAATTTTAGTTCTGTACAATAACGGGGTGCTCAAGCAAACTTTTCTCACCTCAAGAACACTTCCTTCCCTGAAGCCGGAACCAGCCAAATTGAATGGCCTGCAGTTTCTGATGGAGGATGCTTGAGACCACTTCAAACTTCCAGTGTCATTCCAAAAAACATAACTCACATAGTGTATGACTTCAGAAGAAATGCCACCTAAGAGTAGAGGATACTGGAGCATTACTATCTCACCACTGTCTGGACAGCATGCCAAAGAGGATCTAAACATTTCACTATGCATGGGGTGAAACACAATACTGAACATCACTCAGCAGCAGATTTCAATTTCACAGACACATATAGTAGAACAGATTACGTACTCTTTGATCATTATGTTATTGTTACTTCACGGAAAAGGTTTTTGGTTGGTTTCATAATGATAGTTGGCAAGTGATGGGAATGGAAAACTGCATCAAACAGCCATCTTACATTGATGACTAAAATACAACAATGGCTCATTCGCATTCTCTGCCCCCTCTGAATCTAAACCCACACACATTCACAGTTACGAATGTGGAGCACAACTTTAATTGTTTACATTAAAGATGTAATAACAAGAAAGTCTCCACTCAAAGTGTCCCGATTCTTGGATAGGTAAAATATGAGTGATTGCATGATGACATAGTGGTTACAAAGGAAAGTTGACATTAATGGAAACAGAACAGGGACCTTTGCTATATAAAGAAAGTGTAAATGTTTCTAAAATCCATTCATCTGCCTAAGGAATTTTACTCTGTAATATGGACTCAGTTAAAGGTAAAAGTATGGTATCCCTCTAACTTTTTTTTTTTTTGCCCCCTAAGGGAGGTGACACCTGTTACACAACACATATTGCAGGCAGATTAGGTGTTACGATCACTGAAAGCATCACAGTCTGAGGTGATGGTACCACACATGATCAGGATAAGGTTTCTTTGTTTCAAAGAATTTCAGTACCCTGGTGTTAAGTTACAAGGATGAATTGAGGCCAAAGGTTATTTGGATATTTTAGGTCACAAACAGCACTTCATTCCTTTCACAGAATTTTAATATTTTACTGTTACTTCAAAAGCATTAGTTTTAAATAAAGATCATTTTGAAATTTCAGGTTATCAACAATACCCAATGGCACAGGTGGACATCTAAAAAAAGTTCAACTTTTCCTGGCTAACCCAATTACTTGGCTCACATTAATATTACACACTGGACAATTTTACAGGAGACTATTGTGCATATTTTATCCCTGTGTGAACACTGAATAACCAAGTGCTGCACTTGATGAAGAACTGTGAAAAACATCACCAAATATAATTCAAAACCTTGTAGGTCTCCTTTCAACACCTAACTGCAATTGTAGTATAGGCTAAAGAGTCAATTATTTTTACAATATATGTGGCAGTTTTACATTTTCAGTAACAAGTAATTTTTTAACTGAAGACCCACACCATTTACTCTTAACCATGTAATGACACAGATACTACTGCAGATAAATTAAATTTGTAATTGTACTAAATGTAAACTACTACACATATTTCGCAACACTAGTTGCAAGTGGCACAACAGTTGGAAAACTAGATGCATATTTGACAGTGAGTAAGCTTCAAAATTGTCCGGCTATTCAGTTACTGGGTTTAGCGAAAGAGGTGACTTGCACGTAGTCGTAATTAATAAAACAGATCCACAAGACTACGGGTTGGAAAACAACCATTAAAAAAATCTTTCGGCCAGTTTGTTTCGTGCGATCACGTACACAAAACAGAAACCATGGTACCCTAGGAACAAACACAAGACTGTAAATTTTCATGGCTACTCGTAGAAACTAATTAAGCAACGGTGTCTCCTAGACTCATGTACAGAAATATACTAGTAATGAAAGAAAAAAAAGCTGTACAATAATTAAGAGTACCAAGTTCTGGTGGAAACGTGATACGGCGAAAATGAATTACGCCAAAGGGTAGAGCTATGTGAGGGGTATAAATGATTTAGACTGTAGTACTTTATAACGAAGAAATTGGCCGGAACAAATTTCTAAAAGTGCTGAGTTGATTTCCTATGTCAGTTTTCATTAAATAACCTAGTTTAAAACCAATAATAAACTGAATCGTCTATTCGATTGTACATACTCGCCTTGAAAACTATGCGTTCATAGGTTTACACTAAGTCCAAATTAACAACATCGGTAACAACGCCTTTACGAAGTACTGTTTAATTGTTTCTCCAAAAACTTATTTTCATGTTGTGTACAACGAAACCATTGTGTCGTTCATTTGGTGAACCTATTACGCGACTGGGTTTCATTGATGATACGTAACAAAAATGTTACTTATTTTCTCTGACATAATTACACGAACGAAAAACAACACTTATTTCTTATTTATCTATTACTAAACACAATAAGTTATCACATGATTTCAGTGACCCCATTTATCAGAATACAGCAGTGACTGTTCCGATTTTTTTTTTTTTTCGTACAACAAAAGACCTCTGAACATCTTTGCTCATTTTCGGGTAAAAAGAGTAGAATACGAAATAAAAAAAACTGCTGATTCATGACGACACGAGTCTTTCCTATTTTTTTCATTCGTTACTGATAAATAAACCTACAACACCCTCTTAGTTTCCAACTATGAACTATGAAACCCAAAACAAATCGGTGTTTGAATTTTAGCTTTTCAGGTTACAAACATCTTTGCATCACTGTTAACTACAAAGAAATGATACTTCGGTTACCGGCGCCACTACGCTACATACAACCATAGTCTGACATTACTGTGATACAATAAAATTCGCCGAGAAATAATTCCTACATAAGTCTCTGTCTGCGCACACTTATTTAATTAATTCAACAATGATGACATAATTACCAGCCTATGCTGGTGAAACAGCGTCAAACTAAAGTCATAAGACTCCAAGATCCTTCCTTTAAAATTAATTGGAATAAAATATTTAATTCAAGGAAGATGACACACGAAACATCAATTTAAAATAAATGTGCAGAAGACGTTTGGTATTGGTGTTAACATGAACTACATGATTTCCAATAATGCCGTTTCACGTTCTAGCCAACATCCAAGGATTGTTGGGGCATGGCTGCACAACTGTCACCAATACCCGGTTCCTACACTACATCTACACTCTGCAAAGCACTGTGAAGTGCATGGCAGAGGGTCTGTTGCATAGTATCAGTTATTAGGGCTTTTTCTCGTTCCGTTAACGTATAGAGCGAGGGAAGAATTTGTGCTTAAGGGGCTCCGGAACGCCCTATACTTGCAATGTTAAAATAACGCTTATAAATTACATCTTTCCTCACAAAGTATTTGAGGTAGGAAGTTGAACTTTTTACAGATTATTAATTGGAATATGGGCTACAACTTAACACAGGGATTTTACAAAATTTTAGTTCAGTTATTAAAGATGATTTTTTTCAATTGTAATGAAAATTCACAACATTTTTTTGCAATTTTTTATTTATATATTCAAAAATATACAGTTTTTTGGAAAAAGGCTGTGTTAAATTATGCAGAAGGTACTGTGTAACATTTACTGAAAGTTTGAAACAAATATGTTTGGAAGATCCTTAGAAAACATGTAATTAGTATGAGAAAATAAAAGTTTTGGGAATCGAGCGACAAAGATTGGATTAACTTTTTAGTGCATTTCAGGTCCATAGGATGGATTATCTTCATCCTCTGCAAACTCCTCCTCCAGCTTCCTCTTGTTCCTCCTCCTGTTTACTCTTGCTTGTATTTCTAGACTCTTTACAGCCCTGTCTGCAGGCCGAAGGCGTTCCTTGTCTAAAGCAAGCATCGCTCGTTGTTGTGTTCGTAGATTTTGCTACCATTTTCTTCAGTTGCAGTTACTGCAACACTGTTCCAAAAGGTGGTCATGTATGAACACTTATCACATTTCAGTTGTATTTCACTAGCAAGTCCTACTTGCTTTATTATGGAGAGTTCCAGACCAACTTCACTACAATGAATACATCTTACACAGTTTGAAAAATTTCCTTTGAGAACCGACACATCAAATATTTCATTCACATCCGATTCGCCCATAAAACATTCATAGTTTTCACTCATTGAACCAAGCTTCTTCTGTGAAGTATTTTCTTTCCCACTTTGACTGCTATAGGCAGGTGTACTTGATAGGTTAGGTTCACTCACTTGGTTATCGTCTTTATTGTTTACAGTAATAACACATACCTTTGGCTTTCGAACATTTCTCCTTTTCTTAAAAGCCTTCAGAGGATTTCTAATAACTTTACTTTTACTCATTATTATACTTCAACAAAACAGAGACTCAAGAAACAGAATTAATTACGAATATTTTCGAGATAACGACAGAGTAAGGCCCGTCCACACGCAACGATCTGTCTGCGCAAATGTCTGCGCACATCACATCTGCGCAGACAGATCGTTGCGTGTGAACAGAAGATTTGCACCAACCTGAGGTGTGTGCAAACCTGGAAGTTGGAGTTGGAGGTTTGAGCGAAACCTCTCAAATCTGTCGGTTCAAACCACATCTGCGCAGACAAGTTGGAGCGTGTGGACAGGAGATCGTCGCAAATCTGGCGCGAAACAGCTGTTTGCTCAGTCTAGTGTTTGTATTTGTGTGCACAGGGCATTAAAATGGCTGATACTCGTCAGTGTTCTCGAGAGTTTGTAAGTGAATTCATTGAAATATACAGAAATCACCCATGTTTGTGGAAGATTAAAAGTAAAGAATATAGTGACCGAGACAAAAAGACAGCAGCATACAATGCTCTAATTGAAAAATTGCGGGCAGTTGGGGCCTCGGCAAACAGAGAAACGGTAATAAAAAAATAATTTCGTTGCGAACTGGCGAAATTATTTGCGGATGGATGTCGAAACTTATAATTATCTCTTAAAGCATGTAACCCCTCATATTATGAGAAAAATACTTGTATTAGAAGGGAAATTTCTCCTCATGAACGCCTGGCAGTAACATTAAGATTCCTAGCAACAGGAAGGAGCTACAATGATTTGGAATTTTCATCTGCAATATCGAAACAAGCATTGAGTGAAATAATACCCAACACATGTGAAGCTATTTACGCTTTCCTGAAAGATGAGTTCATGAAGGCAAGTCAAGTAAATTAGTCTGTCAGCGAACTGTTTACCGAAAAGAGTTATCCAAAGTTCAGAAATCTAGAAGATCTGGTGTAGGAGTAGATCAAGTATACCAGCCAACGTTATGGTATTTTGATCTACTTGGCTTTCTTAGTGATCAAGAAACGCCAAGACCAAGCAGGAGTACAATTGAAGATGAAATTGGAGTGCCAATGTGCGAGGAAATGGAACACGAGGTTATGTAAAACAAAACAGGTTCGCCCTGCAACTCTCGCAGTAAATTTACGTGACAAAACTGCTTTCGCTTTAGCAGCCACTGTCTGCACCATTTTGACCGCTTTCTCTGTTTCCTGCGGTTGGTCTGAATGTTTTTTGCAACACAAGTTGCGAACACAGACCACAACAGAACTTCCTCCATTTCTATTTTTCAAAATAACTGAATTAAATTTTGACGTTTTCGGGGAGCGTAGTCGCTTGCCACTGATATTTCTTTTCTACACCGACAGATGGCGGGCGAGTAGTAGATTGGGGTTTGTGTCGTGTGAACACACCACATTTGCAGCGATCTTTTGCATGTACAGACATCTGCGCCGATGTCTGCGCAGACAGATCGTTGCGTGTGGACCGGGCTGTAGAGGTGGCAAAAAATAACGTAACTGATAGAAATAACCGGTTACTAAGAAATAACGGTTACTGCGATAACCGTTCCTCTGATTCTGGCAGTTATTTCAATAACTGTTTAGTGTCAACAGTGCCTCGCGCCATCTGTTGACCGAAGATCGTACTGCGCATTTGGAAGGCGTTCTATAGACCATGGGAATAACTGTGAGACTTCGCGCCATCTGTTGATAAGAACTGTGTACTATTTCGTGGGCCTTCGTTACTTTTAGTATAAACAATTAAATAAAGTTATATATAAAAAAGATGAGGTGACTTACCGAACAAAAGCGCTGGCAGGTCGATAGACACACAAACAAACACAAACATACACACAAAATTCAAGCTTTCGCAACAAACTGTTGCCTCATCAGGAAAGAGGGAAGGAGAGGGGAAGACGAAAGGAAGTGGGTTTTAAAGGAGAGGGTAAGGAGTCATTCCAATCCCGGGAGCGGAAAGACTTACCTTAGGGGGAAAAAAGGACAGGTATACACTCGCACACACGCACATATCCATCCACACATACAGACACAAGCAGACATATTTAAAGACAAAGAGTTTGGGCAGAGATGTCAGTCGAGGCAGAAGTGTATAGGCAAAGAAGTTGTTGAAAGACAGGTGAGGTATGAGTGGCGGCAACTTGAAATTAGCGGAGATTGAGGCCTGGCGGATGACGAGAAGAGAGGATATACTGAAGGGCAAGTTCCCATCTCCGGAGTTCGGATAGGTTGGTGTTGGTGGGAAGTATCCAGATAACCCGGACAGTGTAACACTGTGCCAAGATGTGCTGGCCGTGCACCAAGGCATGTTTAGCCACAGGGTGATCCTCATTACCAACAAACACTGTCTGCCTGTGTCCATTCATGCGAATGGACAGTTTGTTGCTGGTCATTCCCACATAGAATGCGTCACAGTGTAGGCAGGTCAGTTGGTAAATCACGTGGGTGCTTTCACACGTGGCTCTGCCTTTGATCGTGTACACCTTCCGGGTTGCAGGACTGGAGTAGGTGGTGGTGGGAGGGTGCATGGGACAGGTTTTGCATCGGGGGCGGTTACAAGGATGGAGCCAGAGGGTAGGGAAGGTGGTTTGGGGATTTCATAGGGATGAACTAACAGGTTACGAAGGTTAGGTGGACGGCGGAAAGACACTCTTGGCGGAGTGGGGAGGATTTCATGAAGGATGGATCTCATTTCAGGGCAGGATTTGAGGAAGTCGTATCCCTGCTGGAGAGCCACATTCAGAGTCTGGTCCAGTCCCGGAAAGTATCCTGTCACAAGTGGGGCACTTTTGTGGTTCTTCTGTGGGGGATTCTGGGTTTGAGGGGACGAGGAAGTGGCTCTGGTTATTTGCTTCTGTACCAGGTCGGGAGGGTAGTTGCGGGATGCGAAAGCTGTTTTCAGGTTGTTGGTGTAATGATTCAGGGATTCCGGACTGGAGCAGATTCGTTTGCCACGAAGACCTAGGCTGTAGGGAAGGGACCGTTTGATGTGGAATGGGTGGCAGCTGTCGTAATGGAGGTACTGTTGCTTGTTGGTGGGTTTGATGTGGACGGACGTGTGAAGTTGGCCATTGGACAGGTGGAGGTCAACGTCAAGGAAAGTGGCATGGGATTTGGAGTAGGACCAGGTGAAACTGATGGAACCAAAGGAGTTGAGGTTGGAGAGGAAATTCTGGAGATCTTCTTCACTGTGAGTCCAGATCATGAAGATGTCATCAATAAATCTGTACCAAACTTTGGGTTGGCAGACTTGGGTAACCAAGAAGGCTTCCTCTAAG
This sequence comes from Schistocerca americana, assembly GCF_021461395.2. Classification (NCBI taxonomy): domain Eukaryota; kingdom Metazoa; phylum Arthropoda; class Insecta; order Orthoptera; family Acrididae; genus Schistocerca; species Schistocerca americana. The sequence goes on along the minus strand of NC_060119.1, from coordinate 1,160,707,164 downwards.
CGACCCATGAATAGGTTAGCGTACGAGGGGGCCATCCTGGTACCCATGGCTGTTCCCTTTAATTGTTGGTATGTCTGGCCTTCAAAAGTGAAGAAGTTGTGGGTCAGGATGAAGCTGGCTAAGGTGATGAGGAAAGAGGTTTTAGGTAGGGTGGCAGGTGATCGGCGTGAAAGGAAATGCTCCATCGCAGCGAGGCCCTGGACGTGCGGAATATTTGTGTATAAGGACGTGGCATCAACGGTTACAAGGATGGTTTCCGGGGGTAACAGATTGGGTAAGGATTCCAGGCGTTCAAGGAAGTGGTTGGTGTCCTTGATGAAGGATGGGAGACTGCATGTAATGGGTTGAAGGTGTTGATCTACGTAGGCAGAGATACGTTCTGTGGGGGCTTGGTAACCAGCTACAATGGGCGGCCGGGATGATTGGGTTTGTGGATTTTAGGAAGAAGGTAGAAGGTAGGGGTGCGGGGTGTCGGTGGGGTCAGGAGGTTGATGGAGTCAGGTGAAAGGTTTTGCAGGGGGCCTAAGGTTCTGAGGATTCCTTGAAGCTCCGCCTGGACATCGGGAATGGGGTTACCTTGGCAAACTTTGTATGTGGTGTTGTCTGAAAGCTGACGCAGTCCCTCAGCCACATACTCCCGACGATCAAGTACCACGGTCGTGGAACCCTTGTCCGCCGGAAGAATGACGATGGATCGGTCAGCCTTCAGATCACGGATAGCCTGGGCTTCAGCAGTGGTGATGTTGGGTGTAGGATTAAGGTTTTTTAAGAAGGATTGAGATGCAAGACTGGAAGTCAGAAATTCCTGGAAGGTTTGGAGAGGGTGATTTTGAGGAAGAGGAGGTGGGTCCCGCTGTGACGGAGGACGGAACTGTTCCAGGCAGGGTTCAACTTGGATGGTGTCTTGAGGAGTCGGATCATTAGGAGTAGGATTAGGATCATTTTTCTTCGTGGCAAAGTGATACTTCCAGCAGAGAGTACGAGTGTAGGACAGTAAATCTTTGACGAGGGCTGTTTGGTTGAATCTGGGAGTGGGGCTGAAGGTGAGGCCTTTGGATAGGACAGAGGTTTCGGATTGGGAGAGAGGTTTGGAGGAAAGGTTAACTACTGAATTAGGGTGTTGTGGTTCCAGATTGTGTTGATCGGAATTTTGAGGTTTTGGAGGGAGTGGAGCTGGAAGTGGGAGATTGAGTAGATGGGAGAGACTGGGTTTGTGTGCAATGAGAGGAGGTTGAGGTTTGCTGGAAAGGTTGTGAAGGGTGAGTGAGTTGCCTTTCCGGAGGTGGGAAACCAGGAGATTGGATAGTTTTTTGAGGTGGAGGGTGGCATGCTGTTCTAATTTACGGTTGGCCTGTAGGAGGATGCTCTGGACAGCCGGTGTGGATGTGGGAGAGGAAAGATTAAGGACTTTTATTAGGATAGGAGTTGACGGGTGTGTTCATTGGCTGAGTTGATGTGTAGGTGAAGGATTAGGTGGGTGAGGGCAATGGATTGTTCAGTTTGGAACTGGTATAGGGACTGATGGAAGGAAGGGTTGCAGCCAGAGATGGGAACTTTAAGTGTGAGGCCTTTGGGGGTGATGCCAAATGTCAGACAAGCCTGAGAAAATAGAATATGGGAGTGTAATCTGGCTAGGGCGAAGGCATATTTGCGGAGGGAATATAAATAAAACTTAATGGGGTCATTGTGGGGGTGTTGTGAGGGTGACATGGTATTAGAAGGTGGAAAGTGTAACATGAGGTGAAATGAAAATGAAAATAAAAATATATGGGGAGAGATAAAGGTGAACCGGAAAAAACAGGAGATCTGGAATGAAAAAAGGCGAAAAGGTGTTGGTTACAGCTGGGCTATGTTGGACTTGGGTTGGTAGACAACGATGTGCATAAAGGTTAGGTGGTTGTGTTGCCGCCAAAACACGTTAAAGGACGCAGAAATTCGGGAAAATTTCGAAAAAACTGCGTGTAGTATATTAAAAGGAGTGGTAATGTGGTGGCAGATTATGAAAATGAGACTAACAATTGTCTGACGAAGAAATAATCGCGTTAAAACCTGTGGGAAGCGGCTAAAAATGATCAGTGGTGTGGGAAAAACGGAAATGGAAATAAAGCGAAAGTTATTAGAACTGGCCGAAATGGTTGTTTAAAAGGTGAAAGGAGCTGTTTGTGAACTAGAAACGGTGGATATTATAGCGGCGGTAGTGCTGAAAGCGGCAAAAAATTTTTTTGGTTATGGTTTGGAAGTGGGTTACGTATTATTGAGTATATATATATATATATATATATAGGCGGGATAAAATAGTAAAGCAGATTACGGTAAAAAGGAGAAGGTGAATACAAAGTGAAACTACTGGCAAAAACAGAAAGAGGAAAATAAGACGACAGAAAAGATTTCGAAATGCAACAGTGACAATAACAAACGTAATTGTTGGATTCAAATTAATGATATAAATATAATGGAAAGAAACATTCCACGTGGGAAAAATTATATATAAAAACAAAGATGAGGTGACTTACCGAACAAAAGCGCTGGCAGGTCGATAGACACACAAACAAACACAAACATACACACAAAATTCAAGCTTTCGCAACAAACTGTTGCCTCATCAGGAAAGAGGGAAGGAGAGGGGAAGACGAAAGGAAGTGGGTTTTAAAGGAGAGGGTAAGGAGTCATTCCAATCCCGGGAGCAGAAAGACTTACCTTAGGGGGAAAAAAGGACAGGTATACACTCGCACACACGCACATATCCATCCACACATACAGACACAAGCAGACATATTTAAAGACAAAGAGTTTGGGCAGAGATGTCAGTCGAGGCAGAAGTGTATAGGCAAAGAAGTTGTTGAAAGACAGGTGAGGTATGAGTGGCGGCAACTTGAAATTAGCGGAGATTGAGGCCTGGCGGATGACGAGAAGAGAGGATATACTGAAGGGCAAGTTCCCATCTCCGGAGTTCGGATAGGTTGGTGTTGGTGGGAAGTATCCAGATAACCCGGACGGTGTAACACTGTGCCAAGATGTGCTGGCCGTGCACCAAGGCATGTTTAGCCACAGGGTGATCCTCATTACCAACAAACACTGTCTGCCTGTGTCCATTCATGCGAATGGACAGTTTGTTGCTGGTCATTCCCACATAGAATGCGTCACAGTGTAGGCAGGTCAGTTGGTAAATCACGTGGGTGCTTTCACACGTGGCTCTGCCTTTGATCGTGTACACCTTCCGGGTTGCAGGACTGGAGTAGGTGGTGGTGGGAGGGAAGTTAATGTCCGAGCAGTGGCTGATAGGGGCTGCAGTACAGGCATTAACTCTTTGGAGCACGGTGGTATACATAGTATACCACCTTTTGAAAATTTTCTTGGCTCTTTGCACAGTGGTTTAACTGCACGACCACCACTCTAATATGCTCACCTAGTTCTCTACTTATCAGACAGATGGCACTCACTGCCTATAAGGAATCAGTTCCCGCCAAGAATTGCATAGATTACAACTGTGAAAGCTGCGTGCTGAGTTGTGCATGGTTTTTGCGTGTGAATAGTGGTTTATAACGAATTTCTTGTTGCGCCTGTGTTTTTTCCATATCTTGGACGTCACAGCTACGGTATGAACCCATGTATACATTCATATGCACAATCTTCCGTTATTTATATACAATTTATTTTGGTGGTATATTATTTGTACCACCGTGCATGTAGCAGTATTCTATTGCATTTCGTTTCCTAGTATAAAATTCGAAATCCTCCGCTACAAAGTTTAGTTTTTAATTGTGTTGTGACTTATTTTAGCTCTTTCTCCATTTTGTTTTGCTTACGTATTCTTTACTTGGATTCAGGCTGTTGTTTGAAAATGAAAATGTCAAGAAGAGGCTTACGAGATGAAGAAATCGAACGATTATTGTGTGAAATTCCATCAGACGAGGATTCCACTGTTGACACCACAGATGACGAATCTGATTATGAAGCAAGCATTGTTGCGGAGGCTATTGTGTCGTCTGAAGGCGAAGTTTCAGAGAGCGAGGAAGAAAGTGAGTCCACTCCGCCAAAACGCGCTGCTGACACAGCGCCAACTTGGGGACAACAATTCAATGCTACCTCAGGAATGCAGTTCGACAGTGAATCAGGACCAAGTGCTTTTATTAGGGACATTGATGATCCAGAACCTATCGATATATTCGAAAAAATATTTCCAAAAGAGCTAGTTGAGCTAATCGTTTTCCAAACAAATTTATATGCGACGCAATCTGGCAAGTCTTTCACTCCAACAACTGACAATGAAATACGAACTTTCCTGGGAATCAACATTTTGATGGGTATAAAGCGTATGCCAGCATACAGAGACTACTGGTCTAGTGCCCCAGAACTTCATGATCGTTATATTGCATCTCTGATGGCAGTAAATCGGTTTGGATGGTTACTGAGGAACATTCATCTGAATGATAACACATTGCATCCAGAAAAAGGACACCCAGGTTATGACAAACTGTACAAGCTGCGACCAGTGATCAAGATACTATCTGAATCTTTTTCCAAGTGTTACCAACCCAGCAAACACCTAGCAATTGATGAGTCAATGATCAAATTCAAAGGCCGCAACAGTATGAAACAATACATGAGAGATAAACCCATAAAGCGTGGTTACAAAGTGTGGATGCTGTGTGACAAGACCTCTTACAACTTGAAATTTGATATTTACACCGGAAAAGTAGGTGACACAGTGCAAACAGGCCTTGGGGAGCATGTAGTGCTGAGTTTGTCCTCTGAACTCGTAAATAAAGGCCATTATCTTTATTTCGACAACTATTTCAATAGCTATAACTTGTTGGCTGGTTTACAGCAGAGAAACATATATGCCTGTGGGACAGTTCAACCAACAAGGAAACATTTACCCAAATTAAAAACAGACAAAGAATTAAGCAGAGGTGAATTTGACTGGAGGGTCAGCAACTGTGGCATCCTCTACTTGAAGTGGAAAGATGAGAGAGCTGTTCATCTCCTTTCAAATTTTCACAGTCCTGAAGTTACTACAGTGACTCGCCGTGAAAGAGATGGTTCACGCATAGAGCTACCTTGTCCTCAAGCAGTGATGGATTACAATGCACACATGAACAATGTCGACAAGTTCGACCAACTGAAAAAATCATATGAAATAAGCCGGAGAAGTAAAAAGTGGTGGCACCGAATATTCTTTCACCTGCTTGATGTCAGTATCGTCAACAGCTATATAATTTGGAAGGAACTAGGCGATAGAGAAAAAATGACTGCCAAAGTCTTCAGGATGAGTATCCTGCAAAGCTTAGTAACCCAGAAAACACCATTGAGGCCATCTAGACTTCATGAGAGTCAAGTCCACGTAAAGAAAAACAAGCCATATGTTTCCTCACGCCAGCGTCTCGACAATTCATCCCACCAGCCAGAGCGTACTACCGCCAGACGTTGTGCGAAATGCAGTACAAAAAAGAAGCAAGTGCGCACTTTCTGGATGTGCGCTGAATGCAAAGTGCCTTTGTGCCTTAGCAAAACAAAAAGGTGCTTTCAAGATTTTCACAAAAAGGAATAAGAAACATATTTTATTTGTAAGGTTTGTAATTTGATTTTGTATTGTAAATGACCAATTGCCAGAAATAAAATTATTTTACATTAATTATACTAATTATTACTGCTTAGAGTAGAATTTAAAGGTGAGTTACAAGCACAAACCAAGATATCTCAAAAACTTTAGGTACGGCCCTAAGTGGCATGGTGGTATATTATATATACCACCATCTAAAACCAAAATCAATACAATAAAAAATTTTAATTCATGTTTTCCTTTATTAGCAACCCCACCAGACATAGAAAATGCATGTTTTATTAAAAAATTAATTAAACATAAAATCTGTGCATCAAAGAGTTAACAAGTACGGTCGTTCCCTTAAGCCACCGCCTTACGTGTTAATTTAGCTTGGACGGGTAGTACAAGGAAAATTACTAAGGAATTCGAGCGACTATGGAAATAACTGTCAGAGACCTGTATTCTCCTCTGGCAGTTATCGTTATTGGCTCGTAGTTCTAGTTCTCTGGTAGTTATCGGGCTACCACCACAGATAACCTGGAAGCTGGTAACGGAATAACTGTGTGTCTAGACGTTCCTGACTCGGTGACTCCAGTTAAAGGTCGTAGTTCCAGGTGATATTTCCAGAGAGGATAGTAACTGGAGCGAACAAATATTTTCGTACTGCTACGGAAATAGCCGCTGGCCATCGCGAATGACAAATAACATGTCAGAAAGTATAACATAATACAGTGGAATATAATAATTATTATCCTCATCATTTGTCAGGAGATTGTCAAAATATGTGAATATATCACAATAACTGCTAATATTTACAGAATTGGTACACTGATAGAATAAAACACAGTTACGTACTTTTAATAAATTTATCGTACACAGAACACCCGATCTTGACTGTTGCAACCAAGTGCTGTCAAAACTGAAATATAGCAGAATTTTTACCTAAGCCTGTCTATCAGTCTCTGTTACGATATGCACCTACAGAGTAGAAGGAGGGGTCAATGGAAGCGTCTGATTCCACCTGTCTGCTTCGACGTAAAGGTGTTGTGGTGTGTGAATGTCATTACGGCACGGAGTTTATGAGTTGGTTTTTGTGTGTGTGGGGGGGGGGGGGCTGTCGATCTAGGTTGCAGTGCCGGAATTTGCTGGTGGTAATTAATTTTTTTTTCTAGCTGTGATGTTTTGTGTATTTATGCAGTATTGAATGTGATTTAATTTATGTAGGGATGATTGATTTGTGGACTTTTGGGATTGTGGTTTTATTTTTCGCAGTTGTAGGTGTTGGTTTTTTGGCATCAGTAGCTGTTGTGGACCTATATAGGTCACCGGAAATGACCGATTCCCTTTTTCGTAGTTGTGTGTGTTGATGTTTTAGTATCGTCATCTGAGGTTGACCTATGTAGGCCAAGGGAAATGTCTGATTCCAATTTTCGTACTTTTAATTGTGGGTATTGGTGTTTTGGTATGGTCACCTATAGTTGACCTATATTGTTCAAGTGAAGTGTCCGATTCCTGTAGATTTTTGTTGGTGTAGCAGAATGCTGTATATTTTTCTTTTTGTTCTTCATTTTGTGTTTTGGGATCATGGTGTGTTTTTTTTACTAGCTTGTCCTCACCCTAAAACCCCCAGCTTCCCGCAGTTGTCCCATTGGTTTGATTGTATTTTTGGTGGGAAATGTTATTGTATTATTTATATGTATCTTCGTGTTTGTTGCCATGTGTATGTAGTGACGTCATAGACACACTTAAAATAGCCATTTCCGGCATATTGATGACGGGTGGAATCAGACACTTCTGTATCAAATAGTCTTTCAAACACACTGTGAACCGTGCCTTATCTGAAACCAAGTTTTTAATGGTTGCTGACTTGCTGGAAGTTTATTGAAAATGCATGTTCCTGAATATTGGACCCCCTTTGGACCAAGGTAAGTAATTTTAGGTCTTTATGTAGATTGCTGTTCCCACTTCTAGTACTGATATTATGTATTAAGCTATTGGTTGGAAATACTTGTAACAAATTTGATTAAGGAATAAATATACTAGGAAGCAGTGGCTAGAATACAAAGTTCCTTGAACAGGTTCCTACATGATGTTCTTGAATTGATACCACAAACGATTTTTATTACACGCTTTTACATGCGAAAAACTTTTGCTACGTTTGATAAGTTACTACAGAATATGCTCCCTTATGAAATAATAGAATGAAAAAATGTGGTACGCCCTTCCCAACTGAATTTATTATCGAGTTGTAGTCCCAGAAATGTAACACTGTCAACCTTTTCGATCCGCATGTCTTCATATGTAATAAACATGCTGTCGCTGGAGAAATCGAGCAGTTTGCAAATCTGACATAAAACTTGGATTAGCGTACTCACACTTTCCCCAATAGGACTAGCTTTTACAGCACAGGAGTAAATGAATCTGTCACATTACGTATATTTTTTGTTGTATTACAAGGCTGTACACTTTATTCTATTATGTGGGCAGCACAAGAAATTAAGCTTCGAATTTAACCTACAGTACTCAGTTTACATATTACTTCATACTTAAAAACGCATGTTGTTAACATTTTACTTAAACAGTGCTTTGGTGAAGTTCCGCATACTTTCTGTCGCAGCTGCGAAGATAATATTTCTAATAGCGACCGATAACCTACAAACATATAATATGAAACACTAATAATCGTTCTAACATCAACTAAAATGTACCCGGAGTTAATAAGCTAAGGTTATGACACGATTCATACGACATTCCTGCTATTTCACACTACTCGCAGTTATATTGATAACTAAACTGATGGATTCCAACTATGTCGTTATTTAACTGTCGGAGTATTCGGTATTCGCTAGCGAAAAATAACTTGGCAGTTATTAATAATGGTTAACGATAACGGTTATCAAAGAATAACTGGAACTGTGATAACGGTTACTCCAGAATAACCGTTTGGCCCACCTCTACGACAGAGTAAATAAACATGAAACAATCGACAATCACACCAGCGATATATATTGAACCATCACAGGTTAGCCACAACACATAATTTATCTCACATCACTAAAATGTACCTGATGAACACGGACGTTAATAATAACACCATTTGACAGCAGTTTAACAGCGCCACAGTGGGTCACGCCCATGTAGAACACATTTCAAAAAAAATTTAAAAATAGTTGTAGTCTTCGGAATTGAATAAATTATAAATCTATTAAAAGGTAATAGTCTGCAGATTCAGAAAACGCAAAAAAGTAAAAATTGAACTTTTCATGATTTTGAGCCTTTCCGGAGCCCCGTAAATGCCTCCCTAAGGGGACGAAATGTAGGGGATTTTAATACACACTGACGGAAAAAAAATCACAACACCCAAAAGGAGTTGTACATAGAAAGCTGACAGGCGTGTTTCTTCATCCGAAAGATAATATCTATTCAAATTTTGCGCCAGTCGCATTACAGTGTATATACTCCATTCAGCATAAGAATAAACCTCACGTAAACATTACACTATGTTTCCAGAATGAAACTTTCACTCTGCATCGGAGTGGGCGCTGATATGAAACTTCCTGGCAGATTAAAACTATGTGCAAGACTGAGACTCGAACTCGGGACCTTTGCCTTTCGCGGGCAAGTGCTCTACCAATTTTTTTTATTTCTCATTTTGTTCTATATTGTTCGTTGAATTTGTCGGGGGCGGGCATCCGATGACACCTGTTCAGGTTCTTCGTTAATCCGTTCACTCAGTTTTTTTTGTTACAGGTGGTGACTAACCCTCTGACCGAACACGCTGAGCTACTGTACCAGCTCCAACTGAGCTACCCATGTAGCGCTGTTATAGAGTACTTGCCCGTGAAAGGCAAAGGTGCCGAATTCGAGTTTCGATCTGGTGCACAGTATTAATCTGCCATGATGTTTCATATCAGCGCACACTCCGATGCTGAGTGAAAATTTCATTCTGGAAACATCCCCCAGGTTATGGCAAAGCCATGTCTCCTCGATATCCTTTCTTCCAGGACTATTAGTTCTGCAAGTTTCGCAGGAGAGGTTCTGTGAAGTCTGGAAGGCAGGGGAGAAAGTACTGCGGAAGTAAGGCTGTGTTAGGGGTTGTGGGGTTTACTTGGGTAAAGCCTAGTTTACACTACGACATTGGGTTGTGCCACTCGTTGAGTGGAATAGGTTACACTCAAGTGGTTTCATATATATGACTGTAGACATGGCGACACAGCCACTATACACTTCAGTTTCGTCGTTTTGTGAGTCCCTGAGTCATGTCTAAAATTAAAGTTTAGGCAGCTGCATGTCGCACAAGTTGTGATGAAGTTAAAGCTTGTTGCATGGAATCGCTGCATAAGAAAAAAATAAGAAACGTGACTGGATGAAGAAAACACGTCAGCTCGGTTGCTCAGCACCCTTGCTGAAATAATTTATAACGGAAGGTCCAAGAAGTTCTTTTAATTATTGATTGATTGATTTTTATTGCCCAAAAACAAAACATTTACACTGATGTAAAGCTTGTATAAGCAATGTCAATATATGCACAAACAACAATGACAATAAATACATAAATAATTAATCTATGTTAGAAATTATGCACACAGAAATCTTCCATTGCATAAAAACAGTTTGGAATTAATGAAGTTCTTACACATATATTAAATTTTTTCAGCCCCAGACTCTCAACTGACTCTGGTAGTAAATGAAATAGCTTTACAGAAGTGTGTTTGAAGCTGTTTAGAGTTTTGGTATATGAGCAGTAATATTTTCTTACACCATTACAGTGTCGTGTGTTATAACTATGTACATCAGAATTCAAATCAAAACTAGAAAAGTTCTTTTTAATGTACAAGAGACATTGAAATATGTATATACATGGCAAGGTCATAATACTAAGTTTAATAAATAATTCTCTACAGTGAGTTCTAGGTGGTACTTTACATATCTGTCTGACAGCTTTTTTCTGGGCTGTAAATAAGCATTTTGAGTAGCAGTTATTTCCCCACAAGATTGTCCCATACGTAAAATGAGAGTGAATATAACTATAATAGACAGAAAGCAAAATTTTCTTATCTGCTGTTGCTTGTAATTTTCTGAGCATAAATATTCCTTTAGAAATTTTTTGTGTTAAAATAATTCACATGTGCCTGCCAGCCTAAATTATTTTGCAAAACAATGCCAAGAAACTTTACAGGACCTGTCTCTAAGGTGATTCTATTGCTATAAGAAATGTTTAATTCCTGTGTTTTATTTATGTTCATAGACAGGCTATTGGCATTGCACCAGTCAAAAAATATATCTACCTTGAGTGAGGTAGAGTTACTTATGTTATTGTTCGTAGGCACTGTAACACTTAAACTGTGTTGTGAATTGGCAGGAGCCAATTCACGGAGTTTGGAGGAAGCCGAAAGGCATGCGTTTAAGCTCACGCAGGCTGGCGTGAGGTCTGGAGAATGACAAGGAATTGTAGTAGCCAAAAATAGTACATAGCTTCTGGACTACTTAACTTTAATCCATAATTGGTGTACATCGCTCTTGACGGTACATTAATAACAATCTCAATATAAACTGGTAATGGCGCCTTGCTAGGTCGTAGCAAATGACGTAGTTGAAGCAGTAGTTTATGATGTGGCAGAGAACCTCTGCTATCGTCTCGGCAAATGAGAGAGTATTTGTGAGTGAACCTTTCCTAGCAAAGTCGTCTGTACAACTGGGGCGAGTGCTAGTAAGTCTCTCTAGACCTGCCGTGTGGCGGCGCTCGGTCTGCAATCACTGACAGTGGCGATACGCGGGTCCGACGTATACTAACGGACCGCGGCCGATTTAAAGGCTACCACCTAGCAAGTGTGGTGTCTGGCGGTGACACCACAATCTGTATACAAGTAGCAGTTTGTAGTATCATCTATTACAGTGCTTGATACGTCATTCATACATAATATGAACAAGACAGGGCCCAAGATTGACCCTTGAGGAACATCATGGTTAACGGGTAAGAAACTAGAATATTGGTTATTGAAGTAAACAGTTTGAGATCTATTAGATAAGTATGACTGAATAATTTTAACAGCAGAGACTGAGAAACCTACAGTTTTTAATTTCAGCAACAGTGTTGTGGCACACAGTGTCAAACGCTTTTGATAAATCAAAAAACTTTGTACTTACAATAAATTTTTCTTCTTTTGCTTCAAGACATTTACATATGTAGCTCATAACAGCATCACGAGTCGATAGATTTTTCCTAAACCCAAACTGGCTATTTGAAAGTAATTGATGAGAATCTAGAAAATTGATTATTTGAATACTCATTAGTTTCTCAATGACCTTGGATAAAAGTGGTACAAGAGAAACTGGCCTATAATTGCTAGGAAAATTATTGTCACCTTTTTTGTGGACTGGGATTACTTTAGCTACTTTTAATTTTTCAGGGAAACAACTTTCATCAAAGCAGTAGTTTATGATGTGGCAGAGAACCTCTGCTATATTATGACTACTAAGTTTCAATATTATAGAGCTGATATTGTAAACATCCAGTGAATCACTTTTGCTAAGAGAAAGAATGACAGAGTGTACATCTTCTACACAAATGTGTTCAAAATAAAACACATTTTCCATAGCATTTTGGTTTTTACAGGCAACATCCAAATAGTGGCTAGGTTCATGTTTACTATCAGGTATCTTAATAACTACACTATCTACACTGTTTACAAAATAATTATTAAAACTTTCAGCACTAATTTTGGATCTAGATACAAATTCTTTGCTACGTGATGCTTGATTCTCATTAATGATTTTCCATATTTCTTTTGGTTTATTAATGGCTTGTGCAACCAATTTGCAATTATATTCTAATTTAGCTTTCTTAATACCCAATCTGTACTGATATTTGCATTCTCTATATCTTACTTTGGCATGCAGACAAGATGAATTCTTTGCTAGTTAGTAGAAATTGTTGCATTGATCTTTAAGTTTTCGTAGTTTCTGTGTGTACCACATATTTTTTTTATTGATAGTTGATGCCCTGCTCATTTTAACACATTTGTTCTTTAGTGGCAGGCCAATGTTAACTGCCACATGAATAATTCAAGAAAGTTGTTGAACTGGTTTTCTGCTCCAGTGTTACCATACACACACAACCAATTAATTTCCCTGAGACATTTTAGAAAAAAAAACAGATATATTACAGTCACTAATTGTACATTGTGTCTTAGAAATCACAGAAGGCTTGGTGACATTAAAAATCATTGCATCCATGTTTACATGAATAATAATTTCATGATGATCAGAAAGAAGAGTGTCAATCATATTTCTATCGTATTTTTAAGAATGAAAAGTTGTAACAATATTGTCTATACAAGTACCCATGTTTACACTACCAGGCCTGGTGATTACATTCTTCAGCATGATATTCATCCCATAGCTTTTAACTAAACTATTTATTTCGAAGTTGTCAGAAGTACTGGAGTTGAAATTAATATAAAAATCAGCCATCAGAATTACATTAACTTTCGTTAAAAACATTGTGTTTAATAAGATGTCCAACCTTTCAAAAAATTCTCTCTTATTTTCCAATACTGGGTTCCTGTAAATACGGATAAAGGCTGTTCCATAAGTCACAATGTAACAGGCAGATATTTCAAATGTTTCCTCCTCAGATAAATTTGTTACACAAGGTAGTTCTTAATTAAAATGGCAGAGCCACCTCGTTTCTTATCTTTACGGCAAAAGTAAGAGGCTACTTTAAAATCTGGAATGCCTGTCAAGTTGATGCCATCAGGGTTCATCCAATGTTCATCTAAACCAAGGACTTCTATTTGCTTTTCCTCGATCAGAACATGCACTGCATCTGTTTTATCTAATAAGCCCTGTATGTTAAGAAACGTAATCTTAGCAGTATAGTTGGGTATAATGTTATTAGATTTGGAGATACTGCCTGCTGAACTATTTATTTACTGTTTTTTAGTATGGGTTGGGCCCTGGTCAACAGGAAGTTACCAAGCCTGATCAGGACTAGGCTTGGTCAGTGACTCACGTTTTCCTGGTTCTTTAAACCTGCTTTCATTTTACTATATTGGATTGATGTAGAACTACTCTCACTTAATTTAGTGCCAAAGTCTAATACTACTTTTTTGGATAATTTGAGAATTCTTTCACTTACATATTTTTTACCAAGATTTTATCTTAGAATGTCACCAGAACTGTTTTAAATAAAGTTAGTTATGCGATAAGAAATAAAGGTACTGTAATGCAAGAAGCATTGCCGCCAGAACTGAAATTACATGTCATATTGCGTGCATTACAATAGAGAGCAGTCAGCATGCTGTAAGATATGGTTTTAGTTGGTGATGACGCTATTTCATTAACACCAATAATTATTAACATTAATAATTAGTAACATTAGCAACAATAATTACTCAAAGCAGGCCGCATTAAGAAGAGAATGGTTTGCAAACTACTCTCTTGAAAATAGATCTTTACAGTGGCAATATTTCAAAATTCTAACATATGTGAATGGGGAGCACTGCAGCAATGTTTCAGATGGATAACTACTGAATAAAGAATGCAGCATCTTGAATTTGTATATCCTTCCTTCCTGTCAACGATATTCCTTAACAAAGAGTTGGCCAACTCGAACAATGGGATTTTAGTCTTGTAGACGAGAGCATTGCCACAGCTAGAATTACTCAATAAATTTTACCCTGCAGCTCAGATATTGTCAAACAATCCATGTTATGATCGCACATGACGGTCTCAGAGGCAGCAATATGTTGCTTATTTTTGTAATCAGCATCACTGAAATCCCACAAACACCTATGCGAAGCATAGATATCCAAAAAGTGAACATTATTCTCCGTTCCCTAGTTCATATTTCCGTTTGTCTACACTCTACGAACACACATAGCCTCAAAACGCATGCAGCTAGTGTCGCCAAAGTTGGAACACGCCGAAAGTGTTTGGTTTCATTAACGAGTTGCGCACACGCGCAGCGCGCATGCGCACTGACCGGTAGCGCAGTTGCCAGCAACCTAGTGTCGTAAACTAGGCTTAACTCAGTTGGTAGAACATTTGCCAGCGTAAGGCAAATTGTGATGGGGAGCTCGTGAATGAGTCGTTCAAATGAACGCTTCACTCCAGTGAAGCGTGAACTAACCACTCAATTTCAATGAACTGGTACTTCAAACTCTTCACAGATAGCACACTCCACACTTTTTTCTAGTTCACTCACTCTCTTCCCCTCTCCCTCCCACAGTACATCGGCGCTACGTCACTCATTCTCCCTTCACTTCAGTCCTCCCTCTACTGCCTGTCGACGAATCGCGCGGTGTTTGTTGGGAAGGATAGGGTTAGGTGGGGTAAGGGCGGTGAGGGGCGAGGGGAAGGTAGCGTCAGCTGCTTCCTGCAGTGCTGTGTGAGCACCCACAGCCAACATGAAAATAAAATGCTTACCTTGTGAGTCTGGAACTGAAGCATGCGTGGAATCCACGCTTGAAAGATAATCGTTCATGTAGGAATGTTTATCTCGTACACATTATTGAAATAATTACACTAAATGTCAATTTGACGATTGTCCTAATTAAATTAAAAACACACACACACACACACACACACACACACACACACACACACACACACACACACACACACACACACACACACACACACACATATATATATATATATATATATATATATATATATATATATATATATACATCAACGGATTTGGTGAATGTTCAGAGATTTCCGTTTAAAAACATGATTTGTTCCACTTTTTTTGCTGTCAGGCGATTTCTTCTGTCAGTTATAAGGTATCCTGCCTTCGAGAACACTCTTTCACACGGCGTCGAGGTTGCGACATTACACAGGTCGTGTTTTTGCAAGTTCAAAGAGAGAGGGGTACACTGACAGCCGTTCAGACCACCACTGAAGTGGATTGCCTTGTCTCTGTAGCAGAGGCTCTTGTAAATATTTGTCCACCTCCACTATTGCAGCAGCTCTTGGGTGTGGATTACTCTGCAGCCTGGAAAACACTTCGTCAAATTCGAGCCAGAGACTACTAGTAGATTCAGTGGTTGGAACTGAGATTGTTGCAGTAGCAGTGGATGTGTTCCTCACAAATTTCTCACAGTGCCTGATCAAGTTTAATTTCACCTTCTCAGCAGAATTTTTATCAGCAAAACCATGTAATTTGAACCGGGATCCAATGCAGTTGCTTCCTCGAAAATTGAATTTTCCTCTATATTTCTAAATCGTCGTTTTAGGTCTTCAGCTAACTTTCCGGCCATCTGTTGCATGTCTACATGAATTTCAGTGTTATTAACAAACCTGCAACACCATTTTTTCAACGAGCGACTAAGGAGTACAACTGACAACATTTTCATGTGACATTTCCTCAGTGCAGTCTTTGAAAACTTTCAACAGGTCACAGGCTTGTGTTACACTCGCAATGTCCTCTGCAGTCAGATTTGGAAGATCCGGATAATTCAGAGTGATAACTGTCATTAGGGAATTCTTAACCTCGATTATTCTTCGCAGCGTATCATAGGTTGAATTCCATCTTGTAACAGTGTCCTGTTTTAGTGTCAGAACTGGCTCTTTTAACTGTTCCTGCATCTTTTTCAGTTTCGGGCAGGCCTGCGAACTTCTTTTAAAAAATTCAACAGTTTTTTTTACTTGATTCAGAATGGGTTGAATGTGCGGAAGCCCATTCTGAACAATTAAATTGAGTGTGTGCGCAAAGCAGGGGATGTGTTTCCAGGCTGTGAGTCTTATAGCTGCCACAATATTAGCAGCATTGTCGCTGACATCACACACGACTTTTTCTTGAATGCCCCATTCCCTTGTGACACGTAGCAGTTCTTCCGAGAGTTTTTCTGATGTGTGCCTTTCGTCATATTTAAAGCACTCTAGGAGGGAAGGCGCCAGCTCCAGGTCTTTAATGTAGTGTGCTGTCACCGACAAATAACTCTCATTTGTAGTTGAGGTCCACCCATCCATTGTCAGCACAACCGCTTCTGCAGAATTAATTTTGACTCTCACAATTTCTTTCATCATGGCGCACTGTTGTTGTAGCAGTGTGTTAGAAATGGTCTTCCGAGATGGCATTCTGTAAGCACCATTCAGTTTGCCTACAAAGCTTTGGAAATGTTTGCTTTCCACTATGTTGAAGGGCAAATAATCCTTTACAACAGTCTGCAGAAGAGCGAAATCTATCTCCTGATTTCTTTTGTTAGAAAGAGGTTTCGGAAAATACATAGGTAACGTTCTGTGATATTGATGTCTGCTGTCTGATAATGAAGTGATACTGTTATTTTCTGGCACCAACTGCTGTTCGCTTCTGGCATTTGCTGATGTTGGTTCCGGATTGTCCGGGTTCTTTGTCCAAGAAATATCGGAAGATGCAGGAGCAGGGGGCGCTAAGCGCCTGACTGACAATGACACTGTTGGATGCAGCACTCGAACATGGCGCGCTAAATTAAATGTATTTCCTTCTTTATATGAAACACACTTAGAACAACAATTATACTTTGCTTTCCCATCACCTAAATCGGCGAAGAAACCCCAAATTTCACTACTTTTACACGATGGCGAGTTGCTAGCCATTGTATGAGAGTTAAAAGACAGAAAAACTGCTTTCCAAAGAAAATAAAGCGGGATTTTACCTGAAATCGTACCAATGACTACAGGTGATAGTTTACGTTTTGAATTTGGAGGGTTATTATTCTCAACAAAAATAAAATCTACAGGAAAACTTCTGAATAATTACTTAACGTAGGTATATAGACTTTGTAACAGTGGTAAACATACTCGTTCTATTTTGCATTAAATTTTAAAAGGAACATAAAATTGGACTGCATTTCGTTGGTAGCCCTAGTTTTCAGTCCATGAATACAACAAATAAGGTTTCACTTGGCAGATAAATACTTTTTTTGGGCGCTTCATGAGAAAATGTCGAGCAAGATTAAATGTAATACCTTCTTTATATGTGACAGGTTTCTCTGTTTATCTTTCCTTGGTCCCCTTCGTCCATGCTCTAATAACTCTCAGACAGTGTAAGAGCGTAAAACGTTGCGTGCACGTTAGTGCATAGCTCGGCCATCTGTTGGCAAAATTATGAAGTATTACGAAGCTTTATTGTACGAGCGAGGCGAAGCGAGCGTAGCCGCGGCTGAGCGGCGAACTGGGCAACTTCGCCAGGCTTCCGTACTTCATGAAAGAACTACTTCATTTGAACGCTTCACGGCAAAGAGTGAAACGAACGAAGCAGTTCACGGGAATGAACGAGTTCGACCCATCTCTAAAGGCAAAGGTCTCGAGTACGAGTCCCAGTCCAGCACACAGTTTTCATCTGCCAGGTAGTTTTATTACATTATGTATTCTTCCGCGTTTCCTGGAACGTTATTGGATTTCGTTTCACGTGTCTCAAGTACAGTCATGTACGATAATTTGGATATGTTTCATGCTGTGCGTTACGTATACATAGACTCAGCGATGATAGGGCACAACAGTTTTACTAGCGCATTTAACATGGACAGCAATGGCCAGGCAAATGATCCAACTAACCTGCAGTGACGTGAACGGTTGCAGTAAAGACGTAAAACGAGACAAACAGGGAACAATATAGGTTTGAATGTCGTTTAATTTTTAAACAGAATAAAATTATATATGGCAAAACTCAGGCGATATGCTTCTTAGGTGACCTGATGGAAAACATAGCATGTCTTCGATCTTCCCTAACACTGTATTGTAACTAAAGACAAGAGTGATGAAAATATCTGACTTTAACAAGAGTAATTTTTCTGTGTTAGCTATTCGTGGCGTAAAAGCACTCTGCTGATTTCCAAAGTAATTAAATATTGAAGGTATTACAGTCAACCGTCTGGTAATCTCTGAACTCCTTCCATATTGGACACTGAGGAATACATTCCGGTACTGCTATGTTGATACCGAGGCGATCAGCAACAGAATCCCAAGCCACTAGAAGAGTCCACATTTGCTCTTCCTCATTTATGACGTACTATTCTGCATTTCGCCGTCGTTCGGCAGTGACATATCACAAAGCTCAGTGTATAAGTTCCAGTACGTTTGCCAGCAAAAGTCTTGTTATTTCTCGCGACAAATTCCATAACTTGGCTCTAGATCAGCTCTGTTGGGTTCAGGTAGCAATGGTATGGTGATAACTGTAAAAATGCAGCATTTGTACAGTGTGTTCGATGCTGTGAAAATTACTATTTTCCATGTTTCTACAACCCTTATCACTCTGGCTCCTGTGAGGTCACATCTGTCCTACAAAACAATGGGCATATTCAAATAAAAACTCCATCCGAACAGGCCTCGAAAGGCCCAACGGTACTGACCGGCTGCCGTGTCATCTTCAGCCTACAGGCATCACTGGATGCGGTTACGGAGGAGCATGTGGTCATCACAGTGCTCTACCAGCCATAAGTCAGTTTACAAGACCGGAACTGTTACTTCTCAACCAAGTAGCTCCTCAGTTGGCCTCACAAGGGCTGAGTGCAGCCTGCTTTCCAAAAGCGCTCGTCAGACCGGATGGTCACCCATCCAAGTGTTAGCTCAGCCCGGCAGCACTTAACTTAGGTGACCTGACGGGAACCGTTGTTACCACTGTGGCTTGTGGCAAGGCCGTTGGCATGTTCAAATAAACAGTATTTGATGTCTTTTTTTTCTCTAAAAAACTGACTGTGTAATATTTTCTTTACTCTAACAATCTTATATAAAATATCGATACCTAAGAATTTATATATCCAATTAAAACCAAAATTTTGCATTGATCTGTAATTAGAAACTAGAAGACGAGCATTTTTCTTGAAAAATGATGGTTAAGTAAGAGTTAAATTAACAAATATTTTATGAATTTAATATCTAAGTGATCCAGGTATAGAAACTGAAAAAAATTGTAGACTACATCGCGATTCGAACTGCTGCTTCAAAGCATACATGATTATCATTCTGTGACGCTACCGGTATTCAAAATGAAAAAAATATAGATCATAACAAGATCGAACTGTCGCCCCAAAACTACATATCATTCTATGATGCTGTGTAATATGTCACACACATAAATCGAACATAATTTACAATTTAGTACATACTGTTCCTTGAAAAACGTCAGAGCTGACTTTTTTCCCTTGTAAGCTTGCGAAAAACATTGAGAACAACTTGTTTCTCGCCATGAACGGTGTTCCGCGCGCATATTCCGTTATGAAGCAGGTAGCAGTGTCTTCCGTTTTCACAGTACTTATTAACACTGAGACAATCAGAGCACAAGTGTCATGTCCAGAAAATGCGACTGTTCACGAATTTCGAAATAAAAATTACGAAGAAAAAATATGATCAAGAAAACCGTTGATTGCTGTTAATACGCCAGAGTGCCTTAAAGTTTAATTTACAATGACACAGTAATAAGATATCTAATACGTATCTTGGATCTACTTCCAAGAGTGGAACAATACCAGTGTACGAGAGCTACGACTGCTGACCAATTAACTGTCTTGTGTTTGTTTACGTCAGGTTTATCCTTATGATTAATGAAGTGTACTAGCGCCACGATCAGGATGCAAAACAGGTTTGCTTTAAATATACGCTGTACATGTCGTGAGCGTTAGTTATTTTTAACAATGGACTTTGGTGAGTCATTTTGAAACGACAAAGACTTCATTGTCAACACCGAACAGTTTGAACGAGGTCGCGTAATAGGATTACGAGAAGTGGACGTTCCTTCTGCAATATTACAGGAAGGCTTTGCTGGAATGTAACCACTCTACATGATTGCCGGCAGCAGTGGCTCTGGACAGCGACGTGGCACTACAAAGAGGGAAGACCACCGTGTTAGGCATATGTCTCTGGTGCATCGCACTCCATCAGCAGAAACAATTTGAGCAGCAGTTGACACAACGAGCTGTTACAAATCGATTACTTCAAGGACAGATCCGAGCCAGACGCCCTGTAGCTTACATTCCACTGACCCCAAACCATCACCATTTGCAACTTCATTGATGTGAAGTGAGAGATCATTGGAGGCCTGTTGTGGTTTGTGATGAAAGCTGGTTCTGCCTCGGTGCCAGTGATGGTCGTGTGTTGGTTAGTAGGAGGGCAGTTGAGAGCCTGCGGCCAACTTGGCTCCATGGACACGGTGAACCACCTAGAGCTATGGTCTGGGGTGTGATTTCATATGAGAGCAGGAGCACTCTTGTGGTTATCCCACACACCCTGGCAGCAAATTTGTATGTCGGTCTGGTGATTCAACCAGGCAGTCTGCCATTCATAAACAACATTCCAGGACAACAGATAACGCTTGCCAACATACCACTGTTGTAACTGAACATGCTGTACAGTGTGGCGACATGTTACCTTGTCCTGGTCAATCACCAGATCTGTTGCCAATTGAGAACATGGACATTGTGAGATGACAACTACAGTGTCATTCACAACCAGCAGTAACAGCCCTTGGATTGACCAATGAAGTGCATGAAACTCCAGTCCACAAAATGACAACCACCACCTGTACAACACAATGCATGCGCATTTGCATGCTTGCATTCAACATTCTGGGAGTTACACTGATTATTATGTACCAGCATGTCACATTTGCAATGGCTTATCTTGCACCCTATCTTGCACGTAATTAACCTGCGGTCTTGCACTGTTAGTTACTCAAATGTGTCATCTAGAAAAATGTATTACCGAAATTTCATTACCCTACATTAATTACTTTTTGGTGTTTGACTTTTTTTTCCATCAGTGTATTCGTAGATTTGTCACCTAAAGTTTCAGAAAGTTTGTACCCTGCTTAAGATTGACCACACAAATAATCACTAAGGTGAAAATGTAGTGATATTTCCCAATTAATTCACAAAATCTGAGTTTATGTGATAGAAAAAAAAATATATATATTTTTGACAGAGCTGATGGTGGTCAAAATTTCCTTGCATTTATGCTATAATATATGAATAAGTTTGATCAGTTTCATTTACTAAAATTATTTGTTCATCTACATCTATACTCTGAACCACTGTGTAGTGCATGGCAAAGTGTACATCTTATCGTCAGAGTTTCTGTTAGAAATATGTTATGGATGAGAAAACACCAAATCAGCACCTAATTCACACATTTAAACCAGAGCATAAAACACGCACATAAACAGATAAAAAATAACTTTTACACATTCAAACATTCTGCCAGTGTGTTCCCTCTGCCCAAGAATGTTGCTATGTCTGTCAGACCCTTCAGTTTCTGAAGAACTATCGACGGCAACTCTTATAGAGTGAACAACAGGTTTACCAGTTGTCACTATCCCCAGGACGTTTTGCTGTGCGCAACTATCATGAAGAGTTACCATCTCATTAACAGTAACATGGAAAAGATAGATTGCTATTTACTGTACAAAGAATGCACTGAGTCACAGGCATGCACAAAGAAAAAGAGTGGTAGATATGTTCAGCCACTGTACTAAGTAGGTGTAGAAAAAACACGGACAAGCACAACTCATACCCACAAGGTCAGTGTCATCACTGGATGCTAAGGCTGGCTGCAACATCATCTGATGTAATCAGCAATTTTTGCTGGGGTGGGTAGTGAAATGCAGAAGAGGCATCAGGCAGCAAGGGGCAGAGAAAGCAGTGTAGGACAGGACAGGGCTTTAGGAGGCTGTGATGGGGGAGGGGGAAGAGGAAAGGGGAGAGAAGTAGAGAAGGGGAAAGTCCAATGCAGGTGCATATAAAAGGCATGTGTGCTACTGGAATGGGTGTAGGGAAGAGGATAGGGAGGTGGATGACAGAAACTGGCAAAGGTTGAGGAGAAAAGGGTTACTGGAATGGAGGATATGTGATGAGGACAGTTCCTAACCCTATAATTAAGAAAAGCCTGTGTTGGTGGGGAGAACCCAGATGGCAAGGATGTAAAGCAGTAGTTAAAGTCAAGCACATCATGTTGGGTGACATGCTCCACAATTGAGTAGTCCAACTTCCTCCTGGCCACAGTTTGGCAGTGGCAATTTATGCGGACAGACAGCTTGTCTGTGATGTATGGAACAGTTCTTGCATCTAGATCTGTTGCAGGGATATGGGTAATGAGGCAAGGGGTTGGGAACAGGGATGGAGTAGGGATGGACAAGGATATTATGTAGGGTGGGTGGGTGCCAGAATACCACTGTGGGAAGGATGTGAAGGATATCTTCAGTAACACACTATTCAGTTGGGAAGTGCTCCTAGACAGTATTAGAGAACATGTTAAGTGACTAAACGGCAATCCAGAAGGATAATACCAAGAGAATTGTCGACAGCTCTGATGCCCAATGCTGGTGAGTCTACCTGGAAATTAATGTCTGAATTTGACGATGATACTAAATCCTTTCCCTCTTTAACAGGCAAATATGGCCAGAGATGACCAGATATGTGCTTCATCCACTGGGCAGGGGAGTGCTGAGTTGATAGACCTGCCAGTGCCTCCAACAGCAACTCGGTTCCCAGCATTTTATACCCATAGCATCCTGTTCATTTGCACCCTGGTCCACTTGAAGTAAATGTTGCTGCTGAGGCACTGAGACTGTTAGTGAGTGCAGTGTTGGAGGAAATGACTCAGTCTCCATGGGTTGTCAGTCCTGTATGGATTAAGCTGTCAGGTGGTGCTTCTGCTGCTGTTAAAGAGATGGCACAGGTGTTGGTCGTAAGGGACTTGTAGTCGTGTCCTGGGTGCAAACTAAGGAGCACCAGCTGCCTGGGGAGTGTGGTCTGATAACGTGGTAGACAGGAGGGGTGAGACTGAAAGCCCTTGTGCTGGCTCAAAGAGTGGGATAGGCTCCTGCATATGTCACAGACACAACTGTTTTGGTGACGGAACAGATGCTCCTTCCTGGGCACGAGGAGCTTTGGGGCTAAGAATGTTGTCTGGCACCAACATGGCTTCCAACTGAATGTGCGAGCCCACACAACAGCATCCTGCTAGTAGCGGGATGTGTAACTAGGTCTTGGCAGTGTACAGCAAATCCAGGTGTGCTCAGCCTGCACCCTATGCAGAAACTCAGCCAGGATTTGTCCATTGACGGGGGTGAACTGGTAGGTGGCAAGAAATGCTATTAAGGCTTCACCAGCAGACACTGATGCCTTCCTCATTTATGACTTGGAGGTTCTGACCATCTGCTCCACTTCGGATCTTGATGCTGGGTGGAAATGTGTAAGAAAGAACAGAAATAACATGGGGTCTAACAATGTCCCCACCACACCATCTGAGCTTTAACCAAGTGACCAATGAAATGTCAGAACTGGAAGGCTGATCAAAAAGTGCTTTATTTCACCCACTTGCAAATTTATATTACTAATGTTGTTTTTGTTGTATTGAAGATTTATCACAAAAACATCATCCCCGGTACAATTTCTCATAGTTAATTATTTAGCTAACAGTGTCTGCTGGTAAAAGGCTTAAGGAGATGAAAATAAATGACAGTGGTAGCAATGCTGACAAACTGTTCAGTGTAGCCATGTGGTTAGTGGCGTCTAATTATGGAGTAAACAGAAGAAGGTTCGCATCCTGGCATAGGCTAATGTCTTTTTTTTTTTTTTTTTTTTTTTTTAACTTACTGGGAAATTTTTATTCTTCCTTGTCACAAATATTTGGCCATTTTTTCTGAACATGTCATAAATTCCTAGGTGTGTACCTTAATTGAGATACATTTACATGGGACATAAAAATTGTTTTTTGGCAACAATATATCCTGACATTGTTGTACAGTAATGTTACGGCCACACAAATCACAGCTACATGTACAGCAGCATAAATGGTCAATATCGCTCGGCAATGCTTAATACATTGCCAACCCAGAAATGTTTTCAAAGGCCCACACTATTACCACAAAATGGAATGGCACAAGCTGGTGGAAGTCAGGGTGGATCTATTACTTTCATATTATACAAGAAATCACCTTAGAAAGAACAATAGCAATTGAATTTTGTGGATGCAATCTTTATTAAGTAAGTAGAATGCTTCAGAAAATTTTACTATTGAATTGATGCTGGCCAGAATTTTACCAGAATGTAGGAACGTGATTTCTCATACAAGCAATTTGTCCGAGAATAGCTAAAACCTATACCAATATAAGAGAGTATATACAAGTTACAATCCAAATGGCTGTCACCATCTGGTTTTTAGTTACTGGTGATTAATACTGAAGTTAAATGTGCCATTTTAAGTTCACTATACATCAATAGTCACACGGTACGAGAAATATGGAGTGCTTTGATAAAAGAACTGAAAGATTACATTAAGGGTGGTTTGAAATAAAAATACAATACTTAGAATTAGTTTATTTTTGTTCATCAGCACACACCACCGTTTTACACTACCAATTGCTACTTCAGGTATGCCTCAAGATGGTAAGAAGCTCATAGCATGGCTTGTAATCTATGTGGATCAAGAGCCACCTGAACTTCCACTCTTCCTATGCAAATTTTTGCCTTTCATTTAGCATAAATTCAAAGACTTCGGAATTTTTTGTATACTTCATCAAGTGCGATTCAGAGTTGATTAGCAACAGCTAGCCAAATGTTTTTACAGACTACAGTCTTTGTGTACACTAATTTTGATGTCAAATAGCTCTGCTCCCACATAAATTGCATTTGTAAAATTCATAGTTGTCTTGGTTACTAATGTGGCTGTATCCTGCAACATCAGCAGTATTATCCACCCATTTTCCAAAAATTTCCATCTAGTGTGGCCACAATGCAGCAATATTGATGCAACATTATTGAGACCAAATATTGCCATAAAATATGGTCATGTAAACGAAAGTACAGTTAAAATTTCTGTAAGTGAAATGAGCACAAATGACGTTTACATTCCTCACTTGTCACAATTATGTGACTGTTTTATTTCTGAATGTGCTATGATTTTATAGAGAGTGGTAAGGAAGGAACCTTAGAGTACAGCTTAAACTGAATTTGCTGTGAGCTTCAGACAAGCTAAAAACAAAGCGAGAATACAGAATACATTACTCAGTTTACAAATTTAAAAATGTGTACAGCTGAAACAGTGCTTTTAGAGTGGCCTTCCAGTCCTCACTTTTCATTGGTCTCTTGGTTAGATCTCAGGCAATGTTGTGGGGGTATTGCTAGATCCCATGTCATTTCTGTTCTTGCAAAGGGGAATGGTCAGGTGCTATATGCTACTGTGTTGGCAGAATGTCTGGAGCAAAAAAGGAAAAAAAAAAGCCTATGATCCGAAATGAAACTTCCTGGCAGATTAAAACTGTGTGCCCGACCGAGACTCGAACTCGGGACCTTTGCCTTTCGCGGGCAAGTGCTCTACCAACTGAGCTACTGAAGCACGACTCACGCCTGGTCCTCACAGCTTTACTTCTGCCAGTACCTCGTGCCTGCGATAGGCAAAGGTCCCGAGTTCGAGTCTCGGTTGGGCACACAGTTTTAATCTGCCAGGACGTTTCATATCAGCGCACACTCCGCTGCAGAGTGAAAACAAAAAGTTTTTTTAGGCATTCACAAATGTTCGATATGTGCCCCTTTAGTGGTTCGGCAGACATCAAGCCGATAATCAAGTTCCTCCCACACTCGGCGCAGCATGTCCCCATCAATGAGTTCGAAAGCATCGTTGATGCGAGCTCGCAGTTCTGGAACGTTTCTTGGTAGAGGAGGTTTAAACACTGAATCTTTCACGTAACCCCACAGAAAGAAATCGCATGGGGTTAAGTCGGGAGAGTGTGGAGGCCATGACATGAATTGTTGATCATGATCTCCACCACGACCGATCCATCGGTTTTCCAATCTCCTGTTTAAGAAATGCTTCTGCTTTACCCTTTTCCGTAAGATTTTCCAAACCGTCGGCTGTGGTACGTTTAGCTCCCTGCTTGCTTTATTCGTCGATTACACGTGAAACGCGTGAAACTTGCCCGCACGCGTTCAACCGTTTCTTCGCTCACTGCAGGCCGACCCGTTGATTTCCCCTTACAGAGGCATCCAGAAGCTTTAAACTGCGCATACCATCGCTGAATGGAGTTAGCAGTTGGTGGATCTTCGTTGAACTTCGTGCTGAAGTGTCGTTGCACTGTTATGACTGACTGATGTGGGTGCATTTCAAGCACGACATACGCTTTCTCGGCTCCTGTCGCCATTTTGTCTCACTGCGCTCTCGAGCGTTCTGGCGGCAGAAACCTGAAGTGCGGCTTCAGCCGAACAAAACTTTGAGTTTTTCTACGTATCTGTAGT
This sequence comes from Schistocerca americana, assembly GCF_021461395.2. NCBI lineage: Eukaryota > Metazoa > Arthropoda > Insecta > Orthoptera > Acrididae > Schistocerca > Schistocerca americana. Next base: position 1,160,680,404 of record NC_060119.1, on the reverse strand, counting down.
GTGTCGTGACCATATGTCAATGAATGGAGCTACAGTGAATTTATGAAATCGCTTCAATCATTTGTAATAGCCCTGTATATATATATATAAACAAAGATGATGTGACTTACCATACGAAAGCGCTGGCAGGTCGATAGAAACACAAACAAACACATACATACACACAAAATTCTAACTTTCGCAACCAATGGTTGCTTCGTCAGGAAAGAGTGAAGGAGAGGGAAAGACGAAAGGATGTGGGTTTTAAGGGAGAGGGTAAGGAGTCATTCTAGTCCCGGGAGCGGAAAGACTTACCTTAGGGGGAAAAAAGGACAGGTATACACTCGCAGACACACACATATCCATCCGCACATACACAGACACAAGCAGACTTTTGTAAAGGCATTTACAGAGATCTCTGCCCAAACTCTTTGTCTTTAAATATGTCTGCTTGTGTCTGTATATGTGTGGACAGATATGTGTGTGTGTGCGAGTGTATACCCGTCCTTTTTTACCTCTAAGGTAAGTCTTTCCGCTCCCGGGATTGGAATGACTCCTTACCCTCTCCCTTAAAACACACTTCCTTTCGTCTTTCCCTCCTTCCCTTTTTCCTGACGAAGCAACCGTTTGTTGCGAAAGCTAGAATTTTGTGTGTATGTTTGTGTTTGTTTGTGTGTCTATCGACCTGCCAGCACTTTCGTTCGGTAAGTCACATCATCTTTGTTTTTTTATATATATATATATATATATATATATATATATATATATATATATATATATATATATATATAAAAAAAATCAAAGATGAGGTGACTTACCGAACGAAAGCGCTGGCAGGTCGATAGACACACAAACAAACACAAACATACACACAAAATTCAAGCTTTCGCAACAAACTGTTGCCTCATCAGGAAAGAGGGAAGGAGAGGGGAAGACGAAAGGAAGTGGGTTTTAAGGGAGAGGGTAAGGAGTCATTCCAATCCCGGGAGCGGAAAGACTTACCTTAGGGGGAAAAAAGGACAGGTATACACTCGCACACACGCACATATCCATCCACACATACAGACACAAGCAGACTTATTTAAAGACAAAGAGTTTGGGCAGAGATGTCAGTCGAGGCAGAAGTGTAGAGGCAAAGAAGTTGTTGAAAGACAGGTGAGGTATGAGTGGCGGCAATTTGAAATTAGCGGAGATTGAGGCCTGGCGGATGACGAGAAGAGAGGATATACTGAAGGGCAAGTTCCCATCTCCGGAGTTCGGATAGGTTGGTGTTGGTGGGAAGTATCCAGATAACCCGGACGGTGTAACACTGTGCCAAGATGTGCTGGCTGTGCACCAAGGCATGTTTAGCCACAGGGTGATCCTCATTACCAACAAACAATGTCTGCCTGTGTCCATTCATGCGAATGGACAGTTTGTTGCTGGTCATTCCCACATAGAATGCATCACAGTGTAGGCAGGTCAGTTGGTAAATCACGTGGGTGCTTTCACACGTGGCTCTGCCTTTGATCGTGTACACCTTCCGGGTTACAGGACTGGAGTAGGTGGTGGTGGGAGGGTGCATGGGACAGGTTTTGCATCGGGGGCGGTTACAAGGATAGGAGCCAGAGGGTAGGGAAGGTGGTTTGGGGATTTCATGGGGATGAACTAACAGGTTACGAAGGTTAGGTGGACGGCGGAAAGACACTCTTGGCGGAGTGGGGAGGATTTCATGAAGGATGGATCTCATTTCAGTGCAGGATTTGAGGAAGTTGTATCCCTGCTGGAGAGCCACATTCAGAGTCTGGTCCAGTCCCGGAAAGTATCCTGTCACAAGTGGGGCACTTTTGTGTTTTTTCTGTGGGGGATTCTGGGTTTGAGGGGACGAGGAAGTGGCTCTGGTTATTTGCTTCTGTACCAGGTCGGGAGGGTAGTTGCGGGATGCGAAAGCTGTTTTCAGGTTGTTGGTGTACTGATTCAGGGATTCCGGACTGGAGCAGATTCGTTTGCCACGAAGACCTAGGCTGTAGGGAAGGGACCGTTTGATGTGGAATGGGTGGCAGCTGTCATAATGGAGGTACTGTTGCTTGTTGGTGGGTTTGATGTGGACGAACGTGTGAAGTTGGCCATTGGACAGGTGGAGGTCAACGTCAAGGAAAGTGGCATGGAATTTGGAATAGGACCAGGTGAATCTGATGGAACCAAAGGAGTTGAGGTTGGAGAGGAAATTCTGGAGTTCTTCTTCACTGTGAGTCCAGATCATAAAGATGTCATCAATAAATCTGTACCAAACTTTGGGTTGGCAGACTTGGGTAACCAAGAAGGCTTCCTCTAAGCGACCCATGAATAGGTTGGCATACGAGGGGGCCATCCTGGTACCCATGGCTGTTCCCTTTAATTGTTGGTATGTCTGGCCTTCAAAAGTGAAGAAGTTGTGGGTCAGGATGAAGCTGGCTAAGGTAATGAGGAAAGAGGTTTTAGGTAGGGTGGTAGGTGATCAGCGTGAAAGGAAATGCTCCATCGCAGCGAGGCCCTGGACGTGCGGAATATTTGTGTATAAGGACGTGGCATCAATGGTTACAAGGATGGTTTCCGGGGGTAACAGATTGGGTAAGGATTCCAGGCGTTCAAGAAAGTGGTTGGTGTCTTTGATGAAGGATGGGAGACTGCATGTAATGGGTTGAAGGTGTTGATCTACGTAGGCAGAGATACGTTCTGTGGGGGCTTGGTAACCAGCTACAATGGGGCGGCCGGGATGATTGGGTTTGTGGATTTTAGGAAGAAGGTAGAAGGTAGGGGTGCGGGGTGTCGGTGGGGTCAGGAGGTTGATGGAGTCAGGTGAAAGGTTTTGCAGGGGGCCTAAGGTTCTGAGGATTCCTTGAAGCTCCGCCTGGACATCGGGAATGGGGTTACCTTGGCAAACTTTGTATGTGGTGTTGTCTGAAAGCTGACGCAGTCCCTCAGCCACATACTCCCGACGATCAAGTACCACGGTTGTGGAACCCTTGTCTGCCGGAAGAATGACGATGGATCGGTCAGCCTTCAGATCACGGATAGCCTGGGCTTCAGCAGTGGTGATGTTGGGTGTAGGATTAAGGTTTTTTAAGAAGGATTGAGATGCAAGGCTGGAAGTCAGAAATTCCTGGAAGGTTTGGAGAGGGTGATTTTGAGGAAGAGTAGGTGGGTCCCGCTGTGACGGAGGACGGAACTGTTCCAGGCAGGGTTCAATTTGGATGGTGTCTTGAGAAGTCGGATCATTAGGAGTAGGATTAGGATCATTTTTCTTCGTGGCAAAGTGATACTTCCAGCAGAGAGTACGGGTGTAGGACAGTAAATCTTTGACGAGGGCTGTTTGGTTGAATCTGGGAGTGGGGTTGAAGGTGAGGCCTTTGGATAGGTCAGAGGTTTCAGATTGGGAGAGAGGTTTGGAGGAAAGGTTAACTACTGAATTAGGGTGTTGTGTTTCCAGATTGTGTTGATCGGAATTTTGAGGTTTTGGAGGGAGTGGAGCTGGAAGTGGGAGATTGAGTAGATGGGAGAGACTGGGTTTGTGTGCAATGAGAGGAGGTGGAGGTTTGCTGGAAAGGTTGTGAAGGGTGAGTGAGTTGCCTTTCCGGAGGTGGGAAACCAGGAGATTGGATAGTGTTTTGAGGTGGAGGGTGGCATGCTGTTCTAATTTACGGTTGGCCTGTAGGAGGATGCTCTGGACAGCCGGTGTGGATGTGGGAGAGGAAAGATTAAGGACTTTTATTAAGGATAGGAGTTGACGGGTGTGTTCATTGGCTGAGTTGATGTGTAGGTGGAGGATTAGGTGGGTGAGGGCAATGGATTGTTCAGTTTGGAACTGGTATAGGGACTGATGGAAGGAAGGGTTGCAGCCAGAGATGGGAACTTTAAGTGTGAGGCCTTTGGGGGTGATGCCAAATGTCAGACAAGCCTGAGAAAATAGAATATGAGAGCGTAATCTGGCTAGGGCGAAGGCATGTTTGCGGAGGGAATGTAAATAAAACTTAATGGGGTCGTTGTGGGGGTGTTGTGAGGGTGACATGGTATTAGAAGGTGAAAGTGTAACATGAGGTGAAATGAAAATGAAAATAAAAATATATGGGGAGAGATAAAGGTGAACCGGAAAGTAACTGGAGATCTGGAATGAAAAAAGGCGAAAAGGTGTTGGCTACAGCTGGGCTATGTTGGACTTGGGTTGGTAGACAACGATGTGCATAAAGGTTAGGTGGTTGTGTTGCCGCCAAAGCACGTTAAAGGACGGAGAAATTCGGGAAAATTTCGAAAAAACTGCGTATAGTATATTAAAAGGAGTGGTATTGTGGTGGCAGATTATGAAAATGAGGCTAACAATTGTCTGACGAAGAAATAATGACGTTAAAACCTGTGGGAAGCGGCTAAAAATTTTAAGTGATGTGGGAAAAACGGAAATGGAAATAAAGCGAAAGTTATTAGAACTGGCCAAAATGGTTGTTTAAAAGGTGAAAGGAGCTGTTTGTGAACTAGAAACGGTGGATATTATAGCGGCGGTAGTGCTGAAAGCGGCAAAAAAAAAAATTTTTGGTTATGGTTTGGAAGTGGGTTACGTATTATTGAGTATATATATAGGCGGGATAAAATAGTATAGCAGATTACGGTGAAAAGGAGAAGGTGAATACAAAGTGAAACTACTGGTAAAAACAGAAAGAGGAAAATAAGACGACAGAAAAGATTTCGAAATGCAACAGTGACAATAACAATCGTAATTGTTGGATTCAAATTAATGATATCAATATAATAGAAGGAAATATTCCACGTGGGAAAAGTTATATATAAAATCAAAGATGAGGTGACTTACCGAACTAAAGCGCTGGCAGGTCGATAGACACACAAACAAACACAAACATACACACAAAATTCAAGCTTTCGCAACAAACTGTTGCCTCATCAGGAAAGAGGGAAGGAGAGGGGAAGACGAAAGGAAGTGGGTTTTAAGGGAGAGGGTAAGGAGTCATTCCAATCCCGGGAGCGGAAAGACTTACCTTAGGGGGAAAAAAGGACAGGTATACACTCGCACACACGCACATATCCATCCACACATACAGACACAAGCAGACATATTTAAAGACAAAGAGTTTGGGCAGAGATGTCAGTCGAGGCAGAAGTGTAGAGGCAAAGAAGTTGTTGAAAGACAGGTGAGGTATGAGTGGCGGCAACTTGAAATTAGCGGAGATTGAGGCCTGGCGGATGACGAGAAGAGAGGATATACTGAAGGGCAAGTTCCCATCTCCGGAGTTCGGATAGGTTGGTGTTGGTGGGAAGTATCCAGATAACCCGGACGGTGTAACACTGTGCCAAGATGTGCTGGCTGTGCACCAAGGCATGTTTAGCCACAGGGTGATCCTCATTACCAACAAACACTGTCTGCCTGTGTCCATTCATGCGAATGGACAGTTTGTTGCTGGTCATTCCCACATAGAATGCATCACAGTGTAGGCAGGTCAGTTGGTAAATCACGTGGGTGCTTTCACACGTGGCTCTGCCTTTGATCGTGTACACCTTCCGGGTTACAGGACTGGAGTAGGTGGTGGTGGGAGGGTGCATGGGACAGGTTTTGCATCGGGGGCGGTTACAAGGATAGGAGCCAGAGGGTAGGGAGTATGTGGCTGAGGGACTGCGTCAGCTTTCAGACAACACCACATACAAAGTTTGCCAAGGTAACCCCATTCCCGATGTCGGGAGTATGTGGCTGAGGGACTGCGTCAGCTTTCAGACAACACCACATACAAAGTTTGCCAAGGTAACCCCATTCCCGATGTCCAGGCGGAGCTTCAAGGAATCCTCAGAACCTTAGGCTCCCTGCAAAACCTTTCACCTGACTCCATCAACCTCCTGACCCCACCGACACCCCGCACCCCTACCTTCTACCTTCTTCCTAGGGCCTCGCTGCGATGGAGCATTTCCTTTCACGCCGATCACCTGCCACCCTACCTAAAACCTCTTTCCTCATCACCTTAGCCAGCTTCATCCTGACCCACAACTTCTTCACTTTTGAGGGCCAGACATACCAACAATTAAAGGGAACAGCCATGGGCACCAGGATGGCCCCCTCGTACGCCAACCTATTTGTGGGTCGCTTAGAGGAAGCCTTCTTGGTTACCCAAGTCTGCCAACCCAAAGTTTGGACATCGGGAATGGGGTTACCTTGGCAAACTTTGTATGTGGTGTTGTCTGAAAGCTGACGCAGTCCCTCAGCCACATACTCCCGACGATCAAGTACCACGGTCATGGAACCCTTGTCCGCCGGAAGAATGACGATGGATCGGTCAGCCCTCAGATCACGGATAGCCTGGGCTTCAGCAGTGGTGATGTTGGGTGTAGGATTAAGGTTTTTTAAGAAGGATTGAGATGCAAGGCTGGAAGTCAGAAATTCCTGGAAGGTTTGGAGAGGGTGATTTTGAGGAAGAGGAGGTGGGTCCCGCTGTGACGGAGGACGGAACTGTTCCAGGCAGGGTTCAATTTGGATGGTGTCTTGAGGAGTCGGATCATTAGGAGTAGGATTAGGATCATTTTTCTTCGTGGCAAAGTGATACTTCCAGCAGAGAGTACGAGTGTAGGGCAGTAAATCTTTGACGAGGGCTGTTTGGTTGAATCTGGGAGTGGGGCTGAAGGTGAGGCCTTTGGATAGGACAGAGGTTTCGGATTGGGAGAGAGGTTTGGAGGAAAGGTTAACTACTGAATTAGGGTGTTGTGGTTCCAGATTGTGTTGATCGGAATTTTGAGGTTTTGGAGGGAGTTGAGCTGGAAGTGGGAGATTGAGTAGATGGGAGAGACTGGGTTTGTGTGCAATGAGAGGAGGTTGAGGTTTGCTGGAAAGGTTGTGAAGGGTGAGTGAGTTGCCTTTCCGGAGGTGGGAAACCAGGAGATTGGATAGTTTTTGAGGTGGAGGGTGGCATGCTGTTCTAATTTACGGTTGGCCTGTAGGAGGATGCTCTGAACAGCCGGTGTGGATGTGGGAGAGGAAAGATTAAGGACTTTTATTAAGGATAGGAGTTGACGGGTGTGTTCATTGGCTGAGTTGATGTGTAGGTGAAGGATTAGGTGGGTGAGGGCAATGGATTGTTCAGTTTGGAACTGGTATAGGGACTGATGGAAGGAAGGGTTGCAGCCAGAGATGGGAACTTTGAGTGTGAGGCCTTTGGGGGTAATGCCAAATGTCAGACAAGCCTGAGAAAATAAAATATGCGAGCGTAATCTGGCTAGGGCGAAGGCATGTTTGCGGAGGGAAAGTAAACAAAACTTAATGGGGTCATTGTGGGGGTGTTGTGAGGGTGACATGGTATTAGAAGGTGGAAAGTGTAACATGAGGTGAAATGAAAGGCCTCACCTTCAGCCCCACTCCCAGATTCAACCAAACAGCCCTCGTCAAGGATTTACTGTCCTACACTCGTACTCTCTGCTGGAAGTATCACTTTGCCACGAAGAAAAATGATCCTAATCCTACTCCTAATGATCCGACTCCTCAAGACACCATCCAAATTGAACCCTGCCTGGAACAGTTCCGTCCTCCGTCACAGCGGGACCCACCTACTCTTCCTCAAAATCACCCTCTCCAAACCTTCCAGGAATTTCTGACTTCCAGCCTTGCATCTCAATCCTTCTTAAAAAACCTTAATCCTACACCCAACATCACCACTGCTGAAGCCCAGGCTATCCGTGATCTGAAGGCTGACCGATCCATCGTCATTCTTCCGGCGGACAAGGGTTCCACGACCGTGGTACTTGATCGTCGGGAGTATGTGGCTGAGGGACTGCGTCAGCTTTCAGACAACACCACATACAAAGTTTGCCAAGGTAACCCCATTCCCGATGTCCAGGCGGAGCTTCAAGGAATCCTCAGAACCTTAGGCCCCCTGCAAAACCTTTCACCTGACTCCATCAACCTCCTGACCCCACCGACACCCCGCACCCCTACCTTCTACCTTCTTCCTAAAATCCACAAACCCAATCATCCCGGCCGCCCCATTGTAGCTGGTTACCAAGCCCCCACAGAACGTATCTCTGCCTACGTAGATCAACACCTTCAACCCATTACATGCAGTCTCCCATCCTTCATCAAGGACACCAACCACTTCCTTGAACGCCTGGAATCCTTACCCAATCTGTTACCCCCGGAAACCATCCTTGTAACCATTGATGCCACGTCCTTATACACAAATATTCCGCACGTCCAGGGCCTCGCTGCGATGGAGCATTTCCTTTCACGCCGATCACCTGCCACCCTACCTAAGACCTCTTTCCTCATCACCTTAGCCAGCTTCATCCTGACCCACAACTTCTTCACTTTTGAGGGCCAGACATACAAACAATTAAAGGGAACAGCCATGGGCACCAGGATGGCCCCCTCGTACGCCAACCTATTCGTGGGTCGCTTAGAGGAAGCCTTCTTGGTTACCCAAGTCTGCCAACCCAAAGTTTGGTACAGATTTATTGATGACATCTTCATGATCTGGACTCACAGTGAAGAAGAACTCCAGAATTTCCTCTCCAACCTCAACTCCTTTGGTTCCATCAGTTTCACCTGGTCCTACTCCAAATCCCATACCACTTTCCTTGACGTTGACCTCCACCTGTCCAATGGCCAACTTCACACGTCCGTCCACATCAAACCCACCAACAAGCAACAGTACCTCCATTATGACAGCTGCCACCCATTCCACATCAAACGGTCCCTTCCCTACAGCCTAGGTCTTCGTGGCAAACGAATCTGCTCCAGTCTGGAATCCCTGAATCATTACACCAACAACCTGAAAACAGCTTTCGCATCCCGCAACTACCCTCCCGACCTGGTACAGAAGCTAATAACCAGAGCCACTTCCTCGTCCCCTCAAACCCAGAATCCCCCACAGAAGAACCACAAAAGTGCCCCACTTGTGACAGGATACTTTCCGGGACTGGACCAGACTCTGAATGTGGCTCTCCAGCAGGGATACGACTTCCTCAAATCCTGCCCTGAAATGAGATCCATCCTTCATGAAATCCTCCCCACTCCGCCAAGAGTGTCTTTCCGCCGTCCACCTAACCTTCGTAACCTGTTAGTTCATCCCTATGAAATCCCCAAACCACCTTCCCTACCCTCTGGCTCCTATCCTTGTAACCGCCCCCGATGCAAAACCTGTCCCATGCACCCTCCCACCACCACCTACTCCAGTCCTGTAACCCGGAAGGTGTACACGATCAGAGGCAGAGCCACGTGTGAAAGCACCCACGTGATTTACCCACTGACCTGCCTACACTGTGATGCATTCTATGTGGGAATGACCAGCAATGAACTGTCCATTCGCATGAATGGACACAGGCAGACAGTGTTTGTTGGTAATGAGGATCACCCTGTGGCTAAACATGCCTTGGTGCACAGCCAGCACATCTTGGCACAGTGTTACACCGTCCGGGTTATCTGGATACTTCCCACCAACACCAACCTATCCGAACTCCGGAGATGGGAACTTGCCCTTCAGTATATCCTCTCTTCTCGTCATCCGCCAGGCCTCAATCTCCGCTAATTTCAAATTGCCGCCACTCATACCTCACCTGTCTTTCAACAACTTCTTTGCCTCTACACTTCTGCCTCGACTGACATCTCTGCCCAAACTCTTTGTCTTTAAATATGTCTGCTTGTGTCTGTATGTGTGGATGGATATGTGCATGTGTGCGAGTGTATACCTGTCCTTTTTTCCCCCTAAGGTAAGTCTTTCCGCTCCCGGGATTGGAATGACTCCTTACCCTCTCCCTTAAAACCCACTTCCTTTCGTCTTCCCCTCTCCTTCCCTCTTTCCTGATGAGGCAACAGTTTGTTGCGAAAGGTTGAATTTTGTGTGTATGTTTGTGTTTGTTTGTGTGTCTATCGACCTGCCAGCGCTTTTGTTCGGTAAGTCACCTCATCTTTGTTTTTATATATAATTTTTCCCACGTGGAATGTTTCCTTCCATTATATATATATATATATAATGTGTGTGTGTGTGGAAGATTCCTTGTATGTTGATAAAGGTAACAAGCACTCTGATCATAGATCATAGCGTATGCTGTTTTAGAAGAGGCATGTGGAAAATTAGAGAGCATGTCCATCAACAACAACCAGATTGTGCCCTTAAAAGGGCAGGCAAAGTCAATGTGCACAATGTTCCAAGTGAGCTCAGGCCAGGTCTAGAGGCCGAAGCTTTTTGCCTGACACTCATGCGCTGCATGCTTGACTGCACCCTCTGTCCCTAGACAGTAAATGTGTTGTGCAGCTAAAGCTTTCATCCTCAACGTCTTCCAGTCAGTTGTATGTAGCAGCTTAAGGATGTGGACATGGAACAGAGATGAAAACAATGCAACATTCAGCATACTCTGAAGACTGTAGTACTTCTGTCTGAACCACAGTCAGCCCGTGTTTCATAGCAGAATAATAGGTTTAAACGCTGAATCTTTCACATAACCCCACAGAAAGAAATCGCATGGGGTTAAGTCGGGAGAGTGTGGAGGCCATGACATGAATTGTTGATCATGATCTCCACCACGACCGATCCATCGGTTTTCCAATCTCCTGTTTAAGAAATGCTTCTGCTTTAGCCTTTTCCGTAAGATTTTCCAAACCGTTGGCTGTGGTACGTTTAGCTCCCTGCGTGCTTTATTCGTCGACTACACGTGAAATGCGTGAAACTCCAATGCCAGGTCTGATGCTTTCAGAAGACACTCTGACCAACCACTCTGCACAGCTGGCATGATTCTATGCAGGAGGTGGTCCTGGCTGGCAGACACTGCTACTTCGTGGGTAAGGATCAGGAAAGCTTGCAAGGTGTGGCACGTTGTCTCGTCTAGGGCAAAACACCCTGCTTCCAGACAGTCAAACTTGACATCAGGGCCAATGGGGAGACATGATAATGCATTAGCATTTGCATGCTGAGCAGTGGGTTAAAATGAATCATAGTGGCATTTCCTGAAGAAAAGAGCCCAATCTTGCAAACGCATTTGGAAGGTGAGCATATGGATCAAAAAGACAAATTAGTGGTTTGTGGTCTGTAATTAATTGGAATTTGTTCCTACACAGGAAAACGTGGGATTTTTTTTAATGCCATGCCCAGTGGCCAATGTCTCCTTCTCAATTTTTAAATGATTTTGTTTTGCCTGCAATGTGCAAAAGCAGTTGGTCGCCCTGCACCGTCATCCTTCTTATGCAAGAGAATGGCACCAGTCCCATACTGTCATGTGTCAGTTGCAGGGATCAGGAGCTTGCCTGGTATGAACATTGCTAAGCATGGAACTAATCTCAGGTGTGTTTTCAACTGCAAGAATGCTTTGTGACACTTGAGAGATGGATGTGTGAAGTGAACTGTCTGGGGAATGAATTTTGAGTAGCAGCTCACTTTCCCCAATAAAGATTGCAATAACTTTGGGGTCAGAAGCTTTTTGATTGCATCACTGTGCTCTGCTCCTAACTCGATCTTTTTTATTCTTACTGTATGCCCCACATTCTGCACAGAGGGCACAAAAAAACTTTGCATTTGTCTAGATTACAATGGAACCTGTTCTCCAGCAGCTGCTAAAATACACTCCTGGAAATGGAAAAAAGAACGCATTGACATCGGTGTGTCAGACCCACCATACTTGCTCCGGACACTGCGAGAGGGCTGTACAAGCAATGATCACACGCACGGCACAGCGGACACACCAGGAACCATGGTGTGGGCCGTCGAATGGCTCTAGCTGCGCAGCATTTGTGCACCGCCGCCGTCAATGTCAGCCAGTTTGCCGTGGCATACGGAGCTCCATCGCAGTCTTTAACACTGGTAGCATGCCGCGACAGTGTGGACGTGAACCGTATGCGCAGTTGACGGACTTTGAGCGAGGGCGTATAGTGGGCATGCGGGAGGCCGGGTGGACGTACCGCCGAATTGCTCAACACGTGGGGCGTGAGGTCTCCACAGTACATCGATGTTGTCGCCAGTGGTCGGCGGAAGGTGCACGTGCCCGTCGACCTGGGACCGGACCGCAGCGACGCACGGATGCACGCCAAGACCGTAGGATCCTACGCAGTGCCGTAGGGGACCGCACCGCCACTTCCCAGCAAATTAGGGACACTGTTACTCCTGGGAAATCGGCGAGGACCATTCGCAACCGTCTCCATGAAGCTGGGCTATGGTCCCGCACACCTTTAGGCCATCTTCCGCTCACGCCCCAACATCGTGCAGCCCGCCTCCAGTGGTGTCGCGACAGGCGTGAATGGAGGGACGAATGGAGACGTGTCGTCTTCAGTGATGAGAGTCGCTTCTGCCTTGGTGCCAATGATGGTCGTATGCGTGTTTGGCGCCGTGCAGGTGAGCGCCACAATCAGGACTGCATACGACCGAGGCACACAGGGCCAACACCCGGCATCATGGTGTGGGGAGCGATCTAGCGATCTCCTACACTGGCCGTACACCACTGGTGATCGTCGAGGGGACACTGAATAGTGCACGGTACATCCAAACCGTCATCAAACCCATCGTTCTACCATTCCTAGACCGGCAAGGGAACTTGCTGTTCCAACAGGACAATGCACGTCCGCATGTATCCCGTGCCACCCAACGTGCTCTAGAAGGTGTAAGTCAACTACCCTGGCCAGCAAGATCTCCGGATCTGTCCCCCATTGAGCATGTTTGGGACTGGATGAAGCGTCGTCTCACGCGGTCTGCACGTCCAGCACGAACGCTGGTCCAACTGAGGCGCCAGGTGGAAATGGCATGGCAAGCCGTTCCACAGGACTACATCCAGCATCTCTATGATCGTCTCCATGGGAGAATAGCAGCCTGCATTGCTGCGAAAGGTGGATATACACTGTACTAGTGCCAACATTGTGCATGCTCTGTTGCCTGTGTCTATGTGCCTGTGGTTCTGTCAGTGTGATCATGTGATGTATCTGACCCCAGGAATGTGTCAATAAAGTTTCCCCTTCCTGGGACAATGAATTCACGGTGTTCTTATTTCAATTTCCAGGAGTGTAGTATTTGTAACTTTTGCGTGTGCTCTTTAGCACTCATCACCCAGATGTCATCCAAATACGAGGGTTATTCCAAAAGTAAGGTCCGGTTATAAAAAAAAAATCAAAACTAAAATGTTTTTTCAAAACAATTGTTTTATTTACATTCCTTACATCTTTATCTATTTTTCTACATAACTTCCATACTTATTTAAACATTTGTCACATCGTTCAACAAGCTTTTGAATGCCCATGTTATAGAAATCGGCCGCCTGTGACAATAACCAGTCCTTAACTGCTTCTTTCACTTCATCATCTGTGTCGAAGCGCTTGCCGCCGAGAAACTCCTTTAAGTAACGGAACAGGTGGAAATCACTTGGCGCCAGGTCCGGACTGTAAGGAGGATGGTCCATCTGTTCCCATCCAAATTTCTTGATCAGAGCTTGCGTTTCATTTGCAGTGTGGGGTCTGACATTGTCATGCAACAACAAGATTCCAGACGACAAAAGACCACGTCGCTTATTCTGGATTGCACGTCGAAGTTTAGTCAGGGTAGCGCAGTAGGCGGCTTTATTAATCGTTGTTCCTCTCTCCATAAAGTCGACTAACAATACTCCACGTCTATCCCAGAACACAGTCGCCATAACCTTACGTGTTGAGATTGTCTGCTTTGCCTTGACCTTGACTGGCGATGACGTGTGACGCCATTGCATTGACTGACGTTTAGACTCTGGAGTGATGTGAGAAACCCATGTCTCATCTCCTGTGACAACATTGTCTAAAAGACTGTCACCTTCCTTATGATATCGCTCCAAAAAATCAAGAGCAAAAGCCATTCTTTTCATTCGTTGGGGCTCAGTAAGCAGCCTGGGAACCCAACGGGCACACAATTTGTGAAACTTCAAATGTTCAGACACAATTCTGTACAAAGTTGTTCTACTCACATTCGGAAAATGCATGTCTACGTCTGTAATAGTGAATCGGCGATCTTCACGAATTTTTTTGTCAACCGCATTGACCAAATCGTCTGAAATCACTGATGGTTGGCCACACCATGGTTCATCGTGCACATTATCCCGTCCTTCATTAAAAGCTCGCACCCACTTGTGCACTTTACTGTCGCTCATTATGTTAGGACCGTACACTTCAGTAATCTGCCGATGGATTTCCGCCGCTGAATTGTTTCTTGCAGACAAAAACCGTATCACTGCCCTTACTTCACAATCGGCGGGCTGATCAATTGTCTTAAACATTGTAAAGTGACACTGTGAACTACACTCAGCAACAGTAACAAAGCGAATTGTGGCGTTTGACGCGCAAGGCTTGCCGCATGCGTGTTTTGTCATTGGCGCCAAATTTCAATAGTTACGGCGAATCGGACCTTACTTTTGGAATAACCCTCGTAGTTTATGCACTTTGTGATGCCACAAGTTAGTTGCTCTGCGTACCTTTAGAAAAGGTGACCCCAAAAGGTAAACACCTGTACTGATATATGCCAAAAGGCATATTTAGTACCAGAATTTTCCGCATGTCTGCATTTAGAGGTAACTGCAAGTGTGCATCCTTCAAACCAATCTCAGAAAAAATACTACCTCCCTTCTAAAATATCCTCTGGCCAAGGGAATGGGTAAATGTCAGTCTGACCTTGCCCATTAACAGCCACCTTAAAATCACCACTAATTCTGATGGACCCTTACGCTTTTTTCATGATGGCCATGGGAGTCACCCATTAACTAGCCAAGATTGGCACAATGGCTCCCAGTTCATGTATTCTGTCTAATTCAGCCTTCCCTCCATCATGCCTTGTGAATGGAACTGGCCGTGCCTGACAAAATTGAGACACAACAGACTGCTTGAGTGAAATATATGCTTCAAACTCTTTGGACTGACCCAAGATTGCTCAGAACAATCGCTTATAATTCTCTAATATCAATTTTAAATCCTGGAATGGAACTGAGCTGGATACAAGGTTCTCCTCATCCAATACTTGGTAGCCAAATGTGGTGAATGCATCTAAACCAAAAATATTTACTGGTGATGGGCAACTTATGATCTGCCATTCTACTTTCTTTGCCCATACAGACATTTGCTTTCACAATGGGATCTTTAGTCACATATATGAAATAGCCTGCCTGTGGAGTGGCTGGAGACAAGAGGCACCACAACACTCATAGGTTTAATAGTTTATCATTAATCATTTAGTTGCTGAGCCATAATACCATTGATATCCCACTCAATTAGAAGTTCATTAGGCACTTGTCCAGGTGCTGCTGAGTCTGGAGTTAGTGTGAACACCAATGCTTGGTCAGATTCTGCTGCCCACAGTGTACTGGCAAACATCAGCACATCAGCTGACACTGCTGTTTTCCTGCTCAGATACACTGCTGCTAAATGTGAGGGGGGGATCCAGAGGTCAGGGGAATTTTTCTTGTTGACTAAAGAACATGATCTACATTGAGATACTCAGTTAGATTGCATCTGTTTACTAAGTCCACTAAATCTACTTGGAAGCAAGAAGTGTTTCCTGGCACAGGACTCTCTGAGTATCATTCATGTGGCATAGAGTGGAGAGCTGAGCTTTTTCCCAACCATTTGAAAGCACATTTTGAGCTGCTGCTGACACCTCAAATGTACGATTTACATTTGTTCTTAATTCTGGGCCTGATGATTCTTAGCTCTATATTAGACCTCCATTTGTGGCACTGCTGGTTAAACTGTAACGAGTTTGATGACAGAAATGCTCACTCAAAAGACAGCACAGTTCAGTAAATTCTAATGCCACAGATTCCGTGAGCAGATACAGCTTCTACACAATATCATAAAGACTGCTGCTACTGTTAAGTAACAGAGCACTGTGGGCTGTGGGATCTGATATGTTACTTACCTTGTAATACAGCATAGATCTATGCAGGTAGTTTTCCCACTTCTGTACAGTGTCATCAAACGCAGCGAATGGCGGGGGTGGAGGCGAAGGTTGCCCCACAGGTGCTCAACTGGAAGGCTGCATATCCAAAGTTTGGATCAGCTCTACATTCTGCTTGATCAGCTCCTGCATCTGCTCCTTCTGTAGTTGTTGTTGCTCTCACATCTGTTCCATCATTAAAAGCTATTTCACATGAGGGAGTCACCTCATTGCCACTTTTAGTAATGCTCTATCCAGCTGGGGAATGCCACTACGTGGTTTCAGAAAAAATGGTAAGCACCCAGAAAGACCTGACTGGATGAGGGCAAGCTGAACTCCAATCTGAAAGGACAAAACTGAGAGGACTCTAGATCTTAGGTATAGAATCAACAGCATACGAACTTACAAACAAAACCCAAACGGTAAACCAAGAAGAATGACCAAGACAAATGTATTAATGTCTGTAAATAGTAATGTCAGTGACCAGAAAGCTTCAGATACATAAACACTGAGGAACACACACTCACTTTCCTCATTGCCTACTCTGCCAGATGGTCTTTCCAACTCAACACAGTGTCCACTCTGCCCAAAGTGTAGCCTTGGAAACATTCAACTCTGAATCTGAAATGGGGCGTCCATCTTGATAGTGATGTCCGAATCCAGCAACAGTAGTAAAATATGTTTCACTTCAGGGCACAATGAGAGATAATTCTCCCTAATGGAGTATATGTTTCAGCTGTTCTGTCCTGGTGATACTGGGTCACTTGAGGAGTGCTCCCGTGTGGCTAGACAGTGGGTATGTGGGGGATGGTAGGTGACTGGGGAGAGAAGATATGAGAAATTTGTTTCTGGACGGGGACAATTTAAGTCTGTGAAGGCTTCAGTGACACACATGGCATATTTGGAAAAGGTTGCTTGTCAGTATGTAATGCTATTGTAAATATGATACTGCCATTAATCTGTATATTTTAAAATTTTTTGTTCTGTAATAATTTTGAAAAGTTAAGCAAATACTATAATGAGAGTAAGCTTTTGTTAAGTGCAGTTTATCTGTTTAAAATAACCTCTTTGACATAGGTGGAAGAAATATATTAAAACATATTTTGTAAATAATTATGTAATATTTCAAGTAATTATGTCAATTTTGTATGTATATGCTGTCATGCAATTGTAGATGGTTCATACTTAGGTTTTTTGTAAGCAGAAGTGTAAATTGAAAAGGTGTAGGGATCATAGGTAGAACGGAAATCCATTCTGTGGTGGAATGGAAAAGGTGGTGTGGTGTGCGAGTGAGATTTGGTGCGCAAGTGGCTCACACAGTCAGTAGCTGCCCTGCAAGTGGTGAACATACATTACGTTCGTCAAGCACTAGAGGCCCCGAATTTACCTGCAAGACTGGGTTTTGGCCTCGGACGTGTTCTACGTGATTGGCGCAGTACGGCAATAAATTAATATCTCAGAAATTTGCAACTTTATCGTCGCCACCAAGAGGAAGATAGAGCTATGTACATCAAGAGCCATACCTGCGCAATGTTACTACGCAGCACTGCCTCACCCCACCTTCGACATCAGTAACAGGCAAAGTACTTTATTTAGAAGTGTATCACAGTATGAACCATCCATCTTCAATCAGTGGAATATAAGTGTTAAATGTACCTTTGTGTTTAACCGTAATTTTCCTATTTCATTTACCTCAGTAGAGTCCTTACCTAAACGATTTTATTCCGAGTACCCTGATGTTTATTGAAGCTTGAATAATAGTAAACTACTGGCAATAGTACTGTTTTGGTAGTAAATTCTGAAAATCATTTTTAAATACTAAAGTTTGCATGTATCAGTTTAAGGGCCACCACTTTGCGTGACCATGAGGATAAGTTTTCAATAGCATTTCTGAAAGTAAAGTAACATAATTGTTTAACTGCAATAATCTTAACAGTAATTGTTTGTGTTGCTTCTCCATGTCAAAGAAAGCCAGACAAACATTGGTGTTCGTAAAACATTAACAAATAACAGTCCTAAAGAAATGAAATTTAGTCGTGTTAAATAATAGTTTTGGTCATATGAATGATAGCTATAACTTTAATATTTTTTTGTATCCTTGTTGAAACATATGTGTGTCTTCTTTAAACAATTACTGAAGTATAGTGATAAATTCCATAAGCAACAGAAAGTGGGATTAATAGTACTTACTGCCAAGTGACTGTAGTAAATGGAAATTAAGTGGTTGTGTTTAAACTACATAGTAAGTGAAAGTAGTTATTTTTCAGTGTCGAAAATTGACTTCATCTTTTTGTGTAGACACTGTGCCCGATTTGGGCTGGTGGCCGTTTTATTAAGCAAAACAGTTTATTATTATAACAGGCTTTGTCTGATAAAAGGTTTCCAAAAGCAATTATTCTCACTGCTTTTCCCACAAACTGTATGATTTGGAGAAAAATGGTTCGGTACTTTACCATTAGGTTGAACACAGTTAAAATCTCTCTCCGAGAGTCGATGGTTTGGAGTGTTAGTGCTGCATAATTTTGTGGTGGTGTTCGTGCCGCTACTTACTACACAGTTCTGACATTCCGAATCGCGGATCTTCCGTCTTTACAGTGGTAGAACTTAAACGTTCTGATACCGTATTGACGAGAATGCAAAAGTACCGTTGCAAGTACAAATGTGATGAACACAGGTGGCTGTGCTGTATGGAAGGAAGTTCTTCTTGTGGAATGGGTTGCAGCTATCAATGTGGAGATACTGTTGGTTTGTAGGCTTGATGTTAACAGAGGTACTGATGTAACAATCCTTGAGTTGGAGCTCAACATCAAGGAAAGCAGCTTGTTGGGCTGAGGAGGACAAGTGAAGCTAATGGGGTTAAGATGTTGAGATTGTGATGGGTTGTGGATAGGGTGTCCTCACCCTCAGTCCAGAGAATAAGGATGTCATCTGTGAATCTGAACCACGTGATGGATTTGGGATTCTGGATGGTTAGGAATAATTTCCAAAGATGGTCCATGATAGCTCACTGTAGAATGGTGACATGCGGGAGACCGTTGCTGAGCCTAGACTTGTTTGCAGACGGTGCCTTCAAAGGAGAAGTAATTGTGAGTGAGTATATAGTTGGCTCATGGTGACCAAAAGGAAGTTATAGGTTTGGAATCAGTTGGGTGTGGGAAAAGGTAGTTTTCAATAGCAACAAGGCCATGGGCACTGGGGATGTTAGTGTAGAAGGAAGTGACATCAACAATGATGAGCAACATGTCAGGTGGCAAAGGAATAGAAACTGTGGAGAGTTGGCAGAGAAAATGGTTGTTGTCTTGGATAAAGGACAAAAGGCTACAGGTAGTAGCTGAAGGTATTGGTTTACAAGGACAGAAGTTCTCTCAGTAGGGTGCAGTAACAAGCTATAATGAGGCATCCTGGGCAGTTAGATCTATGTATGTTATGAAGAATGTAGAAGATGGGAGTGGTGGGGTCATGGAGAGAGATCAACTCTGGGGAGAGGTTTTGGTATAGACATATGGATTTGAGGAGAGGCTGGAGATCCTGCTGTATTTATAGAGTGGGGTCACTGTGGCAGGGCTTGTAGGTGGACAAATCTGACAACCTGTGGAGTCCCTCCACCAGGTATTCCCTGCAGTTCAAAACCACAGCGGTGGAGACTTTGTTGGCAGATTGGTTTATAAGACCAGGATGAGTTTTTAAGTGGTGGATTGTCATTCTTACAGTGGATGTGAGGCTGATTTCCATGCTGAGGGATTTAAAGCATTATGGTTAGATAAGGTTCTAGGTTAGGAAATTCTGAAAAGTTAAAAGGGAATGATTTTGGGTCAGTGGAGATGGATCATGGCTAGATGGAAGAATAAACTGAGTCAATCATGTTTCATATTGGTTTTTGATTGAATCTGATTGGCAGGGTTAGTGCCAAAAAAGTGTTTCCACTGTAGTGACTAGCATGATTGAATTTCCTTTGGAAAGGACTAATACTTCTGTTGGTGTGAGGCTTTTGTGTTGCTGGTCTATCTAGACTCTGGATTCTGCAGAGTGATGGGAGGAAGTTTCTGAGGATGTGGTAAAGGTAGTATATCTACAAGACAGAGTATTATGACTGTGAGAGTGCAGGAGAGGTTTGATGGAGGTTCTTGTAGTTGTGGTGGTTAGTGGTAATCCAAGGTGGGCTTATGATGCGAATAGATTGCAAAGTTTTTTGAAGTGGCATTGTGCATGCTGCTCTAGTTCCTGCAGGGCAAGGGTATCAAACTGGGAGATGGGATGTAGGAACTGGTGATTGTAGAGCAGGAGGATTTTACAGATTGGGAAGGGCTGTGTAAACAGGTTAGGGCACGATTATGGTTTTTTAGGAATAGATTGGTGAGGGCTAGGTATTGATGAAATTTGAACAGAATGAGCTCATTGTGAAAGGGGGAGATACAATTGGAGGTGAGTAATTTGACAGGCAGGCCATTCTACCTCTGCATCTATACTCTGCAAACGACTTTGAAGTGAAACCTCCTGGCAGATTAAAACTGTGTACCGTGCTGAAACTCAAACTTAGAACCTTTGCAAAAGTCCCGAGTTTGAGTCTTGGTCTGGCACACAGTTTTAATCTGCCAGGAAATTTCATATCAGTGCACACTTTGCTGCAGAGTGAAAATTTCATTCTGGGCACTGTGAAGTGCATGGCAGATGGCTTACCCCACTGTACCATTTTTGGGGTTTCTTCATGAGAGTTGGCTGATTCCAGATATGATTCATTAATATTATAGTCATAGAATACTATTTTTTTTAAGTCCACAATTTTACATTTCTGAACATTTAAACCAAGTTGCCAATCTTTGCCCTGCTTCGGAATCTTATCAAGATCTGACTGAATATTTACGCAGCTTCTTTCAGACAGTACTTCCTTACAAATAACTCCAAGAAGTCTGAGGTTATTATTAATACTGTCTAAAAGGTCATTAACGTACAACATGAACAGTGAGAATCCCAGACCACTTACTTGGAGCACACCTGAAGTTCCTTCTACATCTGACAATGACTCTCCATTGGAAATAACATGCTATGTCCTCCCTACCAAAAAATCCTCAGTCCAATCACAAATTTCACTTGATACACCATATGATCATACTTTTGACAATAAGTGTAGGTGTGGTACTGAGTCAAATGCTTTTCAGAGATCAAAAAATACTGCATTTACCTGACTGTCATGATCCAAGGCTTTCATTATGGGGGATTCTTTGGGGGGATTCAGTCAGTCAGGCAATAAAGTGGGAACAGTATGTGGGTGTATTAACATGATTCACATTGTCTGTCGCACTTCACATAGTGTAGACCAGGAACTGTCTGCTAGGCATGCCTGATGTGAAACTGACTGGGCACGGCCCTTGCTGCCTGAGTTGTTGTTGTTCCGCAGGCAGAGGGCGCGGCCGAATTCTCGCGTGCCCTCTGGTGGACGGGACTTTACTTGCGGCAACTACTGTCCGTGACACGCCGTGCTGATGTGCACCTCCCGTGATCTTTCTGGTGGATACTGGAGTAGGACTGTGTTCTAGCTAGGGATAGGGGAACTTTTCCATACAGGTGCAGAAGAAAGAGGGAATGATCCATAATAGAGGACACAAAACATGCACAAGGACTATCCAGAAAGTAACAGATGTTTTGAAATGAAAAATTAACAATAAGGAAAAACCAAATTTTATTATATTCATTTTAAAGGTTCACTCTTAAGCTATTTTTCTACATGGTTGCTATTCAAACTGAGGCACTTATCATACCATGGTACAAGTTTTTTGTTACTGTCTGTGTAGTAACTTGCAATTGCAACCACTGGTTACTACCGGCTTGCAGTTTGGCATCGGTATCAAAGTGTGTAGCAGGCCATATCTTTATAGCTGAGAAGAGGTGGTATTCACTAAGAGCCAAATCCTAGTTGTAGGATGGATGACAAACACCTACCATGAAAATCCCATGGGGGCTTTTGGGTATAATTGGCCATGTGTGGATGTGCACTGCTGTGAAAAAACAAAACTTTTGTGCCAAGTTTTCTCTGGTGCTTAACTATGTCAAATGTATGACAATACCTCTCTGGGCTAATTGTTGTGCCATGTTCAAGGGAACCAGTGAGAATCACTCCCTTATAGTCCCAAATCACAGTATCCATGATCTTTCTTACTGACAGCATTTGCAAACATTTCCTTGGTTTCTTGGGAGAATTTGGGTGTTCCCATTCCATCAACTGCCTGTTTGTTTCCCAACTGACATTCTTCACTCAAATCTCATCCCCAGTTATTATATGAGTGATAACTTTGTTACATTTTTTTCTTGTAATCTTTGAGGAAGGTCAGTGTTGAGGTATCTCTGTTTTTCATGATCTTCCATTAGGATTTTGGGAACCCTCCTAGGGCAAAATTTGTGGTAACCAAGTTTCTTCGCCACACTTCATGAAATTTGGGGAAAATGTTGTGAAAGTTCTGTTATCATGAGACAATGATTTTCACAAATTTTGTCATTGATTTTCATCACCAGTTTGTCAGTCACAACGCTAGGCCTACCACTGCAGTCCTCATCATGAACACCAGTATGGCCATTTTTAAAATCATTGCACCATTGCCTCACCCAGCTTTCACTCATTATTCCTTTTCTGTACACATAACAAACATAATGATAAATTTCAACTGATTTGAAGTTTTCTGTCGACGTAAATCTAATCACAGAATGCACCTCACATGTGGTGGGGTTTTCTATTGCAGCACACATTTTAGCATGCCTCAGAAAGCAAAGTAGCAGAGACACAGACCACACCCTATCACTGCTGGATGCATGCTGAGTATAGGAACGTTATGGCACCAAGATGGCAGCTGCAGCCTTGCCCACAACTGTGATAGATAAAAATGTCTGTTGCTTTCTGGATAGCCCTGGTAAATATACATTTCACAACCTCTCATTGTGTCCTGAACTGAGACATATCCTCCCCATCCCTCCCACACTGATATTCTGCTGCACACCCAACCTACACAATGTTGTTGTCCTTCCCTACTACATCCCTGCTCTGAACCCTTTGCCTCATCACTCGTATCCTTGCAATAGGCCTAGATGCAAGACTTGTCTCATACATCCTGCCTCTACCAATTGCTCCAGTTCTATCACAGGTACCTCCTACCCCATCAAAGGCAGGGCCACCTGTGAAAGCAGGTGTGTAAGCTACCAAGTTAATGCAACCACTGTGCAGCATTCTATACGGTCATGACAACTAACGAGCTGTCTGTCTGCACAAATGGCCACCACCAAACTGTGGCCAAGAGACAGCTGGACCACTCAGTTGCAGAGCATGCTGGCCAACATGATGTGTTTGATTTTAACAGCTGCTTCACATGTGTGCCACATGGATTCCTTCTTTCAACACTAAGTTTTCTGAACTGCACAGGTGGGAACTTTTCCTGCAACATATCCTCAATTTCCGTAACCCTCCTGACCTCAGCCCTAGCTAGGCCTTGTCCTCCACCTCCCTATCTCTTCCCTACTCTGACTCGACTACTCACACACCTTCTATCCCACTTCTGTAGTCCTTTCTGCTTCTTTACTTCCCTTTCTCCCTCTCCCTTGACTGTGACCCTCCCCCCTCCCCAACCTCAGCACAGCCTCATGAAGCTGCATCTAGCAGTCCTATCCTATCCTCACCATGTAACTGCAGTAACTGCATATTCCAACATGTAGCTTTACCATCTTCCCCTTCTTTACTCTGCTATCCCTCCCCCTCCCTGCCCCAGGTATTTTCTGCATTCTATGACCCACGCCAGCAAAGACTGCTGCTTATCTCAGACGCAGTCACCACTGGACCTTAGCACTTGGAGATGACAGTGGTCGTGTGTGTGTGAATTGTGCTTGTGTGAATGTGTGTGAGTTTTCTACGTATAATGGAGGTCTGTTCCTCCATATTGTCATTGCCTTAGTGAAACCGACGGAGCTTGGTAGGAGAAAGTGCTAACTCAAGAGAGTTAATTTTTTTTAATTACTGCATTTTATATGCAGGTTATGTTAAAAGAAAATAGAATAATTATAATAGGATGAAACAATTTCTTTAGTAGACAGGTATTTATAGTTGTGCAAATCGAACTTTTTGTAACAACCACGTAGTGCATTTGAAAATACAACAAATGTCATGATGAGACCTACCCTTGCTAATTGAGGGTTAGCACTTTCTATCGCCAACCACTTCAATTGAAACATACTCTACCTGTAAAGAATAGAACAGCTCTCAATAGATTCTTAAAACATGATTGGAATGATGGGCAGAATACCTTTACTTGCTGTCTAACACTAAAAAGTGCTTCAGAAAGAGAGGGGAAACACATGACAATCAAGAGTGATGTTTTGGTGCAGCTTCTTCATCACAGTCTGCATTGATAGCTCAACTGCATATGACTGTATATAAAGTCCAAAAATAATCAGTTTTTGACAATATGATGTAATTGGATAGATAATAGCTGGAGAACACACATATAATAGAAGGTTCTACTTATGCAAGCTTTCAGAGCCAGTGGCCCTTTCTTCCACAGAAAGGTTGAAGGGTAAGCAAGATGGTTGAAGGGAAGGAACTGGAGAGGCTTAGGAAAAGCATTGAAGTTCAGAAAAGTAACCCAGAACTCCAAGTAAGGGAGACTTACCAGACAGGATGAGAGGGCTTCCCTTCTTAACCAGTCCAGTAAGTCTCCCCTGACCTGGGGTTCTGGGTGACTGAACTGTAACCCTTTTTCTAAACCTCTCCAGTTCCTTTCCCTTCAACCTTCTTCCTTCCCCATCAACCCCCACAAGATGGAGCCACTAACTCCGAAAGCTTGCATAAGTAAAATCTTTTTTATTTATATGTCTTCCTGCCACCACTTGGCGAGTAGATTTTTTATATATCCAGTTACATCATGCATAAAGTCCCTGTACTAATACATAAGAGTCAGTGTATTAGAATACCAGATCCTTCATCAACATTATCCAAGGGCTGTTTCACACTTGCTAGGTGTACATTTGGTTGAGCAGTGAGAAAATGGACCCATGCAGAATATAACAAGCTCTCACTCTATGGGCAGATGAAGATTATGCCTTTCAAACA
Organism: Schistocerca americana; assembly: GCF_021461395.2. Classification (NCBI taxonomy): domain Eukaryota; kingdom Metazoa; phylum Arthropoda; class Insecta; order Orthoptera; family Acrididae; genus Schistocerca; species Schistocerca americana. The sequence goes on along the minus strand of NC_060119.1, from coordinate 1,160,655,480 downwards.
GTTATCAGATTAAATTATACAGAAATACTTGCTAATACAATAAGAAGTTACTACCCACATTAGTTTCTAGGTAGCAGACCTATTCATAAACCAGCTAGAAGTAAATACAATATTATAAATTAAGCCCTCAGCCCAACATTATATACCATTTATGCAGCTGAGATTGAAACTTCCCTATTATCAACTTTTAAACTGTTTCAATATGTAGGTAATATATGACATAGCTCAGTAATCATGTCACTTGAGGATACCTGCCATAGTCTAGACCATACTACCAAAATACCTAATGACTAGCTAATATAAAAAATGGGATAACAATATCACCTTGCTAATGACATGTACAGAAGTGGTGCTTACTTGAACATGTGTGCAGCATCCTGGTCCACTGATTAATTTGGGAGAACCTTAATATTAATGAACTTGGCTGCATGATGTCTGGAACTAATTTACATCTCATGACTGACGTTCTAATATTGGCCCTTACTTTGTGGGGAGCTTATCCTGATGTAATGCTCAGACTGTGCTGATTGATTGTTGATGTGATCTCAGTTGGATTATGGTGAGGCCTTCTACTACACTGGCCTTAGGTTAGCAATTACCAAATTAGACAAAATAAAGTACTGTGGTGGTTCTACCTGCTATTATTTCTTCGTTTGTTTTCCTCAGTTTCGATGTAATGATTGCTACACTGGCTGAAAAATGGGGTTTGTGGATTCTGACACTGACTACTTTAAATGATGTAACTGACAGGTGCACAGTTATATTTTTCAGTACTTTAATTTTATTGTTCACAACCCCCTAATAATATACAGTTACATGACCAGTGCACTATTGTTTAAACTTTCCATAAGTCTCATTAATAGTTTTCAGGCGAAACTCTGCATACTGCTACAATAGTTTCTTGTTGACCATCTATGAGCAGTAAAACCTAACCACAAAGTTCACAGTTCTTGAAGAATAATCAGGTACATACGGAGCAGACACTGTCACTGTTTTTACACATGGCCTAGTTATTTAACACTTATTCCACAGTTAATTTGAAGCATTGTTGTTGTTCTAACCAGCATAGGTTATTCATCAAAAACTCTGCCATTAACTGACTGTCTCGTGACCAAAAATTGGGCCCTTATATATAATCACAATAATAGGTGCTGAAACTACACATTGTTTAAAGTTTAATTTACAGAAATTACAATTAAAACTTAACTCATTAAATTAACTGAATACATTGAAAAATTGATTCTTTTTAGCAATTTCTTCTACTACGAGGTTTATGCGAAATTATTTGTTTAAATCGTGAAATTAACAAATATGGTTACGCAAACAATAATTTTGACAAAACTGTTAATTACTTTGGCATTAATGAAGGACTAGTTTTGCCAACATGTTTTCAAATGGATTCAAATACATACTTTAAGAATACTATTAGTTCGTCTTCCAAATATTTATAATTAGGCTAGTATAGAATTTATATTTGTTTACAGAATTGATACAGGGTCAGCTTGCCTTGAGAATCGCTGGTGATGAAGTGTGCAGACATGGCCGGGGGTTTTTATTTTCCACAAAGTGCATTAATACTATGTGGATTACAGACATGAATTATCAATAATACTGACACAAGAAAAACATACAGACAGAATCTATATGTAAATTTCTGCACACTCTTCAACAATGATAAAGAACAATTGATTCTTAGTCATCTTGTATGTCAGCTGTGGCATTCTTCTGGGAAAAGTAGCTTCCACTCACATTTCAGTTTACAGACAGACTAACCTCCCCAGCATTTCCTGCCCCATTCTCTTGTGTGAATACACAAAAGAACTTCACTGAGCCTGTGTTCATATAGTGGAGTTATTTTCAGTTTTTTGAGTGTCTATTTACAGTTGTTAAATGAGTTATTGTGTAAAAAAGCTCAACAACTGGAGCTCTCAAATGTCTACCACACTAAAGAGCCTGACAAAAGTTTAACATGCTATCAATATGTATTTGACAATGTTGATTTCATTGTCCCCATTATCAGAGGCTGGAACAGTTTTCACACCTTGAGGAGGTGTCAAATGCATTACCACTGTTGTGTCTGACTTCGTAGACACTGAGGTGGCTAGTAATAATTCACTTAATTAGGTCACTCTGAATAAGTAATACTTTATTATGTACAACAAAACTTATCTTTGCTCACCAGGCTTGGCTGTAGCTACTAAACTACAGTTCAGAACTCACAAAATGAGTCACAATTACAGAGTGGTGAATTGATACAAGTTCAGAATGGCCTTATTGTGGCTTCACAATAGTCACTAGAAAACCTAAGTTTGTAGACACTTGTCGACACAGGTCTGATAGCGTTGGAATGTGGGCTTAGTTCACAAGAGACAGAAGTCTCTTCACTCCTCAACAGCTGACACGAGCTGTGTCATGGTGAGTAGGCAGCACAATGAAGTTGCTCTGACAGGAACTTTCTGGAAGTGGGTAGGATCTGACCTCAAACAAAACTGCCCTCCTGGCCTCTGGCAATGCTATTTCAAGGCAGAGGTGCAGTAGTGGTGCCACGGAACTATGGGAAACACGGCTTCTTCCTATCATCTCACTGACACCCCGTGATACCACTTTGCTGTGCAGTATGTCTGCAGTGGTCAATACTTCTTGTACAGCTTTCAATACTTGACAACATCACAACCCCAGTTTCATATCTTTTCAGAATCTGAAGAGGCTTAAATTGGCTACCTATGTAACAGAAGTAAGTTAGCTAGTTTTTATAGAACTTCAGACAAAAGTCAAGTAGTGTGTAGCTACCATCGACCGAAAGAGAACTTTGAAAGCTCTATCAAGGCATATCCTTTGAACATCTTTGCTTTTTCCTCAGTCACTGTTCTTCCAGCATGTTTTTAAAACATGTGTACAATATTCGTCCACCGAATAAAGTTATTTAGATAATAAGTTCTGGGATTTGTTCTACTCATCATCCAACATAGTACCTGAAATCCACATTGATGACCCTGATGATCATGAAATGCTGACACCTGTGCAACCAGTTTTTTTCAAGGACTGCCTCAATCGCTGCCATGAGCTGCCAATCCTTTGCAGATTTTATGTTTTGCCTTTCAACACCTCCCATGAAATTCTTTGACCTGAATTATGTACTCAGCATGTACAGTGCACCTGGGCGATATTGTGTTCTTCTGTTTACTATTTCAACTTTTGTGTTTTCCTGCAGTGTTAGTGCACAATAAACAATGACACTCTTCGTACTGGTGTTGCTGTGAGACCTGACATTACTGTGCATCATGCACCAAACATTCAGTACACGTCACCATCAGTGTTCATTGCCTGCATACCACAGTGGTGATGCTAAACATCATTCACTAGACAGTTTGTCTTTATGAAGTTTGTTTATTGCACAGTGTTGCTTACTGTGCACAGTGGATTGCCCACCATTTCCTATGCTGCACCCAGTGCTTTCAAAAAACATTCCACATCTGGATTGTTAGGCTCCAGTACAACACTCAGAGGAAACAGCTCTAAAAATGGAATGTAAAAGTGTGCCGCAGGGCTCACCACAATTGCATGCCCTAACCACTATGACTTCACGTATTCTGTGTGCTGCCACCATGCTACACCCTTGTCTGTCCAGTCCTGCATGAATGCTACTGACAGTGATCTCACAGCTGCAGCCCAGCAAACAGACCTTTGCATAGCCAACATAAACACTGACATGTGAAGGTGTGTGATGCCTATTGTGTGTGCCACCCACCTATACTGACTTACTGACTCTGCCTGGCTCAGCACAATTGCTGCTGATAGTGACGTCATGGCTGCTGCCCAGCAACCAGAACTTTGCACTGTCAACACAAACAGTAACATGGTGGGTGGCCATGCCCTCCGTACTACCACACTCACTTGGGAGGAGCTTGTTGACATTGGGTCTCACACCAGGCATCCATGCTTGCAGCACTGTTGGCAATGAGAGCAACCAACTCCTGACTTGGCCCTTCTCCACCTGCCTTTCCACTTCATACTGCACTGATTCTTCACTTCCCTCACTAACTATGACCACTGTCGAACTGCATGCTCATGCTCTTGAACGGATGCACATTGCCATCAGTCCCATACTGTCACACTTGACTGACACATGTTGGATTTCAATGTCACCACATGTTCCAACGCACTCACCCCTTGTTCCGACACACCGACAGTAGATGTGCACTCATTGTTTGTTGTTCCCAAGACTGACAATGAGCTGATTCCTCTTCACAGTCCAATACTCTCAATGTTGCCAATGCAAATGCCAAGCCACCTTACATGGGCTTTCTCTGTGAGGAGCATTGTAATACCCAACTTCCAAATGGTATTCTTGCTCCACACACACATCACTCTCCATATTGTGCATTCCTTGATCATGCACAACCACACAGGGTGCTGCTCTCCATAGCTACTCACCCTGATGTCACCAGTCCTTCCCAACATATTGCTTACTTATGCCCAGCGACTTGTGGATACAGACAGCCCAACCAACCTTGCCACCTCACCTGGACCATGCTCAAGAACCAGTGGACCATGCACTAGTTTCTCCCTCCCCAACTACTGCATACTCACTGATTCAGGATCTGCAGTGCCATATACAGCAATATACGACATGCTCCACCCCAGCTATGACAAGTATCTTTACTACACAACAAAAGGTTGTGAGTTCACATCTTACTCAGCACCAGCCGTACATTTTGGTGGCACCACACACCAATGCCTGTCCGAGTGATGGTGCTGTCTGCTACTACAAGTGCCCCACACCAACTGCTTGAGCTTCCCTTCTAGCACTCTGCAAATGACAACCCATGCATTTTCTAAATTGAGCTTGAATGAGAGATTGGTGCCATGTTAGTTGAATTGCAGTTCACATGCTGCACTATTCACTGCATCCCATCTTGTCTTGGATTATGCCACAGTGTCACTGATTTGTGTGGCCACTGTCCGAGGACATTCTGGTCACTGACATGTGCTCGCAACGTCCACTTCTCCCATACCAACAGTAGTTCAATGTGGCTGACCTTGTGATGACATGATCTTCATCTTCGGCTTCATGCTCTTTCCACCTCCACCATGCTCTGCACTATCAGGGGAGTGGGTGGAAGGGCCTCTGTGGTGACCGTCAACAACAGAGAGAAGTCAGAAAGTGACATCCTGGTATATCTAGTGCATATCTTTGCTTTTTCCTCAGTCACTATTCTTCTGCCTTAACATGTGTACAATACTCATCTACTGAATAAAGTGATTTAGGTAACAAGTTGATGTGATTTGTTCTACTCATCACTTGGCATAGTTTGTTAATAGGGTATTTGACTGTTTTCTGCAAATTGTCTTAAATGGTTAATTATGTCATTTTATGCTCGTAACATGCTTTTTTCCCTCTTGAATCTCAATATTATTTTATGAAATTGGAAATGAAATTCAAATAATTTGAAAGCCCACTAAAATGCTCCATTCGAATCATGTGATGCCTGTGATGTCACTTGCTAGATTGTGGCTCCTACTGTCATAAGGTTAATTCACAGCAATTTATTGTTTTGGAATTTAAATTTTGAAAAATAGGTTACAAAAGGTGTGTAGTACCATAGTGTACAAATACATCCATAAAAACTATTGAAAAATTGTTTTTGAGTGTCCCAAAGAATGAGAAGGTGTGTAAAAAGTGGTTACACTGTACCGGGAAAATGCTACCATGTCATTGCCCAAGTTACCTTATTTAATTAAAAACGTCTTGTACTCAAAAGTTAACATTAATTTACTTCCGAGAAATGCTTTCCTTCTGTTGCAAAGAAGGGTAGTGTCATTCAACAAAATTAAACTCCTAGTAAAAATTGTCATTATACCCACTTCATTGCACCTTATTTGATAACTCAGTTGGTAGACTGGTGGACCGTAGAATATAATAAGACGATATCCGTAGGTCACTCATGTGAATCCAGAATACAAACATATTTAAACTTATTTATAAAATGAATTGACACTCCTTTCAAATTAAAATCAAATCACAATTACAAAACTTACCTCACAAATTAGAAACAGAGTATTATTGTAATCTCCTTAGCATTTACATGCACTTACATTTGCAATAGCTGTACATTTGCAATAGCTGTTAGTTAATGGGTTCACACATTTTTGTTAGAAACAATGTTTTTTATCTTCGTATTGTCCAACTAGGATCCTTATTGTTTAAGCTTTTGAAGTTTCATTATCTTATGTAAGATAAAGTTAAGTCTGCTTCAGATACCGACATTAGTTAACACTCACAAACAGCACACGCATTATATTTATGCTAACTGCATGTTGTACATATTTTATATCTCTCCACATACAAGTCCTTATCATCCTACACCTCATTGCACTGTGGGAGTGTAATGATATCTTCACTACTAGGAAAGCTTTCCAAAAAGGGGAATTGTTTGTACGCAAAGTAAATCTAATAATTCTCAGTTGTCCATTTCTTAGATTAAGATTAATGTGAAGCTATATACTGTATAATTCAGCCCACCATCAAAACAACTGCTGTAAGGAGTACTTGCTAATGCTATTTTCTTATTTCATGTAGAACTTTTAAAAATAATAAGACCCTTCCAGGATTCAAACTTGTGTTCTTCTCATTCATAACCAATGTGTAATCTAGAATGAGATTTTCACTCTGCAGCAGAGTGTGCACTGATATGAAACTTCCTGGCAGATTAAAACTGTGTGCCGGACCGAGACTCGAATTCGGGACCTTTGCCTTTCGCGGGCAAGTGCTCTACCAACTGAGCTACCCAAGCTGAGCTACCCAAGTTGGTAGAGTGGTGGACTGTAGAATATAATAAGATGATATCCGTAGGTCACTCATGTGAATCCAGAATACGAACATATTTGAACTTATTTGTAAAATGAATTGACACTCCTTTTAAATTAAAATCAAATCACAATTACCCAAGCTTGGGTAGCTCAGTTGGTAGAGCACTTGCCCGCAAAAGGCAAAGGTCCCGAGTTCGAGTCTCGGTTCGGCACACAGTTTTAATCTGCCAGGAAGTTTCATATCAGCGCACACTCCGCTGTAGAGTGAAAATCTCATTCTGGAAACATCAACTAGGCTGTGGCTACGCCATGTCTCCGCTATATCCTTTCTTTCAGGAGTGCTAGTTCTGCAAGGTTCGCAGGAGAGCTTCTGTAAAGTTTGGAAGGTAGGAGGCATGGTACTGGCAGAAGTAAAGCTGTGAGGATGGGGCGTGAGTCGTGCTTGGGTAGCTCAGTTGGTAGAGCACTTGTCCGTGAAAGGCAAAGGTCCCGAGTTCGAGTCTCAGTCTGGCACACGGTTTTAATCTGCCAGGAAGTTTCAATGTGTAGTCTGTTACACCACTGAGCTGCCTGTCTGTCCAGTATCAGTGTTCACAAAATTCCTTTCTATTGTCAATTAAAAGTTTTGAATGAGTTTTACATCACTAAATCACTAAAACTATTTGCAGAAAAAGTACATAAAAACCTAGTAACTTCTGCTAACACTCCTGTAACACATGTGTAGCTAAACCTAGTAACTTCTGCTGACACTCCTGTAACACATGTATAGCCTTTCTTACTCCTAGTCTGTGACGTCACCAGAGCTTCAGCCAATAAAAGAGCATTTTCAATCACGTGACCAAATCTTGATATTTAATGATTTTTAAGCTTTCTTTACACAAAAATAACAGAAATTTTGTGAGAATACTGACTGCAAATGTGATTGGAATGTTATAATCACTCAGAATAACAGCAATCCAAACCATATTTTAACACAGGAAAATAGCCTATTCCACAAATGCATTATAGCAGATTACCGTTCTAGATTTAAGCAAGATCAGTCATATTCCATCGTTCATGCTGACACCCATTTTGTAATGTATTGTGGATGTGAGGTAAGTGGCGCTACTCTCTGCAGGCTGCTCTACAGTTGCCAGCAACTTCTGAATTGAAGGGGTTTATGTAGTCTACCAGCAACACAATTAAAGATGAGAGATGTGCAGTAACTTTCTGGTTCATGATGAATTCAATACCAACTGACTACAACACAGCTGCATGGCTTTACAATATGTTGTCAACGACAGGACAGTACCAAGATGCTATATCTTCCAATCCAGTCCATTTAGCCATGGTTTATAGGAACATATTTTACATAAAAGCTCACCAAACAATTTCAAATAACTACTCACTTAATAAATTGGAAAATAACTCCTCCACATAAACAGGAGCTCAGTGAAATGATTTTGTCTACTTACGTAAGAGAGCTGGACAGGAAATACTGGGGAGATATAGTTTATCCGTAAACTGAAAAGCATTTAGAGTTCACAGTGGAAAGAGTCACCCTTCCCAGAATAATGCTACAACTCCCATACAGGATGACTAAAAATTAATTTCCACTGTAGCTGTGTAGAACATTGTGCAGAGATTTATGTAGATTCTATCTATATGCTTTCTTTATATTTGTATTACTAGCAGTTCATAGTTGTATTGAGTGGAAAATATTCCCCTCTCCCAGGAGACCTGCAAACTGTGTCACCCGTAACTCATAAGATGCTGCGGAAGAATCGGTATAACTTTGTGAAATGCCCTGTAGTTGCTCTCTGTAATTTAGTGTGGGAGAGAATGGGAAACTGCCTGTTCACTCTTCATTTTTCACCTCCATAGCTAAGTGGTTAGTGTTGGCAGCTGCCTTGCAGAGGACCTAGATTCAATTCCTGATATTGCTAAGAATTTTTCCTTGGTGAGAGTACTGTTCAGGGTGTAATCAGCTTCATGTTACCATTTGAGGAGTCACTTGCTGAGTATTAGCGGCTCCATGCTCTGGAAAGACAGCAAAACAGCTGAGAGAGCAGAGTGTTAACATCATGCCCCTCTGTATTGCATCTGCATGATGCTGCAAAGCAGATGATGGTACAACAGCCGATAGACATTCTTTGGCCTTCATGGCCTAGCATGGAACTCATTATGAAGGAGGGACACATGGCAACAGCCCTGTGATCTACCTTGAGTCAAGCTTCTAACCTCCATCCCCTCATTTGCACTCTGTTACATCTTCATAGCACAATTTATCAATTAATATAGTTCTACTGCTCTTAGATGTGGTACAAACATTTAATACTTCTTATTAACCCACTGCATTTAACAATAAATATCAAGTTTATGCCATTAAAGTACTACTTTTAATAATCTGTGATATTTCCATCCACTTCAAGGTGGGAACTATTAGCCCTAGTCAGTACCTCAGGCGACCGATGAAGGTATGATAGTATCATTAATGAAAGTTGAAGCTATAATCATGAAACAAAGCAGGGAAATAATCATGAAGGCTTCAGAGAAAGGCGATCTGTATACTTTAGTGAAGACAACTCCAGTATTTAACATGTGTACATAGCCATGACGCAAATCTTACCATGAGTTGGGAAATGGATTTATGGCTCCATACATTGATAAAGCTAAGAAACTGGTCAAATGAACTAGAAAAAGACTCAAAGTATCAGATAATTGGATAATTCAGTTGTATATTGTGTGCACTGAAGGAAAGATGAAAGCCAAATATTTCCCCAAACAGACTGAAAATAGGACAAATGAACTTCTACTTTCACTGCACAGTGTTCTAATGTGTGTACCTGGGCCACAGTCGCTTGATGGAGTGAAATATGTTGTCACATTCATTGATGACTGCCCAAGATATGCAGTAGCATATTTTCTAAAAGTGAAAAGTGAAGTGTTTCAGTCATTCAAAGCATATACAGAAAATTCTCAACAGAAAAGAATAGAAATGCTACATTGGAAACAAATATATGAGTAAATAATTCAAAGAACATCTGTGAACAGAAGGAATTTGGAGGCAGCTGACCATCACTAGCACACCTCATCAAAACAATGTTTCAGAACAGTTCAACAAAATCTTTTCAAATAATGTATGATGCACGCGCTTGGAGAGCAGAATGTCACATAATTTCTGGAGTGAAGCAATAACAATGGCAAATTACCTGTGAAATAGATGTCCAACAAAAGCAGATAATGGTGAAAGTCCTTATAAATGACAGAATGGATGAGAAACAAATATTAATCATCTGCTATTATTCAGATGTCATGCAAGGGGAAAAATGAAAAATTTATAGGGGAAATATTAACCAAAAGAAACAACCTCATGTAATGGTTGGATATTCAGAGATCATGAAAGCTTATACACAGTAGAATCAAGAAACAGGAAATATGCTGTTATTGTGGTCTTCAGTCCAGAGACTGGTTTGATGCAGCTCTCCATGCTACTCTATCCTGTGCAAGCTTCTTCATCTCCTAGTACCTACTGCAACCTACATCCTTCTGAATCTGTTTAGTGTATTCATCTCTTGGTCTCCTTCTACGATTTTTACCCTCCACGCTGCCCGCCAATAGTAAATTGGTGATTCCTTGATGCCTCAGACTGTGCCCTACCAACCAATCACTTCTTCTAGTCAAGTTGTGCCATAAATTTCTCTTCTCTCCAATTCTATTCAATACCTCCTCATTAGTTATGTGATCTACCCCTCTAATCTTCAGCATTCAAATATAACAATTGACAACAATATTGTATAAGATGAGACTATCTTTCCAGCAAAATTGAACGAAGGTATTACAAAAGTGATAGATGTTATGGAAACAGGAGAAGAACCTGACATTGAACAAAATGATTTGGTAACATGCATGGCTTCCAAATATATTGACGTAGAAAAGGAGACTGGAGAGGAGAGAATGATTACTCCACAACAGACGATAGATAGTAACTGAGAAATACAAGAGCCACAATAAGCAAAAACTACAGAACATTCTCATTCTGCATGACAAGCCAAACCACCAAAATGGTTGATAGACTACAGGACAAATGAAAAGAAGAAGATGTGTACAGTTGAAAAGGAGAATACAACAAGTGAAAAAAATCCACAAAGCATGCAGGAACCCACATCAGCTGATGATATAAACAAATGACAAGAAGCAATATCAGAAGAATTGGTAAACCTGATGTGAAACTGAACCTGGACATTTGAACCATGTACTAAAACCACAAAGACAATATGAACAAAATCAGTTTTCAGGCAGAAATGTGATGGAAGTGGAAGAATTACTAGACATAGAGAACAAGTGATAGCTTTAGGCAATGAGCACAGACCTAAAACTGATTTTGACGAGTCTTACACTCTAGTTGTAAGAATGAAAACTATATGAGCACTTAGGGAATAGCAGTTGAATGAGATTGGGAAATCCATCATTTTGATGTAATTGCAGAACATTTGATGGCTGAAATAAAAGATAAAGTTTATGGGAACACCCATTGCTTTCACAGATGCCACTGACAAACTACAAAGAAAATTCAATGGCATACCAAATCAAGAGGAATTTAGTACTGGTGATTGGATCTGCAGAGTTGAAAAGTGCCTCTATGGGTTGCATCAGCAACAGAAGATGGAATGAGACACTCCACATATTCCTGTCCAAAACAGGGATATATGACCAGCTGAATACCATGTTTTTACAATGATCTACAGTGTGAGCTCATAGTAACTGTGTATGTGGATGATATAATGTTGTATGGTGAGAAAAGAGAAATGAAGAAAATGAAAAATGTATTAAGTACTGAATTTGAAGTAAGAGACCTTGGAGTAGCACAACACATACAGTCAATTCAAGTTATAAGATGGAACTCTGATTTTAGACCAAACAGAATATACAAAAGAAATCTTTAAAAAATTCCAAATGGAAAATAGCAAACCTGTCAAAAATATATAGCTACAAAGCCCAACAGATAAAGACAAGATCAGCAAACAGGATGCATCAAAACACAGAACCATAATTGGAAGTCTTCTGTAGTTGACAATGGGTACAAGGCCAGATTTAGCATACTCAGTGACATATAAGCCAGTTCGGTAGGCTGTGAGTAAGGAGCATTGGCATGTCACCATGGATACACTAAGTTATTAGCAAGGTGCAATAAATGATGAGCTCACTTTCTGCAAGGCTGATACAAAAATCAAAATGTATACCAAGGCAGACCAGGGGACTGATCCAAATCACTGCATATTCTTTAGGGGACATTTAATAGTTTTTGGGGCTGTGGCTATAAGCAGGAGCAGCAGAAAATAGTGAACTGTTCCACTAAGTACTGTTGAAGCAGATGTAGTTTGTAATGAGTGGATCTGTAAGAGAAGCAAAGAGGATGAACACTTTTCTCATTGAGATTGGTGAAGTTTGTTTTTGGTCACCTCCTATGAAAATTTTCATAGATAGTCAAGCAGCAAAGAAATTTGCTGAAAATCGTGAGGCTCTGGAAAAATCCAAGCACATGGAACTAAAGATTTACTTCATGCAACATAATGTGGGAGCCAACAACTGAGCTTTGGTAATAAGTAGCGAGTGAGAGGAATGTCACTGACTGTCTGACAAAGGCAACTGACAACCTGAGGTTGAAAACTCATCAGATGTTAATGGAGGGTGGGATAAAGGACCGGTGGTGGGGGAGGGGTGATCAGTGATGTGAACTGTCCTTCTTGTGAACTTCTTGTTATGATGTATTGTGAAAGACATTCTGAATGTATGTAAAAATAAATGTGTTCTTTCATTTGTGATGTGCTGTGCATTTGTTTGTGTCCCCACCATTTTCATAACGAAGATTCACAAATGCTACCTTCCAGAACAATGGGCTCCTTTGTCTGTCATCAAAAGGGGCTATGGGTTTGTCAGACTATGATGTTCACCTGCTTTACTTCTTCATTGATAGTCCTCAGTATTGAAATACTGCATTGTTATACTGTAGACAGTAGTATGTTGTTAACTCCCACAAATGATAATGAAATATTAAAGGTGATAAAGAGTCTAAAATCAAAAATGTCTGCAGGTGTGGATGAAGTGCCTGTGTCAATAATAAAAAAAGTTGCCCAACAAATTATAAAGCCCCTGGTACATATTGCCAATTTGTCTTTCAGCGAAGGTGTGTTTCCTGAGAGGTTGAAAATCTCTAAGGTTAGACCTCTGTTTAAAAAAGGAGATCCATACAAGGTAGAAAATTATAGACCAATATCCCTTCTCCAATCATTTCCAAAAATTAATGAAAACCAGACTCATAAATTACTTAGATGCTCACAAACTTCTAAACTGCAATCAACATGGCTTTCACTCGGGCCACAGCACAGAATCAGCTATCCATGCCTATACCAAAGAGATTGTCAGGAGCCTTGACACTAAAAAATGTGTAGTGGGAATTAACTTAGATTTATCTAAAGCTTTTGATACAGTAAATCACAAAATTCTGTTAAACAAGATGCAGGCAATAGGTGTAAGGGGAGTTGTGAAGCAGTGGTTTGAATCTTACCTTCAAGATAGAACTCAGGTGATAGAAATCATTGCAGAACGTAAAAATCAGAAAATCAAGTGGGTCTCAGATGCAAAGAAATTGGAAATAGGTGTCCCACAGGGCAGTGTTCTTGGTCCCTTATTATTCTTGCTTTATATAAATGACATAAAAAATCCTAATATTTCTACCAAAATAATGTTGTTCGCAGATGACACTAGCATAATTATAAGTGATGATAAAAAATCATTAACCACCACAACTGATATAGTCCTGAAATATATTCAACATTGGTTTAATGCTAATGAGTTAACACATAATCTAAGTAAAACAAATTATATACAGTATGGCAAAGCAACTCAAGATATGGACCTCCAGTTAAAACTAATGGATAAGAAGATAGAGAGTGTACAATCCACAAAGTTTCTGGGCATGCACATGGATCAAAACTTAAGCTGGAAAGAGCATCTCAAGTGCTTATCCCACAGGCTCAATTCAGCATGTTTTGCATTGAGGATATTATCTAGAGTATGCAGCACAGACTGTACTAGACTAGTGTATTTTGCTTACTTTCAGTCCATCGTGTCTTACGGCATAGTGTTCTGGGGTAAAACTAAATCAAGCTTAACAGATATCTTCAAATTTCAGAAAAGAGCTATACGAATCATAACACATAACTCTCCAAGAACTCATTGTAGGCCCCTTTTCAAAGAACTGCAAATACTCACAATACCATCACTGTATATTTTTAAAAGCATTCTGTGTACAAGAGCACATATGAAAAATCTACGTACAAATGAGGACTGCCATCATTATAATACTATAACTCGTAAGAATTTGTATGTAGAAAGGGTAAGGACAACACAAACCCAAAAGCATGTAAGTTATTTTGGAATAAAACTCTACAATGCTCTGCCAGTGTACATGAAGGCAATAATAGATGAAGTAAAATTTAAGACTGAGCTTAAAAATTACCTTTTAAGCTAAACTTTCTATGGTGTAGATGAGTACTTTGATTGTGTGTAAATTTATTGCCAAAAATTTTAATTTATATGTCTAAATATGTACTTTTAAAAAATGCGTTGAAAGTGATATTCCATTATTATGTCTGTAGTACTTGTACTAGTATGATAACTTTGTTGTGACAATTCCTAGGAAGATAATAAAATGAAATGAAAAATGAAATGAAATGACTCAAAAATGGGTGGTGGAAGTTCAACACTGACTTATATGGCCAGTTCACTGTTAGTAAAGGTTAAGCCTCATTAATAGATTGCTGGCAAATGTCAGCATACTGCTACAATAGTTTGTTATTGAACATCTATGAGCAATAAGTACCTAACCACACAGTTCACAGTTCTTTCAGAAAAATAAAATACGCGTGACACTATTTCTCAAATAAATTGAACAGACACTGACTGCACTGTCTTAACACACAGCCTATTTGTGATACACTAATTCCACTGTTAAGTTATTGCATTATTGTTACTCTAACTCATACAGACTTCCCATATGAAAATTGGCCATGGACTGACTGTCTCAGGACCAAAAATCAGGCCTCACAATAATAGGCACTGAAACTACACATTGTTAGATGTTTAATTTACAGAAATTACAGTTAAAACATAACTCATTCAAATAACTGAATCCATCAAAAAATTATTTCTTTTTAACAGTTTCTTCTACCACAAAGGTTAGGCTGAATTATTTGTTTAAATAATGAAATTAACAGATATAGTTATACAAACAATGCTTTTGACAAACCTGGTAATTATTTTGGAATTAATTAAGGGCTGGCTTTGCTAACATGTTTTCGAATAGAGCCAAATAAATACTTTAAGTATCCTAGTAGTTCTTCTTCCAAATGTTTATAATTAGTACAGGATGTATATTTGTTTATAAGTCAACAATAGAATCTAAGTCATGAAACAATTACTGATTTTGCCCTGTAACAAAAGATAGTAACTAGGAATCAAAATAAATTAGGAAATTGATTACATACACAAAACTAAGCACAAAATTAGATCTGATGCTATATTCTTTAAGATTGAGGACTAAGCTTTCTCTTTTATGGAAATGCAGATTATATACATACATGTTAAAGGTAATTAGGCAAAAATGAAAATAAAATGAATTTAAGGATGCATATGGCAAAACAAGAGAGGAAGTAAAAAGATCCCAGCTTGCTTCATCACAAGACAAACTGAAATTATATATATATATATATTTGGTATCTGTTCTTTCAGATCTGTCTGAAAGAACAGACACCATTTTGATCCAGCAGCCATTACGAATTAAGACAAAAAGGAATTACATACATTGACTGCAAGTGGGTATTGATTGAAATCAATGGGGAAAGTTGAAAATTTGTGCCAGACCAGGGTTCAACCCCCCATCTCCTGCTTACTAGGCAGATGAACTGACCACTAAACCATCCAGACACAGTGGTCACTGCAACTGTGTCCAAAAGAACAGGCACCACATAATTATATATAATTAAGGCAAGATGGCCAATGATCTCTCCAGTGCAGATGCATATCAGGCTTGAACTCTTACGGGAATTGGCAAAATGACATAAGTAATGAGAATAATGAGCAAGGGTCAATACATTAGTAGTGTGTGGATAAGATGAGAATTTGGGTCTGATGGGAGGCATGCTAGGGTAGACTGTGCAGTAACAGTGACTGCTGTGGCCAGATGGCAAAGTGGTCAAAGCACCCACATAGTAAAGAGGAGACTCATGTTTGAATCCCATCCAGCACAAATTTTCATGTTTCCCCATTGATTTCAATCAGTGCCAACATGCAGCCAATGTCTGTAGCTCCTTTGGGTCTTAAACAAATTTGTTTCTGTAACTATGGTCTGATTTGTGAACGATGGCAGTCTGCGCAGGTTGAGACAAGAATGGGGATTGTATTGTTGCTGGTTCAAAGTGACGGTTGGATTACTCTCATACAAGTGCTTTGCACATGATAAAAGCTTGTATCCAACAAATTATATCTGTCACTTGCTTCTGTAAAGTTTGTTGCTCACTCCACCATCAGCCATGATGACTCGCAACAAATGGAATAAAAATTCACTAAATAACTTTGCTACAATTGTGTATCATGTTTGCATTGCATACAAATTTCACAGCAGAATGCTCAGTACACTACTGAATGCTCATTGGCTATCAGAGAACACATGAAAAAGATGCGCAGAACAAGCTTAAAGCTTGACTGTCATCATTCATGACTAACTATAGTGCCTCTCTCAAACTCAATGTGTCACCTTTACGATAAGTAGCAACCTGTCCTTTGCTTAATATTGTTGATATTCCAACGTGGAATTTCCATTATTTGTTTCTGAAACTAGTGTTTATTTTCTTTTGTGCCTTTGCCCTTGTGTCCCCAGGTGAAGTACTGTTGCCTGTACTATACTACACTCCACTGAAATATCACACCCTCGCTTATATATATATGCTATGAGATTTGGACATCACACATTGAACTTCAGAACATGAATTCCATTTGTCTCACATGGAATGTCTGCAACAGTTTCACTTTTCATGCCATATATTTTTACACATAAATTTACAATGTGAACATATTTTTGCTTCTTGTGTTATAAAATGGGACTGATCCTGTTACCAGTTATTTATTTACAAACCATAACAATTAAAATAAAATTTTATTTTGTTTTCAGTAAAGAAGATAAACATATGATCCATAATTAATATTACATTTGAAACAATGAAAGTGGCCATTCAAGAATGACAATGGTGTGATGCTTTAGACAAAATGCGTATGAGATGATGTTACTTTTTTTGGTCTGAAAGTTTCCTTTTTACAAAAAGAAAACTTTTTGCAGTACAATACCCAAACACAAAGTGATGCTAACAATCCATGAGCAGAAGTCTTGATACTGTAATAATCATTCACTATTATTTACATGTTGGTTCCTAAGTGGTACTGCATTACTGAATAATAATGTTAATATAGCTGATTTCTTGGGAAAACTGAGATATATGAAACTCGAGGTGCAGTCTTTTCCATTACTGGCCGGAATTCTTTCCCTATTGTCACTTGTTTTTTGGGAATTTTTGCTGATGCTGATGTCACATTAACTGTTGTCAACTTTTTCCTCTTGTAGTAAAATATTTCTCCAGCAAGAGTTATCATAGCCAGTGCAAGTCCAAATAAGGTTGCTATGAAAACACCACCTGTAGCAAAGAAGCAAGAATAGCAATGAAAAAAGTATGAAATATTATGGCAACAATAAAATGTTCAATACAATGTGCCATAGAAGAAAGGGAAAAGAGGGTGATGTGACTATACATATTTGTGACATCAATAGCAGATGTAAATCAGAATTTTTTTATTATTATAAGGTCTCTTTATAAACCAATGTTATTTTCATTTTATCCATTAAAACTGTCTGGTGAAATCTTGTGACTAAAAACAAAGGGTTTGTTTGTAAAACAACATCTTCTGATACCAGTCATGATTTCATTTTCATTATATTTTGCATGATGCATTTCAGGAAATGATCCCCATTTTTCAAGTATGTGTTTTGTGTGCTATGCCATTTACTCGTGATGTTTTTGATGTGTGAGATACTTTGATTGTTTTGATGACACAGCTATTGCATGCACAGCAGGTGGGAAAGTGCAAGTAGGGGTGGTCAAATGTAATATCATGGGCCAATGAGCAGTAATAAAATTGTACTGTAAATTAGGAAAACCAGCATCAGAAGCTTACAAAGATATGAAGCTTGTTCACAGGAATGTTTGTCTTAGCCATGCACAAGCATGGTTTTCAACATTTAAGAATGGAAGTGAATCTTCAGAAGATGAAGCACATGTCAGATGCCCTTTGTCTGCTTAGGTAAATGGGGGGGGGGGGACAAAGGAAATTGTTACCAATGATAGACAAATTACCACCAGAAAGCTTGCAGTGAAACTTGGTGTCATTAGGAATTACCTAGGTCCATTTTAGAGAGAGATTCACACAAGAGAAAGATTTGTTGCGTTTTGTGCCATTTTCGATAACACAAGAGCTGAGAGAGTACTAAGTGGCAAGTTGTGCCTGTTTCATTACCACAGTTAATAAGGATCCCAATTTGTTGAAACAAATTATAACTAGGGATGAAAGTTTGTGTTTTCACGTTGAGCCAGAGACAAAATGTCAGAGTATGGAGCATTGTCACTGAGGAAGGAGAAATTCAGGTTGCAGAAATCATCCATCAAGAAAATTATTATTGTTCTTTGATGCTTCTAGAGTGATCTATTGTGAGTTTCTCTCTGCGGGTATAACAGTGACTGGACAGTACTACTTAGGAGCTATGCAACATCTCTTTGCTCACATGTATCATTTTGGGCCACATCTGTTCAAGTGCTAGAGTTGGGTTCTTCTGCATGATTTCACTGACTCAGTGCGCACTAACCATGAAACAGTTTTTAGCATGAAAACAGAAATGCATGCTTGAAAAATTACCCTTTTTGTCTGATTTGACACCTGCAGACTTTCTTCTGTTTGTGAAAATTAAATGAGCTTTAAAAGACGATCATTGTAGTGACACTGAGGACATTCAAAGTGCTGTGGCCAACAGACTAAAGGAGGTACACACTCAGGATTTCCAGTGTTCTTTCAACAATGCTTATGGTCAGTATAAAAGTTGTGCGAAGGTGCAAGGGGATGATTTTGAATCCATGTAAGTGCAAAATTGAAATAAAATTCTTAGTTTGGATGTAATGCTAGCTGTCTCATTACTTATTTGATGTGCTGTGTGTATTTGAGGTTGTCAATTGTAATTACAGAAACTCTTCACTCAAGGTTAATACAGAAATCAAAGTATAAGAAGTGCAAGGCCTGTGTTACAATACAGAAACTGAGAATGACAACAGCACTGCATTTGGTGTGGCAGTGAACTTTGAATATGAGAAAATATTGTGTGAAAATTCATGTTTTGAATTCGTGATACAATTGGATAGCTAAAAAAATCAGGTCATCAAGTGGCAGCAAAACAGTATGAAAAATTAAGGAAACGTGCAAGATTTCAGAGCCGGTGCCTCCTTCTTCTAGCAGAAGGGTTGAAAGGGCAGGAAGAGGGATGAAGGAAAACAACTTGTGAAGTTTAGCAAATGGGGAGAGTTACAGAAAAGTCATCCAGAACATGTTATCAGTGGTGACTTACCATACAGGATGAGAAGGAAGATTCAAAATAAATGATTTAGATGGCTATATTTTGCATTTATATTTTATAGGTGGGCCTTGTAGTATAGTAGTGGAATAAATTAGATTTACTTTCATTCCAATTGATCCGTAGTGAGGAGGTTCTCCAGGATGAAGAACATGTCATAAAAACAATAATACATGAGAAATATTTACAACTGAAACAAATAATCTAATGTACCTTCCATAGGTCCCAAGCGGAATGATAATCATTTTTTAAAATCTAGATCTACATCTACATGACTACTCTGCAATTCACATTTACGTGTTTGGCAGAGGGTTCATTGAACCACAATCATACTATCTCTCTACCATTCCGCTCCCAAACAGCGCGCGGGAAAAACGAACTCCTAAACCTTTCTGTTCGAGCTCTGATTTCTCTTATTTTATTTTGATGATCATTCCTACCTATGTAGGTTGGGCTCAACAAAATATTTTCGCATTCGGAAGAGAAAGTTGGTGACTGAAATTTTGTAAATACATCTCGCCGCGACGAAAAACGTCTTTGCTTTAATGACTTCTCTCCCAACTTGTGTATCATATCTGCCACACTCTCTCCCCTATTACGTGATAATACAAAATGAGCTGCCCTTTTTTGCACCCTTTCGATGTCCTCTGTCAATCCCACCTGGTAAGGATCCCACACCGTGCAGCAATATTCTAACAGAGGATGAACGAGTGTAGTGTAAGCTTTCTCTTTAGTGGACTTGTTGCATCTTCTAAGTGTCCTGCCAATGAAACGCAACCTTTGGCTCGCCTTTCCCACAATATTATCTATGTGGTCTTTCCAACTGAAGTTGTTCATAATTTTAACACCCAGGTACTTAGTTGAATTGACAGCCTTGAGAATTGTACTGTTTATCGAGTAATCGAATTCCAACGGATTTCTTTTGGAACTCATGTGTATCACCTCACACTTTTCGTTATTTAGCGTCAACTGCCGCCTGCCACACCATACAGCAATCTTTTCGAAATTGCTTTGCAACTGATACTGGTCTTTGGATGGCCTTACTAGACGGTAAATTACAGCATTCAAGCTTTCACAACCAACGGTTGATTCATCAGGAAAGAGGGAAGGAGAGGGAAAGACGAAAGGATGTGGGTTTTAAGGGAGAGGGTAAGGAGTCATTCCAATCCCGGGAGTGGAAAGACTTACCTTAGGGGGAAAAAAGGACAGGTATACACTCGCCCACACACATATCCATCCACACGTACACAGACACAAGCAGACATTTGTAAGGCAAAGAGTTTGCCTTACAAATGTCTGCTTGTGATTTCGTTGGTATTTCATCGTACCCACTAGATGTTTTTGATTTTAAAGATTTTATGATGGACATTACTTCTGTTGGGGTAGTGAGGGTCAAATTCATATTATGGAAGTTATTTGAAATGTCTGGTCTGAGGTATTCCATAGCAGCATCTACAGAACCTGACAACTCAATCTTTTCAATAACAGTTATAAAATGTTTGTTAAAAAGTTCTGCAACACTATACACATCTGTCACCAATGTATCATTTGTACTGAATTGTATGTTAACCAGGAGCCTAGAAACAATGGAGAGGCTCCATCCCTGCTGCAGCCACAGTGGTCCACAACCCCATGACAACTACCGCAGTCCACTTCACCCATCCGCTGCCCCACACTGAACAACTCTTTCAGGGTTATTGTGTGGTTTGGCCTCTGGTGAAACCTACAGGGAATATCTCACATCAGACGAGTGTAACCCTATGTTTGTGTGGTAGCGTAATGGTGGTGCACGCGTACGTGGAGAACTTGTTCGCACAGCAATCACCAACATAGTGTAGCTGAGGCGGAATATGGGAAACCAGCCCGCATTCACTGAGGCAGATGGAAAACCACCTAAAAATCATCCCAGACTGGTTAGCTCACCGGACCTTGACACAAGTCCGCAGGGCGGATTCATGTGGAGAACCAGGCACTCCTTCCCAGTCCGGAAGGCCATGCGTTAGACCGCACGGCTAACCGGGTGGGCCAATATATCATTTACTCTTAATGCTATTTGTCCCTCTTGATGTCTGGTTCTACCGGTCTCCTGCTTCAATATATCCCATATTGTATTTATTTTGTTATCTGATACGACTATTTTTTTCTTGTAATATATTTGCCTTGATGTCCCTATCACAGTCTTTAATATTTTGTAGTATTTCTTGTAATGTGCCACATCATCAACATCAGAACTGTTTTGGATTGACAGATACAGTTTCCTTTTTGTAGAAGAAAGCATGTCTGGAAACAAAATTACCTGGACAGTGCAATATGTAAAATAAGAGAAAGACCACCACACACCTATAACACATTGATGGATGGAGCACAGAAACATGTGACAGTAGATAGCTTCCACACTATCTTTTGAACACTAGCCCCTTTTCCAGCAGAAGTACACACATTCAAACACACAAATACAGAGACACTCAAATACATGCTCCCGTGGCCACAGAAACATTCATTTCTGTGTAGTTGTGTGTGTGAATGTGTATACTTCTGCTTGAAAAAGAGCTAGTGCTCAAAAGCTAGTGTGGATGTTGTTTTCTTCTATGTGTTTCTGTGCCTCATGCATCAATCCATTACAGGTGAGTGGTTACATTTCCCTTATTTTTCATGTTGCTCCATTCTGGAAACCAAAAGGTTTTTGTGGCCTTGCAATGTAATATATTCCAGAAGTCTCAATCAAAAACTATGATTAACTTCTTGTGGCTATGGTTTACCATCATGAAAAATTTTGTAAATAACATTTTAGTTGCCTTTTGACTGTAAAATTATGTATTTGTAAAACCCAATATTGTAATTTTGATCCTGTGGCCTTTATCAAGTGGAAATAATTGCGCCACAGTGTGTCAAAACCACAAAATCATCTGACATGTCATGACAAAGAAGATGGCTTTCTTTGCCTTGTTTTTGTGATTATGACATTTTTATGTGAAGCGCATCCCGAATATGTAGCTCATAGTCTGCTTTATTTTTGCATGCATCCGTGTGTTGAGTAAATAATTCCAAATCTGTTTTTGTTTCATATAAAACAAAAGCTAGTTTTGTCATATAGTGTTCTGTGGGAATGTCAATATGTTCCTGCTTATGAACCCATATGTGAACTGCTTGATTTCAGTGTATTGTAAATATATTGTTTGTATTCTACTTATTTTTAGTTCGCATCCATTTTCATACTCTCTCACATTTAATGGCGAATACCAAGTGCACCCGTGCCTGGAGGCCAGATGGGCAGGGTAACCCCCCAGATTTCAGGAAAAAGAAAAAAAATATCGTGGAGTCAGGTGTTATTCTTTCAGGAAAATGATTTAAAGTCAGTTCTATGCTGGTTTTTAATGGGGTCACAACTGTAACTTTTTTATCGCTAAGTCCTCGTTTGTCTTTCAAAATATTATTATAAATACAACCTATCCCCAGGTTTGCCTCCCCGCCCCCTCCCCGCACCCCCTCTCCTTACAAACTATTGTGTGGGCACTCTTGTCCTGGAGTGAGTATGCATTTCTGTTTTGAATGGCGCTATATCTTGTCACGGAATGAATATGTATTTCTACTTTGAATCGTGTTGCTTCTCACCACTGTATATGCTTTGTAGTCTTGGTGACTAAGGCATTCTTCCTTTCAAAGGCCAAAAGTGCAACACTAAATGTGTTTGCGTGTTATAAACAGGAACTACAAACAATACATTTTAGCAGAAATCAATGTACTGCAATAATTCTCCCACCCCAATGAAAATTTAAAAGAAAATAATCCACATTTTATACTTTCTTCATTAAATCTACTAAAGAATTCTGTATTATTAAAGTTTACTAAATGCAGCAGAATTCAGTGAAGTACATTCACAATATACTTTACAATCTGTACAAAAAAGCCCTTCAATACAGAATATTTTTGTTGCATAATGGTAACCTAGAATAATATTGTCGCAGAAGAAGCTAAGTAGAACAATCATTATGGTGAAGTGGTTATGATACAAGACTGTTGCATGGAGAGTCATGAGTTCAAAATTCACCTGAGCTGTAAAATTTTAATTTCTATATTCGGTTCGAGTACATCGTAGAAGTATCCACAAATGTCAAGAATCATTGTACTGGAATGTTCTGAAACTGTATGTATACTGTATGTGTTCTGGCCGGAGGCAGTTTGCTCTGCGCTCTTATATGTGCAAGTACTGAATAAACCTTTGTTATGTGAAGTTAGTGTTTGTCATTCATCTAATTACGCCTTCTTCTAGGTGACATTATTCTGGTGGAGACGCTGGGTATTGGAACTTGTGATAGCGCACATTATCGACAACAAAGTGGCTCTCATCAGGCCATGACAGAGCCACCATTTACATGGCGAAAAACCTGAGTTCAAGCCATATTCAACAGATTGCAATCTATCGGAGACAGAAGAAGAAGAGGATGTTACAATGACAGCAACTGTGTGCCACCACATGAGACATCATTCCGGGTTCTCTGGTGACGATGGCCAAGAATCAAACTAGTGGCTACTTGGAGAACACTTCCAAGCAACGGTATGAGAACAACAAGGAGAAGTTCACAAGCTGGGAAGTTTTCCAGGCGGAACTGCACATGTATTTCAGCGACACACAATGACAGAAGTGCAAGGCTGAAGATAAATTAAAGTGCAGGGCACAGTGTCCAAGAGAAACTACAGCATCCTACATTCAAGATATCTTGAAGCTGTGTAAAATAATAGATCATAGAATGAAGGAGTAAGATAAGGTTGCACATCTCATGAAGGGTGTTGCTGAAGACATGTAGCAAGCCGTATTCCTGAAGGAGGTTTTACCAGCAGATGACTTCATAAAATGGTGCCAGTATATCGAGACAATGCATCAAAAAATAATTACACACAAGAAGTTTGAACAGCTTCAAAACATCGTATCGATATCTCTGATGGAGGAAGGAACTGATTTCACAAGTATACTTCCTCAGATAATCAGAGAGGAAGTTTGGAAGGCACTTGGATTGCACAGTGAGCAAAAAACAGAGACACTTCAAGAGGTCATAAGGGAGGAAGTGGAACAGACATCGAACCCAATCTCTCCAAAGTTACGTTCAAGAATGCTGTATGAGGAGCCTGTTTGGGCACCAAGGAAGACTGACATCTGGAGGACCCAGGATAACCAACCAGTATGTTTTCACTGCCAGAAGACAGCAGACCGATCTTAGCTGATGCCAACTCTGGGACGATGAAGATGAGCAAGAAGATGCGGGTGCAGGATGATGTAGGTCACCATCACCGCAAGCCAGCCGCTGGAGAGGATGCTCCCCAACACGCCGATCAAGGTCTCCATCACCGTTTAGAAGCTCTAGGTGATCACCTAGCTGCTGCAATCTGGAAAACTAAAGGGTGCGACCTTGGAGGTGAGGCCGCTGAAGAGAAAAATCCTCCACCGTTGATCACTAAAAAAATGATAGGGAATGACGTTGATAACGAAGGTGGCTAATGGGAAATATGTAAAACCTACAAGAAGATGTGTCATTCATGTGGGTATAAGTGGCCCTACACAGCCCTTAGGATTCATCATCCTACAAGAGTGTAGTCATGACATCATTTTCGGATGGGACTTTTTGAAAGTTTCTCAGGCAATTATAGATTGTTGTCACTCGAAAATTATGCTAGACGAGAAGAGATACTGTGGACAGGAAGATGCACATCCGAGTGTGTGGAGACTAGGGTGTGCTGGATGAAGTGATCATTCCTGCAGTCAGCATTAGAAAGGTAACTGTCATGTGTCTTGCCATGCATCAACCCATGGATCTCGTAGTGGAATGTAAGAGAAGCCTACCACTGAAGAATAACTTGGTCATCCCAGCCTCTTTTGTGTTGTTCAAGAATAGATTCAGTGAATTGTGGATAGTTAACTGTCACCTAGAGCCACAGATCCTTCCAAGACGCACGTGCATAGGAAATACTGAGGTGTAAATCGCCGAACAGCTGAGTGTCATAGAAACCTCCCACACTGAGTCTGTGGGAGGAAATTGATGCTACCACTATGAGACAAGATCTTCTAGCTCTAGCTCTTCTAGCTTCTAAGGAACAACAGAAGAAGCTACTTGCCATTCTTCAAGAGTTCTCTGAATGCTTTGATCCACAGGTGAAGAGAAAATTAGACAAATTGACAGTGAAGCACCAGATTAGCACTGGAGACCATCAACCAATAAGCCACAGAGCATACCGTGTGTCAGCAATGGAATGTTGAATAATTCATGATGAAGTAGAGAAAACGATGAAGAATGACATCATTCAGCCATCACAGAGCCCATGGTCGTCACCAGTGGTTCTTATCAGGAAGAAGAATGACAGTTGGCACTTTTGTGTTGATTACAGGAAGCTTAATAAGATAACTAAAAAGGACGTTTACCCCCTTCCACGAATTGATGATACACTAAATTGTCTGAAGGGGGCTAATTTTTTGTCAACCATGGACGTGTACTCATGATACTGGCAAATAGAAGTAGATGAGGCTGATCATGAGAAAACTACATTTATCGCCCCGGGGCATGTATGAGTTTAAGGTAATGCCATTTGGTTTATGTAACCGACCAGAAACTTTTGAACAGATGATGGATAATCTTCTAAGTCACCTGAAGTGAACGATGTGTCTTTGTTATTTAGATGACAGTATAGTGTTCTCAGAGACATTTGATGAACACATAAAAAGACTGAGGACCGTTCTCAAGTGTCTCCAACAAGGCGGACTGAAACTTGATCCAAGAAAGTGTCTCTTTGGAACGAAAGAAATCAAAATACTTGGACACCTTGTGTCACACGAAAGTTTGCGGCCATAGAGATGTGAGAAGCTTACTCAGATTATGTTCTTATCACCATTGTTTTATCAAAGACTTTTGTATCAAAGCCAGACCACTCCATGAGTTGTTAAAAGCCAATGCTAAATTTATCTGGGGTGGTGCTCAACAAGATTCTTTCGACGTGCTGCAAAAAGCTCTGATGACTGATCCTGTACTTGGTCTGTATGATGAGAGAGCATGTGCAGAACTACACACAGATGCCAGTGGGTCTGGGATTGGTACTGTTCTGGTGCAAATTTTGAATGGAAAAGAGAAGGTTGTAGCCTATGCTTCTAGGACACTTACAAAAGCCAAGAGAAACTACTCAACTACAGAAAGAGAATGTCTTGCTGTGATCTGAGCCATATGCAAATTTCGACAGTATCTCTATGGAAGGCCATTCACAGTTGTTACAGACCATCATTCACTTTGTTGATTGACAGGTCTTGAGGATCCAACAGGACGATTTGCCGGGTAGGCACTACGACTGCAAAAGTATAACATTACCATAGTGTACAAGAGTGGAAGAAAACATCAAGTTGCCGACTGACTCTCAAGAAACCCTATGCAAGACAATCAAGACTTTGATGAAGATAGTGACTGTCTCACTGCACTCCAGGATCTTCCTGCTAAGCAGAAGAATGATGCCAAGATATCTCAAATTATGCTTGTCTTAAATCGGTCAGAGGATGGGAAAGGACAATTTAAGTTAGTTAATGGATTAGTTTGCAAGAAAAACTTTGATCCATTTGGAAAGAGGTGGCTACCAGTGACTCCTAAAAACATGCACTTAGATGTTCTATAGAAATTCCATGACACATCTGAGGCCAGACATTTTGGATTTATTAAGTCATATGATAGGATCCGCAAGAGATTTTTCTGGCCAGGTTTATTTAGGAGTGTCCGTCACTATGTGTCGCACTGTTGAGAGTGCCAGAGGAGAAAGGCAGTTCCTCAGAAACTACCTGGGTGACCCATACGAATTCCACCAGCTGAAACGCCTTTCTAGCATGTTGGGACTGACCTCCTCAGACGATTTCCAATGTCTGCTAGTGGCAATAGATGGATTATTGTTTGCACTGATTATATGACAGGCTATGCCATTACAAAAGCTGTGAAAACAGCTGAAGCATTCGAGGTAGCCAAATTCATCATGGAAGACATTGTATTAAAACACGGTGCCCCATTAACTATGGATCAAGGGAAAGTTTTTCAATCAAATCTTGTGACAGAGATAAACTGTCAGTACAACATTACTCATCACATGATGACTGCCTACCATCTGCAAACTAACAGGCTTACTGAATGCCTTAATAAGACATTGGCTGACATGCTATCAATGTTCACTAATGTTGAGCAGAGCAACTGGGATGAGGTGCTACCTTTTGTGATGTTTGCCTACAACACCACCAAAGAAGACACCACAGGATTTATGCAATTTTTCCTGGTGCATGGGTGTGCGGCGACTACGATGATGGACACTGTGTTTCCGTTACATCCTGATGATATGGACAATGACTACATCAGCCAGGTATTAACCAGAGCTGGGGAAGCTCGTCAGTTAGCTCGACTCCACATGCTGCAGGCTCAAGAAAACGTTCGCCAAAGGTATCACATGAGCCACTACCCTGTTGTCTACCAGCCTGGTGACCTCGTCTGAGTCTTCACTCCTGTTTGGAAGGTTGGTGTCTCTGAGAAGCTCCTCACAGGTGCTACTTTGGACCTTATAAGGTTGTAAAACAGTTATCTGATGTTACTTATGAAGTTGAAGATTTCAACCCTGACACGAGATGATGAAAGATCAGAGATATGGTCCACATTCTTTGAATGAAGCCCTATAAAGATCCTGCAGCCCAGGGTAAATTTGAAGCTCCAGCCACAGGCAACAAGCAGAAAGGTGACGAAGAGCATAGCAGCAAAGGAAGTTCTAAGAAGATCACCACCAGGGCAAACATCAGCCATCGGGAGTCGGAGTATGGAGGACCGATGACTCATTCCGGACTAGGAAGATGTAACACCAAGACGCTGTTCTCTTAAGGAGGGAGCAATGTCCACAGAAGAAGCTGAGTAGCAGTCACTGTGATTTAGTGGTTATGATACTAGATTGCTGCGTGGAGGGTCGTGAATTCAAAATTCACCTGAACTGTAAAATTTTAATTTCTATATTCGGTTTGAGTACAGTCTAGAAGTATCCACAAATTTCAAGAATCATTGTACTGGAATGTTCTGTAACTGTATATATACCATATGTGTTCTGGCTGGAGGCAGTTCACTCCACGCTCTTGTATGTGCAAGTGCTGAATAAACCTTCATTAAGTGTAGTTACTGTTCGTCATTCATCTAATTACACCTTCTTCTATGTGACAATATTACATACTCTGTCACTAATACTACAAAGCATACTCAGTGGCGAGAAGCAATGCTATTCAAAGCAAAAATACAAACAAGATGTAATAAACTTGAATACCAGTTCTGTCAAAAACTGCTAACATAGAATTCTGGGAATCCAGCAACTTTTTTCATTACTGCAAATTTTACTCTGATTTATAGTCTACTGAACATGAATTGGATTTACCTGATAACATACAGGGTGAGTCAGGAGAAATGTCACATAATTTATGATGTAATTCTATTTGTGAATATAAACTGAAAAAGTCCTATTAAAATGTGTCCATTTTTCAGTCATTATGGAACTGGAGTGGGTTGAAGACTACACATGCCCTTGAATGAATATGAAGACAAGTGTGAACATTACTTATCAAAATGCTGTGTAGGCACTCAGGTGAACAGAATAATGGTGGGGCAGATGACTGACCCATCCTACAAGAGGTGTTCAAAAAGTCCCCCATCCCTCTCAATGCACTTGTTGTCTCAGTGGAGGGTGTGTTGTATTGTGCATAAAACATCATCTCAACTGGCTTTAATGTGGGCAACAACACTGGTGATGCAAGCAAAAAGTTTTTCCTTGTATCTGCCTACATAGCATACACATCCTCCTTTAATTATCATCATACCACATGAGACAGTCACTGAGAACTTAACTTGGAATGTTATTTCCCCCATGTCATATGGGTTCTTTATCACCCATGTATGAGAACTGTGGGTGTTCACGATACCATTGGTGTAAATGTAGACTCATCTGTAAATAAAGAGTATTGCACAATGTCTCTCTGTACAGTCAACCATTCACAAAATTGTTGTCTGCGTAATCAGTCACCTGGCTGCAGATGTTGCATAGGCTGCACATGGAATTGGTACAAGCCCTTGGAATGTAACGTATGCCACACTCACTTTTATGGAATATCAGGCTGATGGCTAATGTGCCATGTACTGGTTGTGGGACTCCTTTGTACCAATTCAGTAATGTCTTCCCTTTCCTCAACTGACTGAATGGCCTCACATTCTGACATTACATTTATAATGGGTAGTATTCTGGATTCACATAATGTTTGAAAAACCCTGGGAAATATGCTGGCATAGGGGGTTCATCAATCAGGGAAACATTTCTGGTATTCCATGACAGCTGCATGGGCACTGTCATTACAGACCAGTATTCAAACATCATGTCTGTGTATTCTGAATGGGTGAACACATGTGGCATGTTGGTATTACAGACACAATGAAACTACTCGATTAAACATCACTCCAGCATGACATGCACATGGCCTCACAACTGCTCACTGATCCAACCCAGGATTGCACACTGGGTACACCTGCAGCTGTTGCCTTGGTGCAACAACAAAGAGCTCCTGCACCTCTTGTAGGGTGCGTCAGTCATCTGTCCTGCTATTATCCTGCCCACCATAGTGCCTACACAGCATTTCAGTAAGTAATATTCACACGTCTTCATATTCATTCATGGATGTGTGTAGTCTTTAACCCATTCCAGTTCCGTAACGATGAGAGATTGGACATTTTTTCAAAGGACTTTTTCATTTGATTTAAACATGTACAATCACTTCGCAAATTATGTGACATTCTTCCTGAATCACCATGTATAATCATAATATATTATTAACAGAGTCCACAGAATTAGACTAACGGTATGTTTTCGTGGTTTCAGTGAAAACAGTTACATTTTTGCACAGAATACTTTGACAACTGACTTACTCATTACTTAAATCCCTGGATCCTCTCCTTCATGATGGAATTTGATGGGCTTTACTGACATGATGTGTAAATGAATGAATGGAACTCCAGATGCAATTCAAGAATTTATGTATGGAACATTCACAAATAAATTCATTTTTCATATATTTTAACTTTCACATGTTAAAGGTGTTGTAGGAAGTTTATCGCATTTAAATTTACTTGTGCATAAAGGATTTCTTGTGGTACTTGCCCAAACTTTCCAGGGTGATTCCTTCACTGTCATCAGAGTTTGGACATGTCCCTTTTGCAGAATTATTCCAGAATTTTGCAGTTAGTGATTCAAAATAGCGGTCTTTCTGGAGATCAAGAATTCTGAAAGAATCAGAAAATTATTATCAGTGTTATCTGATATTAATTTATCAAATTATAGCTGTAATAAGAGTCTGCTATAAGAATCAAGTGGAGGATTTAGTTGATAACTAAATTTGTAATAATAGTAGCAAAAGGAAATTAAAGATGGAATATGAGTAGTCTTTTGATAGCTTACTCATTTTACAGATAATGACAGTAGGATAAAGAAATCTGCTGGTAGAAGACAAGCACTTTCTTACCCAACTGTTACTTTTTAACAAATATTTGAGGTTTATATAATTCATCAAAAATATATAATAATGAAATAATGACTGACTTCCTCATCAGTATGTCACATGACCTTGTTTAATTCATCAAATATCTGTACTAATGATATACTGACAGACATTCTCATAAATATGCCCCATGGACTTGTATATTCATATTTTGCAGTCATACGTGTTTGAGATCAAGTGCCCCAAGTAAACCTAGCTTTTTCATTCTTTGACCAAGCTAGCAATTATCTTTTCTTCCTGAGCATGCATCTAGTACATGTGTAAAAGTAATCGTTTACATGTCTAAAAGTGATCACTTTTGCATCTCAGCTCCAGTATACAATTATTAATATTCAATCCTAAAGTATTAATTGAAAATATGAGCCATCACCTGGGCTCTAATGCAGATTTCCTATTATTTTAATTTTAACTGAATCAACTACAGGTTCTTGGTGAAACATTGTAGATTAACTAAACAAACTCCATTTTCTGCCTTGTCTCTGGAACAAAGGTTTTCAGTGCACCTCTTCTGTAAATAAGGGTACAAAATAGCAACAAAAAGAATTTCAAGAACTTACCAAAAAAATCCTACATTCTACTTTTAAATCTGTCTTTCTGCTTCTCAATGCTTCCTCTATGCAGTGAGTAGCAGTCTTTTGTTTAACATACCTATATGATTTTAGTGCCTGACTGTTAGCACTCCAATACACGCAACAAAAACTAGCGTCACTCTCTTTGATCAGGTATGTGTAAACATGGACAAGTGTACATCAGAAAACTTTGATACTGACTATAGTGACCACCTTTCACAATTACTAACCATACCTGTAAACCACATTTTGACCAGTGTACAAAATATTATCCATTAAAGGAGTTATAGTCAGAAAAATATTGAACACTTCTAGTGTCTAATCAGCAAACAATTTTGGAGAGAAGTATACGATACCTCTATTACCAATGATAAGATGCGAATTTTTTTAAAATTTTCAATCATATGTTTGAGACAGCTTTTCCATACGGGAAAGTGATTTCCAGAAGCACAGACAGATTCAAAAACTGGATTACATCAGACATTAGATTATCGTGTAAAAGGAAGTAGAAACTTTTTCTGCACTGAAAAACTGACAGCAGTTCAGACTTTCTTAGTTATTTCAAAAAATACAAATTAGTTTTGAAATGTGTCACAAAATAGGCAAAAAATGACAAATGCGTTATGAACTCATCCAATAAAACTAAGTCCATGTGGGAAGATGTGCAGGTTCTTACGGGGAAGAAGACAACTCACAAAAATATTGTCGGCCAATGGCAAGAATGTCACTGACCCTAGGGCAGCTGCAAGCAACTTTGATTCTTATTATGCAACAGTTGCTGGAAAATTGGTGATTGAAACATTTGGTAATCCACCTAATACAACAATGAAAGAACTTTCATCTATTGAAATAAATAATATATCCATGTTCTTCAGTCTAGTGGGCCCAAGACAGCTCCTAAATACCATTATTTATTTATTTATTGTTCCGTGGGACCAAATTAAGGAGAAGTCTCCATGGTCATGGAATGAGTCAATACATGAAATTATAACACGATATTAGAAACAGATAAAATGAAATATAAAAAAACATATTCAGGTGACAAGTCGTAAGTTTAAATGAAGAAAATCAACAATGTAACACTGGAATTTGTTTAATTTTTTAGCTCTTCCAGGAGCTCCTCGACAGAATAGAAGGAGTGAGCCATGAGGAAACTCTTCAGTTTAGACTTAAATGAGTTTGGGCTACTGATAAGATTTTTGAGTTCTTGTGGTAGCTTATTGAAAATGGATGCAGCAGAATACTGCACTCCTTTCTGCACAAGAGTCAAGGAAGTGCATTCTACATGCAGATTTGATTTCTGCCTAGTATTAACTGAGTGAAAGCTGCTAACTCTTGGGAATAGGCTAATATTGCTAACAACAAACGACATTAAAGAAAATATATACTGTGAGGTCAATGTCAGAATTCCCAGATTTTTGAATAAGGGTCGACAAGAGGTTCTCGAACTTACACCACATATAGCTCGAACAGCCTGTTTTTGAGCCAAAAATACCCTTTTTGAATCAGAAGAATTACCCCAAAAAATACCATACGAAATAAGCGTATGAAAATATGCGAAGTAGACTACTTTTCATGTTGAAGTGTCACTTATTTCAGATACTGTTCTAATGGTAAATAAAGCAGCATTTAGCTTCTGAACAAGATCCTGGACATGGGCTTTCCACAACAGCTTACTATCTATCCGAACGCCTAGGAACTTGAACTGTTCTGTCTCACTTATAATATGCCTATTCTGTCTGATCAAAATATCTGTTCTTGTTGAATTGTGAGTTAGAAACTGTAAAAACTGAGTCTTACTGTGATTTAGCATCAAATTATTTTCCACAAGCCACGAACTTATTTCATGAACTACATTATTTGTTACTGTTTCAATATTACACACAAGATCCTTCACTATCAAGCTGGTGTCATCAGCAAACAGAAATATTTTTGAATCACCTGTAATACTAGAAGGCATATCATTTATATAAATAAGAAACAGCAGTGGCCCCAGCACCGACCCTTGGGGAACGCCCCACTTAACAGTGCCCCATTGGGACTGAACATCACTACCACTCTCAATATTGCGGAGAATTACCCTCTGCTTTCTGTTCTTAAAGTAAGAGGTGAACCAATTGTAAGCTACTCCCCTTACTCCATAATGGTCCAACTTCTGCAGTAATATTTTGTGGTCAACACAGTCAAAAGCCTTCGTTAAATCAAAGAAAACACCTAGCGTTCGCAACCTTTTATTTAATCCATCCAAAACCTCACAGAGAAAAGAGAATATAGCATTTTCAGTTGTTAAACCATTTCTAAAACCAAACTGAACATTTGACAGCAAATTATGTGAATTTAAATGCTCCAGTAACCATGTATATACAACCTTCTCGATAACTTTAGCAAACACCGATGGCATAGAAATAGGTCTAAAATTGTCAACATTATCAATGTCTCCCTTTTTATAAAGTGGCTTCACTACTGAGTACTTTAATCGGTCAGGAAACTGACCACTCCTAAAGGAAAAGTTACAGATATGGCTGAGAACTGGGCTAACATAGATAGAACAATACTTCAGTATTCTGCTAGATACCCCGTCATATCCATGAGAGTTCTTGCCATTAATTCATTGAAGAGTAATTATTAAACTGGTATTGATGATACTCCAGATTATATTATAAAAATAACAAAAAGACACATACTGGCTCCTTTATTAGACATATGCAATTCATCCTTATCATGTGGTGTCTTCCCACAACAATGGAAAGTGGCAAAAGTAATACCCCTGTATAAAAAAGGTGATCGGCAATGTATGGGTAACTATAGGCCTGTGTCACTACTGTCAAGGTTTTCAAAAATTATTGAAAAAGTGTTCTTTTCACAACTAACTACATTCTTCAACAAGAATAATATTATTTCCGGATGTCAACAGGGCTCCAGACCACAGAGGTCAACTGAAAAGTCATTTTCAACCTCATAAACTATCTTAAATACAGTGGACAATCTCAGAAAAATCTCAGATTTATTCTTGGACTTAAAAAAAGCTTTTCATGTGACTAATCATTCTGTGCTCCTCAGAAAGCTTGAACAGTATGTTGTAAGATGTCTGCCAAATTAGCGAATTAAATCATTTTTGAAATATCACTCTTAGGTAACTGAAATTAAGTATATGGAATGAAATGAACTCCAGGTACACCTTTCAGAACAATGTGGACTAAGTTATGGTATTCCACAGGACTGTTTCTGTTTTTGGTATACATGAATGATTTTCCACTACACATCAGGGATTCTGTACCAGTACTGTTTTCAGATGACACCAATCTAGTGATTGAAGGAAATAAAGAAGAAAATCTTACTGCATCTGCAAAAGATATTACAAAAGAAGTGTCTGAGTGGTTTGCCAGAAACAGGCTAAGAATGAATTTCCAAAAAACACAAGGCAGAGGAAAATTTTCACATCTGAAGGAAAAGAGTAATGTAAATGTACCCACTTTTCTTTGGTTTAGAATCTTTGATATAATGTGGCAGTCAGACAGAGATCTTTTCAATACAGTGTTACTCAATTTATATCTATTTTTGCTGAAACAATAAGAATATTGGTGGGTAATGGGAGTAAAACATGAAAAAAGATATTTTAGGAAAGGTCATGGTATATTAGTGTACAGTTTTTTCTAAAGATTGAACCAAATCCAGTCATAGTATTCTTCTTTCAAATACAGAAATATAAAGTACACAGTTGCTTATCTATGAACGTACAGAAAGCAGCAGTATACAGTGTAAATTACTGAGAGTAGCCAATATACAGTGAACTTACTGTCTGCTGATCTCTTCCTGCAAGTGGCTTCCTTGTTGTACTGCAATGGCATATGGTTGTTCAGCAAACATCTCCCCAACCTCAGTCAGGTTGCAGTTTTTGGACACCTCATACCTTATCTGAGCTGCATCATGAATGAATGCGAACTTACCTTCCTCCTGGTCAATGACCTACAACAGAAACCTCTTGTGGAACCAGGTAACAGCAATACAGTAGCAGTATGACAGTTATAGACTTTTGTGATTGTGTCTAAGATTAAAAAAATGTAAGCAAATTTTGTTATAAAATGTCTGCAAGACATGAAATTTGTTGATGTAATCATAACATTAGTATGTGGATGCCAGAAACAGAACAATCTAGGACAAGCATTTAATACTACTTCTGAATCTCTTATATGTGAAGGTTTTCTGCAGTTGGTATATATTGTTTCAAAAATGGGTTTTCCAGTATTAAATTAACAAGTCAGTTGGGTAATTCCACAACAATGTTTATTCATATGTCAATGACCTAATGAATGTGGAAAAGTCCGATCATCATAATCACATAGCAAAGAATATTTTAATGTTTTGAGTTCATTCATTCACATATCATGTTCCATGTATCCCACCATAAAGGAGGGCCTTGGGGGACATGGAGTCACAAGTCATATGTTAATTATCAGAGGATGCCACTGCAGACAGCTATGACAAATTATGACTAGTGCTGACCTGCTGGCATTGATAGTTATATGAATTGTCATTCTTCCAGGTTACCAGGCAACTACTCTGATAAATGCCATTGTTCCACTTCTTACGTGTTTCAGCTGGTGTTTCTTTCTAATGCAAAGCGTTTATGTGACTACATGAAACACTATCAGCTGCCTGTATACTGCCACAGTCAAAACCTCTTTAGTACAAACATTACAGTTACAGGAAATTTACATCCCCAATTTTAATGTTCTGTACATTACAGAAATAATGCCCCTTAATTCACCTTAAATTTTCAATTTACTGCCTGATCTCTACGGGTAGCTGCTTTCTGAACCCTATACAGGGTCTACAAAAAAATTAGTTTTACTTCTGTTACCAGTATCATAGTTGTGAACTGTAGTAGCTTTTCCTTTGTGACAGGATATAAAGAATGGATTATGAACATATGAATGAATATTAGGAAATGAAAATGGTCTATCATCAGCTAATTGAGAAACTATGGATATTAATTAATACAATTAGTTCCTTGCTTTTGCTTAAGGAATATTAAAGTTGTTTTTAATATGCAGATATCATTTGTCACCTCATTGTTTCTCTTTTGTCTCGATGGTGTGAATGGCTCTTCCTTCCTTATACCAGTAAATCCAGGTTTCTTGTGTTGTACTGTATCTTCATTGAGCTTATTACACATCTTTTGTATACGATGCACAAAAGATATTTGAAAACTCAACATATGATTTTGGAAAAGTTTTTCATTCTGTGCCTTGTCTTTTTCTCCTAAGAACTTCATACTGAAAGTATTTTTTCTTTTTGTTTTCTGGCAAAACTTGTTTTGATTGTTCCTGTTTTTGTATGTGGTATGTAGGTATCTTTTTTCACTTGTGAGTAGTATTTCAGTACTTATTTCACAATACTGATAAGGATATAGCCAAAATATAGAACACTTTAGAAAAACCTTGATGGGATTCATGATTTCTTCACATTAAGATGCAAACTTTTATGTTACTTACATTTGGTGACAAGCTAAATACTAACACAAGCACATATCCATTTATTCAGGTAATAAGTACTCTACAAGAATGCAAATAGTTCAAAAAATACTGATGCTTTAGTATTAAGTGGCAGCTACAATTAATTTATTTTCTGTTGGTTAAGTTTCCTATTTACTATCATTAATTTAAGTCTGACAGTAGGATATTAATGAGAAACAGTTCACTCTTTTATTAGTATGTAAAACTGTTGACAATGAATGCCTTACCATGTTCTCAAGAGCAATGACATTTAGAAAAATGTCATGGCTTTGAAAAAAGGTGAAATTTTTCTAGTTACATTATTTTGTTCCAGTTCATTTGTGCAAAAAACTTCTTTGTGTATAATCTGTCACTGCAGATGTCTACTCTATATACTCATGTATGTTGTTAGATCTATATCTATCCATATATTATATGACTAAAGGCTCATTTTATTATGAAATTTATTTCTGAGACTTACTTTAATATAAACTCTCCATAATAATTGCATTCTAGAATGAATCCTTCATTCTGCTATACAATGCACAGTTTTGATAATTCTTGAGAAATAAAGCAGTGACGATTGGTTGTGACTTGTGCATGGATATCTCGGTAGGTGCATTGCCCACAACAAGCAGAGGTCTGGTTTGTGTCCTAGTTTGGCATGCAGTTTAGTCTAGCAGTAAGTTCCAACAATACCCTGTATTATTAGATGGTATACCTTTTGGAAGCCAACAGATGCATTGGGCACTGGCCCTGCCTGGTCAATAGCTTGAAGGATATGCCCATACTGCTCCTTGATGGGGTAGTCCCATACCCTGTACTTAGACTGGTCACTTGAACTGTTCAGTGTGATGTCTTTCCAAACACTGTAAAGATGAAATAAGTTCACATTTCTGGCAAGTTGTGTAAATGATACACTATCTTACAGGAAAAGTGAAGCAGCCAGAAGACGTGGTTCTGAAGTGAATGCAACTTTGTACGCATACTCACCGTCGGTGGCTATGTAAATGAGTAGAGTCACAATACTCTGTGACAGGTTGAACAGCCACCAGAGTGCATTAGTGTTGTTCATGTTCAGTGTTGTTACCAGGTCTGGTAGGATATATAAGGGGCATGAGCAGCATCAGATGTTGAGTGATAACTGAAGGACACAGAGATGCCACATACTCGTGTGAGACAGCTTTATCAGAATCTGACAGATTTTGGAAGGGGCCTCACTGTGGATCTCCATTTGGCTGGCTGGTCAAATTGTGCCATATCCAGATTTGTGAGGCATTTGAATGTGACAGTGGCTCAATGGTGAACTGTATGAGAACATGAGGGCAGGCATACTCATAATCAAGAACCAAGCACAACATAAACCCCTCACTCCTACACCTGCCACCAAAAACAAGTGATGGACTCCCTACAACATTCTGAGCTATCCCATACCATTGATCGGAGACTAGTGGCAGCTGGAATAGGGAATTACAGTCCCATGTGTAGAGTGCCATTAACACAATAATACAAATGGCTGTGTCTGGAGTGGTGGCAAGAATGGGAAGCAAGGACTGCTGTGAAATGTGTCTCATTGTGTTCTGTGATGAGTCGTGTTTCTGGACTACCCTACATGAGCATCGTCAGATAGTATGGAGGTTACCTACTGAGAGATCCCATTCTTCCAATGTTTGGAGAGGCACAGAGGTGATACTGTTGGCGTAATAGAGTGGGGAATCGTGGGGCACGACTTCAGGTTGCAGCTGGTAGTGATCGAGTGAACTCTTAACTTTACACTGGTATGTCCCAGATGTCTATTGTCTTCATGTATTACCTCTCATGTGATAAAATTGCAGTGCCATTTTTCAACAGGACAATGATCATCCAAAGATAGCCCATGTGTCTGTGAACTGCCTGCAAGATTTTGAGGTATTTCCATGACCAGTAAGATCCCCAGATCTGTCCCTTATAGAACATGTTTGAGACTAGCTCAGATGTCAACTCGGTCAACAGTTGTGGGTCAGCTTGCCAGAGGTGAGGATACAACAGCTCTATGACAGCCTTCCCAACCAAATCGTTGCAGTGCACCCAGCATAGAGGGGCTGCAACATTATACTGACAAGTGGGCTTGTACGGTCAATTATCTTTTGTAAATTTGACAGTTTTGTAATTAGTGCAATAACATTACATACTCTCTCAAACCTCAAACCATGAAGTTTCATTTTGTTTTCCTCCCTTCCTGGGCACTTCACTTTTTTGTCAAGCAAAATGGTATTATATCTAATTAAGAACTAGTACTTTTGTCATTTCACTGATGGGGAACAACAGTGAGCGCAATTTTCTACACTCAATAATGTTTGTTGCAATAAAATTCTACCATAAAATACAGGGTGTACATAAAGTACACAAGAACCAAACATTGTTCAGATATCATACATATGTCATTTTGAAGAGAAACCCTGAAATTTTTTTTTCATGTATACCATCACAGCGTAGTTTGGTAATTTGCCGATAGTCAGCACTAGTTGCAAACATGGAGCTGTCACATTGACAGATTGGCCGTGCTACAGAAGGGGATAGCTGTTTCATGGAATGGCTTCCCCGATCACCAGATCTCACTCCGTTTGACTTTTTTCTTTGGGGACACTTTAAAGATCTGGTGTATTTACTGCCTCTACTACATGATGTAGCAGAGTTTCAGGAGAGAATACGGAGAAGTGACTACCACAGTCGACGATGCCATGCTGGGATGGGTATGGCAAGAATTCGATTATGGTATTGATGTCTGCTGGGTCACTCATGGTTTGCATATCGAATGATTGTAAAAAAACTTTGCAGAGTTTCTCTTCAAAATGCAATGTGTATGACATCTGTACTATGTTTAGTTATGGTGCTATAAATAATTGAAAGCATTCCCGGACTTTATGTACACCCTGTATATCAACAGCTAAACTGTGTTTGTCTTATCAGTCATTTTCAATAACCATTGAATAATACTTTTGTGTCCAGTGACTAAGCAGAGAAATGTCAAATTATGGTTCCAAATGCTTGGGGTTAGATCCCTCATTAATAAAAGAATTTTTCTTCACCTTTAAACTCTGAAAATTCATCGTTTATGTGGATCTGATTCCATATCAAACTGAAAGTTTCTCTATAACTGACTGATTAGGTTAGCTCACACAGGTTGGAGGAAGGTGGAGGCATACCATCTGCAGAACAAACATGTCTCATAAAGCACTGTGATATTCACCCTTTTGATTGAGGACAAGTTTATATCTTTTTACTAATTAGTCAGAGTCAGTCAGACAAAAACAAGACATCAAGGAACATTGAAACAAAAATGGAAAAAAATGAATATCTTGTTTTGTAATGTTATGCTGACACTCTAGCTCTGGTGACTGGATGATATACGCACTGAAAGCAACTTATCAAGTGAACTTATTACAGATTTCAAATGTGAAGTAACAGTAGCGAAGGCAAGTATTACAGGTATGTTGAACCTGGTTAATCAGATCATGCAGTTGTAATACTGAATGAAAAACTTACTACCTGTACTGGAAACTCATGTGATTGTGATGCGAATTGTTCTAATTAACTTTTCTGAAAAATATCTTGCATAGTTAGATAGAGAAACGACTCATGAGGGCAATGTGTAGGGTCACCATCTGTTTAAAGTCAAAAGTCAGGACACTTCAATCAAAAAGTTGCAGTTGACTAAAAATGTGCAGTTCTTAATAATGTTTATCTGTTTTTATCCTCACATCAAAACTAAACTACAAATACTATACTTGAAACTTAAAATATTTAAAAGTTAACAGTATTTACCCTACACATAGGTGAAAATCAATGTGACAGGTCTGTCACTTAATAGATGTACTTGTCATATGGTGTGCATTTTGTATTTCCAATTAATTTACTGAGCATTTTAAACATGAATTGGGCTTTGGAAACCCTAAGATCACTGTACAGTAATATTAATAATGTTTTGCACTTATAGGACAGCAAAAGTATGAAAGATCAATAGTTATTCACTCAGTCGCTTCATAAATACAACTGCTTCTTCAACACTTGCTACAGTATTATGAAAATGAGATGGTGAAACAACTAACTTTTAAAGCCGTTGTCTTGTTGCTCTTACATGTATTTTCACATATTGACTTTGGCTACCAATAATGAGATGAAATATTTAAGAACATGAAATTAAAATTTACACAGTCATATCTCAGACACAGATCTCAGATTGTAGAGCACGCCACTGTTAATTCAGATAAAAAAAAAAAGGTTTGTTTCTTTTAGGAGTACTCCAGGGCAGCATCACTTTTTCTCATATATCTGGACAATTTACTGTTACAGTATGATACAGCCAAAATGCAGATGATTCATGTCTAGTTAGAGTGATTTTTAAAACTCATTAAATTCTGCTATTGATAAAATCGTAAAAACTACTGAGACTTGGTTCAGTGAAAATAAATTTACACTGAATGCAAAGAAAACAAGATGAGACTCAAATGTCTCAAGGAAAATTTAATTATATCAAATTACACACAGCTTGGTAAAATGATTCAGGGTGAAGACAATGTAGAACTGGCGGACAGACTAAAAGGAAGAATACAGTTTGCAAAACTGTTAGGAACGTGTGTAGCTAAAGCTATGAATTGGGAAGACAATGTAAGATTCCTTACACAAAGACTTAAATCAGTCCTTTTTGCACTGAGAGCTACTGTAAATATTTGCACATTAGAAGGCATCAGAATGGCATACTTTGGAATGTCGAAACCTAATTTAAAATAAGTTTGTCTTACAAAAATGGGCCATTCGAATAATTACCCACAGTCCTACACATACTCACCACAGGCCTATTTTCAGAAAATTAGAAATACTTAATCTGCCATCGCTCTATGTTTTTAAATGTGTACTCTCTTAACCAAAGCAAATCTAAGCAATCTGCACAAAAATGCTGACTGTCACATTTAGAACACAAGAACAGGGATGATCTCCTTGTAGAACAAATAAAAGGAGCACAAACTCAGAAGCATGTAAGCTATATGGGTATTAAGCTCTACAGTTCATTGCCTCAATACATTAAAGAGTTGAAGGATGATATAAATTTTGGATTAGAATTTAGAAAATTTTTAATTGCTAGATGTTGCTGCTCAGCGAATGAATATCTTGAAAATCAAGAAAATGATTTTATAAACTAAGCTCCAATATATGAATGCAGTTGTATGACAAATTCTGTGACAAGTTTCTATCTTTGTATGATTCAGTTTATACTATACTACTTCACTATCTATATTACTTTTTATTCTACATACAGTTATTACTGGAGAACAAATTATTATTCGCCATTCAAACACAAAGAAATTGTTAATTCACTGGTGTATGTTGTAACAAATTTCCTTTTGCATATTCCATATTTTTTAATTTCTATGTGTAACAAGTCCAATACCGTTTGTATGATGACACGGATGCTAAAGAAATAAAGAAACAAAAAAGTATAAAAAAGTAAGACTGTGAAAGTACCTAAACCAAAAAAGTAGGGATTTAGGAGAGTCCCGGCATAATCATGTAGAGACACTGGGCAATTATAGAAAATTATTAGTTTCCCATGCGCTCTGCAACTGTTTGTTCAATTTTGTCCACTAAATAAAGTTCTACAGAGCAATGGGAGCGGCCTTTCCATTAATTGTACAAAAGTAGGGACGATCCCCACAAAACAGGGACTGTTGGCAATCCTACAATATGTAAGGTCTCTCTTTGTGGGATGCAGACCTGAACTTGTCGATCAAGTTAACATAAGAGGATGTAACCAGTTACTGTTACAGCATGAGTGAATGAAACGGAATGAATATTTTCGACAAGTGGTGTTCCACCACTGTTTTAAAGAACGTTTTCATATTTAGGCCAGTCCTTGCGATTCTGTCCTCACACCATTCCTTCAGCTATAGTTTTCAGCAATGACTAAAAGAGTAAGATGTGCCCAATGATTCTACTTCTTCGATTCAGAATGTCCTTTATTAGCATTGTTTTGTTGACTTGTTGCAGGACATCTTCATTACTTACTGGACCACTCAATCTGCTCTTCAGCACTCTCGAATACCATCACATGTCACAGGATTTTTATTGTTTGGTTCTGTCTTCATTGATGTCAGTGCTTTGACCCTTACAGTGCTATACTCCTAACAAAGCTTTTCATGAAATTTTTCTGATCCCAATGGTTATATTTTTTGAAGTTATCAGCTGTTTCTCTTTGTTGAAAGAGGAACTGGTTGTTACTATCTCATTGTTTAGTGGCATACATTAGTGTCAAGTGAGACCTCAAGTAGAGTGCGCGCAGAGTAACATGGCCGGCAGATGCACAATCGGCAGGGCACGTGTGAGGAGAGCGGTAGTGGTGGTGGGTACAGGCAGGCGCTGTAGGGGAAATCCCGAGCGCTGGAGGAGAGCTGCAGTTCTGAAATGAAGCTGAAGCTCACATTTTTTTTGTAAATATTAAGTGGAACCTTTCCATGCCCACACTTGTATGGTGACCATTAAACAGTTCTGTCACCTTTGCTTTGGTTAGTATCCCAAAGGAATTCCGCTCAAAATACAGCAAAAGCAGCGATTTCATTTCGCCTTGCTTGTTAACCGTTTATAACTTTCAGAGAAGCGTTATGAACGGCGAATTTTAAGTAAAACCCACACATTTTACTTGTTGTCATGTTAAAATT
Source organism: Schistocerca americana (assembly GCF_021461395.2). NCBI lineage: Eukaryota > Metazoa > Arthropoda > Insecta > Orthoptera > Acrididae > Schistocerca > Schistocerca americana. The sequence goes on along the minus strand of NC_060119.1, from coordinate 1,160,611,630 downwards.
TCCTTCTTCTGCCACAACACAGCTGAGTTTATACAGTGTCACCTCAGCAACATGTTGTGTAGACGTAATTGCGAGAGAATACTGAAACAGTGATCTGTTAAGTTTACTAAATGAGGAACTGAGGAAAAGTAAGCTCAATAATTGATGAAAAAGCACGCCCTCGGTACAAAAATAAATGTGTTATGTCTTCAATAATGTTGTTCTAAAATCCGTAGCATCTCCCTCGTTTCACCAGCTATCTATGACGCTAAAAATCACATTCTTTCATCAAAAGGGTCTATAGTTAGTGGAATAACACGATAGATAACGAAGTTTTGCATACTAACCATAAGGCAAAATGCTCTCCTGTTTACGTGCAATCATTTGTCAAAATCTCATTTTAAGATTTCAGACCGTTTATGAAATATGGGAAATGCGGATATTTCACTCTGGCTTCATCGCAGGCGTAAACGACTGTAAATGAGTGTGGTACATCAGATCAGTTTTCTCGAGATTGGTGACACAGGCCTGCACCCGAGTCTAAAGCACAATTCAGTATGTTAGCTAAATTTCATATGCAGCAACATATTATGTTATATGCATCAAAAGCAAAATCATAGCGATCACTATTTACCAGAGCAACCTTTTTTGAATTTGATGCAGTCTCTTACTTACATGCAAATATCACAATAACTATGACCATTAACGAAATGATAGGTACATCATAATGAAGTTGACATACAAAGCTATGAGCAATGGAAAAATGAATTTTTTTGCAGAACTGTTTCTCTAAACCTGTGTGCCAAAGATTCAGGGCATGCGCCTAGATTGTCGTCACCGGCCTGCTCAGAGCAGACAAAGACTGTTGGCCGCCCTTCCTAACAAATGAAGGAATTCGCCCAGCGCTTTGGACGAAAGTTTGTCACTACGTGTCGGCCACCGTATCCTGTACAGAGTCTTATCTGGTGTTTAGTGACCACGTAGGCCGTGGAGCAATGCTTTCGTACTGTCCTCATCGGAAAGCAAAATAGCTAACAACTTAACGAACAGAAAAATCGGTTTGTTGAAACTGAGTGAAGTTCCGGTTAACACCTAACATCCTTCAAATTTCATTGACCTATATAGGTGTCTAGGGTTGAGTCGATATTAGTTGATCCATGACATTTGGAGAGGCTGGGCAGAGGAGCTTCGTGGCCCTACCTCAACCAATAACGTAACGTGACTCTGTAAACGTCTCTATGACAATGCGTGAATGTTTTCACAGCTCTTTAGATGGCTACTGTTTTCGGCTGCAGCCGTTAGTGCTTCACGGAAAAAAGCTGGCAGCAGCACTGTGAGCTGTGAGGAAAATTCTTAAACCGCCTCGAGGATAGGCAGCGGCGGCTGCCGTTTAAGAGCACAAGAGCACGTGAACACCTTATTTTGGGGAACCTTGTGGAGTTGTTTATTTTTCTTTGAATGATGTTAAATGTAGCATAGATACGGGAATCTGAAACATCCCATGCTGTGCTACATCACCACTCCTCTATACTCTGTGAAACTTGGCACCCCAGTCGCTAGCACATCTTCAGTTTGCATGATGTAATTGCCTTATGAGTGTGACCCACGCGAAAGACAGGTTGTGGCGTCTAAGTCACAGCACATGACCCTGCAGGTCTTACGAGTGCCAGCAGCCATCTATGGTGGGGGACCAGTAAAACAAGTTTTGCATCAACCCAGTTCCCAGAACTCCTGAAGATAGACGTTGACTGTAGATATTGTATCACAGACACAGTCCCTTTGACTGTTCAGAGATGTCACTAAACCCTCCCAAAGATGTAAACAACCATGCATGAGGAGCGCCTATGAGACCTAGGGGGTGCGACAGCCGATCAGTTCCAGTCATTCCACCAGGAAGGAGGTATACAGCTCGTGTTGTCTGTAGTTCAACCATGCCTTGACAGTCAATACCGCGGTTCGATCGCGTCCGCTTTGTTACTTTATGCCAGGAAGGGCTCTCAACAAGGGAAGTGTCGAGGCGCCTTGGAGTGAACCAAAGCGATGCTGTTCGGACATGGAGGAGATACAGAGAGACAGGAACTGTTGATGAAATGCCTCGCTCAGGCCGCCGAGGGCTACTACTGCAGTGGATGACCGCTGCCTACGGATAATGGCTCGGAGGAACCCTGACAGCAACGCCACCATGTTGAATAATGCTTTTCGTGCAGCCACAGGACGTCGTGTTACAATTCAAACTGTGCGCAATAGGCTGCATGATGCGCAATCGCACTCCCGACGTCCATGGCGAGGTCCATCTTTGCAGCCACGACACCATGCAGCTGGGTACAGATGGGCCCAACAAAGTGCCACATGGACCTCTCAGGATTGGCATCACGTTCTCTTCACCGATGAATGTTGCATATGCCTCCAACCAGACAATCGTCGGATACGTGTTTGGAGGCAACCCGGCCAGGCTGTACGCTTTACACACGCTGTCCAGCGAGTGCAGCAAGGTGGAGGTTCCCTGCTGTTTTGGGGTGGCATTATTTGGGGCCGGGATACGCCGCTGGTGGTCATGGAAGACGCAGTAGTGGCTGCACAATACGCGAATGCAATCCTCCGACCGATAGTGCAACCATATCGACAGCATATTGGCGAGGCATTCGTCTTCATGGACGACAATTTGAGCCCCCATCGTGCACATCTTGTGAATGACTTTCTTCAGGATAGCGACATCGCTCGCCTAGAGCGGCCAGCAAGTTCTCCAGACATGAACCCTATCGAACATGCCCGGGATAGATTGAAAAGGGCTGTTTATGGACGACGTGACCCACCAACCACTCTGAGGGATCTACGCCGAATCGCCGTTGAGGAGTGGGACAATCTGGACCAACTTGTGGATAGTATGCCACGACGAATACAGGCATGCACCAATGCAAGAGGATGTGGTACTGGGTATTGGAAGTATTGGTGTGTACAGTAATCTAGACCACCACCTCTGAAGGTCTCGCTGTATGGTGGTACAACATGCAATGTGTGGTTTTCACGAGCAATAAGAAGGGCGGAGATGATGTTTATGTTGACCTCTATTTCAGTTTTCTGTACAGGTTCCAGAACTCTCGCAACCGAGGTGATGCAAAACTTTTTTTGATGTGTGTATTTCAGAAGAGTTTTAATAATTCTTGAGTGCATGTTTAAATGCATGCACGTTCTCGATAGCACACGACAAATTTAAGACCTTTAGTGGGCATCATTTCAATTAAATATTAATTTCCTGTGGGTTGTGCACAAAGCTAAGCATTCGCGAAATGTGGTGACAAGCTGACAAGACATCACAAGTTCGTTGCAGGGCCCAAATGTCTCGTTGTCCCTGCTTATGTTTCAAATACAAACTAGCCCTAACCAGTCACCTACAAGTTTACATCAATAGATGGTAGCACACTACAGCAGACTTTTATCCCTATTCGCTTGGCATAAATCTCACTAGATGATAGCACACTCGTCAGATATGCCATTTCACTCACTATACCACAAAATTAGATCATGTGTCAGTGTATGTTATAATTGTGCTAATCGAAAAACCCATTTTGTGGGATTCTGAATGAGTTACAGCATGTTAAGTTTTGGATTTTATCATACAGTTATCCATTTGTATTTCTAAGAGGAGAGTGCACCGGTTTAGAGGGTTTCTTTCACATTTAGTCAAGCGAACATGTTGACAGATATTACTACTTGAATTTAATGATTTCTACAAACGGCAATTTGTGTTTCAAGTTGGTTGTTTACTGCGCAGGAATGAGCTTTCGTGTGCAGTGTCAACATGAACTCTGTTGAATCTCTTGTAAGTGCTGACAGAAAAGTACACTGATCAGATAGAACATTATGACCGTCGTCCTTGCTGTCATTGTGTAGAATAGTGAAGGCGCGCGATCTATCTGAGTTTGACCGAGGGCAAATTATGATGGCCCGGAGGCTCAGCACGAGCATTTCAGAAACTGAACGACTTGTTGGGTACTTGAGGAGTGCTGTGGTGACTGTCTTCAACACTTGAGGAAACCAAGGTGAAACCATGGCCAGACGTCGTGGGGTTGGCTGGCCATTCCTCATCACAGATGGCGGAACTAATTTCAGACTTCAATGCTGCGCAGAGTACAAGTGTATCTGAACACACAGTGCACCAGACACTCCTAATGATGGGCTTCCACAATTGACAACCCATGTATGTGCCAATGTTAACACCACAACATCGGCAACTACAACTGAAATGGGTACATGACCATTGGCACTGGACGCTGGCGCAGTGGCAGAGAGTTGTATGGTCTGATGAATACTGATACGTCCACATCATGCCCATGGGAGGGTGCGAATCCGTCATTTTCCAAGGGAACAGCTCCTTGGCACTTGCACTGCGGGACAGAGAGAAGCTGGCGGCGGCTCTGTTATGCTCTGTGGAACATTCACACGGGCATCCGTATCTCCAGTGGAACTCGTACAAGGTACCATGACGGCCAAGGAGTATCGTTCACTGGTTGCAGACTACGTACATCCCTTCATGACGATCATGTTTCCCGACGGCAGTGGCATTTTTCAGCAGGATAATGCGACATGTCACAAGGCCAGGAATGTGATGGAGTGGTTCGAGAAACACAGTGGCGAGTTCCAAATGATGTGCTGGTCCCCCAAATTGCCAGATCGGGAAACATGATCGTCATGAAGCGATGTACGTCGTCTGCAACCAGTGAACGATACTCCTTGGCCACCATGGTACGAGTTACACTGGACATATGGATACCCAAGTGAATGTTCCACAGAGCATGGATCACTGCCGATCGAACATATCTGGTATGTGATTGAACTTGGCGTCAGACTTCTTGGCTCTCCTGCCCGGAATTTGCGGACTTGTGTGGCAAGGCCTCATTACCTCCATGCCACGACGCATAACTGCTATTATCCGTGCCACAGTTGGACATACCAGCTGTTAGGTAGTTGGTTATAATGTTCTGGCTGATTTGTTAAGTGCTGAAGGTACAATGTTCTTAAAGTACTCTCATCGGGAAGAGACTTTCAAGAACATGCCATCACCCAGCACAACGGAAATCCGTGCTCACTACTCTTGTCTGCAGAGCTCATGACATATGCGACAAGGACGGTTTATCTACTGAGATTCAGCACCTGAAGAAAACCTTGCAGAAGAATGGATACACCGAAACGCAGATTAGACGCGCTCTCAAGATGAGCAAGAAGAAGAAGGAGACGGACCTTCAGGAAGAAGAGAACAATAAAGGTCTGCCGTTCCTCCCGTACGCAGGGCCGCCCACGGTCAAGATTGCCAGGATACTGGAGAAGAACAACATAAAAACCATCTTCCATCCTCCAGCAAAAATCAGAAATATGCTGGGCTCAATGAAGGACAACCTGGGTCTAAGAACACCGAGTGTCTACAGTATTTCCCGTGAATTTGGGAAACAATATATGGGACAGACACAGCGCTGCGTAACACATCGCATCTCTGAACATGTGAGAAGCGTCTACCACGGACAAAAAGAAAAATCCGCGGTAGCGGAGCACAGCCTCAGTGAAAAACACACGTTTCAACTTGAAGAAACCAAGAGACTGTGAAGAGCGAAAGGTTTCTGGGACTCTATTATTAAAGAGGCAGAGGAGGTACGGATCAGTGATAACCTGGTCAATCGGGATAGTGGATTCCAATTCAGCAGCGCGTGGAACACAACATTATCGAGAATGAGACGAGAGCGCACCGATGGAGGCAGGTCGGTGGTGGCGGATGGAATAAACAGGTCGCACCGAGACGAGACGCCAGGAACCGGCGCCCGCGGCTCCCCCCCCCCCCCCTCCCACCCAACACTACCACGGACCACCGCGCCGATTCCACTCGCGTCTGATTGGTCCGACCGGCGCCGAGGATGCAGAGAAGCTCGTAGTCCAGCGGATATAAAGTTCCGGACGGGACGTTAACCCAAAAAATGGAGGTAGGCCCGACGTGTTAGACATAGCTCTCACCAGGAGGATTACGGGGTTTGTGACCGCGAGGACAATCAACAGAATGTCCTCCGACCACAACCCAGTGATTCTAGAGGTCGACGTGGGAGAATGGGTAGCACTCCCACGGTACCAGACGTCTTACAAACGCACAAACTGGGAGCGATACCGAGAAACTGTCGCCTCTGATATCGCTCGCGCTCCGCCACCTACTGCCGAAACAGTAGAGCAAGCGCTACAAGACCTAACAGGTATCATCCTGCAGGCAGCAAAAGAGGCCACCCCTCCACAAAGGGATGGCCCGCCGCCGCAAATACAGCTCCCGGAACACTTGCTAGCTCAAATTCGACGTAAGAACAGAGTGGCAAAAGAGTGGAAGATAACCAGAAACCAGGCCACAAGGAGGCTGCTCAATCGTCTACAGAGAGAGTTGAAGGTAGCGCTCAATGAGCACAGAAACCAGCAATGGCAAAACCGCCTCACAGCCCTCAAAGTAGACGATCACACACTTTGGCACGCAACCAAACAATTCACAAAAAGACGCGCTAGGATGCCGCCACTGCACGGCGAGCGGGATCTGGCCTACAGCCATACTGAAAAGGCCAACGCCCTCGCCGACACTTTCGAGAAGCAGTTCCAAGCGGCAGAACCCCAGGATGATGAGCATGAAAGAGTGGTCCGTCGTCAACTGGCTGTCTTCCTCAATGCTGAGGAGGACCCAGAGGACGAACCCACAGTTTTTGCCCCTGAAGACGTGGCAAAAGTAATTAGGTCTCTCCCCTCTAAAAAGGCGCCAGGATATGACAGTGTCACCAACCAGTTGGTCAAAAACCTCCCACCCACGGCGATCGAACACCTTGCGAACGTCTTAAACGAGATTACTCGTACCCGCGAGTTCCCAGCTTGCTGGAAACACGCGGAAGTGGTCGCGATACACAAACCAGGGAAAGACCCTCTATTCCCGCAGCACTACAGGCCGATTAGCCTCTTGCCAACTCTCAGCAAGATCTATGAGCGCCTCCTGCTAAGACCCATACAGGAACATATTACCAGAGAGCAGGCGCGGCTCGTGGTTTCTATATTGGGGAAGGCTGCGGCATTTATCAATCGGAGCCAATATAGACCTCTGGTTACGTTACAGATTAGTCTGACATAAACAACTAAGAATTCAGGGGGAGGGGGGTGGGCAGATCACTCTCTACCCATAATTTTACGTACTGTGCCTTCTATAATCAGGTATTTATTAAATATCATTAGAGGCTAACTTCGAGTTAAAATCTTTGGTTAGTGTTTTTATACGTCATCATTACATTTTCTGACACTTTGCAGCAAATCATATGAAAAGACGCGTTTCGGAGAGATCTTTAATGCGATGAATGTTAACTTTGCGGCTGCTTAATATTTTTGGTGTTTTCAGTTCTAAATTTAAGGCGTTTATTGTAGTTTACCTCCAAAGCTCGAAGTTAAATGTTTTTCGCTGGAATTATGTTTTTTCACCTTTGCGTGAAAATTCTTTAAGTCAGTGATACCAGCTTCAGTCCAGGCACTGTCAGTACTATTTGTACGAAGACAGGTGAAACAGAAAAATGCATTTTTCACTTCACAACCACACAACCACTCGGCTGCATCGTACATTGCTCTATTAAAACTGCGGTTGTATCCTTGCCTAGATTTGCACTGTTTCTGTTCTTGATTGATCGTTAGATCGGGTCTGGGTGCACAAAGTTCTTTCACTTGCATCCTATGGCCGTGTTCCAAGTTTTTACCTATTGAATTGCACACTGAATTCATATTGCGCTGGTTTCACAAGCAAGTAAAACTCACTAAAATCTTGCAAAATACACTCCGAAAAAGAAACTTGCTAATATCACACGTATCAACAAAACCAGTCAGCATCAGCAAGCAAGGAAAGTAAAGTCACGGGACAAATTTCGCGCGCTTTGTCCTCTAATCACTTATGAAACTCTCGCTAGATGGCAGTACTGTTGTTACGGTTAGAGAGCCTGTAGTTACGGTAGTCTAGTGCACTCTGGAGGGATATTTGCAAACTTATTCTAAATGTGGATAAAATAGCCAATGGTAGAAACAAAACAACAATGTAAAACATTATCAAAACAATAATACTAAACGTCGATTAATGACGCATCGAAGCGTAGTAGAGATGTGCAGAGACAGAGATTGGATAGCGAAGTTTCGGCCACTCTGCATTCCTTTATTACATAGATAGTGGAACGTGAAAAACGTGTGGTGGTTGGTATGACACCCTTAGGCTGCAAGCTCTGAGCCTTCGGGTCGCCCATAAAGAGCGGTACTATGTAGAAGCCACGCCCCCAAACCGCTACTACATGCAGCTTACGGACTTCCAAGGCGCAGCCTAAACACTACTAACCGTTCCGAAAACATCTATCGATACAAACAGTTCCAAAAACGTTGACCGTCGTTATTTTAATCGGAGTGGGAAATGTGCGAAATTCTTCCTGATAATTTAAATTTTGTAATATGTTCTTGCGAAATTTACTTTAACATATATTTTGGGGCGGCTCCGCCTCAGAGCCTTTAATTACGAGCCGCGCCTGCCAGAGAGCAACTTCTGCCGGATTTCCAATTCGGATTCCGGCAGAACCACTCTGCCCCACAACAGATCATGAGAGTGGTTGAAGCAGCCACAGAGGGCTTCAACCACAGATGCTACTGCGGGGTAGTGCTACTAGACGTAGCCAAAGCCTTTGACTCAGTATGGCATAGAGGGCTACTCTACAAGTTGTACACACAAGGGTTCCCCGGGAGCATAGTTAAGCAGATCAAAAGCTATCTCTCGAACAGAACTTTCTCTGTCAAAGTAGAAACAGCCACCTCCACCAAGAGGCGTATTCGTGCTGAGGTGCCACAGGGATCGGTCCTGGGGCCCGTTTTGTACAGTCTGTACACTGCGGACACACCAACGGCCCCCCTGGTGCACACCGCTCAGTACGCTGACGATACAGCCTTCTACACAAGAAACGCGAACAAGGACCTGGTCATCCGTAGGCTTCAAAGGGTTTTAGATGACACAGAAACTTGGGCCCGTCGCTGGCGAATCACCATCAACTCCGAAAAGACGCAGGCTATGCTGATTACCCGTAGGCTCGGAAGGCGCGAACCTCCTCAACGCCCTCCCCTCCACCTTCACCTAAACGGAACCCAACTCCCCTGGCGCAGAACCGCCAAGTATCTTGGCGTAACCTTGGACTCTCGTCTTACGTGGAAACCCCACACAGACGAGGTCCATAGGAAGGTATGCGCCAGAATGTCCATCCTGTACCCAATCCTCAACTCATCCAGCTCCCTTCCCTGCTCAGTAGGAGTGAACGTATACCAGACCCTGATCCGGCCAGTCATGGAATACGCGTGTCCTGTCTGGGGATACGCGGCGAAGCAGCACCTGGACAAACTTCAGAGGCTGCAGAACCGCGCCCTCAGGAGGGCACTGCGTTTACCTCTTGGATTCCCCATTGACGATTTGCATGCCGCTGCTGAAATCCCACTCCTGAGAGAGCGTTTTCAAGACCTGGTAAGGGCCTTCTATGAAGGTTCTTCGAGGTCGGGAAACGCCCTCATCCACTCCCTAGGTCGGTATGACATGTCCCGCGATAAACACAATCGCCCCATGACGATCTTTGACGGCTAAGTCGAAGAGAAAATCCCAATATCAATTCCCAAATCCTGCTCCTACCCAAATTACTACAATTATCTCGCCAAATCTCAGGCAAGTACCAGACGCACACAGAACAATCATCACATTTCCCAGACACCAAAAAGTACAGAAATAATCACACACACAAGTGCACAGGGGAGTAAAAGCCGAAAAGCTACGAACTCCCCCTCACACTTCCCCAAAGAGGGGAAAGTAATAGATGAGAGCAGCGTAACCCGACACTTCGCTTGAAGATGGCAAGTAAGAAACTGTCAATCCGAGAAGATTTTATCATCGAGATTCGCCGAGAAAGCCTGCATTCTCATATAATTTATTACCTGATGTTTTTTGCACTGCACCACTACGTGGACTACCCCTGAAGTATAGACTACCCGTTTTGCGCCCCCACTTCAACACCTGATGTGCTGCCCTGGGGAAAGTAAGCATTAATGGCTTGCTCTTGCTACATGTTCTTGGAGGTACTAACCAACCTAAAAATATACTACTCGTAATAGATATAATTATTGCTCTGCAAATGAAGTAAATGCCGTTGTAATGTGTTCAGTACACTGTCCACAGTCACCAAGAAATATATCTACACTTGCGCCCGTTACACCCCGTATATGCAGTGTGGATCACAATTAGCCGCGATAAACTGACATTTTGAACTACCGTCCTGGTTAGTAAAAATCTGATACTGCTCATTTTGGATTTCACCATCTTGGGATGCAGACAAGGAAGGAAAATTAAACAAGCAGAAGAGCACTACAAGTTTCGCAAGCTACACTCTTCACTGAGTGTGGCGCACCGAACCTCAGACTGCTTCTGCCAGTGGAGTGGTCACGAGACAGGCACCCTATAAACAATCTGCGTGGCGACTATTACCAGAAATGACGTCCATATCTCAATCACTATTAATTTTTTTCGTACCGAAAGACATTAATGTATGGTTATTTTACGTGATGTCGAATTCAAAAGGAACAATATGAAAAAAAACAATATTTCTCCCCGCTGCGTTTTCCTACGTGGGCGACGGATGGAACATACAGTGTTATTTATGAACAGCTATAGGGTTTCAGAAGACAATTGAAAAAAAAAACCTACTTGACATGCAGAAAACAGACACATACCAGTGGACAGGACATCTCTAAGTTTTTAACTCACGTTACAAGTACCCAATATGGGCACCGTTTGTGACGTGGCGAACGTCAATACGTGCATACTTGTTCGGGAAGGCGTGACAGCAGCCTGCTTTGTAAACCTGTTAGGTGGGTTGCCTACCTACAGGCGTGAGCTAATTCTATGTTGCAATAAGGAGCAGAGCAAAGGATGAAAACGGAACTTGAAGACAGTACAATCTACAGGTGCAAGCTGTAATTATAAGAATTCTGAATGTAATAGCAGGATTTCCTCTACCTGTTGGACACTGATGCATAGTAATAACATGCAGCAAATTCGCACTGGTTCTCTGATAATCTATCGTGAGACACAAACGCCCCACTGGTAGCGAAGGTGTTAGGTAGTCTACCTGAACAGAAATTTTTGGAAATATATTCACATAACTAACAGAGGTAAACAGACTGTGTATTTCATTTGACTCCTTTTTTTGGTTGATTTACTCACAATTTTTATTATCATTTTATCAATTGTCTCTTGTATAACCCATTTTTTGGGTTTGTTATTCATTACGATGCGACAGTGGTGTCTTACATTAACAAATTATGGATCTTCCATCACTATATGTCTAGTATCAAAATATTTCTGCAGAAATTATTATGACACTTTTTCTGCTTGTGTTGGGTCGGCAGCTGAGATGTCAACAGTGCATTTTGCAATGAATTAACAGCTAGAGTGATAGGAATATTACCAAATATCTTCCCCTCTTTCTGGTATTAAATATGAGTAAGAAACCGAGTTGGGTGATCAGAAAGCGCCCAATGAGCTTTTAGGCTTACATCCGCCAAACAATCTAGCGAGGTTGAAGATACCTGTTACGGATGTACGAACATTCCAGACGGAAAAAGTTAATATGTAGGCCTAACGGCAACGGTATGAGAAATTATTCAAAGCGCCTCGAGTTATGGTGTCATTTACATTGAGGATACGATCCAGAAGAAACATGCCGGTGCTCGATTGGAAAGTGCTTCGGGGGACAAGTGTGAGCTTTACGAATTTGTATCAAAAAAATGTAAAAGAAATATGAAAGTCCGCCAATGTTATGCTGATTTTTGCAATTCATAGGTTATAGTTAAAAGTAACTATTTTTTAGCCAAATACCACCAATTTTAGCCGGCGGCTGTGGTCGAGCGGTTCTAGGCGCTTCAGTCCGGAACCATGCGGCTGCTACGGTCGCAGGTTCGAATCCTGCCTCGGGCATAGATGTGTGTGGTGTCCTTAGGTTGGTTAGGTTTAAGTAGTTCTAAGTCCAGGGGACTGAAAACCTCAGATGCTAAGTCCCATAGAGCTTAGAGCCATCTAAACACCAATTTTTGCAATAACACAATAAAAACTAAAATGCTGTTCAATCTTTTGAGTAGATGTCTTCCAAGAGAAACTGTTGCAGGCCCAAACCCAAATATTCAGCAGTCGGTTTCAAAAGTAGGTAAACGACAACTCCTAAGAAAGAGTTAAAGGTGAGGAAGAAGGAAAAACTAAACGCTACAAAACAGCTGACGCTGACAAAAGGTGCAACGAACTCATTGTTCGTTTTCAAACCATACAAAAGGGCATAAGAATAATAACTGAAAACAGTAGTTGAGCTCCTTGTATAGATATGTTTAAAACACTGAGGATCTAAATTACACCATGTGATTACATTTACCAGTCAATTGGCACATCAAAAATAACATTAATAATTTTTGCACAAACATCTCTGTTCTTGGCTACAGAATGAGAGCTAGACTGAACATACGTTTACCAAGAAAGAATAAACATAAAACTCAAAACATCATTTTCTACAAAGGAATAAAACTGTACAATGACTCGCTCAAGGAAATTAAATAAATTACTAAAACAAATCATATTTAAAAACAGTCAAAAAGCACCTGCTAACCAATAAATTCTATACACTGAAGGGCTACTTTTTTCTTTTTCTTTCGTGGAAAAGCTTAATCCCACAGCTATGCAATGCATAATACTAACACACTATACTCTTTCTGAGATCAACATTTCCCTCGTTATAGAGGGATGCTGACTCAGTTTTTTTCAGGCTAGCAAATGAGAAGTTGCTGTACACAAAATGGAAACAGACATAGCCGCTATGACTCTGAAAACAGCTGATAGCGTGTGTAGTGTTACGGAACAATATGTGTATAGTGTGCGTAGTGTGTGTAGTGACTGAGGGTGAGAAGTGAATGTACAGTGTAGCACTAATCTTTTATATTGTTAAATAGCTTCTTTGTAAAACAGAAGTGTACACTGGGGATGACCCAAATGAGGCAGCACTGTTTTGCACTGACTGGTCTTCCATTAGGGAGCGTGGAGGCTCCATTTTTCATCTGGGTTTTCCGTGGTTACTCTAAACTACTTCAGGCAGATTCCGGAATGGTTCCTAGTATCAGGCCACGGTCGACTAGCTGTCCTATCCTTGTCGAACTAGGCCTGTAAATATACAAATGCCTGTATATATGAATTATATTATTTTTGATTTTCTTAAATTGTAGTAGCAAGGCATACCCAATAACTACATTTACATCTATATCTAAATCTACTTGGACACTCCGCAAATCACACGTAAGTGCCTGGCAGAGGTTCATCGACCCACCTTTACAATCATTCTCTATTATTTCAATCTCGAATAGCTCAAGGGAAGAACGATCACCTGTATCTTTCCGTGCGAGCTCTGATTTCCCTTATTTTATTATGATAATCGTTTCTCCCTCTGTAGGTCAGCGTCAACAAAATACTTTCGCATTCGGAGGAGAAAGTTGGTGATTGAAATTTCGTGAGAAGATTCCACCGCAACGAAAAACGCTTTTGCTCTAATAACGTCCACCCCAAATCCTGTATCATTTCACTGACTCTCTCTTCCCTACTCCGCGGGAATACAAAACGTGCTGCTCTTCTTTGAACTTTCTCTATGTACTCCGTGAATCCTATCTGGTATGGATCACAGTCCGCGCAGCAGTACTCCAAAAGAGGACGGACAAGCTTAGTGTAGGTACATTTTCTAAGTGTCCTGCCAATAAAACGCAGTCTTTGGTTAGCCTTCCGCACAACATTTTTCCAACTTGAGTTGTTAGTAGCTGTAATTCCTATGTATGTAGTTGAATTTGCGGCATTTAGATTTCATTGATTTATCGTGTAACCGAAGTTTAACGAGTTCCTTTTTAGCACTCAAGTGGATGGTCTCAGACTTTTCGTTATTTAGGGTCAACTGCCAATTTTCGCACCGTACAGATATCTTTTCTACATTGTTTAGCAATTTGTTTTGATCTTCTGACGATTTTACTAGACGATAAACGACAGCATCATCTGTAAACAGCCTAAGACGGCTGCTCAGATTGTCTCCTAAATCGTTTATATATATAAGGAACAGCATAGGGCCTATAACACTACCTTGGGGAACGCCAGAAATCACTTCTGTTTTGCTTGATGACTTTCCGTCAATTATTACGAACTGTGACTCTCTGACAGAAAATAACGAATCCAGTCACATAACTGAGACGATATTCCATAAGCACGCAATTTCACTACAAGCCACTTGGGTTCAAATGGTTCAAATGGCTCTGAGCACTATGGGACTTAACTGCTGTGGTCATCAGTCCCCTAGAACTTAGAACTACTTAAACCTAACTAACCTAAGGACATCACACACATCCATGCCCGAGGCAGGATTCGAACCTGCGACCGGAGCGGTCACGCGGTTCCAGACTGAAGCACCTTTAACCGCACGGCCACACTGGCCGGCCCAAGCCACTTGGGTGGTACAGTGTCAAAAGCCTTGTGGAAATCTAGAAATACGGAACGATTCCATGTAAAAGTGATCAACAGATGAATAAAACTACTGCTGCTACTAGTACTACTACAACTGCTAATTTTTATATGATATATGAGTGATACATTTTTATAACTAAGAATATTAGGGTGCAGCATTCAAAAATCTTAGACCCAACTGTTAGAATAGGAGCACAAGCTCAGGTTGAGAAGGGATAGAGAAGGAAAGTGGCCGTCTCCTTTTCGAAGGAAGCATGCGGATGGCAGGTTGGGACTTGAAATGCCGCCCCCCCCCTCCCCACCCTCACCTCCCCACCGGCACAAATAGGAGTTCAGTGTTTCACCCAATGCACAACTGCGCACGGCCTGCTTTAGAAACAGGGCAAAACTTCGGTGATGATAATGATAATGGAGTAGTGTGGGATCGACTTACTTGTAGAGCACGTCCTCGGCGTTCTTCATGTTGCGGAAGTACTCGTGCGTGTCTGAGTTCATCACGACCGTGTAGTTGATGCGGCTCTGGCGCGCCAGCTGCTCCAGGGATTGGACCGGCGACTGCGGGAGAAGAACACAACGCGTGTGCTTCGCTTGGTGTCCAGTTCACAGCAAAACGTCTGAATACTCTACTACATGTACACAGGGAGAAACCGCAGAAAATTGTAGGCATGACTGCTGGCAACAACATCGAGGTGCGTGTAATACAGTTACATAAATATCGTCCATCTTTTTCCAAAATATTTGGAAAAGCAATGTGCTCGATAGCAGTCTCATATTTAACGAAACAATTTATTTAGAATTTCACAATTTCGATTCTAGAAAGATTCCTCGACTGAGATTGCCATTTATGCATTTACTCATTAAATATCACAAGCCTTAAGTAACAAAATATCGCCCGCCTGTATTTTTTGTATGTAATACCCACAGAAAAACTCAGTTTTTATAGAACTGGTGGCTTTACACACACCTGGTTTGTCTCACACTTAAACATAATGCAAAGAATTATGCTGAATAATCTATCTACATCTACATCTACATCTACATTTATACTCCGCAAGCCACCCAACGGTGTGTGGCGGAGGGCACTTTACGTGCCACTGTCATTATCTCCCTTTCCTGTTCCAGTCGCGTATGGTTCGCGGGAAGAACGACTGTCTGAAAGCCTCCGTGCGCGCTCTAATCTCTCTAATTTTACATTCGTGATCTCCTCGGGAGGTATAAGTAGGGGGAAGCAATATATTCGATACCTCATCCAGAAACGCACCCTCTCGAAACCTGGCGAGCAAGCTACACCGCGATGCAGAGCGCCTCTCTTGCAGAGTCTGCCACTTGAGTTTATTAAACATCTCCGTAACGCTATCACGGTTACCAAATAACCCTGTGACGAAACGCGCCGCTCTTCTTTGGATCTTCTCTATCTCCTCCGTCAGACCGATCTGGTACGGATCCCACACTGATGAGCAATACTCAAGTATAGGTCGAACGAGTGTTTTGTAAGCCACCTCCTTTGTTGATGGACTACATTTTCTAAGCACTCTCCCAATGAATCTCAACCTGGTACCCGCCTTACCAACAATTAATTTTATATGATCATTCCACTTCAAATCGTTCCGCACGCATACTCCCAGATATTTTACAGAAGTAACTGCTACCAGTGTTTGTTACGCTATCATATAATCATACAATAAAGGATCCTTCTTTCTATGTATTCGCAATACATTACATTTGTCTATGTTAAGGGACAGTTGCCACTCCCTGCACCAAGTGCCTATCCGCTGCAGATCTTCCTGCATTTCGCTACAATTTTCTAATGCTGCAACTTCTCTGTATACTACAGCATCATCCGCGAAAAGCCGCATGGAACTTCCGACACTATCTACTAGGTCATTTATATATATTGTGAAAAGCAATGGTCCCATAACACTCCCCTGTGGCACGCCAGAGGTTACTTTAACGTCTGTAGACGTCTCTCCATTGATAACAACATGCTGTGTTCTGTTTGCTAAAAACTCTTCAATCCAGCCACACAGCTGGTCTGATATTCTGTAGGCTCTTACTTTGTTTATCAGGCGACAGTGCGGAACTGTATCGAACGCCTTCCGGAAGTCAAGAAAAATAGCATCTACCTGGGAGCCTGTATCTAATATTTTCTGGGTCTCATGAACAAATAAAGCGAGTTGGGTCTCACACGATCGCTGTTTCCGGAATCCATGTTGATTCCTACATAGTAGATTCTGGGTTTCCAAAAACGACATGATACTCGAGCAAAAAACATGTTCTAAAATTCTACAACAGATCGACGTCAGAGATATAGGTCTATGGTTTTGCGCATCTGCTCGACGACCCTTCTAGAAGACTGGGACTACCTGTGCTCTTTTCCAATCATTTGGAACCCTCCGTTCCTCTAGAGACTTGCGGTACACGGCTGTTAGAAGGGGGGCAAGTTCTTTCGCGTACTCTGTGTAGAATCGAATTGGTATCCCGTCAGGTCCAGTGGACTTTTCTCTATTGAGTGATACCAGTTGCTTTTCTATTCCTTGGACACTTATTTCGATGTCAGCCATTTTTTCGTTTGTGCGAGGATTTAGAGAAGGAACTGCAGTGCGGTCTTCCTCTGTGAAACAGCTTTGGAAAAAGGTGTTTAGTATTTCCGCTTTACGCGTGTCATACTCTGTTTCAATGCCATCATCATCCCGGAGTGTCTGGATATGCTGTTTCGAGCCACTTACTGATTTAACGTAAGACCAGAACTTCCTAGGATTCTCTGTCAAGTCGGTACATAGAATTTTACTTTCGAATTCACTGAACGCTTCACGCATAGCCCTCCTTACGCTAACTTTGACATCGTTTAGCTTCTGTTTGTCTGAGAGGTTTTGGCTGCGTTTAAACTTGGAGTGAAGCTCTCTTTGCTTTCGCAGTAGTTTCCTAACTTTGTTGTTGTACCACGGTGGGTTTTTCCCGTCCCTCACAGTTTTACTCGGCACGTACCTGTCTAAAACGCATTTTACGATTGCCTTGAACTTTTTCCATAAACACTCAACATTGTCAGTGTCGGAACAGAAATTTTCGTTTTGATCTGTTAGGTAGTCTGAAATCTGCCTTCTATTACTCTTGCTAAACAGATAAACCTTCCTCCCTTTTTTTATATTCCTATTAACTTCCATATTCAGGGATGCTGCAACGGCCTTATGATCACTGATTCCCTGTTCTGCACTTAAAGAGTCGAAAAGTTCGGGTCTGTTTGTTATCAGTAGGTCCAAGATGTTATCTCCACGAGTCGGTTCTCTGTTTAATTGCTCAAGGTAATTTTCGGATAGTGCACTCAGTATAATGTCACTCGATGCTCTGTCCCTACCACCCGTCCTAAACATCTGAGTGTCCCAGTCTATATCTGGTAAATTGAAATCTCCACCTAAGACTATAACATGCTGAAAAAATTTGTGTGAAATGTATTCCAAATTTTCTCTCAGTTGTTCTGCCACTAATGCTGCTGAGTCGGGAGGTCGGTAAAAGGAGCCAATTATTAACCTAGCTCGGTTGTTGAGTGTAACCTCCACCCATAATAATTCACAGGAACTATCCACTTCTACTTCACTACAGGATAAACTACTACTAACAGCGACGAACACTCCACCACCGGTTGCATGGAATCTATCCTTTCTAAACACCGTCTGTACCTTTGTAAAAATTTCGGCAGAATTTATCTCTGGCTTAAGCCAGCTTTCTGTACCTATAACGATTTCAGCTTCGGTGTTTTCTATCAGCGCTTGAAGTTCTGGTACTTTACCAACGCAGCTTCGACAGTTGACAATTACAATACCGATTGCTGCTCGGTCCCCTCATGTCCTGACTTTGCCCCGCACCCGTTGAGGCTGTTGCCCTTTCTGTACTTGCCCAAGGCCATCTAACGTAAAAAACCGCCCAGCCCACGCCACACAGCCCCTGCTACCCGTGTAGCCGCTTGTTGCGTGTAGCGGACTCCTGACCTATCCAGCGGTACCCACCCTATGGCGCATGTCTATAGGACATGCAGCTAGCTAACTAACAGAGATGTGTCATTGAATTCTTCACTGATGAACAAATTGTGTCAACCAAGATCCATTGGCTCGTCCTTGAACATACGTTCTTGGAATTTCAACAGCCGACCTCCCCGTGAAGCAAAACGCCACTCTCATAGTTTCTGCCGACTAAACAATCCCGCAACGAAACGCGGGGTGCTTCTGTTTAATCACCTTGGCAATGGTCACCAACAGATGAACAATGTCCAACAATGACAACAATGAGTCGAACAGGTGTTTCTATATAAATTCTATTGCAGATGCACTCCTAAAAAGTCAGCGGTGCTCGCGCAATACTATGAACAGCAAGCCGGCTAAAACCATAAACTGATACACACACACACACACACACACACACACACACACCCATATATATATATATATATATATATATATATATATATATATATCTATTCAAAAAGAAGTAACAAATTTAAAACATTTATTGGTTCCAAACTGCAAAAGATAGAAACACAATTTCAACGTTCCCGGAAAGAGAAAAGTTCAAATTCATTCATTCATTGCGAGCACCGTGTGTTACATGACAATTATGGAAATGGCGGCTCATTTCCTGACGCACATGAAGCAGCTGATCTCTCGTCGAATTCACAGTTTCAACAGTGCGGTGTCGCAGAATGTAAAGGGTGTCAGGCATAAGGGGGGATAAAAACGCGGACGTGCTAAGACAATTCCACTAAGCACGCCGGAAGTTACCTGAAAGACACCATTCCAGGACGTTGAAATGAAAGAGGAGGAGCTGAATATGAACTTCATCGCCGGCGGCCTCCCAGGTCTCCAGGCCTCACACCTTGTCACTTTTATTTGGTGGGTTACGTAAAATACCGCATTTTTACTCTCCCTATGCCTGGCACTTGAAATTCTGTGACATCGCTTTGTTGAAACTGTGAATTCCATAACGAGAGACCAGCTGCTTCGTGTGTGGCAGGAAATGAGCCAAAGTTTCGTAATTTGTCGTGTAACACATGGTGCTCACATTGAATGCAGAAAAATTTGAACTTTCTCTTTCCAGGAACGTTGCAATTGTGTTTCTATCTTTTGTAGTTTGGGAGCAATAAATGTTCGATGTTTGCTTCTTTTTTTTCAATAGCCCTGTATATCATTAACAAAGCTGTTAACGATGAACACTAACTTTGTTAATGAAACCAACAAAAATCGGTAAAAACACGCAATATATGCATGTGACACACCGTTATGTAGCTCTTCATATTCTGTAGGGAATCTACATCTACATCCATACTCCGCAAGCCACCAGACGGTGTGTGGCAGAGGGTACCCTGAGTACCTCTATCGGTTCTCCCTTCTATTCCAGTCTCGTATTGTTCGTGGAAAGAAGGAGTGTTAGTATGCTTCTGTGTGGGCTCTAATCTCTCTGATTTTATCCTGATGGTCTCTTCGCGAGATATACGTAGGAGGGAGCAATATACAGCTTGACTCTTCGGTGAACGTATGTTCTCGAAACTTTAACAAAAGCCCGTACCGAGCTACTGAGCGTCTCTCCTGCAGAGTCTTCCACTGGAGTTTATCTATCATCTCCGTAACGCTTTCGCGATTACTAAATGATCCCGTAACGAAGCGCGCTGCTCTCCGTTGGATCTTCTCTATCTCTTCTATCAACCCTATCTGGTACGGATCCCACACTGCTGAGCAGTATTCAAGCAGTGGGCGAACAAGCATGCTGTAACCTACTTCCTTTGTTTTCTGATTGCATTTCCTTAGGATTCTTCCAGTGAATCTCAGTCTGGCATGTGCTTTACCGACGATCAACTTTATATGATCATTCCATTTAAAATCATTCCTAATGCGTACTCCCAGATAATTTATGGAATTAACTGCTTCCAGTTGCTGACCTGTTATTTTGTAGCTAAATGATAAGGGGACTATCTTTCTATGTATTCTCAGCACATTACACTTGTCTACATTGAGATTCAATTGCCATTCCCTGCACCATGCGTCAATTCGGTGCAGATCCTCCTGCATTTCAGTACAATTTTCCATTGTTACAACCTCTCGATACACCACAGCATCATCTGCAAAAAGCCTCAGTGAACTTCCGATGTCATCCACAAGGTCATTTATGTATATTGTGAATAGCAACGGTCCTATGACACTCCCGTACGGCACACCTGAAATCACTCTTACTTCGCAAGACTTCTCTCCATTGAGAATGACATGCTGCGTTCTGTTATCTAAGAACTCTTCAATCCAATCACACAATTGGTCTGATAGTCCATATGCTCTTACTTTGTTCATTAAACGACTGTGGGGAACTGTATCGAACGCCTTGCGGAAATCAAGATGTTTCTATTATTTTTAAACAAATAGTTATAAATTATTCATTGAGCAAGTTTAAAACCGAGGCCAAAACAAATATTTCTTCAAATATACACAAACGATTATCGCCAGCATGAGAGAGCTCTTCCATTATCCCATCAATCCACATGTTTATTTAAAGGCTTTTTTGTAACTTAATATGACTTAGATTATCATTTGACTTACATAGGACTGCAGCGCCAACGTGAATAGAGTTGCTGTAGTGATTAATTTTAGTGCAATTCCATTTGTGGTGTACAAATCTGAATAGAGTCAGTTAATATTGCTATGTTTAAAATTGAATAACGGTATTGCTAATCAACTAGGAGAATTAGCTGTATATATTTAAAATGTGTAAGTATTATAATATGTCGAGTCTTACAAATAATGGTCAAACTGTAAATTGTTCTATCGAGTATCGAGTAAGGTAGTAGTCACATGGCCAAGGTTTATATAAACAAAGCAAGTGGTGCTCGTCTCGTCTTCGTCGTTTGGTCAGTGAGGCTGGTCTTGGTAAGATATTTGAAGAGACTGTGCGGCCAGAGAGCTCCTTAGGTTTAAGTGTGGTAATTCGGACTTGGAAATATTTTCGGTGTCGATCATTTCGGAACTTAGAAATATTTTGGAACTCTGAGTGTTAATGAACAGCCGGCCGGTGTGGCCGAGCGGTTCTAGGCGCTTCAGTCTGGAACCGCGCGACCGCTACGGTCGCAGGTTCGAATCCTGCCTCGGGCATGGATGTGTGTGATGTCCTTAGGTTAGTTAGGTTTAAGTAGTTGTAAGTTCTAGGGGACTGATGACCTCAGATGTTAAGTCCCATAGTGCTCAGAGCCATTTGAACCATTTTTGTTAATGAACATAGGCTCACAGTTGGGTTCTCAGTGAGTGAGTATTTCCCGACTGCGGTAAATTTATACTGTGCAATGACTTGCAAGCGGATATTGCGCATTGCGATTTTCTCTGCAGTTTTAGTTACTTTGCTCCTCGGCTCCAAGACTTCAGTTCGCATTCGTTACTGCCTGTGAACGTTCTGCTTGCACTGCAGATTAATCATTTCATGCTGTTCTGAAACTGCAGGGTGAGTCACTAACTATTGCCACGAAGAATAACTCCGAAAGTATGATAGGAGCTGGAAAGTTCGCGGGACGAATGTAGCATGGGACAACGGGGTTATAATATGGCGTTGGTTTTTTGTTGCTACGTGGGGTCGCTTCAGAGATATGAAGGTCAGCTTTGTTTTTTTAAATGGGATGCTATAGTTTAGTATTTAATTTCTGATAGCGGCTATCGAGACGAATAAAATGATGCGCAACAGCAAGGTCTTTGAAAGTCAACGAAGGTCAAAAAGGTGGCATGAACGTCCATTTACAGAAGGTGTTCGAAGTGATGACCATTAGTATCACTGCAGTGCTGCAATCTTCTTATCATGGATTGAGTGGTTTTCCTTATCACATCGGCACTTATCGAAGCACATGCTCTGACAGTTCTCTTTCGCATATCTTCAGGTGTAGTCGGAACGTCTTTATAAACAATGTCTTTTACGAATCCCCATAAGAAAAAAAATATAGAGGCGTCAAGTCTGGCGAACTAGGTGGCCACGACATATCTCCTCCGCGTCCAATCCAACGATTTAGGAATTGTCTCTGCAACTCATTTCTAGCCATCAGCGAAAAATGTGCCGGACACCCATCGTGTTGATACCACATCCTGTTCCTAAGGTATTTCTTCCAATAACAGACTTAATGTTTCTTGCAGGAATGTGGTGTATTTCCTTTCTTCGATGAAATAGCGGCCTATAATTCTGTCCTCGAGAATCCCACACCATACATCCACCGACCAAGGAGCCGATATGGATTTTCAGTTGCCCAATAATGCATGTTATGCAAATTAACATTTCCGTGGTTCGTGAATGAAGCTTCGTCAGCAAATAAAATCAAATTAATAAATGTGTCGTTCCTCTGAATCTGAAGTTGAGCCCATCGACAGAATTCAATGCGACGCATACAATCCGTACCAGTTAATTCTTGGTGGAGACTAAGATGGTTAGGATAATATCTATGGGGATGCAGAGCAACACTATTCTGGCTCATGACAGATTCCCTTGCGATTTGACGCGAACTAACACAACGACTTCGAATAACAGTGACAAGAGTACCAATGTCCGTTTCCTCGTTAGTAACTTTCCTTTGCCGGATATGTTTCCGATACGTTAAAGATCCAGCTGTTCTCAATTTATCATACACATATTTAAATGTACGACGTGTAGGGTGAGTACGTTGAGGATATCTTTCAGCGTATAAGTCTCTAGCTCTCACTGAATTTCATTGGCATTCTCCGTAAATGAAAAGTTTATCGACTTGTTCTTCGAAGGACTACATCATTCACATTCGCTTGATTCGACGATACTAGTCCTACCATTCCTATTAGTGTCGTATTGCGAAACCGCCGAATGGTGTTTACATGTCAATGGCACGTTAGATGGATAGTATTTTAGTTGACTAAGCTTCAGAGTGAAACTAGTCCTTACATCTGTAAAGGATGAGACAGACAGTAAGAGATTTTACTTTATTATATGAACTTTCAAACGGTAACTTCATTTTTCCATTGCGGTCAAGCCACGGCCGGCAGTGTTAGCTGCCTGTAAATTCTTTCGTCCCACAGTCTAATAACAGGAAGTCAGCACCAGCGAAGGGCACCTTGTTCACGCGCCTCTCTCATGTGCTTACGAGGTAACGCCGCCCCAGGCGTCGCTTAGCAGGGAATGCTCTGGAAAGTTCCATGCCGCCCGCACGGTTTGCTCGGTCCTGACCAATCAGGGCGGAGGAAGCCGCGTGGTGCGTCGAATATACCCGGCCGCCAGTCGCCGGGCCCGCTCTGTTGTATTCTTGCTCACCCGCGAGTCGGATGCGCGCCCTGTAGCATTGAACATCTCCCGCTTCTCCCGGTGCTGCGGCACTGTGGACTTAGTTTTGGCAGACAACAACTTTCGGTAGCTTCGCGAACAATGTTCGCCAAATTGTAAGCTCTGGCTCACCCTCACCTCCCTAGGCCTGTGTATCCCCTTTCAACATGCTTTAGCCAATAAATGGCCTTTCTCTAAAAATTACCCTATTATTCCACTACGCCCACCGCCTGCCTATACGCGCCATCCTGTACAATCATTTAAAATTATTTAATTTTTTCCTGTTGATTAAATTGTTCCGGATGAAATTAACACGTAACTAATTAAGCTGGTGTACCGTTGAGTGTGCAAACTTGAGGATCAAAGTTCGCTTAGTAGTATGCGAAGAAGAAAGGAACATTGCCAGTTTAAGCGAGTGATTGTATTTCGTTTTACTGAAAAGGTGTGGTGTTATACACTAATTAAAAATCACATGAATCTCACACTTAAGCACGTATTCAGCCATTTACCTGTACGGGAAATTAGTTAAGTTGTGCATAAAATTACGTTACCGACTGCACACATAGAGGCATAGCGGTATTACTCCTGGCACCATGGTACGGGATGCAACGTCAGTGATAAGTGGGCTCATAGTGCAAAGTTCTTTGTAAATTTCACTACATTTTGTAATCACTGTAATAACATATTCTCTCTCAGTCCGTGAAGTTTTATTTAGTTTCCTACAACTGTCGATGTAGTCCCATTAAGAAAGAATTGTTGAGGTCTACAGGAGTTGGACAAAAATATGGAAACACGGCGAGAGATGCATGCCTGGACGTAAATGCAAATACCAACCAAGCCTGTTGTATTTGACCACGGCCGGGCGCTGTGGCCGAGCGGTTCTAGGCGCTTCAGTCTGGAACCGCGCGACCGCTACAGTCTCAGGTTCGAATCCTGCCTCGGGCATGGATGTGTGTGATGTACATAGGTTAGTTAGAGTTAAGTAGTTCTAAGCTCTAGGGGACTGATGACCTCAGATGTTAAGTCCCATAGTGCTCAGAGCCATATTTGACCACGAACGGTACTTCTGAAATGTCCTCAATACGTTGCAACTGTGAACCGTGGTCAGAACAATGTTCCGAGTAGTTGTGAGCGCGCTACGTCGGAGGTAAGTGAATTGGAATGTGGGAAAATGGTTGGTGCTCGTATGGTGGGTTCTTCTGCAACCAAGATAGCCGAGGTGTTTGGTTTTTCCGCAGCCACATTCCGCTAAGTCACAACGCGGACCGATGTATGTGTTGAGTGGTCGTGACAGATGATAAGTGAAGAGGAATGTGATGAAAAATAAGAGAGCGACAGCTGCAAAAGTCACGCCAGAACTGAATGTCGCACTCACGAACCCAGTCGGCATCAAAACAACACGAAGGGAACTCCATAAGCAGGGCATTGCAGGGCGAAATGTAATTCCAAAACCATCAATCTGTGATACAAATGCCCATAACAGAAAACGTGGTGCCGAAGCCATAAAACCTGGACTGTGCAGCAATGGGAGAAATCATTTGGTCGGATGAGTCTTGGTTCACACTATTTTCCGCTTCTGGCCAAGTCTACATTGAAGAGTGGAACATGGCGGGGGTTCCGTGATGATCTGGGCAGCCATATCGCAGCATTCCATGGTTCCCTTGGGTATTCCGCAAGACTGCATTATAGTCAAAGTTTATGGAATATTTTGGCTGATCACGTCCAAGCCACTGTGAAATGTTTGTTCTCCAATGGTGATTCTATGTTGCAAGACGACCGGGCCCCTGTTCACACATCTCACACCGCCCAGGGCTGGTTTTGTGAGCACGAGAATGATCCGTCACATCTTCCCTGGCCACCAAAGTCAGCAGACTTCAAATTATTGAGCCTTCGTGGTCTACTTTGGAGATAGGTCTGCGTGGTCGCTACCGACGTCTATCATCGTTACTTGAAGTTTTCATTATTTTGCAGGAAGAATGGTACAAGATCCCTTGAAAACTACGAAAGACCTGTATTTCTCCAGTCCAAGAAGACCGGAAGCTCTTTTGAATGGCACCCGTTTTCCTACACAGTATTAGGCAGGGTGCTGTGTTGTGTTTTTGATGTGTCCATATTTTTGTCCACCCCCTGTACCTGTTAGAAAGCCTTGAATCCAGTCACAAATTTAGTACGATTCTAGCTACTCTCACATTCTATTCACAAAAAGACAGTGTGAAACTTATGAAATGGCTTCAGGAAGACAGGGGACGCGGTACCAACCTGATCGCCACCACGTTTCACCGTATAGTAGAGTAACACCAGTGCTAGGGTGGACGTACCTTCATCCTCTCGACGGTGAGGAAGGCCGCCAGGTTGGCGGTGAAGGTGGCCAGCATGAGCACCACGAAGAGCCAGTAGGCGGCCACCAGCGTGCGGCCGGAGAGCGCTTTGGGCGCCTCGCCGCCCCCTTGTGGAGTGAATGACGTCAGCGCGAACCAGAAGCTCTCCTTCAGCGTGAATTCTCTGCAACGGAACGTCACGTGCGGGTTACCTACAAGTAAAGTACGAACTGCGCTGGACAAAACGTTAGTCACTGCCTTAAAAAAGCACAGAGTTCACTTTGGAGCATTGTAGACGATGTTGAACTGGTATCAGTCACGTGACCATCTTCCGCTGACGGGCGCTTTGCCACTGTATTGGTACGTGCCACTTGGTTCCAAGGGATCAGGGCAGGGAGACACAGGAGGTGGATAAAAATACGGGAACACCAAACACGCGACACATTAGCTTGCCTAATACTGTGCAGGACAACCATAGGCATTCGAAACAGATCCTAGCCGTCTCGTAATGTATAAACAGAGATCCAGCATAGTTTTCAAGAGAATCTTGTAACATTCTTCCCGAAAAACAGGGCCAAGTTAGGGTAATGATAATGGAGCTGTACAGCGATCAGACACCGTTCTCTCCAAAGCAGACCACAGAGCCTCAATCTTATTGAGATCTGGTGTCTGTCGTGGCCAGGGGAGATGCGACAATTCATCCTCGAGCTCACAGAATCAGTCCTGGTCGATGCGAAACGTGTGGGCAGAGGTTCTTGGGCCAAAGCATCACGATTACAAACATTGTAGCGTGGGATGGATTTGATCAGCCAAAATAGTCGCATAATCCTCGGCAGTAATGCAGACACGTAGAGCAGTCATAGGGCTCATAGAACACCGTGATTTCGCTGCCCAAATCACCACTGAACCCCCATTGTGTGTCACTGTTGGAACGTAGAATTGGCCAGAAGTTAAAAACAGTATGGAACATGACCCATCAGGGCAAATGGCAGTCTTCCCTTGTCTGCAGTCCAGGTCTACGCCTTCGGCATCACTTTTTCCTGTTTCGGATATTTTCATTACCGATGAGTGGTTTTGGAATTCCAGCTAGTCCTTCCAAGGGGCGTTAAACCAAATCTTCCTACCTTTTTTTTCTACCAAGTCCTGCAATTCGCTGCTAATGGAGCTCCCTTCGTGTGTGGTCAGATTCGGTGAACGCGGTGGCCATGCAGTTGGCGCATTTCGGTTCAAAAAATGGTTCAAATGGCTCTGAGCACTATGGGACTTAACTTCTAAGGTCGTCAGTCCCCTAGAACTTAGAACTACTTAAACCTAACTAACGTAAGGACATCACACACATCCATGCCCGAGGCAGGATTCGAACCTGCGACCGTAGCGGTCGCGCGTTTCCACACTGTAGCACCTAGAACCGCTCTTCCACTCGGGCCGGCGCGCATTTCGGCTCACCCATTTACGAGCTAGCCTATCAGCGTCTTTTACTTCATGCACCATTGTACACTTGTACGGTTTCAGATGCAACCATTTCCTTAACGCACACCAAACAGTCACAAGTGAGAGCCCCAGCTGTCGAGAAAGACGTCGGGTCGATTTTGCAGAGCTGTCCACGAAGATTTGTCTCACTTGTTCTTTTCCGTCGTCAGACGCATGTGAACTACCCGATGAGTTGTTATGTCTTACCGAACATCAAGTTTCAATGAAACATGTACGCCAGTCATAAATAAAACACCCACTTGAAGGATCTTTACCATACTCTGTACGAAAATTAAGTTGCAAAGTTGCTGCAGACTTCGATTCTTCAAACCAAAACACACAGCGAGCAGCTCGGGACAAGTAAAGGCAGCCATGTTTGCTGCACTACCGACAACGCTTGCACTGGCCCACCCTCTGGACTAGCGTCCCGCCTGAGTGTAAACTTCATCTATTTTCCTTCAAGATGACACCAAGACCAAGTCTATGAGGCGTGTGAATATGTTTGTGCGCATTTTCAAAGTTGTACAGTCCTTGCTGATACGTCTTGGGCTAATATCTTGTTTGGTTGAAACTTCCTGGCGGATTAAAACTGTATGTCGGACCGAGACTCGAACTCGGGACCTTTGCCTTTTGCGGGCAAGTGCTGTACCAACTGACCTACCCAAGCACAACTCACGAGCATTCCTCACAGCCTTACTTCGACCAGTACCTCGTCTCCTACCTTCCAAACATCACAGAAGCTCCCCTTAAAAACTGCAGTTTCATATCAGCGCACACTCCGCTGCAGAGAGAAAATCTCAGTCTGGAAACATCCCCCAGGTTGTGGCAAAGCCATGTCTCCGCAATATCCTTTCTTCCAGAAGTACAAGGTTCGCAGGAGAGCTTATGTGAAGTTTGGAAGGTAGGAAACGATGTACTGGTGGAAGTAAAGCTTTGAGGACGGGTCCTGAGTCGTGCTTGGGTAGCTCAGATGGCGCCGGCACATTAGCTCAGCGCTTTCAGTCAGAGACCTGGCTGGTCTCTGTCACACAAAAACTAAGTGAAAGGATCGACAACGAAATTCAATGGATGTCATGTGACGTCCGCTACGACCAAATACAACGAACAACAACGAACAAAATGAAAAAAAAAATGGTAGAGCACTTGCCCGCGAAAGACAAAGGTCACGAATTCGAGCCTCGGACCAGCACACAGTTTTAATCATCTGCCAGAAAGTTTCATATCAGCGTACAATCCGCTGCAGGGTGATGTTTGATTTTTGGAACTGAAATAGTAGTTAAAACTTGAAAGTTCATGTTCAGAAAAAAGACAACATTAAACTATAATATTGTCTTTACGAATATAACACAAACACCGAGATCGATTTCATTGAACTGTTAAAAACAAGAACGTTAGATCATGTTTGTACAATATATGGTCATAACATTAAAATTTTAATATGTAAGAATTGTATTCATTTTGAAAACGTACGATATGTTTCTCACAAGAAAACTGAGGAGGGAGGTGCGTTGAGAAACAGGCATATTTTGTAATTTCTGGGTACCTATATTACAGTGTTGTGTAATGTTAGTGCTTATGTTGCAACTTTCGTGGTTTTTCATATACCGGATGTCTGTCCTAAGAGTCGTTAGGTACATTTTTCTGCTATTTCGGAGGATATTTCCAACTCAGTTTTTGCATTTGCATTTCAGCCCAAAGAAACATTGGCTGTCACGTCTTCCATGCCAAGCCCAGTGGCAGTCTCAGACCACTCCCCTTGATGCTTGCTGTCAACATTCTTAAAACTTGCCATTGTGCCCTTAAAAAAATCGGAATTTCATTATTGCAGTACAGTTTACAGGGGTTTACGAAAACAACGAAACACTGCGACAAAGGCGTACTTGAACGTACACTATGTGATCAAATGTATCCGGACACTCCTAAAAACATACCTTTTTCATATTAGGTGCATTGTGCTGCCACCTATTGACAGGTAATCCATATCAGTGACCTCAGTAGTCATTATACATCGTGAGAGGGCAGGATGGGGCGCTCCGCGGAACTCACGGACTACGAACGTCGTCAGGTGATTGGGTGTCACTTGTGTCATACGTCTGCATGCGAGATTTCCACACTATTAAACATCCCTAGGCTCACTGTTTCCGATGTGATAGTGAAGTGGAAACGTGAATGGACACGTACAGCACAAAAGCGCAAAAGGCCGACCTCGTCCGTTGACTGATAGAGACCGCCGACTGTTGAAGAGGTTCGTAATGTGTAATAGGCAGACATCTATCCAGACCATCACACAGGAATTCCAAACTGCATCAGGATCCACTACAATTACAATGACAGTTAGGTGGGAGGCGAGAAAACCTGGATTTCATCGTTGAGCGGTTGCTCATAAGCCACACATCACGCCGGTAAATGTCAAACGCGCCTCGCTTGATGTAAGGAGCGTAAACACTGGACGATTAAACAGTGGGGAAAACGTTGTGCGGTGTGACGAATCACGGTACACAATTTGGTGACCCGATGGCAGGGTGTGGTTATGGCGAATGCCTGGTGAACGTCTTCTGCCAGCGTGTGTAGTGCCAACAGTAAAATTCGGAGGCAGTGGTGTTATGGTGTGGTCGTGTTTTTCATGGAGGGGGCTTGCTCCACTTATTGTTTTGCGTGGCACTATATAGTAGGCCCGTGCTGTGGCACGGGCCTACTATATTGATGTTTTAAGCACCTTCTTGCTTCCCACTGTTGTAGAGCAATTCGGGGATGGCGATTGAATCTTTCAACATGATAGAGCACCTGTTCATAATGCACGGCCTGTGGCGGAGTGGTTACACGACAGTAGCATCCCTGTAATGGCTGGCCTGCACAGAGTCCTGACCTGAATCCTATAGAACTTCTCTGGGATGTTTTGGAACGCCGACTTCGTGCCAGGCCTCACCGATCGACATCGAAACTTTCCTCTGTGGAGCACTCCGTGATGAGTGGGCTGCCATTCTCCAGGAAACCTTCCAGCACCTGGTTGACCGTATGCCTGCGAGAGTGGAAGTTGTCATCAAGGCTAAGGGTGGACCAACATGTTGAATTCCAGAATTACCGATGGAGGGCGCCACGAATTTGTAAGTCATTTTCAGCCAGGTGTCCGCATACTTTTGATCACATATTGTAAATGCAGTCTTTAACTAAGATTGCAGGTTGCACTGTTGTATTTGACTACGAAAAACATCTTGAAATGTCCTCAATACGTTGTAAGGAACAGTCGTGGTCACAACGGTGTGCTGTGAAGTTGCGAGTAAGTGCGTTATGTCGGAGCTAAGTGAATCCGAAAGTGAACAAATGCTTGATAAGCGTACGGTGGCTACTTTCGTAACAAACGTAGCCGAAGTACTTGGAGTTTCAAGAGGCATACAGGGCAAGCGGGAAAACATCATCCGGTGAATCACAATGCGTGTGTGTTGAGTGATCGTGACGGACAGTTATTTAAGAGGATTGAGACGAAAAGTAAGAGGACTGCAGCTGCAAAAGTCTCTACAGAACTTAACGTCGCTCTCGTGAATTCTATCAGCATCAAAACAACACTAAGGGAACTCCAAAAGCAGGGCATTGGGGCGAGCTGGAATTCCAAAACCGCTCATCGGTGTTGCAAACGCCTTTAACAGGGAAACGTGGAGCCGAAACCATAAAGCCTGGTGTGTGTAGCCAGAGTGCCATTTGGTCGAAAGAGTCTTATTTCGCACTGTTTCCAATCTGGCCTAGTTCACATCCCAAGAGCGGCGCATGGCTGGGGTTCGGTGCTGGTTTGGGAGGCCGCATTGTTGTTTTCAATAGGCCCTGTGGTTACTTAGTAAGGCTTATTCACTAAATGAATTGTCAGTAAATCAAAGTTGTTCTTGTATATTATCATTCGGTGCATCTTAGAAAGTAAATACACTACTGGCCATTAAAATTGCTGCACCACGAAGATGACGTGCTACAGACGTGAAATTTAGTAGTGTACACTAGTGGCCATTAAAATTGCTACACCACGAAGATGACGTCCTACATACGCGAAATTTAACCGACAGGAAGAAGATGCTGTGACACGCAAATGATTAGCTTTTCAGAGCATTCACACAAGGTTGGCGCCGGTCGCGACACCTACAACGAGCTGACATGAGGAAAGTTTGAAACCTATTTCTCATACACAAACAGCAGTTGACCGGCATTGCCGGGTGAATCGGTGTTATGATGCCTCGTGTAAGGAGGAGAAATGCGTACCATCACGTTTCCGACTTTGATAAACGTCGGATTGTAACCTATCGCGATTGCGGTTTATCGTATCGCGACATGGCTGCTCGCGTTGGTCGAGATCCAATTACTGTTAGCAGAATATGGAATCGGTGGGTTCAGGAGGGTAATACGGATCGCCGTGCTGGATCCCAAAGGCCTCGTATCACTAGCAGTCAAAATGACAGGCATCTTATCCGCACGGCTGTAACGGATCGTGCAGCCACGTCTCGACCCCTGAGTCAGCAGATGAGGACGTTTGCAACACAACAACCATCTGTACGAACAGTTCGACGACGTTTGCAGCAGCATGGACTATCATCTCGGAGACCATGGCTGCGGTTACCCTTGACGCTGCATCACAGACAGGAGCGCCTGCGATGGTGTACTCAATGACGAACCTGGGTGCACGAATGGCAAAACGTCATTTTTTCGGGTGAATCCAGATTCTGTTTACAGCATCATGATGGTCGCATCCGTGTTTGGCGACATCGCGGTGAACGCACATTGGAAGCGTGTATTTGTCATCGCCGTACTGGCGTTATCACCCTGCGTGATGGTATGGGGTGCCATTGGTTACACGTCTCGGTCACCTCTTGTTCGCAATGACGGCACTTTGAACAGTGGACGTTACATTTCAGATGTGTTACGACCCGTGGCTCTATCCTTCGTTCGATCCCTGCGAAGCCCTACATTTTAGCAGGATAATGCACGACCGCATGTTGCAGGTCCTGTACGGGCCTTTCTGGATACAGAAAATGTTCGACTGCTGCCCTGGCCAGCACATTCTCCAGATCTCTCACCAACTGAAAACGTCTGGTCAATAGTGGCCTAGCAACTGGCTCGTCACATTACGCCAGTCACTACTCTTGATGAACTGTGGTGTCGTGTTGAAGGTGCATGGGCAGCTGTATCTGTACACGCCATCCAAGCTCTGTTTGACTCAATGCCCAGCGTATCAAGGCCGTTATTACGGCCAGAATTGGTTCTCCTGGGTACTGATTTCTCAGGATATTATGCACCCAAATTGCGTGAAAATGTAATCATATGTCAGTTCTAGTATAATATATTTGTCAAATGAATAACCGTTTAACATCTGCATTTCTTCTTGGTGTAGCAATTTTAATGGCCAGTAGTGTATAAGGAAAATTATCTGTTTATTCGGAATGTTGTCACTTCTAATATCTTTGCATGCTGAGCACATGGGCGATACAGAGTCTTTGATTTCCAGTGGTTGCATTATTGACAAAAGCGCGGGAAAACTAGTTGGTGTCAGTCAAGTCGCGCCGCAGCCTTGAGCAGCAGTATATTCTGTTCATCATAAGAATAAACCTGATGTAAACATTACGCTATATATTCTTCCGCGTTTGCTTGGATCTCATTGGAGTTCGTTTCACGTGGAGCGGAAGACAAGTTGTGACCAGTACAGTCAAGCACGATCATAAGGATACGTTTTATGCTGCGTAAAACGCACATAGACTGAGCGATAATGGGCGGGACAACAGCTTTACCGAGGCAGTAAACTCTGACAGCACTGGCCAACCAGCGGTCCAACTAGCCTGGAATGATGTGAGCAGCTGCAGTTCAGACGTAAAAAGAAACGGGAAAAGAAACAATATAGTTTTGAATGTCATTTAATTTTTAAAGAAAATGAAATAATATTAGGCAAAACTCCAGCACTCGTTCTCATAGTATTATAATCACAAGAGTGATGAAAATTCCTAACTTAAACGTAGCGTAATTTTTCTGAGCGAGCCGTGTGTGATGCAAAAGTATACTGCACGGATTTCACCGTACTGCTGAACACTGAAGCCAGTGAAGGTACTAATTACAGTCAGTCGTCTGGTAATCTCTTTGCTCCTTCCTTATCGGAATCCGAGAAATACATTCGGTAATGGAACTGTCATCTGTTACTTTGACAAAGAGTCGATCAACAACAGAATCCACGAAGCAACCGAGGCGCCGCATTTTCTCCTCTTCTTTTATGACGTGTCATTCTACATCCCACCAATGTCCGGCAGTGACATGAGAAAGCTGCGTGGGTTAGATCCAGTACGTCTGGTAGCTTAACAGTCTTGTTATTTCTCGGGCCAAATCCCTTAACTTGGTTGCAGATCAGTACTGTTGGGTTCATATTGCAATGGTACAGTGGCAAATGTAAAAATGCAGCAAATGCATGGTGTGCTCGATGCTGTGAAAATGATTGTTTTTCATGTTTCCACGACACATCTGTGTTATAAAACAGTTGACATACTCCAAATAAAGAGTATTTAGTTTTTTCCTTAAAAAATAAATTGTTATCCTATCTCAATTTAAGCAACATTTGTTAACAGTCTTTCATAAAATATCGATAACTGAGAATTGATATTTGATAGCAGGAATTTCGCGTGCAATATGTAATTAAAAACGAGAAGACATGCATTATTCATAAAATGATGACGAATTTTACAATTGCGAGTTGTAGGTAATTCAGTTTGAATGAGAAAAAAAATTGACTCAGGCGAGACATTAACCAACTAAACATGTGCAGTAATAAGTCAGCCAGACTATTACGCTACCGAGTCCGCTGAACACAAACTTTCATTTTTGTTGCAACTGTTGCCAATACAGTCCCTCGGAAAACTTCAGAGCCGATTATCTCTGTAAATTTAAGACAAACGTAAAGAATAACCTATTTCTCGGCACTTTTTAATCGTGTTCCACACGCATGTTTCGCTACGGAACAGGAAGCTGCCGCAGTCATTTTCGTACTGCGTATTAACAGCGCGTCGATCCGAGCACAACAGTGCAAAGGCTGCGACTATACACGATTTTTGAAATAAAACTACGTAACCAAAGCGTAATTAAGAAAAAGGTAGGATGGCTGTTAATACATTTGAATATCTTAAAGTTTCATTTAACGTAATTTAGTAATAATATATGTAATACATAAGGAGGACCTACTTCCTGTAATGTAACATCATCATGTACGTGTACTACGGTTACTGACCAATCATCGCTTTGGTGTTTGTTTACACCAGGTTTATTCTTATGATGAACGGAGTATAGTTGTGGAGTCGTGGAGAGAGGGTGTTGGATCATGGAGGAATGAGCAGCTTGGCGCACAGAGATTTCTACTGCAGATGTTCCATGGTGTGTGACCCGAAGATGAAGAATAACTTTTAAGATTATTTTATAAAGAGATTGTACTTCAGAAGAAGGTAAGATATTTTGAGCTTTCTATTTACAAGAGTGAGTTCAGTAATTATTTTGTGCAAAGACTGAATTGTGTCCAACGATATCTACGTGTTGGTAGTCAGAGAGAACAATCAATCGTGTGTTCAGTATTTTAATTAGCTCTCCCTCATTTAGATCAGTTAGATAAAAATGTATTAGAAATTCAAGAAAACAAATTTTGGTAATAGACATTATCGAGTACGACAATGCGGAGAGAGAGAATGCTTGTTGTTGGTATTTGTCAGAGTTCTTTTTCGTCTCATTAAAAGAATTTTAAACTAATACCTTTTGTCATTTATAGATTTTTTCAAAAATCATATCTTCACTGTTTGTTAAAATATGCGTTGTCATGCTGCGCACTTTAGTAGAAATAATAATTAATGATTTAGAAAACACAATGAAAAAACTGAAATAACGATAAGAAGGCAAAATGCCTTGCTGTGATTTATTTCAGCTCATCATTTGCAATGCAGCCAGAGCAAAATCAGGTTATCCGTTGCAACGAAGGAATTTGCTGTAGGGCTAAAATGAACGTTTTTGACGGAACATTAGAAACAGTTTTCAATTAGTGAAATTTCATGTACATTCTACACATGCTTTTTTTGTAATAGGGTACATTTAAATTACGCACAGTTAGCCATTGTGAGTATTGTTGTGAATAGATCTTTCGTGCAATCTACCATACAGATAATCAAATACAATTCAGATAATTAAATTCATATTCATATTAAGTAATTTGCATAAATAAGTTTATGTTAAAAAGTAGGGTAGCTACGCTGATTCTAGTTATGAGTCTGTAATCGGAATTTAGAAACCAGGCAGTTTTCAGACTGTTAGCGAGAAATTCAGCTACACACAGTTTCAGCATACAGCCAACTCTAAACAGATAACTTTCAGTTCTGTATGGTCACACTATTGCCAAGGTTTACGTGACCATTTGGGCTGATCAGGTCTGCTCGTGGTACAATGTTTGTTCCCCAATGCTGATGCTGTGTTCCTAGACGACAGGACTCCCGTTCACACAGCTTGCATCGTCGAGGACTGGTTTTATGAGCATGAAGGTGAACTGTCACATTAACATCACAGGTAGGGCATCTCAATATTATTGAGACTCTGTGGTCTACGTTCGAACGAAGAGTATGTGGTCGCCATCCACCTCCATCATCATTACCTGACGTTGCTGTTATTTTGCAAGAAGAATGATATAAGATTCCCTTGAAAACCATATAGGACCAGCATTTATCCATTTCGAGACACCTGGAAAATGTTTTGTACGCCAACGGTTTTCCTACGCCTTATCAGATATGGTAATGTGTTGTGTTTGTGGCGTTTCCATATTTTGGCCCATCCCCTGTACTTTAGACTACAGTAAACCGGGTATATTTTGAACGTTTTTCAGATTTAAATGCGATTATCATGTCTGCTTTTTTACTTCTGCGACATTTTTGTTAGTGAACATAGGACCTTGTATGAAAGGTTTACATACCAATTAGTACAGTGGTGTTGTTTTGTGGTCTTTAGTCCAAAGACTGATTTGATGCAACTATCCGTGCTACTTCATCCTGTGCAAGCCTCTTCATCTCCGAGTAACTACCGCAACCTACATCCTTCTGAATCTGCTTAGTGTACTTATCTCTTGGTCTCCCTTTACGATTTTTACCCCACACGCTTCCCTCTAGTACTCGATTGGTTATCCCCTGATGCCTCAGAAATGTCCTACCAACCGATCCCTTCTTCTAGTCAAGTTGTGCCACAAATTTCTCACCTCCCCAATTCTATTCAGTACCTCCTCATCAGTTATTGTGATCTACCCATCTAATCTTCAGCATTCTTCTGTAGCACCACATTTCAAAAGCTTCTACTCTCTTCTTGTCTACACTGTTTCTCGTTCATGTTCACTTCCATACATGGCTACACTTCATACTTCCAGAAAGGACTTCCTGACACTTAAATCTATATTCTATGCTAACAAAATTCTCTTCATCAGAAAAGCTTTTCTTGCCATTGCCAGTCGACGTTTTATATCCTCCTTTACTTCGACCATCATGAGTTATTTTGCTTCACAAACAACAAAACTCATTTACTACTTTAAATATCTCATTTCCTAATCTAATTCCCTCAGCATCACCTGATTTAATTCGACTAGGGTCCATTATCCTCGTTTTGATTTTGTTGATGTTCATCTTATAGTATCCTTTCAAGATACTGTCCACTCCGTTCAACTGCTCTTCCAGGTCCTTTGCTGCCTCTAACAAAATTGCAATGCCACCAGCAAACCTCGAAGTCTTTATTTCTTCTCCCTGGATTTTAATTCCTACTCCAATTTTTTCTTTTGTTGCCTTACTGATTGCTCAACATACAGACAGAATAACATCGAGGATAGGCTACAACCCTGTCCCAACGCTTCCCAATCACTGTTTTTTTTCGTGTCCCTCGACTCTTATAAGTGCAATCCAGTTTCTGTACAAATTGTAAATAGCCTTTCGCTCTCTGTATTTTACCCCCGCCATCTTTAGAATTTCAAACAGAGTACCCCAGTCAACAGCTTTCTCTAGGTCTACACTAATGCTATAAACGTAGTTTGCCTTTTATTAACCTATCTTCTACGAGAAGTCGTAGGGTCTGTATCGCCTTGCGTGTGCCTACATTTCTCTGGAATCCAAACTGATCCTCCCTGAGGTCGGCTTCTATTGGTTTCTCCACTCTTCTGTGAAGGATTCGTGTTAGTATTTAGCAGCCGTGACTTATTAAACTGGTAGTTCGGTAATTTTCACACCTGTCAGCACCTGGTTTCTTTAGAATTAGAATTATTATATTCTTCCTGAATTTTGAGGGTATTTCGCCTGTCTCACACATCTTGCACACCAGACTATGCTGTTCTTAGTAGCTTATCCGTGTTCCTATTTTTTTTACTCATTGTTAAACCTGCTCTTGCATTACCACCATTTTATTTTGCATTTATAACCTTGTGTTCACCTGGCCAGAAGTTCTGTTCCTTCTGCCACCGAACTTCAGCAATTCCCACTATATCTAACTGTAACCTATCCATTTCCCTTTTTAAATGTTCCAACCTACCTGCCCGATTAAGTCATCTGACAAATCACGCTCCGATCCGCAGAACGTCAGTTATGCTTTTCGTGAAGAAGACGTCGTCCTGAGTAGTCCCCATCAGGAGATCCGAATGGGGGACTGTTTTACTTCTGGAATATTTTACCCAAGTGGATGCCATCATCGTTTAACCATACAGTAGAGCTGCATGCCGTCGGAAAAAAATTACAGCTGCAGTTTCTCCTTGCTTGCAGACATTCTCGGTACCAACACAGCAAGGCCGTTTTGGTTGATGTTACAAGGCCAGATCAGTCAATCACCAAGACTGTTGCCCCTGCAACTACTGGAAAGGCTGCTGCCCCTCTTCGGGAACCACACGTTTTCTGGCCTCCCAACAGATACCTCTCTATTGTGGTTGCACCTATGCTACCCCCATCTGTATCGCTGAGGCACGCAAGCCTCCCCACCAAGGCAAGGTCCATGGTTCATGAGGTGGGAGGGAGGGGGAATCAGTACATTACATTTTCCAAAACGCAGAGAAACTAACGGAAAAATGTAGGTGGTCAAAATTAGTGTGGATTACCGGATGCAGTGACTGGGTTATACTTCCACCACAAATATCAGCTACCATTCAATTTGTGGTCAATATTTCAAAAACACAATGAAACTTTGACCACTCAGGAACAAATACAGTGATCTACAGTATTCATATGTGCTTTATTAAGTCTCATAAAAGAGAAAAAACTTGTACAGTACATAAAACAAACAGTTTGATCCATGAGCAAAATTATAAATAATATGAAAGGTGCTAAGATGAAGTACCACACACATAGCTCCAAATGTAGCTCAGCGTAATAACTTCAATTTCTTCCATTTCAGACATAATTATCGTTTCTAAACATCTATTGCAGTTAGAATTAAGGTTATCTTTCTTCATCTATCTAGACAATGTCTGACACTTGTGGCCACACAGTCTTCATTCCGTGTTTCCTGGTATATTTGGCATTATATGTTGTACTTCAATCACTGCCTGAACCACAACAGCTTGCAATTTGAGCAATATATGACCGACATTTGTTTTCTTAGTTGTAGGCACATAAACAGTAACAAATGAGCCGTCGACTATATAATGATAGTTAATGTACGTATTCCTTAGTTGCACACTGTAATTGGCAACAACACTATTTAATAAGTTGTGTATCTGTAACCCTGGGGTAACAATGACTGGTGGTCAAAGTAACACGGAAACAGAGAAATCATGGACGTGACCTCAGAAATCGTAATTTAGTAGCTGATATACACATCTCTAAAAAAAACTAATCAATTTTCTGTTTTGAGAATTAATCGAGTAATGTCATGATACAACTGAAACACCGATCGCTTTGCAGTTAAATGATATCGGTGGATTCAGTACAATCTGATTTTAACACACTTTTTCGCATACAATTATAAGTCGCAACAGGTTCGCCAACTGTTGCGCAAGAAATCAGCACTATACGGCGCCTCATAGAGTACATGACGGTACTTTACCAACAGACAATATATACTAAATACCCAACTGAGGGCCAGCAGAGCGCTGTAAAACTCTTGGCGATGAGTGGTCAAAATAACCACGGCGACCAAAGTACAAGGTAAGTCTTTACAACTTTGGAATGATACAGAAATTTGTTAAGATAACTCACAGATCGGTAGATGTACCATTTAGTAGCAAACAATCTCAAGTTTGATTCACGTAGTGCGTCAGTACCCCATTCCGCCAACCAGGAGTGCTAGCGTGGTGCACAGTTAAAATGGCTACTTTCACTGGTGTGGAGAGTGCTCGCTGTGTGTTTTGGTTTCTTGAAAGGAACTTTTTTCTCTGGGGTTTCATTAAAGACTGTGTCTATATTCCTCCCCTACCAAACAATTTAGCTTACCTGAAAAATCGAATCTGCACTGCTTTTGCACAAGTCACGCACGGCTTTTTGCATCGAGTGTGGGAAGAAATTGATCACCAGTGACATGTTTGTCGCATCACAGTTGGTGCTCATATCGAACCATAATGACACTTGGCACTTTTATAGGAAACTTGAAGTTGTCTGCCACAAAATTATGCATTTACCGATTCTGTAAATTGTCTCAATAAATTTCTATATCATTCCAAAACTGGAAAGTCCTTTTTGACTCATCCTGTATATCTGCTTTACGGTACTTAGATATTAATACTAAAATTAAACTCCTCCCGCACAGGCCATTAAGGCCCAAAGGTACCGACTGGTCGCCGTGTCATCCTCAGCCCACAGGCGTCACCGGATGCGGATATGGAGGGGCATGTGGTCAGCACACCGCTCTCCCGACCATATGTCAGTTTCCGAGACCGGAGCCACTATTTCTCAATCAAGTAGCTCCTCAGTTGCCTCACAAGGGCTGAGTCCACCCCTCTTGCCAACAGCGCTCGGCAGACCGGATGGTGACCCATCCAAGTGCTTGCCCAGCCCAACTGCGCTTAACTTCGGTTATCTGACGGGAACCGGTGTTACCACTGTGGCAAGGCCGTTGGCATTTAGATACTAATACTAGTGTGGCAATATTATTTCTTACCTTTAACAGTACAAACCGATGGTGAAAGTTACCCCGTTCACCAGCTTCGACACTCAAAAACCAATAACGTTTATTTGTGACACAAATTCAACCTCTACTCATTCAAGTTTTAGCAAATGGCGGAGCGATGTCTCCATTTTATTCGAAACACTACATGCGACCGCTGTTTCATGGCAAGTCGAGCAACACGAAGTGGTCCAACCTACCTGCCATACTAACCTTAGTTCCCCCACTTTCGGGGTGGCCGCTGGTGGGGAGGTACGCACCTGCAGGGGTACGGGTACATCTCCTTGTTGTTCTGGGCGCTGTAGGGCGAGTACTTGTCCAGCAGCCAGATCATGATGCCGGTGACGGTGAGCGCGCCCACGATGCTCAGCCACACCTCCAGCCGCAGCACCGTCATGAACTTGAACAGCGACGTCTCGCGCACCGGCTTCCGTATCACTGCGCACGCCGCCCGACGAGTGTTAACGAGCCATGCATCAACAACCAAGCAAGCACCATTTCCACTTTTATGAGGGCCTTCTTTTAAGGTTTTGCAAAGATAACTGAAGGAAACACACTGACGGGAAAAAATCGCAACACCAAAAAATAATTAATCAAGATGAGCCGTGCACAGCTCGTGTTCATGCCATTTATTGTTTGTCACCTTCTATTACGGTACTGCTGCCTCGTTTTCTTATTCCATTTACTGGCGTCACTAACTTCCTGCCTTACTTGCCCGTGAGCGGCAGCAGCAGCGCGTATCGATAAGTGCACTGTCGTACCATCTCTGGAGGGACCGATAGTATTTGCGGGTCGTCGTGTGTCTGGGAGTCAGTTCACGCACTCCGCTGCTCGACTCGCTGCGACTCACCTCGTTACCGTCGCTCGCGCACGCCAACGCCGCTAGCCAACGCCATGCCGAGAAGTAGGAATGGAGGAAGAGGCAAGATTGATGCTGCTGTGGAGCTCCTGCTAAACGCAGTCGGGAGCAACGGTTGCGGCAACAAGAAGAAGAAGCGGAAGCCTGTGGCACGATTACAGTGCTATAAGTGCCAAAAGCTGGGACACATAGCAAGGGAATGCGACGGCGCGGTTGCGTGTGTTAAGTGCGGGAAACCGCACGACACACGCAACTGCACCAAACCAAGGGGTACTGCAGCGGTGTGCGTAAATTGCGGTGGCTCGCACACCGCAACCGCGCGCAGCTGCAGCTATCTGAAGACGTGGAAGCAGCGGAAGTTGGCCACCACACACGAAGATGTGGCCCAGCAAGAAGAAAAGGTGGACACCCCGCCCTCCTACCTTAGTAGGGGAAGCGGGCTGCGCCACGAAGACGCCGTGGACGCCTTCCGCCGATCACTGCGGGAAGCCAGCGAGGACGCAATCACCGCGCTCAAATCCGCCGTGGCGGAGGCGAGTGCGGCCCTGAGAGCGGAACTAGAAGAGACGCGCCAGGAGGTACACTCAACTAAGGGTCGCCTTGTACCTCGCGTCCCGCACGATGCCGGACGTGGCACCGACCCCCACCAGTACGGGGGTAGACGCGGCAACACAAACGACTGCCTCCCTGGCCGACGCGGCAACGCAGGTTCCTAGGGAGGTGGTCATGCAGTCGGGGAAAACCGCCGACAACAAGGAGACGGCCTCCACGGGAGCAGTCGTCACTCCTGTCTCCCCCCCCCCCCTCCCCCCCAACAAGAACTGTGTGAGGGAGGTGCTCACCGAGATCGCAGATTCCCTCCGCGTCGGTAGCTACCCCCATCATGATCATCCTTACCCTTTCACGGTAGACAACATCCCTCCCCTACCTCATAAACCTTAGCCATTCCACTGGGGGTGCGAACCCTTGAACCAGAAGCTGCACGGGAGGGAACTCGTCAGGCGTGCAGGTCTGGAGCTCATAAACAAGCGCCCGATCTTCACCGACGAGGACTGGAAGTACATGACTGAGCAAGCAGTCAAGTACATCCAGCAACAGACGC
This sequence comes from Schistocerca americana, assembly GCF_021461395.2. Lineage (NCBI taxonomy): Eukaryota > Metazoa > Arthropoda > Insecta > Orthoptera > Acrididae > Schistocerca > Schistocerca americana. Next base: position 1,160,568,926 of record NC_060119.1, on the reverse strand, counting down.
CGCCAGTGGACTTCTCCCTCCTGAAGAAAATAGAATTCGGGCAGCCAGGAAGCAGCAAGAAAAAGAATAATAAAAAGCCGCCGGAAGCAGCCGGTAGATAATTCTTCAGCTACAGAAACCAGAGGCCAAACCAAACCGAGAAGAAAAACATTCCCAACAGATAGGATTCAGGAGGAACAGCTTATCCAAGCTTAAACTCCTATACCTCGGGCCAAGGCAGGCCCGTTAATATAGCGAGTGAGTGAGTGAGTGAGGGGAGTCAGTTGGAGACGGACCAGCAGTGCAGTCGGGACGCAGCAGCAGTGAAGTCGGGGTACGGAGCGCCTCTGAGGCGCTGACAGCCAGAGCTCGCCGACAGCTCGCGACACACATGAACTGTCCGACGGAGGGAGATTGGAGCGGGACGACCGTTGGTTGGTCGTTCGGTTGGTTGTCTCATCGGCCGACGTATATTTGCTCCTTTCAGCGTTTCCGGGTCTGGCGTGGAGCAGCGAGGAAGTCTCCGTGGCGCGTGTCTGGCCGGGGCCTGGCGGCGTCCACGCGCGGTCGGAGAGTGAGGGGCCGTTCCCATTACTACGAGGTCCGTGGCTCAGGACACGAAAGGTAAGTTATCCTATCGCTTGGTCCGTTGAGTGTCTGTCGGTTGGGTTGTCGTCGGATCGTGAATGGTTGGCCCGACTGCCTGTTTCACCTAAGTGAGCGTTAGTGTTCGAATAACAGGCCGACCCTCGAACATCTGAGCGCCCTTGGGTGTACTGCCCTTTCTTTTAAAATTTCTTCTTGTTGTTTGTACTTGTATGGCTTCTAGCAGATTTTTTTTTTTTAAATTAGCGTTGTTTTGTTCTTAAGGCCTTCAGCCTAGTTTAAAGAACTGATTCACGTAAGGCCTTTGGTATATAAAAAAAAGTTTTGGAGTTTTAGGTGATAGGCCTTCACCAGATTTGAATTTAACTTGTTACTTCAGCCTAACTAAAGAAATGATTTAAGATAAGGCTGCCCTTTTAAATTTCTGATCATGCTTGCGTTTTAAGTTATTGGCCTTCAGCCGTTTTTAAATTAAAGTGACTTTCAGCCGGTAATCTCCCAAAGATTAAAGCTGTGTGTTTTAAAAAAAATTTTTTGGGCTCTTGTAATGTTTGATCAAACAATAAAGTTATATGTTCCAGTGTAACTGACAGCCCCTTATTTTGGCCCCTTTCCACAATTTATACTATCTGTCATGTCCTGTGGGTTAAGCAGGGGGTCTCAGAAGAGTAATTAAATTTCGGATACACATTTGTCTAGGTAACTTGTTTAAGTCATTAATATTGCAAGATCAGAGATTAATGTAAGCGCGACATAAGCACTCCGTCTTCAGGCCACGAGCGGCCTACCGGGACCATTCAACCGCCGTGTCATCCTCAGCGGAGGATGCGGATAGGAGGGGCGTGGGGTCAGCACACTGCTCTCCCGGTCGTTATGATAGTATTCTTGACCGAAGCCGCTACTATTCGGTCGAGTAGCTCCTCAGTTGGCATCACGAGGCTGAATGCACCTCGAGAAATGGCAACAGTGCATGGCGGCCTGGATGGTCACCCATACAAGTGCCGACCACGCCCGACAGCGCTTGATTTCGGTGAACTCACAGGAACCGGTGTATCCACTGCGGCAAGGCCGTTGCCGAGCGCGACATAAGACATGTGAAATGCTGGTACATTAACAATCAATGTAACCCCCAGACGAATGCAAGCACTCAATCCTACATGCATTCTGCTGTACAGGTGCCAGATCTAAGTTTGTTGGGATTCTATGCCTGTTGCACTTGGTCGATCAATAAAGGGATGATTAATGCTGTTTGTGGATGACGCTGGAGTTGTTGTCCGATGATTTCTCATATCTTCTCGATTGGAGACGGATATGGCGCTGGAGTAGGCCAAGGCAACATGCCGACACGCTGTAGAGCATTTTGGGTTACAACAGCGATATGTGAGCGAGCGTTATCCTGTTGGAAAACACGCCCTGGAGTGCTGCTCATGAATGGCAGCTCAACAGGTCGAATCACCAGATTGACGTACAAATTTGCAATCGGGGTACATGGATAACCACGAGAGTGCTCCTGCTATTGTACGAAATCGCAGCCCAGACTATATGTGAAGGTCAAGACACTCTGCTCGTAGGCTCTCTAGTGGCCTCCTTTCTAAACAACACGCTGTCATCACTGGCAACTGGCACCGAGACGGAACCAGCTTACATCAGAAAAAACAATGAGCTCTCGCTTGATGAGCTCTCGCTTGACTCCGCTGAAGACTCAAATGGTGGTGGTGTAGGGTCAGTGGAATGTACGCCATTTGTAACAGCTCGTTGTGTCACTGTGGTGCCAACTGCTGCTCAAATTGCTGCTGCAGATGCAGTACGATGCTCCAGAGCCATACGCTGAACACGATGGTCTTCCCTCTCGGTTGTGTCTGTCACGTGACCCTCCGGTGCCCTGTCTTCTTGCTACTGTACATTAGAGTGACCAACGCTGCCAGTAGTCATTACAGTGGCTATGTTCCTGCCAAGTCTTCCTGCAGTATCGCAGAAGTAACATGTAGCACCTCGTAGCCCTATTACACGACCTTGTTCGAACTCAGTGAGATGTTGATAACGGCAGGCCATGAAGGCCCAACGGTATCGACCGGCCGCCGTGTCATCCCTCAGCCCACAGGCGTCACTGGATGCGGATATGGAGCGGCATGTGGTCAGCACACCGCTCTCCCGGCCATATGTCAGTTTCCGAGACCGGAGCCGCTACTTCTCAATCAAGTAGCTCCTCGGTTTGCCTCACAAGGGCTGAGTGCACCCCTCTTGCCAACAGCGCTCGGCAGACCGGATGGTCACCCATCCAAGTGCTAGCCCAGCCCGACAGCGCTTAACGTCGGTGATCTGACGGGAACCGGTTTTACCACTGCGGCAAGACCGTTGGCCTTATGCGATTAGCGCGGTAAATGAAAAGACATCATCTTTCAGACGTAGAAATACGCCTACCAACTCTCGTTGATGTCGCACAACTCTTTCTTGATGTTGCGATTTTTTCCGTCGGTATATTTATTTACACGTACATTTTATTGCATCTCAAAATATTGACTACTGCATGCGTTCGGAATAGTTACGTAAACATTTATCGCACTTTGATATTGATAACTCAAAACATGATTTTGGTGGGATTCAGCTGCAGATTCACTGTACAGATACTGCGGCTTATCTTTTACATTACAAAGAGGTAGTAAGTAAAATACAGGGTGATTCAAAAAGAATACCACAACTTTAAAAATGTGTATTTAATGAAAGAAACATAATATAACCTTCTGTTATACATCATTACAAAGAGTATTTAAAAAGGTTTTTTTTCACTCAAAAACAAGTTCAGAGATGTTCAATATGGCCCCCTCCAGACACTCGAGCAATATCAACCCGATACTCCAACTCGTTCCACACTCTCTGTACCATATCAGGCGTAACAGTTTGGATAGCTGCTGTTATTTCTCGTTTCAAATCATCAATGGTGGCTGGGAGAGGTGGCCGAAACACCATATCCTTAACATACCCCCATAAGAAAAAATCGCAGGGGGTAAGATCAGGGCTTCTTGGAGGCCAGTGATGTCACGGGCTGCCTGGCGGCCGATCCATCGCCTCGGGTAGTTGACGTTCAGATAAGTGCCAATGTGGTGGCGCTCCGTCCTTTTTCGTAGGACTCTCCATACAGTTGATTGTGGAATTTGCAGCTCTCTGCTAGCTCTGCGAGTCGATTTTCCTGGGCTGCGAACAAATGCTTGCTGGATGCGTGCTACATTTTCATCACTCGTTCTCGGCCGTCCAGAACTTTTCCCTTTGCACAAACACCCATTCTCTGTAAACTGTTTATACAAACGTTTAATACATCACCTATCAGGAGGTTTAACACCATACTTCGTTCGAAATGCACGCTGATCAACTGTCGTCGATTCACTTCTGCCGTACTCAATAACACAAAAAGCTTTCTGTTGAGCGGTCGCCATCTTAGCATCAACTGACGCTGACGCCTAGTCAACAGCGCCTCAAGCGAACAAATGTACAACTAAATGAAACTTTATAGCTCCCTTAATTCGCTGACAGATAGTGCTTAGCTCCGCCTTTTGTCGTTGCAGAGTTTTAAATTCCTAAAGTTGTGGTATTCTTTTTGAATCACCCTGTATAAATCACATAAATCTAATGGCTGTGAAATCATTAAAATACTTACGATTACAATTACGGATAACTTAAATTGACCTCCTATAGTACACTTGTCCGCCCTGGAGTATTGCTGCGCGGTATGGGATGCGCATATGATAGGATTGACGGAGGACATCGAAGTATTTCAATGAAGGGCAGCTCGGAGGGTGAGAGAGAGAGAGAGAGAGAGAGAGAGAGAGAGAGACAGAGAGAGAGAGAGAGAGAGACAGAGAGAGTGCCACAGATACGATACGAGTATTTGGACGGCAATCATTAAACCAAGGAGTTTATTGTTGCGGCAGGATCTTCTCATGATATTTCAGTCACCAACTATTTCCCCTGAATGCGAAAAAAAGATTTGTTTGCGCCCACCTACATAGGGGGAAATGATCGTAATAAAATAAGAGAAGCCAGATTTCGCACGGAAAGATTTAAGTGTTCGTTTTTCCTGCGCTCTATTCCAGAGTGGAACGGTAGAGAAATACCTTGAAGGTGGTTCGATGAACCCTCTACCATACACTTGACTGTGAATTGCAGAATAAACAGTTAGATGTAGATATCATAATGCTATTCATCATGTAGAGCGCCACTTCAAATTCGATTTTTATACTCAGCTTCACCACTGTAACAACGAAAGAAAAAAAAAATTTATAATGCTCTTGTACTTTTCCGCAGCTTGCATGTAATGCCCACGTTTAGTGTTCGATACATTCAATGTATAAATACTTTATCTGATCATAATTTAACACACGTAACATGTGGCTGGATAGTTCACATCCATAAAACTTTCATTACTTGTAATATTTTTTTGTGTAACCTTAGCCATTTAGTACAATTCCGTATTAGAATTTATTGTGCATAATTTTACTTCTCTTTACGTCCTTTAAATTAATTTCATCGCTACTGCAAAGACATGTTTTACTGTGCCCATATACTCTATACAGTGTCTGTAGCTTAACATCTTTACTATTCCAACGTCTTTAAATGGTTTTTGTTGCTCAGGAGCTTGTGCTTCCACAAAACATAGAATGGTGTGTGTTAAAGCAATTTCCAGAGAATTTAGCAACACTCATAGTGCACGTGCCAAAATGTCGAAACTTCAAAACGTGTAACACAGACGACGAACTCGTCGCACATAAATATACATCACTTAACTTTTCGCCACATTTAATGTTTTATTAAAGCCATTTCACGTATGTGAAGGCAAAATCGAAAAGAACACCTTCGTAACCATAACGAATTTTGAACGAAAAATTTCTTTTTATCTCACCTGTTAGTGCACGAACCCAGTAACGACCATAAAGCGAGGCTCCAACAGGAAACCAAAAAAGTCTTTAAGAACCACCTGAAAGCCGGCCAGAGTGGCCGAGCGGTTCTAGGCGCTACAGTCTGTAGCTGCGCGATTTAAATTTTGATTTAAATAAAACTTCTTTCAGCCGTACTTGGCGCTGTCTACTGTTTTGAATTATAAACTTTATAGTTCTACTACAGCTTCGGTTATCATAATGTCTACTTCAGACAAGTAAGCGTTTCTTGAAGCACCAAAATCGCGATCCATGCAATTCTTTTTTTATGTAAAGGAACAAAAACTCGATAACCGATAAACCAGGCGAATTTGGCCAATGAGACATTGATTCGAAGTTTCCTCCGTCAAATCTACACCCACATCTACATACACGACTGAACCAAAACATTACGACCACTTCATACATCGAGAGTGAACGAAGCATTGTGGCGAAGCTGAGAAGAAACGAATGGATGATCACTGTGTTTTACCTGCCCTCTCGAAGGACTTCGAGAGGGTATATCTCAAGAAGCTACCGCATCACTTCACCTCCAAGGCGATAATACTCGAGCCTGCGCCAAGTCTCGTGGCCGCAAGTAATTCGGGAAAGATTCATCCGCCCGTCGCTACTTAAGCCGTTGCCCGGCTCGTAACCGGCAGTTGCACCTTGTCAACCCATCTGGGGCTGCCGCCTTCCAGAGGTACGTGGAGCTGCCAGCGGTCTTCATCCTGGCTATGCAGAGACTTGGCCTCTTGGCATTTTGACCTCTCGGATTTTGGTATCTCGGCATGTTACAGTGATTCTGTTTAGAGACAGACGCTTCAAAGGGTGGTCCTTACAGCTCTGACTCTTTGTGACTTAGCCATTCTAGGCAAACAGTTGAACTTTGGCTTAAACAATCCGAGGTGTTTAGTAAGACAGAGACCTCGATTGTCAACCTCTTTTTGGTGTTATTGTGAATTTATGCTCCAAGACGGAGAAGAGTGAATTATGATGTTAGTAATAAACCTGGGTGTTAGTTCTCCCGTGGCGGAGCTGATGCGGATCACTTCACGAAGAAACATCTGATGAGCACACACTGTTGCTGTTGTATTCTTCAGTCCAGAGACTGGTTTGATGCAGCTCTCCATGCTACTCTATCCTGTGCAAGCTTCTTCATCTCCCAGTACCTACTGCAACCTACATCCTTCTGGATCTGTTTAGTGTATTCATCTCTTGGTCTCCCTCTACCCTCCACGCTGCCCTCCAGTACTTAATTGGTGATCCCTTGATGCCTCAGAACATGTCCTACCAACCGATCCCTTCTTCTAGTCATAGTTGTACCATAACTTTCTCTTCTCTGAGCACACACTATGGATCAAGAATAAATTGAACAAAGATGAAGTAATGAGAAGTAGCAAAAATGAGATTAGCGATAAACTTAACATTAGAATTAGGAACCACGAAGCAGATGAAGTTAAGCAATTCTGCTACCTTGGAATCAAAATAACATACGGCAGACGACGTAAGGAGGACAAAAAATGAGACTAACACTGCTAAAGAGTATATTCCTGGCCAGAAGAAGTCTGCTATATCAAATATCGGCTTCGAGGAGGAAATTTTCAAGAATTTACGTTCGGAGCACAGCATTGTATGGTAGTGAATCATGGACCGAAGGGAAACAGAAAGAGAAGAGAATCGAAGCGTTTGATACGTGGTGCTGTAGAAGGGTGTTGAAAATTAGGTGGACTCATAAGATCAGAAATGAGAAATTCTCCTTAGGATCTGCAAAGAGAGGAACATGTGCGAAATATTCACAAAAAGAAAGAACAGCATGAGAGGGCATGTGTTAAGACACCAAGGAATAGCTTTTACGTCACTGGACGGAACTGTAGAAGGTAAAAATTGCAAAAGAAGACGGAAATTAGAATAGATCCAAAAAATGATTGAGCTAGTTGGTTGCAAGTGCTACCCTGAGACGAATCGCCATCAACAATGCGACATGTTCTCATGGCAGCATATACCATGGAGACGTTTGGAATTCAACCTTCGACACTGGGTGGAAAGCCAAACCGACCAAGAACTCAGCCCACCACCTCCCCTCCCCCTGCCTGACAAATACTGCAAGCAAAAACTCCTCTCATTATCGGAATTCGAACCGGCCACGTTCGAAGCTATCACCGCCGCAACACTCAAATCGCTGAACAGCGTAAGTCAAGTTATTGATGTGAGGAAAATTTCCAGTTGTTTTGAGGTCTTTACACGATAAAATGTAGTAAGTAGAGTCATTAGATGGTTTTACTTACCAATAGAGATGCCAGACTGGTCGAAGTAAGGAGCAACGAAGTCGATTACTTCTTCCCTCTCTGACGTCATTGTCAGCGGTGCGATGATCATGTCTGTCTCCTGAACATGAAACAATGTCACTGAGTCAGAAGACGAACAGTTTTTAATTTGTTGCATCGTCGATAATGGACGACAAAGAACTTCAATTTTATGTCACTCTTACTAATACCTTGTTAACGAGTTCTGGTAGCTGCGTTTTATTTGTTGATGCTCTCTAAATGGAATATCACACACTTCCGTCCCGGCTAGGTGGATTTGTTAGTAATTAAGAACAATGCTTCAAAATAGGAATTCAATAAAGACTTCGAGGTAACGAGATCATAATGTTCAGTGAAGTTGAGACAATGGCAAAGACCAAATTGTAACCTATCTGCCATATCCCATCGTGAATGGTTGGTCCGACTGCCTGTCTCACCTTAGCGAACGTTAGTGTTTGAATTATAGGCCGACCCTCGAACATCTGCGCGCCCTTGTGTGGACTGCCTTATTTTTTTAAATTTGTTCTTGCTGTTGGTACGTGTATGGCTTCTAGCCAGTTTTTTGTTTTAAATTAGAGTTGTTTTTCTCTTAAGGCCTTCAGCCTAGTTTAAAGTACTGTTTCACGTGAGCCCTTTGGCATTTTAAAAAAAACTTTTCAGTTTTTAAGTCTTCGGCCTTCAGCCGGTTTGAATTTAACTTGTTTGCTTCAACCTATTGAATTCTTAAGTCTTCGGTCTTCAGCCGGTTTGAGTTTCAGTTGTTTGGTCTTAAGGCCTTCCGCCTAAATTAAAGAACTGTTTCACGTAAGGACTTTGGTATTTTTTTAAAAAAATAATTTTTTGGAGTTTTAAGTGTTCGGCCTTCAGCCAGTTTGAATTTAACTTGTTTACTTCTGCCTAACTAAAGAACTGTTTTAAGATAAGGCTTTTCTTTTAAATTTCTGATTATGCTTGCGTTTTAAGTTATTTTCCTTCAGCTGTTTTTAAATTAAAGCGGCTTTCAGCCGATAATTAAGTCCTAAAGATTAAAGCTGTGTGTTTAAAAAATTTTTGGGCTCTTGTAATGTTTGATCAAATAATAAAGTTGTATGTTCGAGTGTAACTGACAGCCACTTATTTTGGCCCCCACCCACGATTTATTCTATCTGTCCTTTCCTGCGGGTAAAGAGGGGCGTTTCAAGTTCCTTCGCACATCCATGCATGAGTCGTGCTCGGGCAGCCAAATGATAAGGCGACCGCTAACGATAAATTCGAGTCCGGTCCGGCGCAAATTTTCACTGCCGTAATTCCATTATACAGTTGATGGTTGACCTTATTCGCATTTGCGAATACATTTAATATGTTTCATAACGGCTGCAGTCGCTGCAGGGATTGTTCTGTTGGACATGAATGCATGTGGAAAGGAAGTTTGCATCGTAATTTAGAATAACACAGGCACTTTAATATCGTATTTTAAATTTAGATCTCTGCATTCCCAGCTTGCTCAGTCCCACAGATATAGTCTATCATTTAAATTTGTTTAGCGCTTAAGGGGGATAGGACGCCAAACAGGCCGACTTGGAGCAGGAGAGGCATCACAGGGCATTTTAATTTCCAGTGTCTACACTTTTACAAATAAATTCATCAAACTTTGTCAGCATGACCAGGAAGGATTCAGGATTCACACCCATTGCAGTGGAAGTTCGAAAACATAACAAAATAAATTTTTTTGCGTGCGAAATTTCATAATTTTTTCACTTACTAATGGCTGCATTTGTTGCTATAGGTACACTTTTCTTAATAAGTTAGAGAGATTCTTCGATGAATTTTGCACAGCATGCATACCATACTCACAGGTGTATGAAACTCTACAATTTATTTAATTTATGAAAAAACGAATGAACTGTTATATTTTAAACTTCATATTCAGAAAAAACACAAATTTTATAGTTAATCACCTCAATTTTTACCACAGTTTTTAATAGATTTGGAAAATTCTATAGTTTCATACAGCTTTAAGTATGATTTGTATGCTGTGCAACATTTATCGAAGAATCTCTCTTACTTACGAAGGAAGGTGTATCTACAGCAAGCCATTAGTAAGCGAAAAAAATGAAGAAATTTCACATGTAAAAAAAATTATTTTGTATGTGTTCGAACGTCCACTGCTAAGAGTGTGAATTCTGAATCCTTCCTGGTCATGCTGACAAAGTTTTATGAATTTATTTGTAAATGTATAGACAGTGGAAATTAAAATGTTCAGTGGTGCCTCTCCTGCTCCAAGTCGGCCCGTTTGATGTCCCACCCCCCTTAACCTTTTAATTGAAACCAGTCATATACAATTATTTTCCATTTGCATTACTTTAAAAAAGCCGTATTGATCAAATTGTGACACTGTATGTGATTAGAGCTGGAAAACTTAGTCTCTTTAAAAAACGTGAAATCTTTTAATTTTTTTTTTCGTAAATCATACAAAAATTTGGAGACTAAAACTAATTCTTTTAGTCCGTGAGAGAAGTATGTGTGCTTTGAATGTCAGAGTGAATGGTGTTTGTTCAGCTGTGAGACTTTTCGGCGTCGAAAAGCACCATATTTTGATAAGAAAGGAGAGATTCAACTGAAAATATTTTGAGATGACAGTAGACTCAAATTGGTAAAAGTTCAATCTGAGAAAGTGCTCACAGCAACTGTTTACGTATCTCTGGATTCCGTGCAGTCACGCACGACACTGATGTGTTGAAACGATCGAGAAGCTTAGCTCACCCCCATGGCGAGGTCTCCGACGAGCCCAGTCCAGCTGCCAGAGGGCGACCGCGAGCCGAAGTCGTTGTCCTTGGCGGGCACCAGCTCGTAGTCGAAGTTCATGTGCGTCGGCTCGGCCAGCTTCTTCAGCAGGTCGATGCAGTAGCCGTCCCAGACGGGCTCGCCCTCCGGACCAACCAAGGGCGCCCCCGTCTGCTCGTCGCGCACTGGGAACGACCAAGGCACGCCCTGTGTCGAAAGAACACCAACAGGTGGCGATCACGTGTTCAAGGGACACTATTCGGTAAAAATATCAGCCAGGGCAGCAGTCGAACATTTTCTGTATCCAGGACAGCAACATGCGGTCGTGCATTATCCTGCTGAATTTACAAGGAGATACGTACAGTGTAGCGAAACAACGTAAGTTACTTAAAAGTACACTACTGACCATTAAACCTCCTACACCAAGAAGAAATGCAGATGATAAGCGGGTATTCATTGGACAAATATATTATACTAGAACTGACATGTGATTACACTTTCACGCAATTTGGGTGTATAGATCCTCAGAAATCAGTACCCAGAACAACCACCTCTGGCCGTAATAATGGCCTGGGCATGAGTCAAACAGAGCTTGGATGGCGTGTACAGGTACAGCTGCCCATGCAGCTTCAACACGATACCACACTTCTTCAGGAGTAGTGACTGGCGTATTGTGACGAGCCAGTTACTCGGCCACCATTGACCAGACGTTTTCAATTGGTGAGAGATCTGGAGAATGTGCTGGCCAGGGCAGCAGTCGAACATTTTCTGTATCCAGGACAGCAACATGCGGTCGTGCATTATCCTGCTGAAATGTAGGGTTTCGCAGGGATCGAATGAAGGTGCAGAGCCACGGGTCGTAACACAACTGAAATGTAACGTCCACTGTTCAAATTGCAGTCAATGCGAACAAGAGGTGACCGAGACGTATAACCAATGGCACCCCATACCATCACGCCGGGTGATACGCCAGTATGGCTATGACGAATACACGTTTCCAATGTGCGTTCACCGCGATGCGGCCAAACACGGATGCGACCATCATGATGCTATAGAAAGAACCTGGATTCATCCGAAAAAATGACGTTTTGCCATTCGTGCACCCAGGTTCGTCGTTAAGTACACCATCGCAGGCGCTCCCGTCTGTGATGCAGCGTCAAGGGTAAGCGCAGCCATGGTCTCCGAGCTGATAGTCCATGCTGCTGCAAACGACGTCGAACTGTTCGTGCAGATGGTTTTTGTCTTGTAAACGTCCCCATATGTTGACTCAGGGGTCGAGACGTGGCTCCACGATCCGTTACAGCCATGCGGATAAGATGCCTGTCATCTCGACTGCTAGTGATACGAGGCCGTTGGGATCCAGCACGGCGTTCCGTATTACCCTCCTGAACCCACCGATTCCATATTCTGCTAACAGTCATTGGATCTCGACCAACGCGAGCAGCAATGTCGCGATACGATAAACCGCAATCGCGATAGGCTACAGTCCGACCTTGATCAGAGTCGGAAAAGTGGTGGTACGCATTTCTCCTCCTTACACGAGGCATCACAACGACGTTTCACCAGGCAACGCCGGTCAACTGCTGTTTGTATATGAGAAATCGGTTGGAAACTTTCCTCATGTCAGCACGTTGTAGGTGTCGCGAACGGCGCCAACCTTTTGTGAATGCTCTGAAAAGCTAATCATTTGCATATCACAGCGTCTTCTGCGTGACGGTTAAATTTCGCGTCTATAGCACGTCATCTTCGTGCTGTAGCAATTTTAATGGCGAGTGGTGTACATGTCTTCCGGTCAATACCGCGCACCAGTTAGGTTCCTTTCGGAGTATCCTGGTGAAATAAATCCATGTTTAGCAGCCGCATACAACTGCTCGCTGGACGAAAGACCCGCACCTAAAGACTGGAAAACTGCACAGGTCACACTAATACATAAGGTAGAAAATCAAGTAATCCGCTGAATTAAAGGTCCACATCATTGACATCAATTCGCTGTAGGCTTTTGTAACATATATCGTGTTAAAAGATTACGAAATATCTTGAAGAAACAGATCTACCGTTATGTAACCAGCGCGGGTTCAGACTATATCGTTCTTGTAAAAGACAACTAGCTCTTTACTCACACAAATTAATGAATGCTATCGACAGGGGATTTCAAGGCAATTCCATATTTCTAGATTTCCAGAAGGCTTTTGATACCGTACCTCGTAAGTGCAGCTCCTAATCAAATTGCTTATGCCGGCCGGAGTGGCCTAGCGGTTCTAGGCGCTACAGTCTGGAACCGCGGTACCGCTACGGTCGCAGGTTCGAATCCTGCCTCGGGTATGGATGTGAGTGATGTCCTTAGGTTAGATAGGTTTAAGTAATTCTAAGTTCCAGGGGACTGATGACCTCAGAAGTACAGTCCCATAGTGCTCAGGGTCATTTGAACCATTTTTGAAATTGCTTACCTATGGAGTATCGCCTTAGCTGTTCCATTGGATTCGTTATCTACTGTTAGAAAATGAATGGGAAGGCATGTAATGATTGAAAGTGGCATTTGGAGTTCCCCAACGAAAATCCGTATAGGTCATTTACTGTTGTGCTGAAAAGTAATGCCTCCGAATTTTTTTTCTGTTTCAAATATCGGTTAACGTATTACCTACCGTGCGTATTACTCGGTCGACTTCCCGCTTCGCTGATCCAGGTTACAACCTTCTATGACTAGAGGGTTTTGAATTGTAGCGGGTAACATGGCGGTGTGCAACGTGCATGTGAAACAGCGTGATGTAATCGAGTCGCTGAAAGCACAAATTTGAAGAATTCTTCCACACACGAAGCACTTCTCCTTCAGCTTGACGATGCCAGATCACAAACCAGTGCTGCGACATCTGGACTATCTGACGCCATGGGTTCACAGCCATCGATTATCCTCCACACAGTCCCGACTTGGTCCCATCCGATTTTCATTTGATCCCAAAATTTAAAAACACCTTCGGTGGTAGTGATGAAGCGATGCAAGCACAGGTGAGATTGTGACTCTGTGAACATTCTAGGCTGACGGTGTCAATAAACAGGTTTCTCGTTCTGAGACATATGTCTGTCGCCAGAGTGACTATGTTGAGAAATAAGTACGCAAACATGAAGAATAAAGAGGTAAAATGTTAATAACGTTTGTTTTACTTAAAAATGAAATGGTTGAAATGGCTCTAAGCACTATGGGACTTAACATCTGAGGTCATCACTCCCCTAGACATAGAACTACTTAAACTTAACTAACCTAAGGACATGACACTCACCCATGCCCGAGGCAGGATTCGAACCTGCGACCGTAGCAGCGGCGCGGTTCCAGGCTGAAGTGCCTAGAACCGCTCGGCCGCCTTCTTTAAAAAGCTTTAAGAGTTTTCATATAGGACATTTGGAGGCATTATTTTTCAGCACGCCCTCGTATATAAACAACTTGTGAGACAATGTAAGCTAAACAGTGCTCTTAGATTGTTTGCAAATGATGCTGTCATTTACGATCTACCTAAAGTCATCAGAGGATCAAAACGAACTGCAAAATGATTTACACAAAGTAGCTGTATAGAGCGGAAAGTGACCTAAAGACCACTCCACATGAGTATTAATATTCAATTAAATGTCGGTTACACGATAAATCACAGAAATTAAAGGTTGTCACTTCACCTAAATACCTGCGCATTACAATTACAAACAACTTAAATTGGTACCATCACACGGAAAAAGTTGTGAAGAAGGTGAACCAAAAGCAGTGTTTTATTGGCAGAATGTTTCGCAGATACAACACATCTACTAAAGAGATTGCATACACTACGCTTGTCTGTCCTCTTACGGAGTACTGTGCTGCGCACTAGGGATGGGATCCTTACCATGTAAGACTGGCGGAGAACATCGAACAAGTTCAGAGAAGGGCAGCTCGTTTAATATTATCAGAAAATAGGGGAGAGAGTGTCACGGACGTGGTATGCAGGTTTGGAGTGGCAATCAAAACAAAGACGTTATTCGTTGTGGTGAGAACTTTTCACGAAATTTCAACCATCTACTTTCTCCTCCGAATGCGAAAATAGTTTGTTTATTCCCACCTAAGTAGGGAGAAATGAATATTTTAATAAAATAAGAGAAATAAGAGCTCACAGGGAAACATTTAAATGTTTATTTTTCCCGTGTATTTTTCGAGCGTGGAATGGACGACAAATAGTCTGAATGTGGTTTTGCGAATCCTCTATAAAGGACTTAAATCTGAACTGCAGTGTAGTCATTGTAATGACACATTCCGACGCAGAGACATACAATACCTTAAAGGCTGCGCCAAAGATTTAAATTGAGAGCGATGTAGAATATAATCTTTGTAATGTTCACATTGGATTCTCTTTTGTTTCATACTCCAAGAATGAGGATGGACGTCATTTTTGGAGTGTGCGGAAAGGCAGCCATATAGTTAGTAATTATGGTTTGTGCGACGAGCACAGCAAGTCTTATTGTGTTGTGAATAAAAAATAGTGAGAAATATCTAAGTTTTACGAGAATTATTTAGAGTGACGTAGCATTGTATTCCTTGGTTTCCACCGTCTTCGTGAAGTGAACCGATGCCGACTCAGGAAGATACACACGGTCAACAAAGAGAAGAACACCGATGGCGACTAATGAATTAATATTGTGGCAGAAGGACGAATTCTACGTCTAAGGTGAGAACTCTGAATAAATCAACAATGGGGTAGAATTCAAAATGTAATTAATCGGAATGGTAAATTATATTACAGGCATATTTCACGCAGCACTGAATTTGTCCGCATTCAAGCCGGTCAATACAGTCCGTAGAAAAAAGCCTTTCCAAAACTCTAAAGTTACAGTTCCATGTCCATAATATTTCCTCTTAAAAAAAAAAAAAAATAAAATTAAAAAAAAAAATAAAAAAAATGCATAAATTTAATTTTTTTTTATTTATTTCGCCACATCATGTAGATGTAGATTTAGATACACTCTGCAAGCAATTTTACAGAGCATGTATGAGTTTACTTTGTATTAGTATTAAAAAATCAATTTGCGGATGGAGAGAGGAGAAAGTGATAGTTTTTATGCCTCCGTAAGCAGCCTAATCTCACTTGTCGTATTTTCATGAGCTCGACGACAGGTATCCATAGGATACCTACGACAGGTATCCTATGGAACGAGCAGAACTGTACCACAGTCTACTCTGGACACCAGTTTTCAAAATTTACGCAACAGCATTTTCCAATGATTCCCACAAGACCCCAGAGCATTGCTGTAACACTGTTTTGTGAGCTATACCGATGTGTTCCAATCTTTGTCTTTGAATTCCTTCGATTTTTGCTGTCAAGCGTACACCGAAAAAAGAGGGAACTAAGATTTAAGTATATTATTTATGCATCGAAGACGCCATTAGGTATGCAGCACAAAGTCGAATACCATAGGATGTGGAAGAAAATCGGCTGTGTCCTTTGTAAAAGATCCATTGTATCATTTGCTGTAATCGATTTAGTGAATTTGCGAGAAACGCAAATCTCGGTGGCCGGATGGGGTTTTTAGGACAGACCGAGTAATTGATGAACAGGCAGTGAATCGAAATAGGGAGAAAAAAATTGTAGTACAGCTTGACTAAATGAGAGGGTTGTTTGATAGGACACATGTCGAGGCAACAAAGAATCGTCACTTTGGTAGCGGATGGCAATGTAGGAGAAAAAAATGGAGAGGGAGAGAAAGGTTTGACTACATCAAGCAGGTTCAGATGGAATGTTTGTTGCATTACCTGTGCAGAGTAGAAGAAACTGGACAGGATGGTCT
Organism: Schistocerca americana; assembly: GCF_021461395.2. Classification (NCBI taxonomy): domain Eukaryota; kingdom Metazoa; phylum Arthropoda; class Insecta; order Orthoptera; family Acrididae; genus Schistocerca; species Schistocerca americana. Next base: position 1,160,552,566 of record NC_060119.1, on the reverse strand, counting down.
AGAGTGGGCAGCTGTATCAAACCAGCTTTTAGACTGAAAATCACAAAATTTTTTATCGTGAACTAATCGACAACAATACGTGGAAACCATTCTGTCATCTCAGAAGGCCTTCTCAACAATTATGCCGAAACGATCTATTGTTACAGAGAAGTAGAGTTCACGTCTTAGTACATGTTATTAGCAAGATGACGTATGTAATAAAATGTGAATATCACCAAGCGAGGTGGCGCAGTGGTTAGCACACTGGACTCGCATTCGGAAGGACGACGGTTCAGACCCGATTAGGGAGAAAATTCTATCCTTATTTAGGTTTTCCGTGGTTTTTCTAAATCGCTTTAGGCAAATGCCGCGATCGTTCCTTTGATAGGGCATGGCCGATTTCCTTACCCATCCTTCCCCAGTCCGATGGGACCGATGACGTCGCTGTTTGGTACCCCCCCCCCCCCCCCTCCCCCCTAAACAAACCAACCAATCTGTACAGATCGAAATGTGTTTCCCTCTTTGAGATAGAAATACAGTACTTGTTTATCTTGACTCTTATGGAAAATAGAGCCTTATGAAATTGTACATTAATTTGTTATTACTGTTTACTAGAGGTAAAACCCTTACAGACCAGTTCACACTTGCCATCACGTCGCGTCAAAACATTCCATAATGTATTTCAAGTAGCGGCATTCACACAGGCCGACGTCACGTCACGTCGTCAAGGTTTCTCGGGAAGAAAGTTTTGACGGTGATGTTGAGTAGGGGGGCAGTGTGTCGTCGTCTGCTATCTTCCGAAGTTAACCTATTTTTCCCGTGCTCACTGTTGTTATAGTAGTAGTATATTTTGTGCTTTTGTATCTTCTTAATCTTTATTTAATTATTTTGTTTTGTTTCAGTGACAAACCGCAGAAGTTCTATTACGACTTCAAAATTTTTTTTTGCATTGAGTGATCTGCGAATAAGCGAGGCTAGATACATGGAAGTGAAAAATGATTTAGGTTTTACAATAACAAAATGGAACTGACACCTACTCTGTGTGTAAATAAGAACATAAATTGATGAATCAATTTTCACTGAATAACCTTTTGTTAAGTGAAAAAGTCAGCTCTATTGAAAGAGAAAAATACAGTTCAAAAAAATGGTTCAAATGGCTCTGACCACTATGGGAGTTAACATCTATGGTCATCAGTCCCCTAGAACTTAGAACTACTTAAACCTAACTAACCTAAGGACAGCACACAACACCCAGCCATCACGAGGCAGAGAAAATCCCAGACCCCGCCGGGAATCGAACCCGGGAACCCGGGCGTGGGAAGCGAGAACGCTACCGCACGACCACGAGATGCGGGCAAAAATACACTTGTTTACGTCGTTATTTGCTGCATAGGAAAAACAAGCGTAAGGGGTAAGGCAACCAGGCTCCGTGTATTCTATTATAAATACTGTTTGACGTGTTAGTATGTATATATTTTCGCTAGCAAATAGTTGTCGGTGTTTTGAAATGTCGTTTAACTTCTCAGCATTTTATCACACAAAATTGATCAAGAACATACAGCTGCGCCACGAATAAGTACAGGCGTGGATTTGTGGAATTCCTTTAAATCTCGCTATGAATGGAAGGTAGTAATTAAAGGTCCATTGGCACATCGGATGGCCGGCCGTTGTGACCGAGCGGTTCTAGGCGCTTCAGTCTGGAGCCGCGCTGCTGCTACGGTCGCAGGTTCGAATCCTGCCTCGGGCAAGGATGTGTGTGATGTCCTTAGGTTAGTTGGGTTTAAGTAGTTGTAAGTCTAGGGGACTGATGACCTCAGATGTTAAGTCCCATAGTGCTTAGAGCCATTTGAACCATTTGAACCAGCACATCAGATGGCAGGCGCGGACGATGTTGATATTCCGCAAACTATTCTGCAAGTCAGGTTTACGACACCGCTCGCAGACTTGAGGGCACGGCCCGGCGGGCACTGTGTACAGATGTGAAGTAATCAGGAGAGTACAGGATACAGCCGTGCTGTAAAGCACCCATACATTGCAGCTACAACAACGCCTAGTGACTTGCGTGTAGGGGCCGAAGTGGACTGAGTAAAGCTGGTGTTGTAATTATCGAAGAGCACTTCGCTTATCCCTCCAGAGGAACTACGTCAGAGGCGTAGGGAAAAGACGAAACCGACCGTTGTGGCCGAGCTGTTTTAGGCTCTTCAGTTCGGAACCGCGCTGCTACTAGGGTCGCAGGTTCGAATTCTGCCTCAGGCATGGATGTGTGTGCTGTCCTTAGGTTAGTTAGGTTTAAATAGTTCTAAGTCTAGGGGACTGATGACCTCAGATGGTAAGTCCCATAGTGCTTGGAGCCAATTGAACTCTTTGAAAAGACGGATAAATAAGCGAGCCAGGAGGCTCAAACCAAATAGTCTATTTGCCATTTTTCCCACGTCTAGAACCGGAGAGAATGACGATTGTTTAAGTTGCAGGCCAACAAAGGCGGCCTTTTGGCGATGGATATCGGCGGCCAACCGGCCGCCGGAGCTATCTGCAATCTTCGCTGCACGGACGCATCATTGCTGTGTGGTGGGGCGCGTCACACCTTGGAGCTACAAAGGCGCGAGGAGCGAGAGGGCTGTTAGCCTCCGCTCTCTGGATGGCATCGTTAGGCGGACTGTAAGTTGGCGCCCACAGGGCCGGGGCCGGGACGCGAACTCGCGTCCTCCCGTGTGCAGAGATGTCTGCAGGCGCTGAACGAGCTGCCCTAGGTGGGCGGCAGGAGCTGCTGAGGCTCACTGTAAGGACGGCGGTCGGTTGTTTCCCATCGGCGCTCTACATGGTGTCCACGAGTTGCGCTTGGGGGAGCAGTCAGCCGTGTTCCGGGCCACAGGCACAGTTAACACACGCATTCGGCGGCCACTCTGTGGCATTCCTCTGGGTCCCAGGGCACGTTGGTATCCGTGGAAACGAGGCGGCCGATATAGCGACCAAGGCTGCAGTCTCTCTTTCTCAGCCTGCTGTTCACATAGTTCCCTTTGCCGATCTACAGAGCGTTTTCTGTCGTCGTGTTGCTCTTTCATGGCACGCACATTGGTCTACACTTCCCAACAATAAATTGCGGGACGTGAAAGCTCTCCCCTGTGCTTGGACCTCTTCCTCCCAAACTCGTCGTCGGGAGGAGGTTATTTTAACTGGAATCCGGATACGGAGCCATCGACACCTTTTAAGTGGCGATCCTCCCCCGCTTTGTCCTCACTGCTCTCAACTGTGGACAGTGAGACACCTTTCACTTCAGTGCCCCAACTTTACTCCGCTACGCGCCCTTTTACAGCTGTCTCCTGATTTATCTTCAATTTTGGCAGATGACACGCGCCCAGACGATCCCGTCCTCGAGTTTATTAGTGACAGTGGGATGACGTCGGTCATTTGAAGCTCTTTTTGGGGAAAATACCCCCTCCCCCTTCTATAGTGCTTTTCTAAGCTTTCCTTCTGTTTTTTAGTTTCCCCGCTTTCTGAGTTTCGCTCCCAATGCTGCTGATTTCCAATTTGGTTTTTTTACCCTTCACTAAGCCACAGAACGGACGCTAATGACCGTAGCAGTTTTGCGCCCTAAAAACATAACAAAAACAAAAAAGAACTTAGCCGTGGCGCGAGTAGGATCGCTACATCCTCAAGGCTGAGCAACCGGACGCCGACGCTGTAGATTCCAGATTCAGGTGCCACTGACCCACGCATGCTGCGCGGCGCCATCGCCGAGTTCAGGAAAGGCCGGCTGTGCTTCTCCGCACGCTTCGGCGTAAGTCATCCCTCTCTCCCAGACCACAACTCTCGGTCGTTCTGACATATCACAGTCCCTCAGCTTGGAGGTTGTAACAATACGTTATGAAGTTTGCTTTCGCCATTAATCAACTTCATCGTTGTTACTTCCTCAATTTCGATACTATACTCCGACTTTTTGTGTGACTGGTGGTATTTCATAACCTGGCTTTCACAGTTCCGTATTGGGCTCAAGCGAATTGACGTGACGTGAAACTTAAGTGATTTAACGCGATGTCGTATGTGAATACACTCTGACATTGACGTGACGTGACGTGAATCGGCCGTATTTATTCCAGAGGGTCTCTGGAACGAATGTTTTCGATATGAATCACAGGGTCGTTTGCTCTTTTCCATTGTGCACTTCGACGCCTCGGTAGCGAGACTCACCTCTGCAGTGCCGACGCGGAAGAAGCGTTTGGCAGGCTTGAGCTGCGTGTTGAGTTGCAGCCCCTTTTCTGCCGACCAGTTACCGAGGTCGATCTCCTCCGACCGATTGACCATCCGCAGCTGCAGCGGCGTGTTGAAGGTGAGCTGGGCCGCCTGCATGCGGAAGAACAGCGTCGAGTTGGTTTGTCCACGCTGTAGGGAGGATAAACACCTCTGCATTAGTGTCGAAATCGTATACGCAATCAAGAACTTAGAGAATGTTTCGTGAATAGGAAGCCAGAGCGGCAACAATTTCAGTGCAGCAATATCGAACACATGTCATAAAAAAAATCTAACATCGTACACGAACATGAAGTCCATCTCTGTAACCGACTGGCATCACCAGGACACAGGTTAGATTTCTGGTACCTCCAGGATTTTTTTTTTGATGAGCGGAATGGAACATTTTCTATCAGGGATCACAATTGTACAATGAATTGCGAGAGGAGATGGAAAAGATTAATATACTAGGGTCAATCCACACAAGTGGTCGAGCACTGGTTGCTTGACCATCTCAGAAAAAAATTATATTTGCTGGGTGAATTCCCCAATGTTGAGTAGTCACAAAAATATTTTTTTAAGAAAATGGATTGTTTATTATTTTGAAATGGCGGCCATATTTGTTCCTGGCCACATGCGTTTTTTCGTATTTGCAAGCATCTACATTTTTTACAATTATTCAGTAGTGTGTTGTCCTAAGCCCTTCAGATAAAGTGCATTTAGTTCAACACACACTGGGCTACAAATTAAAATCATTATCACTTAGCTGAATGTATTCTTTAATATATTTTTAATAGTTCAAAGTTATCAGCCACAAATTATAAAAAACTCAGTTTTTGAACAGTAGTTTTCCAAAGAAAGATTAATTTCTCAGCTTAAATATTTTTTCTGCTATTACACTCGATAGTATAGTTACTTTTTATGGCATCAATGGTGAGCAGCTTACACTTAAAAAATACACTATTTTAAAAAATGGATTTTTTTTAGTTTTTCCATTTTGTGGCCTGCAATGTCTTTGTTGGGGGACCAGATAAAAATCTGAAAATTTCACAGTTAATAGAACTTTATGATGTCAAACTTTAGTATAAATTTCAACTTTGAGATTCAATTAGAAGTTATGGAAAATATATTACAAACACGAGTCAAAAATACGTTTTTTAACATCTGCAACATCTAATAGGCTAATCAAATAAAGTATACCAGTTGCATAATGTAATACACCACATTACACCAGCTAATGATTATTTGTCGAAACAATGCTGTGGTAATTGTTTCAGCAGGCTAACAATTGCATCTGCAAGCCTATAGAAGTCTGATTGTTGTCGTCCCCCTTACACCAACAATTGTCTACTCACAGTTATTTAGCTAGAAGTTCTTGAAGTGTGTAGTTGAAAAATGGTGTCTCAGTGTTCTGTTGGTATTATTATTAATGAAACATGTCATAAAAGTGTGTATGGAGTGTATCCTAAAGACCTTACTTTAATCGAATATTACAATGAAGAAGAAAAAGTGTTGTTTTACTTACGAGTCATCTCAGTGGTCAAATCAACATGCAAGTACCACGAAATGGAATACTTTAAAAAATTTCATCACCTTTTTGGTCAGTCTTGCATGGACCCTTTTGAGAAATATAAGAAACCTATAACAAAAGGTCTGCGAGAAATAACATTTGATCATTATTCTAAAAATAAAAGCCCTTTTGTCAATCTCATACGAGGAAAATCATTGTGTCCATCATGTTATTCTAAGATATTTGTAATTCGCAAGAGAAATGACAGCGAAACCTCAGATACAGAATTTTGTGACTTATCAGCAACCATTAAAAAAATAGATACAGCTTGTGAAATCCTGGGTATATCGTGTGCTAGTAAAATTAGAAAACTAAGTCAAGATAAAACACCAAGTGCCTTGAATACAAAAACTGAGAAAGTGTCAGCTACAGTCAATAAGAATTACGAAGTTTCATTTCAAAATACAATTTGTACTTAAACAGACGGAAGTTCTAAAACTTCACCAACCGAATATGATGATTTGATAGAAAAACTAAAAACTAAATGCAGTACTTCAAACAAAGAGTATAAAATTAAGATTATAAGTTTACTGTCGAATTCTTGGAGTCGAGCAAAAGTTAGTGATGAATTTAATGTGTCAGAACGTCTTGTTAAGTTAACAAGGCAATTAGTAAAAGAACAGGGAATTTTACCAGCATTACAAAAGAAAAGTGCATCTAATTTGGTAGATGAAAACACAATCAATAAAGTTATTAAGTATTATGATGATGACAATAACAGCCATTCAATGTCTGGCAAAAAAAGACTTTCTGTGAAAGAAAATAGTTCTAAGTTTCAAAGAAAAAAAAGGTTAATACTGTGCAATTTAAATGAACTATTCACTGGATTTAAAAAAGAAAATCCTGACATTAAAATTGGAAGATCAAAGTTTTGCGAGTTGAGACCAAGATGATGAATTGTTGCAGGGGCATCTGGCACCCATAATGTTTGTGTTTGTTTGTATCATCAGAATGTAAAGTTGATGATAGAGGGGGCCAATCTTAGAGTTGACTCTAAAGACCTTTTGGTTGTTATGGTATGCAATATTGACAGTCACGATTGTATGTATGATCAAGGGAAAATGTGAAGACTATCCAGGCAAGCAAGCCATTATTTGACATGTTTGAAGAATCCGAAGAAGACGATTTGATGCCTGACAATATAAAATACAAACAATGGGTGACACAAGACAGAAGTGAAATGGTGACAGTCGTAAAATAACGAGAAGAGTTTTTTGAAGTGTTGGTGGCTAACCTTGAAAATCTGATAATGTATCATTTTATTGCAAAAGCTCAAAGAAAATTTTTGAAAGACAAAAAGCAAACCTTGGCAGCTGATGACTGCTTAGTTCTTGCTGACTTTTCGGAAAATTATTCCTTTGTTGTTCAAGATGAAGTACAAGGGCACCACTGGGTAAACAAATGGGCCACAGTTCATCCATTTGTATTCTATTATACAGATGAAGATAAACTAATGAGCCACAGATTTTGTGTCATAAGTGACTACCTTGAACACAACACTACAGCAGTGCACATTTTTCAACTAAAATTAACAAACTACATTAAACAGCACTACCCTTCCATAAAAAATCTGATTTACTTTTCTGATTAGGCAGCAAGTTAATAAAAACAACAAAAAAATTTATTAACATCTCCTTCCATAAAGAAGATTTTGGGTTTGATGTAGAATGGCACCTTTTTCGCTTCATGTCGGGAGTACAACAAAGCGACCTGTCACAAAAGCAAGTCTGCAGTGGACTGATGACAATCATAGCATAACACCTCAAGAAATGTTTGAATTCTGTAAAAAACATATCAAAGGAATTACCTAAGTTTTTGTACAATGTGAGGAAATACAAGAAGTCTATGACAATGTCTTGAAGGAAAGGTACAACACTTGTCAGAAGATTAAAGGCACTCGATCTTTTCATTGTTTTATACCCCATTCACACAACTTATTGAAGTGTAAGATCACATTAACTTCTCCCGATAGTGAACGTCATCAGTGTGGAAAACTTGTACAACTGGTTCGTCAAAATAAAGACACAGTGGCTTGTGTTTACGATGAACAGTGGTGTATTGGCGAAGTTGATAATATTGACTGTCAAACCAAGATGTACATGTTGTATTTTATCCCCCTCCAGGACCAAGGACATTTTTAAAAAAATTGAGAGGGATCAAGTTTGGATGCCACTTAAAATGTACTAAGGAAGCTGTCTCCCAAGGAATTTACAACTGTGAGTGGGTGAACAAATTTCTCAAATGTTCAATAAGCGATGTACTAAAAACAAATAAGAGAACAATATAATGTAATTAGTAGGCTTATTTTCAATAAAAAAGTAAATAATCATAGATATGATTAAATTATATACTGTAACTGCTATATTTTATGAAGTTGTTGATGGCCGCCGAGTAAGTGACGCCAGAAACCATTTCCAGAAAGTTAAGTGATTTAGACAGGAATATAATTTAGTTTAACGCCGACAACAAATTAAATACGTGCATTAGTGTATCGTTTAGTCTTGCCATTAAAGGTTTGACATTTCTTTGCGTATTTTTTCAGAAAACACGAAAAGATCGTAACTTCGCGAAGTCGCGCTTAGGCTTAAATTTTGTAAACGTGTTTGTTTCTTGTTTCACGGTAATTTAACTAGTTTCTCGGTAACAAATAAGTAAACTACCGTAAATAGCGCATAACTTCATTGTTGTAATACAGATTTCAGAAAAACAGCGTAACTTTATATCAGAAACTTGCCTATATACACTTGTTTATAGGCCTAATTCTCGTAACGTTTTTGGAGAATCAAAGTTAAAGTATCTCGTTTAATTGTTCTTTTTTTCATTCCATCGAGTGAAATATATAATAAATAGCGTATAACTTCATTGTTTTAATACAGATCTCAGAAAAACAGCGGAATTTTAAATCAGAAACTTGCTTATATACATTTGTGAATAGGCTTAATTCTTGTAACGTCTTTTTTGATTTTCGGTAATTTAATTGATTTATTCTAGCTAAAGTATTATTTTTGCCATGAGTGAGAAGTGCCTGACTTGCCGTAGAATTGTTAGTTCCGGGATTTGGTGTGATGGATGTAGTAGTTTTTTTCACTGGGGGGACTGCAGTGGCGTGGGTGTTGGGAAAGTGGATCAGGCTCATCAGTGGTTATGTAGGATTTGCAGCAGAGATAGGAAGATAGTGGAACAGGAGGAGAAAATTGCTGCCCTTCAGGCTGAGCTAGATCAGGCTAGGGAAGATCTGGACAGGTTAAGGAGGGAGAAGGGCAAAGAGAGGTGGGAAGTGGCAACAGGTAGCAGAAGGAACAGGCCTAGAACTAAGTCTGACAGTTTTGTGGTGAATGTCAAAAATAAGTTTGACCTGTTGCTTCAGTTAGAAACTGATGAGCCTCAAGCAGAGGTAGGTGTAGACAGGACACAACAAACTTTCAATAGGAAATTGAAGAAGAATGTAGGAAAGTCATCGAAAAGGAAGAAAGTTTTGTTGTTAGGCAGTTCTCATGCCAGAGGTGTAGGCCAATTTCTGCAGGAGGAATTAGGACCAGAATACCAGGTCACAAATTTTTTCAAACCAAGTGCTAGTCTGGATCAGGTGACAGAGGATTTAGGTTCACTCTGTAAAGGATTTACCAGGGAAGACACTGTGGTTATTGTGGGAGGGCCAGGGAACAGCATCGACAGAGATCCTGGGTACAGTATAGAGTGTGACCTGATCAAGATTGCGTCGGCATCGAGACACACCAATGTTGAATTTGTATCTGTCCTGAGACGCCATGACCGGCCTCATTTGAACTCTTCTGTTGGGAGAGTTAATGTGGAGTTGGAACAGCTGCTTGGATCGGGTGCGGGGGCTCATATTGGTGTGGTTCCTGTTGATTATCTCAGTAGTTGGGACTATACCAGGCACGGCCTACATCTCAACAGGAAAGGGAAGGGGAAACTGGCTGGGGTAATAGCAGGAAATTTAAGGGGGGGAGGCACTGCCGTGAATGGTAAAATACCAGTGGTTACAGGTGTTGGAGCAGCACCTTTTTTAGGATAGGTAAGACAGAAAGATGTCAAGTTCTACGAGAGGTCAGGATTGAAACAAATCTTCAGTTTAGGAAAGAAATTAAACAGCACAATTCTAGCACATTTGATCACCAATCACAGCTATCAATTATAAATTTTCACCAATCACCAGAAATTTTATGTCCACCAAGTTTTATCTCAGTCCTAGGTAATTGCATTGATGAATTAAAGTCACCCAACCCAGTTGACATAATCTGCCTCTCTGAACACCATGTGACCACTGGTATAGGAACTAGGCCTAAGCACAATGAGAAACTCAGACAGGAGAGTACTGCAAATGTTAGAATAAGGAAAGGTTCTCATAAAAGTATAATTAAAAATAATGTAAGTATATTTCATCAAAATATTGGGAGTTTAAAGAATAAAGTAGATGAGCTTCTGGTTTGTTTAGAAGATTTAGAAGCTGAGAATGATATAGATATACTATGCCTGTCTGAGCATCACATTGTTACTGATATGGATAAGGTAAATGTAAGTGGATATAAGCTCTCTGCACATGTAATGAGAGAAAATATGGAGAAAGGAGGAGTTGCCATATATGTCAAAAGTTATCATTGTGCAAAAAGTATAGAAACAAAAAAGTTGTGTAGAGAAACATATAGAAGCATGTGCCTGTGAGCTTAAATTAAATAAAGGCACATTTATAATTGTAACTGTATATAGGTCCCCATCAGGAAATTTTCATCTATTTCTGAAAAATTTGGACTCCTTGTTGTGCTATCTGTCAGACAGGGGGAAGCAAATTATTATTTGTGGGGACTTCAATGTAGATTCTCTGAAAGAGGGTAATAGGAAAAATGACCTTGAAGTATTACTCGGTTCTTTCAATTTGACACCCGTTATTGATTTTCCTACTTGGGTGGTAAAGGATAGCAGCTCACTGATAGATAACTTCTTTATAGACCAAGATAAGTTTAACCAGATAAATGCTCAGCCTGTTGAGAATGGTCTTTCTGATCATGGTGCACAGCTAGTTACAATATATGACATAGCTCCATTCAGCAATACTAAACAGTCCTCCAAAGTAGTACGTTCAGTCAACGATTTAACAATTGCAAATTTCAGGGAAAGCCTACAGCAGTTAGACTGGGATGAGGTGTACCGTGAACCTGATGCCAATTTAAAATATAATTTATTTCATGACATTTTTGTAAATGCATTTGAAAACTGCTTCCCCAAGAAAATAGTTAAATATACTCGTAAGAAACCTTGTAACAAACCATGGCTTACTAAGGGTATAAAAATATCTTGTAACCGGAAAAGGGAAATGTATCTGACAGCAAGAAAGAGTAGTGACCCAGAAACTATCAAAAATTATAAAAACTACTGTGTTATATTAAGAAAAGTTATTAAAAAATACAGGAGTATGTGTATCATGTCTGAAATCAGCAACTCTGATAATAAAATTAAAACAATTTGGAATATTATTAAAAGAGAAACAGGTCAACCAAGAGCAGAGGAAGACAGTATTACCATCAAATTGAATGAAAACTTTACGAACAAAAAGTCAGAAGTTGAAAATATTTTTAATAATCATTTTCTAAGTGTTGTGGATATAGTAGGATCCAGGTGTTCATTAGAAGATGCTAGGCTGTTAATGGAAGAGGCCATACCTATGCAATTTGATACAATTGAAATCTCACCCACTTCTCCCTCTGAAATTAGGGAAATAATAAACTTGCTTAAAAGCAAAAACTCACATGGAATTGATGGCATTTCCAGCGAAATACTAAAAGCTTGTTCTCAACAGATAAGTAAGATTCTCAGTCACCTGTGTAATAGCTCTCTGGAACAGGGCATTTTCCCTGATAGACTGAAATATGCTATTGTTATACTTTTGCATAAAAAGGGGGATAGATCTGATGTCAACAATTACCGTCCAATCTCCCTTCTAACAGCTTTATCCAAAATTTTTGAGAAAGTAATGTATTCAAGAGTAGCTTCACATATCTGTAAAAATGAAGTACTAACAAAATGTCAGTTTGGTTTCCAGAAAGGTTTTTCAACAGAAAATGCCATATATGCTTTCACCAGTCAAATTTTGAATGATCTGAATAACCGAACACCACCCATTGGGATTTTTTGTGATCTCTCAAATGCTTTTAATTGTGTAAATCATGAAATTCTGCTAGACAAGCGCAAGTATTGTGGCATGAGTGGGACAGTGCACAAATGGTTTAATTCATACCTAACTGGAAGAGTGCAGAAAGTTGAAATAAGTAGTTCTCGTAACATGCAAAGATCAGCACATTCTTCAAACTGGGGAACTATCAAGAATGGGGTTCCACAAGGGTCAGTCTTGGGTCCTTTGTTGTTCTTATTATATATTAATGACTTGCCATTCTATATTCATGAAGAGGCAAAGTTAGTTCTCTTTGCTGATGATACAAGTATAGTAATCACACCTGACAAACAAGAATTAACTGATGAAATTGTCAATACTGTCTTTCAGAAAATTACTAAGTGGTTCCTTGTAAACGGACTCTCACTGAATTTTGATAAGACACAGTACATACAGTTCCGTACAGGGAATGGTATGACACCATTAATAAATATAGACCTTAATCAGAAGCATATAGCTAAGGTAGAATATTCCAAATTTTTAGGTGTGTCCATTGATGAGAGATTAAATTGGAAGTAACACATTGATGATCTGCTGAAACGTTTGAGTTCAGCTACTTATGCAATAAGGGTCATTGCAAATTTTGGTGATAAACATCTTAGTAAATTAGCTTACTACGCCTATTTTCACTCATTGCTTTCATAAGGCATCATATTTTGGGGGAATTCATCACTGAGGAATAAAGTATATATTGCACAAAAGCGTGTAATCAGAATAATAGCTGGAGTCCACCCAAGATCATCCTGCAGACATTTATTTAAGGATCTAGGGATATTCACAGTAGCTTCTCAGTATATATACTCTCTTATGAAATTTGTTATTAACAACCAAACCCAATTCAAAAGTAATAGCAGTGTGCATAACTACAATACTAGGAGAGAGGATGATCTTCACTATTCAAGATTAAATCTAACTTTGGCACAGAAAAAAAAAATGGTTCAAATGGCTCTGAGCACTATGGGACTCAACTGCTGAGGTCATTAGTCCCCTAGAACTTAGAACTAGTTAAACCTAACTAACCTAAGGGCATCACAAACATCCATGCCCGAGGCAGGATTCGAACCTGCGACCGTAGCGGTCTTGCGGTTCCAGACTGCAGCGTTTGGCACAGAAAGGGGTGAATTATACTGGCACTAAAGTCTTTGGTCACTTACCAAATAGTATCAAAAGTCTGACAGATAACCAACAAGTATTTAAGAAGAAATTAAAAGAATTTCTGAATGACAACTCCTTCTACTCCATAGAGGAATTTTTAGATATAAATTAAGAAAAAAAAATAAAAAAATAAAAATAAAAAATAAATAAAAACAAAAAACACAAAAAAATAAAGTTGTTATATTAACTTAAGTATGTTGTTAAATTAACCTAATTATGTCATGTATTAGAAAATTCGACTCGTTCTACATCATTACGATATATCGTATTCATGATCCATGGAACTAGTATTAATCTAATCTAATCTATTCCATAGGCCTAGATATCGCAGATGTTAAAAAACGTATTTTTTACTCGTGTTTGTAATATATTTTCCATAACTTCCAATCGAATCTCAAAGTTGAAATTTATACTTAAGTTTGATATCATAAAGGTCTATTAACTGTGAAATTTTCAGATTTTTATCTGTTCCCCAACAAAGATATTGCAGGCCTCAAAAGGGAAAAACTAAAAAAAATCCATTTTTTAAAATAGTGTATTTTTTAAGTGTAAGCTGCTCACCATTGATACTACAAAAAGTAACTATACTATAGAGTATAACAGCAGAAAAAATATTAAAGCTGAGAAATTAATCTTTCTTCGGAAAACTAATGTTCAAAAACTGAGTTTTTTTTAAAAATTTGTAGCTGATAACTTCGAACTATTAAAAGTATATTAAAGAATACATTCAGCTAAGTGATAATGATTTTAATTTGTAGCCCAGAGTATGTTGAACTAAATGCATTTTATCTGAAAGGCTTAGGACAATCCACTACTGAATAATTGTAAAAAATGTAGATGCTTGCAAATACGAAAAAACGCATGCGGCCTGGAACAAATATGGCCGCCATTTCAAAATAATAAACAATCAATTTTTAAAAAAATATTTTTGTGACTACTAAACATTGGGGAATTCACCCAGTAAATATAAAATTTTTCTGAGATGGTCAAGCAACCAATTATTTTTTTCATGGACCACTTGGTACGGATTGACCCTACAGCGCAATTTTTTCCACCGCGTACAAAGTCTAGGGATTGATCAATGAGAGGAATCGAAGCGAAAAAGGTATAATGCACTTACGTCGGAAATGCACGGTTTCCATGCTAGGGACAATTTATTGTTACAGAAACTTCGGTCTAATATGCGCTGTTCCATGCAGCCACAGTTGAAAATGGTTTGCATGTGACTCAATGCATGCGTGTACGCGTCGTAGCATATTCTGTCTCACACGTTTACTGAACAGTGTCAAAGGCAGCACGAGTACGCTGCTCCAGTGTCTCCGCATCTGGAATGGGCTCTCCATACACGATATTTTTGAGGTGAGATGCCCCATAACGAGAAATCGCACGGGCTGAAATCCAGTGAATGAGCAGGTCATGCCATTGGACCTCAGCATCTGATCCATCGACCTGGGAAGACGTGACTGAAATGCGTTCAGACATTAACAGCGAAGTGGGCCGGAGCACCATAATGTAGCAGCTACATAGCCCTTTGAATCATCAATGGCACTTCTTCCAATAGGGGAGGCAAAGTCACCCGCTGAAACGCCGATAGTTCCGACCTGTTAGGCGACGTGGAAGGAAGACTGGTCCCAGCCCACACTTTCCGGCTGACCAATGCTGATCATTCGCCGTCACCATACCATTGGGATCTGCATACTATCCCACATATGACAACACTCTGCGTAAAGCTGGCCTCATCTGTGAATAGGATGGATTATACAAATCCCGGAATCATGGTTGCCTCGTGACGAAACCAGTGACACAACTGCTTCCGATGTGGAAAATCTGCCGCTAGTAAGCCCTGCACACGCTGTACGTGATAAGGGTAGTGACAATTGTTATGGAAAATGTTCCACACGTTCGTCTGGCTTACCCTGTACTGGCGGTCGCCTTCCCCAGTGTTAATCACATTTTCCTCCAAATCTAGTGTCCGAACATTTTGGATACGTTCTTCATGATTTCCTTCTTCCTGAAACTACCCTGCCTCAGACAAACGGTGAAACACTGTAGTAAACATTGAATGCTGTGGTTATTGTCGATTGGGATAAGTGTCCTGATACAACCTTTCTGCTCACCACCCGTTGCCACTTGCTTTTCCGTAAGTAAACAACATGTCGGCTAGCTCTCGATTCGAATACGGAACCATTGTGTACAACGCTGTATCACAGCCATTACGAGGTGAGTCAGCAAAAGAGGTCAATCAGACACAATATCACCAATGACTATGGCAGGGGGGGGGGGGGCGCTAGGTCATGACGTATGAAGAACAGTACCACCTTCCAGGAGGAAACCATGCATACTCTCAATGTGGCTGCATGGGACAGCGCATATTAGTCCGCAGTCCAGTAAAAGAAACTCCCATTGAAAATGATACAAATGAGGTCTTTGGAAAAGTCATTAATTGGTTTTCTGCAAATGGGCTTGCTCTAAACTTTGAAAAACACCGTACATCCAATTTTCTGCTCCAAAAAGTACAGTTCCTTCAATAAAGATAACACGTTAACAGAAGTCAGTAGTCAAGGTGGAGCATACTAAGTTTTTGGGTGTACATATAAATGAGAATCTTAATTGGAAAATTCGTATTTTGGATCTTCTAAAGCGAATGGGTTCAGCAACTTTTGCAGTAACAATAATTTCCAATTTTGAGGATGTATTTTCACTCTCTGGTGTCATACGGAATAATATTTTGGGGTAACTCAACACTTAGACAAAAAGTATTCACTGCTCAAAAGAAAGTGGTTAGAATAATGTGTGGGGTTCACAGTCGTACATCTTGTAGGTATCTTTTTAAATGATTGGGAATTTTTACAACAGCCTCACAGTACATTTACTCACTAATGAAATTTGTTCTCAACAACATGGACCAGTTTAAAAACAACAGTGACACTCATGATTATAATACCATAAGAAAGAAAGACTTACACTATCCTTTACTCAACCTATCTTTGGCACAGAAAGGGGTAAAATATGCTGCTATAAAATTTTTTGACAAATTACCAGAGGAAATAAAATGTCTGACAGACAACAGTAATAGCTTCAAAAAGAAATTGAAATCATGTCTCTTTGACAACTCCTTCTATACCACAGATGAATTCTTGAATAGGAATAAATAGATCTGTAAATATAGTACATGCATGTTGTGCCATTTAAGGGTATGGGGTAAATAATAGAGATATTAATATTTAACACTGTACAATCTTGTTTCATATGTGCATTTCTTGTGCACTTCACACGTTCCACATCATAACGGCTACTGTACCCTGCGATTGATCAATGGTACACGCAACCGGCTAACTACTGTATCTCAAACTAACAGTCTCTGTAAGAATGTATGATTGAATAAGTGGACAAAAGTTCATTAGACCTTTTTTGTTCCATATCCTATCCTCGTTCAATCCCTAGAGTTTGTACATTCTGAAAAAAATCACCCTGTATAGATTTATTTAAAAAGGCAGTAATAATATCTCCTACACAGTTACCAACATTGCTCAGAATAGGGTTTATTAACGAAACGGGACAACTACACACCTTGTCACACTAAAATAGATAATCACATTGCAATGGAGAAAACCTTGTATCAAAATTTATAGTGCACTATAACAGTATGATTTGTTATTCTCCATTCTCATGAGGTAAACATCTCACTCGTGTTGCAGGAAGAAGATGATTCAGTTTCCAGACGTACTATGGAAGGACATGGAGATGTGCTTGGAGCATGGTATCATGTGTGTGGGTCTGGAGTCAGTTTTTCGGACAGACTGAAAGTATGACGAGGGGCACGTCAGCATGTTCGTGGTCCACTGTAAAGAAACAGTGCTAAACTACTTTCTTACAGTATTATATAAGTTATCTTGTGCAAATTGTGTATGACCAGAAGCGTATTGTTCAATGGTGACAAGCCGAATGAGGTAGTGCAGTCGTTAAGACGGGAGGATGGAGTCCGCTCTGTCGGCCGATCCTAATTTAGATTTTCTGTGGCTTTCCTAAACTAATATACTTTCATAAGGTTCAGAGGCCGTCTTGATTTACCATCAAGAGCTGCTGATAAAATTCCTTACTGAACAATCAGTTTCGGCCCACAGATCAACGTCAGGTTGTAAATGTTTTGATGAACATGCTGATATTCTGCAAGCTGAAACTGGTTGTTCAATAAAGAAATTTTATGAGCATCTCAGAACGTTTTACCTAAATTGTTTCCAGCAAGATCTCACAATTTTAAACATGGCTGACAGCAGCAACCGTAAATAAATTCTCAGTGTCCAAAGTATACTGCCAACCGGTTGCATAAGTTTAATGTAAGAAACATTGATCAGGTTTCGATACCACTAAGGGTAACTTCTTCAGAAGGAAGTCACATAAATTGCCGGCCGCGATGGCTGAGCGGTTCTAGGCGCTTCAGTCTGGAACCGCGCGACGGCTACCGTCGCAGGTTCGAATCCTGCATCGGGCATGGATATGTGTGATGTCCTTAGGTTAGTTAGGTTTAAGTAGTTCTAAGTTATAGGGGACTGATGACTTCAGATGTTAAGTCTCATAGTGCTCCGAGACATTTAAACCATTTTTTGAAGTCACATAAATTACGTTGTAAACGTACATGATGAGCTAAAGAGCTGAAGTGAAACAACAGGAAATACGGTGTAAAGTCCTCCAGGGAAAAAGTAAAAATTGTTACACAGGCAGAGCTTGTTAAAAGAAAAGACATTACGTCATGTAATTTACGTGGCTTCCTTCTGAAGAAGATACCCTTAGTGATACTGAAAACTGGTCAAGGTTTTTACATTGAACTTATGCAACCAGTTGGCTGTATAATTTATATATTTAAAATGCCAGGATGGTTCCTTCAGTGGGTCCACAGGGGACCACCTTTCTTATCCTCCTAATAACATACAGTATATCCTATATTTATATATATTTGAGCTATTTATTTTCATTACGAGAATAAACACTATATCATTGTCAAATGGTCCCTGTGTGAATAAATAATTCAATAAAAAACATTGTGGGAGGCGTTTGGGAGAAAGACGTCCTTAAAGCAATAATTAAGAAGACGTAAATGTTACAGTACCTCACTAATGATGTATATAATCAGAAATAAATATCCCTCAATGCTACAGACATTACTTCACAGTAATTCGGCCAGGAGCATTTTATGCAGCAGAAGTTTTAACTCTAAACGTAAAGGCGATGATAGAAGCACCGGTAACCACAGAAAGAAAAATACTAAGGAAAATTTTGGGACAAATTAAAGAGGATACACTATACAGAGGACGAAATAATAGTGAATAGTACACATTCACTGAAAAAAATTACGGACTTGATAGGGAAAAGGAGAAATCTTTCTGTAGCTTCATACAAAGGATGAATACCAACAGACCGACAAAGAGGCTGTTCATTCATTTCGATAACCCAAAAATGGATGACACATGGGGCAAAGTAATTGGAAGGGACACAGAAGAAATCCTAATCACTCCGCAAGATACCGAGGAACGACTGCTACTCAGAAAGAAATTGCAAGATTCCAAAGTTTTCCATGGAAAACAGAAGGTGACTGGAGTCACTTGGATAGAAGAAAGAAGAGGGGAACCTCCAGAAATGATGAGAGCACATGGAAGAAAATAAAGGAGAAACAGTTGAAATAAACTTAGTACAGAATAGCTCATGCGTAGAAGAAGAAAAAAGAGTGCACTCAGCTTCAAGAGGAAGAGTGAAGAGATACTTGGAAGGTAAATAGCGGAGCCAAGGCTTGGAAAACTGACAGTAACTGGGGCAGGAATATGTCTACTCCATTACCTTCAGACCAGAATCAAACGACGTCACTAGCCGATCAGGAGACGGAGGTCGGTTGGCATCGTGTGGCCTTCAGGTCCTTACTGTGTAGGTCGTCTTTAGAAATACATCCTGTACAACAATATACAGTTAATCACAGATATAGCTATCCCTGACTACCATTCTAGAATTAGGCATGGGCACGACTGAAGCGGAGGTTCCTACTAGGGCGACCAACATTTGTGTGTCATTTTAAGGGAGGCAGTCAACATCTAACATTGATTTTAAGAAACTTTTAAGGGAGATTTAGTAGCAATAAATTTCAGCTGCACACGACCGTCGAATTTTCTTGGAATGGGCTACAATGGAGATATAAATATAAAAGAACTGGCAATTTTTGCTTACTCTTACTCTATTATGCCCTACGGTACCATAGTATGGAGAACTGCACAAACCGAAAAAAGCGTGTAACAAGACTCAGTTGTGGTGCAAATTCAGAGACAAATATTACACTCAAGTGTTCTAAATATGTTTGTTATATTTTTCTGACATATGCCACACTAAGACTATTCTCTCATTTTTGGGTCTGTCGAATGAAATATAATCTAAACTAATCTAAACTCAACAATTTATTTGTTCACTACATATAATACACAATAGAATCCGACAAATTTGCCCACATACAAGGGGGTCCCATTTATCTTGACCACCCTAAATAACTGATTGTCCAGATGCAAATTACAAAATGTTTCAGCAAATGTTCTTTAGCTGTTAGGGGGACATCAATCAGCATGATTGCCTTCGTTGTAGCTTTGCTTTCTACAATGATGTGAACAGCGGTATGACTTTTTTAAATGGCACCATGTATTTTTCATTAGGTATTTCACTTGCAATTTCCATCTGGACAAACAGTGGTCAAGATAAATGGGATACCCTGTATATCTTGTGGTCACTACAAGTACTTATGTACAGAAGCTGCAGAATTCTACAGTCTTGTACCTTCTAGTGCAAATTAAAAATATTCTTTGCAGTTATAATAAAAATGGTTTCTATCATAAGCTCTGACTTTATCAATCTCTGAGCAGGGAATCAACTCTTTCGAGGTATTGAGAAATTTTCTTGCATTGTGTGAGTCAGTTGAGAAATAAACAATGTAATGAGGGGTCTCTATAATCCTCCTGCACGGCTCCTTGTTGCTTCATTGTGTCATTTGTACCACAGTTACTGATCGGTACGAGGCGAGCGCATCCGTAGGTTGCCAGTACAGTACTGAGAAGTGAACATTTCCCCTGTCACGACCCCTCTAGATGCGTAGACTACGCCATTCCTTCTTCACTCTTTACATTCCCTTGAGCCAAACTCTCTTCTTTCCGTAGAATCAAAAACGGTAATACTACTGTATGTCAACAATAGTGTCGAGTATTACACGAAACCTTTACGAGATCTATCGATCATGGTACTTGAACTATCGATTGTACTTCGAGGGATTAATGTTTTCAATAGTGATCAGTGACGAAATATACGGGAGAAAGAGGCGTTCAGTAAGGGAGTCGCGAGGGGTAAGAGAATACTGCCGTAATGCGGGAGAGACCTGGTCTCCCCAGTGCTTACCAGCGCGATGGCCCTGAGGAAGGCGTCGTAGTTGCCGGTGGCGTTGGGCGGCGGCTCGGTGGCGTCCTCGGCGTCCACGCCCCCGCCCCCACCCCCGTCGCCCTCGTCGTCCGACGGCGAGCCGGCGTCGGCGGAGCTGCACTGCTTGGCCACCGGCCGCACCTCCAGCCCCTTGCTGTGCAGCTCCGTCAGCGCCTCCACCACGGCGGACAGCGCCGCTCGCAGGTACGCGGGCGCCACCTGCACCCATTGGCAGATACAGAACCTCGAGGAGGGGGCGCTAAAGGTATCTTGAGCTACCTTCAGTTTTACCTTAATAAAAAATAATCAAGTCACATGCTAAGTTTAACGAAAGAAATGCACTCTATTTTTTTTAATATCCGTCTTTTATTCTAAATGTTTGAAAGTTTTACAGTGTGTAGATACATCCTTTAGGAACAATATTTTCATTTCTTCACATAATTTCCATCCCTCTCAACTGCCTTACGCCATCTTGGAACCAGCGCTTGTATACCCGCACGGTAAAATTCTGGACCAACCTGTTGGAGGCACTGTTTGGCAGCGTGCACAAGGGAGTCATCATCTTCAAACCTTGTTCCATGAAGAGAGTCTTTCAGTTTCCCAAAGAGATGATAGTCACATGGAGCCAGATCAGGATTGTAAGGCGGGTGTTTCAGTGTTGTCCATCCGAGTTTTGTGATCACTTCCATTGTTTTTGACTGACATGTGGCCGTGCATTGTCGTGCAACATCAAAACATCCTGCTTTTGCCGATGTGGTCTAACACGACTCAGTCGAGCTTGAATTTTCTTACCTGTCGTCATATATGCATAAGAATTTATGGTGGTTCCACTTGGCATGATGTCCACAAGCAAGAGTCCTTCGGAATCGAAAAACACCGTAGCCATAACTTTTCCAGCAGAAGGTGTGGTTTTGAATTTTTTTTTTCTTGGGTGAATTTGCATTGCCTCTTCGTCTCTGGTGAAAAATGATGGAGCCTTGTTTCATCACTTGTCACAATTCTTCCAAGAAATTCATCTCCACCATTCCTGTACTGTTCCAAAAGTTCGCTACATACCGTTTTTCGTGTTTCTTTGTGAGCCACTGTCAACATCCTGCGAACCCACCTGGCAAAAACCTTTTTTAACGCCAACACTTTCAGTATTCTGCAAACACTTCCTTCCCCTATCCCAACGTAGCGTGACAATTCTTTCACTGTGATGCGTCTGTCAGCAGTCACCAATCCATTAACTCTCTGCACATTCTTTGTAGTGCGTGCAGTATGAGGCCTGTCGCTGCGAGGACAATCCTCAATATTGCCGTGCCCGCTTTCATCACGTAACCTGCTTGTCCACCGACTAACTGTATTACGATCGACAGCAGCATCTCCATACACAGTTTTCAACCTCTTGTGGATGTTTCCCACTGTCTTGTTTTCACGGCACAGGAATTCTATGACAGCAAGTTGCTTCTGACGAACGTCAAGTGTAGCAGCAACCTTGAAGACATGCTGTGACGGCGCCACTCACGGGAACAGTTTGAACTTAGTTTGAAAACAAGCGGGAAGGATGTATCTACACACTGTAAAACTTTCACACATTCCGAATGAAAATGTATTTTTACAGAAATAGTGTGCATTTCTTTTAGAAAGGCCCTCGTACAAAAGAGTTACAATTGTGGTTCTCCTCGTTAAATGATGAATTCTATGCGCCTGTTCTTCCTGGCAAATTGGTTAATTACATCGTCAATAGGACCATCAATGTCAGGGTGAGTGTTCAACAGAGCTAAGCCATTAAGCCGCTCCTCCTTCATTGTCGACCTCAGCCATGTCTTTGTATGCCCCAATGTTGAAAAATTTCTTTCTACTGCAGCAATTGATGCAGGTAGACAAGCAAATATTTTGTACAGCGCGTGAAAAGTAGGACAGTCAGATCTAGGACAAACAGACAACGCTTGCATAACAGAATCATGATCATTAAGGGCGTTTATGCTCGTTTGCTTGTATTAAAGGATGTCTCCAATTAGTCTCTCTTTAATCACAAAGAGTGATTCTTCTTCAAAGAATGGTAGCTCATTTAATGACTGATTCGATTTATGCGCCATATCATTACCGTCACGCCGGCCAGAGTGGCCGAGCGGTTCTAGGCGCTACAGTCTGGAACCGCACGACCGCTACGGTCGCAGGTTCGAATCCTGCCTCGGGCATGGATGTGTGTGACGTCCTTAGGTTAGTTAGGTTTAAGTAGTTCTAAGTTCTAGGGGACTGATGACCTCAGAAGTTAAGTCCCATAGTGCTCAGAGCCATTTGAACCATTTTTTGAATTACCGTCATGTTCCAGTAGTTGTGAGGGCAAAAGTACGAGGGCTATTCAATAAAGAATGATTATAATTTTTTTCTGACTACATACATTTACTCATCCTCATGATTTTGATAGTCCTTCTCAAAGTAGTCTCCCATGAATGCGATGTACTTGTCCCAGCGTTTCTGCGAGTCTTCAGATACATACTGGAAACCATTTTTTTAAACGTCCTTCAAAATCGCCTCCGCAGCCTTCACCACTGCTTGTGATAGTTAATAATGCCTCCCCCGAAGGCGTTTCTTCATGTTAAGAAATAGAAAAAAGTCGCATGGAGCTAAATCCGGACTATATGGAGGGTGAGGGATGCACTTCAAGTTGATTTTTGCAAGATATTCAGCAACAACCTTGGCAATATGCGGCCGCGCATTATCGTGGTGCAACATCCAGCCTGCTTCACGGAAATGTGGTCTTCTGCCCCTGATATGGACCTGCAATGTTTTCAGGACATCCCTGTAGTATTGTCCAGTTACTGATGTGTGTGCAGGTACTGACAAAACCATTCCAAGAATATCAAAGACTGAGATGACCATGACCTTCCCAGCAGAAGCAACCACTTTGGCTTTTTGGGGATTGGTGATGAAGGAGATGCCACACTGAGCTTTGCCGTTTGCTCTCCGGATCAAAATGATGTAGCCAAGTTTCATCAACAGTGATTACATTTGAAAAGAACTCCGGACCTTCCTCTAACATCAATTTTAACTGCATGCAGACCTGCACGCGAATGTCCTTTTGTTCGGGAGTAAACAGTCTTGGAACCTATCGCGCACAAACACGTGTCATGTGCAATTATTCTGTCACCAACGTGTGGTGGCACCCAATGAAATGTTCAGTATTTCAGAAAGTGATCCTCAGGTAATTCGTCGATCATCTCTCACAGCGACAGCAGCAGTGTTGATGTTTTCTTCTGTAAGAGCAGCAACTGGAGCATCGGGTCCACCTTCCTTTGAAATTGCTTGTCTCTCCCCTTTAAACATTTTAAACCACCTTCGAGCTGCGCTGTAGGGAAAAACAGATTCTTCATAGGCCGCCTATAACGTTTTATAGGCCTCAGCTGAAGATCTGTTGAGACGAAAGCAGAATTTCAAAGTCTCATATTGTTCTTCGCGTGTTATCTCCATTGCAGCGGTTGGCGATACTGAACATGTCTGACCGTGCCCGCTACTCACTGGCGGGAAGCAGGAGTCACAACAATGAAACTACTACGGCGTGTTTGTTGCACATAAGCTAACAGAATATCATAAGATTAAATTTTAGCGCGAGAAATTATGACCATAAAAAAATTATGCTCATTCTTTACTGAACAGCCCTCGTATGTTTGAATTTTACATGAATGCAAACTAGCTTCCTATTCGGCTACGTATCGAAGGTTCTCTGTACAAGAAAACAGTAGAATATTCGCGACTTTTCTCGAACAAATGCCAGACAGAGTAACGTATCGAGATCACTAGAATGGCCGCGACTTTTCTCGTGGGTATGTGTTAGCTATGTATGTGCCAGTCAGAAACGTATAAAATACGATGACGCGGACGCGCCTGCTACATAGGAAAGTACAACTACTCCATAACTCGATTCAGCCGCGTTGACTGGCGAAAGAAACGAACGAAAAGCGTACGAGGGCTGACTTAGGGGGGGGGGGGGGGGGCGGCGCTGGTGGCAATGCGGGCGACCCCGCAAGGGGCCACTGCCTGCAGCCGAATGCAAAAAGCATCTACCACAATTTTAACAGCATCTAGCTACGCGTGAGAGGACGTCAACATTTTCATTTATGTATCTTTGTTGATGGTCCATTACCTAGTTAACTAGGCATTACATTTTGATATACATTCCTGGAGGCGATCTGCAATGTCTAATTGAAGATAATTTCGCAAGCCAATATAGCTAAAAAAGCATTCTGTTGGATGACCGGTTTCGAGAGAGCTGTGCTTACATCATCGGATCTGCAAGAGGATGAACAGAAGTTTATGCAAAATATTTTACAATCATGGTATTACAACTTGACAAACTGTCTTGTTAAATAACCTATGGAATCACAATGTAACTTATCCAGAATGAGATTTTCACTCTGCAGCGGAGTGTGCGCTGATATGAAACTTCCTGGCAGATTAAAACTGTGTGCCCGACCGAGACTCCAACTCGGGACCTTTGCCTTTCGCGGGCAAGTGCTCTACCAACTGAGCTCCCGAAGCACGACTGACGGCCGGTACTCACAGCTTTACTTCTGCCAGTATCTCGTCTACTACCTTCCAAACTTTACAGAAGCTCCTGGCTCTACCAACTGAGCCACCGAAGCACGACTCACGCCCGGTACTCACAGCTTTACTTCTGCCAGTATCTCGTCTCCTACCTTCCAAACTTTACAGAAGCTCTCCTGCAGGAGCTTCTGTAAAGTTTGGAAGAGGGGACTGATGACCATAGATGTTAAGTCCCATAGTGCTCAGAGCCATTTGCCAAAGTTTGGAAGGTAGGAGACGAGATACTGGCAGAAGTAAAGCTGTGAGCACCGGGCGTGAGTCGTGCTTCGGTAGCTCAGTTGGTAGAGCACTTGCCCGCGAAAGGCAAAGGTCCCGAGTTCGAGTCTCGGTCGGGCACACAGTTTTAATCTTCCAGGAAGTTTCAATGTAACTTATGCTTTAAAATTTTTACTACACATTGTCCGTCAGTGTTGGATATCGCATTACATTCCAATTTGCCCTTTTCACTACCATGAAGATCATTACTCATCGGTTTGTCGAATACAAGAGTACTACGTACAAACATAAACATAACTATATTGGACTACAAGTGTTCACGTTCATCAGCAGCTGTCAACTGACAGTGGTGTAAACACAACGACTACCATTTTATGTGCACCAGGTTGCGGTATGGCGGTTGGCTGAATTAGCGTCTTGTACGTAGTATAAAACGTAGATGCAGAATTCCTTATAGCTGATAATACGTTATTCAAGTCCATTTGAAGATATGCACACAAAATAGGATAACCCTAAAATGTAAAAATCTGAAGAAAAGCGCTGCCATCTCTTACTAGATACGAGAAGTATCAAAATTGCCATCGCTCTAACCCCTAAATATCACCTTAGGATGTAATACAACACAGAGAATGTATTGCATTTCGTTAGACATGATTTCTGTAATGTCAAAAACGGACCAACCGTCCACTACACTCCAGCTTTCCTCTAGCGGAAAGAAACTGAACAGCTGAGTAGCAGGATAGACAACTTTGTACCAAATGATAGACGGACAACAGTTAATTAACTGAAATTTGAATAGGGTTAGGGGTACAGGTCGATTATATTGGAATTAATGAAAGTGTAAACATGAAATATAAGCCTTGTGTAATATTAATCTGTTTAAGAACCAAGTTTAGAACGTTTGAAGTGTTCAGTTGTCGCATTCGGTACAATACAAACAGCGAACATGGCAGAGGTAGAAATGGGAAACGTTGACAAAAATGTGAAAATCAGTGGAAATTATCGGAAGAGGAAGCATAAGCCACAGAGTTGGCGCAAAGGAATAGAGAAGAAGAAGCGAAACAGTGGTAAAATAGTACAGTAATTATAAGGGTGCAATGAAAAGGGTAAAATGACAAGGTTCAAATTTCGCCTGCCCGAGAGAACTTGTTTCGTGATCTCTGGAATCTAAGTGACAGCGATATTCAAAGTTCTTACATATTTGGATGTGTGAATATGAATCTTGTCAAAATTTTTCGGAAAGATACGCTTACAAGCCTCTGAAAATTCTAAGAAACATACCTTTTCTCCCGTAAATATATAATGAAATTAGGGAGCGTCTGTTTTTGAACTAAGATAAGTTTCTAACATGCATAAGTTAAGTTTACAGTTTCGTTATACTGGGTACAAAATCTCAAAGAAACAGTTTTTAAAAAGCAAACCGTACATCCATGCAGAATTTTGTGACTTATTCTCAAGGAGGGAGGATTCACGGACTTTAAGGCAAAGGAATGGTTTGGTTGCCCTTATCAGAAGAGGACATTACAACAAATCTTCGTTGTAATTCAATCGTTACCCTTTTAATAGCTTTTGCGCAGTCATCTAATGTGGAAGCTTATATCTTACTGAATAGCAACCAATAAAAAAAATGCCAGATTCATGCATAAGATTTTCTAATTCCTTTCCTAGTGTAACCCCTGGAGGACTTTCACTGCACTGAACCACATGAAAATCCGTCATCTAGCGGTTCCCTTATTGATTTTTAAACTGTCCTTTGTCGTCATTTTGAACTAAAGTTCTTCAATTTATTTCCGGTTGTTTCAATCTAGGAAAGACGAAGTTCTAACAGCAAATTCAGCACCAATGTTTTCTGACGATTCTCCTTTATTCATAATGTACAGTGCACTTAACTTTTTGTCCATGGACACTAGCAGTTTCTGTAGCTTTGATGTCATTTTACATTCGCAACAAACGGAGGCACCAGAGTACTATTAACTAACATCGCGCCAGGACATGTGTGCGGTAGTTGGCTGAATTTAAACTTAATAACTGTGGTACTAGGCTGCTGTGCTACTAAATGCCATGTCTCAAAAAAATTGAAAAGACATGTTCAGGGATAACCGGAAATCCGAAATAGTGGGACCCCGATTAACGAGGTTTGACTTTAAATAGTGTATCCTCTGATGAGTCACAGCAGTGAGGAAACATATTTGGGTGAGAAGGAAAACAAAACTATGTTTTTGCACAAGGTGGACCTGATCTCCAACTGCAAAGTTCTTTATTGTTTGATGAAATAGTTACAATTTAGTATTTTTCAATTCTATTTTCCTTTTTTTTCTCTGGAAGGAAGTGCTTCTCTTGAAACATTCTTATAATGTATAAGTTCTGTCATTCATTGTATCATACCTAAAGTTTCCCATGAGAGTATCGTTTTTAGGTAATGGGGATCTGCTGTCAAGACTGGAACGCGAGTGGTGCTATAACTTTCTGACAGCTGACCATAGAGCCACAGAAATGCTGGCGAGGCAGCGGCGATCTGGGTCATCGGAATAGAGCTGGGCGTCTGAAACATTGAAGGGCACTCAGTGTGCGAGCATCGACCAACCCGTTGCCAGGTTACAGCACAACACGCGATTACAGCCCGACTTTCGATCGGCAAACGGGCGAATGCCCGCTAAAAACCCGGCCCAGAGCAGTCAGGCGAATTACAGCAGACCTTATTTACTAAAGAGCACGTCGATCAATATTCCGTGCGGTCATTCAGATAGCTTGATAACATATTTCTTTTGCCATTTTACGTCAAAGTTTCCGTTCAAAATCTAGATCTACATGTAACATACACTCCACAAGTCACCTTATGGTGTGTGGCGGAGGGAACTTCTGTTACCACTATCATTCCACCTGTTTTTTGTTCAATTTGAGAATGGTGCGAGCGGTAAACTACTGTTTGTAAGCAGCCGTAAGACCTACAATTTCTCTCGCTGGTAGAGTCGCGGTATCTGTATGAGAAGAAATAACACTCTGACTGAAAAAAATCGCATCACCAAGAAGGCGTAGTGCGACATAAACGAAAGTTGGTAGGCGTGTTTCTACAGCTGAAAGATGACGTCTATTCAAATTTTGCGCCAGTGGCATAAGAGTGACGCTAGTAGCTCCACTATGAGAATGCAAATCAGGTTTGTTTTAAACACACGCTGTAGGTATCGTGAGCGTTAGTTAACTTTGAGATTGGAAGTGGTGAGTTGACCACGATCAAGAATGCTGAAACGTCTCTGTGAAGTCGTTTTATAAGACGCTTGTCGAATTCGGTACAACTTATTCACTTTACTACCCGATTTCAGCTCAATTCATGAACTCTTCCAGAAGGACTGAGCATTCAGATAAGGCCTATTGAATATCATATGTGTGTTTGAATGTGGGGTTTCGGTTTTGTTTTGTGGGAAACTCTGAGTTGGTCATCGTCTGCTGGGAGCAGACGATGTTGCTTCTCGTTGGAAGGAGAGCACAGGATGACCAACTTAGGTTTCCAATACCTGAACAGAGAGGTTTACCCATCTTAGTTGAAGGCTGTTTTTGTATGTGAGGTTGGTGACGGAGGGCTACCCATCTGGTAGCTTTCGCTGCATGGGGAGCTAGGTAATCTCGAAAGAGAAAGCGGCACTCTTCGGTGAACGCTTGGTGAGTACGGATCGTAGCTCTTAAGGGGGGTTTCAGGTGATAGGAAGCAAGTTGAGTTAGGACTTGGTTATGTTTAACTGTTGAAATACTTAAGGACTTCAGCTTAACTGAAGCGTGTGAAGCGAGTTATTTTTCCGAATATGCCATAATTAGATTGCTTTAAATAGGCGATTTTTGGGTGTTTGAGTTAAAAGTGTGGAAGCTACTTTGTTCATTTTGAACAACAATGAAGTAGAATTTCACACGGTAAATCTGATTAGGAAAAGCTGGTTAGGATCACTTCAACGGTACGTGAGTGTAATACTGTGTCGAAGTGAGTATGATTTTTAATGATTTTTAATCTTATGTTTTGTGGAAGTTGCTTTTGTCTTTGTGTGTCGATTTTGTGCCAAGTGTTTGGTAATCAATGACCCTTCTGGTCCACCACGGCACCGCAATAGGCTTTATTTTAACAGTTTGCTTGTTTAATGAGCTATAATTTCTGCAAGAATATCTGTTCTTTCGTGCGCTTTCTACCAAGCAGCACAACAGTTTGATTCGGAATGCACCACGTGCTCTATTTCAGGCGTTTGCAAGCAGCAGACGCAGTTAGTATGTTGAATAATTATCGCACAACCTCGTGGATTGGTTAAACCTCTGTCCAGAATAGTGCATGCGTAGAATCGTAATGGGAATCTCACTGAGAAATTTTTATGGTATGAATGCAAAGGAGATGATAGTATCATTGTCTCCCACCCCCGTTTTCTGTGCTTTTTCTTGCTGTAGTTAAATTTTGCTCTGTTACATTCTCACGTAATTCTAACTTAAACATTTCTAGTCAGGCACCAGTAATGTGTAGTGAAGATGTGCAACCAAATACTTCGATACAATAAATAATCTGCGTGAAAGATAAATTCTGTGGTCTTGATCTTACCCACGTACTCCGATTTCCAATCCTGAATTAATCAAGTTGCTTCATGCACGACATGGAGTGCTATTTATCTGGATACTTAAAGAAATTATTAAAGTAATTAAACTAATAATTTTCCAGCTCCGTTTTTTTTCTAAATGGTTAGAAAGGGCTTGGGCTGGTGGCGACCCTGAATTTCTGAATTTTTATCATTATTTGTGTGAGAGATAACGTATGTGGCTCGATGAGGAACGTCGTAAAGATAGTAATACGTTACAATGCCTTTAAGGCGACAAAGACGCTCTTTAAACACATTACTGAGTTTGAACGAGGTCATGTAATAGGACCAAAAGAAGCTGGATGTTCCTTCTGGGATTCTGCAGAATGACTTGGCAGGAATGTAACCACTGTACATGACTGCTGGCAGCTGCGGTCTTGGGAATGGACGGTCGCAGAAGACCGTGCTCCGGACGGCCACGTGGCACTACCGAGAGGGAAGACTAGTGTGTACAGCGTATGGCTGTGGCCCATCGTACTGCAGCTGCAGCAGCAATCTGAGCAGCAGTTGGCACCACAGCGACACAACGAACTAATACATGTAGGTTATCTCAATGACAGCTTCGGACCAGACGCTCTGTGCATTCCACTTATCCCAAACCAAGGCCATTTGCAGCTTCATTGTTGTCAAGCGAGAACTCATTGGAAGGCAGAGTGGAGGTCTGCTGTGTTTCCTAATGAAAGCTGGTCCTGCCTCAGTGCCAGTGATGGCCGTGCTTTGGTTAGGAGGAATCCAGTTGAGAGCCCACTACCAACCCGTCTGCATACTAGAAACAGCGGACTCATACCGGAGATAGGATCTGGGATATGATTTCGTATGAGAGCACGAGCGCTCTTGTAGTTATCCCATACACCCTGACTCCAAATCTGTACGTCAGTCTGGTGATACGACCTGTTGCGCTGCCATCTCGTACATGAACAGTATTCAAATCAAATGGCTATAATCACTATGGGACTTAATATCTGAGGTCATCAGTCCCATAGACTTATAACTACTTAAACCTAAGTAACCTAAGGACATCACACACATCAATGCCCGAGGCAGGATTCGAACTTGCGACCGTAGCAGCAGCGCGGTTCCGGACTGAAGCGCCTAGAGCCGCTCGACCACAGCGGCCTGCATGAACAGTATTCCGTGCGGTATTTTCCAACAGTATAACGCTCGCCCACATACCGCTCTTGTAACCTAATAAGCTCTAACAAATGCCGATATGTTGTCTTGGCCTGCACGATCGCCAGCTCTGTCTCCAATCGCGCACATACTGGACACCATCGGATGACAACTCTGGCATCATTCACAAATAGCATTAACTGTCTCTCTTTTGACAGACTAACTGTAACAGGCATGCAACGCCATCCCACAAACTAATATCCGGCATCTGTACAACACAATGCATGCGAGTCTGCATGCTTGCATTCACTATTCTGGTGGTTTCACTTGTTATTAACGTAATTACCTTGAAGTGAATATCCTAGCTGCATACAGGTGTTGATATAAGTCAACGGGGACAGTTGAAAATGTGTGGCATGACCGGGACTCGAAACCGGGATCTCCTGCTTCCATGTCAGACGCTCTATCCTTCTGAGCCATCGAGGTCACAGAGGACAGAGCGACTGCAGGGACTTAATCTGGCACGCCTTCCGTGAGACCCACATTCCCGACTTATTGTCCGCAGTATATTCATAGCGCCCCTGCCCATTATACTCATTACTCGCGGCTTGTTGCCGATTCCCGTAAGAGTTCGGGCACTGTTTGTGCGTCCGCACAGAAGAAGATGGTCAAATGGCAAGCGAGTCTTGTATATACACTCCTGGAAATTGAAATAAGAACACCGTGAATTCATTGTCCCAGGAAGGGGAAACTTTATTGACACATTACTGGGGTCAGATACATCACATGATCACACTGACAGAACCACAGGCACATAGACACAGGCAACAGAGCATGCACAATGTCGGCACTAGTACAGTGTATATCCACCTTTCGCAGCAATGCAGGCTGCTATTCTCCCATGGAGACGATCGTAGAGATGGTGGATGTAGTCCTGTGGAACGGCTTGCCATGCCATTTCCACCTGGCGCCTCAGTTGGACCAGCGTTCGTGCTGGACGTGCAGACCGCGTGAGACGACGCTTCATCCAGTCCCAAACATGCTCAATGGGGGACAGATCCGGAGATCTTGCTGGCCAGGGTAGTTGACTTACACCTTCTAGAGCACGTTGGGTGGCACGGGATACATGCGGACGTGCATTGTCCTGTTGGAACAGCAAGTTCCCTTGCCGGTCTAGGAATGGTAGAACGATGGGTTCGATGACGGTTTGGATGTACCGTGCACTATTCAGTGTCCCCTCGACGATCACCAGTGGTGTACGGCCAGTGTAGGAGATCGCTCCCCACACCATGATGCCGTGTGTTGGCCCTGTGTGCCTCGGTCGTATGCAGTCCTGATTGTGGCGCTCACCTGCACGGCGCCAAACACGCATACGACCATCATTGGCACCAAGGCAGAAGCGACTCTCATCGCTGAAGACGACACGTCTCCATTCGTCCCTCCATTCACGCCTGTCGCGACACCACTGGAGGCGGGCTGCACGATGTTGGGGCGTGAGCGGAAGACGGCCTAACGGTGTGCGGGACCGTAGCCCAGCTTCATGGAGACGGTTGCGAATGGTCCTCGCCGATACCCCAGGAGCAACAGTGTCCCTAATTTGCTGGGAAGTGGCGGTGCGGTCCCCTACGGCACTGCGTAGGATCCTACGGTCTTGGCGTGCATCCGTGCGTCGCTGCGGTCCGGTCCCAGGTCGACGGGCACGTGCACCTTCCGCCGACCACTAGCGACAACATCGATGTACTGTGGAGACCTCACGCCCCACGTGTTGAGCAATTCGGCGGTACGTCCACCCGGCCTCCCGCATGCCCACTATACGCCCTCGCTCAAAGTCCGTCAACTGCACATACGGTTCACGTCCACGCTGTCGCGGCATGCTACCAGTGTTAAAGACTGCGATGGAGCTCCGTATGCCACGGCAAACTGGCTGACACTGACGGCGGCGGTGCACAAATGCTGCGCAGCTAGCGCCATTCGACGGCCAACACCGCGGTTCCTGGTGTGTCCGCTGTGCCGTGCGTGTGATCATTGCTTGTACAGCCCTCTCGCAGTGTCCGGAGCAAGTATGGTGGGTCTGACACACCGGTGTCAATGTGTTTTTTTTTTCCATTTCCAGGAGTGTATATGAAGATGGTATCTGTTCTTTCGGACATGTCTGAAAGAGCACATACCACCTTCATATATATATATATATATTAATGTACCAGAATTTCACATACGCAATGCCTTATCTCGTGCTTACTTTAACCTATGATCTTGCAATGTTTATCACTTAAATAAGTTATCTAGAGCAATGTATTCCAGAAATTTCATTACTCTACATTAATTATTTTTTGATGTTTTTTCCGTCAGTGCTGTCCACGGAACGTGCGCTCTCGGAAATTCAACAGTTATTCTCTCTGTGGTGGAAAACGCCTCTCTTGTACTGTCTGTTACTGGACTTTGTTGGACATCTCCGTAAAGCTCTCGCGCTTATGAAACTATTCCGAGACAAGACGCGCCGCTCTTCGCTGGCTCTTCTCTGTTCGTTCTACGTTATATAAGCAGTGTTCAAATGAAAATATATGAAAAGTCGTAACGACAAAATCGATTGAACTTTGCATTTGCCGCTTTGGGATATCGTAATGAAACTGACATGCAACAGAAGCACCCGTCGTGACCTCTCCCTAAAAAACTCAACGGTATGCCCTCAGCGGGCAAGGTAACGCTCGACGTCCCAGGTCCGATACTCATCGAATTCCTCGAGCACGGAATAACCATTAACAGTGACGTGAGCTGTGAGACATGTGGTGTGTCACTTGGACTGGGAATAAACAGAAAAAAGCTTTCCCTTGGGGGTAGAGACCAACATAATTTTGAAAATTAAGCAAGCAGTGAGACGGCTACTATACGTACTGTGCAAGTAGTTGCTCTGTGCGACTCTAGTTACTATTTGCTGCGCCGGCCGTTGTGGCCGTGCGGTTCTAGGCGTTTCAGTCCGGAACCGCGCGACTGTTCCGGTTGCAGGTTCCAATCCTGCCTCGGGCATGGATGTGTTTGATGTCCTTAGGTTAGTTAGGTTTAAGTAGTTCTAAGTTCTAGGGGACTGATGACCTCACAGCGGCCGGCCTCGGGATGGTGCGTGGAGTAGAGTCCAGTCTGCGATTTGGGAGAGAGAAATGTAAAAACCATTGTTGTGGCTTACCTATGTTCAGTTTTTGTGAATTTTCGAACTGTTGTTGTAATTACTAGCTAGAAGAAAAAGCAGACATAAAGAGTAAATCGCTGTAGTTAATCTAGAAAATATATTCAGAATCAGTTCAAACTGTAAAGTATGTTTCGTGATCATTATTTTGATTAACGTTTGAAGCTTAGATGTTCAGAGTTTTGTCTTTTGCATAAATGAAAAGAACCGATATGAACAGAGTATAGATATACGAACTTGCAAACTCTACGTGGTCAATCTTTTGTTAATTGAACTTTCGATGAAAAGAAAGTAATAGACACCTTACTTGACTAACTCTAGTCTCGTGTCCCCAGTCAGCACCAGGAAACTGTTATGGCACTGAAATAGGCTCCACATAGGATGAATGAACGAATATACGCTGACGAGTGTACAGATTTTCGACAGTTTAAAGCAAGAAAGATTTTGTCTACAGATTTTTTAATTGACTTCATTGAAAAAGAATCTGATAAAAGTTGATAACAGTAATAGAAAGAACTTACACCATTTTTATCGTAAGAAATGCAAAGACTAATATAGACAACTTTCGGAGGTTCCTTCTCTTCTGCAACAATCTGAAAAGGATGAGGTTAAACTCAAGTGCAAAGCTTAAAGTCAGTCACTGATTCATTAGTGCTCTTCCCACATTAGTTTCCCCACTTGGTCTAGCTATTTCAAGCACAACATATTAAGAGCAAAAGACAATTAAGACATTATGCATTTTTTCGCGCGATTTTGTGGACCGGTCGAGTTTTGATGGGTGTCTGAGTGTTCGTCAAACGAGGAACGTAAGCATGCAGCCGTATGAACTCGACCGTTGGCATCGTGGAAAACGGGTGGTCACTGCGAATGTTCACGATAACATGGCTGAGCAGACGCAAGTCGTGGTACAGAAAACATCCCCAAAACATCACAGAACTCTCTGCAACCTGAAATACAACAATCCATATTACACGTCTCATTACTCCATCGATGCACTCGACGCCTTGGATCAATTGAGAAGAAGCAAAACCGCAGTTAGTTGTACCACAAGTTGGCTGCTGTCCGCTGTGAATCACGGCCCCAAAAGTCTACTGTACGCAGTACACATGCCATTATTCCCTCGGAACTCTGGTTACGATGGACCATCACCCACCGAAGGTAGAAATGTCTGCCTTGTTTGAAACCGATACTCATGTATGCATATAGCTGGGGAAAATCAGCTGCTAAATAGTCGTTGGAATTCAAGGTGGAAACCTTCAGCTGTCCTTCAGTTTGCACAGTGCTCCTAGTCTCGTCAATAGACCATTTTCTAGCTTGGCCTACTGGAGAAATGCAAAACGTTAGAGACTGTGCGATCTGACAAGGTAGTGAAACGTTATAACCGTCATACTTACGGGCAGAAA
Organism: Schistocerca americana; assembly: GCF_021461395.2. Classification (NCBI taxonomy): domain Eukaryota; kingdom Metazoa; phylum Arthropoda; class Insecta; order Orthoptera; family Acrididae; genus Schistocerca; species Schistocerca americana. The sequence continues at coordinate 1,160,516,904 of NC_060119.1, read as the reverse complement.
TGGCAGGAATGTTATACCAAGATGTAAACGATTACAAGTTGCCGTTGCAGGGTAACCATAGTCAGCAAAATTGTCACCAATATAGTAAATGTACTAATCTGACCAAACTGTTTGCTAATAAATATATAATGACTGAACTACATTCAGTTGAACTGTAAAATATTGTTATTTTAAATAGCAGAACCAAAGGAGGGGGGAGGGGTTGTGGAACTATTTCTTTAAAGTGAAATTTTAATGCTGCACTATCGACATAGGACAATGTAAAGAAACAGAAAAATTAGTAGAGAAAGCGATTACAAGCAAGAATTGAAGGGGAAGGGGCGAGAGGGCGGGGGGGGGGGGGGGGGGGCGGGGGGGAGAAAAGAAAGAAAACGGACAAAAGCAAACAAGGGACATTAAAAGTCAAGTATTAGCTTAAATATTAATTAAGTAGATAACTGTACTTACATTACTAGCACAATCACCTGTGAAGGGGGGAGGGGACGAAGAGCCGGCCGAAGTGGCCGTGCGGTTAAAGGCGCTGCAGTCTGGACCCGCAGGACCGCTACGGTCGCAGGTTCGAATCCTGCCTCGGGCATGGATGTTTGTGATGTCCTTAGGTTAGTTAGGTTTAACTAGTTCTAAGTTCTAGGGGACTAATGACCTCAGCAGTTGAGTCCCATAGTGCTCAGAGCCATTTGAACCATTTGGGGACGAAGAAGGCAAATTTGGGAGGGGGGGGGGGGACAAACCATAAACAAAATTATTGACTGAGCCACTGTAGCCACAGGATAAATCAGAGCACGAACACAAAGTAAAAAGGTGGGGGTGGGGGAGGAGGAAGGAAGGACGGAAATCAGCCATGGGAGAAGGTGGGAATATCAAGTAGGAAGAAGCGTGGAATGACAAGAAAAAAATATGCTAACAAAACACATGAAGACATTCCATAGCGTACATAAGAATTTTAAAGGTTACATGAAAATAATTTTCGTGCTTAACAACTTTTTATTCGTAATGAACAAAGTTAGGAAAAAGCTTCACTCTGCAAGTATCTCCTCATTTAAGGAGAACATGTAGTATAACATTAACGTATGTTTTTGAGTTTATTCACACGGATGTTAGCTGGATTATATTTACCTGCTTGGTTAATGCGTAAGCTTATACTTGACAGTTAGCGTCCCTTGTCACTCCCTTTGCCGGTTTTCGTTTCCTTCTCCTCCCCTCCCTCCTCCCCACTCCCTGTTCTCCTCAATTCTTCTACCCACTTTCCCCATAATCTTTTCTTTTTCTTTACATTTGCCTTTGTCTATAGTAGAGGATTAAAATTTCACTTTAAAGAAATGGTTCTACCTCCTCTCCCCAACTTCTTTGGTTATGGTGATTAAAACTAGAATATTTTACTAAGCACTCAGTTCAACTAAATAACATTTTGTTCCTGTTTATGTTGTATAGTTAATATTACGATCTATTTCACAGATGTATGCTGTTTACTATCAACCAAAGATTGTGTTGTACCTCTGTTTGTTAGGCTAAAGCTTCACTTGTTAGCATATGCTCTAGTGTTTTTATCTCTAACATGGCATTATCTTTGCCCGTTCTCCACGTACTACTTGACGTATTTTCGAATGTTTATCAGTACCAGCCAAAGCTGTAAATTTCACTTTTTTTATTTACTTGATGATTAGCTACTGGGCGGGACCCATTTGCAAATCATCCAGATGGTAAAAATTCTATTTCCAAAAATGCGAGAAACATGTCAAAAATACATACGCTTTATGAAGTTCAAATGAACAGTTACAGTGCATACACCTGGCCGAAAACTACATCTACATCTACTTGGATACTCTGCAAATCACATTTAAGTGCCTGGCAGAGGGTTCATCGAACCACCTTCACAATTCTCTATTATTCCAATCTCGTATAGCGCGCGGAAAGAATGAACACCTATATCTTTCCGTACGAGCACTGATTTCCCTTATTTTATCGTGGTGATCGTTCCTCCCTATGTAGGTCGGTGTCAACAAAATATTTTCGCATTCACAGGAGAAAGTTGGTGTTTGGAATTTCGTGAGAAGATTCCGTCGCAACGAAAAACGCCTTTCTTTTAATGATGTCCAGCCCAAATCCTGTATCGCTTCTGTGACACTCTCCCCCATATTTCGCGATAATACAAAACATGCTGCCTTTCTTTGAACTTTTTCGATGTAGTCTGTCAGTCCTATCTGGTAAGGATCCCACCGCGCAGCACTGTTCTAAAAGAGGACGGACAAGCGTAGTGTAGGCAGTCTCTTTAGCAGGTCTGTTACATTTTCTAAGTGTCCTGCCAATAAAACTCAGTCTTTGGTTAGCATTCCCCACAACGTTTTCTGTTTGTTCCTTCCAATTGAAGTTGTTCGTAAGTGTAATAACTAGGTGTTTAGTTGAATTTACGGCTTTTAGATTAGACGACAAGTCAAAGATAAACTCCCATGTGGCATAAAATAAGAACCCTCACCAGAGATAATAATCTCAGATACAGGTATAGTACGGTAAGCCAAAATTTCACGAGTTTAAAAGGATTCCAAACCAGCTCTCCCTGCATTATTACATGCAACAAACGCAACAGTAATCCAACCATTACCAAGACTGGAAGAAGTGGTACTTTTCATTAGAGAAAAATTAAATCTCGCGCCACAAAACAAGGTAGGCCCATTTAAAAGTAGAAATTGAGCAGTTTTACCTACTCCTCTAACAACATTCTTCCCCTTACCTGTAGATGCAGCAGCACCAAGTGTGCCGTCCACATTTACAAGTGTTTTGTATACGAGCAATCGTCGGCGACGAGTTCCTTTCAGCACTCATGCGGATGACCTCACACGTTTCGTTATTTAGGGTCAACTGCCAATTTTGGCATCACTCAGATATCTTTTTTAAATCGTTTTGCAATTTGTTTTGCTCTTCTGTTGACTTTATTAGTAAATAAACGACATCGTCATCTGCAAACAACCGAAGACGGCTGCTCAGATTGTTTCCCAAATAGTTTATATACATAATGAACAGCAAAGGGCCTATAACACTACCTTGGGGAACGCCAGAAATCACTTTTGTTTTACTCGATGACTTTCCGCCAGTTACTACGAACTGTGACCTCTCTGACAGGAAATCACAAATCCGGTCACATAACTGAGACGATATTCCATAAGCACGCGATTTCACTACGAGTCGCTTGTGTGGTAGCGTGTCAAAAGCCTTCCGGAAATCCAGAAATACGGAATCGATCTGAAACCCCCCTAGTCATCAAGTAAATAAAAAAAGTGAAATTTGCAACTTTGGCTGGTTTTCCGTTGTACTGATTAAGACAAGTTGCTGACGTGCAATTATCCCAGCATGCTGCAAATTCGTTCATCTGTTTAGTTTGTTACTGACTTTCGACGTGAATCAGCCTTCTGGTAACAACTGCTCTGTACAGTTATTTTTTGTTGTTGACAATTTTACTGACTATGGCAGGTCTGTAACAGCAACTTGTAAGCGTTTACATCATGGTATAACATTTATGCCATTTATGCCTTATGTGCGATATTTATAACATTACACAAACTTGCCAAACTGTACAATTTCTTACGTTTTGCATTTCCTCGTTTATGATAAACTTGAAAATGGTCTGTTATCGATACCAGTAGTACAGCGTAAAATGAAAGACAGCTGAAGGTTTCCAACAGGAATTCCAACGAAACCGATACGCATCGACAAGGTGTGACAGTCGAGGTTGCATCCGGAGAGGATACTTTTAAGACCAGTTCTCTTACACCCTGTTACATGGCTACGAATGTTACACAGTTTCTTGCATACACGATGGACAGTTCGCGCTGATACAACAACAAGTATGGGCAAGTTCATTTACGGTGTGCTTGTGGGTCCATCAAACGCGATATCTCCGTTTTGGCATTCTGTCATTTCTTCATGATGACCAGGATTATTGCGCTGATTCCATACATCCTACTGGCACAAACGCTATTTGATCAAAAGTATCCGCACACCTGTTAGTGTACTTTGGTATGGAAAGTGCCCATCCTATGCCTTTACGATGGCTTGCACTCTGCTGGGAACACTTTCAGCGAGGTGTGTGAATGTCTGCGGAGGAAAGGCGAAACCAGAAAAGATAGTGATGTTCAACACTATGGTCTGGAGCGAAGTCTGCCTTCTAACTCGTGGCAAAGGTGTTCCATCGGGTTCAGGCAGGAACTGGGCTGGGAAATCCATTTCAGGAATGTTATTGTGTACACAGCATTGCCTCACAGATGCTGAATTGTTCCTCTGTTGTTTGTAGAACGCAGTGTTGTAAGATGTGCTCACATCCTTCGGCATTTAGTGTTTTCTTAAGCGCAATAAAGGTACCACACTGTAACAACGAAAAAGAACCCAACTCTGTAGCACCACATACCGAGCGAGGTGGCGCAGTGGTTAGCACGCTGGACGACGGTTCAAACCCGCGTCCGACCATTCTGACATAGATTTTCTGTGATCTCCCTAAACCGCTTTAGGCAAATGCCGGGATGGTTCCTTTGGAAGGGCACGGCCGACTTCCTTCCCCCTCCTTCGCTAATCCGATGGGACCGATGACCTCGCTGTTTGGTCCTCACCCCCAACCAGTCAACCAACCAACACTATGTCCTTCAAACTGACTGTTGGCGCTACATACTACGGCAGGTAACGTTCTCCATGCATTCGCCAAACTCCAAATCTTCCATCGGATGGCCACAGGGTGCAGCGTGATTTATCACTCTTAATCACGCGTTTCTAGTCATCAACTGTGCAGTGCCACCGCTCTTTACCTTAAGCGTCGCTAAGCATCGACTCCTAGACTACTGCACCCTATACTTCTTAACTCCATATTCACAGTCACTGTGCTAACAGGACTGCTGGTAGCACTTTGGAGCTCACGAATGGTCCCTTCCACTGATTTCAAGGAATTTTTTGTTTTTACAGTCACCCTGCGCCAATACTCGACGGTCTCTGTCCGACAGTACATGAATTCTGCCTGGTCTTGGTTCAGCTGTGGATGTTGCTTCGCGTGTCCACTTAACAGCCATATTACCAACAGCTGACTCGGGCATCCTTAGAAGGGATGGAATGTCCTTGATCGATTTGTTACTCTGGTGACATCCAATGACTAGTACATGTTCGAAGCCACTGAACTCTCCGGACTGCTTCTCTACTGACAACACAACACTCCCCGCATCCTTCTAAATTTGCGGGTCCGCCTCTGGTGACATCTATTACTGAATTCCGTATTTTATAGGGGTGTCCGGATACTTTTAGTCAGATTGTGTACATGCTACACCACTCTCACGACTTTATCAGCGGGGGAGGGTCGCATAAGTGCCTCGTACCAGTTTCACATTATGTACAACCCACCAAAGTGGCCAATGTGCCCTTTTATGGGGTGACTAGTGCTTTGGTTTTCCGATGAGCTACATTCCCAAATTAATAATGTAAAGATTCCTTTGTACAGGTTGGTACTCCTGGAAAAAAATAATGTGGCCTTCTTTGCTCACCTATTCCAGAGGTACCTCATCATTTCGCTCTTTATCAGCAGACTCCTGCTAGCAGAAATTACACTTTCGCGTGCTGCTGCGGCCACGCTGCCAGGATGAGGTAGTGGCGGTACGTCACCTTGCGCAGCGTGCACCTGCAGGCGTCCGGCTCTCCCTGCAGGGCGCAGCAGGAGGCGGGCTTCATCTGCAGCAGCGCCGTCGACAGGTTGAGGTGGTCGCGGCCGAAGCTGCGCCACTCCCAGTCCGTGAACACCAGCGTCCAGCGTTCCGCCTTCCGCACCAGGCCGCCGGCAGCCGCCTGCGTACACGTACACCTGGCAATCCTCACAAACTCACCGAAATACAAATCTGCTGGTCAAAGGCACTAGACCAGTTTTCTAAATATCGTGTAGTACACTACTGGCCATTAAAATTGCTACGCCACGAAGACGACGTGTTACAGACACGAAATTTAACCGACAGGAAGAAGATGCTGTGATATGCAAATGATTAGCTTTTCAGAGCATTCACACAAGGTTAGCGCCGGTGGCGACACCTTCAACGTGCTGACATGAGGAAAGTTTCCAACCGATTTCTCATACACAAACAGCAGTTGACCGGCGTTGCCTGGTGAAACGTTGTTGTGATGCCTCGTGTAAGGAGGAGAAATGCGTACCATCACGTTTCCGACTTTGATAAAGGTCGGATTGCAGCCGATCGCGATTGCGGTTTATCGTATCGCCACATTGCTGCTCGCGTTGGTCGAGATCCAATGATTGTTAGCAGAATATGGATTCGGAGGTTTCAGGAGGGTAATACGGAAGGCCGTGCTGGATCCCAACGGCCTCGTATCACTAGCAGTCGAGATGACAGGCATCTTATCCGCATGGCTGTAAGGGATCGTGCAGCCACGTCTCGATCACTGAGTCAACAGATGGGGACGTTTGCAAGACAACAACCATCTGCACGAACAGTTCGACGACGTTTGCAGCAGCGTGGACTATCAGCTCGGAGACCATGGCTGAGGTTACCCTTGACGCTGCATCACAGAAAGGAGCGCCTGCGATGGTGTACTCAACGACGAACCTGGGAGCACGAATGGCAAAACGTCATTTTTTCGGATGAATCCCGGTTCTGTCATGATGGTCGCATCTGTGTTTGGCGACACGCGGTGAACGCACATTCGAAGCGTGTATTCGTCATCGCCATACTGGCGTATCACCCGGCGTGATGGTATGGGGTGCCATTGGTTACACGTCTCGGTCACTTCTTGTTCGCATTGACGGCACTTTGAACAGTGGACGTTACATTTCAGATGTGTTACGACCCGTGGCTCTACCCTTCATTCGATCCCTGCGAAACCCTACATTTCAGCAGGATAATGCACGACAATAATGCACGACCGCATGTTGCAGGTCCTGGATACAGAAAATGTTCGACTGCTGCCCTGGCCAGCGCATTCTCCAGATCTCTCACCAATCGAAAACATCTGGTCAATGGTGGCCGACCAACTGGCTCGTAACAATACGCCAGTCACTACTCTTGATGAACTATGGTATCGTGTTGAAGCTGCATGGGCAGCTGTACCTGTGCACGCCATCCAAGCTCTGTTCGACTCAATGCCCAAGCGTATGAAGACCGTTATTACGGTCAGAGGTGGTTGTTCTGGGTACTGATTTCTCAGGATCTATGCACCCAAATTGCGAGAATATGTAATCACATGTCAGTTCTAGTATAATGTATTTGTCCAACGAATACCCGTTTATCATCGGCATTTCTTCTTGGTGTAGCAATTTTAATGGCCAGTAGTGTATTAGTCATTACTCCATTCAGGTGAACGCCACAGAAAGGGAGCCATAGGGCGAGAGGTGAAAGAGGGTACCCAAGTTGTAAGGTGTCAGGCAAATCCAAAACCTTCCATGAAAACCCTGACATGATAAGCAAATCCAGTAGTATGTCACATAGCTCCGAATTAATCGTGACATTAAATTAACCAAAGTAATACGAGTAAAGAGTGAGAAAATGGAATACCACAAACTAACACAAGAATGCCTAAATGCATGTCATACCTTCCCACCGTGAGACAGACGCAGTTCCGAGGGGAGAAACGAGAACAGAAGCCGAGAGCAGAACCATGTTAAGCTAGAAGGCCCTACGATAAGGGACAGACTGGACACCCACGTCGCCAGCTAACCACTAGGACCACTCCTGCTGCAAGTTTTAGCGTGAGACTTTTTCGCGTCTCTGTTATGTTGCAAACTTTAAAAAACATTGCCCCACCACGAAAAGTATAACATTTCTCATTGGATGGACAGAATTTTTGTAGGTGGAGCTTAAGGTTAACATTGAGACCCTGATTGGTCGGATGAAAACACAGCCAGATAGTTTTTTTTAAACCAACTGCGGTAAATTGTAGTAAGGAGAAGTTAGGAGGGAGTTTCTTCCGAGATGGCGAGGTGAGCGGAGCTGTGCTGTCCGCCGCCCCCTGACGAACACCGACAAGGTAATGAACGCACGCGGTGCCGCATAACAGCGCATAAAGCTTCACTCAGAACTGCAGAAGGCTCATCTGTTACACCCCCTTTTTACGTAATACTAGTGTCGATCGTCAATTAAAGCTCATGGTGTTCACATTTGCCACTTGAAGTAAAAATCTGAAACGCGATGATTTTTCTGTTATATAGTTATTGAGAAGCCACATCAGCCACTGTAATTTACGACAAGTTAGATAAGTAATTAAAGATAATTGAGGGTCACTGTAGACCATTTTGATAGTTTGCTCTTTTGTGAAACTTAATTTAAACTTAGATTATAGATGTGATATGGCATAGGTCATCCTTCGATCCATTGTAGAACTTGGAAACCCATTCAGGGAATATTCGTTCACATTTTTGTTGAACACAATTGGTTTTTACCATCCTGTATTAAAACATTTCCTTTTATCAATAGTGCAATTTATAAACGATGCTTTGTGAGTAGAATAAAATTTCCAGTGGTAAACTTAACTGCTTTTTCGACGTTATTTTACCAGATAAATAAAATAGGAATGCCTTGAACCCCTTCCACTAAATTTAGTTGGTATTAAGATTCTTTTACAGGGAGTGCAGTGGAGCTGACGCTGAAATCGTTAAGTATTTGGTTATATCATCGCTAGTCTCACTGAACTCCTCTGAATTCTACATGTCATGTGTGGTCTGGCGTCTCCTTACCAGCAACAGGTCCCAGGTTCAAACTAGTCAATTCCCTAAAAAACACGCTCAGAGCGTCGTTGCGCGAAAGTGGTAGGGAGACTCGATATAGAACAAAAAGACACCACGCAGAATGTTAGAAAGTGACTCATTTATTTATCAGGTCCCGTTCGACAATGCAGACCAAAGCTACATGGTCTTAGATGGAGTCAGTTTATAGTATACACAACGTTGAGTATAAAATTTATGAACAAAATTAAGGAAGTAATGACATACGAAGATATTGTGAGGAAGTGCAGGAATAAACAACGCATTACAGTGGAAAGTTCTCAACTACTGCAATGAACTCCTCTACAGAAAAGAATAAGTGTCTCACAAGGGAGCCTTTTTTTATCAGACAATTTTTTTCTGTTCTTCTGGACGCCAGTTGACAATAAAACCTGTTGTGCAATACTACGCTTATGGAAGCATTCTCCAAGCGAACATTGTCTTTACGCCTAGTGTTCAGTGAATGAATGCGGCAGTTTCTTTTGAATGTGTCAATATTATCCACAACAAATCAATTGATGGAGTATATGTACAGGAACGCTAGAGTTAGAATTCCGGGACACTTGAACAGCAGCCTACTCGAAATTCGCGAACTGTCAGCGCAGATCAGTCTGTCCGACCTTTCCTGGGCTAAGAATATTCTTGGTAAGTGCCCTAAAATGTAACCTCATATGAGATAATAAAGTAAAAGTAAACAAAATAAACAAGCTTTCACGTTTCAGTGCCAGAGAAAGCGGAGGTCACCGTTATAATGGAGATAGCAGCATTCAGTTTCGGCACAAATTCTTGAACGCGATACTCTGAAAAAGCCATTACGTCTGTACTCAGTGCCAACGGCATTGCCTCATCGAATAGATTGGTCCCAGTCAGATCAACGAAGTTAAGCAACGTCGGTTGTACTTGTATGCGCAATCGCCCGAGTGCACCACATGCTGCTGGGTGCTATCCCTTTGTCTTTCTGGCGAGGAGTAACAGGGGTGTTGGCGTGAAGATCCTGGTCACCAGACTGTGCGGATGCCTTCGATTAAATTCCAAACCTCTCCGCAGTGTCTCGTGACGTGGGGACATGCGACACTGTCGGTGGTGATCTCTGCGTCGCATGAGGACGTTAAGTTCGATGGCACCGAGGAATGCAAAGAAGTGCGGTGTAGCAGCCATTGTTTGGGGTCGCCTGCTCGTGCGTCTGTTGCCCAGGAGCCGCCACACAGGTCAAAAGCCGCCCAATGTCCTAATTACAGGTCATTGATATACAGCGTGTAAATTTTAAGTTGCCAAACCATAATAACTCGAAAAATAAGCTTTACACGAAAAAATGTGTAGAATCCAAAGTTGATTATCTTCAAGGGGGGACATCTGCTGGTGCTAAAATTAGCCCACCACCCCAGCCCCATGGGGGTGGGGTGGGAGGCAACTTTAAAATTTCAAATGGGAACCCCCATTTTTTATTGCAGAATCAGATTCTACATAAAAAACTACGTACATTTTCTCTTAAACATTTGATTCTTGGTAGTTGGTGCTGTAATTCAAGAAAATCCATGTTCACATCTTTGCGTGAAAAATGGTTACGGATAAATAAAAAATACTTATTACTTCGTAAATTTTGATTCACTGAAACTAAAACTCTTCATCTCTCCCCATAAGATGGGTTTGAGAGAAAGGAATTAGAGTTTAACAAATGTTGAAGGTTCGTGAGTCAGTTATTTTTTAGTTAATGAGTTCACTCGTTAGTAAGTAGGATGTTTGGTTAGTTAGTTAGCTAGTCAGATGATTTGTTTGATAACTAAAAGTTGTGTGGCCTCATGACTAAGAAACAAACAACACTTACCCGAATCTGCGGGAAAAATTAACATTTGGGTCAACGTTTGTAAATCTCAAATTCCTCTCTCTCAGACCCCACCCTATGGGAAGACAGGGACAATCAATAAAACCAATGGATCCAGAACAGAACCCTGGGGCGTCCTACCGCCCCCAAATTTTACAAGACCCCAGTCAGGTTATAACCTGTTCCGTGTTTGTTGATGCTGGACCCCCCAACTTTATAAGATCCCAGTCAGGTTTAAACCTTTCCAGTGTTTGTTGATGCTGGACGACAACTTTTCCACATATGAAGTGAACCAGGCTGCATGCTACCATCGGGTTTCACGCTCTCCTCTTTCACATCGTCATCCAACGGAAACGTAACAGAACACTACACACACACCTATTACAGTCATCTATATCTATCAGATACACTCAGAGCACGAATCTCACACTTCGTAAAGGAGAGGTGCCAGTGTGAGCGAAGGGTAGGTAAACCTTTCTAACTAGACGCCTGTAACTTCCCCTCGGAGTCTGCCAGCCATACGACTTCACTTTTATCCACCCTCAGTTATAATAATTTAAAACGTTCGACTTCACTCACTGTTTGACTACAATGAAACAGTTAACTAGTGAGTAATATGCAGTTTTTATGGATACTACACTCCTGGAAATGGAAAAAAGAACACATTGACACCGGTGTGTCAGACCCACCGTACTTGCTCCGGACACTGCGAGAGGGCTGTACAAGCAATGATCACACGCACGGCACAGCGGACACACCAGGAACCGCGATGTTGACCGTCGAATGGCGCTAGCTGCGCAGCATTTGTGCACCGCCGCCGTCAGTGTCAGCCAGTTTGCCGTGGCATACGGAGCTCCATCGCAGTCTTTAACACTGGTAGCATGCCGCGACAGCGTGGACGTGAACCGTATGTGCAGTTGACGGACTTTGAGCGAGGGCGTATAGTAGGCATGCGGGAGGCCGGGTGGACGTACCGCCGAATTGCTCAACACGTGGGGCGTGAGGTCTCCACAGTACATCGATGTTGTCGCCAGTGGTCGGCGGAAGGTGCACGTGCCCGTCGACCTGGGAGCGGACCGCAGCGACGCACGGATGCACGCCAAGACCGTAGGATCCTACGCAGTGCCGTAGGGGACCGCACCGCCACTTCCCAGCAAATTAGGGACACTGTTGCTCCTGGGGTATCGGCGAGGACCATTCGCAACCGTCTCCACGAAGCTGGGCTACGGTCCCGCACACCGTTGGGCCGTCTTCCGCTCACGCCCCAACATCGTGCAGCCCGCCTCCAGTGGTGTCGCGACAGGCGTGAATGGAGAGACGAATGGAGACGTGTCGTCTTCAGCGATGAGAGTCGCTTTTGCCTTGGTGCCAATGATGGTCGTATGCGTGTTTGGCGCCGTGCAGGTGAGCGCCACAATCAGGACTGCATACGACCGAGGCACACAGGGCCAACACCCGGCATCATGGTGTGGGGAGCGATCTCCTACACTGGCCGTACACCACTGGTGATCGTCGAGGAGACACTGAATAGTGCACGGTACATCCAAACCGTCATCGAACCCATCGTTCTACCATTCCTAGACCGGCAAGGGAACTTGCTGTTCCAACAGGACAATGCACGTCCGCATGTATCCCGTGCCACCCAACGTGCTCTAGAAGGTGTAAGTCAACTACCCTGGCCAGCAAGATCTCCGGATCTGTCCCCCATTGAGCATGTTTGGGACTGGATGAAGCGTCGTCTCACGCGGTCTGCACGTCCAGCATGAACGCTGGTCCAACTGAGGCGCCAGGTGGAAATGGCATGGCAAGCCGTTCCACAGGACTACATCCAGCATCTCTACGATCGTCTCCATGGGAGAATAGCAGCCTGCATTGCTGCGAAAGGTGGATATACACTGTACTAGTGCCGACATTGTGCATGCTCTGTTGCCTGTGTCTATGTGCCTGTGGTTCTGTCAGTGTGATCATGTGATGTATCTGACCCCAGGAATGTGTCAATAAAGTTTCCCCTTCCTGGGACAATGAATTCACGTTGTTCTTATTTCAATTTCCAGGAGTGTATTTCACAATTGTTCACAGTACTTTTGGAATGGTGGACGATGGAATGTTCAACTGACTTGACACAGCTCGTGCATTGCTTGAAGACTGCACATTGCATCCAGCATTCTGAGCCATGGCAACAGTAACTTCTGCAACAATTTACGGTGCTATTGGCCGTCCGCCTCTCCCAGGAGCACTTACCAAAACTCCAGTTAATTCGAACTTCCGAATCATGTTATTCAACCCCAGTGGCGATATTGGACTTCTCTGTATTCCTTTAACGCACCGATACTCGCGAAGATTAGCAGCACCATTGCTGTTGTTTTGATAGAACAGCTTTACGAGTAAAGCCCTACTGACCCTGTCCAGACCTATGCTGACTGTCTGCAACTGTAATGCACACTGATGCTCTTTCAAAGCAACTACGCCGCCGTACCAGCACTGGCGCCTACCTGCAAGTCTTGACACTAACTCTACTACCAACGTAAATCCTGCAGCACACAGTCTGAACATCACTCACATAAATTTGGGTGGCCACACGGTAACAATAATTCTCCGTCTGTACTGGCTCATAAAGTGAAAGTTTAATTATAACCACCCCTTACAGCGCTAGCCAACGGCCATGCCCCAGCGGTAACACCGGTTCCCGTCACATCACCGAAGTTAGCTAGCACTTGGATGGGTGACCATCCGGTCTGCCGAGCGCTGTTGGCAAGCGGGGTGCACTCAGCCCCTGTGAGGCAAACTGAGGAGCTACTTGATTGAGAAGTAGCGGCTCCGGTCTCGGAAACTGACGTACGGCAGGGAGAGCAGTGTGCTGACGACATGCTCCTCCATATCCGCATCCAGTGAAGTCTATGGGTCGAAAATGACACGGCGGCCGGTCGGTACCGTTGGGGCTTCATGGCCTGTTCGGGAGGAGTTTTTACAGCGCTAGTGCAGGCAGAAATGCTTAGAAGCAAATCGGTCAGTGCACGTTGTTGAACACGGGGCTCAATAACCGACGACACTTGTGAATTCCCATGATGACCAACGACATCGTCAGTAATTGCAATGGGCATGGGCCGTCATCATTGAACCGTGTATCAATAGAAACGTGTCGCCTGCTCAGATGAATCTTGTTCCTTGTTACACGAGGTCGATGATCTTCTCTAGATACGCCATTATCCAGACGGACGCCTACAAGAAACATGCATTGCGGCACGTATGCAGGCCTGTGGGGTGCAGTATTATGCTATGGGAGAAATTCAGCTGGGTCCCAATGGAACCCGTGGTAATAATCGAGAGCACCACGAAAGCTAAGGACTACGTGAACATTACTGTGGACCACGTACATCCCTTCAGGCTTGATGTCTTCCACAATGCCGATGGTATGTTCCGATTGGTTACCTGTCTACGTCATAAGGCCAGAATAATGCTTCAGTGTTTTGAGGAGCCTGATAGTGAACTTTTCTTGATTGCTTGGCCACCATATTCGCCTGGTCGGAAGCCGATAGAACACATTTGGGACATCAAAGACGTAATAAATAGGGTAGTCAGTAACAACAGGACGATGCTTTCATAGAAGTGATTAACGCTTGACTGCACCGAAACGCAATACATACAGGTTCTGACACGGAACTGACATTTGTCGCATAGGGGGATCGTGACAGTCAATGAACGTTCAAATACTTCCCCCTCACAGTGAAGCGTCACTGTGTGGTGTCGCTTCACGGCACAATTCACGACTGGTCCATTTTTCTTTGAGGAACTCTGACCCCTAGAACAAAGGACATGCAGCGTGAGCGGCACACGTTACCATGATCTGCTTCGCCAATATGTGATCCCCGTCTATTGGAGAAAGGTACTTTGGACTAAACTGTTTTGATGCACAATGGAGATCCAACTCACAATGGTCATGAGGTCATTCTGTTATTTCGTAACACATTTGGAGAAAACCGAATCATTCAACGATCGGTCCAAACTGTGTGGCCACCAAGATCACCAGATCTGAACCCGGATGATTTCTGGCTGTGGGGTCACCTGAAGGACGAGGTTTATCAACGGGGCACAATACGCGTTGGAGGTTGAGATGAGCATAGCGAGGGATGTAGCCAACAGCCCACCTGAGATGTTTCAGGCAGCAGTAGAGCAATCTCTAGTGTGATTACAGGTTGTCGTGGATGCAGGTGGTCGTCGTCATATTGAGCGACGTTTGTAATCTGGAACGCAAACATCGTATTAACAAATGTTACCTTCTCATATGGAGATTAAAATGTATCTCTTTCAATGGTTTATTCGTTGTTCGTTATTCTTATTTTTATGGAGTCCCTCGGAAGTAGCGAATAAAATAATTATAATCACTCTGTTGTCTGTCGTCAGACCCGGCAAAGATCGCCACTTATCTTACTTTACGGAACAGGCAAAACTCTGACCTCCACATTGTGTGACGAGGTGTCGACGTCCAACAACCTTGTTGCCTCTTCGTGGTTTTAGCCACTTTCCATGATGCCCACGACAGTAGCACGCGATCAGCCCACCAGTTTCTCCTTTTGCAAGATGATCGTTTCCACCCACCACATTATAACAAGGTGCCATTTGTAAGAGCCACTTATGTCAGTGGATTTCCCCGTTTGTAAACAGCGTCGTCGCCATAATGATTCCAATTTCACCTCCGTTCGACTAATATACTTCTCTTAACGGAGGAGGTACCCGCAGAGGAAACCAGGAGTCATTCAATCTCGCAGTATGCATTGATGGTATGATTCATCAATGTACCATGTGCTTGTTACTAACGGTTGGTACTGAGACAGACACTCAAATTCTCTCTGTATGTCCATATTTTTAGAGATGGTTGCCGGACTCGGCTGTTCGATACAGGATGTCAAATTAAACACCTTTCAACCTTCTAGTTTCCAAACTTATTTTATTTGGCTACCGGCTGCAGCGTTTTACTACACCATCTTCAGGCCCCTAATCGACTTGTACGAAGATTCTACCTCAGTTGTGATCAAAACAGTTGGCAGATGATGATTGAAGTGACCACCGCAGTAAAAATCTACTAATACCCCTGTTTTGATCACAACCGAGGTAGAATCTTCCTACACGTCGGTTAGGGGGCTGAAGATGGCGTAGTAAAATGTTAAAACTTGTAACCAAATTAAAAAAAATTTGGAAACTAGACGGCTGCAAGGCATTTAATTTGATTCAAATTCTCCGTTGCAGAAGTTTAGGTTTCTGATGTCGAAGATATATTACTATTTTTTTTTGAGTCTACTGCTAGCAGCAAATAATATCATAATCTTGGATTGAGTAAATTTTACTGATGTGCCATTACACAAAGAAATACGAGAGCTGCGTTGTTCTAAGAGGTGCAGCTGGAACAGCTTTATGCAGCAATTGCCCTAACTGGTGGGGGACTTAGACTTACCTTGGAGTAGAGTTCGCTCATGTGGGCCGTATCGGCGAAGATGACGAAGTAGGAGGCGACGGGCCGCATGTCCTTGAGCCGGTTCACCGTCTCCGTTTCCAGGCCGTTCAGGGCGATCACTCGCAGCACCGAGTTGCCGATCAGGTGGTACAGCGCCTGGTCCAGCTCTGGGAAAGCAACATGCAGAATGACGTGCAAGAATGCAAAGTCTGACGCAGTACCGGTGTGTAGTGCACCCAATACAACATAACCCTTTAAGTGTAGGCGGCAACAGCAGTGGTGGGAGGTTCTGTTTCGAGCAGGAGCCGCGCAGTAGGTGAGGCTCATGTTTTGACTAAAAATTAATGACATTACACCACCACCACCACCTTGCCGTTGGTGGGGAGGCTTGCGTGCCTCAGCGATACAGATAGCCGTACCGTAGGTGCAACAACAACGGAGGGGTGTCTGTTGAGAGGCCAGACAAACGTGTGGTTCCTGAAGAGGGGCAGCAGCCTTTTCAGTAGTTGCAGGGGCAACAGTCTCGATGATTGACTGATTTGGCCTTGTAACACTAACCAAAACGGCCTTTCTGTGCTGATACTGCGAACGGCTGAAAGCAAGGGGAAACTACAGCCGTAATTTTTCCCGAGGGCATGCAGCTTTACTGTATGGTTAAATGATGATGGCGTCCTCTTGGGTAAAATATTCCGGAGGTAAAATAGCCCCCCATTCGGATCTCCGGGCGAGGACTACTCAGGAGGATATCGTTATCAGGAGAAAGAAAACTGGCGCTCTACGCATCGGAGCGTGGAATGTCAGATCCCTTAATCGGGCAGGTAGGTTAGAAAATTTAAAAAGGGAAATGGATAGATTAAAGTTAGATATAGTGGGAAGTAGTGAAGTTCGGTGGCAGGAAGAACAAGACTTTTGGTCAGGTGAATACAGGGTTAGAAATACAAAATCAAATAGGGGTAATGCAGGAGTAGGTTTAATAATGAATAAAAAAATAGGCGTGAGGGTAAGCCACTACAAACAGCACAGTGGACGCATTATTGTGGCCAAGATAGACACGAAGCCCATGCCTACCACAGTAGTACAAGTTTATATGCCAACTAGCTCCGCAGATGACGAACAGATTGATGAAATGTATGATGAGATAAAAGAAATTATTCAGATACTGAAGAGAGATGAAAATTTAATAATCATGGGTGACTGGAATTCGGTAGTAGGAAAAGGAAGAGAAGGAAACGTAGTATGTGAATATGGAATGGGGGTAAGAAATGAAAGAGGAAGCCAGGTGGTAGAATTTTGCACAGAGCATCACTTAATCATAGCTAACACTTGGTTCAAGAATAATAAAAGAAGGTTGTAGATATGGAAGAAGCCTGGAGATATTCGAAGGATTCAAATAGATTATATAATGGTAAGACAGAGATTCAGGAACCAGGTTTTAAATTGTAAGTCATTTCCAGGGGCAGATTTGGACTCTGATCACAATCTATTGGTTATGAACTGTAAATTAAAACTGATGAAACTTAAAAACGTGGGAATTTAAGGAGATGAGATCTGGGCAAACTGACAGAAACAGAGTTTGTACAGAGTTTCAGGGAGAGCGTTAGGGAACGATTGAGAGGAATGGGGGAATGAAATACAGCAGAAGAAGAATGGGTAGGTTTGAGGGATGAAACAGTGATGGCAGCAGAGGATCAAGTAGGTAAAAAGACGAGGGCTATTAAAAATCCTTGGGCAACAGAAGATATATTGAATTTAATTGATGAAAGGAGAAAATATAAAAATGCAGTAAATGAAGCAGGCAAAAAGGAATAAAAACGTCTCAAAAAATAGATCGACAGGAAGTGCAAAATGGCTAAGCAGGGATGGCTAGAGGACAAATGTAAGGATGTAGAGGCATATCTCACTAGGGGTAAGATAGATACTGCCTACAGGAAAATTAGAGGCCTTTGGTGGATGAGAACCACTTTTATGAATATCAAGGGTTCAGATGGAAACGCAGTTCTAAGCAAAGAAGAGAAGGGAGGAAGGTGGAAGGAATATGTAGAGGGTCTATACAAGGGCGAGGTACTTGGGGGCAATATTATGGAAATGGAAGAGGATGTAGATGAAGATGAAATGGGAGATATGATACTCCGTGAAGAGTTTAACAGAGCACTGAAAGACCTAAGCCGAAATAAGGCCCCGGGAGTAGACAACATTCCATTAGAACTACTGATAGCCTTGGGAGAGCCAGCCCTGACAAAACTCTACCATCTGGTGAGCAAGATGTATGAGACAGGTGAAACACCCTCAGACTTCAAGAAGAATATAATAATTCGAATCCCAAAGAAAGCAGGTGACAGATCTGAAAATTACCGAACTATCAGTTTAATGAGTCACGGCTGCAAAATACTAAAACGAATTATTTACAGACGAATGGAAAAACTGGTAGAAGCCGACCTCGGGGAAGATCAGTTTGGATTCCGTAGAAATGCTGGAACACGTGAGGCAATACTGACCCTACGACTTAACTTAGAAAATAGATTAAGGAAAGGCAAACCTACGTTTGTAGCATTCGTAGACTTAGAGAAAGCTTTTGACAATGTTGACTGGAAAACTCTATTTCAAGTTCTGAAGGTGGCAGGGGTAAAATTCAGGGAACGAAAGGCTATTTACAATTTGTACAGATACCAGATGGCAGTTATAAGAGTCGAGGGGCATGAAAGGGAAGCAGTGGTTGGGATGGAGTGAGACAGGGTTGTAGCATATCCCTGGTGTTATGCAATCTGTGTATTGAGCAAGCAGTAAAGGAAACAAAAGAAAAATTCGGAGCATGAATTAAAATCCATGGAGAAGAAATAAAAACTTTGAGGTTCGCCGATGACATTGTAATTCTCTCAGAGACAGCAAAGGACCTGGAAGAGCAGTTGAACGGAATGGACAGTGTCTTGAAAGGAGGATATAAGACGAACATCAACAAAAGCAAAATGAGGATAATGGAATGTAGTCGAATTTAATCGGGTGATGCTGAGGGTATTAGATTAGGAAATGAGACGCTTAATGTAGTAAATGAGTTTTGCCATTTGGGAAGCAAGATAACTGATGATGGTCGAAGTAGAGAGGCTATAAAATGTAGACTGGCAATGGCAAGGAAAGCGTTCCTGAAGAAGAGAAATTTGTTAACTTCGAGGAGAAATTTGTTAACATCGACTATAGATTTAAGTGTCAGGAAGTATTTGTATGGAGTGTGGCCATGTATGGAAGTGATACGTGGACGATAATTAGTTTGGATTAGAAGAGAATAGAAGCTTTCGAAATGTGGTGCTACAGAAGAATACTGAGGATGAGATGGGTAGATCACATAACTAATGAGGAGGTACTGAATAGAATTAAGAAGAAGAGAAATTTGTGGCACACCTCGACTAGAAGAAGGGATCGGTTGATAGGACATGTTCTGAGGCATCAAGGGATCACCAATTTAGCATTGGAGGGCAGCGTGGAAGGTAAAAATCGCAGAGGGAGACCAAGAGATGAATACACTAAGCAGATTATGAAGGATGTAGCTTGCAGCAGTTACTTGGAGATGAAGAAGCTTGCACAGGATAGAATAGCATGGAGAGCTGCATCAAACCAGTCTTTGGACTGAAGACCACGACAACACCAACACGTAATCTCAACGTGTCTATGATGGACCCTCCCGAACTTATTGCGTATGGCAACTGTGACTATGTGCAATGTAAGACAGAGGTAGAAATGATTGTGTATAAAGTGAAGCACGCGACAGCCGAGATAAAAATGAGGCGGCTGCTCCTTCGGAAGAATGAGACTGAGTTCCCTGATACACAGGGTGGAGGCGGGGGGGGGGGGGGGGGGGGGATTCGTACAGTTGCAAATTTTTGTACAGTTGTGGGTGGGACGGTCATGATCAACAAACTAAAAATCCTGACCAGTGGATGTGACTGTAGGAGTGGACATGGGGGTTGCTTAGAGGTTACTTTTTTATGTTTTTCTTGAGTATGTCGAAAACTGCGGCATCCAGAAAAAATGTCCCACAGTACATATTGCTGCAAAAAAAGTCTTATGTGATTGCAGAATTCCTCGGCCTGATCCAATGATATCTTGATCTGATCAGCCGAGTGCTGGCTTCGTCTTATCGCGACGTTTCAGTGAGATCCGTACACATCATCTTCAGGCGAAGTCCTTGAGAGTTCATCACCAAAAAAGGTCCTATTCCTGAAAAACTAATAGTTTCTGCGTTCCTTGAAACGAAAAATCTCAGATCATAAAGGCAATGTTATAATTGTATAAAGTTTATATTTATTATTATATGAAGTGAGTTAAGAATAAATACGAAATGTGTGTACCACGTCTAAGTACACTAAGTGCAGTAGAAGTGTAATAATATCTAAATTGTGTTCTGGGCGTGTAATAGGGTGGAAAGTTGAGGGTGGAGGCTAAAAGCATGAGGGAAGGTACGGCACTGGATTCTTGTCATGCACTCCACTCCTTCATAGGTCTGCAAAACGAAGAGCGAGCAGGCATTTCCCCATTCTCTCTACCGCGATAAAGGTGTGTTAGAAAGTTATACAGACCCTTCTGCAGCTCACCTTATGGATGCAGTGTGCAGACACGCTACAAAGTGCGTTGACCCTAAACGGAATATAGTTGTGAATTACTAATAATAATAAAGGAAGATGGGAAGGACCTACGTAAGTCTCTGTACACTCCTCTACAATGCTAGAGGTAAACTGTTCAAGAGAGTGTCAGTGGATGACCCACAGCATTATGTTGAACAATGGAAGACACATGTGCAATTTAATTGCCACACCTCGTATACACTATCTGATCAAAAATATCCGAACACCTATTAGTGGACGTTAATATGGGATGTGTGCACCCTTCGCCATTGTGAAGGCTTGAGCTCTGCCTCGGACACTTTCAGTGAGGTGCCTGAATGTCTGTCGTGGACTGGGAGCGCATTCTTTCTCAAGAGATGAAACCAGAAATGGTACTGATGTTAAACGCTGGTGTTTGGAGCTAGGAGCATTCGTTCCAAAGCTGCAAAGGTGTTCCACTGGATTCAGGTTGGGATTCTCGGCGGGCCAGGCCATTTGAGGTATGTTATTGCCTACAAACAGATGTTTCTTTACGACATGGGGCATTGTCTTGCTAATACAATTGTTGTCTCAGATTTGTTCCTCCAAACTACACGGTACACACTGCTATAAAAGGTGTCCATAAGATTCTGCATTTAGCGTTGTCTTAAGCACAATAAGGGAACCACACTTCCACGTTGTAACACCGTGTCCTCTGTATTTCACTGCTGGCACTGCACATGATGGAACGTTATCTTTCTCCATGCAAACCCAAACCCTTCCATAGGATTCCCAAAGAGTGCAGCGTGATTCACCACTCTTCATGAATCGGTTCCAGTCATTCATTGTCCAGTGGTGCCGTTCTTTACTCCATCTAACGAGAAGCTGGTCACCCACTGTACATCGTTCTTTTTAATTCCATACACACAGACATTGTGCTAGCTAGGCTGCTTGTAGCATTTTGGAACTAACAACAGAGTCCTTGTGCTGATTTCATGCTGTTTTTTGCAACCACCCTCAGCAATGCTCTGCGGTCCCTGTCCATCAGTACAAGAGGTCCTCCTAGTCTTAGTTTAGCCATGGTTGTTCTTTTGCGTTTCTATTTCACAGCCACATCACTAACAGCGTTAGAATGGCTGAAATACCCCTGATGGACTTGTTATTCGGGTGACATTAAGTGACCAGTGCTTGTTCGAAGTTATCGAGCTTCGCTGATCAACCAATCGTGCTGTTATTGTTTCTCTAGTGTCAGTATATACTTTTATACTGGCAGGTCCGTTCTGCGCAATCATTTAATGGTCAGTTAGGCATTACGTAGGGACGTCCATATACTTTTGATCAGAAAGTGTACGGTATGTTAGTGTTGTGGTCTTCAGTCCGACGACTGAATCTGGTTACTTTATTCATCTCTTGGTCTCATTTTACGATTTTTAACCCCCTCCCCCCTCCACACACACACACACACACACACACACACACACACACACACACATCTTCCCTCCAATACTGAATTGGTGATTCCTTGACGTCTCATGTGTTCTACTAGCCGAGCCCTTCATCCAGTCAGGTCCTGCCACAAATTTCTTTTCTCCCCAGTTCTGTTCCGTACCTCCTCATTAGTTACGAGCTTTACCCATCTACTATTCAGCATTCTTCTGTACCAACACGTTTCAAAAGCTTCTATTCTCTTCTTGTTCAAACAGTTTACTGGCCATGTTTCATTTCCACACATAGCTACACTCCATACAAATACTTTCGGAAAAGACTTCCTGACACTTAAATGTACACTCTATATTAAGAAATTTCCCTTCTTCAGAAACGTTCTTCTTGCCATTGTCAGTTTAGATTTTATATTCTTTCTACTTCGAAAGATCTATGTTCATCTTATATCCTCCTTTCAAACACTGTTCATTCCCTTTAACTCCGCTCCCAAGTCCGTTGCCTTCTCCGACAGAATTGTATCATCATCGGCAAACCCCAAATCTTTATCTCTTCTCCCTGGATTTTAATTCTTACTCGAAATTTTTCTTTTGTTTCCTTTACTGCTTGCGTAATATTCAGATCGAATAACGTCTAGGATAGGCTACAACCATGTCTCACTCCCTTCTCAACCACTGCTTCCCTTTTATGCCCCTCCACTCTTGTAACTATCGTCTGCTTTCTGTAGAAGTAGTAAACAGCTTTTCGCTTTCTGGAATTTAATCCTGCCACGTTTAGAATTTGAAAGAGAGCATTCCATTCAACATGTTCAAGAACTTTGTCTAAGTGTACAAACAGTATAAACGTAGGTTTGCCGCTTCTTAACCTGTCTTCTATGAGAAGCAGAAGGGTCAGTATTGCCACTGGTGTTCCCACATTTCTCTGGAATCCAAACCGTTCTTCCCCGACGTCAGCTTCTACCAGTTTCTCCATTCTTTTGTAAAGAATACGTGTTAGTATTTTGCAACTGTGACTTATTAAACTGATAGTTTGGTTAGCATCTGTTTTCCTTGGAATTGGAACTATCATGTATAGTACATCGTGAAATAAGTACAGCAATTTCAAAAGCTGGGCATTATACAGGGTGTTTCCATAAGAGCGTGCAAAAATGTAACAGGACTTAGACAACACTTGACTGAACAATTTGAGGTAGGGAACTTGAGGTCGGAGAAGCCGGTTAAGGAGATATGGAAATAAACTTGTCTGCTGCTTTGTCTAGCATTATTGTTTTCCATTTTATTTACAGCTAACATGTGCACAAGTTTAATTATGTATATTTTTTATTTCGTGCAAGAAAACAAGGAGGACGAGCCTGATTACTAGGAAGTGATGATGCTGTATTTCCTGGTCGATGGATTGGAAGAGTAGGTCCCATTCCATGTCCTGCAAGGTCACCTGGATCGCCTTGATTATTTCCTATGGGGTTATCTATAGTCACTTCTGTATGAGATCCCAGTCTATACGGACATGGAATTAGTTGCTAGAATTGTAGCTGCCTGAGATGTGATTCGTAACAGACCAGGGATATTTGTCACGGTGCGTCAGAATCTTGTTCGCCGATGTCACGCTTACATTGAGGCTGATAACTGTCAGTTTCAGCACATTTTGTAAGATACAGTACAAATTGTGCGTTCATTGTATCAATGCAGTTAACTAATGTACATAAAAAAGCACACAGAAATGTGGTTTTTTTCCTGCTATCTACTTAAGCTGGCTTCTCCGACCCCAGGTTTCCTACCTCAAATTCTTCAGTGGAGAATCCTCCATGTTCTGCTACATTTTTGCGCACTCTTACGGATACACCCTATATAATGCATCAAAATTCTTTATCGAGACAGATCATACTCGTCTGACTTTGGAGAAGATGTGGAATATACTACAACTAATTATGATGTAAAATGTAAGCTTACCATGGATTGTACAAGATAAAGAGACAAGACAGAGTTCCTGATTACCAGTAAGGAAATAACTGATTACTAAATTTGTAATTAACTTTAATTACAATTTACTTGCTTCTTTTAAAGGAGTTCTGACTGTTATTTATTGATTCATAAAGGTTATTCCAGGGAAAGGTTATAGTGGCTATTATCTGGCACTAGACGATGCAGTTATTACTCAGGATAGTATTATTTAGAATAGGGATATTTCAAGATTTTATACGGGTATATTTTTCAATATTGTATCATGGTTTGAATCAATTCCTTCTACAAGCATCACCTATCTCGGACACATTGACAGATAATTTTGAAAATTATGAGTATTACAAGACATTTTTATAAAGTGAGAATGTGATCAAAACCGGCTAATGTAGCAGGTACGTAGTTTTTGAGTGTAAACAAGAGATGTTTCTGCAGTCTACTTCAGTGGTGACAGAAAATGTAACTTACTGTACCTTCCTCTGTGTGAAATATGAGTGCTGCATCAGACGCCTCGCGCGCCTGCAGGTACTTGTCAACGGCGTCCACCAGGTTGGCAAGCGTGGCGTCGAGGCGGAGGTAGGGGAGTCCCCGGTGCTGCGCCTCGTCGCGCAGGCGCCGCCATCCCGTCCACGTGGCGTCCAGCAGCGCAGACACGCCCACCGCCAGTTCCCCGCACACTGTGCCGGTGAACATTTTTAGATTATCACTTCCGCACTTCCACAGCGGTTTAAACCACGCACAACCTATTACGAGGTATCAGTGGAGGGCCACTCGAAATGTTTTCGTCATTAAACTATTTTAGAACGAGAGAAAATCAGCATGAATCTATTGTAACATTCTGTATTACAGTTCTCTTCTTTTGGCACTCACTGATTGAGCATAGGAACAAGTTAAGTGCCTGTGTATGAGCTGTTATTTTATTTATATGTTTGATACTAAAATGGGACATCAAGGAATATTGTAAAATTCTCACTGAAAGTTCTTCAAAGTGTCAAAGTATGATTTCAGGGGTATGTCCTGTGCCAATTAAGAATTTACAGCATTTGTGAAAAGCCAAGTTCTCAGAGCAGATAACTCAGCATTAAACTCAATGTTGTGTGTGGACTACTTAGTCGCACACCATTGGGCAACGGAAACTAGTGTCCACGGAGGGTATTTTGGCCGATGCATACTGACCAGTTTACGTCGAAAGCGCTGGGCGAGTTCACTCGCTTGTACGGAAGGAGATCCCCACATTGTTTGACGCCTTTCGGCTGGTCGGCAATGGCAGAATCATGGCGCACACCCTGCAATATTTCTCAAATGATTTTACGAAAACATTCGGTAAAAAAATTTCATTTTTTACTTATAGCTTTATATGCCAGGTTCATGATGAGGTTCCCATCATTTCGTTAATGGTCATAGTTATTGTGATATTTACATGGAAGTAAGACACTGCGCGAAATTAGAAAAAGTTTGCAATGAAAAATATGCATCGCTATGATTTTGCATTTGGTGCATATTACATAATATGTTGCTGCATATAAAATATCGCTAACATATTAAATTTTTCTTTAGACTGAAGTGGAGACTTCTATCTGTCACAAATCTCGAGAAAACTGGTCAGATGTAGCACATTCATTTGCGAATGCGCCACGCCAGCGATAAAGCGAGAGTGAAATATCCACAACATTCCTCATGCTTCATAAATGGTTTAAGATATTGAAATGAGGTTTTGGGAAATGATAGTACCCAAAGATGAGAGTATTTTGCCATATGATTATTATGCAAAACTTCATTATCTACCATGTTACTGCACTAAGTAAAGATTTTTTCGGTGAAAGAATGTAAGTATTAAGGGTTATCGATAGCTGGTGAAACAAGAAATGACATCGGTTTTGGAAAAAACATAAGTGAAGACATTACACATTTATATTGTGCCAAGGATGTGCTTTTTTATAAGATACTGACTTTACTTTTCCTCAGCTCCTCACTTAATAAATTTAAACCAATGTTTCAGAATTCTCTCGCAGTTGCGTCTGTACAAAATACTAGTGGGGTGAGACTCCGTAAACTCCGCTAGATTTTGGCAAAAGAAGCAAATTTGAACATAGAAACAAGAGAAATGCGTAGGTTTTACTTACAATTCGCCACTCGTAACACTTCTCTGAAAGTTACAAATGGTTTACAAGTCAGACGAAAATAAATCGCTGCACTTTTGGTGAAATTCTTTTTAGATAGTAACCAAAGTAGAGATGACAGATCTTTTTGAATGGTCACCATACAAATACGGGTGCCGAGGGGGCCCACTTAATATTCACAAACAAATGTGAGTGTAGGCTTCGGTTTAGAGCAGTACTTCCCCTCTAGCGCTTGGCATTTCCCCTACAGCGCCTGTCCACAGCCCCCACCACTACTGCTCTCCCCACGTGTACCCTGCCATCTTCACATCTACTGGCCACGGTATTCTGTGTGGCCTCCGCACTAAGCTCCGATGTGTGGTACCATGTTGGCTGAGTGCTCTCAGAAGTTACTTATCATGTGCAGCAAGAGAAAACTCACTAATAAAAGTATTTGAGGTGTGCTAAGGAGGGGGTTAATGGACTCAGCGCCACTAAAACCCCATTCTCTAAAACACTAATAGTATACAGTCCTTTCTCATGTTACTGCTATCACCACTAGAAGGGTAACAGACAAAGAGACAATGTGGCAGGGGTGATTCCTCCCACCTTTAAAAAGGTCCCGGTTCATTGATATATGGGCAGGTTGGCTGCCAAGTGGTGTAAGTCACAAAAATTGAGCTCACACCACTTATTAGACAAGTAGATGTTTGTGTCTGACAAGCTGCTTGGGGCCCAGTTCAGTAGTTCATACACAGAGAGCGCTGAATGTTATTACGCTGAAGGAGGCTGCTAGTAACAGACAAAGAGACAATGTGGCAGGGGTGATTCCTCCCACCTTTAAAAAGGTCCCGCTTCATTGATATATGGGCAGGTTGGCTGCCAAGTGGTGTAAGTCACAAAAATTGAGCTCACACCACTTATTAGACAAGTAGATGTTTGTGTCTGACAAGCTGCTTGGGGCCCAGTTCAGTAGTTCACACACAGAGAGCGCTGAATGCTATTACGCTGAAGGAGGCTGCTAGTGCCTTTGCCATCAATTGGTGTACATCCAAGTGCCCATGGTAGTCAGGTCTGCTTCTACTTCCTGATAACCTTAATTAGTTGTGTGCCCTTGTTCTGTTGTATGTGAGACATCCATGTTATTATGCTTGTGTTGCTCAAAACTAAAATAACGTAGCTGTGTGTTAAAGACTGCTAAAATATGGATGTGACTGCTGTTATTTCATGCCCGAGAAAGGTTATAAAACATGATAGACATCAATGTGGTAGTGAAAAAAGCTTGTGAAACAGTGGCGAATCATACAGGTATCATTCAGGTAAACTCATACCACCTAAAATGTTTCGTAATGTAGGCTGCATGTGCTGTAAAGGGTGTTTCCAGTTAAAACGTTTCAACAGTAAATTTATACATAGTAACATAATGACTGAAAGCTCACAAATTATTGCAGTGTCGTAATTTACTTCAAATTTTAAATTTGTTTCCTCAAAAAGCTGACATTTGGACGTACACTACTCGGCAACCAACTGACCCATACCTGCTATTTAGCCACTTGAGCGAGCATTTGACGTGTCGGAGCAAGAGTTTCTCGTGCATACCAGTCTCAGAGCTCTGCCTGTCTGCAGGTAGCTCTTGTGGTTTTATTCTGGCCAGTCCATGTCAATTGTGGTAGCTTACAGCCATGGTCACATACATCCATCCAGAGAATGGGATGGTCTGGGTCCTTCATCTAAAAAAAGTGCAAGGAAAGTGCTGTCCCTGTTCCACTCCAAGTTCAGCAGTAGTAAGATCTTAACCTTGTCAGTCCTTATCTAGTATATACTCCACATCCACCTTTGATTTTTCCTAGCTCAGCAGTGTACACTTTACACCATGTGCTTTCTGTGGATGTTGTTTTTGTTTCTGCATGTTCCCATTACATGTCAACATCTGCTTGAAGAAAACGTTTTATCGTAGTATCACCATAGCTTCTACAAATAAAGATAACTGCTGGTTATTTTTAGTAGGTTCGAATCATGATGTGTCTAGAGTACGTTAAAATATGTTAACACCCTACCCTATTGAATAAGTGGTTGTTTATTTCATGACAACAACGCAACTATACATTTTTCTTGATGCAGTACTGGCTCTACGTTTGGCAATGACCTATGCATTCACATTCTAATGGCATTGTTCTCATAATTATTTAGGTATTTAGTATGGAGTTTTGTTGAGTTCCACATGTTTCCGTTATTATCTAAAATAAACAGTATTCACTTTGAATAATATTTTAATTACAATGAATCTCATTCATGTTAGTTGAAGATGAAAGCGAGGTTAAAAATTTTTGATGTATATAGGAGATTGAAAAGATGAATGACAATTTGTACCAAGTCTGAGATTTGAACAGGGGTCTCACCAGCAAACCACCCCGGCAAAGTGGCTGCGCTTAGTTGTGTGGACTATTCTAGTACACTGTTTCCTCAATCCCAATTTCTATTCACGCCTCACACCTCACATTGTTTAAGCTTATGGCGAATACAAAGAGGGACGAGGTGTGAGTGGGAATTTGGTTTGAGGAGAGAGGTGTTCCAGGACAGTCTGTGCAGTTGTGCAAAGCCACTCTGCCAGGGTGGCATAGTGGTTACCACATGAGTATTGAGCAGGCCTCATTAAATTTTTCATTGATTGCTTCAGTCTGTATAATTCATATATATATATATATATATATATATATATATATATATATATATGAATTTGGCTACCTATGGACCATATACAACAAAGACTTATGGTGTTTCTTTTTCTCTTGTCTCTGCTTATATGTCCACACTCTCTTGGGTCAAGGTTTTGGCTCATCTTCTTCATAGTTTGCACTTTCTATCAGTAGCCTGAAGTGATTCCTGCACATAGTATTTCTTCTGTAACACCTATTTTGTTGGCATCTTTCTTTACTCCTTCTATCCATTTTACAGTTTCTTTCAGCTTACTAATGTAATTAAAAGTTTTATTTGTAATCCATGTTTCTTCCATTATTTTTAAATGTCCTTAAAATTTTAGCAGTCTCTTCCTCAATTAATCTGTGATCCTTTCTGTATTTTTATATAAATCTTCATTTCTCCTATTAATCCACCTATTTTCATTGTTTTTCTCAGGACCTAGAATTTTTCTTAGTGTTTTTCTTTCTCTTTTTTCAAGTTTTCTTAATTCGCCTTTCTTATTCAATGTTAGGCACTTTGATCTATATGTTGCTTGTGTCCTAATAACTGAATTATAATGTCTAATCTTCGCTTGTATGGACATTGATTTGTTATTGTAGGAGTTTTGTGTTAATATATATGCAAATCCTAACTTTTTTGTCCTTTCTTATTGGCTTGGATCCACTCCCCAAGGTATATGAATTTATCAGCTCTTTTAATTTTTCCATACTTTATTTTCATACACTTTTCTGTATTATGTTTGTATTCTATATACTCAGTTTTTTATAGGTTATTTTAAGCCCAGTCTTTTCAGCAATCTCCTGTAACAGATCAAGCATAACTGTTGCGTCTGTTTGGGTGTCAGTTATCAATGCCATATCATCCGCAAAGGCTAAACATTTAACTTCAAATTTCGTCTTTCCTTGGCCCATGCTTATACCATTTGTGCCTCTATTTTTAATATGCTCTCCCATGTTATTACTGTTTTATCTAAAGCCAAGTTAAAGAGAATTGGGGACAGTCCATCTCTCTGTTGAACTCCTGTTTTGATTTTGAATGGTTCAGAAATTTCGCCTTGAAACTTAATCCTTGATGTATCTGTGAGCGTTTGTTCACAAGTCTCCTGGTGTTTTCGTCTATCCGATTCATAAAGTATCTGGAATAGTGTTTGTCTGTCAAATGAGTTGTAGGCCTTCTTGAACTCTACGAAAGTAACTATTGTATTTTTATTATGTATAGCTCTCAGAGCCATGTGCGGCTCGCGTTCTTGCCTTTCGTAACTTGGCGTTTTGTAATAGCAGTAGTGACGTCTCGTTTCCTTCTTGTGTGAATGGTGCCACTGACTTTGCTAGTATTGTTTGTCCACGAGTGGCAGCAGCAGCGGTTATCGATAGCCAGTACTGTGGTACTATCTTTGGTGCGACCGCTTGTATTTCTGAGTCGTCGTGTGTGTCAGGCAGTTCGGCTTCCGACAGAGCAGCGGGGAGGTCCGCAGTGCGAGGGCAGGCCGGGACCGCTGACAGCGTGCAGCCACTGTCGGATCGAGGGGCTGTAGCCGACGACCGAACCCAGGACGTTTGAAGTTGAGCGAACCTTATCCAGTAGTGAAACCTCTACCGTTTGAGATCTCGCTGTTGTTTGCATGTATCTGCTCCTAGGGTCAGTGAGACCAACTGCAACAAATGGAGTCTGTCAGGTTGGCGGAAGCTATTAGCCGCCTTCTGCTGCTTGATATTAGTTTGAATTTAGTGTTATTATTGTTGAAGTGCAACCAGCGGTATCTTACTGCCTAGTGGCCGCTAACGCCCCGGTTACCTGCCCTGAAGGTTAGCGTAATTTGCAGCAGTGTACTTTTCCTCATCTTGCAGATGTTGTCCAGCATGGCACGTAATTTTACAGCTTGCTTGATTGGGGTATGGATAATTGTTTTCCTTGTGTACCTTGGTTATAGTGGTTCCTTCTGCCTTTTGGTGTTTTAGACACCGGATTCTGGAGATGCAGTGCTGTCTTTCACTTCGCTCTCGCCTGAGTTATTCCATCGTTGTACTGGTTATCTGTCGTTAGGTGGATTTGCTAAGAAGGTTGATCGGCATTTAAACCGTCTCTAGTGTGACTTGCCCTCCTTAGGTGAAAATTGCTCTTGGCTGTCAGTCTCACCGCTCACACAGCTGTAGTTACCTTCCTCAGGTCGATCCAGGGAGCACTGTCTGTGGATCACTTGTCTTACTTGGTCAAGTTGTCATAATTGTTTAAAATTCACCCTAATGTTTTAACATGTAATTGCCCTCCTCACTTGTAATTCATGCCTTCAGCCATTGAATTTTCTGAAATTGCTTGTGGCCTTCATCTGATGAATAATTTCGATTTCTTCCTTAATCAGGCCTTCAGCCGTTGATTGTGTGTAACTTTGATTGTGGCCTTCAGCTGACAAATAATTTGCAATTCCTTCCTATTAAGGCCTTCACCCATTACTATAGCTTGTTACACTTTTGATTGTTTAAGAAGAAAATATATTAGTATTTGTTAACGTGTAACTGCCTTCCTCCCTTGTAATTCAGGCCTCCAGCTGTTGACTATTCTGAAGCTGCTTGTGGCCTACAGCCAACAAATAATTTTGAATTCTTTCTTAGTAAGGCCTTAAATGGTCAGTGTAGTAAACTGTTTTAAAATGATTGTTGAAAATTATTTCCTCAAATAAAGTGTATGAGTTTACTGTAACCAACAGTAGCTGATTACAGCCCCATCCACAATCCTTGCCTTATCCTGCCTCTCCCTGACTACCAGATCACACTCACTCTCAAAAATGTTTTTAATGTTAAGAAATTACTTTGTGAATTTTCGGCCATATGGATAATTCCCCTAGTGTCCACATTTCTGCTACTATCCCATCCTCTCCTGGTGCTTTGTTATTCTTCAATGCTTTGATAATCTTTTCTATTTCTTCTACTGTAGGTGGTTCCAATGGTGGATTTTCATGTTGTGGTTTTAGAAATTGTAATCTGTCATTATGATCTTCACAATTTAATAGAGTTTCAAAGCATTCAGCTAAAATTTGGCAGTTCTCCTTATTGCTTAAAACCAAATTTCCATTTTTACCTATAAAATGTTAACTTGGTGACTGAAATTCTGTTAAAACCTCTTTGAAAGTCTTATAGAAGTCTCTAGTGTTGTTCCTTTTGAAGTCTGAATCCATTTCTTCTAATCTGTCTTCGTCGTATTTTCTTTTCACTGATCTGAAGATTTTTGCCGTCTTTTTCCTTTCTTCTTTAAACTCTTCCCCATATTCATGTTTCTTATTGCTGTTCCATTTTTTCTATGCCTTTAGTCGATTGTCAATTGCTTCACCACGCAGTTCATTCTACCATCTGTGTCTTAGTATTCTTTGTGGTTGTCCCATTTCTTTAACTGACTCTAGCATTGTTTCCTTAAGTTCTTCCCAATCATCCATTTTTATTGTGTTTATTGTATCACAGAATTTGTCCTGATTTTGCGTCAGATATTTAGTGTTTACTCTTGAAAATCTTTTTGGTTGTGGTTTAGGTTTGATCGGTTGAACAGCGTCTTTATTTCAGTCAGTGTCTATGTTTAGGCCCTTCCTCACTCTGACATCCGAGATTTCCTCGTAGTTACAAGCCATTGTTGCCACATGATCTAATTGATATTCACCTTGATTTGGATTACGTGATACCCACGTTTTCTTCTTTCTTACAAGTTTCCTGAAAAAGCAGACATTAGTCTTAGGTTAAATTGTTCCCAACAATCTATGGGTCTTTCCCCATTTCTGTTGGTTCTTTCATGTGCTGGATAATCTCCAACTACTGATTTAAAATTTATTTCTTTGCCAAGTATTGCATTAAAGTCGTCCACTAAAATTTTGATATGTCCTTTTGGTAATTTTTATGTTTTGTGTTCTAGCATTTATCAAAAATCTTCCACTTTGTTAACTTTTGTTCTGTTTTGTTGGTTGATAGGTGCATGTGCATTTATAATGATGAAATTTTTATTGCCGGACTTGAACACCAGAGATGAAATTCGTTCAGATGCTAAAATTAGTTATTGATTCCATAAGTGGCTGTCCATAATATAGTTTTACTATGGAATTTTTAATGGCTGGTTTTCCTTTTTAGATCCTGTATCAACCTGACTCAAATGCATTTTCATCCAGATACCTTGTTTCTTGAAGTGCTAATATAAGTATATTGCACTGATTGAGGTGTGTCCATTAGGTTTTTTAGTTTTCCAACTTTCATAAGTGTCTTGATGTTCAGAGTCCCCAGTAGGCGTTTTTTTCTTCGATCTTATCCTTGAAGAAGTTCTAGGAAGCTCCAACTCTTCCTTGGATGATGTTCTAGTCTCTCCAGAATCCAAAGGCCTAGTTACACCACCATCACTAGAGATGGAAGATTGGTTACTTCCTGGAGTAGCTTTCCTTTGGAAATTTACCATCTATACAGACTTGAAAAGGTCTCTGGAACTGCATAGTTTCATATGATTAAACATTTATGTATTAAATTTTAGGCATGAGTGATGCTGTAATCATGGAACTTCCCAATGACATTGAGCCAGGTATGTCTCATCTTGAAGGCTGGGAGGAATGTGATGATGAAAATTTCACAGGATAATTTAATATATTTTGAAGAAGAGAGAATTCAAGAGGAAGCAGAGAGTGAAGGAGGAGATGAGAAATGTGACCATAAAGATGAAGCAGTACCATTGAGGAAGCAGTTCAGAACACCAAAGCCTGTATCATTAACTACAATAAGGAAGTTCCATACTGTGCATCTAGCACAGATAACGAATAAAACCCATAATGTTAGTTCTACACGGAGGTTATTTGGCTCAAAGGGTTTCAAAATTTTGCAGTGCACTTAAGAACAAAATACATCTCCCTTTCACAGAAAAAGGAACTGTTTCCTTCCACTTTCATAAAAAATTGCAGATTCAAGAAAATTTTTCTGTTTGTATTTTCACATATAATAATAAAATAATCTTTTGTAATACTTAAATAAATATATTTATGTACATCAGTTGTCAGTTTATAAATAAAATTCAGCAGCAAAACACTGGAAAAAATTATTGCTAGGTTAAAAAACCCACTTGATTCCTGATATGTCATATGTATTTCATGTTCTAAAATTTTGGTGAATAATCATTTTGTCCCAGAACAACACACTGACCACGAATATAAACTTTTCATTCATAAGATCTAAGCTCAAGACTGAGGAATGGGGTGGAAGCTTAATACGTTCATCAGACCCCACAATGCCAGCATAAGCGACTAGCATTTTTAAATTTACTTCCACACTATAGCACCATTGTTGGGTATGGTGCCCATATATTTAATATGACAATGCATGTATTAATCTGAGTTAACCCTGATAAGGCTGTTGTCGCTGAGGAAGGACTTTTGCAGATGAGCTTTAAATATCTTATACTATGTCTTTAACTACTTCTTTACAACAGATGGCATTGGTATACACTTCTTCCAACTGACCAATACCAATTGTTTAAAACAACATTTAGCATCCATTTTTGAGTCTGCATTATTCTGTGTGCATGAAAAAACTTCGTTTGCTAAAAATGGATTGTCTCTCTGACGTCCTAGTTGATGGATAGATACGACTTCTCTGTGAACATATGTACGTATTAGAGAAATAACTTTCACATATTCTCTCAGAATATAATCTTTATATAGTGAAGGTTAATATGGGTATTTTCATGGCTGATGTAACTTCTGGGACTGTCTGTCGAAACACATACTTCTAGAAGGACATTAGCTTTATGCATACAAAAATCAGACACAATGTTTTCTGCAATTTCTCTTTTTCTGTGACATGATTACGCATCTGCTTATACTTGCTTGTACTATATTTTAAAATTAAAAGCTTGCTATACTGGAATAAGTCACTAAAATGTCTATAATATGCTCTTAATATGGGTGTATGAATTTTCATTGTTTTTATTATATCAGAATTGAGAGCCCAAATTTATGTCATTGTTGTCCCTTGAATACCGATGTAAAATACTATTTGTGAATAATACCCTTACAAGCTACACTTTGCCAATAGGATTATTCTTATTTTGTTATAAGAAAACAAAATGCAATAGTAAGAAATAAATAACTGTCAAAAGTAAAGCTGAAATAAACAAACATTTACACTGTCTGCATAATAATTTGCAGGGATTGGGTTACATTAGACAAACCTCTTGAAATACTGGCTATTACTGATCTGATGACGGTATGCCTGAAAATCGTTTGGATGTTGCTTTTTCATCATTCACCAATGCTACAGATAACCTGACAGATGAAGACTGATGTTCCAGCAAGTGAGTTGAAAGCTCTTTCCATAATTTGCACTAAAGATTTGTGTAACAATGTAAAATTTCCAAATCTACTGCTTTTGACAAATGATACAGATACTGGCTGCTCAACAAATAGAGCTTTCCCGACTTCCACATCCACTGCTGCAGTATCCCACTCACGTAACACAGGGAGGATGGTATTTCGTTGGAGAATCGTCATTCTACGTCTGGAAGCAAACTGCCATGTTGTGTGCAAAGAGGAAGGCCCTCTAAGATTGCAAAAACTGCTTCTATAAAGGGTAATCATCTAAAACCTTCACTGCAAATATTGCAGAAATGGAAAGTGCTATTGATGTATTGTTAGCCAGTCAACAGGTGGTAACAATACTTAGAAAGTGTATTTTTTGTGCAAACGTACACTTTTCTAAAGTTTTTATTGACATTGGCATACTAAAATTAGGGTAAATTAGAATGTCAGTGCTATTGTAGCAGGATTCTAGAGCGCCTCATTTACGAGGTAGCGTATTTTGAAAAGTTCCGACACCGACACTTGCACAATACCTGTGATAGCACTCACTAAAGAGCAACACAGATGTTTACACACGCTTATAGTCTGGTGGCCGAGCAGGCTGCACTAATACGTCGTTGCATATCACTGGTTGTAGTTGATACGTCCTTGTAGACAGCATCTGTCTGCTTTCCTGACAGAGAAAAGTCCAAAAGCGTCAAATCCGGGAAATGGACCAACCAAGGTACAGGTCTCCTGCGTCCAATCCAACGATTTGGAAACAATTTGTGAAGACATGGTGTAGCACTTCGTGCAGTAGAGCTGGCTAGCCATCATGAGGTACCACAGGTTCCTTCCAATCTGCAGAGGAACGTCTTCCAGCATCGGTGGAAGATAGTATGTTAGGAGGATGCAATACCTGTGACCAGTCAGTGTTCTGTCTAAGGAAAGCGTTCCTATGAGCTGAGCATCCACTATGCCATACCACACGTTGACATTCTGTGGACACTGGGGATCCACCTGACGAAGCCAACGGGGATTGTCAGCAGACCAACACTGCGCATTTCCATGGTTTATCTGGCCATGATTGGTAAATGAGGCTTCATCACCAAATAATACACATCTGAAATATCCTGTCTTAATGCTCATGCACATAAGTTAACGCGATTCTCATAATGGTTTCAATGCACCTCGTGATGGAGAGAGATGTGATAAGTATGGAACCCATATGAACAGAGAATACGTAGGCCACTTGCCTACTCAAGACACTTCCTCTTACGATTAGACAGGAGCTAACACGTGGATCAACTGCAACAGCAGCAAGAAAATTAATTTCCCCCTTTTGCGTCGTCACTTGTTTCTTCTGTTACATTGTCTAGGTGTTGCACTACCGCTTTCACATTACTGGTTGCGGAGTGCGATAAATAATTGTTGAGATAGTTGACGTCTATCGGGATATCTTGCCCCATACACTGTACAAGAACGAACTGCATTTTTACTACATTCTTCACACACCAAGAGCATGTCGGCTTCTTCTGCATTGCTAAACCTCATTGCCCAATCATGATTTATTGCTTGGACTGTCACACACTAACTGACGAGGAAGTCGCAATGCTCTCAAGGAACACAGAAGCACACTGTAAGCAAACATATTAACTTCGTATGTAGCAACTATGCAGATTGAATGGCACAAACAAGTGTCAGTGTGGAAACTTTCCAAAACACTGAATCTTGTAAACGACTCGCACTATAAACCTGCAACAATCACCACTGACATTCTAATTCACCCTACTTATAGTTAGTTAATGTCAAAAGGCATTGTTCCATTTAAAAAGCATACGTTTGCACAAAAAATACACTTTCTAAGTGTTATTACAATCTGGTTATTGGCTGGCGGTACAAGCTCGTGACTATGAATCCATTCTGTGAAATCCACTCATCAACAGATCTCTCCATTTCCACAATATTTGCTGTGCAAGTTTTAGGTGATTGACTTTGTGTTTGGCTAGGTGGAACAATGTGTCACTATATCCTGTTTCAAGAAAGAAGAAATAACATCACTGTCAATAAAGTCAGAGAAAAGTGCAACACAGTGAATTAAATGTAGTTTTCACAACTTGTACCAATTCATATTTCTCGTTTGATATTTTTCCAAACAAAATAATAAGACAATAGTGGTCTGACTCTTACATAGTGATGTTGCGTTAAGTGCATGTATGTACAGCTGAAATCCTTTGAAAGGATGGGGCATTTTTCAAAAACTGTGCATATAAACAATGTTAAAATATTCTATAACCGTAACTTTCATTATAATTGATTAATTAAAGATTTCATTAAAATGTAAACAAAAAATAATTCAACCTTATCTGATTTAAGCATGACGTCGCTGTACTTCTCCACTGGTTGCGGGTACCGACCTTTCTGCTGGAACTCCTCCACCTCGTGCTCGCGGTCCACCTCGATGGCGCTGAGGTCCAGCTGGAGGCGCAGTCCGGCGTAACGCGCCTCCAGGCCGCTCAGGTTGGCGCGCAGTTCGCCCCCCACCCAGGTGGCGTTCACCTCGGTCACCAGCACTGCGCACAAGGGACAGGCGCACAGTGGCAACAGTCAGCGAGCCCAGCGTGCCGTCACAGGATACCCCTCCTACCACTCTCCCACCCCCTCCAGGCACCCTCACAAGCGGGATGGCTCGCTTAAATACAGAAACACTGAAATCAAATTGTCTGTTACTTGCAGTGCAATGGGCAAAGCCGGGTAGTATCTGACAGTGGACTGTATCAGAGGTGTTTCAAAACTGCAGTGCGAGAAATGGAGGAATAATACCGCTCTTGAGACTCTGAATCGAAACAACATCAACAAGCTACCTATTCCCGGTGAGTTTTTGGGGTAAATGAGCTCAATGTGGTGAATATTCTCACTTAAGCCCTATAATTTCGTGATGTTCCGATAGGTGGTGGCACTATACATAGTTTTGAAAGTGACGTTTGTAACGGAAGTGCGTTCCAAGCAGAGAGCTGTCACTGAATTTCTTTTGGCCGGAAGCCAGAGCGTCGTATATAATCATAGACACCTGCAGAACGTCTGTGGAGAGTTGGTAGTGAACAAACGCACACTGAGTCGTCGTGCAAGGCGTCTGCTATCATCGCAATAAGGTTATACAAAGTTGTCTGATCTATCATGTGCCCCCCCCCCCCCCCCCCCCAGCAGCTCACAGCTGTGACTCCTGCAATGTTGGAACGTGCAGACACTCTCATTCAACAACTTGCTGCTCAAATGGACGTCTACCCAAAGGTAGGTGCCCACTGGGTTCCTCGCTGTCTAGCAGAACACGGAACGTGAGTTCATCGCTTCGACCGGATGAACTGGCGCCACACCATCTCTCCTCTGAAGAAAAACTTCGAGGTCAAACCCTCAACCAACAAAGCCGTGGCGATCGTCTAAAGGGGTTAGTCCTTTTGATGTCCTTCCTCATGCTGCAATGATCAACCCTGAAGCGCACTGTATTACGCTAAGTAATTTGAGGAAACGACTTCAGCGTGTTCAGCGCCGAAAAAATGCAACCGAACTTCTCCTTCTTGACAACGCAATGCCTCAATAAGGGTCCGCACACACGAGAGGAGCTCACAAAACTTCACTGGACTGTTCTTCCTCAAGTACCCTACAGCTCAGATCTCGCACTTTCCGACTTCCATCTGTTTGGTCCAGCGAAGAATGTACTCCGAGAGAAGCAGTACATGCATGACAAGGGGATTATTGATGCTGCAAGACGTTGACTCCGACTCGATCAGTAAAGTGGTGCCATTCGAGTGTACAGGTCCTCTGAGTAAGGTGGCGGAAAGCCGTCGCATTGATTGGAAAAAATCTGAAAATTTGTGGTAAGTGTCTATGGGACCAAAATGCTGACGTCAACGGTCCCTAGGCTTACGCTAAGGACAACACACACACCCATGCCCGAGGGAGGACTCGAACCTCCGACAGAGGAAGCCGCACGAACCGTGGCAAGGCGCCCAAGACCGCGCGACTACCCCGCGTTGCCATTGATTGGAGATTATGTTGAAAAATAGGGTTTTATAGCCAATAAACGTGGGGAATAATATGGTGTATTGAAATCCCGAATAACGCAAAACTGCTTTCAGAAAAAAATGGGTTGCATTACTTATTGAATACCCCTCGTAATATTATATTTTTATTGTTCTTCAGATGCAACTGATGTGATCTCAGTATAGGAGGGCGTGACTATTTGTAGCCTAAGTTATAACAATGGAAATGTTAAAACTACCACAGAGGTATGTTCTGGCTGCTTATGACAAAACTAGTACCATAAAATTTTATCTTCTTGCGTTTTTTTAAAAGTCAGTGTGGAGAATTCTCGACATAAATGGTATGAAAGCAACATGAAGAAATCCGTAGAAAAAGTCAGACTTCTTGAAATGACAATTGGGGAAGCGAATGAGAAATATTCAGTTCCAATAAATATGTATCGGGCCAAACAGGCGACATCAACTTAGGCCTGCGCTGGTGGTCGTTGTGGTCCCGGCTGACAACCTGTAGGACATGAGAAACTGGGTTGAAAGGAATAGAAGAGAAACGCAATGGGAGAGATATATGAAGGAAATACGACTTCCAGCAGCACAGGGCACTGTGGCAATCCAACGGCGAGAGCTGAAAAATTTGTGCCAGACTGGGACTCGAAGCCAGATGCTCTACTTACTTCTCAGACCAGTTGCCTCAAAGCCTCAGCCATCCGAACACGTTTTCCGTCAGATCCAATCTCAACCTACCGATCGCCGCATTAGCGCTTTCGGCTACCCTGGCGGGTTCACTTAAATATGTATACAATGTAAACAAATTTCTCTTCTTCAGAATCGGCGCGGAGTGGCCGCGCGGTTTGAGGCGCCATGTCACGGATTGTGCGGCCCCTTCCGCCAGAGGTTCGAGTTCTCTTTTGTGTGTGTGTGTGTGTGTGTGTGTGTGTGTTGCTCTTAGCGTAAGTTAGTTTAAGTAGTGTGTAAGTCTAGGGACCAATGACCTCAGCAATCTGGTCCCTTAGGAATTCACACACATTTGAACATTTCTTCTTCAGGAACGATCTTCTTGCCATTGCCAGTTTACATTTTATATCCTGTCTACTTCGGTCATCATCAGTTATTTTACTGTCCAAATAACAAAACTCGTCTACTACTTTAAATGTCTCGTTTTATAATCTCATTCCCTTAGCATCACCTGATTTAATGCGACTACATTCCATTGTCCTTGTTTTGCTTTTGTTGAAGTTCATCTTATATCCTCCTCTTAAGACACTTTTTATCTCTGTTCAACTGCTATTCCTAGTCCTTTGCTAACAGAATTACAATGTCATTGGCACATCTTGAATTTTTTACGAGGGTCGTTCAATAAGTAATGCGCCATATTTTTTTTAAAAGTCATTAACGTACATAGACAAACGTCCTTGTTGGTGCTTCACATCTGATGTTTGTTCTTGTTGCCGGTGAAATTTAGAACCGTTCTGCCAGATGGGAGAACAGTAGTACAGCGTCAAAATGGCGTCTAAATACGGCTCACGTTACTAGCAGCGTGTTGTTATTGAATTCTTGTGTGCAGAAAAAGAAACCGTGGTGAACATCCATAAACATTCGTGTGCAGTGTATGGCGATGCTGCAGTTGATAGGAGTACTGTTGGGCGATGGGTAAAGAAAGTTGCAGCCTCAGGAAACGCAGAAACAGAGCTCCATGATCAGCCACGCTCGGGACGTCCTGTCACAGCCACTGCTCCAGACGTGCTGAATCGTGCGAATACCATTATTCGTGCCGACCGGCGCATCACAACTCGAAAATTGGCTCTACAGTTGTCTGTCAGCATTGGAAGTGCGTCTGTAATGATCGAGACTCTCGGATATTCTAAGAGATGCTCACGAAGGGTTCCACGAATGCTCACAGCGGACCACAAGATTTAAAAAAAAGGCTATTTCATCTGAATTGTTGCAGCGTTTTGAGAGGCCTTTCTGTCACGTATCGTTACCGGGGACGGAAGCTGGGTGTACCAATCTGCGCTGTAAACACGAAGGCAATCAATGGAGTGGCATCGTCATCATTCACCACAAAAGAAGAAATTCGAGACAACCCCCTCTGCCGGATAAGTCATGGTGACAGTCTTCTGGGATTGTGATGGCGTCATTCTTGTGGATGTGATGCCAAGAGGATCAACCATCAATTCAGAGGCATACGTGAAGACTCGGAATAAACTCAAGACGTGTTCGATCGAACAAGAATCCAACAGGAATCTTGCTCCAACGCGAAATGCACGCCCACACACAAGTTGAGAACCCGGGAACACATCACCAAATTGGGTTTGACATCGCTGCCTCATCCACCCTACAGCCCAGACCTGGCACCCTCGGATTTCCATCTCGTTGGGCCACCTAATGATTCTCTACAGGGAACACACTTTGAAGATGACGAGAGGGTCAGTCATGCAGTGAAAACATGGCTACACCTACAGGGCAAGAGCTTTTACCAGCAGGGAATACATGCTCTTCCACGACGTTAGCGTACGGCCATAGAACGTGATGGAGACTACATAGACAAATAGGATATGGACAAGACATTTTGTCTTATATAGTCACCAAATTCTGGCTCTTAACAATGAATATGTTTTGAGAGAAAAATGTGGGGCATTACTTACTAAACGATCCTCGTATCTCTTCTCCCTGAAATTTAATTCCTACAGCAGGTTTTTCTTTGGTTTCCTTTACTGTTTGTTAATTGTATAGATTGAATAATGTCGGGAATAGGCTACAACCCTGTCTCAATCACTGCTTCCCTTTCATGCCCCTCGATTCATAGATGCTGTCTGGTTTCTATACAAATTGGAAATTGCCTTTCGCTCCCTATTGCTACCTTCAGAATTTCAAAGAGGATATTCCAGTCAACATTGTCAAAAGCTTCCTCTAAGCCTACAAATGCTATAAATGTAGGTTTGACTTCCTTTAACCTACCTTCTAAGAGCATTCGTAGGATTAGTATTGCCTTGCGTGTTCTACATTTCTCCGGAATACAGACTGATCTTCCCCGAGGTCGGCTTTTACCAGTTTTCTCATTCTTATGTAATGAATTCGTACTAGTTTTCTGCAACCACGATTTATTAAACTGAGATTTCGATAACATATACAGCTGTCAGCACCGTCTTTCTTCGGAACGGGAATTATTACAATCTTTGTGAAGTCTTTCGCTTGTCTCATACAAACTACATACCAGATGGAAGAGTTTTGTCGTGGTTGGCTCTCCCACGGTTGTGAGTAGCGCTGACGGAATGTCGCCTACTAGCGGGGCCTTGCCCCTTGGATGTCTCAGTGCTCTGTCAAATTCTTCTCGCTTTATCATATCTTCCGTCTCATCTTCATCTACGACCTCTTCTATCTATATAATATTGCCTTCAATTTCATTTCCTTTGAACAGACCCTCTATATACTTCATTCATCTTTGAGTTTTCCCTTTGTTGCTTAGGACTGATTTCCTATCTAACCTCTTGATTTTCATACAGCTGCTTCTTTTTTCTTCAAAGGCTTCTTTAATTTTCCTGTAGGCAGTTACTAACTTCCTCCTAGTGAAACTTGCTTCTAAATCCTTACATGTGTCCTCTAGCCATTCCTGATTAGCCGTTTTGCGCTTTCTGTCAGTCTCATATTTTTAGACTTTGTATTGCCTTTCGCCTGCTTCATTTTCTGTATTTTTGTGTATTCTTTCATCAGTTAAATGCAGTAGCTTCTGTGTTATCCAAGGATTTCGACTAGGAGTTTTTTATTTTTGTTATTTTTTATACTCTGCTGCCATCACTATTTCATCTTTAAAAGCTATACATTCGTCTACTCCTGTATTTCTTTCACCTGTTCTAGTCAGTCGTTGCCTAATGCTTCTTTTGAATCTTCCAACAACCTCTTATCCTTTCAGCTTATCCAGGTCCTATCTCCTTAATTTCCTACATTTTTCGAATTTTTTTAGTTTTAATCTACAGTTTATAACCAATAAATTGTGGTCAGAGTTCACATCTATCCCTGGAAAAATTTTTACAATTTAAAATTCCGAAATCCCTGCCTTACCGTCATATAACCAATCTGAAACCTTCTGGTGTTTCCAAGTCTCTTTCATGTACAAAACCTTCGTTTATGATTCTTAAACCAAGTGTTAGCGATGATTAAATTATGGTCTGTGCAAAATATTACCAAGCAGCTTCCTCTTTCATTCCTTTCCTACAGCCCATAGTCATCTATTTTTTTCCTCCTCTTTCTTTTCCTGCTATCGAATTCTAGTGTATTGTATGAGTTTACCGATACTAATTGTGAACCATTGATTAAGTAAGCATAGTACTACTCAGAGTTTTATGAAGTTCACAATTTTATATTTGCGTACATTTAAAATACGCAAGATAATTAGCATATTTATGCAGCATTTTCAGACAGTACTTCATTACAGACAACTACATCCTCTGTAACAAGTGCGGAGTTGCTATTATTATTGTCTATCAAGTCACTAATGTGCAAAATGAACAGCATATGTCCCATTACACATTCCTTGGTGATATGTTGTTTGATTTACTCTTGTTAAATTCTACTTGTTTTCTTGCTGAGATCACCAGCCGTTTTGCTTTGGGGCCGTCCCACAATTCTTCTCCGTTTGCCCCGGGAAGGTGGTTGTTTATAAATTGGGTGGTCCGTTTTTCCCTTGTGGAGTAGGGGCGGGTTAGAGCAACCTACGGTTCGGGTTGTTCAGTAATCTCGCTATCAATCTACCGTACGTTAGTAGCTGCCTCTGTCATGTTTGTCGGATCTGGTGTGTTAACGAATTTATTGCTTGAAGTGTAACGGCCTAATACCTGAAATATGTTTGATCTTTGAAAACTTTGATATTATTGCCTATGATCTTGAGAGGCTGTATCTGTGTACTGTAGAGCATCTTAACTATTGTTTGGCCAACCTTGTAGAATTTTGTATAAGACTGCATTTCATGGGCTTTTATTTAAATGATCATTTTAGTATATAAAGTTGCCACCCTTTCAACGTAAGACTTTTCTTAGAAGTTAAAATCAAGTTGCACCTTCGGTGGCAAGGATAATATTTTAATTGTTAGTGTTTTGTACCATTTCCATCCCTCCTACGGGGGGTGCATAGTTTGCGTCCTTGTGTAAATTGTTAAAACTCTTAGTTTAAAGTTATCTGGTGTGTTGCAGATTTGAACCAGTGTAGTCTTTCAGAGGCTGTTGTGAGCGGTCGTAACTATGACCGTGTCACAAGGGAGTGGCAAGGTTCTCTGCCCGAAAGCTCATACAGACAAAACTTGTTTCTTTCTGCCTCTGAATAGATTTAATTTTGATATTTAGGGGGTTCTTTCTGATTATAATTTTAAATCTGTTTCTTTAAAAAAATGCTTTTAGGCACTATTAAAGTGAATAAAATTCCCATTTGTTACAAAGAATTTGGTTATGATTTCATCAGTTGCTCCCTGGCAACTACTTCCGTACTTACATAGCGTGACTGAATGTGTTAATGTTCTTGATGAATCGCTAGTAAATAAAATAAATTCTTAAGAATATTCTTGGAAAATAAATCACGGTTCAGTCACCAAGATAAACATGAACCCCACGCCCACCACAGTAGCACGAGTTTATATGCCATTAGCTCCTCAGATGATAAAGAGATTGATGAAATGTATGATGGGATAAAATAAACTATTCAGATAGCGAAGAGAGACAAAAATTTAATAATCATGGGTGGCTGGAATTCGAT
Organism: Schistocerca americana; assembly: GCF_021461395.2. Classification (NCBI taxonomy): domain Eukaryota; kingdom Metazoa; phylum Arthropoda; class Insecta; order Orthoptera; family Acrididae; genus Schistocerca; species Schistocerca americana. The sequence continues at coordinate 1,160,472,069 of NC_060119.1, read as the reverse complement.
AGTAGGAAAAGGAAGAGAAAGAAACGTAGTAGGTGAATATGGAATCGGGGTAAGGAATGAAAGAAGAAGCCACCTTGCAGAATTTTGCACAGAGCACAATTTAATCATAGCTAACACTTGGTTCAAGAATCTTGAAAGAAGGTTGTATACATGGAAGAGGGCTGGAGATACTGGAATGTTTCAGATAGATTATATAATGGTAAGACAGAGATTTAGGAACCAGGTTTTAAATTGTAAGACATTTACAGGGGCAGATGTGGACTTTGACCACAATCTATTGGCTATGAACTGTAGATTAAAACTGAAGAGACTGCAAAACGTAGGAATTTAAGGAGATGGGACCTGGATGAACTGAAAGAACCAGAGGTTGTAGAGAGTTTCAGGGACATCATTAGGGAACGATTGACAAGAACAGGGGAAAGAAATACAGTAGATGAAGAATGGGTAGCTTTGAGAGATGAAATAATAAACGCTGCAGAGGATCGAGTAGGTAAAAAGACGAGGGCTAGTAGAAATCCTTGGGTAACAGAATAAATATTGAATTTAATTGATGAAAGGAGAAAATATAAAAATGCAGTAAATGAAGCAGGCAAAAATGAATACAAACGTCTCAAAAATGAGATCGACAGGAAGTACAAAATGGCTAAGCAGGGATGGCTAGAGGTCAATTGTAAGGATGTAGAGGCATATATCACTAGGGGTTAGATAGATACTGCCAACAGGACAGAGACGTTTGGAGGAAAGAAAACCACTTGTATGAATATCAAGAGCTCAGGTGGAAACCCAGTTCTAAGCAAAGAAGGGAAAGCAGAAAAGTGGAAGGAGCATGTAGAGGGTCTGTACATGGGCGGAGTACTTGTGGACTATATTATGGAAATGGAAGAGCATTTAGATGGAGATACGATACTGCGTGAAGACTTTGACAGAGCACTGAAAGTCGAAAAAAGGCTCCGGGAGTAGACAACATTCCATTAGAATTAAAGATAGCCTTGGGAGAGTCAGGCCTGACCAAACTCTGCCATCTGGTGAGTAAGATGTATGAGACAGGCGAAATACCCTCGGACTTCAAGAAGAATATAATAATTCCAATGCCAAAGTAAGCAGGTGTTGATAGTTGTGAAAATTACCGAACTATCAGTTTAATAAGTCACGGCTGCAAAATACTAACAAGAATTCCTTACAGACGAATGGAAAAACTGGTAGTAGCCGACTTCTGGGAAGATCAATTTGGATTCCGTAGAAATGTTGGAGCACGTGAGGCAATACTGACTCTACGACTGATCTTGGGAGATAGATTAAGGAAAGGCAAACCTACGTTTCTAGCATTTGTAGACTTATAGAAAGCTTTTGACAATTTTTTATTTTATTTTTATTTTTATTTTATTTACACGTCAAGTTCCGTAGGACCAAATTGAGGAGCAACTCTCCAAGGTCATAGAACGTGTCAGTACATAAAAGTAATAACAGATAAAAATAAATGTTCATGAACCTGAAAAAAGTCAGTCCATAAGTATAAGTAAACGCTATCAGCATTACAATAAGAATCAGCTTAATTTTTCAAGGAACTCCTTGACAGAATAGAAAGAGTGACCCATGAGGAAACTCTTCAGTTTCGATTTGAAAGCGCGTGTGTAACTGCTAAGATTTTGGAATTCGAGTGGCAGCTTATTGAAAATGGATGCAGCAGTAAACTGCACACCTTTTTGCACTAGAGTTAAGGAAGTCAGATCTAAATACAGGTTTGATTTCCGCCGAGTATTAACCGAGTGAAAGCTGCTTATTCTTGGGAAGAAACCAATATTGGTAACAAGAAACGACAATAAGGAATATACATATTGAGAGGCCAATCTCAAAATACCCAGACTCGATAACAGAGGTCGACAATAGGTTCGTGAACTTACCCCACTTATTGTCCGAACCGCCAGTTTCTGAGCCAAAAATATCCCTGTAGAATGGGAAGAGTTACCCCAGAATATAATATCATTCAACATAAGCGAATGAAAGTAAGCAAAGTATACTAATTTTCGTGTCGAAGTATCACTCACTTCTGATACCGTTCGAACAGTAAAAATGGCAGTATTAAGTCTTTGAACAAGATCCTGAACGTGGGCTTTCCACGACAGCTTACTATCTATCTGAACACTTAGAAATTTGAACTGTTCAGTTTCACTAATCATATGCTCGTTCTGTGAAATTAATACTTCAGGTTTTGTGAATTGTGTGTCAGAAACTGTAAAAACTGAGACTTACTGTGATTTTACGTTATTTTATTTTCTACAAGCCATGAGCTGAGGTCATGTACTGCACTGTTTGAAACCGAGTCAATGTTGCACACAACATCCTTTACTAGCAAGCTAGTGTCATCAGCAAACAGAAATATTTCAGTGTTACCCGTAATACTAGAGGGCATATAATTTATATAAATAAGGAACAGGAGAGGACCCAACACTGATCCCTGTGTCACCTTGACATTACCCCGCTCCGATCCCACATCACTAACATTGTGAATAATGACCTTTTGGTGCCTGTTGCTAAAGTAAGAGGTGAACCAATTGTGAGCTACCGTATTCCGTAATGGTCCAACTTCTGGAGCAATATTTTGTGATCAACACAATCAAATGGCTTCGTTAAATCAAAAAATACTCCAAGTATTCGAAACTTTTTGTTTAGCCCATCCAGTACCTCACAGAGGAAAGAGAATATAGCATTTTCAGTTGTTAAACGACTTCTAAAGCCGAACTGTACATTTGATAGTAAATCGCATGATATAAAATGATCAATTATCCTTACATACACAGCCTTTTCGATAACTTTTGCAAACACTGATGGCACAGAAATAGGTCTAAAATTATCTACAATATCTCTTTCTCCCTTTTTATAAAGGGAGTCTGGAATATTCTTTTTCAAATTCTGAAGGTGGCAGGGGCCAAATACAGGGAGCGAAAAGCTATTTACAATTTGTGCAGAAACCAGATGGCAGTTATAAGAGTTGAGGGGCATGAATGGGAAGCAGTGGTTGGGAAAGGAGATAGATATCCCTGATGTTATTCAATCTGTATATTGAGCAAGCAGTAAAGGAAACAAAAGAAAAATTCGGAGTAGGTATTAAAATCCATGGAGAAGAAATAAAAACTTTGAGGTTCGCCGATGACTTTGTAATTATGTCAAAGACAGCAAAGGACCTGGAAGAGCAGTTGAACGGAATGGATAGTGTCTTGAAGGGAGGATACAAGATGAGCATCAACAAAAGTAAAACGAGGATAATGGAATGTAGTCGAATTAAATCAGGTGATGCTGGGGGAATTAGACTAGCAAATGAGACACTTAAAGTAGTTGATGAGATTTGCTATTTGGGGAGTAAAATAACTGATGATGGTCGAAGTAGAGAGGATATAAAATGTAGACTGGCAATGGCAAGGAGAAGAGAAATTTGTTAACATCGAGTATAGATTTAAAAGTGAGGAAGTTGTTTCCGAAAGTGTTTGTGTGGAGTGTAGCCCTGTATGGAAGTGAGACATGGGTGATAAATAGTTTAAAAAAGAAGAGAATAGAAGCTTTCGAAACGTGGTGCTACAGAAGAATGCTAAAGATTAGATGGGTAGACCACATAACTAATGAGGAGGTATTGAATAGAATTGGGAGAAGAGAAATTAGTGGCACAATTTGACTAGAAGAAGGGATCAGTTGGCAGGACATGTTCTGAGGCATCAAGGAATCACCAATTTAGTACTGAAGAGCAGCGTGGAGGATAAAAATCGTAGAGGGAGACCAAGAGATATACACTAAGCAGATTCAGAAGGATGTAGGTTGCAGTAGGTACTGGGAGATGAAGAAGCTTGCACAGGATAGAGTAGCATGGAAAGCTGCATCAAACCTGTATCTGAACTGATGACCGCAACAACAACAGAATAAGTGTGTTTTTAAAAAATACGTTGACGAAATTTTTTTTTATTAAATTTATATTATAGGTAGACTGTAAAGACTGTTGGTAATGTTAATGCTGCTGTAAATGTTTAATAGCTATGCTGGTAGTGCATACAAATAATCATGATCATGATAGAGGTGGAGTGATGAGTATGATAATGGGGCTTTGGGGAACTGCAAGTAGCGACTAAACGTCATTAAGATGGTGGAAGGAGGGAGAAAGGAAAGCGAAAAGATAGCGTGAGGCGGAGCATTCACTAGGGTTCGAAGGAGGGGGTATGCTTTGCAACGGATTTCAACATTTTTCAATTAATGTTTAGTATACAAAGGTGCTCTAGGATGAGCTGAAGGTGTGGGAAATGGATGAACTTGTATGTGATACGAGTTGATGAAGGTACAGGGACGCGGAACGCGAGGCGGAATGCATATCTTTCCAGAATTTCAAGAGACTTGTAGGATGTAGGGGAGGCGGTGGTCCAGGCAACTCTGGATTAAGTTGAGAAGGGGTGGATGAGTGACTTTTAGGTGATGTTAATGGTAGGAGGATGTGGACCCCATGTTCAGCCTGTTAGTTGTTTTAGCCAATTTCGGGCTTTGTGTTGGACGGTAATAAGGTGTCCATTCCGTATTACTTTTCTTGTAAAATGCGAACTTCCGTGACCGGAAAGGCTACGATTAATAAAATGTTACAGACTATTACGCCGTGGTCGAATGGATTTCACATTGAAACCCAACGTTTCGTCCCCATCTGCGACGGATGTTTTCAAGGGGGATTGAAGCTCCTTTGAGTGTCCGATTCACATCCTGACTCGCTACTGACTGCAAAAAATTCCGTTTACGCATGCTACAGTGCAATGGCGTGACGTCACGTACTTTGAATGCCCACCACCGGGATCCAGATGTCATTCGGTTTCAGTTTAATTTTGTGTGAGAGGAATGCCATAAAAAGCCTGAATGAAAACGGTACCATTATCGTTCTCCCCGCTGACAATGGAAATGCGACAGTTGTTTCGAAATTGATCGACTATCATAGTAAGATTAACGACTTCTTAGATTCACAGACATGTAGAAAACTGAGTAAAGACCCCACCGACGAACTTCTTAGAACAGTCACACAGTTGATGAAAAGTGCTTTATCGAACATAACGTTCAGAAAAGTCTGTTCAATTCAATTTCTCTAATACCAAGACTTTATGGCTAGCCAAAGGTGCATAAAGAACACGTTTCTCTGAGACCTCTAATAAGTGCCATTGGTTTTCCGATCTATCCGATTGCCATCTTCTTGAAATCATTATTACGGTCATATGTGGGCCGATAGGATTCATATATCAAAAATTCGGCAAAATTTATCTGTAAATTAAACAGCGTAGTGGTCAATCTGGAGAACATATCAGTTAGTTTTGAAGTGGTATCGCTATTGTTATGGTTTCGCTCAGTGAGATGTTGCAAAATTACTTAAATATTCCCTCTCAGGCACGTCTTTCGAATATAAAGATGAATTCTACGAAGGGCTATGGGGTGCCTCATAAGACCAGTTATAGCGAATGTCTTTACGGAAAACTTCGAGGAGCAGGCATTGGAGAAAGCCAACAGGAAGCCGAATACTTGGTTCCGCTACGTGAGTGATACGTTAGTTTTTTGGAAACATGGCAGAGAAGAACCAGGTCGTTTTCACAAGCATCTCAACGGGAATAATCTAAAGATTCAGTTTACCATGGAGGAGGAGATAGGTGGAAGATTAAATTTTCTTGATGGGCTAGTTTTCAAGAAGGGATATGGGGGCTTAGATCATACGCTTTAGCGAAGACCCTGGCGCAGTGATCGTTGCCTAAACCCAGAATTCGAACTACTACCCACAACAAACGTGAGACATCCCGAAGACGATGGCGTATAGAGAAAAATCTGCGAAGCAGTGCGGCTTGAGACGTAATTAAAATATCTCACCAGTGCATTGCTCAAGAATGCTTATTCGTCCGCTGAGGTAAAAAGAGCATTAAGACCACCGTGCAAAAATCAAAGCGACACATAAGCGCCTGTAAAATCGACAGTTTTTCTGTCGTTCAGTAAGAATGGTACTGACCAATCAGGGGAAATCTTGAATAAACGGAACATCGTGACAATCAACAAACCCTCCTGGAAAATACAGGGTTACCTAAAATTGCCCAAGGATCCTCGCAAACCGCCGAAAGAGCAGGAATTTTTAGGATTCTGTGTACTTGTGGAGTGGTGTACGTGGGTACTACAAAAAGAACGATGAAAATACGATTAGAAGAGCACAAGGGTAATTGTACAATGGAGGAGACTGGCTCATCAACAATTGGGGAACGTGATTTGCAAGCAAGAGACCATCACATTCACTCTGATAGGACTCAAGTACTGGCAGCGACAAGCGGATACATTGGAACGCTACACAGACAGAGGAACTTTGGTAGGAAAGAGGAGGGTGTGAAATTGAGTGATATTTGGATTCCTGTGCTGAAGACGATGTTTACCAGTCTTCCAGAATGAGACGTTAGTAATAGCGAACGGCAGCAACCGACGGCGGCCAATGCGCTCGGGTATTCAAAACACATGAAGTCACGTCATGCGCGGGGTGATACCTAAACGGAATTTTGCTGCAGTCAGTAGCGAGTCAGGATGTGAATCGTAGCTGGACGTTGTGGCCGACCGGTTCTAGGCGCTTCAGTCCGGAACCGCGCCGCTGCTGCAGTCGCAAGTTCGAAACCTGCCTCGGGCATGGATATGTGTGATGTCCTTAGGTTAGTTAGGTTATTAATTGTGATATTACTTTTCTGTCGAGGGTTAGTCCTTAACCTTTTTCTGTGGTGATCGGAGAGATGAGATGGTTGTAGATGGAGAGGTGGAGGTCTGGAAGACAGAAATGACACGTGGTGCAACCAAAGATGGTGGTGGCTTGGCTTTTCTGTGTATTTACATGAAATTTCCACGTATTACAGCATTCGACCATGAGATTGAAATGGCGTTGGAGGGAAGCTGGTTCAAAATGGTTGAAATGGCTCTGAGCACTACGGGACTTAACTTCTGAGGTCATCAGTTCCCTAAAACTTAGAACTACTTAAACCTAACTAACCTAAGGACACACATCCATGCCCGAGGCAGGATTCGAGCCTGCGACCGTAGCGGTAGGGCGGTTCCAGACTGAAGCGCGTAGAACCGCTCGGCCACTCCGGCCGGCTTGGAGGGAGGCATGGGAGAGTTGAAGGTTGTTGTGGTGGTTAGCTATGTAAGGGGTGTCGTCAGCGGGAGGTAGGTTGGACTGGTGGTTTGGGAATGTCTTAAGTGTACAGAATGAAAAAGGCGGGGGGGAGGGGGGGGGTGGGGGTGGCGTGACAAGACAGAGCCTTGAGGCACACCTGTAGTGGGGTAGTACACAAGTTTCAAAAGCATCGTTTAATTCACCTTTTCGTTATTTGCCACTTGAGATTGGTTACTATTCGCATTAGATAGATAATATTTGCTTCCATTTTCTTTCTTGTATCACTTTTGAGGCGAACAACTTTAATCATAATAAAATGAGCTTACGGAATCGGATGAGCAGAGGGTCGGACGGCGCTTGTGATGATGCAAGCTGCAGCTGGACAGCGATGACAGAGACCCACAGCGGCCACATGGCGAAACCTGTCCCAAAAATAAGCTCTCTCAGTTTCTAAAGAAAAACCACTCTCGTGCCACGCAACATGTTGATTAGCAGCGGTATAGTCATGCAGAGAGGACGAGGAAACAAAAATAAAAAACACTTCTGCACCTACTGGTGCAGAAACCTTTAAATTCGTTTTGTATATATCTGAGTCACAAACAAAAGGCACAATTACTGGGTTATGGTTTGACGATTTTTGGTGTTCGGCTACAAAAGAGGACATATTTTCCAGTCTGAAAACTCTGACATACCTGCAAGACATTAGTTTCAATTAGAGACAGCCTCACGTTAGAGAAAACTAGGATTTGGTATCTTTTTTTAGTATCCACATATTTCTCTCCTTATTCATGTTTATTGTTACAAATTTTAACAAATTACACACTCTGGGACAAAAACAAATGACGCACACGAAGGTATTATCCGAATGGGACGGAAATCAGTAGATGTGACCTTCATGTACAGGCAAGCCGGCCGGTGTGGCCGTGCGGTTCTAGGCACTTCAGTCTGGAACCGCGTGACCGCTTCGGTCGCAGGTTCGAATCCTGCCTTGGGCATGGATGTGTGTGATGTCCTTAGGTTAGTTAGGTTTAAGTAGTTCTAAGTTCTAGAGGACTGATGACCTCAGATGTTAAGTCCGATAGTGCTCAGAGCCATTTGAACCATTTGTACAGTCAAACAAATGACTAAAATTTTAGAAAAATCAAATGATTTATTGAAGAGAAAGAGCTTCAGCAATTGAGCAAGCAGTAAAGCGTGGCTCCACCTCTGGCCCTTACGCAAACAGTTATCTGTCCGGCGCGGCTCTGTTTCACAGAGTTGGTGGATGTCCTCCTGACGAGTGTCGTGCCAAGTTCTGTCCAATTGGCGCATTAGATCATTAAAATCCCGAGCTGGTTGGCGGGCTCCGCCCATAATGCTCCAAACTTTCTCAACTGGGGAGATATCCGACGACCTGACTGCCCAAGGGAAGGTTTGGAAAGCACGAAAAAAAGAAGTACAAACTCGCACCATGTGCGGACGGGTATAACCTTGCTGAAGTTTAAGCCCACAAAACGGAGTGTAGACTACCGTCGACATACCGCTGAGCGAGAGTTTCTACTGCTTGTCTTCGTGCTTCGGCCCACTAAGGTCGCCGGATCTCTCCCCAACTGAGAATGTCTGGACTACTATGGGCAAGGTCCTTCAAGCAGCTCGGGATTTTGAGGATCTAATGCGCTAATTGGACATAATTTGGCACGACATCCGTCAGGGGGACATCAACCAATTCTGTTAAACAGAGGCAACCCGGATAGATAACTGCTTGCGTAAGGGCCAGAGGTAGATCAACGCGTTACTGACTTACTCAATTTCTGAAGCTCTTTCTCTTGAATACATCACCCAATTTTTTCTGAAATTGTAATCATTTGTTTCTCTGTACAAGTACATCACATCTACTGATTTCCGTCCAATTCAGATAACTCCTTCGCAGTGAGCCTTTTTTTCTTGGAGTGTGCCCAGAAATATACCAAACTTAATGACAAATGCTCACCACACACTGTCTGTACAAAACGAAGGACTATTGACATTTGTTCTGTGCGAATCACGTCAGGATTACGGACTACTACGTTGCTCCCTAAAAATTCTTTTAAAATTAATCTTCGAATACTTGTTGATTACAGAGTGACGAATAAATTTCGTGTTACTTTATTGATATATTGACTAGTTTCAACATAACACCAAATGGTGTGATGTGTTCTAATATTTTCGAGAATTTCCTGTTACTTTCTTTAAAGACAATATCTGTTGTTACTCTACGCCTACGGTCGGCAAACCGCTGTGCGCAGGTCTTCTGTTGCATAATAAGTTACGTTCGCTATCAAGAAGAAGCGTTCTGAAACGTTTCAATTCATTACTCTGCTTTGGAAGGGTTTTCAGTATCCAGAAAGAACAGTGAATTCAAAAATTTAATTTCATGGTAGGCTTATACCTCACCTAAATCAGTTTAAGCGGCAAACTACAGGGGAAAAGAAACACATTGTTTTTCGGTGTTAGAATATTCGAAAGCAAATAATCTCTTTTTGTTGTAGAGTTTGAAAGATAAACTTTGACTCACTTTCGTAGACTGCTGGATTTAAAAAAACAACGAATTTTGGATGTCGAAATTTGAACGTATTTGTGCTCATATACAAATATTGGAGAAAACAAATACGAACTTACTTGTTGGTTCACAGCGCAAGTGGGCTGCTTGTATAGACCTAGAGAAGGAAATATACATACATTGATATTTAACATCTGGAATAGTATTTCTTACTTACAAAATCAGCATTTTTGACATTATTCCCTTATTCGAGTCTACATATTCATGCGAAAAATCATTTTGAAGCGTCAACCTTATGAAGAGTGAATTGAGAAGTCATATTATTGATGAAAACTCAGAATCGTGCCTAACATTAAAAACAGATCCATGCAAAATTGACTTAGACTAGCCGGCCGCGGTGGCCGTGTGGTTCTAGGCGCTGCAGTCCGGAACCGCGGGACTGCTACGGTCGCAGGTTCGAATCCTGCCTCGGACATGGATGTGTGTGATGTCCTTAGGTTAGTTAGGTTTAAGTAGTTCTAAGTTCTAGGGGACTGATGACCTAAGGTGTTAAGTCCCATAGTGCTTAGGGCCATTTGAATCCTTTTTTCCGACTTAGACTTTTCAAGGAAGTGTAAGGCCATTGATTACATTAGTGTTTGTCAGTTATTGTCATGATTTAATTCTATGGATACCTTACAATTTAATTTTATCTATAAATAATACCGTTTTAAATACAATATAATAGCTTAAGCAACGCAGCTACAGTTTAACAAAATTTCAAACTTTAAGTAAAGTTTATTAAATCAATTTTAGGAAGAGTTACGGGGTGAAAGAAGATACAGTGAAGAGTGCTGAGAAATGTATGTTGAGATGGTGTGGACACGTTAGAGGAGATGATCCAAAGGAGATAGGCGAAATAAGTGTACAAGACGAGTGTGGAGAGTTGGAAGGGGTTGACCTCCCCGAAAGTTCCTCAATCAGACTGAGCATTGTTTTTAGCAAAGGCCAGCTTAGGAGTGTCCTAATTAAGTTAATAAAGATGTACCTACCTATAAAATTTAGGTTTAAAATATTGACTCTCAAAAGATATCTCAGTCGTTGTATTGTTGACAGTTGGCTCTTTCCACTAACGAGTTTTGCGAGCACTGTGTTTCACTCGGAACTGTGTTACGCAAAGAAATGGATTAATACCTCATACAAGTCTTAATTCTCAGCCTGAATGAATCTCTGATTTTCTTCATCAAGCACTTCACCTAGACGTAAACGCGTGTATGCTTCTCGTCTGACTGATATAGAAGTTTGAGAATTTTTCGTGTTGGGCTAGAAGTCCGTACACGTTTTCCCACTCTGAAAGCTCTGACATAGTTGCAAGCGAGATAATTCCAGCACTGAGAAGTTTGCAATAAAAAAAAGACCTCGTATTTTTGAAACAGGATAAGCGAGGTACTCTCTGTGGATGTCATCAGCGTGAGAAAATTTTCTTTTGTAGCTGGCCGGAGTAATCTACTATCTCTCTTACTGTATAAGTTACAGAACTAACATCGCTTTTAATAAGCCATTCCAGCTCAAAAATAATAGCGAAGTGTTTAGCTACATCTCTAGAAGAAAGGATGATTTTCACTATTCTGGATTAGATTTGACTTTGGCACAGAAAGGGGTGAATCATTCTGCCACAAAATTGTTCATTTGCCAAATAGCATTAAAAGTCTGACAGAGAGGCAACTAATATTTAAAAAAAATTAAAAGAGTTTATGAATGACAACTCCTTCTACTCAATAGATGAGTTTTTGATCTGAGGTAGTAACTGTAAAAAAAAAAAAAAAAGTAATGAAAAGTCATGTTAAACTGACACGCTCCACATCATTACGTAATGTCGTATTCATGACCTGTGGAACAGGAAACGTAATGTAAGCGGCCCAAGTGTACACTGTGTCTCTCCTTCAGTCTCACACACAGTTAATGATAAACCATACAGACACGTGAATCGGAATATTTAGCGACCGTGTGTCTAGATCACGTTTACCTTTTTTCCTCCTTGATGCTTGTCTCCTCATTGCTGCGCCCACCAACTACTATTTAATCTTATAATTAAATGTTTCCCTGAAACATTTAAATCTCTTCATTATCTACGATAATGATCGAATTAGAAGAAATGAATTAAAATTAGTGTTGCGGCCGGGACTCGAACCCAGATCTTCTTGCTTGCTAGGCACAAATTTTAATTCATTTCTTCTAATTCGATCATTATCTTAGATAATGAAGAGACTTAAATGTCTCTGGGAAACATTTAATTATAAGATCTATAAGACCATGTATGGTGCAGGACTTTCCCATTACGTCCAACGCTGGGGAGCTATTCCAATGTCTGAGAGCCCTGGTAGTAGTGACAGTGTAAGGGAAAATAAGCAGAGGACGTGAATTGAAGTTTGTGTTGGGGAGGGCACTCAACTTGAGTAGTTCGTGCAGGAGAGTTGACCATCGTGCTGCGGTGGTGTAATGGTTGGTATTTCTGCTCAGCAAGCAAGAAGACCCGGGTTCGAGTCCCGGCCGCAGCCCGGATTATAGTTCATTTCTTCTGCTTCGATCATTATCACGCTATTTAATCCTTTAGTTGTTCATTTAATTAGTTGCAGGTTGCTGGAGCATGGACCAATGAGAACCACAAATATCTGGTAAAGATCGACGTATATTGCACCACTAAACACATTAATGAGGCCTCAACCATTCATACAGAGCTGTAGTAACAGGTTTTCCTAAGTTGTAATTGGCACTTAAACCACATTGTCTATTCGCAATGCATTACAACTTATTGTTGTGCTGTTCAATCAGATTGTTCGTTCACCAGGACTCCGATTATGTGAAAGTCACTGTTTGGATATTTGACTCTTGAGCCAGTTTAGTATTGTCTCGAATGCGATAGATCGATTGTGACCATCTGTGTACATTATCGCTATCCAAGATGCGTTGCAGCGCCCGTCTAGGTGGCGTGGCGGTGGCGTTTCGAAGACATGATGATTCCGTGTCGCTGGCGGCTAGAGGCTCTCTCGCAGTCTCTGAGACCTGTCAGTCAGATACCCAAGCCTCATGGACTTATGACTGATGTTCTGAGTGTCAGCGTTTGTTTAGTGGCGGCACAGGAAAACTACACGTGTACAAATTGCTCAGTGGCGATTTTGATTTGAGTTGCCACAAGCCTATCGGCTGTGGTCAAATTCTGGTGCCTACCACCTTCAGAGGGTTAATCTGTTCTAACTACGGTACAGACCCCCGTACCTGGTATTGTTTAATGATTTTGTGATATGACTGAGGCCTAGTGGAGCGAAGCAAGTTCTGGTTAGCGTAGCCCTTTCCCGCCTCTGTGTGCAGAGATTTGAAGCCATTTAAATCTGCAGCATGTTGGCCTTTGGTGACTGTTACAGGTTTGGAAACTAATTTAAGCATATTAAAGAAGTCTTTCAGCTTCACTCATAAAAGTGAGCATCACAAGTGTTAGATAATTTCGCATATTAATAGTACAGGATGGGGCTAATAAAACTGGTCCAGAAAACAGAGTTACAGTACACAAAGAAACACAGCAGAGGAAAGGAAATACATTACTATTCTGATTGTAGGAGATACTGAGAGTGACGACCATTTATCCCTTGCCACTTTTGGGCCCGAGTTCAGCAAGTTAGTGAAGGTGGATCGAAGCTGGACTGCTGAAAGTGCCTAATCTCATCCGAAATGTTTTTCTGCAGTTCTTGAAGACTATAAGGGTCGCTGCGATACACTTTAGACTTGAGGGTTCCCCACACAAAGTAATCGCACACTGCAGATCAGGTGACCTGCGTGGCGCCGGCCGGTGTGGCCGAGCGGTTCTAGGCGCTTCAGTCCGGAACCACGCTGCTACTACAGTCGAGGGTTCGAATCCGGCCTCGGACAAGGATGTGTGTGATGTCCTTAGGTTAGTTAGGTTTAAGTACTTCTAAGTGTAGGGGACTGATGACCTCAGACGTTAAGTCCCATAGTGCTCAGAGCCATTTGAACCATTTTTTTCTGTCAGGCGTGAAGATTGTGTAAATGTGCTCCAAGGAACCAGTGTGGATCACGTAGCGGGCGTACACGTGGCTTGCACGTCACGGAGTGTGGTTATAAGCAAATATTCACGTCCAATCGTACACACTCGTCCGTGCCACTTTTATTTGCCCCAGACTAAAGGTTAATACCTTTGCCGAGCCAGGCTCCACTGGATACAAACGCTTTAACTTTTTTTTAAAAAAAGGTTATTTTTTTAAAATCGTCAGTCATATTATCATGATTTCTCTTGCAAGTGGTTATTAGGAGTTGCAGTTTATGTAAGAAGTGTATCCCACAGGTCCTACCCCTTACCCCACAGGTTGTGCTCCGTGTTGTGCTAATGGAAAATTCTGTAAAACACTTCTCTACACTACACTATATGCATTGGCTGATCAGATAAAGTTTTACTAGTGTTATTATAAACGCATTTGACACTTCTGCTACAGAAATAGAATGATTTTAACACTTTAATGTTTTATGCTATTGGTTTAAAAGACTTGTGAATAGTCACGTGTTGATCAGAGGAGATGCAGTAAAATGAAATCATTTCCTGCTTGGATAATCACTTTGTTTTCAACTGATTAATTTAGTGCCCGAATGTTTTCGCTCCATGTTCGCTTGCATTAACAAATTGTATTTGTGACTATTTTATAGTGTACACTTTTCTCTGTTGTGGTTGTATTACCAAACTGTATCTAACCATTTGAAGAGCTGTGCCCATGGGCGGAGGTGAAGACTGAACTAGCTGCTGAACAGCTATGATGAAATTCTTTTATAATTGTTTAATTCAACATTGTGCAACAATTGCAATTAAAGTCTCTCCTGTTACACTTACTGATTTCAAGTTTTCAAAACCGCTTGATCAAGTTGGTTCAACTTGCGTAAACGTTTAAAGTTTAACGATCTTTGCTATTACTTATGAAGTTTGCTAAAATAAAGGTTAAAATAAAGATTTGTGTATTTCTTTTTAATTAAAATTTTCTGTGTTCTGGTACCTTCTGCCCACCATAATCTTCGCAAGCAATGTAAGTTCCATTTTTATAGTCTGTACAGTTTCTCGTAATTAACTTTAGTTCATCCGAAAGACCCTAGCAATTACTTTTCACGAGTTTATCGGTCACCATTTTGCGACACGGCTGGCTGTTGATGACACGGCTCAAAAAATGATCGAAAGTATTTCCACACGTCAACTGAAGTTGCACACAGTTTATAGGTCTCTCTCAATTAGATTGTTCACTGAATTACGAGCAAGTCCACGATTGTTGATTCCGGAATCGCCGCGGCGCGACATTTTGTTACCTCGACGACACGACACAGGAATTCGAAAAATATACGAGGGCAGTTCAATAAGTAATGCAACACATTTTTTTTCTCGGCCAATTTTGGTTGAAAAAACCGGAAATTTCTTGTGGAATATTTTCAAACATTCCCGCTTCCTCTCGTATAGTTTCATTGACTTCCGACAGGTGGCAGCGCTGTACGGAGCTGTTAAAATGGCGTCTGTAACGGATGTGCGTTGCAAACAACGGGCAGTGATCGAGTTTCTTTTGACGGAAAACCAGGGCATCTCAGATATTTATAGGCGCTTGCAGAATGTCTACGGTGATCTGGCAGTGGAAAAAAGCACGGTGAGTCGTTGGGCAAAGCGTGTGTCATCATCGCCGCAAGGTCAAGCAAGACTGTCTGATCTCCCGCGTGCGGGCCGGCCGTGCACAGCTGTGACTCCTGCAATGGCGGAGCGTGCGAACACACTCGTTCGAGATGATCGACGGATCACCATCAAACAACTCAGTGCTCAACTTGACATCTCTGTTGGTAGTGCTGTCACAATTGTTCACCAGTTGGGATATTCAAAGGTTTGTTCCCGCTGGGTCCCTCATTGTCTAACCGAACACCATAAAGAGCAAAGGAGAACCATCTGTGCAGAATTGCTAGCTCGTCATGTGGCTGAGGGTGACAATTTCTTGTCAAAGATTGTTACAGGCGATGAAACATGGGTTCATCACTTCGAACCTGAAACAAAACGGCAATCAATGGAGTGGCGCCACACCCACTCCCCTACCAAGAAAAAGTTTAAAGCCATACCCTCAGCCGGTAAAGTCATGGTTACAGTCTTCTGGGACGCTGAAGGGGTTATTCTGTTCGATGTCCTTCCCCATGGTCAAACGATCAACTCTGAAGTGTATTGTGCTACGCTTCAGAAATTGAAGAAACGACTTCAGCGTGTTTGTAGGCACAAAAATCTGAACGAACTTCTCCTTCTTCATGACAACGCAAGACCTCACACAAGTCTTCGCACCCGAGAGGAGCTCACAAAACTTCAGTGGACTGTTCTTCCTCATGCACCCTACGGCCCCGATCTCGCACCGTCGGATTTCCATATGTCTGGCCCAATGAAGGACGCAATCCGTGGGAGGCACTACGCGGATGATGAAGTTATTGATGCAGTACGACGTTGGCTCCGACATCGACCAGTGGAATGGTACCGTGCAGGCATACAGGCCCTCATTTCAAGGTGGCGTAAGGCCGTAGCATTGAATGGAGATTACGTTGAAAAATAGTGTTGTGTAGCTAAAAGATTGGGGAATAACCTGGTGTATTTCAATGCTGAATAAAACAACCCCTGTTTCAGAAAAAAATTGTGTTGCATTACTTATTGAACTGCCCTCGTACATTCCACAATAATTTACACATACTTTTGATGACAGTTACTGACACAAAACACATGTAAAACTTCTATGGTGAACGTTTTACCTGCAACAGTTGTCTTTTAGGTCACACATCTGGTAGTACTCCAGGCGGAGACTCAGGCACGCGTTCTAGGGCGAGGCAGCTATCGATTCTAAGGCTGCCAACATACGAGGTCTGCTCAAAAAATTCCGGAATATTCGTAATTTCGCGTCAATGGCGTGTTGTAGCGAAATGCGGTTGGCATCCCTATACACGCCTCTGCTTAATGTGTAACAGCCCCAAGTTTTATTGTTGTACGTCTTTTAGTTATTGTGTCGCACACGCGTTGCTCCTAACTCTGCCCTCTCGAAATTCGCAAACTGTGAGTTAAGAGAAGCAACGCGTCTGCATTAAATTTGCGCGAAACTCAAGCAAACCTTTACAGAGACACACCAAATGATACAGGAAGTCTACGGTGATGAGTGCTTAAGCGTATTCGGTGTTACGAATGGCCGGCCGTGGTGGCCGAGCGGGTCTAGGCGCTACAGTCTGGAACCGCGCGACCGCTACGGTCGCGGGATCGAATCCTGCCTCGGACAAGGATGTGTGTGATGTCCTTAGGTTAGTTAGGTTTAAGTAGTTCTAAGTTCTAGGGGACTGATGACCTCAGAAGTTAAGTCCCATAGTGCTCAGAGACATTTTGTTACGAATGGTTCACACGGTTTAAAAATTGACGGACGGAAGTTAAAGATGACCCTTGTTCAGGACGCCCTTCGACGTGTACGACGACACTCAGGTCAAGAACGTCAACGAAACTGTGTGTGCCAATCGAAGACTGACTGTCCGAGAGATTTCACAAAAATGTAACATTTCACTTGGATCATGTCATGAAATCCTGGCACAGCATCTTCGAATATATCGTGTTGCCGCCAAGTTCGTCCCACGGCTCATGAGTCAAAACCAGAAAGACCCTCTCCTCGCAATCTCTGAAGAGCACAAAGAGAGAAATTACTAAGCTGCCTCGTCCTCCGTACTCTCCAGACCTGGCCCCTGCGGGCTTTTTTTTATTTATAAAGTTCGAAACCCCGTTGAAAGGACGAAGATTTGTAACGATAGAGACGTAGCAAGAGACGTACCAAGACTGCTTCCGGAAATGGAAATGGTGTTGGGAGCGGTGTATCAGCTGTGGAGGAGAGTATTTCGGAGAAGATCACGCACAATAAGTAAAAGGTAACCGCAGAAAATTTGTGGACAAAGTTCCGGAATTTTTTGAACAGACATCGTATTATAGTACACTTACAATCGGTTACTTACTACAAAAGGATATATCACGAACATTTTATGTCATTAATAATACTCAGTTGTTTATAAATAATGATTTCTCTTTATTCTGCTTATATGTTGTTAATATTTATATTTATTTATACATTTTTAATGATTATCACCCATTTCAAATGGTTCAAATGGCTCTGAGCACTATGGGACTTAACTGCTGAGGTCATCAGTCCCCTAGAACTTAGAACTACTTAAACCTAACTAACCTAAGGACATCACACACATCCATGCCCGAGGCAGGATTCGAACCTGCGACCGGAGCGGTCGCGCGGCTCCAGACTGCAGCGCCTAGAACCGCTCGACCACTCCGGCCGGCCATCACCCATTTCCACAAGAAATTTTCACACTGCGGTGGAGTGCAGGGTGGTCCTTTCTTCCAGGGGTGCTGGCCCCGGAAGGTACTCAGGAAAATTTATGTGAAATTTGGAATGTAGGACACGAGGTACTGGTGGAAGTAAAGCTAGAGGGAGGGTCCTGAGTCGTGGTTGGATGCTCAATCGTAGAGCACTTGTCTGCCAAAGACGAATGTCCCAGTTTCGACTCCCGATTGGGCACACAGTTTTAATCTACCAGAATGTTTCAGGTATAAATATTACAGTGTCTACATATGCAATGTATACTGTGGGAATATTGTATGGCTTACTGGTCCATATAATTATAGAGTTGATATTCACGATTCTAAAGATAGGATAGGGAAAGTTGGAGGGAAGTCGCTGTGTGGTAAGAGGGAAAAAGCACTCCATTTGAAAAAATGTGAGGAAGGGCACACCAGCTGTGGACGAAGCGCCATCAGAGTAAAGACATCTAACAGCGGATACGAGCCTGAAATCGATAGACCTACATGGAATTATTACTCGGCTGGTCGCTGACTCAGCTGGTAAGGATATTATTTATGTCCAAAAGGAAATGATGACTGTAATTTTACATTGCTACAGCGCATAATTAGAGTTTTGTGTGACTTAATAAAAACGAATTGCAGTCCGCATTGTTTTGTGTATTGATTATGATGTGTTTCAGGGAAGAATAGGTTACTTTGAGTTCGACTGAATAAACTAACAGTTAATAAGACTATCACGGTCAAAATATAGTAAAATAACGTCACACAACGTATACAGGTAGCTACGATTCCAAAAACATATCGAAGTCAGGCGTATTTTGCCAAATTGCCATCGGCAGGTTACGGCAGACCGGTTTGACATTCATATGTTATCATGATTTCGTCGTTGTGTCCTTGTTTTTAATTACACTCCATTAGTGTTCTTGAAGTAATAATGGTTGGCTGTACTAGATATGAGTTGTTGTCTGATATAATTTTCAGATTATCTTCCTTTTCTTTAGGGCAATAATTATGTGGCAGCTTATTTGAGAGGTGTACTAGTGATATTGTATGGTTAAAAATTATATAGGGTGATTAAAAAGAATTTACAGACTGACATGTCACAATGGGCATACAAGTTTGAGTAATCACATAGGAAACAGAGGTCGCAAAGGCCATCTGGGCTACTAAATGGCGTTCCAGTTGCTTAGTCACATGCTACAAATGGACGCCCCCTACAGGAGATGCTCAAAGTTTCGTCCAGATGCATCGAGACACGCCTGACATAGACTCCACACTGAACAGCGCACCCTCTCAAATACACGTGGTGTAGCTCGAAAACATCGTGCTGCCGCAACAATCCTAGCCATTAGATCCTCGGGATATGTAACAGGTGTTTCACACCCAACATACCTAAGGCCCTTCGGATACCCCCACAGAAAAAAAATCGATTGGGGGCAGGTCAGATGATCGTGATGGCCATGCGACTGGCCCACCGCGACCAGCTAGCCAACTAGAAAGATTGCCTGCAGATGTGCTGCCCTCACTAGTCTGCTGAAACATGCAGGAGCCCCGTCGAGCTCAAATCGAATGCGGCGACGAATAACCACGGGAACATTATTCAGCATCTCTGGCAGGACCTCTCGCAGGAATACGAGATGCGTGCGACCATCAAGTCAGTCTAGGAGAGCGTGTGGCCCAATTAAAAACAGTCTCCGACATATCGGTAAATTTCCATTGTGAGGCATTCGTCATTCGAAAGCGTACAAAAAAAAAAAAAAAAAAAAAAGCAGCTCTAAGCACTATGGTACTTAACATCCGAGGTGATCAGTCCCCTAGACTTAGAACTACTTAAACCTAACCAACCTAAGGAGGACATCACACACATCCATGCTCGAGAGGGAGGATTCGAACCTGCGACAGTAGCAGCAGCACGGTTCCAGACTGGAGCGCCTAGAACCGCTCGGCCACAGCGGCCGGCGTACGCGTAGCAAGTGGATTCACATCCGCCCACGTACGTAGGTTGTGAACGTCCTTCACACTCTCGAGCGAGAACGCATCCTCATGGGTGAAGCTTCGGTCTGGTGCGGATTACCTGCAGAAACCAGGGCGCAAATCCCGTGCATTTGTTGTAGTCCTCCTGTTGCAATGCATTGACGCTTTGGAAAAAAATTTGGAAATTATGGGACCAAACTGCTGAGGTCATCGGCACCTAATCATACTCACTACTAAATCTAACTTACGCTAAGGTCATCACACACACCCATGCCCGAGGGAGGACTCAAACCTTGGACGGGGGGTCCGCGCGGACCTTGACAAGTCGCACAAGACCACGCGGCTACCCCGCGCGGCATGGACGCTTTGGAAATGAAACAGATGCAGTCCGTCGTGTACAATGCGCGGGGTTTCGGGGATATCACTGACGCGGGATACACCTCGTGAACTTGTTGACGGGGCACGCTGCACCCTTTTGAGAACCACTTCCTTCCACCGCAGCTGTCCATGTTGTTCGCTGGCAAGCACCATCCGGCTTGTGCTCAGGGAGCGAGCCAGTTTCGCACAATCGGCCATGAAGGATGGAGAATAGTATGTGGCACGGTACCATTGTACTGGAATGTTTCACACGATATATTCGTGCAGCTTCTCGTCCGTTCCAACAATTACACGGCGTGAGTGGCGACGGTCTCTGTGTGCTCCGCCCGTGTTTCTATGGTAACGCCCCCTCGCGGCGTTTGGGGTAGCCAGTTCCTATGGGAATAGTGATCCTTGTTGTATGCCCTATGTGCCACGTCAATTTGTAGGTGATTTTTTGAGTCACCCTGTGTGTGTGTGGAGTTGGGTGTGGTGGTGTTATGGGTTACTGTACGGTATCAGCTATTTTACCTGGCTATACGGAATTGACAAGGTGCTCAATATTTTGTCTGTCTATGCGGAGTTGGCAAGGTGCTCAGTCATCAATTATTTTTCATGGCTGTACGGAATTGGCGGGGTGCTCAAGGCCTCTGAATTAATTAACAATCATTTTGCTTGGCTATAAGGAATTAAGGTGCTCAGTGCCTCTGAATTGCATCACCCTCCTGCAGTTGTTATTAATTGGTATCATTGGGCAGGCTGTGCGGATTAATTTGCTTGGCTTCTTAGAGGCCATTGGGTTCCTCAGGGCCTCTAACTACTTCGGCAATTATTAGCGAGTGTCATTTTGTCAGGTTATGGAGAAGTATTTTTTTTTTTTTTTTAGCACTTTTCATTCCTTCTCCTAAGGGGAGAAGGCGGGCTGTTTTAGGGCTTGTCTGTTTGCCCTTTATCAGCCATAGGGTACATTTTTATTTTATTTATTTCCATTTTTCTTATATATCTGATTACATGCTATTATCTTATGTTGGGTATCTTTAATTTTATGTTATTTTTTGGTGTATATAACGTGAGAGAATATTGATTGATTTTGTTATGTATTAACTGAACATGTTTAACAATATAACTAACTTAATAAAACTAATTGTTTACTTAATTGAATTTAGTTTATGACTGGAAGTGACACATTATTCTAATGGGGGATTTTTTTTACAGCGCTTACACTTATTTTTCCCTCTGTAATACTTCTATGTGATGGAGTATGTTGTTTTGGATGATATATTATAGCTTAGACTAATCTTAATACTTATGTTTACAGGTTCTCCTTTCCTGTTTTGTAGTACTTCGAGGTGGTTGCTACAATGTTTTTTGCCTTATTCTAGTTTTACATATTCTCGTTTCCCTTTGGTGGTACTTGGAGCTGTTTTTTTTTATTGTTAACAATAGTTCTAATCTTGTCTATGATTTCCTTAATGTTATTGTGTTTTGTTCTATGGGGTGTCTTGAGTGTGGGGGGCTGTCGTGGTGCACTAGGTCATTTGTTGCTGTTTTTTGCCTTATTCTAGTTTTACACATTGTCGTTTCCCTTTGGTGGTACTTGGAGCTGTTTTTTTATATTGTTAACAATAGTTATAATCTTGCATACGATTTCCTTAATGTTATTGTGTTTTGTTCTATGGGGTGTGTTGAGTGTTGAGTGTGGGGGGCTGTCGTGGTGCACTGGGTCATTTGTTGCTGTGCTACTGTCCTTGGTCTGGGTGGGGCAGGGTGGTTACGCCTCCTGTCAATTGTGTCACCGTGGGTGCCAAGTCGGGGAACTCGGTTCAAGTAATATTACAAAGGTATTATTAACGATTATCATTCTTTAATATAGACCTTATACATTGTTTTGACTGCGAGAGATAGTGAGACATCGGACTGAGAGGAGGGAGGAAAATGAATGTAAAAGTAGAGAACAAGTAAATAAATATTGTAGTGCGAAAATGTAATGTGAAATGACAGAAATGTTCTATTATTGTTATATTCTTACTACTACTTACTTGTGTTAGCTATTTTTATCCAGCATGTACTTTTTACAGCCTTTTACTGTAAGTTCATTTTAGTAGTCTCTTTGGGAAATTTCTTGTACAATTATCATCCTTGTTAGAAGAAGCTGCTTTATATTTGTTACAATAATAAATGTACAGTTAATAAAATAAAACCAAACGTTTCGTCCTCATCTGCTGATTTTCAGACGGACGGAAAAGGCTTTACTACGAGAGTGAGTTCAACAGACTTGGGGGTCTGGCATGTGCAGATTGTATGTTAATGTCTCTCCACATAACTGTCAGTAATAAATTGTGTTCTGGCGACTGGAATAGAATTGATAGACTATTTACTATTGCACGATACTAGTAGGAAGCGTCGTTGACGACATCTAGCAGGCAGAAGAAGAAATTTGATAATTTGAAACCTAAACTGACAATCCGCCATTTAGTTGCTTCCCGCACGGTTATCAGTTCATCCGGAAATTCGTTATCTGACGATGAGAGATCTGTGCTTGTCAGCAGCGGAAATTTTGCCATTTGTCCGCACGTTCTGTCCGCGGAGGAAATAATGCTGAGTGTAGAAGCAGGCTTTCGTAGTGTGGATACGGTTATTGTTGAAGAAATCCGTTTAGAAGCTGTAAGTGTATTGGCTCGCGCAAAGCCCTAAAAAGTAATTTAACTGTAGATGAGAGGAATGCCATAAAACATCTGGATAAGAACGATAGTGTTACCATTATTTTGAATGTGACGGACTATCACACTAAGATTAACGACTTCTCAGATCCGCAGAAACATAGGGAACTGACAAAGTTCTTGGAACTGTTACACGGTTTTAAAAATGTCCTTTATCGAACAGAGCGTTCAGAAAAGTGTATTCAAAACAGTTGCACTACGACTAAGACTTCATGGGTTGCCGAAGGTGCATAAGAACATGTTCCTCTGAGACCTATAGTGAGTGTCATTGGTTCGCCCATCTATTGACTGCCATCTTCTCGACAACATTATTACGATCGTATGTGGGCCGATCGGATTCAGATATCAAGAATTCGGGACAGTTTATTAGTAAATTAAACGGCGTAGTGGTTCATCTGGAGAAATAACAGTTTTGACGTGGTATGGCTATTTATTATGGATTCACTCAATGAGTTGTTGCAGCAGCTGAACTGGATTTTTCCTCCCGATATGAAGAACTGTTAAAATATTGTCTCATAACCACGCATTAGAAATGAAACGATGATTTCTGTGAACCGAGGTATGGCATGGCTATGCGGCGCCCCTAAGCCCAGTTATGGCGAATTTCTTTTCGGAAAAGTTTGAGCAGTAGGCTCTGGAAACTGCCTACAAAAAACTGAATACTTCGTTCCGCTACGTGGGTGAAACGTTTGGTTTGTGGACAATCACAGAGCGTGGGATTATTGATAGTTGGGAGCTCCAATGTTAGGCGCTTTATGGGGCTCCTTAGGGACATAGCTGCCAAGAAGGGAAAGAAAACCAATGTGCACTCCGTGTGCATACCGGGTTGAGTCATTCCAGATGTGGAACGGGTTCTCCCGGATACCATGAAGAGCACAGGGTGCAGCCAACTGCAGGTGGTTGCTCACCAATGATGTGTGTCACTTTTGATCAGAAGAGATTTTCTCTGGTTTCGAGCGGCTAACAGAAGTGGTAAAGGGTGGTCTTGCTTGCAAGATGAAAGCAGAGCTGACCATTTACAGTATAGTCGATAGGACCGATTGCGGACCTCTGGTACAGAGCCGAGTGGAGGGTCTGAATCAGAAGCTCAGACGGTTCTGCGAGCGTATAGGCTGCAGATTCCTCGACTTGCGCCAAAGGGTAGTTTGGTTTCGGGTTCCACTGAACAGGTCAGGTGTCCACTATGCGAAGGAGGCTGCTACACGGGTAGCAGGGGCTGTATGCCGTGGACTGGGCCGTTTTTTAGGTTAGAGGGTCACGAGAAAACACAAAAAGTGCTTCAGTCACAATGGGTGGAGGCTGAACACAGGAAGAACGTAAATACAGGAACCATCGGTATAACAGTTGTAAATTGTCGTAGCTGTGTTGGGAAACTGCCAGAGCTCCAAGCGCTAATAGAAAGCACTGATGCTCAAATCGTTATAGACACTGAAAGCTGGCTAAAGCCGGAGATAAGCGCAGCCGAAATTTTTGCGAAGAACCTTACGGCGTTACGCAAGGATAGGCTAAACACAGTTGGCGGTGACGTGTTTGTTGCTGTTAGAAGTAGTTTATCTTGTCGCGAAATTGAAGTAGATAGTTCCTGTGAGTTGGTATCGGCAGAGGTCACTGTTGGCAACCGAAATAAAGTAATAATAGGATCCTTTTACTGACCTCTCAATTCAGATGATACAGTTGCTGAAAGGTTCAAAGAAAACTTGAGTTTGATTTCAAACACGCACCCGACTCATACGATTACAGTTGATGATGACTTTAATTTACCCTCAATATGTTGTCTAAAATACATATTTAATTCCGGAGGTACGCATAAAACACCATCCGAAGTTGTGCTAAACGCACTCTCTGAAAATTGTTTCAAGCAGTTAGTTCATGAGCCCACGGGAATAGTAAATGGTTGTGAAAACACACTTGACCTCTTAGCAACAATAATCCTAAGTTAATAACGATCATCAAACCAGATACAGGGATTAGTGAACACAGGGTTGTCGTAGCGAGATTGAATATTGTAACCCTCAAATCCTCCAAAAATAAACGAAAAATATACCTATTCAAAAAAGAATATAACCATTCACTTGACGCCTTCTTAAGAGACAATCTCCACTCCTTCCAAATTAATAATATAAGTGTAGACCAGATGTGTCTTGAAGCCAAAGAAATAGTATCGGCAGCAATTGAGAGATTTATACCAAATAACCCCCCCATGAACCATGGACCTTGCCATTGGTGGGGAGGCTTGCGTGCCTCAGCGATACAGATAGCCGTACCGTAGGTGCAACCACAACGGAGGGGTATCTGTTGAGAGGCCAGGCATGGTTCCTGAAGAGGGGCAGCAGCCTTTTCAGTAGTTGCAGGGGCAACAGTCTGGATGATTGACTGATCTGGCCTTGTAACACTAACCAAAACGGCCTTGCTGTGCTGGTACTGCGAACGGTTGAAAGCAAGGGGAAACTACAGCCATAATTTTTCCCGAGGGCATGCAGCTTTACTGTATGGTTAATGATGATGGCGTCCTCTTGGGTAAAATATTCCGGAGGTAAAATAGTTCCCCCTTCGGATCTCCGGGCGGGGACTACTCAAGAGGACGTCGTTATCAGGAGAAAGAAAACTGGCGTTATACGGACCGGAGCGTGGAATGTCAGATCCCTTAATCGGGCAGGTAGGTTAGAAAATTTAAAAAGGGAAATGGATAGGTTAAAGTTAGATATAGTGGGAATCAGTGAAGTTCGGTGGCAGGAGGAAGAAGACTTTTGGTCTGGTGATTACAGGGTTATAAATACAAAGTCAAATAGGGGTAATGCAGGAGTAGGTTTAATAGTGAATAAAAAAATAGGAATGCGGGTAAGCTACTACAAACAGCATAGTGAACGCATTATTGTGGCCAAGATAGACACGAAACCCACGCCTACTACAGTAGTACAAGTTTATCTGCCAACTAGCTCTGCAGATGGCGAAGAAATTGAAGAAATGTATGATGAAATAAAAGAAATTATTCAGATAGTCAAGGGAGACGAAAATTTAATACTGATGGGTGACTGGAATTCGGTAGTAGGAAAAGGGAGAGAAGGAAACGTAGTAGGTGAATATGGATTGGGGGTAAGAAATGAAAGAGGAAGCCGCCTGGTAGAATTTTGTGCAGAGCATAACTTAATCATAGCTAACACTTGGTTCAAGAATCATGAAATAAGGTTGTATACATGGAAGAAGCCTGGAGATACTGAAAGGTATCAGATAGATTATATAATGGTAAGACAGAGATTTAGGAACCAGGTTTTAAATTGCAAGACATTTCCAGGGGCAGATGTGGACTCTGACCACAATCTATTGGTTATGAACTGTAGATTAAAACTGAAGAAACTGCAAAAGGGTGGGAATTTAAGGAGATGGGACCTGGATAAACTGACTAAACCAGAGGTTGTACAGAGTTTCAGGGAGAGCGTAAGGGAACAAATGGCAGGTATGGGGGAAAGAAATACAGTAGAAGAAGAATGGGTAGCTTTGAGGGATGAAGTAGTGAAGGCAGCAGAGGATCAAGTAGGTAAAAAGACGAGGGCTAGTAGAAATCCTTGGGTAACAGAAGAAATATTGAATTTAATTGACGAAAGGAGAAAATATAAAAATGCAATAAATGAAGCAGGCAAAACGTCTCAAAAATGAGATCGACAGGAAGTGCAAAATGGCTAAGCAGGGATGGCTAGAGGATAAATGTAAGGATGTAGAGGCTTATCTCACTAGGGGTAAGATAGATACTTCCTACAGGAAAATTAAAGAGACCTTTGGAGAAAAGAGAACCACTTGTATGAATATCAAGAGCTCAGATGGAAACCCAGTTCTAAGCAAAGAAGGGAAAGCAGAAAGGTGGAAGGAGTATATAGAGGGTCTATACAAGGGCGATGTACTTGAGGACAATATTATGGAAATGTAAGAGGATGTAGATGAAGATGAAATGGGAGATATGATACTGCGTGAGGAGTTCGACAGAGCACTGAAAGACCTGAGTCGAAACAAGGCCCCGGGAGTAGACAACATTCCATTAGAAATACTGACGGCCTTGGGAGAGCCAGTCCTGACAAAATTCTACCATCTGGTGAGCAAGATGTATGAGACAGACGAAATACCCTCAGACTTCAAGAAGAATATAATAATCCCAATACCAAAGAAAGCAGGTTTTGACAGATGTGAAAATTACCGAACTATCAGTTTAATAAGTCACAGCTGCAAAATACTAACGCGAATTCTTTACAGACGAATGGAAAAAATAATAGAAGTCCACCTCGGGGAAGTTCAGTTTGGATTCCGTAGAAATATTGGAACACGTGAGGCAATACTGACCCTACGGGTTATCTTAGAAGCTACATTAAGGAAAGGCAAACCTACGTTTCCAGCATTTGTAGACTAAGAGGAAGCTTTTGACAATGTTGACTGGAATACTCTCTATCAAATTCTGAAGGTGGCAGGGGTAAAATACAAGGAGCGAAAGGCTATTTACAATTTGTATAGAAACCAAATGGCAGTTATAAGAGTTGAGGGGCATGAAAGGGAAGCAGTGGTTGGGAAGGGAGTGAGACAGGGTTGTACCCTATCCCCGAAGTTATTCAATCTGTATATAGAGCAAGCAGTAAAGGAAACAAAAGAAAAATTCGGAGTTGGTATTAAAATCCATGGAGAAGAAATAAAAACTTTGAGGTTCGCCGATGACATTGTAATTCTGTCAGAGACAGCAAAGGACTTGGAAGAGCAGTTGAACGGAATGGATGGTGTCTTGAAGGGAGGATATAAGATGAACATCAAGAAAAGCAAAACGAGGATAATGGAGTGTAGTCGAATTAAGTCGGGTGATGTTGAGGGAATTAGATTAGGAAATGAGACGCTTAAAGTAGTAAAGGAGTTTTGCTATTTGGGGAGCAAAGTAACTGATGATGGTCGAAGTAGAAAGGATATAAAATGTAGACTGGCAATGGGAAGGAAAGCGTTTCTGACGAAGAGAAATTTGTTAACATCGAGTATTGATTTAAGTGTTAGGAAGTCTTTTCTGGAAGTATTTGTATGGAGTGTAGCCATGTATGGAAGTGAGACATGGACGATAAATAGTTTAGACAAGAAGAGAATAGAAGCTTTCGAAATGTGGTGCTACAGAAGAATGCTGAAGATTAGTTGGGTAGATCATATAACTAATGAGGAGGTGTTGAATAGGATTGGGGAGAAGAGAAGTTTGTGGCACAACTTGACTAGTAGAAGGGATCGGTTGGTAGGACATGTTCTGAGGCATCAAGGGATCACCAATTTAGTATTGGAGGGCAGCGTGGAGGGTAAAAATCGTAGAGGGAGACCAAGAGATGAATACACCAAGCAGATTCAGAAGGATGTAGGTTGCACTTGGTACTGGGAGATGAAGAAGCTTGCACAGGATAGAGTAGGATGGAGAGCTGCATCAAACCAGTCTCAGGACTGAAGACCACAACAACATCAACACATACCAAATAACTTAATAAACGGCGGAGCTGATCCTCCTTGATGCACAAAACG
This sequence comes from Schistocerca americana, assembly GCF_021461395.2. Classification (NCBI taxonomy): domain Eukaryota; kingdom Metazoa; phylum Arthropoda; class Insecta; order Orthoptera; family Acrididae; genus Schistocerca; species Schistocerca americana. Next base: position 1,160,443,456 of record NC_060119.1, on the reverse strand, counting down.
TCTGAGAACACTGTTGCAGAAACAACGAAACAAACATTCCAAATTTAAACAGACGCAAAATCCCCATGATTGGCGATCTGCTACAGAAGCTAGGAATTTAGCGTGGACTTCAATGAAAAAGCTTATAACAGTTTCCACAACGAAGCTTTGTCTCGAAACCTGGCAGAAAATCCAAAGAGTTTCTGTTCGTATGTGAAGTATGTTAGCGCCAAGAAACAATCAATGCCTTCTCTGCGTAATAGCAATAGAGATAACTATCGAAGGCAGTGCTGCCAAAGCAGAGTTACTAAACACAGCCTTCCGAAAGGCTTTCACAGAAGAAGACGAAGTAAATATTCCAGTATTCGAATCAAGAACAACTGCCAACATGAGTAACACAGAAGTAGATATCCTCGGAGTAGTGAAGTAACTTAAATCACTTGACAAAAGTCAAGTATGCTGATGCAATAGCTCCATACTTAACAACCATATACAACTGCTCGCTCGACGAAAGATCCGTACCCAAAGACTGGAAAGTTGCACAGGTTACACCAATATTCAAGAAAGGCAGCAGGGGTAATCCACTTAATTACAGGTCCTTATCATTAACGTCGATATGCAGCAGGATTTTGGAACATATATTGTGTTCGAACATTATGAATTACCTCGAAGAAAACGGTCTATTGATACACAGTCGACATGGGTTTTGAAAACATCGTCCTTTTGAAACACAACTAACCCTTTACTCGCATGAAGTGTTGAGTGCTATTGACAAGCGATTTCTGATCGATTCCGTATTTCTGGATTTCCGGAAGGCTTTTGACGCTGTACCACACAAGCGGCTTGTAGTGAAATTGCGTGCTTATGGAATATCGTCTCGGTTATGTGACTGGATTTGTGATTTCCTGTCCCAGAGGTCACATTTCGTAGTAATTGACGGAAAGTCATCGAGTAAAACAGAAGTGATTTCTGGTGTTCCCCGATGGTAGTGTTACAGGCCCTTTGCTGTTCCTGCTCTATGTAAACGGTTTGGGAGACAATCTGAGTAGCCGACTTCGGTTGTTTGCAGATGACACTGTCGTTTATGAAGTAATAAAATCATCAGAAGATCAAAACAAATTGCAAAACGATTTAGAAAAGATATCTGAATGGTGCGAAAATTGCCAGTTAACCGTAAATAACGAAAAGTGTGAGGTCATCCACATGAGTGCTAAAAGGAATTCGTTAAACTTCGGTTACACGATGAATCATTCAAATCTGAAGGCCTTAAATTCAACAAAATACCTAGGAATTACAATTACGAACAACTTGAATTGGAAGGAACACATAGAAAATGTTTTGGGGAAGGCTAACGAAATTTATTTTATTTATCATGTCAGAAGCAAACTAAAAAAAAAACATTATGGTTTATAAATTAAACTAGTCAAGAATGAAATAAATGAGTAGACACAGATTGTGTTGTCAAACATAAGGTAATTTTAATCTATACAGTGGATGCCCAAAAATTTGCAACGTCCAGTGCACTTTGTATAGCGTTTACGAGGTCCTCCATGGTGCACACAGTTGGAGGTATTGTGCATTGTAGTAGATGTGTTGATGTCTGCACGGCAGCTCTGCAGTCACACTGGAGAGAGTCCACCTGGAAGCCTCACCTCTCCAGATTACTCTTGGATCTTGTGACAGAAGAACGCAGGCGGTTGAGTGATTTCCATGTGGACCATTTCTCTGGGTGGCCTGGGGGAAGAACTTCTTGCGGGATCAGCCACTCCTCCAGATGCTGGCATCTGACCTGCCATCTCTTCTCCCGGTGTTGATGTGGAGTGTCAGCGAGTGGTTCTGTACTGTGAAGGAAGCTCTTTCTAGACACAAGTCTTTGCTGTGCCGGTTGGTGGCCATGTAGTGGGTGGGCTTCGGATGTTAATGCCTTCTTCATTTCACTTCGTGCTGCTGTATCTCTTCGGATGTCCGGGGGGGGGGGGGGGCTATGCCGGATAAGCAGTACAGTTTTTCCACAGGTGTGGCTCTTAGACAACCCGTTGTGATACTACATTTCTCATTCAGAGCAACATAAACTTTCTTTGTATGTGTAGATTTGCACCATACTGGGCAAGCGTACTCAGCTGCAGAGTAGCAGAGGGCTAATGCGGATGTGTGCACTGTGTCTGGCTGTGCTCCCCATGTTGTTTCAGTCAGCTTCCTAGCCACATCGTTCCTGGCAGCCACTTTTTGATTTGTTTTTAAGCAGTGTTCCTTATATGTAAGAGCACGGTCCAGAGCGACTCCGAGGTATTTTGGAGTCTTGCAGTGTTCTAAAGAGGTTTCTTCCCAATCTATCTGCAACGTTCTACTAGCCTGTCTGTTTCGGAGGTGGAAAGCACAGGTGTGGGTCTTAGAAGGATTTGGTTTCAATTGATTGTCTCTGTAATAGGCAGTTAATTCTTTCAGAGCATCAGTTAGCTTCCGCTCCACCCTCTCAAAGCTGTGATCTTGTGCTGTGATTGCTCGGTCATCTGCATATATGAAGCTTTGTGTTCCTTCTGGTAACGGCTGGTCATTAGTGTATATATTGAAGAGGGTGGGTGCCAGTACACTGCCCTATGGTAGCCCATTTTTCTGCTGCCTCCATCTGCTTCTTTGTCCTTGATATTCCACAAAATATCTTCGGTTCTGCAGAAGATTTCTAATCAGACAGGTTAGTTTGTAGTCCTTGGTGAGGCTGTATAGCTTCAGCAACAAGAGTCTGTGGTTGACAGTGTCGTAGGCGGCTGAAAGATCTATAAAAACCGCTCCTGTTATCTGCCGCCTTTGGAAGCCGTCCTCTATATGCTGTGTCAAATTCAACACCTGTGCTGTGCAGCTCTTCCCTTGTCTGAATCCTGCCTGTTGAGGGATCAGTAATGGTTCTATCATATCTGTAATTCTTTGGAGGATCAACCTTTCCAATACCTTATACAGTTGGCATAGGAGGGAGATTGGCCTACAGCTTCTGGGGTCATCCGGGTCTTTCCCTGGTTTATGTATAGCTATAATTTTTGCTTTCCGCCAAGATTTTGGTATCTTGCCGCTCTTGACACAATTATTCATTAGCTCGAGTAGCCAGCACTTTGCGCCTGGACCAAAGTTCTTGATGTGTTCACTTCTTATGTCATCTACCCCTGCTGCTTTTCCGACTTTGCACTTATTTAGAGCTGAGTCGAACTCATTCAAACTGAATGGTCGAGACAGAGTGTTTCCCCCTTGTTCGGGATCCGTTTCCAGGGTTCGTCTCCCGATTTTACTGGTATGGTCAGGTTTACCATTTTTCAAAAGCTGGTGTGCGATCAGGTCTGTCTTCACATTTGTATGCGTATTGGGTTGGGAGGGATCATTGTTAAGGTGTCGTAACAATCTCCAGGCCTTTTGACTACTTCTTCTCATCTCACGTTCTGTCATCAGTTTAATCCACTGTTCTCTCTTCGCCTCAGAGATTGAGGAGAGAGTATTTTGCGCAGCCAGATTAGTCTCCTCGCTATAAGGGTTTTCTTTATATAGTCGATAGTATCCGTCCAGCAGAGCAGCTGTTTCAGGTGTCACACCCTGCAGATACATTGTCCTACACCCTCTTGGAATTGATGCCCGGGAGCAATGTTTGACAGTTTGAACAAAGCTGTCATACTCTTCAGGAATAGATCGCACAGACTTAATCTCCTTGTCCAGCATCTTAGCAAATTTTTTCCAATCAGCTCTCTTGAAATTGTATCTCCGTTTGAAATTCACCTCCTGTGGCCTTATTGCTGGAAGAACTTGACACAGTAGTGGCCTGTGTTGCGTCTTTGGTATGGGCGAGCACACTGATTTGGAGCAAAGCTGTGTGATGTCTTCACTCACAAAGAGGAGGTCAGGGTTAAATCCACGTTGCCACTTGCCACTGTTGAAGGAAGGGGGTAGCTTGCTGTCATGTATGAGAGACAACTGGCAGGATTCAGCCCAGGAGAGGACTGCCTCCCCATTTTCGTCATCTTCAGAGTATCCCCACAAATGACTATGGCTGTTAAAGTCACCGATTACTACAGACGTCTTGCTGTTATGGAAGTTCCTGGGTGGTGTGAAGGAAAATGCAGCCGAAGGGGGCTTATACACAGAGGTAACCACGCAGTTACTCAGCTCCACTGCGATGACTTCGATGTTAATTTCTACGGTGCAGTGAGCACTGATTATCTGAAGCCCTGGTCTTACAAATATAGCACTTCCATACTGAGAGTGCGGTGTTTCTGCAGCTAGTTTCATGCCTGGTATTTTTGGTCGTCTCTGTCGCCCATCTCCATGCGTTTCTTGTATACACAGGACGTCGCATTTTTTGTCACGGCATAGGTTGGATAACAGATGTTCTTTGGCTGATGATATGTCTTCAATATTTATAGATATGATAGTTAAAGTTGGCTCTGATAAGAACCGTTTATTTACTCGCATGTTTGTTTGCTTCTGGTGTGAGAGAATCAGCCGTCTAGGTATACCTAGACGCCCAGGGGACGCCCGGATGTGTAAGGCTTAGTTGTCAGGACACACCCTTCGTGGAGACGTCTCTCATGTAACCAAAGACTGCGTTTTATTGGCAGGAAACTTAGAAAATGTGACAGATCTACTAAGGAAACTGCCTACACTACACTAGTCTGTCCTCTTTTAGAATACCGCTGCTCGTTGTGGGATCCTTACCAGATAGGACTGGGGGAGTACAATGAAAAAGTTCAAAGAAGGCAGCACGTTTTGTATTATAGCGAAATATGGGAGAGAGTGCCGCTGAAATGATACAGGATTTGCACTGGACATCATTAAAAGAAAGGCATTTTTCGTGGCAACGGAATCTTATCACGAAATTCTAATCACCAACTTTCTCCTCCGAATGCGAAAATATTTTGTCGACACTGACCTACATAGGGAGAAACAATCACCACTATAAAATAAGGGAAGGCAGAGCTCGTACGGAAAGCTATAGGACTTATAGGTGTTCGTTCTTTCCGCGCGCTATAAGAGATTGGAATAACAGAGAACTGCGAAAGTGATGTGAATTGCAGAGTATCCATGTAGATGTAGATTTAGATGTAGAAATAAAGTTTTCCGTGTATTCTTTGTATGTCCTGTTAGTATTTATGTTTACTTACAAATTTAGTGATGAATATGACCAATTTGCGGAATGAATTTTCAGTCTGTAACGGAGTGTGCGTAGAGGCATTCTTCCAGACTTGATATCCCCCCCCCCCCCCCCCCCCCCCCAAGGTATGCAGGAAAACTTCTGTGAAGTTTAGAAGAGAGGAGACGAGATACTGACGGAAATAAAGCTGTTAGGGAGGGTCGTGAGTTGTGTGTGTTCACTCTCACGTCTCACAACCAAGCCGGTCTCTTGTATGCTTTGCTCTCACCTAACATTCGCGTCCTTTACTCTCTACCAAAGGTACTGGTTTTCCAAACTTTCTCTGACGGCATTAACGCAAAATATATACATGTTAATACAAAATAATTTTTACAGGTTACAGCACGTATCACATTTCTAATTAACACTTAGTATCTAAGGATTTACAGAATAAAACAAGGACATCATATCTACAATAAACATAATGAGCAAAAAAAATTAGGAGGCACATCTGTATTATAGTATCACATTTTATCCAGCCATCATGGTGAAGACATCTCGGATTGGATAACAGAATAAAATCTATAGACGTACATGGAATTATTACTCCACAGCTCGTTTGCTCCTCTGGCGAGTAAGAAAGCAAGGAAGATTGAGTTTAACGTCCCGTCGGCATCGAAGTTATTAGAGAAGGAGTAAAACGTCAGATTGTGTCAAGGACAGGGAAGAAAATCGACGGGTCCTTCCATAGGAACCATCGCGGCATTTGGGGCGATGGCACAAATTTGGAATTTTTACAGGGTGTATAAGGCCCGGGACAACCGGGAGATCCGGGAGAAAACCGGGAATTTTTTCATCCGGGAGAAAACCGAGAACTTTTTAGAATTCCGAAAATGTTTAATTGTTTTAGCTTTCGGCTAAATTTTTGTGATTTTCACTGGTAAGAACCAATACTCTAACAAAGGATATTACTGTATCCCGCTTCTGCAGAATAATACTGGAGCAACAAAACATGAACGAGATTAAAAAAAAAAACGAAAATAAAACTTAAGCCGCAAAGGAAATGCGCCATATACAACAACAAAACACAGTGATCATACAAGCGTCTGCCAACAGCAAAGTGTGTCAAAGGCTTTAGGAAGACTATGCAATGCTTCCTAACAACAAATTGCCTCCGATGAGCGTGACGTCACAACTGTTTACATTTGATTCGTTTGAATAGTTGCGGGCGGGTTCTTGGGCCTTCGCAGTTGGGTTGCGTATGAGTAGTACCTTCTCCCGCTTCTGGCTACAGATGTGTGGCTGGGCGACACTGTCTAATATTGCCCCGGTTCGGAAGGCCTGATGCACAGAGCAGTCTGAGTTGTAGTGGGGAGGTGGGTAGTCTCCATGTGATCTGTGTTCACGTTTAGTGATTTTGCTGTTTCCTCTTCATTTACTGCTGTCACATTAAATGAAAACAAAACGGATTTCTGTGTCCGGGAGCTATCAGATGAATTAAAATATATTTGCATAGTTACGGAAGGCTAAAATATGTTATTAGTTTCAGGTTTTATTTCCACCTTTCTGACACAGCATTAATCGCCTTGCAGCACAATGAAGTTATTTTTGTCGGTTTGCTAGAGTGGTTTGGCTTTTATTAATCTTTTGCACTGAGGCAGTCAATTTATTTGAAAGGAAGTGTTTAATTTCACACTGTTGGCTAGTTTCAACTGTTCGCTGCATTTCAAGTGCACGTTTTCCATCTTCTAGCTTGTATGGCATTATACCATAATAAAGAACCAAACATGAGATAATACAGTACTGGTACTCAAGAAAATTTACATCCGCGTCTGGACATACGAATGTGCACTTTAAGCCGAATTACGCATTTTAGTATGGTTCACGAAATTCCGATAGTCTTTAAGTATCCCCTGTTGTCTTGTTTCTTTTATGACATAATGGAAGATCTTTTAATATTTTACACGTACGGACATATGGGCTTCCTGCGTCATCGTAGCTGTGCAAGCGCAGTGACGCCTATTATCTGGCGCTCTCTGGCAACTGCTCAAACGAACCAGTTTCTAACAGGTCACGGGAAAATATTGCGACTGGTGGTTTGAAAAGCGTTACTTTCAAAGTAAGTTTCCTTTTACGCAAGATGAACTATGTGCGAGAGTGTACGATGAATTTCTTAAAATCACAGAGCGTATGACTCTCATTTAAAAATCAGCTCTTTGAGGACGACCATCTAGAAGAATTTGGAGCCCAGAAGATCAGACATTTTCATCGTTATTAACAATTTTACTGGCACATTTGTGTGATGTATCTTAAAGTGTAACACGCGCAAAAAAGATCAACATTAAATGTGGAAGCTTAGCTTCTCTTGCAGCTTATTAATCTTAGAGACCAATATTATATGTGAAAGTTTTGTTTTTCTTGTTTAAACCATACTACTCAAGACTGACTTGCTATTGGCTGACTACATCACATGTCCTATGCTGTCATCAGCTGGCGAGATCACGTGACACGAGCTATGACTGGCTTACAAAAGTGCGTCGCAATCTCAATTTCAATGCTTCGGAAAGCAACACGTGGTGTTTGATGGAATTCGAATTTATACCTTAGTAACACGAAAATATGCAGTGTACATGTTGCTGCGCACCAAAGATCTTTCCAAAAAGTGTTTTTTTCCCTCTGAGTTTCGTTCTCTAAAGTGCCGGAAAATTCTACGTCGGTGTATAAAACCATAAACATCTAAAGGACTGATAAGTTTTACAGTGCCGAGGAAAAGTATACTGTCACTTAACACGCAAAAAGTGTATTTTAACCCGGAGGAATGTCCTATGGGCCCGGGCTCGATTCCCGGCTGGGTCGGGGATTTTCTACGCTCAGGGACTGGGTGTTGTGTTGTCTTCATCATCATTTCATCCCCATCCGGCGCGCAGGTCGCCCAATGTATGTATGAATGTAATAAGACCTGCACCAAGTCGGCATAACTTGACTAAAAGAAAGGAGCGACTGGTATAAGAAATCCTGAAGCATCAGGGAACTGGTAATGGCGGAAATGTGGAGGATAAAAGCCTTGAGAGGGAGACCAAGAGAGGAACGCAGTGAGCAGATTTAGAACGGTGTTGGTTTCAGTAGTTATTCGGAGATGAAGAGGCCTGCGCAGGGTAGGCTAGCATTGAGAGCTTCATCAAACCATTCTTGAACTGAAGTCCACAACAACAGCAACAATAACAATAACAATAGCAGCAACATAATGAATTACTATACCATACCACGATATTATAGCAGTTGACCTTCCGTGGTTGTTATTGGATACGCGTGTTAATGTTACAACAATGAAGTATGGTAGTGACTAAAGAAACGCATCACATTGTGAATGGTTTCAAGACATGTGCATATGTACTATCAAGTGTCCACGTGAAACATCACCGTAATAACCGTCGACCGGAGCGCCCCTATTCCCAGGTGCAATAACATTGTGGTAGAGTAAAACTTTTGAGAGCTCTCATGAATATACTCTTCAAAGGAGGAAACTGGGTTTGCCAAACGAAAGTTCTTTAATTCACTCCCAAATTTTGCTACTGACAACAAATTTCATATTCTCCGGTAGGTCGGTGAATATATGTGTGCTTATCAATCTTAGTCCTTTCTCTATTGATGTTATACTCTTGATTTCTTTGTAAGGATTGTTTTTGGTCCCAGTATTATAATCATTCTTTGCACCGTTTATTTCAGAAAAGAAAAAAAAATACTTACATCGACAGAGGTCTTCAATATGTACCAGTTGTCAAAATACTAAGTTTTCGAAGAGATATCTGCAAAATGTTCTAGGACTAAAACCAGATGTGATCTTATAATATGGTGCCGTCCTTTGAAAATGTTATCCTTGGAAGGCAAGTTCCCTCATAAAACGTTTCCGTAACTTATTGACGAGTGGAAATATGCACAAAATCTTTACAGTTGTGAAAACACACTTTAAAAAAAGGAAAGTATTTTTGTTGGCATTTGTTCCTAAGTGGTCTTCTCAGGGCAATGGACAGCGCTTCTGTCTTATGTGGTTATGACAAGCGGTGTGTGTTGTGGGTTGCTATGGAGACAGTGAGCTGACTGACAGAAACTGTGGGAATACATTTCCTTCCAGTAGTTTGTGTGAGGAGTCGAAAAACCTTCCAGGAACCGCATTAGGTACATTCACTTCCCTTCTGTTGATCGATTTTAGTTGATTTTGTATTCCCTGTCACTTATCTCTATATCTGTCGTCTCTGCATTCGTGCATTAGATTATGAGCGGAAACTGTTTCACGATCTTACGCAGTGAAACAATTTCGGAAGACCGAATTCAACATTTCGCTTTCTCTGTATCATCCTCAATATTTAAGCCAGTATGATACCTAAGCGATTGCGTTGGTGACTTTGACCTGTTTGCTAACTTTGCATTTGGTCTAAACTTCCTAAGATTAATTCGCCTCAACCAATGTTTTAGCTACGAGCATGATCGGTGAGTTCAGATCTTTGCTTTTGGGAACGACGTTCTTTGATGTCAAGGGCACTGTCAGGCTACACGCCCTGTAGAAATTGAGCAATGGCGTGACGTTAGGATGTAGACAAAAAAATCAGGTCGCAACAATGTCCCACAGTACATGACGATTGGTTCTACGCCTCCGTGGCTTTCTCCCTGACGTCTAAGGTTCGTGAATTGTGTAGACTGGCTGGGTGAGAACTTCCAGGTGGACTATAATACGCACTTTCCTATTCCGTCTGCAGGAACCATGACGGGGCGTGTTTCTGACGTGCTTACTTTGCGACCGGTGTCTCTGAGTGCAGGCAATCCGCTAGCATCCAAATCGATGTTGCTGGGCCCACGCTGAGCCGATGTGAATAATACCTAACGTAGTCAAACACTTTGCTGGATAACATTCGCTAATCTTACAATCACTTTATCAGGGACCTATATCCTTATTTCCTTACAGCTTCTACAATTAGTCTGCAGTTCATAGCGATTTACTTATGGTTCGCCGGCCGGAGTGGCCGAGCGGTTAAAGGCGCTACAGTCTGGAACCGCACGACCGCTACGGTCGCAGGTTCGAATCCTGCCTCGGGCATGGATGTGTGTGATGTCCTTAGGTTAGTTAGGTTTAAGTAGTTCTAAGTGCTAGGGGACTGATGACCACAGCAGTTGAGTCCCATAGTGCTCAGAGCCATTTGAATTTGAACTTATGGTTCGAGTCCATATTCGACCCTAGAAAAGGTTTGCAGTTTAAAATCTCATTCTTAATGTTGCGTAATTTATCTGAAACCTTCCGGTATTTCCATGTATGCAACTATCTCTAAGATTCTTAAACCAAGTGCTGTCATTGATTAAACTGCGTTCTGTACAAAATTCTACCAAGCAGCTTCCCCTTTCATTACTTTTACCCCAGTCGATGTTATCGTACTATTTTTCCTTTTCGTACAATGGAATTCCTGTCCACCATCACAATTAAATTTTCATCCCCGTTAAGTATCTGAATAATTTATTTCATCTCATCACAAATTCTTTGAGTCTCTCCATCATACTAGTAAATTCTGGTAGGCGTTCATAATGTGTCTGTCTTGCTTACTATAATCCTTTCATATGCTGTTCAGAGCAGCTTAGCAAAATTCTTAGTTTCTTACTCACTATTAAACATATTGCTGTTGTACCCCTGTTTAATTTTGTTTTGATAACGCTGTTGTTCTTTGACCAGAAGCCCTGTTTAATTGATCTGTAATATTTCATAACATACTACATTTCATAAATTCATTTCATTCTGTCGCTGGGATAAATCACAGCTCTACTTGCAAAAATTTATTCGTCACAAGGGAAACTCCCTAACGCCCTCCCCCCCCCCCCCCCTCCCACCAACCTACCCAAGTTTAGTGTTAAGATGGTGGCTAGCCCGTCAAAAACTGAACACAGACCAAGTATGAAAACAGGAAGATCGTGTACTTAATGATGAAAAAAAAGGAAAATTGAACCAGCGAAAGGTCCAAGCTCAAGATGTGCAACGTCGAGCGAAATACAAGAACGCTGGCGAACAGAGGTTCAGAGCGGTCTAAACCCTGGTCAAAACTCGAAAAGTGAGAATAATAATTCCAAAATTTCCGATTTTACGTTTTTGGGGTCGCTGATTACGAATTTGATATCAAACTTTTTATAAAAATCAAAATGGCGGACAAAAATGGCGGACATTTCGGAAAAATAATCACTTTATCGCTCCAAAAATTTTCATCAATAGGTTCTCGAGGTCGCTGATTACGAATTCGGTATCAAAATTATGAAACTGAAAATGGCTGGTAATGACATCACTTGAAACTTCCTGGCTAATAGACCGTGATTGATGTGTAAATCTTTCTCCTAAAATTTCCTCTCCGACTGCGGGAGACATCTTCACAGGTAAAGTGGCGAACCTCAACTAGAACTCTAGGGAGAGCAGAATATATGGGCAGTGTAGAAGGCACCGCAGTCCATCACGTGACGTCGGCTAAGAGATTACGTGTGGTAGTGCCAACATTCTCGACTGCAAGTAATCGATCGCCATTTTTACGTTGCAGTGTTGACATCCAAATTTTATTTAATTTAACACTTTCATCTTTTGTTTTAAAATTATTACGGATTTTGTAAAGCTCAATAGCCTCTCTACACATATGAGCATGATACAGCGATGTTTTCGATATGACACTCGTCTCAGTGAATTTTATTTAATGATCACCCTCTTGGTAAAGACATTTCGCTACGGCCGATTTACCCGTATGTCCCAGGCGGCAGTTCCTCTTGTATTCAATCAGACGGACGGTAAAATTTCTTTTTGTGGTACCTGTTTAAGCCAGACCACAACTACAAGGAACTTTATATACGCCCGGTGTAGCCAAAGTATGTCATATATCTTTTTCCGATCTTAAACATTCTTTTATCATCCTTGTGAGTCTGAAGGTAATTTCCACACCATGCTTGCTCAACATTTTCCCAATGGGATGTGTAATCGTGCTGATAAACAGAAGGAAAACTTTACCTTTGGGCGGCCATTGTTGCTCATTTATTCTGTTTCTCTCGCTAGGACGAAGTGCTCGATCTATCTCCTCGTTCGAATAACCATTCTCCTTGAATGTTCAAACTCTTCTTTTAAATATGTCGGTTCCCAAATTTTGTGGGCTCTCTCCACCGAGGTTTTAATATCACCTCATTTTTTGGGCGGTGGTTAGAATCTTTGTACAGGTAATGGTCAGCATGCGTGGCTATTCTGTGTGCCCTATGGCCCAACGTTCTGTCCCGTCGCCGTGAGGCAGTTTCACAATATCCAGTGGAAAAATATCCGCTGTACATGAGATAGCTTCCTTTACTGAATCACGGTAAATAACGACACACCCTTAAAACTAACAAGGATATCACCTTGACCCACGTGCATTTCTTTTAATTTATGAATGAAATGATATGGATTTTTAATATGTCTATCAGTTCCATGAACATGAGGTTGCAGCAGTGAGGCAAGGTGCGTAGCTAATTCGTGGATGGGAGACCCTATAGCACTCTCACTGCACCGGCTATAAATAAAATTGCTTGCGGATATGGTCTGGTTTTTATAGGTACCGCAAAATGAAGGGCTAATATCCGTCTGGTTGAACCCAAGTGGAATTGTCGCCTGGGACACACGGGTAAATCGGGGGTAACGGAACATCTGTACCAGGAGGATAATCACGAAATAAAATTCACTTAGGTGAGTGTCATATCGAAAACATCAAATTATCACGCCCATATGTATGGAGAGGCTAGTGAGATTTATTAACACTATAATAATTTTAGCTGAAAAGACCAAAAATTTTGATATCAGCATTGCGCCGTAAGAATGACAATCGATTACTTTCAGTCGAGAATGTTGGCACTATCAGAGATAATCTCGTAACCGACGTTACTTGATGGACTGTGCAGCCCTCTACACTGCCCATACATTCGGCACTTCCTCGAATTATGCCTCTGCAGATGTTTCCCGCAGTCATAGAGGAAACGTCAGGAGATAGTTCTATACATCTACCATAGCCTATTAGACCGGCAGTTTTAAGTGAACATCCATTAATATTGTTATCAAGAGAGTGAAGCTTGCAGAATTTAAAGAAAATTCCGAGAACACACAGAAGAGGTCCCACAGGCATCTGCTTTACTGTAAGCAAGCGCCTAACTCAACTGCGGATCGCGTTTACCTGTCCTGGTGAATTACCCAGTCTATGCTCTGCTGTTGTAGTGATCAGACAACTTGTTCGTGAAGCTGTTGTTGTTGTTGTAGTCTTCAGTCCAGAGACTGGTTTGATGTAGCTCTCCACGCTACTCTATCCTGTGCAAGCTTCTTCATTTCCAAGTAACTACTGTAGCCTACATCCTTATGAATCTGCTTAGCGTATTCATCTCTTAGTCTCCCTCTACAATTTTTACCCCTCCACGCTACCCTCCAATACTAAATTGGTGATCCCTTGATGCCTCAGAACATGCCTTACCAACCGATCCCTTCTTCTAGACAAGTTATGCCACAAATTCCTCTTCTCCCTATTTCTACTCAGTACCTCCTCGTTAGTTACGTGATTTATCCATGTAATCTTCAACATTCTTCTGTAGCACCACATTTCGAAAGCTTTTATTCTCTTCTTGTCTAAACTATTTATCGTCCATGTTTCACTTCCATACGTGGCTACACGTCATACAAATAGTTTGAGAAAAGAGTTCCTGACACTTAAATCTACACTCGATGTTAACAAATTTCTCTTCTTCAGAAACGTCTTTCTTGCTATTGCCAGTCTACATATTATACCCTTCCTACTTCGACCATCATCTGTTATTTTGCTCCCAAAATAGCAAACCTCATCTACTACTTTACGTGTTTCGTTTTCTAATCTAATTCCTTCACCATGATCTGATTTAATTAGACTACATTCCATTATACTCGTTTTGCTTTTGTTCATGGTCATCATATATCCTCCTTTCAAGACACTGTCCGTTCCGTTCAACTGCCCTTCCAGGTCCTTTGGTGCCTCTGACAGAATTAAAATGTCATCGGCGGACCTGAAAGTTTTTATTTCTTCTCCGTGGATTTTAATTCCTACTTCAATTTTTTCTTTTGTTTCCTTTTTGCTTGCTCAGTGTATAGATTGAATAACATTGGGGATAAGCTACAACCCTGTCTCGCTCCCTTCCCAACCACGGCTTCCCTTTTATGCCCCTCGACTCTTATAGCTGACATCTGGTTTCTGTACAAATTGTAAGTAGCCTTTCGCTCCTTGTATTTTATCCCTGCCACCCTCAGAATTTGAAAGAGAGTATTCCAGTCAACATTGTCAAAAACTTTCTCTAAGTCTACAAATGCTAGAAACGTAGGTTTGCCTTTCCTTAATCTTTCTCCTAAGATAAGTCGTAGGGTCAGTATTGCCACACGTGTTCCAACATTTCTACGGAATCCAAATTGATCTTCCCCGAGGTCGGTCGGCCGTTGTGGCCGTGCGGTTCTAGGCGCTTCAGTTTGGAACCGCGTGACCGCTACGGTCGCAGGTTCGAATCCTGCCTCGGGCATGGATGTGTGTGATGTCCTTAGGTTAGTTAGGTTTAATTAGTTCTAAGTTCTAGGCGACTGATCACCTCAGCAGTTAAGTCGCATAGTGCTCAGAGCCATTTGAACCATTACCCGAGGTCGGCTTCTATCAGTTTTTCCATTCGTCTGTAAATAACTCGCGTTAGTATTTTGCAGCTGTGACTTATTAAACTTTTAGTTCGGTAATTATCACATCTGTCAATACCTGCTTTCTTTGGGATTGGAATTATATTCTTCTTGAAGTCTGAGGGTATGTCGTCTGTCTCATACATCTTGCTCACCAGATGGTAGAGTTTTTTCAGGGCTGGCTCTCCAAAGGCTATCAATAGTTCTAATGGAATTTCGTCTACTCCCAGAACTTTGTTTCGATTTAGACCCTTCAGTGCTCTGTCAAATTCTTCACGCAGTATCATATTTCCCCTTTCATCTTCACCTATGTGCTCTTCCATCTCCACAATATTGCCCTCAAGTACATTGGCCTTGTATAGACCCCCTATATACTCCCTCCACCTTTCTGCTTTCCCTTCTTTGTTTAGAACTTGTTTTCCATCTGAGCTCTTGATATTCATAGAAGCGGTTCACTTTTCTCCAAAAGTCTCTTTAATTTTCCTGTAGGCAGTATCTATCTTACCCTTAGCCTTTACAGCCTTACATTTGTCCTCTTGGCCATCCCTGATTAGCCACTTTGCACTTCCTGTCAATCTCATTTTGAGACGTTAATATTACTTTTTGTCTGCTCCATTTATTCCATTTTTATATTTTCTCCTTTCATCAATGAAATTCAATATTTCTTCTGTTACCCAAGGATTTCTGCTAGCCATCGTCTTTTTATCTACTTGATCCTCTGCTGCCTTCTCAGTTTCATCTCTCAAAGTCACCCTTTCTTCTTCTACTGTATTCCTTTCCCCTGTTCTAGTTGACATATAAACTTGTAATACGGTGGTAGGTGTGAGCTTCGTGTGTTTCTTGGCAACAATAATGCGTTCAATATGTTGTTTGTAGTAGCTCACCAACGGTCCTATTTTTTTGTTCATTATTAAACCTACTCCTTCAATACCCCTATTTGATTTATTATTTATAACCCTATAGTCACCTGACGAGAAGTCTTGTTCCTTCTGCCATCGAACTTCACTAATTCCTACTATATCTAATTTTAACCTATCCATTTCCCTTTTTAAATTTTCTAACCTACCCGCGCGATTAATGGATCTGACATTCCACGCTCCGATCCGTAGAACGCCAGTTTTCTTTCTCTAGATAGCGACGTCCTCCTGAGTAGTCCCCACCCGGAGATCCGAATGGGGGACTATTTTACCTCCGGAATATTTTACCCAAGAGGACGCCATCATCATTTAACCAAACAGTAAAGCTGCATGCCCTCGGGAAAAATTTCGGTTGTAGTTTCCCCTTGCCTTCAGCCGTCCGCAGTTTTGGTTAGTGTTACAAGGCTAGATCAGTCAATGATCCAGACTATTGCCCCTGCAGCTACTGAAGTTTCTTCAGGAACCACACGTTTGTCTGACCTCTCAACGGATACCCCTCCGTTCTGGTTGCACCTACGGTACGGCTATCTGTATCACTGAGGCATACAAGCCTCCCCACCAACGGCAAGGTCTATGGTTCGTGGGGGGCTCGTGAAGCTATACAGATATAATGTATACGACTGTCGAAAAATGGGTATGCTTTTCGTTAATGGCGATTATCGCAAAACTGTTAGAGCAGTAAAGCTGAAAGATATTTTGATCGTATCTACTGCTCTTGATGTGTCCTTGCAGACTACATTAAAAAAAAACCATACAACAGTAAGAATGACTCATGATCTGAGGGTCCCATACAAACGTAATTATGTATACAGATAATAATAATAATTTCGTTTTCTGAACGGCCTGGTGCAAGTTTTTCTATTGGACGCCACTTCGGCGACTTGCGTATCCTTAAACTACACCAGTTATCAAGCTGGGGAAAGGGACCGACAGTCTAACGTGGAACCCGAACCACGTGTTGTTTCTGGTGACTCTCACATCGTTGAGAGGTTAAAATGAAGACTGAAACATTCGTCGTATGACCGAGGTTCGATCCATGAGTATTCGGTTTCCAGGAAAGCTCTTTATCGCTTGACCACATTCTTTTCCGCACTGTTTCTTCGTCGTTCTTTCGTCACGGGGTAATTTACATAGCCAAAGGGCCGTAGACCTTAGTATGTGACATAAATTTCTGCTTGTTACCTCTACCCGTTCCTGTGAAAGTGGGTCTTAACAACAGACAGACAGTCGGACGGATAACAGATGGCAAATAAATATTTTTTATAGCAAAATCTTAAAAATGGCTGCGAAACAGCAATTGTGTAATCCAGAATAAATCGAAAAATCAGCCAACGCGTTTCTTTTGGTTGCACTGAAATAGAAGTTTAAATGTTTCACATCACAAGTAGACCTTAGTATGTGACATGAATTTCAACTTGATACCTCTACCCGTTCTTGAGCAAGAGGAGTGTCAACAGATGGACAGCCAGACACGCGGACAACGATGTGATCCTATAAATACAGATTTTACGATTGAGGTACCGAAGCATAAAAATGGTGCAAAGGAAAGCGTAAAGAAAAATACGTGAACGCAAAAAGATCAGCTATTGAAGAGAGAAATACAACTAATATTTTAACAGCGGTTGCATAGAATCCACGTGTTAGTACGAGACAGCTTGAATGTTTGAGTGGTTCAAATGGCTCTGAGCAGTATGGGACTTAACTTCTGAGGTCATCAGTCCCCTAGAACTTAGAACTAATTAAACCTAACTAACCTAAGGACGTCACACACATCCATGCCCGAGGCAGGATTCGAACCTACGTCCGTAGCGGTCGCGCGGTTCCAGGCTGCAGCGCCTAGAACCGGTCGGCCACTCCGGCCGGTTGTGTGAGTGGGATCAGCTGGAGAATCCCTCAGCGAATACTACACTCCAACGCATTTCATCCTTTCCACGTTTAGCTTCATCAACAGCTACCCGTTAAATAGTTACAGTTTTCGTGATGGTGTCTATGAAAACGGAAAGTGATGCAAATCGTTCATGGAGGATAAAGTAGTGTTGATGAACCATGGGCAAATCGATGGGGCCTCTCTTTGACTTCAAACAGCAGTTGGTCCTGTTTGGCCACTGTGGAATCGAATACACCGTCACAGTGAGAGCAACAATTTAGGTATGCAACGAAGTGTATTTGTTGTTTGTGGTTCGCTTAAAGTTGTGGGGAACTTAAGGGTTCTTATAATTGAAGTCTGAGTGTAACACATTTTTATTTGTTCTTCACAATGCGCACATTTCGCTAAAAATTGACGGAGAGCAAATTTCTGCAAGAATGGTCTGCATGCGTGGCTTTTCTGTGTGCCCTATGGCCCAACGTTCTGTCCCGTCGCCGTGAGGCAGAGTCACAATATCTAGTGGAAAAACATGCGCTGTACATGAGATAGCTTCCTTTACTGGAATCACGGTAAATAACGACACACCCTTAAAACTAACAAGGATATCACCTTCGCCACGTGCATTTCTTTTAATTTATGAATGAAATGATATGGATTTTTTATGTGTCTATCAGTTCCACGAACATGAGGTTGCAGCAGTGAGGCAAGGTGCGTAGCTAATTCGTGGATGGGAGACCCCATTGCACTCTCACTACTCCGGCTATAAATAAAATTCCTTGCGGATATGGTCTGGTTTTTATAGGTACCGCAAAATGAAGGGCTAATATCCGTCTGGTTGAACCCAAGTGGAATTGTCGCCTGGGACACACGGATAAATCGGGGGTAACAGAACATCTGTACCAGGAGGATAATCACGAAATAAAATTCACTTAGGTGAGTGTCATATCGAAAACATCAAATTATCACGCCCATATGTATGGAGAGGCTATTGAGATTTATTAACACTATAATAAATTTAGCAGAGAAGACCAAAAATTTTGATATCAGCATTGCGCCGTAAGAATGACGATCGATTACTTTCAGTCGAGAATGTTGGCACTATCAGAGATAATCTCGTAACCGACGTTACGTGATGGACTGTGCAGCTCTCTACACTGCCCATACATTCGGCACTTCCTCGAATTACGCCTCTGAAGATGTTTCCCGGACGATATTGTCGTAGCGGGTCGTACACCTGAAGAACACCTTACAAATTTACATGCTTGGTCTCGTGTGTTATGTGAGCAAGACTGAAGTGTAGACCGGACAAGTGTGATTTTTTTAAACCTGAGTTGCAGTATCTTGGTCATGTCATAAGCAGTCAAGGAGTACATTCTTTTCAGCCGCATTTGTTAGCCGTACGAGACTTGTCACTTCCTCGCAATGTCAGAGAGTTGCAGTCAGTTTTAGGGAAAATTCGGTTCATACCGAATGCTGCACAAATCGCGGGTCCATTGCATCGCTTGCGTCGCAAGAATGTCCCCTTTGTTTGGACAGTTGAGTGCTAAATAGCTTTTGAAAAACTTAAAGATACATTGCTCAGCGATCGATGCTGCCAAACCAATTGCATTGAAAGTTGACGCTTCCTTTTACGGAGTCGGTGCCGTGCTTTCGCACAGAATTGGTGATAAAGACAGGCCTATTGCTTTAGCATCAAAAGTGTCGTCCAAAGCTCGGTGTGAAACTTCCTGGCAGATTAAAACTGTGTGCCGGATCGAGACTCGAACTCGGGACCTTTGCCTTTCGCGGGCAAGTGCTCTACCATCTGAGCTACCCAAGCACGACTCACGGCCCGTCCTCACAGCTTTACTTCTGCCAGTACCTCGTCTCCTACCTACCAAACTTTACAGAAGCTCTCCTGCGAACCTTGCAGAACTAGCACTCCTGAAAGAGAGGATATTGCGGAGACATGGCTTAGCCACAGCCTGGGGGATGTTTCCAGAATGAGATTTTCACTCTGCAGCGGAGTGTGCGCTGATATGAAACTTCCTGGCAGATTAAAACTGTGTGCCAGAGTGAGACTCGAACTCGAGACCTTTGCCTTTTGCGAGCAAGTGCTCTACCATCTACTCTAGGAGACGAGGTACTGGCAGAAGTAAAGCTGTGAGGACGGGGAGTGAGTCGTGCTTGGGTAGCTCAGATGGTAGAGCACTTGCCCGCAAAGGGCAGAGGTCCCGAGTTCGAGTGTCGGTCCGGCACACAGTTTTAATCTGCCAGGAAATTTCATATCAGTGCACCCTCCGCTGCAGAGTGAAAATCTCATTCTGGAAAGCTCGGTATACCTATTCGCAAATTGAAAAAGAGGCATTGCCTATTGTATATGCTGTCACCAAATTTCAGTACTGTTTGTGTGGCAGGAAAATCTACTTAGTAACGGATCATAAGCCTTTGCAGTCCTTGTTTCATCCTACGAATCCGGTTCCTGTATGATCTGCCCAAAAATTGCAAAGATGGGCTTTGTTGTTGTCACAATACCAGTACGAGATTGTGTATCGTCCGACGGGTCAACATCGTAATGCACACGCACTTTCAACGTCTTCCGAATGGCCCTGATGCAGACGTTGACGCTTCTGCTGCATCTTGTTGTCACATCGAGGCTCAGGATTCTGAATTGCTTCAGTCTTTTCCGCTGAACAATAAGAAAATTGCACAGGCCATGGAAGCTGACCCAGATTTGAACATTTTGCTAATATGCATTCGCACATCTTGGCCTTGTTCCTTGCACAGCATAAAGAACTCTGTAGTGCGCCGATACTTCGCCCGTCGGCATAGCCTCGTTGTACAGAAAGGTGTAAGTTTTGTTCAAAATGACAGTGGAGAGACACTTGTGGTGATCCCTAAAGTTTTGCAATAAGAAGTGTTGCAGTTACTTCACCATGGACATTGGGGGACTGTTCGTACAAAACGGTTAGCGCGTCGACACTGTGCTTGGCAGCGTATGGACGCCCAAATATAACAGATGACTACAGTGTCACGTCTGTGCGGAAAATTAGTCCGCTCTGCCACAAAAATTCTCTGTGTGGCCTAAGTCGCAATCACCATGGGAACGTGTGCACATACACTTTGCGGTACCGTTTTGGAACACTCGCTGGTTGATTGTGGTTGACTCGTATAGCAAGTTTCCTTTTTGCTGTGCCAAGGAACTCAAGAACGTCACGTAGCCCAATTCAGGTGCTGTCGATTTTTTGCCTCAAAGGTTTACCTAAAGTAATCGTGTCAGACAACGAACCTCAGTTCACGTCAAATGAATTTCAAACATTCTGTGAGCTCAATGACAAACAGCATTTAACTAGTGGACCGTTCCAGCCACAGTCAAACGGCGAAGCGGAACGTTTTGTCAGAACCTTCAAGCAGCAGATGGCCAAATTTCGCTCCGCACACACCAGGGATAAAGCTCTGCAACTCTTTCTCGCCTCATGTCGTTCGCACCCAAGAGATGGACCATCACCAGCGGAATTGCTTCACCGCCGCCGCCATCGCACACTGGTCCACGGTGGGCGCGAGGCGAGATCGTCCGTGGATTTGGCGCTTGCACGTGTCTTCTTTCAGGTCCAGATGGCTTGCAGCGCCGCCATCAAAATCAACTTCGCCTCTGTCATGTACGCGATGACCTTTCAGGTTCTCTTCCCCCAGATTCACGGATCCAGAGGACAGCGCCACCAGAGGGTGTCATCACGACACCGCAGGACGACCCATGGAGACAGAGCCTTCGCCTCCTCCGCCACCTCTCGTCCTACTGATGGAGCTGGACCCGCCCACACCGCAGCAGTCGCCACCTTCTTCATCTGTTTCGTGGCAGCAGGAGGTGGACGCGAACCCTTCTGGTCTTTTTCTGGGGGACGTTTCCTCCAGAACGCTGGCCGGATGGCGGGGTTTGGCCGGAAGATTGACGTCCGCTGCAGCCATAGCTTCCGACCCAGCGAAGCGCCCACAGACCTGCCTCCCCTGCCATGGTCGCACACCCTACACGACGACGATCCGTCGCTTTGGGGGGGAGGAATGTTCTGGCATAACCACAAGCACCGGAACGAAGATGAAGAACGCAAGAGTAGAGAAGGCGGTGAAACGACGTCGGCCAATGGTGCGCTGATTAGGACTGCACCACGACAGGAGTGGCCTTTGAAAGAGGAGAATACAAGCGCCGCTCCTGGCAGCCTCGGCCGCTCAGTATTGGACGGTATTCCCACATTTGTAGACTGGCACTCGCAGATCAGTTATTAGTGATCCATAAGCCATTGCTTGTTTGGACGTTGTCTATGGCGAAAACATTACTGTTTGCATGTCACCCATCGCTTGCGACACTTGTTGTAAATACAAGTTAAGTACTGTCAATCTTCTTATTTGTAATAAAAACTATTAATGTGCTTTTGCTTGAATTGTTGTATAGCCCTCCACGAACGGAACATCCTTTAGGCAGCCTATACGAGACGAGTGGGCAGGGACCCACAGTATCCACATCTGGCGATGCCTAAGGGCTGAGGATGACACAACGGCCGATCAGTCCCATTGGGCTTTCAAGAACCTGTCGAACGGCGTTTCTTTTTTTTTTTATGTTCACCACCCTACGCCATTATGACGGCTCGAACTCTGCTGGGGACACTTTCAGTGAGGTGTCTGAATGTCTCTGGAGGGATGGATCAGCCGATACTTCCCATAGAGCAGAAATCAGAGAAGGTAGTGATGTTGGACACTGCAGTCTGGAGCTAAGTAGACGTTTTAACTCATCCCAAAGGTTTTCCATTGGGCTCAAGTCGGAACTCTGGGCAGGCCAGTCCATGTCAGGAATGTTATTGTAAGTAGATCATTGCCCCACAGATGCCGTTTTTTGACAAGTTGCAATGTCATGCCAATATAGTCATCATCTCCGAACTGTTTCTGTATTGTACGCAGTTCAGCATGCTGTGGAATGTCTTCATATCATTCCACATTTTGCGGTTTTTGAAGCACAATAAGATGACCACACACTAACGTTAACACCCCCCTTCTTTCTACATACTGCACTATTCGTTATGGCAGGCAACATTCTCTAGGCAGTCGTCAAACCCAAATCCTCCATCTGACTGCCCCAGAGTTAAGCGTGGTTCGTCACACCACTCGTTTCCAATCATTCACTGTCCAATGGCGTCATTCTTTTCACCACCTCAAGCATTGCTTAGCACTGACGATGGAAATGTGTGGCTAATGAGGAGCTGCTGGAACACTGAACCACATTCTTTGTAATTCTCAGTGGACAATGACTGTGCTACCTGTGGAGACCACAAGTAATTCCTTCCACTGATTTCATGCGATTGCTTTACAGACATTCTCTGCAGTGCTTGACGGCCCTGTCCACAGTACATTTGGTCTGCCTGGTGAAAGGTCTCTGTTGGACTCCTTTCATGTTAATTTCTTAAATCTGTTGTCATTTACGGCATGAATTCCTCTTCTAAATTTACTGTGGTGTTTCTGACTATCTGGGAGGAGACTGAGCAGTGAAACATGTTACTTTTACACATAAACAAGAACGATCTGTCACACTACTACACTTTAAAACACAGTTTATATGTAATTCATGTCACACAGTCTCATACGGAACCTGCATCCGCTTTCTTTTATATACTGTATATGATAAGATACTGTCATCCCCCTTCCCTTCTGTGTGAGAGGATGAATGAGCAAACGTATTTCTAGTTGCATGCTGGATGGTAGCAGACAAGCCTGTCTGCTAGAGAACAGTAGGACCAACGTCGGAACAGGTAGCTACACTTTCTAAAAGCAGAGAGGTTTCTATTCTTAGTATGGTCCTGTCCGTCCCTTGTCATGTTGGTATAGGAAGCTGCCTCTCTGGTCACTTCCGTTTGTATCTGTTAGCACGCTCGGTAGGAGCCCAGGTCAGTCTGTCCGTGGCGAGCGTCTGAAGTGGTAAGATCTCCGGCTAAGCGCGTGTCTGCTAAGTCCGTAGGACAATGGATTTCTTAGGTTCAGCCTAACTGAAAATTTAATCACCTTTATTTCAGGTTTAGCTCTAAAATATCTAATGTTATCTTAAATTGCAACGGAGTGTAATTCGAGTGTGAAGTTCAGAATGTCTTCCGGTAGTTGCTTTGTCACTACTTTGTGAGTAAAGTGGAACCATGTGTTGATCAGTAACTCTAACTAAGATCATTAATCTTAAATGCGAATGTGGATGAGATTATAACGTCTCGTCTTGACAATATGTTTCAATATAGCAACTTTTCTTTATGTTCAACCCACGTCGGGTGTACTTTGTGAGACCAGTACCACGTGCTTATACAATTGTTTGACCCATCAGGTTGATAGTAAGACGATAGTAACCAGTTCGAGGTTTTTCTTTTGTAAATTGCTTTTCGATCTAATTTATTTTAATTATCAAAATTATTGTGGAGTTACACTCTTTGTGTAAACCAAGTTGACCACGCGAAGCATGTGGTGTAATCATCAAAGTAGCCCTCAGCTATTCTTTTCGGGAAGATTTCACAGAGCGTTAGTATGAATTTAGTATACCAGTGTGTGGTAATTACATGACGGACAGGATTGCGCTACGAACGTAACTTCTTTGGGTGAAAATTGAATCGGTTGGTTGTGGTTAATTTCCTCTTGGATATGTTTCAACGTTCTTCGTGTGTTATTTTATGAATGCAGTGTTGTATGAAGTCTCCCAGTCTTAGCTCCCTATTTGATGTGTTCCGTAAGATTACAAACTCACATTTTCACAATCCTAAATAAGGCACCAGTTTAGTTATGAATCAAGTTTGATATGCTGAAATTTTAACGGAACAATGATCAATGTCAAAATAAATGTCCAAATATAAACTGATTTATTTCTTTTTATCTAAATTGTCTTTATATATATATATATATATATATATATATATATATATGACCGGTTATCGGAAGATGAAAACTAAAAGATTATAATTAATGTTAGTCGAGTTGGGAATTTGGTAAGCTAGACTGGATACCTGGTGAAACAGTTGCGCAGTAATGCAAGGTTAACTTCCTCACATAGCTCACAGCTTTTAACCCGCTTTTATTGTCTATCAGCACCGCTTTCAGAACCAATTAAAGCAACAACATTACACTGTCCTTCATTTAGGTGTGGTTGCTTTGTAACGCTTCCACTTTACCATCACACCACGAAAAATCTATTCGGGCACCTCTGGAAGAGTCCACATGTCCCTGATGTATTTGTTATCCAAGTGACATCTAATGACTAATCCACTTTCGAAGTCACTGAACTCTCCTGAGTGACCCTTCTGCTGTTACCTTTTCTCTACTGACAATACAATACTTTCCGCATCCTTTTATACTAGCAGGTCAGCCCGTTGTGACATCTAGTGGTCAATTAGACATTGCAAAGGGGCGTCCAAATACTTTCGATCAGACACTGTTGATGTGATTCTTCATTTTCTCCCGGCGTATTCCTTCCACGATCAGTCCACTGGCGTACTGCCGGACCATAGTGTCCAACGGGCACAATATTTCGGCTCAGCAAAGGAAACTAACGGGCAACTAGGGCGGCCGAGGCACTTACACCGACGCCACCACAGACGCCGACGTCAGCGTCTCACCGGCCGCTGAAGTGCGGGCGCGGACCGCGGAGAGAACGCCTCGCGAGGGGAGGGGATTTAAGACGGCCGCCCGCCCCCAGGAGCTCGACCTACCATCGACGGCCAGAACACACCTATCTCTATATTGCCGATGACACAGCCATCTACTCCCGAAGTATGAATGCTGCACACCTCCAGGCAAGACTGCAACAAGCATGTAATAAGCTGAGTGAATGTGCGACGAAATGGCGATTGTCTTTCAACGCAACGAAGACGCAGGCAATAGCTATTTGCAGAAGACCTCTTCCGCCTAACATCCAGCCCATTGAGATAAGGGGCACCCCTGTCCCGTGGTCAAAAACAGCGAAATACCTGGGTGTGACCCTCGATAGGCGATTGACATGGCAACCTCATATAGAAAACATTCGAGAGAAAGTCAGGAGAATGGTACAGCTTTACCCACTACTAAATCCATCGTCAACACTACCATCAAGACTGGGGGTGATATTGTACCTCACATTGGTGCGACCGATCCCAGGCCGCTGTTGTGTGGGGCAATGCTGCTCCAACCCACATACAACGGCTACAAAGAATTCAGAATCGTGCTCTGAAAAGGGCACTCCACCTGTCATACCGGTTCCCAACAAAAGAACTTCATCAACTCGCAGGGGTACCCTATTTGAGAGACCGATTCAGAATCACTGCCAAAGCCTTCTACGAAAGCACACAACACTCAGATAACAACCTTGTACGAGAACTTGGACACAGGGTGCACAACATGGCCTCCACCAGATGACCCGACGACCTACGCGAGTAACAAGACTACACATCGTGTGTATATATATTTTAAAACCTTTAAAATTAATTTTATTAAAAAAAAAAAGGAATGCATGTGTGTGCGAATGTGTTCACTGTAATATGTATAAGTGTGTACAATGTATATATCGTGTGAATGTGTGAGCGAATGGCAAATATATATATATATATATATATATATATATATATATATATATATATATATATATAAAAAACAACATTCAGACAATGACTTTTTAACTCATTTTAATGCAGAAAAAACAAGACAACCAAAAAGCTAATGTTTTATTGTCAGTATTTTATTATTGAATGTGTAGCCTCAAGGCTTGAACTTCTGTTTTCAGACTGGGCAATCGTAGATTCCCCAATAAATTCTGCAGCGGCCCAGGAGCTTAGTTCATCAGTGCACCTGACGATGGCGACATGTCTGTTCGCCGAAATATTGTGCCCTTTGGACACTATGGACTGGCAGTACACCTGTGGACTGTTCGAGACAGTGTTGTTATTTGTTGAAGTAAGAATAAAGTCATGTATAATTAACTATAATATGGCCTTCAGGACAATACACCCCACGAAAGCGATATCACTTCGTAGAAGGCTTTTTCATTGGAGGAAATGATTGTTTGCAGATAGCTGTCACTGTCTCGATACGTTTAACGACTCGTTGTTAATAACACGATTTGTGAAGACCGACTGACTCAGTAAACTTACATTTCTCTTTGTTTAAAGAAAACTGCAAAATTTAAATCAGCAAGGCCTGACTGAATCCTGTATGTCAGTTATTTTCAGGTTCTGTAAGCATGTCACACATTATTAAGCGAATTGTTTAAGCTGTAATTATTAACTTCTAAAAACTCTAACAGTACTCTTCATAATAATTCTCTTCATTTGGCCATGTCATAGCACTTCATAAGCGAATTCCCATCTTGTATAATGTTTTTTTCTACTAAATGTCGTTTGAGGAAGGTAATTATTGCTGTATAGATACAAAAAACTCAGTCACAACTTTCAGTCGGTTCGGTGGTGTTCAACCTCGATTCAGGAGCCGGAAGATGGAAACCGAAATGCAATATGGAGGGAGTAGCGTTTTAGAATGTGCTTTTTGGGCTCCTCTAAACTGACTCTAGAAAACGACCAAGAAGCTACCCCAAATTGTTATATACGTTTCTCATAGAAAGTATTATTGCAAACAGTCATTCGTAAACTTTGAACACATGAATCACTAGCTATTGTCCTGCATTGAACACTGCCACAAGCAAATCCAAATTTATGGTGTAAAAGCGGAATTGTTTTATAACATTGATCTGCCTGTAAGAGTTTGCATAAAATTAAAAATCGAAGGGCTCTGAGTTTGAAATCCATTTGATACTTATCCTGGTACATAATGTCACTTTCATTCCTAGTCAAACTATGAAGGTTAGTTGCACTCTGAATGTCCTCTTATATGCCTGGATGAGCTCGGTATTGTTTGCTCACAGGAAAATAAAGGTATACGAATTCCAAAACGACCGTAGCTAAAAAATCACTGCACGCTCAAACTCCCACTTCTGAATGGCAACAGATTTTCTTTTTGATTTAAATATCACATTCACAACAATACATAAATCAAAAAGGTCCAGCTAAATCTGTAGGACTGTTTATAGTCAGTTTCCCAAAATGAACAATTTTCATGTTATTTCACAATGAAGTGTCACTTATTTATCTTGATTACGAAGAAACTACATGTGTTAGAAATGTATATAAAATATGAAAGGGATATGCACTATGTTTGTGGAAGGTCATCAGATTTGTGTGTATATTGTGTGCAGGACGGTAAAATCTACTGAAGTTACAACTGTGTTGTTACTTTTTTGCATGGAAAGTTTTTTTCTCATTAGCACTAGGTTATCTATGTTTATACAGGATGTTTGGGAATTACCATTACATACTTCCAGGACTTATAGAGGAGAGTGAGTACACAATATTTAGAACACGAACCCATATCTGGAAACGAACCGTTTCCGCTCTACAACTGTTTCAGTTCAGATTTTTAACTCATCCAGTTTTGCTTGAGGAGCTGAATTAGGTGTGATGCAGAACAATTGTTAGATACCAATTCGAAAGGAAACATAACGAAGGAATGTTGATGGTCGACACATCAGTCCGATGTTGTATTTTGGAGTAATGTAAATATATAATGCTGAAGTGTTAATATAAACAACTGAGTTAAAGTGACAAATGAATGATCCGTTATATTTCCTATCAAACTGTTTTCTAATAATTACAGCATCACCCCTAATTCAGTTCCCCAAGCACAAATGGCTGTGCTAAACACTTTAATTCAAACCGTCATAGAACGGATAGGTTCCTATTCAAAATATTAGGTACTCACTGCCCTCTACAAGAGCTAGAAGCTTGTAATGGGAGTTTCTGAACACCCAGTATTAACAAATACTTGATATAAAACACCACTGTAATGGTAACAAGATTTAGAACAACTACATAAAACATTTTATGTCAATGTCATTCTCATGTTAGTGGTTTTCATACTACTCTAACAGCTATCAATGATCTATACTTTCTGTATTCGCCTAAAAAATTAAACCCATATAAAAATTGATGTACTTTAGACTATTTTGCTCATTTCCATATGTATATACTGATGTAAAGGGATATTAAATCAGCATAAACCAATTACTGAATTGTCTGAGCAGTTGAGCACAAGGGCATAGCACTGAAAATCTGTAACAATAACATTACAGTGTTCATTCTTGAAACTTAGTTTTAGTATGAGATAGTATTTCTTGTGTCACAATGGAAGATGAGTCACATTTTCATTTCGTAATGGTCCTTCAGATTCAGTACCTTCTGTACGTGAGTGGATGGTGATTGAGTTAGAGATTTTATCTACAAAATTACCTATTATACCACTTTTGTGCCGAAAAT
This sequence comes from Schistocerca americana, assembly GCF_021461395.2. NCBI lineage: Eukaryota > Metazoa > Arthropoda > Insecta > Orthoptera > Acrididae > Schistocerca > Schistocerca americana. The sequence continues at coordinate 1,160,414,550 of NC_060119.1, read as the reverse complement.
TTCATCATTTTTCAAGATTTCTATCGACAAATGATTTTCCTGTAGGCCTAGTAAAGGATGTTATCATTGTCTCAACAGCTGTATCTCTAAAAAAGGATATCCAACATTTTTTCAATTGAATTTGGAATATATTTTGTGTGTTTCGTAATTAAAATACCTTTTTAAAGTACAACAAAGATAAAACACAGGAGATTAGACTAGATTCCGTTTTCGTTCCACAGGCCAAAAAATGAGGTGATTCTCGTGGGTTTGACATAGGTCAGAAGGAATAATATACAAAACGCAGAACATTTGAATATAATTCTGGCTTCCCTGATCATTTGTCTGGAGATGTTAAGATTTGTGTATCCATTACAACAAACTGGAATTGCTCATATTTGCAGAATCAATACATTGTCAGAATGTTACATAGTTACTCACTTTTAATAAATTTATCAAACACAAAATACCTAATCTTGACTGCTGCGACCAAGTGCTTCCAAAACTGAAATATAAAAGACCTTTTTACTTACGCTGGTTCTAACAGTCCCTGTTAAGATATTTGTCTATAGAGTAGTTGGAGTTGCCTACTGAAAAGTCTTTCAAACTCCATGTAAACTGTGCTTCATTTGATGTTTGCTGGAATAATTGAAAATGTGTGTTCCTGAGTAATGGACTCATTTTTGGACCATGGTAAGTGATTTTTGGTATTTATGTAGATTACTTTTCTTTCTAATATTGATACTATGTATTCAGCTATTGGTTGGAAAAAGAGTCATATTATTTACAACAATTTTCATTAAGGAATGAATATACTGAGAGGCAGTAGTTAGAATACCCAGTTCCTTGAACAGGTTTCTATATGATGTTCGTCAATTTACTACAAAATTGAATCTTTTTTCACACTTTTGCACTCGAAAAACTTTTGCTCAGTTTGACGAGTTACCCCAAAATATGATCCCATATGATATAAAAGAATTAAATTAAGCAAAGTATGCAAGTTTTTTTATATTTATATCTCCCATATCGGACATCATTTGCATTGCAAACACAGACTCGCTTAGACTCTTCAGCAATTCGGTGTATGGCTTTCCCAACTGAATTTATTACTGAGTTGTAATTCAAGAAATTTAACATGGTCAAGCTCTTCTATCTGTATGTCTTCGTATGTTACACACATGCTGGAAGGACATCTCTTACAGATTCTGAACTACATTAGTGGGTCTTTCAAAATTTAATGACAGTGAATTAGCTTTAGACCATTTATTGATGTAAGTGAAAATTTGACTAGCAGCCATTTAAATCTGTACTTGATTTGCTATTTATTACAATGTTTGTATCCTCTTCAAACAAAATGAACTTAGCATGTGGCAATGAAACAGATGAGAGGTCATTAATGTACACAAGAAAAAGCAACAGACTGCAGATGGAACCTTGAGGGACACCACATGTAATTAATTCCCAATCATATGAAGTCTGACTGCTTACTGCACAGGTATTTTGTAACAACACCCTTTGTTAGTTAGATAAGACTCGAACCATTGTGCAGCACTGCCAGTAACACCCTAATATTCTAATTTACTTGAGAGAATGCAGTGCTTCACACAGTGAAAGACTTTTGACAGCTCATAGAAGATGCTGGTAGTTTCTAATGAATTAAGTACATTCTCACTGTACATGTAAATAGCTTTCTCTATACCAGAACTCTTAAGGAACCCAAATTGTTACTTGGACAATATATTATCTGCCGTCAGATGCTTAAGAAGATGTCTGAACACAACCTTTTCAAATATTTTTGAAAAAGCAGGCAAAAGTGGTATTGGCTGATAGTTTGACAATATCTCTTTATCCCACTTCTTTTAAAGAGGCTTAACTTCAGCATATTTTAGCCACATCATAGCGTCGTATGGTTTCCAATGTAGGCACAGTCTACAGCCGCAACTCCCGTTCATGTTTGTTGTAATCTGCGACAGCAGCGCTCCAAGCGGCAACTAAGTCACACTATTGAATATGATGTGTGCTGAACGAGAATAATATCGTTTATATTCATTTGTAGCATGTATTCTTTGAAAAAAGGAACTTATGTAACGGAACAAACTGCAGGAATAAGAAAAGACATTTGACGTAAGAAAATGAGATTTGTCATTCTTCAGGTTTCGTAAGGACCCTGAGAGGTATGAAACATCACATTGCAGGACTGCTTACTTACAATACGCTTGTCAATCGTAAGCATTTAGAGCAGATTAATTTTTCTATTTAGGTGCAAGAAATGGCTAGTAAATAGTGGATGATAAACTCACATTGTTGAACATAACACGTAAGCCACCACAACTGTCATCGAAGACGATAATGCTAGATAGGCGTGATAGAAACAATCAGGACAACTTTTTATCATTTTTTACATGTTTTGAGGACTGGGAACACAATATAAATTACATATACATTGTTACATTATACATCTATAATTAATGAATACTTGTGATAGTGAAAATGTATCCTAATTATGCCCTATTAAAGTGAAATTTCAATTTCAGTACTAGTACAAAGGCACACTACCAGTCACATTAGGCTAGGGTTAAAAGACATAGTATTTGTAGCACATCTAATGTTCTGGGTAAATTTTGACCATTCCCAAAGGAAATAAGTTGTTAATAATAGACAAAAAGGATCAGAATTGATTCAATATTGCAGGTTTACATTGAAATATTGAAATATATGTATAAAACTGGCATTGTTCAATTGTAGTAAGTATCATCAGTCGCTCTATTTAGAGCCAATACCATCAAAAAGTAAGCACATGCCTAAGAGCTTGCTGGTAAGTGGAAAGACAACTGGAATACGAGTTGTAAATCATAGAGGTAATAAAACTGTGACTTTTAGTACAAAATAATGCAAGTAGGTGGAATTCCAGTCATTTGAAACAAAAGTAATAAGTGGTACAACGATACCCTAACTAGTAAAAAGTTACCATGATTGACTGTAACAAAGTGTCAAAAGCAATAAAACAGTTTCCTGAAGCTGAAGAAACCAATTCTGAAATTGTTGCTCATCAGAACAACTAATATCAGAACCTTCAACAAAGATGTCTTTTGAGTATGAAGTAATGAGATTAGATAAATTATTTTTCATAAATTGGAGAATCACCTGAAGTGCAAAAGTGTACAAATCATGTGACTCCATGCAAAATTATTATGTGGCAAGGAAAGTGTGTACCAGGAGAACATCAAGTAACAAATGTCATAGACACCAAGTGAAGAATGACAAACTTATAAAAAAATATTATATTCAAGGACTAAAACGAAGATGAAGACAGCTCATTTGAGCTGCTAATTTATTAGGCACGTGTTTCACTTATTTCTGCTATTAAGTTCTCTCTTGCTTTACAAATTGTTCTCGCCCCTTTTTTTTTGCTGACAATCGTTAACATGTACATTATGTTAACTGTAATCTAAACTACACTTTATAACAAAGTTTGAATCATCTACAACTACACCACATCTAGATAGATAGTCCGCAAGGCACCGTTCGGTGCGTGGTGGAGGATACACTGTACTACTACTTGTCATTTCATTTCCTATTCCTCTGGCAAATAGAGCGAAGGAAAAACGCCTATCTATATGCCTCCATATGAGTCCTAGTTTTCGTATCTTATCTTCGTGGTCCTTGCGTGCCATGTATATTGGCGGCAGCAGAATGATTCAGCAATCAGCTTCAAATGCCGGTTCACTAAATTTTCTCAGTAGTGTTCCTCGAAAAGAACGTCGCCTTCCCTCCAGGGATTCCCATTTGAGTTCCCGAAGCATCTCCGTAACACCTACATGTTGTTTGAACCTATCAGTAACAAATTCAGCAGCCCACCTCTGAACTGCTTCGATGTGGTACAGATCCCAGACACTCGAGTAGTATTCAAGAATAGGTCGCACCAGTGTCCTATATGCGGTCTATATGAACCACGCTTTCTTAAAATTCTCCCGATAAACCGAAGTCGACCATTCGCCTTCCCTTCCACAGTCCTCACATATTCTTTCCATTTCATATCGCTTTGTAGCGCTACGACCAGATGTGACTGTGTCACGTAATACAGGGTGATTCAAAAAGAATACCACAACTTTAAAAATGTGTATTTAATGAAAGAAACATAATATAACCTTCTGTTATACATCATTACAAAGAGTATTTGAAAAGGTTTTTTTCACTCAAAAACAAGTTCAGAGATGTTCAATATGGCCCCCTCCAGACACACGAGCAATATCAACCCGATACTCCAACTTGTTCCACACTCTCTGTAGCATATCAGGTGTAACAGTTTGGATAGCTGCTGTTATTTCTCGTTTCAAATCATCAATGGTGGCTGGGAGAGGTGGCCGAAGCACCATATCCTTAACATACCCCCATAAGAAAAAATCGCAGGGGGTAAGATCAGGGCTTCTTGGAGGCCAGTGATGAAGTGCTCTGTCACGGGCTGCCATCGCCTCGGGTAGTTGACGTTCAGGTTTCGTAACTAACCTTTTTCGTAGGACTCTCCATACAGTTGGTTGTGGAATTTGCAGCTCTCTGCTAGCTCTGCGAGTCGATTTTCCTGGGCTGCGAACAAATGCTTGCTGGATCCGTGCTACATTTTCATCACTCGTTCTCGGCCGTCCAGAACTTTTCCCTTTGCACAAACACCCATTCTCTGTAAACTGTTTTATACCAACGTTTAATACACCACCTATCAGGAGGTTTAACACCATACTGCGTTTGAAATGCACGCTGAACAACTGTCGTCGATTCACTTCTGCCGTACTCAATAACACAAAAAGCTTTCTGTTGAGCGGTCGCCATCTTAGCATCAACTGATGCTGACGCCTAGTCAACAGCGCCTCAAGCGAACAAATGTACAACTAAATGAAACTTTATAGCTCCCTTAATTCGCCGACAGATAGTGCTTAGCTCTGCCTTTTGTCGTTGCAGAGTTTTAAATTCCTAAATTTGTGGTATTCTTTTTGAATCACCCTGTACACTACTAATGCTGTATCCGAGCATTAGAGGTTTGTTTTTCCAATTCATTCCGCATTAACTTACATTTTCCCACATTTAGAAAAGATATCTGAATGGTGCGAAAATTGGCAGTTGACTCTAAATAACGAAAAGTGTGAGGTCATCCACATGAGTGCTAAAAGGAATTCGTTAAACTCCAGTTATACGATAAATCAGTCTAATCTAAAGACCGTAAATTCAACTAAATACGTAGGTACTACAATTACGAACAACTTAAATTGGAAGGAAAACATACAAAATGTTGTGCGGAAGGCTAACCAAAGACTGTTTTATTGGCACTTAGAAAATGTAACAGACCTACTAAGGAGACTGCCTACACTACGCTTGTCCGTACTCTTTTAGAGTACTGCAGCGCGGTGTGGGATCCTTACTAGATCGGATTGACGGAGCGCATCGAAAAAGTTCAAAGAAGGCAGCACGTTTTGTATTACCGTGAAATATGGGCGAGAGTGTCACTGAAATGGTAAAGGATTTGCGCAGGACACACCAAAAGAAAGGCGGCTTTCGTTGCGACGGAACCTTTCACGAAATTCCAATCATCTACTTTCTCCTCCAAACGCGAAAATATTTTGTTGACACCTATATAGGAAGAAACGATCACCATGATAAAATAAGGGAAATCAGAGCTCGTACGGATAGATATATGTGTTCGTTCTTTCCGCGCGCTATACGAGATTGGAATAATAAAGAATTGTGAAGGTGTTTCGAGGAACCCTCTGCCAGGCACTTAAAATGTGGTTGCAGAGTATCCATGTAGATGTAGATGTAGACTAGGGATAGTGCCGCTCTATTATACAACTAATGTCCTACGACAACGTTGAGAAACTAGCGTCTACACCACATGGGGCAAGACTTGCACACTGCCTGCACACGAGTACCATCTAACAGGTCACACCAAATGGTAACAGGCACATTATTGTCTCAGTAATGCTGCGCCACGTGTTTTTTGCTCATTTTTGTTGGCTTTGTTATTAAAATACTACTATTCGGTTTTCTTATTTTCTGTAATAACACAATATTTCAAACCAATGCATATCTTACGAATAAAAATGACTTAAAAATATTTAAAAACGAAACATATTAGCACTGCTGCTATGAATAATTGATATTTCGTTTTTTACCGGGTTATTAGCAGAAAATGAAAGCATCTGTTGTAATCGAGATCAAACAAATGTCGAAAAATACCAACAACTCAGAACTAGATTATCGGTATCGGTTTTAACCGATCGGTGTCTCCCACCCCTAGTGTCGATCCTTCATACTCTTGGAAGTGCATGAAATATATTGTTTATATTCTACCAGCTTCTGTCATTTCATTCATGAATATTTAACTATTTACGTTTAGTTTGCGATCATTCACTTCTCCTGATATTTCAGTAACTCTTGGAAAGCAGAAATATACTAATTAATAAATTACATAGAAAAGAATTAAAAACGAACATAGTACGTCGCACACAACATGCTTTCTCACCGCTAGGTGCGCTAATGTCGTTCCAACCACTAGGCAGTGAGTGTCGCCAGTGAGACTGTGATGTAGCTTTGATTCTAATCATCTACTATCTGCTTCTGTTTTATGTTATTATGTTATTATGCTTCAGTCTTAAAGTCATTAATACACTATGTTTTTATAAATCTGTGAAGCTGTGGAAGTTCAGATACAGTTTTACTTTGGGACTTTTTCGAAAAGACATCTGAAGTTTCATATCAGCGCACACTCCTCTGCAGAGTGAAAATCTCATTCTGGTAAACACACCTATCCGCAAATTTGTGGTCGGTCAAAAATTGCACTGAAATTATTTAATGTACAACAATAATTTCTTGTTTAATGATGTTGTACTGTTCTTCAGTTATTTTTGCCATGTCTTTCCCTAGAATATGAACAAAAATTTGTTCGGAATGGCTCTCACGATTTGATTAAAACTAAAAAGCATGCCTTAAATAGAAATAATTACAAAACGCAGATTTAATTTTTGAACAAGTTTTTCAATTGAAGTTATGTGCGTATTTTTTGACGTGGAAACGTCTATTTGCTCCATGGTCGAACTATTTTGTGTGACAAAAGACGGTCGGATTTGAATCGCTAATAACTGTCAGACTAATCATGCGTAAACAATGGCTGAATCAACAACAGACACAATGTCTGTACTCGTTTGTCGCGCAGTATTTGTTTTGGCTGTGACGTAGTCGTAATAGTGTACGCGCATGTGCGGGATTGTTACGAAATAGCTCTGTGTAATGTTATAAAAAGGTGTAGCGTGGAAACGATTTTAGCTAGGACATTGAATCGGGATTATTACGAATAGCTTGCGGAGCACGACTAGGACTGAAAGTAAGACAATAAAAATGTTCGTCGGAATATAAGAGAAAACCGGCATTAAATTGAAATCCGCAAAATAATGGAAGATGTCGTATTCTGTGACTCGTAAATATGCTCGAATTATAGAAAACGCGAGCCAACGGAAATATAGTGTCAAAAGAAATCCAAAAAGCCTCAAAAATCCAGCGACGAGTGAAAGCGAGTGCTACGACAAGGTCGAAAAGGAAATGAACGTAGGTGACCCATCGGCTATACAGCGGTTGGCGACAGTCCAAACGTTTGCGGGTTATGTGCAGACATCGTTGGAAGGCAATACAGAAAACAGTGACAAAACAGACATAGATGGCAATGTGACAGAGCCAGAGAATTATGTATATCGACCATCAAGTGTAATCCTATTGCCCACCGACTCTGACATGGCGAACATTAATGCGCGTACATCGATTGAGCGTGCTTCGGTACATTCAGTGTTACAGTTGCGTAAGAACGGGTGGGAACGGCATTCCCAGAGATGTTTATGCCAGACAACGTCTATATAAATTTTATTGCCCACAACATTCATAAAATTCCCTGGGTGCAACGAGATGTCTGTTTTCCCACGACTACAGTCTACAGCTACACTAGAGCGAGACTAGTATTACAACTATTAACTCAATTTTCGTTTCACGACTTATAGATGGCACTGATACATGGAAAAGAATCTAGTTCTAAGAAAGTAGACGGCTTCTAGAAAAAAAATGTAACTGTCTGATTCGTATGTTGGTAATGTTACCGGCAGCAAATGGAATTAGTTTAATCCAAAGCCTATCTGAACTCTTGGCTGCGGCAGGATGCAGATCAGCAAGTGGAACAGCTTGCAGAAAGCAAGAGGCTTATGCAGAGGTTCCTGAATGTCGTACTCTATGGAAACATCTGTGTTAAAAGGTGAGTGGCTATGAATATTTTATTCCAGCTAAAGCGCGGGTAAAATGTGCTGATGCTATTGATAATTTAATTACACATTAAAGCGAAAAACTTGTTATGATTTTATCGCAACGTTTTCACAAAGAATGTACGGTTTGCACCCAGAATGCTCACACAGAAGTTTTTATTCATTTTGGAATAAAAGACCGCGGTTGGTTTGGTCGTAACAGCGTCTTTCTGGGATGAAAGAAATAAAAATTTCGCAAAGTTTCATTTTTATTTGTTATTGTACATGTTTGCTACTATCTCTGATCTTAACTCTAAAGTTTAAGCATAAATTTAATTACTTTATGTCTTTCATATACCCTATTTAATATAGCACGAATATCTGAAAAAAATGCCTGCTAGTATATCTACAAATAGCCGTGGTGCCGTGTGATGATGTGATAAGCGAATGAGATCAGCAGTTGTTCAAGCGCCTGTTTGAAACGAACGCCAAGTAAAATATTTCGTTCATGACCGTAGTGTGAGTTAGTAGTCACGTTTAAATTAAAATAACTGCGAGACAGTATCGGAATATTTGATTTGACCTTAATGAATGACGTCACGTGATGGTCGTTGTACATGTATGGTAACAGAACTTGGAATAATAATGTATTGGTGTTTTATGGTTTCGTAACTGGGCACAGTTGGACAGATCCAAAGACGAATTTAAAATCTGGCTCATTTGCTTGGTTCTGATATCGAGTGATACATCTAAGCGCTTTCATGTCGATTTTTGTGAAGTATGTTTTAAAATTGCAGCACTAACAAACACATTGTTAGGCAAAGTAAAATAATTGTTCATGAGTATAATAACATTCCTAACCGTGGCTGGGATTGGTCTCTTTTATTTTCGTACATCCATGTTTTACAAGAAGGCAGACATCCATATCGCTAAGTTATGGCCTCTGTTTCCATATCAAAATGTGATAAAGATAGCGATCACTTAAATATGTCTTTAGCTCTTAAGGAGCTGTTGTAGAATCACAGAATTGATGTTCGCGTGTCACTTATCGATGTCAGTTCATTTAAGTGGGTGCCACTTGGTTAGAACTTGGCAGCACCGTTACATGCAGCTCTACAGCTTTTTTTGTTTTTCCAAATGTTTTCTTCTGCTCTTTGCTATACTTGTAATTAGTTTTGGTTAACTAGTAACTTTATCATCATCACGTTTATCTTGCATACTCATTTTTTATGTTACATAGTCCTGCGTACTCATTTCTTATACTATACAATTTGAAGGACTACGAATTTCTGAGTAATACGGTACCTTAAAGACACAAATTTGCTAATGAATTAATTAGTGAGGTCGAGATTGTGTGATTTCACATTCATAAAATACTTGCAGGAGAAATAACGACATACCTAATGTAGCATACAGTTCAGGCATTTAACTAACACCATAAGTTTCAAAAAGTTAGAACCAAAATGTATGTATTACTTACAATGCCCAGAACAGATGAATATAATTATCGCACAACAAATTTTTCGTAGTTAAACCTGTCGCATCGGAAAGAGAAAGAAATGAGGAGAAAATGTGATGAAAATTATAGGTCTGGTTTCTCTGTTACTGACGGTTGTTTCTGTGTTTTCTGACACTAATTTTCCGCTTGCTTATTTTGATAATGTCCTTTTTTTATCCCATTTCTACCCACTATTTTCTACTTATTTTGCTACTTTTGTAAATGTAATGCAACCCATTCTCCTCAAAATGGCTCTGAGCACTGTGGGACTTAACAGCTGAGATCATCAGTTCCCTAGATCTTACTACTACTTAAACATAACTAACCTAAGGACACCACACACATCAATGACCGAGGCAGGATATGAACCTGCGACCGCAGCGGTCGCGCGGTTCCAGACTGAAGTGCCTAGAACCACTCGGCCACTCCGGCTGGCTCATTCTCCTCACCTTTATCTTCTGCGAAAGGCAAAACTGATTACAAACAATGTATTTACTGGTAAATTATCTTCTAAAAAATGTTAAAGAAATATGGAGCTTGCTTTTGATTCTCGGCAATCCAGCAGCCAGAAAACGAAGCATCTAGATTGCTGAAGACAGTACTTCGTGAACATTATCGCGTATATCCTCCAAACTCTTCAAAAAATATTTTAGACAAAGTAATAACACGAAATACGGAAAAACGTTAACATTCCGTAGTCCATAGTGTCAAGAGACATTGTTGTGTTAGTATTTCCTTGATCTATAATCTGAGCAAAATATTCAGTAGGGCATGTGCACTTCTCCGCGTAAGTTTTTACAGAAAAATCTAGTATAAGTTACCTTTCAATGTAACGGATTATATGACGGACAGTTTGGCTTTTAGAAAGGTAAAGGCACCACAAATGCAGTTGCGATTAAAACCAAAACCAAGACTGCAGAAAAATCAAGACACGTTCGTCGGATATGTCGACCTAGAAAGAGTGTTTGACAATGTAAAATTCTAGAAATAAGAACCAAGAGGGGACAGTAAGAGCGGAAAACCAAAAACGAAGTTCTTGGATTAAAAGGGATGTATGACAGGGATGTGGTCTTTGGCTCCTGCTGTTCAATCTGTACACCGAAGATGCAAAGGTTGAGGAGTGGAGTGAAATTCAAATATAGGCTGAAATGATGTCAATGACACGATTCACTGATGACTTTGATATCCTCAATGAAAGTGAAGCAGAAGTACAGGAGCTGTTGAAAGGAATGAACAGTCTGATGAGTACATAATATGGATTTAAAGTGAAGTGGAGCAAGACGAAACTGATGAATAGTGATAAACTCAGAATCAAAATTGGTGACACAAAGCAGTCATAGATAAAGAATTCTGCTACCTTGCAAGCAAAATAACGCATAGGAGATCTTCTCTGCACTCTTCAGGAACAGAACAAACTAAACAAAAATTCAAAATCCTTTAAAACGAGATGCAGCTTCAACATGCGACAAGAGGTCTCCAGTAAAGAGATAAAGTTGTCAGGCGTTGGCTGCTACAGGCTGTCTGTACAGGTGGTATGGGAAATAGCCTTTAAATTCGCAGAAAAAATTAACATTCGTCACACATTTTCTACTGAAGAACGTTTGCAATTTTCCAAATAAAATTATATATATATATATCACATGAGGAGTATTTTATTTTATTTTTTTAAATATAGTCTACACCAGTTGAAAATGTTAAAATTTTTACGTGCATTACTTGATGATCTAATAAAATCGGTAATTTTTTTTATATAAAAGGATGTGGATTGTTGTGTTATAAAGGTTAAATTACGCGTTTGTATTGGTAGCACTGTCAAAAACAGTATCGTATCGTTTCATAGTATAAACACACGTTGTATGTCGAAGTGCTAACTTTTTTCTGAAGAAAAATGATGAATAGATTGGTACATGTCTCAAAAAGTGAAGTATTTTTAAGTGTTTTTAAGAAACGTAGATTTCATGTTAATAGATTTTCGAATAAAGGGAAACATTGTGTACAACATGTGCCATGTAAAGTTACAGACAATGAAATACAGGCAAACTCATCAGTATCTGGAGAAACGCCCATTAGTGCTTCGAAGATTAAAAGGAAATGTTGAGATACATAGTTTTCTCAAAATGAAAGTAATGTAAATGGTAGTTTAGGTTATATTCTGATAGATTTACACATCCTAACAAGGGTGTTAGGTGAATGTGTGAGTTGTAAAATATGTGGAGGACCAATTAGTTTACATGAAGACAGTGAGGTATCAAATTGATAAGCCAGGAAACTTATCATTAATTGTGCCAGTTGTAAATATACTCATTCAATTTGGAATCCTAAGTATGAAGATAATTATTTTGAAGTAAATGTTAGGTGGTTTATTGGATTGAGAGCTATTGGTAAAGGAGACCCTGCGGCAGAAACAATGTGTGCCGTGATGAGTATGCCACGCTCACTTTGTAAAATCGACAAGCATGTAGGCTTTATTGGAGCTGCTATGGAATTTGCTGCATGTGAGTCAATGAAGGGTGCTGCAAACGAAGCTGTTGAAATAAATGATGGTATGACTAACATACCAGCAGCTTTTGATGGCACTTGGCAGAAGCGCGGCTACAGTACTAAGAATTCTGTTCTACGGTGACCAGTGTGGATACTAGAAAGGTAATAGATTTCCAGATTTTAACCAAACATTGTTATAACATTCCATCCCAGCAGCAGTTTTCGATATCATAAAACCTATTTACAGGGATCTGGCAAATCATGAATTACTGAAGAAGTGTCTGCATGGTCAGACTCGAAATCCCAATGAGTCGTTCAATAATCTTATATGGACTCTCTTACCAAAAAATGTTTTTGTTGGAGTGAAGACACTAAAGTGGGGGGTCAGTGATGCTGTTATTGCTTTTGATGATTAAAACAATGGTAGAGTGAAAGTGCTACAGCATATGGGGATTAATCCTGGAGCAAACTGCATCAGAGAACTTGAACGGATGGACAAGTTTCGCATTGATAAAGCAGAGTATGCAACAGAGTTGGTCACTAAGGAGTCCAGAAAGAAGAGAAGAAGAAAAAACTTGGAAAACAAGAGGATGATATACAGTATGGTGCAGGGTGCTTCTGAGTGACTAAAAATAAAAAATTTAAGCATGTATTAAGTGAGTTACAGACTTTTGAAGCTTTAGAAGCCGTTCCTGAAAATTTACATTTTCTGTTGTATTTTTCTCTGTCTCAGAAACCACTTCGATTAGAGTATTCAAATTTTCAGGGAGTAATAACATACTTATCCTAACTCTACTGAACTAAAAGAAGAATAATGCTATTTATAATTAAAATTATTTAGGATAACGTACAAAAAAAGTACACAAAATTTTAACTGTGTAATAAAAAAATTGTATTTCCGAAAGCAGTGGCTGAAATTATTGTAGTTCAGTAGACTCAGAACATACAGTTTACCGTCACGTAAAAGTTTCATGTCAGTGGGTACAGTGGTTCCTGAAATACAGGGAAGCCAATTCACTAAATTTAATATTGTCGTGATAGGGCTTTCCAACTCCCTTAATAACATTATCTGTTATGCCAATTTTCTGCGTATCTTCAGTAAAAATTTGATATTATACTTTACTATTTGATTTACGTAGGGGCCTAGTCTACTGCAGTATCCTACGGGTTTGAGGAATGCCGATAGCCGCACACGGTTCACTGTTTAATTTACATCTTTTGCCGAGGCACAGTAGACCTGTGAAAATTAAGTGGAATAAACTAGAGATAATCATGTACGAGTTAAAAATAATAAGACTGCTGTCGATTGGCCATAGTGAAATTTACAGTTATTACAACTGATTACCAATCCGCCATTCCTCCCTTCTTTTCTGTAAGTTGCTTGTAGCAGCGTTGTGTCTATTTGCACCTAATTACATTTTTTATTATGTCACCCTGTTTGCCTGAATATTCACATCTAAAAAACAGCGGTAGTGGCCGTTTGGAAAAATGGTTCAAATGGCTTTGAGGTCATCAGTACCCTAGAACTTAGAACTACTTAAACCTAACTAATCTAAGGACATCACACACATCCATGCCCGAGGCAGGATACCAAACTGCGACCGTAGCGGTCGCGCGGCTCCAGACTGTAGCGCCTAGAACCGCTCGGCCACCTCGGCCGGCGGCTGTTTGGACTAGCGGTTATAGCAACCACATTAGTTCGCGTGATGTAAAAATTAAAATAATATCATCTTTGGCTCAGAAGTAGGTAGGCGGAGTTATGTAGTGGAATGGTTATATCGCTGTGCCATCCAAGTCCCGACGCTTGTTGTAACAAGCTTTGACCTACACACTAGCAAAGTCGCGAAAGATTGGAGCGCTGGACTCTGTGCTTGGGTACAGAGCTTATAACAATACATGCTTGTATGGTCGGTGTTTGCACCTTCGTTTATCATTGTTACATGAGGATTATGCAGTGGTGCGAAGCATGTTTCTATGCTTATTGTTTCGTCTCTTAACGCCGGTGACATTATTAAAACTCACATAGATTTTCAAACTAAAACGAGCTCAACAACCCTCTGATAATCTCCCCAGCTTTAGGAGATGGAATGTCAGGTGTAGACAACGGGCTATTATTACCCATGTAACAAAGACCAACAAGGATTTGTTTATATGCAATGCGCAACAAAATCAAAGGATCAATGGTTTAGAATCCCGTGACTGTCTCCCATTGCGTCGCATAACTCTGAAATTTCGCTCAAAGGGGCCTACAGCCTTCTCCTGTAATGGTGCAAATGCGTGACGCCCTGCATCACTCTTGCAAGTTACTGACACATGCGAAGAAAAGACCACAGCTCGGAAGTTCACCTGAGCTGCAAGATGGTTTAATGACGTCACATTGGCACCAAATTTCATCAAAATTCTATCAAACGCCACCGTGGACGCGTCACACTATGAAAAGGTCGTCACAGCCATTCTTACCCGCATTTCACCCCTTTTTTTGACAATCTACATCTACGTCTACATTATTACTCAGCAATTCACATCTAAGTGCTTGGCAGAGGGTTCTTCGAACCACAATCATATTATCTCTCTACCATTCCACTCCCGAACAGCGCGCGTGAGAAACGAACACCTAAACCTTTCTGTTCCAGCTCTGATTTCTCTTATTTTATTTTGATGATCATTCCTACCTATGTAGGTTGGGCTCAACAAAATATTTTCGCACTCGGAAGAGAAAGTTGGTGACTGAAATTTCGTAAATAGATCTCGCCGCGACGAAAAACGTCTTTGCTTTAATTACTTCCATCCCAACTCGCGTATCATATCTGCCACACTCTCTCCCGTATTACGTGATAATACAAAACGAGCTGCCCTTTTCTGCACCCTTTCGATGTCCTCCGTCAATCGCACCTGGTAAGGATCCCACACCGCGCAGCAATATTCTAACAGAGGACGAACGAGTGTAGTGTAAGCTGTCTCTTTAGAGGACTTGTTGCATCTTCTAAGTGTCCTGCCAATGAAACGCAACCTTTGGCTCGCCTTCCCCACAATATTATCTATGCGGTTTTTTCAACTGAAGTTGTTCGTAATTTTAACACCCAGGTACTTAGTTGAATTGACAGCCTTGAGAATTGTACTATTTATCGAGTAATCGAATTCCAACGGAATTCTTTTGGAACTCACACTTTTCGTAATTTAGCGTCAACTGCCACCTGCCACACCATACAGCAATCTTTTCTAAATCGCTTTGCAACTGATACTGGTCTTCGGATGACCTTACTAGACGGTAAATTACAGCATCATCTGCGAACAACCTAAGAGAATTGCTCAGATTGTCATCCAGGTCATTTATATAGATCAGGAACAGCAGAGGTCCCAGGACGCTTCCCTGGGGAACACCTGGTATCACTTCAGTTTTACTTGATGATTTGCCGTCTATTACTACGAACTGCGACCTTCCTGACAGGAAATCACGAATCCAGTCGCACAATTGAGACGATACCCCATAGGCCCGCAGCTTGATTAGAAGTCGCTTGTGAGGAACGGTGTCAAAAGCTTTCCGGAAATCTAGAAATAATGAATCAACTTGAGATCTCCTGTCGATAGCTGCCATTACTTCGTGCGAATAAAGAGCTAGCGGCGTTGCACAAGAAAGATGTTTTCTGAAACCATGCTGATTACGTATCAATAGATCGTTCCCTTCGAGGTGATTCACAATGTTTGAATACAGAATAGGCTCCAAAACCCTACTGCAAACCGACGTCAATGATATAGGTCTGTAGTTCGATGGATTACTCCTACTACCCTTCTTAAACACTGGTGCGACCTGCGCAATTTTCCAATCTGTAGGTTCAAAAAATGTTTCAAATGGCTCTGAGCACTATGGGACTTAACATCTGTGGTCATCAGTCCCCTAGAACTTAGAACTACTTAAACCTAACTAACCTAAGGACATCACACACATCCATGCCCGAGGCAGGATTCGAACCTGCGACCGTAGCAGCAGCGCGGTTCCGGACTGAGCGCCTAGAACCGCTAGACCACCGCGGCCGGCAATCTGTAGGTACAGATCCATCGGTGAGCGAGCGGTTGCATATGATTGATAAGTAGGGAGGTATTGTATCAGCTTAATCTGAAAGGAACCTAATCGGTATACAATATGGACCTGAAGACTTGCTCGTATCAAGCGATTTGAGTTGCTTCGCAACCCCTAAGGTATCTAGTTCTAAGAAACTCATGCTAGCAGCTGTTCGTGTTTCAAATTCTGGAATATTCCATTCGTCTTCCCTGGTGAAGGAATTTCGGAAAACTGCGTTCAATAACTCCGCTTTAGCGGCACAGTCGTCGGTAACAGTACCATCGGCACTGCGCAGCGAAGGTATTGCCGCTTGTGTACTTTACATACGACCAGAATTTCTTCGGTTTTTTTACCAAAATTCGAGGCACTGTTTCATTGTGGAACCTATTAAAGGCATCCCGCATTGAAGTCCGAGCCAAATTTCGCGCGTCTGTAAATTTTAGCCAATCTTCGGGATTTCGCGTTCTTCTGAACTTCGCATGCTTTTTCCGTTGCGTCTGCAACAGCGTTCGGACCTGTTTGTGTACCATGGGTGATCAGTTCCATCTCTTACCAATTTATGAGGTATGAATCTCTCAATTGCTGTTGCTACTATATCTTTGAATTTGAGTCACATCGCGTCTACATTTGCATAGTCAGTTCGGAAGGAATGGAGATTGTCTGTTAGGAAGGCTTCTAGTGACACTTTATCCACTTTTTTATATAAAATTATTTTGCGTTTGTTTCTGGTGGATTTGGAAGAAACGGTATTGAGCCTAGCTACAACGACCTTGTGATCGCTAATGCCTGTATCAGTCATGATGCTCTCTATTAGCTCTGGATTGTTTGTGGCTAAGAGGTCAAGTGTGTTTTCGCAACCATTTACAATTCGCGTGGGTTCGTGGACTAATTGCTCGAAATAATTTTCGGAGAAAGCATTTAGCACAATCTCGGAAGATATTTTCTGCCTGCCACCGGTTTTGAACAAGTATTTTTGCCAACATATCGAGGGAAGGTTGAAGTCCCCACCAACTATAACCGTATGAGTGGGGTATTTATTTGTTACGAGACTCAAATTTTCTCTGAACTGTGTTCGATGGTGGTCACAACCGCGACATGCAGCGTTGAAATCATGCGGTTTTCTTGTAGGTGACCGAGAAAAAGGTTTCGGACACACGCTGCTCAGAGCTGACACGAAAAGGCCTCAGGGAGGTGGCACGCCGGCCGGTGTAGCCGAGCTGTTCTAGGCACCACCGCTACTGTTGCAGGTTTGAATCCTGCCTCGAGCATGGATGTGTGCGATGTCCTTAGGTTAGATAGGCTTAAGTAGTTCTAAGTCTAGGGGACTGATGACCTCAGATTTTAAGTCCCATAGTGCTCTGAGCCATTTGAACCATTTTTGGAGGTGGCATAAGCGGCAGCAGTGAAACTATCCTTTTCCCTGGGGCATTGATTCCTACAGAGTTTGCAGAGCGATGAGCAAAAGGACGATGTTGTCGACGCCCTTTGAATCTGCTGACACCCTCGGACATTTCAATATTTCTCTAAGGACAATGTGGGGCTGCCTTCCCACTGAACCCCTTTAGAGTGCAGCGCAACCGCCAATTTTGGCCTCTTGTACAGGTAGGAACCAATACGGACTGTCCAAAACCATTCAGTGAAGTTTGAACGTGATCGAATGTTTCAAAGGGTACTTATGCTTTTTCAAACCTCCAGTTTTCCACCCACTTGTGGCCTGATCACGTGAGAGTCCAACATTAACACGTGCGTCAATAAAACTGCAGCGGGTACTCGTGTTCGACAAGACCCTCAGTGCCACTCATACACGTTTCTTGAGCACATTGAAAATGTACCCTGAGAAATTCAGACAGCAAAGCGCTTGAGGATTAGGCGACTCCTTTCGACATCTTTCGACGTTCCTTGTGTTGGGTTTGCCTACCTTCAGCCGCTAGCACAGCTGTCAGGCTGACAGCTGGTGTCAAGGTTTCTGACCGGCACATTCCTAATGTGCTGAACAGAGATTCGTGCATGGCACGGAGGTTGTCGCCGAACTTAGAGGGACCGTTTGCCGTTTTAGGATGTCAAATTAAACACCTTTCAGCCGCCAAGTTTCAACCTTATTTTAGTAGGCAACCGGATTCACCGCTTTGTTGCGCCATCTTCAGGCCCCTGACCGACGTGTAGGAATAATCTACCTCGCTTGTGATCGAAGCAGGGGCCAGCAATACTGGTATTGGTAGAGACCTACTTGCTACAGTGACCACTTCAAATATTACCCGCCAAGTCGGTAGATTATTCCTACACGTCGGTCAGGGGTCTGAAGATGGCGTAATAAAGCGCTGGAGCTGGTTGCCTAATAAAATGAGGTTGAAAATTGGCTACGGCCTTGCCGCAGTGGATACACCGTTTCCCGTGAGATAACCGAAGTTAAGCGCTTCCGGGCGTGGTCGGCTCTTTGATGGGTGACCATCCAGGCCGCCATGCGCTGTTGCCATTTTTCGGGGTGCACTCAGCCTCGTGATGCCAATTGAGGAGTTACTCGACCGAATAGTAGCGGCTTCGGTCGAGAACACCATCTTACGACTGGGAGAGCGGTGTGCTGACCTCCTATGCGCATCCTCCATCGAGGATGACACGGTGGTCGGATGGTTCCGGTAGGCCACTCGTGGCCTGAAGACGGAAAAATTGGCTGCTGAAAGGTGTTTAATTGGACATCCTCTATCGAACAGCAGAGTCCCTCGACCATCGCTAAAAAGATGGACATGCAGAAACTTTGTCGTTTTATTTACGCACATGGTTATACGCACTCCCGCGTGATCGCACCACAGGAGGGCGGAAAACAGGCGGATTGAAAACGCATGAAGTACCCTTTGCAGCTTTGGGTCCCATTCAGATTTCGTTGAATTGTTTTGAACGGTCTCTAGTGGCTCCACCCTGTACATGAGAGTAAAAATTGTGGTCGCGCTTCACTGTAGAGCGGTGCCATCACGTTCAGTGGTAATCCATCCCCTCAATATCCTTAAAGAAAATTCGAAGCATCCGAGGGTGTCATCAGAGTCAAATGGCATCAACAACATTTCCCCTGTTGCTCATCGCAATGTGCACTGTCGTTTTCGATCGCGGAATGTGTGGGAATCAATGCCCCTGGGAAAGGGGTGGTTTCAATTACTTCCTTTATGCTGCCTCCAAGAGACCTTTTCGTGTCGATTCTGAACGGCGGTGTTTCCTGGGAAAAAAAAACAAAAACAAAAAAAAACCGAGTGATTTCAGAGCTAGGTGTCGTGGTTCTGATTACCATCACATGACGTCAAAAGAATGGGTGAAATGTAGGTAAAGGGGGCTTTGATGACCTTCTCCTCGTGTGACACGTGGGCAGAACTGTGGTGAAATTCGGTGTCAACGTGACATCATTAACCCACCTTACAGCTCACATGAACTTCTGAGCTGTGGCCGTTTTTACGTATGAGGTGACAGTTTGCTGTTTGAAGTGTTGCCGAGCCCGAGGGTAACGTCGCAGAGCGTCACGGTTGTGCGCCATTACAGAGAAAGTTTTTAGGCACCTCTGAGCCAGATTTCAAACGTATGCGGCGCAATGGGAGACAGTTAGGGGGTTTCGATGAAGCGACCCTTTCATTCTGTTGCTCAGTACAGATGCGTGTGTCTAAGCACAAAGAAAGCTGACAACCTCTATATAATAAATGAACAAGCTGAATTCTCAAAAACCTGAAACGCTGTTACACAGTTATTACTTACAAAAATACACATGTTCATTATCATTATATACGAGTGTTTTACTGATTTCAGGATGTTACATGAAATGGTATTCGAAACAGGAGAACACATATGTACGTATTTCAAGGTGCGTCAGTTTATTGTAGAGACGTTGCTTGGTAGCGT
This sequence comes from Schistocerca americana, assembly GCF_021461395.2. NCBI lineage: Eukaryota > Metazoa > Arthropoda > Insecta > Orthoptera > Acrididae > Schistocerca > Schistocerca americana. The sequence continues at coordinate 1,160,394,389 of NC_060119.1, read as the reverse complement.
GCATAACGCATAAAATTTCTAGTTTCGTTCTAATCGTGTTGTCTCGCGTGTCAGTCAAGTTTTGTAGTTTCTAACTTTGCAGTCTCCGGTGTGTTAAAGAAAGTCATTTCATAATAAACTGAGGTGACAGAAGTCAAGGGATACCGATACGCACTTATTGTAATGGGACATCCTCATCTAGCATTACTTTTCCTCAACAGTAGTTGCCGATACAAAGATTAGTATTATCAGGTATTATCAGGTCAGTATTATCTCAGCTGCTTTTCTGAAAACTTTCGTATAATTTTATTCACAGTATGTTATATTTCAAGCTAAAGTTAATGAAAAGGAATTATATTACTTTGGTTGTTATAATCGAAAAGTACTAGTTCTCAATGTACAGTTAAATTTGTTTTTTAGAAACATTTGAAGTTTCGACTTATTTGGCACACTTAAAATTTCTATTATTAATTACACAATCTAGCACTGTTTATTATGTTTATTTCTGGATTAATTTTTGAAGTAATAATCGAAACTATTGGAAATTCATTTGTCAAGAAAAACTGTAAATCCTTTGGAAAATTATTATTCCGCTGAGTGAGAGAGTACTAATATTTTGTGTGAACAATGTAATTTCTGATTTGTTAATGTGAAAACTCAAAGGACTGTATGATATACTAAAATGTGACAAAACATATTAACGTAACAACAAAAATTCTGCAGCAACAATCTTCAAATGTATTTAGATCAATTCAACCATGAAGACCTAAAATGTGAGAATTTCAGCTTCAAGAATCAGACCCCTAGACAAGAAGAACTGGAGCCAACTCTACGTGAAGAGATAAGTAAACGAGAAAGTTTATTGTAATCGTCGCTCCTCTCAAATTTTCATGAAAGACTAATGTAGACAACAACTGCAAGTAGGATGGATGGGATAGATTACAGTATACAGATGGCTATAGTATGGCGTGCACAAGGTATGAAATGGCACTGGATCGGCAGAGCTGTCGTTCTTGTGAAAAGGTTTCCGACGTGGTTATGGCTGCACGACGGGAACTAACAGACTTTGAACGCGGAGTGGTAATCGGAGCTAGACGCATGCCTATTCCATCGAAATCGTTAGGGAATTGAATATTCCGAGACCCGCAGAGTCACATTGTGCTGAGAATACCATTTTCAGGCATTACCCCTCACCACGGACAATGCAGTGGCCGACGGGCTTCACTTAAGGACCGAGACAGCGACGTTTGTTTAGAGTTGTCAGTGATAACAGACAAGCAATACTGCTTGAAATAACGGCAGAAATCACTGCGGAACGTACCACGAACGTATGCGTTAGGTCAGTGTGGCGAGATTTGGCGTTAATGTGCTACGTCAGCAGAGGAGGACACGAGTGCCTTTGATAACAGCACGACACCGCCAGCAGCGCCTCTCCTGGGTTCCTTACCATATCGGTTGGACCCCAGACGACTGGAAAACCATGGAATGGTCAGGTGAGTCCCGGTATCAGTTGGTAAGACCCGATGGTAGGGTTCGAGTGTGGCGCGGAAACCACTACGCCATGGGCCCAATTTGTCAGCAAGACTGTGCAAGCTTGTGGTGGCTCTTTATTCGTGTGGGTTATGGACTGGACTGGGTTCTCTGGACCAAGTGAAAAGATGACTGACTCGAAACGGTTATGTTCGGCTACTCGGAGATCATTTGCAAGCATTCGTGGATCTCATGTTCCCAAAGAAGGATGGAATTTTTATGGGTGGCAATGCACTGTGTCACCGGACATCAACTGTCCGCAATTTGTTTGAAGAACATTCTGGATACTTCGAGGGAATGATTTGGTCACCCAGATCGTTCGACATGAATTACATCGAATATTTATGGGAGAATGTCGAAAGGTTTGTTCTATTACAAAGTTCTGCACCGGCAAGACTTATACAGTTACGAACGGCTATAGCGGCAGCATGGCCCAATATTTCTGCAGGAGACTTCCAACGACTTGCTGAGTCTATGCGACGTCGAGTTGGGTGCACTACGCCGTGTAAAATGAGCTCCTACGTGATATTAGGATTTATGCCATGATTTTTGTCACCTCATTGTATTGTTAGCATTTGCAGCTATTCTTCCACAGTTGCAACTTACATTACGTTTATCGTGCAGATAAGATAAATTCCGTCTTTTGCAACTGGGTATTTTGTTCTGTTTAAGAAACGTTGAGTTACAAAGTACGGAATTTTTGATGCCTTCTGGCAGAGTAAAAGTGTGTGCCGGACCAAGAATCGAGCAAGGGACCTTTGCCTTTCGCGGGCAAGTGCTCCTATTCTGGAAACATTCCCAGGCTGTGGCTAAGGCATGTCTCCACAATAATCCTTTCTTCCAGGAGTGGTAGCTCTGCAAAGTTCGCAGGAGGGCTTCTTAGAAGCTTGGAAGGCAGGAGACGAGGTATTGGCAGAAGTAAAGCTGTGAGGACGGGGCGTGAGTCTTGCTTGGGTAGCTCAGTTGGTGCCGGCACGGTAGCTCAGCGTGTTCGGTCGAAGGGTTAGCTGTCCTCTGCAATAAAAGAAAATGAGTAGATGGATCATCGATCAACTTAAACGGGTGTCTTGGACGTCCGCACCGAACAAATGCAACGTACAATATCGAAAAAAAAGGCCCGCGAAAGGAAAAGGTCCGGAGTTCGAGTCGCAGTCCGGCACATAGTTTCAATCTGCCAGGAAGTTTCATATCGGGGCACACTCCGCTGCAGAGTGAAAATCTCATTATGAAATTTTTATTATTTACACGATAAACACAAAATGATTTCATTATCATTACTGCGATTATTTATTCAGAACTGACCTGCATCCACGTCCAGTATAAATGCTTCATTAATTCACCGCTTAAAGATCGCTTAAAGAATCGAACTCAGGAGTACAGAACTGCTTCAAACATTATTCCTGCATCTCAGTGTTTATAACACCCTTCATCCCGAAATACGTGTCGTACAGTGATATAATTTTACAGGTGCATTCAGTGGTATATGTGGATACTCTCTGCAAAATGTCGTTGCGAATACAGTTAGTAATAAAGAATTAATAAAGTAAAGCGTCATGCCTGGACCTTATTGCATGAGCAGACGAAATGTAGTAAGCGATAAACTTTTTTCCTTTCATAATTTTGTGTGGCGTGTCAGCGAGAAAAAGTTTCGAATTGTTTGAAAATATGTGTAAAGTTTGTTGGGAGCCGCTAAATAGTCTTGTTCTCAAATACAGGGTGAATGTAGTCTGTGTAATTTGGGCGCCATGAGTTAGGCTGCCAGAATATGTATGTACAATGTCTAACTTTAATAGCCGTGCTGTGTGAGGCGTCTTGTCACGGTTCGTGCGGCTCCCCCCCCCCCCCCCCCCCTCTCCCTCTGTCGGAGGTTCGAGTCCTCCATGGGTGTGTGTTTGCTTAAGTTAGATTAAGTAGAGCGTAAGCCTAGGGACCGATGACCTCAGGAGTTTGGTCCCATAGTCCTTACCACAAATTTCCAATTCTAACTTTAATACTTGAGGACATCACCTGCCAAAAAATGGACATCTATTTATGTCTATTGTGCAAGTTGAAAATTTGTAGCAGACCGAAATTCGAACCTATGTGTTGTGCTTACTAGACAACGTGCCGACCACTACGCCATCCGGACACAGTGGTTACCACAACCGCACGGACTAGCCTACCACGCTTCCTGTCAGAGCCAGATGTAGTGCGCCTGCTACTGATGTAGTGCCCCTGCTCATTACTCGCGGCATCTCACTGAGTCCCATAAGAGTTCGAGCTTGGTGTGCGTCTGTATTGAAGGGCTCATTGGCCGTCATCGCCGTAATCATATACGAGGTGTCAGCTCTTTCAGAAGTATCCCAAAAGAATGGACACCATTTTGATCTTGCGGCCACTATGAAGCAAGACACAAAGTGAGATATTAGCCGCCAGTGAACACTGATTTATATCAATGGGGCTACTTGAAAATTTGTGCCGGACCGGACTTCGAACGCGAGTCTCCACCTTACTAGGCAGATGTTCCGACTACTGCATCATCTGGACACAGTGGTCACTGCCACTGGCAGATAATGTCTTCAATTCCTTTGTGTCTCGATTCACAGTAGCTGTAGGATCAAAATGATGCCCTTGGAAATCCCCGAAAAAAACAGGCAGCTCGTTTATACTTACGGCGATGACGGCCAATGAGGCCTCAGTGCAGATATGCAGCAAGCTTTGACACTTATGGGAACCGGTGAGATGGCACCAGTGATGTGGCTAATCATCAGGGTCACTACGTCAGTAGTGTGTGGTATTAGTTGAGAATTTGGGTCTGACAGAAGGCGTGCTAGGGTAGTCCGTGTGGTTGTTGTGACCACTGTGATCGGATGACGTAGTGATCAGCGCATCTACCCAATAAGCAGAAGACCTGGTTTCGAATTCCACTTTGGCACAAATTTTCAAATTTCCCCATTAATATACTCGTAAATCAGTGCCCACTGGCAGCTAATGTCTTTGATTCCTCTGTCTCTTGATTCATAATGGGTGAAGGATCAAAACGATGTTTGTTATGTATGAAGATAGTAACTGTTCTCGAAAGAGAGCCGAGCGGTCTAGGGCGCTGCAGTCATGGACTATACGGCTGGTCCCAGCGGAGGTTCGAGTCCTCCCTCGGGTAAGGGTGTGTGTTTGTCCTTAGAATAATTTAGGTTAAGTAGTGTGTAAGCTTAGGGACTGATGACCTTAGCAGTTAAGTCCCATAAGATTTCACACACATTTGAACTTTTTTTTCTCGAAAGAACAGATACCATTGACGACCGTGCAGCTTCCCTAGAATAAATGATAATTAATGAAACCCTCCGCTGCCGACAGGTGTTGCGGATACTCGTATACCCCGATGGGCACAGCTGAAAATGTGTGTCCCAACTGGGACTCGAACCCGGGATCTCCTGCTTACGTGGCAGACGCTCTATTCATCTGAGCCTACCGAGGACACAGATGAACAGCGTGACTGCAGGGACTTATCCCTTGAACACTGGATATGAGACCAACATTCCCAACTGTCCACAATTCTACATATGTAATGTACCTAATAGATATTTGTCCATCCACTCATTACTCGCGCACACTTTGGTGATTCCCGTAGGAGTTCGGGCAACCTGTGCGTATTCGCACAGACGAAGGTCAGTGGCTGGGTAGCCTTTAACTATATGTACTAAGCTAATAACTGTTCTCGAAAGAACAGATACCGTTAATGACCGTGCAGCTCCTCTAGAATAAATGATAATTAATTGAAACCCTCAGCTGGCGACAGGTGTTGTTGATATACCTCGATGGGGACTGCTGAAAATGTGTGTCCCGACCGGGACTCGAACCCAGGACGCTCTACCCATCTGAGCCTACCGAGGACACAGAGGAAGAGCGCGACTGCAGGGACTTATCCCTTGCACGCTTCCCGTGAGACCCACATTCCCAGCTGTCAACAATTCTACATATGTGGGTCTCACGGGAAGCGTGCAAGGGATAAGTGCCTGCAGTCGCGCTATTACTCTGTGCCTCGGTGGCTCAGATGGACGCCGGCACGGTAGCTCAGCGTGTTCGGTCAGAGGGTTTAGAAACCCTCTGTAATAAAAAAAAACTGAGTGAACGGATCAACGAACAACCTGAACGAGTGTCATCGGACGTCCGTCACGAACAAATTCGACGATCAATATAGAATAAAATGAGATTAAAAAAAAAAAAAAGGTTAGAGAGTCTGCCACGTAAGCAGGAGATCCCGGGTTCGAGTCCCGGTCGGGGGCACACATTTTCAGCAGTCCCCATCGAGGTATATCAACAACAAGTGTCGGCAGCTGAGGGTTTCAATTAATAATCATTCATTTTTGTTATTTCGGAAATAACACGACTTATTGTGTAAAACCTTTAACGTTATGTTTCTTAATGATAAGGCTATGGCTGTGTTTTATATTATAAATTCGGTCAACAATCATATGAAATAACGAAAATAAAATTGTTGTTGTCCATGGAAGCTTTTAGACAGGCAACCTCCAACTAGCACCAACAACAAATAATACAGTTACCTCTGCTATGCGATGCACCACGCCTATACTCGCGCAGGTGCCCAGCGGCGGCCGTGGCTTCCCGCGGCGGACTGGCCGTGCTATCAGGATGGCCAGCAGCCACCACATCGACCAGCGGGCGTCACGCGGACGCGCAGGTGGATACCAGACAGCCGAGAGCTGTCGCCATCGACCCGTACAAATTTTCTACATCGAGGCAGCGCCGAGCGCACACGGCAAGTACCCGGTATAACAGTAATCATGTTCACTGTAAAAGGCCTCTTTACTTACGGCCTGTAATCGCACCGACCGAAATTGAAACACCGCTTTGATATTTATCAGACTTCGTGGCGCTGTTGAGCAAATGACGGGTGTGAAATAATTAAGCTTCCATTCGGCTGGGAACTGACGTCCATGATCAACATCAGTATTAGGTATTAGGCTGTTGCCATCCGCCTCTTCGTCAGCGCCAGTCGAACATACCTGCGATCTTCACATGGTGCAGCTAGAGTTGCGCACTGCCAAAACTACGATTCGGTAGTTTTGGTTCAGTTCATAAATGACGAAGGAAATGATTGGATTACCGGTGATAGTCGTGGCATTGGTAGCGAAAGAAACACACGAGTAAATGAACGTGTGAAAGAGAAACCGGGAGCTGACTGCTTTCCTTTGTCTTTTTATTTGTTTGTTTGTTTGCTTGCTTTTTACTAATTAGAATCGCACGTAGTTCAGTGTTAGTTTATTGTGAATTTGATATACTTACAAAACGCTTCATAAGCAATAAAAGTTAGCTAATCGCGTAACTTCTGCGCTTTTGTCCAAACAAAGTAATTATTTTTTATGCAAGTGCGCTTTACACGAGCAAACGTAAAAAAAAAAAATCTGTGTAATTGTTGCTGTTAGTTTGTACTCAATAGAACGTTCTTCATCATGATCAAAGGTAAGAGTTTTCTGTTACCAAATGGTGCAAATGGCTCTGAGCACTATGGGACTTAACTTCTGAGGTCATCAGTCCCCTAGAACTTAGAACTACTTAAACCTAGCTAACCTAAGCACATCACACACATCCATGCCCCGAGACAGGATTCGAACCTGCGACCGTAGCGGTTGTGCGGTTCCAGACTGTAGCACCTAGAACCGCTCGACCACCCCGATTCTGTTATCATTGATAATTTCGAAACATGTTTGTGAATAACAGAAATGTGTTTTATATAAGCTCGACGCAATATGAAGCGATGTTTGATATGTTTTTTTACAGGTTTCTCTTAATTTTACTTTTTTTTGAGGAAATTGCGTTTTATAGAGTCATATGATACATCTGTATTGTCTTCATTTTTCGTTTTTAATAAAACATCCCTCTGTTTCACGTTAAACGAATAAAAGCTGAATTAAACATTGACAGTTTCAATTTTGTTACAAATAGTGCTTGCTTTTAAGTAAAAGGCAGGAAGACAACTATGTGGAGCGTAAACGTTCTACAGGTTGCTCGGCCCTTTATATATGCTCACTCAGTTTCTACGTGGTTCCTCGCTCCCTAAATCTAGGGGAATCTAGTGAGACACTGATCACAAACGCAAACGAAGTGATCTAATTAACGCCCGACAGGTACGTATCACACCTAACGTACAGGTAACGCGGTTCCGATCTTAACTGTCTATGGCTAGTAGGACAACTACTGCAGTGTACGCTTGGTCTAGGGTGGCCTACGGTCGTTTTACAACTCTAGGTTTAGTCCTTCTATAGGGATCTGTGCCTACACGTCTTGCCTCACACTGGTCCAGAGTCCATCTTGTTAGCACAGATTCTGCAGTCATTGCCCTGCAGCCACAGACACCTGTCTGTACGATCTGTCGGTATGATGCTCTCATGCCACCAGTCCGACCTTTCTTAAAGACCAAAGATGACGATAAATGCGCGCATACGTGTGCGTCCTCTGAGGATGCTATGTTACGGTCACCGTCTGAAAAGTTCCGGTAATGCTAGACTCACCCGTAACCGTTATGCACTCACACCACATTTCATCTTCAGGAATGGCTTTTTTCTGTGCTCGCTCTTATGCCAATAGTCCGACCTTTCTTAAAGACCAAAGATGACGATAAATGCGCGAATACGTGTGCGTCCTCTGAGAATGCTATATTGTGATCACCGTCTGAAAAGTTCCGGTATGGAATGTTAATAAACATTTTCCACAGTCGTGGAAATGGTGGTGTTTTAGCCTGGTAGCATTTAGTCGAGCTGTTCATGGTGTAGCACTTCCGCTAGCGTAGCTCACACTGTGTGAGACTTACGTAAACATCAAGCTGCTGTTGCTGGTGTTGGGATCTGCAGTCCGAAGACTGGTTTGATGCAGGACTCCAAGCCAGTCTACGCTGTTGTAAAAGTCTCTTCATCTCTGTGTAACTACTGCAATCTACATTTGCTTTAACCTGCTTACTTCAGTAAAGCCTTCGTGTCTCTCTGCTATCTGTAGCCCCCACGCTTCTCCTCAATTCCACCTCAAATGTTCCTTGTAGTCTGAGGATGTAAAAAGCTTTTAGGAATTTAAAAAAACTGGATGATCGAGGAAGAACAGGTACTATACTTCGTTCATCAGACGAATAAGGGCCGGCCGTTGTGACCGAGCGGTTCTAGTCGCTTCAGTCCGGAACCGCGCAGCTGCTGCTGTCGCAGGTTCGAATCCTGCCTCGGGAATGGATGTGTGTGATGTCCTTAGGTTAGTTAGGTTTAGGTAATTCTAAGTCTAGGGGACTGACGACCTCAGATGTTATGTCCTATAGTGTTTAGAACCATTTGAACCATTTTGAACGAATAAACCTGATGTAAACAAACACAAACGCGATGATTGGTCAGTGGCCGTAGCTCCGGAACACTGGTGTTGTTCCGCTCTTGCAAGTAGAGCCAACTTATGCATTAGACTGGATTGTATTGATATGGGGGGAGGAGACCAAACTGCGAGGTCATCGGTCTCATCGAACAAGGGAAGGATGAAGAAGGAAGTCGGCCGTGCCCTTTCAAAGGAACCATCCCGGCATTTGCCTGAAGCGATTTAGAGATATCACGGAAAACCTAAATCAGGATGGCTGGATGCAGGATTGAACCGTCGTCCTCCCGAATGCGAGTCCAGTGTGCTAAACACTGCGCCACCTCGCTCGGTACTCTATGTATTAGACTACTTGTTACTATGAAACTGTAAAAGAAATTTAAGACATTCTGGTGTATTAGCAGACATCGACGTTTTTCTTAATCATACTTAGCTGAGTAATTTGTGTTTCAAACATCGTGTACAGTCACAGTCTCTATAAACGATACTTGCGAGAGGTTTTTCTCGCTGTTAGTACATACTGTGAAAATAGATGACACTGCTTCCCGCTTCGTAGTGAAACATGCGCGGCGAAACGCCGTTAATGGCGAGAAAAAAATTGTTCTCAATGTTTTTCACAAGGTTACAGAGAATAATAAGCTTTGACATTTTTCGTGAATCACTGTATAATAAAGTAATTAAAGATTGTATTTAAATTACATGCGAGGTTCTGTAAGTAAATATCCATAGGTCGCTGGTTCGAATCCGCTTCGGCGGAAACATTTTTGTAGCTGTAGCTCAGAAGGACAACTGAGGGGTGTTCTTCGCGCAGCACTGGAATTCTCTTTCACCGGATTTAATCTTCACCTGGGTGACGGTGATTATCGCGAGGAGGAGCCCGAAATATTGACGTACCATGAGACGATTATGATTATTCCCAGAGACAAAATAAGTAATGCATGAATTATTGAATATTAATACTGTAATTAGTAATGTTCTGGATGGGATACAGTTTATATGTATGTTTTTCACTACTGAAAGTTTTGAAATACGTCACATTAGCCGGCCGCTGTGGCCGAGCTGATGTAGGCGCTTCAGTCTGCAACCGCGCGACCGCTACGGTCGCAGGTTCGAATCCTGCCCCGGGCATGGATGTGTGTGATGTCCTTAGGTTAGTTAGGTTTAAGTAGTTTTAAGTTCTAGGGGACTGATGACCTCAGATGTTAAGTCCCATAGTGCTCAGAGCCATTTTTGAGCGTCTCATTATTTTGTTCTCTATGGTGACAAATTAACCAACTTCACATGTTAAAAAAAATTCGTAGCATCGTTGAATGTCAGTCGTATATGCTGTGGGGCGGCGGTTGGGATCTCGTTATGATCCATAATTTTTTTGTTCGGTTTGAATACCTACATCATTTAAATATGAAAGTCATCAAATATATGTTAATTAACTTCACTATTACTTTTGAAGAAAACTGCATGTCTTCTAGTTTCTAATTACGTATCGTACGCAAAATTCTGGTTTTCATTGCAAATATAAATTCTTAGTTATCGATATTTTATAACAGGTTGTTAGAGAATGTTGAAGTTAACAAAACATCCAGAGTCAAATATTTTGGTGAAAAAAGTAAAATCAGATCCTCTTTGTTCGGATATTTCCATTGTTTTGAAGAACAGATTTGGACTTACACCAGCCAGAGAGATCAGCATCGTAGAAACATTGAAAACAATGATTATCACAGCTTCGAGCACGCTGCACAAATGCCGCATTTTTACAGTTGTCACTCTACAATAATCTTGCGATGTTTCCTGTCAATCGATCTCTTGTTATCGTCGAACTGCACCATAAAGTTCCTTTCTTATCCAATTAGATGCTGTAGCTCTTCATTAGTTACTTGATTTACCACTCTAATCCTCAGCATTCTTCCGTAGGACAGAATTTCAAAAGCTTACAATCTCCTCCTGTATGTACTGTTTATCGTCCTGGAATTGCTCATTTATGAAATGTAGAGTGAATTATCAGCAAAAGCGGGAGAAATTTTGTCGTGGACCATTGTCACAAAAGTTTCGTAAGAGTAAAGTGTAAGAATACGTGGAAAATCAATGCGAGTTTTATTCTACAGCAAATGTTTTTGTAAGAGCATGAAGTTAAAAGTTGCTTAAATATAAATAAATTTGCAGCGCTAATTGGTTAAAACTGCAGCGCCCGTGAATGATGAAGATCAGCCATTATGTGGGTTATCGTTTTGATATAAACCATTCCCAGTTTCAGAACTAATGTTCTGGCAGTTAACTTTCAAATTCAATTTCAACGTATATTTTATCATGTGGGAGAGGCTTGGACTTCTAGAAAACATTAAGTTAACCATTACTGAAATTAGCAAAAGACCGTTGTGGCGCATTGGTGAACCGTGAGGCTGTATCCGTGGAAGGTAGGAGAGAGAAAGAAAGAGGCTTGTAGAGAGAGAGAGAGAGAGAGAGAGAGAGAGAGAGAGAGAGAGAGAGAGAGGGAGAGAGAGACAGATTGGCTGCACAACAAGCATTGTACTAGATATGATCTTTAACTTAATTCTACACAAGTCGTCGCTGCCCTATAAATTGCAAATAAGTGAAGAACAAAGTGTGATGAGTTAACATACTCATACATCTACTAGGAGGAGTGAAACTTGAACACACTCGTCTGATATGTGTTGAAAAAAATGGTTCAAATGGCTCTGTGTACTATGGGTCTTAATAGCTGAGGTCATCAGTCCCCTAGAACTTAGAACTACTAAAACTTAACTAACGTAAGGACATCACACACACCCATCCCCGAGGCCGGATTCGAACCTGCGACCGTAGCGGTCGCGCGGTTCCAGACTGAACCACCTAGAAGCTCTCGGCCACACTGACCGGCGATATGTGTTAAATTTAGTGGTAAGTGGGTATTTCTCGTTAGGGGGAACTCATAAAATGATTACCCACATTGAATGGTTATTGCTTTGATGATCGCAGTCCATTTTTACCGACAAAGGATTTATAATTAGCGACTTCTATATTCGTTAAACTCTGCAATATAATCAGAAATGCTTGGAGGACTCAGGACATAAACCATGTGTGCCGTTTAATTAAGCATAATAAAAAAAAAAAACTGCACTTGACTGGTAAAGACGTTATAATCCACATGTTCCTTCAACGATATGTTATTGTGAACTCACCCAGACACGATATTACACCTATGTGTTGTGTTAATTTGTTTCACATACACAATTACTGTGAACTTCATATAGTTACATTAGCCGAGTACCTAGCGTTGCCTGGCTATCATATTCTCCTCCCCCCCACTCTCTATCCATCTGCTCGTCCCCCTCTCCCTGTGCATCACCTCCTTCCCTACCTCTAATTGATATCCTCTTCCTCCCCTCAAACTCAATCTCTCCAAGTGAATTGCCTCCGCCCCATTCTGTGTCCTCCTCCTGTCCCCCCTCTCTCTGTCTATCTCCTCATCCCTCCTTTCTCTACCCATCTCCCCTTGTTTCCCTCTCCGTCCAACTCCTCCTTCATCCTCTCTCTGTCCATCTCATTCTCTTCTCTTTCTCTGTACATTTCCTCCTCCCACTCTCTGTGGCCCCCTCCTTCTCCCCCTTATCTGTGAACATCGTCTCCTTCCCCCTCTCTGACCACCTCCTCCTCCTCCTCACCTTCTTTTTCCATCACCAAGTTATCACCCCCACCCCAGTAACAGGCTGGTGCTTCTTAATCTCTCAATATTTCTTGTCAGATAGTAAATAATATATATACCAAGCTCAGTCGAAATCGACCCAGGCCTTCAGGAGGAGCCTTCTAACTGTAGTTTTGTCAGAGTACACACATATCCACATATTTACACTTTAAACATTTACTTCTGCACATATTTCAACTGTACCTGTAGCGAATCACGCCCTGTAGTTTCGTACTTAAATTATATTTCTATCAAGTTTTGTTGTAACCGGTCCAGTGGTTTCGGAGGAGATGCGAAACGTGCATACATACATTTTTATGGTTCTGTCTATGGAAGCTGTGATGCTGAGTTAATATGAACAGTAAATAATTTTTTTGCCAAATACCAGAACACACCGAAGTTGAAGTGGTTCTGTGTAATTACTCACAGAAAGTTTAACAACAGCAGGAAAAGCACTTTGTATCTTGAATCAGGTTATATCTCTACACCTTGTGGTATAATTTATGTTTTTTTGGCTGTTCTGCTTACACCTGAGCCAGAAATTTCCTGTATATGTCATTGTATGATAAAGAGTGTGTTGAAAAATAATTTTTGTTTTCGGATTTTTTCTTGTACATCTAATAGTTCCCCATTTTTGAGGGTATGTCCTTTTGAGAACATCAGATATGTGCTGTTGATTGGAATCTTATAATACTCCATATTATAAAAGTAAAATAAGAGAGTAAATACCAGTTGTGTGCACATTTTGAATCTGTTACTTGGCCGAGTTTTGATCAGTCTGCTTTGTCTTGTTTAATAGGAAGTATGTTGGACCACACCCTGTGAAGTATTATGAATTTCTTAAAAGGGGTTAATGTTGAGCCAACGTTTGAAATGCAGAGCTATGGTGAGATCCATCCTTGTTTTGAATAATTCTGGAATTTTTAAGATTTAGTAAAGTTACCTTTTACTGAAAGTTTTAAATTTTTCTTAAAAAGACATAGATAATTTTTACTATAATAACTTTTGTTGTAATTTGGTTTAGCTATTGTCTCTTTGTGCATAGTCTGTTCAAAATAAATTTTGGACTTAGGAAAGAATTTTAATGGATTATGAGTGTCGAAAATCTAAATTAAGGTTTTGTGATATTCTTGTAAATAAAAGCATGAGATAACGGCAACTTGTGTGTGAAAGGACCAACCAACCATTCACTTCCTCCTAGTATTGCTATATTGTTTTGACAGTGGCCTTGTGTGCTAACATCAACCATGTTCTACTACTCCCCCTCCCCCCAGAAGGGGGCTCGGTACAGAATTCCATCAGACGATCGGCCGAGCGGCAAATTCAAAATGTGTGGGCAACCGGCACAACCTCTACCAAATTGTTGCAAGTTATAAATAAGATTATTAATTGGACCAGTAGTTCAAATGGCTCTGAGCACTATGGGACTTAACATCTCAGGTCATCAGTCCCCTAGAACTACTTAAACCTAACTAACCTAAGGACATGACAAACATCCATGCCCAAGGCAGGATTCGAACCTGCGACCGTAGCGGTCGCGCGGTTCCAGACTGAAGCGCCTAGATCCGCTCGACCACCAGCGGCCGGCGACCAGTAGTTGTCGCTGTCTTTCATGTAGTTGTACTGCTGTAGTTACGCTATATTTTGACTGGTTTGACGTTTATCTATATATGCGTCACTTAACCAATGCACCTCCAAAATGGTATTAATCATGCATCCATATTTAAACAAGGATTTACAGAACTGAAGTATTTCAGATGTTTGTTCTGAGATGCTATAATACAGTTGCTTTGTATCAGTGGAATCTAGTGGCAGAATGTCATTAACAAAACTTCATCTAACACCAAAATAACAATGATCACTCGCTCTTTGACTTGCATTAAAAACGCAGCTGTTGAACAAGGAATTAACTGTTTACTGGGAACGGATAAGATTTTCAGACTGACTGTTGTGTTTGATGTTTTGGCTTTCAGTCCAAAGACTGGTTTGATGCAGCTCTTCATGCTACTCTATCCTGAGCAAGCCTCTTCAGCTCCGAGTAACTAGTGCAGCCTACATCCTTATGAATCTGCTTAGCGTATTCATCCCTTGGCCTCCCTCTACCAGTTTTACCCTCCACGCTTCCCTTCAATACTAAATTGGTGATCCCTTGATGTCTCAGAATGCGTCCTACCAACCAAACCCTTCCTCTATTCAAGTTGTACCACAAATTCCTCTTGTACTCAGTTCTCCTCAGTACCTCCTCATTACTTACGTGATCTACACGTCTAATCTTCAGCATTCTTCTAGAGCACCACATTTCAAAACCTTCTATTCGCTTCTTGCCTAAATTGTTTATCGTCCATGTTTCACTTCCATACATGGCTACGTGCCATATAAATACTTTCAGAAAAGACTTCCAGAAATTTAAATCTCTATTGGATGTTAGCAAATTTCTCTTCTTCAGGAACACTTTCCTTGCCATAACCAGTCTACATTTTATCTCCTCTCTACTTCGATCACCATCAGTTATATTGCTTCAACAAATTTTTCCTTTGTTCCGTTTACTGCTTGCTCAATATACAGATTGAATAACATACGGGATAGGCTACAACCCTGTCTCACTCCCTTCCCAACCACTGCTTCCTTTTCGTGCCCCTCTACTCATAACTGCTGTCTGGTTATTGTAAAAATTGTAAATAGCCTTTCACTCCCTGTATTTTATCCCTTCCACCTTTAGAATTTGAAAGAGAGTGTTCCAGTCAACACTGTCAAAAGCTTTCTCTGAGTCTGCAAAACCTATAAACGCAGGTTTAGCTTTCTTTAACCTACATTCTAAGATAAGTCGTAGGGTCAGTATTGCCTCGCGTGTTGCTACATTTCTACGGAATCCAAACCGATCTTCCCAAGGTCGGCTTCTACCAGTTTTGCCATTCGTCTGTAAAGAATTTGTATTAGTAATTGGCAACCATGACTTATTAAACTGATAGTTCGGTAATTTTCACACCTGTCAGCACCTGCTTTCTTTGGAATTGGAATTATTATATTTTTCTTGAAGTATGAGAGTATTTAGTCTGTCTCATGCATCTTACTGGCCAGATGGAAGAGGTTTGTCATGGTTGGCTCTCCCAAGTCTGTAAGTAGTTCTAACGGAATGTTGTCTTCTCCCGGGGCCTTGTTCCGACTTAGGTCTTTCAGGGCTCTATCGAATTCTTCACGCAGTATCATATCTCCTGTCTCATCTTCATCTTGTCCTCTTCAATTTCCATAATATTTCCCTCAAGTACATCGCCCTTGTATAGACCCTCTATATACTCCTACCACCTTTCTGCTTTTCTTTCTTTGGTTAGGACTGGTTTTACATCTGAGCTCTTGATATACATACAAGTGGTTCTCTTTCCTCCAAAGGTTTCTTTAATTTTCCTGTGAGCGGCATATGTCATATCCCTAGTGATACTTGCTTCTACATTCTTACATTTGCCCTCCAGCCATTCTCACTTAGCAATTTTGCACTTCCTGTCGATCTCATTTTTTAGACGGTTTTATTCCTTTTCGCCTGCTTGACTTATTGCATTTTTATGCATTCTCCTTTCATCAATTATATTCAATGTCTCTTCTGTTACCCCAGGATTTCTACTAGCCCTCGCTTTTTTACCTACTTCATCTTCTGCTGCCTTCACTATTTCATCTCTCAAAGCTACCCATTCTTCTTCTACTGTATTCCTTTCCCCTGTTCTTGCCAGTGGTTCCCTAATGCTCTCTGTGAATTTCTCTACAACCTCAGGTTCTTTCTGTTTTTTCCATGTCCCATCTTCTTAAATTAATACCTTTTTGTAGTTTCTACAGCTTTAATCTACAGTTAATAACCAATAAATTGTGGTCAGAGTCCACATCTGCTCTTGGAAATGTCTTACAATTTAAAACCTGGTTCCTAAACCTCTGTCTTTCCACTATATAATGAATCTGAAACCTTCTGGTATCCCCAGGTCTCTTCCACGTTTACAATCTTCTTTCATACTTCTTAAACCAAGTGTTATCGATGATTAATTTATGCTCTGTACAAAACTCTACCAGGCGGCTTTCTCTTTCATTTCTTACTCCCAGTGCATATTCACCGACTACGTTTCCTTCTCTTCCTATCCCTACTACCGAATTCCAGTCCCCCATGACTGTTAAATTTTCGTCCCTCTTAACTATCTGAATAATTTCTCTTATCTCGTCACACGTTCCTTCAATCGCTTTATCATCTACAGAGCTAGTTGGCATATAAACTTGGACAACTATGGTAGGCGTTGGCTTCGTGTCTTCCTTCGCTACAATAATGCGTTCACTATGCTGTTCGTAGTAGTTTATGCACGTTCCTATTTTTTTATTCATTATTAAACCTACTTCTGCATTACCCCTATTTGATTTTGTAATTATAACCATGTATTCGCCTGACTAGAAGTCCTGTTCATCCTGCCACCGAACTTCACGTATTCCCACTATATCTAACTTTAAACTATCCATTTCCCTTTTTTAAATGTTCCCCATTGGTTTCAGCCGTTCGCAGTACCAGCACAGCGATGCTGTTTTGGTTGATGATACAAGGCCAGTTCAGTCAATCATCTTTGCAACTACGGAAAAGGCTGCTGCCCCTATTCAGGAACCACACGTTTCTCAAGAGATACCCCTCCATTGTGGTTGCCTCAGTATCGCTGAGGCACGCAAGCCTCCCCACCAATGGCAAGGTCCATGGATCATTGAGCGGGATGTTCCAACTATGTTACGACTATTTGTATCGTTGAAGTACGCACGCTTCCCCAGCTCGGCATGATGATTTTACGAATGTGTGATTGGCTTTGGTTTATATCAAGAGGCATTCGCAGGGAAGAATTCATTTGTAAGAAAGCTTAACAGTCTTACTCGAGTTCATAAAAAGAAGAAGGCAGGAACCATGCAGGCAGACGTCTTTAACCATTTAAGAAAACAATGGCTATTCTCTCGAATATGAGTTAGTGTCATAGCATATGGTCTCTCACTCAAGAGCCGTAAAAAAGAAAAGATTTGGGCAAAACTAGTAAGTGGGAGAACGAAAATGCCGAACGATGGTACCTGTCACAGTCTATCAGTGCTATACTTAAAGCCTAGCAAGGATTAAGAAATTTGAAATGCTACCATATAACGAAAATCGACCTGCGAAATTTCAACTTACGAATGGTTAGGGGTTTTCATTTAATATTTGACTAGCGTAATTATCCACTATTGCTTATAATTATTGCGGTAGCGCATACAATTAATTTAACGAGTATGTAAGACGTTTAGATCTCTATTTACATATATTGTAAGAGGTATTCTGACCCACACTTTTGCAGAAATGAAGCTTACTGTCTTGTTTATTTGGACATTGGTGTTGTGAGGAATCAGTAATCATTGTTATGGTGTGCTGTCAGTAATAGCATTTTACAACAGTCTTCAAATGCTAGTCTATGGTGACGCAAGTGTTACGAGAATGAAGTACAAGAAATGTACTGGCGAATCTGAAGTTTCATTTGACATTAAATCTAACCGTGAATACACTGTAGAGTTGGTAAAATCTATGTATTTTTGTTATAATTATTTGCTGTTTAGACGTGCTGAATGATTTGTGTATACATAGAATGTGATTAGGACTCCACTTTAAACTTTAGGTCATCCTGTAACTGGCTGAGTATGTAAGTTACAAAGATCATGCGTCGTAAAGCACTCTTAAGTTGAAATTAGCAATCAGGTTGGTACAACCTTACCTTTTATTTGCTGATTATGCTTTACTTCACACTCACCAGTTGCAAAAAAAACACCTACAATGTAGGTCGGGAATTGGGAGGTGGGAAATAAACAAGCTAAATCTGTACCATTAAAATATATTTTATTTTGAGTTCCAATGTAAGCACATCAGATATGTTTATGAAAAATACACAAGGTGGTCAGTAATTCAGTCAAACCAAAGGAAATGAAAACAAAGAGAATATCACGTGTGTTGCAGTGCTGAGAATACTGCTATTTCAGCTTATCATGTCGGATATCTGTACACATTTGAAAAGGAGAAACAACTGGACCACAGAATACACACTCATTAGGGAGAACACATACCACAGTTTGGGACAACGCCATTCAGCATTGTAAGCCCAGAATATTAGTGCAGTTTTTTCAAAATATTACATACTTTGGAATTATATTGGAGTACTAATAAACTCAGATCCTATTAGCAGATACATAATATAGTAGCTTGCGATTCTCATCCGTTTCCTAATATAGGAAACTATGAAGTGGTTTTCTGATAGCCATTGCATATCCCAGCTTGCACTATTGAGAAATATGAATATCAATAGTTTTTAGGTAACATTATAAAATTTGTAATAGTAAAATATAATACTAGGTTTCTACTACGATATGTATTTGCGTTTGAACATTACATGAAAGCTGTAAGAATTCTCGGCTTTATCACTGCCACGTGTACACATGAATATTAACTTTCATGTAGTAGTACCCAGCATGACTGAAACTAACGTAACAGGAAGTTGAAAAGGTACCAGCCAGCACTAAGATTCAACTCGTGCATTACAGGGATGTTTTGCTGTGTGGACAGACAGATAGATATATGGATAGATGGGTGCATATAGGGTAGCTCTATGTTTCGGATGGATGACACAAAATCGTTTGTCCATGTGGCTAATGTCGTCAATAATAAATACTAAGTGCATGTACAAGCCACTGATTAGGTATGATTCATTAGAGAGAAAGTACACAAAGTTTTGAAGCATTGCCCTTAGTCAACTTACATACCTGTTGGGAAATTTAAATAGACTGCAATGAAACGTAAATGAAAGGATTTGGATCCATTACTGGAGATCATATTGAAAGAATATTTCGGGAATGTACCCACGTTGCAACTGAGTTTACTTCTTGTTTGTCGTCTGCTTTCAGTTTATCAGCATATTTAACGTCGGTTTGCAATGCATCGGCAACGGAACTTCAAACCTACTGCAGGTCCCATCTGCCAAGTCTGGCATTACTGCGTATTAGTTTACAAATTACAATTCTGTGATAAAATAGTTTTCGAGTGCAAAAGAGTTTCACTCAAAAACTGGTGGTGTGTTTCCAAATACGGCTTCAAATAATTTTTACAGCTTTTATTAAGATGCAAATTCATTTGAAAGACACCAGTGGTTCTAAGAGGAAGACCATTTTGAGTAGAACAAATGAGATATTTTAACTGTGAAATTCATCTCCTGTGACTTCACGGATACGCTTTAAGATATCTCATTCATGTACAACGCCAAGAAACCAGCACAGTTGTATGCTAACCGGTTCTCCACCAGCAAAGTCCAGGAAGGTGGTGTTTTCATTTTGGGCACTAGGGAACGTCAAAATGAAAGGAAGCGATCTGGTGGATGTAGTATCCAAGGGTGCTTGTATGATCCATACGTTAGCACAATTCGGTGACCCTCATCTGTAATGCCATCCCCATATAAAGCAGAGTGTTAAGTATCACTGGGAGTATAACAGCGATTGCGAGCCTTAACAAACCAATAAACCGGAACTGTATTGTATCTCACTTCAGCCTATGACGCGAATTGAGGCATTGCCCTTTAACGAATGGATTCTTTTTTCATAAAGAGAGAAACTACTACGCTGCAGGTGTAGTGACGTACACGTACAGATACCTTGATTTTGAAGAATATAGTTTGTATGCAGGTTAGAGGTCAGCTCGTGATTTAGATGTGGTCACGCCCCCTGTTTGAACGATGGCACAAAAACGCAAAATTTTGGTGTCAACTCTCGTACTTTAAATATTGGGAAGGAATGTCTAACATTCAACAAGATAACTATAAGAGGCCGCTTGTTTAATATTTCCAATTTCGGAGTTAGTTATATATTTTTATTTGGTGTACTTACAAATTTTTGCATTTTTGTCTTTTTCTCTGTGACTGAATTCATTTAGTGTAACTTTTTCGCTTGCACTGATGTGCACTCCATTCTAATGCACAAGCATTTTTTATTCCGTCCTTACTTTGTCAGCTTTCCCAGGTGTTTAACTGTTTGTTGAAAAATACGACAGACAGGTAGCGAACTCATGATACCACAGAAGCGGAGAAGTGAACCTGGGTAACTGGAGAAACGTACGTTGTTCATAAGGCAAATAACGATTTTAAAATGGTCAAGGAAGAAAGTCTATCAAAACCTCTTACATGAATAAGGGACAGGTTGGCTGTATTTGCATAAGGCATCCTGCAGTAATTTACCTTGGAAGCGAGGAAATAAAGGAGAGCAGAAAACGTAGGGATAAATGTATTACAGTAAGTTAAACCTATTACTGGACTCGTAGTGCATAACAAACATGCATAAATGAAGAAACTGGGACGCTGTAGAGCAGGTGAGTATATCCACTGTGGAAATGTATATATAACATCAAATCATTTGCAAGATGTGTATTACCACAGTCAAATATAACAACTATGGTTTCTGCAGCTGTTTAAGTTGGTCACTACGTTATTGGCTTTTATAGCGAGGTGTAAATCTGGTTGACTACTTCTCTTCGGGCTTAAAAGTTCTCTAAATACTTCCCTATGTCCTCTCCTACAGGTGTGTGTATTCATAAGCCACATTATATTTCTTGTCCATCCAGCTAGTGAGCACAGATTTCTCACTTTTATATATCACTACAATTTGCAGTATATTTTTCTTACGATTCAGTAACACTGTCTTAGAACAGAGGAAGTCGTCCACTAGCAGCTAGGAGAATGGGACGCACGAGTGAGTCTCAAAAGAGGGGGGGGGGGGGGGGAGGGAGGAATGGATTCGGGGATCATGATCGGAGAATGAACTGAATGGTGATGTAGTTTAAGGCGTCAGGTGTCTCACCCTGAAACTGATCATCCTGGTAGACGAATCTTCAGCAGACATCGCCTTCGAAAAGCGGACGAGATGGGTTTACCAACCGTTAAAATCGCATCTGCCTACGAAACAGCGCGGTAACTGACTGCTTGTTTGGGCGTGGGTTCGATTCTAGTGCGTGGCGAGTTATATTTTTTCTCAGTTTTCTATGTTATTGTGGTAATTTCACTTTTTGTAACAGTTGATTGCCGCATCCAATCGAAGACAGTGAGATAAAAACAACTGCTTTCATCTTTAGTAACTTACGTTGTAGCCACTTATAAATTTATTTATTGTGATACGATTTACAATTTACAGGTTTGTTATTAATGTTTATAGGACAACAACACTCTTGCACCATGAACATTGTACAGTTACAGTCAATTTTTAATAAACTGAGGAGGGAAACATATTTCATTAACGTTCTGAAATCTCGGTTGTCAGTCGGTAATGTTGCAGCCGTAAATCAGCATCTAATCCAAATTCAGCGTCCGTTTCCCTTACTTTTCTGTGGTAAACACCAAAGTATTTCAACGGTGACAAAATTAAAAAACAGGTTTTACGCAACTTGTGTAGAATCCACAACCCCGACCTTGCCAGCGTGATTCCATAGAAGCCAGGCTGTTCACAACCACGAAAGCGGATGCCATTTATGGGCTAGTAAATTCATTCATCCGCTTTTCGAAGACGATATCTCGTGACTGAAGGTCCACCGGGTTAAACGGCATTAGGGTGAGATAGCGAGAGCTTAAACTAGATCATTTTATAAACAGTGCCGCACAGTTTCAATGTATTTAAAAAATGGCATCACGAAACTATCAAAAGTTACTGTAATATGTGTTTGTTTATCGACAAACAACTCTGGTCGAGTGACAAGTCACACACATATTAACAGAAATGTATAAGGAATAGTACACGTCAGAATAATTAAGATGAGCTACTCTGTTCAGCAGATATACGGGGATACCATTACATTAGGTTAAAGGAAGGTTCCTTGACGACAAGTACATATTTATCATCAATTGCAGCATCTAAATCAAGGTTAAAAATACGTATACGTAAAGACATTAAAATATTACACATTTGTATTACTACACCGCACTTAATGTACTGAGGCGTCGAGACAGTTACCGTATGCTACAGTCAAGTAGAGCGACCAGAGCCGAAATAGCACAGTCACAGCGGAAAGGCAGAACCGCTGTAGTGTGGGTGACCTGTCTGTGGCTTTGTTGTGGCTTTTGTGATGAAAACTGATTCTTTAACGAAATAGAGACGTTCCGAGCCTGTATAAGTACACCTCATATCTAGTGAGAAGGATTGCAGTCTGCCATTCACCAGCTCTAAGGGGGGACTTGCGACAGTCACCGAGGATCAACCAGTCTGCACCTCCAGAGTCTTCCGCGTGTAGTTGCGGCCCCACTCTTCACGTTGACGCAAATGTTGTCAACTTTCCACCCACCAACTGATGGGCCACCTTTAGGCTTACCTCTGACCCTGCCGGCTTCCTGCGCTGATCGACTACGGTTCGAGGCCGAGGCGTCACTCTGTGGGCGAACTTCTTACTGCCTACCTTTGCGTGTGGGGGCAGACAATGCTGCTATGATCAGTTTCGTCCACGCGGAGCCCACAGCGTGATTCTGCGTGTCTTGCCCTGTGCAACCAGGCAGCCTGTTATTTGCATTCTGGGTCACCGCCCGATGCTATGGTCAGTAGTATTGTCAAGTCACTGCCGCCATCGCGCCCCTGGCCGTTTGACGTTACATCCCTCCGTGCAATCTTCTGAAAGCCACATTACTTCGGAGGCTGCCTTTCGCTTACGCACAGGGGACGTTGGTCTCTGCGAGTATCATCATGATTGTTGTAGCTGACGAATAAAAAGTGAATATTTTAACAATGAAGCTTTTATGACTGTCACTTATGGATGCGTCCATTGCATTATAAAATTTTTCCATTAGTCACTAAGTGCATATGTTAACATCCATTGCACTCTTCCACACACCATCTTACCAAAATCGTATCATAAATTGACACACTGGAGCATGTATATCTGAAGGTCGGAAGGCGAATGTGGCTTTCTCTGTTTTGTTAGTTTTATTCGTTGTCCACAAGCAAGACACAGATATTGTAAATTATGCATCTCTAATGAAGCTACCATCGATTTTCGTAACTTGTAAGCAGTCTCGCTGCACTCACATAAAAGCGAACATCGGCTGACTCAGTCGTAAGTTTATCATACAACTTCTGTGTGACAGTATGTGGAACAGTGCAATGCGCTTTTAAATTGTACACGTAGTAACTAACAGAAAAGCGAATAGGACAACAGGGGCATGTAGAGGGTGTGCAAAATAAAACTGGCCTGCAAAACTATTTCACGCACCTTAAGATAGGCAACCCAACTGACAACGTCTGCTCAAGGGGTGGATGATGTTGGGTTGCCTACCTTAACGTGCATGAAATAGTTTTGCGGGCAAGTTTTTATTTTGCCATCATATATAACTAACATGCACTCACGTTGTATTTTTCTGCATCTATAACTATGTTTTTAATGTCTTTATGCATACTGTATTTTTAACTTTAATTTAGATGCTGCATCTCAATAATTATGCGCTTGACGCCAAGAAGCCCTCCATTAACGTGATGTAAAGGTATCCATGAGTATCTGATACACACAATAGTTCGCCTTAATTATTTCGCGACGTACTATTTCTTACAGATTTTCGTTAATTTTTAGGTGACCTGTAGGAAACTGTATGCCGCCAAATAAAGACATATTACAACAGGTTTTGGTGGCTTGGGGACGCCACTTTTTTAAACTAAGTCGTCAGTGAGTCCGTTCTCTGACCCCACTCCCCATTCCCATCCAGTTGCCAGTGGACTGCAGAACACCACACTACACTTAGGGCCATGGGTACCGCCTGCTTGAACCTTCTCGAGTCTCGCCACAGCGAGTCTTTGTCGGCGCAACTGTTGCCCTTCAGGACGCCGCCTACTGCTTGCCCCCCGACGTCTTCTTGTGCGAGGAGTGGCCGCCCTTCTTGGAGTACTGCGACGAGTGCTCGTGTGAGCTGGAGCGCCCCCCGTGTGCGGCGTGGCCGCTCTTGTCGCTGGTCGCGTGGCCCTTGCCGCTCTTACCGGCGGACCCGTGCGTTCCCTCTGAGCCGCCCTTCTGTAACACAACACGAAGGGACACTGTGAGATGGAACTGTTCTGTGAAAGTTTAGAGATTTCTTTTTTTCTTCACTTAATGTCATTTACCTTATTTGAAACATGCACAAGAGTCATTCAGTAAATAATGCCTTACAATTTTATCAGACGATGTTTACTCCTAAGAGTTAGAATTTGGTGTCTACACACCATGAGAAAAAAAGTGAAGCTCCAAGAAGATGTGGTCGGTTGTGAATTTAACTGCTTACACAGGAGAAAGAGATAATGTAGGTAATTTTAGATCTATTTCTATGCCATCAGTGTTTGTAAAAATTATTGAAAAGGCTGTGTATGTAACGATAATCGATCATTTTATATCACACGATTTGCTGCAGTTCGGCTTTAGAAGTCATTTAACAACTGAAAATGCTATATTCTCTTTTCTCTGTGAGGTACTGGATGGGCTAAACAAAAGGTTTCGAACGCTTGGCATATTTTTTGATTTAACTAAGGCATTTGATTGTGTTGATCACAAAATATTGCTCCAGAAGTTGGACCATTGCGGAATACGGGGAGTAGCTCACAATTGGTTCACCTCTTACTTTAGCAACAGGCAGCATAAGGTCATTATTCACAACGTTGACAACGGCTGTGATGTGGGGTCTGAGTGGGGTTCTGTCAAGTGGGGGGTGCCCCAGGGATCAGTGCTGGGGCCACTCCTGTTCCTTATTTAT
Source organism: Schistocerca americana (assembly GCF_021461395.2). Lineage (NCBI taxonomy): Eukaryota > Metazoa > Arthropoda > Insecta > Orthoptera > Acrididae > Schistocerca > Schistocerca americana. Next base: position 1,160,369,108 of record NC_060119.1, on the reverse strand, counting down.
ATAAATGATATGCTCTCTAGTGTTACGGGTAACTCTAAAATATTTCTGTTTGCTGATGACACTAGCTTGGTTGTAAGGGATGTTGTGTGCAACATTGGCTCGGTTTCAAATAGTGCAGTACATGACCTCAGTTCATGGCTTGTAGAAAATAAACTAACGCTATACCACAGTAAGACTCAGTTTTTACAGTTTCTAACACACAATTCAACAAAACCTGACCTTTTAATTTCACTGAACGGGCATATGATTAGTTAAACTGAACAGTTCAAATTTCTAGGTGTTCAGATAGATAGTAAACTGTCGTGGAAAGCCCACATTCAGGATCTTGTTCAAAGACTTAATCCAGCCATTTTTACTATTCGAGCGGTATCTGAAGTGAGTGATCGTTCAACACGAAAATTAGTCTACTTTGCTTATTTTCATTCGCTTATGTCGTATGGTATTATATTTTGGGGCAGCTCTTCCCGTTCTAAAAGGATAATTTTGGCTCAGATACGGGCGGTTCGGGCAATCAGTGGTGTAAGTTCACGAACCTCTTGTCGACCTCTGTTCACAAGTCTGGGACTTTTAACTTTGGCCTCCCAGTTATATATATTCCTTACTGTCATTTCTTGTTAACAATATTAACTTATTCCCAAGAACAAGCAGCTTTCCCTCAATTAATACTCGGCAGAAATCAAACTTGCATTTGGATCGGACTTCATTAAGTCTTGTACAAAAAGGAGTCCAGTATACTGCTGCATCCATTTTCAATAAACTACCACTCGAATTCAAGAATCTTAGCAGTAATCCACGCGGTTTCAAATCGAAACTGAAGAGTTTCCTCATGGGTCACTCCTTCTATTCTATTGAGGAGTTCCTTGAAAACTTAAGCTGATTCTTATGTTGTATTGTTGATTGCGTTTACTTAAACTAATGGACTGACTTTTTTCGGGTTCATGAATTTTTTTTATCTGTTATTACTTTTATGTTGTAATTTCATGTACTGACATGTTGCATGATCTTGGAGACTTGCTCCTCAGTTTGGTCCTACGGAATTTGAAGTGTAAAATAAATAAATAAAAATACACCTTCTAGAAGTATGCCAGTGATTTAGAGTTGCAATTATCTGGGACAGATAGAACGGCCACCACAGTGGAATAGTGTTATCCATGTTTAGTGTTGCTACCAAGTCTGATAGTGTATGTAAGGAGCACGAACAGCATGAGATGTTGAGTGATCACTGTGTAGGATGCAGAGATGCCGCATACTCATGTGAGACAGCGACAGCAGCACCTGGGTCAGTCTGAAAGAAGTGGCCTCATTATGTGTCTCCATTTGGCCAGCTGGCCGAATCGGGCAGTACCCAAATTTGTGGGGCACTTGAGTGTGACAGTGATCCGATGCTGGACAGCATGTGAAATGGATGGCAGGTACGTTCGTCGTCAAGTTGCCTGCCGACCCCGTCTGAACAACACAAAGGAGGATCGCCGTTACTGCGCACCAGGCTCATCCTACCCCTTTAACATCTGTGCTTGCCATATGAGAACAAATAGTTTACTCCCTGCGACGTTCAGTGCGATCCCACACCACTGGTTGGAGACTACCATCAACTGGACTAGGGAACTATCATCCCACGAGTATACTGTCGTTGACACCACAACACAAATGGCCGCGTTTTGAGCAGTGCCGTGACTGGGAAGCATGGGTTGCTGACGAATGACGTAGTATAGGTTTCAGCGATGAATCGCGACTCCGCACTGGCCCTGGTGACCACGTTCGGTGAATATGGCAGAGACGGGAGAACAGATACCATTGAATGTTTTGGAGAGGCACAGTGATGTTAGAGTATTTTACAGGCTATAAGACGCACATTTTTCATCGAATCCAAACGTCAGGTACGTCTTACACTGTAAATTAATGATAAAAGGTCCAGTGTTTGATTTAAAATTCCCGCCAGCCTTAAAAATGGCCATATAATCGATGCTGCAGATGGGAGACCTATATCTGTGTGGCAACATTGGATTCAACTGGCACCAGCAGTGCACCGATACGACGAACAGGAGTCGCAGGTATTCACAAGCTGGCTAACACTATCTCACTCCAGCCCCACCATCACAAACCCAGAACACTGTCTGCCATGTGATGCGTGATTTCAGTGTGGGGTGCCAGTGAATTAGAACTGAAGGTGATTTGTGTTTCCGGTAATAGTACAATATTTTTGTTAGTAGCTGGTTTCGTAATGGAAAAAAATAGAAGGTATTCATATTGTGCAGGCTATAAATTGAAAATAACAGCGTATGCAGAAGAACATGGAAACAGAGCAGCTGAGCGGCATTTCGGCCCTCCACCAACAGAAAAAACCATTCGCGACTTGCGGGCTAGTAAAGAAGAACTGAAAAAAAAAAACGTGGAATAAATTTCCTGTACTTTACATCTATGGTCACAAATTTTTTGTCATCAGACTACCGGTTTGGGTCTATAATGACCATCTTCAGACCTATTTATAAAAAATTGCTCTGAGCACTATGGGACCTAACTTCTGAGGTCATCAGTCCCCTAGAATTTAGAACTACTTAAACCTACCTAACCTATGGACATCACACACATCCAGGCCCGAGGCAGGATTCGAACCTGCGAGCGTAGCGGTCGCGCGGTTCCAGACTGTAGCGCCTAGAACCGCTCGGCCACTCCGGCCGGCAGACCTATTTATAAGAACATGTCCTAATACACTGGAGCCATAGTGGCATCGTCAAATGAAAAACACAGAATCAGCACTAGCATCATACAACTCTCTTGCCTGTTGTCAGTTTTCGTGACCGGTGCTGCTACCCCTTAATCAAGCAGTTCGTCAAATGGCCTCACGAGGGCTGAGTGCACCCGCTTGCCCACAGCACTCGGCAGACCCAGGTGGTGACCCTTCCAAGTGTTAGCCAAGCCCAACAGCGGGCTGCAAGCGGGATGCACTCAGCCCTTGTGAGGCCTATTGAGGAACAGCTTGATTGAGAAATAGCAGCAGCGGTCACGAAAACTGACAACGGCTGGAAGAGCACATGCTGACCATATGCCCCTGTGTATTTGCATCCGGTGACGCCTAAAGGCAGAGGATGACACGGCGGCTGGTCGGTACCGTTGGGCCATCAAGGCCTGTTCAGACGGTTGTGTTTTTGTTTTGCATCATCAAAAAAGCCATCGTCACTTTCTTCAAATAAAATCTGATTGTGCTAGCTTACACTGATAAAACCAGAGTCAGTGGGCATTTGATATCCAGTCCTACTGAAGCTGTAGTACAAAGATGTAATTTCCAGAAACTGCTATATTACAGCAATCCACCGCTAATTTAGCGTCATATATAATTTTACAACCAATTTTTATATGCTCAGTACGAGGAGTCGGCATACTGAACATAGGGGAGCATATGCAGAGACAGCGAGACCGAAGATCACAGCACCGGTACATTATCAGGCCGGAGGCGTTTTCTTGCCTACTACGTCTTACGACATTGAAAATATTCACGGGAAAGAGAGGAAAACAAGATAAATTGTCATGCGTCCACTCAGAGGTATGGTAAGAAGCGATATTTAAAACGGATGCATGTTTTTAAGATTTTCCTCTTTTATGTGTTGAGACAAAATTCTGTCTTTAGAAACTTTCTAGCAGGTGAAACCACACAAAAATTTATTATATTCACATAATTGTTCCTCATTGTACAAAACATAAAGTCCCAGTCTCTATAATTTTGCATTGTGTATTTTAGAGAGTGTCAATCGATTCTCTAACGAAGAGTTACATTAGAACTCTACTCACATGAACTGTTTATGAGTGTCATCAACGCGCAGCTAACCAACTCGCTAGTCAGCTACTTCTTTCGTAAATTTCATGAGTTGCGACAAGTTCGAAGCAAAATTAACCGTGATCCAGGACAGCATTTATCTCTTTATTGCAGTTAAGGACCATAGTCGTACACAACAGGTAATTAATTTGGTCTATTTTGGCATTCTGCCACATTTGAGTACAAACGGTTTGTCTAGACTGTAGCTGTAGACGATATGTCACGTACTGTATTAATTGAAGGATGAATGTAAAGTGTGGGACTCATGCAGGCGTCATGCCATAAATACATCATGCATACATGGGCGCCACACTTTACATCTCATCTTTCAAGTAATACAATGCATGACACATCATGTACGGGTACAGTCCAGACAACTACACGGTCCAGTCACATTAATGTGAGCACCGCCTATGTTCTACGTCAACGTGCTATAACCACTCCCAAACGGCAGGTCGCAGAACTACCAGTGGAAGGAATGTAAAGTGTGTCCCAATCGCTAACAGCTGGTGGCCGCACTGGCAGCAGAGGGTGTGTAGTGCATGCTGTGGAGAGTGGAAAACAATACAATCGCTGTAATGCGGAAACGGAACGATTTATCTGACGCCCAAAAGAACACGATCATTGGTTTTCGGGCCATTTCCGAAACTGTTAAGGCTTTTGTGACCACTTGTTGGCAAACTGCCTATTGGCTTCTGTCTCGGGTTCTTCGGCCGACGTTCATCTAATGATTTTTACTGACGTTTCGCCAGCACGAGTGGCTGGCATTGTCAAAGCTTCACCCTCCATTGCCGGTGGTGAACTGGAGCCGAGCTCGCGGCCGCAGACTATATGTACCTGGCGCGCCAACTTTCGAGGGCTTCTCCGCGGTCATTTCCGGAGCGGTTCTCCTCTTGCTACCTGCGACGGTCGTTCGGTGCAGTACGGGAACGAGGATCCGCTTATCTTGATGCTTTCCTCTTTCTTATTGAAACTGTTCGCGTGTTTTTATATTTCTACAGCTACTCTGAACAAGCGCGTGTGGTAGTGCTTCTCTACAGCCAGAACTTTCTTGCCGGAAATGACCGCGGAGAAGCCCTCGAACGTTGGCGCGCCACCCACGTACGTACAGTCTGCGGCCGCGAGCTCGGCTCCAGTTCACCACCGGCAATGGAGGGTGAAGCTTTGACAGTGCCAGCCACTCGTGCTGGCTAAACGTCAGTAAAATTAATGGATGATCGTCGGCCGAAGAACCCGAGACAGAAGCCAATAGGCATTTTGTCATTTCCAAAACGATTAGGTTCGTAAACTGTTCGTGTGCCACAGTGGTTAAGGTACTATATCGCGCACTGCAAAATGGCGCTATCCATAACCAACACAGAGTGGCCGTGCGGTTTGAGGCGCCGTGTCACGGATTGCGCGGCCCCTCCCGCCAGAGGCTCGAGTCCTCCCTCGGACATGAGTGTGTGTATTGTTCTTAGCATAAGTTAGTTTAAGTAGTGTGTAAGTCTAGGGGCCAATTACCTCCGCAGTTTGGTCCCTTAGGAATTCACACACATTTGAACATTTGAAAACCAACACATAGGGAAGTCTAGTGCAACACGAGCCGTAGATGCGGGGTTGAACGACGGCTGCGGGGATGTGTACATGTGACTGGACAGTGCATGTTATACGAAAACTTCTGTAAGAGCGCGATGTTATTGTACATATCTTCATGATCATGTAGCTTTTGAATTTTTTTTTCTAGTTTATTGATATGTATGTGTTTTTTACCATTGTCAATAAAGTTTGCTTGTTTCCCGTGACTTTAAGATTAGAACCCGAGAGTATACTTGGGAGAACGTCACAGTGATACTGAAAGTACTGAACTGGAAGGCTCTTCAAGATAGATGTAGACTGTCCCGAGAAAGTCTATTAACGAAGTTTCAAGAACCGGCTTTAAATGATTACTGTAGGGATATACTGCAACGCCCTACGTGTCGCACACATAGGGATCGAGAGCATATGATTAGAATAAGTACTGCACTCACAGAGGCATTCCAACAACCATTCTTCCCGCGCTCTATACGTGAATGGAACGGGAAGAAACCCTAATAACTGGTACTATGGGACGTATCCTCTACTATGCACCTCACGTTGGTTTGCAGAGTATAGGTGTAGATCTAGGTTGGCAAAGGTTTTCTGTTCGGACGCCTGCGTATTTTAAATTAGTCCTTGGAAATGGCACTGATTCTTGTCTGTTTTGACCAGTACCGTGTTCGTTACTGACATTCACGAATTTTTTAATGTGATTTTGTCCTATCTGTCAACTAACGGTAAAATTAATTACAAGTGCTGCATTTATTTGCGTATGTGGGAAAACTACTGTGCGAAGGAATATCGCTGTCGGTCAACGTAGGTGCAAGGGACTGTTTGAAATCAGTTGGTCTGAGGATTTCACTGTGTTCGGGAGCTGTATTGCGAATGCTCGTTTCGTCAATAAAATTGTTTTACAGAGGATCAGGACCGTGTGTTTACTTAACGTAACCATCTCCTGTAACATGTGCAACTACATGGGTGACGACCGACGATCTCGATCACTTATAAATTCAACGTATCTGTCTATTGTGCAACGACAGTGCTGCTGCCACTGTGCTGCGCAGATTTCACTGGTTGACAACGTTTCTCCAGCCACGTCACCCACTATGGATAACACCTCACATGCAAGTCGTGTGATAATCTCTTCGGCAGGGCTACATTAGTGTGCAACGATGCAAAACAACGGAAAGTGAGAAACAATTTACTCTGTGATTTCGGGTGGAACCCCGTTTCTCTTCCAAACCTGGCTAGACACAAGCCAAGGCAGTGTAACCATGTGGAGACGTGTTTAATCGATTTTGATGGAACAACCGCGTCGCGAGCGAATAAGATCGCTTCGGAACTCGTGCAACTGGCTGCATCGCACTACGCCATCTCCCATCCAGCATGTCGCGCCGCTTACGGAGGACAATATTTGCTCGACAGTTCTTACAATGCGACCATCACCCAGGCAATCATTCTGCCACAGGACACACCTCAAACTACTGTCTTTACGACCAGAACAACCTACTTTGTGGTTTGCCATCGTGGACAATATCTTCAAATCGAGTGACGTCATTAACAACGACGTCAAATTCGTCACGTTATTAACCAAAGTCGGAGAACATATGGAGGCAACAAGTGATATCATCTTCACCCCTCCAGCAGACAACAAATACAAGACAGTCGAGACAGATCTTCTACGTCGCCTCACCCGCTTCCCCGGTGAGAAAATTTATCACGTCGTTTGCGACGAAGTTTTAAGTGACGAGAACCCATCGCAACTATGGTGTCGCCTACGCACACAGATTGACATTCGTCTCTTGCCTGCTCTTTACGATTTACATAAACGATCTGGTTGATGGTATTGACAGCGACATTAGACTGTTTGCCGATGATGCTGTAGTCTACAGGAAAGTAGTATCACACGAAAGTTGTGAACAAATCAATGAGGATTTGCCGAAAATAAATGCGTGGTGTAATGACTGGCAGTTATCTCTCAGTATTAGTAAGTGTAACCTACTGAGTATAACAAGGCGAAAATCCCCATTAATGTACGAGTGCAAAATAAATGCCCAGTCTTTCGAAGCGGTAACATTAGTCAAATATCTGGGTGTGACTATTCTAAATGATCTCAAATGGAATGATCAGATTACACAAGTACACTCTAGATTGCAGTTTATTAGTAGAATCCTGAAGCGATGCAGTCCTTCAACAAAGGAAATAGCTTACAATACTTTAGTTCGTACAGTCTTAGATTATTGTCCGTCTGTATGAGACCCTTACCAGTTGAGTCTGATTCAAGAGATTGAGAAGGTCCAAAGAAGAGCGGCAAGATTCGTGACTGATATATTGAGCCATCGCGAGAGCGTTACAAATCTCATAGAAAGTTTGAAGTGGGACACACTTGCAGACAGACGACGCGCTAAACGGCCTCGTCGACGTCTCTATCGTCAACGCCGCCATCGCAAGCCTGTTTACAAACATATAATAAGCCTCGAAAATAAACTTGGCACAAATGGAACAGCACAAAGTGTTACATTGAGTGGACCCATATTTTTCCGAGGATGTCGAGTGAATTTCAATCTTGATGCTGGCACAGGGAATACTGGAAGTGGATGGTTCACTCTAGCTATCGTTCGATGTGAGAATGCCTGTCTACCTGGACTGGAATCATTCGCCGACAGAGATGTCATCGCTTACAAGACCTGGCATTGTGGAATAGATGCTAAGTGCCAAATAGCGCAATGACCACCATTGAAAGACATGCCCTCCGCCACACACCGCTTGGTGGCTAGCGGAGTATATATGTAAATGTACATGTAGACCACAAATTGTGGACTTTATGGGCTGTGAAGCTCCTTACGCAAGTGCAATTGGCAATGGTGAGCCATGAAAACGAGTCCTTGGACGCACGTCTTAAACATGCCGATCGAATAGATTCGATCATAGGAAACAAACAATACATTAATAATGTCGGCGGGCATAAAGCGGAGTTTCCTCGGCAGTTGATGCGGCGCCCCCCTACCACGGGCCGAGCCGACTCCGTCCACTCCCGCCGACTGACGTTACCGCACCAGGCCGGAGCGAAGGCCTCGCTCGACACCAACAAATCCAGATCACCAACTGCGTCAAGTCCGCGGGTAACAGAAGTCATTGTTCTCTCTAATGTTGTAGGTGTAGGCATCACTGTTCTTCTCAAATTGTGACAGATTATTTATAACGAATTTCATTAGCGAATAAATGTACTGGATGGTACAGTTAAAATGCCTAGCTCCTTGATCAGGTACCTACTTGACATCTGTGGGTGAACATCACATATTATTCTTACTGTTTACTTTTCTGCAACGAGTACTGTCTTTCTGAGCAATGAGAAACCCTGGAAAGTTACTCCATACAATATTATACAGTGGAAATATACGTGGAATATGTCAGGAGGTTGATACTTCTGTTTCCAAGATTAGCGGTTATACGAAGAGCAAAAGTAGCTGAACATAATTGCCTGAGCAGCTCAGTAACTTGCTTCTTCCAGTTCACATTTTCGTCCATATGTAAACCCAAAAATGTGGAGCATTCTGCTCATGAGCTACATCAGTTGTTTATATGACTGTATTTGTTGTACTGAACTGAATGTAGCGTTTTTTCATTTAAATTTGGGCTGAGTCCATTTTTATGGAACCACTTAGTAATTCCTTGGAAAATATTGTTTACTAACTTTTCTGCTGCTTTCTCTGTAATGGCAAAAAGTACCATTTCTGCTTGTTGAGTGCCAAGTGAAAGTCATTCACATGTATAAGGAATAGGAGTGGACCAAAAATTGAACCCTCTGGGACTCCCACCCCCCCCCCCCTCTCTCTCTCTCTCTCTCTCTCTCTCTCTCTCTCTCTCTCTCTATATATATATATATATATATATATATATATATATATATAGCTCATTTTATTACTTCTCTTCAAATCACATTAATCATAGAATGGAAACACACAGCAAAAGAACGTACCAGCGTGACTTCAAACACTTTGTTACAGGAAATGTTCAAAATGTCCTCCGTTAGCGAGGATACATGCATCCACCCTCCGTCGCATGGAATCCCTGATGCGCTGATGCAGCCCTGGAGAATGGCGTATTGTATCACAGCCGTCCACAATACGAGCACGAAGAGTCTCTACATTTGGTACCGGGGTTGCGTAGACAAGAGCTTTCCAATGCCCCCATAAATGAAAGTCAAGAGGGTTGAGGTCAGGAGAGCGTGGAGGCCATGGAATTGGTCCGCCTCTACCAATCCATCGGTCACCGAATCTGTTGTTGAGAAGCGTACTAACACTTCGACTGAAATGTGCAGGAGCTCCATCGTGCATGAACCACATGTTGTGTCGTACTTGTAAAGGCACATGTTCTAGCAGCACAGGTAGAGTATCCCGTATGAAATCATGATAACGTGCTCCATTGAGCGTAGGTGGAAGAACATGGGGCCCAATCAAGACATCACCAACAATGCCTGCCCAAACGTTCACAGAAAATCTGTGTTGATGACGTGATTGCTCAATTGCGTGCGGATTCTCGTCAGCCCACACACGTTGATTGTGAAAATTTACAATTTGATCACGTTGAAATGAAGCCTCATCCGTAAAGAGAACATTTGCTCTGAAATGAGGATTGACACATTGCTGGATGAACCATTCGCAGAAGTGTACCTGTGGAGGCCAATCAGCTGCTGATAGTGCCTGCACACGCTGTACATGATACGGAAACAACTGGTTCTCCCGTAGCACTCTCCATACAGTGACGTGGTCAACGTTACCTTGTACAGCAGCAACTTCTCTGACGCTGACATTAGGGTTATCGTCAACTGCACGAAGAATTGCCTCGTCCATTGCAGGTGTCCTCGTCGTTCTAGGTCTTCCCCAGTCGCGAGTCATAGGCTGGAATGTTCCGTGCTCCCTAAGACGCCGATCAATTGCTTCGAACGTCTTCCTGTCGGGACACCTTCGTTCTGGAAATCTGTCTCGATACAAACGTACCGCGCCACGGCTATTGCCCCGTGCTAATCCATACATCAAATGGGCATCTGCCAACTCCGCATTTGTAAACATTGCACTGACTGCAAAACCACGTTCGTGATGAACACTAACCTGTTGGTGCTACGTACTGATGTGCTTGATGCTAGTACTGTAGAGCAATGAGTCGCATGTCAACACAAGCACCGAAGTCAACATTACCTTCCTTCAATTGACCCAACTGGCGGTGAATCGAGGAAGTACAGTACATACTGACGAAACTAAAATGAGCTCTAACATGGAAATTAAGCGTTTCCGGACACATGTCCACATAACATCTTTTCTTTATTTGTGTGTGAGGAATGTTTCCTGAAAGCTTGGCCGTACCTTTTTGTAACAGCCTATACATATACATACACACACACACACACACACACACACACACACACGCACACACACACACACATATATATATATATATATATATATATATATATATATATATATATATGTTTTGCTTTCTGTTTATTGAGTATGATACAAACCAGCTGTGTGTAAAGAACCAATTTCATAAAACTTGAGGTTTTCTACGACAGTAACATCATCATTTAATAGATGAGAGGAGAAGATTTAAAAACTCATCAAATGAAGTAGTACAAACGTTTAAAAAATGAGACTGATAGGAAGTGCAAACTGGCTAAACTAGAATGGCTAGAGGACAAATGTAAGGATTTAGAAGCATACTTCACTGCGGGAAAGATAGATACCGCATACAGGAAAATTAAAGAGGCCGTTGGGGAAAAGGGATGTAGCTGTATTAATATCAAGAGTTCGGGTGGTAAAACACTTCTAAGCAAAGAAGAGAAAGCTAAAAGGCGGAAGGAGTATATAGAAGGACTGTGCAAGGGAGATGAACTTGAAGGCAGTTTTATGGAAATGAAAGAGGACGTAGATGAAGATAAGATGGCAGGTATAATACTGCGAGAAGAATTTGACAGAGCCTTGAATTATCTAAGTAGAAACAAGACCCCGGTCGTAAACGATATTCCGTCAGGGAGAGCCAGTCATGACAAAACTGCTCCATCCGGAGTACAAGATGTGAGAGATAGGCGGAATACCACCAGACTTAAAGAATAATGTAGTAATTCCAGTTACAAAGAAGGCAATTGGTGACAGGTGTGAAAATTACCGACCTATCAATTTAATAAGTCATGGTTGCGAAATACTGACACGAATTCCTTACAGAAGATTGCAAAAACTAGTAGAAGCCGACCATGGGGAAGATCAGTTTGGATGCCGGAGAAATGTAGGAACATGCGATCAATACTGACCCTACAACATATCTTAGAAGATAGGTTCAGGAAAGACAAACCTATGTTTATAACATTTCTAGGCTTAAAGGAAGTCTTTGACAATGTTGACTGGAGCACAATATAGGGAGCGAAAGGCTATTTGCAACTTGTTTATAAATCAGATGGCAGTTACAAGGGTCGAGTGGCATGAATGTGAAGCAGTGGTTGAGAAGGGAATGAGATAGGGTTGTAGCCTATCCTCAATGTTATTCAATATGTGCATTGAACAAGCAGTAAAGGAAACAAAAGAAAAATTTGGAGTAGGAATTAAGTTGCAGGGAGAAGAAATGAAAACATTGAGGTTTGCCGACAACGTTGTAATTCTGTGAGAGATAGCAATGGATTTAGAAGAACAGTAGAACGGAATGGACGATGTTTTGAAAGGAAAATATAAGATGAACATTAACAAAGGCAAACCAAGGATAATGGAACGTAGTCGAATTAAATCAGATGATACTCAGGGAATTAGTTTAGGAAACGAGACACGTAAAGTAGTAAATGAGATGCGCTATTTGGGCAGCAAAGTAACTCATGACGAGGATAGAACATGGAGACTGGCAATGGCAAGAAAAGCGTTTCTGAAGAAGAGGAATTTGTTAACACGGATTACAGATTTAAGTGACAGGAAGTTTTTTCTGAAATTATTTGTGCGGCGTGTAGCCATGTGTGGAAGTGAAACATGGACAATAAACAGCTGAGACAAGAAGAGAATAGAAGCTTTTGAAATGTGGTGCTGGAGAAGAATGATGAAGATCAGGTGGGTACATCGCGTAACTAATTAGGGGGTTCAGTCCGGAACTGTGAGACTGCTATGGTCGCAAGTTCGAATCCTGCCTGGGGCATGAATGTGTGTGATGTCCTTAGGTTAGTTAGGTTTAAGTAGTTCTAAGTTCTAGGGAACTGATGACCTCAGATGTTAAGTCCCCTAGAGCTCAGAGACATTTGAGCCATTTTAAAATTAGGTGGTACTGATTGGATTGGGGAGAGAAGAAGGCCAAAGGAAGGGCTCGGTTGATTGGACACATTCTGAGACATCGAGAGTTACCAGTTTAGTACTGGAGGGAAATGTTTAGGGGTAAAAATCGTAGAGGAAGAGCAAGAGATGAATACACTAAGCAGATTTTCCGCCCCCGGTAGCTGAATGGTCAGCGGGACGGATTGTGAATCCTCTGGGCCCGGTTTCTATTCCCGGCTGGGTTGGGGAATTTTCTCCGCCCAATAACTGGGTGTTGTGCTGTCCTCATCACCATCATCCCATCATCCTCATCGACTGCAGGTCGCCGAAGTGGCGTCAAATTGGAAGACCGGCACCCGGCGAACGGTCTGCCCGACGGGGAGCTCTAGCCATGCGATAAAATAAAATAAACTAAGCAGATTCAGAAGGATGTAGGTTGCAGTAGATGAAGAGGATCGCACAGGATACAGTAGCATAGAGAGCTGCATCAAACCAGTATTCGGATCGAAGAGCGCAACAACAGCAACATGACCACACTTCCGTGGGGCATTCCTGACGATGGTGAAGGCTCGCCGTCGAGGTACAGGGTTCTATTACTTAAGAAGTCTTCGAGCCTCTCACATATCTGGGTATCTACTCCGCATGGTCGTACCTTCGTTAGCAGTCTGCACTGTGGTACCGTATCAAACGCTTTCCGGATATCTAGGAATATAGAATCTGTCTGTCGTCCTTCGTCGGTACTTCGCAGCATATCGTGCTAGAAAAGGGTAAGCTAAGTTTCGCACTAGAGATGCACTCCAAATGCATGCTGATTTGTGGACAGCTGCTTCTCTGTCGCAAGGAACGTGGAGCAAGTACAAACCGTTGCCTTTTTGGCGGACTCCTTCTTCTTGCCCTTCTCGCTGAAGTGGGAGCCGTGCTCTCCGTACTTGTGGTAGCCGCCTTTCTCCTGGCCGTTGCTCCAGAAGTCGTCCAGGTGGTGGTGCTCGTCCTTGTGGTACTTGTCGCGGTATCCCTGAAACACAAACAACAGGCTCCGGTTACACAAGATTCTTCTTCCAGATCTCACGCAACAAATCAACAAACGTCTCCAGGTTACTGTTCACTGGACTGTTAACGTTGATGCATCTTGTAATAAGTACTCGTACGGATTTTAGGTAAGAAGATTAAATCTTATATGAAAGTCATTTGGTTGTAATACGATTTCAATGATTTGAGAAACAGCAGAAGTCGAATGAAATACAAAATAGAACTGATCCATTGGATTACTGTCCCTTATCACTCACATTTATTTCTGGCAGAAACCTAGTAATTACTTTGTTTAAAGACTGTCATCTATCTAAAAATGAATAACATCATCCGTGGAATTGTGTATGGGTTCTGAAAAGATTGAGCGTGTGAAATTCAATGAGGCCTTTTCACGTATTATATCGTCACTCTCATAGAAAGAGAAGACCAGGTTGGTTAGGCGCTTCTCGATTTTCGAAAAGCTTTTGATCCAGAATGGCATTCTAAATAAAGTACGTTCGTATGGGATCTCTAACCAGGCTTGCGACTGGCTCAAAATTTTTTCTTGTTGGAAGGGCGTGGCCTGCTATCTTTAACGGAGAGTGATCCACAGACAATGAATCTCTGTCTGATGTGCCTCGGAGGGATCAACAATATCGTTGCAGTTCATGTTACACACTAATGGCTTAGCGCATAGCATTATTTACAATCTCATACGTCCTCGAAAGGTTTAAGAGTGGAGTTAAAGTCTGAGACGAAAGGATATCAATAAGATTAGCTGATGACAATGCTATCCTCAGTGAAAAGGAAGAATGACAGGACGTATGAATGGAATGAACAGTCTAATGACTACAGAATATTGACTGAGAGTAAACCGAAGAAAGGCATAAGTAAAGAGCAGTAGCAGAAATAAGAGAGCGATAATCTTAACATAAAAATTGGGAAGCACCTGGTAGTCAAAGTTAAGGAAGCAAGCCGGCCGGAGTGGCCGTGCGGTTCTGGGCGCTACAGTCTGGAACCGAGCGACCGCTACGGTCGCAGGTTCGAATCCTGTCTCGGGCATGAATGTGTGTGATGTCCTTAGGTTAGTTAGGTTTAATTAGTCCTAAGTCCTAGGCGACTGACGACCTCAGAAGTTAAGTCCCATAGTGCTCAGAGCCATTTGTTAAGACGTCGGGGAATAACTTCCATGCTCAGAGCCATTTGAACCATTTTAAGGAAGCAAAATAAGACATGACGGACGAAGCAACGTGGACATAAAAAGCGGGTTAGTAGATGCCATGTTGCATCTCCATGATGCCACGTGGAGCAGGATGACACGGCGGCCGGTCTACATCGTGTGGTCTCCAGGGCCGGACTGTGGAGTTAAAGTCAGTGATATTCTTAAGTTTGGTGTACGGAACCAGTTGCCCCCTCTGGCTCGATATAGAATATTTTCATTTTGTTTGCTTTCTTGCCCCCCACTTATTTTTGTATCGGTCTCCATTGAAAACACCTCCACTAAAGGGCAAGAGCCGACGGAATGTGGTGTGCGACTTGTCTGGGAACGATCCTACTCCATTCAATCATGGTTTTTGGTGTTGATAACAAGGGCTCACTTTAATCTTCGCCTTCCAGCTTGCATTGAGAGCTTCGATGAGCCAATGACGGAAATAAAAGAAAGGTTGAGGAGCGGGGATTAAAATTCAGTGTGAACGAATACCACTGTTAAGGTTCGCTGTGACATTGCTGTCTTCAGCGAAACTGAAGAATTACAGGACCTGTTGAATGGAATGAAGTCTAATCGGTAGGGATATGAACTGAGAGTAAATCGAAGAAAGACGGAAGTAATGAGAAGTAGTAGAAATTAATACAGGGAGAAACTTATCAGAATTGGCCATCAGGAAGTAGATGAACTCAAATTTTGCTACTTAGGCAGCAAAATAAACCGTGACGTATGAAGCAAGGAGGAAATATAAAGCACACAAAATGATTCAAATGGCTCTGAGCACTATGGGACTTAACTTCTGAGGTCATCAGTCCCCTAGAACTTAGAACTACTTAAACCTAACTAACCTAAGGACATCACACATCTATGCCCGAGGCAGCATTCGAACCTTCGACCGTAGCGGTCGCCCGGTTCCAGACTGTAGCGCCTCGAACCACTCGGCCACCCCGGCCGGCAAAGCACACAACGCCACCGCTGTGACCGAGCGCTTCAGTCCGGAACCGAACTGCTGCTACGGTCGCAAGTTCGAATCCTGCCTCGGGCATGGATGTGTGTGATGTCCTTAGGTTAGTTAGGTTTAAGTAGTTCTAAGTCAAGGGACTGATGACATCAGATGTTAAGTCCCATAGTGTTTAGAGCCATTTGAACCATTTTTAAAGCACACAAGCACTGGCAAAAGGGCATTCCTGACCAAGAGAAGTCTGATAGCATGAAACATAAGTCTTAATCTGAGGAAGAAATCTCTTAGAATGTGCGTTTGGAGCACAGCATTCTATGGCACTGAGACATGAACTGTGAAAAACCGGAACAGAAGAGAATAGACCATTTGAGATGTGGTGTTACAGAAGAATGTTGAAAATTAAATGGACTGATAAGATAAGGAATGAGGAGGTTCTTCGCAGAATCGGCGAGGAAGGGCATATGTGAAAAACACTGACACGAAGAAGGAACAGGATGATAGGACATCTGTTAAGACGTCGGCCGGCCGGAGTGGCCGAGCGGTTCTAGGCGCTACAGTCTGGAACCGTGCGACCGCTACGGTCGCAGGTTCGAATCCTGCCTCGGGCATGGATGTGTGTGATGTCCTTAGGTTAGTTAGGTTTAAGTAGTTCTAAGTTCTAGGGGACTGATGACCTCAGCAGTTGAGTCCCATAGTGCTCAGAGCCATTTGTTAAGACGTCGGGGAATAACTTCCATGCTGTAGAGGGATCTGTACAGGGTAAAAACTACAGGAAGACAGAGACTGATATACATTCAGAAACTAACTGAGAACGTAGGCTGCAAGTGCACTCTGAATGGTGCCAAAACTGGCAATTGACCCTAAATAACGAAAAGTGTGAGGTCATCCTCATGAGTGCTAAAAGGAATCCGTTAAACTTCGGTTACACGATGAATCAGTCTAATCTAAGAGCCGTAAATTCAACTAAATACCTAGGTATTACAGTTACGAGCAACGTAAATTGGAAGGAACACATAGAAAACGTTGTGAGGAAGCCTAATCAAAGACTGCGTTTTATTGGCAGGACACTTAGAAAATGTATCAGATCTATTAAAGAGACTGCGTACAGTTCGCTTGTCCGTCCTCTTTTCGAATACTGCCGCGCGGTGTGGGATCTTCGTAAGATAGGATTGACGGGGCACATCGAAAAAGTTCAAAGAAGGGTAGCACGTTTTGTATTATTGCGAAATAGAGCAGAGTGTGTCACTGTAATGATACAGGATTTTGGATGAACATCATTAAAAGAAAGGCGTTTCTCGTTGCGGCGGAATCTTCTCACGACATTCCAATCACCAACTTTCTCCTTCGAATACGAAAATACACTCCTGGAAATGGAAAAAGGAACACATTGACACCGGTGTGTCAGACCCACCATACTTGCTCCGGACACTGCGAGAGGGCTGTACAAGCAATGATCACACGCACGGCACAGCGGACACACCAGGAACCGCGGTGTTGGCCGTCGAATGGCGCTAGCTGCGCAGCATTTGTGCACTGCCGCCGTCAGTGTCAGCCAGTTTGCCGTGGCATACGGAGCTCCATAGCAGTCTTTAACACTGGTAGCATGCCGCGACAGCGTGGACGTGAACCGTATGTGCAGTTGACGGACTTTGAGCGAGGGCGTATAGTGGGCATGCGGGAGGCCGGGTGGACGTACCGCCGAATTGCTCAACACGTGGGGCGTGAGGTCTCCACAGTACATCGATGTTGTCGCCAGTGGTCGGCGGAAGGTGCACGTGCCCGTCGACCTGGGACCGGACCGCAGCGACGCACGGATGCACGCCAAGACCGTAGGATCCTACGCAGTGCCGTAGGGGACCGCACCGCCACTTCCCGGCAAATTAGGGACACTGTTGCTCCTGGGGTATCGGCGAGGACCAATCGCAACCGTCTCCATGAAGCTGGGCTACGGTCCCGCACGCCGTTAGGCCGTCTTCCGCTCACGCCCCAACATCGTGCAGCCCTCCTCCAGTGGTGTCGCGACAGGCGTGAATGGAGGGACGAATGGAGACGTGTCGTCTTCAGCGATGAGAGTCGCTTCTGCCTTGGTGCCAATGATGGTGGTATGCGTGTTTGGCGCCGTGCAGGTGAGCGCCACAATCAGGACTGCATACGACCGAGGCACACAGGGCCAACACCCGGCATCATGGTGTGGGGAGCGATCTCCTACACTGGCCGTACACCACTGGTGATCGTCGAGGGGACACTGAATAGTGCACGGTACATCCAAACCGTCATCGAACCCATCGTTCTACCATTCCTAGACCGGCAAGGGAACTTGCTGTTCCAACAGGACAATGCACGTCCGCATGTATCCCGTGCCACCCAACGTGCTCTAGAAGGTGTAAGTCAACTACCCTGGCCAGCAAGATCTCCGGATCTGTCCCCCATTGAGCATGTTTGGGACTGGATGAAGCGTCGTCTCACGCGGTCTGCACGTCCAGCACGAACGCTGGTCCAACTGAGGCGCCAGGTGGAAATGGCATGGCAAGCCGTTCCACAGGACTACATCCAGCATCTCTACGATCGTCTCCATGGGAGAATAGCAGCCTGCATTGCTGCGAAAGGTGGATATACACTGTACTAGTGCCGACATTGTGCATGCTCTGTTGCCTGTGTCTATGTGCCTGTGGTTCTGTCAGTGTGATCATGTGATGTATCTGACCCCAGGAATGTGTCAATAAAGTTTCCCCTTCCTGGGACAATGAATTCACGGTGTTCTTATTTCAATTTCCAGGAGTGTATTTTGTTGATGCCGACCTACATTGGGAGAAATGATCAAGATGATAAAATAAGGGAAATCAGAGCTCACACGGGAAGATATAGGTGTTCGATTTCTCTGCGCGCTGTTCGAGATTGGAATAATACACAATTATTGTGAAGGTGGTTCAAATTGTTCAAACGTGTGCTAAATCTTATGGGACTTAACTGCTAAGGTCATCAGTCCCTGAGCTTACACACTACTTAACCTAAATTACCCTATGGACAAACACACACACTCATGCCCGAGGGAGGACTCTATCCTCCGCCGGGACCAGCCGCACAGTCCGTGACTGCAGCGCCTCAGACCGCTAGGCTAATCCCGCGCGGCCAAGGTGTTTCGATGAATCCTCTACCAGACACTTAAGAGTGATTTGCAGAGCATCCATGTAGATGTAGATGTACAAGATTGGCAGAGGAAAGGGATTCGTGACAGGTCGCATCAAACCAGTCAAAAGACTGACGACTAAAAAGTATGTGCACCTTGTGACCTACCCATGACAAAATTAGTCCGGTCTGTCGAGACCGCATAGGCAGACGAGTTTGTCTCTACCTGTAGTATTCTAAAGTTGTCAGTTAATAAGCTGAGAAGATGGACAGGTGTTGCCACACACAAAGAAAAGGGTTGTCTTTAAAGTATTCACATTTTAAACCCAAGAGACCTCGAATGGCTGAGAATAACTGAGCCGAAAAGGGAGTGGCGGGGCTGGATTGAGCTGTGAGTGATCGATAATCTTCAAGATTTTCGTATAATGAAATATAAAAAAGAATTTTACAATGAATTTCCCCAGTTAGGAACTGTTTTTAAAATTGTACACTCAATAGGAATAACAAATTGTTAGTCTCAGAATCAGGCCAAAATTCCAAAGCGATACAAGAAACAAAAGATTCAAAACAGGTAATAGGCCACAAGAATACGCACATAATGTTAAAACCACTGGAACAATAAAATTAGAGAGAGCTTCCTACCGAACTAAGAACAATCAGCCAAAAAAATTTAAAATACATAACGGACTCAAACTATTGTACCTAGGCCAGAGCATCACACACAAGCTTGCTATAACCGTGATACTTCTTACATGAAGGCTTGTTCTAAATAATAGTACAAACAGTCTGGCCAGTAAGACAGTTACAATTTCCCGACAGTTTTAAGAGACACGATCAATACCGAAGCAATTTGAAAATTTAAGAAAAACGACGAAATGCATTCACAAGTTCTCGAAATAATTTAGACCTCCTTTTCAGAACGGATTTATAACAATAATATGAACTAGAAGAAACAAGGCTTCGTTCACAATAATTGGAAGAGGAAACTAGACCGAGACACAAGCATGCTAGCAGGAATGTGTCAAGATTTGTTTCAGTTATACGTGCTCACATCACATGGCACAAGTGCGATAACATGTGCGGTTCATTCAATGTTACTGGACAGCTGCACTGAATAAGCAACATGCAACTCTCAGAACTAGGAGTAATTCTATAACAGGAGAGGCGTGTTCGCAATAATCATTAATCACTTTAGCACTGATTGGAACCGCGTGTACAAAGAAATGAATCCGCTCTCTCCTACGGGACACTACCAGTCATACCGGAGAGATAATTAATAACAACTTCCGCCAAGACTTTAAGGGAGCACTGTATATCACTCTCTCTCTCTCGCTCTATCTATCTATCTCTCTCTCTCTCTCTCTCTCTCTCTCTCTCTCTCTCTCTCACACACACACACACACACACACACGCACGCACATACAGCTCAAAACAACGCTGCCCCAAGTTGTGCTTTCAAGGCAGCAGCAGCATGAGAGAAAGCTCTACCGGGTGATCAGAAGCAGTCTGAAAAGCTTTAAATGTGTAGCAGGAGAGGTTGTGCTGAGAAATAATTGTTAAGAAAAAAAATCGATACTTTGCGCCGTTTCCTGGTTAAGTAGTATTGAGATTAGGCAATAAGGCCGTTGCGCGTGCAAATTCAAGCGGGTCGGAAGATGCCGTTAGCTTCAGTCGTTTTCATAGCGTTGATAATAGTGCACGAGACTGCTCAGGTTTTGGCTGGGGTTCGAATCTTACTACAGTCTTTTGTCCAATTTTTCTATCGTCCTCTTGTTTGGTTTTAGGAAACCAAACGAAGGACACTTTTGGCGACACCGTCTCTGGTGGGCCGATTGAATTTGCGCGCGCAACGGCGTGACTGGTTACTTTCAGTGCTAATTAACTCTGAAATGGCGCAACGTATCGAATTTTTTTCTTACGATTGCTTTCGAGCACAACCTACCGTGGAACACCTTTACAAGCTTTTCAGATTGCTTCTGACTATCCTGTACAGCAAAAAGGACCAGGCTTGTCATTAACTACAGTTCTCGGCCAGATATCATCATTAGTTTTCTGCTGTATTAGCATGTCCTTTGTACCTCAATTTCATGCGATTCATTGCTCCTTCTCAATGCAGGCGTGTGTGTTGCGGTCCATCACATCATCCATGATCTGAAATCTCTTCTTCCCTCGCCTCCTCTTTCCTTCCAGGTACCCTCCTTTTCTTTTAGTATATGTGCAATCTAATTTCTTTTCCTTCTTTTATTACATCGAGTGTGGTCTTCCACTAGTCTCAGTACCTCTTCATTTGGCACTCTATCCATCCAACTTATTCTTCCCCCTTCTCCGCCAATTCCACATGTCAAAAGCCTCCAGCTTTGCTCTATCTTTCTTCCTCACCATACGAGAGGACACTCCATACAAAACACTGTATTAGCCTTATCCTTACATCTTCGTCCAATTGCTGCAAAAAATTCTCCTTTTCTTATAAAATGTCTCTTTCGCCTTTGCTATTCTGGTTCTAATTTCTGTGCTGCTCTTAAAGTCCCTTTCTATTTTGCTCCATTCAGCATTATCTTTATCTTTTTATTTCCTCCCAGTGCCATTAATTTATTTCATTTCACTTATTTTCATTGCGTGAATCTTTCCTTTAGCTTTATTGGTATCCACTATATCCCGTAGTTTTTTTCATCTGATACTAGGAGAACCACGTCGTCTGCAAACCTCAGACACCTTATTGTACTGTTCTTCTTCCAATTTTTACCCCATTGTCATCTAGTGGACAATGATATTTTCTAAGTGTAGATTGAAAAGGATGGGAGACAGACAGCAGCCTTGTCTTACTCCTTTTCCTAGTTCTAACCAGTTGGTACTTTCTCCTCTCACTTTCACTGATGCTTTTTAAGTATAAAGAGTTTATAAGTAGCCTGGTTTTCCAGGCTATTCCCCTCATTATAGTTGCAAGCTTATCTCAAGCCCCATTATCAAAAACCCTTTTCCAGGTCTACAAAACAGATACATAGTTCTCTTCCCTGTTCAATAATCCTCTCTCCCAAAATTCTCAAAAGTTTTATTGCATCTCTTGTGCCCGTATTCCCTCTAAAACCAAATTGTTCTTCAGACAATTTCCCTTCCATTACTTTACCAATATTTTATTAATGATTCCTAACATAATATTCGCAGCATGTGACATGAGGCTAATTGTCCTGTGCCCACTGCAATTCTTGGTACCTTGTGTCTTTGGTAATGGAATCATTAGTGTTGACACGAAGTCCTCTGGCCATTCACCACTGCCATGTATTATTTTACATAACCTCAATATTTCCCTCACACACGGCCGCCGAGTATATAACGGCTACCCACGCGTTCCATCAAATCCTGATCGTTTGTGTTGGGTCTCCCCCCCCGCCACCCCCATCAACTGCCGACGGCGCTAGTGTTGCTCACGGCCACTGCTAGCGCACCCTGTTACAGCGCTGGCGCCTCCATCGGTCTAGTCGCAGGGCCTTTGAACTCGTCGTGGACGGCGACGTATAGTGAAGGCACAACAACTCTGACAAAAAAAAAAAAAAACATATGTGTGTTATTTGTCTGTGAGAAGAAGGGAAAACTTCTAACAGCGCCTGTCAGAGACTGAAAGCGCCATCGGAAGGACGGTTCATCGTTCCGCAGTGTCGCTGTTTGCGGTGATTGGGATGCCACGACTGTCACGCGAATACGGAACTGATGGGTTACGGAGGGACATATTCAACAGTATGCAGGACGTCAACAGCTCCGCGCGACTAGCGCCTGAGAGGACATTTAGTGTTCGCCTGGCCGTGTGGGATCGTACAGTCACACCACATACTTTGATTCAGGAAATGGATTCGTTTGCCAAGAAACTGACGTGCCAGCGACTATGATTGTTGAATTCTGTCAAAGAGCTGAAGTAGCATGGAATGACGTGCCTCTGTCCACAATTACTAGAATACACAGTAGGCATCACAGGTTATGTGAGCAGTAACAAATTATGACGCTCACACCACAGCGGATCCAGTCACTGCTCAACAACCCACCACTACCATAACGTGCTGTGTTGACGTTACGTTTTTGAATGAATACAAGGTTGTCTACGTGAGTGTGAGTTCTTCAAATGGTTCAAATGGCTCTGAGCACTATGGGGCTTAACATCTGAGGTCATCAGTCCCCTAGACTTAGAACTACCTAAACCTAACTAACCTAAGGACATCACACACATCCATGCCCGAGGCAGGATTCGAACATGCGACCTTAGCAACAGCGCGGTTCCGGACTGAAGCGCCTAGAACCGCTCCGCCACATGGCCGGCTGTGAGTTCTTATCGGTGATTTACGATCAACTGCAGAGTTACAGTAAAGTTAGTACTACGCCGAGGAGTCCTGACAGTACGTTTTGAATTGTTTTCTACGAGAGATGATGGTTTGTAGTGCAATCACAAGTTGGACTAACCACTGCAGACAAAGAAAAAGATTATTTCCTAAGAACAATGAAACGAAACAGAAATGGCTAAATGTTTCTAATGTGCCAACTGGTTTTTAGTTGAAACTTCCTGGCAGATTAAAACTGTGTGCCCGGCCGAGACTCGAACTCGGGACCTTTGCCTTTCGCGGGCAAGTGCTCTACCAACTGAGCTACCGAAGCACGACTCACGTCCGGTACTCACAGCTTTACTTCTCCCAGTACCTCGTCTCCTACCTTCCAAACTTTACATAAGCTCTCCTGCGAAGGCAAAGGTCCCGAGTTCGAGTCTCGGCCGGGCACACAGTTTTAATCTGCCAGGAAGTTTCATATCAGCGCACACTCCGCTGCAGAGTGAAAATCTCATTCTGGTTTTTAGTTGCTAATGCTCATGATGACAGATGGGCAGGACTCGTGTTCAGATATTAGGGAATAGCTTCCATGGTGCTAGAGCGAAATGTAAAAGGTAAAAATTGTAAGGGAAGAAAGTGCCGCTCCGAAATGAAGACGTTAGTGCAGGATAGGAATTAATAGTGGGCCGAAACAAGCCAGTCAGAGGACTAATGATTCATAAAAAGAATATACAGGGTGAAGAAAAATTCGCGCTCCCGGACTTCGCAGCGCGATGCCTCACTTACTGACAATACAAAAATGTCTGTCACAGAATTTCGTCCTGCGAATATTTCGGGCAGGAAATGAACGTTAAAGATGAGCAATCTGGCAACTCTGTAATAAAGTGTGTGGTAACTATCTCTGTCAACAGGTAGAGTAGTGCTGTGCAGTTGGTACAGTGGATAGTGTTTTCGGTTGGCATGCTGGGGATCGACGGTTCGATTCTGGTTTAGGTATATTTGGCTTTATTTGCTGAAATTAGTCTGCATGGTACAGTATCTGGCATCTTAATCGTCATACAGCGACTGTAATGGGTCTCCTACAAAACATTTGCAGTTTCGTATTACGAACTCAGAAATGAGAATACCATCGTTTCCTTTGGTCAGCTTCTAAGGAACCTTTTGCATGACATGTACCCGAATTGTTTCGCAGCAATGCACTCGAACTTGTTTTGTGTGTACCCTCCCGCAATGGTCCCATCGATTAATACCAACTATTATTCTTGCCACGTGCTGGTCCATTACAATACGTTAGGTCTTTACGTCACCAGTAGGGCTAGCAAGCAACTGTGCAAATAATTTCGATGTGACCAGTCGGGGAGGGTACACAGAAAACAGGTTTGGAAACTAGTAGATGGAGTGGCGCGAAACAATTCGCGCCCACGACGTGCAAAAGGCTTCTTTAAAAATGACCAATGAAAACGATTGTACTTCCATGTCTGTGTTCGTAGTATATAACTGCAGATGTTTTCTAGAAGACTCTCTGGAATTGTTTTATGACCATTAAGACGACAGATACTATACCATACAGACTACTTTTAGCAAATAAAAATAAATATGCCCCAATGCAGACTCGAACCCTCGACCCCCTGTATGGCAACCCAAACCACTACCTTTTCTTCTTTTTTAAAACCATCCACATTACCAGTTTTTTTTAAAGAAGAGTAGAGTGATCAGTTCTGAGCTGGTGGAGTCAGGGTGGGCAGGAGTCGAAACCCGAGGTTTGGCCACGATGCCTCCCTCTTCCCATCCCTTAATCACTCACCTCTAGGTTTTTTACCGGGAACAGGGTAAGTAAAGAAAATATCCTTGTTTGTAAAATCATAAATACAACAGAAATGCCATCCTTTCGGTGGAATCAACAAGAGACATTACACTCGAACGAGGCGAGCAGAAGTCTTCATTAACAAGATGTCGGAAAAAAATAATAACAATGATACTGAATTAATGTAAGAGGTGTTAGGCAATAGACAAAAAAAGGAAGATGGTGCGAGGCTAAGACTTGCAGGCAACTGCCCGGCAGATGGAGCGTGGAGGCAGAGTGGGCAGGGGTCATAATACGAGCCCTGGCCACTGTGTCCCCAGCACCGCTACCGGGAAGAAGCGCCCGAAAGGAGGGTAGAAGCTGAGGAGGAAGGGACAGTAGAGTTGGGGGAATGACCAGCGTGCTATGGTATAGTGCATAAAAGGGAGGCGCTTATCCATGTGCCTACTCCACTGAGGGTTACGATATAGAAAGTAGCACGGATATGTCAGCAAGTTGGGGGGAGGGGGGGGGGGGTAATGTCGTCCGCGTGTAGCACCATCCAGCTGATCGAGGGTCACGTAACGATCGCGTGTAGATATTTGGCGAAGAAGGCGCGGTAGCGCGGTCGGTGCTCGGCTTCAATGTGGGCGGTTTGTAAGTATTGCCAGAAGTCGGGGCGTGATTTGTTGCCATCGTTAGACATGTAGGTGATCGTCCATCCCTTGACCCATACAGTCGCATGATTTTTGGGGAAATGAGTATCCTCGGGATGGATAAAAGTCTATGGGCCAATCAAATCCGGAGGAACGCGGAGGTAAGAGGCAACGAACTGTTGCCTAAGTTTCCTGACGTCACTGGTGGCAGCACAAGTCAGTTGGTGGACATCGTCAGCCATGTGGTGCCAAATTGAACTAAGCGGAGAGTCCGTTTGTCCGATGGCGTGAAGCCGTTGATTTGTGGCGAATTTTCCACATGCGACGTGGTACCGTGGTGACCGGACGTTGGAGGGAAGGGAAAGCTGGTGGATATGACGCCAAACCGTGGGCCACGCGTCGATGGATGTCTGAGTTCGATGTTGTTGCTGGATATGTAGCGAAGCAGTGGGGTGTAAAAATATTTCGGTCCAAGAGAACGCGTGTTCGGTAAGTGCGTGTGAGCATAACTGAAGTCGATGATGAAATCAGAAACGTGCGTCTGGTGGTGCTTGATGTGTCCGACTGGTACTGGTGGTGTTATGGTCGCTGGCATAAGAATTTCCAGCAAGCTGCGCGTAAGGGAGGTGCCCCCGTGCCACTGCTTGTGTATGGTGGACATGTATAAGGACGCCGCTCGGAGTCTATTTATACTAGAAACCGTGCCTGCATCTGTCATCTAAGCTCAGACTTAACTCCCAACTTATATTAGAGTCTTTTAAGCTGCCAGAGGTGGCATGTCTCTCTACCAAATTTCGCACACTATATACCCACAAGCCACCTACAAATTTAATCACGTATTCGTCATAGTACACTGTATATGCACAATAAATAAAATTTATTTATTTGTTGTTGTTATATCCCAAGGGACAAGCGGCTCCATGGAATACAGTAGTGTCATTTTGTCATTTGGACTGGCTGCGAAGCAGGCGTTAAGCAGCGAGACGATATGTGTCTGAACCAGTAGTTCCAATCTGGTGTACAGAGGGTGACCTTTGCCTATCACATTCTTGTAATTGATAGTGGGAAAATTATTATTTCGATTTTCATGAGGAAAAGTAATTTGTAAACTATATTTGAATGACCATGGTCCGCAGGCACTTTGTTCATAAAAATAAATGTTTGTAAACAAGCATTTTATGTCCTTGTGACTGCCGCTCCTAATCCTCTCATATAATAAGCAAATGCCGTGTTCATGTGCATTTTAAGACACTGTGATACATTTTTGGTTCAAATGGCTCTGAGCACTATGGGACTTAACATCTGAGGTCATCAGTCCCCTAGAACTACTTAAACCTAACTAACCTAAGGACGACACACACATCCATGCCCGAGGCAGGATTCGAACCTGCGACCGTAGCGGTCACGCGGTTCCAGACTGAATCGCCTATAACCGCTCGGCCACTCTGGCCGGCGATTCATTTTTATTTAACACATAAATTATGCACTCAAGTGCAATTTGAGATAGTGTTATTCCTTTGATTTACTATGCAAGTACTACACTAAAATTCAATCTAATAATATCCAGCAAAAATTCAGACACTGACATGTGCTGGGTGGTTATAATTAAAGTACAGACACTGACAGAGGTCCAGTGTGGGTTGTAATTATTGTATGTCAGCGAAAGTTGTGACAAATGCTGTATTAATGTGGGCCCTACTAGTGCTTGAAAAAAATTAGTTCCAATTTTGCCTAACAGGTGCAAATCTGGCACTGTACAGTATCTCATCGACGTCTCTGGTGCTCATATTTAATAAATCGTGTAAGTGTGGTTAATAATATAATCAAAATTGTGCCTTTCTCATTTGTTTGACTTTTTCTCTCCATTTTCTGTAGCTTACCCATACATATGAAAATATTTCTATGTGTCACTCTTGGATTAACAGCGCTAAATTTGCACCTGGTGGCCAAAACTAATAGTTTTGCAGTGTAAATCGATTCCCCATTAATGCATTAAAATATCTACGAAGTTTTGCTGCCAGACTCCAATTACAGTTCACATTGGACCTCTATAAGCAGCTATACAAGGCGTTTCAAAAAGAAAGAGCAGATTTCAAACATTTATTTCTCAAAAACTACAAATGATAGAAACACAATTCAAACGTTTCTTGTCAGAGAAAGGTTCAAAGTTTTTCAATGGTCCGCGCAGAAGTTCCATGCAAATCCGCAGTGGCGCTGGCGTTTGTTTGTAGGAAAATGGCGACGACACCACAGGAACGATCATTTTGTGTGCTGCAATTTGCAAAGTTAGAGTCCATTGTTGGTGTGCAACGTGCATTCCGCCGTCAATTCAACAAACAGCCGCCTCGTCATAAGCAAATTTATGAGTGGCATCACAGATTCGTAGAAGATGGTTGCATCTGCAAGCGAAAAAGCACGGGTCGTCCACGCACATCGGATGAAAATGTCGAGCGTGTCCGTGCAGCTTACGAAAGGAGCCCTAGAAAATCCACGGCACGGGCAAGTCACGAACTAAACATGTCTAAAACAACGGTATGGCGCGTTCTGAGTAACCGTCTGCACATGAAGCCGTACAAACTGCAGTTATTGCAAGCATTGCGTCCTGACGACCACAACAAAAGGTTCGAATTTTCAACTGCAATTCTGCAGGACATGGAAGAGGACAATTTTGCCGAACGATTAATTTTTTCAGATGAATCAACGTTTCACATTTCTGGTAAAGTTAATCGGCATAACGTACGAATTTGGGCGAGTGAAACTCCGAGGGACGTTATTCAACATGAAAGAGACTCACCAAAGGTTAACGTCTTTTGTGCAATTTCGGTAAACAAAGTTTATGGACCTTTCTTTTTCATGGAGAAAACTATCACAGGAACCATTTACCTGGACATGTTAGAAAACTGGCTATTTCCTCAACTTCAGGAAGATTCAAATCACTTCATCTTCATGCAAGATGGCGCCCCACCACACTTCTCTGAACCTGTACGACGGTACCTAAATAACACCATTCCAGGACGGTGGATTGGAAGAGCAGGAGCACAAGATCAATGTCATCGTCTGTGGCCTCCCAGGTCACCAGACCTTACTCCCTGCGATTTTTATTTGTGGGGGTACATAAAGGACTGTGTTTATGTCCCACCTATGCCCGCTACTCTTCAAGAGGTACGACATCGAATTGTTGCGGCCGTGAATTCGGTAACTAAAGACCAGTTGCGTCGTGTGTGGCAAGAAATGAGATACCGGTTTGATATTTGTCGTGTAACAAATGGTGCTCATATTGAGGTACAGTTTTGATATTTGTTGTGTAACATTTGGTACTCATATTGAGTGAAGGACCGTTGGAATTGTGTTTCTATCATTTGTAGTTTTTGAGAAATAAATGTTTGAAATCTGCTCTTTCTTTTTGAAACGCCCTGTACTTTAATCATAACTACCCAGGATGCAGCTGGACAATTGACAGTAGCTAAAAGAGGTTGAGGTAGCCATTCCCAGCACAGTTGGACATCCAAAGACTCAACTAATTGACTGCATGAGGTACCGGGTCTGCAAAGAGTTTCAGGGTATACATGAATTTTCTTTTTGAGGAATCGTGCGAAATGTAGTCCAATGTTGTTCTAACGCTCCCAGTCGGATTGGTCATCATCAGTTATTCCCAATTTATGTACTGTGTTTTGGCCACAGAGTGCCCAGCTCTGACATGATTGATAGAGCTACATGTTTTTCCTGGTAAGTTTTCTCACAGGGATTGGATGGTAGGAACTATTTTACTCATCTCTCATAACCCTGGAAGTACATCCAATGATTTCTCTACATTGCTGGGGCTAGCTGGCCGTTGTTGACCCAGCCTGGTTTTCTAGGTTTTAGTTGGGCACATGGTAAATTGTGCAATGTTTGTTGAAGTGGTAAGTTTCTGGATCTTTAGAGCTTCGTCCGTTCATATGTTACAACTTGTTGACATTGGATGTTTGGTAGAGCAATACTGGCGAGCACTGACAGCCTTGGCATTGCTGTGGATTTAAGAGTTCCTGTCATGATCCACATTGCATAGTTTGGTTGGATATCTATTTTGTTGCTATGGCTGCTTCTACTCCGCAAGGGAGAACAGTTTTTGGCGACAGGATACACAACTGCTTGTGCTGTAGTTGTCAAAGTGTTTGCATTAAATCCCCAGCTAGCACCAGCCAGTTTCCTTTATATATTGTTTCTTGATTTTAGCACTATCCTGTTCCTTGTACATGTTTCCTAATTGTCAAGGATTTGTCGAGAATTACACTCAGTATTGGGATTTTAGGTTGGGGTGCATTTTCTATTTGCCGAAGATTACAATTAGCTCTTTGGAATTCTGTAAGTTAGATGGAATGAACTGACTTCTATTTTATTAGGCTTCAGGCGGTCTCTACATTTTGTTATGCTGGTCAAGCTTTTCTAGTTCGATAGTAAGTGTTTGTCGTTTTCTTCGAATGTGCTGCTTTTAGCTGCTGTCGCTAGGGCGTCGGTGTAGCCAATCTTCGCAGAATCAGGGGTCACTATGTCTGTGGCGTACAAATTAAATGAAAGTTGGGTCAAACCCGATTCCTGTGGGAGACCGTTCTTTATAATGGAGGATTTACTTATAGTTTCTCCAATGCTGAATTTAAAAAAGCTTGAAACTGTGTGATTTAGCTTATACGTTAACCCATCCAGCCACGCACCGACCTTTGCTATTGTGATGTCAATAAATGCTACTGAGGATTTTTTTCTTTTAGAAGCCAGTTTCTATAAATGATATTAGGGCGAGAACTTCAAAGTCGATGCTCCATTTCACAATTACAGTTAAGAAGGAGTAACAGCTCGTTATAAACCTTAGTTCACATAGGTTCAGTTCATAGCAACATGTAAGGGCAAGTGTCAGTATAACGGTGTAGACACAAAAGGCAGCCATAGTGGAAAAAGAGTCTTTCTGAACGGTGAAGCTGGCGAAAGAGGCGCCTTTTCTCTTTGGGTGCATAAAGGATACAAGCAGTGATTATACTCCAGAGGGGTAGCTGCAGACTGTGTGTGACTAATAGTGGGCTGCTTCAATTTCCGAAGCAGTACATGGTATGTTAAAGGTTCCGATCACTCAGATCTCCAAGAGGGGAACATATTGAGAGGAAATACACGAAAGGAAGAATAGGGGAATGAAGGAACGAAAGATAAAAATCGGAACATGGAATACCCTCAAGTTGCTGCAAGCAGGAGAGCTAAAAATGCAAAACAGGAGATGAAAAGGATGCACCTGACGAATGTGACGTGAAATAGGGAGAGAATGCAGATTGTAAGTTTTGTGTTGTCAGAAGACCCAACACCGTGTTACGAGTGGGGGCCGAAATGCACGCGTTTTAGCTCAAGCAGGCTGGCGTGAGGAGGGAAGAACTATACTGACGTGAGGTCTGGAACATGACAGGGAATGAGAATTCAGAAAGCGGACGTAGTTAGTTTTATACTTAGCTTTAATCCATTAATGATGAACGTCGCTCTTGACGGTACATGATTCACAATATTATCTGTTCAGAATACATTCTTGAAGTAATTATAGTAACTGAATATGGCGCCTTGCTAGGTCGTAGCAAATGACGTAGCTGAAGGCTATGCTAAATTGTCGTCTCTGCAAATGAGAGCGTATGTAGACAGTGAACCATCGCTAGCAAAGTCGGCTGTACAACTGGGGCGAGTGCTAGGGAGTCTCTCTAGACTAGACCTGCCGTGTGGCGGCGCTCGGTCTGCAATCACTGATAGTGGCGACACGCGGGTCCGACGTATACTAGCAAGTGTGGTATCTGGCGGTGGTACCACAGTAAGTTTTTCTACTCAGATAAAATCAAGAGTGGCAAGAACAGTGTAGTAACGGTGACGGAACAGAAACTGAAACATAAATTAATGAAAGAGCAGTATATTCATGGAAGACCGATGATGCAATTGCAGAGTAGTTTGGAAGATGTGGTATTAATAGAGGTATACAAGCCAGTCAGCCAGTTTATAGATGAGAAGGTGGAAGAATATTATGAGAATGTTAAAGAACTTACCGAGGAAGAAAATAGAAATGCCTGAATTATCATTATAAGGGCTGGAATGCAGTGGTGGGTGAAGGAATAACTAAGATACAATAAGAAAATTTGGATTAGCGACAATAAATGAGAGAGGTGAACGACTAATTAGGTTTTGCAAATAAAACTCACTAATGGTGGGTAGCACATTCTCTGAAAAGCGCAAAAGGGAACTTTACACATGGATATCAAATTGGAGTAGAGAAAGGAATCAGTTGGAAAAGGTTTAGGAACTGACTCAAAAGTGGCAAGATTACCCAGGAACATTGGGTGGGAAAAATACCAGTGAAGTTGAAGAAAGTACAAAGAGATAACGTGAAAGAAAAATTAAAATTAGGGACAGTCAAGAAGGTAGCAGAACTGGTGACTTCTGAGTTTGTTCCCTTTCCTGCCCAAACCAACCAATCAACCAAGAAGTTAGGTAAGGTTTCAGGGATGGAAAATAGGTTCATGGGAAAGTGGGAGAGATGTAGATTTGAAGAATGTGTAATGGAAAGTAGGAGAGAGATAGAGTTGAAGAATCTATAAATGACTGATGGATGTCCATTCCCAGTAGCTGATTGGTCAGCGCGACAGAATGTCAATCCTAAGGGTCCAGGTTCGATTCCCGGCTGGGTCGGAGATTTTCTCCGCTCTGGGACTAGGTGTTGTGTTGTCCTAACCATAATCATCTTATCCCCATCGACGCGCAAGTCACCGAAGTGGCGTCAAATCAAAAGACTTGCACCCAGTGAAGGGTTTACCTGACGGGAGGCCATAGTCACACGACATTTACATGTTACCTGATGGATAAAAGTGGGTATCAGGAAAGAATGGATAATGGAAAACATTTTAAAAAATATGGAAGACTGGAGAAAGCGAATAAATGTCAAACATGAAGAACGCAGTAAGAGGTGCAGAAACTGGATAATATGTTAAGGAGAGAAACTGAAGAAGCAAGAGAAAGATAGATGAAAGGGAAATGCGAGGGAATAGAGAAAATGAAGAGAGAGGGAAAGCGTGAAATGATGTTCAAATTGGCTAGAGAAATAATTTTTGAAAGTAAAAAGATGAGGACTAGCATGGAAATAGAAAGAGAGGATGTCACAGTAGCTGAAGAATATATAGAATATCTGTATAAGACGGACAGGGGTAAGGCATCTTGGAAGTTGAAATAGAAATGGCGCTGAAGTGGAAGTGTTGATGAGTTTGAGAAACAGGGAGAGAAGGAAATAGTCTACCTGTGTAATGAGGCGATATACGGCAGAGGGGAGTAAACCTGATGACTTTCTTGTAATTGTAATGATATCAATTGAGAAAAAGAGAAGTACCAAAAAGTGTGAACAGCACAGGACTATCAGTCTAATCTCTCACATAGCTACAGTATTGCTGAGAGTGCTGAGTAAATGGTTGTATGACAATTTGGATAGATGGACTAGTGAGGAACAGTTCGGATTCATAAGAGAAAAAGGAATGATACTATTGGCCTGTTATGAATCACAGGGGAAAATTATACTGAGAAAAATTGAGAAATTAATGCAGTTTTAATTGATTGTAAAAAGCTTTTGACAGAGTTCAATTGAATAAGCTGATGGATATATTGAAGAGGAAGTGAATAGACTAGAAGCAGAGATGACTGGTACAGAATCTATATGTATGAGGGTCAATTCACAAGAAATGCACTCCATTTTTATAAAAATACAGTTTTCATTCTGCATGTGTGAAAGTTTTACAGTGTGTAGATACATCCTTCCAGCTTGTTTTCAAACTTAGTTCAAACTGTTGCCGTGAGTGGCGCCGTCACAGCATGTCTTCAAGATGGCTGCTACACTTGACATTCGTCAGAAGCAACGTGCCGACATTGAATTCCTGTGCTGTGAAAACGAGACAATGGGAAACATCCACAAGAGGTTGAAAAAGGTGTATAGAGATGCTGCTGTCGATCGCAGTACAGTTAGTCGGTGGGCAAGCTGGTTACATGATGAAAGCGGGCACGGCAATATTGAGGATTGTCCTCACAGCGGCAGAACCTCGCACTGCACACACTCGAGACAATGTGCAGAGAGTTAACGAATTGGTGACTGATGACAGGTGCATCGGAGTGGACGAATTGTCGCCCTAAGTTGGGATAGGGAAAGGAAGTGATTGCAGAATACTGAAAGTGTTGGCGTTAAAAAAGGTTTGTGCCAGATGGGTTCCCAGGATGTTGACAGTGGCTGACAAAGAAACAAGGAAAACGGTATGCAGCGAACTTTTGGAACAGTTTTCATTCTGCATGAGTGAAAGTTTTACAGTGTGTAGATACATCCTTCCAGCTTGTTTTCAAACTTAGTTCAACCCGTTGCCGTGAGTGGCGCCGTCACAGCATGTCTTCAAGATGGCTGCTACACTTGACATTCGTCAGAAGCAACGTGCCGACATTGAATTCCTGTGCTGCGAAAACGAGAAAATGGGAAACATCCACAAGAGGTTGAAAAAGGTGTATAGAGATGCTGCTGTCGATCGCAGTACAGTTAGTCAGTGGGCAAGCAGGTTACATGATGAAAGCGGGCACGGCAATATTGAGGATTGTCCTCACAGCGGCAGAACCTCGCACTGCACACACTCCAGACAATGTGAAGAGAGTTAACGAATTGGTGACTGATGACAGATGCATCAGAGTGGACGAATTGTCACCCTAAGTTGGGATAGGGAAAGGAAGTGTTTGCAGAATACTGAAAGTGTTGGCGTTAAAAAAGGTTTGTGCCAGGTGGGTTCCCAGGATGTTGACAGTGGCTGACAAAGAAACAAGGAAAACGGCATGCAGCGAACTTTTGGAACAGTACGAGAATGGTGGAGATGAATTTCTTTGAAGAATTGTGACAGGTGATGAAAGATGGCTCCATCATTTTTCACCAGAGACGAAGAGGCAATCAATGGAGTGGCATCATGCAAATTCACCCAAGAAAAAAATCAAAACTACACCTTCTGCTGGAAAAGTTATGGTTACGGTGTTTTTCGATTCCGAAGGACTCTTGCTTGTGGACATCATGCCAAGTGGAACCACCACAAATTCTGATGCATATGTGGCGACACTGAAGAAACTTCAAGCTCGACTGAGTCATGTTCGACCACATCGGCAAAAGCAGGATGTTTTGCCGTTGCACAACAATGCACGGCCACCTGTCAGTCAAAAAACCATAGAAGCGATCACAAAACTCGGTTGGACAACACTGAAACACCCACCTTACAGTCCTGACCCGGCTCCATGTGACTATCATGCCTTTAGGAAACTGAGACTCTCTTCGTGGAACAAGGTTTGAAGATGATGACTACCTTGTGCACGCTGCCAAACAGTGGCTCCAACAGGCTAGTCGAGAATTTTAACGTGTAGGTGTACAGGCGCTGGTTCCAAGAATACGGAAGGCAGTTGAGAGGGATGGAAATTATGTGGAGAAATGAAAATACTGTTCCTAAAGGTTGTATCTACACACTGTAAAACATTCAAACATGTAGAATAAAAGATGCATTTAAAAATACGAGGGCAGTTCAATAAGTAATGCAACACATTTTTTTTCTCGGCCAATTTTGGTTGAAAAAACCGGAAATTTCTTGTGGAATATTTTCAAACATTCCCGCTTCGTCTCGTATAGTTTCATTGACTTCCGACAGGTGGCAGCGCTGTACGGAGCTGTTAAAATGGCGTCTGTAACGGATGTGCGTTGCAAACAACGGGCAGTGATCGAGTTTCTTTTGGCGGAAAACCAGGGCATCTCAGATATTTATAGGCGCTTGCAGAATGTCTACGGTGATCTTGCAGTGGACAAAGGCACAGTGAGTCGTTGGGCAAAGCGTGTGTCATCATCGCCGCAAGGTCAAGCAAGACTGTCTGATCTCCTGCGTGCGGGCCGGCCGTGCACAGCTGTGACTCCTGCAATGGCGGAGCGTGCGAACACACTCGTGCGAGATGATCGACGGATCACCATCAAACAACTCAGTGCTCAACTTGACATCTCTGTTGGTAGTGCTGTCACCAGTTGGGATATTCAAAGGTTTGTTCCCGCTGGGTCCCTCGTTGTCTAACTGAACACCATAAAGAGCAAAGGAGAACTATCTGTGCGGAATTGCTTGCTCGTCATGTGGCTGAGGGTGACAATTTCTTGTCAAAGATTGTTACAGGCGATGAAACATGGGTTCATCACTTCGAACCTGAAACAAAACGGCAATAAATGGAGTGGTGCCACACCCACTCCCCTACCAAGAAAAAGTTTAAAGCCATAACCTCAGGTGGTAAAGTCATGGTTACAGTCTTCTGGGACGCTGAAGGGGTTATTCTGTTCGATGTCCTTCCCCATGGTCAAACGATCAACTCTGAAGTGTATTGTGCTACTCTTCAGAAATTGAAGAAACGAATTCAGCGTGTTCGTAGGCACAAAAATCTGAACGAACTTCTCCTTCTTCATGACAACGCAAGAGCTCACAAAACTTCAGTGGTCTGTTCTTCCTCATGCACCCTACAGCCCCAATCTCGCACCGTCGGATTTCCATATGTTTGGCCCAATGAAGTACGCAATCCGTGGGAGGCACTACGCGGATGATGAAGAAGTTATTGACGCAGTACGACGTTGGCTCCGACATCGACCAGTGGAATGGTACCGTGCAGGCATACAGGCCCTCATTTCAAGGTGGTGTAAGGCCGTAGCTTTGAATGGAGATTACGTTGAAAAATAGTGTTGTGTAGCTAAAAGATTGGGGAATAACCTGGTGTATTTCAATGCTGAATAAAACAACCCCTGTTTCAGAAAAAAAGTGTTGCATTACTTATTGAACTGCCCTCGTAATAGTGTGTATTTCTTTTGGAGCGATCCTCGTAATATAGAAAATAAGAATAAGGATTGGAAATCAAATGTCAGAAGGAAGTATTGGTAAAGAATACTCTACAACAGAGCGCGATACAGACGCTGTGCCTACTGGAGTTGCAACTCCAGTGTTCACTTCTGGTACAGACCTTGTAGATGCTATTGTTGGTGCAGTGGCCACAGCCCTAGTACATGTGGCTGGGCGCAGTGCCACCCTACTGCCAGTACTAACCTTGGAGAAGGCGTTGTTGCCCTTGTGACCACCGCCCTTGTACTTGTGGCCGTGCGCGCCACCGTCCTGCTTGTGGTGGTGCGACGCATGCCCGCCGCTTTCGCTGTGGCTGCTGCCGCCCCCTTTCTCCACGACTGACGAATGCTGGGACTTCTCGCTGCCTGACGAACCCTTCTCTCCTGACTCCTTGTGGTGGTGTGACGAGCCGCCGCTCCCAGACGATCCGCCGCTCGACTTCCCACCAGCGCCGGACCCGCCGTGGCCGCCTCCACCTGCGAAAAAAGTCGAGTACTGTTCTGGCCGATAGCTGATGTATCCAGTAGTAGGAAATTGGCATGCTTCCTTTGACATCATCGGTAGAAATGGAGAAATACTACGCGACGTAAATGGGCCTCTCACAGCTAATATATGGCACGCAAGCTTCTTCTTCTCTGCATAACTACTGCAATCTGCACCCATTTGAACCTGCTTACTTAATCGCGCCTTGATCTCCATCTGCAATTTTACACGGCAAATTTCCTTCCTCTACCAAACTGACGATTCCTCGATGTCTCCAGACGTGTACTATCAACAGATCTCTTCTTTTAATCAGGTTGTGCCATAACTTCTTTTCACCCCAATTCGACTGAGTACCTCTTCATTTGATAGTCGATATCTCCATCTAACCTTCAGCATTCTGCTATTATCTTCTATCCAAACTACTTACCATCCACACTTCACAGCAATACTAGGTTACGCTCTGGAGAAATACCTTCGCAAAAGACTTCCTGACACTTACGTTTATACTAGACGTTATATCGTCTCCATTTCGGCTATTGTCAGTTATTTTGCCGCCCAAATAGCAAAACCCAAATACTACTTTCAATGAAACTTCCTGGCAGATTAAAACTGTATGCCAGACCGAGGCTCGAACTCAGGTCACGAGTTCGAGCCTCGGTCCGACACACAGTTTTAATCTGCCAGAAAGTTTCATATCAGCGCACACTGCGCTGCAGAGTGAAAATTTCATTCTGGACTACTTTCAATATCTCATTTCCTATTGCAATTCAGTCAATATGACTTATTTAATCTGACTAAATTCCATTACCATTTTTTTACTTTTATTGATTTTCACCCTATAATGTCATTTCAAGAAACTATTCATTCCAATTTTATTTCTTCTCCAACAACTTTAATTCTCTTTTTAATTTTCAGCATGGTTTCCTTCACTGCTTCCTTATTGTACAGATTGAATAACATCGAGAATGAGCTACAAACGCATGTCACTCCCTTCTCAAGCACGACTTCCCTTTGAAGTTGTTTGGCTTTTATTCCTGCGCTCTGGTTTCCATACATTGTAAATAACTTTTTGCTCGCTGGATTTTATCCCTGATGTCTTAAAAATTTTAAAGAGTATAGTCTAAACATTGAGCAAAGATTACTCTAAATCTGCTAATGTTATAAGTGTAGATTTGCCTATCTTCAGTCACTGTTGTAGGATAAGTCGTCGGTTTAATATTACCTCGCATGTTCCTACTTTTCTGTGGAACCCAGTCTCACGATTCCTCAGGAAGGCTACCACCAGTTTTTCAGTTTCTTCATTTTTCTGTAAAAAAAGAAACGCACTACGAAGGAATTATGCGAATGTGACGGAAATCGGTAGCTGCGATGTATGTGTACAGGTAAACAAATGATTACAATTTCAGAAAAAATTGATGACTTATTCCAGAGCAAGATCCTCACAAATTAAGCAAGTCAGTAATGTGTTCGTCCACCTCTGGCCCTTATGCAAGCTGTGATTCGGCATGACGTTGATTAACGCAATTTTTGGATGTCCCCCTGAGGGATTTCGTGTCAAATTTTGTCCAATTGACGCGTTAAATCGACAAAATCCCGAGATGGTTGGCGGGCCCTGCCCATAATGCTCTAAACGTTCTCAAGTGGGGAGAGATCCGGGGCTTTGAGGTAGAAACTCCTGCCTTATGCGGACGGGAATTATTTTGCTGAAATGTAAGTCCAGAATTGCTTGCCATGGAAATGGCAATGAGCGTTTGTCGTCATTGGCCGGGAGGCCCCTTATGGGGCAGGTCCGGCCGCCTTGGTGGAGGTCTTATTACATTAGACGCCACATTGGGCGACCTGCGCGCCTAATGAGGATGAAATGATGATGAAGACAACACAACACCCAGTCCCTGAGCGGAGAAAATCCCCAACCCGGCCGGGAATGGAACGCGGGCCCCTCAGGACGGCAGTCCGTCACGCTGACCATTCAGCTTTCGGGGCGGACATTGCTTGCCATGAAGAGCAACAAAATGGGTCATAGAAGATCGTCGAGTACCGCTGTGCTGTAAAGGTGCCACGGATGACAAGCAAAGAGGTTCTGCTACTCATCACTCCAGGTTGTCAGGCCGTATGGCGGGCGACTGTCAGGTTGGTATACCACCACTGTCCGGGGTGGCTGCAGATGCGCCCTTGCTGGTCTTCGGGACTCGGTTTGAAGCGGGACTCATCACTGGAGCCAATTCTACTCCAGTCAGTGTGATTCCAGGCCGAATGTGCCCGATACCAATGCAAACGAGCTTATTGGTTTACAGAGGTCAATGGTAGTAGCCACCAGGGGAGACATGAGCTCCAGCCCCTTTTCTTCGAGCCGCTTGCAAATGGACCATTCCGTCACTGAAGCACCAGTTGCACGTTGGATTGATGATAATGATGAACTGGGGGCTCTGACAACTGCTCGGTCCTCACGTTTGGTCGCCTCTCTAGTTTGACCACTTCCTCACTCATGCTGCTTTCGGCCACAGTTTACTCATTCCTCCCAACATCATCGAATAGTGGCATTGCTCCTATTCAAATATCGAACGACTGGCCGATTACTCCAACTGGTTTCTTTGAGCCCAATTACATATCTTCTCTCAAATGCTAATATCTGGGGATTCTGCTCAGCCGCCTATCTGCGAGGCATATTTACTGTCCAACTCAGGTCAAGGAATGAAATACGCAAAGACTTTATGCCTTGGTATCGACATGTCTCCTATTCACTATCCTTGCCAGCTGTGTGATGAAATTATGCGGCACCGTCACACATTCGTATTGGCCGCCGAAGTTTGCTGTTTTGAATTTTCCGTCGATGCATATATGAATATCAGTTTCTGACCAATTTGCATAAATCCTTCATGGTGCATCCTTGATTTTTGTGTTAGAGTGTACTTCGTGTGAGATACAAGGAAAAATGAGTCAGGATACTGAGTGGGCTGCAGAGCCTTAATATAACTAATGAAGATGAATTTGAGGTGGTCGGTGCATAGAGCCAGGTGGATAGATGGCAGTTGGAGAAACGGAGAAGTTTGGAGGAGATCTCTATCCAGCAATAGATGTCAAACTGCGGCTGCTGCTGATTTTGTATGAGGGATGTTGGATGTAGTAGCTATGCAAACATGACGAGACCAGCACACAGCATAGAAAAACATACATATGGACCTTGCTGAGGTAAAATTGCTTGCTTGCATCAGTGATGCAGATAGCCGTACCGTAGATGCAACCACAATAGAGAGGTGAGTCGAGTCTAACCCGTCCTTCCTGAAGAGAGGCAGCAGACTTTTCAGTAGTTGCAGGGGCATCAGTCCAATGATTGATTGATGTGGCTTTGTAACACTAGCCGACATGACCTTGCAGCTCTAGAGCTGACAACAACTGGAAGTAAAAGGAAACTACAGCCGACATGAAATGAAATATGTGTATGGCGTTTGTGGCTTGGACCCCCCTCCTGGAAAATTCGTCCGCCTGTTGCAAGCCTTTGTAGTTGACGCCACTTCGGCAACTTTCACGTCGATGACAATGATAAAGTAATGATGAGGACAACACACACACCACACCGTCTCGAGCGCAAAAAATCCTCGACCTTGTCGGGAGTCGAACCCAGGGCCCTGAGACCGAGAGGCACGTAAGGGAGGTCTGCTGACACTACAGCCGATGATGTTTTCCCGAGCACATGCAGGTCTGCCGTGTGGCTTAATGACGATGACATCCTCTTGGGTACAATTTTCCGAAGGTAAAATAGTCCTCCGTTCGAATCTCCGAGCGATAATGTATAATACTAAACGAGAAAACAGGAATTCTATGAGCAGTGTATTGAACATGTTATTGTAGCCAAGATAGATACGAAGCCAACACCCATCACAGTATTACAAGTTTATATGCCTACAAGCCCTATGGCTGATGAACAGACTAAAAGCGTGTATGATGACAAGAAGGAAATTATTGAGAGAGTTAAAGGAGACGAAAATTCAATCGTGACAGATGAGTCGAATTTAGCACTAGGAAAACTAAATGAAGAAAAAAAGTAGGAGAACGTGGACTTGGGTGAACGGAATGGGAAGTCGCTGGTATAGTTTTTCATATAGCATAATTTAATCATCTGTAACATTTGATTTAAGAATCATGAAAGAAGGTTGTAGAGGTGGAAAGAACCTGCGGTCACTGGAAGGTTTCTTGTTGACTATATAATGGTAAGAAAGAGATTTCGAACCAGATTTTGAACGGCAAAATATTTCCAAGGGTATATGTGCACTTTGATCATAAATTATTATTTATGAGCTGCTGTTTATTACTGAAGAAATTACAAAAAGCTAGAAAATTAAGGAGATGGGTTGTGGATAAATTGAAAGAATCAGGGGTGGTTGAGAGTTTAAGAAAGCATTAGGCAACGTTGAACTGAAACAAGGGAAAGGAGTACAATAAAAGACTGATTGGTAACTTTGAGAGGTGAAATAGAAAGACGACAGAGAACCACACAGATAAAAAGACAGGGCTTTGTAGAAACTTTTGGATAACGAAGGACATATTGAATTTAATACTTTTGTTTGTGTGGCCATCTTCCGCAGCAGCTGTTAACATCTGTTATTATAGGTTATCGGTCTTGAGTTGACTGCAATGTAATTAGAAAGAATTACACCAGACGCGTTTCGCTTTTTTTACAAAGCATCTTCTGTGGTATTCTATAAATTGGATATCCTCGTTTGTACATTTTTAAAATTTTTTTAGGTTAAAAACAGCGTTTTCTTTATAACGCTTGTCTGCAAGCTACTTACGGTGTTTCTCTACGTAATCTGCATCTTCTCCTGTTGCCAGCAGTGATTGGTCTCGTCAGACTTCATTTCACATCTGAAGTTTTTGGCATTTTGCATTATTTCCTACGCTGCAATATTTATAATTGATTTTCTTAACTGTTTTTCATTCATCACTGCCACAGTGTTTATGCCTTTGCAGATGTGAAATGAAGCCTGCAGACACCAACCATTGGTAGCAAGAGGGGAAGGTGCAGATTACGTAGAGAAACACCGTAAGTAGCTTGCAGACGAACTTTATAAAGAAAAGCTGTTTTTAACCTAAAAGAACCAGAAAAATAAATGTACAAACGTGTGTATCCAATTTATAGAACACGACAGAAGGTGCTTTGTAAATCAAAGCGAAACACGTCTGGTGTAACTCTTTCTTATCACGTTGCAGTCAGCTCAAAACAGATAACGTATAATAACAGACATACTGAATTTAATTGCTGAAAAAACTGCAACTGAAGCAGATGAAAGGAGACACAGATGTCCAAAAATGAGACTGACAGGAAACGCGAAATGGCTAAGTGGGAATGGCTAAAGGACAAATGCGAGGCTTCAGAAACGCGCGTGACTAGGGGAAAGATGGATACCATCTATAGTACCGTTAAAGACACCATTGGCAACAAGAGAAGCAGATGAATTAATTTCAAGAGCTCAGATGGCAAGCCAGTACTGAGCAAAGAAAGGAAAACTGAAAGGTGGAAGGAATACTGAGCGTTTGTATGGGGGAAACAAGATTGAAACATTACAGATAAAGAAGATGAGATAGGAGATATGATAACGCGAGAAGAGTTTGACCAAGTAGTGAAAGGTCTATGTTTACACAAGGGCACTGGAGTAGGAGGCATTCCCGTAGAATTATAAAGATCCTTGGGAGAACCAGCCATGACAAAACTGTTCCTCCTGGTGTGAAAGATATATGAGACCGGAGAAATATCTTCAGACTTTAAGAAGAATGTAATAATTCTAATTCCAAACATGACCGGTACTGACAGGCGTGAATAGTGCCAAAACCTCATTTTAATAAGTCATGGCTGAAAAGTATTGAGACGAATTATTTACAGAAGAATGGAAAAACTGGTAGAAACGAACCTTGGGGAAGATCAGCTTCGGTTCCAGAGAAGTGTAGGAACACGTGAGGAAATACTAACCCTACATGTTATCTAAGAAGAGAGATTGAAGGAATACAAACCCACCTTTGTACATATAAAGAAAAATTTTAAAAGTGCTTATTGGACTACAGCCACT
The DNA here is from genome assembly GCF_021461395.2 of Schistocerca americana. Classification (NCBI taxonomy): domain Eukaryota; kingdom Metazoa; phylum Arthropoda; class Insecta; order Orthoptera; family Acrididae; genus Schistocerca; species Schistocerca americana. The sequence continues at coordinate 1,160,325,954 of NC_060119.1, read as the reverse complement.
AATAACCTGAAGGTAGCAGGAATAAAGTACAGGTGACGAAAGGACGAAAGATTATTTATACCGTGGACAGAAACCAGAGTGCAGTTGTAAAAGTCAAAGCACTGAGAGGCAAGGAGCAATTGAAAAGGGAGTGAGGCAGTGTTGAAGTCTATCACCCAAGTGACTGAATGTATGCATTGAGCAAGCAGTAACGGAAACCAGCAGAAATTGGGAAATGGAATTGAAGATCAGGGAGAAGAAATAAAAGATTTTGATGTTTGGCGATGACAGTGTAATTCTGTTAGAGACAATGAACGACCTGGAAGAGCAGAGCTGAACGAATAGTGCGTTGAAAAGAGATTATAAGATGAACATTAGAAAAATCAAAACAAAATTAATAGAATGAAGTCGAATTAAATCAGGCGTTGCTAAGGGAATTAGAGTAGGAAACGAAGCACTAAAAGTAGCAGATGAATGTTGATATTTAGGGAGAAAAATAAATTAAGGTGGCCAAAACAGAGTGAATGTAACATTGAGATTGGCAATAGCAAAAAACTCCTTCTGAAAAAGAGAAAATTGCTAATGTCCAATACGATATTTTACTTCTTCAGACTTGGAATTGTTAACAATAACTCATTTTTAAGTTCCTTCATGTTTGACCCCTAAAATCTGACAAGACTTTTCTGCTACTCTGTAAATTCTAGATCTTTTTATTTTTGGGGTTTACATATCTTCTGAGTTATTTTTTGCATTGCGCTGTAGGTGTGGCATTCTGTCTATAGTTCTTGTCTGTTCAATAGCTTTCTCATACTATAGACTTTTTATTAAATTCGTATTTGCTTTTGTGGGTGGTATCCATTTCTTCCGAGTAATTTGCTTTGCTGTTTCCCATGTGTCGGTTTCTTATATCCTGCGCTTTGAGATTTGTGTATAAAATAAAATTAAGCCTCACAGATGATGTGTTCCACCTTGCACAAAACTGGCATTGGGAAAGATGTCCATTTCCATCGTTATTTCTGCAAACATGTTTATTAAATAGTACCAGAAATAAAAGGGGATTAGAAGGTTTATAGCAGGATGTGTACAAGGTTTTTGACTACATTGTAATGCATGATATTTGGACGACTCATCCTGTGGCCTTTGACAAATAGTGCAAGTAATCCGGAATGAAATTTTCACTCTGCAATGGAGTGTGCACTGATATGAAACTTCCTGGCAGATTAAAACTGTATGCCGGATCGAGACTCGAACTCGGGACTTTTGCCTTTCACGGGCAAGTTCTCTACTGTCTGAACTATCCCGGCACGACGCACGACCCGTCCTCACAGCTGTACTTCCGCCCGTACCTCGCCTCCTACGTTCCATTCTTCACAGAAGCTCTCCTGCAAAACTTGCAGAACTTGTGCTGCTGGAAGAAAAGATATTGCGGAAACATGGCGTAGCCACAGCGTAGGGGATGTCTGCGGAACGAAATTTTCACTATGCAGCGGCCTGCGCGCTGTTATGAAACTTCCTGGAAGATTCAAAGTGTGTGCCAGAGCGAGAGTAGAACTCGGGAGCAGTTGCTCGCGAAAGCCAAAGGTCCCCAGTTCTAGTCCTGGTCCAGCACACAGTTTTAATCTGCCAGGAAGTTCCAGTGCAAGTATTCGACAAAGATAATTCATTCCAATATTGTGCATCAAAAGGAAATTGCCAGTTCAGCAGAACACAGGATACCTAGACTCTTATATTAATGTTGGGTAATATCAACAGAAATCGCAGGTGTCGTTCAAAACTTGATACTGACCGTGTGCTCCAGACGATGCGTGAGTGGCCTTATGATGTGATGCTGCTCCGACTGCAGGTGCAGAGTGATGGGCATGTTGAAGTGGCGCTGCTCCCACATACGCTGAGTGGTGTGAAAAGTGGTGGAGTGGGAGAGTGGCGGCAACAGGCACTATGTGGTGGATGTGGTGGAACGAAGCGGCCCCTGCCGCTGGACGATTATGGTGGGCGTGCTCCTTGAGAGCTGCAGCTGTTCGACGTGGCAGGAATGAAGATTCTGCCTCCACTACTTGTGGAACACGTTGACCAGGTCGCTTCGGAGCCAGAGCAGCTGGTGATGTAAAATATGGAGTCTGCCTGGAAGGCGCTTCTTCTCCTACCGGTGACCCTCGATGGAGAGGTTGCTTGGGCGCTGCCGCTGCAGGAGATGGGAGATATGGGGTCCTTCTGCCAGGTACCACCTCTGCTCCTGTTTGGCGGTCAAGAATTTGTTGGAGTTGCGGAACAGACTGCTGCGCCGACATTGGGTGTTGTGGTGGAGGTGCAGCTTGTACAGTCTGTGCAGGTTGGTGCTGGACATGATGGTATGGAGCCTTCACAGTCTCTGGTAAGCTCTGTTGGAAATGTGGGGGTGGGGCTACTGCTATGGCGGCCAGGTGTGGGGCCTGTTGGAAGAATGCCGCCTCTGGTGTAGACGATTTTTGTGGTGTCTGGTGTGGCGACAGTCTATTGGGCACAGTATGGTGAGGCAGTGCCCCAGCTGAGTCGGAGCTGACTGGGATTTGCTGTTTCTGGAATGGCTCTTCCACCGGTTCTTGGTGATTATGATTGCGGAATATGACTCCTGTGAATTCTGGATGGTTACCGTGCGATGCCAACTTCGCTGCGGGTTGTCCACCCTGAGCATGCTGCTGGGGCGGCTCGTCGTTCAGTTGGGCTGGGCGCGCTGGCTTCGGCTGCTCCTGGTCCGGCGCCTGTGGTCGCTGCTGGAGAGAGGCGGCAGCCACCACGGCCGCAGAGTCCGGGACGACCCCAGTGATGGCAGCTGCCCTGTGCAGCAGCGCCGTGTTCGCCTGGTGGAACGGCACTAGCAAGTGGCCGCGGCCTTCACCGCCAGCCTCCTCTCTCGCTTCTTCGGCGCTCGTCGGAGCTGACAAGAACGCCGCCTGCAACAGTGGACAGCGAACGGAGAGGTTATTTGCTGGAGTCAATACGTCTAGAAGCAAGCATACGAATGAATCGAGCAGCAGACGTGGTCCAGCTGTGCATACTGCACTATCTGCGAAGCAACTTAACTGGATACTGACGTTCCTATGCTGGTACCCATCCAGTCCCAAAACCGCTCTCTGTGTCAGACACTACGCCACCATGTTCGACAAGGAAGTTGGTGTGTGTTGAGGCTTTTGAGTCGAGGAGGCGTCTGGTCTATCCGGTAACTTGATAAGTACAGATTGATTCTTGCAGAGAAGATAACAGCAACCATCCACTTTTTATAATGCTGTTTATTTATATAAATAGTGCCGCTGCCGGTTTCGAACCGACAGATTCATCATCAGATGGCTTGAAACTTCCTGGCAGCTTAAAACTGTGTGCCGGACGGAGACTCGAACTTGGGACCTTTGCCTTTCGCGGGCAAGTGCTCTACCATCTGAGCTACCCAAGCACGACTCAAGCCCCGCCCTCACAGCTTTACTTCCGCCATTACCTCGTCTCCTACTTTACAAATTTCACAGAAGCTAGGAGGGTAGGAGACGAGGTACTGACAGAAGTAAAGCTGTGAGGACGGGGCGTGAGTCGTGCTTGGGTAGCTCAGATGGTACAGCACTTGCCCGCGAAAGGCAAAGGTCCCGAGTTCGAGTCTCAGTCCGGCACACAGTTTTAATCTGCCAGGAAGTTTCATATCAGCTCCGCTGCAGAGTGAAAATCTCATTCGGGAGTCAGACGGCTTGTTCACGTAAAGATACATTTTTATTGTAGTTCATATCGATTTTCGCTTTTCATTTACCCCTATGGTGAAATTTCTTGGCGTGATGGTGCCGTCGAAAAATTCCTCACCATTACTTGCAGTGCTGACTCCTTGTGATCATGCAGTAGCGATGACTATATGAAGCACTTCTTTGATATAATGTACACGCATAATGTATAACTCCACTTTTTGGTGTGTGTGAGTGGTGCTTTACATTTCATGCGTACATGTGCATGTCAAAAAAGTGTTTCATATAGTCTTCGCTACTGCTTGAACCGAAGCAGTGAATATTGAAACGTGCAACGTAATGGCGCCGAATTTTCGACGGCACCACATGGGGAAATAAAAAATGAAAACTAATGTAAACTGCAAAAAAAGTATATCTTGCTGTGGACAAGCCATATGTCAGTTAGAAACCGGTAACGGGGCTATTTACGTAAGTAATTAGCATTACAAAGAGTGGATGGTTGCTGTTATTTTCTCTGCAAAAATCAACATTTCTTTTGCACATAGCCAAGGGCTCAAAATGTCAGTTTTCGACAAAAGAGCAACTTGGTAAGTGATTATTGTACCCCTCTCCATCCAATCCCACACGATCGTACAAGTTCGTTTATTTAAAATTTATTTTATTTTTTATTCTTTTTTTTCGGACTGAACGTCTTGCCTCGCTTCAAACCCACATGCAACAATTGTGCAAGTTATGTGCTATTTCTGTGGTTTACGCCGTCAATCTACACCAAATAATTGCGGCGTGTGTAACTGAGTTTCCTTAAGACAAAAGAACCATGACATCGCCATGTCAGTAGCTCGTAATTATGTTAAATTGAGTTATTTCGGCAAACTGCTGGGTGTGACAGTTTGAAATGGAGTGTATAATGTTGTACTATCGGGAAATACTAGTAGATAATGTCTAAGGCAAAAATGAATCAAACTGAGTCAAGGGCCAAGAAGTTATTCAAGAAGAAAAAATCTAAGACAGGGCCTAAATAACCAAATGCCAATAGCATGGGAAAAGGTAGTGATGAATAAACAGTCGGGGGCGATGATGTATCGGTAAGGCACCTGGAAATCGAGAAGTACCCTCCGTCACACACCATAAGTTGGTTTTCGGTGTACTAGATGTAGACAATGGATGCAAGGAACAACACTTATCACCTCTTGTGTTTAATATATAAGGTGAACCAGAACTCCACCGACAAAATTTTGGCCGTTGTTTTTGGTATCAGGGACCGGTGGACTCCGGTGCCTCGTTGCAGAGCAATAATGTAATTATGATTTATTCGTATTTGTTACCAGAATTTTCTTTATTTCTGTGAATACACTCTCACAACAGTGGAAAAGCCTGTAATACGTAGTAACGCGGATGAATTCGGTTATGTAAAGATGCAAAACTACTGTGATGTGGTTGCTGCAGCTGCGGGAACAGCTGACAAGGGAACCACACGAACTTCATACTGACAGGATGTGGAGGAGGGAAGGAGGAGCTTAGTGTTTAACGTCCCGTCGACAACGAGGTCATTAGAGACGGAGCACGAGCTTGGATTAGGGAAGGATGGGACGGAAACCGGTTGTGACCTGTCAAAAGAACTATGCTGGCGTTTGGCTGGAGCGATTTAGGGAAATCACGGAAAATCTGGATCAGGATGGCCGGACGTCGCGAGTTTGAACCGTTGTTTCCCCGAACGCAAGTCCAGTGTGCCAACCACTGCGCCACATCGCTCGTTGACCTGGAGTGTAGCGCACGACGAAACCTTCAACGTGAATAAATAGCAAGTCGCAACTCTCAACCGCTCTCGAGAAAATCGAGTTTGAACAATATACCAGCAGCTATATGCTTCGCATGGTCGCAAGTAATCAAGGATTTCGCAGTCGAAAGAGTAGCCGAGGTCAATGGATCGAATCCTAATGCCAGTAATTTTTTTTACTACCACGTAATTCTGATGCCAGTAATGCGTGGTACGGTGCGAAATTGTGTGATGACCAGGAACCGTTTGCGAATGTAACCCAAGTTTGTTATGCAACAGACACTTTGAAAGACCATGCACATGCACAGATTCGACTGTATGTTGCAATAATTACTGCTTAGAATATTTCTACCACCAGTACCATAAATAAAATGAGTATACTGATTCCACTGAAAGTTCTTGTGTATCTTTTTTTTCTTTTAATTTTCACCCTCTTTACGAAAATGTCTTACTCCATTTATCAGAATAAGATTATGAAAATAATAATTTAAGATTCTATATTGGTTATTTGCAAAGTAATAATGACTCGATTGGTAGAATTACAGGGAAATGCAAAAAAAAAAAAGGAGTGGTGGCCGTGAGATTCGATCCACTGACCTCGCGCTACTGAAAATATGTGCTTACACACTTGGCTGCGGACACACTATTAGCGAACATACAATACATACAGGGTGACAATTATTGGACTATACGAAGGAAAACGTAAATTAGTTTCAAAGTATGGCGTGCACACACTTTATTCATTATGTAAAATTCACTGCAAATATTCGGATGTATGTTATGACATGTTAGATATGCCTGCCATCATTGGCGATAATGTGGCGCAGAATAATAGCGAAATTCTGCGTGACCCGCTGAGGTGTTGGAACATCGATGCCGTCGTTCACCTCCTGAAGGGCTGTTTTCAGTTCAGTTATGATTTTGGTGTTATTACTGTACACCTTGTCTTTAATATAACCCCACAAAAAGGAGTCACTTGTGTTCAGATCCGGAGAATATAGCAGCCAATCGAGGTCCCCAAAGTGCTCTTCCAGGACATCAAACTCTCTGCTTCGATGGGGTCGAGCTCCGTCTTGCATGAACCACATCTTGTCGAAGTCAGGGTCACTTTGGATAATGAGGATTAAATCATCTTCCAAAACCTTCATGTACCATTCGGTTGTCACCGTGCCATCAAGGAATATCGCACCGATTATTCCGTGACTGGACATTGCGCACAACACAGTCACCCGTTGAGGGTGAAGAGACTTCTCGATCGCAAAATGCGGATTCTCAGTCTTCCAAATTCGCCAGTTTTGCTTGTTGACAAACCCCTCCAAATGAAACTGGGCTTCGTCGCTAAACCAAATCACATAAGCACGAAAGTCTTGCTCGTCAATTCCGTGGACAATAGTGTTGGCGAAACACAACCGCTGTTCCAGATTCCTGGGGCTTAATAGCTGATGGGTTTGATTTTTGTATGGGAAGAGATGCAGGTCTTCAACAACAACTTGTCGCAGTGTCTCCCGGTTGATTCCCACATGTTCTGCAGCTCGTTTGATCATTTTCCTGGCGCTGGTTTGTAACACAGCACGTGTCTTCTCGATGTCTTCAGGCTTTTTCACTAATTTTGGACGATCAACATTGCCAACACAGTCATCACGAACACTATCCCTTCCGTTAAACTTGCGAACCAGATTCTTAATTGTTAGCACACTTGAACCGGTTGTCTTCAGTTTGAACTCGGGCGCAAACTTCCTTTGAGCCGTAGTTGGGCTGTTATTGTTCACATATTAGGCCTTTACAAGCGCTATACGCTCAGACATTTTCACGTGCAAATGGCTACAATAATAAGGCGTGTGCGTATGCGCATACTAATTCCCATCATGCCCCGCAGTCAACTGTGCAGTTTGAACGTCCAATCGCAAACCATTCGGAACTTATGACGATTTTATTTAATTTAGTTCAATAATTATCACCCTGTATAATGACGCGTAAAATTTTCAAACTCGATTTTTTCGTGAACGCTGAGAGCTGCGTCTTCGTGTTTACACACGTTGAAGTCATAGTCGTGCGCTACACGCCCTATTAATATGAAGCAAATCAGCTAGCGGAAGTTCGTGCGGTATACTTGTGAGCATAGCATCGTTGTGCCCCTCTTTCATTGCATTCAGAACCCATAAACGAGGTGCATATCGGAAAACAGCTCACCAATTATTTCCGTGCTACTATCTATCACTGTTAACGTACAAATAACACTGCCGGAAAAACAGACCCGAGACACAACCGCGCAGCATTAAATGCAAGTTCAACGAAGAACAGTAAAATAGGAATTACTGTTATCAACAGCAAGTGCTGTGAGTGAGTGGATAAAGTTTGCTTCCAGGCGTGAGACGTAGCACATACCTTTGACGTTTACAGTGTTGTGCAGATATTTTCGATGCAGTATCGATACAAGGAGTAATAAATCAACTAAATGTACACACATCAAATAAGTTTTGCATCACCTTTGTTACGAGGGTTCCGGAACCTGTACAGAAAATTAGAATTGAGATCAACACAAACATCATTTCAACCCTTTTTACTGCTCATGAAAATCACACATTGCACGTTGTACCACCATATAACGAGACCTTCAGAGGTGGTGGTCCAGATTGCTGTACACACCGGTACCTCTAATACCCAGAATCACGTTCTCTTGCATTGATGCATGACTGTATTCGTCGTGGTACACTATCCACAAGTTCATCAAGGCACTGTTGGTCCAGATTGTCCCACTCTCAACAGCGATCCGGTGTAAATTCCTCAGAGCGGTTAGTGGATCACGTCGTCCATAAATAGCCCTTTTCAATCCATCCCAGGCATGTTCGATAGGGTTCCTGTCTGGAGAACATGCTGGCCACTCTAGTCGAGCGATGTTGTTATCCTGAAGGAAGTCATACACAAGATGTGAACGATGGGTACGCGAATTGTCGTCCATGAAGGCGAATGCCTCGCCAATATGCTGCCGATATGGTTGCACTGTCGGTCGGAGGATGGCTTTCACGTATCGTACAGCCGTTACGGCGCCTTCCATGATCACCAGCGGCGTACGTCGGCCCCACATAATGCCACCCCTATACAGCAGGGAACCTTCACCTTGCTGTACTCGCTGGACAGTGTGTCTAAGGCGTTCAGCCTGACCGGGTTGCCTCCAAACACGTCTCCGACGATTGTCTGGTTGAAGGCTTATGCGATACCCATCGGTGAAGAGAACGTGATGCCAATCCTGAGCGGTCCATTGGGCATGGCATGTTATTGGGCCTATCTGTCCCGCGCTGCATGGTGTCGTGGTTACAAAGATGGACCTCACCATGGACGTCGGGAGTGAAGTTGCGCATCTTGTAGCCTGTTGCGCACAGTTTGAGTCGTATCAAGACGTCCTGTGGCTGCACGAAGAGTATTATTCAACATGGTGGCGTTGATGTCAGGGTTCCTCCGAGCCATAATCCGTAGGTAGCGGTCATGCACTGCAGTAGTAGCCCTTGGGCGGCCTGAGCGAGGCATGTCATCGACAGTTCCTGTCTCTCTGTATCTCCTCCATGTCAGAAGAACATCGCTTTAGTTCACTCCGAGAAGCCTGGACACTTCCCTTGTTGAGAGCCCTTCCTGGCACAGAGTAACAATGCGGACGCGATCGAACCGCGGTATTCACCATCTAGGCATGTTTGAACTACAGACAACACAAGCCGTGTACCTCCTTTCTGGTGGAATGGATGGAACTGATCGGCTGTCGGACCCCCACCGTCTAATAGGCGCTGCTCATGCATGGTTGTTACATCTTCGGGCGGGTTTAGTGACATCTCTGAACAGTCAAAGGGACTGTGTCTGTAATACAATATCCACAGTCAACGTCTATCTTCAGGAGTTCTGGCTACCGGGGCGATGCAAAACATTTTTTGATGTGCATATTTACTCTGTACCGAGCCAGCGGAACCACGAGTCCCTTATACCAAAATACTCAGAAAGTGTCCCTGAAGAACGTATGAAATTTTGTCGGTGGAGTTCGGTTCACCATGTATGAGAGGCGTTCAACAAGTAATGCACCAGGTTTTTATTTCAGCCAGTTTCGGTTGAAAAATACGCAATTTGTTGTGAGAATATTTCCGCCTCTGCCCCTGCAGTTTCATGAAGTTCCGATAGGCGGCGGCACTATACGTAGCTTTCAAATTGGCGTCTGTGACGGAGGTGCGTTCCAAGCAGAGAACTGTCACTGAGTTTCTTATGGCGGATAAGTAGAGCATCAGAGATATTCATACGCACTAGCAAAATGTCTACGGAGACCTTACAGTGAACTGAAGGACCGTGAGTCATCGAGCGAGGCGTCTACGTCATAGCACCAAATTCGTGCAGACCTGTTCGATATCCCGCACACAGCTGCGATTCCTGCAATGTTGGAACGTGCAGACACTCTCATTTGCGATGATCGACGGATCACAATCAAGAATATCGCTGCTCACCTGGACCTGTCTAAAACAAGCAAAAATGCAATCGCGCTTCTCCTTCTCCTTGGCAACGCAAGGCTTCACACGAGCCTGCGCTCGCGAGTGGACCTCACAAAACTTCACTGGACTGCTCTTCCTCATCCATCCTACAGCCCGGATGTCGTACCTTCCAAATGGTTCGAATGGCTCCGAGCACTATGGGACTTAACATCTGAGGTCATCAGTCCCCTACACTTAGAACTACTTAAACCTAACTAACCTAAGGACATCACACGCATCCATGCCCAAGACAGGATTCGAACCTGCGACCGTAGCGGTCGCGCGGTTCCAGACAGACGCGCCTAGAACCGCTCGGCCACTGCGGCCGGCTCGTATCTTCCGACTACCATTTCTTTGGCCTAATGAACGTATACTTCGCGGAAAGCAGTACAAGCATAGTGAAAGGGTTACTGATGCAGCAAGACGTTGGCTTCGATGTCGACTAATAGAGTGCTACCATACGGATATTCAGGCCATTCCAGTAAGCTGGTGTAAGGCCGTATGTGTTGCATTACTTTGGAACGCCCCTTTTATCTCGAACGTTCACTCTAAGCAACCTGACAATGTTGGATAATGTCACAAGCGAAACAAATCTTCGGTGTTTTCATGACACGGCGGATTTCCTCTCTGGAGGCCCGCATAAGGACAGAATCGACGCGATTTCACAATAGCAGTGGTAAATTCCAGATAGTCGCCTTAGCAAATGCCTGTACGAGTGGAGCTAATCCTTAAAGACGCTTAGCTAATGGTTTGGACTCGGAAGTAGGAGAAACCCGCTGGAAACAACAACCTCCTCAAGGTAGCAGTGGGGAGGGAAGGAGAGACGCAACAGAAAGGGAGAGCTCATCCGCTGTGAACTGTGCACTCTCACTAGAGAACAACGATTTTACAACCTCAATGGCGATTGATTTACAAATGATGGAGCACGTGAACTTGTTATTATTCCACTTTGCAGCCTTGGGGAGAACCGAAGGCGGTGATCAGAGAGAAAGTCATTTCACGCTACGGTTACCGGGCGCGACGGGTGAAGGGTGTTTAGATTCGTTTGCTGCCCGTGAATGTGAAAGTGAGGGCAGTCTAGAACCTAGAGCGTGAACCTTGACTAAAGCAAAGCACGCAGGAGGCGATCTGGGCGACATCTGCTGTGTTCTGTGTGGATGGTAAGTAGAAGTCAGGTGCATTCTGAAAGCAACGGGCCGGAGGCTGTAAAGTGCAAACCTCTGAAGGGGTCGCAATGCCATTACCTAAGAAGGAAGGTGTGCTTCCTATAAGAGTGCTGAGGTCCCAGACTCGTCGCTAGACGGAACATATAAAATGGGTAGAAAAACGGATGCACATAATTACCGGCCAATTTCACTGACATCGATTTGTTGTAGAATCATGGAACATATTTTGTGTTCAGAGATAATGACCTTTCTAGACTCTGAGAAGCTCATCTGCAGAAACCAGCACGGTTTTAGGAAACAGCGGTCATGCGAGACACAGCTGGCCCTCTTTATGCGTGATATACAACCGGCTCTCGATACCGGCTCCCAGGTTGTTCCCATATTTCTCGACTTTCGAAAGGCGTTCGACTCAGTTACGCACTGTCGCTTGCTCCAAAAAGTGAGCGCTTACGGCCTATCCGATGACATATGCGATTGGATAGGACGTTTTCTAACAGACAGAGCAGTATGTCGTCCTGAATGAGGAGACTTCAACAGAAACAAGCGTACCTTCAGGTGTGCCCCAGGGGAGCGTAATAGCCCCGCTGCTTTTTACGATTTACATAAACGATCTGGTTGATGGTATTGACAGCGGCATTAGACTGTTCGCCGATGATGCTGTAGTCTACAGGAAAGTAGTATCACACGAAAATTGTGAACAAATCAGTGAGGATTTGTAAAAAATAAATGCGTGGTGTAATGATTGGCAGTTATCTCTCAACATTAGTGAGTGTAACCTACTGCGTATGACAGGGCAAAAATCCCCATTAATGTACGAGTACAAAATAAATGCCCAGTCTTTGGAAGCGGTAGCATCCGTCAAGTATCTGGGTGTGACTATTCGAAATGATCTCAAATAGAATGATCAGATTACACAAGTAACGGGTAAGGCAAACTCTAGATTGCGGTTTATTGGTAGAATCCTGAAGCGATGCAGTCCTTCAACAAAGGAAATACCTTACAATATGTTAGTTCGTCCACTCTTATTGTTCGTCTGTATGGGACCCTTACCAGTTGGGTCTGATTCAAGAGACTGAGAAGGTCCAAAGAAGGGCGGGAAGAATCGTGACTGGTACTTTTAGCCATCGCGAGAGGGTTACAAATCTCATAGAAAGTTTGAAGTGTTACACACTTGCAGATAGACGACGTGCTAAACGGAAGGGGCTGCTCACTAAATTCCGAAATCCGATCTTCACCGAAAATGTACAGCATATATTATTACCAACAACTTTCAAATCTCGCAATGATCACCATTCAAAGATAAGGGAAATTAGAGCTCGTACTGAGGCGTTCAGACAGTCGTTTTTCTCTCGCGCGATCCGCGAGTGGAACAGAGGGAGGGGGGATTTTATTTCTTTGGCGCCAGTTGTGCCCTCCACCACACACCGCTCGGTGGCTAGCGGAGTATATACGTACATGTAGATGTTGATGGGCGCACACCTGCGTGACGCACAGACCGATCATGAGTGCGCGTTGACCAACGACCGCACTCAGCCGTGCTGATAGCGGAGAAATGGAGGGTTCGATAGAAGAATGAAGGGGTGTAGTGCGTCCCCTTACAGCGGACGGAGTAAGGGGAACGAAAATGCATGGAAGAATGGCACAAGTGCACGTAGAGCACTGCACGACCGTTTCAGTGCCAACACTCAATGTGACCTCTGGGACAATAGCTGCCAACGTAACTCGCCGGTCTTCAGTACTGACGCCATCCTCCTGCTGGACAATGGTATCGGTAATGCGGCGTGGCGTTCCAGACCGTGCCGCATCGGCCATTGACGTCCATCCCTCCTTGAATCGCTTGTGTCACGCCTTGACCCTTGCAAAGAACATGCTGTGCTCTTCGTACAGATGCGCCCGTCTTCCATGAATTTTCATTCCCCGCACGCCCTCCGCCGTAAGAAACCGGAATGCACGCCTTTGCTCTTCCTGTGAAGCCTCTGTTTTTCTGTTTTCAACAGTACTGAATGTAGTGGAAGGTCGACACTCGCACGTGCTCGCTCGTGGAGGTGAGCCCACGTGTCTCTAGCGGCGAGTTTGCGGCCTCAGCGCTCTCAAGCGGAACGCACCTTCAGCGGCTTTTATTTTACGGCCTGCGGGCTGCCTCTTGCACATCAACTTTGGTTCTTTATCATTGCTTCAAGAATTCATGTCATTTACACAGTACTTTTTCGCTAAAGAAAAGAAGGGGAATTACGCTTCGGTGCTATCGTTTAGTGGGGGTAATACGAGCATACCTAGTACCGGACCATATTTGTGATGAGTTTCAAAAGGCCCTAACAAGTATAAGTCAACGCTTCGTTCATAACGAGACGAAATCGACGGTAGTATAGGTTATTTCAGGAGTCTATAAATAATATAAAATCATTGAAGGAATGATTGAAGTTGATATAATTGTCCATCTAGATCGCATTTTTTAATTTTAATTAACGCTCTTCGTCCACACCCTCCATTACAATTTATCAGATAACAAACAGAACAGATGGTAAGCTGTGTTTGCTCTAATATTACAGTAATACACACAAAGACAAAAACTGAAGCGTGCCACATTTAAGAAACCTCGATAAATTGTGTCTTGTCGTTTCTCAGGTGCATTTATACCGCAGTCTAATGCTGTTGAGTAAGGCGGTCCACCTTAAACAACGCTCAGTGGCCGTAAGGTGACGCTAAGTGCAAACAAAGGTGTCCATTTAACATTCCGATTAGCGTATACCCTTTTCTCGTATTAAGCGTGGAGTTATTTCGTAAAAATATATCTAAACTAATAAGAGCAGATGTCCTTATTGACACAATGAACGTACCATTTGTACTATCTTACAAAATGTGCTGAAACCGACGTCCATCAACCTCAATTCAAGCATGAGATCGGCGGACAAGATTTTGACCCATCCTGACAAATAATGACAGGCAGCTACAATTCTGGAAACTAATTCCCTCTCCGTATCCACTGGGGTCTCGTGCATAAGTGACTTTAGATATTCCCATAAAAAATAATCTAGGGGTTAAGGTCAGATGATCTCTGCTTCGATTCCAGCGACCAGGAAATACAAGACTGAGATAGTTGCGGACATCCAAAATGAAATGAAGCGGTGCACCGTCATGTGTAAAAATTCATTGGGACATAGAAGATGCCCTGACACCTCAACTGGTGGCAGTACATGACCCTGGATCATAATCTGCCCCCTCCCCCCCTCCCCCTCTCCTCTGGTCGCTTCATGTCCCCGCAGTACTCAGAGTGGAGTTTTTAAGCACTTTTCTTACATTCTGCATTTCCATCCAGGAAACATAGTTTCCAGCAAGTACGACCCCTGCCCTTTGTGGCTACTGAGGTTATTTTAAGAATTGTACCAACTATGAGACGGTATTGGGTGGAATTTGTATGTATGTACTAGACTCTCTATATAGTGACCTTGTGCCTCTTGATACACCTTTGGAGGCTTTGGCAGTTTGGATAAGGACACATCAGGATTTTAGCATATTTAATGTTTATCTCCCTCCTGATGATGTCATGTCCCAGAATGCACTGTCTGCATTAGTCTCTCATCCCCCCCCCCCCCCCCAATCTTCCTAGTCTTGGACGACATCACCGTTTTTTGGCGCAACAACGATGACTTACCATGGTCAAGCCATCGAAACACAGCTCAATCTTTGTCTCTTGAACTCTTGTGCCCCATACCCTTCAGTGTAGCACGTGGAACTTATTTGGCCATTGATCATTCCTTATCCAGTCGCAGTCTTCTGCCGTCTATCCACTAGAGTCCATGATGACCTTCCTGACGTTCCTGTCCCCCCCTCAGCGTTGCTCCTCTGGTCGTGCGCCCACATGGTTCTCCGTAATGCTGGCTGAGATGGGTTCACCTCTGCTTTTAGATTAGATTAGATTAGTACTTGTTCCATAGATCATGAGTACGACACTTCGTAATGATGTGGAACGTGTCAGATTAATAAAATGTGTCTATGCAAGATACTACATTACACAAAATATTACATGACACTTAATATTTTTTTTGGGTGTGTGGTGGGGAAATTACCCACTTACTATATAAAAAATTCATCTAATGAGTAGGAGTTGCCATTTAGAAATGTTTTTAATTTCCTATTAAATGCTATATGGCTATCTGTCGGACTTTTGATGCTATTAGGTAAGTGACCAAAGACTTTTGTGGCAGCATAATTTACCCCTTTCTGAGCCAAAGTTAGATTTAACCTTGAGTACTGAATATCATCCTTTCTCCTAGTGTTGTAGCCATGTACACTGCTATTACTTTTGAATTCGTTCGGATTGTTAATAACAAATGTCATAAGTGAATATATATATTGGGAGGCTACAGCGAAGATCCCTAGCTCTTTAAATAAATGTCTGCAGGATGATCTTGGATGAGCTCCGGCAATTATTCTGATTACACGCTTTTGTGCAATGAACACTCTTTTACTCAATGATGAGTTACCCCAGAATATGATGCCATACGAAAGCAGAGAATGAAAATAGGCGTGGTAAGCTAATTTACTGAGATGTATATCGCCAAAATTCGCAATGACCCTAATAGTATAAGTAGCTGAACTCAAACGTTTCAGCAGATCTTCAGCGAGTTTTTTCCAGTTCAACCCCTCATCAATGCATACACCTAGAAATTTTGAATATTCTACCTTAGCTACCGAGTTCTGATCTAAGTCAATATTTATTAATGTTGTCATTCCGTTTACTGTGTGGAACTGTATATATTGTGTTTTGCAAAAGTTTAAGGAGAGCCCATTTGCAGAGAATCACTTAATGATTTTCTGAAAAACATAGTTTACAATTTCATCAGTTAATTCTTGTCTGTTGGGTGTGATAGGCAAAAAGTACCAGCTTTGTATCTTCGTGAATATAGAATGGCAAGTCATTAACATACATTAAGAACAGCAGAGGACCCAAGCCGAACCTTGCGGCACCCCATTCTTGATTGTTCCCCAGTTTGAGAAATCACCAGTTTTTTGCATGTTATGTGAACTGCTTATTTCAACTTTCTGCATTCTTCCAGTTAGGTATGATTTAAACCATTTGAGCACTGTCCCATTCTTACCACAGTACTTGAGTTTATCTAGAAGTATTCCATGATATACACAATCAAAAGCCTTTGAGAGATCACCATCGCAAGACAGTATCGCTGAAGCTGTTCAGCATGTAACAGCAGCTATTCTTTTGGCAGTGAACCAAGCACCCCATCCTCCTCGGGATCTTCCTGTCGGAAAACGATAGCCTGGAGGACCCCAGAGATTGCTCCGGCTATTAGAGATCGTAGGCGGATTGTCCAACGCCCGCACCCTTCGCTGGAACGTCTGTAAACAACCCTGTCCTTGTTTCAACTACCTCATAAAGCGACGAAAGCAAGAATCCTGGGAACGGTACTTTTCCACCATTCTATCATACACCTCTCCATCATAGGTGTGGGCAAATATAGCTGCCTCTCTGGCTTCCATGTACAAAAAATTACATTACGTAAAATATGCCCACAATCCGAGAAATCTTTGCCTCTCTTTTTCGTTTTGTTAGATCAACATACACTAATTAGCCGGAACTTTATGAGAACTGACCTACTATTGATATAAACCCAACTAGGCCATAGACACATCCATGGTGCACGTAGTATGAGCGAGCGTGCTGTCTGTGTGTAGAATGAGGAAGGCGCGCCATCTATCTGAGTGTGATCGAGGGCAGATTCTGACGCCTCCGAGGATCGGCAGGAGCATTTTGGAAACTGCACGACTTGTCTGGTGTTTGCGGACTGCTGTGGTGAGTGTTTTCAACATGTGGCAAAAACCAAGGGCAAGCCACGTCCAGACGTCGTGGTGTCGGACAGCCACCCCTCATTACCGATGTCGGATGTCGTAGGCTGGGCAGACTGGTAAAACAGGACAGTCGGCGAACAGTGGCGAAACTAACATCAGATATAAGTGCTGGGCAGAATACAAACACTCCCAACGATGGGCCTCTGCAGCCGACGAACCATGCATGTGCCACTGGTAACAACACGACATCGGCAACTAAGACTGAAATGGGCATCTGATCATCGGCACTGGACGTTGTCGCAATGCCAGAGCGTTGCATAGTCTGATGAACCCCGACACCTCCTGCATCGTGCCAATGGGGAAGGTGGGAATCCGTCGACTTCCAGGGTAACAGCTCCTTGAAAACTGTACTGTGGTACTGAAATAAGCTGGCGGCGGCTCCACATCGCTCTGGGAAACATTCATATTGGCATCCATGAGTCCAGTGGATCTCGTGCAAGGCACCATGAAGACTAAGGAGTATCGTGCACTGGTTGCAGACTACCTACACACCTTCATGACGGTCAGGTTTTCCGACGGCAGGGGCATTTTTCACCATGATAATGCGCCATGTCACAAGGCCAGTAGTGTGACAGAGTGGTTCGAAGAACACATTGGCGAGTTCCAAATGATGTGCTGGCTCTCTAACACGCCAGACCTGAACCCAGTCGAACACATCTGGGATGGGACTGAACGTGTCGTCAGATCTCAGCACCCCCCTCTCCGGAATTATGGGAACTAGGTAGCTTTTGAGTGCAGATGTGGTGCCAACGCCGTCCAGCGACCTACCAACACCTCACTGCTTCCATGTTGCGACACGTCCCCGCTGTTATCCTCGCCAAAGGTGGACATACCGACTATTAGGTAGGTGGTCATAATGTTCTGGTTGATCAGTGTACTTATGTTCTTCTTTCTTTACTTTTTTAACTGGCATTTGGCCATTGTCATATAACCATCTATCGCATTTACGTAGTACCGTTCTTAATGGTTATTCCACTATACACATCGTTAGCTGATATTAAAAAAAAAGGAAACAAAAAAAAAAAAAAAAACAAATAGACTGTTTGAAATATGACAACACTAGAAACTACCCATAAAGTGCAGAGTGCGATTTATAAGATTTCCTGCAATTTGTGTGGCAAATTATATGTAGGTCCCAGAATTCGTATGGTGGTGGCCCGCTTGATCAACCGGTAGGCTCGCTCATTTACTTAAATCCCAACATGACGACGGGTCGAAACGAAAACGACTGACCATCCAGCTTGAAGGAGATCAGGCACATGATCCTGGATAGTGGTAACCATTGTGAGGGAGAGTAGCACTACTAAGAGAGTCACTACACATTAGGATACACTTGCCAGTGCAAGCACAAACATGGTTAAGGGCTAGTTTAATGGCCGTCAATTCAGCAGTGAAGACACTGCAGGTGTTTGACAAAGAGTTGAGTTCACTGTAGCATGCATGTATGCATGTAAAGACTGTTCGTCCGTCGATTGTTGAGCCATTGGTGAATACCACTTCTGGACCTAGATACACCTCAAGGACAGCCAAGAACAGGTGGCGAAAAATCGTGACGGCAATGGAAACTTTTGGACTAAAAGAGACATCGAAACAAATCCGAGATCAGGGCACGTACCTTGGGGGCAGATGCAATGTTTCCTGACCAGAGGCGACACTGGAGGAAGATGCAATTCCGAATAGGGACGCTAGAGGCGTGCAGCAATTATAAACCCAGGTCTGGGTCGCTGTTGTGGGAGGTGGAGCTTCCTTCTAGGGAAAAGGACGCGGTATTTGGTATGTTCAGGGAAGCCACAACTGCATATCGTGTAAATCAGCCTGATAGGTAATGGAGGGAGCCCAACCTCGACTAATAAGCTATTCGCAGCACTAGTTCAGAAGACTCCTATTTCAAGTCAGACCCCACAATGATCAATGGGGTCCAGTATCCGCAATGCTGAGGATGATGCTGAACCAGATGCAAGACCCCTATAATGAAGATGGGACATAATCAGAACTTTGTAGAGCCGCAAAAGGATAGAGCGATCTGCACGCCAACTAGTGTTACTGAGACAGCCAAGTGTATTGAAGTGTCACCAGCACTTTCGCTTAAGCTGGGGAAGGTGGAGAAACCACATTAGCTGGGAATGAAAGACCAGTCCCAGAAAGCAACGTGTCTCAGTACAAGAAGTAACTCATCATCTAGTAAATCTCTGGGTGAGGGTGGGCAGTGCAAGGGTAACAGAAGCGCATGACATCAGTTTTGGCTGCTGAAACAGAAAGTCATGAGTGAGAGCCCATGTCTCTGCCTTTTGCTTGGCGCCCTGTAGCCGACGCTCAGCAACACACGTACTAGAGGAGCGATAATGAAAGCAACATTCGTCGGCATATAAGGAGGGCGATAACGAAGACCACACAACCGCCTCTAGACCATTGATGGCCATCAGGAAGAGGACAACGCTCAGGACAGACTCCTGCAGGACCCTGTTCTCTTGGATTTGAGGATACTAAGGGAAGCACCCACTTGAGCCCAGAACGTAATGTGCAACAAGAAGTTCTTGACAGGAACTGGAGTGGGTCCCAGAGACACCACTAACGTAATTTAGTAATGATGAGGTGATGCAATGTCATGTCAAAAGTCTTGCAGGGGAGTGGAAACCGCAAAGGTATCTGATCTTTGCCCATAGCTGTGATGGAGAGGTATATGATCCAGTGGTGGAAATGTACCGTTCCCAGGATTCTTGTTTTCGGGATTTTACGACGCTACACGTGTAGCAAATATTTCCTTGGATGGTTGCATCTATACTGATCCAGACACTGTCGCTGAACAGTTTGCTGAGCATTACGCTTGTGCATATGCGTCTGAGAACTACCATCCCGCGTTTCGGCCCATAAAACTGTGGGTGGAGTGAATGCGCTTATCTTTTACTACCAGCCACCTGTAGCCATATAATGCTCGATTCTCTGTATGGGAACTCTCCAGTACTCTAGCCCATTGCCCTGATATCCACAACCAAGTGCTGAAACGTCTCTCAGTGTATTGCCAGCGTCACATTCTTACCCTCTTTAACGAAGGTGAGTTTCCATCTCAGTGGCAAGACAGCGAGATATTTCCGTTACGAAAAGCGGGTAAAAATCCCCTAGAGATGAACAATTATCGCCCAATCATCCTCACCGACGTTCTCTGCTGGAACACATGGTGAGCAACCGGCTGTGTTGTCTCCTTGAATCTCAGGGCCATTTGGCTGCATCTCAGGGCGGTTTTCTCAAAGGCCGCTCCACTGTTGATAATTTGGTTCACCTGGAGTCCACCATACAGACGGCCTTTGCACATCGTCAGCAAATCATCGTTGTCTTTTTCGACAGGCTTATGACATGACATTGCGTCACCTCATCCCTACTCCGTTACATTAGTAGGGTCTCTGGGATCCACTCCCGATTTTTGTCAAGAATGTCTTGTTGCACCGTACGTTTTAGGTTCAAGTAGGCCATTCTCTTAGTACCTCCAAATCAGTCGACCAAACAAAACGAAAGAGAGATAGGGAAAGATTTCTTGGATTACTGCGGGCTTATTTTACGTAATGTAATGTTTAATGACCTGAAACTACAGGTTAGCCTTACTCTGTGACAAGTCTCATCAAAATAGATTAGCTCAGTGCCAGGGAACACGTGGTAAAGTACAGACGAGTTGCCGCACTCGCGAAAGTTTCCTGCAACGAGAAAACTGCACTCCGGGTTCATCTTTCCGCACAACCCATGACTGACAGAAGTCGAGGGTCTGTACTGGGCCGCATCCGCAACAGACCACTCTCCTTCATTTGATAGAAAATAACAGAAAACAGTAGTTGAAGAGAACACAGGAAGATTGCGCGTCACAAAATGAAGAAGCAAACTGGAGGACCTGATTAGTGAACATCCTTCTATTGGAAACCAAGTAGCGATCATCCATGTGTTGTATTGTGTGGACGGGAGGAGAAAGCGAGTGTTGCAGCGCACCACAGGTTGACAGGAGTCATGTTTGCTGATCAACAGTATGGACATTAGCTTCCTACTAGTTTAATCGTATGAGTTATGAACTAAGGATAAAATTTATCTGTTTGCGGTAATACACGAAAATTTAAATATGCTGTGTAACTTCAACATGTGTATCTTCAGTGGATACGATTTTTTTATAATGTTAATATACTTCTGCGGTGAAATTGTTATAGAAGAAGTATGACGCAAACGTTATGTAACTTTAAACCATGACTCAACTTTTCTATAGGAGGAAGTATTTTTTGAGTATCGACGTCTTTATGACGCAAAGCAGAGCAGGCACGGCTCGCGCCGTTACGCACTGGAAAACGGCCGGGTGTTGCGGTCTGAGAAACGACCGCAAGAAACTGTCCGACCGCACCTTTTATGTCTACCAACACTTCAATACCTAAAAAAGAAATCCGGGTTTAGACACCCTTCGGTGCCAGACGCATGAGATTTTGCTGAATAATCAAAATCATTTTCTCGGAAGTGAAATTGAGGTCTTCTAAGTCAAATAAACTGTCAGCTTAGAACAGACCATTCATTTATCTTGTTTCATAAATCAGTCGCATCATCAGACATGCTGATGTAGCCATCCTTCTCCGTCTCTAGCCATCTTTACCGTTTAGCTACAGTTGATGCAGTTTATTCCACTAACAACGCATTGTTAGTGGAATATATATATATATATATATATATATATATATATATATATATATATATATATATATATATATATACCAGGACATTTATCGAAGCTGTTATGTCTAATTAAGTGTCCAATTACCTTTGTTTTTCTTCCTTGTGTCATGTTAATCAATGTCATTTTATTTTTAACTTCGTTTAATGTTTGTTCAGTGGTTTTTCTATCTGCACAGGATATTTTATTTTTCTTCTTTGCATCATGTAAACTACGTTCCTTTTTCTTTAACTTCTTTTAATATTTGTTCAATGGATTTTCTTTCAGTACGGGATATTTTTGTTGCTCTTGTCCATATAAAAATCTCTGATGGTCTAATACTGTACTTTCTTTTCATATGTACGAAGGGCTCACCCTTTAGAATTATAACTTAGAATTCTCCAAAAAAAGCCGTGATGAGTTTCTTTCTCGCTCGCGCATCAGCTGAAAGTTTGTTAATAAATTTCTCTTATTTCTCAAGGCTTGTTGGTTATTACAATTGTTCTTTTAATGTACATTATATTTATGTTTGACATCTGTTGTAGTTCTTCCCAGGCAGGAAAATTCACTTATTTGCATTATTATTGCATTTCCTAAGTTGGCCCTTAGTTGTCTGTTCAGTTCATCTGTCTCCATTATTATAATACGTTTTGTTTATTTTTAGTTTGTGGTTATCCAAGGCTGTAAACAAAAATTTTAAAACATACAGTCGTGTCCTTCTAGCAGATTCTGAAAAGCATCATCAATGGGTTAAAGGACACCGTTCACTTTGATCTCTTTGTAGCCACTTTTCATTCTCTGTACTGCATTTTCTGTAAATAAATAAAGTAAATAAATACAGAGAGAGAGAGAGAGAGAGAGAGAGAGAGAGAGAGAGAGAGAGAAAGGGCAGCCTAGGTCGGACACCTGTTCTTATTCTTACCTTTTTATTGATGTCATTATTATTATTTATCTACAATGATTTTTGTACGTTTTTTTTTTAAATCTCTCCAGTCTATTCCAACAATTTTCAGCTCCCTAAACATTATCTTCCAGAACATTTTATCAAAACGTTGATGACTGCCACGTAAGTTTTCCTTTTCCTGTCAATTCGTTTTATAAAA
Source organism: Schistocerca americana (assembly GCF_021461395.2). NCBI lineage: Eukaryota > Metazoa > Arthropoda > Insecta > Orthoptera > Acrididae > Schistocerca > Schistocerca americana. The sequence continues at coordinate 1,160,303,192 of NC_060119.1, read as the reverse complement.
TAAAACAATGGATAATCCAGAAGTGGGTGTGTCTGTCGTCTATTTCTAAGGCCTTGTTGGCCAAAAGCTTATTTTGTGACAGTCTTTTTGTTGTGCCTATATGCGACTCGGCATTCCCGCTATATGGTGAGTAGCAACTATCCCTTTCATAATATTTTTATTACATGTTTGTAAAATTATTTATAGTGCCGTTACAGCCTCCCTGGTTCCTTTTTTAACGTCGGTATCATTAAAAGGGTTCAATTTGGGGAGAATGGGTTAACGAACACTTTAATGGATACATTACATGTATTCGCAGTTCCGAATATGGTCAACCATCACCTATATAATGGAAAGACAGAAATGAAAATTTGTGCCAGACCGGGAATCGCACCTAGTTTTCCCGCTTATTGTGAGCGGTCGCCTTACCATTTGGCTCCTGGAACACGACTCAGGCATGCAAGTCCGAAGGAACTTTGCAATGTAATTCGTATTAACACAGGCACTGCAATATCGTATTAATCCGCCTACACCGGGCAAACAACTTTCAAGTAAGATGTCTTCCCTGTACGGGAGTATGTATAATGGATGTACGAATACAGGTTGTAGACAAATGGTTGACGACATATGGAAGTTTCGGTCTGGCCGTGAGCCGAGCTCATACAGCGAAATGTTAAGGCGATCGCTCGCGATATGCGGGAAAATCCGGGTTCGAGTCCCGGGCCGACATAAATATTCATTGTCGTCATTCTACAGCAAATGGTTATCTATATTCTCAACTGCGAAGACATTTAATGTATTTAGGAGCATTGCATCGTAATTCGGAGTAACACAGGCACTGCAATATCATAGTTACAACAGTTGTCGGTCAGCTTACCTAACGAGAGTATAGAACGTCTTTATGACACACTTGCCATCCGTATCAGTGCATGCTTCCTGGCCAAAGGGGATGTAACGTGATACTGATAAGTAGTTCGATATTGGAAATATCATCGCATGTCCTCTCAAAACGTGAAGATTAATTTCGTTTCGTCCTGCTCTTCCGGGTATTTGATGCACTGTAGCTTCTCACACATGCAAAACTCACTGCTTGATAGTCAGAATGACGTCGATTGGAGGGCATTAGGTTTTGACGTTCCGTCGACGATAAGGTCAGTATACAAACTCGGATAGGATAACGATGTCGAAGGAAGTCCGTCAGGTCGTTTTTTAAGGAAACACCTCGGCATTCGCTTTCATCGGTTTAGGGTACTAAAGGAAACGTTAGTTTGGACTTATGGACAGGGGGTGGAACTACGCACCTCCCGAATGCCCTGCTTCGAAAGGTCTTGCTAGTTTCTGTGTAAGTCCACGTCACGTGGGAAGGCAGTTCCGCGCAGAGAGATGGAGCTACTGGGAAGCCTGGAAGGGGTGAGGTTGGAGTAAGCATAGCGGCAGAAAGCTTTGCAATGTCCGCGTTATCGAACTGTGTTGCTACAAACAGCAGTCAAGTTCACTAGCTTACTGTACAGCGTACTGTAATTTCAAATCTGTGAGGGGAATAATGGCTCTGAGCACTATGCGACTTAACTTCTGAGGTCATCAGTCGCCTAGAACTTAGAACTAATTAAACCTAACTAACCTAAGGACATCACACACATCCATGCCCGAGGCAGGATTCGAACCTGCGACCGTAGCGGTCACGCGGTTCCAGACTGAAGTGCCTTTAACCGCACGGCCACACCGGCCGGCGGGGAATAATACTATAACTTTTAAAACCTATTTCGATTAATCGTCTGCATGGAGACCTCAGCTACAATTTTTTCTCATTGTAATTTTAGTGAGATTTTGATTGTAAAATAAGTAAAAATGTGATACACACAAAAATTAACTTCAGACACAAGCTGTAATCATTAAATTATTTGCTTCTTAACTACTTCTGTTTCACTGATTTTTTTAAAAAAATGTATATGAGTAGAATGTTTGAAACTAGTTAGTTGTGGATCACTGCGTGTAAACAAGAATTATTGGTAGCAAAAACTGATTCTAGAGACTATCATGTAAATGGTCAGATTTTGTCGTATTCTTCGTTGTCAAAGAGCATTATGACTGTACACTAACTTGTTCTACATTATATTCAGAGACAGCGTGTATGACCCACGGAACAAGCAAACAGCAAACCATCTTCTACGAATAACTCGAGAGGATGCTTCTTGATATCGTAGAAAAGAATCGATATCTGAACAGATAACCCTCTCTACCTTCTTAAGACAGTCTCCAGTTTGTGCCTTCAAAATGACAGGGGGTTACGTGCCGAAATTTCGGTGTTTCTGACGAATTTATCTTGCCGCAGTTTCGAGAATTATTAGAGCATAGTAAACACTGAAAAAAGCTTAAATTTCACAACTAACTAGCTAGATGCTTCTACGTCGCAAATTTGTTGAAAATTATAGTTCTGTAATTCGTAACAAGAAATGTGTGCATATTTCTTAGGATACAAATTCTGAATCAAAAAAATGTTCAAATGTGTGTGAGTTCCTAAGTGACCAAACTGCTGAGATCATCGGTCCTTAGACCTATGCACTACTTAAACTAATTTATGCTAAGAACAACACACTCACACCCATGCCCGAGGGGGGACTCGAACCTGTGGCAGGAGGTGCCGCGCAATCCGTGACAAGGCGCCTCATACCGCGCGGCCACTGAGCGCGTCAATTCTCAATCCATAAAGGCTAGAAAGTTCTCATATACTTTTTATGCAGCTGATATGTTGACAATGAATAAAAATTTTAAGCCATGAGTCTTGAAAACCAAGAACTATTATTGCCTTGCTTTGTTCCGAAGGCTACATAGTAATATCATCGTCAGTGCTCTTTGAGTCTACGTCCGGACTATCTGATTGTAAATTTAAGATGATAGGTTCAAGGTCTACACGGTGTTCGGAAATTCCCGTAACAAACTTCTAGGGCTTGTAGAGGGGAGTGAGTATATAATATTTTGATGAGGAACCACGTCTGAAAACGTACAGTTTCCGTTCTACGCCTGCTTGAGGAATATAATTAGGCGTGGTACAATTCGAAAGGATACATAACGAAAAATCCAGTTATCACAATTTATGCACTGTTTAATTTACGAGACTCCTGTAGAGATAGAAGAAGATTCTGGCCGCTGAACTGGAAATTGAAGAGACACCAGGTGGGATGGAGAATGCGTACCAGAACATCCTTCGTAAGTACAATGTCTGTAACAACGTTGGTGGTCGCAGCATCGAGCCGCAGTCGTAATGCATCAGTACTGTTTTGTACGCACAGTATGCTGGGTTCTTTTTTGTTTTTGAATAATGCAAACACGTAATGTTTAAGTGATAGTACCAAAAACCTACTTAAGTGATAAATGGATGTTTTGTTATGTTTCCTTTCGAATTGTTACCTAATAATTGTACTGCGTCACGCCTGATTCACTTCCTCAAGCAGAAGTGGATGGGTTAGACATCTGAACTGACACCGTCGTAGAAAGGAAACGGTAGGTGTCCGGACACGAAGCGACACGGCGCAGTGGTTGACACACTGGACTCGCATTCGTTATGGCAACGATTCAAACCGTCGTCCGGCCATCCAGATTTAAGGATTCCATAATTTCCCTACATCGCTCTGGACAAGTGGCGGGATGGTGCCTTTGAAAGGGCACAGCCAATTTCCTTCCTCATCCTTGAGACCATCCGAGCTTGTGCTCTGTCTCTAACGACCACGATATCTACAGGACGTTAAAACCAATATTTCTTCTTTTCTGGACATGGGTTCCTATTCAAAATACACTCCTCTCTACAGGTCCTAGACGTTTGTAATGGGAATATCCGTATATCCATTTATTCGCCTCCATAAGAGTCTTCTTTCTGAAGCTTTATAGCATACCGCACCCAGTATACCCACGCTGAAGGGGAGATGCCTTTTTCCTTCACGTACAAGCCATTCTGTGTTTGATATCTTGAATTTGCTTTTTCCTGCCACATAGCCGTTAACCTGTGCCCAAATTAATTCAATCGGATGATAATAACGGTGATATGGCGGTAAACGCAAAACTGTGTGACCAATTCATGCGCAAGTAAGTTATGTTCGTACATTTTGTCGCATGACTTGGGTAAATTAACGATTTGCAGGAGTGCGGCGTGATGCTGGTTTATACTGTGCGGAATATCTTTATATTTGAGGAAGAGAACTATATCCGCTTTCCTGGTTTGTGTTCGTACTTGATATTTTCTCTGCAACAGCTGAATGATAACTGGCATTGCCTATTGCAGTGACCGACTTCGGAGCAAGATATGGCAAGAGGTGTTCAGTGACTCACTTCTTGAAAGCGACAGCGCTCATTTCTAATGACAATCACTTCTGTTTATCTTGCTCCTAACCACAAGTTTCCTCTCAGGAACAAAACCAGAAGAAGAGCCAACATGCAGAATAATTATCCTGGAACGTTTTCGTATGGGAACTTTGAAACCGTAGATACCATTGTGTGTGTGTGTGTGTGTGTGTGTGTGTGTGTGTGTACTGAACCGGGGACCTAGAAACGACGGTGAGGCTTCGTCCCGCAGTAGCCCTCAGTGGTTCACAAACCCAAAACAGGCCGCACCAATCTACCCACCTCACCGCCACCCCACACCACACCTAGGGTTATTGTGCGTGAACCCCCGCCCCTCCCCTCTCCCGGGAACATCTCATACCAGACGAGACGAGTGTAACCCCAAATGTTTGCGTGGTAGAGTAATTACGGCGTACGCGTACGTGGAGTATGCGCAGCAATCGCCGACATAGTGTAACTGAGGCGGAATAAAGGGATAAGGGGAACCAGCCCGTATTCGCCGAGGCAGATGGAAAACTGCCTTAAGAACCATCCACAGACTGGCCGGCACACCGCACCTCGACACTGATCCGCCGGGCGGATTCGTGCCGGGGACCGGCCCGCCTTCCCGCTCGGGAAGCAGCGCGTTAGACCGCGCGGCCAGCCGGGCGGGCGTGGATACCATTACTACTGCAGCAGATTTTCCTGTAATGATTCTGATTCAGCCATTTTTCGTCAACACAATAAACTATTAAAGTATCTTCTTCTCGTATATCGTGCATATTTCTCAAGAATGTGGGTCGTGCTGCAGCTATGTCATTTCTTTCCATTAAAAGCTTTCTTGCATCGTAACTTTTAACGTATTTGAAACCAATGTCTTTGAATTTTTTACACTGACAGACCGTTACATTTGAAGGAATTTTTCTCGTATATAATTGTAAAAAGTTTTCGTGACATCCTGCTCGGTCTAAGGAGCCTTGTCACGGTCCGCGCGCCTCACCCCGTCGGAGGTTCGAGTCCTGCCTCGGGCATGGGAGTGTGTGTTGTCCTTAGCGTAAGTTACTTTAAGTTAGATTAAGTGGTGCGTAATATTAGGGACTGATGACCTCAGCAGTTTGCTCCCATAAGATCTTACCACATTTTTCTTTTGTGGCATCAGATTTTCACAATTTGTACACATTTCAGACATGGAGTGCCTGAAAATATCCTTGTCAAAACTATCGCTTTGTGTTATTTATTTCCTGCTATTTCTGTCCCCTCAAGCCGACACGAAGTCAAGCCTTCCCATCGTATCTGCTGCTCTACAACTTTCGTTTGCAATTCGCTGTACAATTTTCTTGCCTGTACCACATACTTCTGCAGCTCGATCTTGTTTCCTCAGAATGTCAACAGCAGGAGTGCAAATTTCAGATTCACTTTTGAAAGAGTTATAAATGCGTTAAATAATCCCCCTCGCCTTCTTGTGGAGCACGTCGTCATTATTGCCGTCATCTGACTTTTTTTTTTTTCTTTGAAATTGCACTAATACCTGCAAGAGACACTGGCCGCGTGATAGGAATTTGCAGCTATGCTTCATTCATCATAAAAATAAATCTCATGTAAAAAAACACAAACGCCATGATTGGTCAACACCCGTAGCACTTGTACACAGGTGTTGTTACGCTCTTGGAAGTGGGTCCTTCTTAAGTATTAGATTGTTATTTCTGCGTTATGGGAAATGGAACTATTAAGATATTCTAACGTATTAAGAGCCAACAACGTTTTTTTGATCATATTTTAGTTATATAGTTATTAATTTAAAAATCGTGTACAGTCGCTGTCTCCCTACTGTTGTGCACTGACTGTCTCGCTGTTAATACGGCGCTGCAGTCTGGAACCGCAAGACCGCTACGGTCGCAGGTTCGAATCCTGCCTCGGGCATGGATGTTTGTGATGTCCTTAGGTTAGTTAGGTTTAACTAGTTCTAAGTTCTAGGGGACTAATGACCTCAGCAGTTGAGTCCCATAGTGCTCAGAGCCATTTGAGCCATTTTGTTAATACGGTACGTAATGTGAAAATGGCGGACGCTTCTCGCTGCTACGTTGTGAAACACGTGCATGTAACAAGTGACGAGAAACCTGTTGTTCGTAACGTTTTTCACAAGTTTACAGAAAAAACCAGCTTTGATATTTTCCGAGGAACTGTATTTATTACATTAAGAGATATTACAGCAAAGGATGCATAGTTGAGTCGGTAGCGTCGTAGAAGATAATCCATCTAAATGTGATCGAGGCTCAGACTACGATTTCGTGGTTCTTTTTTGAGTTCAGTTTAGAATACCCACATCTTTTAAGTGTAAAATTCATCAATTATATGCTAATTAACATGTACCTAATGATTTTAACAAAAAATGCGCGTCTTATTTTTTCTCATTAGATATAACACCCAAAATTCTGGTTTCCATGACAAATACAGGGTGAGTCACCTAACATTACCACTGTAAATGCCTTCCAAACCACGACAAACACGGAATAACCAATTCCGCAGACCGAAAGTAAGGAGAGGGGCTGGTATGATTGGTTAATACTGAGAAATGCATTTTACTATGATTTTAAACACATACTTATGTTTTTTTAAATAGGAACTTGTGTTTTAGCACAACTGAAAATAGAAAAAAATACTTGATCAATACTGTTTCTTATACTGTAAAATATTAATTACATGCAGAGTAATTTGTAACGTAAAAGTTGAGGCTTGAATAACTCCTCAGCAGTTCAATCGTGTGTTTCGGAGAGAACCGAATTAATTGGGGATACAAACAGACCAGTTATGTAACGTAGGTAGAAAAGGGAGTTGAACGGCACGTGACGTCCACAAGCTAACATTTTTATTAGTCTTTTTCTCTGAAGAATACCGTATGGCACTGATTTGTTAGAAGAAAATGTATGATAATTTAGTTAAACTTACAAATTTGTGTTTTGTTTTCAATCACAGAATGGAAAGAGTGTGTCGCGGCATTTCAGGCCAATAAATGTCCAAAGTGGTGTCCATCATTTGCTGCACACATTTGAAATCTACCGCGTAATGAATGTTTTACACGACACAATACATCTGGTGTAATGTTGCCACAAGCTGCTTCAATACGATGTTTCATATCTTCTGGGGTTGTAGGCACACCACAGTACACGTTCTCCTTTGACGTACGCCACAGTAAGAAGTCTAAAGGTGTCAGATAAGGAGAACGGGCAGGCCAATTTATGCGTCCACCACGTTCTATGAAATGCCCGTCCAACATTCTGTAAAGGGTCACCCTAGTGATCATTGCAGAATCTGCAGGGGCACCATCATGTTGATATCACACACGTCTAATCGTTTCCACCGGGACATTTTCTAGCAATGTTGGAAGATCATTTTGTAGAAACTCGATGTCTTTTGCAGCTCCTCCCGCGGGAGGTGCGAGTCCTCCCTTAGGCATGGGTGTGTGTGTTGTTCTTACCATAAGTTAGTTTAAATTAGTTTAAGTAGTCTGTAAGTCTAGGGACCGATAACCTCAGCAGTTTGGTCCCTTAGGAATTCACACACATTTCGATTTTTGCAGCTGTTTGGGTGCCTTCAGTGAAGTGAGGACCAATGAGACGGTCGCCAATTACTCCGCACCATTCATTTACATTCCACGGTCGCTGTCGCTCAACCTGTCGAAGCCAGCGGGGATTGTCCTCGGGCCAGTAATGCATGTTTCTTAAATTCACTGCATCGTGGTTTGTGAAACCTGCTTCATCGGTAAACAGTAGAAGTGCAACGCATTCTCTGTTAATGTTTACTGATAGAAATTCACTCGATTTTTAAAGTCATCTCCATATAATTGCTGATGCAGCGACATTGGTACGGGTGAAATTTTTGACGATGAAGTATGCGCATTACACTACTTTGACGAACTGCAGCCGGCGGCGGTGGTCTCGCGGTTCTAGGCGCGCAGTCCGGAACCGCGCGACTACTACGGTCGCAGGTTCGAATCCTGCCTCGGGCATGGATGTGTGTGATGTCCTTAGGTTAGTTAGGTTTCACTAGTTCTAAGTTCTAGGGGACTGATGACCTAAGATGTTAAGTCCCATAGTGCTCAGAGCCATTTGAACCATTTTTTGACAAACTGCACTGCCGGCCGGAGTGGCCGAGCGGTTCTAGGCGCTACAGTCTGGAACCGCGCGACCGCTACGGTCGCAAGTTCGAATCCTGCCTCGGGCATGGATGTGTGTGATGTCCTTAGGTTAGTTAGGTTTAAGTAGTTATAAGTTCTATGGGACTGATGACCTCAGAAGTTAAGTCCCATAGTGCTCAGAGCCATTTGAGCCATTTGAACACAGTGTACTACAGTTATTCTGAGTACAAGGACTAATTCAGCAATCACTACGTGCAGACACGGAGACAGCCAAACTCGTAAACATCGAAGTCTTCGTAAACATACCCCTGCAGATATTGTTTGTTACAACACGCGGCTGAGCGTCTGAGGTTTCAAGCGTCAACTTTACGTTACATATTACTCTGGATGTACGTAACATGGCAGAATGTAACAAACGGCATTGATTAGGTATTTGTTTCTATTTTCAGTTGTGCTAAAAATAACAGCAGATTTCTATTTTAAGAAACATAAGTATGTGGTGAAAAATCATACTTCCGTGCATTTCTCAGTGGTTTCTATTAACCAATTACAACAGCCCCTCTCCTGACTTTCGGTCTGCAGAATTGGTTATTCAATGTTTGTTGTGGTTTGGGAGGTGTTTCCAGTGGTAATGTTAGGTAACTCACCCTGTATAAATTCTTAATTATTGGTATTTCATAAAAGATTGTTCATAAATGTTGCTTAAATTAAGAAAACATAAATAAAATTCATACGACAAAAATCAAAAATCAAATACTCTTTATGTGGACTATGTCGATTGTTTTATACCGTAGATGTGGTATCTCAGGAGCCGGAGAGATAAGCGTTGTGGAAACAGGAACAACAATAATTTTCACGGCATTGAGCACGCCATGGATATGGTGCAGTTTTACAGTTGCCACCGTAACACAGCGATGTGAATCCAGCAGAACTGATCTGGAGCCAAGTTAAGGAATTTGTCGCGAGAAATAACAAGACGTTTAAACTGCCGGACGTAGCAACGGCAAAGCTTTCTCCCAGGTCGCTGTCGAATGCTGGCGGGATACAGAACAGCATATCATAAAAGAAGAGGAGAAAATGGGGCGCTTAGCTGGCTTCGTGGATCAGTTGTCGATCGACTCATTATCAGCGTAGCAGATGGCAATTGCGATACTGAAATGTATTTCGCGTATTCAGATATGGAAGGAATTGAGAGATTACTGGACGACTGACTGTAATACCTTCAGTGGATTCAGTACTTAACTGTACCGTGAAATCCCTGCAATACGCTGTTGCGTCACACATGTCTAGCACAGAACAATTACCATGTGTTTATGTTGGATACTTTAAACATTCGTGTTTCTAATTACGACACTTCGTTAGTTAAGAAGGAAAGCATGTTGTGCTTTCCGTTTGGTAACCTAAGAAGTGTGTGAAATTGCTGACGATTTTCCAAATATTATTTCATTCTCTTCAAAAATTAAGTGACATTGAACTGTGTGTTGTCTCTCTCTCGTATCTTTTTACGTCGTAAGTGCTATTACTCATGTCACTGCAAGTTGCGGCCAAGCGGTTCTAGGCGCTTCAATGTGGAACCGCGCGACCGCTACGGTCGCAGGTGCGAATACCGCCTCGGGCACGGATGTGTGTGATGTCCTTAGATTAGTTAGGTATAAGTAGTTCTAATCTCTAGGGGACTGATGACCTCAGATGTCAAGTCCCATAGTGCTAAGAACCATTTTGAACCACTGCAAGTTGAAACCTCCTGGCAGATTAAAACTGTGTGCCGGACCGAGACTCGAACTCGGGATCTTTGCCTTTCGTGGGCAAGTGCTCTACCAACTGAGCTACCCAAGCACGACTCACGCCCCGTCCTCACAGCTTTACTTCTGCCAGTACCTCGTCTCCTACCTTCCAAACGTTATAGAAGTTCTCCTGCGAACCCTGCAGAACTTGCACTCCTGAAAGAAAGGATATTGCGGAGACATGATTTAGCCACAGCCTAGGGGATGTTTCCACAATGAGATTTTCACTCTGCAGCGGAGTGTGCGCTGATATGAAACTTCCTGGCAGATTAAAACTGTGCCGGACCGAGACTCGAACTCGGGATCTTTGCCTTTCGCGAGCAAGTGCTCTACCAACTGAGCTACCGACGCACGAGTCACGCCCCGTCCTCACAGCTTTACTTCTGCCAGTACCTCGTCTGCTACCTTGCAAACATTACAGAAGCTCTTCGCAAAAGACAAAATTCCCGAGTTCGAGTCTCGGTCCGGCACACAGTTTTAATGTACCAGGAAGGTTCATGTCAACGCACACTCCGCTGCAGAGTGAAAATCTGATTCTGCGCTGCAAGTTGGTTGGACTAGCTAGCTGACCCGTGCTGCCCAAGTTAAATGCGACATTAAAGCTGTTGCCCGTATTATCGCTCAGTCGGTGCGCACGTAAAGCACAAAAATGAAAAGTAACATTGTTATTGTCTTGACAGTACTCCAGACAGCTTGGACTGCGCTACACTGGAAACTAAATCCATATGATTCCAGCAACGGCGGGAGAATACATGAGGTTTATTCTTATGATGAACACAGTACAGGCACACGGAAAGAGACTATCTTTCTGGCTGGCAGTGCTTAATGGAAAGGAACGCACAGGATGGCTGAAAACTGGGCCGCCTTTTTACGTAACGCAGATAGCACCCATTTGAACACAGGAAAACGTAGTGTACAGTGAGAACTTTTCTAGCCTTCTTCAAAATATACAGTCGGGAACCGTATTGGCAGTCTGATATAAAACCGCACAGACCAGTTCGCAGTCGCTGTCCAGACGATCAAAAAGTTCGCAGGCAAAAGCTGGAAGTTGAGAAGAAATGAAGATGCGCACCACTGGACGATCTAGTTGCGCAACGCAGTTACAAAACGCCGGAGGAACTGGCTGACGAAGAAAAAGTGAGAGGAGCCGGCCGTCGGCTTCTACCAGGAAGTCCACTCGCATTCCTGAGGGGCGCGGCGCGAAGAAGGCTCAGCACCCGCGAAAGGGTGGAGCGCGGTGGGACGGGGCGCTCGCGGCCGGGCAGCCAGCCTTTCCCGTGTCGGCTTTTTGCGCCGCCGGCTCCTCGCCCGCTGGAGCGGAACAGACACAATGTGCGCCGGTGGGACGAGGTGGCCTGCAGAGGCGCGAAAGCGGCGGAGAACCACGGCGGAGCCCGCTCACCTGGCGCTGGCGCTCTCTGCCCGCCACCGCCGTCACCCCTGCCCCATCGTCCACTCTCCTTACCTTGCTACCAGGACTGTTGACATCTTTAAAAATATCGGGTTTACAATGTATCGATATTTAAAGAAATACCGTTGTAGGCCATCGATGTATCACGAAAGGACTGTCGATGAATCGATATATTGACGGAAAGAATATCGAAGTGCCTTCGTATAAAAATATCGCTTGCACATCGTAAATATGCTGTACATCGTCAACAACCTAGCAGCCTAGTGCCTTCGTATAAAAATATCGCTTGCACATCGTAAATATGCTGTACATAGTCAACAACGTAGCAGCCTACCTATCCCCTAGTCCGCCCCGGTAGCTGAGTGGTCAGCGTGACAGACTGTCAACCCTAAGGGCCCAGGTTCGATTCCTGGCTGGGTCGGAGGTTTTCTCCGCTCAGGGACTGGGTGTTGTGTGGTCCTAATCATCATCATTTCATCCCCATCGACGCGCAGGTCGCCGAAGTGGCGTCAAATCGAAAGACCTGCACCAGGCGAACGGTCTACCCGACGGGAGGCCTTAGCCACACGACATTTCCATTTACCTATCCCCTTAGAGCAAGAAAAAGCGAAATGATTCACGTTCACGCTTGGCGATAATCACTTTGCAAACAATGGTAACTGCATGTAAGTGGCACAATAAAAGGTATCTGGTGGTGGGTCCATCGTTCGGTTTAGTCACATATCGGATTTGTCCGGAACACTTAATACCGATTTCCTTGTTTTTTTTTTTTTTTTTTTTTTTTCATTTCTGCCAACGCTAGCGGCGTAGCAGTTGTAGTGTCAAAACTGCGTGATGAAGTTCAAAATTGCGTGGTGAAGCTCAACACTGAAGTTTCTGTTGGTAGCGACGATTGTGTCAGCATTTCCCCACACACGTGTCCGCCCACTGCGAAGAACAATCTTGTCATTTAGTGTTTTGGTCATCATTTTTTAAAAAAATGGCTTTGAGCAATGGGACTTAACTACTGAGGTCATCACTCCCCTAGACTTAGAACTGCTTAAACCTAACTAACCTAAGGACTTTACACACATCCATGCCCGAAGCAGGATTCGAACCTGCGACCGTAGCTGCAACGCGGTTCCGGACTGAAGCGCCTAGAACCGCTCGTCCACTCCTGCCGGCAATAAAGGATGCACTGGAAGGAATCTACATCTACAGCTACATGTACATAATCTACAATTCACGATTAAGTGCCTGGTAGAGGGTTCATCAAACAACCTTCAAGCTAGTTCTCTACAGTTTCACTCTTGAACAGCATGCAGGAAAAAACGAAAACTTAAATCTTTCCGTGCGAGCTCTGAATTCTCTTACAGTATGATGGTCATTTGTCTCTATGTAAGTGGGCGGCACCAAAATATTTTCACACCTTGAGAAGAATGTAGGTGATTGAAATCGTGTAAGAAGGTCCTTTCGCAACGAAAAACGCCTTGGTTTCAACGACTGCCACCCCATTTCGCGTATCATATCTGTGGGACTCTCTTCCCTATTTCGCGATAGTAGAAAACGAGATGCCCATCTTTGAACGTCTTCGATGTCCTCCTTGTACCCTATTTGATGCGGATTCCACACCGCACAACATTACTCCAGAAGAGAGCGGGCAATCGTAGTGTAGGCAGTCTCTTTAGTAACCATGTCACATTTTATGCGTGTTCTGCCAATAAACCGCAGTCTTTGGTTGCATTCTCCACATTATCCATTTGATCGTTCAACTTTAAGTTATTCGTTCTTGTATCCCTTGGTATTTAGTAGAATTTACAACCTTTAGATTTGTGTGTTTTTTCCTGTAACCGAAATTTATCGGATTCCTTCCATCGCTCATGTGGATGATTTCACAATTTCCGTTATTTAGAGTCAATTGCCACTTATCGCACTATACAGATATCTTGTCTAATTCGTTTTGCAGTTTGTTTTGATCCTCTAATGACTTTATTAGACGGTAAATGACTGCATCATCTGCAAATGGTCTAAGAGGGCTGCTCATATTGTCTCCTACATTGTTTATATAGATCAGGAACTGCAGAGGGCCTATAACACTCCCTTGGGGAACGCCAGATACCACTTCTGTCTTACTCGAAGATTTTCCGTCGATTGCTACGTACCGTGACGTTCTGACAGGAAATCACGAATACAGTCGCACTACTGAGAATAATGAATAGTAACATGAAGAATAAATACCAGCTAGACGACGACATAAGGACGGATACAAATAAAACAGTTTCTGCGTCAGTCACTTGTTTATTTTTCCACTACACGTTTCGAATGGTTCACACAATCATCTTCAGGTGGATAGTTGTTTATCTGCGTGGCTGGTTCAAAAATGGCTCTGAGCACTATGGGACTTAACATCTATGGTCATCAGTCCCCTAGAACTTAGAACTACTTAAACCTAACTAACTTAAGGACATCACACAACACCCAGTCATCACGAGGCAGAGAAAATCCCTGACCCCGCCGCGAATAGAACCCGGGAACCCGGGCGTGGGAAGCGAGAACGCTACCGCACGACCACGAGATGCGGGCTGCGTGGCTGGTGTTTGGTGTTGGTGAAGAGGACAGACGTCTTTTCACTGTTGCAGACCAAGAGCGGGATATGTTATTTTACGTTTTTTGAGGGACGGTAGAATTGTAAAAGGTCTGTGTACTGTGGCCTGATGTATATCCTCTCCACTGCACATTACATTTACACTGCCGAGCAAAACACCCCAAACTGACCAAAAACAATGTCACAGACCGTCACTCTGTGTGCCATTGCCTAGATGTTTTGAGTCTAACCCATGATAATTGGCGCAAGGGCTGGTTTTCAGAAAGTACCAGCCAAACACTGGCGACGAAACAGTTTGTCGTGCACCAGGATTAGCACCGGATTAGTCGAGAGCCATCACACAAGCCTGCCGTAAGCATTTCGGGTGCAGAGGTGATTACGACTCAGTGATGACACATTTTACTGGGAACGTCTCAATACGAGGCTTACTTATGTAGAGCATACCGCAGTTCTGTGAGTACTCTTATTGTGTTTTGCCTTGTCTGCCCGGAGAAAGCCGCCGGCACCTGATACGACTTTCTGTTCGCGTCGCAGCGGCGCTTCCTGTTCCTTGGAGCGGATCGGGTGGTGCTCTTACGAAGCCCAGAAATTAATGCCGTGTAACGAAAGAAAGGGTGACAAATACAGGCGAAAGAATGCAGTTCCTCTCGTCGAATTTAAAATTTGGAAGCAAAGCGAGAGTAGTGTACCTGTCGTAATTGATATAGGAGAGAGGAATTAAATCTAAACCGCCAATTAAGGAGAGTAGAACACTATTCACACTTAATCCTCCTCCCTGCCCCGTAATATAAGTGTAATATATTTGCTACTTTCATTATTAAACGATAGCACTCACTTTACACTGATGAGACAAAACACTATGGCCACTGCTCACCGCAGCGTTGGATGCCGCCTGGTGAAGTGGCAGGCACGTGACGCGGTAAAAAAGTATTAAGCGGAGCAGACACGGACGGGGGATCATACAAGCGAAGATACGGACTGTAAATGGGGAAGTCCATTGAGATAAGAGGACTTTGACAAAGGGCAGATTATTATTACGCAGAGCCTGTGATCGAGTATCTCGAAAACGTCGATGTTGGTCGAATCTTCGCATGCTAATGTGTGGACATCCACGGAAAGAGGTAGGACAGTGAAACTACAGCTAGGCGCTAAATGGTTGGATGTCCACGACTGCTCGCAGAACGTGGAGTTCGGAAACTTGTCTGCTATGTAAAGTAGGATAGTTGGTAATCTGTGTTGTCCCTCTCGAAAGAGCACAATGCTGGTGCACGCACAAGTGTTTCGGAGCACGCGGTCCGTCGTATGTTATTGAACACGGAACTGTGTGTGTGTGTGTGTGTGTGCGTGTGTGTGTGTGTGAAATCTTACGGGACTTGACTGCGAAAGTCATCAGTCCCTAAGCTTACACACTACTTAACCTAAATTATTCTAAGGACAAACACATACATCCATGCCCGAGGGAGGACTCGAACCTCCTCCGGGACCAGCCGCACAGTCTATGACTGCAGCGCATGAGACCGCTCGGCTAATCCCGCGCGGCAACACGGAACTCTGCAGCAGACTACCCCTATGTGTCTACATGTTGACCGAACGACGTCATCAATTACAATTGCAGTGGACACGGGACCACCGGGATTCGACCGTCGAACAATGGAAACATGTCGACTCTTTGGGCGCATCACATTTTTGCTACACTAGGTCGATAGTCGTCTCCACAAACGCCGTCATCGAGGTGAACAGCGGCTCGAAACGTGCAGCGCGCCACGGTCACACGCTGATGGGAGCAGTATTATGCTATGGGAGACATTCTCCTGCGCCTGCATGGGACCTGTGGCAGTAATCGAAGATACTCTGACAGCTGCGAACAACCTGCATCCCTTCGTGTTGAATGTCTTCCCCGACAGCGATGCCATCTCTCAGCATAATTGTCGGCCGCTGTGGCCGAGCGGTTCTAGGAACTTCAGTCCGGAACAGCGCTGCTGCTACGGTCGCAGGTTCGAATCCTGCCTCGGGAATGTATGTGTGTGATGTCCTTAGGTTAGTTAGGTTTAAGTAGTTCTAAGTCTACGGGACTGTTAACCTCAGATTTTAAGTCCCATAGTGTTAGAGACATTTGAATCATTTTTCAGCATAATTGTCCGTGTCTCGGCGCCAGAACCATGCTACAGTGATTTGAGGAGCATTATACACCACGTTTATATGGGATCCCATAACCGGATTTCGTAAACCGATTTCCCAATACGGCTTTTGGTTAGCCATGTAAACACTCCAAAATCTATTCCGGAAATCCGCTTCTTTTTGCCGGTTTTCCACGTCCACAATCGATTCCCGCTACCCTATAAACGCACAACCATTTTTGAAACGTATTTGGGCTGTCAGGGTACGAGTTGTTTTTTTTTTTTAAAAAAAAAATCTGCTGATATGGACAGAGTGACTTTTTCCACAGTGAAGGAGACATAGAAATATTACATTGAGCATGAAGCTGTCTACTTCTAATATTTAATTGAAGAGAAATAGCGATGTGCTAACTAAATCGGAAATGGGAAAAGCTGCTTTGCAGCAGCCATATTTAACTGGGCTAGCAAATCCGCTTCAAGCCTTAACATGTAAACAAGACAACGAAAAAAGGGTTTCCAAATTCCGGTTTTTGTCTTCCGGAATATATGTCTCACGTAAACGTAGTGATAGTGAACTCACGTTGATGTCTCGGCGACCAAATTGGCCTGATGTAAATCCTATGGAACCCATCTTGGTCGGTATTGGGTGCCAACATCGCATACGCAAATCCCGGCCCGTTACTTACGCAAATTACGAATTCTTACATGACCTATGCGTAGATATCTAATGCCACATACCTCCAAAAACCTACCAACAAACTGTTGGATCACTGATACGGAGACTCAGTGATGTATTTCGTTCCAAAGACGGACAAACAAGCTATAAACAGGTGGACATAACATTTTGGCTCATCAGTATGTGTGTGTGTGTGTGTGTGTGTGTGTGTGTGTGTGTGTGCTGCAGTTTTTTTTATGAAACGACTAAAATTACTGCGGAAAATCAAGGTTCTTCCAAATGTGAAAAACTGTTCCAACGTACAATACTGTCATGTACTTAGGAACAAATATTCTATTCAAATTTAAAATTGTTGGAGTCGAAAATATCTTGTCACTACCACATTTTATAGTCTACGCGCTACATTATTAGTCTACTACACACCTATCCAATAACCAAGTGAAATCAAATTAAGGAGAATTGTCAAAAACCAGTTAAAAGTTATTGGAAAGTAACAGTTATTTCCATTTTCAAGGTAGGGGAAACTATTAAGACATTAAAGAAACTCTGCTCATTTGCAAATATCACGTGTTGCATGGTAGGAGACTTTCCTCCATTTCAGGGTACAAGATGATGCATAACCGATGAAGTATGGCTTAACTGCCCTCATCATATGTAATCAATTTTAAAAGTATACTGGAATTATCTCATCTTAAACTCTGTTACTGAAGAATTATCAATATCATTCAAATATCTTTACACATTATACAGCACGTAAATGTGTAGAGCTCCTATTATTTACAAATGCTGCACAAAACACAAGTTCATGGCTCATAGCAACAAAAACAGTAGAAAATTCCGGAATCTGCTTACGGCGACTTTTCGTGCTCATTCCTTCATGTGATTTTAATATCAGTCACTAGTTTGAAACACCGACCAAGAAACACCATGTGACCCTAGGTGCACAGGTACAACACTATCCGCTACTGAAAAAGTGACTACCAGTACACGGGACAAGGGAGGAAAATCAATAGAGCCATGTTGCGAAACTAAAGTAAATAAAAAAATGGCTCTGAGCACAATGGGACTTAGTCATCAGTCCCCTAGAGCTTAGAACTACTTAAACATAACTAACCTAAGGACTTCACACACATCCATGCCCGAGGCAGGATTCGAACCCGCGACCGTAGCGGTCGCGCGGTTCCAGACTGAAACGCCTAGAACCGCTCGGCCACACCGGCCAGCCCGAAGTAATAAATGAGACGCTGCAGCATTATTTAGGACACTAGAAACTTACGCAAAATTAGCGGGATTCGGATTCATGTCACGATTTTTGATTCAGAGATTCCACGTAACAAGAACGGTTCGGTATCCGAATCTGTTTAGAGAATTCAGGATTTGAAAGAAAACTGGAGCTGATACTTACTCTTTACACTGTACCTCCTACGATCTACAGAAATGTGTATGTAGTCGAGGTTGTAGCATATGTTTGTGCAATGGTATTCCTTTCGGTGGTAGTAGTTATATTTCGAAATCTGGCTACGAAAGAAATTTTATCGCCATTTGTCAGGTGGCAAGGGGAAGGGAAATGGTGGTATACCATATCTGATCACAGTACTCTTTGGTTAATTGCAAACCTCTCCCCTGGGTCTCATAAAGCGAGGACATAAGGCACTGTTGGTGGAGGTTGTCTATAGGAAGGGGGCGTTAAGCGCGGCGACCCTTTTGGTGCCATTCGGAACGGGTAGCATGTGCCTTTGCCGAGTTCACCTTTTCGCTTCTTTTATCAACATCAGAAACACGATACTACACTATCAGCGCACTCGTTAGAGTCATCATCTATGCGAGACAGTTGCACTCAAGACACCCTACAAACAAGCTGCCCGGGTTGCGTCAGTTGGAAACATTTGCTCAGATCACAGGGCGTACAGGCAGTACCGGCGGGACACTAATTCTTATCCGTTGTTCTCATACCCCATGAAGCACCGACCTTTATAACCGACAATCGAATTATGGCATGGGCAATTAACTTCACGACATCGGCTCACGAGTGACAAACTGATATAACCATTTCAAGTACCTGCTTCTTGTGATTTATCTACTAAAGACACTGCTTATATGACTCTTGTCTGTCCTGTTCTGGCGTACCGCTACGCGGTGTGGGATCCTTACCAGACAAAATTGACGGAGAACATCGAAACAGTTGCAGAAGGGCAGCTCGTTTTGTATTATCGTGAAATGCGGGAGACTGTGACGGATATCATAAGCAAGTTGGGGTTGCAGTCAGTACGACTACTGAGTTTCTCGTTGGGGTGAGACCTTTCAACGATATTTCAACCCTAACCTTCTGCTCAGAATGCCAAAATACATATTTGACTCCCACCTGACAGGGAGAGATGACCATCGTGATAAAATAAGAAAAATCAGAGGTCACACTGAAAGATTTAGGCGTCCAGTTTTCTCACGTGCTATTAGAGATTGGAATGGTGAAGAAATTATATGAAAATGGTTCTATGTACCCTCTGGAAAACACTTAAACGAGAAGTATCATGTACATGTATAGACCTAACACCGACTCGACGTCATCGTCCATCAGTAGTCCCCGCCATGTGACTCCTACGTTGATAAGATACATCGACAATCTTAAACCGTGATTATGAAAAGTTCAGTCCAGTGAAATACTGATATCCAATGACATTCGAAGCCAGAGTGATTGCATAAAACAACAAAGGAAGAGACAAGCTAGAAGGGGTAAAAAGCAGCTCAGATAAAATGTGTATGAGTAATGCAAAAAGTAAGTGGTTTTCCTTCTTCTAGGGCCCCACAACTATCAAACATTGGTTAGACGTCGTCATGGTTTCGCTGAGGTTGCTGAAATTATGTATAAAGTTTATTGGAAGTCGCAAAGTGCTCTCATTCCTAAACACTAGATGAATGCAGCCTGGCTAATTTGCGACCACGTGCTACGCTGACTCAGGACATCAACACAATTTCTAACTTCATTATTTGACTTAATGTGTTAGAACTTTTGCGTAAGATCATATTTCTTAATGATGAAATAAAGACTGTTGCCCCTAGAAGCCATGTGTGTGTGTGTGTGTGTGTGTGTGTGTGTGTGTGTGTGTGTAGTGCAAGGCAGTTGATGATGTCTATGAGGTCGAAACTGAGCAATAGTGAGCAATTATATTTTACTAAGACTGCCTCAGAGGAACCATGATGTCTTTTAAAATACAAAATGTGTAGGACAGATATTGGTTGTCTTTGCTTACTTAACACACGTTAAACAATAATAATGGAAAATTTGTGATGTTTCTCTGGTGTTGTGCAAGTGTGTCGATGTTTCTCGGAAAATTGTCGCTTTGCTCAACAATCTGCTGAACTTCATTATAGCGTACAACTTTTATTTCGTATACAGTTACATGAAATCATTGTTGACGAGGTTACGCCCCAAGAAATCTTTGAATTTCCGTATGTCAATCTTGGTGCATCAAACCAATCTCAGGACTGAAGACCACAACAACACAATCTTGGCGCAGTGAAAGATAAGAGGCGGGATCTTAACAGGAAGGATGTCTTACTGTCTAACGCTGCAGAGAAAACAATACGTAATATAACAACAAACTTTGCCGAACGCCAGTATTTTACATTATTAAATATGATATGTCCAGTGGTGGAAACGACAGCGAAACCATTGGAAAGGAAATTTTGAAGAATGTACCATAGTCTTTTGAAATTAGCTTATAGGAGACACAGTTCGCTCTAGGATGCTGAGAATGACAGCCGTCGAAAGGTACTATGTCAACGATGCCCTCTGATCGGAAACCGATAGCTTCTGATTAGTATTGTGCGGGTATGCCTAATAACTCCACCGAATACATATAAGAGCGAGAATTATTTTCACATTTTAGTAACACGTTATCATGCTCCCTGAGACCCTGCAAATTCTTTAAATTTAACGTGTGGTGGAGGTATTAACCACGTAGCACGTTTTACGGGATGCTAACAACCTATTAACAGATAGCTGTGAAAATTTACGCAGTATCTTAGCTTTGATGGAGAGTCATCGACAGACGTATCAGTAACTTCAGGCGTGCCCCAAGGAAGTGTGTTTGGAACCGGGTCGTTCATTAATGAACTGGCAGATAATGTCATTAGTAACCTCAGACGTTTCTCAGTCTAGGTAGTTATCTATAAGATAAGATTCAGTAAGATGTCGATAAGAATTAAAAGTGGTGCAAAGCCGGCAACTTGGTTTAAAGGTAAAATTATGAACTTCACAAAATGAAAAAAAAAAAAAAAACAAACATACGTAGTATTCTATGAATAAAATATAAATGGTTCACAATTAGAATCAGTCAACTCATACAAATATCTGGGCTTACCAATTTGCAGGGAAATGGAATGGAATGATCTCATAGGGTCAGTCGTACCTAAGGCAGGTACCATACTTCGGTTCGCTGGAAGGATACTGGAAAAATATAGTCAGCGTTCGCTACCTTTCGCTTGTATGTGTCAACAAGCGTTACACCGGAGGAAATGGAAGAGAACGCGGGGTAAGTTCGGTTTATTGGTAGGATACTAAGGAAATGTGGTCTACAAAGGAAATTGCTTACAAATCATTCGTGCGTCTCTTCCTAAGTGAGTGAGTGAGTGAGTGAGACCCGTACCAAACACAACTCTAGAAGGGGACACTGTACACAGAGATTGGCGGCACGAATGGTCGTAGAAGTTTGTTTGACCCGTGGAAGAGTGTCACACTGACGCTGAAGAAACTGAACGGGCAGGCTCTCGAAGACAGAGGTAAACAATCCCGAGAAACCTACTAAACAATGTTTCAAGAACCGACTTTAAATGATGATTCTAGGAATACACTTCAGCCCAATACGTATCGGTGCAAGTTTAAATTAGATTAATTACAGCGCGCACAGAGACAGTTAAACAGTTATTCTTCCCACGCTCCTTATGTAAATGGACCGCTACGGTCGCAGGTTCGAATCCTGCCTCGGGCATGAATGTGTGGGATGTGCTTAGGTTAGTTAGGTTTAAGCAGTTCTAAGTTCTAGGGGACTGATGACCTCAGATGTTGAGTCCCATAGTGCTCAGAGCCACTTTTGAACACACCTCGTAAACAAAAAGACCACTCTTGACGGGCGAGCAGGAATAATATGCATGGGCGCTTCTGTAATCAGTTGCCATCGAGAAAAAAAAATATCGCTAGAGCAAACGCGGCTTCACTTTATAAGAGGCTCTGAGCACTATGGGACTCAACTGCTGTGGTCTTAAGTCCCCTAGAACTTAGAACTACTTAAACCTAACTAACCTAAGGACAGCACACAACACCCAGCCATCAACTTTATAAGACAAAACATTTTCATTGGAAAACAGATCAGTTAACTGAATTTTCTCATTATGATAATATTGAAGGGCGATCTGCTTTAATTGTCAAAAACCGTTTAAAAGCCAAGATCGCACAAAATATTCTTTTTTATTCAAGGCAACGAGTTTCAACAGTCTTAGCAGTCATCTTCAGGTCTTAAAAACTTTTTTGTTACAAAACATGTTCATTTTACGCTGAATCTCGTGCACAAGATGTCAAGTGGATAAAACTCAGCACATTATAAACATTAGTCAGAGGTAAAATATTTATAAACATGCAAGGTGGTGTATAAATTGGTTCAAATGGCTTTGAGCACTATACGACTTAACATCTGTGGTCATCAATCCCCTACAACTTAGAACTACTTAAACCTAACTGACCTAAGGACATTACACACATTCATGCCCGAGGCAGGATTCGAACCTGCGACCGTAGCGGTCACGCGGTTCCAGACTGTAGCGCCTAGAACCGCTCGGCCACTCTGGCCGGCTGGTGCTGTATAGTTTTAAATATTCTAGCGATGACATACGTTTATAATATGCTGAGTTTTATACATTTGACATGAGGTTCAGTGTAAAATGAACATGTTTTATTACAAAAAAGATGTTTAAGACCTGAAGATGACAGCTAACTGTCTTGAATTAAAAAGTAGTTTGTCCGATCTTGGCTTTTCAACGGTTTTTAACAGATCAATTAATTCGTAAACGTGCTGCCACTCACCACGCACAGGAGCGCTAGCACGGCCGGTGGGCCGCTTCTGGTGGCCATGGCTGCGGTGTGCGGACTGCAGGGCGATGGCCCGGAGCGCCGCTCTTATAACGGACGGACCCCCTCCTGCCTGTAGGCGCCCGCCGCAGACGGTGTCTCTGCGACCGGCCTCTCACGTCTGCATACCACTGGGGAGACGACTCCGTTGGCTCCGCACAGACGAGATCATCTTGGCGCCTAAACAGTGTAAAGCGCCGTGAAATCAAGTAGGAACAGACTCTCACAATATTGCTCTGAGTGAACTTAGGCTTGATAATCGAGAGTGATTGCTCCCAATAGTAGGATTCTGGGGTGAAAAGAATTAAACTTACTGAACTCTTAACTCTTCGAGGGGCAGGTAAACGACATAAAAATTTACCCCAGGATGGTATTCCGTCTCCCTTACTCCACCTCTCACTTTTTTACTACTGGAGTTAATTTTATTCGGCTTGTGGTTTTATTTATTTAGATATGATTATATACGTGTAGCAGCAAGTACATTGGTACATGGTAACTAGTAACTTTGCTTTACGATATTAAAGCTTGGATTTGCAATGTTCAGAATGATATAAAACTGAAACTGAGAGCTGATGGCAGTACAAAAAATTATTTGTAACAAGTTGCTATGGTTTTGATTCAATGTTATTACACTGTCCTTACTTGGTAATTCTTTCTTCATAAAAGCAAGTAACTTTGACTAATGTTGAGTAAATATTTCACTTTGGCTGTATGAGTCACACTAGCATACATATGTTAAGTTCAGACATGGAGTTGGAGAGGGAATAAACACTTTTATCATAAATGTGGCACACGGTGGATCAAATTATTGCCTTTCCACATCTGCTCTGGACAATCATGTAGAGAGCATTCACTTGCTACTGTAACGTAATCAAGAAAGACAGAAAACTGTATCTGAACTCACTACCTTGCGTCGTATTCAGAAAAGTCAGTAATGAAATTCAAATGATGGTTACAGCACTGAATGTTGGTTACGTTACGCAGTGGATTTTTGAATACTGCTAATTAGAACAGGCGTGCGGCTAGCCCGCGTTCTCTTAATCTCAGGGAAAAAATGTAAAATGTTACTTTAGTTTCACAGAGCAGACCTTGCCACAAAATGTGAAAATGATAAAGTCATAACACAGTTATTCGTTATATTTTTGTGCCGACCGCGGTGGTCTAGCGGTTCTAGGCGCGCAGTCCGGAACCGCGCGACTGCTACGGTCGCAGGTTCGAATCCTGCCTCGGGCATGGATGTGTGTGATGTCCTTAGGTTAGTTAGGTTTAAGTAGTTCTAAGTTCTAGAGGACTGATGACCACAGATGTTAAGTCCCATAGTGCTCAGAGCCATTTATATTTTTGTGCCCGCATAGAACATGTCGCACAGTACCTTCCAAATCAAACTGAGAAATGCACTTAATAATATAACGTACTCTGGCGGCACTGCTGGAAGCTGTAAGAAAATGTTAAATATTATTATGTTACCTCGCTTTACCGGCGAGGCGACTGCGATGCCTGAAATAAATATTTTTGAAATGTGCCGCGTCTGCGGCCGTTGCCCTCGAAGATTGGTACGGCGGCTTTCGCTAAATTAAATGCTGAAAATGCCTAAATTATTTACGGGACAAATGGCTGGCAACTTTACAAATTATTTTAAAAACATATTTGCTCAAACTCTTTATATTCAAACAAAAATGCATTAATTTTACACACCCTTTTACAACAACTCGCCTAATGGCGGATCTCAAGCTTCATGAACAAAAGACTCACGGCCAGCATATACATTTGCTTAACACGCAAGTGTTACTCCTAACGAAACCCAAAGAGAACAGAGAAATTATTACAATGCTTTTTACTATTTATACTTGTACTGAATTGTCCTTTTTTATCTGAGGCACAGATCATAATCACTAATTCATTTAACAAGGATACGATTTTCAAAGATAATAATATGTCATGGATTCAAAGTTAAAAAATGCATATAACGTCAAATAATTATGAATCTTCTACATACACACGTAATATATTCGTGAAATGTTTACACAGTCTTGCTTTATTGCTTCACTTGGTCATGTTTATTCGTGTTTAAATTATTTCTCTTTCGCCGTGTGCGTGGCACTATATCGGTACATGTTAACTGGTCTTACACACACGGAAGAACTTCTGTCACACGCTTTTTACGACGATTGGCCAGGAGACGCTACAATGGCATGAAAACTAATTTACATTTCTCACATTTGGTCCTCTTTTAACACTTTAGTTCTATTATTGTGATACGTTTTAGACAGTAATTTTGTAAAAATTCACCCTAACAAGAACAAAATATTTGTATTAAATGTGGTCATCGCAGCTAACCATCACTCCATTGCAGTATAGAAGTCCGACAGTTGGTGGTTCAACTTTGGTTCAACTTCTTTCAAATTTGAAACAGTTTTTACCTGCTCTCAGACAGAAAGGTATTTTGCATACGAAACACATCCACACCAGGACCAGGATTTTTCTTGAACTGTAAACTGCACGTCTTCTAGATGATGAGTGAATAGACTGATGTTTACTGATTTCGCGGCGAATACTTTCGTCTACGTAAGGCTTAAGTGCTTTGATTTGAGACGGTTTATTTATTTATTTTTTGTATACAGAGGATGAAGCAAGAGCCACTGAAACTATTTTTGGGTCAACAAACTTTTTTACACCTCTCAGAGAAAATGAGTGTCGCGTCATTGTCATCACTTTCATCATTGTTGTCACTAGAAGGAATTTCATCAAATAACATCCGGTAATATTTTTCCACTGTTATTCTTTTTTGGCGAGCAATACTAGGTGGAAAAGAAGGGCGGTCGCTGGCCATCTGTGAATAAAGGAAATAAAAAGTTATAGTACATGTAGATTTATGGAAGGTCAACAGATGAATATAAACAATTACTACCAACACCAACAACGCATAAAATATCGGTTCTTGTCGTAAATAGACGGCGTAATTCTCTTGTCAACTATTGAAACAATAGTCAACAATTAGTTTGTTAGTTGACTGAAATACCGCCCCTGAGCGGTAAAGAAAATATGCGGTTAAGCATAGTGACTACCGCCCTTTCCAAGCGTGATCCCCAAACTTTAAAGAGTTCATCATCATAAACCAAAGGCTATGTCTTGTCGATTTAGCCACGTCCCTCTCTCCATTGTCATCCACTTCAATTCTTCATACGATTTTATCCCCATATCCTCTTTGACGTTATTAAAATACGTTGCTCTTGGCCTGCCTCTTTGTTTTTCCCCTAAAACTTTTCCTTCAAATACATTCTTTAGGAACTGGTTGTGTCTCATTATGTGCCCTATCATTTTTGATTTTCTTCTTCCTATATAATTTAGCAGCGTTCTGTTCTCATTCACTTCCCTTAAGACCTGTTCATTTCTTTTCCTATCTACCCAGCTTGTTTTCGTCATTCTTCTCCATATCCACATTTCCATTGCATCCAGTCTCTTTCTCTGCCTTTCCCAGAGTCCACGCCTCACATCCGTATGTTAAGAAACTCCAAACAAAAGTTTTGGCAAGCTTTTTCCTACTTTCTACACTCATATACTCGTCTTGTACATTAACTCAAATATGAGAATACCAAAATCAATAATATTAAATGCAAATCATTTCCTGGGCATTACTTGTAGCTGCCGCAAGTATACAGGGTGTGGTCAGTATTCAGAGATATGACAGGAAAGATCATTCGAAGCCAAAAGAAAGCCTATAGTCCGATTAATATTACTTGATAGTTGACACATCACGCGCTGAAGCCCGAATCTATTTCATATTTCATCACACATGATAGCCACACCATAAACGGCACACACACACACACACACACACACACACACACACACACACACAATGATGGTAACGATATACACGCGTTTTACACACAGCTCTAACCAAACTTTACTAGATCCTTCCACACATAGACGCGATTCAGCGTCACATATTATACAGTTATTATGATCACAGAAATCGGCTTACGTTAGATTAGTTTCTCACGCTGTTATATGAAGCCGAATTCTCGAAGACCGTAATTCATCGTTGCTACCGTGATACCAAAGCGTGTTCAATTATTTGATTCAAATATAATTTTTTTAAATTTCTAATATATAGCCTCGTCATTTTCAGCATCGCATTGGTGTTATTATTTGCTCTTATTTTTCTTCTTTCTTTCGTTTGGAGTCTCTTTGCATCGTCTGTAATCTACAACCAAGGGCCAACAATGACTGCTCATCGATTGGTAAAGCGGCAGTTCTTGTGTAAGCATAGTTTCAGATAGTCAGCGAATAATAGCGATAAATAACAGTTTGTTATTTAGCGCTGAAACTGACATTTTTGATCTTGTGTTTACTCGTAGAGCTTACCTTTAATCGTCGTGAACAAAGCGATCGTGATATTAGCTCTGCTGCTGATTACTGACTGCCATTCTCTCGGATACATTGCACATCACGAGGTTGTGGTTAGGTTAGGACACGAGCTGAAATTCAGAGCTAAAAACGCGTCGTTTGTCGCAGTTCAGTTATTGGTCACTTACTGTCGACAGACCATCTCGCATTTCCATCATACCTCTTTACCTTTACTACTGTGAAACGCATCTCTTCTATTGAAGAAGTGCTCACATCTCTTAAGGTATACATTTTAGATCCCAAGTTTGGACTTTTTTATTTTGGTCTCTATTGCCCTCTCTCACAACAAGAAAACCAAAGAGCTAACAGCAGAAGAGATTTGTTTCACAGTACTGCGAAGATGAAGAAGTACTCGTAGCTGTTAAAATCCGCGTTTTAGAACCTATATTTACTAGACTTTTTTTTGCTTCGAATGTTCGTTCCTGTCGTGTCTCCGAATACTGACCACTCGTCCTGGGACACCCTGCGTGGTACCAGTGTTGAATAATAAGTACACAAGCACGCAGAAAAGCACTCAGTTACTCGAAATACACTGAGGCCCCATCCCACGCAATTCACGTACGATTGTAAACAAACCAAGCATTTGTACACCAGTTGTCAAATTCGGATACTGCGCGGTCAATCAGAACAAAGCACGTTTAAGACAGGTTAGCACGCACGTCGTACCCTATCAGATCTAAAGTATCCGGACACCCTCAAAACCATAAGATTTTCATATTATGTGCATTGTGCTGCCACCTACTGCCAGGTACGCCTTATAAGCGACCTCAGTAATCATTAGATATCGTGCGAGAGCAGAATGGGGCGCTCCACTGAACTCGGAACGTGGTCAGGTGATTGGATGTCACTTCTGTCATACGTCTGTACGCGAGATATTCAAACTCCTAAACATCCCTAGGTACGCTATTTCCGATGTGATAGTGAAGTGGAAACGTGAAGGGACACGTACAGCACGAAAACGTACAGGCCGACATCGTCTGTTGACTGACAGAGACCGCCGACAGTTGAAGAGGGTCGTAATGTGTAAAGGCAGAAATCTATGCAGACCATCACTCTGGAATTCGAAACTGCATTAGGATCTACTGCAAGTACTATAACTGTTAGGCAGGAGGTGAGAAAACTTAAATTTCATGGTCCTGTGGCTGCTCGTAAGCCACACATAACGCCGGTAAATGCCAAACGATGCCTCGCTTGTTATAAGGAGCGTAAACATTGGACGACTGAACAGTGGAAAAATGTGTGGAGTGGCGAATCACGGTACACAATGTGGCGATCCGATGGCAGAGTGTGGGTATGGCGAATGCCCGGTGATGTCATCTGCCAGCGTGCGTAGTGCCAACAGTAAAATTAGGAGGTGGTGGTGTTATGGTGTGGTCGTGTTTTTCATGGAGGGTGCTTGCACTTCTTATTGTTTTACGTGGCACTATCACAGCACAGGCCTACATTGATGTTCTAAACACCTTATTGCTTCCCACTATTGAAGAGCAGGCAATTCGGATATGGCGATTGCAACATCCAACACGTTCGAGCGTCTGTTCATAATGCACGGCCCGTGGCGGAGTGGTTACACGACCGTAACATCCCTGTAATGGACTGGTCTGCACAGAGTCCTGACCTGAATCCGATAGTACTCCTTTGGGATGTTTTGGAACGCCGACTTCGTACCAGGCCTCACCGACCGACATCGATACCTCTCCTTAGTGCTGCACTACGTGAAGAATGGGCTGCCTTTCCCCAAGAAACCTTCCAGCACCTGATTGAACGCATGCCTGCGAGAATGGAAGCTGTAATCAAGGTTAAGGTAGGCCAATACCGTACTTAATTCCAGCATTACCGATGGAAGGTGCCACGAAGTTGTAAATCATTTTCAGCCAGGTGTCTGGATACTTTTGATCACAAAGTGTGTAACAGCGGGTTGCAAATTCCTTTATATCATAAACGTTATCTGTTAGATGAGAAATCAGAATCTACTAAACATAGAAAATGCACCGAAAGAGTGGGAGTAAGTCTGACTGTTATTTTACTAATTAGTAGAAAAGTTGTAGGGAAGAATATGGAGCAAAAACTATATTTATATGTTCATGCTATTGCAATTGCAATTTTTGTCGTCGATAGACTATTGCGACTGGAACAACATTTTATTTTAAAGAGAAGACAGGTGCAACATTACCTTCGAAACTGAGACCCTTAACAAAAATCTTCACTCTGACTGCATCTAACCTCGTTCCGGGATTCCGAGATAGTTTGGTGCCTAAGAAGTGCAATGCAGGTATTTGACGATTTGGGGTTGAAAATAATGTATCGTGAGGCATAATTTATCTGCTGCAGGTAATAATAAGACGGTTGTACTGTCGCCGTTGTCGTCGTGAGCTATGTATCGTGGGACTGATGTTCCAGAATCTGCGTAATTTGAAACACGTGGCACTGAGACACTTGCGTAGGATGTACTACATGGCACCTGCTATACAGTTTCATTTCGGTGACTGACTGGTAGAATATAGTTCAGGGCTTTTTCACATCAAAGCATAGTCTTCGCAATGTGAAAACTTGATATCGTGCACACCCTTTGTTTCAACGCCGACTCATCGATTTGCCTCCATTGCAAACGTGAAAATTGTCATAGTTCAACCACGTTTAAATCAGAACGCACAGTCCACAGTTTAATCAATATTAATAACTGTTCAT
This sequence comes from Schistocerca americana, assembly GCF_021461395.2. Taxonomy (NCBI): domain Eukaryota; kingdom Metazoa; phylum Arthropoda; class Insecta; order Orthoptera; family Acrididae; genus Schistocerca; species Schistocerca americana. The sequence goes on along the minus strand of NC_060119.1, from coordinate 1,160,272,976 downwards.
GCCGCATTCAATATGGTTGATTTAAATGTTTTTCCTTTTCTTTTCGCTCGAAATCCAAAACACCAGCCAAGCTGTCACGTCAGCAATAGGAGTCCCCTACTCCCAGCCGTACTACTCGATTGTTTTGCTTCGATAGACAACATGCAGATACATGGAAACATGTACGCTGATAGATGTATTATTTCAATATATTGACATCTGGTACTAAATACTACAAACAAAACAAAATAATACAGAGAAAAAATAATGTAGGTACCGTAGAGCTTTACAAAACAATGTAAAACCACTCCCTCCGAAGCTGTTTCTAATGCTTAATTCGTTTTTGAGCTTGTACTATTACATTTTGTCTACCAGAATTTGCACTTATGAATTTTTCAGAAATAAATACGAAAACGATACGCCTGTGCTCTTACTGTGAATTTACTCACCCATTCTGCTGTATCGATCGTTAAAACCTCATGTCTACAAGATAAATGGAAACGCTGGACTAATTTTGTTCGTCCGCTATTTTTGTTCTTCAATCTTGTTAGAGTCGTCTTTCTTGTGTTATCTTGGTACGACACCGCAGTCATGCTGCTGCGCTTTTGTAAAAATTCCTATGGAAATCTGATTTAAGTTTTCTTAATAGAGTACATCAAAATTGTTCTGCCTTTCAATTATATTTTAAACTTCTTGATTTCTCTACTTTTTTTTATATTTTAATTCGTATGATGTGTTCTCAAGGAGGCACGGCTGGATCAGAGTAGTCGACGGTACACTGTTAGTGGCCATTAGCGACCGAACACTCTTTGTGTTCCGTCACTGCGTTTCGTTGCGTGTTACGCAGTACGTCTGTGAGGTATCTGTACCGGTCATCTCTTGTATCGTGTGGAATTTTGCTTGCAAGCCATACATTCGATGATTCACGCGTTTCTCTAACAATGAATGTTGTCGCACTGGCTACATCAGTCGGACACAGGCCCCTACAATTAATTCAATGTGATTGTGGACCCCCACCCTTTCTTTGTTTTATTTATTTTTACACTGAGTCGTACATGACGGCAATATACGTGCAACAACCATCTGATAACTCCCACCCCTATTACAAATTATGTTCTAATTTTTTATCAGATATCAATAATTTTAGTTTTCAAATCTATTTACGGGTATTAACGCGGGAAGACGCATAAACATTTTGATGAATTAAGGCCGTATTACTGAATGCTCACTACTTGGAAAAAAAAGGTTCAAATGGCTCTGAACACTATGGGACTAAACTTCTGAGGTCATCAGTCCCCTAGAACTTAGAACTACTTAAACCTAACTAACATAAGGAGATCACACACATCCATACCCGAGGTAGGATTCGAACTTGGGACCGTAGCGGTTGCGCGGTTCCAGACTGTAGCGCCTAGAACCGCTCGGCCACACGGGCCGGCACACTACTTGGAATGAAATGAAATGATGCTATTGGCCGAAAGATCCCATTTGAAGTTATTCGGCCGCCTACTGCTCACTTCGGCGACTTGCGCCTCGATAATGATGAAATGATAAGGTCGACCGGGAATCGAACGCGGGTCCCTCACATGGCTGTCAGCCGCGCTGACCACTCGCAATGTCGAGGTTCATTGGAACGACCAGCTGCCAGTACGCTAGCTATTCACCTTTCGCAGTAAACTCAGCAGGTAGATGTGCTGGAAGTGTTTCCGTCGTCAAGTACTTACATATCACCAAGGGTAACTGCAGCTACGCTGTGTACTGGGACAGAATGCTAAAACACATTATGCCAAATCAAGGGCACCTATGGCCTGGGGGAAAGGGATTCCGCTGTCCCCCATCCCCCCCCCCCCCCAGATCTAAGGGAAAGGGAAAAAATACAGTCTATTCAGGTGTTTTTCTTTCAAGAAAATAGCCTAAAATTCTATATTACGGAGGTTTTTAACACAGTGGAACTTGAACTTTCTTCTGACTGCTTAAAGCTCGCCAATCGTCTTCCAAAATCTTAAAAATACTCTACTCCGCAAGGTCTAGTCGTTCCCCCCCCCCTCCCCCCCCCCCCCTCCTTACAAACTACGTATGGGCGCCCTTGCCCCAATTACATCTAGATCTAGTGAATATATCTATTGCGACTTTGAGTGAGACATGGGAGACGATGTAATGAAATTTTCTGGTACACAAGCAACTTTTAAAGTTTATAGCTATGATATAATACAGACAGCAGTAATCGTGTTCGTCTCTCTCAGAAAACGCATTCGAAAGTAATAGCTCTTTAAGCAAACTCTCCCGGTAACTTTGTAGATGACGTTCTGTCCAAACATAAAAAGGAATAACAGCAAGTCAACCTACAGAAAATCCATATTCAAAATTAATGTGGTTTATGTGAGCAGCCAAAACAATACGAAAAGGCACTTGTTATAGGTTTAAGACTAAAACAGAAAACCAACGAAGAACTTCGAATAATATTTTTACAGAAATAAAACGTTAAGATAGCTGCCACCTGGCTGGAAACCCGAAAGCTTTCCGTCACAAATGCGTCGTGTTTTGCAGAGGGCAAAGTTTAAATATCGATATTAGCATCTGAAGTCGAAAATACGGAATCTGACACCTAAAATGGACATCTCTAACGTCAGCCATGAGAATACTTGGTTCTAGTTCAGTGAAGCGTCTCAAAGATAGGTAAGATTTCTTATTTTATATTATTTTCTGTTTCCAAAAGTAACTAAAACTGGCTTGTCTACATGGTGAAGGAGAGAGCAGGGTAGTTAAAATTTTCGTATACGATCGAGTGGAGATGGAATTCTTAGGTAGCGATATATGGCGACGACATCGACGTATTCCACTGTAACCAAGTCGAAAAATCTGAAGAGAACTCGTAACGGCAGAATCCAGAAAGCTATATACATCCAACGGTGATGATAGCTGTCTTCCGTCCGAAGACTGGTTTGGTGCAGCTCTCCACGCTGACACACCTTGTGCGTCTCTTCATTTCAGCATAAGTAGCTTAAGCTACATCAGTCTGAACCTGCTTAATGTACTCAAACATTTGTACCCCCTCACACTTCCCTCCATTACCAAATACCTTCAGAATATATTTCTTATCATTTAATTCGAACTATCAGTTTAATAAGTCACAGCTGCAAAATACTAACGCGAATTCCTTACAGACGAATGAAAAATCTGGTAGAAGCGGACCTCGGGGAAGATCAGTTTGGATTCCGAAGAAATGTTGGAACACGTGAGGCACTACTAACCTTACGACTTATCTTAGAAGAAAGATTAAGAAAAGGCAAACCTACGTTTCTAGCATTTTTAGACTTAGAGAAAGCTTTTGACAATGTTGACTGGAATACTCTCTTTCACATTCTAAAGGTGGCAGGGGTAAAATACAGAGAGCGACACGCTATTTACAAATTGTACAGAAACCAGATGGCAGTTATAAGAGTTGAGGGGCATGAAAGGGAAGCAGTGGTTGGGAAAGGAGTGCGACAGGGTTGTAGCCTCTCCCCGATGTTATTCAATCTGTATATTGAGCAAGCAGTAGAGGAAACAAAAGAAAAATTCGGAGTAGGTATTAAAATTCATGGAGAAGAAGTAAAAACTTTGAGGTTCGCCGATGACATTGTAATTCCGTCAGAGACAGCAAAGGACTTGGAAGAGCAGTTGAACGGAGTGGACAGTGTCTTGAAAGGAGGATATAAGATGAACATCAACAAAAGCAAAACGAGGATAATGGAATGTAGTGGAATTAACTCGGGTGATGCTGAGGGAATTAGATTAGGAAATGAGACACTTAAAGTAGTAAAGGAGTTTCGCTATTTAGGGAGTAAAATAACTGATGATGGTCGAAGTAGAGAGGATATAAAATGTAGACTGGCAATGGCAAGGAAATCGTTTCTGAAGAAGAGAAATTTGTTAACATCGAGTATAGATTTAAGTGTCAGGAAGTCGTTTCTGAAAGTATTTGTATGGAGTGTAGCCATGTATGGAAGTGAAACATGGACGATAACTAGTATGGACAAGAAGAGAATAGAAGCTTTCGAAATGTGGTGCTACAGAAGAATGCTGAAGATAAGGTGGGTAGATCACGTAACTAATGAGGAGGTATTGAATAGGATTGGGGAGAAGAGAAGTTTGTGGCACAGCTTGACCAGAAGAAGGGATCGGTTGGTAGGACATGTTTTGAGGCATCAAGGGATCACGAATTTAGCATTGGAGGGCAGCGTGGAGGGTAAAAATCGTAGAGGGAGACCAAGAGATGAATACACTAAGGAGATTCAGAAGGATGTAGATTGCAGTAGGTACTGGGAGATGAAGAAGCTTGCACAGGATAGAGTAGCATGGAGAGCTGCATCAAACCAGTCTCATGACTGAAGACCACAACAACAACAACAACATCATTTAATTTATGTTCGACTTTAACCAATTTACCTTTTTCAGTAATGTCAGTCTGCATTTATATCCTTTTTACTTCGGCCGCCGTGAATTATTTTACTGCTTAAAGAATGAAACGCAGCTATTGCTTTTAGTATCCGGTTTCTTAGTCTAATACCATCAGTATCGTGTGATTTAGTTATTCTTGCTGTATGTGCTTCGATGTTGCTCTCATAACCTCTCTTCAAGACACTATCCATTACGTTAAACTATTCGTCAACTACTATGCCGTCTCTGATAGAGTTACAGTGTCGTAAGTAAACCTCAAAGTCTTTGTATTTTCTCTCTGAATTTAAATTCCCTTTCCGGATTATTCTTTGGTTTCCTACACAGATTGCTCATTGTAAAGATTGAATAACATCTGGGATGGACTACGATCCTGTCTCATTCCCTTCTCACCCACTGTTTTTCTTTCATGTCCTTTGACTCTTTATTACTGCAGTCTGGTCTCTGTGCAAGTTGTAAACCTTTCGCTCCTTTATTTCATTTCTGCTACCTTGAACATTTCAAAGAAACAACTACATTCAACATGGTCAAGAACTTTCTCTAAACCTACAAATGTTATTAACGGAGGTTTGTCTTTCTTGAACCTATCTTCTACGTCTAGAATCAGCATCGCCCCGCGTGACTCCACATTTCTCTGGAACCCAAACTGCTTTCTACAAATAAATAATCCAGGTCAATATTTTGCAGCCATGACTTATTAAACTGATGGTTCGCTAATTTTCACACGTGTCAGTACATGCCTTCAAAATGGTTCAAATGGCTCTGAGCACTATGGGACTTAACTGCTGTGGTCATCAGTCCCCTAGAACTTATAACTACTTAAACCTAACTAACCTAAGGACATCACACACATCCATGCCCGAGGCAGGATTCGAACCTGCGACCGGAGCGGTCACCCGGTTCCACACTGAAGCGCCTAGACCGCACGGCCACACCGGCCGGCTCAGTACATGCCTTCTTTGGAATTGGAATTATTTATTTGTTCTTGAAGTCTGATTATATTTCGCTTGTCTCATATACGCTGTATACCAGGTGAAACAGTTTTGTCATAATCTGGCAAGGATGTCAGTTGTTCTGAGAGAATGTCTTCTACTGCAGGGGCATTGCTTGCTTCTAAGTACGTGAAATTTCTGTCACATATAAATGTGTGATATCAATTCCTTTTGCGGCCTTTTCTTAGCATCAATGTTTATGGGCACTGTAAATGTATGCTGGAAGAGGATGCTTTGCGTCTGGCTACCGGACTTCGTGTGAGTCTCTGAACTAACTGCTTCAAACAGTTTCTGAAAGAAAAAGCATTTAGTACAATATCTGTCAATGTTTTATTACAATCACTCTCTTTACATATACGTTTTCGCCAACATATCGAGAGTAGACTGAAACCAGCATAAACTATAATTATTATAATTATTCGGAATGAGACCCCAATTTTCTTAACCATTCAGCAACTATATCATAGCGACAATGGCATCTACTCGTACTAACTCACGGTAACTAATTACTTTCACTAGAATGCCAACGAACATGACAGCACCAGCTGAATTTAGTCATCCTATCTGTACACCGTTAGGTTCTGGGTAGAATGTTCGGCTCAACTTATTTCCGGCTATAACCAGCTTCCAACACTTATAACAATTTCTTTTTCAGTGCTTTCTATGATCTCTTGAAGCGATGATTATTTACCAATTTACAACTCCGCTAACGATGTTTTCTAGATCTCCCCTCGGTATTTCATGACTAATGTTTAAAGATGCTCCCTTTATGACAGTACCACTGTTTGCACTTTTACGAGACACTGTAACCTTAAAAGCCGGTCTGTAGTGTTCACACAGCTCCCCCTACCCGCATATCTGCCTGGTTTGTGTAGTGGACCTCTGGTCCATTAACGTGATCCCGACACCTATCCACCCAAGTCAAGAAATCTGCGGCCTGCACTTTCGCAGAACAGTCTGAGCCACTGAACCAGACCGACCACTAGGCTCTGTATTAAATGTTCGCAACTGGTCCTGTCAGCGATGCTGCAGACGGTGAGCTCCGTCTTCATTTTGCACGACTGGCCGTCTTTACCACATCAAAGCCACCAGAGACCAGAGATAATCTCTTCTGCTACGAAGCGACACTCTTGTGATGTGATTCCCTTCAACTTGCTACGCTTTTCCGAAAATGCGAGATAGACTGCAACCAATCGATCTACTACAAATCGATTTCTTCAGATATCTGCTTTGTTCGTCATAGCTCTAATTCCACCTAGTAAATGTAGTTCTGACGTAACATAACAGACACATTCGGTCGCTACACAAAACCTCCCTTTTTCATATTCATCTATTTACTTATATTTATCGTCTTTTTTAGTTTTCCGTCGTTCCTTAGTTGCTTCAAAATTCAAGGAAGTATGTTTCGTCTTTGCAACTGAGTGAAGGCTGTTTGTTTTTTGTCAAACCCGTTTCGCTTCTCTTATTTATGAAGCATCTTTAGTAGCTTGTGTCGTCCTGTAGATGTATTTACACGGTCGCCATGCTCCAGACGGCCTATTTTCGGCGTTTTTTCGCCCACATTTGTTTCAACATTTCACATGCACTTTTCGCTGTGCATTGACTGTGTGTGGGTTTTCACATTGTGAAGTGTTGCCAACTGTCCCTGTGTGTTTATCTTTCGTCTATTGCGTGAGTTGTATGTCTGTGATTTGATATGTGTTCATTGTGTGTGTGTGTGTGTGTGAGAGAGAGAGAGAGAGAGTGTGTGTGTGAGAGAGAGAGAGAGAGAGAGAGAGAGAGAGAGAGAGCAAGGGAGAGGGGAGTACTTAATTATTTAGTCTGGCTATGTATTACATTCCTATTTGTTAAAAGAAAGTAATTAATGACTAAATCAATACAAGCAATAACTCACTGATCATGTTCACCACTAAAACAATAACAAACAGAAATCTAAAACACAACAAGACTAAATAATTAATTAATCTCGTCTCCCTACCTCCTCTCTTCTCCCACCCTCGGTCTCTCTCTCTCTCTCTCTCTCTCTCTCTCTCACACACACACACACACACACACACACACACACACACACACACACAGACACACACAGACACACACACACACACACTCACACACACACACACACACACACACAAAATGAAGAAATATCTAACAACACTTACACAACACAAACAAAAGATGAAAGATACACAGCGACGATTGACAACACTACGTACTGTGAACACACACATTAAGCCACAGTGAAAAGTGGACGTGAAGCGTTGAAATAAATGTCGTTGAAAAAAAAAAGCGCTGAAAATCGGCCATCAGGAATATGCAGAACGATTAAATACATCTTCATGACGACACACATTGATCAATATCACAAACCGTAAGTAACAAATGGTTCAAATGGCTCTGAGCGCTATGGGACTTAACATCTGAGGTCATCAGTCCCCTAGAACTTAGAACTACTTAAACCTAACTAACCTAAGGACATCACACACATCCATGCCTGAGGCAGGAATCGAACCTGCGACCGTAGCGGTCTCGCGGTTCCAGACTGTAGCGCCTAGAACCGCACGGCCACTACCGCCGGCCGTAAGTAGCACCAAATGACAATTTAGCTCCATGAAACTCGCGCTGTAGGAGTTGTTTCTAACCTTAAAAACGAGGGTATAACAAGGGAAAACGAAATGTCTAGAGTAACATATTGGTAACTATTATGTAATTCATTTATTATATAGTAAAAATAACATGCAAAAGGGCGACTGAAGATGCTTTATAAATAAAAGAAGCGAAACGCAAATGGCATACAAACAAAACTGCCTTTCATTTAGTTGCAAAACGGAACATATGTCAATGAACTTACGCGTATATTTACTTTATCAGGTGGCTATAAATTCACACCTTACAAGCACTCATCTACATACCCTGCCGTGATTTAAAACCGGAATTAGGTATTGTTTGATAGGTTGTACATCATAATGAATATTTAAAGAAGACTGACATTGTCACGAACACCTTGTAAATAGTTGTTAACGCTTACTGCATGAAAGGTGATGGTATTGTCTTTACTATCGAAACGGGTAATGAGTGATTGCCTATACTAGCAGAGGTTGGAACGCCAGTGGAAATGAAAAGGCAGGCGTAACCCAAGCCCTGGGTGGAAAAGCCCGTAGACGTGTGTTGTTCCTGCTAAAAGCAGGAAGTAGCCCAAAACGGATGATCGAGGCACCTGAGTGCTGAAGCACAATAGAGTGGCGGGTGGCCGGTTTTGTAGCGAGGCAAGTAGGATAACCAGAAACTCTGAAAATCTTGGACGCAGCAGAGAGAAACAAGGTAGCATTACCTCGGAAATCACGCAGGCTGGGTTATTTACGAGGATTTTTACTCTGAGAAGTGTACCGTTGTATGAATTTCTAATTAACGGGGATAGGTATTTCCTCGCAAACTTCCCGCGCTGGACGACAAAAGACTAAAATATGGTTGGTCGGCGTTCCGAAGAATCTGGAGAGAGGGAGAATATTCCGTGGTTTCGAGAATATGATTCGCTTTCTGTAGTGACGAGGGAGGGGAGCCAAGCTGTGCTGGGAAGCCAGCGGTGGAGAGAAAGTAGTCTTCCGTTTTGAGCGCCCGTTTTTGACGGTCGCTCAGTGTTTGCTTTTGTTGTGTACAGACGGACTTGCTGTCTTTGCTCTCAGGAGATTTTAGAACGGTTAGGCACTGCACTGTTGCGAACTTACACGATCCTGGACTTCGCCTCTGGTAGGGAGTCGTCGTTGAGCACGCAGCGTACAGTGACTGAGAGCACTTCTACTGCCTATACTTACGTTGAGACGTAATCTGAGCTCCATACTTGTGGCTGGGGGTTCGTGTTTCTCGTCTGTAGAACACAGAGAGGAGAAGATAGTGTTAGAGTTTAGTAGTCAGAGTTTTTTTATTTTGTGGCTGGAGTTCTTCCGTCGTTACAGACGTGTACGAGAACCATCACAGACACATTAAACGCAGAATATACGGTGATATTGCTAATTGCTTCTGCTTATTAGGGCTATAAAGCAAAACAGCTGTGATCACGTATGTTGTATTTCCACTGAGGTTGCACAACACTGTACTTCATCTTTGAAAGTATTGTCTTCTAGTGTTTGGTAAACAGGTGATGTCAGTCATCTCGCATTATTTATATTAGATCGCGTAGCCATAAAAAGGCCAGATTTGGGCAATTTGATCAATCACATTAGTTAGGAAATTCATTTGTATCTCTTTATGTGCATTGGACATTGATATACAAACATTTGTTATATATAAAGGGATTTTAATCTACAATAAATGCATAAGCAGAAACAACTTTATCATTTTGTAGTTACTAGTTCCCTTAACCATTCATTTAAGTTGATGTTGTAATTTATATGTTAAAGAGCAAAAAGGAGAAAATAATATCACAGTCCTAAGATCTGCTTCAGGGGCTAGTCAGACACAGCCAAATCTTAATTTTCGCGTTCAGAATTTTCCGTTGCGCACATTCATTTTACACCCGCCTGGAGTAGCATCTTAGAAGCTTTCTTCGTGTTGTTGAGAGGTTTTCGTAATTTTTTTTTTTTTTTTTAAATTACACCCAGGTTTACCAACATGTTTCGAAGCCAGAACCACGTTTTTCGTTATGACATAAGAGGTTTTGTGGGTGACGTCTTCTGTCAACATATTCACAAAGCCTGCTACGAGAGCACTATTTACCGGAATTATGAAACTTTTGTAGAGAAACTTTTTGGAGAAATTGATGTATTTCAATCAAAGCAGGAAACGACTCAAGTAAAGATGCTGTACATGTTCCTGAGCGCAGATACGCTTCAAACGTTGTTACTAATCGGGAGACTTTCAATCCTTCTTTAAGCAAGCAAGCAATATTAAGTTGAGTCCTTTACCATAGTTAACGTGAGTTTGCTTGACAGTGTGATGGCAGAAATGTTAAGGGTCACGCGTAATATCAGAGAATTTTATTGACTTGTTATCTTCTACTTCATTAATCCAAAATTTGGTAATGCAAATCTTTGTACCATACTCTGAAACAATTCTGAACTTTTAAATTTGTACCTTTGAGAGATTTCACAGTAATGTTTCGTTAACTCGTGCAGCAAGTGAACAGTGTTAAGGCATTGGTAACTCACGTAAAGTGCACTCAGTTTGCAAGTAAACAATGTTAAGTACCCATTGTCGTATTTTAAAGAACAAAATTTTGGACAGAACTTACGATTCTGAAAATAAGTCGTCGCTCTAGAAATATTTGAACACAATGACAACTGAATAATAAAAAATCCTTGATGGATGCACTCGAAATATCTTATTTATGAAATTTTATGCAAATTTTATTGAGCAATTTCTCAAAACAACCGAATTCTTTTACCATTGATTACAGCAGACGCCTTCGATTTACATGCGAAGGGGACCGGCAACTGGCGAGTGTTTTCCAACGTCATTTTGGTGTACTGAACTACCTGTACTACTGGCCATCAACATAACTAAAATTTACACTTTACTTAATTTGAGAATTAAAACACATCGAAATTCTGACAAAGAACTTGTCTGACGCCGTGGGAATGACATCACAAGCCATTAGAATAAAAGCAGCGTCCTCAGCTGGAGAGAGTGGGAGCGTTTTTGGCGGTTGTCGTGATGACAGTCTTGACAGACATTTGAGCAGACGGCAGGTATGCGTTTGTTTCCAAGATGGTTCTGCATTATTTTTGCCATTGGTGACGGTGACAACACCGACTGATTGAGACTGAAGAATAGACCAGACGTTCAATGCATCGATCTCATGTTGTTTACGTGCAAAACAATAACGAATGAAGAAGATTTGAAGTTATTATTCTTCATTTATAAAGTTAAAAGTTCACCATAAACACGCACTGTGTAACACAATTAAAAGACAACTGTTTTGAAACCGCGTCATTAACTTCCATTGCGACGCATAAGTTTGAAACTTGGCCCAAAGGTGCCTACCAGCTGCCTTGGTAATGGTGTAAAAGTGTGGAAGCCGGCAACGTCATTGTCGGGGTCGGCGATTCTTCTAACAGCTAGCTTGCGAGAGAAAGGTCAAACTCAGTAGTTCATGTGAAATGTAAGGTGGCACCAAATTTCAGCACAATTCTCCTCAACGTCTACAGACTTTAAAAAACCTCTGGCGTGCCACAGGGAAGTGTTATGGGACCATTGCTTTTCACAATATATATAAATGTCCTAGTTGATAGTGCCGGAAGTTCCATGCGGCTTTTCGCGGATGATGCTGTAGTATACAGAGAAGTTGCAGCATTAGAAAAATGCATCGAAATGCAGGAAGATCTGCAGCGGATAGGCACTTGGCGCAGGGAGTGGCAACTGACCCTTAACATAGACAAATGTAATGTATTTCGAATACATAGAAAGAAGGATCCTTTATTGTATATTTATATGACAGCGGAACAAACACTAGTAGCAGTTACTTCTGTAAAATATCTGGGAGTATGCGTACGGAACGATTTGAAGTGGAATGATCATACAAAATTAATTGTTGGTAAGGCGGCTGCCAGGTTGAGATTCATTGGGAGAGTCCTTAGAGAATGTAGTCCATCAACAAAGGTGGCTTACAAAACACTCGTTCGACCTATACTTGAGTATTTCTCATCAGTGTGGGATCCGTACCGGGTCGGGTTGACAGAGGAGATACAGAAGATTCAAAGAAGAGCGGCGCTTTTCGTCACAGGGTTATTTGGTAAGCGCGATAGCGTTACGGAGATGTTTAGCAAACTCAAGTGGCAGACTCTTCATGAGAAGCGCTCTGCATCGCGGTGTAGCTTGCTGTCCAGGTTTCGAAAGGGTGCGTTCCTGGATGAGGTATCGAATATATTGCTTCCCCCTACTTATACCTCCCGAGGAGATCACGAATGTAAAATTAGAGAGATTCGAGCGCGCACGGAGGCTTTCCGGCAGTCGTTCTTCCCGCGAACCATACGCGACTGGAACAGGAAAGGGAGGTAATGACAGTGGCACGTAAAGTGCCCTCCGCCACACACCGTTGGATGGCTTGCGGAGTATAAATGTAGATGTAGATGTAGAAAGCCGCCGTCGACGTTTGGTTGGTTGACTGGTTGGTTGATTTGGGGGAGGAGGTCATTAGTGGTTCCACCCTATGTATCAGAGCAAAAACTGTGGTCGCGCTACACTTCAAAGGGGTCAGATCACGTTCAGTGCTATTGAAGACCCACGATGTCCTTACAGAAGTGCTGAATCGTACGGGGTCAAATGTTCTCAGCAACTGTCGCTTTCGACGGTGAAATATGTGGGAATCAACGCCTCAGAGGAAGGGATGGTTTGATTTACGCCCTTTGTGCCACCTCCCAAAGTCTTTTCGTGTCTATTCTGACCGGCGCTGTGTCTGACACGTTGTCCTTGGACACCTATTCGAAAACCACGTGGTTTTAATTCTGGGAGGCGCGGTTACGGCCTTGATCGCGGCGGCATCAAGAGAAGAGGTGGAATCTGGGTAAGAGGAAATGCGACGACTTTCCTGTAGTGTGACACGTTCGCGATGGCGTTGGGCAGAGTTGTGGTGAAATTTGGTGCCAATGTGACATCACTAACAAAACCTGCAGCTCACGTGAACTTCTGAGCTCTGACCTTTTTCTCATAACCTTACTGTTTGAATCATATCCAAACTCGAGGATGAGTTTGAAACGTCCCCTTAGAAAAAATAATGAATTACTGTGCTGATAAACCTCTAACATTATTTGATTTTCAAACAGCTGAGCATAACTGAACGTACTCAGACATTTCGCTCTTTACCTATTCTGATCAACACTAAACTGACAGCCAATATTTTTAGCGCAACGCAATCTGACTTTCAATAATCTCAACAAAGGATGGCACTGACTAACAATAACCTACACCTTTCACGAATCACTTACCTCATAAAAATCTTCGTTACTCGAACTACTGCAATACAGCGAGCGCCAGCTAAATAAAAGATTCTAACTACTGAAGGCACTAACTACTGATAGTCATAGTTAGCAAATGAAAGATTTTGATAGAGAACAAGCGATGCATTTACCTTAATGGTGTTCAAAAGTCATAATATGTATAGCAGTTCATGGCATCTAGTCTTACAAATTTACTGTCTCTGATGGACATCCGCTCTCAAAACTCCGCCATCTCTCTCGCCACATCCACCACTGCTGGCGGCTCACCTCCAACTGCGCAACGCTACGCGCTGTTAACAGCCAACTGCCCAACACTACAATAGCCAACAATAATGCAAACCAGCCACAGACTGCACACAGCACAGCCAGTGATTTTCATACAGCCCGCATCTCGTGGTCGTGCGGTAGCGTTCTCGCTTCCCACGCCCGGGTTCCCGGGTTCGATTCCCGGCGGGGTCAGGGATTTTCTCTGCCTCGTGATGGCTGGGTGTTGTGTGCTGTCCTTAGGTTAGTTAGGTTTAAGTAGTTCTAAGTTCTAGGGGACTTATGACCACAGCAGTTGAGTCCCATAGTGCTCAGAGCCATTTTCATACAGAGCGCTACGTGGCGTAACCAATAAAAAAACCTATACAATCTACTCACAAGTTGTAGTGTGCCATGCTTCTGCGCCATTACAGAAGCAGTTTGTAGGCACCGTTGACCCACATTTCAAACTTACTCGTATCAATGGGAGACAATTACAGGGTTTCGAAAAGGTGATCCTTTAATTGTGTTGCACAGTCCACATACTGGTAAAAAGCTGCGGACCTGCAGTTCTGAACGACAAAGGACTACAAGGTTAGTAAGATACGGATTTGGGAATCTACGTTATTGGAAATTTGTGGTAAGGTCTTATGAGACCAAACTCCTGAGGTCATCGGTCCCTAAGCTTACACACTACTTAATGTAACGTAAACTAACTTAAGCTAAGGACAACACACACACCCATGCCCGAGGGAGGATTCGAACCTCCGACGGGGGAGCCGTCTACGTTATTATTAGGGGAGTCTCGAGATGATGCCAAATAAAATGAACAGGACATAGATCTCAACACATCGTTGGTATCGACGTGAGCGACCACCTGCAGTTGGTTGCAGTTGTTACTCTTCTTGGCAGCCACATCCCATGACGCGAATAATACTGGCGCTCATAACCACCAATAATTCCATCCTCTGTGAATGTCCTGAGCTTGCACTGCAAACGACTGCACTTGTCTAACGATCAACACCAGTCACAGATAGAGCCTGAAACTCTTTTATCAGAAAACTTGCGATGTCTTCGACCAGGAGTGAGGGATCAACCTTATCGCGGGGATTAATCGGGCTAAACGTAACCGTTGAACGATCGAAGGCACGTGGAACACGTGCTGGAAGTAGCCACGCCCGCCCCTTCAACCCCCCCCCCCCCCCTCCCCTCGATATCCATTGGTAACAGGCTCAAGGTATGCCATCAATGCCAGGAGCTGTATCAGAAGGGACTCCATCACAGTTCGCACTCGAGACACATCATTCACAATCCTTTTCATACTACAGATGATTTAAATCGACACTGATCAGGTAATAAACAGAAGTCTACACCTTTCAACGTATAAGAGCAACTGGGAAAGTGAGGTCCGATCGGTTGTAAAATGAAAGCCACAGTGAAAGTCGATTAAATTTTGCACAGATGTGTTGAACAGTGTCTGCAGTATGCCCACCGATCTCCTCACATCCCTCTTGTCAGTTCCGAGCGCACAGTGAGCACGTAAAACTGCCAAGATAGATAGTGTCTCCTGCCAAGTGTGAGGGCCTGATGAGAGATTTTGCCTGATGTCACACAGCCCACATAACATAACTGTCACACGTTTCCTTCTTCATGACAATTCTCGGCCGAATTTGCGGGGGCAATGAAGATGCTTCTGCAGCGCTTTCGATTCGAAGTACGAGGGTGGTATGAAAAGTTCACGGAATCACCACGAGAGGTCAGCGCTAGCGAACGAGTTGTTCACGTGATATTCATTGGACTGTTGCCTATAAACACGTGCCACGTCAGTGCTCTTGGAAGAGAGTTGTGGCAGTGAATTGGCTCTGTTGTTGTTCTCGCATAGTGATTTGCGAAGATGGAAAAAATCGAGATTCGAGCAGAGATTAAGTACTTAGTAAAGAAAGGTACGAAAGCAAAGGACATTCATGCCGACTTCCAGAATAAACTGGAGGACTCTGCTCCTTCATATTCAGCTGTTGCCAAGTGGACAAATGAATTTAAATTTGGTCGGGAGAACTTAAATGGTGATCCACACAATGGTCGGCCAAGATGTGTCGCTACTCCAGAAATCATTGCAAAAGTGCACAAAATGGTCATGGAGTATCGCCAATTGAAAGTGCGTGGATTTGCTCACGCTTGCCAGATGTCATCTGAAAGGGTAAATCACTTTTTAACTGAAGAATTAGAAATGAAAAAATTATCTGGAAGATGGATGTCGCGACTCTTGACACTGGATCAAAAACGCACGAGAATGGACATGTCGGAACAATGTTTGACCCATTTTAAGAGAAACGAACGAAATTTTTTGCGCCAGTTAGTGACCACAGATGAAACTTGGGTGCACTACTATACCCCAGAGACAAATCAACAATGAAAGCAGTGGAAACGCACTGATTCTCCGCCACCAAAGAAAGGAAAGACAATTCCTTCAGCGGGAAAGGTCATATCAGTGTTCTGGGATGCGAAGGGGATTCTGCTTGTAGATTATTCGCCACTGGGCAAACAATTACTGGAGAATACTATGCTAACCTCCTGGACAAATTGCAACAAAAGATACGCGAAGAAAGGCCAGGTTTAGCAAGGAAGAATGTCATCTTCCATCAAGACAATGCGCGCCTGCACACATGTGCCGTTGCCTTGGCAAAATTACACGAACTAAGGTATAAATTGTTGCCACATCCGCGCTATTCACCTGATGTGGCTCCGTCGGACTTCCATCTCTTCCCAAAATAGAAAATTTTTCTTGGTGGACGAAGATTCACTTCAAACGGAGAACTGATAGCTGGACTTGACAACTATTTTGCAGGTCTGGAGGAAACTCATTTTCGAGATGGGATCAAGGAACTGGAACATCGTTGTGCCAAGTACATTAATCTACAAGGAGACAACACAGAAAAATTAAAAAAAGTTACATGATGTAAGTACGTTTTTTCTATTCTGTTCCGAGAATTTTTCAAACCACCCTCGTATTTGATCACCCACAATACAGTCCGTAATTGGCTCCCCCTGAGTTTCGTCTCTGCTTACATGGACCGCCTACTATGAAGAGATTTTGGCACAGACAACGAGCTGTGGTCTGCCTTAGAGAATTGGGAAGCACAGGCGGTTGCCTTCACTGATGAAGCTATTGGAAAGTTGCTACAGAGATATCTTAGTCGGAAAGGCGACTATATAGAGAAGTAGCTGGAAGGTGTAGCTGATTTTCACAGTGGTTTCCATTTTGCAACCGATTGGACCTTACTTTACGAATAGCCATTCGTACAAACTTCAGAAGTACACAAAGCAAAAAACTCTCTACTACTTAGGAGCTAGTAATATAGTAAACAAACGGTATGCACGGCTGGTGATGTGCGGACAGAGGAGGCGCCTCTCGAAGTGTCGATGGTGCTCCCATAAGATGTATGTGGAATACTCTAAAAGAAACAAACAATATTTTGTAAACATTGTAAGGTGTCAGGAAATCCAACACCTTCCATGAAAATCCTGACATGATAAGCAAATCCAGTAGTATGTCACATAGCTCCGAATAAATCGTGACCTTAAATTAACCAAAGTAATACGAGTAACGAGTGAGCAAATGGAATACCACAGACTAACACAAGAATGCCTAAATGCATGTCATACCTTCCCACCGTGAGACAGACGCAGTTCCGAGGGAAGAAACGAGAACAGAAGCCGAGAGCAGAACCGCGTTAAGTTAGAAGGCCTTACGATAAGGGACGGACTGGACACCCACGTCTCCAGCTAACCACTAGGACCACCCCAGCTACAAGTTTTAGCGTGAGACTTTTTCGCGTCTCTGTTACGTTAGGACCACCCCCCCCCCCCCCCCCCCCCAGCCCATGTTAAAAGCTAGAGCCCTCCAGAAGAACAGTATAGATCTTACGATAACACAAAAAGGGCCAACCCCCAGCCGCAAATTTTAGCGTGAGACTTTTTCGCGTCTCTGTTACATTAGGACCACCCCCCAGCCCATGTTAAAAGATAGAGCCCTCCAGAAGAACAGTATAGATCTTACGATAACGCTAAAAGGACCACACCAGCTGCAAGTTTTAGCGTGAGACTTTTTCGTGTCTCTGTTACGTTGCAAACTTTAAAAACATTGCCCCACCGCGAAAAGTATAACGTTTCTCATTGGAAAGACAGAATTTTTGTAGGTGGAGCTTAAGGTTAACATTGAGACCCTGATTGGTCAGATGAAAACACAACCAGATAGTTTTTTTTTAAACTAACTTCGGTTAATTGTAGTAAGGAGAAGTGAGAAAAAGAGTTGCTTCGGAGACGGCGAGGTGAGCGGAGCTGTGCTGCCCGCCGCCCCCTGACGATCACCGACAAGGTAATGAACGCACGCGATGCCGCATAACAGCGCATAAAGCTTCACTCAGAACTGCAGAAGTCTCATCTGTTACACCCCCTTTTTGCGTAATACTAGTGTCGATCGTCAGTTAAAGCTCATGGTGTTCACATTTGCCACTTGAAGTAAAAATCTGAAACGCGATGATCTTTCTGTTATATAGTTATTGAGAGGCCACATCAGCCACTGTAATTTACGACAAGTTAGATAAGTAATTAAAGATAATTAAGGGTCACTGTAGACCATTTTGATAGTTTTCTCTTTCGTGAAACTTAATTTAAACCTAAGTTATAAATGTGATATGGCATAGGTCATCCTACGATCCATTGTAGAACTTGGAAACCCATTCAGGGAATATTCGTTCACATTTTTGTTGAACGCAGTTGGTTTTTACCATCCTGTATTAGAACATTTCCTTTTATCAATAGTGCAATTTATAAACAATGTTTTGTGAGTAGAATAAAATTTCCAATGGTAAACGTAACTGCTTTTTCGACGTTATTTTACCAGCTAACTAAAAATAGGAAAGCCTTGAACCCCTCCCACTAAATTTAGTTAGTATTAAGATTCTTTTACACGGAGTGCAGTGGAGCTGACGCTGAAATCGTTAAGTATTTGGTTATATCGTCGCTAGTCTCACTGAACTCTTCTGAATTCTACATGTCATGTGTGGTCTGGCGTCTCCTTACCAGCAACAGGTCCCAGGTTCAAACTAGTCAATTCCCTAAAAAACACGCTTAGAGCGTCGTTGCGCGAAAGTGGTAGGGAGACACGATATAGAACTAACAGACACCACGCAGAATGTTAGAACATTCGATTTATTTTCGATACCTTTGAAACTTAGGCAGTTTGTTTATAGATTATGCTTATCCATTACGGATATTTTCGAACCGTGACTGTATATTGAATGTAAATAAGTTATACACAACTGCAACCAGTCACTTTTTTGAATAATAATGCTTTATTCCATAAACCGGTTTTCAAACCTTTTCAGGTTCATCTTCAGATGGTTTCGGGAGGATCCGGGAAGTTACATCATTACTGGTAGTAGCATAATGCTGGGTGCTGCTTTGTGACAGTATAGGCGGCTTTTTCGGATCTGTCTGCCTCCATTTTGATGTCCAGAACACTTTCACACGAACTGTATTAGTTTACACTTTACCAGCATTCAGCATGCGGTTTACAACTGTTGCTTGTTGTTGTGTGAAAGTATTCTGGACATCAAAATGGAGGCAGACAGATCCGAAAAAAGCCGCCTATACTGTCACAAACCAGCACCCAGCATTATGCTACTACCAGTAATGATGTAACTTCCCGGATCCTCCCGAAACCATCTGAAGATGAACATGAAAAGGTTTGAAAACCGGTTTATGGAATAAAGCTTTATTATTCAAAAAAGTGACTAGTTGCAGTTGTGTATAACTTATTTACATTATTTATAGATTGTTTAGATTGTTGAGAGACAAACTGTTGTTGATTGTTGAGAGTCAAAATGTTGTTTTTCCACCAAATCTTCATCCAACTGCCTTAAGCCACCGCGGAACTAACTCACGCCGGCCGGGGTGGCCGAGCGGTTCTAGGCTCTACAGTCTGGAACCGCGCGACCGCTACGGTCGCAGGTTCGAATTCTGCCTCGGGAATGGGTGTGTGTGATGTCCTTCGGTTGGTTAGGTTTAAGTAGTTCTAAGTTCTAGGGGACTGATGACCTCAGAAGTTAAGTCCCATACTGCTCAGAGCCATTTGAAAAATTTGAACTAACTCACGTGCACCTGCGCGGTAGAAGGCGGGACCAACACGTCAAAACTACAGTTTAGCGGCCTTCATACGGGAATCTTCATCTTCAAATCTCTGTCCACGAAGGGATTCCTTCAGTTTACCGAAAAGGTGGTAAACGCATGGTTAGATCTGGGCTGTAGGGTGAGTGTTTCATTGTTGTCCACCCAAGCTTCGTGATATCAGTTGTGGTTTTCTCACTGAAATATGGCCGGGCGTTATCATGCAGCAGGAAAACTATGTGTTTTTCTCTATGTTGTCGAGCGTGACACATTCAAGCATGAAGTTTTGCCTAAAGGTTGGTGCGTAGTGTCAGAACTAATGGTGGGTGCTATAGGATAACGTCCACAAGCTACAGTCCTCCTCTGTTGAAAATAAAAGACAACTATGATGTATGTATGAGACTGGATTGAGAAATGAAAACTTGTTCCAAGGCCGGGATTTGAACCCATGTGTCCTGCGAACTACGCAGATGCGATAATCGTTACGCTACCCTGACACATTGGCTTTGCACAACTGCATGAACTGCCTTAGCACGCCTCCCATCTCGATCAAATTCCCATTCATGCCTCAGTCTACTAGCTGTTCGAGTTCGGGGTGAATACTAAGTGGGCTAAGGCGTGAAAGGGAGTTCGGATTAAGTAGGGAGACGAGCTAAGGCAGTCCGTGCAGTTGTGTAAAGCCAATGTGCCAGGGTGGCATAGTGGTTAGCGAGACTGGGTAATGAGCAGGAGGCCTGGGTTCGAATCCTGATGTCGACAATAATTTTCATTCGTCACTTCAGTCTGCGTATAACGAATAGGTGTTTGAGACTGAGAATGTCTCTGGTAACATTTAGTTTCATCGAAAAAAAGGTAGCTTCACTTTTCCTAATGAAGGCGCAGGTTTGGATTTGTTTTTCTTCGACGAATTTGCATGCTACTCCATCGATCACCTTTTCATGAAGCAACCAGGTTTCATCTCTTGGCATAATTCTCGCGAGCAAGTCGTCTCCAGAATTCTCTTACTCTTCCAAAAACCACGCTGCACACCGTCTCCCGTGTTTCCTTATGTGCATTCGTCAACATTCTGGGAACCTACCTGACGCAAACCTTTTTCAGCTTCAACTACAGAAAACTCATCGTTCTTCGAGATGAATGCTATTGTTTTTTGAAGCAGAGATTTACTCATTTTCATGAAACGGAATTAAAACTGTGAAGAAGGCGGTTCGTAAGTCGTGCTCGGATACCTAGGTGGGCAGAGCACTTGTCCGAGAAAGACAGAAGTCCTAGCTTCGAAAGCTGGTGCTGCACGCAGTTTTAATGTAGCAGGAAGTTTCATATCAGCGCAACACAGAGCGTAACAAAATCGTTCTGGTAAATATTTAATCGCTTGAATGTCATCAGGGAATTTACGGGAATTACTACTAGGCCAATACCCCCTTAGTACTCTTTAAAATTCTAAGTTAATTCTTAAATTCCCTATCGACATCTCATTTGCTTTTTCTTGATCTGTATTCACTTAATAATAACAACAAACTGAATAAATTGGAACCGTAAATTACAGAGCAGTTCCAAGCGAAATGCGGACTGTACTTAGTGCTCTTTCTACTTAACTGACGTATGAGCGTATCAGTCGCTATGGTTCGTTGCTTATTGTTTTAAATATTTAAGTACGCAAAACAATGTCAATCACACTTTTGCTTCAGTGTTCGAATAGCTATACATGATATCAATCATTATTTAAGGCCCGTCATAATCTATTTTATTTCTTCATTTTAGACTAATCATTTCACAAAATATTTGCCCGATTTTTCCTCATTTTTTTTTAAAAATTCAATTTTCTGCCATAAGTGATACTAGCTATTACCTTGTCTCGTCATTATCAGAGGATATACAAAAGACAATAGCCAGTTTTATGTCAAGCACCAAGAAACTTGAAAATCACATTGAAGAAAGAGTATGATGAGCTGAAAGAAAAATAGTGCACCAGACAAGGCAACAGTGAATAGGAGCTTGAGCCGCGAGATACGAATTTCTGTCACGTTTGGACATGGCTCGCTGGTCACCGAAAAGTATAAAAGTAATTTTGGCCATTTTAAATTCCCACTTTAGTTCTGTTCTAGGTAGTCCGAAATTCTTATTGATAAAAAAAGATACAAGTGCGTTTAGGTAATAAATCATAATTGTGTTAAAGATATATAAGCGTATTGCGTTCTCATTCCGCTCCTCGCCTCTTGATATCCATCAGATAAAGTAAAAGAGGTTGAATAATAAATGACATTTAAATAATTTATAGTGTACTATGTATTTGTCGTATCTGTGGTATCAGTTGCCTGAGACTATGTATGGTCAGATTAATCACGAGGGAAAGACGAATCCGCAGCCTTATTATTCAGTTCAGAGTTATCCTGCTTTGTAAGAATTTACAAAAAAATTATTTCCCCTGTTTGCCGGGTGCCACTAAAAATTATTTTCCCTGTTTGCCGGGTACCACCAGATACAGCAGGCGGTGCTGGTATCTGTTACTTCATGTGTTAAATATGTATAAAGCCAACCGAGCACAGGAGGTGTACTTGCGGATTACAACATTCATACAGGGATGTTTCCTTGGTGAGAGGACTGGAACCGGATGCACTCAGGTTCGTGAGGCCAACTGAGGAGCTACTTGACCTATTAGTAGCTGTTCCAAGGCCAAGAAACTGGGCAACGACCGGGAGAGCGGTGTGCTCACCACATACCCTCCATACCACTTCCGATGACGCCAGTAGCAGAGGATGACACGGCGATCGGTCGGACCCGGCTGGCCTGTCTAGGGACAGGACGCGGAACTTCACTTTTACCAACACGTATGTACAAAGTTAAATACAATAGCACCACCAATCACGGTATAACTGTATATATGGATGTGGGTCCTTTATCACGGGATAAGGGACCCACAATTATATTTTATGATTTTGGTTGGGGTGGTTTCAATATTGTGAGCTAGCCTGAGACTTTTAATTAACTTATACCGCGATAGCATTCATACGGACATCGGCTGCCTCGAAGTACGTACGATATAGTATTTTTTAAACACAACACGCAACTCACCGCCTTCTAATAAATAGTTTGCGTAAGCGCTGCTATTTAGAAAAGAAAATATTCGTATTCTTACGCAAACTGTAATTATTAATATGGGTCTCAGGGGCTACTGGTTATTTATGTACCAAATGTCACAAAGATTAACTGAGATATTGCGGAGCTTATTGAATGGAATGATTTTCAATATTTCTTGTTCATTATTTGCAAGGCAAAACTGGAAAGAATCTCATCGACTGTTAAGCGGGTAACATGAAACATACTGAACTCATTCAGTGCTGTGAATTTTAGTAAATGAAATCTGTCACTACTCTTTTTAACTTTGAAATTAATGAAAGATCAAAATTGAGAAGTCTCTCGCATTTGCATTTGTTATTATGACATGAAATTTTAATTAAATATACAGTCAGCGTAATGGCCGACTAAATCCTGCTAGGGGAGATGAGCTGCCTGCGCTACGAAGTTCTGCAAAACTTTGTTAATTACAATTAATGGTTGCTATCATGAGAGGTGACAACTAAGTCAATAATACACACTTTCCAACAACAATTATAAGTATATTTCACTAAATTACAACCAAACTTACATTAAATATTATCCAGCGCTACAATGGCGGCTTACCTCTACACAAAAAAAAAAAAAAAAAAAAAAAAAAACAGGAGAGAGAGTTCACTTAAAGCATTGTCTCTGATCTTCATGGCCTATGTTCCACAGAGATTATACAAAAACTATTCTTTATTAATTGCATCGATATGTGTGTTTGGATAATAATAATTTACAATTTTTACTATTGGTTATACATCGCGCAGACATACTTAGTTTTTCGATAATTTATGGTTCACACGTCGCATAGCAAAAACTTCTTTTCTCTTTCTCCAAATGTCCATTTATGTGACGTAGCGTCACACACCAGAGAAGCTAATATTATTGCAATACTGCAGTTAGTGGAGGACACTCTTTCCCATCCGGTTATACACTGTGGTAATTATTTATCGCCGGCCGCGGTGGTCTAGCGGTTCTAGGCGCTACAGTCCGGAGCCGCGCAACTGCTACGGTCGCAGGTTCGAATCCTGCCTCGGACATGGATGTGTGTGATGTCCTTGGGTTAGTTAGGTTTAAGTAGTTCTAAGTTCTAGGGGACTGATGACCATAGATGTTAAGTCCCATAGTGCTCAGAGCCATTTTTTGAATTATTTATGTCATTTGTGCTGGAAATCTGTGACTGACTGAGATAAGAGTTATGGCTGCTTGTCAAAATTTTCATATGGGTCGCTAGACCTGTTTTAATTTCACTTCCATTTTCAGCCAATCCCGTACTTATGATTGCGTACTAGACGTTTCATGTTGTTTCTTAAACAAACAGTCGTGCTGAAAATGATTTTGTCTCATGTATTAATGAATTAAAAAGCTGAAGTAGAAGCTCCGGCACATGGAAAAGTTAGTCTTAGGAACGGTCAAGACATGATTATCGGTTTAGCAAGCGCTTTGGTATTTGGAGCGGTCGGAAACGGTTGCCGTCTCACTTTCGCCACTGAAGGACGTGAGAACGTGTGAGCAAGAGAGAATTTTTTTCTTTTTTAAAATTACGATCGAATTGACTAATCTCAGTGCGTGACCACTGACGCTGACAGCAAAAATACTGAGAGAGGCACTAGATGAAAATACTAGCAGACTGTACATTTTCACTCTCTGATATGTTAATGGATAAATTTTGGCCATCGGTAGCGAATGTGAATAAGATACTGATCGGGCGTAAATGCGAAACGAGACTAATATGTAGAGTAAATCAAGCTAACGAGGTATTAAATAAGTACGATATAGCAGGGCCTGTGTTATTCTGATTACGATGCAAAGTAGGAACAGGCACTGCGGTGACCACAGCCGTTATGAAATACGTTAAATGAATTTACGACGACAATGAAAACTTGTACGAGTACAGATCGTAGACGCATGGTTGACGACATATGGAGATTTGAGTCTGGCCATGAGGCGTACACGGATAGCCGAATGGTAAAGCGACCGCTCGCTATAAGAGGAAAGTCCGGGTTCGAATACCGGTCCGGCACAAGTTTTCACTGTCGTCTTCCTTATTCGTAGATGCGAATTCATTTAATATACTTCATAACGGCTGTGGTCGCGTGCATGTCCAAAGGAACTTTGCATCGTAATCAGAATAACACAGGGTCTGAAATATAGTACACTGAAGAGCCAAAGAAACTGGTACACCTGCGTAATATCGAGTAGTGCCCCCGCGAGCACACAAAAGTGCGGCAACACTTGGCAGGGACTCGACTAATGTCTGAAGTAATGCTGGAGGAAACTGACATCATGAATCCTACAGGACTGTCCATAAATACATAAGAGTACGAAGGATGGAGATCTCTTCTGGCCAGTACGTTGCAAGGCATCCCCGGTATGCTCAATAATGTTCGTGTCTGACGAGTTTGGTGGCCAGCGGAGGTGTTTAAACTGGAGCCACTCTGTAGCAATTCTGGACGTGTGGGGTGCCGCATTGTCCTGCTGGATTTGCCCAAGTCCGTCGGAATGCACAATGGACATGAATGGATGCAGGTGATCAGACAGAATCCTTACGTACGTGTCACCTGTCAGAGTCGAATCTAGACATACCTAGGGCTTCATATCATTAGAACTGCACATGCCCCACACCATTACAGAGCCTCCAACAGTTTGAGCAGTCCCCTGCCGATATGCAGCAACCATGTATTCACGAGGTTGTCTCCATACATATACACGGCCATCCGTACGATGCAATTTGAAACGAGACTCGTCCGACCAGGCAGCATGTTTCCAGTCATCAACAATCCAATATCGGTGTTGACGAGCCCAGGCGAGGCGTCAAGCTTTGTGTCGTGCAGTCTTCAAGGGCACGAGAGTTGGCCTTCGGCTCCAAAGCCCATATCGACGATGTTTCGTTGAATGGTTCGCACGCTGGCCCTTGTCGATGACCCAGCAGTGAAATCTGCAGAAATTTGCGGAAGGGTTGTACTTCTGTCACGTTGAACGATTCTCTTCGGTCGTTGTTGGTTCCGTTCTTGCAACATCTTTTTCCGGCCGCAGCGATGTCGGAGATTTGATGTTTTCCGGATTCCTGATATTCACGGTAGACTCGTGAAACGATTGTACGGGAAAATCCCCACTTCATCGCTACCTCGGAGATGTGTCGCATCGCTCATGCGCAGAATATAACACCACGTTCAAACTCATTCAAATCTTGATAGCCTGCCATTGTAGCAGCAGTAACCGATCTAACAACTGCGCCAGGCACCTGTTGTGCTGTATAGGCGTATTATACCTGTTATACATGTGTCTGTATTTGAATACACTTGTCTATACCAGTTTCTTTGGTGGTTCAGTGTATTTATCTGCTGATACCAGGCAAGCGGCTTTCAAGTACGTCTGACCTGTACGGGAATATATAATATAGTGGATGTAAGCGTACAGTTCCTAGACGCATGTAGAGGATGGGTCTGGTTGTGAGTCGTGCACGTATAGCCTAATGGTAAGGCGACCGCTCGCGATAAGCGGGAAGTGCGGGTTCGAGTCCCGGTCCGGCAAAAGTTTTCATTGTCGTCGTTCCGTTCTACAGCTGATGGTTGTCCTTATTCGCAGTTGCGAATTCATTTAATGTATTAAAGAAGATTAAAACTGGATTAAAAATGAGAAAGAAGAAACACAAGGTCACATGAAATTTTATGGCTGTAGACTAAATCCTATTCTGCCACATTCGTGTAAGACAATCATGATACTGAACTTTTATATGCCGTAGAAACTTAAAATAGTGAGATTTAGCAGTTGTAACTACGAAGTCCGTCCAATTCAAGAATAAACATATGACACAAAAAATAATGGTATATGAGACAGCAGATGGTAGGTGGCACAGTAAGTACCAAAATTGTCCAAGCATTCTACGTTTTTCTAAATGGTGTTTAAAGAAATGAATTACAAACACCGATAGATAATAACAAAAATAATAACGCTCCAGAACGAATGTCGGATGAAGTGTATAAACCCATTCGATGAGGTAAAAATGGAAAACCTTTTAAAATCCAAATGGGTTTGAGACAAGGGGATTGACTTTCCCTAATTCTGTTCAACATCACTTTGGAAAAGATTATGAGGGAGACATTGGAGGAATACACACAACAAAAAATAAAGCGAATTTCTTTTGTAGAATCAGTTAAAGGCCTTACGATACATGCACTAGCTTTCGCAGATGATATTGCTCTCCTATCCACAAATATAGCAGATGCAAAGAAACAAATAGAAATCTTAGCAAAGCATGCAGCCAAATTTGGTTAACAGATATCATAAGAAAAAACTAAATTCATGTCTAGCAAATATGAGGAAATCAAAGAATTGCACACAATTATTGGATGTATCGAAAGAGTCAAACACTTTAAATATTTAGGAGACACAATAACGGATACTGACATAGAAAAAGAAGCTGCCAAACTTCGAGTAGCTAAACTTAGGAGGGCACACATTTTTAAATAGAAACAGTACAACAAAAACTACCTATCTCGAAATGCAAAGTTATTACACTACAATACAGTGACGAGAAAAGTTTAATTTGCAGTAGAAACACTCTCCCCCAAGAACAAAGGACTAACAGATGAGCTCGAGAAGAAGGAAAGAGTAATTCTGAGGAAGATTCTTGGTGGACACAAAAAAATTGGTAAAAAATGGGTAAAGATGAGTAATGACAAGATCTACTAATTTGTTAAAGCTGTCACAACGGAAATGAGAAAGAGAAGGCTGATGTTCTTTGGTCATCTAGTGAGAATGGATGATGGCAGATTAACGAAGAAAATCTTCAACAGAGGAAAACCCCCAACTCTTGGTTGCAAGGAATAAAGAAAGACCTCGCTGAACTTGGACTTACACAAATGGACGCAATGAATAGGGACAAATACAGAAAGGTAATAACTGAATTCTAGGTTTTTCAGGAGGCTCCAAAACCGAAGACCAACAGAAAACTAATAGCTGAACATCTGGAAAAATGGCAGCTGGCAGAAGAGCAGCCCAAGAGAAGAGAAAGAAAAAAGTCAACATGAAATAAAATTTGTAACGCGGTCCTTAGTTGGCCAATTCGTGTAAATAATAAATAATTGCTGCAAAATGTCTGGAACAGTGCTGTAATTTTTCCACATCTGAAAGGAAAAAAAAAAAACTATTCTCAGCAGCCATATAAAGAGTTTTCATATATTTAAACTAGGAACAATGAAGAAGTGTTCCTTTCTTTCTTTTGTTATTCATAGATCTTACCGGATGCGGCCTCTCCCGTGCCAGCCCCCTCATCTTAGGTGTAGCGCTTGCAGCTCATGTCCTCAGTTATTTGCTGTCTTTCTCTACAGCTCCCTCTAGTATCATGGAGGTTATTTTTCCGATGCCGTAACACGTCCCATGCTCTTGTCCCTTTTTCTTCTCAGTGTTTCCCATATGTTCCGACCTTCGCCAATTCTACAGAGAACCTCAGCATTCCTTATCTTATCAACCCACCTGATTTTCAATATCCTTCATTCTTCCATTCTGCTCTGTTCCAGGTTTCTCCACAGTCCATTATTCAGTATCATACAATGTTGTGCTCCACACGTACGATATCAGAAATTTCTTCCTCAAATTAAGGGCTGTATTTTACACCAGTATACTTCTCCTGACCAGGAATGCCCTCTTTGCCTGTGCTAGTCTGCTTTCTATGAGTTCCTTGCTTGGTATGTCGTGTGTCCTTTGCTTTCAAGACAGCAGAGTATCTTAAATTTCGTCTTTTTCGTGATCACCCATTTTGACGTTAAGTTTCTCGCTATTATCATGACTGCTGATTCTCATTACTTTCGTCTTTCTTCCATTTACTCTCAGCAATATTCCGTGCCCATTAGACTGCCATTCGACATATCCTGTAATTCTTCTCCACTTTCTGTGAGGATAGCAATGACATCAGAGAGTCTTATCATTGATATCCTTTCATCCTGAATTTTAATACCATTCTTCAGTCTTTCTTCAATGTACATGTTGAATGGCAGAGGTGAACGACTGGATACATGTCTTACACCTGTTTTATTCCGAGCACTTCGTTCTTGGTATCCCACCTTAGTTTTCCTTTTGGTTCTTGTACTTATTGTACATCAACCGTCTTTCCCCGTGGCTTACTTCCACCTTTTTCGAACGCCTTGCATCATTTCCATTGTCGAACGCGTTTTCTGAATCGGCAAATACTGTGAGCGTGTCTCGATTTTTCCTCAGTTTGCTTTCCTTATCAAGCGCAAAAACAGTACTGCCTCTGCGGTGCCTTTAACTTTCCTAAACCAAACTGATCGTCATCTATCAGATCGTCAGATTTCTTTTACATTCTTCTGTATGTTATTCATTTCACTAGATTGGATGCATGAGATGTTAAACTGATTGTGCGATAGTTTTCGTACCTGTCTGCCCTTGCTATCTTCGGAAATGTATGGACGATATTTTTCAGAAAGACTGATGGTACATCACCAGTGTCATAGATTCTATACATCAAATTGAATAATTGTTTGGTTGATATTTCCACCTAATGATTTTTAAATTCTGACTGAATCTTATCTACCCCTTCTGGTTTGGTTGATTTGAAGTCTTCTGGGGTCTTTTAAATTCGGTCTCTAATACTGGATCCCCTGTATGTTCCTTATCGGCTCCAGTTTCTTCTTCCTCTCAATAGGGGTCTTCAGTGTACTGTTTCTACTTATACATTCTTTCATTGCGTTTAACGGTTGGATTCCTGTTGCACTCTTACTGTTACCATCCTTCCTTATCATTTCACCGAAGTTTGTTTTCATTTTCCTATATCTTAGTCAGTCCTACCGACGATCATGTCTTTTTCGATTTGTTCCCTTTTTGCTGCAAACATTTCGCCTTACCTGCCTCGCATTTCCTATTTATTTCATTCCTAAGAAATTTATGCTGCTTAATTGCTGTCTTTCCTGAACATTTTTGAACTTCCTTCTTTCGCCGATCAGTTGAAGTTTCCTTAAACTTAAGTTTCCTCTTCATCATGACTAAATTATGATCTGAGTCTATATCTGCTCCTGGGTACGCCTTACGCCTTACAATCTGATTTCGGATTTCCTGTCTGACCATGGCGTAATCCAGCTGGAATCTGCCTTGCATCCCATTTTTTTCAAGTATACCTCCTCCTCGTGTGTTCCTTGAACCAAGTATTCGTTAATATCCTCTGAAATTTATTACAGAACACACTTCGTCTTTTTTCCTCGCTCATTCCTACTGCTTCCCCCATACTTTGCCGTAACCCTTTCCTCGATTCTTTTCCCTACAACTGCGTTCCAGTTCCCGACTATTAGATTTTCATCTCCCTTTACATATTGAATTACGCATTCAGTATCGTCATATACTATTTATCTTTCACCGGCGACATCGGCATGTCCTATTTTTGTCGGCTTTGGTTCGCTGTCGAACCTGATGAGAACATCCTTATCACAAAACTATTCTCGGTTGATCACTCTCTGCCCTACTTTCCTATTAATAACGAATCCTATTCCCATGATATTACCGTATATTCGTCTGAGCAGAAATCCGTATCTTCTTTCTGTATTCACTGACCCCTACTGTTTCTAGACTGAGCCTCTGGATTTTCCTTTTCTGATTTTTCTAGCTTTCCTACTACGTTCAGACTCCTCCAACTCCGATTCATAGAATGTTCGTTGGTTACTCCACCTTTTCATCATGGTCAGCTCCCTTTTGGCAGTCCCCTCCCACAGATCCAAATAGGTGACTAATCCAGAATCTCTTGCCAATGGAGGCGTAATCATCGCCCATTTCGAGTTACAGGCCACGTGTCCTGTGGATACACATTGTGTGTCTCTAATGCACTGGTTTTCTTGTCTTCTGCATCCTCATTTAGTTGATCATTGCTGATACTTCCGGATTTTTTGGGGCTGTTTCCTATACCAAGGGCAAGAGAGTCCCTAAACCTCTGTCTGCTCCCCTGTCCTGTTTGAGAAGGCCATTGGTAGTGTGGGTTCATACACTGAAGTCTTTAGCTGCCATTGATAATGATTTTTACTCAAAATTTAACCAATGACTGTGTTTGAACTTGGGACCCATGAGGTTCTGATTACTAAAGAAAGGCTAATCAAAGGAACTACTCCTAGACCTTAACACACCTGAACTAGCTACCTTTTGTTGATGACAATGCGCTGTTTGCAGCTAATAAAGATATAGCCCAAGGGCTTGTGGAAGAACTTGATAGAACAAATTTGAGAACAAGCTCAAACACCAAGGTAACAATAAAACAATGTCTAATCAAGACATCAAAACTAAAAGAAATAAACATAAGAATGAAAGTGACATGAAGTACTTTTATTAAACTAAATAGATATTTCGTAAGTAACCTTCCAGTTACTTTGAAATGGGTGTATTACTAGTTTCAGTTACGGCAGTGAAAGACTGATTTTAATGCGCAAACCATTGAAAAACTTTGGGTTCCTTTGTGAGCATAGGAGAGATGAATCTTGAGTGTTGTTAGGACAGAGAGACAGATATAACAATGATCTAGCTGAAGGCGACAGTGCAATGAGAAATGTGGCGTAGGTATTTAAGGTCAACTGCCTTGTGGTATCACGACGATCGTGATAGTGATGGACTGGGGTCCATCACAACGAATTCAATTTTGAATTCACAATGTGATGATCGTCACAACGCAGATTTGTTGCTCTAAATCGTTCCTTTAAGATGAGTTCAGGATGAACGATCTGTAGATCGTCGTAAACGTAGAAATACGATTGATTTCGTAAGGAAAAGCTCTAAATACCACCACGATATACAACTGTAATAGCTACCAATTTGGTTTAAGAGGGTAACTGTAATATATATTCTTTAAAACTACAGCTAAATATTAAGATTCTTAATAATTTTGGCATGTGACTTTCATAAACACGACAGCATCTTTTAGGTACTTGCTGTGACCATAATTCAGAAGTCACCTATTACATCTGCTATTAAAGACGTAACTAAATAACTATCACAAAGTTATTAAGTTTCGTGTTTGGAAAACACTTTACATTAATTGTTTCTATGAAAGCGTCAGAGAGTTACATTGGCTGTGACGCCCATTGGCCATAATGCGAAGATGGAGCTGTGTTCGGTCTTCCTGAGGTCATAGGCCTGTTTGGGAACCAACCAAGCCAGGAAAAGATGCCACGACAGATTTGAGGGATCATACTCCATATCGTAAATCTCCATAAACATACAAAATACTGTCTTGGAACAGCGCAGTGGTGTACAAACTGGCTGTGAGAAAGAAGATCTCTGACGATGATTCCAGGCAGTGTTGTTTCAACAATGGCTCCACGAAGATTGCATTGGGTTCGCGACTCGAAACCTCTCGAAACGCCAAATATTTAACACAGTGCCGAATAATCCAGTAAAGGAAGCCTGATAACAGCGCAGCAAATTAGGTTGTGTCAACTGAAGTAGTACAATTCTGGTCCGCAAGTTTGAAAGTGTATTGTTGCAGGTGATTCGAGTAGAATTTGGCGTGTGAATTTTCAGTATTTCATACGTGGCTACTGCTACAGCTGAAAACACCCACGCTACCGAAATATAGTGACAACACAAACTGTGGGAATTCCAACATCATATTATTGCGTTGGATAATATACTGATGGAACGAAACACTGACTTGATAATCATAATACTTCCACTGCCTGCTGCGCTGTTTGTGACAGTGTTGTAAATGCTGCTTATTGAGGAATCTGCTGCCACATGACTGAACGGCATCGCATCAAATTCTGCAGCGCGAACAAGTCTTTGCGGCTTGAACGACCCGGTTTCTCGTATGTTTGGATCCAAGCCCAATTGTGACATCTTTCTCTGTGATTTTCGGGCGCTACAACGCGTTTCTTCATTGGATTATATGCACGTCTGAAAATACCTGAAACAAACAGAAAGTGTTTGACAACCAGTCACGAACTGTAAACATTATGAAACTCGAGCTTTCCCGGCGAATCAACAGTGTGTATTGTTCTTAGGAGTCCAGCTGGGAACAGTCGTTTACAAAACGCGACATTTCGACAGCGCAACTTGCCGCCATCTACAGGATCACCTGTGGATGACGGCAAGGTACGCTGTCGAAACACCGTGTTTCGTAAACGACTGCACCGGTCTGCACATCCGAGACCAATACAAACCATTGGGAAACCATGCTGTGGGAACATAAAAGGAAATTTTGTATTTCTCATAAGGATGGTGCAGCTATCTGAATGCGCCACGTGATAGCTACGGAAAATTCGTTTACAAATCGCTGCGCGGTCTAGGGTGCCTTGTCACTGTCCGTGCGACTCCCCCCGCCGGAGGTTCGAGTCCTCCCTCGGGCATGGGTGTGTGTCTTGTCCATAGTGTAAGTTAGTTTAAGTTAGATTAAGTAGTGTGTAGGCTTAGGGACCGATGACCTCTGCAGTGTGGTCCCATAGAACCTCGCCACAAATTTTTCTACCAGTCGCATAATGACGTGAGCTGCAGAGGAGGACAACATGTAATGTCCATCATGTTGATTTCCAACGTAAATCTCCGTGGAAATAGTGTACCGAGTCTACGCAACTGATAGAGAGAGGAATTTGAAGCCATACTTGGCCAGTTTACTTTGTAAATAGCGTCGAGAGCTACAGCGACCTGCGAATGGAATCAGCTGCTCTTTTTCTGTCAGATATTCAGAACGTACGTAACTGGCTCTGCTGTTATGTGTGAAATGTTCAAATATAAACCGAACTGGTGTCAGTTTGTCTTTTTGTTTACGTTGTGGTCCAGTGTTTATGTAATCGAACCACATGTACCTCAGAAGAAACTGGAAACGCTTCAAAGTGACTGTTGTTGGAGAAGCTTGAATTCTCGTTCTCTATTTATTCCACATGCTGGGAATTTTTCCGCGACCTGAGAGAATGGATCCCGCTAAAATCGAAAGGTCAATGATGGCTTTTACTTCAGTCAAACAGGCAGACCTGTCATTCTTATTCTTTTCCTTATCTTTACCAATTTTTATGTTTGTACTGACTGTAATAGCACTAATAAGTGTGATATCTATTAGCGTCGAGAAACGATGATCCCAATCTTTACTCCAGCAAGACGAGTTACGATATTTCTCCTTCTAGCTTTGACTCCCTGATTGGCAGGAGCCTTCCTTCATTTTGTACTCTTATCAAAAAATTAGACAGGCCTGAATCTGCACCATCTGAATCACCAAGATTGCTCACTTGTGATATTATCCTCAGACTCGGTACAGCAGTCTGACACAGAATCAGAAGACAATCCATCTACAGAGGTATCTTCGTGTGAAACAATCTCAGTGGAACACGTGGAAGCGTCTTCTTCCATCATCTGCTACAAAAATAAAATCAATTAACGAGAATTTCAAATTCAAAGGCTTCAACTGACAGGAAAGCGTGTTGGTTAAGTGTTGAGAATGGATAACGATTGCACTCTGCAACTTGCTTTATTATAGCGATTTCTTTATTCCTCTCACGCTCGTTTAGTGCCAATTTTAATAACCTATCAATCACGGATCAAAAATATGCTATCTTGATTCTTTCAGGGTGCCAAGTCACGCATTTAGAAATGCTGCACACTGAACTTAAGGGACACCTCCCGACAATGTTGGAAGAAACTGAGATTTTTACACACTGTTTACAAGAGCCTGACAACATTAAATCATCATTAACAGTGTATTTTTATAGAAACTTTGAAATTCTCTTCCAACCGTCCACTTGCCTGCACGGTACTGCGAAGCTGCGCGCTGTGCAGCGCCACCAAGCAGAAGCAAATGCAGTTAATCATAATCGTCGCACCCTGTTTCCCTATAACTTAAGTTGCTGCATGGAATTTCGCTGTTATAATTTATTGTTTAATACTTTTCACGGTCTTATACTTACAATGTTTCCATTTTCTAACTCATAATGTTTAATGACACTTCATGTGGTTCTAGGTCCTCTACATAACTCCACCTCTGTAATTTTACAATGTTTATATTTTTCACTATTTATACATCCATTGTTCTAGGCCTATACTTTTAATAATTTAACGAAAAAATCTTTACAGAATTTTATTTTTATACTTTCAGAGTAAGAATTTACGACGCTATACTTCCAAACTTTGACAATTTGAGTGTCTTCAGGTGCTTATTCAGGTTTCCTTACTTTATTTCCAGTTTTAAAATCTACTGTTTTATCCGCCTTTTACAGCTCTACGCATCCATTCTCGTATCTTAAGAGAAGGCTTTTACATTATTGGCTTTTTGGAATTTTAGTGTAAAACCCTTTCTTATAGAACCCCAAGCATCCTCAGCCCCCCGCCTTCCGCCACCCTTGCCTTCTTTGCCCACTCTCAATCCCCCCTCAGTTTATTTTATAATTTCACTATTTCATCACTGATAAAATGAAATGAAATGAGCGTAAAGCATTGAAGACCGGGAGGCCCCATCCGGGGAAGTTCGGCCGCCGAGTGCGAGTCTTATTTCAGTCGACGCCACATTGGGCGACTTGCGTGCCGGTGATGAGGATGAAATAATGATGAGGACAGCACAACACACACCAACCCGGCCGGGAATCGAACCCGGGCCCGTTGCATGGGAGGCAAACACGTAACCACTTTTTTTTTTTTGTTCGATATAGTTCGTTGCGTTTGGTCTGGGCGGACGTCCCAAGACATCCGTTCAATTTGATCGTTGATTGATTCCTTGACTCAGTTTTTTTATTACAGAGAGCACGCAGCCCACTGACCGAAAACGCTTCACTCAGCTAACCAGACGGACATTTCATCACTATTTCATACCCCTTATATTTTATATAAGCGTTGTTCTGCACTATTGGTGTTTCAGCGAGAAGTTTTACCTGATTATACGTTCTGTAATTTTAACACGACCTCTCTTGTTAAAGTCATGACATCCCTACCAATCCCTCCCTGCTTCCTTTCCACTCCTCCAAACAGCCTCACACCATCTCCCCTCCCCTCTCCTACCACCTACCTCCAACATATAATTATTTAAAACATTGATTGCAGTTGCAAAATACAGTACTCTGATATGTTGTTCTGAGTAGACAAGACGGGTTGCTGATGCAGTTACTTAGGTAAATTATATATTCATGTACAGTGGTTTTCTTTTCTACTATTGTAAAATATTAGATGGTACATATTTAGTTTTACTTTGTTTCAGATCTGAAGGTGACCCAGAGTGCTCGAAACGTGTAATCGAATTAAGTAAGTATGCAGCTGAGACGGAACAAAAAATAAGAATTACCTTAAATATCTACTCGTACAGAGTAGCTGAGTTCTTCAAATGTTCAAATGTGTGAATTCCTATGGAACCAAACTGCTGAGGTCATCGTTCCCTAGACTTACACACTACTTAAACTAAATTATGCTAAGAACAACACACACACACCCATGCCCCAGGCAGGACTCGAACCTCCGGCGGGAGAGCTGAATTCTCTCAGGAGGCTTATGTCGACTATAGTAGTCAAGTTTTATAAGCCTCGAGGGAGAACAGAGCCTGGAAGACCTAACAAAGGATGGTAATATCTCTGACTATGACGTCAGTACATACATTTTGCTTAGACTGTAAGTGCAGAAGAAGAACACACATTATAGATTTAGAAGAAAAAAAATCGTTCTTGATCACAAAAATATTTTTTTAGAATATTTTGTTTTAATGGTAGCCGGTTTCAATCTTGACGATTATCGTCATGTTATTATGTTCTCTGAAATGTAGATAACATTTTCGTTAAAGGGCGACAGGAACAAAGAGAAGTAAGTGATAAGAACATGTAAACAGAAAATTTATAGCAACGTACAGGAAGGTCTGTACCCTTAGATGGTGTGCAGAGTCGTCTAGCGGAGGACGAACACACAACAAGAGACATATTCGTCGAGTGCTGGGTAGCATAGGAACGATACGCGTTAAGTAATTGGGAGTTCCGCCCGTCGCCTATTGCATCACCACAGAAGGAGCCAATAAGGCTATTTATATGAAGATAATGTACGAAAAAGCTTGGAATAATCAGTCTTGGTGCATTATAGAAGAAAATGTATAAAATAGCAGGCTAAAAAATACATCAAAATTATCTACTATATACATTAGTTACACGTGAAAAAATATAGATAAAATGCATAGACAATCTATAAAAATCGATTGTAAGAACTGCAGCTGCCACCTATGGGGCACTACGTGGAAGAACAACAAAGTCGTAGCATCGTGATCGGTGTAGAGACGACTGTAGGCGACGCCGACAGTTGTCATGGAGATGGGCGCCTTGGAGCCTATCGTCACCTAATATTGACTGACGATACATTATGAGGTCTATCCGGAAATCAATTGACGTTTTCATATATCGTGGCGGTGGGCAGGGCTGTAGCCACCATCTTGGTGCCTTGACGTTCCTACACTCGGTACGCATCCAACGGTGGTAGCGGGTGGTCTGTGTCTTTGCTCTCTGTGACGGGTTAAAACGTGCGCTGAAGTAGAAAATCCCGCCACTTGTGAGCTGCGTTCTGTGATTACGTGTTTGTTGGCAAAAAATTAAAAACCAATTGAAATTCATCGTGCGACCTTTGTGATGTGCACGGTAAAGAATAATGAGTGAAGGCTGACTGACGTGTTGGTACATCGATTTTAAAAATTGCCGTACCAGTGTTCACGATGAGGACGGTTGTGGTAGACCTAGCCTTGCGACTGACGAACTGGTGTTAAAAATCAACGATAAAATTCGTGAAACTCGTCGTTTCACGATTACAGAACTTTCGCAACATTTTCTCAAATTTCGCGGAGTTTGATGCATGAAATTGTGGTGGATAAGATCGGTTACCACAAATTTTGTGCTAGATGGATTCCAAAAACTGCAAAAAGAGAGTGTGAATGCAGAGCTAGAGGAATAAGATAACAAGAAACATGGTAACGAAGTTGTCGATCGTATCGTAGCTGGGTACGAGACTTGGGTGAAGCAAGTCAACTCCGAAACAAATAGGCAGTCGATGAAATGGCAACCCGCAAATTCCCACAAGAAACCAAGGAAGTATTTTCCAACGCTGCTAGCAAGAAAGATCATGGCTGCTGTGTTTTGGGACTTGAAGGGTGTGATTCTCGTTGATTTTGTTGAACGTGACTCAACAATTAACTCGGAAATGTATTGTCAAACACTAACAAATTTAATGCGAGCGTTACAAAACAAGCGTCAGCAACACCTAGCAGAGTTTTTTTTCCCCCACAACAGCACACGTGAACCCGAGATCTCCTGCGGTGTTTTGGGTGGACAGTGTTTGATCATCCACTATACAGCTCGGATTTGGCGCCGAGCGGCTGCCAACTCCTTCCAGCAATGAAGATACGGCTCGCTACACAGCGCTTTGATACTGACACCGAACTGGATGCCGGTTTAAACCAGTGGTTGCAATCGTAAGCGACAGATTTTTACAGAGACGGATCGAAAAACTTGTGCCGCGGATGTCAAATGTGCCTATTTGAATAACGATTACATATAAAAGTAGTTTAAGAGAGTATCTTTAAAATGTCTATAATAACATTTAGTTTTTCCATATTGATGATTTTTCATTTCAAAACGTCTGTTACTTTCTGGACAGCTTTCGAATAACAGAAAAAAGTGCCGCTATTATCGTGGAGTCCTAGGCTGACCGCTTCTAAAATGAGAGACACTGGTCGGTTCATCGGTGTTCCTGTCACAATTTTCCGGTACATCTTTGGCTCATTAGATTAGATTTTCATTCTATAGATACGTGCTGAGAAGATCCTCGTGGATGTGTAACATGTCATTTTTTTTTTAAAGCTGAATTAACAATACTAATAGTATGAATATATACATCATTTGTTTCTATTAAAAAATTCGTCATTGAAGTAGAAGGAGTTGGCCACTAGTAAGTCTTTCAGGCTCCTTTTAACCTGAACTTTATTTGTAACTAAATTTTTTATGTTTACTGGCAAATTATTGAAGATGAGTGTTCCATTGACGTTCGTGTTTCCATGGTCAACGACGGCGTCCGTCATTGGTACAACCTGACTTGTCGTCTACATCACCACAGACGCGCTTTATGGATATGCTCCACGTCGCCCGTCTTTGTGACAATTGATGGCGTCTTCGATATTCATCTTTGCATCGATCACTGTGCTAGGACTTTATTGTTACTTTCACGTACTGCCCCGAGCTGGCATTTACGGTTCTGATAACCGATTTTATTGTAATTACCTGACAATGTCAGAAGAAGAGTGATCTCTGTATCAATGTAAAAATGCTTCCAAAATAGAATTTATGTTACCCACATTGAAGTTGATACATACGTACTTGAGAACTGAGCCTGTTATTGACGGTCATACATATGACAGCAGTGTATGTGCTTTATCTGATGTATCTGACACCTCTGTCCCTTGCTGATACAGTAATGGCTTTTATTTTAGAGTACTTAGTGTCGTATGGAAGTGTCTCTTCTGTGAATTTACCCTTATGTTTACAGGGGCCAGATGGCAATGTGCGTCTCCGAAGGGCTTTGTGATTCACGTATCCGATGGTCTGAAGGTGGCAATAAAACTTTGTTGAAACTAATAACCAGAGTATGTATCAGTTGCGACCAGGGCAGTAAAACTTCTATTTTGGAAGCTTCTCTACATCGATGTTTAATGACTGTTTGTGCTTTTTAATCTTTTTTATTAGATTTGATTCAGTTTTCATCCCATAGATCCAAAAATGAGATGACTGTTGTGCGTGTGAAACAAGTTAGAAAATAGAGTAGAAGGAGTTGCCTATCAAAAAGTCTTTCAAACTGTTTAAACTGTGCTTTACTGGAAACCACATTTTTAATGGTTGCTGGCAGTTTATTGAAAATGTGTGTTTCTGAGTATTGGACCCCTTTTTGGACCAAAGTAAGTAATTTCAGATCTTAATGTAAATTTTTCTTATTCTCGGTATTGATACTATGCATTAAGCTATTTGTTGGAACTAGAGATATATTACTTGTAACAAATTTCATGAGGGAATAAACATACTGAGTAGCAGTGGCTGGAACATAAAGTTCCCTGAATAGGGTTCAACATGATGTTCTTGAATTTACACCACAAAATAGTCTTATTACACGCTGTTGCACGCCAAAAACTTTTGCTCGGTTTGTCAAGTTACCCCAGAATATGATTCTGTATGAATAATTGAATGAAAGTAAGCAAAATATGCAAATTTCTTTACAGTTACATTCCTGTATCCGAGATCATTCTCACTGCAAATGCAGACTTGTTTAGGGGCTTGAGCAATTCTGTGGTATGCCCTTCCAAACTGAATTTATTATCGAATTGTAATCCCAGAAATTTAACACTGTCGACCTCTTCGATTTGCATGTTTTCATATGTTATACACATGCTGGAAGGAAATCTCTTACAGGTTCTGAACTGCCTGTAGCGGGACCTTTCAATGTTTAATGACAGCGAGTTAGCTTTAAACCATTTATTAATGCCAGTGAAAATTTGATTATCAGCCATTTATAAACCTGCACTTACATTGCTTCTTATTGCAATGTTTATACCCTCTGCAAACAAAACAAACTTAGCATCTGACAACATAACAGACGAGAGGTCATTGATGAACACAATTAAAAGCAATGGACCCAAGATGGAACCCTGAGGAACATCATATGTAATTAATTCCCAATCACATAAAGACTGACTGTTTACTGCATAGGTATTTTGCAACGACACTCTTTGTTTGATGTTAGTTAGATTTTGCAGCATTGTCGATGATACCATAATGTTGTAATTTACTTAAGAGAATGCTGTGGTTCACACAGTCAAAGGCTTCTGACAGGTCACAGAAAATGCCAGAAGCCTCTAATTTATTATGAATTATTATAATTATTTATATTTTATTTATTATTTTATTTTATTTAATTTATTTTTGTTTTTATTTGTTTATTTATATTAATTTTTATTATTATTATTTGTATTATTATTATTTATTTTATTTAATTTATTATTTACATTTTATTTATATTTTATGTACATATGTATTATATTATTATAATAATTGAATTATTATAATGAATTAAGTACATTCTCACTCTACATGTAAATAGCTCTCTCTTAAGACAGATACGGATTTAATCTGCTGTTATATATATTTTCCTTTACAAAGACCCATAAGCTATGTAATTTCGCCTCTCTCGTTTAACCCAGGAATGTTTGGAGGAGAACGGATGTAAAGTACTGCCAGAAGTGACAGAGTTACGCTACGCTACGCTCCGTTCCTGAGTCGAGTTCCCGAAGAGAGGCCAGCCTTGCAGGGCAGCCGTCTCACCGCGTGGTCACTGATCGGCTACAGCGTTCCGTCACGGAGAGGAGACGCTACTCGCTGAAGAGGCGGTTTCGCAAGGGGAGAGAGCGGCAGCGCCTACCCACAGCCAACTCAATCGCCGCCACAACAGTACTGACAGAAGCCTTGCGAAATCACAGAGTTTGCGTATTGGTACCGTCAACACAATCCAGAAGATAGCATTGGCAGATAAGTGAGAGAGCTTAACGGCTTACGCATCCAGGTTGCTGACAAGATTAATATACATCATCATCAGTGTTCTGCCCTAGGGCAGGTCTTCACATGTTGCTCTCCGTTCAGTCCTGCTACCCTCTTCGTTTTCTCATAATTGTTTCCTGTTCCTATACTACCACCATCTGGTATCTTCAGTGTCTTCTTCTTCTTCGTCTTCTTCCATTCACTGTTCCTTTCATAGCATCTGTAACCGCTCTTTAGACAGCGGTTATACAGAAAAGAGTATCGTATTAAATTAAATTCTGTAATACAAAATGACCTAAGAGCCAATAAACGGTAGTAGCATTTCGAAGTAATGTTGTTGTTGTTGTTGTGGTCTTCAGTCCTGAGACTGGTTTGATGCAGCTCTCCACGCTACTCTATCCTGTGCAAGCTTCTTCATCTCCCAGTACTTACTGCAACCCACAGCCTTCTGAATCTGCTTAGTGTATTCATCTCTTGGTCTCCCTCTACGATTTTTACCCTCCACGCTGCCCTCCAATGCTAAATTTGCGATTCCTTGATGCCTCAGAACATGTCGTACCAACCGGTCCCTTCTTCTTGTCAAGTTGTGCCACAAACTCCTCTTTTCCCCAATTCTATTCAATACCTCCTCATTAATAATGTAATCTACCCATCTAATCTTCAGCATTCTTCTGTAGCACCGCATTTCGAAAGCTTCTATTCTCTTCTTGTTCAAACTATTTATCGTCCATGTTTCACTTCCATACATGGCTACACTCCATACCAATACTTTCAGAAACAACTTCCTGACACTTAAATCTTACTACTTTAAGCGTCTCATTTCCTAATCTAATGCCTACAGCATCACCAGATTTAATTCGACTAATGGATTTCATAAGATTTCCCAAAGCTATCTTAGCGAACCTCTGCCTGTT
Source organism: Schistocerca americana (assembly GCF_021461395.2). Classification (NCBI taxonomy): domain Eukaryota; kingdom Metazoa; phylum Arthropoda; class Insecta; order Orthoptera; family Acrididae; genus Schistocerca; species Schistocerca americana. The sequence goes on along the minus strand of NC_060119.1, from coordinate 1,160,230,704 downwards.
ACCGCATTTTCGATTGGAAAAGACAAAGTTTGATGTGACCAAAATACATCTGCGTTATCGAAACTGACTGTTAGGATGAGATAGGAAGCAAATCTTTCAAAACGAGCACACTCAGTACAGTATGACTTGCGCAGTTGTGGTGAGTTTCAGACAGTCCAACACCTTTATTTCTGCCCTGATTGACCACCCAGTGCAACGTCGAGAATCTCACATCAATAAGTCCTAACGCACAGATATCACCCTCTTAAGCGCTGAACTATGCTACCGAATACGCTTTGATTGGCAATATGTAATTTGTAACATATAAGTCGTGTTGTAAGTGCCAAGGGCGCAGTAGAGTTCTACTACCATAGCTTTCAGAATACTATAGGACTCCAGTCCCCAGCTCCTACAGTCATCAGGAGGGAGCCAAGTAGGATGCGGTGGTAAGGTCCTAGTTACGGTCGAGGGCGCGAAGGAAACATCATGGACAATCACACATTTATTAGGCAATAATACAGGTTTGTGTTACATAGTTTCGTGCCTCGGCTGTGCCGGCGGAGCAGTGTCTCTTTAGTAGAGGAAAGCTGGAAGGCTCAAGTCACAGCAATACGACCAGCGCAGCATCTGTGTCTGCCACAGGAACGGGATGAGCAAAAGTGGCGCTCACCCACTCGAAGGCGGATGTCGGACAATGTCCAGGTCATGTAGATCAAGCCTCCAGCAGACTTACAGGGTGATGGCGGCCTCTGCGCTCCATCATTGTTGCTTCGGAAGACTCGTGGTTCCATAGACGATCGAAGACAGCTTGGCGTGCTGACGGTCGACGTCCATAGCCTAGCCTCCTCTCTCACTGGAGTTTTATTTTTTTTCAGTTGCTGCCTTTGTTTAATGACCCACCGTCTCATTGCTTATGGTGTCTGTGAATGCCTCTTGGTTGCTGTGACTGGGTTCGGGGACCGAGGCGGTAGTGTAATACTACCCCGGCACCCGCCTCCACAAATACTAATCCAAAACCATTAAACAATGAAGAAGAAAAAAGTGTTCAAATGTGTGTGAAATCTTATGGGACTTAACTGCTACGGTCATCAGTCCCTAAGCTTACACACTACTTAACCTAAAGTATCCTAAGAACGAACACACACACCCATGCCCGAGGGAGGACTCGAACCTCCGCCGGGACCAGCCGTAAAAATGAAGAAGAAATTCTATTAACTACGAGAAGCAAAGATGGATAGAGGAAGAGGCAAGGAAGGACAAAAGAATGTGTGTCCCATCACCGACTTGGAGCGGCGGTGAGGGTCTTAGAAGGAATTCAAGTCCGTGACGCCGCTCCCAATTTCTATTCGTATCCGGTCGTTAGCTCCTTCTAGCTGCACAGACGACTGAGCCTCTCCGGTGGTATTCCCCGACCTATTCCCGTATCTGTCGGGTTGGGCTCTGTACAGCGGAACCACAATGAAGATCCTTCTGGCCAGGCTGCATGTCGCTGCTCACCAGGAGGCAAAGGTCCCTCGGAGAGCTACCTGACATTAAGCACCTTATCGACTGCTGACCTGGTGGGACTGGACCAGTTGGTTTTCTGGAAGACAGCTAGATGTGTTTACATTGTATAGGGTTTTTTGGAAGACAGCTGGATGTGTTTACATTGTATAGTCGCTAGTAGTGTTATTTATGGATTCTTCCGTAGCTTCTTGATAGAACAATTCCATATTGAGGGTTGAATAACACTTAGGCGGTTTTTTGTTCTACTGATTTTTATTTGTATCAACTATATTTCGGCTTATTAGGCCATCTTCAGATAACTACAGGCTATTGTTCAAGGAGCTTGTGTTCCTACGAACCGAACATTCTGGACTAAGATACAACGCTCTTACATACGATCTTTAGTTGTGGTATTGTCTTTGAAATTGTCAAACAGGTCTTTTGACTTTTTGTTCTCTAAAACCGTTCTTTAACGTAAAAAATTACATTTTATGGTTTGTCAGTACCATGTATAACAAGAATTAGAATTATTTAGTAGGAAAATTATAAGAAATATACAATTTTTTGGTTTTTGTTGTGAACAGTTGCACTGGACATTAATTGTTGGTTGTACAACAGCGATCTTTTCTTTGGCGATTACAATTTTGTTATTAGAAAATTATACATTAATATATACCAAATATTACATTGTTAGAGTTGAGTTACAGTTAGGATTGTAAACACATAAGGGACATTACATTATATTGGGGTGTGAATTTTTTTACTATTGGGACAAATGGCTCTGAGCACTATGGGACTTAACATCTATGGTCATCAGTCCCCTAGAACTTAGAACTACTTAAACCTAACTAACCTAAGAACATCGCACACATCCATGCCCGAGGCAGGATTCGAACCTGCGACCGTTGCAGAAGCGCCTAGAACCGCACGGTCACACCGGCCGCCTTACTATTGGGACACTTTGTGGTTAGTAGCAGGTTTACTTTAGTGTGTAAAGTTTAAAAGTGGTGATGTGCTCAGTTGCAATTGGTCATTTAGCACCAGCTGGGAATTTAGGGCTAGGTGTTTGTTAATTTTAAGTGATTCTAGTACGCTGAGTTTTCTGCCTTTGTTGGCTATATGTAGCACTTTGTGTGTGTTAGATATTTGTGTCCTCCTTTGAGCACATGTTCAGCAAAGGTGGAATCTGATTTATTTAATCTCCAGCTGCGTTCATGTTCAGTCAGCCTTGTTGGTATGGCCCTGCCCGTTTGACCATTGTACAGTTTCTTGCAGTTAGTGTAGGATATTTTGTAGACCCCACTGTTGCTTAGTTTATCTGTTTTGTTCTTTCTGTTGAATAGGAGATTAGCTGTAGTATCTCTAGTTTGTCTGATAGCTTACCTAGATATGGTATAGTACACCAGTTGGTTTTTGGTGTAGTTGTTATTGCAGAGGGGGCATAAATGTAGGGCAAGATTTTCCTTCTTTGTTTCTTGTGCAGGATTTTGTCAACTAATTCAGGGTTATAGCCATTGACATATGCAATATATTTAATGGTGTCTACTTCTGTTTGGAAATTTTGTTTTGACATTGGTATGGATGTGAGGCGATGTACCATTTTATGTTAAAGAACAGTTTTACAGAACAAAAAGTCAAAAGATCCGTTTGACAATTCCAAAGACAATACCACAACTAAAGATCGTATGTAATTGCGTTGTATCTTAGTCCAGAATGTTTGGTTCGTAAGAACACAAGCTCCTTGTAAACAATAAGCAGTAGTTACCTGAAGACGGCCTAAGAAGCCGAAAACTAGTTCATACAAATAAAAATCAGTAGAACAAAAAACCGCCTAAGTCGCTAGTCCGATGACAACTCTTCAGATGCAGCCTCATCCCCGTCAACCCTGTGAACTTCCTGTCATCTTGCCTTCTGTGCGATCTTGTCATCAAGTATTGTGTGGGTTTGGAGATATTGTCAGTTAGTTTATCAACGGTTGGCCATTGTTCACAGTTGTAAATCATGTCTTTGGTAGTTTGGTCAATGTTTGATGTATCTATGAGTAGTGTGTGTCTTATGTTTGTGCATTGTCCGCGGAAAAAGATGATATGTTCAGGAGAACCTTCTTCCCCACATGTGCACCTAGGTGTCTGCCACAGACTCACGCGTTTCAAGTGCGTGGGATAAGGGCCGTGTGCCGTTAGGAAGTGTACCATACCATGGCTGGGATCGATATGTCTAAGTTTTAGTCTTTCCCTTATGTTGGGGAAGTAGTTGTATAGTCTCCAGCCCTTATCACTATTGTCCCACTCAACCTGTAGGGTATCCAGTCGCCACGTCTTAAGTTGGCTTATTGTTTGTATTGGTACACCAGCGATCTTCCGAACCTGGTCTTGTCTCCCCATCTTTAGCTAGTACGTCGCCGCTTTGTATCTTATTGTGAGATTTATCGGGAATACTCCAAGTGCCACACACAGTGCTTCAGCTGAGGTGCTACCGAAGGCCCCAGATAGTCTCAATAATAGACTTCTCTGCCCACGTCTGACAATTGTCTTGTTAGTCGATAGGCTTAGTTTGTGTGCCCATGTGCTTGCGGCGAAGCTTAGTACTGATTCGAAGAGAGCGCAATGGTATGTTCTCATGACTGACAAGAGGAGTCTGAAGTAGTCCGAATTTAGCCTTGCCAGTTTGTGGAATATTTTTTTTCCTTTGTCCGTCGTGATTTTTATGTGTTGTAAGTTCAGTTTTTCGTGGATGTGGATCCCAAGATAGCGCGTGACCTGCGATCGTTTAATTTTGGTGTTTTTGGTTTTGACTGTGGCGTTCCTCTGCAGGAGACCCTTCAGCAGAGTGTACGTTAATATGTTTTCCGCCATCTTGAGTTTATTGTTGATGCACCATTGTATGATGGTCGTAGTGTGGCATTGGCTCTTTCTTCTAGCTGGGGCCTATTGTTCGCAGCTATTGCCACCATTAGATGATCGGCGTAAGTTTCAACTCCATCTCTCATTTCATGTCCCTCCAGTGTCTGTAGAAGGAGTTCCAATGGGATGTCCCAGAAGATGGGGCCACAGATCGGCCCTTGGGGACAACCTTTCGTGATACATTTGATCACTTTCTGGCTGTCCGTTTGCCAAACGATAGTTCAAAAATGTTCAAATGTGTGTGAAATCCTATGGGACTTAACTGCTAAGGTCATCAGTCCCTAAGCTTACACACTACTTAACCTAAATTATCCTAAGGACAAACACACACACCCATGCCCGAAGGAGGACTCGAACCTCCGCCGGGACCAGCCGCACAGTCCACGACTGCAGCGCCTTAGACCGCTCGGCTAATCCCGCGCGGCGAAAACGATAGTTCTATCCCTGCAGTAGTCTAATAGACTTTTCAGAGAGTTTCTGGTGCCCCTAGATGTCTTAACCTCTGGAACACTGCAGGCAACCATATATTGTCAAATGCGCCTGCAATGTCGACCATGATTGCTATAGCGTATCTGGAGGGGGTTGTGTGTACTATCTCGAGAGATCTGTTTATAGCATCATCGGTTGATTTACCAGCTCGAAATCCAAATTGGTGTGGGGTGAGGCCATGTAGGATTCTGTGTGCCCGTAATCGTTTACAGCAGTTTCTCTTGAATCTTGGCTAAGGTATTTATTAGGCAAATTATCTATACGACTTTGGATCTGACGGATCTCTGTCTAGTGATTTCTTGATTATGACTGCTTTTGAGATTTTCCATACTAGAGGTACTCTACCCAGCCTTAATGCATCGTTTAGCAGCGTAGTTAGAAATGGGGTGATCTGTGGTGTTATTTGTTTTAGTACCTCTGAGTGGATACCGTCTGGCCCGGGTGCTTTCTTATTTTTGACTTTTGTGATCACTAGCGCGACTTCTTCCTGTGCAAATGGACAGGTGACTGTATTTCTGTAGTATGGTGTATTAAGTTCTGTGCGTAGAACTGACTGATGTTAGGTGTCGTCATCAGCATTGTCGTCTGGGAGGAGCTTATGCAGCAGGAATTGTGCTGTTTGTCTCCATCCCTTTGCCACTGTGCCGTCGTCCTGTCTCAGCGTACCCATAACTAGTGGGCTCTTTATTTCTTCCGTTATTATTTTGTTGGGTTCCTCCCATATGTTTGTTTGCGTTTGTGTCTCTACTTGTCTGTTCCAGAAATCAGTTCTCGTCTTAAGTAGTTGTTGTTTGTTCCTGTCCTTGGCTTGCGTATACGCTTGTAGTCTTATTTGTCTATCCCTTTCAGCTATAGTACGTTGGTATAGTTGTCTGGTTCTTCTTGTCTCACGTTTAAGTCGAGTTAGTTCGTTGGTCCATGGTATTGACTGTTGTTTTGTGCTATGTATTGTTGGAATTGAAGTGTTTTGCGCGATTCTAATGATTTCTGTGAGTTTGTGTGCCCTTTAGTCTACACTACCTGCAATGTCGTCTATGTTCTTCTCTCATTGGACGGTTGCAACTGACGAAAGGGCTGAGACTACGGACTGGGTAGATGGTAATCAGCACTCAGCTATCAGCAATGCGACATTTGTTAAGACGGGTGGAGTATTTATGTTAGCACTTCCCGTGCGTTCTGTGGTGGTTGGGATAGCTATGACATCATGCGCCCTGGTTTTAGCTCGCTGGCAGCTCTCTTATTGTCTTCAGACTTTTGCAACTTCTCCTTTCAGAGGCTTTTTCTATTGGTTCGACACCAGAAGACTTAATGTTGCATTATCCCTAACCTTCCTTACGAAACTCTGCTTTGTCACTAATACGACGGTGTCTCTCGGCTTCCATGATGTAATTATGTTTCGCTTGCAGACTCGGGCTCTTTGTCGTTCCCCGGTTCTGCTACAGCTTCCGTCTTTTCCACAACTTGCTCAGCATTTCCCCCTAGATGGCAGTCTACTGGTCATTGACACAGGCAGTTCGGCTTCCGGGAGCTGCAAAGGAAGAACTTAGTTGAATTTTTAATGTCCGCCAGGGATACTATACTGGGGTGTAACAATACTTTAACTCTTCCAAGTGATTAGTCTGCTTATAACGTAAACTGGAACAGTAAGCATTACATACATTGTGAGACCCACGGAGAGGGCCGTCTATGATGTAGAAACGAGTGAAGAATGTACATTTTTTCTTAAGCTCAGTATGGTGAAACGACTTAAAATCGTGAAATATTACTGAATTACTTTGGTAGTATCAACAACGCTGCTACCTAATGAAATAAATTTAAGAGATTCTTTGAAATTACTCCTCAGTGGAGTAGAAGGAACTACCCAACAGTTAAGCTAAACTAAACTAAACTCCGTCCGGACAGGCCATGAAGGCCCAACAGTAGTGACCGGCCGCCGTGTCATCCTCGCCCTAGAGGCGTCACTGGATGCGGATATGGAGGGGCGTCTAGTCAGCACACCGCTCTGCCGACCGTATGTCAGTTTACGAGACCGGAGCCGATACTTCTCAATCAATTAGCTCCTCGGTTTGCCTCACAAGGGCTGAGTGCACACCGCGTGACAACATCGCTAGGCAGACTGGATGGTCACCCATCCAAGTCTAGCCGAGCCCGACAGGGCTTAACTTCGGTGATCTGACGGGAACCGGTGTTGCCACTGCGGCAAGGCCGTTGGCTACCCAACAGTTATGCTCAGGCAAATTGTTGAGGTCATTATCTACCCATACTTCTTACTCTTTTCTGTATTAATCACAAGCCCTTGTAGTCTATATGGAGGTTGTTTTAGTCCCAGTTTTATATGCATGATTTTCACAGTGTTTTAATAAAGGCGAAATATTCCTGACAACAAATAACATTAAAGGAAATACGTTTTGCGACTAAGTGCTCAAAATTCCAAGTTTTTAGGAGGTCTCTGGAGCATGTTAAGAACTAACACCACAAATAATTCCTACAACACGCTTGTGTGTAATAAACATACTCCCACATAAGCTGAGTTTCCCAAAAACTTAGCCCACAACTCATTAGTGGACGAAAATATTGAGAATAAACTAGTTTCTTGATTTATATAGCTGTAATCACGCGTACTTAAATTTTAGCTAAAGTAACGAGATTCATATTGAAATGTTGGACTTCCCGGAAAACTGAATTCTATGTACTTTCACCCCATTGTTTGAGTAGATTATTTTTTTAGCCAGTGGAGTTGTGAGAAAAGCACTTAACTGCACTTACTGAATATTACCAAAATCTGTTAATGTAACATTAGTTTTCAAGTATTTGTTGATGTTTTCAAATACTTCATCATCCGTCTTTTCTATAAGACCAGTGGTGCCATTTTTTGTTCCTATACTTGTTCCATTTGCACAAAGAGCAAGATTTGCATATTTCAATTTTTGCATGAGGAAACCACGGTTAACACAGTCTAAATCCTTATTGAAGTAACAAAATATTCTCACATGTAATAACCTCATATTCCCAGTTGTAATAATCTATCATTTAGAGATTTTGTTGTATCATGTATCAAGACATTTGTAGTCAATTCAGTTGAAAGTCTTTTGCGAAACCCAGTCCTTTTATTCAGCTTATCAGGAACAAATCTGCATTCGATGAAGCGAGGTTTTCTCAAGAACATAATCTGTCATTGTAGCGAGTTATTATGACTGACTGGAAATTCTCTTATGTAATTTTATAGGCCAAGTGTTTGTTTACCCAGAAGGTTATGTGAATACTGTAGATGCTTGCCTCAAATTCCCTTTTAAGGAACAATCGGGTATCAACTTCCTTCCCTCTGAAGTGATGTTTTGTTTGTGTTTGTATTTTACGATACTGAGAAAAGCAACTTTTCGATGAAACTGATGCTGGAGAGCTTGCATATGTCTAATCGAATATACGTCTTGGTGTGCAAGCGGATGCTCCATCTCTTCCCAGCAGCCTAAATTCACTTGTTTTGAGCCAGTTCATTTGAATGTGAATTCACTTGTCAAATAATCGATGCAGAAGGATGGACCCTCTCACTGATAAACCTAATTTCAGGGGTGGACAAAATTATAGAACCACTAAAAACACATTGCCATGGCTAACAGATTGTAGGAAAACCACTGGAAAACGATAGAGAGCGTCCACTCGTCTCGGAATGGACAAATACTGGTCCTGCACGGTTTTCAAGGGAATCTTATAGAATTTTTCCTGCAAAATAATGGCTAGTTCAGGTAAAAATGATGGCGATGGTTGGCAATCACGCAACCTACTCTCCAAAGAGGACCGCAAAGGCTCAATAATGTTGATATCTGTTGACTATGATGGGTAGGTGCGATGTGACAATTCATCCTAGTAGTCACAAAACCAGTCCTGGACGATGCGAGCAGTGTGAACAGGGATCCTGTCTCCTTTGAACACAGCATCACACTTGGGGAACAAAATGGCCGTACAATACGCCAGTGATGCTGCCTTGCAGAGTAATCACGGAGCCCATGGAATACCACGCTATGGCTGCCCATATCACCACCGAACCGCCTCCATGATTCACTATCCACAGCAAGCAGTATGTATCGTAGGCTTGGGACGGCATAGTCTCTGTTAGAAGTTTGAGACTCATCCGAGCAAATGGATTTCTTTCATTGGTGCGGACACCGGGTTTTCTGACGTCGTGCACCACGTTTTCTTGTTACGAGCATGTGTCACTTATGATTGCTTTTGGTGTTCGAGCTCGCCCTGCACGTTTTCCTGCTTGTGAGGCTCTCTTCGTGTTGTTTTGGTGCTGAGACGGCTCACAAGTATGACACTTTGTTGCTGTCGTACTCTTATTTTTCATTATAATCCTCTTCAATGACCATCCGTCACGATCATTCAACACACATTTTCGTCCTCGTTGTGTCTTAGCAGATGATGTTTTTTCGGTTTCCACGTATGCTGTGTAAATACTGGATGCGGTGCCTCCTGAAACACCAAACGGTCCCTTGATAAGGGAAGCACTCGCCATACGAGCTCCAACGACTTGCCAATGAGTGAAATTGACTTAGCTCCAATGTAAGGCCCTCAAAACTGCACAGAACACTGTTCTGACCACGACTGACACTGGCAATGTACTGAGGACATTGCACAGGTGCCGTTCATTGTCAAACATCTCATGCAGACTTGCCTAGCATCTTCATTTATGCTCAGGCATGCACTTCTCACGGTGTTTCCATATTTTTGTCCAACTCTTGTCCGTCTCTCAAGCCTCTTAACCAACGTGATATCAAATGCTAGATATCGAGATAAGTGACTCAAGAACTCTTGAGGGAAACAGTGTTTTACAAAATCTTGCAATTACCATTCAAGGAAGTTTTATAATATGAGAAATGCAAAGAACTGTATATTGTATGTTAACCAGGGACCTAGAAACGACGGAGAGGTCGCGTCCCCGCCGCAGCCGCAGTGGTCCGCAACCCCACGACGACTACCGCAGTTCACTTCATCCTTCCGCCGTCCCACACCGAACCCAGGGTTACTGTGCGGTTCGGCCTCCGGCGGACCCACCCCCCTCCCTCCCCCTTAGGGAACGTCTCACACCAGACGAGTGTAACCCCTATGTTTGGGTGGGAGAGTAGTGGTGGTGTACGCGTACGTGGAGAACTTGTTTGCGCAGCAATCGCCGACATAGTGTAGCTGAGGCGGAATAAAGTGAACCAGCCCGCATTCGCCAAGGCAGATGGAAAACGACCTAACAACCATCCACAGATTGGCCGGCTCACCGGACCTCGACGTAAGTCCGCCGGGCGTATTCGTGCCGGGGACCAGGCGCTCCTACCCACTCCGGAAAGCCGTGCGTTAGACCGCTCGGCTCTCTGGGCGGGCATTCAAAGAGTACTTCATAATGGTTCCAGAATATACGTCAGGATTTCTCGGACTGTGGTCCGAGTTTTCGAAACGAGTCTATGACATATGTGTCTATGTTATTTTAAGCTTTGTTCACCTCATACACATAGATTTTGGTAAACTATAAAATTTTAGCGTAATTTGCTACTAATGTACACGGTCCATAGGTTTGGAAACGGTGTATGAGATATTCGACTTTGTACACTCACAGCACAAATCTCATGAAATGATGGCATAGTCCAAACATAGGCACGTAGGACTACTCCCAGGAGACTTCATGGTGTGTAACATCACCTCTGGCGGTGACAGTCGCTTCATTTTGGCGATGAAGAGATTCCACAAGTTTCTTCAGGCATGCCTTATTCAGTTGAGTTTACAGATTGCTTCTCTTTGTTTTCAAATAACCGCTTTCAGGCCAGCTCCTCATCTTTAGGCGATTTGTTGTAGCTATGGAGTAATTTGTCGATACGGAACTGTAAGTTCACCGTCTGTGAGTTATGACAGTGATGTTATAGTTCCGTATTGACAACTTAACTCCGCAAGTGTAACAAATGATCTGAAGATAGGCAGGTGGCTCGAAACCGGTTATTTGAAAATAAAGAGAAGCGGTCTGCTGACTGAAATTGGACGATTTTGCGTAAGTAAGGATCGTGTACACTCCCTTATGTATGTAATTTTGATATTCAGTTGAATCCCCTTATTGATGGTTAGATCCCACAGAACTACCAAATTGCGGAGAAGTTTTGTGTTTGCTGAAAATTTCCTGGCGGATCGAATATTCCATCATTTCTCGAGCGCGCATCCAAAATATTTTTAATTCTTGTTCCGATATTTCAGTTGACAGCCTTTCAGCCATTCTCAGGGTTAATACGGTTGCAAGTTTCTAAATCATTTTACATACTGTGCAGTAAACGCGCATGTTTCAAAGGTAACACAATTTTATATATGACAATGCGCGACAGCATCGAACAGCTCGGGTGGAGTAGCTCTTGGAAGGAGAGGATATTCGGAGAGCTGGATTGGCCTGCCCAAAACGTTAAGCCTCCAAGAGTAAAACAAAGAGCAATCGCAGGTCAGCGAATCCACAGTGCTTGTGGCCGTTACTTGATATTTGATTTCGTGTTCCCTCCTGCAGTTACCGAAATGGTTTTTCTATCTAAGTCGGCACATAATTTTTTGTTTATTAAATGATTTATATTGGCTATATTTCGTGTAATGTTGTTTTTCTACATGCTGAGTCATCCAGCCCCCTTTGTAATTCTATAATGGCGTTTTCAGCCTTTAAACTGTACTTCTAAGCTGTTATGTAGACAAAAAATTACCATGTGTGCTGCTGTCAAATACAGCATTGCCTTTTACTTCATGTACTAAATAATGTCTCACAATATTCATCTGTCTATATTTTGAATGCTAAGCAGCCTATTTGTATTTGCAGCTGCTCTTGGTGTGATGTTCACCTGTCCGCAATTGCTAAAGCGTGCGCCTCCAGTCTGTTGCTACCTGTGACTTGACGTGTGTGAGCAGCCCATAGTGGCTTGCCTTCCATGTATTCTTTTTTTAAAATGTTGTGACTAAAACTTTATTGCTTGAAATTTATTTTATACGTGACATGTAAGTAGCGTTTTTTTCTTGTGCTATTAGTTAGTACTTACATTTATATAAAATTTTTTCCCATAATTTTTGTACTTATGTTATAGGCCAGTTCGAATGTTTTACTTCTGATGAATGCACTCATAGTAGTGCCGAAACCAGGTCAAAAGACTTAATTTTTGCGATCGAAGGCTGTTACTGCTTTAATTTCACTTTGTAAACGGTTGCTGACCAAGCAGCCATGTTTAAAACCTTAAGATGTATGTTGTTGATTATAAAGTACGGCATACGTCAGAATACCAGACAGCGAAGACTTAAAACAATATTTCCTTTGAGAGTGCCGATGTGAAATGAGGGGTTTCCATGATTTTTCGAGCTGGAAACCCTTGATTGGTTGAGAAGGTTGTTTGCTAATTTGCTACTTGTATTTGCATGGCTCCCTTGGCCACTGGATCCCAGTAGGATGAGGCTGTAGCCAGTAATTTAACGATCCCGTAATCCTTGGAAACGCCTGTGGAAATACGATGCTCAGCCACGGCAGATTTATTAGGTCATAGAACGCGGGTTTATCGCTGGTATTTACCTCAACGTTACTGTACAATGCGTATTGTGCGCCCTACGTGACTTTCAACCCACTCTCATGGAATATCATATATACCCGTCTTTCTTGGAAGCAGATAATCCTTCATCCCAGAAGAGCTGCCGTCTTTCCCTACGGAAGGAAGGCCACATCCACTTTCTGCTTATATATTATGCTTGCAGTTTTTGAAGCGATATTTCTCACATACGGTGTATAGACTTTAGACTTTACATCCTTGCTCTTCTTTTGGTTGGTCCAGTGTATGCACTTTCAGAGCTATCGACCAATTGTGAGCTGGACAATGATAATAACGAGGTTGCATCGAAGTCTACGGCCTTTCTGCTTTAAGCAGGAATCATGTCCAACAGGATTAGTCATATTCTGCGGGAATGTGGTGTGGAACGTGTTTTTCGACCACCGTCTAAGATTAGGCGCCCTTTAGCATCTGTGAAGGATGATCCTGCTTTGCATAAGGCAGGTGTCTGCACACTCTTTGAAGTTGTGGCGTGTCATTGGTCAGACTATCAGAACCGTGGAGGATCGGTGTACTGAACATATGCGTCACACACGCTTACAACAGCCGAACAAATCTGTTATTGTAGAACATTACTCTCTATCTGGTCAAACACCAGAGAGACAGAGTTTATGCTACCTCGCCCTTTGGTTACTAATATTCACTCTCGATAACTTCTCACGTTGGTTGTCTTCGGTCGTATAGCGGTGCTATCGTTTACATTGTGTGTGTGTGTGTGTGTGTGTGTGCTTGTTCTGTTTGCGCGTACGTTCTACATACCGATGATTAAATTTCCTTGAACAGCGCTGCCTCGATTCATTTGTGGCTTGTAAATGTCAGTGTGTGCACCTGTCGAAATATAGCAGTTATCGATGACGTCACTCGGTCGCACACCCGTAAGTTAGTTGAACATTTTATACTTCTGGAGAAACTCAGGTTTGGAATTAGATGTTGTTTAGTTATTATTACTACACTGTGCCTTTCGCGGACATTTGCAGCGTTTACAGTTTGGCCAATACCGTATGTTCTGATTATATGCTGATCGAGCGCAGTCTCTGGGCTACGCCTAAGAAGTAACTCTATGCAAACCGCCGCAACGTACTGCCCGGTGGGTTGCAGCTCCACAGGCGTCATTCTTGAGGAAAGCTACTTACTAGTCGTAATATAGTCTACCCTTGCACTGTGCGAGGTATACGCTGACAAAATGTAAAATACCACGGTTCTAAAAATAAATGGGATTTGTTTACATTTGACAACTACTTTCTGACGTTTTCACAATTGATTGATGTGTAGTTTGTTGGATTAGCTCCGGTAATTTGTTAATTATCGTTATTTAAGAATTTTGTGTGCACCAAAAAATGAATTTGACTAGAGAACATTTCTGGGGTATGATTTTTCACGATTTAAAATCTTCATTAACGCCTAAAGAAAGTGAAGATCGGCTTAGAAGTTAATTTCGCGAAGAAGCCCCACCTAAGGAAACAAGTTATAATCGGTACTACGAATTCAGAAGTTATTGGTTTTTTTCTTAGTGATGAATTTCTTGAAGGACGCTCAAGAATTGGCGTTGTTGATGAAAATAACATCGCTGTTCAAGCAATTTTTGAAGAAAAGCGACGGACATCTTATTAATTTTTTCGTGTGACATTGGGCACTGGTATGAACCACATCCAAACACTTTACATCAACATTTAGATGTGAGAAAACTATGTTCTAGATGGATCCCACATAAAATGAATCCTAAACGATAGCAAAAACTCATTGACTGGTGCAGAAAACTCAAAAAATAGAAATTTGGTTCGAAATATCGCTACTGGTGATGCGTCTGGAATTTATTGTTATTGTCCTGAAAAGGAAAGTTAATCGGGGCAGTGGATTCTCCGAACAGAACGTAAGCCTACATCAGGCAAAGGAATAAGCAGTGCCTACAAGAAAATTATTAGTTTTTTTTCTAAAGCGGGCCTCATGGTCATTACAGCATCAGAAAATAGGTACAGAAAAGTCTGTTGGCCGCAAATTTTGGAAAAAGTCCGTGAAAAACGTCCGAAAGGATAAATAATCTTACATCATAACAACGCATCGACGCACCAGAAAAGCAAGCAACTGAGTAATCAGGTGCCCTAAGGATCAGTCACATGGATCCTCGACCTTACAACCCTGACATAACACCATGTGATTTCTTTTCGTTAATCGTAAAATAGGGGGAATCACGTTTTCGTCATCAGAGATAATAAGAAAAACTGTGCCTCAGGAAGAGTGGCATTATTGATTTATGGACTGTGTAACTTTATTCATCTCTAGTCATGAGTTATTAGGATATTCGTACTGCATATAATAAGAAATGCATTCCTCAGAACTACTCAGTTTAGCCGTTAATAATTGGTACATAGGTTTAAACAAATTGAAGAAATATTCACAAAAACTCTCTTGCAACGTATAACAGAATGAACGGCCTGACACTGCAAGCGGAGGAATTACAGTTTTGCATGATCAAGTGATAACACAACTCTATCTTCTTGCTCGAAGTCCATCCGCACGTCCTGTACCTGTTAAATCCTTCCTGCCCTTATCTGATCAGTTGTCGTTCTTACCCTGCCCTCCAGGTGGTGTGGCACAATTAATCTATACATGAACACAACGCAGGAAGAATTTCGTATACCAAAAGATAGACCACACTCTACTATGATGAAAACACACTGTATTGTTGAAGCCCTATGTCCTAGAGTTAGTTTGGTGTGCAGTAGCAAGAAGAAATACGCAAAAATTCAATCGCTACACAATAGCAATCACGGAGCCTGCGCGGAAGATGCTAATTCTGGTTGACAAGAAACACCTTGAAATTTAAGTCGCTACTGTAGCGACTCCAGAATAAGATCACAACACTGCTGTTGCTGCCACGCGACACATGGGAAACAGAGCGCCAGGATAGTTCTAAATCTGCTTGGGAATGAGGCACAAGATATTCCAAAGATAATGAAATTATTGACCTACACAGTCATAACCAGAAGGTCATCAGCAACGACTTAATATAACACTAAGAAAGTTCACATCCAGATGATAAGTATCGACCTACTTACCATCACCTAAGTAAGAGATGACGTAACAATATGTCCTAAGCTTTGTCCATCTGCGCTTCCAGTGTCTAAGTCTGTAGTTACTGTCGGAATCAACATCAAGTGGAGTCTCTTTGTACATCACTGTTCATATTCTGACTTTGACAGCATAATGTGAACATAAAAACTACGTATCCAGAGACATATTAAGTCTCAACTTTATCTATGGTAACGAATGTATGCCAAAGCAATGAATTAATTGAGCAGGAGACCCGGATTCGTATCCCAGCCTTGGTATAAATTTTAATTAATTTCTTCGACCTATATTCATTGTAAATTGAAAAATTACGAAGCTTATTACGCCACTGGGGTGGAACTTTCATTAGCTACAGGTTCAGCCTCAGCCAACGTCCGACGTGTTTTTCCTCAGGTAGGGGAGTGTCATGGGACCGTTGCTGTTCACAATATACATAAATAACCTTGTGGATGACATCGGAAGTTCACTGAGGCTTTTTGCAGACGATGCTGTGGTGTATCGAGAGGTTGTAACAATGGAAAATTGTACTGAAATGCAGGAGGATCTGCAGCGAATTGACGCATGGCGCAGGGAATGGCAATTGAATCTCAATGTAGACAAGTGTAATGTGCCGCGAATACATAGAAAGATAGATCCCTTATCATTTAGCTACAAAATAGCAGGTCAGCAACTGGAAGCAGTTAATTCCATAAATTATCTGGGAGTACGCATTAGGAGTGATTTAAAATGGAATGATCATGTAAAGTTGATCGTCGGTAAAGCAGATGCCAGACTGAGATTCATTGGAAGAATCCTAAGGAAATGCAATCCGAAAACAAAGGAAGTAGGTTACAGTACGCTTGTTCGCCCACTGCTTGAATACTGCTCAGCGGTGTGGGATCCGTACCAGATAGGGTTGATAGAAGAGATAGAGAAGATCCAACGGAGAGCAGCGCGCTTCGTTACAGGATCATTTAGTAATCGCGAAAGCGTTACGGAGATGATAGATAAACTCCAGTGGAAGACTGCAGGAGAGACGCTCAGTAGCTCGGTAGGGGCTTTTGTTAAAGTTTCGAGAACATACCTTCACCGAAGAGTCCAGCAGTATATTGCTCCCTCCTACGTATATCTCGCGAAGAGACCATGAGGATAAAATCAGAGGGATTAGAGCCCACACAGAAGCATACAGACAATCCTTCTTTCCACGAACAATACGAGACTGGAATAGAAGGGAGAACCGATAGAGGTACTCAGGGTACCCTCCGCCACACACCGTCAGGTGGCTTGCGGAGTATGGATGTAGATGTAGATGTAGATGTAGTTACCTGCTACCCCTACTTGTGACACAATATGAGACGCTTCACTTTTGCTAATATCTACAGTTTTGATTTTACTTTGTGCTGTACTGGTGCATCCAGTGATAAACGTTTCGTTGCGCTGCTTGAAATAATTTTACGATGGTGCTAACTTCCTAAAAATGTGTTTTGCTGGATGGACTACATTTTCTCCTCCCTGGCTTCAGGGTTTGAGACGAGTACAGCCACAGTCGGGTGATGCTGAGGGAATTAGATTAGGAAATGAGACACTTAAAGTAGTAAAGGAGTTTTGCTATTTGGGGAGCAAAATAACTGACGATGGTCGAAGTAGAGAGGATATAAAATGTAGAATGGCAATGGCAAGGAAATTTTTCTGAAGAAGAGAAATTTGTTAACAACGAGTATAGATTTAAGTGTCAAGAAGTCGTTTCTGAAAGTATTTGTATAGAGTGTAGCCATGTATGGAAGTGAAACGTGGACGATAAATAGTTTGGACAAGAAGAGAATAGAAGCTTTCGAAATGTGGTGCTACAGAAGAATGCTGAAGATTAGATGGGTAGACCACATAACTAATGAGGAAATATTGAATAGGATTGGGGAGAAGAGAAGTTTGTGTCACAACTTGACCAGAAGAAGGGATCGGTTGGTAGGACATGTTCTGAGGCATCAATGGATCACCAATTTAGTATTGGAGGGCAGCGTGGAGGGTAAAAATCGTAGAGGGAGACCAAGAGATGAATACACTAAGCAGATTCAGAAGGATGTAGGTTGCAGTAGGTACTGGGAGATGAAGAGGCTTGCTCAGGATAGAGTAGCATGGAGAGCTGCATCAAACCAGTCTCAGGACTGAAGACCACAACAACAACAACACAGCCACTTGTTGCTAAGGAGTGTCAGTATCCAGCACAATGACTCTTACTTTTCGTTCTTTCCCTTCGTATCCTTGCGCCAAGACTCTACAACCCTTCAGACGCCTTCAGTTGGAAAGACCACATAGATAATATTGGGGGAGGAAGGCGAGCCAAAGGTTGCGTTTCATTGGCAGGACACTTAGAAGATGCAAAAAGTCCACTAAAGAGACAGCTTACACTACACTCGTTCGTCCTCTGTCAGAATATCAGAATATCCTTACCAGGTGGGATTGACGGAGGACATCGAAAGAGTGCAAAAAAAGGGCAGCTCGTTTTGTATTATCACGTAATAGGGGAGAGAGTGTGGCAGATATGATACCCGAGTTGGGATGGAAGTAATTAAAGCAAAGACGTTTTTCGTCGCGGCGAGATCTATTTACGAAATTTCAGTCACCAACTTTCTCTTCCGAATGCGAAAATATTTTGTTGAGCCCAACCTACATAGGTAGGAATGATCATCAAAATAAAATAAGAGAAATCAGAGCTCGAACAGGAAGGTTTAGTTGTTCGTTTTTCCCGCGCGCTGTTCGGGAGTGGAATGGTAGAGAGATATTATGATTGGGTTCGATGAACCCTCTGCCAAGCACTTAAATGTGAATTGCAGAGTGGTCATGTAAATGTAGATGTAGAAGTCACAATAAATTGCTTGGATTTAATTAATAACTAATTGATGAGGCCATATGATCTAAACAATCATGGACAATGCTATTGGATTAATACTGCTTTTAAAATAAAAATCTGTATTTTTGTTATGTGACTTTTTAAGTATACCATATAGCTAACAAACATTCTACGTTTACCAATAAAATCGTTTCAGATAAAAGCAGAAAAACTAAAACCTACGAAATTTCAGTTTAAAAGTGACCAGTCATGGGATTTGCGACCAAAACATGTATTGCACGATGGAATAGTAACACATCCTGAGAAATGTGCCCTTTGTTCTAGCATTAAAACGTTAGTAACAAATGAAACTGAGTTAGTAGTTATACTGATACTGCATGCATGACATTACAACTAGAAAATCAGAGAAGTTATAGTTTATACAGAACATTACTTAAAATCACTCTTCCTATGCACCATTCGTAAATGGGACAGAAAAGGGTGAAATACCAGTGATACCAGAAGCTCACTCTTCCACACAGTGTAAAATGCCATGCTGAGTATAGCTGTAGATGAATACTATGTTGATAATGATGTAATGTGTTTTATTTATTCTTACTGAATTCATATAAAACTATATAAACAAAGAATTGTGGACATTACATGAATATTTTTATAGATTTACAGTGCAAAAAATGATAAAATATCACATTAAGAAGGTGATTTCTGTAAAGAAATAATTACGTTTCAACAAGTGATTATGTCAGAAAATGTTCTTTAGATAAGTGTTTTTTTTTCAATTATATTGTGTGAAAAAAATTATTTGTGGTATTTCAAACACATCTTCTAATAAAAATACGTGTTTGAAATAAGAAAATTTGCATGTTTTTAAAATGAGGAAAATGTAGAAGTTGTAATAGCATTGTTCTGTAGACAGGCCTGTTAACAAATCCAGAAAGTTACACTGTGAAAGAGTCTCTTTATAAACGATCGGTAATATAAAAAGTCTACAAGCATGCATAGATTGCACACTTCAACTGAAGACAAAAATTAACAGAAAATATGATTATCATACTGTGAAAGTTTTATGTGCAGGATTTTACAATCACTGGAAGAGAAACTGCTGCTGCAGTTCAGTTAACATGTGTGAATTACTATTGTACAATTAACCACAGCAAATCAGAGAATGATATGTTACTGAAAATAGATGTCATACCCCCAAATATGCTAGCACATGAAAGAGTACCTACCTCATATGGTTTTCCATGTAGGGCTCTATACTGGTAAATTAGACAAAATATCGCAGAAGTTGTAATATGGTATATATTGTAAAACATTTTCAAGGCTTAAATCTGCAGTAGAAAACGAAATTTGTTTCTTACTACCACAGTGAATGAAATGCTTGGATGGCTACTTTATTTGACAGTAGGACAGCTTCAAAACCTGCAAGATATGGATTTCATCAGAGCAGTCGCCAAATCGATGATGTTAAATGAATTTTAATTCTATGCAATATGTCTCATTTGAAGATTTGATAACTGTGAAATTGTTCTGTAGGTCTGCTTTATTTGATAATATTCAGCATGCAGAATTTGTTAACTATTTTTCTTGTATTTTGCTGTTTTGATTACCAGAGAAGAAGACAGGATTTTTTGGGAAGTTATTTGGTAGGAAGTGTTATATGAGCTTATATACCTGAAGATTATTATTTGGAATTTTGGATACACAGACCATTTTATTGCTTAGCTTCTCTGTTCTTCTTATTCTACTTATTGTTATTATTATTATTATATAGTTGATGAGTTTTATTTTATATGAGCAGTCTGCCCATGTATAGGGGATTTCCAGGTACTTTTCAGAGGTAGGTGTTTAAGATGAAATCAGTATTATGAAATCTTACCAGTGTCTAGTGGGAATTGCTCTTCGCTTTGAATCAGGTGTCTTCAGACTTAAGAATGACTTTGACATTTCACACAAACGGTCAAGTTGAGATTAACTTCCACAATTTGAGGAATACATATGTCAGGAAGAAGACTGATCTAACAATTTGAGTTTGGTACAGAGCTTTATCTAGTCAAGGGGAGATACTACAAAAGATGCAAAAGTGTTTGTTGTTTAACATTGTGTGATAGAAATTTAAGAAGTCAAAAGCTGTAGTAAAAGTATAATTTTGAATAATAAATACCATTATGAAAATACTATACTAATTATAAGAGAAATAACGCTGGCTGTTATGGAAAGGTTGAAATGTTTCCAAAATACTAATGTAGTCGATGACTCACTCAGTTTCCTAAAACTGAGAGTAGGAGAAAATTTTAGCTTATTTATTATATTCTCAGATGAAGAAGAGTGTTGCCAATTTTCTATATCCTATTGTAGGCTTAAAATATGACAAACATGATGAAAGTGGTTTAATAAAGTTTGATGATGCTAAGTGAAAGCTAAAATAAGAGAAAGCTGAACTTAACAAAAAATTAATCTACCAATGTACAAATACTAGTAATGAAGAAAGCGTTACAGTAAAAAAGGAACAGTGCATAACAATATTCACTTATTAATTCTTTACTGGTGTAAAACCTAAGGTTAACTGTTTGCATTCTGTAGCAAATCGAATTACACATGCAAAGATTCCTTTGTTAGGCATAAAGCTGTATAATTGTGTTTATTTTTAGATTAAAAGGGATGAGGTAAGTTTTGAGATAGTAAGAACCTTAGTACACAGAAAATGGATCACAGAGATTAAGTATGGAATGGGAATATGCTACTCAAGGAAAATTTATCCATTACACATTTTGTATACATGTCAAAGTACTTAATACACACAGATTTTGTATGGAATGGGAATATGCTACTCAATGAAAATTTATCCATTACACATTTTGTATACATGTCAAAGTACTTAATACACAAAAATGAAGTTGTCGAAACTCCAGTTACCCTTAGTGACATACTAAACCACATAGCAAATGAATCACATTGTAATGATGTCAAAACCACAATATGGTTAACTATACAAGCACAGTTAAATTCAACACATAGTGTACAACATTAAAGCCTATTTGAGTTCTATGTTTCCTGTAAAAAGTATTCCATATTGACAGAAGAAATTTGAGAGATCTGCTCAGGTGATACAGGGTTTGCTTATTTATAAATCTTGAAGATTTCAAGCATAAGAAGGAATTATAAAATTTGCATCACCATCAAAATAGATGTACTAAATCAGATACGAAAAGCAACCGTTACCATAAATATGATTTCAGTACTTAATTTCTAACACACATGGATCACAATAATTGAATCTTGGTTAGAAACAATGTATTGCATTAGAAGTTCAGTCATGGTCTGAAAACATTTTTTGAGTAAAGTTATTAGAAGAACAATTAAAAATCTATCTAAAAGTTGATGTATCTTTAGTATACTACCAAACTAGTTCGAATATGTTAAGACAAGTCATTAGAAGGATAGATTTATGTCATTAATATAAAAAATTATCTATGTTAAGAAGGAAGTAGAATTAAATAGAAGCAGATCAACAGGCCACAAAATCCAATAAAGCCACTATTGGTAAGAATCAGTGATAGACGATTTTAACAACTTTAATTGATATTCCAGTCCATGTTTGTAGGAAAGATGCTTATTGCAAAGTGCAACATCGATGTGTGTGTTCATAAACATGCATGCCTCCTTGGTGTTGACAGAATAGTGTCACCTTAATTTGTTCACGAAATTTGATGAAAAGTATAACTGTTTAAAAGGCAATAGGAAACATATGTGTAATTACTGACTTGTTACATTGCTGTGAAAGTTATGTAATGTTGAATAGTGTCCTGAATTCATAATTATGAAGTATTTAGCAAATCAGTGTATTAGATGGTACCAAGCATAAGGTATTTCACTCAGAGATTAAGATGACAAAATAAGATAACCTAACAAGTATAATTATATAAAATAGCGAATTTTCGATAGATTCTTAAGCTGTCCAGTTCCAACATTTAAATAAGAATTTCCTGCAATGCAGAAAATCTATAGGAAGGTTTGGAAATTTATGAAACACTTGAATACAATAGTGCAAGTGGAAAAGACTCAATTACAGCAGTGTTACTGAAATAGTCAGAACTAAACATTATAAAAGATCCTCAGGTTATGTGGGTTATAAAAGATCCACATATTATGTGAGCATTCAGGAAACAGAAAGAATTTCGTAGGAGCATTAATCGACTCACTATATGAAAAGTGAGGTAAGCAAAATACCAGCTATCACAGATGAGTTTCATTTGCACCACTGGCATGGCAAATGCCATCAAAAATTTTCCAGGGAAAAGTTGATGAAAGTGTAGACAAAACTAAGGGATTACCAGCATAGTTTTCGAAATAGAAAATGCTGCACAAAACATATTTTTAGATTAAAGTCAAGCATTTGCCATGGAACACTGCCCAAGAAATCTATAACAGTATGACTGAATGATTTCAAGAAAATCTTTGACTCCATAGACAGAGAAATAATATGAAACATTATTAGAGAATTTGGTCTTAAAGCAAAATTAGTATTCATGAGACATCTATAATAGTAAGATATAATGATTTCAAGAAAGCTTTTGTCTCCATAGACAGAGAACAAAAAGAAAAACAGTTTGACAATTTCCTGTTAAAGCAACATTATGGAGAAAATTCATTAAAGTCTACAAATTATGATACTTAAACTAAAATTCGTTTGAGAATAGTCTAAGACTTCTGAAATAAAGACTGATGTAAGATGAGTGTACCACTTATCATCTTTGACTGCATTTCAGAAAGAAATGTAAAAATCTAGAATTTGGAGATAAAAAATCACAAAACAGTGTCTTTTGTTCTAGGAAAGAAGTCAAAATAAACTCTCTAACTTTTGCACATGATTTTATGATACTTTCAGTTGTGATGCATCCTCCAATTTTGGCAACATGTGGCCCTGCACACCACAAGAACTTTTCAATGAAGAGACTGATTCTGAATCGTTTTTCTATTTGTTTTGGTCTTCTGATGTCTTGCGAAAATTGGCAGTCAACCATAAAAATACTATTATATTTTTAATTTTAACTATGAATAAAAATATTTGTGTCATTTTTGACATAGTGCCACTGAGTTTCAATACATGTATTCCACCACTTTGGAAATGCATAGATACTGTGATAAAAGAATTATTTTGGTCATGTCACACACTATGGTTTTCATCTCTTCTTCACTTCTGAAATGCCTGCTTCGTTAAGTGCACCAAACAGGTGAATGTCACTAACAAAGAGGTATGGCTAATAAGGAGGATGTACCAGACATTCAGATTTAATTTCCTGAATAATGTCAATTATTTTACAGGCTGTATGCGGTCAGGCATTGTCATGCTGTAGCAGTACTCGCAAAGTCAGACGTCCTCATCATTTACTCCTGATTGCAGTTCAAAGTTGATTTTTCAGCATGTCTGAATAAGGAATGCTGGTTACAAGCACTCTCCTATCCATGTAATGCTCTAGAATTACTCCATTTGCATCCCAGAAGAGAATAACATGACTTTTCCAGCAGAAGGTTGAGTGCAGAATACTTTTGGCTTTGGTGAAAAGCTGTGATGCATGATCTTTTCGTTTCTGTTTGATGACAGTGAACCTCAAATCTCATCGCCTGTAACCATTTTTCCCAGAAGTGCATCACCTTTAACATGGAAACAATGCAAAATTTCTTCATAGTCATCAACATAACCTCACGAAACACTACTGCCACCGTCCAATAACATCACACAAAGTTTCGTAATTTCAGGTAACTTTCAAGGTTTTCATTTGAATCACCCTCATAGAATCTTCACAGGATGCCATACTTTACGTCACTAATGCCATTTCTAAATATTTCACTGTTGACATTTTTTGTGATCTTGGTACACACTGCAATTATGTGAACTAGATGAGGTCAAATGATGCTTGTCTTGTGATCTTATCTGTACAACAGAAGACAGAAGATCATAGTAATAGATCTCACCAATGGTAAAAAGCTAAAGTCAGAGTAGAATGTGTATAAGATATGATAACTCACAGTTAAAAACTTAGTTGCCTCTGTTATGGATCTGCATGTACAGTTTTAGTAGTTTTTCCACAATTGTAATATTTGTTTTTGTTTGTTTTACAGCCAAGAAAATAGATGAACAGGCTTTAATTTAATTCACAGTAAAAAGCAAGTTTTCAGGTTATGGAAAGTAATATAATGTCATTCCAAATAAATAACAATTTTTTACAGTTTCTAGAAAAGGTATGGATATTAAAAACCTTGAAAGAAACTCGACTTCAAAATTGTGTTACATCCAGATTGATAACAAAGTAAAATGAAACTGTCACATAACTCAGTACCTTAGAAAATCAGTGTGCCTTCTTTTGCACTTGGAAGCATTTCTCAGAACTTTGACTTGTAAACAAAAAAGGACCTTATTTTCCACACTTTCTTGGCAGTCTTCAAGAGGAATTGTATGGAATAACACATGAAAAACAATGAAATACTGACTCTTTTCTATGACATTAAACAAATTGGACTTTGTAGGGTAAAAGTGAATGGTGAACAGCCTTTACTAAGTTGTAATGTGTCTACATACTCAATTGTTTTTCGATTCTATTGTTAAGTAAATATTTAGGCTGATATAAATGTAATTTCGTAATGAACTGTAATATACTCATACATACATATCGAAAGACAATTTTTTACTGTTTGAAGTCTGATTATTAACTTAAGGGATTCATGTATTTAATTCATTATTATTATAAGGCTTGATGTTTGTTTTTTGTATTATTCACCATGTAACTCAAGGTTATCTTTCTGTGAAACTATATGTTTGGATTGGCTGTATGAGTGCAACTAAAGGCCAAAAAAAGTAAACGCGCACACAAATATGCACACACATACGCACACAAATTGAACTTCTCTTGTGCTGTAGACCACAGACTTGAGTCCTCTGTCCTTAACAGACAGCCTGGGTAATATGGGAAGAAACAGCAGTTACAGATATTGAAAGCTGTCATACTATTTCGATTAGGAAAATCATGTTATAATCTGTAAGCCAAGAAATTTCTTGTGAAATAAAGCTTTTTTCCGTTTTTGGGAAACAGTATTTCATAAACTTTCGTGTAGTTACAGACCTGTCAAATGTATATTGCAAGAAAAAAACCGTTAACACTGAAGCAAATGTCCACCCCGATAGCTGAGTGGTCAGCGTGATGGATTGCCGTCCTACAGGCCCTGGTTCGATACATTAATGGGTCGGAGATTTTCTCCGCTCAGGGACTGGGTGTTGTGTTGTC
Organism: Schistocerca americana; assembly: GCF_021461395.2. Lineage (NCBI taxonomy): Eukaryota > Metazoa > Arthropoda > Insecta > Orthoptera > Acrididae > Schistocerca > Schistocerca americana. The sequence continues at coordinate 1,160,205,074 of NC_060119.1, read as the reverse complement.
TTCATCATCATTTCATCCTCATCCGGCGCGCAGGTCGCCCAATGTGGCGTCGAATAGAATAAGACCTGCACCAAGGCGGCCGGACCTGCTCCGCAAGGGGCCTCTCGGCCAATGACGCCAAACGCTCATTTCATTTCCATGAAGCAAATGACCTCAACTGATGTTATATGAGCAAAGATAGGAGAGACATTGGTTAGTTATTAATACAGCATAAGCGACAATTTCAGTTGAAATGTCCTTCTAAAGCACTAAATAATTTTTAATCCTGTGAGCATAGAATGTTTTGAAACTATTTTAGTAGAATCATCAACAAAAGTATAACTTACGTTACTCCAGTATAGAAGCTGTGAAGAATAAGATAAGTGCACACTTTGTGAAATAATTTTATTTTCTTTTTCTGTCACTGAAGTGCCCTGTTTTATCACTAAGTTACTATCAAGTTTTGGTAACATCTACCAAAGTTGCGCTGGGGTAGACAATGAAAATACATAATGCATCAGTATAGTATTCTAAACTATGATGCGACATTATTCTTGACTTTGTAACAAGGTATAAGACAATCTCTGTCATAATTAAATGCTTACATGTACTGGGATATGATTAAAAAAAGACATGCTGAAGGGTAAGGTGTGGTGAAAGTTAGTTTTAAATGGTTTATAGTGAAAAAACTAGCGTGATATGTGTTGACCAATAAATGGAATTCTTTCTCAAATACTGAGTATAATTAGGTGGAAAATTTTGTCTTTCTTTCTCTCAAACTATATTTATGAAGGCCAGAAGGAGTATAGGCTCGTCAATTATTCTGACAGGTAAATGTGATAACTTGATGAAAAGCCATTCCCACCCTAACAACAATAACAGAAACGAAAACTGAATTAACAGAACTAAAATTAGGGATAGTACACATAAAAAACACATCAAATTCATCTGTTTCTTTACATATACTTTATTAAACAGTACAAAAAGCTATAGCTGGAAAATAAATAAAAATCAAATATTTAATTTTACAATAATACAAGCGTAAATTATTTTGTCCTATGGAAAACTTAAGCAGATCACATACTTAAACACTCTAGTCTGACAGTAAAGAAAAAAAAAGAGTTCTTCCTTATCGAGGTCATGATTTGATGGATTATAATATCTCACACTGGCATATTGTGTACTTGCATTTCAATACTTCAATTCTACAGTTAAGAACTTGGATAACTTGGCCATATAACCAGCAGGAGAGTCACTCAGGAAAGGTCATTATTCTGTCATTGTAAGACACAGTTCTGTCCGTGATAAGGAATTTACACTCGCTTTTCTTTAAGATGATTACTGGAACGTCACGCATCTATTTACAGCTGTCGCATTTGAAGATCAAGCGGAGACTTCAGATCATAAATACAGCATTCCAGGTTGCCACAGGCCCCATGGCTGAAACAGAGAGAGAGAGAAAATCTATCAGACAGTAACTCAGACACAAACAGGAATTGAAATGATCATGTAAGTTTTCCTCTGGGTAAGGCGAAACGTATTTCACGTTTGGTTATCAAGAAACTCGATTACTTTAGCACATGCTAATAAGAGAACGGTGAAAACTTGCACATTTCGCGAAACACTCGTGAAAATTGTAGTGGTGCCTTCAATGACTGTATTGAGGTAGCGGCGATATTAACGGACGCTTCATGGCTGTAAGTGTCTTTAATGTCATATAACAGCCAAAATCATTTCCTTTACAGGTGTTTTAGCGTCGTATCTGTGTTCCACTCTCGAACGGCACGCGGGAAAAACGAGCACTTAATTTTTTTTGTGCGAGCCCTGTTTTCTCTTATTTTATCGTGATGATCATTTCTCCCTATGTGGGTGGGTGTCAACAGAATGTTTTCGCAATCGGAGGAGAAAACTGGTGGTTGGAATTTCATGAGAAGATCTTTGTTTTAATGATTGCCACTCCAATTCACGTACCATGTCTGTGACACTATCTCCCGTATTTCACGATGATACAAAACGAGCTGCCCTTCTTTGTACTTTTACGATGTCATCCGTCAGTCCCACCTGATGCGGATCCCACACCGCACGGCAATACTCCAGAATAGGGCGGACAAGCGTGGTGTAAGCAGTCTCTATAGGAGACCTGTTGCACCTTCTAAGTGTTCTGTCAATGAATCGCAGTCTTTGGTTTGCTCTACACACAATATTATCTATGTGATCGTTCCAATTTAGGTTATTTCTAATTATAGTCCCTAAGTATTTAGTTGGATTTACAGCCTTCAGATTTGTGTGACTTATCGCGTAGTCGAAATTTAGCTGATTTCTTTTAGTGCTCATGTGAATAACTTCACACTTTTCCTTATTCATGGGCAACTGCCACTTTTCGCACCTTACAGATATCTTATCTAAATCATTTTGCAAGTCGTTTTGATCATCTGATGACTTTACAAGACGGTAAGTGACAGCATCATCTGCAAACAATCTAAGACGGCTATTCAGATTGACTCCTATGTCGTTAATATAGACCAGGTACAATAGAGGGCCTGCAACACTTCCTTGGGGAACGCCGGATATTACTTCTGTTTTACTCGATGACTTTCCGTCTATTACTACGAACTGTTACCTTTCTTACGCAGTTTGGTTAGAAGACGCTTGTGAGGAACGGTGTCGAAAGCCTTATGGAAATCTAAACATACTGATTCAATTTGACACCCCCTGTCGATGGCACTTATCACTTCATGAGTATAAAGAGCTAGTTGTGTTTCACAAGAGCGATATTTTCTGAATCTGTGCTGACTATGTGTCGATAAATCGTTTTCTTCAAGGTACTTCATAATGTTCCAAAATCCTAATGCAAATCTACGTTAGTGATATAGGCTTGTAATTCAGGGGATTACTGCTACTTCCCTTTTTGGGTATTGGTGTGACTTGAGCAATTTTCCAGTCTTTAGGTACGAATCTTTCTGTGAGCGAGTGGTTGTATATAATTGCTAAATGTGGAGCTATTTTATCAGCATGGCCTACTCTGAGAGGAACCTGACTGGTATACAATCTGGACCGGAGGTCTTGCCTTTATTAAGTGATTTAAGCTGCTTCGTTACTCCGAGGATATCTACTTGTATGTTTCTCATCTTGGCAGTTGTTCTTGATTGGAATTCAGGAATATTTACTTCGTCTTCTTTGGTGCATAATGAATTTTTCAATATGGTGAGTACCCTAATGTGAAGCCGAGGGAATTATACACCCCAGTAAAAAAATTAGTGCACCCTTTTAGAGGTACCCAATTCACTCAAGATTTATTGTTGAAACAGTGCATTTGGAGTACATGGAATGATTACATATACAGAAGAGTAGCACAAGCGGTTCAGAGGTACCAGGTATCGACCCATTCTGAGACACCCGTAACAGTACGTGGTGTAGCCTCCACATGTGGCAATGCAGACGCTGACTCTGGCATCCAGTCCATCGTACAGATGCTCAATACTGTCCTGGGATTCGTTATTCCACGCCTGCTCGACGTGTTCGCGTAGCTGTTGGTTGATGGGTGACACGAGTCATTTCTCGTCCCGTCATATCGCACACGTATTCCACTGGAGGCAAGTCCGGAGCTCGTGCTGGCCAGGGAAGTTGCTGCAGGTCTTGCAGAGCACATTGAGTTTCATAGACAGTGTGTGGGCGAGCGTTATTCTGTTGGAACATCACATCACCTACCTGTTCCAAGAATGGCAAAATAACAGATCGAAAAGCATTCTGCGCAAACTGAATGATGATTAGCGTCCCCTGCAGAAACATCGAAAGTGAACGCACCCCAGATTATAAGACCTGGGGTGGGGCAGTGTGTCTTGGACGAATGCACTTTACGAGGCAGCGCTAACCAGGTCTACATCGTAAACGCAGACAACCATCACTTCCGTGCAGACAGAATCTCAGGATCTGGTTCGCCATTCCATGTTCCTTGTCATACTCTGGCGGTACCAGTCGTGCCGTGATCGTTGATACCGTGTCGTGAATGGAAGACGGGATAGAGGTGTGTGTACCTGTAGTCCCACTACTAATAACCGGTTCGAAACAGTTCGTGTTGACACGTCTGAGCGCACAAGTCCTCTTATCTTTGCCGTGGTAGCTGTTCTATTTGTCACTGCTACGACGATCCTGGCGATCGTCTGTGCTGTGTGGACGGCCAGAAGCTCGTTTACGGGTGTGAGAATGTTGACTTGACCACTGATACCAGCATCGTTGCAGAAATGACGCAGCACGTCCAACGTGTGTGGCAGTTCTCCGACAGTACAATCCCGCCACCCGGAAGGCCACAAATTGACCCCTTGGTTGTAGGAAGCACGAGTGCGTCTCCGTGGCAGGTTGCCTGCTTGCTTCACACGTTTGCACCACACTGGAGCCTCTGGCTGTCAGCATTCCCTATTTAAGAGTAGACACCGATGTTGTTGTGGTAGCTATGCCACTCGCTATCTGTTGGCGGACGACGTTGGAACCGTTATCGGTACATCTATTGTCCCCCAGGTGACATATGCAGTCATCGTTTCAAAATCGACGTCATATTTCACGGTTAACTAATTTTTCGGACAGTGTACTTCCAAAGATAAGCAAAGGGTACCCTTGCCCTATGAACTAGAGGTGGCTAATACATTGTTTAATGTTTCTTTTCGAACAGTGTGTGAAAGATAAAATTATGATGCTAAACAAAGGAATACCGATGAAGAATATGTTTCCAATTGGAGTCTTGGAACATTGAGAAGACCTGCTGTTACTTTATTTAAGAAATATAATCCGCTCTATTCCGACTAAGAATGAGTATTGAGTAGGCAAGAGTGACTGCTGGAAATACTTGAGTCGTACATCTGGATCTCCGGAACGCTGCGAAGACAACTAATACCGGAATTTCACGTTACTGGGGGTATGCTGGATATTAGGACATATATGTGATAAAAACTGTGGATGATTTGGGGGCTATACAGGATGCAAAATTTGTCACACAGGGTTACTACCTCTGGCTTTAGCAATGGCTTTCTTCCGTGTAGGCATCGAACATCCAAGTCGAACTGAGCTTGAATGACTGCTGTGGGTATTTCATTACATGCTGCCCCAGTCCTACGCCAGAGCTCTCCAACTACAGTGTCTGGTTAGTGGCGGTTTGCTACTTTCTCAGCAACCCATAACCAGATGTTTTCAGTGGGTGAGAGATTTCCTCCGGAACTAACGGATTCACGTTCGTGGGACTCCGACCAACGCGAATGTAAATACTGTGGGACAATGAGCCGTAGTGTCAGTGGGTTATTATACTGCCAGTGTTCGAGGCATAGCGCGATCTTCTCCTAAACATTCAACAGTAAAAAAAAAGCGATTTCTGATCGAGAAACTCACTGCGTAATCTTCAGTCGCATTCAGAATGTAGGTAGCGTTAAGAATGCGCTGAAATACAAGTAATTTGGATATCAATACATGTATTTTACTTCATGCCAGATTGACTTTTGCTGCATGCTACCTTCGTATGCCGTTATTTTAATCGTCTGCAACATATTTGCCATCGAGATGAGCTAACATCTTGTTGGAAGACCTAGTGATCCGTAAAGTGATGAATGCCTCCAGGACGTGATAGACTCACGTTGGCACCAAAGTTTAAGGCTGTCTGTTGTGATTGCCTACAGCAGCAATTGCATCATTGTGCGTGTGGCGCGTTTACGACTTGCCTTCTACTCATTACCCTGTTTGGGTAACGTTTGAACAAAGGATGTTGCCGAATTATAGGAAACCAGTTACCCCATCCACCACGATTCTTCAAAGAATCGAGCTATTATGTATACAACATTCTTTTGAAGCATCTCGATATTTATGATGTCGTATTGTCTAACTATGTGTCATACAGTGATATAATTTTGAAAGCACACGCAGTGGTATATATGTGTAGTGTCTGCAAAATGTGCTGCATGTATAGTAATAAAGAAGTAATAAATTAAAACGTCATGTCTGATGCTAGAGTTTTACGGCATAAACAGCGAAAATGTAGTAAGCGATAAACTTTTTTGGTTTCATTATTTTGTGGGAAGTGTCAGCGAGAGAAGGTATGAAAAGGTTTGAAATTACTTGTAAAGATTGCTGGAAGTCCCTAAGTGCCGTCATTGTCAAATACTTGACGAATATAGTAGCAGCCAGCGACAATTGTTTTTGTTTGGTTTTTGATGTTCAGATGTTTAGCCCCGACTACATATTATTCACCAGATCTGATCTGATGTTGCTATTAAAGCAGAACGTGACAGCAGGAGCAATAACAAAGGAAGACAAGAGTAATTATATATCGTAAATACATCTACATCTACATCTATACTCCGCGAGCCACCTTACGGTGTGTGGCGGAGGGTACTTATTGTACCACTATCTGATCCCCCCTTCCCTGTTCCATTCACGAATTGTGCGTGGAAAGAACGACTGCTTGTAAGTCTCCGTATTTGCTCTAATTTCTCGGATCTTTTCGTTGTGATCATTACGCGAGATATATGTGGGCGGTAGTAATATGTTGCCCATCTCTTTCCGGAATGTGCTCTCTCGTAATTTCGATAATAAACCTCTCCGTATTGCGTAACGCCTTTCTTGAAGTGTCCGCCACTGGAGCTTGTTCAGCATCTCCGTAACGCTCTCGCGCTGACTAAATGTCCCCATGACGAATCGCGCTGCTTTTCGCTGGATCATGTCTATCTCTTCTATTAATCCAACCTGGTAAGGGTCCCATACTGATGAGCAATACTCAAGAATCGGACGAACAAGCGTTTTGTAAGCTACTTCTTTCGTCGATGAGTCACATTTTCTTAGAATTCTTCCTATGAATCTCAACCTGGCGCCTGCTTTTCCCACTATTTGTTTTATGTGATCATTCCACTTCAGATCGCTCCGGATAGTAACTCCTAAGTATTTTACGGTCGTTACGCATCCAATGATTTACCACCTATGGCATAATCGTACTGGAATGGATTTCTGCCCCTATGTATGCGCATTATATTACATTTATCTACGTTTAGGGAAAGCTGCCAGCTGTCGCACCATGCATTAATCCTCTGCAGGTCCTCCTGGAGTACGTACGAGTCTTCTGATGTTGCTACTTTCTTGTAGACAACCGTGTCATCTGCAAATAGCCTCACGGAGCTACCGATGTTGTCAACTAAGTCATTTATGTATATTGTAAACAATAAAGGTCCTATCACGCTTCCCTGCGGTACTCCCGAAATTACCTCTACATCTGCAGATTTTGAACCGTTAAGAATGACATGTTGTGTTCTTTCTTCTAGGAAATCCTGAATCCAATCACAAACCTGGTCCGATATTCCGTAAGCTCGTATTTTTTTCACTAAACGTAAGTGCGGAACCGTATCAAATGCCTTCCTGAAGTCCAGGAATACGGCATCAATCTGCTCGCCAGTGTCTACGGCACTGTGAATTTCTTGGGCAAATAGCGCGAGTTGAGTTTCACATGATCTCTGTTTGCGGAATCCACGTTGGTTATGATGAAGGAGATTTGTATTATCTAAGAACGTCATAATACGAGAACACAAAACATGTTCCATTATTCTACAACAGATTGACGTAAGCGAAATAGGCCTATAATTATTCGCATCTGATTTATGACCCTTCTTGAAAATGGGAACGACCTGCGCTTTCTTCCAGTCGCTAGGTACTTTACGTTCTTCCAGCGATCTACGATAAATTGCTGATAGAAAGGGGGCAAGTTCTTTAGCATAATCACTGTAGAATCTTAAGGGTATCTCGTCTGGTCCGGATGCTTTTCCGCTACTAAGTGATAGCAGTTGTTTTTCAATTCCGATATCGTTTATTTCAATATTTTCCATTTTGGCGTCCGTGCGACGGCTGAAGTCAGGGACCGTGTTACGATTTTCCGCAGTGAAACAGTTTCGGAACACTGAATTCAGTATTTCTGCCTTTCTTCGGTCGTCCTCTGTTTCGGTTCCATCGTGGTCAACGAGTGACTGAATAGGGGATTTAGATCCGCTTACCGATTTTACATATGACCAAAACTTTTTAGGGTTCTTGTTTAGGTTGTTTGCCAATGTTTTATGTTCGAATTCGTTGAATGCTTCTCTCATTGCTCTCTTTACGCTCTTTTTCGCTTCGTTCAGCTTTTCCTTATCAGCTATGATTCGACTACTCTTAAACCTATGATGAAGCTTTCTTTGTTTCCGTAGTACCTTTCGTACATGATTGTTATACCACGGTGGATCTTTCCCCTCGCTTTGGACCTTAGTCGGTACGAACTTATCTAAGGCGTACTGGACGATGTTTCTGAATTTTTTCCATTTTTGTTCCACATCCTCTTCCTCAGAAATGAACGTTTGATGGTGGTCACTCAGATATTCTGCGATTTGTGCCCTATCACTCTTGTTAAGCAAATATATTTTCCTTCCTTTCTTGGCATTTCTTATTACACTTGTAGTCATTGATGCAACCACTGACTTATGATCACTGATACCCTCTTCTACATTCACGGAGTCGAAAAGTTCCGGTCTATTTGTTGCTATGAGGTCTAAAACGTTAGCTTCACGAGTTGGTTCTCTAACTATCTGCTCGAAGTAATTCTCGGACAAGGCAGTCAGGATAATGTCACAAGAGTCTCTGTCCCTGGCTCCAGTTCTGATTGTGTGACTATCCCATTCTATACCTGGTAGATTGAAGTCTCCCCCTATTACAATAGTATGATCACGAAACTTCTTCACGACGTTCTGCAGGTTCTCTCTGAGGCGCTCAACTACTACGGTTGCTGATGCAGGTGGTCTATAGAAGCATCCGACTATCATATCTGACCCACCTTTGATACTTAACTTAACCCAGATTATTTCACATTCGCATTCGCTAATAACTTCACTGGATATTATTGAATTCTTTACTGCTATAAATACTCCTCCACCATTGGCGTTTATCCTATCCTTGCGGTATATATTCCATTCTGTGTCTAGGATTTCGTTACTGTTCACTTCCGGTTTTAACCAACTTTCCGTTCCTAATACTATATGCGCACTATTTCCTTCAATAAGAGATACTAATTCAGGAACCTTGCCCTGGATACTCCTGCAGTTTACCAATATTACGTTAACTTTTCCTGTTTTTGGTCTCTGAGGACGGACATTCTTTATCAACGATGATAATGTCCTCTCTGGTAAGCCGTCAGGTATTTTATCGTTTCGCCCAAGGGGGGGTCCCTCTAACCTAAAAAACCCCCGTGTGCACGCCACACGTACTCTGCTACCCTAGTAGCTGCTTCCGGTGTGTAGTCTCTAATTGCAAACTTTGTTTTATTTAATTACCGGTTTCAATCATTATGGTGATCTTCAGATTGATCTAAAAAGACGAAATATGCATATTTATGAAAAATTTGCGTAGTAGTAGGCTGTCAACTACTACAAGCAGTATTGTAATACACATAGTGTGGAAGGTTAGCAAACATATCTGCTGTTCTTAATAGCACTAGGAACAAGGTTTTATAATTTTAAATGACTTTTGTTATAATACCGTTGCTTATGCTTTGGAGCTTTTATGAATTGTCTTTCTGATTCTGTCCATTTGCATTACGTCTTAGCTCCACACAGACCGTGGTTTCTCAGGTCCGTTAATATTTCTCATTGGGTCCATGTTACAACTCTAGTTCTTTAAGTGCATTTTAATGTATCCGATTTAGTTTTGAATAGAATGTCCAAGTTAATGTTTCTGGTTTCGTATCACGCCTAGCGTCTAAATTGACGACCGACGTTCTACTATTCCTGAGTTGGCCAGTCTTAGACCCATTAAGGCTGCCTCATTATGCCTGTTTTCCAGAAAGGAAAGAGTCGTTAAAGATTACGATATTTAGTTTTGTATACTTTTCGACAGTCATTTTGTTCTAAAAAAATGGTTCAAATGGCTCTGAGCACTATGGGACTTAACATCTATGGTCATCAGTCTCCTAGAACTTAGAACTACTTAAACCTAACTAACCTAAGGACATCACACAACACCCAGTCATCACGAGGCAGAGAAATTTTGTTCTCAACTATGGGCACTGGCCTGTCCCTTCTCCTCCATACTCTCGCCACCTGCTCATTAACTAACGTGGCCTTTACCCTGCTGCCCTACCTGCCAGAGGAGAACTCCGCCCCCGGTCACCAGGTCGGCGCTGCTGCCGCCTCCGCCCACGGCTCCGCCGTCTCCGTAGCTGTACTCGCGCCGCCGCCCCCAGCTCTCGTCGTGCGCCGTGTCACGTGACCCCTGGAAACCGAGACACAGATCAGATATCTGACGGCAGCATATTAACTTGGAAACCCTCCTTAGTAACTTGAAATATGTTACAAATGTTGATGTTGCCAACTCCACACAATTATTTGGCATAAAGATATGTTAATTCACTCTGGTATTTCCATTCCTGTGGAAAATGTTGACTGAAGTTTCATCTCCATACCAATTTATTTTCATTACACAAAGAAAACAGTTCCTATAGGAGAAGAATGTGCCAATACATTCGATCCTTCATTCATCGTATATCGTGGACCCCAGCAAAAAAGAGATGTAGATGTGGAACGAGCCAAGGTATACATCAAAATATCACAGGAACTTCATAGCAACTTAATCTGTATGCTGTGTAAGAGCTAACTACCACTAAACTAATTCCTTTCAAGCATCTGACAGTAATTTTGGTAAACATTTTTCGAAAAAGTGATCAATAGAGTATTATATTTTAAATAAAGTTCAGTCCTGATCACAACACTTATGTCTCAATAACATAGGTGACCGGTTTCGGTTATATTTATATAACCATCTTCAGACCCATGGCTTCCTTGGAGGATGGTAGGCGGAGCTCTCCTCAGCTGCAACGAAGTCAACTCTCAATAACATAGGTGACCGGTTTCGGTTATATTTATATAACCATCTTCAGACCCATGGCTTCCTTGGAGGATGGTAGGCGGAGCTCTCCTCAGCTGCTACGAAGTCAACTGATCAGTGACCGGTTTCGGTTATATTTATATAACCATCTTCAGACCCATGGCTTCCTTGGAGGATGGTAGGCGGAGCTCTCCTCAGCTGCTACGAAGTCAACTGATCAGTTGACTTCGTAGCAGCTGAGGAGAGCTCCGCTACCATCCTCCAAGGAAGCCATGGGTCTGAAGATGGTTATATAAATACAACCGAAACCGGTCACCTATGTTATTGAGAGTTGACTTCGTAGCAGCTGAGGAGAGCTCCGCCTACCATCCTCCAAGGAAGCCATGGGTCTGAAGATGATTATATAAATATAACCGAAACCGGTCACCTATGTTATTGAGACATAAGTGTTGTGATCAAGACTGAACTTTAGTTGAAATATAATTTGACAGTAAGTTAGAAAGAAAGTTGGCACTTCGTGAAAAGCTATTGAATACTCGCTTATAGTATACTTATTTTGCCTGGTACTGGCAGCTTATTATTACTTGATTACACATAAATCATCAACATCTACCTCTACATATACATACATGCTTCATAAGCCACCGCATACTACTACTATTAATTTCCTTTTCTATTTCACTCGCAAATAGAGCGAGGGAAAAACGACTCTCTATATGCCTCCGTATGACCCCTAATTTCTTGTATCACTGCCTTGCCGCAGTGGATACACCGGTTCCCATGAGATCACCGTAGTTAAGCGCTGTTGGGCGTGGCCGGCACTAGGATGGGTGACCATCCAACCACCATGGGCTGTTGCCATTTTTCGATGTGCACTCAGCCTTGTGATGTCAATTGAGTAGCTGCTCCACCGAATAGTAGCGGATTCGGTCAAGAATACCATCATAACGACCGGGAGAACGGTGTGCTGTCCCCACGCCCCTCCCATCCGCATCCTCCTTGAGGATGACACGGCGGTCGGATGGTCCCGGTAGGCCACTCGTGGCTGACGACGGAGTGCTTTTATCTTCGTGGTCCTTAAGTGAAATGTAAGTTGGCGGCAGTAGAATCGTTCTGCAGGCTGCTTCAAGTGCCAGTGTTCTAAATTTTTTTCAGTAGTGTTCTTTTCGAAAAGAACGTCTCGTTCCCTCCAGGGATTCTCATTTGAGTTCCGGAAGCATCTCTGTAACACTTGCACACTGTTGAAACTTACGGGTAACAAATGTAGCAGCCCGACCCTGAATTACTTCTATGTCTTCTGTTAATCCAACCTGGTGGGGATCCCAAACACTCAAGCATTACTCAAGAATGCATCGCAGTAGCATTCTATGTGTCGTCTGCTTTGCGGATGAACCACACTTTCCTAAAATTCTCCCAATAAACCGAAGTCGACCATTCGCCTACCCTACCACAGTCACCACATGTTTAAACTTATTCATTACGGATATTTTAGAACCCGTGACTGTCAGCTCAATATAAATACGTAAAACTGTAACCAGTCGCTTTGTTGAATATTTATTTATTATTTCATAAACCGGTTTTCGAACCTTTTCGCGTTCATCGTCGGATGATTTTCCGGAAATTACATCACTATTTCTAGCATAATGCTGGGTGCTGGCTCTGTGACAAGAAGATGGAACATGCTTTAATGTATCGCCAGGGGTATTGTTTATCTATCAATATAGATGCAAAATTTTAGTTTTGTTCTTACTATGACAGCATGGGCGGCTTTTCTCCGTTAGTGTCCATCTCTCTGCTTCCATTTTGATGACCAGTTGGTACATCACTTCATACAAACAGCTCTAGTTCTTTACAAATACTATAATTTTTATACATGTTACCTTTAGCTAAAATAAACAGAATATAATCTTATCAATGTTCCAGATCGTGTTAATGTAAGAACAGAAGTCAGCAGTTCGTTTGAAGGTTTGCAATTGTTTTAAATTTAAATAAAATGTTCATGATCATTCAAACAGTTGCATCTCATTGTAAATACTGTAACTCTGCATTATTTTACTCCTGGGCATTCATATCAATGCCAATCTTGATTAAAGTATTTGCTCATAAATTGACTGAATTAAACGTTAATATACGAAAAGAAATAAGACATCAGGTCACTTGAAGTTTGTTCTTGTAATAATTCATTTATTTATTTTATTTTGTGCTCTCGTATTAACGCCAATCCGATTAAAATATTTTTCCCATATATCGACATTTATACATGTAAACAAGAACAAATTACATCTATGAGCAAGGTGGGTCTATGGTATCTTTTTGTCAAGAGTTTGATTTCAAAGACGTACCCGACTCATACGATTATAGTTGGTGGTGACTTTAATGTACCCTCGATATGCTGCCGAACATACATGTTTAATTCCGGAGGTGCGCATAAAACATCATCCGAAATTATGCTAAACAAATTCTCTGAAAATTATTTCGAGCAGTTAGTTCATGAGCCCAGGCGAAGAGTAAACGGTTGTGAAAACACATTTGACCTCTTAGCAACAAATAATCCTGAGTTAATAACGAGCATCAAAACCGATACCGGGATTCATGAATACAGGGTTGTCGTAGCGAGACTGAATATCGTAACCCCCAAATCCTCCAAAAATAAACGAAAAATATACCTATTCAAAAAGCAGATAAAAATTCGCTTGACGCCTTCCTGAGAGGCAATCTCCACTCCTTCCAAATTAATAGTGTAAGTCTAGACCAGACGCAGCTTGAATTCAAAGAAATAGTATCGGCAGCAATTGAGAGATTTATACCAAATAAATTAACAAACGACGGAGTTGATCCTCCTTGGTACACAAAACGGGTCAGAACACTGTTGCAGAAGCAACAAAACAAAGCTACCAAATTTAAACGGACGCAAAATCCCCAAGAGTGGCGATCTTTTACAGAATCTCGAGAATTAACGCAGACTTTAACGCGATATGCTTATAATAGTTTCCACAACGAAACTGTCTCGAAACCTGACAGAAAATCAAAAGAGATTCTGGTCATATGCGAAGTATGTGAGCGGCAAGACACGATCAATGCCTTCTCTGCGCGATAGCAGTATAGATACTATCGAAGACAGTGCTGCCAAAGCAGAGTTACTGAACACAGCCTTCCGAAATGCCTTCACAAAAGAAGACGAAGTAACTATTTCAGAATTCGAATCAAGACCCTGCCAACATGAATGACGTAGAAGTAAATATTCTGGGAGTAGTGAAGCAACTTAAATCACTTAATAAAAGCAAGTCTTCTGGTCCAGACTGAATACCAGTTAGGTTTCTTTCAGAGTATGATGATGCAACAGATCCTTACTTAACAATCATATACAACCGTTTTCTAGACGAAAGATCCGTACCCAAAGACTGGAAAGTTGCACAGGTTACACCAATATTCAAGACAGGTAGCGGGAGTAATCCACTACATTACAGGCCCATATTGTTAACGTCGATATGCAGCACGATTTTGGAGTATATATTGTGTTCGAACACCATGAATTACCTCGAAGAAAACGGTCTATTGACACACAGTCAACATGTGTTTAGAAAACATCATTCCTGTGAAACACAAGTAGCTCTTTATTCGCTTGAAGTGTTGAGTGCTATTGACAAGGCATTTCAGATCGATTTCGTATTTCTGGATTTCCGGAAGTCTTTGCACTGTACCACACAATCGGCTTGTAGTGAAATTGTGTGCTTATGGAATATCGTCTCAGTTATGTGACTGGATTTGTGATTTCCTGTTAGAGAGGTCACAGTTCGTAGTAATTGACGGAAAGTCATTGAGTAAAATAGAATTGATTTCTGGCGTTCCCAAAGGTAGTGTTATAGGCCCTTTGCTGTTCCTTAGCTATATAAACGATTTGGGAGACAATCTGAGCAGCCGTCTTAGGTTGTTTGCAGATGATGCTGTCGTTCATCGCCTAGTAAAGTCATCAGAAGATCAAAACAAATTGCAAAACGATTTAGAAAAGATATCTGAATGGTGCCAAAATTGGCAGTTCATACTAAATAGCGGAAAGTGTGAGGTGATCCACATGAGTGCTAAAGTCCTATTCAGCTCTTATACTTTGGTTACACGATAAATCAGTCAAACGTAAAGTCCGTAAATTCAATCAAATACCTAGGAATTACAATTACGAACACCTTCAATTAGAAGGAACACATAGAACATGTTGTGCGGGAAGATAAGAAAAGACTGCGTTTTACTGGCAGGACACTTAGAAGATGTAGCAGAGATACTAAGGAGACTGCCTACACTAAGCTTGTCCGTCCTCTTTTAGAATACTGCTGCGCGGTGTGGGATCCTTACAAGATAGGACTGACGGAGTACATCGAAAAAGTTGAAAGAAGGGCAGCACGTTTTGAACTATCGCGAAAAAGGGGAGAAAGTGTAACCGAAATGATACAGGATTTGCGCTGGACACCATTAAAAGAAAGGCGTTTTTCGTTGCGATGGAATCTTCTCACGAAATTCCAATCACCAACTTTCTGCTCCGAATGCGAAAATATTTTGTTGACACCGACCTACATAGGGAGAAACCACAGCTCATACGGAAAGATTATTTGATTTTCAAACAGCTGAGCAAAACTGAACGTACTCAGACATTTCACTCTTTACGTATTCTGATCAACACTAAACTGACACACAATATTTTTTAGCGCAACGCAATCTGACTTTCAATAATCCCTACAAAAGAATGGCCCTGACTAACATTAACCTATACCTTTCACAAATCACTTACCTCACAAAAATCTTCGTTACTCGAACTACTGCAATATAGCGAGCGCCACTACTGCCAGCTAAATAAAAGATTCAAACTACTGAAGGCACTAACTACTGACAGACATAGTTAGCAAATGAAAGATTTTGATAGAGAACAAACAATGTATTTACCTTAATAGTGTTCAAAAGTCATAATATATATAGCAGTTCATGACATCCATTCTTACAAATGTACTGTTTCTGATGGACACACGTCCAGAGCATCAGCTCTCAAAAATCCGACATCTCACTTCCCTACATCCACCACTGCTGGCGGCTCACCTCCAACTGCGCAACGCTATGCGCTGTTCACATCCAGCTGCCCAACACTGGCAGACAACAATGCAAACTAGCCACAGACTGCACGCAGCACAGCCAGTGATTTTCTTACAGAGCGCTACGTGGCGTACCAATATAAAAACCTAAACAGCCTACTTACATAATATAGAATTATGAAGGTGGTTTAATGAACCCTCTGGCAGGCATTTAAATGCGATTTGCTGAGTATCCATGTCGATGTAGATGTAGAAGATCTTGGTTACAAGCAACAGCTGTATAGCATTTTGTGGGTGCTGGAAAAGTTTCAGTATCAAAGTGTAAATGCATACAGATTGTGCAAAAGTGTGTGAAGTGATGTACCAACTGGTCATCAGAATGGAAGCAGACAGATGCACGCTAACAGAAAATAACCGCCTATACTGTAGCAGTAAGTATAAAACTAAAATTTTGCATCCATATTGACAGATAGCCAGTAATCGCGGCGATAAATTAAAGCGTGTTCCATCTTTTTGTCACAGAGCCGCCGGCCGCTGTGGCCAAGCGGTTCTAGGCGCTTCAGTCCGGAACCGCGCTGCTGATACAGTCGCAGGTTCGAATCCTGCCTCTGGCATGGATGTTTGTGATGTCCTTAGGTTAATTACGTTTAAGTAGCTCTAAGTCTAGGGGACTGATGATCTCAGATGTTAAGTCCCATAGTGCTCAGATCGATTTTAACCATTTGTCACAGAGCCAGCACCCAGAATTATGGTAGAAACAGTGATGCAACTTTCAGAAAACCATCTGAAGACGAACCTGAAAAGGTTCGAAAACCGGTTCATGAAAAATAAATAATTATTCAAGAAAGTGACTGCAGTTTTATGTAGATACATCAAATGCTTGCTTCATTTCATATCGCTTTGGAACGTTACGCCCAGATATTTAAACGACGTGACGGTGTCAAGCAGGACACTAATAATACTGTATCCGAACAGCACGTGTTTGTTTTTCCTATTCATCCGCATTAATTTAAATTTTTTCTACCTTTAGAGCTAACTGCATTCAAAACTCCAACTAGATATTTTGTCTTAGTCAACTTGTATCCAGTCACTCATCTTCGACACCTTTCCGTACCCACAGCATCATCGTCGAACAATCGCAGATTGCTGCCCACACTGTCAGCTAGAACATTTATGTATGTATAAAATAATAGCGATCCTGTCAGAATTTCCCGGCACACCCTTGACTCTGCTGAACACTCGCCGTTGAGGATAACTGACTGAGTTCTATTACTTAAGAAGTCTTAGAGAGACTCACATATCTGTGAATTTATTGCATATGCTCAAGCTCCTCGGTGTGAAGAAAATTTATTATGTTTAAGCTGAGAATATGTCGAGGATTCTGCAGCCGTTCGATTTTAGGGAAATTGGTCTGTAATTTTGTGGATCTGTCCTTCTGCGCTTCTTCTACAGAGGAGTCAGCAGCGCTTTTTTTTCCAGTTTCTTGGACTTTGCGCTGGGCAAGTGATCCGTGATAAATGCCCTGCATAACCAGGTTATAAAGTGGCGTATTACTGTTGCAGTTCAGAACAAAAACGCCTTGAGGATTTTACGGATGCTTGACTGGCCCATGCTGTCCTCTGATTTGTGACCGATACAGTATGTCTGGGATCTGAAGGTATGAGTTATACAGTACTTTTACACCAACCTACCGCCAGTAGACTTCAAGAACTGACAGAGCATGTGCTTCAGGTAGGGTAGGAAATTTCTCAAGATGATATTCTCACGCTGTCTGCTTCTGTTCCAAATGGGACACTAGTTTGCATTCATTCCTGTGAGGGGCTCGCACCTCATACTGATGATGGACATTGGATCCGGATGAAACATCTGTTTAGTCAATTAATGCCTGTTTCGTGATGAACCTCTCTACAAAGTTTGATGAACATCAGATTGTTGCATCATCGTGCAACACTTTGCATTTCCGTCAGTGTAGTTGAGGTCTCTCTAAGGTAGGTGGACATTGGTGTCTACGTCTACATCTACATCTACATGGTTACTCTGCAATTCAGACTTAAGTGCCTGGCAGAGGGTTCATCGAAGCATTTTCATACTACTTCTCTACCATTCCACTCCCGAATGGCGTGTGGGAAAGAGGAACACTTAAATCTTTCCGTTCGAGCTCTGATTTCTCTTATTTTATTATGATGATCATTTCTCCCTACGTAAGTGGGTGTCAACAAAATATTTTCGCATTCGGAAGAGACAGTTGGTGATTGAAATTTCGTAAATAGATATCGCCGCAAAGAAAACCGCCTTTGTTTCAGTGACTGCCACCCCAACTCGCGTATCATATGAGTGACACTCTCACCCCTATTGCGCATTAACACGAAACGAGCTGACCTTCTTTGCACTTTTTCGATGTACTCCGTCAATCCTGCCTGGTAAGGATCGCACACCGCGCAACAATATTCTAGCAGAGGACGGACAAGTGTAACGTAGGCTGTCTCTTCAGTGGGTTTGTCGCATCTTCTAAGTGTTCTGCCAACAAAGCGCAGTCTTTGTTTCGCCTTCCCCACAATATTATCCATGTGGTCTTTCCAATTTAAGTTGCCCGTAATTGTAATTCCTAGGTATTTAGCCGACCTGACAGCCCTTGGATTTGTGCGATTTATAGTATACCCAAAATTTATCGGATTCCTTTTAGTACCCGTGTGGATGACCTCACACTTTTCTTTGTTTAGTGCCAATTGCCACTTTTAGCACCATATAGAAATTCTCTCTAGATCATTTTGTAATTGAAATTGATCGTCTGATGATTTTACTAGACGGTAAATTGCAGCGTCATCTGCAGACAATCTAAGGGGGCTGCTCAAATTATTACCTAGATCATTTATGTAAATCAGGAACATCAGAGGGCCTATGACACTACCTCGCGGAATGCCAGATATCACTTCTGTTCTAGTCGATGATTTACCGTCCATCACTACGAACTGTGACCTGTCTGAGAGGAAATCACGAATCCAGTCACACAACTGAGACGGTACTCCATATGCACGCAATTTGATTAGTAGTCCCTTGTGAAGAACGGTATCAAAAGCCTTTTCGAAATATAGGAATATGGAATCGACCTGGTGTCCAGCTGATCTGTTCAGAGATTCAGTTCAAAGCTCGAGGCAGGGGCGGGAACGGGCGCCTGCTGTCCCGACCGCGCTAGCCGCCACTCACCGATCCGCGCCAGCCGCGGCGGAAGCTGCTGCGGTGCGCCGCCCTGCGCGCCGCCTCCGCTGCCGCCGCCCGCGCCGCCCCCACCGCCTCCGCGGCCTTCCTTTCGCCTCCGGCCCCGGCGCCTGCACTGCGCGCCAGCCACTGCTGTACCCAAGGGCCTCCTGCAACAGACAGAGGTCAAGTTTCAAAACTGTGTTTTCGCTCTGTAGGCAGAAATATAGCACTAGTGGGCCTGTAAGAAGCATTACTTTTTTCTTTATCATTTAGTTCTGATCATTATATGTAGTAGTAAATGGCAATAAATTGAAACAACACATCTATCAGAACGTAAATATTCCAAAGTACACTACTGGCCATTAAAATTGCTACACCGAGAAGAAATGCAGATGATAAACGGGTATTCATTGAACAAATATATTATATTAGAACTGAAATGCGATTACATTTTCACGCAATTTGGGTGCATAGATCCTGAGAAGTCAGTACCCACAACAACCACCTCTCGCCGTAATAACGGCCTTGAAACACCTGGGCATTGAGTGGAACAGAGTTTGGATGGCGTGTACAGGTACAGCTGGATACCACAGTTCATAAAGAGTAGTGATTGGCGTATTGTGACGAGCCAGTTACTCTGTCACCGTTGACCAGACGTTTTCAATTGGTGAGAGATCTGGAGAATGTGCTAGCCAGGGCAGTAGTCGAACATTTTCTGTACCCAGAAAGGCCCGTGCAGGACCTGCAACATGCGGTCGTGCATTATCCTGCAGAAATATTGGGTTTAGCAGGGATAGAATGAAGGGTAGAGCCACGGGTCGTAACACATCTGAAATGTAACGTCTACTGTTCAGAGTGCCGTCATTGTGAACAAGATGTGACCGAGACGTGTAACCAATGGCACCCCATACCATTACGCCGGGTGTTAGCCAGTATGGCGATGACGAATACACGCTTCCAATGTGCGTTCACCGCGATGTCGCCAAACACGGATACGACCATCATGATGCTGTAAGCAGAACCTGGATTCATCCGAAAAAATGATGTTTTGCCATTCGTGCACCCAGGTTCATCGTTGGGTACACCATCGCAGGCCCTCCTGTCTGTGATGCAGCGTCAAGGGTAACCGCAGCCATGGTCTCCGAGTTGATAGTCCTTGCTGCTGCAAACGTCGTCGAACTGTTCGTGTACATTGTTGTTGTCTCGCAAACGTCCCCATCTGTTGACTCAGGCATCGAGACGTGGCTGCACGATCCGTTACAGCCATGCGGATAAGATGCCTGTCATCTCGACTGCTAGTGATTCGAGGCCGTTGGGATCCAGCACGGCGTTCCGTACTACCCTCCTGAACCCACTGATTCCATATTCTGCTAACAGTCATTGGATCTCGACCAACGCGAGCAGCAATGTCGCGATACGATAAACCGCAACCGGGATAGGCTACAATCCGACCTTTATCAAAGTCGGAAACGTGATGGTACGCATTTCTCCTCCTTTCACGAGGCGTCACAACAACGTTTCACCAGGCAACGCCGGTCAACTGCTGTTTGTGTTTGAGAAATCGGTTGGAAACTTTCCTCATGTCAGCACGTTGTAGGTGTCGCCACCGGCGCCAACCTTGTGTGAATGCTCTGAAAAGCTAATCATTTGCATATCACAGCAGCTTCTTCCTGTCGGTTAAATTTCGCGTCTGTAGCTCGTCATCTTCGTGGTGTAGCAATTTTAATGGCGTGTAGAGTATTTGGGTATATCTTTGCTATAACAGCCTGAACAGTCGGAAGGTACAGTGTGTAACGTTAAGCATATGTTGGCGAGCTATTCAGCCGCCTGGAATTGGTAGGTGGTGAGGTGAATTTCTTCTAGCAGCTAAACACTAGCTGGTGCTGCCCAGTGCCCGGCCCAGCTGAGGCGACTGGTTTGGCCCTGTCCCAGGTGCAGACGTGCCAGCGAATGGACGGATGGGAGTAAATCCCTGTGCTGGTAATTTGGACGAAGGTAGATCGCCAAGGAACCGTGCACATCGATGCTGCAGCGTGAGTGGAAGACGAGCCACAGGTGTGCGTTCCTGTAGTCCCATTGCTAATAACCAGTTTGCAGCAGTTCGTGTTGACACGTCTGGGCTCACAAGCTCTCATATCTGTGCTGTGGTAGCTGTATGATCTGCCACTCCTGCCCTTACAGTACTACGAGCCTGGTGGGCGTCTGTGTTGCGTTGACATCCAGGGCCCCATATATGGGTGTGAGGATGGTCACGTGACAACTGATAGCAGCATCGTTGCAGAAGTGACGCAGCACGTCAAACATGTGTCTCAGTTCTCCGAAAGGACCATCCCGCCACTCGGAAGACCATACTTTGACCCCATTCAGACCCTCGCAGTTGTCTGTAGGAAACACTAGTACATCTGCGTGACATGGTTGCCCGCTTGCTTCACACTTTTGGACCACACTAATTCTTCTGTGAGCATTCCCTATTAAAGAGTAGATAGAGATGGCGCTCTCGTAACTGTGCCTCTACACTGTCTGTTGAAGTGATAATTAAACCAAGACCCTAAGATGTCGACAGGCGTTGATATACATCAACGAACAAATTTGCAACCCGCCTTAGTACAGTGTGCGCGTGAACCTATCATAAGTGTGTTTTGTTCTGATTGACCGAGAACTGCTGCCCGCACATGATACTATATACTTGTGGAAACTATATTTAATGTCAGAGAATGATGTTTATTTAATTTTCTTGATTCTGATTTTTTTGTATGTTTGAGTAGCCGGCCACTGTGGGCGAGCGGTTCTTCAGTCTGGAACCGCGCGACCGCTACGATCGCAGATTCGAATCCTGTCTTGGGCATGGATGTGTGTGATGACCTTAGGTTAGTTAGGATTAAGTAGTTCTAAGTTCTGGGGGACGATGACCTCAGATGTTAAGTCCCTTAGTTCTCAGAGTCATTTGAACCATTTTGAACCCAAAAGTCCTACATTCTTATTCATCCGATGTATCATAAAAAATTATTATTCACACTACAGTTTTCAAACTACTGATCATAGCGATGCAATTAGTTTGTATGGAAACATTTTATTCATTAAATATTTACAATTTTAGAGTCATGAAAACCTCTAGCACTTTAAAATTTGATCCCGCTAGTAACCGTTCGTTTCAACATTGACATATCTTGTTTGAAAGCCACAATTTTCCTGTTTGAAATAAACATTTTATTTTTTCCGAAACCAGATATTTCAAAAGCTATTCACTTCCAGAATTGTCTTTTTTCTTTTTCCAGAATATTTGAATCTTGAACGTAATTCGTCCTATATCCGGTAGTATCGTTTTTGAGTCATGATTTTTCTGTTGCCAAAAACGTATAATTTCCCCATAATAACATGCTAAAGAAATATTCAAATTATAAAATCAGAACTGTCGTAGCGCGCTTGAAGACCCCAGTATGTATTAATAGTTTCACCTCATACAATAGGAGGTATTATTTCGCCATTTTATTTATTATACAGAGTGTAGTTAATCAAGATAACTTCAATGCCTAATCAGTTTTGTTTTACTTTTTCGACTTTTTTGTTATTATCTAAACTGTAATAGCTTATCATATAACTATTTTATCAATTTTATATCTTACATGCCTTTCTATTGCCATCGTGTAGGAGGTCAAAGTCAGCTGTAAACAAGTATTCAGTCGGTCCAGACACTACGTGATTCGTTTTAATTCAGTCAGTGCTCGGGAGTAGTTGCTATATGCCGCTTTTGAATTTGTGCAACCACTCAGAGATTGTGTAGCTCACCTATGTGGGTTACGAAACTAATGTTAATAGATTCCAATCAAGATAATTATCGAAATCGAGTTTAGTGTCACTAAATGTGAAGAAAATGAATATGTAAATTCTACAGTGTCGTGTATATTTATTCACTAGCAGCTGTACGGATGACATTAAATAATCATAGGATGAAGATTCGTGAACATGATTATCAACGAAATAAGAGGCATCGAAAACAGGTATATAACGAAACTTCCTGGCAGGTAGATAACGCTTCATGTTGATCCAACACATTTCCCAAACATTGAATATGGACGTTTGATGGCTCTGAACGCAGTACTGAGAAACAATTGATAGAGCAAGCCATCTATATAATCTGCACTACCCACTGTGGAGCACTCGGGAACGTTTGATGGGAAATCACTATTCTTCAGATTCTGTATGTCGTAACTAATTTCGAGATGAGCTTTTTCATTCTCAGATGCTTCTGCGTAAAAGCGATGTTTTACATTAGATGTATTTTGTTAGTTTAATACTACTTTGTGACTCTCAAAATGATTCAAATGGCTCTGAGCACTATGGGACTTAACGTCTGAGGTCATCAGTCCCCTAGAACTTAGAACTATTTAAACCTAACTAACCTAAGAACATGACACTCATACATGCCCGAGGCAGGATTCGAACCTGCGACCGTAGCGGTCGCGCCGTTCCCGACTGAAGCGCCTAGAACCGCTCGGCCTCACCGGCTGGCTGTGCCTCTCAGTAATTTATTTTGATGGCTTCAAGCTACGGCAATTGCATGGTAGTAAATGCGATAATGTAATTTATGACAATATTTTTCTCTGAATTTATATCCTGTATCATCTCTCGTCTCTTGTAACGATACATTCATCATAAAATTTTTTGAAGAGGAACATTTGGAAATTTGACAGGTTGCTACGAAACTAGTTATGATGTACTAGTACGTCAGTGGCTGAGGTAGAATTATATTCATACGTTATAGGCTGCTGACCCGAAAGTCTCTATCCCAATGCAAAACAATCATGCAGTTTCAGACAATTTTAATGTACGTAATTCAATCCAGAAGTTCCCAGAATTGATATGATGATGATAGCAGAATGATTAAGAGATTTAATATTTCTTGATTTAGTAGCAGTATCAAATAATGCTCATGTTCCAGCAACACCTCGAGTAACTAATGACGTAACTAAGTCAACGTTAGGTGGTATAGTATATCGAAATACAGCATAATGGAAAGCATTGAATAAATTCATTGTATTGCTACAGAAATTACGAACTGCAATTCTGTAGATGTTGACAAAGGCGATAGTAAAAGTCCAAGGAAAACCGTTAGTGTATGAATGGTGTAAGAGGTTACGTAAAGGACGAACAAGCACTGGAGATGATTCCGAGCCACGCGTCTACTTTCACCGTGACTAAAACATGGAGCACGTGGGTCAAAACAGCTGCGGAGATTATTGATAACATTACGAATCGCGAGGCCGTTTTACAGTATTCTGTTTGACGGTCTGAACGTGCATCGATTGTTACCTAACTTTTTTGGCGTCATTCTGGAACACGTGTAACATTATGAAAGGACGACTCACTGTTAGAGTGGCGGCGCTGAATGTTTGTTGGTGGGCTAAGGGAGCAAGACACGCAAAGTCAGAATGAAATTCAGGTGCCTGAACGACCAACGCGGGTTCTCGCGAGGCTTCACCGTGGCTGAGAGGAGTAGAGATGAAACAGTGGCCGCTAAGATGGACGAAACGAAAAATGGATATTGTGTATTTTAACGAAATTAAGTTACAGATCCTACAAACATGATACAAAAGAAACCAAGTACATCAGAAAAATCGCAGCGATGATCTCATTGCAACTCCATGCGATTTTCGAGAATGGTTATTATAAAAGTTACTATTGTTTTAACCATGTCGGATTATAAAACCAATAACAAATGAATCCCTGGAGCAATCTGATCGTATGAAAGTTTACGAAGTCAGTAAAGACCAAAACACGCTGGTTCTTAAATCAAGCATGTGTATAAAGAATTACAAGAGTATATTAAAAGTTAATATGCAAATGTGCAAATACAGGGTATCTCAAGAAGAATATACATTTTACAAAGAATTATGTTGTCAAAACTATCGATCGCAGCAACAGGCTCTGTTATTGGAAAAACGAATACATTATCTAACTTATATTCACTGTCGCTAGAGGCTGGTTGACTTCTGTTTGATTGATTATCGCTACATGTTACAAAATGGCTACTCCGCAACATAAATCGTGTTGTGTAATTCCGTGATTACAGTGCAAGGACGTTTCAGGTTGAGGTATTAAACTGATCCTCCATATGGATGGAATATTCGCAGATCGTATCGACAATTTGTAGACTCAGGATGTGTATGTAAAGGAAAGAGTGACTAGAAACGGAGCACTGGCTCGGATTAGGGAAGGATGGAGACGGAAGGCGGTCGTGCCGTTACGGAGGAACCATACCGGAATTTGCCTTAAGTGATTTAGGGAAATCACAAAAAACCTCAGTCAGGATGGTCGGACGTAGATTTGAACAGTCATCCTTCCGAATGAGAGTCCAGTGTGCTGACCTCTGCGCTACCCCTCTAGACGGATGGAAAGAATTCGATTTCTCTCCAGAAGGGAGTGTGGGAGGGCTTTCAGTTCCATAGGGATGGCAGGAGGCTTTTCACGACGTCTCAATATCAGGGAGTGAGTGCTTCCTGGGTTGCAGCCAGTTTTCGTGGGAACTAGTCCTGTTTCCATATATGCCTATTGTGGACCGATAGTGGCACTAGTCCGCTTGCCACAGGCACGGATGCCGCCAGTCACCATAGCTTTCTCGTGAGGGTCCTTGAGGAATAAATTTGGCTATCTGTCCCCACATCAAAGAAGAAACACATACTGGAGTGAGCAAAGTCGTTGCTTCCTCCAAATTATGGATTGCCCAATCCAAAATAACGTCCCTGCCATCAGACGTGGTACAGAGAGTGTTGGCCAATGGAGACAGACTGTTCGAAACCAGTACCAACCTCATGAATCGTAGCGATGCCTTTTGCAAGGTTTAAGTGGGAAGTTTCTGGTACTTTCCTCTTCTACTGCGTAGAAAAGAGAACACATTCGTTTGTCAAATTGGAAAAAGCATTCAATCTCCCTTCCAAGTCGATCTTGGGAATTTAGGGAGTTCAGGACAGAACTTGAACTGAATATGATTCGCTCCCGGGTCTGATTTGGGCCATCTCACTCTAGTTGAAGAAAGTGAATTTCACTTAGGCAGTAGCATATTCCAACTTCTGAGCAGCTAGTAGCTAACTCATTTAATTATGCCTCTTGACTCTTCAGCCCTGCACTATTTACAGGCATCTTATTTTAGTTTGAAACAGTTTTCAGAACACTGATCTGTATTAATCATTGTAGGTTTTCACATGATTAGTTAAATAAAAGTTTTGTATTCTCAATCTGACTTACATTTTGAAATCCCTAATGTCCTACAATTTCTCTATCGTTAGGTCATCCTTCAATAATAAATATAACCAGCTATATTTCCAAGATTTGGGCTTCGTTGGGACGAGTTGCCTTTGTTTGCAGTAACCAAGCACTATTTTTAAAGATAAAAGAGATGTAGGGCTGATACGAGTACCCAAAGCTCATATGTTTTCATAGAGGAGTAATTGGTGCACAAGCCACTCAGTCTTATTTCGACCTCTCCCAGATTTGTTAATTGTGTTAGTAGTTATGTTACCTGTGTCGTGCTCCAGGTATAGGAACATCTTGCATACATCGTATTTAATTTCCGGAGACAATACATAAGGTAAATAAACGTCGATTTATGTCTTCTTAATAAAACGAGCCATGTAGTTTTCAAAGTTAGGGACTTTCACTTTTTTGTGGACTTGGAATAATTTTCTCAATTACGGAGAAACTTTTCACTGGACTTAAGTTATTTGACTGTGCTCAGTGGTAATTCAGAATAACGAACTTTAGTTTTCGTCATAGTTGATAGAGGGAAACTGCTCGTTTCGGACTTTGAATGTCAGATGCTGATTTTTCGTGAATCACTGTGCAGTTAAATGAACTTTGCTTGCACATATTTTTGTATTCGAAGCCCTACTCGCACTGCAAAATACTTATTTTTTGTTTGTGTTTTGAATTCGCAATACATGTGAGGCCACCTTTCTCATACGTGTAGTCTTTAGAAATAAATAATTATTTGGTTTAAAATAACCCTCTGATTTCGTCAACATCATTGATCCTGTGGGATTCACCCACTCATTTTCTTGTTTATTCATAACTTAATACGTTTATTTACTAAAAATGGTTGGAGGTCTAGTTCCGTGGTAAACGTATGGGCCTTAAGGCGCCGTATAAGACCGACAACTTCTGACAAAAAGCGTGTCAAGCCGACAATACTTAGCTCGTGAATTGCTAATACCGATAGTAGCATGTAAAATCGAGCTAGTACATCCTGCATGTCTGAACTATTCGTCGGGGCCCCAGATCAGACACCGGGACAGCACGTTTCAGGAGGAGTCTGACAACACATTACTTCCCCCCACATACATCTCGCGTATTGATCACGAGCAGAAAATTCGAGAAATTAGAGCCAATACAGAGGCTTATCGACAATCATTCTTACCGCGCACTTTTCGCGAGTGGCACAGAGTTGGAGGGATCAGATAGTGGAACGGAAAGAACCCTCCGCCACACACCATTAGGTGGCTGGCGGTGTATGATGTAGATGTAGAACTGAAGTAGCCTTTCGGGACGGTCGAGAGGAAGAACCACGTTCATTATCTGAAGATCTACAGCTACATCTACATCTATACTCCGCGAGCCACCTTACGGTGTGTGGCGGAGGGTACTTATTGTACCACTATCTGATCCCCCCTTCCCTGTTCCATTCACGAATTGTGCGTGGGAAGAACGACTGCTTGTAAGTCTCCGTATTTGCTCTAATTTCTCGGATCTTTTCGTTGTGATCATTACGCGAGATATATGTGGGCGGTAGTAATATGTTGCCCATCTCTTTCCGGAATGTGCTCTCTCGTAATTTCGATAATAAACCTCTCCGTATTGCGTAACGCCTTTCTTGAAGTGTCCGCCACTGGAGCTTGTTCAGCATCTCCGTAACGCTCTCGCGCTGACTAAATGTCCCCATGACGAATCGCGCTGCTTTTCGCTGGATCATGTCTATCTCTTCTATTAATCCAACCTGGTAAGGGTCCCATACTGATGAGCAATACTCAAGAATCGGACGAACAAGCGTTTTGTAAGCTACTTCTTTCGTCGATGAGTCACATTTTCTTAGAATTCTTCCTATGAATCTCAACCTGGCGCCTGCTTTTCCCACTATTTGTTTTATGTGATCATTCCACTTCAGATCGCTCCGGATAGTAACTCCTAAGTATTTTACGGTCGTTACGCATCCAATGATTTACCACCTATGGCATAATCGTACTGGAATGGATTTCTGCCCCTATGTATGCGCATTATATTACATTTATCTACGTTTAGGGAAAGCTGCCAGCTGTCGCACCATGCATTAATCCTCTGCAGGTCCTCCTGGAGTACGTACGAGTCTTCTGATGTTGCTACTTTCTTGTAGACAACCGTGTCATCTGCAAATAGCCTCACGGAGCTACCGATGTTGTCAACTAAGTCATTTATGTATATTGTAAACAATAAAGGTCCTATCACGCTTCCCTGCGGTACTCCCGAAATTACCTCTACATCTGCAGATTTTGAACCGTTAAGAATGACATGTTGTGTTCTTTCTTCTAGGAAATCCTGAATCCAATCACAAACCTGGTCCGATATTCCGTAAGCTCGTATTTTTTTCACTAAACGTAAGTGCGGAACCGTATCAAATGCCTTCCTGAAGTCCAGGAATACGGCATCAATCTGCTCGCCAGTGTCTACGGCACTGTGGTTCTGTGTAGGTCACAGAAACCACACTCTGTGACATGTGTGCCACTCTGTGATCAGAAAATGAGTCTCCTAGGATTTGCGCGTGTTTATGAGTGTGTCATTTATTTTAAGGATTAAAATCCCAATTAATAAATGTAAGAGGCAAATTTGGTCCTTGCAGAAGGTAGCAGATGATTTTAATATAACGATATCCTAAGTTAAAATTAAGATAATGGCGGCCGGCCTAGGTGGCCGAGCGGTTCTAGGCGCTACGGTCTGGAACCGCGCGACCGCTACGGTCGCAGGTTAGAATCCTGCCTCAGGCATGGGTGTGTGTGATGTCCTTAGGTCAGTTTGGTTTAAGTAGTTCTAAGTTTTAGGGGACTGATGACCTCAGAAGTTAAGTCCCACAGTGCTCAGAGACATTTTTTTAAGATAATGGCTTTCCATGGTAAGGAGCACTTAAGAGCGAAGATAATAATTGCTGATAAACCACTAGAGTAAATGAATGCTTTTAATTAACTGGAATGTGAAATGTCATATATTACAGAGATGAAGAAAGCAAATTGCAAAAATGTCAACAGTTGGTAGGTACCAATCGTAATTCCCAAAAAATTTTGAAAAGAGGCAGTACTAAAGTTTTAAAGTGTGATGGCAGTACCAGTTCTAATGTAAGGGTCACAGACTTCGATTCTAACTGCCAGTCGAAGAAGGAGGCTTGAGGCAGCAGAGATGAGAGTCCTAAGATCTATAGCTGGTTACCAACTCGTGGATCAGATAAGAAATAGTGAAATAATGAATGAACTGGGTGTCAGAAGCATACTTCAGAAAACAGAGGAGTGCAGTGAGAAATGGCACGAACACATTCAACTGATGCCAGAAGAACGAATTCTTAAACTAATATACAAATATACACTTCAAGAAGAGATGGGAAGATCATCTGCATTCTGTTTGAAATTGGAACAGCCAAGGACACCTAAACCAAAACTAGAGATAATGATGATGATTAATAACTGACAATTAATGTGCTGTTGTTTTAGTGTTCAAACTCATTTTTCATTTTGAGCAGGCATATTCAAAAGTATCACACCCACATTGCACGTCTTGAAGTTCTCGTTACAGGTTGACGTTTGCCGTCACAAGGTAAAAGCATCTTAACTTAAACGAGATCCTAATACTTATTGTTATTAAAAGCATTCATCAAGCCGTTTTGAAAGATGTTCTATGTTGCGGAGGCTTTGGTTTTTGCGTCTGTTATAGTGGAAGTTTCAGGGAAAGTATACGATCACTGGTGACAGTGTACCTTCACTGGCCCATTTAGTGAAAGTGCATTACTGATTCCAGTTCTGTCAGACAATACACATTGACTAGGGATAGTGCACTGTCACTAGTGAATGTATACTTTCACTGCCAAGAGGCAAGAACTGTGAACCATGGCTGTATAACAGAACTTCATACTTCGAAAGTGTTTATAAGTGACTCGTACTTTTCTCTGTCCATGAGGGCAGAATTATAACTGAGATTTCCACATTCCACCCTAAGATGTTCGTAGAACTTCACTGATTCAACCGTAGCTGCACTGATTTGAACTGTTAACTGCACTACTGTCAACCACAGCTGCACTACTGTAAACCGTAACTGCACAAATGTCAACCATAACTGCACACCTGTTTAACATAACAATAACGAAGTGACGACAATTACATTCATGCTGATTTGTGGTAGCATTGTTGGGCGCCCCGTCAATAACCCGTGAGCAGCGATGGTACACCTTCACTGGTGGGTAATATGCCACTGTACACTTTCCCCAGCCCAGTACAGTGATGGTTCACCTTCACTAGTGCGTGGCTTTTTTTCAGTTTAAGGTAAGCTCTCACTGATCACTTTGGTGATGGTGTGCACCCACTAGGGAAGGTTTACCTTCCCTAATCTTCCGCTTCCACTATAACACATCAAATGATGTCGCTAAAATTTTGCAACTGAGAGGTACTTAATGTATTCTCCTCCTTCGTTTAGTACAATTAGGGGAAGCACCTGGATAGCCATGGGCGTTAGCTCGCCGCTACCGGGATTCAGGGAGATGCGCCGGCCTCGAATCGAATACGGCAGACAGATTTACAAGGGCCACATCCCACTGCGCGAATACCGGCCTGCTACCTACATCCCGCCTTAGTTACCTGATTCATAAACATTTCGAAAGAAATGTTCTTACACTTTCACGTGGAATATCACTAGATGCAGACAAATAAGGCACATAAACCCGTCTTGGAGAGGGGTGGGGGGCAGTATGGCAGCAAAGGCAACTGGCCACCCTACACCAGCAACATGGCCAACTCCAGATTAACATGCCGCTTACGTGAATATACGGGATAAGGCCGGAAGAAAAAACAAATTAGTGCAATAATATTGGGAACGCAATACTACTTTTCTACTCTGACTCCAGTTGCACTATGCGATCAAAAGTATCCGGACACCCCCAAAAACATACGCTTTTTATAGTAGGTGCATTGTGCTGCCACCTACTGCCAGGCACTCCATATCACCGACCTCAGTAGTCATTAGACATCGTGAGATAGCAGAATGGGGAGCTCCGCGGAACTCACGGACTTCGAACGTGGTCAGGTTGATTGGGTGTCACTTGTGTAATACGTCTGTACGCGAAATTTCCACATTCCTAAACATCCATAGGTCCACTGTTTCCGATGTCTCAGTGAGGTGGAAACGTGAAAGGCCACGTACAGCACGAAAGCGTACAGGTAGATCTCGTCTGTTGACTGACAGAGACCGCCGACAGTTGAAGAGGGTCGTAATGTGTAATAGGCAGACATCTATCCAGACCACAACACAATAATT
This sequence comes from Schistocerca americana, assembly GCF_021461395.2. Taxonomy (NCBI): domain Eukaryota; kingdom Metazoa; phylum Arthropoda; class Insecta; order Orthoptera; family Acrididae; genus Schistocerca; species Schistocerca americana. The sequence goes on along the minus strand of NC_060119.1, from coordinate 1,160,173,419 downwards.
CCAAACTGCATCGGGATCCACTGCAAGTGCTACCACAGTTAGGCGGGAGGTTGGAAAACTTGGATTTCATGGTCGAGAGGCTGCTAGTAAGCCACATATCACGCCAGTAAATGGCAAACGACGCCTCGCTTGATGTAAGGAGCGCAAACATGGGACGATTGAACAGTGGAAAAACGTTGCGTGGAGTGACGAATCACGGTACACACTGTGGAGATCCGATGGCAGGGTGTGTGTATGGCGAATGCCCAGTGAACGTCATCTGCCAGCGTGTGTAGTGCCAACAGTAAAATTCGGAGGCGGTGGTGTTATGGTGCGATCGTGTTTTTCATTGAGGGGGCTTGCAGCCCTCGTTGTTTTGCGTGGCACTATCACAGCACAGGCCTACATTGATGTTTTAAGCACCTTCTTGCTTCCGACTGTTGAAGGGGATGGCAACTGCATCTTTCAACACGGCCTGTAGTGGAGTGGTTACACGACAATAATATCCCTGTATTGGACTGGCCTGCACAGAGTCCTGACCTGAATCATATAGTACACCTTTGGGATGTTTTGGAACGCCGACTTCGTGCCAGGCCTCACCGACTAACATCGAAACCTCTCCTCAATGCAGCATTCGGTGAAGAATGGGCTGCCATTCTCCAAGAAACCTTCCAGCGCCTGATTGAACGTATGCCTGCGAGAGTGGAAGCTGTCATCAAGGCTTAGGGTTGGCCAACACCATATTGAATTCCAGCATTACCGATGGAGGGCGCCAAGAACTTGTAAGTCATTTTCAGCAAGGTGTCCGGATACTTTTGATCATATAGTGTGTATTTCAAGAGGGACGAAGGCCAGAGCTCTCACTTTCTGGCTACATATCACAGGAAGACAACAACATCCAACACCATTACCTGAAGATGACGGAAAAGTATTCAGCTGTAAAATGGAAAGCTTTAGCTACGCCATCCGACTCAACGCCCGAAAGCCTCAGAAACGTATTCTGCATTGGAAAAGTCTTAAATAGCAATTATTTTAAGTTTTTAGAAGACATAGAAAATAAAAGACATTTAATATTCCATCCTTCTTCATGGAGTGTAAACGGGAATGCACTACTTCTTCTCTACTCTGACACCAGTTTTATTTCGAGAAGGCCGAAGGCCGGCGCAGTGAGCAGCTGTTGGATGGAACGGTACAGTTACCCTGGTGTGTGGACGAGGGTGCTTGGCGCTGGTAACGCTCCTCGTCCGGCAGTTTCTCGCCGTCCCCCAGGCTGTCACCGAAGCCGCCGCCGCCGCTGTACCTGCACGCACAGACGCATACACACGCAAGCGGGTAGGACATTGGGTAAACGTTAGCGGAATAGAAATACTGTATATTGCAAAACACATCCTGGTATGCAAGATCATTTTTATTCTCGTCTTGATCAGCATGCAGGTATAATACATGATCATTTACAAAATGCTTTTTTTAAAAGGATACACCGTCATTTGACTGTTTTGTTGTTTATTTAAGTACAACCCAGTTTTCGGTATTTTATGCTATTTTAATGTATTTGATTTAATGTCTTTAACATATATTTTATGTTTTTAGCATATATTAACATATAACTCAGCTTGACAAAATGTTAAGTGTCCTGCAATATATGTTAAAAACACGAAATCAGATTCTTGAAAATGGTATAAAAGGCAAAAACTTGGACTGTATTTAAATAAACAATAAAACAGTCAAATGGCAGTATGTTCCTTCAAAAATATTGTATGACAGTTGCTGAGCAACATCAAAAACTGTTTCGAAAAGGGTGATGCCTTTTCAAGTTTGAAACAAAGCGAAAATCTACTTCTAAATTCCTATCTTTGATATGCTGGACGAGATCAGAATTGCAGTTTGAACGTGTCTATATTACTAAATGAAAAAAAAACAGTCATCGGATACCAGCTGTAGGTTGCCTATCTAACAGTTTCTAGGGGCCAAAAAAGTTGATTTTCAGTATTTCAAGTACACTCCTGGAAATGGAAAAAAGAACACATTGACACCGGTGTGTCAGACCCACCATACTTGCTCTGGACACTGCGAGAGGGCTGTACAAGCAATGATCACACGCACGGCACAGCGGACACACCAGGAACCGCGGTGTTGGCCGTCGAATGGCGCTAGCTGCTCAGCATTTGTGCACCGCCGCCGTCAGTGTCAGCCAGTTTGCCGTGGCATACGGAGCTCCATCGCAGTCTTTAACACTGGTAGCATGCCGCGACAGCGTGGACGTGAACCGTATGTGCAGTTGACGGACTTTGAGCGAGGGCGTATAGTGGGCATGCGGGAGGCCGGGTGGACGTACCGCCGAATTGCTCAACACGTGGGGCGTGAGGTCTCCACAGTACATCGATGTTGTCGCCAGTGGTCGGCGGAAGGTGCACGTGCCCGTCGACCTGGGACCGGACCGCAGCGACGCACGGATGCACGCCAAGACCGTGGGATCCTACGCAGTGCCGTAGGTGACCGCACCGCCACTTCCCAGCAAATTAGGGACACTGTTGCTCCTGGGGTATCGGCGAGGACCATTCGCAACCGTCTCCATGAAGCTGGGCTACGGTCCCGCACACCGTTAGGCCGTCTTCCGCTCACGCCCCAACATCGTGCAGCCCGCCTCCAGTGGTGTCGCGACAGGCGTGAATGGAGGGACGAATGGAGACGTGTCGTCTTCAGCGATGAGAGTCGCTTCTGCCTTGGTGCCAATGATGGTCGTATGCGTGTTTGGCGCCGTGCAGGTGAGCGCCACAATCAGGACTGCATACGACCGAGGCACACAGGGCCAACACCCGGCATCATGGTGTGGGGAGCGATCTCCTACACTGGCCGTACACCACTGGTGATCGTCGAGGGGACACTGAATAGTACACGGTACATCCAAACCGTCATCGAACCCATCGTTCTACCATTCCTAGACCGGCAAGGGAACTTGCTGTTCCAACAGGACAATGCACGTCCGCATGTATCCCATGCCACCCAACGTGCTCTAGAAGGTGTAAGTCAACTACCCTGGCCAGTAAGATCTCCGGATCTGTCCCCCATTGAGCATGTTTGGGACTGGATGAAGCGTCGTCTCACGCGGTCTGCACGTCCAGCACGAACGCTGGTCCAACTGAGGCGCCAGGTGGAAATGGCATGGCAAGCCGTTCCACAGGACTACATCCAGCATCTCTACGATCGTCTCCATGGGAGAATAGCAGCCTGCATTGCTGCGAAAGGTGGATATACACTGTACTAGTGCCGACATTGTGCATGCTCTGTTGCCTGTGTCTATGTGCCTGTGGTTCTGTCAGTGTGATCATGTGATGTATCTGACCCCAGGAATGTGTCAATAAAGTTTCCCCTTCCTGGGACAATGAATTCACGGTGTTCTTATTTCAATTTCCAGGAGTGTAATTACTGACCGAATTATCAAAACTAAAATGCTGCCATTACTTATTCATTAACTGGTATAATATTAAGTTAAAGGTTTAATACTGTTGGTCAATTTATGTCTTGAGGCAGCATTCTCACAGCGTGAAAATGACTCAGACTATATTCATCCACAATTTGAGGATAAAAGAGCTCAGCCACTTCCAATAAACTTTACATAATTTAAAACCTTTTGGAAACATTTCTTCCCTGACACCTCTCCTCCCTTTCCTCTCCCCAAAGCACTGAAAAAAATATCGCTTACTATATTTCCACTGTTCATGCGGTAAAACTTCAGCGTCAGAAACGACGTTTTAAGTTTTTACTTCTTCACTACTAATTCTATTCGCAAAAAATTGAGTACAGTATCCACATATACATATAATGAAGACACCAACAAAATAATATCATTATATGACAAATAGTTTGGAGGAAAACCAAGCTTTTAAAAAAATGAAAATAGCTCTCAGCCTCTGCCGTACAAATATTTACAGAATTTAGAAGACAGTCTCCTACTACTGTGCCATATAGGTCTTCGATTACGGAAATTAAAAAGAATCGGTGTCATTATAATTCTCATTATACTTCGTACAGAAATGCGAGGTACTTTTGATACATTTAGCACATAGTTTACAGAGCTTACCGTTTGTAATGAAACTGTTGATGGTATTTCCGAGTCATTTAGAGTCCACGGCATTCACTCGTTTGCAACTAAGTTGTTGTTGCTATTTCCTATTACTTTATCCTCCTGAACACCGACAGCGAGTAATCGCAATAAGTAACATCCGCGTCGGCTTCCCATAATTAAGAAAATTAACAGCACTGGCTTGGAACGAAGAATCGGTGGGATTTTACCGCATTATGAGCGCCGCTCCTCGGGTGTTCGATGGACTACCGCTATTGTAGCTTCATGTACGGTGAAAGTTCTTCATTAGGGTTTTGGATCTTTGACCCGAAATGTTTTTACACGCTTAACGTCAAATACTTAATGCACTGACTCATCTGTAAACTAACGAGACGTGTGACGAACTGACTGAATAGGCGTTGGTCTTCCTCCAACGGAAACTGTTTAGAGCTTTACACAACTTCAAATTATAATTTTGTACCTATCGGTCGTTTCAAACATAGAATATATTTTCAAGTTTTAAACAAATAGGAAGAATGGTCATCGTTGAATGCACGAGGAACTTGTACCTGAATATGATCATGTAATGGTTTGTGTTGTGATTGTGTTAAACATGACTTTCATAACAGTACATAGTAATGCTTACTCTGCAATATACACGTAAGTGTTTGGGAGAGAATGCACAGAAACACTTGTAGATTATTTCTCTATCGTTCCAAACCAGAACAGCACGTGGCAAGAATGAACACGCAAAACTTTCCGAGAGAGATCTGATTTCTCTTATTTCATCACGATGGTCGTTGCTCCCAATCTAGCTATGAGTCAGCAAAAGAACTAAAGGGCCACTTTTTTGAAATCCGTCATTTCCCTCCACCGCGAGCAGAAGTTTTCAATTTAGCTCAGAGGTCATCAGTCCCTAAGCTTACACACTACTTAACCTAAATTATCCTAAGGACAAACACACACACCTATGCCCGAGAGAGGACTCGAACCTCCGCCGGGACCAGCCGCACAGTCCATGACTGCAGCGCCTAAGACCGCTCGGCTAATGCCGCGTGGCAATGGCGTTGCAGTTCCCTCGTGTCCTTAGAGAAGAGGTGAATCTTCCGGTGGGGGGAGAGGGAGGGGGGGGGGTGTCGGAAATGTCAAAGGCTGTCAAAAACGTCGTCGTACTATTGCACACTGCATTGCAATCTGTCGTTTTCGACTGCGAAATGTGTAAAACCAAAACCTCAAAGGAAGAGATGGTTTCATTGATGCCCAGTGTGCCACCTCCCGAAGACTTTTCGTGTCGATTCTGAGCACTAGTACGTCTTAAATGTTTTCCTGAACCACGCATAACGGAACCACGTGATTTAAATGCTGGGCGTCGCGATTCTGACTCCCTTCACCGAGACATCAACAGACAAGGAGAGATGTGGTTATGCGATGTGTGCCCACATCCCATACCAAGTTTACGGTGGCGTTGGGCAGAATTTTGATGAAATTTTGTGCAAATGTGACGTTATTATCCCATCATACCTTACTTCAACTTCTGAGTTCTGACCTTCTGTCACATCTGTCGACGCCATCTTGTTGTTTGCAGCATTCTGGGAACCCGAGAGTGAGGTTGCAGGGCACCACCCTTCTGCATCACTATAGAGGAAGGCTGTAGGCAAACTTAAGCCTAATTTCACATTTTTTGTTGCCGTGTGGGAAAACATTATAGTTTCAGAGAAATGGTCCTTTAATTCTTTTGCACAGTGCAGTTTGCCATTCGGAAGAGAAATTTGGCGATTGAGATTTCGTGAAAAATTCTCACTGCAACGTTACAGCAGTGGAGCATCATCTATCAGGAACGACTGATGTGGTTTTCTGACTCTTGACTAGCACGTGAAATGTTCGAGAATCTGCCTAGGACAGCAAAGTCTATGATGAGAAGAAACAGTTTCCTGCAGAGTGAAAATTGCTGTAGGTAAGCAGGGTCCTACAGCCATGGGCTCATTTCGAGTGCCCGGTCTTTCAAGTGTCTTTAGCGTACGCCATTTATCTGACCGAGCAAAGGGGATTTACAGTTTAACGTGGAAGACGAACTACGTGTCGTTCTTGGGTATTCATCAAGGCTAGGTTAAAAGTACAGGGTGCGTCAAAACATGTATACACACTTTGAACTGTCATAGACAATTTATTTCCCGTTCTACAAGGTTAAATATCTGTGAGAAAGTAATGTTATGTTTCTTCAACAGGTGGCAGCAGTGGCAAGGAAGTAACTGCAATATGACGGACGTGCGTTTGAGCTTTGAAGGGCGGAAGCAGATAATTAAGTGGTAGTGGAAGTTTGAGAATGTAGCTGCGGTTCGAAGACAGTGGAGAAGTGAGTATGGTACAGAACCACCTTCAAAATTAACAATTACACGTCTACGAGACAAATTCAAAATTCATGGAACAGTGTGTGATGTGCATAAACGTCGAACAGGGCGAACTCGTACAGCTACAAGTGATGATTCTACAACTGCGATCTTGGAACTGTTTCAGCGTTCGCCTCAAGAATCTTCAAGGCAAGCGGCACGTGAGAGTTATGTAAGTGCTAGTAGTGTGCTACGCATTCTGAAGAAAGGTAAGTTTCGTGTGTACATTCCTAGGCTGGTGCAACAGCTAAGTGACGACGATCCAGATCGAAGGTTAGAATTGTGTGAATGGGTTCAGGAGATGATGAGACGTGAACTGGGATTTATGGGTAGCATAATTTGGTCGGATGAAGCCCAGTTCAAACTCAATGGAACTGTCAATAGGCACAATTGTGTATACTGGGCTGAAGATAATCCTTACATTACAGTTGAAAAGGCTGTAAATTTGCCTGGTATAAATGTGTGGTGTGGTTTGTCTGCAAGGGGACTCATTGGGCCTTTCCACTTTGAAGTTACTGTTACTGGAGAAACGTACCTAACAGTGCTTGCTGACTCCATATTCCCTGCCATTCGTGCTTTATACGATAGTGATGAGTTTTATTTCCAACAAGATGGCGCCTGTCATTGGGACGTACGACCATACCTGGATCACAATGTGCCAGGCTAGTGGATAGGACGAAGGGGACCAATCGAGTTTCCTGCACGCTCTCCAGACCTCACGTCGCTGGATTTCTTCTTATGGGGCACCGCAAAAGATGAGGTGTACAAACGTAAACCACGTAACCTGGACACTCTTTGGAATGAGATTCAGGCGGTGTGTGCAGAAATCTCATTGGACACTTTGGTACGATGTACGGAATCAGCGGTGACTCGTACTCAGAAATGTATTGATGCTGAAGGCCACCAGTTTGAACATTAATCACATTTGCAAAGTACATTTATTTTTCCAATTGGACTTTAAGCTTTCCATTTCCAGAAATTTAACATTGTAGAACTGGAAATAAATTTTCTATGACCCTTCAAACCGTGTATACATTTTTGACGCACTCTGTATATTGAAAATTTCCATGGTCTGACCGTGATTGGTTTCGAGACGCGCGCTCTACCAGTAGACCACGGGGCCGTCAGCTTGTAACACCGGAAATGCATATCCTCCTATTTCCATCTATTGTACTATAAATTTTTTTCCTTATTTTGTCAAAAAAATGGTTCAAATGGCTCTGAGCACTATGGGACTCAACTGCTGAGGTCATTAGTCCCCTAGAACTTAGAACTAGTTAAACCTAACTAACCTAAGGACATCACAAACATCCATGCCCGAGGCAGGATTCGAACCTGCGACCGTAGCGGTCTTGCGGTTCCAAACTGCAGCGCCTTTAACCGCACGGCCACTTCGGACGGCCCTTATTTTGTTACCTGAAGATATGACATTTCTATGTCTTTATGTATTGTAATTGCTTTATTATTTGCATATATATATCTTTATGCATTTATGTCGCTGTATAATTAGTTGTAAATATTATTTGTATTTTTGCGCTGGGTCTGGCCTAGGGAAAATTATGCTATCGAACGATTACATCGATAGGCCGTGTGGAGAACGAAAGTGTTTAGGATCTTTGGTAGTGTTAACTCTGCCGGATGGAGCGCGGGCAGAGGGAGTCTGGCTGGAGTAGGGCGGTGGAACAGGTGAGTGACGCTCCCGCGAGTTGACGCGCTTTCGGGGTTTGGCAGTATGTAATTGCGCTCGACTTGCTATGATAGTTTCTGACACGGTGTCGCAGACGGGAAGCATTAGCTGGTGCACATCAAGAGCCCGTTTTCCCTGGTGACAGTGTCGAGAAGAAGGCGCGCCAACATCCAGCTTCTGCAACAGCGACGGCCGACAATGAGTGACTGTCGCCCCCTCCTCGACCGACGACTTCAAACCTTCAATCAACCAACAAGGAAGACTGGAAGCACATAAAGTTTTAGAACTGTATGGCAGACCACAGCTTTTCAAACTGTTCCATTTGCCTCACAAAATTACAGCAACTTAGCATGAACCTTTGTTGCTCATTGTCCCAATTGCATTACCAAGCAGGGTCCCTTCCTTTTCCGGAATGAATCAGAGTGTCGTTGAAATTCAAACGCCAGCATTAAAGTAATATCATTCCATTTCACTGCTTTAATTTCAAAGTTCAGTTAAAGTATTCATAGTTGGCTACAATATTTAGATCACACAAGCACAAATTAAGAGTGCAAGTTTTGTTACCATATTTTAGCTTAGCTGTGACTGCAGCTCAGCTTGGTACGTACTAAATTTTACTATTGTTAATTGTCCAGAGTCATTTAATTGAAGTTCAAAGTTAAATCTCTTATTTCTAAATTGCGTAGATTCAAGTAGCTTTTGAAATGATTGTTGAGGTAGCCCAAGACTAACCTTATTTTATTGAATTTCGTAGTGCTTCAGAAACAAAGTTCAATATTAATTTCAGTCACTAAATTAACTTTCAATTTTCCGGTTTTATTAATTATTTTACTAAATTAAGTCAGAGTGCAGCGAAATTTATTACTTCTGACAAACATTCAGTTTTCACACAACACGTGTCAACCTTCAGTTGCCACGCTTTTAGTGCTAAATATATGTGCATTAATCTTTCATTTTCAGTTATTATAGTAGTTGTCCATGGGACTGGCGACCGTAATTTTCCCCAAATCTTAAACATCTAATTAACGCCAATTAATTGTTAACGTAACGACCGCACATTTACTTTCTTTAGTAACTTTACTCCTTTTCAAAATTAATTTCCACCAATTTCATTTGCATTTTTCCTTTCATTTAGATGTAACCCTTTCCTCCCTCTTTACCGCAGATTAACTTCGGTGACGATTCCTTTCCCAGTTTGGGGTTTAATTTTTCACTGTCATTAAGGTCGATAAGTGAGGGGGAGGTTACAAGCTAGCGCAGTAGACGAGAGGTGGCTGACCTGGGTGGCATGCTGCCGTGCGGCCCGTCTCCGCCCGCCCACTTGGGCCAGTCGGTGCCGTCCAGGGGGCGGCGGCCCGCCCACGCCAGGTCGTCCTCGCCTCCTTTCCTCCCGTCTCCGGCCCCGTCGCTGCCGCCCTCTTCGCCGCCGTCTTTGTCTTCATCGTGTCGATCGCCGGCGCCTTCTCCGTGCTCACCGTCTCGATCGTCGGTGTCCTCTTCCCTGTTACTCCTCACGTGGTCCTCTGGTGCGCGGCTACCCTACAAGTACAAACGAAACATTGCTACTACTAATAGAACTCGCTGGCAGACAGATTAGGACTGTGCCAGACAGGACCTGAACCCTGAAACTTGGCCTTTCACGGGCAGCTGCCCTATCGACTGCGCTATCCCAGCATTACTCAAGACCCATCCTCACAGCTTTACTTCTAGCATTATCTCATCTCCTACCGTCAACACTTCTACATCTACATCTACATACATACTCCGCAATCCACCATACGGTGCTTGGAGGAGGGTACCTCGTACCACAACTAGCATCTTCTCTCCCTGTTCCACTTCCAAACAGAAAGAGGGAAAAATGACTGCCTATAGCCTCTGTACGAGCCCTAATCTCTCTTATCTTATCTTTGTGGTCTTTTCGCGAAATATAAGTTGGCGGCAGTAAAATTGTACTGCATCAGCCTCAAATGCTGGTTCTCTAAATTTCCTCAGTACCGATTCACGAAAAGAACGCCTCCGTTCCTCTAGAGACTCCCACCCGAGTTCCTGAAGCATTTCTATAACACTCGCGTGATGATCAAACCTACCAGTAACAAATTCAGGAGCCCGCCTCTGAATTGCTTCTATGTCCTCCCTCAATCCGACCTGATAGGGATCCCAAACGCTCGAGCAGTACTCAAGAATAGGTCGTATTAGTGTTTTATAAGCGTTCTCCTTTACAGATGAACCACATCTTCCCAAAATTCTACCAATGAACCGAAGGCGACTATCCGCCTTCCCCACAACTGCCACTACATGCTTGTCCCACTTCATATCGCTCTGCAATGTTACGCCCAAATATTTAATCGACGTGACTGTGTCAAGCGCTACACTACTAGTGGAGTATTCAAACATTACGGGATTCTTTTTCCTATTCATCTGCATTAATTTACATTTATCTACATTTAGAGTTAGCTGCCATTCTTTACACCAATCACAAATCCTGTCCAAGTCATCTTGTATCCTCCTACAGTCACTCAACGACGACACCTTCCCGTACACCACAGCATCATCAGCACTTCAAACTTTAAACTCTGCTGCAGAGTGAAAATTTCATTCTGGAAACAGTCAACTAGGGTGTGGCTGTGTGTTGAAGCGAAACAAGCGCTGTATCATGTGTGATACACAGAGACGAGCGAGTGCGCCGGGACTTACCCCAGTTCACCGCTAGTAGCGCCACGTCAACTTAACGCGCCTGCGCGTAGCGCAAAAGCATTGCACCGTAATTAAGTATAAAATTAAAAGTCAAAATTTTATGTTCAAACTTTATCAACATACATTTTATTGTAATAACATTTTAGAGGTCAAGTCATAAAGTAATTAAATCAATATTTGTCGTAAAAATACAGTTTTAAGGAAAAAAGTGGCGCTAGATAATGAAGCTAGAAAGCCAGAATTTGGTCAGCATGTGCCTATGGAGGTCATAAATAAGTAGTGCAAGTTCCCAAACAAAAGAACTAAAATTAGAGCCAGAATCCACGTTTTAAGAAAAATTGAAGGCGCTAAATATTAGACACGATAATGAAGTCCCACACTCCTTGACAGAGCGTAGGGGACGATGCGGGAGACTCGCACCGCAGTACTAGGCAAGGTCCTAGCGGAGATGGTTTGCTATTGTCTTCCTCCGACAATAATGAATATGAATTATGATGATGAAGACGACACAATAACACCCAGTCATCTCGAGGCAAGTGAAAATCCCTGACCCCGCCGGGAATCGATCCCGGGACCCCATGCTCAGGAAGCCAGAACACTACTGCGAGACCACGAGTTGCGGACGTATTAGATTTAGAAACGTGAAAATTTGTAAGATGCTTCAGGTTAACCTAAAATAATAACTAAGAGACCACATTAAGCTACCTCTCATAGTTTTTGAGTAATTTAAGGAAAACCAAATTTGTAACCAAAATATACTCATTTGTAGTAGATTAGGTACCTGTTATTTTAATGATAGAAAATTTTGGTTACAGCAGATGATAAAACCTACTAAATAATGGAGCTATAACAAATTTTAGAATTATAGTATTAATAACAGCCAATACAAGTTCTATTAAAGTTATAGTTCAGGGGTAACGATCTACCGTTGGTTCCACTATAAAAGTTCTAGAAGGCAAAGTTTTTATTCAAGTGAACTGAAATTTTTTCTGTGATTTGAGCCAACTTACCTGAATGCATGTAAAAATTGAGAAGATTCTAAATTAATTCATAACTTGGTTATTAAAGATTATGTGCTCGAGAAAGCGGTCGTTCAGGGGCTGCTGTCGCGTGCATAAGACAGATGACAGCTGATGTTCCCTTGGCCGTCCGCTGCGGCACATATATAAATATAGCCCGAGAGGCAGGAAGAAGGTTCACTTAGCACTCAGCCACTGTAAGATCCACGTCCGTTGAACGTCGGATCGCGCTCTGCCTCGGATGACGTCAGAGACTGACTATGACAAATCGCGTATTTTCTGTAATAACTGATAATGAACTCGCGAGGACTGTACACAGTCCTGGATCACTTAGAATACGCTAAAGTAACTGTTAGTGTGCCGATCGTGACAATTACAAATCCGGGAGGCAAGTGGTAACTGTTATTTCCACTTTCGTGGCGAACATTTATTTGAGTATTAGTAGTCAGGGCGAAGGACTATTTGGTAGGAACGGAGGACTATTTGGTAGGAACGTACAGTAGAAGAAGCCTCTGAACTAATAATAGTGCTGTTTAAGATAGAAAGATTTACTGTCAATTGAACATAGTGACTTTCAAAGTGTTGTACGAGAGATATTTTACTAAATATATGTACGTTTGAACTACAAATGTATACCTTCATTTGTAATCACAGCCCAGATACCATTAATAGAAAGAGAATAGAAACATTTCTTTCAGTGGGCTGGACCAAAATGTGGCCGTGCAGACTGGAAACAAAGGTTAGTATGGTCGCCATCGCTGTCTGGCTGACCACAAACTTAGTTACCAAGCTCCCGTAAGAAAGACGACGAACAACAATAAGCAACCATCATCATTTATAATTAAACCCGCCGCCACACGGTATCTCCGCAGTATCCTTTCTTCTAGGACTGCTAGTCGTGCAGATCAGGAACGAGAACTTAAGTGAAAGTAGGAGATGTATTGGTGTACGCAAAACTGTGAGGAAAGGTCGTGAGTCGTACATAAGTAGCTCAGTTGGTAGATCTCTTGCCCGCTAGCGTGATGGAATCAGAGTTCGAGTCCCTTTTTGTCACACGGTTTAAATCTGCCAGGAACGTTCATATCAGGGCACACTCGGCTGCAGAGTGGAAATTTTATTCTAGGTTCACTACTAACACTGTTATACTACATTCCACTCATTGAGAATTTTCAGTGAACAACTTACTGTCTAAAAACTAAAGAATAGAATCACCAATATCGTAAGCAGTAAATACCCACTATTTTACCAGAAGTATCCAGCAATCATTTTTATGAACATTTGCTGACGACACTTTCAATGAGGTGTCCTGTACACGAATAGCAGCCCACTCTTTCTCAAGAGCCGGAACCAGTGAAGGTAGAGACGTTGGACGCTGAGGTCTGGAGTGAAGCTCAAGTTCTACCTCAATTCAAAGGTCAAAATCTTAAATATGGCTGCGATTCAGCTACTGTATAAATCTGAAGGGGTTGAAAAAATCAGCCAACTAGCTGCAAGCCAAAGGTTTATTTAACCCTTGACCTAGGTTAGATATTTATATAATTTTATATGTGACAAGAGCCACTTGGTTCAACTAATGTAATTAACCACCATGTGATGTAACAAGGCCCTCTCCTGAAGAAGATATTTTTGTAAATATCGAAATCTAGGTCAAGGGCTAGACAAACTTTCTTTTTTTTTCTTTTTCTTTTTTTTTGCAAACGCTTAGCTGATTTTTTTCAGCATCTTCATTTCAAAGATGTAATAAAATGGAACACCTACAGCTCTCTCTAATATGTTATTTATTATATGGCTACCAATTTCAGTGATTCAGTAAACCATCTACAGGCCTCAATTGACTGGGTTAACTCCAATCGTATACACAATTCATCAGTAGGCAACATCTATGACCTCGTTTTCGCAGACTACCTGTAACAACAGTGTTGTGTCTTCAATCATCAACTACAATATGTGATCAAAAGTATCCTGACACCCCCAAAACACACGTTTTTAATAGTAGGTGCATTGGGCTGCCACCTACTGCCAGGTGCTCCATATCAGCGACCTCAGTGGTCATTAGACATCGTGAGAGAGCTGAATGGGGCGCTCCGCTAAATTGACGGACTTCGGATGTAGTCAGCTGATTTTGCGTCATACGTCTATACGGGAGATATCCACACTCTTAAACATCCCTAGGTCCACCGTTCCCCATGAGATAGTGAAGTGGAAACGTGAAGATACACATACAGTACAGTAGCGTACCTCGTCTGTTGATTGACAGAGACCGCCGACAGTTGAAAAGGGTCGTAATGTGTAATAGGCAGACATCCAAACCATCTCACAGGAATTCCAAACTGCATCAGGATCCACTGCAAGTACTATGACAGTTAGGAGGGAGGTGAGAAAACTTGTTCGAGAGGCTGCTCATGAGCCACACATCACGCCGGTAGTTGCCAAACGACGCCTCGCTTGATGTAAGCAGCATAAACATTGGACGATTGATCAGTGGAAAAACGTTGTGTGGAGTGACGAATCACGGTACACTATGTGGCGATCCGATCGTAGGGTATGGGTATGGCGAATGCCCTGTGAACGTCATCTGCCAGCGTGCGTGGTGCCAACAGTAAAATTCGGAGGCGGTGGTGTTATTCATGTTTTTCATGGAGGGGTCTTGAACCCATTGTTGTTTTGCGTGGCACTATCACAGCATAGGCCTACATTGATGTTTTAAGCATTTTTTTTTGCTTCCCACTGTCGAAGAGCTATTCGATCGAGCACCTGTTCATAATTCACTGCCTGTGGCGGAATGGTTACACGACAATAACATCCCTGTAATGGATAGTCCTGCAGAGAGTCCTGACCTGAATCCTATAGATGACCTTTGGGTTGTTTAGGAATGCCGACTTCATGCCAGGCCTCACCGACCGACATCGATACCTCTCCTCAGTGCAGCTCTTCGTGAAGAATGGACTGCCATTCCCCACGAAATCTTCCAGCACCTGATTGAACGTATGACTGCGAGAGTGGAAGCTATCATCAAGGCTAAGGGGCGGGGGGGGGGGGGGGCGCACACAATATTGAATTCCAGCATTACCGGTGGATGGCGCTAAGGGCGCTACGAACTTTTACATCATTTTCAGCTAGGTGTCCGGATGTTTTTGATCACACAGTGTACCAACTACGTCGGTGTTCTATCGGCTTCGGGTCGGGACCCTAGGCAGTTAAATATATTTCAGGAATGTTATCGCCCTCCACCCATTGCTTCACTGATACTGTTAATGACGGGGTGCATTGACATACATGTACAACCAACGTCTCCGAAATGTTCCTGTTGTGTGCATTTAGCGACTTCGAAGAAACCCTTACTAAAATAAACAGATCAAAACAAAGGGTAATTAAGAGCCTTAGAGAACACCTCTGCCACGTTATTCAAATGCTGAAAAGGATATACCAAACAGCTGATATTGTAATCAATACCGAAGGGACTAAGAATATTAAATTAAAAACTATTCAAGGACTAACAGAAGGGTTTGCCATTTCATATACGTCACTGAACATACGCATTAGCCACACCTCATAAGAACTGAATACAGAGATAAGTCCCATGTTAAAAATAAATTATGAAAAGAAACAAATGTTTCACTACCATCGGGTTATATTACAGTTATACAAAAAAGGGAAGACGGTCTTCAGAGATGTATGTACAGACCTGAACAAATGGTCAAAAAAATATAACTCAGGAATTTCAATGCTTAAGACTAGGGTAGTGTCACTTCAGTTAAAATATCCAGTATAGTAATCCAATCCAATATAATAAACAACAGAAAATCCGTAGAAAAAATCTCTCATTTCTGCTATCGTGGAGCACATATAAATTACAATAAAGATCGAGATACAGAAACGTTTTGAACACATATGTGGTACTATAACTAGAAAGTTGAATAATAGTACAGGAAAGGACAGCAGAATCAGAACTATGAAGTAATAGCAAAACCAGTTCTAATGTGTGGGAGTGAGCACTGGGTGTCTGCACAGAAGGAGATGAGTAAGATCCAAACATCGGAAATGAGATTATAGGATGCTCAAGATTGCACAGCATAAGTAACGAAGTCACAGGAACATAATTTAATGTTTATAATGTTGCGCAAAGGTGGAGCGATTATAGAAGAAAATGGACAGAACATATCAACAGAATGAATGAAGACAGAATGCCAAATCAGATAAGGTTTTATACGTAATAAGAAGAAGTGATCCTCGAAGATTTAGGGAAAGGTAGCAACAAATCTCACTGTCAAGCCTGAACATGGAGTTTGCCTACACCATGAAGTGCAGAAGAAGAAGAATATTCGCGGTGATAGGTGTTTTGTGTATAGACAACGCATTTGATCTTCGTCAGTAGTAAATGAAACAGTAAAAAATAGTAAGGAAACTTGATGTAACCTGTGGAGCGAGTTGCTGGTCTTGCTCATGACGTAAGCAGGTAGCTAAATGCAACGTGCATGGCGGTGACGAGGACACTTTGTACTGATTGACAGCAGAAGATTGCACCGGAATCTGCACTGATCCTCCAGAACATTACGACCGGTCTGTCCACCTTTGGCATAGATGACACCGTCGGCGCGTCATGGCGTGGTAGATGGCTGGAGGGAGATGGCACCACAGCTCCGCACACAAGTCATCTAATTCTCGTAAATTCCGACGAGGGGGACGATGAGCTCTGACACCACGTTAAATCATATGCCAGATGTGTTCGATCAGATTCATATCTGGTGAAGTAGGGGACCAGTACATCAACTGCAATTCGCCACTGTGCTTCTTGAATCACTCCATCACCTTCCTGGCTTTGTGACAAGGCGCATTATCTTGTTAAAAATGCCACTGCCGTCGGGAAACATGATCGTCATCAAGGGGTGTACGTGGTCAGCAACCAGTGTACGATAGTCCTTGGACATCATGGTGTCTTGTACGAGCGCCACTGGACCCATGGATGCACACGTGTATGTTCCCCAGAGCATAATGGAGCCGCCGCCAGATTGTTTCTGTCCAGCAGTACTGGTGTCAACTAGCTGTTGCCCTGGGAGACTAAGGATCCGCCCGTCCCATCGTCGTCACGAAGAACGTATCGGGATTCATCAGACCATGCAACACTGTGCCGCTGCTCCAACGTCCAATGCCGATGGTTACGTCCACATTTCAGTCGTAGTTGCCGATATCGTGGTGTTAACATTTGCACATGCATCGGTCGTCGGCTGCGCAGACTCATCGTTAGGAGTGTTGGTTGCACTGTGTGTTGAGACACACTTGTACTCTGCCCAACATTAAAATCTGATGTTAATTACGCCTTTTTACCAGTCTGTCCAGCCTACGACGTCCGACATCTGTAGTGAGCTGCGGTCGCCCAAACCCACGACGTCTGGACGTGGTTTCACGATGGTTTCGCCACGTGTTGAAAACAATTAGTACAGCACTCCTCGAACACACGAAAAGGCATGCAGTTTCCGAAATGCTCGTACTAAGCTTTCGGGCCATCAAAATCTGCCTTCGGCCAAACTTATCTCGCGCGACTTCCTCAATCTACACAAGGCCAGCAGGCACACTGCACCGTGCGTGTGTCTGACTAGCAGTTATTCCTCGTCAGGTGACGCTGCTATCGACTGCAGAGGTTTATATCGACAGTAGGTCGGTGGTCACGATGTTCTCGCTGATCAGTGTACGTTCGAATGTACAGGGCTATTACAAATGATTGAAGCGATTTCATAAATTCACTGTAGCTCCATTCATTGACGTATGGTCACGACACACTACAGATACGTAGAAAAACTCATAAAGTTTTGTTCGGCTGAAGCCGCACTTCAGGTTGCCGCCGCCAGAGCGCTCGAGAGCGCAGTGAGACAAAATGGCGACAGGAGCCGAGAAAGCATATGTCGTGCTTGAAATGCACTCACATCAGTCAGTCATAACAGTGCATCGACACTTCAGGATGAAGTTCAACAAAGATCCACCAACTGCTAACTCCATTCGGCGATGGTATGCGCAGTTTAAAGCTTCTGGATGCCTCTGTAAGGGGAAATCAACGGGTCGGCCTGCAGTGAGCGAAGAAACGGTTGAACGCGTGCGGGCAAGTTTCGCGCATAGTGATGTGAAAGATTCAGTGTTTAAACCTCCTCTACCAAGAAACGTGCCAGAACTGCGAGCTCGCATCAACAATGCTTTCGAACTCATTGATGAGGACATGCTGCACTGAGTGTGGGAGGAACTTGATTATCGGCTTGATGTCTGCCGAATCACTAAAGGGGCACATATCGAACATTTGTAAATGCCTAAAAGAACTTTTTGAGTTTTTGTATGTGTGTGCAAAGCATTGTGAAAATATCTCAAATAATAAAGTTATTGTAGAGCTGTGAAATCGCTTCAATCATTTGTAATAACCCTGTAATAGGTGAAGTGCACCGAAAAGGTACACTTAAATCAGGCGGGTATGTGATGCACATGTTTCATGGAGACCTATTAGGAGAAGCACGGCTCATTGGTGGTGTATAAGAGTAGAAGGGGTAGGCCGAAAAGCAGGTGTGTGGAGCCACTGGTATTTTATTTGGCTCGGTAGCTCATTGGGTGAGTGTCAGACTAGAATTTCGAAGGTCCAAGCCACTCATCGCTCTTCGCTATGGCATTGTTTTTTTTGCATGTGGAAAATACCGAGTTGCACCGTGGTTCGCTGTCTATGGTAAACTGTATATCCCCTACAAGTGGGCAGGTAGTTTCCCTCAAAGGTCGGACGAAGGGGAGGGTGTGCCACCTCCTGTAGAACCATGCCTTGCAAAGCACTGTGCTATTCAAACCATCCTTTTGACTAGTCAGAATTTCAGTTGTTTTACATTGTGAAAGGAGGTATTACTAAATGGAGCCGGCCGAAGTGGCCGTGCGGTTCTAGGCGCTGCAGTCTGGAACCGCGAGACCGCTACGGTCGCAGGTTCGAATCCTGCCTCGGGCATGGGTGTGTGTGATGTCCTTAGGTTAGATAGGTTTAACTAGTTCTAAGTTATAGGGGACTAATGACCTCAGGAGTTGAGTCCCATAGTGCTCAGAGCCATTTGAACCATATGAACTAAATGGAAAAATCAGTGCTGCTAGTGGACCACAAAACAGTGATGAAAGTAGTACTTGGTAAGATAATAGAATAAGTGCTTCAAGTCGAAATATTTTATTAAAATTGGACCAAACATATTTTTTTAGAAGCTATTGTACTCACATTTCCTTGTTAGCATTGAGAAATTACACATGTTTTGTACAAATGTACCTTAACTGCTATACAACGATTAAGACATCGGACATTCTATCACGAAGCCTAAATTAGCATATAAAAACAAATATTCCTACACGCAAAATCGAAACATCTACCTTGAGCATTCTAACCCAACATTGTATGCGTTGCATTGACTGCGTAGCGCTACTAAGTCATACTGAACGAAGACACTTGCCGCGTTGGCTAACTGCTGCTCTTTGACGTTCATATTGAACCGAAAATATGCAGAGGATGTAATTATATTACAGACATTCTTACACTGCTAGGTTGTAAGAAATCGCATTTTGAAGTCAGTGCGAGTGAAATTTTCTTCACCCTGAAGTAGTATCTGTTTTATTTTTGTTCATTTGAAACTGGAACACTCTTTAATAACTTACAAGAGATGTCCCCAGCAGGGGGATCGACTTTTTGAAACCATCTACACGGTGATGTACGCTAGGATTCCAGCCATCATACACTGTAGGCGTTCACCCTGGTAGTCCCTCATTTGCCAGTTATTGACGAAAAAAATTTCGAAACTTTTCGTGATTCTCAATAAAGTTAAAAATAGCAGTGGTCTGGCGAGCTGCGTGCATAGTGTAATGGTCAGGGTAAGGCCTTGATTTGCAGAAGACCGTAGACTCGAATCGACCTTATGTTCTATTGAAATTACTTTGCACATTATTTTTGTGCAGCTAATTGGTTTAAATGTAATTTTTTATTTTTTTTTCCATATCACATCATTTTAATCATCACATAAATTTTTTATTTGCTCCCATTTTTCTTCCTGTCATCGCTTTTCCGATTGAAATCTTTGTTTTTAATTTTATCCGTTAATTTCGATTTAATTTGTTTCGTTTCATCATGGTATTTTCTCGTCCATGTCATTGCAGCCATAATTTCTATTTCTCATTTTGCTTGAATTTCGATTTATTTGTAATCCTTTCTTTCGTTTAAATCTTCACGTGCCTTATTTTCTCCACAACGCAGTAGGAATTTAGGCTATGCTTTAAATGTTTGTATGACGTTCATCATACAAATAAATGCACATCTTATAACGAAAAATACATTTTTGACACCATTGCACAGTTAATGTAATTAGACTATTTCGTCTTTTGTTTTTTAATGGATAGATTGATGTTTTCAAATATTCTAATATTATAATAAATAAATATATCTAATGTTACAGTCACAAAAATTCCGAATGGAAAAAGAATGATTTGGAAAAAGTGAGAACAAATGAAGAAATTCATACGATGATTGAAATTATGTGACAATGGAATATAAATGAAAAATTACATTTAAACCAGTTAACTGAACAAAAAGAATGATCAAATCCATTTCTATAAAGATTAAAAATTTTAATAAAGTAGAAAATTTTATGGGATTCGAATCCACGATCCTCAGTAGTTGAAAATCTTGCAGTATCCGTTACACCACATAACCAGGCTGCAACATTTTTCTCTTTTAACGCTATTGATTGCCACTTAAACTTCAGAATTTTTTTTCACCGTGATTACTTGCAAATGAGGGTCCGCCAGGGTGAATAGCTGGAGGGTTTGGTATCTGGAATCTTAACCCACATCGCCATTCAGATGATCGCATGAAGTCGATCCCTCCTCTGGGGACCTCTCCTTGTTAGTCAAGTCATTACTTATAATGAGACAGTTTTTTATTAATTTTGCAATACTTGCACTAATTGACAGGAAAGTCGCACTCTAAGATGTAGAAGGATGAGACAGCAGAGGAAGCATCCACAACTCTTTTCAGCAGATGCTGGCGATACTGGCTGACAGAAAGTCTATGGTTCAAATGGCTCTGAGCACTATGGGACTTAACATTTGAGGTCATCAGTCCCCTAGAACTAAGAACTACTTAAACCTAACTAACCTAAGGACATCACAAACATCCATGCCCGAGGCAGGATTCCAACCCGCGACATAGCAGTCGCGCGGTTCCAGACTGAAGCGCCTACAACCGCTCGGTCACTTTAAAGTCTCTTACAACACTACGTACGCTACGTTTTCCTGGTACAGCGAGCTAAACGGTAGTTGGCGACATTTTCTCAAGGGTAAAAGTCTGCACCCGCTCTCGGTTTCCACAGAATGTCCTCCCACAAGGTCGCAGAAGGTGCGACTAATCGTTACCAAAGCCGCGGTTTCCGTTTCCCCTCAACAGCGATCAGCAAGCGTGTCTGAGTTTACATTGTCCCCCTCGAAAACTTTTCACTTCATTACAACAGTTAAATGAACTTGCCAACGATATTTTTGATAGTGCGGTAGTGGTCGCTAATGTGCTGTCTACACGCAAATTAAAAAACTGTCACACACAAGGATTCGAGTACACACAGGTGCCGGCAGTCTCCCATTTGACCAGTTTCAGTATAGCAGATGTATAGACTCAAAGACTGGAACCACATAAAACAGATTGTGTTTTTGAATCATTGCGTAAGGAGGACTCCGGTTGACTGATTGGAAGAAAATTTCGCATGAAAATTAAGTGTCCGTGTTTGGTTCCTTGTGCGACAATCACTTCTACTCTGTTACTTTCACATCAACTGAAACTACTCTAGCAAATGAAATAAATCACTGGGAACACTTTCATCTACGTTTGTACTGAATAGCAATTGTTTATAGAGAAGACTAGGCACCACTTTTGTTGTGTCGACTTTTTATTCCACGCAAGACTGTGTAATCCTGGCCAGGCCCTGATTTTTAAACTATATCATTGCAACAAATGCATCACATTGCTTCAGTTCTTAGACTAGTTCGATGCAGTAGAGCTGAGAGGTAGATTACGGTTCTTCATGACCGCATTTATTCTTCGTGCCAGTGCTGAGATTCTCATTCATGTATGAAAAATTGCTGTTTCCGGACTCAATGTAGAACGTGACTCATCTCGAATTTGAATATTAATAAAAAACTTCACTTCTGGTTAAACACATTAACGTCCATAAAGAAGGCACAGAACCGCTATAGCTATATCATTCATTTAAATTGACTTCCGCCTTGTAACCCAGTCGCCATTAGTATAGAAGTTCATCTACCATGTGTACATACTGATTACACTTCTTTAGTTTACTGCGATTGAATTCCATATTCATGTTGTTGTTGTAGTTGCTATTTTCAGTCCGAAGACTGGCTCGGTGAAGCGCTCTACGCTACTCTTTCCTGTGGGAAGATCGTCGTATCTTCGCTACTATTGCAGTCTACACCGAGCGGAACGTTCTTACTGTATCCAAGCCTTGGTTTCTGCTCTACAATTTTTATCCCTCACACTCCTTTCCATTATCAGGTAACGTATTCTATTAACCCAAGGTAGTGCCCAATCAGTCCATCCCTTCTTTCACTCATGTTGTGCCACAAATTTCTTTTCTTCCAGATTCAATTCGATACGTCTTCAGTCTACCCATCTAATGTTCTTCTGCAGCAACAAATTTCAAAACCTTCCATTCTCATCTTGTATGTGGTGTTTATTGTCCACGATTCTCTTCCACGGCTACACTCCAGACAAATCAGTAGCGTCCGGCGAACTCCGATTAGCGGCCACGGTCAGAATCTACATACTTTTTTGAGCTGCGCGGTGTGCGAGACAAGCCACACGACGTATTGCTCTGTAGACTTCTTCCGAAACGTTTGTAGTCAAACGAGGTTCCATACACTGCCACACACACTACCATGCTAATTAAGAGTCATGTGTGCATTGATACGTATGACTAATTATTGCCCTGAAGCAATCCGACGACTTTCAGCAGTCAAAGGTCTGACCACTGGATTCGAAAACGAGCACCGCAAATAGTCACTGCTCCAAGTGGTTTCTAGCATCTTCTCCACATACAAAACTGGGTAACGGTCTGCAGCTAAACAGGATAACGAGGTGCATGAGAGTTCTACAATTCAGATTTACATTGGAGCAAAACAGAACTTACTGTTTGCTAATTACCCTCGTCAAGGCCGCCTCCTTCGTTAAAGAGCACCAGTAGGTAGCTGACATGCTCTCTCTTCCTACTGATACGAAACTGCAATGTTTGCGTTGTGAAAAAATTACGATTCCATGTTCCTTCGGAAATTCATTGTACTTCTGAACAAGACAGACATTGCAATGATGTAAAACAACAATATCATAAATTGAGTCCGCCTTGATGCAAAATACCTTGTCTTTTGTTTACTTGTTACTTTCAAAACGGGTTTCAACGACAAATATCACCATCATAAGTGTTTTTTTAAATCTAAAACGTGGAGAAAATAGCATCGTTATACAAACACAGTAACACATTATTACATTACTGTTCTTTTTTCGAAATATAGTTTTCTATGGATACTTTGGTGTGTACTGGGCTGTTACTTAGTTGTTCGTGTGCTCACGTTTGTTGGACGGCATGTAGCTGATTCTACACACACAAAAACAAAACTTTCGCACTTTGTTTATGATCAAGAACATTACGCCATCTTGCTGTTCGCGTGTGTCGCGAGAGATGTATCGCATGTTGCGAGATGGCTATGAAAACTGTAGCGGAAATTACGACGACTTCTGTTCCTTATTTATGTCTCTGTGTGTGATGGGGAAGTGGTTCTTTTGTGTGTGCATGCTTTCTGTTCTGTGTCACTCGTCATTTCTCTCAGAGCGGTAAAGAGTGTGTTGTTGCAAAGTGTTGTGTTTTCGTTTATTACATTTTTCCCTTCCACGATAGCCTTTCGCATGCGGTAATTTTCCTCTGTTGTTAGTTGTCGGTATGGACTGTTGCTGTTTTTCAGAATGTGTAGATCATTTTCGGTGTTAGTGGCGTTATGGTTTTTGTTCATTACATGTTCCACAAAAGTTGAATGTGTGCTGTCACTCTTTAGAGCTGTCATGTACTGTGTGTACATCGTTCGGAAGTTCTGCTTGTTTGTCCTATGTGTTGGGCCCGACATGAGTTGCATGTGAATTGATATATTCCAGCATTACTGAATTTTTCGAAGGTTTTTCTGACTCTCCTTAGCCATTTCTGAACTGTATTGTTTGTTCTGAATGTTATCGGGATTCGTTGCTTTTTCAAGATGTTTCCAGTTTGATGTGATATTTTGTTATTGTATGTTAGTGTATACCATCTGTCTCTTTTTCCTGATGTGGTGTGGTCTGCTGTGTTGTCTGTGTGTACTGCCTCTGTATTTTCAGATTCTTTGGTTGTGCTGTTTAGTGGCTGGTCACTATTTTTCTGTTTCATTTTTACCTTGTTGTTAAGTTTGCTTATGATATCTGTTTTGTAGTCGTTTTGAACAGCAACAGTCTACACCGACAACTAACAATAGAAGAAAATTACTACATGCAAAATGCTATAGCGGAATGGAAAAATGTAATAAACGAAAATACAACAAACTCTTCAGCGCTCTGAGAAAACTGACCAATGGCACAGAACAGAAAGCACAAACACACAAAAGAACCTCTTCCCCATCACACACAGGGACATAAATAAGGAACAGAAATCGTCGTAATTCCCGATACAGTTTTCATAGCCATCTCGCAACATGCGATATACCTCTCGCGACACACACGAACAGCAAGATGGCCTAATGTTCTTAATCATAAACAAAGTGCGAAAGCTTTGTTTTTGTATGTACAGAATGAGCTACACGCCTTCCAACGAACGTGAGTACACGAATAACTAAGTAACAGCCAAGTACACACCAAAACCTGGATCATACTAAGTTCACAAATGTTCAAATGTGTGTGAAATCTTATGGGACTTAACTGCTAAGGTCATCAGTCCCTAAGATTACACACTACTTAACCCAAATTATTCTAAGGACAAACACACACACCCACGCCCGAGGGAGGACTCGAACCTCGACCGGGACTAGCCGCACAGCCCATGACTGCAGCGCCCCTAGACCGCTCGGCTAATCCCGCGCGGCGCTAAGTTCACCTTTTAGTATTTTGTTTACTAACAGCCGCTCACAGTTGCAGTTGACATGATGTTCGCTGAGAAAAAAGGGCAACAGAAAAAAGCACAGAAAATATGTCACAAATAGCGACAATAATTCTAAAAAACATGCCATAACGTACAACAAATAAGGTAGTATGAAGGTATCCATAGAAAACCATATTTCAAAAAAAGAACAGTAAATACTGTAATAATGTGCCACTGTGTTTGTATAACGATGCTATTTTCAGCTTGTTTTAGATTTTAAAAAACCCACTCATGATTGTGATATTTGTCGCCGTAACTAGTTTGGGAAATAAACAAATAAAAAAAGACAAGGTGTTTTGCATGAAGGCGGACTCAATTTCTGATATTGTTGTTTTATATGCAAACACGAACCAAATGGAAGAGTTCCAAGATAAAGTTATTGTTGCAATTACGTACTCATCGTCCGATAACGGGCTCCGTGACTAAAAGTAAAATGTCTCCCATGTACAGGAATAACATTAGTGGGAAGTACGAGTACAAGTATGATGTATAGACGATGTTATACGGAAGTTTGGTCGTGGACGTGAGTCGTGCTCGGATAGTCAAAGCGGTTAAGGCGAGCGCTCGAGCGGTTCTGGGCGCTTCAGTCTGGAACTGCGCGACTGCTACGGTCCCAGGTTCGAATACTGCCTCGGGCATGGACGTGTGATATCCTTAGGTTAGTTAAGTTTAAGTAGTTCTGAGTTCTAGGGAACTGATGACCTACGATGTTAAGTCCCATAGTGCTCAGCGCCATTTGAGCGCCAGCGTAAACCGGGAAATCCGGGTTTGAGTCCCGGTCAGGCACTAATTTTCATTATCGTCATTCCCTTATTCAGTGAGCCGGCCGATGTGGCCGAGCGGCTCTAGGCGCTTCAGTCTGGAACCACGCGACCGCTACGGTCGCAGGTTCGAATCCTGCCTCGGGCATGGATGTGTGTCATGTCCTTAGGTTAGTTAGCTTTAAGTAGTTCTAAGTTCTAGGGGACTGATGACCTCAGATGTTAAGTCCCATAGTGCTCAGAGCCATTTGAACCTTATTCAGTGATTCATGCTCGCTGCTACCATCGATCGGCCATTTTCTGTGAGATACTGCTGCCTGCCGAGTCTTTTGGACGTTTGTTTCGCATCACCAGCCATGTAGTGGAAACACCACCCATCTATTGGAAAAGACTCGCCTTTGAAAACATTATCTCCACGAGGGCGAACAGTCCCAGTGACCCGAAAGCCAGAAAGCCGTTGCTGTCGCTCTCGGGTAGGAGCGCCATTCTTAAGGGTATAGGGAAAAATGTGTACGACTCATATTTTCATTTATATGTACTAGTTATTATTAAATTTAAGAAGTAGTGTGGATTGATTACATAAATATATCTAGTTTACTTATCAGTATATTTGTTAAACATTTGTTGTGGTAAAAGCTTAACGTTTGCGCTGTGTAAATATGCATTTTTATGGTCCGCCCCGATAGCTGAGTGGTCAGCGCGCCGGCTTGTCACGCTAAGGGACCCGGGTATGATTCCCGGCTGAGTGGGAGATTTTCTCCGCGCAGGGACTGGGTGTTGTGTTGTTCTCATTACCATTTCATTATCATCAGTGGAAGGCAATGTGAAACTACCACTGGAATCACTTCCGAAGACGCTCATGCGCTGGACCTCTCTGACGGGGCTCCCCACGACAAGACCTGTCGTAAGGCAGAACACAAAGTTTTTTTATGCAGTTGTGTATTCTGTATAGACACGTGTTCTCGGTGGCTAAATAGAGTACAAACTGTGGAGGCCACATAAAAAAAATAATAAAACAAAAACAACAGTAGTCGACGGTCGCGACCGGGAACTGTCACGTTTCATATGTCAAACACACAAAGTAACGGCACATCTAAAAGCCAAGCAGCCATCTGCAATGTCGCGTGACAAACAGCTTCACGCAGATAAGAAAACCGCTTTTCCGTCGCTGGACGGCCACATTTAATCAATCAGTCGCGCCTGTAGTTCCACGCACGTAATGTGTTCCTCTCGACCTCCGTAAACAACTTGGACACCAGTAGGGTTAGTCTAAGGGATTATCACAATGACAATCCTATCCTATCTCCCGGGTGAGGACACAAAAAGGTGAGACATCAGGACATGATATCTGGCAACAGCTGCAACTATTAGGTTGGTGAGTAGGTTCGTAGCGTTTTTGTTTTGCATGTTGCTATTCCGGTTGCTATGGGTTTATTTATCGATTGTCACGTTTTATTTGTAGTTCACTGTTGTTATTTGAGTTTACATACTGTTCATTTTGTCATTACGGGATAATTAGTGAAGCTGAAAGTGGAGTGCCAAGTAGAGAAATCAGAACATTCCCGATATATTCTTCTGTTTGAGTTCAATAGAGGGACGGCGGCAGCGGAGGCAGAAAGAAACATTTGCGCTGTGTATCAGGATAGTGCCGTAGGAAAGAGCACGGCAGGAAAATGGTTGCCTCGTTTTAAGGGGGGGTCGTTTTGACATTAGTTACTCTCCACGTTCAGGGAGATCCTTTAAACGCATTAACCCACAATAATCCATATCATTGTCCTAGATAACTGGAAGATGTAATGAACTGTGTGATAATTCCACCATCATGCGACATTTGCATGAACTGAGGAAGGTTCAAAAATGGGGTGTATGTGTACCACAGGCTCTAAGTCAATATAACAAAAAATCAGCGAGTGGCGGTATGTGCATTCCTGATTACTCGTCATCAACTGACTCGTGCACAACACCGACCACTACTATCCTGTATCGCTACTGGTGACGTGTAGTGGTGTCTTTTGCGCTAACATAAGGAAAAGAATGGAATGGATGAGCCCAAACATTAAAGATTTGTGAACATCCACAAAAGATAATGTTATGTATCTGGGGAAAAAACGACGGTGTGGCGTACTATGAATTGTTCCATCGAGATGTAATCATCACTGTTGACATTTATTGTCAACAAGTGAGACGTCTTGCAGACACAGTCCGAGAACAAAGACCAGGAAGACTGCGTGAAGTGATGATACTCCACGATGACGACCACCCGCATTCTGCTAGACTGACAAAGAACGCTATACAGGACTTGAATTGGAAAGTTATCCGCACGCACCTTATTCGCCTGATCTTGCGCCCTCAGATTTTCACTTTCTCCGCTATCTGTCGAACAACCTTCAAGGTACGTCCTTTTCGTATGAAAAAGTGCTGTAAACATGGCTCGAAGACTTCTCCTCCTCAAAACCACGTAATTTATAAACTCTCGGAGTGGAAAAGGTACCCCACTGTTGGCAGACTTTTGTAAATAGTGGTGGAAAATATATTATTGATGGCTAAACCCTCTGTTATGTGGGTCTGTTGTGTTTATTAAACTTATGGGAATAAGGCTAGGAACTTTACGCACCAATCTACTCTCTATGTAAGCGGCAATAGATAAAAAAAAAAAAAAAAAAACGTTTGAACGCAGTCGCTTCTACCACGAAACAGACCTGAAACTGACTTGAAAATGGAAGGGGTATGCACTTGTCAAATGGCTCTGAGCACTATGGGACTTTACATCTATGGTCATCAGTCCCCTAGAACTTAGAAATACTTAAACCTAACTAACCTAAGGACAGCACACAACACCCAGCCATCACGAGGCAGAGAAAACCCCTGACCCCGCCGGGAATCGAACCCGGGAACCCGGGTGTGGGAAGCGAGAACGATACCGCACGACCACGAGATGCGGGCTGCACTTGTCAAAATATGTGCAGTTGTCGAAGACGACATCCGGCTGCATTTCTTCAACTTGTTTGAGCATTTTATGTGCCGCGAGAAACTCAAGTTTCGTAGACTGTGGTTACAAAATTCAAAGGACTTGAAAGGAAAGCAAGAGAAGGGAGGCTACAGGGGTGAAAACTCTCCTGCATGTTACGTCTGCATTGAGCAAGCTGTGAAAGAAATCCAGAAGAAATTGGGAAAAGAACTTGAAGTTCAGAGTAAAGAAATACAAATTTGGAGGTTTGCTGATGACATTTAGTTCTTTCAAAGACGGCAAAGAACTGGATAACGTATCCAAAACAGGTTTTAAGATGTTCACCAATAAAAGTAAGACAACGGTAATGCAACGTAATCGGGCTAAATCAGGTGATGTTAACAGGATTAGACTGAGTAATGAAAAAGTATAATCAGTCGACGAGGTTTGCTACTTTACACTAAAATAAGTAACGATGGCCCCAGTAGACGCGCCGACCGAAGTGGCCGTGCGGTTCTAGGCGCTGCAGTCTGGAACCGCGAGACCGCTACGGTCGCAGGTTCGAATCCTGCTTCGGGCATGGATGTGTGTGATGTCCTTAGGTTAGTTAGTTTTAACTAGTTCTAAGTTCTAGGGGACTAATGACCTCAGAAGTTGAGTCCCATAGCGCTCAGAGCCATTTTTGAACCAGTAGACGCATAAAATTCAGATTGAAAGTAGCAAGAGAAGCATTTCTGAAAAAGAGGAGTTTAGTAACATCTAACATACGTTTAAGTGTTAGGGAATCTTTTCTGAAAATATTTTTGTGGATTGTAGCCTCATACGACACACAAACGTATACAGTAAATAGTTCAGATAAAACGAAAATAGAAGCTTTTGAAACACAATAACCTGTCACAGAATAATGCCACAGATACGATGAGTAGGTCTAACAAGGGGAGGCCACGACGTTTGGAACGCGTATTTACTGCAAACTTCGTACACTCGTAGTACTCCATGAGGACAACAAAATGTGTAAGCAGTAGCCCGTACTTCTCATGAGTTACTGAGAAAATCGCAAGATAATTTCGGTCGTCAAATATGTATCTGTGCGTGGCCATTGTAACCATGAAGCGGCTGCTGCCGAGTGGTGGCGTCACGGACGTGGCCTCCCCTTGTAAGACCCAATGAAGCGAAACAGAACCGAATTCGGGAAAAATGAAATTTGTGGCATAACTTGGCTAAAAGAAGGGATCGGTTAATAGAACACATCCATTGGCATCAATGAATTGTCAACTTGGCAGTGGAAGGGAGTGTGAGGAGTTAAACAGGGTGATTTTTCCACTGTGTACAAACGCTAGCGATTGATCGATGAGAGTATACGGAACAAAAATGGTCTAATGAACTTATGTCCGGAAATGCATGGTTTCCATACTAGAAGCCGGCCGAAGTGGCCGTGCGGTTCTAGGCGCTGCAGCCTGGTACCGCGAGACCGCTACGGTCGCAGGTTCGAATCCTGCTTCGGGCGTGGATGTGTGTGATGTCCTTAGGTTAGTTAGGTTTAACTAGTTCTAAGTTCTAGGTGACTAATGTCCTCAGAAGTTGAGTCCCATAGTGCTCAGAGCCATTTGAACGATTTTCCAAGCTAGAAACCATTTGATGTGACTTCTGAAATTTTCCCGTCGTATTTCTTCTTCTAATAATTTCCGGGTATGCAGCCGGATCCCGTCGACATTCTGCCACGATATTTCGGCCCAGAGACGCCCGGCCATCATCAGGTGAGTACACAACTACTGAAGAGCCCAGGTGCAGTCGCGATATCTATGCCGAATCTCGCGCATGCGAAATGTACTGGCAACCTACAGCGCATGCGTCAGGGTGTTGACATGCGCAGCATAGCCGAGTTGTACGTGCTGCCCTCGGTGGTGAAAATAAAGGTTCATCTAGTCATCGAGTATCGAATGACACTGTCGATTCCGCTGTGATTGTATAATTTTAATAACAGGATTTTGGGATTCCGTAATCAAGGAATCAGTGGAAATACGTCTTGCCAATAATCTTATAAATCGTGACAACGGCTTTCAGCTGGATAAAAATTGGAATCCTCTTATTAAAATTATACAATCACAGCGGAATCGACAGTGTCATTCGATACTCAATGACTAGATGAACCTTTATTTTCACCACCGAGGGCAGCACGTACAACTCGGCTATGCTGCGCATGTCAACACCTGACGCATGCGCTGTAGGATGCCAGTACATTTCGCATGCGCGAGATTCGGCATAAATACCGCGACTGCACCTGGGCTCTTCAGTAGTTGTGTACTCACCTGATGATGGCCGGACGTCTCTGGGCCGAAATATCGTGGCAGAATGTCGACGGGATCCGGCTGCATACCCGGAAATTATTAGAAGTAGAAGCCATTTATTCAATCATACTTTGTTACAGATACTGCAGTCCAATACGCACTGTATCGTGCAGCCACAGTTATAGTATGCATGGTTTCCTCCTAGAAGGTGGTACTGTTTCTCATCCGTCGTGTCCTAACGACCTCTCCTGCCATAGTCATTGGTAATATTGTGTCCGACTCACTTCTCTTGTTGCCTTACCTTGTAGTGGATGAGATACAGCGTTGTACGCAATGATTCTGTATTGGAATCGAGAGCTTTCCGACATGGCGTTTACTTACGGAAAGGCAAATCGCAACGGGCTGCGAGCAGCAAGGTTTTATCAGTAGACCGAGCCCCGGCGACAACAACCACAGCATTTAACGTTTGCAATAGAGTTTCGCCGTTTGTCCGAGACAGGGTCGTTTCAGGAAACAGGAAATCATGAAGGACGGCCCCGAAATGTTCGGATACCAGACTTGGAGGAAAATGTGGTTAACACTGTGGATGGCGAACGCCATGTCAGTACCAGGCAATTGGTCCGCCAGTACAGGGTAATAAAGCAGACCGCGTGGAACATTCTCCTTGACAATTGTTACTACACTTATCACTTCCGGCGTGTGCAGGGCTTACTAGCGACAGACTTTCCACATCTGGAACAGTTTTGGCACTGGTTTCTTCATCACGCAATCACAATTCCGGGATCTGTGTCATCCACCCTTTTCATAGATGACCACCATTATGCGGAGCGGTATCTTCAACTTTCATAACAGTCATCTGTGGGATAGTATGCAGAACCCCCATGGTATGGTGACAGCGAATCATCAGCATCGGTGCAGCCGGAATGTGTGGGCTGAGATAATTGGCGACCGTATTTTGCGACCAGTCTTTCTTCCACGTCGCCTAACAGGCCGGAACTATCGGCGTTTCTTGCGGGTGACTTTGCCTTCTCTGCTGGAAGAAGTGCCATTCATGATTCGAAGGGTTATGTGGCTACTACATGATGGTGCTCCAGCCGACTTCACCGTTAACGTCCGGACACATCTCAATCGTATTTTCCCTGGTCGGTCGATCGGACGAGGGAGTCCAGTTGCATGGGGCGCACATTCACCGGATCTCAACCCGTGTAATATCTGGTTATGGGGCCATCTCAGAATTATCGTAAATGGAGAGCCGATTTCAAATGTGGAGATACTAGAGCAGCGTATTCATGCTGCCTTTCACACTGTTCGGATTCAGCCTGGCCGACACGTATGCGGTGAGTCGGATGGAAACCATTTTCCAACGTACTGTAACTGTGGCTGCATGGTACAGCGCATATTAGACCACAGTCTCTGTAACAATATATGTGTGGTGTCACCGCCAGACACCACACTTGCTAGGTGGTAGCTTTTAAATCGGCCGCGGTCCGCTAGTATAAGTCGGACCCGCGTGTCGCCACTGTCAGTGATCGCAGACCTAGCGCCACCACACGGCAGGTCTAGACAGACGTACTAGCACTCGCCCCAGTTGTACAGCCGACGTTGCTAGGCATGGTTCACTGAGAATTACGCTCTCAATTGCCGAGACGATAGTTAGCATAGCCTTCAGCTAAGTCAATTGCTACGATGTAGCAAGGCGCCATTTATCCTTTGCTATGTATCTAATGAAGCATGTACAGTAACAAGACCAATGTTCACCAATTGTGGATTAAAGTTAAGTATTCCAGCAGCTACGTAGCTTTCTTTATAGCATTCATTACGTATCCTGTTTCAGACCTCACGCCAGGCTGCGTGAGTTTAAGCGCGTGCCTTTCGGTTACCCGTCACTGTGGATTGGCTGTCTTGCCAGTCCACAACAATATGACTGAATAAATGGTCTATAACATGGAAACCACGCATTTCCGGAGATAAGTTCATTAGATCTTTTTTGTTCCACATCCTCTCATCGATCAATCTCTAGAGTTGGTACACTGTGGAAAAAAATCGCTCTGTAGTAGGGAGAGAGAGAGAGAGAGACACACACACACACACACAGAGAGTAAGGCTTGGCTACAGTTAACCGATGGAAATGGATGTAGGTTACAGTGGCTATGAAGAGATGATGAGACTTGCACAAGACACAAGATAGACTAGATACTAAAAGTGATGGATGAATTTTGGACACCAGATAAAAGACGAGGGTAGAAGTGAAGGGAATATTTACTGAAGCGCCACAGTAAGTGGTATACGCATGCTTATTCAAACACAGAGAGATGTAAACAGGCAGAATACGGCGCTGCGGTCGCAACGTCTATATAAGACATGAAGTGTCTGGCGCAGTTGTTACATCGGTTGCTGCTACTACAATGGCATATTATCAAGATTTAGTTGCGTTTGAACGTGGTGTTATAGTCGGCACACGAGTGATCGGACACAGCATCTCCGAGGTAGCGATGAAGTATGGATTTTCCCGTACGATCGTTTCACGAGTCTACCGTGAATATCAGGAGTCCGGTAACACATCAGATCTCCGGCTGGAAAAAGATCCTGGAAGAACGGCACCAACGACGACTGAAGAGAATCGTTCAACGTGACGGAAGTGCAACCCTTCCGCAAATTGCTGCAGATTTCAATGTTAGGCCGTCAACAAGTGTCAGCGAACCATTCTATGAAACATAATCGATACGGGCTTTCGGAGCCGAAGACGCACTCGTGTAGCCTTGATGACTGCACGACACGAAGATTAAAGCCTCGCCTGGGCACGTCAACACCGACATTGGATTGTTGACGACTGTAAACATGTTGCCTGGTCGGACGAGTCTCTTTTCAAATTGAATCGCTCAAATGGCTCTGAGCACTATGGCACTTAACATCTGAGGTCATCAGTCGCGTAGCCATAGAACTACTTAAACGTAACTAACCTAAGGACATCACACAAGACACTATAGGTCAAGGGAATATTTAATTTGGTAATGGGAGGGAGAGTGTGGGATAAAAGCTGTAGAGGAAAACCAAAGGTAGAATACAGTAAGCAGGTTCAAATGGATGCAGTCTGCAATAGTTTTGCGGATTTGAAGATGCTTGCACAGGACACAGTAGCGTGGAAAGCTCCATCCAGCCAGTCTTGAGGGACTGAAACCCACCACCATAAGCCGGCCGGAGTGGCCGTGCGGTTCAAAGCGCTACAGTCTGGATCCGAGCGACCGTTACGGTCGCAGGTTCGAATCCTGCCTCGGGCATGGATGTGTGTAATGTCCTTAGGTTAGTTAGGTTTAATTAGTTCTAAGTTCTAGGCGACTGATGACCTCAGAAGTTAAGTCGCATAGTGCTGAGAGCCATTTGAGCCACCAGCATAACAACAACGACAATATGTAAATCAACTGTAGTGAACTAAATACGCTCATAGGTTGAGTCATCAGCATGTACAAGGAATAGGTGAACATGGGTTACAAGCTAGAAACCAATAAATAAATAAAATTATACAGCGACAGCCGTCCTGTAGCTTAACTTTTGGTGTTAGAATGTTTTATCAGAAGAGTCGAAATGAGCTACATCACATACTGAGTCCGGAAACAGAAGCTTTTCGTACGTGACTGCGAATCTTGGTTCTGGTATGAACAATATTGAGATGTCTGTGCTCAGTACAACGCTTAGTTATAGTATATACAGTGGTGCCCAAAATTAAAGCAACAAACTGCTATTTCCCCGTCCTGTGTCTAATTCACGATATAATCATACAAACTGTCAACCAGATGTCCGTACGATAGTGTTCTGCACGGAAGATGGCATTGCAATCAAATGACAACCACGCTAACGATGACGTCAGAGGATCCATGAAACGACGTAGTGTTTGCCGGGTAGCTCGAAGTCCACAATCGCTTTGTACATAGTCACAGACGGCGCAGAATGGCACAGAGAAGACGCCTGTCAGGCTGTCAGCGGTGGAGAGCCGAAGAAAGAAAGGAAGGAGGACAGCCGCGAACTGATGCGCTCCGAAGGCTCACTGTGACTCGTTTTGTTTTTCTCGGGAGTGGCGAAAGGTTATAGAGACCGAAACTGTATCCTGAAGACCAGGGCAGAGCAGACCACGTGTGACATCAGAAAGAGGAGACAGTTATTTGACTGTAGCGCCTTAGTACTGCACGGCAGCTGGCATCTGACCTCGCAGCATCCCATGGACGTGTTGTGTCGTGGCAAACGGTGTACAGAAGGCTTCAGCAGAGTGGTCTTTATTGTCAGAGATCTGCTATATGGGTACCTGTGACATGTCTTCACATAAGGGAACATCTAGACTGGAGCCGTCAACATACCACCTGAACGATCGAACGATGGGCCAACGTTCTTTTCACAGATGAGTCCTGATTTAGTATGGAGAGTTGTTCTCAAGGGAGTCGCATCTAGAGGGAACGTGGAAAACGATTTCAGGAACCAAACACTGTGGAGAGAGAAAGATATCTAGGAGGAGAGTTGTTCTCAAGGGAGTCGCATCTAGAGGGAACGTAGAAAACGATTTCAGGAACCAAACACTGTGGAGAGAGAAAGATATCAAGGAGGTTCCCTTATGGTGTGGGTAGGGATTATGTTGACCACCCGAGCCCTTCTTTATGAAACTGAACAGGTAAATCGGTAAGGTTTAACTGCTTTCAGGTATAGTGACGAGATCTTGGGACCTCATTCGCTGTTGTTGCGAAGTGCTGTGGGTCCAGACTTGGTACTGATGGACGATAACGCTCGATCTCATAGAGCACGCGTGGTTAATGTTTTCTTGGAAACGGAAGATATTGTATGCATGGCGTGGCCTGCTCGCTTTTCCGATTTGAATTCCGTAGAGAATGTCTGGGATGCATTAGGAAGTCGGCTTGCATATCGTCAGCATCCAACAACCACTCTCCAAGACTGCGACCAACACTGCAGGAAGAATTGGCGTTATTGCCTCATAATGAGACTGATGACATAATTCACAGCATGCCCCATCGTTATCAGGACTGTATTGTTGCCAGAGGTGGTCACATCCCGTACTGAGCACCTTAACCAGTTGTCACAATGTTCTGTGCAAATCCGTTAATTTGAGAAAAACTAAGAACATTTTTGTCTACCGTTGTGCATGTTGCATTTGTTTATGTTCTGAATTCTTTACATTGTTTCTACTTTGTTATCACCTTTTTATTCTGTTCTGTGGTGAAATAAACACAATTTTGCAAAATTTCCGTTTGTTGCTTTAATTTTGGACACTAATGTATATAGACTGAGCGAGGTGGCGCAGTGGTTAGCACACTTAACTTGCATATGGCAGGGCGACAGTTCAAACGTGCGTTCGGTCATCCTGATTTAGGTTTTCCGTAATTTCCCTATGACGCTTCAAGTAAATGAAGGAATGATTCTTGTGAAATGGTACGATCGACTTCCTTCCCCATCCTTCCCAGGTGGCAAGTTTTTACTCCTTAGGCTGCGTTGAACACCTGTGCGCCCTAATATAGAGGACATGGAGATGAATTTGTGGCAAATTATAGCTTTGAATCTATGTTTTTTCCGCAAAGCTTACATGTTCAGCCGAGGAAGATAACCTTATCAACTTGCACGAGAGGTTTGTTATGGAAAATATCTGGGAGATTAAAACTATATACTGTACCGGGAATCGAACCCGAAACCTTGGACTGTGGAAGAGAGATGCTGGCAAAATAAAGGGCCGAGGGGGAGCCATGAGTCATGCTCGGATAACTCATCTGGTAAGAATACTGCCCACAGAAATCAATTTTCCGGGTTTATGTCCTGGTTCGGCTTATAGATCCATCAGAAGTTTCAAAACGGACAACATTCCTCTGCAGAGTGTAATATTCAGAGAGAATTCTTATTAATAGTGTAAGATGGCAAGAACCATGCCCCTTACATGAAGTGATTAAATATCACCTAACTCACGTTGAGCGAACAGTAGGGCTGAACAAAAATGACTGACAAGGCACAGTGCATCTTGTAGAGGGTATAGTATGGACGTATTGGAATAATTAATGTCGGTTGATGGTTTTAAAGTAATTCACACGACATGAAAACTTTGTGGAAATGCGTCGATTTACTGGAGGCTAGTTTATCGCAGGGAAGTATACAGAGTTGACCATGGCCGGCTGGGGAGCGGCGAAGGGAAGCGACAATAGGCAGCTTAGGGCGGCTGAAGCTCTGAGAAAGCGGTAATGGGGTGCGGCCTCCCACTGCCTTAAGAAGAGTGACAGTGAGTAGGTGGTTGACCCCATGCTGGTGTACCGGGAAGCAGATGGAGAACTTGTACACCTGTTGATAAATGTCCGTCGTCCCATTTTCAGTGAAACATGTGAGTAAGCCGCGCAAAGCTACGGTGGAGCATTAAACAGAGGCCAAAATATGCGTGTTCGTGACTATAGCAACTTCACGCTGAATTCATGGTCCGCAGAGTCTGAAGTAAATCAGGTGAAGATCGACAGAATGAAATGTGCCGGCCTCCGATGGGAACATAGGACCAAGGAATTTGAAGTACTCTCCTGGGAGTCAGAATTCCGGAAAAATTGGTGTTTTGTGAAGATGCTAACCTTGATGAGTGACCTGGGAGGAGCTATATAGCAGAGGTTGAGAGGAAGGGAAATTTTGTGGGAATTTGTTCACTTCCCAGAGCAGGCATTGGTCGGTGCTGGGAAGCGACGCATAATTAACGCGACTTCCACTGCAATTGGTGTAAGTGATTTTGCTGGACAGGAAACCGAGGCGAAGAGCGGACTGGGAGAAGTCCCCGTAGAGGTCTTCCATTCCCAGCTTGCCTAGAGTGCGGACGTGGCGTTCTTTACTCAGCTTGCCTGAGAGAGAGTGCGCATCTCTGCAGTTTAGGACTTAGCAAACAGAACGATTGAGCTTGGAGACAGAAAGTTTTTGTTCAGCTATGTACTGAGCAAGATAGCTAGAAGTGAATAGACGAGTGCAGCCTTGCTGCACCACGAGGTCGATCGATGTCCACAATGACGACGCCCCACTACGCTGAATTCGGTGATATTGTGCCCGCTCCAGCCACTGATTAATTTGTTGGATCACGTCGGCAAAGTTTCCACGAGGGTTTCATGGGCCGTGTATTGTAGAATTCTTCTCGCAATTCACATTACGCCTGGGTCAGTCGATAGGAATTACTTTTGATTTATCGCGCTTTGCTCCACGCAAACGCAATTTATTACCACTGCCTGTTAGGAGAATCATGTAATGTGATGATTGAAGGTCGTGAGTTAAAATAAATCTGTGCTAATCGACTGCATCTGTTTTCAATCAAGTAGTTTAAATCCCAAGTCACTTTCTTAATTAATTTTATGTTCAACATTTGCATCTGGTGTTCAATAGCTGAATATAACATCAATGTGCACCCTTTTTTAATTAAAAGGGATCAATTCTGAATCACTGTCAACACTGCCACCGCAGTTCAATCAGGAGTCACAGGGCCTTATTACTTTCTTTGCGTTATCCGACATTGCGGCAGTTTTGCACTCTCTGTTGATCTGTTAGTTAATTACCTCGGTGAACACACACCAAAACCAGATAAGTGATGGGTGGGGTGTTAGAATAGCCTTCGTGTAACGGACTTTAGGTTCAAGAATACCAAACAAACGTGTACGACAATCGATGTCATTGTGCGGCCTCGGAACATTACTAGAAGTGGGGGTCTCATGTAGACGATGTGAGTGATGCCAGCCGAAGAAGATTGCTATAGAAGTCTCAGCCTCAGAGCTTCTGAAGAGTGGGTAGTCCAAAGACCAGTAGAAAGATGAATAGTAAATGAAATCAGATTATCACAACACTTCGAAAGTGCTTATTGTTAAGAAGGTGATGATGTGATGACGACGAGCGTTGTTGTTGATTCCGTGCTCATTTCAATGATGTCCTCAGGGTCAGTTTCATTTTGAATCTAAAAGTTTGTTCCAGGCTGTTAGTGGAGATGAATGATGTGATCGTGGTATTTGTGTAGATGCAAATGCTCTTACCTGAGGACTATCATTTGGTGATTCATCCTCGTCATCATAAGCAGTATCCGCGTCAGCATTGCGGCCTCCACGGACAGCTGGTTCATACTGCTGTGGCTCCACCTCCACTGCGTCGTCTCTGAGGAAGTCATTGTCGTCAACGTCGTTACCGTCCCTGTGAGCGGAGGAGCTGTCGTCGCTGCCACGGGCTCCCGATGATGGTACTCTCTCGACGTCGGCATCGAGGCTAGCTTGA
This sequence comes from Schistocerca americana, assembly GCF_021461395.2. Taxonomy (NCBI): domain Eukaryota; kingdom Metazoa; phylum Arthropoda; class Insecta; order Orthoptera; family Acrididae; genus Schistocerca; species Schistocerca americana. Next base: position 1,160,134,127 of record NC_060119.1, on the reverse strand, counting down.
CCAGCAGGGTGAGGTTTCGACTGCAAGTCGTCTTCTCTGAGGAAGTCGTTGTCATCATCGCTCTTACGACCGCTGTCACCAGAAGACTTCTCATTCGCGCCATTCACGTTTGGTGCTGGTGCGCTACCAGTGTTGACTTCAGCGGCAACTGGCTTACGGATCACCGTCTCCAGTGAGTCATCTTTGAGGAAGTCATTGTCGTCAACATTGTTACCAAAGGGTGGAGCAGACGCTTTGTTGTCTCTGCTAGTTTCGCCTGTTGCTGATACCTTGTGTGCCACCGCCTCTGGTGTGTCATCTCTGAGAAAATCGTCACCTTCGTTGTTGCCAACGGCAGGAGCGGAGGACTTGTCGTCCCGAGCCTTCACTTCTGGCGCCGGCTTCGGCTCCCATGAGTCATCTCTTAGGAAATCGTTGTTGTCATCGCTATTATCGCTGTTGTGAGGGGGAGTTTTGCTGTCTCTATCACTCACGTCCTGTGTTGTTACGGCATTAGGTTCTCCAAGGTCATCCGCCTTGTGTGGGGCTTTAGTTTCCCATGTGTCACTTCTGAGGAAGTCGTTGTCGTCATCACTGTTGGCACTGTTGCGAGTAGTTGATTTATTGTTTGTGCCACTCGTCAGCTCTGCTGTTACGTTCTTGGCATTGACACTATGTTCCCCAAGGACTGCCGCCTTTTGTGATGACTTTGGTTTCCATCCATCCTCTCTCAGGAAGTCGTTATCATCGTCAATACTCGGGGTAGAGGGTTTGTCGTTCCCGTCGCTAACCACTGATTGTGGTACGGTTTCGACGTCGGCGGTTAGACCGCCACTGACTATCGGCTTGCCTTGCAGGTCCTCAACTTCAGACAGACGGTGAGCTTGTCTCCTGGCGTTGACCTCATTGTTCATGTCGTGGTGTCTGCCAACGTGTGAGGCGGCGTAGCGGTCTCGGAGTCCGTGCATCATTTCCTGTGCCAATATAATTGCAGAACATCTTAGAGACACGGCAACAGATAGTTAACACATGGATTAAACACACAGCTACTAACAGAAAACAATGGTAATTTGTCTCAACACACGTTGTTGAGGAATAACTGGTGGAGTGAAAGTATGCCAGAGAAGTATTTCCAACATTGCGCTTAGAAAGCCAAATAAGAATGAAGAAATATCTGAATATCTAGTTTGTGGACACAGAGATAGCCTTCAACAATATAATGTGGAATGAAATTTTGGAAATCATTTAACAAATGGGTCTGAGGTAAGGATACAGACAAGTAGCCCCAAAGTCGGAGTAATAAAAATGATAGTTGACAACAAACAAGTCTACCTGGAGAAGGGTTTAAATTAGTTGTTAAACTCTATATCGAAGAAACAATGCAAAAAGTCAAGAAAGTTTTCAAAGTAGAATAAACGAGAGGGGCTTGGATGCCACACTGATGGTTCCCAGATGACATGGGATTTACGATTGACGATAAATCTTTTGAATGGAATCAATAACATTGCAACATAGCGGATTAAGGGAAAGCGAAAATGAGTTGAAGAGTACTAAAAGAAGAGTATAGTTCTTTCTTTGAATATAAAATTAAGGAACATGCGGTAGAAGAAGTGGAAGAATTCACAATAAGCAGATTCGTGGAGGCAAAAACGACTCCCTTCAACAAACGAGCTCTATCGGTATCAAACATTTAGATGGACTGAGGGCAGACGTCCATAAAAGTATGCGATTGGAGCATAGCGTCCTGTACAAACAGAATATGAGGTATGGGCAAACCAGAGAGAGAGACAAACTGGAATCGTTTAACGTTTTACTTTAGAATGATATAAAATCTGTGGCAAAGGAAGGAATAGGTTAGTGGAGCATCTACTATGGCATATGGCTCCATACCAATTGGAAGTGTAGTATGAGATAAAAACGGTAGGGCAACTAAAAAGCATAACAAGCAAAATACACTATCAGCCATCGTCAGCTGCCAGTTGCTGCCAAAGTAGCTAAACTCTGCTAATTTTAATGTCTTATTTCCTAGTCTAATTTCCTCAGCATCATTTCTCATAGTAATACTAGAATAAAATCGTGTGTAGCCTACAACTCTGTATCAGTCACTTCTCAATTACTTCCTCACTTTCAAATAATTATACTCTTAAGCCTGCAGTCTGATTTATACTAGTTCTAGATAACCTTTCGCTCCTTGTACTTTATCCTTGATATCTTCATAGTGTCAAAGAGTATATTTCAACCAACATTGTCAAGAGAGTAGGAATGAAATGCTGATTTAGTACGCAAACTGTCCTTTGATCTTTGGGCTACCTAAATAGAGAGGTAGGGCTGCAGTGACGAGGGTGGCGAAGGGCATGTTTCGTCAGCTTTCGCCGAACCTAAAACACAGCATCATCAGAATCAGCGGTACGCACACAGATTCATGATCACTGTCGTGTACATAACTGATGGGAACAACGTATTACGATTGATTTGCTCAGATTAATGAGTCTCATAAAAAATATGAAAACAGTTTTTTGGAACGAGAGTCTCCACTACTCGGTTCGGTCTCATATTAATCACTGATACAGTGGAAAGCCCTAGCAGGTACATACTGGCGTAGCACTAGAATGTCCAAATAGATAATCACTGACATTGGACGGACATGATCGTAAGTGAACGAAGCCCATGGTGATAGTGTCTTGTGGAGCTGTGAGCCCAGAATCGAGTTGACGACGTTGCCCCACGAAATGGTGAGCTGCTGTCGACTCCGATGGAGGGACCACTAGGTGCGGCTGCCATAAGGTATGGGATTTAGTGTGTCCTCGGCGCAAAAACTCTGATTTTTGTACCATCAGATGCGGACGGCATAGAGCCGAAGGCATAGACTGCGTTCAGAGAAATAACTCCAATTGAGGAACCAATAGGCGCGGCTGACGTAAAGCCGATAGTGCGAACTGACTGCAGAGTGATCAGACAGCGACCTAAATACTCGAGCGCCGGAAGAATACCCACGGAAGAAAGAAACTCATGTATGAAAGTGTTGCCGCGATGGCGGTGCTGTTTGAGCATGTGCTCCTCCCTTTGGTGACGAGGCTGGCGCCACACAGTACTTTGGCTCCTGCTGCAGATTCAGTTGTAAACGCCTTGGCGAATTCGTGTGTTGCTGCAGATTGTTTTCATCTGAGCTCCAGAGGAAGTGTCGGTACTGGTCCAGAGCTGCCTCTGCCCATGGTACAGAACTATGTGGTTGATGGGTGTGTTGCCTTTTCCACTAAAGAAAGAGTTGGCTTGTCCATCTCGCGGAAGACATGGCTGATAAAGGGAGGAAGAGCCCCAGAACCGGGAAGAGTGCCCCTGTGATGGGTGGTTGGCACAGTGGAAGCGTGCCACATTCATGGAGCGCTGGCCAAAAGTGGGTGGCTTGAATGCGACTGCAACAAATGGATCTGTATCAGACAAGAACTGGTAGGGGCAAACATGCGACATCTTGGAGGGTGAAGCTGGCCGCTGGTGGTAGATGACGGAGACACGATGTCATCATCATGTAAGCTTGGTCCAGCATTGCCCTGGGTTTACATTGTTATTTTCAGGAGTGCATAACTGGAGGACTAGGGAAGTCCTGCTGATAGCCCAACTGGAGTACACAGATGAGGTACAGCTGCAGCTCTGGACAGCACAAGAAGACCCTGTGGCTGCACGCTTTGCCTCCCACATGAGGAGTCCTGAAAAGATGACCAGGCGGGGACTGAGCAGTGTGTGGATCATTGGCATTTTCGGGAGGAAGAAGAAGAGGATGATAGTAAAAGCGTGTGAGATCCTGCAGAATGGTGCAAGGATGAGTAGGAGGTAGGTATAACCAGAGGTGAAGGACTTGCAAAAGTCCAGACCGGTAGGATGAAGAAGAGCTCTGACATGATGCCGGAAGTGATGGTCCATTGAAGGCAATCGACCGCTGGAGGCGATGATCCCTTGAAGATGATGGTACCACTGCAGGCAAAGGTGTTACTGGAGGCAAAGATACTGCAGGAGGTGAAGGTGCCGTTGGAGCAATGGTGCTTTTGGAGGCGGTGGTGCCATTGGAGATGCTAGTGCTGCCAGAGGAACGGAAGAGAGAAGGAAACAGCATGCGAGCAAGGATTAATGTAAATGTGGAAAGATGCTGTGCCTGGGAAGAGTGGAAAGGACGTATGGCGGCGGGAGTGCCGAGTGCACACTATGTAGAAAAGAATGAAGGACCAGAATGTGACGAGGAATAGCGTGGTGGACACTGCACAATTTTTAAGATGTCGAGGGGCAGTGTAGAGGTAACCACAGAATGTATAACATGTCAAAGAGCAACGTGGAATATACTGTGAAATGTTTAATGTGCAGATGAACTCTAGGAAAGAGAGAAAGGAAATGGATAGGCCTCAAGGAAAATGCTGCAGAATGTAGAGTGCGCTCTCAGGCATGAAAATTGTCACAATAAACATTGCAAAGGTCCCAAAAGTGGACGCAGGATGGGGTAGCAAGGTCTTTTTTCTGGATTAAGGAGCTGAGGTATGCGGTAGTTATTAGTATCAGAATAAGCAAGGAGAAACTGAACAGAAAGAGCAAGAGTTGAGAACAAATTTGTGAGGCGATAAAGTATCAGCATCAGTCCAAAGTAGTGCACAGGGACGCTAGTCACTTTTGGGACTTAATTCCTAAGCCACTTATCCTCGCTGCTGCTGTATTGGGGACAAGAACGTTGAATCTTTGAACGCTGGTATTGCAGACTGTGACTGATCTTTACAGACTTAGGTTCTCATTGCGACTATAGAGACAAGGCGGGCACAAACGTTCATGCTCATCGATACTGTAGTGTGGGACAATGATGGTACAAATGTCGATCTTTGTTGCCATTGTAGTGTGTCTCAAGGAGGGAACAAACGTTTTAGGGTGAACATGAAAGAGCAACAGTAGTCCTCAGCGCCATTTTAGTGTTCATAGCTGAGAAGAAGAAAACACTACATTCCGAGGAAGTCAAGAGCAATGGAGCTTTGTTACATCTAACAAACAAGGTATAAGAACAGTTTCTTGGAAACAGACTCGAAAGTACTCAGTTCAGTCTGATGGTTCACCACTGAAACACTGGATTGTCCTAGCAGGATATCACCAACATGGCAATGGGCTGTCCTTGATGGTAGTCAATGGCATTGCGTAGGGCGTTCGTCTGTGGAAGAAATCCGTGGTGATAGTGGCCTACGAGGCAGTTAGCTCAGAGACAAGTCAGAGACAAAGTTCTGCAAACCAGTGAACTGTAGTGGACTCCGATAAGTGCAGGTATCGCAGAGCCTCGGATATGGAGTGTGTTTGGTCAGCTGAGGAAAAGCTAAGCATGATCACCATAAAGCCCAGAGTCTGAACTGACTGCAGAGCTATTGGTCAGTGACTTACTCATACAGTGATTGAGATACCGATGGAGAGGCACGTGAGTCATGGAAGTGAGATAGTGCCACAATGGCAGTGCTGTTTGCAGCGATGCTCCTGCCTCTGATGGCGAAGTTGGCGCCACATAGCACTGGAGCAGCTGCTAGAGGCTCAGCTGTAGACAACACGACGTATATGTGCGATACTACAGATCGTTTTTGTCTGAGCTCCAGAGAAAGTGTTGTCTGGGAACCAGAGCTGTGGAAACCCAAGGTACACAGCTGTATGGTTGATGTGTCGCCAGAGAACTTAGCAGTCACTCTTACACGCACACACACACACACACACACACACACACACACACACACACACACACACACACACACACACACACATGCACAAACGCACATATTGTTCTCCCAATTACAAACCCAAATTTTACGAGCATGAACAATGAAATAGCCAAACAATATGTTCTGCACAGGCCAACTTGTTCTCATAGTTCGATATCTGGACTGTGCACAAGAGTTTATCTTTGCACCAAAACACACATGGATTAGTTATTGGCACTACTGGTGTGACTTACCTGACATTGATTCAATATTTGCACCCACTGAGTGCAAGATACAATGGACCCTCAAATTAAGTACTTGGATGTTATTTCCATGTCAGAATTGTTAGTATTGTCTATCAAAATATTTAATGATTTATTATACAACAGTTAAAACACATGTGGCTCACTTTTTGGCGTTACTGGTCTAACTTATAAGTTAAGACACACTTGGCGCCAAAACCCAACTGCTGCATGGCATAATTCCCCTTCATATTGTGTGTCACAATGTTATTTTCCCATCTAAATTGTCTGTATTACCTGTCAAAACTCTTCTTAGTTCGACTACAGCCGACACATCATCTGTCAACGTTCAGTGATCAGGATGCAGCATGTGTGGTGGTTGGAGCTTCCCTCCATGAATGGTAAAATGCAGAAACGCTGGACACAGCGCTAGTATCCACCCTGTATAGCACTTGAGTTGAAAGTCTAATGATCAGGGCACAATGTACGTGGTGATCAGAACCTACCTCCCTGGTTCTGAAACTCACACAACGCCAGAAACAGTGCTTGTACCACTTGTACATTACTCGCATCCAAAGCCTGATGTTCAGGGCACAGTGTATGTGGTGATGAAAGACTGCCTCCCTGATACTGGAACCCGCACAACCCCAGACACAGTGCCTATGTACACTGCTTACAGAACTTGCATACAGAGTCTGATGATCAGGGTACAGCATATGTGGTGATTATAGCCGGCATCCCTGATGCAGGAACCGGCACAACACCAGTCACAGTGCTCATGTCCACCCTGTACAGCACTCGCATCCAAAGCCTGATGTTCAGGGCACAGTGTATGTGGTGATGAGAAACTGCCTCCCTGATACTGGAACCCGCACAACAGCAGACACAGTGCCTATGTACACTGCTTACAGACCTTGCATACAGAGTCTGATGATCAGGGTACAGCATATGTGGTGATTATAGCCGGCATCCCTGATGCAGGAACCGGCACAACACCAGTCACAGTGCTCATGTCCACCCTGTACAGCACTCGCATCCAAAGCCTGATGTTCAGGGCACAGTGTATGTGGTGATGAGAAACTGCCTCCCTGATACTGGAACCCGCACAACAGCAGACACAGTGCCTATGTACACTGCTTACAGACCTTGCATACAGAGTCTGATGATCAGGGTAGAGCATATGTGGTGATTATAGCCGGCATCCCTGATGCTGGAACCTGCACAACACCAGTCACAGCGCTCATGTCCACCCTGTACAGCACTCGCATCCAAAGTCTGATGTTCAGGGCACAGTGTATGTGGTGATGAAAGACTGCCTCCCTGATACTGGAACCCACACAACGCCAGGCACAGTGCTTGTACCACCATCCACAGCACTCGCATCCAAAGTCTGATGAACATGGCACAGCATATGTGACGGTCAGAGGTTGCTTCCTTGATACTGAAAGCCGCACAATGCCAAACACAGTGCCTGTGTCCACCCCGTACAGCACTTGCCTCCAGAGTCGATGGTCAGAGTACAGCATATCTGATGATCGTAGCCCGCATTTCCGATACTGTAACTGGCACAACACCAGACAAAGTGCTTGTGTGCACCCTGTCCACGGCACCTGCGTCCAGAGTCTGATGTTCAGGGCATAGCATATGTGATGACCATAACCTGCCTCCCTCATACTGGAGCCTACACAACACTGGACACAGTGCCTATGTCCACCCTGCACCGCACTCGCACCCATATTCCAATGATCAGGTGGGTGGTGGTGGTGGTGGTAAGTTCCTACGGGACAAAACTGCTGAGGTCATCGGTCCCTCGGCTTACAACTACTTAATCTAACTGAAACTAACTTGTTTCCAGTTAACAACTGTCGAATGTCGGTGTTGACAGTCGCAGGCGAGGCTTTTTAGCTTTGTGTCGTACAGTCATCAGTGGAAGAAGTGGGCCTTCGGCTCCGAAAGCCCATGTCGATGATGCTTCGTTGAATGGGTTGCACGCTGACACTTATTGATGGCCTAGCAATGAAATCTGCAGCAATTTGTGTCACGTTGAACGATTCTCTTCAGTCGTCGTTGGTCCCGTTCTTGCAGGATCTTTTTCCGGCCGCAGCGATGTCAGAGATTTGATGTTTTACCGGGTTCCTGATATTCACTGCACACTCGTGAAATAGACGTGCTGGAAAATCCTCATTTCATTGCTACCTCGGATATACTGTGTCCCATCGCTATAACACCACATTCAGAATCACTTAAATCTCGATAACCTGCCATTGCAGCAGCAGTAACCGATCTAACAACTGCGCCAGACGCTTGTTGTCTTATGTAGGCGTTGCCGAGGGCAGCGGCATATTCTGCCTATTTACATATCCCTGTAATTGAATACGCATACCTATATCAGTTTCTTTGGCTATTCAGTGTATATTCAGTGATATACTTAATTGTTCAGCACAATGGATAAGCGTACTACAATCGCAGGAAAATGTCCACAATAAGAAGTGGTATGCACGGGGTGAAGACCTTTCGGTCGTCTCTAACCTAATTGCAGCTTATATTAAGAAGTCAACTAAAAAAGAACAGTTAGAGAATATTTCCAGCCACAATCTAAGGGATGAAGTTTATACAAAAGTCAGCCTTTGCAATCCAGAACGCTTCACCTGCGACGACTGAGCCTTAGTTTCGTCATACCCGTAACCCCATGTTTCATCACCAGTTACGGCCAGCTTCAGTAGTTCTTCATAGTTGTTGCCTTCATCTGGCGACTCCTGAGCAAATTGCATTCACCGCAGTTTTTGTCAAAACTGAACGGCTTTTTAGCCCGGAACATCTGAAACAACAGCATAGCATGAACCAGTTGATATGCCAACACCGGTAGCGATTTCTCTGACTGTAATTTGGCGACTCTTCTTAGTCATTTCTTTAACTATTTCCATGAATTCACTGGCTGATGTGCTGGGGTGTCCAGGGCGCTCGTCATCTTCAAAAATCTTATACCGCCACGGCTTGTAAACCCTTGTTTCAATCATAGCAGACTCACTAAAAGAAATACGGGGTGTTCAAAAAGTCTCTCCGCAGTGCCGTATGATTGTTAGCCGAGCGTGCCGTATGATTGTTCGCCTACCTGGGTTACTTCCCTTCAAGTGGACTCTCCCAACAAGTCACGTTTCCGTTCGTCTCAGCCAGCGTTAGTAGTATCGTTGGTGTGTGTCGTTACGTGTTGACGTGAACGTTTGAGTTTAGTTCCTTTGTTCGTTTGTTTCGTTTTTGTCACTGCTAAAATGCTAACCATAGAAGAACGTGTGTTTTTAGTGGAACAAGTGTTCAAAGCTGGCGGTAAATACACAGTTTCATTTTGTCAAACATTTAATTCAGTTTTCCCGGGGACAACACTCCCACATCGCGATACTGTGCGAGACTTGATTAACAAATTTCGAAGTACGGGTTCAGTGACAGATGCACCGAGACTTGGTCGTCCTAGCGTTTTGTCTGAGGATAAACTACTCGATATTTCCGATAAAATGTCCATGAAAAAATGGTTCAAATGGCTCTGAGCACTATGGGACTTAACGTCTGTGGTCATTAGTCCCCTAGAACTTAGAACTACTTAAGTCTAACTAATCTAAGGACATCACACACATCCATGCCCAAGGCAGGATTCGAACCTGCGACCGTAGCGGTCACGCGGTTCCAGACTGAATCGCCTAGAACCGAAATGTCCATGAGTCCGAACAAGTCAATAAGAAAACTCGCCCAGGAAATCGATGTTAGTGTCGGAACGGCCCACACAGCTGTAAGGGAAAAATTAGAAAGTGACAGTCGTGCAATAACTGAAAAATTCTGATAATGGCAAGAGACTGCGTTATTGTCAATGGTTCAAAAATTTCGTTCAACAAAATGGAACGGATATTCTTAATGAAACGTTTTTCACTGGTGAGGCGTGGTTTCAACAAGATGGTGCAACCGCGCACACAACTCGCGTTTCAATGTCACTACTTGCTGATGTGTTTGGTGATCGCATTATTTTACAGGGCCTTTGGCCTCCACGATCGCCTGACCTAACACAACCCGACTTTTTTCTTCTGAAGTGCAGCGAAAGCAACTGTCTATAAAAACCATCCAAAATCCATCGATGAATTGAAAACTGCAATATCCACTTTCATTGCTTCTGTTACAGAAGAAATGCTATAGGTTGTGTTTGGAAACATGATTAGACGAATTGATCTCGTATTTCACTGAGTTTCATTTCGCTGTATTCACTGCGGCATACGGCACGCGCGGCTAACAATCATACGGCACTGAGGAGAGACTTTTTGAACACCCCGTATTTACCGTATTTAACATTTGTAAAACTTTAATGTCCTTATTTCTTTCATATTTCAAAATTTAATTAAGATTATTCGATCCACCTTTATACAAAATAAATAATTGTCTACGCTATCAAAACGCATGTAACCTTCTTGACAGCTGACAATAGACTAAACATACGATGTGGCTAATATTGTACACATAGTTTTCAGAATGCTTACCAAACACAATGACGAAGAATTCGTATGAATCGGACAATTACAACGCCCTAAATTACGAATTTCTCGTTAATTTTTGGACTTTCCTCTTACGGTAAGAACTCTTGTGTTTGAATACAGCTCTTGAAAGAAAACTCCTACTTCTCACTTCTCAGCGGAAAAAAAAGATGAGCGTTATGTTCTACAGAATATCGAAATATATCGATCGGTATAGGAGCAGATAGTAGGCGAACCTGCATTTAGATGAAAAGCATTGTGTTCTATACTTGCAGTAGATATACGAATCCTTATTTATGACGTCCGTTCGTACGTTAATGTAATTTACTCTACAACGTTGTGTTTCAGATGAAAATCGCCTTCTGCGTTCCGTATAATGTTCACTCATTCGTGGTGTCCAAAATCACAGCAACAAACGAAAATTTTGCAAGGTTGCATTTATTTTGCCACAAAACAGTATAAACCGGTGGTAGTAAAGCAAAAGCAATGTAAAGAATTCAGATCTTAAACAACTGCTACAAGCATAACAGCAGACATAAATGTTCTCCTTTTTCCCAACTTAACGGATTCGCACACACATTCTGACAACTGATTAATGTGTTCAGTATGCGGTGTGACAACCTCTGGCAGCAATACAGGCCTAACAACGCGGAGGCATGCTGTGAACGATGTCATCAATTTTTTGTTGAGGCAGTAACGCCCATTCTTCCTGCAGAGCTGCTTCCAAGTCTTGGAGATGATTGATGGATGCTGATATGATGCAATCCGTCTGCCTAAGCGCATCCCAGACGTGCTCATGGGGTTCAGATCGGGGAAGCGAGGAAGCCACTCCATGCAGCAATATCTTCCGTCTGCAAGAAAACACCAACCATCTGTGCTATACGAGATCGATCATTATCGTCGATCAGTACGAAGTCTGGTCCCACGGCACTTCGCAACAGCAGTACATGAGGTCCCGAGATCTCGTGATGTTATCTGACAGCATTTACACCTTGCGATTCACCCGTACAATTTGATGAAGTGGTGTTCGAGCGGTCAACGTAATTCCTGCTCACATCATTACGGATTCTCCCCGATATCAGTCTCTTTCCACAATGTTTAGGTCCCAAAATCGTGTTCCACGTTTCCTCCAGATGCGAATCCGCCTAGAATCACTCTCAAGATCAAATCGGGACTCATCAGTGAAAAGAATATTGGCCCATTGTTCGACTGTGCAGTTTTCACGTTGACAACTCCACTCTAGACGTTCCTTTCTGTGAAGAGGCGTCAGAGGTACAAGTTTAGCAGGTCTCCGACAAAAAACGCCACTCTGCTCCGTACACCATTTGCCTTGGTACAACACCTCCAGTGGATGCGGCGAGGTCAGATGCCAGTTGCCGTGTAGTACTAAGGCGGCACCGTCGTGTGCGTATAGCCAAATAACGGTCCTCTCTTTCTGATTTCACTCGTGGTCGGCTCTAGCCTGGTCTTCGGGATACAGTTTCGGTCTCCATAAACTATCGCCACAACTGAAATACAACAGAACGAGTCTCACTAAGCCATTAGGCCACATCAGTTTGCGACTATCCTGCTTCCATTCTTCCTACGGCCCTTCACCGTAGAGTGTCTGGTAGTCTGGTAGGCGTCTTCTCTGTGCCATAGTACACCGTCAGTGACTGTATACACAGCAATTGTGGCTGTGGGACTACCCGGTAAACTCTAGCCCGTTTGATAGGTGCCATGACGTCATCGTTGATCGGAATACAATCTTCCGGGGAGAACACAGTCGTAAGGACATCTGTTGACAGTTTGTAAGATTATAAAGTAATTAGATGCAAGACGGGGAAATAGCGGTTTGTTGCTCTAATTTTGGACGCCAGTGTCAACGCAGCCCGGACGTAAGTAGGCACTGCGTCGTCACTGATTTAAAGTGAGCTCCACGGAAGGGCCGGTACAACGTTGTGGAACAGCCTGTAGAAGCACCTTGTGTCGTAGCTGGGTGGGTAGAGTGCGGAATCGCGTGATCGCTCACGAGTTTACCAGACTATACAGGGTGGTCCATTGATCGTGACCGGGCCAAATATCTCACGAAATAAGCGTCAAACGAAAAAACTACAAAGGACGAAACTTGTCTAGCTTGAAGGGGGAAACCAGATGGCGCTATGGTTGGCCAGCTAGATGGCGCTGCCATAGGTCAAACGGATATCAACTGCGTTTTTTTTAGATAGGAACCCCCATTTTTTATTACATATTCGTGTAGTACGTAAAGGAATATGAATGTTTTACTTCGACCACTTTTTTCGCTTTGTGATAGATGACGCTGTAATAGTCACAAACGTATAGCTACGTGGTATCACGTAGCATTCCGCTAGTGCGGACGGTATTTGCTTCGTGATACATTACCCGTGTTAAAATTGACTGTTTACCAATTGCGGAAAGGGTCGATATCGTATTGATGTATGGCTATTGTGATCAAAATGCCCAACGGGCATGTGCTATGTATGCTGCTCGGTATCCTGGACGACATCATCCAAGTGTCCGGACCTTTCGTCGGATAGTTACGTTATTTAAGGAAACAGGAAGTGTTCAGCCACATGTAAAACGTCAACCACGACATGCAACAAATGATAATGCCCAAGTAGGTGTTTTAGCTGCTGTTGCGGCTAATCTGCACATCAATAGCAGACAAACTGCGCGAGAATCGGGAATTCCAAAAACGTCGGTGTTGAGAATGCTACATCAACATCGATTGCACCCGTACCATATTTCTATGCACCAGGAATTGAATGGCGACGACTTTGAACGTCGTGTACAGTTCTGCCACTGGGCACAGAAGAAATAACGCGACGATGACAGGTTTTTTGCACACGTTCTATTTAGCGCCGAAGCGTCATTCACCAACAGCGGTAACGTAAACCGGCATAATATGCGCTATTGGGCAACGGAAAATCCACGATGACTGCGACAAGTGGAACGTCAGCGACCTTGGCGGGTTAATGTATGGTGCGGCATTATTGGAGGAAGGATAATTGGCCCCCATTTTATCGATGGCAATCTAAATGGTGCAATGAATGCTGATTTCCTACGTAATGTTCTCCGATGTTACTACAAGATGTTTTACTGCATGACAGAATGGCGATGTACTTCCAACATGATGGATGTCTGGCACACAGCTCACGTGCGATTGAAGCGGTATTGAATAGCACTTTTCATAACAGGTAGGATTGGTCATCGAAGCACCATACCATGGCCTGCACGTTCACCGGATATGACTTCCCCGGATTTCTTTCTGTGGGTAAAGTTGAAGGATATTTGCTATCGTGATCCACCGACAACGCCTGACAACATGCGTCAGCGCACTGTCAATGCATGTGCGAACATTAAAGCGAACTACTCGGTGTTGAGAGGAATGTCGTTACACGTATTGCAAAATGCATTGAGGTTAACGGACATTATTTTGAGCATTTATTGCATTAATGCGATACTTACAGGTAATCACGCTGTAACAGCATGCGTTCTCAGGAATGATAAGTTCACAAAGGTACATGTATCACATTGGAACAACCGAAATAAAATGTTCAAACGTACCGATGTTTTGTATTTAATTTAAAAAACCTACCTATTTGTTGTGTACATAGTTCAGCATAGTCAGGGCGTACACAACTTTCCCACTAGAGCGCGCCCCGCTAAGCACAACAGCGCAGGCGCAGCGCTCGTCCGACTCCGCACTACGAGATGGCACCCCCTAGAGACGGACCAAATTCTGCTTCCGCCGATCCGCGTATTAATATGTAACGCAGCCAATGAAATTGCTGCTAACGTAGAACCTTTTCTCCTCGCGGATCACACTCGCGCAGTAATACATGAACGCGCGAGGTATTATAACGAGTGTACAGACCTCTGATTAGTCAGTCTGCATTTGTCTGCACCAATCAGTACCAGTCGCATTAGTCTGTACCAGTCTGTACGAGTTCTACATTTGTCTGCACCAGTCTATAGTCAAGTTTCAGTCTGCGCCTAATAAGATCACCATATTCCTGTACATAGCCATGAAGATAAATGTTTAGAAACTTTTGTCAAGTATCAGAGATATATGTGAGAATAAGATAAACGTACCAATACCAAAGGAACTTCAGATTGTCAATTGTGAACAGTATCCAGAACCAAGTTAAGTAATTTTTATGCTTGTTATTATTTTAATAAATGTGTGTGAAAATTAATCTAGTTCTGTTTAAAGTTGGTCGCCGTCAATCTGCTACTCTAAGCATGCAAGTGGCATTTCTACCGTCTGACCTAACGGCAGAAGATAAACACGCCACGATAAGACCACGAGACATATTGCTGACACTCGCCTACTTCGTTAGAGCGACAAGTCAAATAATCTGATGGTGTGTGTACTGAAGGTCTTACAGTACGCACACCACACTATTACCAACTGTTCGTCTAAAATTGTGAGCCATATGTTTGTGACTATCACAGCGCCATTCATCACAAAGCGAAAAAAGTGGTCCAACTAAAACATTCATATTCCTTTACGTACTACACGAATATGTAATAAAAATGGGGGTTCCTACTTTAAAAAACGCAGTTGATATCCGTTTGACCTATGGCAGCGCGATCTAGCTGGCCAACCATAGCGGCATCTGGTTTCCCCCTTCAAGCTAGACAAGTTTCGTTCTTTGTAGTTTTTTCGTTTGACGCTTATTTCGTGAGATATTTGGCCCGGTCACGATCAATGGACCACCCTGTATAGCAGCAGCGAGCCAGAGAGAGGCGCCTTGCCTGCTTGTGTCCTCCGGGCCGCACCCGGCCGGCCTCCAGGTCGGCTCCAGCGTCCGCTGCCGGGCCCACGTCCGGCGGTGGCTCCAGCAGCGACTCCACCTCGGCGGTCACCGTCTCTGGAGCGGCCCGCGGCCCCGGCGGCGTCACACGTGCTCGTTCCAGTTCCGGGTTCTGCACCAGCGCAGGGACTGCCTCGTGGAAAGCTCCCAGGTCCACGGCCAGGGCTACCTGCAACGCAGCCAACTAACTTTGAAAAAGACCAATGACGGTGTGATACACATGAATTTCAGTTCAGATGCAATGTACACTGACGCTCGCTAACACACGATCGAACTTCAAAAAAATTCAAGTGACTAGCAGTAGAAGCACATAAGTCGCTACAACTACTCTCTTGCAGACTGTTTCGAGTTTAGATATCTTGGCTGAGCGCATGTTCAGTGGTGGAGCTTGTAATGGTTCTTTATTTACGTGACCATTACGGCACTCCAACCTCAGTTCTCGATACCAGTAATATCGTACTATTTTTCTGCGAAGTAACAGACATATTTTTGTGACTATATTCACATTTGGTTTTATTAATGTATAGGTACACCGATGTATCGATATATTACAGTGATATGGTTCTTGTGTGTATTCATTTCTGTGAGACTGTCATAATCTTTGACTTACTTGTAACCGTTTTGGCGCGAATGCGCACAGAGCAGTCTTTATTTCATTTTGCAGAATATAAGTTGTTATTGCGCTTTATAAAAGAACAGTCAAGTCTTGTGTTTGGTTAAAATGGAAATTAAATATATGAAGATTGATACAAAACTGTTTTCTTGATGATGTGACAATTAAGAAGAAGTATACGTGAATTTACAAGAAGTTTAATAAAAGTGTGGATCGTGAACACCAAGTCAAAAATTATTTCTACCATACCATTGTTCTGATCTGGGATTGTTTGATCCTTAAGAATTTCCTGAAAAACGCATTTGTTAGGTTTTCAAATATTGCTAAAATACAGATCTGGACCTTCTAACAGTCAAAGTGGGATCACCCTAGAATCAACAAGATGAGCCATAACAACTTCGGCGAAATCTACGTGGGAATCCATTCAAGATAAGGGCCAAAATTAATGACTTTTTTACAGTGACTTCATTATTTCCACTCTGACGATACCATCCACAGTCAATAACTTTAATGTTGCCCGATAAAGCGAACATATGCTACGTGAGCAACATTGTTAATCTGATTTCTAACCCACTTTGCAAGAGGTGGTATTGTTAGAAGCTACTATTTTCATATAAAATTGGAAAATCGACGATATTTGGGATGATTCATCAAATATGCAAAGTTATCTAGATGACATAAAAACGCAGCGTAATACTAACGCCAGATAAAGAAAAATTGACTGAAATATCTTCATGATTTGAACAATACGCAATTTTCTCCCCTGCATTGGACCTGTAAGTGGTAAAGAGAATACAAATCCAGAACATTGAAGTTTCTTATACGGAGGTACGGAGGCTATTCGGGAAATAAGGTCCGATAGATTGCAAGTTGAAAACCACAGTGAGAATTCGATGAAGCTTTGCATAGATATGCTGGGCAGTGTCTCTAGTACGTCTGTCGATCGCGTCGCTTCACTCTTTTCAGTTCTTAGCACACAATGAACACATAAAGCTGCCTAGAACAATAGTGTCTCCCGCCAAATACGGGTGCCCACAGAGAGGTTTCGCCTGATTTCATGCAGCCCACTTAACGTAACTGTCATGGATTTCCTTCTTCATGACAATTCTCCGCTGCATACTCCAGGGGCAATGAGGACGCCCCTGCAGCATTTTCGATGGGAGGCGTCTGATAGCCCAACATACAGCCCAGACTTTGCTCCCATGCTGCTCACATGAACTGCTGGCTATGAAGACAATAATTTGGCACAGACAAAGAACTGCAGTCCAGTGTAGAGAATTGGTGGAAAGCACAGGTCGCAGTCTTCTGTGACGAGGCTACTGGAAATTCGGCACAAAGGTACGACAAATGTCTCAGTCGGAGCGGCGGTTATGCGGAGGAGTAGTCTTGAGGTGTAGCAAACTGTTCTAAATAAAATATTTTTGATTTTCAATGAGGTTTCCATTACGCGACCAATCGGAGCTTCCTTTCCGAATAGCCCCCGCATCTATAAACACGTGTTTTTAGTACGGTTGGGGGCACTATGACTGACTGTCACTTTATCTAAGTTGGCCTTCGCGCTTTTAGAAAGACAGGGAGTCATCAATTTTCAGATATTCCATGCTATATGAAAAAGTTACTGAAACATATTTGGATACACACAAAAAAGAGCCACGGCATGGTACTTGCTTACGTGATTGTAGCTGATGAAGCATTTGCGCTGGTGGAAGATTTAATTACACCCTACAGTGGAAATCATCTAACTTACGAAAACAAAGATAGAAAGCAATCGTTAAACTTTAGCAGTAGGTATATTGAGTGTACTTTTGGTAAAGCGTGTGCTAAGCGGAAAATAGTACAACGACCATTAGATGTCAGCGTGGATTGTGCCGACCACATTGTAAAAGATGAGAAATGATTTAAGCAGGAAGACATCCTAAAAGAAAATCTCACAAGTATAAATGCTACCCAAAATGGACGACCCACTTCATCAGCGGGTAACGTTAGGGCTAACTTTACCAACCATTTTGTTAATGAACATGCAGATCGTACGGTATGAACGGAAGTGTACTTGGTACCATAAAGTTTCTCTTACCTATATTTTTCTTTTAATCATTTCCCTGGCAGGAGATCAAAACCAATTCTTCTCAAGCTCACAGCCACAAAACTACATTTTTGTTCTATTCTGACACTACATTCCAAAATGCTGGACTTTTTTTCTACTCTGTCAATTAGTAGCTCAATGTCAATATCCTAGCCTTTGGTTTCATTCACTTTCCGCAACGTTCCCCTCCAAAAAACTAAATAAATGACAGAAACACTCATAAAATACCTTCTGGTCACGACGGAAGCGAGAGGCCAACTAGATAGCACAAGGGTGTCGTCTATCTTCTTAACAACGCGTCATCGAGCGTTCGTCTACGTCTAGAGATTTTATTTCCATCAACTAGTGATCGTATGATCAGTAATGAGTTGATTTATAGATGTCTAAACGCGGGATTTGGAAACGTGTGTCATATTTTTGTCATCTGAACTTAGCTTTATTGTACATACTGCAACGATTCTAGTAAGGAGGGTTCAGAAAGACAAGCACATTTTCCATATTGGCACACAAATATGTGAACCACTTTATAAAATACCTCAGCTTTATTCGGGATAAAGAAGACCCAGGAGTGTTGATACTTGTCAAAGTGCAACACAGAACACTATGAAAAGAAAATTTTTTCTGCAACGTACCGTGAGTAGAACAGCCAGACAGGTGTTAGGGGACTTCGAAAAATGATTTACTTATTATTGTGGGACGCAAAATAACTTTTACTGAGCGCTGCATATGATGTCACCCTTTAACTCTTGCAATCATGAATCTGAATCACGTAATCTAACATTAGACACTACTAATACAGTACATTCTTAACAAGGCAGGAAACAGGCAACACAAAACTAAATTTCATAGGAAAATGATAATGCGAGTAGAACTAATACTCGACTTTGTTGCAGTTCCAAATTTCAGGCTCGTCGTCTCTATTTTCTAGAGCTGGAGGAGAGGTCCAGGGTTTTTGCTTTCATACTAAAGACGCCTTTCCTCAATTTCACTTTACGAGGTTGTAGTGAACATTTCGCTTTGTTGTAAAAAAACTGCGAAGGCTCCTACATAAGCGTAACGCTTTTCACGGTAGCAAAATTTTACAGATAACTCATACAAAGAAGAGACAAATCACGCACATACTTGGTGCAACTACAGACTGGAACAAAGAACAGGCTCTTGGAGCAAGGCTGCAACAGGTCAGATGCTAGATGGCGTCTCAACAACGACTGTCCTACGACTGAATGCTGTGGCGCGGATTCAGTTCTGTATATTAGAGCATTAGCTTCTAGTATATTCTAAAAACGGTAGTGCTTCAAATTAATACAGTAATTACATTGACTTCCTGTTTTTAGGTAAGTGAACAATTTTAAAAAAACTGCATCTTCTCAAGTTAACAAAAATGTAAGAATAAAAACAGTAGTATTAATTATTTTAAATAGTTATGGAATAAAACCTTTGAAATTATCTTACGCACTACTTATATAAGGTAATAAATATTTACATTTTCTATACTGTGAATGTATTTGTGAAGAGTTAAGTGCGTATTTGAACCATTAATTTAATTTTCTGTTTAGTGAATGAATAAGAATCGTTAACAAGTTGGTAAATAATACTTTGGAAAATACCTAAAATATTTGTGGATTTTTTGTAACTTATTTTCGTAGCACAACATTATCTCACACAAACATGCAAAATTATTATTAGTTTATGTACAAATTTGGAAAGATAGAAGATTCCGCAAATGCACCATTCTGTAGAGTATCTACACTCATGCTCCTAAATTAACGATAATGCTGACACATGGTGAACCAACGCTCTAGTGGGCGGTTTGTGGGTTTAAATCACCTTGTGTTATGACCATGCGGTGCATTTGACCTGCGGTCGTCGCACTGTGGCCCTGGGAGCAGTCCACATACGCAGAGGTGTGTTGGTGCTTGTCAGAGTACGGTGCAGCGAGTAAGTGTGCAGACGTTTTCAGACGTGCTAATGGTGACTGTGTGTTGAAAATGGCTCAAAGAACACATATTGATGACGTTATGAGGGGTAGAATACTAGGGCGACTGGAGGCTGGTCAAACACAGCAGGCCGTAGCAAAGGTTGTAATACGGGCCCTCCATGTGTCACAGAGTGTGATCTCAAGATTATGGCAACGATTAAATCAGACAGGAAACGTGTCCAGACGCTACAGTACTGGACGTCCACAGTGTACAACACCACAAGAAGACCGATATCTCACCATCAGTGCCCGCAGACGGCCACGGAGTACTGCAGGTAGCCTTGCTCGGGACCTTACCGCAGCCACTGGAACAGTTGTCTCCAGACACACAGTCTACAGACGACTGAACAGGCATGGTTTATTCGCCCGGAGACCTCCAAGGTGCATTCCACTGACCCTGGTCACGGGAGAGCCCGTAAAACCTGGTGTCAAGTACACAGTACATGGTCATTGGAACAGTGGTCCCAGGTTATGTTCACCGACGAGGAAAGGTATAGTCTGAACAGTCATTCTCGCCGGGTTTTCATCTGGCGTGAACCAGGAACCAGATACCAACCCCTTAATGTCCTTGAAAGGGACCTGTATGGAGGTCGTGGTTTGATGGTGTGGTGTGGGATTATGATTGGTTTCACGTACACCCCTTCATGTCTTTGACAGAGGAACTGTAACAGGTCAGGTGTACCGGGACATCATTTTACATCAGTATATCCGCCTTTTCAGGGCTGCAGTGGGTCCCATCTTCTGATGGAGGAGTACCTTGAATCAGAAGATATGAGGTGAATGGAGTGGCCTGCCTGTTCTCCAGACCTAAACCCCATCGAGCATGCCTGGGATGCTCTCGATTGACATATCACTGCACGTCTTCAAACCCCTAGGGCATTTCGGGAGCTTCAGCAGGCACTGGTGCAAGAATGGGAGGCTATACCCCAGGAGCTGCTCGACCACCTGGTCCAGAATATGCCAACCCGTTGTGCGGCTTGTGTACGTGTGCATGGTGATCATATCCCATATTGATGTCGGGTTACATGTGCAGTAAACAGTGGCGTTTTGTAGCACATTTGTTTCGGGACGGTTTTCTCAACTTATCATCAGTACTGTGGACATACAGATCTGTGTCGTATGTGTTCCCTATGTGCCTATGTTATCAGCGCCAGTTTTGTGTAGTGCCACGTTGTGTGGCACCACATTTTGCAATTACCCTTAATTTATGAGCATGAGTGTATTTGGAAAATATGAATATCATACTTTGCAGTCGAAAATCAACATAAACAATACTGAGAAAAAACTGGTATCGCAGCCCTCGGTTAACCCAGGAAGTTGCCATAAATCTTGGTTTGTTGTAAGCAGGACACTTCAAAGTCATGCAGATAATTGATAGTTTGACGCGTGACACTATTTTTAACACAGCCGCAAAGGCTTTGTAGACTACGATCGGAACATTCTGTCAATCGTTGAGCTCCTCGGTGACAGAAATCCGCGCTTTGTTGGCGGAGCCATTCGAGAACCGCAGTGTGAACGTTCTCGTCGTTGAAAGATCTCTTTCCTCTCAGATCTTCTTTCAGCTCGGATGGAAACTGCACGCTGCAAGTTGTCGACTTGCAGACCAGCATCACTCACGTCTGTGTGTCCTGGGTCTACTGATTGGCACCATTTTACCGCGTCTATAAGCGACATTCCATTTAGTCCATACAGGGTGATTTTTTTCAGCGTGTAGAAACTCTATGGATTGATCGACGAGAGGATACGGAACGAAAAGGGCCCAATAAACTTACGTCCGGATATGCATGTTTCTCATCCTAGAGACTATTTATTCAGTCATACTTTGCTACAGAGACACCGGTCTAATACGTGCGGTACCATGCAGCCATTGATAGAATGTGCACAGTTTCAACCTAGAGGGTAGTACTGAAGCGGAACCAGTGGTTGGCCTAAACTCTCTTGCGACATATTTATTCAATACCGCAACCACTGGACATAGAAATGGGGCAATATAGGCGTTTTACTTGATAAATTGCACATTGTGTCACACTTCCTAGTCCTTTCTGTTTTCCTTGCGTGTATGTGTGCATGAGAATGGATGAAATGGGCTATAGAAAGATGTAGATTGGTCCAAAGATAGTAGGAAGCAGCAGTTGGCTTTTCACAGAAGAAACTAGCAAGGTTCAGAGCAGGGACGGCTGTTAAGACCCGGAAAAGATCAGATCGATGGAGTGCAGAGGCGCAGGCTGGTCCATCAGCCAATGGGTGCAAAGGACGTTGAGTCTGGCCAGGAGCCATGTTGGAGAACTGCTGGCTGGGACGCGCGGAAGAGCGGACGAAGACGTAGTGGTGCTCCTCGGTGAATACGGTAAGAAGCAGCAAAGTTGATAGATATTGGCGTAAAACGTTTGGGAATATGGCGGTATAGGTGAAGGAGTACTCTAAGTTGCTTAATAAAATTTCTTTAGGGAATTTTCTTGCGTGATCTACTGTTTAGCGCATTTTTGGCGCACCTTATTCGTGTGGTACAATCAGTGCATCCTGTAAGCTTTTTTGTGATAAAAGGAGTAAAGAGGGTGGGTCAGTATCATGAATCATAGGCTTTAGTAGTAATTTTCATGTAGTTATTTGCTTGATTCAAATGTTTTCTGTTTTTAATGTTGCGTTCGCGCCACGTGGTTGTTAGGAGAAAATGAGCGCGCTAGTTACTGTAATACCTTAAAATTAAAAAAAAAATGGTTCATCATCTCTGTAAATAACCTTGCTAATTTCTTGGATTGCGCTTTGACATGTCAGATTGTGCAGGCGTGTACGTAAATTTGATAGTGCACAACTGCATGGTGCCAGTGGCACTCATGATCTTAATCCAGCTGCAAGCAGACGGTTTGCTATGGTTCTTGGTGGCACTTCATGTGCAACATGTGCCCATATTTCTTCTCTGGATGTTGTTCTGTCAGCCAACTCTGCTAGCCTAATGAGTCGTTCTTGTCGTGCGTCTGCACTATTTATATGAGTGCATGGTGTCCGTCCTTTCGGACATATCCGAAAGAACAGACACCATGCAGAATCGGCGGCTGTGATACATTATATGTAAATTGAAGGCGGAGAGGGAAAGAAAGCAAAGAAAAGGGAGGGGATGACTGCTATCAGCTGCACTGAGACATTACGCGGAATCAGTGGCGACGAGTCAACAAGTGTGCTGGACCGGGAATCAAACCCGGGATCTTCTGCTCCAAGCGGTACACAGCGTTATCGCAACTGCGCGGAATATTCGGCCCGCCTCTTGGCCTATCCACATTCCCACACTGGTGTCCTAGTCCGCAGACCCTGTCCATGTCGTTCATGGTGGCTAGCGTGAGATTACAGCAGGAAGTCAAGCGTAAGTGTGCATTCGCACTGAAGGAGGTGCATCCATTGCCCACCTAGGCAGACTCCATGGTGTCCGCTCTTTTGAACATGTCAGAGAGAACAGATACCACGCATTCACGTAATTAATACGGCTAGCTGGGAGCGATCCACCTTCTTCGGACACACAAATGCGTCTGAAATCCTGTGAGAGTCTCAGAGTAGCGAATATGAAGGAAATGGACAGAGCTGCAGAGAGATGGCGCTCAATGGGAGTGTGAATCGGTCGTGAGGTGTGCCGAGGTAGTCCGCGCAGTTGTGATAACGGTGTGTACCGCCTGGCGCAGTGGTTGACGCACCTGCCTAGTAAGTAGGAGATACCGGGTTCGAGGCCCGGTCCAGTACAAATATTCACTCGTCGCCGCTGATTCCGCGTTACGCCCCGATGCAGCTGATAGCAGTCATCCCCTCCCTTTTCTTTCCTTCCTTTCCGTTTCCGCCTTCAATTTACATATAATGTCTGTACTATGCCGACGTCCAGAACCTGGTCTACAGGTGTGGGAATGCTCCACACACCACTGCTGAAAACATCGATATGTTGTGCCATCACGTGCAGTTGTCCTTTGATACTTCCATCCAGCTCACTGAAGCCTCACAACGCGAACCCCTTCAGGTAATTGAATCTATTCGACAGGAGTAAGCAGTCGTAGTCGGGGCGTGGTTGTACCCTAGGAGCCGGCCGGAGTGCCCGTGCGATTCTAGGCGCTACAGTTTCGAGCTGCGAGACCGCTACGGTCGCAGGTTCGAATCCTGCCTCGGCCATTGATGTGTGTGATGTCCTTGGGTTAGTTAGGTTTAAGTAGTTCTAAGTTCTAGGGGACTGATGACCTGAGCAGTTAAGTCCCATAGTGCTCAGAGCCATTTGAACCAAGCCATTTGTACCCTAGGATGAATGTTGCAAGCATTGTTCACGTCTAAACTCTGCACAGTTACTACCTGCAGAATCAAAACAGAGGACGCATAGACAGGCCTTCACAGAGTCATCTGGTCGTCGATGACAGTATTAAATGAGTCACTAACACTACAACCCCTCAGTAACGGCGGCTCGTAGATATACATTCTGGGTGTTCCCAAATTTTTAAATTCGGATAAATATGGGAGTGCGAAATTAATAGCATCTGCTGCATAACAGTGATTGTCAACATACTGAAACAACTTCAGCCACTGTAAATAATAATAATAATAACAATAATAATAACATAACAATAATAACAGCAATGATAATAATAAAAATAATAATCCCGTGTGGAGTTGATAGTCTCCCATCGGGCGCCTCCCCAGGTGGCGGATAGGGGAATGCTCTCCAGATATGGAGGGTACTGGGGAAATAAAATACCCGGGGTGGACCAAAACTATCAACCGAAACGTCTGCCTGGTATCCAGCGGTTAGGGGTCAGCGTCTGTTCGCCTAGATGGTGCGGCTGCAGCAACCTTCTTGATCTCAACAATCAAGTCGTATTCCTCGTGATCTTTCCTCTGAAGGACCACCACCAAGTTAGTTTTCAACTTGAAAACCAAACATGATGATAACACAAGGAATGAATCCACTACCCCGGGCACCAGTCGCAAGGCTGGCTTTACCTGGTCATCGGATTCCGGGGGATCAGGAGCATCATGTTACGCCTAAGGTTGAGAACCAGACGACGTCCAAATTATTACACACAAAACAAAGACACTCCATCGGTACACTTAATACTAATACTCTTTTCAAACTGGGCAAGATCAAACAACTTACAGACGTGCTGCAAAAATTCCAGATCAAAAGCCTTGCAATCCAGGAAACACGATTTACGGACGAAAACCATTTTGATACAGACAACTACAGGATCTACAAAGGAAAATCAGCAGTTAAAACTAATGAGAAAGGACTCAGACAGTTTGGCACAGCATTTGCAGTCCACCAATCTATCAGAGACTCAGTCATTGACTTCCAGTCTGCCTCAGAACGTATATCAACGCTCTCCGTCAAATCGGCCAACAAAGCATATACCTCGATCAACGCACACGCACCCACAAATAACTATAACAACA
Organism: Schistocerca americana; assembly: GCF_021461395.2. NCBI lineage: Eukaryota > Metazoa > Arthropoda > Insecta > Orthoptera > Acrididae > Schistocerca > Schistocerca americana. The sequence continues at coordinate 1,160,108,781 of NC_060119.1, read as the reverse complement.
AGAACCGCCAGAAAGTGGATGACTTCTGGAATGACCTTGAAGAGACGACAAACAAAATTGCCAAACACCATGTAATAATCTTGTTAGGCGACTTTAACGCACAATTAGGTAAAGAGAAAAAATACAGGAAAATCACCGGAATCCATACAGCCCACAAGAGAACTAACAAGAATGGGGAAAGATTGATAAGCTTTTGCGAAAATTTCGGCCTCGTAATTATGTCAACACAATTCAAAAAACCCAACAAGAAACTGTATACTTGAAAGTCGCCCAACAGAATGTTGGGTGAATTCCAGATAGGCCATGTGGCCATATCCAAGAGTAACACAGCAGAAATTCTGAATGTGAAAACGAGAAGAGGATTTTTTGACTCAGACCACCATCTTCTACAGATAAAGACCAGATTACAACCCAATAGAAAAAAGCCAAAACTAAACAAAGTGCTGGGACCAGACCCCGAATACATAAAACTCAACAAGGAATCTTACAGGAAATTAGTCAGACAAACACCACAAACTGGACAGAACCTGTGGACGTCCTCAAATCCACGATGAAATTGGGGCAACCCCCGAGAAGGAGAAAACACAGGTGGTGGAATATAATATGTGACCAAGCAATAGAAGAAATGACCAATGCCTGGAAAAACACCGAGCGAGGTGGCGCAGTGGTTAGCACACTGGACTCGCATTCGGGAGGACGACGGTTCAATCCCGTCTCCAGCCATCCTGATTTAGGTTTTCCGTGATTTCCCTAAATCGCTTCAGGCAAAATGCCGGGATGGTTCCTTTGAAAGGGCACGGCCGATTTCCTTCCCCATCCTCCCCTAACCCGAGCTTGCGCTCCGTCTCTAATGACCTCGTTGTCGACGGGACGTTAAACACTAACCACCACCACCACCTGGAAAAACTTCAGTAATCACAAAACATCAGAAAATGGCAACAATTTCTAGTAATCCGGAAACAAACATCGAAAACTATTCGGAAGGAAGAAATAAATTATGACAAACGGCGACTAGATGAGATAGAACAAGCCTTTAAGAAGAACAACACCAGGAATTTTTATAAGACGTTTAAAGAACATATTGCAGGATACCAGCCACCCAATCTTTGCTTCAAGAAACCGGATGGATCACTAGAAACTAACATGAAGAATAACTGCCAAATCCTCGCAGACTATTTCAACAATCTTCTCAACTGCGAAAGACCTACAGAGGATATTCACTAAGAGACGTCTACACCAAATCATGACGCTAGACCGCCAACCATCAACGAAATAGTAGAAATTATCAAGACACTGAAAAACAATAGAGCCCCAGGAGAAGATGGAATTATTGCAGAACTATGGAAACTAAATGATGAAAGATTAACAGGAAAAATTCACAAAATCGTATTAAACATTTGGGAAACAGAACAGATCCCTTCTGAATGGAAATGCGCACTCATCCATCCACTCCACAAAAAAGGAGACAAAACTGAACCAAATAATTACAGGGGTATCTCACTCGTACCGGTCACATATAAAATCCTATCAAAAGTTCTCATTAGAAGAACAAGCTGACCCACAAATAGAAGAATACCAGGCTGCTTTTCGCAAGGGACGATCATGCATAGAGCAGATCTGGAATCTGAAAATGATTCTCCGGATGAGATACACCCGAAACACAGTGGTTACGTTTGTAGATTTTAAAAAGGCCTACGACTCAATAGACAGAGTAGCGCTCTGCAAGACACTGGAAGAATTCAGCATTGACAGAAAGAGAAGAGCAATCATTCGGGAAACATTAACTGACACAGTCTTCAAGGTTAAATTTATGGGGGATATCTCGGAACCATTTGAAATCCAAACTGAAGTGCGACAGGGTGACGGACTTTCACCATTACTCTTTAATATAATTCTTGAAAAAATTATTAGGACATGGGAAAAGAAGTCAAAGGAATCCAAATTGGCATTAGAAAAGATAGTAGATTCAATGTGTAGTATTTAGCTTTTGCGGATGACCTTGCAATCCTCACAAATAATAGAAAAGAAGCCATTAACGCAATAGAGAAGTTACACGAAATTGCACAAAGAACTGGCCTGCAAATCTCATATGAGAAAACCCAGTACATAGAAAGAGTGCCACAAGGCAAATTGCCTATTGTGACAACCCATGGGAAAATCGTACAAGTACCACATTTTAAGTACCTGGGAGAAATCATCCAGCCATCAGGGATCAACCTAAAGGCCAATGAGGAAAGAATAAAAAAACTACAGAAAGCATATAAACTCATGTGGAACTATTATAACAAAAAGTCCATATCAATTAACGCAAAATTGAGGCACTACAACACTGTAGTGCTTCCGGAGGCACTGTATGCATCTGAAACAACACAAATAGGTGGACAAACTAAAATCAAAGAACTAGAGAAACAAGAAAGAAAAATTCTCAGGAAAATTTTTGGCCCGATACAAGAGCAAGGAATCTGGAAGAAGAGACCAACATCAGAATTATATAAATACACAGACAAGATTACGGATACAATAAGGAAAAGAAGAATGCAGTTCTACGGACATATCCACAGGATGAATGAAAACAGAATTTCAAAGCGAATTCTTAAAGTCATTAACTCAGGCAGGGGAAAAACAAAATGGATAAAAGAAGTTGAAGAGGACCTCAGACAAGCACACATAACAGTAAACGATGCAGAAAATAGAACTGAATTCAGGAACATCATCAAAAAACATAAATTTGACACCACAACACAGAAGAGACCAGGATGCAAATGGACAGCGGAGCGAAAGAAACAATACAGTGAACACATGATGAAAATTTGGGCTCAGAAAAAACATAAACAATAATCATAAAGGAATTCAAGTTCAAACGCTCCCTTAAATGGGAATAATCTAAAATAATAATAATAAAAATAATAATATGCATGACTTGATAAATTGTCTGAAAAAGGAAGAATTGTTTTTGTCGAATTTTGTTGGTTTGTACATAAATAAGTAAAGCGTATGGCAAGAACGAAATAATGTTTAAGCTTTTGCTACTCTCCGTTTCGCATTTTTGAGTGACTAGGAGTTTTCGTGCTGTTTCATTTTTGCAGACAAATCTAAAGGATCCGTAGTTCATGTATTAGCTAACGAATTAGCTTCCAGGCTGAAAATCAGGCATTCTTACCTTGCACACACACACGGCTACTTATGCTTGTTCGTTTGTAGACAGGCTTATTCGATTTCGTCACTTTGTCGGATAACTGATCTGGTCTGCGAGGCCCTACTTCCTTTGCGGCTAACTTTTCCTGATAATTTTTCTGTTAGAGCTTAATACAGATTCAACAAGTTAATGTTGACACTGCACAGGAAAGCCGATTCCTGAAGGCTATCAACCAACTCCAAACACAAACTGCCGTTCTTGGAAATTATTAAACGAGTAATGCTATCTACCAACAAGATTACTTGACTAGAATACAAATGAGGCGTTGAGAACCATAAAATCCAAAAGCCCACCGCCTTCAACCAGCCGTATTTAAGTGAATAATAGAGAAACCAGTGACACAGCTTTTCGTGAATGTTAAGATATATGTACCATGTGGGCCTACAGTACAGATAAACCTGATCCACCATAAGATCAGCAGGTGTCAGAAGCTTGAATAAATGCTACAGTCTAACAATCGACGGTGATATGCTTTATGGTTCGCATCGCCTCATAAGGATTACACCATGATATAGTCCAAAACTTAACCAGAATCGCATAAAACAGGTTTTCCTACTAGTATGATTATAACATATACTTATGCCCGATCTAGTTTTACTATACAGTAAGTGAATTGACTTATTTGTGGAGTGTGCTAGCACCTAGTGCGATTTGCAAAGGAAACGTAGATGGAAGTCTACTGTAGTGTGCTACCACCTTGTGGCATTGACATAAACCTGTAGCTGGGTGGTAAGGGCTAGCAATGCACACTGTGAACCGTGCACATTGTTTATCAAGTCGCATGTATCTGGCCTGTATGGCAGTTACGTCACGCTAGTAGTGCATGCGCAGAAGCTCCTTAAAACGTGCACAAGTGAAGATGTGCTCGCCATCCCGATGTCAAATTTCACCGAGTCCATAGGAAGCAGTGTAGCACAGCGTGGTAGATTTAGTGCTGTGTATTTCACATTATCGTATTTACATTACTTTTAACAAAGAAAAGTAACCAATAAATCCGCAAGGTGTCAAAAGTTAGGGTGTTCACGTGCTTTTGTGCCTTTACACAACAGCCGCAATTGCCCCTTAGTACGCACAGATTGTACTCTGGCGGCAATGAACACGGTCCTTGAGGTTATTATAAACTGAAGAAGCAAAGAAACTGGTACACCTGCCTAATATCATGCAGGGCACCCGCGAGCACGCAGAAGTGTCTCAACACGATCTGTCATGGACTCAACTACTGTCTGAAGTAGTGCTGAAGGGAACTGACGTCATGAATCCTGCAGGGCTGTCCATAAATCCGTAAGAGTACAAGGGGGTGGAGGCCAACACGTTGCAAGGCATCCCAGATATGCTCAATAATGTTCATGCCTGGGGAGTCTGGTGACCAGCGGCAGTGTTTAAACTCAGAGGAGCTTTCCTGGAGCCACTCTAGCAATTCTGGACGTGTAGGGTGCCGCACTGTCCTGCTGGGACTGACCAAGCCCGTCGAAATGCACAGTGGACGTGAATGGATGCAGTGATCGGACAGGATGCTTACGTACGTGTTCCCTGTCAGAATCGTATCTAGCCGTATCATTGTGGTTGCAGATAGAGCTCACAGCGGAATGTTTCCGCTGGCGTGAACTGCCCGATTATATATAGAGAGAGAGTGACCTTGATTACGTAATGCGCTGATAACGGACTTAGACTCTGCAGGCACCAGCAGGCGGGAGTTATCCCGAACGCGTGCTGTAGTGACTCTAGCAGCGCGAGTACCCTGGTGCGCCGGCCAAGCGCAGAGCCAAGTCGGGCGGGTTGCGTCACCGACTAGCTAGGCGCTCAACGGGCAGCGTGACACTATGTTTTCGAAAATTTTCAAACTGTTGCATCCTTGAGCCCCCGATTCGCGATGTACGTCTAACGGTTACAGAGGTCAAGGATCACACTTTATTAATAATTGTAATACAAAGTAATATCTCCAGTTACAGTTACATTTTCAGCAAGTACACCAAGTCCTTTCATCCATACATGTATTTTTTCATCATTACTAACTTTTCTACAGGAGCGGGTATAGAATGTAAAAGAGATATTACCATAAACATAGCTAGGTCTACTGCGGTGTTGAAAGGCCCATGCAGTCATCAAGGATACACAAGTGGGCCTTCGATGACATTTCGTTGAATGGTTGACACGCTGACACTTGTCGATCGCTCAGCACTGAAATCTGCACCAATCTGCAGAAGGATTGCACTTCTATCGTGTTGAACGATTCTCTTTAGTCGTCGTTGGTCCCGTTGTAGTAGGATATTTTTCCGGCAGCAACGATGTCGGAGATTTTATGTTTTAAGCGGATTCCTGATATTCACGGTACGCCCGCGAAATGGTCATACGGGAAAAATCCCACTTCATCGCTACCTCGGAGATTGTCCCATCGCTCGTGCACCGACTATGACACCACGTTCAAGCTCACTTAAATCTTGATAACTTGCCATTGTAACAGCAGTAACCGATATAACAACTGCGCCAGACACTTGTTGTCTTATATAGGCGTTACCGACCTCAGTGCCGTATTCTGCCTGTTTACATGTCTCCGTATTTGAGTACACATGCCTATACCAGTTTCTCTGGAGCTTCAGTGATTGTTTTGCAGCAGTGCACTTCGCATCAGGGCAGACTTTCGATGTTAGTCGGAAGACAGCAGTGAAACAGCCGCACCGCACACCATGCAAGACAGCTCGCGAGTCCCCCTTTGCAGGATGGAGGCCACTCCGGATAGACAGCGGCTACCGGAGCAGAACGCCGCGGCCCAGCCGGCAGCCTTGCGGCAACGCGACGTCGCTTCGGCACGCTCTCGCTAGGGTAGCGAAATCGCTCGGGAAAACGATCTTGCGTAAGCTGGGTGCCGCCAGTGAGAGGGGGACCACATCAGCACCGACATCATGTTCGCTGCAGTCTGTAACTGACTTCATTTGCAGAGCATAGTGGTGGCCGATTCGTAGACGTCTAGACGTCGAAACACTTCCTCTTTCGGGATTGGGTTCTATTAGGGAGTTTGTGCACCATGACCACACAACAAGTACTGCAAACAAGGGAAACTCCAACATTGTTCGGGTAATTTGAAACAGTTTTTTTGTTACTGCGTATAGATTTCAATCACAAATTGATCATCCCCAGTCCTAAAATAAAATAAAAACACAAAAACTCAAACCTAAACGGTCAAATTCATTTCTAGATTTCCAGAAAGCATTTGACACGGTGCCTCAAATAACACAGGCCAACGAAAAATTTTTTTGAAAAACTTTTTTACTTTGATATCTGCTCTTTACAGATTTTTATGAGCCGAATCCAAATCTAATCTTAGTTTTTTTGTATCAGCCATAGTTTTCGAGCAATATGTATTTTATTATGTAGTATAAAAATCCTATGGTAAATGATAAACGGGGAAATTAATGAAACTCTTTGTTACAACATAAGCATGGTTTGTATTTACAACAAGCTGCTTAAAACAATGATATGTGTTAATAGAGGGTTCACTTGTCATCTGGAATTGGTTTGTATTTTCTTTCTCTTTTTTCTTTGAAGCTTCTTGTATGGCTTTTTCTGCGATGAGTCGCTTGCTGAACTTCTCGGTGAATTGGCCAACAGTGGTCCCCCATCATGTTGGTGTTCCAGCGGCCTTGAAGCGTTTTTTCATCACTTTAATTTCCTGGTGAAAACACTGTACTTGCTCCTCACTAACATTTCCCATATTATCCGGGAAGTAATCAAGGTGACTGTTCAAAAAGTGAACCTTTAGACTCATTAAACATCCTAAGGTTTCAAGCTTCTTTAACTTTGTAGCTGTAATAGAAACATGTTCTGGGTCTTTTTCATGTTCTAAGAACTTCGTAAAGACTTGCTTGAGTGACACTCATGCTTCTCTCCCCTTTAAGGTAATTGTGGATTCAAAGTTAACATCGAACATCAATTTTCTAATGTCAAGTCCGACAAAGAAGCTTTCTTTTAGTTTAACTTCTGAAAGGTATGGAAACTTTTGGCAGAGATACTTAAAACATGGTCCATCTTTAGACAAAGCCTTTACAAACTGTTTCGTTAGGCCTAACTTTATTTGTGGAGTTGGTAGGAGTACGTGTTTCGGATCTACAATGTTTTTGCGTAGAATTTTCTTCTCACCAAGTTTTAAAGACTCCCTCACATGCCAGTTTTCCACAGCAAATCTAAAGGCATTTTCTCCTTTTGGACCATTTTCTTAGATCTTCAACACACACATAATGTGCCTTGTGCGGCGCCAAAGATTTATCTTGATCACCAAGTTTAGATCCAAAGTATGATAGATAAACCTTTTTCACAAAGTCTGTAATGTTTCTTTGGTGTTTTTAAATCACAAATTCACCACAAATATAACAAAAACTGTCAGCAGAGTTTTTACAAGACACTGTACTGAACACATGTACAGGAAACAGGAAAGTGAGGTTAGGCTGACAGTAAACAAAACACACAAAAATGGAAACGACCTTTTTTTGCCAGCAAATGTTTAACAGCAGTGCTACCAACGTCATCTACATTCATTGCACCTCCTTCTTAAATTATTGTAACTATATAAAAGCTGTTAAATTCATTAAAAATTTCTTAATTTAATAAATTTAAGTGAAAAATGTGAAGAAATGGTGGGTGATACAGTTTTTTAAATATCATATTTGGATTTCCCACCCTAAAAACATAAGAATATGGTATTTTCCGCAAAAAAGTTTTTCCATCGTTGGCCTGTGTAATAGAACCCAGTAACGTGTCCTCGACGGCGACGGCGAGTGTTCATCAGAGGCAAGACTACCACCAGGAGTGCCCGAGGGGAGTGTGACAGAACCGCTGTTGTTCTCTATATACAAAAATGATTTGGTGGACAGGGTGGGCAGCAGTCTGCGGTTGTTTGCTGATGATGACGCGATCTACGGTAAGGTGTCGAAGTCGAGTGACTGTAGGAAGGTACAAGACGACTTACACAAAATTTCCAGTTGGTGTTATAAATTGCGGTTAGTCCTAAATGTGGAAAAATGTAAGCTAATGCGGATGAGTAGAAGAACAAACCTGCAATGTTCGGATACAGAATTACTAGTGACCTGATTGACACGGGCAAGTCGTTTACTTATCTGGGCATAACGTTGCAAAGCGATAGGAGGCGGAATGAGCATTTGGAAACTGTGGTTGGGAAGACTTCGGTTTAGTGGGAGAATTTTAGGGAAGAGTGGTTCACTTGTAAAGGAAACCGCATATAGGGCGCTGGTGCGACCTATTCTTGAGTACTGCTCGGGTGTTTAGGATCCTTACCAGATTGAATTGAAGGAAGACATCGAAGCAATTCAGAAGCGGGCGGCTCGAGTTGTTACCGGTCGGTTGGAAGAAAACGTAAGTGTTACAGACATGCTTCTGGAACTCAAATGGGAATCCCTGGAGGGAAGACGACTTAATGACCACCTCAAAAAATTTTTAAAAAATACAAATTTCGTTACTTATCATTGACTTTTATTTACAGCATACTTTCTAACATATGTGACGTGTACGAAGGGTCCTGAAACCGAGAATTCGAATGCAACATTTGTTTTGAAAAGCCGCACCACTACTAAGCCTTAAATTTTTAGGTTAAGTTTCACTGAATAACTTTGAAAATTATATAATCATGTAGAAGAAATCATTAAAAATAATAAATATTTTTTTTCAAATTTTTAAAATAGAAGATACGAGACTAGATTACGTTATTTTCAAAAGGTGGACAGAAAGAGTCCACTCCTCCCCAGCTGGTACTGAGAGGTTTAATGTATTTTTATTTGAAGTTAAGAATGTATACAAGAAAAAGTTTAGAAAAGATTTGAAATTATGTTGAAAATTTTTTGAAAGTCGCTAAGTGCTCTAATTATCAAGTACTCGATGATTATATACTGGGTGATTTGCCCTTCGTTTAAGCAAAAGCTACTTCTTCACGCATCTCAATTTTTATGGCATCGAGTCCTGAGCCATGTCTCGTACAGTGATATAATTCTGCATTCAGTGCTATATGAGGAGACTGTCTCCAAAATGTGTTGCGAATACAATTAATACTAATGAAGCAAAAAAATTAAAACGTCATACCTTATACTGTAGTAAGCGATAAACTTTTTCCTAGGAGCATTTTGTCTGTGGTGTCAACGAGAAAAGGTTTCGTAAAGACTTGAAATTATATGTAAAATTTGCTGTAAGTTATTAAGTGCACTGATTCTCAAATACTAGATGAATATAGGCTGTGCTTGGGAATTACGCTTCCTCAAGATATATACACAGTTTATAACTGTCATAATTATCTTACTGTGTTGAACTTTTCACATAAGATTATACCTCTTAATGAGCAGATTATATCAGCACTTTAAATGTTTAAATCCGATCACTATTTACATGAAACACGTAAGGTTAAGTTCTTGTTGCGCTTATTAACCTTTACACAGGCAGCATGCAAATGTGCGTCGGTTCGATGTACTGAGATAGTGGTTTAGTAATGTAGGTGGCTGTTTAATACCTGTCTGGCCATCCATTTTTAGCTTTTTGTTATTTTTCTAAATCGGATATGGCGAATGGACGTCGAGATGAACCTAACATTGACAGAAATAGAGGAATCGATAAAGACCACGAAAAGAGGAAACGCATCAGGACTGGATGAAGTAAATTTAGAGCTGGGGAGGGAAGCTTGCTTTTTGGAGTTCAAGAGAACAGTATTGAAAGAAAGGACACCTGAAGCATGGAAAAAGAGAGTCACAGTGTCAGTTTTTAAGGAGGGTTGCAGAAACTACCTCAAAATTGTTTTGTGTAGGTGTCCCTGGAGAGTTAAGAATTGCATTGTATAGTTTGCAGCTGTATTACCTTACAATGATGGCAACAGCCTTTGGAAATCGATCAGACCATTTCCAGCTCTTCTACACCAAAAGGTGAAAATCAGATAACAAGTGTGTTCAATTCTAATCCATAGCCATAATAAGTATAGATGTTGCATGTAGAGCATCAAACATAGTCACAAGAAAGTACTTACCAAAAACAGCTTAGCTTAGAAGTGTAAGAACGGGAAAATCATTAAATTCGAAAAAAAATTTAAGTGTCAAGGGAAGTGCTTATGATAACAGCAGTAATATATACTTCTCATACATGAAGTATGTGTTTATATTCTCTTGCTTGCAGCGTAATAAGCTGAGAATATATTCGAAAGTATTTTTTCATGAATAAGTTGTAGCTTATGTCATTGAATCAATGTGTTTTCCCTGTTTTTATCTGCATTTCACGATAATTCATGTCTCTTGGTATATTGACTAACTCAGGGGCCTAAAAATATAACAACCATTTCGTTAATTAAGCATAAAATAATTAAAATCAAATATTATCCTTAAGAAGCATGTGACAGTCTGCTTTCTGACCGCTTGAAGCGCTAGCGTCGTTCCAGTTGTCAAACGGTAACAACTTTCGCTTCAGAGTGTGTCATGACTGTATTAGACTGCAGTCAACATATCAGATATGCCAAATGCTCCATAATACGACTAATGACTGCACGCAAGAAGCTGCAATTTATTATTTGTTCACCATGTAGCACTAATTACATTTTCAAATTATTGAATGAGATCAATAAAATAATTCGAAACATTTATCTGTAATCTATAGTAGTAAAACAACATATACAATTTGCAAGATAACTAGTATATCAGATTTTTTTAATGGTACAATATAACTCGTTCTAGAAAAGTTAAAATAACTTAAGTGTATGTGTGCTGCATAAAATGCAATGCTGTGTCGTTACAAGTTAACAAACGTTACAGAGTATTTCAACTACCCTGTAATTCAACTACCCTGTCCACCAAAGTCTGATTGCAAACTATGTTATTTTGTTATAAACAAAGCGATTGCCTATGGACATCCACATCCTTATCAGATAACACCTGCCTCAAAGTATGATTCATACTTTATATATGTATACATAACAAGTTAAAATAAAGCAGTGCTCAATAATGTACTGATGTCAGTAGCTTACACTTACAATCAGATAACTGCAAGTAAGTGTTAAATCACATTGTATGTCAGTATCTGATCTGCTTATATCTACCTGTTTCAAATAACTAAATCGTCTATGCACACTCACAGACAATCTGTAACACAATCAGTGGTCACACTGACTTGTCTGTGCAACCCTGCACAGTCGCTTGTACAAACATTACAAAAAAATATACTGTTTAGTAATGTGTTTGCATTAGTGTGTAGCAAACAAAGTAGAATTCATTTGTTAATTTGTTAACCAAGAATGATACAGCTATTTTATTTTGTGTAGTGTATATACATATGACACTGTGTGGGGAAAAGTAGATTTCAGAAAAAATGTAATATTTTGGAAACTTTTACTGATTTGTTGTATGTAAGTGTATAACCACAAGATGACATAGAGATGTTTGTGAATACACATGACAATATCTTTATTTCACACTGTGTAACAAGAAGAGAACACTCATTGGTATGCAATGCGACTTAGCACTTTGATGCATTTATGTGACTGTAATTGCTGGCAATGGGCCTCATCAGTTCATTCATGCACTTACTTTACTTTAACTCTTTGTGAATACAGCTATCCAATGTGAATCAATACTTTGAGATTCATGTTTCTGATAGTGATGTAGAGATCCGTGGAGAATCTTTTTGTTTATTAAAAAAAACTGCACAGTTTGTAATCACTTTGGCAGACAGTGTAGTTGAATTACTTTGTTGCATTTGTTAACTTACAATGATATACATTGCATTTTATACAGTACATACATTGTGTTGCATTTGTTAACTTGCAGTGATATGGTAATCCATTCTGTACAGTATACTTACACTTCCTCCAACTCATTTAGAAGAGTTATACAGTACAACTAAAAACTTTGATAGACTGGTTATGTTGTATCAATTACCCATATATTTTTTCAAATTGTTGTTCTTGCTGTTTTTCAACAATTGTAAACATAATTCTTGCCAAATAGTGAATAAATAATAATGTAAAATTTGGGGCACGCAATCATTAGTTAAATTATGAAGCATCACTAGTACACGTGTTATGTTAACAGACATAACTGGTACCCATAGACAGTTTATTAAGGTATAGGTATGTTTTATATGTTACACTTGGCATTGAAACTGTGACAATGCAGAACAGAAATATTTTTTTATAAGGACTTACTTGCTACACTGTGTGATGCTCTGCTTGTAACTTCAAAACATATGACAGTTGTGGATTAGAATTGTAAGCACTTGCTACGTGGTTTCCTCCTTTTGGTCTAAAAGATGGTCTGATGCAGGACCTTGATAGTTTGTCTGAGTTAAAATATTCTTAATCTGCATCAATATTTTAGGATAGTTACTTTGATATGTCATATGGTCAATGTATCTCAGAAGACGCTGGAAAAGGGAGTACAATAGATTAGCGAAGAAATGAAAGGGGAAATTTGGATTCAGATCAGGAACGTGGATCAAATTTTGAGTGCAACTCAACTCCAAAAGAGACACTATGAACATGGAAAGGCTTTAGTAGTGGTGTTCGTGGACAATGAGCAGGTAAATGATGCAAGATCTGGAAAACTCCTCAGAAAATAAGAATTGGAGGACTATGAGAAGAATAAAGGAAATACATCAAGGAAGTATGACTTGTTTAAAAGTAGAAGAGAAGACAGACTACTTTGAACAGAACATTGGGCTGAAGCATAGGAGAATATTTATTTATTTACTTACTTCTACACAAAGCATGAATGTAAGGCTTCATTGCTATACACTGCTACTGTCTTGTAAAATTTGTACTTAATTTAATAAAACTGATAGAAGTAAAGAATCTGAAATAAATATGAGAGATTTCATTTTAGTTTACATGTTATTTGATCTTAAGAGTACAAGAATCTTATGCAGGACAGACTGTCTGAGGTCACATGGGACAAGTGGTGCCTCAAACAAAGCCACTCAACACCTATATTTGAAACAACATGTAATATGCGAAACCTGTTTGGTGACTGAAATACTGTCTTACTAAACCTAATCACGAATCAAATGTAGTTCACAAATAGGATGGAATATGGCTCACCTGACTGTAATTATGATGCCACTCTGCTGTGCATCAACATCAGTGCCTAGAAAAATCTCGCTAATCCAGTATGACTCAGCAAAAATTTTGTTGTACAGAAACATTTTTGATCAATAATAGTTGAATGAGAGGAGCTTTTTAAATTCAGCTAGAATTTTGCTAGTATAAACCCACTGCCGCTTTTACTTTTCTCCTTCTCAGCATACTTCAGTGCTGCCACATTTAGTAACATGCTGTAACACACACTGTAAGCAAAATACACCTCCACTCTAACGCAGCCTCGAAAAATATAGTATGAACAAGAATGTCCTCGTTTAAAACTTGGAAAGCATGCCTAGCATCTGAACGCCCTGGCTCCTCATTGGCTGATGCTACACTCACGTCAAAGAATGTCAGCAGAGACACCTACCAAAACCACAGCAGGCATATGGCGTCGATCTGTGGTTTCAGAGTTTACAGCAAAAGTTACTTGCGGATAGTCGACATATACTAAACTGAGTAACTGAAAGTTGGCTAATACACAGACAGAAAAAAAAATCGCGGAACCAAGAAGGAGTTCGACATCAACGAAAGTTGGTAGGTGTGTTTCTACGTCTGAAACGTGACGTCTATTCAAATTTCGAGCTGGTCGCATTAGAATGGCGATAGTAGCACCACTTTGTAGATGAAAATCATGTATGCTTTCAATACACGCTGTAATGGGTGTGAGCGTTACTTGCCTTTAACATTGGATGTGGTGAGGTGATGTTAGTCAAGAATGCCTTCAAGGCGACAAAGAGGCCATTATCAGCACCTAATTGGGTTTTAATGGGGTCGTGTAATAGTGCTACAAGTTGGACATTCCTGCTGTGGTATTGCATAAAGACTTGGCAGAAATGGAGCCACTGTACATGATACTTGGCAGCAGTGGTCATGGAAATGTACAGTCTGTAGAAGACCAGACTCCAGACAGCTACCTGACACCACTGAGAGGGTAGGCCATCGTGTTCGGCATGTCGCTCTGGCGCGTCGTACTGCATCTGTAGCAGCAATTTGATCAGCAGTTGACATTACACCGCCATTTGCGACTTCAGTGGTCTCAAGCGAGAGCTCATTGGAGCCTCTTGGAGGACTGCTGTGTTTCCTAATGAAAGCTGATTCAGCCTCAGTGCCAGTGATGGCCATGAATTGGTTGGGAGGAGGCCAGATGGAGGCCTACAAACAGTCTGTCTCCTTGCTAGACACACTGGACCTACACCTGGAGTTTATGGCCTGTGGCCCGATTTCGTATGACAGAAGAAACACTCTCGTGGTCATCCCACACACAATGACTACTAATTTGCAAGTAGATTTGGTGTTTCGTGAAGAGCATTCCAGGGGGTGCTTCCCAACAAGATAACTCTCGCCCACATACTGCTGTTGTGACCCAACATGCTCAACAGAGTGTCGACATTGTGCCCTGATCTGCCCAATCACCAAATCTGTCTCCTATCGAGCACATATGGGACATCACCGGACGACAACTCCAACCCCATCCATAAGCCGTATTATCCGTCTCTTTACTGAGCGACCAAGTGCAATAGGCATGGACCTCCTTCCCACAAACTGACATCCAGTACCTGTACAACACAATACACGCGTATTTCCACGCTTGCATTCAACACTCTGGCGGTTGCACTGGTTATTAATGTACCAGCATTTAGCATTTGTAATGTCTAATCTCGCGCTTACATTAATCTGTGATCTTGCAATGTTAATCACTTAAATGTGCTATTTAGACAAATGTATTCCCGAACTTTCATTATTCAACATTAATTATCTTTTGGAGTTACCATTTTTTTCCCGTCAGTGTATACCCGACAACATTCAGTTAATGTAATGAAGAAACCACAGTTTCATTTGACTAGCGCAAAAACTTAAAATTTTGTCACTGCTATAGAAAATAAACGAATTGACAAAGCTATTCTAGCAACTAAATGGTGAATAGAAACACAATCATTATTCAAAGAAGAAATATACCCTTAAACTAGCGAGCTAAGATCCTGATGCAACACTGAGATATTCTGTGCTTACATATCTCTAGAAGGAGATTTTCACTCTGCAGTGGAGTATGCGCTGATATGAAACTTCCTAGCAGATTAAAACTGTGTGCCGGACCGAAATTCGAGCTCGAGACCTTTGTCTTTCGCGGGCAAGTGCTCTACCAACTGAGCTACGCAAGCACGACTCACGCCACGTCCTCACAGATTTACTTCTGCCAGTACCTCGTCTCCTACCTTCCAAACTTTACAGAGGCTTGCCTGCGAAAGGTAAAGGTCCCGAGTTCGAGTTTCGGTCCGGCACACAGTTTTAATCCGACAGGAAGTTTCATATCAGCGCACACTCCGCTGAAGAGTGAAAATCTAATTCTGGAAACATCCCCCAGGCTGTGGCCAAGCCATGTCTCCGCAATAACCTTTCTTTCAGGAGTGTTAGCTCTGCAAGGTTCGCAGGAGAGCTTCTGTAAAGTTTGGAAGGTAGGAGACGAGGCACTGGCAGAAGTAAAGCTGTGAGGACGAGGCGTGAGTCGTGCTTGGGTAGCTCAGTTGGTAGAGCACTTGCCCACGAAAGGCAAAGGTCCCGAGTTCGAGTCTCGGTCCGGTACACAGTTTTAATCTGCCAGGAAGTTTCTTACATATCTCTCACAAAAGTTCTGAAAATTCAGTAATACTATATTAGCATTACCTATCGCCACCTCATATATTTTACATATAACATGGACATTTCCCATGAAATGCAAAAGAATAAACTGTCCCTACACATTGCTAACCCTTAACAGACAAAAAAAATTGGAATTGTGTGCTAACCTGGCACCAACAAACTCTAACATGATACGCAAAAGATGAAGAATGTCTTAAAAAAGTCGATTGTTTCTACACTACAGATTTAATAGGTCCTCCAAGTAGTATTAAAATGTGCTATCATTGGCTTTGCTTATTTACTCTGTATATATAGCATGAAAATGAAGAGAAAATACAACTGCACTAATATTTGTTCTTCTCTGCCTCTCTACTACAGTTTTGTCTTGCTAATATACTACAGAACGTAATTCTCTTTGATGAGCTAGTTTCTGACGATCGATCAGCACTAAAATGTAACCAATTTGGAGAGACAACATAAGACAGCAGCAAGGTAGACATATCTTAAAAGACTGATATCACACTTCAAAGTGATATGCCATCTTACCCATTACTCAACATAACTGACACTCTTGATCTCTATTTGTATTTTTATTTTTTTTAAATATACCCGTAACCACGTTTCAGCCACAGCCACCATCAGAACCACATTTTAAATTTCGATACACTATATCACATAAGTTTACATGTACACTTGTGTCATGACTGTGATTCGTTGTAAATGTGACTCTGTTGATGGCTGTGGCTCAAACGCTTTAATGTACATATTAAAAAAAATTAAAATAAAAGTAACGATCAAAACAGACAATTGTATTGACTATTGATAATGATTGCAGACATGTACGATGATTTTATGTCGTTCATAGATATTACACTTTCGTTACACAAAGACAATGAAAAATTTTGAACTGAGACTAAAATTAAACTAAGGGGCTCCAGTTCACCAAAACTATTTTATGCGGTCTTGAAAGAGATTTTCGATCGCTCAAGCTGGTACAGAGAATGAATATACTCGTACATAAACGGATCTTATATGAACCACATTCACTTTGCAGATGACTTTTTTTGTTCAAGAAGAACTTCTGCAAATGATAGAGGAACTGAATAGAGCAAATATGACAGTAGGCTTGAAGACCAAAATAATGTATAATCATTATTTATTTGTTGTTATATACTTATTTATAAACAGTATACTGAAAGGGGAGTGGTAAAGATTAATCTTGAAATAACAGAAACATCTGAAGAATCTGTATACTTGGACAGTTCGAAACAATAGTGTAGGGACTCTTAAGAAATATAAATGGGAGGGTAAAATGACTTGGAGATCATTTGAGAAATTGAATGCTGTATTCAGAATGTGTGCAACCAGTGAATACTCAAAGTAATAACATATGGAAGTAAGACATGAGTCTTACATGACAGTTTCAGAATTGAGGGTTACCCAACAAGTAATTAAAATATGTGTGTTGAGTCAAAAAACGAGGCAAATAAAAACAAAAAATGGATAAAAGAAAAGACAGCCATAGAGCACGTGATAGTGCCTGTCAGGAAACTAAAAAGGATATGCGCCACGGCATAGCAGGACAAAATTACAGAGGACTGACGAATGAGATTTTGTGTAGGAGATCTTGTGATAAGGAAAGAGCTATAGAATGACATAATGGAAGATGTATGGATGATATAAATAAAGAAGCAGGACAGATTTGGATGTGAAAAATAAAAATGTTATAGTAACCTTCGTCGACTTTACTAAACCTTACGATCCTGTAGACAGGAATGACTTACTCAGTGCCCTTCGTGCCAACCAACTGAATACAGTAACACAGGGTCAGTCAAGAAATCTGGTTAAGGGACATGCCCTGGCTCACGGGCCTTAGCACTCAGCCTGACTGCACACGTCCCCCACTGCCATGCCAAGTTGACCAAGCTTGAGGGACAAGAGAGGTAAACTTCAAACGCACCATATTTAGAGCCTATGCAGTCACACTTGGTTTCATATTTCGTATTTATCAACAACATAGATCACAAACAAAACAAACTTTTAGTATTTTTAATTATTTTTGATGCACAGAAGAAATAATATAAGTTTTTATCTGGTACAATCTATCGGCATATGGACAGACACAGACATTTCACAGATTTTTGCACTCAGATTGCCACGTAATCGTTACATATTTAGATTTGTAATCGGTCCTTCACTCACATATGTTGATCGACATATTGTAACACTTTTGCAACCTCATTATGGAAACGTGGAAACTACCTGAGGAAAACAGCGTAGACGTGCTGGTCAGTTTTAACATGGAATGATTTGTCTTTAAAAGGGGAATTACATCGCAGATCAAAGAATCCTATCTCCTTATACACAGCGGTGCTCTCATTTGAAACGACAAACTGTCTCGAAAATAGCTCCAAAACAGATGAAACACTGGCAATGCCATCAAAGAGTTTACAAAAACATCCCCGCAATTCTTTCAAGGTGACAAAGAAACCTCTAGGTTTCTTTAATGCCAGTGAGCTTCGGGAGCTAGACTGTATTATTTTGTCAGAATTTGTCCCTTCTGCAATGCGATTTTCTTCTTAAATGCATCCACATCAAATCAAAAATGAGTAGTTTCCCACCGTATATAGTTTTATTGTGTGCAGTCGAGTCCACTTACAATGCAAGGCATGATATGTTTACTTTCATATACATAGTCATTACTATTATTACTATTATTATTATTATTATTCTTGATTGTTATAATTATTTTTTGATTGTTATAATTATCATTGTACTACTTTTATAATCTCTATTTTTTTCTTTAACATTAATACTGTATAACATGTTATATGTCCTTAATGTTTAGTAGAAACTGAAATTTGTTGAATCTGAGTATGCCTGGTTAGGTGTAAGAGAGGGCCTGAAGGCCCTAATCTTGCCAGGTAACATAAATGCATAAATAAATATAATCCATTCTAGATGTTCTAGTTTTTATTTCAGCACTCCTTTTTCCCTCATAAATTCAACAATAGCAGGCTTTAAACCGAAAAATCTTTCCAGACATGCCCCTTTACTTAACTAACGTAAAGTATGTCAGTAGCATATGAAGTCCCAAGACTCTTCGTTCACTTCGATAGAAAATTGTTGCGACTGACAGTGAAATAATGCGCACGACTTCAGAAAATTTACAGTTCATACCAGCAATTCCTCCACGAGCTTCTTGCTTGCAAATGTAGCACAAAGTTATTCTTAATATACAGTACAACGAACCCTTCTGTCGAACAATGTAATTTTTTGCTCTTGCATTGTCAACTAAATCTTTAAATTCTTTCTGCATGGTGTTGAAATGTCATTTCGTAGCAAATTTGTGGTGCCTGTTGATTATGCGTAATGGATATTGAGAATTCTCACCCCTTTCTTCTGTTATTCCCATTAATTTTTATAGCCTTGTGACGATATATCGCTAGACTCTCTCTCTTTGTCTAGAAAGCCTCTGGACCTATCAGTGTCATGCATAACATGAACAAATAGCGAAAGGTAAACAGCGGTGACTCGAAGATTCTGCCAAACTGAAGACCGCCGTGTTGACCAAATTAAGCTGCACCGCTATACTAAGTGAAATGTGACACTGCACTTGGCACTTCCGGGAATAATCGACCATAGCTGAAACAGGTTGAACTTCAGACTGCACGCAGCCCGCATATTGGACTAGCGTGCAGTTTGGAACGCCGTTACCAGCCCTGCAGTAACACATGAATTAGTGAGGGACACCTGGTACGGTAAAACTTTTAGGGTCAGGTACCGTAACTCAGTATCGGAAAGCTTTGAAATAAAGACAGGAGTTTTTCACGGAGTGGGCGATCACTTACAACATTCAGCTTGTTGCTAGGTCAACGGCTATTGAACGAGTACAAATGTGGTAGAAAATAAAACACAACACCACAATAGCCTGTCTAGCCTTTGCTGATGGTGTGGCATTGCTACGTGAGAATGAAGAACATGCACCAGAAAGTCCTCCTGTAGTTGCACAAAATCTGGCCTTAAGAAAACGTACAATAAGAAACAGGTCCTGAATGCAGAGATCAACTGGAAGGTTGAAGATCACATGGTGGAGAATGTGAACAACTTCCTTTACTTGGGGGAAAACATAAAGGCAAGTTGCAGACCAACACGAGCGTAGTAGACAGGTTTCAAACACACTAAAAACTACAATTTGTTGCAAAGAGAATCTATGGAAAGAAAAACCTGTCCTGTAACCACAAACTGAGACATTATATACCAACAATCAGAAATAGCTCATCCCACGCCACGGAGATGATAGCCTTGGACAATAGAGCCTGCATCTACCTGGGGAAGGCAGATCGAAAGATCTTTAGAGACATCTCGAACACGAAAAAAGTGCGCTGATATCCTCGCTGTTGAACGCCAGCAAAATCAATCCAGAGGAAAGAAGAAGGTGAAGTCTGGATATACAGATCAAGGCAGCAGCTGTATCAGAGTGTTGAGCCAATTTCAAACATGAAACTGGAGAGCAGTCTGAGATTTTTTTGCGCACATTATGAGGATGCTGAACAATAGGTTGAGCAAGAAATGTGGAACTCAGCTTACTTCGTTAGGAATAACTATATAAAAAGTCAGGGACTGGGGGAGGGGAATTGGAAAACAATTAGCAACAATGCAGGATAGGTTCAGCTATAGGAATACAGTGAAAGGTCGTTGGTGGACTCCAAGCAAAGAAAATGGGGAGGAACGAGAGGATGAAGAGGTACTGGGAAGAAGTAAGATGTACTGAACAAATCGCTCGTGATCCTAGAGGGCCGCAACTAGCTGAACGAATGAAGTAATATGAAAAATGTAGAGGATCCGTAACAAAAACCTTCCCATTGTTTATATCTTTCCCACCTGTACACTTTGCTCCATATGGTTGTTGCCATGAAACAGTGTTGTTGAATCTACAATTCATTGTTGTTTGTTCCAACTGTATGAGTACATGAGACTGTGAGTGCACCCGAGTGAATCAATTCGCAACTGTTTCTTTATAGAAGAGTTCGCTAAATAAGCTACAAATGGCCATTAACACAAAACACAGCGATATGTTGCGTGTTTACGAATTCTATATGTTTACGAAATCAGACTCCACTTGGCGGCACATCGAATTTCGAGTCATTGTGGTTTTTCCCGATCTTTTTTAGCACTGAGTGAAAGCCATAGACGGCGCAGCGCGCATGTTCTTGTGAACGGGGAGTTCAACAAACCGTGTAGGAACATGAAAATATTTTTAAGTAATTCACTGCAGTCAACCGACTAGCAGGTGACAATCCTCTACGCGTCTCAACGTTGCACAAACAAGTGTGTGGCAAGAATTACATGTAAGAAGGTTGCACCCATTTCAGTACGCGATATCTCACACTAGAGATACGTGTTGGGTCTTGTGTTTTATTGCTACTTAGACAAGGGTTATGTTGTGCTTCAGTTCGTACTATTTACCGATGAAGCCGAATTTACAGGGAATGGAACTGGTAACACTTGAACAATCAAACACGATTTAACGGAAACCTATTCCCAAGCTTACTTTCTGGCCTGTCGATAGTGTCAGGCACTTTGCAATGAAGAATAACAGGACAGAGTTATAATGGTTATCCATGTTGGTTGAAAGTCAGAAATATACAAGGGTTGGACAAAAATATGAAAACATCACAAAAGATTCCTGTTTGAACGGAAATGCAGATGCTAGCGAAGCCTGCAAATGGCGCTGTTGCATATAACCACAAACGGCACTGTACAACGCCCCCAAAACTTTGCAAGTGCCAGCAGGGTTCAGAACAATATTCTGTGTAGTTGTGAGTGCATTACGTGGGAGTTTAGTGAATTTGAACGTGGGCAGATTGTTGGTGCTCTTATGGTGGGTGGGTGCTTTCGTGACCGGGGTGGACGAAACTTTTCTTTCAAGAGGCACCGTATCGAAGATGGAGACAGCATAGAGGGAAAGCGGAAGAACGTCATTCACTAAGTCACAACACAGACGTAAGTCCGTGCTGAGCGATCGTGACGGAAGTTATTAAAGAGGACGACAGCTAGAAAAGTCATTGCAGAACTGAATGTCGCAATTGTGAACCTCGTCAGTACGAAAACAACGGGAAGGGAACTCTATAAATTGAGAATTTCAAGGTGAGCTGGAAGCCCAAAACCACTCATCAGTGATACAAATTCCCGTTACATCGTGGTGCCGAAGCCATAAGACCTGGTCTGTGGAGCAATGGTAGATAGTGATTTACTGGGATGAGTCTTTCACACTGTTTCCAATTTCCGGCGAAGTTTCCATCGATCGTACGCCATCCCAAGCCTATGAATCAGTTTTCTTACTGTCAAGAGTGAAACATGGCGGGGGTTCGGTGACTTTTTCGCCAGCCTGTTTCTCTGCTAGATCGCATTACTGACACGGGTTAAAGGACCATTTTGGCTGATCAGGTCCATTCCAAGAGACAATGTTCGCTCTCGAGTGGTTATGATTTCTTCGAAGGTGACAGAGCTTCTGTTCACACATCTCGCATCGTCCTCGACTGGCTTTGTGAGCACGAGGATGAATTATTGCATCTCCCACAGTCACAAGATCTCGATATTAATGAAATGAGGGGGTCTGCTTTGGAGAGAAGGGTGCATGGTCGCTATCCACCTGAACTTGCCACCATTTTTCAGGAAGAATGGTATGCGATTCTCTTGAAACAGTACGGAACATTTATTTATCCGTTCGGAGACGACCGGAAGCTGTTTTAAATGCCAACGGTTTTCCTACACCGTACTAAGTATGGTAATGTGCGGTGCTTTTGGTATGGTTTTTATTCACAGGTTACTGGTGCCATAATTAGTAAATATTAGAAGAAACATTTTCTACAAAAAGCGATAGTTGAACAGCTAGAAGACATTTCGTTGCCCACGCGGAGTGCACACTTCTGAGGAAGGATCATAGGCTATCATCATGACGTAATCATTCTGCAGAGAGTACATATGGGTAACACTCATTTCACACCACTTCCTGCAAAAGTGACGTCATCTTCACGTCACGCACAATATCGACTACCGTGAGATCTGCTATCTACTTTGTGACACGGATGAACATGAATGCTATTGCTTCTCAGTTCACTAGAAACGATTTAAGCTGCCCTCTAAGGTTCCTTCCTAACCACACACCCGGAAATCGCCACATATTCGGAAATAAAGAGCCAGATATTTGTGAGAAAGGAGAATATGTATTTTGTTCAATCGCAGCAATTTTTTGAGCTGCTCTCTTAGATTCCTACCTCACCACACACTCGGAAATAGCAAAATATTTATTTCATTCTTCTTTCTCTAACCAGAAGGAAATGTAAATAACATCGAAAATTACAGAACATACATGTATTTTATGCATAAGAAAGTTCCAGAATGTGTCAACAATTTATTATTTATTTATTTATTTATTTATTTATTTAACCTGGCAAGATTAGGGCCATCCGGCCCTCTCTTACATCTAACCAGGCATTCTACTTATTTTACATTCATACGTTTTAGTAGGCATGTTAAACTACATCTAGTACAAAAAGTGAAATAAACAATTAGAAAGGTACACCTGGAAAAATACATACATATAGAGTTTATATTCGTAGATCATAAGTACTGTTATAATTAGACATTATTGAAGAGACAAATTTTAGATAGGAGTGCTGGCAGCAAGGAGTATGAGGGAGACTCATGGTGAAGGGAGGAGAAGAATAGACATGATGAAACATAATTAAGGAAATATAAAGGAAAAGAAGATTCCCTGGCTAATAGAGATAGATGAAGGGAAAGGCATCTCAGGAGCAAGATAGGAGACGCTAGCTTTGCTATTTGACAGATGAGAGGATTGGCCTGGTACATTAATTTTGTGGAGAACTTTATGAGGACGATAGTAGGAAATGCTTCAACTTCTTCTTAAAAGCAGCAGGAGATTGAATTTTGCGCAAGGTAAGAGGCAGTTTGTTCCAGAGGCGGACAGCGGCAACTGAGAAGGAGTTTGCAAAAGTTTTTGTTTTGTGAGTGGGCATAGTTAGGATACCAAATAAGAGTGACCTCGTGTTTCGATTATGATGGCATGACAGGTTTTTAATCTCTGAAGCAAGGTACTGGGGTGCTTGCGCGACGAGGAGTCTGTGAAGTAGACATAGAGTGTGGTAGTCACGCAATTTGTCCGGCCGCAGCCACTTTAGCTCGGAGTATGAAGCACTAACATGATCATATCGGCGAATGTTGCAGGTGTAACGCACACAGGCATTCATGGTTAGCTCTAGCCGTCTTTTGTTTTCACTACTCGTGCCTTGTTGAATCACATCACAATAATGGAGGTTCGGTAGAACGAGTGCTTGCACGAGCTGGCGTTTCAAGTCCTGTGGAAATATGTTCCGAAACTTTTTGAGAGCATAGAGACAAGCAGACGTCTTTCGGCACACTGCGACTGTATTCTCCGCCCAGTTGAGATGCTCATCCAAAGTTACACCCAAGTTCTTCACTGTTTTCTGATATGGTATTGGAGTACCGTCGAGCAGAATAGGAGGTAGCCGTTCGCGGAAATCTGAACTTATTAATTTCTGATGGGCTATTAAGATTACTTGCGTCTTTTTTGCATTTAGTTTAAGCCCCAGGCTTTTCGCCCATGTCACTACCGAAGACATGAAAAAAAATAGCATATGAAGAGATGCGAACCTATACTTTTCTACGGCAGAAATCACGATGTTATTAATTACTTAGGCAATTGGTATTTGTCTCATGCGTTGGTTATCTTGTTATCCCTTGGACCCTTACATAGTTGATAAATTATTAATTGACATTTAATGGTAATGGTGGAGTGTTTCTGATGAATTTTCAGTGCTCCATTGCCTGGAAACGACATTCCGCAAATTATAATACCAGCAAGTTTCATGCTTAATTTGAAAAGTATTGACGATAGCAACTGATTCCTTAGAGAGTTCTCTTACATGGAAGCATCAAACTTCGATAAATCATTATTTATAACAGTAATAATAATAAAACATTACAAGAATGCGGTGTTTTCATAAATATCCGACACGCATACATGAATTCTTGTGAGGATCCCGTATCGAGGGATAACGAAGGACGATAGCAGTTCCTACAGTCATCGATATTACGCGTGACGTCAAAGTGACCTCACCCTGTTCGCGGAACTTTTATGAAATGGATGTTACCGAGTACATCTCCAGTGCCTGTAACACTATCTGTGTGAATTTAGTGGCTCAACTGTTTTAAAAATTGATATACGACTCACTTTCGTTTCAACTCTTGACTTAATGCATTTCTAGAATGCTTCTTATCTCTCTCTTGTCGGCCTCCAGATGAGAAGATAATGTACCTTACTTGATAACCATTTAATTATAATATACTGATCGTTGCATTCTATATTATTGAGTAGAAGAATAATTAACATACTGCTCTACTAATTACAAACATTTTAAGTAAATTTAGCATATTAAGCCAGTTGGAAGTGATCTGTTTGGTGACGTTACCATCGCACGCCATTTGCACGATATCGTTTTCAAATTACTAATTACAACATTCGAGCTTGCGTTATATAAAACTAACTGACCTCGATTACAGTCATTTTCTTCATGCAAAGCTGATTTCTTACAACAGCTGTAACAATTACATAGTCAGGCGTCACCAGGCTCACTGTTTTTCAGCTATGATCCATGGCTTTGAGAATTATAAAGTTACAACAGAAAGTACATATATGGCTTTAAAGACAATCTCACGCTAATCATTGAGGTTAGGAGCGAAATGCTCTTTCTTTCTAGTCGTCTATGCGGTGTGTCCCGCTACTCAAACGTTAAACTTTGAACAGTCATATCATTTTCTTTTCATTTTATATTGTTGGATACATTTCAATGGTGATACTGTGAAATAACGAAAAATGTTATGCACATTGTATATAAATTATGTTGTTAACAATTTATTTGTGTTTGTTTCATGTAACATGTTATTGAGAAAATCAACAAACCACGGAAAAAAGTTGTAAGTTGAAGAGATAAAGGATTGTTAAAAAAGAAGAAGTCAAGTAACAGCATCACAGCAATCTAAGTTATGTCACAACACAAAAGGTAAGAGCTACATCATACATTCTCCTTTTCTTATGCATAGAGTAGATTTTGCTATACAGATGTGATCATTCAGTGACCACTTTTATTTGGTACTTCATTATGTTCAAATTTCAGTGTTAATTAGTTTTAAAAACACTGCATTTAGTTTTCACAATATGAAGGACTTCGCATCTTGAGAGGGCATAATGGCGTACTTCCTCTTTGTTAATTCAAGCAATTAACGTATTTCCAGAACGTTTATGCTCATCACAACTGTTATTTGTGTGCTGAAGTTCAATTAAAATATGTGATATTTCACCTTTTCTTTAGTCATCATATATGTTATGATAAAAACAGGTGAATCCAAAAAATGGAAACTGAAACCCAAGACGAGATAGAATCGAATACTGGTGATAGTGAATTCACTGATGCGGACGTTGAGAACATTGAAGCCTCATCTTGTGAAACTGAATCAAGTGATCAAAACAAAGTAATTAGTGCAACGGTTAGAACAGTGAAAGATGTAAATACCACAATCTATGGTAGTTTACAACAAATTACAAATGTAGGTTTTGTACGCATCTCAAATGAACTGTCAAATCGATTGTCAAATCAGGTAAATGAAATGTCCGCTGAATATACTGAAATATCATCCAAACGTGGTGAATCGCATCGAGACATCCTCTAAGATAACTAACTTATAACCATTGTATCAAATTTAACATTACAACAAAATGTTGTGTCAACTGATGTGACTAAATGACATGATCGTGTGGCATTGATGGCCAGGAGGTCCCATCCAGGGAAGTTCGGCTGCTGGGTGCAAGTCTTATTATCGGTGACGCCACATTGAGTGAATTGCGCGTCCTTGACGATGAAATGATGATAAGGATAGGTCAACATCCAGTCCACGAGCGGAGAAAATCTCCAACCCGGCCGTGAATCGAACCTGGGGCCGCTTCATGGTAGGCACATTACCACTCAGCTAAGCGGGTGGAGTAGCTGATGTGACAAATTTGTCATTACACAAGGTGCAAAAACTACTGAAGTCACAGCATTGGAATCTGCGAATCAAAGCATTCCTGACGCGATAAGACAATTAACCGATGAAAAAGCACAAATAAAAGAAGCTGAAACTTCCTGGCAGATTAGAATTGTGTGCTGGACCGAGACTCGAACTTAGGACCTTCGCTTTTGCTTACTAGCGGAAGTAAAGATGATGCCGGCCGAAGTGGCCGTGCGGTTAAAGGCGCTGCAGTCTGAAACCGCAAGACCGCTACGGTCGCAGGTTCGAATCCTGCCTCGGGCATGGATGTTTGTGATGTCCTTAGGTTAGTTAGGTTTAACTAGTTCTAAGTTCTAGGGGACTAATGACCTCAGCAGTTGAGTCCCATAGTGCTCAGAGCCATTTGAACCATTTTTTTGGAAGTAAAGATGTTAGGTCGTGAGTCGTGAGTCGTGCTTGGGTAGCTCAGTCGGTAGAGCACTGGTCAGCGAAAGGGAAAGGTGTCGAGTTCGAATCTCGGTCTGGCACACAGTTTTAATCTGCGAGGAGGTTTCACATCAATATACACTTCGCTGCAGACTGAAAATTTCATACTGATGAAAGAATCTGTTTGTGACCTAGATATTAAAGTAGACAATTTTATTGGAGATGAGAGACAAAGATTAAAATTCAATTTAATGCACAAAGAGTAAGTTTTGATAAGGATTTTTCGGTGCGGTTTTCTAGTACAGAAACAAGCATAAACGAAAGAAATTGAGAATTTCCATGTGCTGTAGAGCACACAGGTGCCCAGGTATTATCACAGGGAGGCGCTTTGAGACAAGAGATTAAGCCAGAAGTAAATAAAATCAAAACTGCCCTAGGCAAAGGTTAACTGGAGGGCGAGACAGCATCACATCACAAATCAGTGATATGCAACAGGAACTTTCAATATTTAAACAAAGGGTAAATGGCCCACCACCCTCTTTCACTAGGATAGATGATGAAAATATTAGTCCTATGACATATGAGGAAAGGTACAGTAGTGAACAACTCACACAGGTATGTCACCTAACCATGTATCATATGGGATTGAGGCAACATCTCCAATGTCATTTGTTCTGTTAGATGAAAACTTATTAAAGGACAGATAGTTTTTACTTGTGACAAAACGGGTATTCGTTCTGTCGTTTTCATCAAGCCATTTAAAGAAGTGTTACCAAGAACATGGACAGATTAGTAAATTATCCACTTCAACGCAGGTTTCATTCAAAGAAAACTGCTGTTTGGGCAAGCAAGACTGCTGAAACTGTCATAATTACGAAAACTTCAAGAAGGTGTTCTTATCAAGATACTGTTCCAGTTATGTCCAAGAAAGACTCCTTAAAGAGGTATTTAATCCCGAACCGTTTAAAATTAGACAAGGAAACCCACACAAGTATTTTGAAAGGTAGTTGAAACAGACATGGTAATGTGATGAGCCCATATCACATTTGGACATTCTATCGTCCGCAGCTCGTGGTCTAGTGGCTAACATTGCTGCTTATGGATCACGGGGTCCCTGTTTCGATTCCTGGCTGGGTTGGGGATTTTCTCTGCCCAGTGACTGGGTGTTTGTGTTGTCCTCATCATTTTATCACCATCATTCATGACAGTAGTTAGATTGGAAAGTTAAAAAATTGGACTGTGTGAAAATTGGGACTTTGTACGGACGCTGATAGCCACACAGTTGAGCGCCCCACAAACCAAACATCACTCCTCATTTGGACATTCTATGAATGGTAAAGACAAAATTGCTGCTGGATCTAAGGGACAAATTAGTCCACATTGTGGGAATCAATATTGAGCGCTTTATGTCTGTATTTGTTTCACTTGATGTGATACATGAGTACTCAAAATTGACCGAGAACAATAACAACAGCGGTACAGCACGCTCCTCTACATTGCGTGTGCTTTCTTCCAATCACACAAGAACAATGCACTATCATGTAAATTTTATGATGCAGCCAGAATTCCCCCACTGCACAATGCACAGTCAGTTGATCACGGTCTATCAAATTTTAATAAGAAAAGAAGAAATGTTAACAGATACCATTCTGGTCACTATGGTAACGATAATGTGCGCTGGCAGAATAACAATAATAACAATCGTTGGAACCCCAAAACAGCGACCTACAAACAACTATATGCAAGACACTCCTGTATGAAACCATATTTCTGAAAACAATTGGTGAAGACAGTGTCCTGTCCCAAATATTATTGATGTGGCAGAAGAGCGCCATCCCACAAAGTCAGGTTTGATAGACTAAGTTTGTCCACATTATGCCCTCTAATATTGGCCATGGGGTGGCACAGGAGCAATGTATGTAGCTCTGTAAATCTATTGTTGTACAACAATGATGTGGACACTAAGGAAGAATTGACAACTGACCACCACAAGTGACATGGCCGTACTGAATAAACTATTGAAGCTACTGTATACGCTATTGTAGGTATGGCACCAACTATAATTTTTCTGGACATTAGTGCTATGGTGACTGCTATGTCATCCAACTTATTTAGTGAGATTTGTGTGGTCATAAAAGCACCCATGTTTCCTGTACAGAATTGTAGGTTTATTGGAGCTGTTGCTCTGGAAGGGCATGAAATATCAAAATGCAAACACAAGTGAAAGTTGTAATAGGAAATGTATTTATAAATTGCTTGTTCGTAATAGTAAGTAGATTGATTGTAGAATGCATTGTCGGCATTGGTTTTCTAGAGAGAAGAACACAATTATCGACTTTTCCTCAGGAAAATGCTTTCTGAACATTGGTAGCCAATGTAGTAAAAACAAAGATCGCGCATGGTAAATATTGGCAAGGTAAAGTTCGTTACGGTGAAGACAGAATGCACCAATAAACATCTTCATCAAGTGGGCAGGTTGAAAAAACTGAAAATCAAGTAAAACATAAGGTTACATGGTCTACAACTATTGGGTATTTGCAAAAAGTAGAATGCAAGAAATTGATTTTAAAGTATGCACATGTATTTGATAGAAAACGTATTATTATGAACACAGACAAATTTCAAATAAAAGTTCACCTTCATTAAATATATTGTCAGAATACATACTCTAACCCACAGAGTAAGTGATCAGCTGTTACTAATGAGGTAAGACAAATGCGCAGATGGGTAATTCCAGAGCCCTCAGTGTCACCTTATTGCAGTCCTCTACTAGCTGTGGCCAAGCTGAGTAGAAACGTTTGCCAGGTTTCAGATACAAGAGTCATCAACAAAATTATTATTCCCATGAGAATCATGTAAGAGAATTTAGATGAATAGTTGCAAAAGTTTCATGGCAGTAAGTACCTTACCAGCATCAATTTGAGATGTTCATATTAACAGAGAAATCTTCATATTTGCGAGAAGATGTTATCAGTTATGTGTATTGCTATTTGGATTAAGAGTAAATTCAGTTGTATTCATTACTGCCTTCGGATTAGCTAAGGACTTGTGTCACTTTAATGTAACACACTACATTTGTGCTCTATTAATAGCCAACCCTACACAAGAAGAGCATTTATGTTTTGTGGAAAGAACGTTACACAGATTTTCAGAAGCAGGAGTTACAGCAGGTCTACATAAGTCAAAATTTGTGAGAGATGAAATGGATTTCTAGGCCGTCTAATAACACACCAGATCCAGAGAAAGCTGCTATAAAGAATTTCCTTTATCCCAGAACTAAAAGACAGATTAAGACATTTTTTGGGGTATGCTAATTTTTCAGATGATTTTTGCCCCATCAGCTTCTGAATACCACAGCACTTTTGAACTTATTAAGGAAAACTGCACCTAGGAAATGGGCAAGTGACTGATAGAAAAATTTTGATTCAATAAAAGATGCTTACTTAACTCTGATGTCTTGCATCATCCAGATATCTCCTAAGATTTTTGTGTTTTGAGTGATGCCTCATTCGCTGGTTTGGGAGCATGTTCCTTCTGAGTTAATGAAAAGGATGGCAAGCAAGATGTTCATGTCATAAGTTTCTCTAACGACACATTCTTGGAATTTAAGTGAGCCTACTCTGATACCGAGTTGGAAACTTTGGCTGCACTTTTGGCCATTAAGAAATTTAATTACTATATTGAAAGAAGCATCAATGTCTACAGTGATCATCAGACATTAAGCTTTCTTATGTCAAGCAAGCTACTCCTTCACTATTTTTACAGTAGTCCAATATTGAAATCATACTTATTTCAGGAAAAGGTAATATAGTGGCAGACACTCTGCCTTGTCTACTATAAGGTTTACTTTAGTACACGGGTTGAGAATACATAGAACTTATAGAACAAACAACTGATTATGGTGTGTTGCTAATGAAAGACAGTAATTACAGACAGTATTCTTTAAAGCAAGAGTTTGGGAGTAATAATAGACGAAAATCTAAATTGGACAGAGCACGTAACTGCAGTGTGCAAGAAAGCATCAGCATCCCTTCATGTCCTACAAAAATATAAAAAACTCTTCCCTTTCGATCTGAAAAAGAAATTAGTACAAACGCTTATACTCCCAATCGCTGACTACTGCGATATTACCCTACAAGGCCTCTCTCAGGAAAATTCCCGACGTCTAGAACTAGTCATGAATGCCTTCGTCCGATACATCTGTGACGTTCGACTTTTTGATCACATTTCACCAGCATATGCAAAATTGTCCTGGCTGCGTGCAGACAAACGCAGAGATTTCCATACACTCTGTCTCATCTACTGCCTTATAAATGTACACTGTCCCTCATATCTCTCCTCGTCCCTAACGCTCATGTCGGAACAACATGACAGAAACACACGTTCCCATTATAATAAAATCCTCTCCGTTCCACTGCATTGCTCAGTCACCTTCTCCAAGTCCTTTACAGTAGCGGGAACCCGACTCTGGAATAACCTCCCTCGTTATGTTAGAGAACTTAAAAACATGTCCGGCTTCAAAAAACAGTTAATGACGTATCTACTTAAGCAACAGTAATGCCTTCCTCTGTACATGAATGCACTTCACCTCATTACTTCCCCCTTTCCCCCTCCTTAAATCTCCCTTCCCCAAAACTCGCTATACTGGTAAACATCTACTTTGCACACCAAGATATTAATGTACATCTGCACAAACCTTCATTACTATTGCCAATCTTTCTCATGTTTGTCATTATTATTTGATTTTTTTACTGTTATTATTATTGCTTTTATCATAATCTGTATGTATAGCACCTGTTGTAAAAATACTGCCAGCATTTACTTTATTAGGTCTTAGTCATGTTTATCATTATTATTTGATTTTTTACTGTTATTATTATTGCTTTTATCATAATCTGTATGTATAGCACCTGTTGTAAAAATACTGCCGCATTTACTTTATTAGGTCTTAGTCACTACTCCTTATTCATATTGTCACTAGAGTAAGCTAATTTTCTCATTTAAACTATGGTCATGATGTAGCTCTGATGTGTGAAATGCTGCATGTGTGGAACACTGGTCTGATGTAAGACAGGGCCTGATGGCCCTAATCTGATCAGGTTAAATAAATAAATAAAAAATATGGCTGATTTGAAAAATCCTGATCAGTACTAATCTAAAGTTAAAGCTCTACTTTCACAAGACACAACTGAAAAATGAAAAAAAAACAGTACAAAATACATAATGATGTTGTATTATATAGACGTGATGTATGATCTGACACATGGTATATTTGCATTCCAGCCACATGTGGCAGTCTCTTAATTTAGTACATGCAACATACGTGTTGGCATTATGGCACAACCAAATGTCCTAGAAAGATCTACTTGCATTGGTATTTTTCCAATATGAGGAGGCGAATACAAAATATGTTTAAAACATGTCACAAAAGAAGACCCACAAACAAATGCTGTCAGACAAAATTACATTCTGTTGTACCAACAAAACTGTTACAGATCGTGTCAGTTGATACTGAGGGACATTTCCTCTATTGCAAGAGGCAGAGTTAAATACGTAGTAGCTCTTTATAATATATTCACAAACTCTACTGCAGCTGGCGTAATCATTACAAGAACTGTAAACGATTACATGCCTACATTTGGTAAACCTACCGCTTCAGACTTCACTTGTCCAGCATGGAAAACATTTCAATGTGAACAATAATTTAAATAAATACTAATATTACGATTTTGCCCAGAAGGAAAACAAACAGCGAGAATTTTCCCTCAGTTGAATAGCTTTTTACAAATGTACGCAGTCAACAGACACATTGAGTAGAATACCTAGAGTTATTTGGACAGTTCATACTATTAGTACTTGGACATTTATTACAATGAGAAAATTTAGACTAATAGTATCCAGGTGAAGCAAATTTTCAGTCACTAGTTGTGTATGTCAAATAAATTGATTGATAGTCACTGCACTGCCTACGTTTCCCCCACACTTACTGATATGTGTATCTAAATAGTAGTTACTAGGAATGCAAGGCCAAAAGACACTTTTGTATTTGTATGTGTATAGTGGGAACAGTACACTATAATAGACAGAAACTACATGTTGATACACTGACTCATGACCTGGCTGAGAATTTTCACTACTTCTAAATGTCTGATAGGAATTAAATGACACTATCCCATTGGATATTAGTATGTTTATGTTTGGTGAAGAAAAGGAAGACAATTATATTTTTGTGTAACTTGACTCTCCGCTGTGTGGACAATCTGTTATGATTTTTGAAATACTAAAAATTTAGCTGTTTTACTTCTGTTTGACTTTTCCAGTACACCTGGACCAAATGAAATGAATGATTTGCAGCTGAAAGAAATGCTTTAATTACTAATTGTTTGTAAATGTCATGTTCCAATAAGGTGAAGATCGAAAAATGAATTACTATTAGTAGTGTTCAAAGTCATGTAAATAGAAACCTTAGTAGTGTGAATGGGCCTTAAATGGTTACATTTGCTTTTGTACCTCACAAGTTCTAAGTAAATATTCTGTTCAGATTTGAGCTTGTGTTTCTTGTTCTTTCTGTGCTTTTGTCGATTTTCATATGTGGTTGTGATACAATAATGATATGCAAAGGTTAATTTTGTCCTATGAATTGACAGTATTGTCCTGGCTTACTAGAAATGCTGAAACATGGAGAATACTCTAGTTATATGGAACCAGGCTGAGGCATAAGGTAATAAATGTACAAAAGTTATAGTCCAGTTGACGTATGTTTGAAGAAGCTACTTTTGTCTTAGTGAATGTGGTGGAAAGTTACGGCACACACAAATTAGCACAGTGTTAGGGCATGTTGAAATGGACAGCTAAAACACAATTGTCAATGTGAGTACTATGATGAATTTTGTACATACTTCAGATGAACGCAGTGATCGGCTATGCACTTATGGTCTGTTGTAAAATCATGCTTTCTCCATGTGAGGTAGAACGATTTTATACAGACTAAGAAATTCAGATGATCGATGCACAACAGAAAAGTGACACAGTGCTAATGCTAGCCATTCTAAGTGGCTCGCGCCGCACCTGAATGTCGACTATATATTAAAATAATAGCAAATATTCCCTACAGAGAGGCTGCACAGCGTTTTTTGTGGACATTAATTATTATATTAATCTCGTCTCTATGGACTTGTTTATTGCAAATGCTGATGGTTTAGATAACCTTGTACTGTACACTGAATCATGCTTCTTAGATATATAGAAAACACAGATACCCTGCCTTAAGCTCGAATCCTTCTAATGTATTTAGTTTACTCTTGGTCATTTTACTAATGTAAAAGACGTATGTTATCCATTTCCTAATCATTTTATTTACTTTGATACATTACAGCTTCTCAACAACAAATTTCATAATCATTAATTTATACGTGGCAGGACCATTACATAGTGTCACAAATTTTCAGGTTTATATGTATAGCTTGTTGAATCTGTACAATTAATTAATCTGTACAATTAATTAATTTATATTTTTCAGACTTATTTTTATTGTCAAAGGAGTCCACTGGGGCACGCTTGCACATGGCACCCTAATACAATAATAATATTAATGTAAACTAAAGTGAAACTTGTATATTATAAACAACATGTGAGTCGATGTAAGTCTCTGATAGGATTTATAATGCGGATCGCTGACTGTGCACGACTGCAGAGCCAAAGATACTGCTTCTGGTCTGAGATTGTAGTGTTTGAGTAAGAGAGCGCTGGGCGCACAGTTGTAGATAGCTGTCTGTGGGTGAAATAGGATGGTGTAGGTAGCTTTTGAGGTGTGCTCTGTGAGGCCACCACAAGTGTTAGGTTAATGTAGGAATTACGAGAACATGAGAGCAAAAGTCTTCATGCAAACAAGGTAAAGATGTTAAAAATGATGATTTTTCGTTTTGACAGCGCATTAGTATAGTTGAGTTGGCTGCTATTTTGTAATTGTTGAGTAACCCCAGAATGTACGTAAACTGATTGATAAAAAGGCTAGCTAGATATTTCACTTTTGTAATGCTTCTAAGATTTGTTAACAGAGCATTATATTATTTGATAATTAATGTATGGTGTTGAATTCTTGAGGATGAAATCATTGGTCCAGACTACTTCCCAGGTACACTACAGGTGAGTTGCATCGCCCGTTTACAGTCGACAGTTTGGGTGGTGTCCTTGAACATGTGTGTCTAAACATGAGAGTCCATATGTGGAAGGAGCACGATGGTCACCCAGCCTATTCTGCAGATGCAGTTGTGGAAGAGCTAAACAACAAGTTTGCAGGAAGGTGGTTGGGACGCCACGGTCCTCATTCATAGCCCGCGAGGTCGTCCGATTTAACACTATTAGATTTCTTTTTGTGGGGATATCTAAAGGATCGTGTTTATGTCATTGAGCTCACATCCCCAGATGATCTAAATCGGCGCACCGAGGACGCATGTCCGTGACACCGGCGATGTTACATCTCGTCTGCAGATCCTTTAGAAGGTGCACTGCACTGGGCATTCAGGAACATGGACACACATTTGAACATCACATTTAAATCAACTTGCCACCGCCAGAACATCCATCACCCACCACACAGCCATGTATTATTTACGGTGTGTGGTATCTGCCCCTTGAAACTTTGAAGGGTTGAAGCTCCCAAACCAAATGTGATAGCAATGTAATTTAAATTGATGTATACACAGCTGGTGTTACTGACTCCAGTGCATGATAGAAACAACTATTGTTCGATTGAAAAATTTGTACCTTTTTGCTGTAGCTCTTTGGATAATAACACAACAAACTATGTTCATAGCTCCGCAGACAGTGTAACGTTTTTTATGGTGACCTACCGCAATAAATATTTTCATTGTCTATTACTTCGTAACTTACAGAGGCAAACACATTTAGTGAAACATCCTATATACTCTATTCTGTACTCTCAACCACTCTATAGCGATAATAATAGTTAAGTTTTTTGGCGCAAAGCAATTTACTAACTTGTACAAATTTTTCCCACAATTCGTCGGCATTCTTATGCTCCGTCTTTTTCCATTGAGTTGATTGTTGACTTTTGTCTCTGGATTTGTACTCTGTATCTGATTTAGGATGCCGCGCAAAAGTGTCAGGGTTCCAGTGTGTAGCCTTACAATTAAAGATACCGAGATGGACGATTTTCTGATTATGGACAACAATGTTGAGAATGATAGTAACCACTCTGCGGTGCAACACTTACAAAACACCACAGATAACGTGAGTTCCATTTCCCGAAATACTGAACAGCTTCCTGATAGTATGATTTCACCCAATTTACCATCCGCTCAGACTGTCGATTCCGCTGTATTGGACACGCTGAGGTGGATATTGCTAACATGCAGGTGTCAGAACAGGATTTTTTACCGAAAGAGGTCAACGAACTTCCCAATTCTTGAACAGTTAATGAGAATGCCAATAGTATGTCAGAGGACACAGTAGTGCAAAGTACACAGTCTGTTAGTAAAAATCCGTCAGATTCCATTAGTAGTAATCGTGCGGATAATGCAACAAACGAGACGTCCATCGTTGTAGATGATGTCTCCACACCACAGAACACAACCCAGGTGACACCTGATGCATCAATTGAAAAACCTCTCGTGCAAATGGGGTTAAACAGAATAACAAAACTGATGAACAGTTCACCAGCACACGAGAAATACGAGAAAAACTATATGCCAGCACCACTCAGTTCAATGGAAGTTTTAATAAAAATGATGAACAATTTTCCAACATACGAGAGGAGCTTAAATCACACACAGAAGCGACTGAAATCGTTTTAAACAGGTAGTTACAGACATTAGGGGTAGTGAAAAACGTCATTTCGATAAAACTGAAGCTATAGCCAGGCAATGTGCAGACAGTATCAAACCTTTGAGAGTTGACATTACTGCTTTAAGACATCAGTGTCGTGAAACCTAGAGAAGCTTACAGATGAAATTCAATCCATTAATGAAAGAATAGATCAATAAGACACTGGGTTAGATGCACGTCTTAAAGTTCACACTGATACTTAAGAAAATTTACACTGATCTTCAGAAAATCGACACAAAGACTTTCTCCATAAAAACACAGAGGCAAACAAACAGTTTTTACAGTCATTAGAAGCACAAAGACAGGAATTAGAACACCAGTTGCTCCATAGTCTTACAACCCATGGCCGGTCGGAGTGGCCGTGCGGTTCTAGGCGCTACAGTCTGGAGCCGAGCGACCGCTACGGTCGCAGGTTCGAATCCTGCCTCGGGCGTGGATGTGTGTGATATCCTTAGGTTAGTTACGTTTAATTAGTTCTAAGTTCTAGGCGACTGATGACCTCAGAAGTTAAGTCGCATAGTGCTCAGAGCCATTTGAACCATTTTATAACCCATGTTGACAGTAGTAGAAATTCCGTTACAGACGAGGTTAACACAGATTCCGACATACCGATCCCGCGCTGCTATCCTATAAAAACTGACAACAGCTCTAATAACAGTGAGATTTCTCGAAAGTTACAAATTATTCAAGGTCAAGTTCAATGGGTAGTAAAGCCTATTGGAAGCGTAGAGGCTACAGACAGACATAGTGTGATACCTGCAATAGGTAAGTGCCATGCCGTCCTTGAAACCAGCAGCGTCGCTGGCAACATTACCGTCGGGCCGGATAACGGCACTCCACAGCTTACTTCAAAGCAATGTAAACCAAAATGAAACTCCGCTCCACATATATCAAGCCCGCCGACGTCAAAGTTACTTCCTTTTACTCGCAATGCCCATCTGATTTAACAGCAGCGCAGAGATCCTATGAATTTAATCGCAAAGTCATCAGTAACATATCAATCTACAATAAAATAACGAGAGTTCAATATCACCAGCACCAAACTGTCAAGTGTTTTCATTGGAAAACATCTATTTCGAAAACTAATCACATCTACAAATATTATGCCAAGCCAAACACGGAACTAGATCAATTATATTGCGCTATGTAAACACGACATAGCAGATTGTACCATCACATAAATTACCTTTTATACTATTTTGCTTTCCCGGACTGCGATGTTACATACTATTTTAACGCTGATACACTGAATTTGTCATCTTTTAACCTCTTTTGTAACTACGAAACAAATGAATGATATGTACTGAATTTCAATTTCCATCATTTAGCAACAATGAGAAATTACTGAAAAAGCAACAAGGTAAGTTTTAGCGCCAAGTATACGACTGCGATCAGGAACGAAATAACACACATGCTTATTTCAGCAAAATAACTTCAGAAGAAAATTTTACGGCATTTATTCTACAAAATTTCTATGTAACCAGCTACTTTATTTATACTACTGCTAGGCACCAATTTTAACTTCATTAATTGTTTCTTACTGTAAGTTTAGGCCTTGCACGTTTTTCTGTTTTCATACTCATGTGCATGAAAACAACAACTGAAAGGGACACCATTTATTTTGACATGTGTCTAGTGGATCACATCCTTTGGGAGGTCTGACCGCTGCAAACTGTAACTCAAACTTTTCTTATAATAAGAATTTGTGTCCTTTTCTATATTGCTGCTATATATCTTAGGTTCATTTATTTCTGATGCTGTTTGGCTTTACTGATACCATGAAATGAGCTATTTTTTATGATACTAAGCTACTCCACTTTTCCATTATTGCATTCCCTAAGCAACATGTTATTACTACTGACATTTATACCATTGTATCATGAATTATTATTACATTTTTTGTTAGGTTAGTCACTCTTTGTATTTTATAATGTTGCCATGTTTTATTTATGCCCAGTCTTGTTCTCTAATTTGATATAACACTTGCACTTGATGGTGTCTAGTTTACTTTCTTTCCCCTGTAACTCATATCCATTGCTTATACTCATCCATTTTGTGTATTTTGCAGAACCAATCTACTGAAGTCTCATTGTATCCAAGCAAGACATGCTCATAAATAGAAGCACATGAAAGAATCAAATGTGCAACCCATAAACGTGTCCAGGAAATGCATTACATAGAAAGCATGACGTAAGCAACTTGTATGGAATACTACACACCATTCACATTTCTCAAACTGTTTCCTGGCAGGCCCGTATAAACATTTTCCTGTTCGTGTACCAGGTAAATTAGGTAGATTCCTTATAAAGAATTAGGATTAAGGATATTTTTTCTCTGCATTTTGTATTAGAGATAAGAGTATTGTTAGAATATTTAATGAGTGTTCACGTCATGTGCTGCACCAGATTTTTGGAGTCATGATGGAATATTGATGTTTAATGAGTGTTCATGCCTTGAGCTGCTCTCCAATACTGAGGATAATATTGATATATTGATGATTCTTGTATAATGATATTGTTAATATGTATTTTGTGTATGTTGACTCCTTTCTAGGAAAATCTGTCTTTACTTGTGCCAGATGATTGGAGATGTTTGTGGGAGACTGTCACAGAAACGCTGCACCTAAAAATTTCTCACCATTCCTTAGGTGATTGCATGGGATACTGCCTTCTTATGTTAGCATGCATGACTACCTTTTTTTGAGGTTAATAATCACATTTCCAGGTTCCACTATTTCTGCAATTCATTCGCATCTTTGCATATTTATCTCATGATTTACTGTGATATGTTAAATTTACCTAGTCAGTAAGCTATATTGCACTTAGTGATCCTGTCTTTATGCTTGCCTATACTATAATCACATTTTTTCTTTGCTTTGGCCATTACAGTTCTTGGTTCAAGACGAATGACTGTTAATCATTTTCTGTACAGATAAAGTGTTCTGCCCTTATCAATCATTCCCATATCATTCCCTGTAGCTATTCACATTGTTACAGATATCGGTTATTTACTAGACTGAAATTTATGAAGCCCCAAGTGTGCTACACAACCTATAAATATTGTGCCTTTACACACATGATTCCGAACTTTGATTCTATGATTCTGTTTGTCGAATATGGACTCATACATGCCATACAGAGCCAAAATTCTATATAATACTGCTACTTATGCACTAGTTCTTGTAAAAGCCATGTTAAGTTACGTATTCTCATGATGAATTATGCATAGGCCTCTGAGTGCCACATAAAGTTAAAGGTAAATAATATTTTGTGATACTTTCTCAGCTTTGATGTTCTTGCTATGTTAAACTAAGCCACCTTGAGCCACATAGATGTTTTCTGTCACCTTTTTTGCTATTAAGGTCAGCATTTATTTCATGCAAATCGAGGACACAGTGGGCCACAAAGAAGATTTCTGTCACATTTTTAGTTATTAAGGTTAGCGTGTATTTCAAGTACTAGGCCACTTGAAGCCCCAGAATCATTTTATAGCTATTAAGATCAGCATTTGTGTTTGTAGGCAATCCACTTCGAGCCTCTGATTGATACTTTCTATACAATTGTTTTAAATATAAAGAGTTGCATGTATTCCAAGTACAAGACAACCTTGAGCCATTCAATTATTGATTTACCCGTTAGGTATTCTGAAGTAATTGCGTCACATCATTGAATATACAAGTCCACTGAGAGCCATAGTATGATGTTATGAACCAGTGATGTTCACTGTCATGTTAGGTTGTTCTACGTCCAATTAGCAGCCTGATGCCACTTTTATTGATTTTCTCTTATTCTCAACTCACTTTCAGTTTTGCATATTCACTCTTATGTAAGGCATTGTTGCTTCACCCAATCTGTAATTTCATTAAGATGCTGAACTTTTTGCGATCAGATAGATCTTTCGATGTTCACATAGGTAGAAATGGTCATGTTCCACTACCTTAGCTTTGCTACCTTTTCATACATTCCATTATCCAGTCTCCTATCTCTCTTCATGGTATTGGAGCAATTTGTTACTGGTATTCATACTTCAACATAAGTGACAATATGTGTCGCTGGACCTGAGAAAAATCTCTACTATGAAGAGCAGTGATGATGCTGGTCATCACATTACTGAAATTATGATAGTTGCCAGCTATGGTATATAGGAGTTGACCTACTATTGGAGGGAAAATAGTCTGAAGCGAAATAGCAGGGTAGGAACAGTAAAAATTATCCTGATTTAC
Source organism: Schistocerca americana (assembly GCF_021461395.2). Lineage (NCBI taxonomy): Eukaryota > Metazoa > Arthropoda > Insecta > Orthoptera > Acrididae > Schistocerca > Schistocerca americana. The sequence continues at coordinate 1,160,067,273 of NC_060119.1, read as the reverse complement.
AAATACTTTGAAGAGGTTATGTAACATACAAAATTAATTTCGAATCGAGTCAAATATGTAACTATGGAAGTTTACGCTCTTTAATGTCAGGAATACCTCAAAATGATTAGTGAGGTAATGCATACTATTGCTTCTTGTTCTTAATTCCTGTTGTGTGCATGCAACAGTTGTTTAAAATAGAAAATGTAGCAGTGATTTCGTGAACAACACAATGCCAGGAAATCATTTTCAAACGTTTTTCTGGTCTTAGATGCTTACCTGATACAATAATATGAGGTAATTCGTCTCGTTAATGTAGTTTTCTTTGTGGTATACATTTCAAGTAACCAACAAGTTAAGTAATTTGTTGCTCAGTACCTCTTGTATCTCTGCACATCACTGAGGAACATAATAAGGAATTCAGTTGCCTTGATACACTGAATGCAATCCACATTGGTCACTACTAAGTTGTTGAACCTGCACAAAACAAAAAGACTTTGTGATGTAGTCAGTTCAGCATGCTCATAGGCTCCATCCATGACTCTTCCTTTCCCTTGTCCAATCCTATACCATTATGTTGCTGATTAGGAGTGTATACTGATTTTGCTTTAGATGATTTACTTATCAGCAACCTTGTCTACAGGACAATTTACTCATATTGTAACCAGATTATGATTAATACTAGTGCACCTGAGCACTCTCAATTATTTCAAATTAAATGAGGTTATACAGTTAGATTATTTTTTTGCAATCATGACATATTACATTATAATGGTCCTTCAGACTATATTGTAATGGTTTTATACTACTCAAGGTTTCTACTTATAAGTAATGAGATAAATTTACCATACATTTGTTGTACATGGTACTTCCAAATATGTGCCAAATATGTTAAACCCCAAGGGCTGTGAAAGGAGTCTACTGGGACACACTTGTATGTGGCACCTGAATACGATAATAATATTAATGTAAATTAAAATGAAACTAGTATATGATTTTATAAACGATGTTTGTCTCTGACCGCAGAGCCAAAGATAGTGCTTCTGGTCAGAGATTGTAATGTTTGAGTAAGAGAACACTGGTCTCATAGTTGTAGTTAGCTGTCTGTGAGTGAAAGAGGATGGTGTAGGCAGTTTTTATAGCGTGCTCTGTTAAACCACCAAGTGTTAGATTAATGTAGGAATTACGAGACTTTAAAAAATTACGATTTTCTTTTTGCAGCACATTAGTATAGATGAGTTGGCTGATAATTTGTAATTGTTGAGTAGCACCAGAATGTATGTAAACTGTTGGATAAAAAGGCTAGTAGGATATTTCACTTTTGTAATGCTTTTAAGATTTGTTAACAGAGAATTATGTAATCTGATGATTTGCATTTATGCTGGATTAATGAGGTTAGATAATACTTGCTGTAAAAATCTCAATGTTTATGGGCCAATTGGTAAATATGATATATTCCTTTTTTGATCAATGTAAATTCAGTTGTGGAATGTTTTTTAGACACAAACGTAACTTGCAATATAATTTCACAAAAAAATCATTGTTTCTAATTCACCACAATCTGTACCACCTCCCTGTCCAGGTTAAATACTTTTCAAAGATGCCGGATTTTCTTAAATGAGCCCATTTATCAGCCAAAAGAATTTCATGTGAACTTCAAGTATTATGGCCAGCATTGCACACTGATGAGCCTGTAGCTAGCATTCATATTTTTTTAAGAGAGAGACCAGAATATATCGCATTCCACTGTTGCTGTTTTAGAGGTAAGACAATTTAATTATTTGTTATGTGCACAGGGACCATAGGTATCAGTTCTGAACAGGACCAGAGGATTCAGTGCCTAAGGGGCTTAATGTATTTTGCAGTGACTGCATTTCTTTATTGGGATTGGGAGTTGCATTGCCCAATCAGTTGGCATAAGGTTCTGCGAACAGTAATACACAGTAAGCACACTGCTTGCAGTTACAACACGCTACATGATAATTCGAGATTAGTATCCAGTCCACAGTTCAGACATTCATTCAAAGCCATCATAAGGTTCCTTTTTTAAAAGAACGATAGAACTGAAATAATTATTTTGTGCTTTTTAGTCTTGTTTGTGTAAAATTTATCAGAGGATTTTAAACATTTTGATGAGAGTATATTTCTTAAATAGTTTTATATATAAGCCAGGAAAGCAATCTGATACTACCTGCATAGCTTGCTGATCCTGCAGGGCAGCAAAGACGTCAGGAGTCAACGAACTTTTTCGTCCTAATCCCACCTCTACCGATGAAACCAACCAGAAAGTGAGTTGATATTGCATTGACATCTAGTTCTGAGCTATGTCCAAAATTTCAACTCTGCAAGAGTGTATACTGGCTTCACAGCTTCCAGATATCCCATTCGATTTTAAATAATTTCTAGATGATGCTTCGATTTCGTTTCATACTTCCATGTAAAACTCTACCCTCCCCCCCCCCCCCCCCCCCCCTCCCGGCCATTTCATGAATATTATTACGTGGGTCTCGTTGAATGTGTCTTTGGGATGCTGAAAGAAGTCATGGATGTAGATTTAGTATTAGTGCAGTCACTGAAATAACTTGGATTTAGAAACTATTGTTACATTACCATGGGAATATTAAATAAAATATAGCCTAATATTTAAATTTTGAGATTCTTTGAGATGATGCTTGTCAATAGAATAGGAGGAATTGCCAAAAAAAGTTTTATTCAATAACAACCTTCCTTTCATTACCCTCTAAACAGTTAATACATTATGATGGGTTGTTGAGTACTTGGATACCGATGCAGCTAATTCCTCTTCGTGTTGCTGTTAAAGTGGGAACTCAGTCCACATCGAAAAAAGGAAGGAGGATTAGGGGTTAATGTACCATCGACATCGAGATCATTAGAGACGGAGCAGAAATTCAGAATGTTTCAAGGATGAGAAGGAAATCAGCAGTGTCGTTTCAGGGTGTAACACCGAAAATGCAGATAAAATACCTTCTGCACCATCCAAAATTTTAGCCGTTTAATATTCGTTGATAGCTTGCACTGTACTTTTGATTCTAAAGCTGTAAGCTATATAACAGAGACTACATTTAATATGTTATCGATGTACTAGTGGATTTAATTGAGACTGTATATAATTGATCGTAATTACAATGAAAATATTGTTAATTGCTGGGTAATAGCCAAGAGAACTTTACGGAAATGTATCGATAGCAACGCCAAAATGGCAGTAGCTGTGCCGTTATTCATATCTGCGTAGAACGAATCTCTGGCGCGTCGCGAGCAGAGACGAAGAAGAGCAGCTTGAGTCATGAAAGAGTGCGGAAGTGTTTGTTGGCACGGTGCAGCTCTGCTCGTGCCAGTGTAGACACGCGTGATTCGTTAATCCACGAGTATTGAACGTACGTTAGGAGTGGACAGCGGAGGAAGCTGCAATTCCAACTACTGCCTGTCTCATGAATATCCGTGGCTCTGGAGACGGCTCGGGGTTCTAATCGAACAGCAGGAGCAGCAACAACGGTAACTCAGCATTGTAGTCTGCTACATTACTCGTCGTCCGCACAGCTACAACATCGTAAAACTATTAACGGACAAACATAGTAATGTAGAGGCTTTGCCCAGCAACATTTCTTTCACAAAGTATGAATAACTTATATAATAACTTGCAATAGTTAAAACTTGTAGGGCACCTGTGTTGTCACTGTCCTCAGACATGATTACCAAGCAGGCTCCGTTTCCTTTCCATGCAATCACCGATTAACTATTTACTGCCAGTTAGTGTGTCTAAAAATACAGTTTCAGTCTAAATTTTCTGCGGCAGTAACTGTTGATTATTGAGTTGCATAACAGATTCTACTTAAAGTAAAGTAAAATCTCACTGGCAAAGTTAATAACTGAAGATATAGCACAAATTAAGATTGCACATTTTCATTTATTCTGTATTTAGCTCAGCGAGTGACGTCTGTTGGCTTGCTATATATTTTATTGGTATTATTTTAAAAGTAAAACAGTTGCTCATTCTCTAAAAGTAAATTCAGTTCAATCTTTCAATAATCAAAAGTAAATTGCTTCCCCTTTTGTAAATTTTTCATTACGTTACCCTGTAGTTACTGAAAGTTTATTTTTTTATATAACAAAGTTTAAGTTAAGCCAGTCATTTATTTAACCAGTAATTTCATTTAACGTTACTTTCAAAATTTAGTATCTCAGAATGATGACTGTAAACTCGGTGCTTTCTGCTTCATTTATTTTCTCGTGAACCCGTTGTGCTGTGGAAAAGCCTGATAACCTTCTATTGACACGCCAGTGATTATTTGCTTAAAGTTCTTTGCCATTACATTTCTCAAGATTCTCGAGATTCTTTGCCGTACCGAGCTGTCGACCGTTTAATTATCCCTTTTTTAGCTAATCAGTGTTTTATTTGTGTTATCAGTGATTCTTGTAGTAAATATTACGTGGTACCCATTTTTCCGCCTGTGCGGTTCGTGAGCGATTGCACTATATTCCACCAGTTTTAAAATTATCATCAGTATTTTGCTTAAATTTAGAATAGATTCTTCCTTCAGAAGAGTCTGTTGTACACTTTCCTCCAACTAATCGGTGTTATTTTCCTTCGGTAACGATAACCTTACGCATTGTAAAATTTCATTACGCATATGCGATCACGGTCAGTTACATCGCAATCCAGCAGGCCGATTAGGACGTGGTAGGTTACAAGGGGAATCGTCCCAACAATTGCCTGGACTGATTCAGGGAAATGACGGAAAACATAAACCTGGATGACCTTGATCACACCATGAGTCATAAAAGCTTTTGTTATATTACGTTGGTTGAATTGATTGTCATGCGCACTGCAGTAGCAAGAGTCCACGGCAGAGGAGTGTGTAAACACTTTCCTCTTAAGAAATTGAATCCGGTAAATTTCTGTGTCTGTTTTTGATGTAAACATCTGCCAATCCTCTTGTAACAACAACATGACTTGGAACTCATCCTTTCACCAAAATTTCGTCACCTATTACTTCTTATATTACTTTTTTTTGAGAAGGGCTAAATTCTCGTAAGCATTTAACATTTTCATCGCATTGACTCATTCTCTGCAGATGACTATTAAGAAATGACTGATGCCTATAATCAAATTTTTGAACTATTCTTGGTATTTTCATCCAGTTGTCTCTGGGTTATTGCGAAACACAGAATTATTACACTCTTTACTTCTAGCTGTTTTCTTAGCCTTCTATTGCATACTTCTTAGGTTTTAGGGTCCAGACCAATATTCTAGTATTAAGTTTTCAAAGATGTTGTTCATACGATTTCGAATACTACAGAACAGTAAATCTACAACCATCAGAGGCAACAGAAATACTTTCCTCTCTAATAATATCCAAAATAGCAATAAAATGACGATGTGAGACATTGATGGAGTAACATCTTAGAGTCCAAGTTAAATACAGAGTGTCGTACTCACTGTCCTGGAAATGAGGCACTACTTTCAACACAACAGGGAGTCAAGGTTTCGGTACTTTTCAGAGTATATAAGGACAGAGTTTATAGTGCAAATTATATAGCTTAATAGCAAAGAGTGTGTCAGAGAGTGGGAAAGATCAGCCTAGTCCTTTAATTACTCTATTACTATCCAAAAGGGTAGAGAAGGCGATTTTTTTGTCATTCATTAATAGTTCTGGATGGTCCTTCTGATGCTTATGTAATATCGAATACTTCAATATATGTTTCATTTCTATCCTGAGCACAGTTCTAGAAGATTTATGGAATAATAGTGACTGGTTTAGAAATTACACTGCACAAAGTTGAAGTCCATTTTCTGTAACTTTCAGTGTATTTGATGTTCCTTTAGCCTTTTGCAGGGAGAGAAACCTTCCTGTGTTTGCCTATGTAATACGAACCACATTGCTGGCACAACATTTTCTAAATTTCTGTTTTAATCGTAAAGGGATTTCATGTCTTTGTAACTGGACCGAATTTTGTCTGTCTGTTTGGTGTAGCAACACTAAGTAGTACAGGTGTGTTTTGCTTACAAGATATTTCCGGTGACAAATGCGCCAACAAGTGGAAGCACAGCTTATTTATGAACTGGTGTTTTCAAAACTATTGTGAGCTATTTTAGCTTACCTTTTTCCTCTAGAGTATGGTGATCTACGTAAATCTCGTAACAGGGCATTTGCCTGTTCAGTCTGATTACAGCAAGCGAAAGTATATGGTTGGTGTCCTCCTCTTCACCTCATGCACACGAAGAGGAAAGTGAAGACCGATGTGGTGCAAATGTGTCTTGATACGGACATGACCGGTGAACTGGTGACGCAATGGTAGGAAAAAAAAAGAGGAAACATCGTGAGAAACGAATGCTTGCACATGAAAAAGTAATATCAGAAATTGAGTCCGCCTTGATGCAAAACACCTTGTTATACGTTTATTTCTTTATTCTCCCGAACTAGTTTCAGTGACAAATATCACCGTCATCGGTGGTTTTTTTAATCTTATTTATGGAATGTTACAGCATGTTTTAAGCAATTCTTGTCGCTGTTTGCGACACATTTTCTGTGCGCTTTTTTTCTGTTGCCGTTATTTACTTAGCGAACATCATGTCATGTTCGTTGGATGGTATGTAGTTTCTTTTATACACGGAAAAACAAAACTTTTGCACTTTGTGCTAAGTGCTAAGTAAAAAACGGCAACAGAAAAAAAAGCGCACAGAAAATATGTCGCAAACAGCGACAATAGTTGCTTAAAACATGCTGTAACATACAATAAATAAGACTTAAAAAACCACTGATGATGATGATATTTGTCGCCGAAACTAGTTTGGGAGAAAAAAGAAATAAACGTCTAACAAGGTGTTTTGCACCAAGGCGTACTCAATTTCTGATATTACTGTTTTTCTATGCAAACACGGACCAAATGGAAGAGTTCCAAGATAAAATTATTCCTTTAACAGAAATGCTGATGCTAGCCAAACCTGTAGCTTGGGCTGTTGTATTTGACCACGAACTACAAAGTGCAAAAGTGCAATATGTTAAAAGTGTCAGTCGTGATCAGGTAAGTGTCCTGTGTAGACGTGAATGCATTATGTCGGACCTAAGTGAATTCGCACGTGGGCAAATTACTGGTGCTCGTATGGTGAGTGATTCCATAAGCAAGGTAGCCTAAGTGTTTGGTGTTTCAAGAGACATCATATCGAGGATTTATACTGTATTCAGAGAAGTGGAAGTGCATCAACTGCTAAGTCACAACGCGGCCGACAGTGTGTTTTGAGTGGTCGTGACGGACGGCCATCGAAGAGGATTGTGGCCAAAAATAAGAGGACGACAGGGGAAGGGAGCTCCATAAGCAGCGAATTGCAGGGCGAGCTGAAATTACAGAACCACTCACCAGTGATCCAAATGCCCGTGACTAGAAAATGTTGTGCCGAAGCCATAAAATTTGGAGTCTGGAGCAATGGAACAAAGATATTTGGTCCGATGAGTCTAGTTTCACTCTATTTTCAATTTTGGGCAAGGTTTACGTCCACAGCGTGAAATATGGCAGTAATTCCATAGTTACACATCAAGATCGTATTATTGCCAGGAATTACGTGACCGTACTAGTTGATCTGGTCCACCCCATGATACAATCAGTGGTTCTCACTGGGCATATAGTGCTCGAAGACGACAGGTAGTAGAAGGTGACTGAACGTTCTGGGCGAAAATCGCTGACATCAGAATCAGAATTCCGGAACCACTGAAGCCAGCTTAAGGTACTCTGACAGCAGCATAAGTACTCCCAGAATTCTGACATCATCGCATCTGGACAACTGCACCAGGCCTATGACATCATCTCAAACCACCCCCTCCCCACTACCATGTGATCCCGCTCGTCGCGGGAGCGCTCGTCGATGTCATCGTGCTGTCGGGTAATGGTGCGCAAGCTTAGCGGTTCAGCCCAGGACCCTTCGATCAAATTCAGTTTTCGTTATTGGACTGCAGGAGTGCCATAATTTCTTCACTGTCTGTATGTCAGAGATGAAGGGGGATCTTACTATTTGCGAGAAATATGCTCTCCGTACTTGCTCAGTGCTTGGGTATTTGTTATAACAAATTAATTTACTTTTGCCCAAAAGCGTCCAAACGATCTGAAGCCACCGCACTAGCGTATACACGGTGCATGCGACGTATGCATCGTGTGGTGAGGGAGTAAAGAAGACTTGTCACCAGTGTTATGCCTGTGTAGCTCTACTGGCTGTCAGTGTTGTGTTATGTCAAGTTATCATGTGTTGCTCTGATCAATAATTAATGTAGTGTCCAAAGTACCTGTATTATACTGAGGTGACGAAACTCATGGGATAGCAATATGCACATATACAGGTGGTGGCAGAATCGTGTACACAATGTATGTGAAAAGGTGTCCAACGTCATTCAGGACGCACTATGGGAATTAACATACTTGGAACCCTGTATGGTAGTTGGGGCTAGATGCATGTGATATTCCATTTCTGAAATCGTTATGAAAATCAATCCTCTGAGATCCACAGTGTGAAGACTGTGCCGAGAGTACCACATTTCAGGCATTGTCTCCCACCATGGACGTTGCAGTGGCTGCCGATCTTCACTTAACGACCGAATCCAGTGAAGTTTGCGTAGAGTTGTCAGTGCTAACAGACAAGCAACTCTAAGTGAAATAACGGCAGAAATCAATTGGGACGTAGGACGAGCGTACCCGTTAGGACAGCGCGATGAAATGTGGTGTAAATGAGGTATGGCAATAGACGTCAGATGCGAGTGCCTTTACTATCAGCGCCTCTCCTGGGCTCGTGGCCATATTGGTTGGACCCTAGATAACTGGAGAACCACGGGCTGGTCAGATGAGTCCCTATCTTAGTTGGTAAGAGCTGACGGTAGGGTTCGGGTGTCGCGCAGACCCTACGAAGCGATGGACCCAAGTTGTCAGCAAGGCGCTGTGGAAGCTGCTGGTGGCTTCATAATGGTGTGAGCTATGTTCACATGGAATGGACTGGGTCCTCCGGTCCAAATGAACTATCATTCACTGGAAATAGATATGTTCGGCTGTTTGGAGACCACTTCCAGCTATGCGTGGACTCAATGTCCCTAAACAATGGTGGAATTTTTATGGATGACAAAGCGCCATGTCACTGTGCCACAATTGTTCGCGATAGGCATCAAAAACATTGTCGGCAATTCGAGCGAATGATCTGGCCACTCAGATCGCTCCGCATAGGATATAATTGGAAGGTCAGTTCGTGCACAAATCCTGCACCGGCAACATTTTTGCAATTATGGGTGCTATAGAGGCACCATGGCTTAATATTTCTGCAGGAACTTCCAACGACGTGTTGAGTCCATGACACGTCGAGTTACTCCACTATGCCGGATAAAAGGAGTTCCGACACGATATTAGGAGGTACCCCATGACTTTTTTCATCTCCGTGCATTTATCAACCATGGGCTGTAGCTCTCTATTTGAGGCTAGTCGTCTGTAAGTCGAGGAGCACCAAATGCTGAAGTTGGTAGTATTGGCTGTACAATAGGCAAACTGGTAGGACAACAAATCTGGAAATTGGCAAAAAGAAACTGGATGAGAAATTGGTAAACAGGCAAGACGTCAAAAATGGAAACTGATAAAACTGTTACGATACACCAAAGAAATTAAACACATTATGAGGAAGTGTAGGAGGCTACTGTGTAAATCCATCCATTGTTGCAGAAAAATGCGTGCAATGTTAATAATTACCTGCCTGACATGACGTGTAGATCTTTGCCCAAAAAGTCTGAGCATGAGCTAACCACAATGTCACAAACTCGAATTACTTGTCATGCGCTGTCGCTCTCAGCCAATAGCTATAGGGCTTCAATGCTCTTACGCAATTTGCTCTCCATTCTACGTCTGTGATCTGTAGTGCGAGAATTAGGGTGTGAGAAATTGTTATCAGAAACTATTTTTTTATTATTTTACCAGTTACACGAGCTTTTGTAATTCGCTGTAGTGAGAAGCAGACTAATAAAAAGTGACTAGCTAAGACACTTTGGCAGTACAAAATACCTCAAAAATACTATCCAATACCTAGAAATAAAAAAAGGTTTTTACTTTCTGTTTGTGTTCCCCATATTATCGCCACACTTAAAAAATTGTGTGCTCCTATTTTCATGTGATCAGTAATAAAAAATAAAGTATATTATTAAAAACAATGATTCTGTATTTGTATCGGAACTAAAGCACAAAAATAAACGTCCTAACGCAGAGGAAGAGACCAGGATTCGAAAAGTATTAGACAAGGATATCTGCTATCTCTGTATTCGTTTAATTTATGCGATGAGGAAGCTATTCAGATGATGATGAAGAAGAAAATTGAATAAAAGTCAGTGGTGAATGGATATATCATATCAGATTTACTGATGATGTCATATTAGTTGAATACTCCAGAAAAGAAATGAAAAGAATGCTGGAAGTCCTATGAGATACTCTTAAACTAAGGAAATTAAAAGTGAAAAACTTTAATCGAAAGTAATGGTAACACGGAAAAATGCGGAAGAAATTATAACCAATATAAAAATTGATGACGTCAGATGTCATAAAGTGAACCAGTCTTGTTATCTTGCTGATGTAGTTACAGAGAAAAATAAATTCTTAGCATAAGTGAAGAGAAGAATTGTGTTGGATTGCATTGGCAAAACAAACAAACAAACAAAACATATTAACCAACAAACACAAGAAAATTCTTTGCAAAATTATTTATGAATGGCTAAATTTAAAGGAATCGAATTGAAGATGCTGAAATGTGGATATGATGCAAAAAGACAAGAACGAACTTGACGGGGAAAAACAGCCTGAAAGTCTTAAGTGAAGTCAACGAAGGGAGAAAACTGTTAAAGGAAATGAGAACGAGGAAAATAAAATTTATAGGAAACTTTATCACATACATTCTTGATGCGAAATTTCTGGAAAAGAAAGGAAGAGGATGGTCTAGGGAGAAGTATTTGGAAAATATCAAAAAGGGAATAAGATTTGACAATTACATGGAACTGAAACGAACAGCCAGTGACAGAAGAGACTGGTTGCGTTGACAGAGCATTAGCCTGTAGAATATAGATATTTGTTAGTTAGTATTTCTATTTGATAATAAATATAGATTTTAAATAAAAGTAAAAAAAGTTTCCAGTTGCGAGCGTCTAATCAATGATTTTACGATCAGGATACTTTTGTGTGTCACTTTTTTATCAGAAATCTTCCAATCTTCAAAGGCGACTTTTTCCAATTTGTTTAAGAATAGCGTCATACTGCTTTAGAATATTGATGCCAGTGCACTGAGTTTCAAATTAAGTAAGTATCGAAGAAATTGAAGAGAGCCAGTAAATAAGCTCGTCTTATTAGCAGTTATAAATGAAATAGCTTCTGGCTGCAGGACGGTTTTATAACTTTTTTTATTAGATATCAATTTCGTGAACTCCATTTGCATCTTCAGAGGCACCTGTACACGCAGTAAAACTTTTACAAAAATTACATCAATGCATATACTGCAAACATATATACTGAATACAAATGAGTATTAACCTGAAAGGACGCTGAAATATAATGAGAATCTATGTTATACCCCATTGTCTGCATAGTTAAAGTGTAAAGTTAGCGAATGTTCGCCTGTGAGAATGTGCATAATACAACAGATGTTTGATCCAGGATGTAATAATGCATAATCATAGAAGAAAATATTAATACGATAGTAATTTCTACATTACGTGGTAACTATCACCGTATAATGACGGCAAAGAGCTTTACGCGGGCCAGGGGTGCAGAAGAGTATTTTATTATGTTTCGACACCTTTTCAGAATTATGATTACTTAGTTTTATTGTAATGGGTTTCAATTGCAAAAAAATGGTTCAAATGGCTCTGAGCACTATGGGACTTAACATCTATGATCATCAGTCCCCTAGAACTTAGAACTACTTAAACCTAACTAACCTAAGGACAGCACACAACACCCAGCCATCACGAGGCAGAGAAAATCCCTGACCCCGCCGGGAACCGAACCCGGGAACCCGGGCGAGGGAAGCGAGAACGCTACCGCAAGACCATGAGATGCGGGCTTCAATTGCAAATGGTTATGTTTTACAGAGGAATTCTCACTGTAAATATTCCTCAGTTTCGAATGAAGAGTTGGTCATATACGAGGGTTATTCGGAAAGTAAGGAACGATCGGTCGCGAAATGGAATCCACAGAGAAAATCCGATGAAGTTTTGCACAGGTGTGTTGGGCAGTGTCTCTAGTATGCCCGTCGATCGCGTTACGTCATTCTTTTTAGTTCTGAGCACACAGGGAGCACATACAGGTACCTATAACAATAGTGTCTCCCGCCAAGTACGAGGGCCTGGTGAGAAACTTTTCCTCAAGCTGTACAGCCAGCACTACATAGCTGTCATGCGGTTTCTTCTTCAAGACAATTCTCAGCCGCATTCTGCAGGGGCAGTGAAGATGCTCCTGCATCGTTTTCAATTGGAAATGTTTGATTACCCACAATAACGCCGGTAATTGTCTCCCTCTGAGTTTCATCTCTGCTCACATGAACCGCTAGCTATGAAGACAACATTTTGGCATAAACAACGAGCTGTAGGCCAGCGTAGAGAATTCGCGGAAAGCACTGGCGGCTGCCTTCTATAACGAGGGGATTGGAAAGTTGGTACAACGCTACGACAAACGTCTAAGTCGGATCGGCGACTATGGAGATAAGTAGCTGTAAGTTGTAGGTAACTGTTGCACATAAAACAGTTTTGAAACTTCCTGGCAGATTAAAACTGTGTGCCGGACCGAGACTCGCACTCGGGACCTTTGCCTTTTGCGGGCAAATGCTCTACCAACTGAGCTACCCAAGCACGACTCACGCCCCGTCCTCACAGGTTTAATTTCGCCAGGAGAGCTTCTGTGAAGTTTGGAATGTAGGAGACTCGGTACTGGCGGTATTAAACCTGTGAGGACGGGGCGTGAGTCGTGCTTGGGTAGCTCAGTTGGTAGAGCAGTTGCCCGCGAAAGGCAAAGGTCCTGAGTTCGAGTCTCGGTCTGGCACATAGTTTTAATCTGCCAGGAAGTTTCATTTCAGCGTACACTCCGCTGCAGAGTGAAAAATTCACTCTAAAACAGTTTTGATTTTCACTGTGGTTTCCATTTCGGCGTCCTATCGTTCCTTACTTTCCGAATAGCCATCGTACATTACATGATCATGTTTAAAACTTAAGAGGAACGATTCTATTAGTATTTTTTTCAGTAGCTATCAATTATTACACCGTAAATAAAAAGAGATTACTGTAGTGGTTTTAGCAACTTCTGTGTTATCGTACGACGTCTCACAGGTGAACATTCATCTTATTTCACGCTCTGACTACGTATGCCATGGGACATGTTTTGTCCTTTGTTATTAATATCCCCTTGTGTTCAATATGGAGATCTGTTGTACCGGGTGATCAAAAAGTCAGTATAAATTTGAAAACTTAATAAAAGACGGAATAATGTAGATAGAGAGGTAAAAATTGACATACATGCTTGGAATGACATGGGATTTTATTAGAACAACAACAAAAAAAAAACAAAGTATTGCTAGACGCGTGAAATATCTCCTGCGCGCGTCGTTTGGTGATGATCGTGTGCTCCGCCGCCACTTTCGTCATGCTTGGCCTCCCAGGTCCCCAGACCTCAGTCCGTGCGATTATTGGCTTTGGGGTTACCTGAAGTCGTAGTCTATCGTGATCGACCGACATCTCTAGGGATGTTGAAAGACAACACCCGACGCCAATGCCTCACCATAGCTCCGGACATGCTTTGGAGTACTGTTCACAACATTATTCCTCGACTACAGCTATTGTTGAGGAATGATGGTGGACATATTGAGCATTTCCTGTAAAGAACATCATCTTTGCTTTGTCTTACTTTGTTATGCTAATTATTGCTATTCTGATCAGATGAAGCGCCATCTGTCGGACATTTTCTGAACGTTTGTATTTTTGTCATGCCACGGATGGGTCTCTATCTACATTATTCCGCGATTAATTCAGTTTTCAAATTTATACTGACTTTTTGATCATCCAGCATAAGCCCTGAAGTAATTTGATTTTTTGACAGTGGCACCTGAAAATAGGAATGGGATTCCCGAAATCGATCCTGTAAAAAAAAGTTATAATACCATCCTGCACAAAGAGAATATTTTATACCTAACTCATATACGGATAATCAAACGATGTGTATACCATTGTTGCTTTAATATCTCCATCCTCTGTTTACGGTACAAGCCATTACAGGTTCCTGAGGTACAGTGAAGCACTTAAGGTGTTAAACATCTACTGATAATGGAATACAATGTTGAAACATGTACCGACTATAACTAACGGCTTTGTTTTTGGCAAAATGGGCGCGTCTTACTGATGTAATTTTTTGTCTTAGAGTCTGGTCCTCGAGCGCCTGTGCGACTCACCCAGGGTAGCGGCAACAGCAGCAGCAGCAGCGGCGGCGACGTCATGTTGGCGGCCCTGCGACACTGTGCCGACTGCGGACTGCCGGCGGCTGTGGACCCGCGGCGGCCACCGCAGGCGTCGCGCTCCACTAGCCGCGGTCCCTGCTCCGCTCTGGCGCAAGGCCGTGGCGGCACCGCGCCGCGCCCCGCCCAGCCCGTGACAACAGGTGTAAGGCACTGGCGCGGCCGAGCGAGAAACTGGCGCCACTCTCTGCGGGTGTGCGCGCTCTAGAGAGTGTGTCATAAGGTATGTTACAAGGCGTGTGCTAATAAACGTATGTTCAAAAACTCGTCTCTGAAATGTGGAGGAGGATGTAGGCAATTTGGGCCACACAAACTAAGCAAGGAGTAAAGGAGACATTGTACACTACTGTCAGTAAACACAAATGTAATACACTTACAAAGCGTGCTCAATACGAGCGCCACAGTCTTCGATACATTTTGCGTATCGCCTGATGATGTCTTGACAAACCCTTGGAAAGATTCCCAGCATACCACGAATGAATAGCTGTTGCTTGTACTTGTGCGTCAGGGCCGGTGAATGACGGGGCCAGGCTGTTGGACGTACACGTCCAATCTATCTGTTGCCAAAGGTGTCATTCTATTGGCCACATACCACATTGTCGAAGTGTGATGGAGTGCCGCCCTGCTGGAACCTCTCGCGTCCGTCGGCCGAATTACGTGGTGGGCCTTAATAAAAATGATATTTCATTCAATTTTGATTTACTATTAAATGCTTTTGTGAAGTTCTCCTTTTTAACAATATTAATCTTAAATTATTTGTTACGTTAATGAATGTTAGACCCGCTGAATCTTAAAACATGAGCATATAAGTTGAACAGTGGAATAAACTTTTCTTATTAATTTCCTCGGCTAGTCAGTTCACTTTAAAGCAAAAAATCTTTAGTTATTTATCACAATTGCGGCCCACACACGCGCGAGAGTATTTTTTTTTTTTTACCTCCGTTAAACATTGCGTTGTAGTCGGAGTCCTGGCTCTGGCTCTCGGCTGTGGTACTGAAAATAGAATCTTAAAGCTACGTACGTCGGGCGGCTGTGGAGGAAAATGTATATTATGTTAATAGCGGGCGAGTATTTCGCTTCCGCTAAATTTTATAAGTTAATATCGACACGTAATGGCGTCGTTGGCTGCATCGGCTGCTGCGATTGTTGAACTGTAAATTACTCGAATACTCGAATGCAGGTTAATTCAAAGGAAGGCAGACATGAAATCGGGATCACCTCTTACAAATTAAAAGTGCACATTAATATTAAATCAATATATTATCGGCTTAATTCATACAAATATGCTTACATTTGCCAGCACTCACATGATGTCCGCCTACACAGAATCAAGACAAGAGAAGAAGTGAAGACGACTAAAAAATTAACAAAAGAGCGTATCTTGTCGTCTCTTTAGATCATTTAGTTATATTTCTTTGCACTCGAAACTTACACAGAGAAATTACTATTTTACGGCTACATGATAAAAATGTATTATTCAATTTTTAAATGTCTCTTCTTTATAAATACTGTTTTTAAGTCTTTTCGTAATATAGCACTGGGGAAGCTATAAACCACGTGGCACATACATCAACCATCAATCAATCAAATCCAACAACCTGGGATCATCAACATGCATGGGCATAAGGTATGGACCTATGGCATGGTCATCAATGAGACCTGACCATACGTTGATGAAGTGATGTTGGTGGCCTCGGATGTGAAGGTCATGCCTCCTTTGTTCATGCAGCGGTAAAAGTTGACACAACGTTGAACGATATCCTGAGCCAACGCACGAGCGCTTCTGGAGCACACTGCCATGTGGTTCATACCTTTGGTATGTGCGACACTTCGGGTGCTCGAAGAAGGTTGCTCTGCGAAACGCTGATGTACAGCTTCTTCAGAATCTGGTGTACGGCGTGCCCGTGGGCCTCCAATTTGGTGATTGTTAGGACGTAAGCTGCCTGTTTCTCTGCAGTCTTGCAAATAGGTATGGGCTGGGTGACGCCTTAGGGTTAACGTTCTTCAAGCCCTCTTTCATTCCTTGTGGGCTTTCCTGTACAGGAGAAGCATGTCAGTGAAGTCTGTAGTTCTGTACTCGACCACCATCGTTTATTCCTGTTTTACTATATACATACGAATGACTGAAAACTACACTCATGCTCATAAATTAAGGATAATGCTGAAACATGGTGAAACAATGCTCTGGTGGGCGGTTTGCGGGTTTAAATCACCTCGGGGTATGATCATGTGGTGCATTTGACCTGCGGTTGTAGCACGGTGGCGCTGGCACCAGTCCACATACGCAGAGGTGTGTTGGTGCATGTCAGAGTACGGTGCAGCGAGTAAGGGTGCAGAAGTTTACAGACGTGCTAATCGTCACTGTGTGTTCAAAATGGCACAAAGAACACATATTGATAACGTTATGAGGGGTACAATACCAGGGCGACTGGAGGCTGGTCAAACACAATAGGTGGTAGCACGGGCCCTCTGTGTGCCACAATATCTAAAGATTACGGCAAGGATTCCATCAGACAGGAAACGTGTCCAGGCGCTACAGTACGGGACGTCCACAGTGTACAACACCACAAGAAGACCGATATCTCACCATCAGTGTCTTCAGACGGCCACGGAATACTGCAGGTAGCGTTGCTCGGGACCTTAACGCAGCCACGGGAACAGTTGTCTCCAGGCACATAGTCTACACACGACTGGACAGATATGGATTATTCGCCCGGAGACCTGCAAGGTGCATTCCACTGACCCCTGGCCCAGGAGGGCACGTAAAGCCTGGTGTCAAGAACACAGTACATGGGCATTGGAACATTGGTCCCAGGTTATGTTCACCGACGGGGAAAAGTATGGTCTGAACAGTCATTCTCGCCGGGTTTTCATCTGGCGTGAACCAGGAACCAGATACCAACCCCTTAATGACCTTGAAAGGGACCTGTATGGAGGTCGTGGTTTGATGGTGTGGGGTGGGATTATGATTGGTTTCACGTACACTCCTTCATGTCTTTGACAGAGGAACTGTAACAGGTCAGGTATATCGGGACTTCATTTTGCACCAGTGTGTCCGCCTTTTCAGGAGTGCAGTGGGTCTCGCCTTCCTCCTCATGGATGATAACGCACGGCCCCACCGAGCTGCCATCGTGGAAGAGTACCATGAAACAGAAGATATCAGTCGAATGGAGTGGCCTGCCTGTTCTCCAGACCTAAACCCCATAGAGCACGTATGGGATGCTCTCGGTCGACGTATCGCCGCACGACTTCAAACCCCTACACTTCAGGAGCTCTGACAGGCACTGGTGCAGGAACGGGAGGCTGTACCCCAGCAGCTGCTCGACCTCCTGATCTAGAGTATGCCAACCCATTGTGTGGCCTGTGTACGCATGCATGGTAATCCCATATTGATGTCGGGTTACATGCGCAGTAAACAGTGGCGTTTTGTAGCACATGTGTTTCGGGACGGTTTTCTCAACTGATCACCAACACCAATGACTTACAGACCCGTGTCGTGTCCGTTCCCTATGTGCCTCTGCTATTAGCGCCAGTTTTGTGTAGTGCCACAGTATGTGGCACCATATTCTGCAATTATCCTTAATTTATGAGCATGAGTGTATAATCAGTATGAAACTACGCAACATGACAGTGCCGTGCTCTGTGGTTGTCTACGTAAGAGTGTGGAGAGCTGTATGTGTCATGTAACTAATGAACCAGAACCATTGGTAAAATTTCCGCCCTCACAGTGAACACAGTATGACCTCTGCTGTTTGTCAGTGTTGGTTTCTGTCACTCGCGTTTCGGAGGCTCTAGCACGTCAAAAGTCTCAAAGCGATTACAATTTACATTTTCTCCTTTTACTCCTTGTCTAACTGGTGTGATCCAAACTGTACACCCATCTCCACACTTCCAAGAGGCTAGGTCGCAAACAATTTTTTTTTTTGTTAGCGAAGTAGCCTACCCATCCACCAACCACAACGCCATGTGGCAAAGCTTTTGATAGATCCTGTGTATCGCTGTAAAGTGAAGCCATATTTCTCCAGCAGAAATCTCATGAGATGTTTTAAAAAGTTATGACTGTTTTGACTGGGTGATGCTGTCTTTTTCCTACCTTGAACGAATTTTACTACGACGGGCAGCTACAAAGTTTAATATCTCCTAGAAAAAAAATCAAGTCACCGTATTAAGGTTTTTGTTTATTAGCAGCTAGAGGAGTTTCGGCTGTTGCGAAGCAATCGAACAATGTGGAATACCGAAGTTTTTCCTCTATTAGGCGCTGATGCCTCATAGGAATATCGTACAGTATTTCTGAGGGTCAATATATGATGTTCTGTAGTGAGTATCAACCGTTTGCCGGCATTGCTTTCTTCACTGTTTAAAACCTTTGTGTTTAAGTTTTATGAGACGTCTGAAGGTAAGTTCTCAGAAAATTATGTCAACTGTTAGATGTGTATCCTAGACATTGACGGTAAATGCAAAGCATTATCAAACAGTATTAGTTTATGGCCGTTTCTGAGTTGGCGACATTTTTTTTAAGCGAGAGAAAGACTAATTTCAATATTTTTCCAAATCAACCTGTCAGCCTATGCGGAATACCTAAGTGTTCCTATGCACTTGATCCTGGTTCATCGAAAGGAACATAGCGAGTATCACTACATCAAAATAGAAGACCTCCAATAGAGGTAGAAAAGCGAGGACATCATTTATACTGAGCCAATCTTCACACAGAAGTCAATTAGAGGTCGAACCAAGAGCTAACCAACAGCCCAGAAACAACAAAGGTTCTAAGGGCGAAAAATAGAAACGTAAGGACCAGAAACCTCCCGACAAAAGAAGAAAGAAAAACTCTTCAAGAAATTACAGTTTACTTTTAAGGATGATTGAAAAGGCGATGATGAATCTTTCAGTTCTGATGAATCGTACCATCTGCTGTACGGGAAGACAACGATGCTCAGTTACTCTTGTTATACGACGGAAAATTTTATGAAGATAAGCAAGAAGAATTCTGGATACAATGTTACCAAACTGTACTGTAATGGTTCAGAGAACGAAAATTATATTTGTGACCAGCAACTGAAATAAGCTAAGTCATCTCTCTAAACTGTGACATGGATTACACGTAATGTATTTCCTAAGATTCATTATGTCTTTTTTTGCCAAATGTAATTTATCAATATTTTCAACCCTCTATTGCATATTATTCGACTATTTCACATTGCCTGTCATTTGACACGTCTTTTATTTTTTTCTATTTTCAATCAGAAGAATTGAAGCAAATTAATTTTTCATTAGCTGTAACTTATCAAAATAAGTTGCATTCTTTATTCGTTTTGGTTTTAGTCATTTTAGTCTTTCCGATTATAAAATACGCTGACAAATGTAAATGTTACTTCATATTACTCGAGGCTCCTCAACATGTCTGCACTGCTGGAACACACTGGCATCTCGGTGTCACAGTGCTGTCTCAGGTGTATCCAGACAGGTAAAAAAGGCATCTGGATCTGGATCTCGATATGCTACTGTGCGGCGGCGCTGTGGACAAGTGTCTGCAAACGAACAAAAACTTAACCGCCTATAACTTCCTACATAATTTGTTTAGGTGATAACTGAAAGTTTATGAACACCCCAAATGTATCCGCAACGTCAATGGATCAAATAGTTGCAAGACCAGCAACCCCCACCCTCTCCCACTCCACCCCGTTTGCTTCAAGAATCGAACTATTTATGAAACGATCATTTCACGCATGTCAATGTTCATGAAATTATATTCCCTGAACCACGAGTCGCACGATGACTGAGATGACATAAGTTATGGGATAGCAATATGCACATATACAGATGGCGTACAAAAGGTATAAAAGGGCAGTGTATTGGCGAAAGTGTCATTTGTACTCATGTCCATGATGTGAAAAGATGTCCGACGAGATTTTGGACACACGACGGGAATTAACATACTTTGAACGCGAAATGATAGTTGGAGTTGGACGCATGGGACATTTCACTTCGGAAATCGGTAGGGAACTCCATATTCCGACATCTGTTGTATGAGGAGTGTGCCGAGAATACCAAGCTTCAGGCATTGCCTCTCACCACGGACAACGCAGAGGCCGACTGCCTTCACTTAATCACCGGGAGCAGTGGCGTTAGCGTTAAGTCGTCAGTGCTAACAGACAAGCAACGCTGCGTGAAACAACCGCAGAACTCAATGTGGGACGTACGACGAACGTATCTGCTAGGACATTGTGCCTCTGCTAACAGCACGACATCGCCTGCAGCGCCTCTCCTGGGATCGTGACCATATTGTTTGGACCATAGTCGACTGGAAAACCGTCGCCTCGTCAGATGAGTCCCGATTGTAGTTGGTAAAAGCTGGTGACAGGGTTCGAATGTGGCGCAGACATCAGGAAGCCATGGGCCCAAGTTGTCAACGAGGCACTGTGCACGATGGTGGTGGCTCCATAATGATGTGGACTGCTTTTACATGGAATGGACTGGATCCTCTGGTGCAAATGAACCGACCATTGACTGGAAATCGCCATGTTCTGCTACTTGGAGACCATTTGCAGCTATTCGAGAGCGATGGAGTTTTTATGAAATACAGTGGACCATGTCACTGAGCCACAACAGTTCACCAATGGTTTGATGAACATTCGGGACAGTTCAAGCGAACGATTTGGCCACCAAGATCACCCGACATGGGACATAATCGAAAGGTCAGGTCGACGAGAAAATCCTGCACCGGCAAAACTGTCGCAGTTGTGGAAGGGTATAGAGGCAACATCCTCAATATTTCTGTAGGGGGCGTACAGGGACTAGTGGAGTCCACGTCATGTCGGGTTGCTGCACTATGCTGGGTAAAAAGAGGTCCGACACGACGTTAGAATGTATCCCATGACTTTCGTCAACTCAGAGTAATTTTGTACCTAGTACAACGGTGTATGTGGAGACTCTCTGCAAAATTTGGTTTTGCCCCCCGTCGGAGGTTCGAGTCCTCCCTCGGGAATGGATGTGTGTGTTGTTCATAGCGTAAGTTAGTTTAAGCTTTATTAAGTAGTGTGTAAGATTAGGGACCGATGACCTAAGCAGTTTGGTTCCATAAGATCTTACCACAAATTTACAAACTTTTTTACAAAATTTGTTTGAATAGAATTACTAGTAATGAAGTAGTAAGTTAAAACATCATGCCTGATCCGACGTTTTGCCACATAAAGAGCGAAAGCGTATTAAGCAATTACTTTTTTCTTTTCGTTGCTTTGTTGGAGTGTGGCAGCGACAAAACGTTTCGAAAATGTTTGAAATCATGCAGAAAGTTCGTTGTAAGTCACCGAGTGCTCTCATTCTAAAATATTAGATAAATACAGTATGGATATTGTTGTTGATAATTCTTCCGGGTTATACGGCCGTGGTCCATGGAATTCTTCTATTCCTAACGTTTCGTCCAATACTACGTTGGACATCTTCAGAGGTATGGCTGGCCCTGCTGCAGTCAGTCGGCAGGACTCAGCAGGACCAGCCATACCTCTGAAGATGTCCAACGTAGTAGTGGACGAAACGTTAGGAATAGAAGAATTCCATGGACCACGGCCATATAGCCCGGAAGAATTATCAACAACAGTACCATCAGGTCGTGAAAGCCTTCATTGTATGACAGTATGGGTAATTTCCGAACCGTGAGTTAGATTTCCTCAAGACATGTGTTCAGTTTGTAACTTTAATACCTGACTTAGTATGTCAAACCTTTAATGTAGTATTATACCTCTTAATGCTTCGGTAGTGAAATACATTTTAAATTTTTAACTTTAGGCAACAATTGTATGAAATACTCAAAACCAAATGTTTGTTGCCCCTCGAAGCCGTGAAATTGGCAAACTTAACTCGGAGTAGGTGATTAGCCGTTTAGTAGTGTACAGGGTGTTTCGAAATTTTTTACATACCTCCAGGAGTTGTAGAGCGGAGTGAGTAGATAATATTTTAAGACTGGAATCCGTAAACGTAAACCTCCCGTGCTACAACCACTTGAAAACATATTGGTAACGCGACCATTTTTACAAGTAAATGATTAGGGCTGATCTACTAAATCACTTGTGTTACTATTCCGCTCATAACACATTGCTCGTGCACTCTTTGACGGGTTCCCTTCAGTGTGATGCAGTACTGCCTCTTCCAATTCGGGTGTGTGGCGTGTCCTTTGAGCGTCACAGTCACGCCTGCTGAAGGTACAGGAACCATTTCTCAAAGCCGTTGCGTAATTGTGGCGAAAAGTAAATGTGATGGAGTCGGACGTTGCGGAGAAAGATCATCTACATCTATATCTACATGGATACTCTGCAAATCACACGTAAGCGCCTGGCAGAGGGTTCATAGAGCCACCTTCACATGAATTCTCTATTATTCTAACCTCGAACAGCCCGTGCAAAAAACGAACCTATATCTTTCCATGCAAAATCTGATTTCCTCTATTTTGTTACGATGATCATTTCTCACTATATAGGTCGGCGTCAACAAAATATTTACGTTTTCAGAGGAGAAAGTTGAGTGTTGAAATTTCGTGATAAGATCCCGCAGCAACGAAAAGCGACTTAGTTTCAATGATGTTCATCCCAAATCACGTCAGTGACACTCTCTCCCCTATTTCTCGATAATACAAAACTTGCTGCTCTTCTTGGAACTTTCTTGATGTCCTCCGGTAATCCTATCTGAAAAGGACCCCACAACGCGGAGCAGTACTCTAAAAGGGGACGGACAGGCGTAGTGTAGGCAGTCTCTTTACTAGATCTGTTGCATCTTGTAAGTGTTCTGCTAATAAAACGCAATCTTTGGTTCGCCTTCCCCATAGCATTTTCTAAGTATTCTAAAAATGGTTCAAATGGCTCTGAGCACTATGGGACTTAACATCGATGGTCATCAGTCCCCTAGAACTTAGAACTACTTAAACCTAACTAACCTAAGGACATCACACAACACCCAGTCATCACGAGGCAGAGAAAATCCCTGACCCCGCCGGGAATCGAACCCGGGAACCCGGGCGTGGGAAGCGAGAACGCTACCGTACGACCACGAGCTGCGGACTCTATGTGTTCTACCTAACTTAAATTGCTCGTAACTGTAATTCCTAGTTATTTAGTTGAATTTACGGCCTTTAGATTTGACTGACTTATCGTGTAGCCGGTGTTTAACGGATTCATTTTAGCGCCAACTGCCAATTTTCGCACCATATAGATATCTTTTCTAAATCGTTTTGCAATTTGTTTTGATTTTCTGATCACTTTACTAGAAGATAAACGACATCATCATCTGCAGACAACCTCCGAGGGCTGCTTAGATTGTCCGCTAAATCGAAAAAAATGGTTCAAATGGCTCTGAGCACTATGGGACTTAACATCTAAGGTCATCAGTCCCCTAGAACTTAGAACTACTTAAACCTAACTAACTTAAGGACATCACATACATCCATGCCCGAGGCAGGATTCGAACCTGCGACCGTAGTGGTCGCGCGGTTCCTGACCGAAGCGCCTTGAACAGCTCGGCCACCGCGACCGGCCACGTAAATCGTCTATATACATAAGGAACAGGAGAGGGCCCATAACACTACCTTACGGAACGCCAGAAATCACTTCTGTTTCACTCGATGTCTTTCCGTAAATTACTACGAACTGTGATCTCTCTGAAAGGAAATCACGAATCCAGTCATATTAAATGAGTCGATATTCGGTAAGCAAGCCGCTAGTGACGTATAGTATCAAAAGCCTTTTGGAAAACTAGAAATACGGGATCAGTTTGAAATCCCTTGTCAACAGCACTCAACGTTTCGTGTGTGTAAAGAGTTAGTTGTGTTTCACAAGAACGATGATTTCTAAATCCGTGTTGACTGTGTGTCAACAGACCATTCTCTTCGAGGTGTTCATAATGTTGAAACACAATACATGTTCCAAAATCCTGCTGCATATCGACGTTAATGATATGGGACTGTAATATAGCGGATTACTCCGACTGACTTTCTTGAATATTGGTGTGACCTGAGGAACTTTACAGTATTTGGGTACTGGTCTTTCGTCGAGTGAGCAATTTTATGTGATTGTTAAGTATGGAGCTATTGCATCAGCATACCCTGAAAGGAACCTAATTGGTAAACTACGGGTGTCATTGGGAACTCCAATGTTAGGCGGGTGATGGAGTTCCTCAGGAAGATAGTAGGTAAACCGGGAAAGAACTCCAGTGTGCATTCGATATGTTTGCCGGGTGTCTCATCCGTGATGTGGAGGAGGCCTGCCTCCGGCTATCGAGCGCACTGGGTGCAACCGGCTGCATGTAGTGGCACATGTCGGCACGAATGACGCTTGCCGCTTGGGTTCGGAGGACATCTTCGGCTCCTTTCGGCGGCTGGCTGATTTGGTGAAGGCAAATACCAACTCATGCGGGGTGCAGGCTAAGCTGTCTATTTGTAGCATCGTACCCAGGGTTGATAGCGGTCCTCTGGTTTGGAGCAGAGTGGAATGTCTAAACCAGATGCTCAGACGACTCTGCCACGATATCGGACGTGAATTTCTCTACCCCCACTATCGGGTACAGAATTGTATGGTTCCCCTTAATAGATCAGGCGTGCACTACACTCAGGAGTCGGCTACTAGGGTAGCGGAGTACGTGTGTCGTGCTCATGGGGATGTTTTAGGCCCTCCCTTGGGATCGGATCAAAGAAGATTTGCCTGTTAAATCAGCCACAGTGACCTCAGAGAATTTTGGTCCTTGCAGATCAGAGATAGAAAAGATTAATTTGATTTTAGTAAACTGCAGGTACATCCAAGGAAAGTTTCCAGAATTAGTATCGCTTACTGAAGGTTATAATGCACAGATAGTATTGGGAACAGAAAACTGGTTGAAAACAGACGTCAATGTCAACGAAATCCTAAGTTCAGATTGGAATGTTTACCGTAAGGACAAGGGCTAGCAGAAATCCTTGGGTAACAGAAGAAATATTGAATTTAATTGATGAAAGGAGAAAATATAAAAATGCAGTAAATTAAGCAGGCAAAAGGGAATACAAACGTCTCAAAAATGAGATCGACAGGAAGTGCAAAATGGCTAAGCAGGGATGGCTAGAGGACAAATGTAAGGATGTAGAGGCTTATCACACTAGGGGTAAGATAGATACTGCCTACAGGAAAATTAAAGAGACCTTTGGAGAAAAGAGAGCCACTTGTATTTACATCAAGAGCTCAGATGGAAACCCAGTTCTAAGCAAAGAAGGGAAAGCAGAAAGATGGAAGGAGTATATAGAGGGTCTATACAAGGGCGAGGTACTTGAGGAAAATATTATGGAAATGGAAGAGGATGTAGATGAAGACGAAATGGGAGATACGATACTGCGTGAAGAGTTTGACAGAGCACTGAAAGACCTGAGTCGAAACAAGGCCCCGGAAGTAGACAACATGCCATTAGAACTACTGACGGCCTTGGGAGAGCCAGTCCTGCCAAAACTCTACCATCTGGTGAGCAAGATGTCTGAGACAGGCGAAATACCCTCAGACTTCAAGAAGAATATAATAATTCCAATCCCAAAGAAAGCAGGTGTTGACAGATGTGAAAATTACCGAACTATCAGTTTAATAAGTCACAGCTGCAAAATACTAACGCGTATTCTTTACAGACGAATGGAAAAACTGATAGAAGCCGACCTCGGGGAAGATCAGTTTGTATTCCGCAGAAATGTTCGAACACGTGAGGCAATACTGACCCTACGACTTATCTTAGAAAATAGATTGAGGAAAGGCAAACCTACATTTCTAGCATTTGTAGACTTAGAGAAAGCTTTTGACAATGTTGACTGGAATGCTCTCTTTCAAATTCTGAAGGTGGCAGGGGTAAAATACAGGGAGCGAAAGGCTATTTACAATTTGTACAGAAACCAGATGGCAGTTATAAGAGTCGAGGGGCATGAAAGGGAAGCAGCGGTTGGGAAGGGAGTGAGACAAGGTTGTAGCCTGTCCCCGATGTTATTCAATCTGTATACTGAGCAAGCAGTAAAGGAAACAAAAGAAAAATTCGGAGTGGGTATTAAAGTCCAGGGAGAAGAAATAAAAACTTTGAGGTTCGCCGATGACATTGTAATTCTGTCAGAGACAATAAAGGACTTGGAAGAGCAGTTGAACGGAATGGACAGTGTCTTGAAAGGAGGATATAAGATGAACATCAACAAAAGCAAAACGAGGATAATGGAATGTAGTCAAATTAAGTCGGGTTATGCTGAGGGAATGAGATTAGGAAATGAGACGCTTAAAGTAGTAAAGGTGTTTTGCCATTTGGGGAGCAAAATAACTGATGATGGTCGAAGTAGAGAAGATATAAAATGTAGACTGGCAATGGCAAGGAAAGCGTTTTTGAAGAAGAGAAATTTGTTAACATCCAGTATAGATTTAAGTGTCAGGAAGTCGTTTCTGAAAGAATTTGTATGGAGTGTAGCCATGTATGGAAGTGAAACATGGACGATAAATAGTTTTGACAAGAAGAGAATAGAAGCTTTTGAAATGTGGTGCTACAGAAGAATGCTGAAGATTAGATGGGTAGATCACATAACTAATGAGGAGGTGTTGAATAGAATTGGGGAGAAGAGGAGTTTCTGGCACAACTTGACAAGAAGAAGGGACCGATTGTTAGGACATGTTCTGAGGCATCAAGGGATCAAAATTTAGCATTGGAGGGCAGCGTGGAGGGTAAAAATCGTAGAGGGAGACCAAGAGATGAATACACTAAGCAGATTCAGAAGGATGTAGGCTGCAGTAAGTACTGGGAGATGAAGAAGCTTGCACAGGATAGAGTAGCATGGAGAGCTGCATCAAACCAGTCTCAGGACTGAAGACAACAACAACAACAAGGACAAGTTAGTCGCCAATGGTGGCGGCGTGTTTATTGCAGTAAAAAAATTCGACAAATTCTAGCGAGGTTATCACGGATTCCGAATGTGAGTTAATCTGGGTGAAATTCAGTATCAAAGAACGGTCAAAAATGGTGATCAGATGATTTTGTAGACCCCCTTAGTCATGATCTGTAGTTGTAGAGCGCTTCAACAGAACTCGCTGAACATCATGATTATATTTCCTGATCATGCCGTTGTAATTGGAGGGGGACTTCAACTTGCCAGGTATAAATTGGGAGTGTTATCCCATCAAAACTGGTGCCAGAGACAGGGATTCGTTTGGATTTGTTCTGGATGTCTTGTCCGAAAATTACCTTGAGCATATAGAGAACCAACTCGTGGGAGTAACGTCTTAGACCTCCTGGCAATAAACAGACCTGAACTTATCGAATCAGTTAAGGCAGTGGGAGGTATCAGTGATCATAAGGCTGTGACAGCATCTATGACGAAGGAATCTACAAGGAATGTTAAGAAAAGTAGAGAGATATATTTGCTCAGCAAGCGTGACAGGATACAAATTTCAGAATATCTCAGCAGTCAGCATCAAATATTCGGTGATGAGAACGAAGATGTCGAGAATAAATGGAAAAAATTCAAACGCATCGTTCAATATGCGCTAGACAAGTATGTTCTGAGTAAGGGTTTAATGGATGGTTTAATGGCCGTGACTGAGAAGCGCACTTCATCTCACGTTCAAGAGAAGTAAAAACCTAGCTGACAAACAAAACCTGAACGAAGCGATAATGGGCGTAGGGAGAGCAATGAGAGAAGTGTTCATTTATTTTGAAAGAAAGACGTTGAAAGCCGATCTAAGTGAAAACCCTAAGAGATTTTCGTCGTATGTAAATCAATAAGTGGCTCAAAATCATCTGTTCATTCTCTCAGTGACCACACCGGCACCGAGACGGAAGATAACAGAGAGAAGGCCAAAATACTGAATTCGGTCTTCCGAAGTTGTTTCACCGCAGAAGATCGTAACACTGTCCCTCCTTTCAATCGTCGTACGAAGGTTGAAATGGCAGATATTGAGGTAGCCAAACGCCGAACTGAAAAGCAGCTACATCCGCTTAGTAGTGAAAGGCGTCAGGTCCAGATGAGATACCTATAAGATTCTATAAACATTAGGCGAAAGAACTTGCTCCCCTTCTAGCAGTAATTTATCGTAGATCGCTTGAGCAACGAAAGGTACCTAACGACTGGAAAAATGGACAGGTCATTCCCGTTTTTAAGAAAGGCCTTAAGACAGATCCACACGATTTTAGACCTATATCGTTGACGTCAATCTGTTGTAGAATTATGGAACATGTTTTATGCTAAAAAATTATGACGTTCTTGGAAAATGAACATCTCCTCTATAAAAATCAACATGGATTCCGCAAACAGAGATCCTACGAAACTCAGCTCGCTCTGTTCCTCCATGAGAACCACAGCGCAGTGGACAAAGGCGCTCAGGTTGGCGCCATGTTTCTTGATTTCAGTAAGGCATTTGACACCGTCCCGCACTGCCGTTTAATGAAGCTTCCAGACTGACATCAACACGTTGCTCTCAATGGAACTAAATCGACAGATGTAAAGGTAATATCCGAAGTACGACAGGGACGTGTGATAGTAAGAATTTGCAGAACGGCCTGCAGGGAACTGATGAATGATGAAGGCTCTGACAGTTGACCGTGAACGTAAATAAATGTAGCATATTGCGCATACACAGGAAAAGAAAGCTACTACTATACAGCTAAACTATTGATGACAAACAGCTGGAGACAACGTCTGCGGTCAAATATCTAGGCGTAACTATCCAGAGCGACCTTAGTGGAATGACCATGTGCAACAGATATCGCGAAAAGCAGACAGTAGACTAAGATTCATCGGCAGAATCTTAAGGAAATGTAAATCCACGAAAGAAGTGGCTTATAACGCGCTTGTTCGCCCGATTCTTGACTATTGTTCATCTATCTGGGATCCCTATCACGTAGGACTGATAGAAGAGACAGAGTAGATCCAAGGAAGAGCGACGCGTTTCGCCACGGTGTCGTATAGCTGGCGAGAGAGCGTTACGGAGATGGTAAACAAACTCCACCGGCGGCACCGGCGGACGTTACAAGAGAGGCGATGTGCGTCACGGAGAGATTTACTATCGAAGTTTCGGAACAGCACTTTTCAGGAGGATTGGGACAACGTATTACTTCCCTCCACATACATCTCGCGTATTGACCGCGAGGAGAAAATTCGAGGAATTAGAGCCAATACAGAGGCTTACCGACAATCATTCTTCCCACGCACAGTTCGCGAGTGGAACAGGGTTGGAAGGATCAGATACTGGTACCGAAAGTACCCTCTGCCACACGCCATTAGTTGGCTTGCGGAGTGTAATGTAGATGTAGATGTAACACATAAGGACACTGGATGTGCGTGACATACCTTTGTGCGTTAACAGTTCCATAATCACCACTCGATGGGGCCGCTGTGACCGAGCAGTTCTAGGCACTTCAGTCCGGAGCCGCGCTGCTCCTACGATCGCAGGTTCGAATCCTGCCTCGGGCATGGATGTGTGTGATGTCCTTAGGTTAGTTGCGGTTATGTAGTTCTAAGTCTAGGAGACTGATGACCTCAGATCTTAAGTCCCATAGTGCTTAGAGCCATTTGAACCACTCGATGGCTCCCCACACCATGATACCATCAATAAGACCACTGTGTCCAATACGTTGAAAGAACGGGACCACCCCTCAAGCTGAGACCATACTCGCTGACGATGATCACCTGGGGTACTGCAGGAATGGGATTCATCGCTGAACACAATGCGACACCATTCAACAGCAGTGCATGCTTCCTGGTCACGGCAACGCTCCGCACTCAGTCTTTTGTGTTCTGGGGTTAACCAGTAATTCGGTAGTTACATAACTTAGCGAAAATTGCACATTGATATACACTGAAGCTCCAAAGAAACTGGTATAGGCATGCGTATTCAAATACAGAGATGTGTAAACAGACAGACTGCGGCCGGCAACCCCTATACAGGGTGAGTCACCTAACGTTACCGCTGGATATATTTCGTAAACCGCATCAAATACTGAGGAACCGATTCCACAGACCGAACGTGAGGAAAGGGGCTAGTGTAATTGTTTAATACAAACCATACAAAAATGCACGGAAGTATGTTTTTTAAGACAAACCTACGTTTTTTTAAATGGAACCACGTTAGTTTTGTTAGCACATCTGAACATATAAACAAATACGTAATCAGTGCCGTTTGTTGCATTGTAAAATGTTAATTACATCCGGAGACATTGTAACCTAAAGTTGACGCTTGAAACCTCCGACGTTCAGTTGCGTGTTGTAACAAACACGGGCCACGGTCGGCGAGCAGCATCTGCAGGGACATGTTTACGATGACGACCGTGTTTACGCGTGTGGCTGTAGTGCACTGTCGTGGTTTGGTCTAGCTGTCGCAGTGTCCGCATGTAGCACTTGCTGCTATTGTTATTCTGCATTCGTCTCCGCACGCAGACAAACTGTAGTACACCGTGTTACCAGACGTCTGTGATAGTGTAGTTTTGTAGGAACTGTGACCATGATGTATTCGAACTCTGAAAAGGCGGAGATGATACTCATCTATGCCGAGTGTCGACGAAATGCAGCTGAAGCCTGCAGGGTGTATGCAGAACGGTACCCAAACAGAGAGCATCCAACGTGCCACACATTCCAAAACATCTACCGCCAACTGTATGCAACAGGTATGGTCGTAGCACGCAAACGGGTCCGTAACAGGCCCGTCAGAGGAGAAGCGGGTGCAGTTGGTGTGTTAGCTGCTGTTGCCATGAACCCACACATGAGTACACGGGACATTGCGAGAGCCGGTGGACTGAGTCAAAGTAGTGTCATGCGCATACTGCATCGTCACCGCTTTCACCCGTTTCACGTGTCGCTACATCAGCAATTACATGGTGATGACTTTAATCATCGAGTGCAATTCTGTCAATGGGCATTAACAGAGAATGCGTTGCCGTTGTACCTGTTTACCGATGAAGCGGGTTTCACAAACCACGGGGCAGTGAATCTACGGAACATGCATTACTGGTCCGTGGACAATCCTCGCTGGCTCAGACAGGTAGAGCGACAGCGACCGTGGACTGTAGATGAATGGTGCGGAATCATTGGCGACCACCTCATTGGCCCTCGCTTCATTGCAGGGGCCCAAACAGCAGCAACATACATCACGTTTCTACGGAATGATCTGCCAACGTTGCTCGAAAATGTCCCACTGGAAACGCGTCGACGTTTGGGGTATCAGCATGATGGTGCACCTGCACATTCCGCAATTAACAGGCTGACGCTTGACAGGGTGTCGACGGGCGTTTCATAGGACGAGGAGGACGCATAAATTGGCCAGCCCGATCTCCTGATCTTACACCTCTGGACTTCTTTCTGTGGGGTACGTTAAAGGAGAATGTGTACCGTGATGTGCCTACAACCCCAGAGGATATGAAACAACGCATTGTGGCAGCCTGCGGCGACATTACACCAGATGTACTGCGGCGTGTACGACATTCATTACACCAGAGATTGCAATTGTGTGCAGCAAATGATGGCCACCACATTGAACATCTATTGGCCTGATATGTCGGGACACACTCTATTCCACTCCGTAATTGAAAACGGAAACCACATGTGTACGTGTACCTCACCCCTCATGGTAATGTACATGTGCGTCAGTGAAAAAGACCAATAAAAATGTGTTAGCATGTGGACGTAATGTGCTGTTCCAGTGTCTTCTGTACCTAAGGTCCATCACCGTTCCCTTTGGATCCCTACCTAATTCGGTGCTCTCCGATACACACGATCGAACAGCGGAGGAGTGGTACTCAAGCGTCAACTTTAGGTTACAATATCTCCGGATGTAATTAACATTTTACAATACAACAAACGGCACTGATTACGTATTTGTTTATATGTTCAGATGTGCTAACAAAACTAACGGGGTTCCATTTTTAAAAAAAAACGTAGGTTTGTGTTAAAAAACATACTTCCGTGCATTTTTTATGGTTTATATTAACCAATTACACTAGCCCCTCTCCTCACGTTTGGTCTGTGGAATCGATTCGTCAGTATTTGATGTGGTTTACGAAATATATCCAGCGGTAATGTTAGGTGGCTCACCCTGTATAAGATAACAAGTGTCTGGTGCAGTTGTTATCGGTTACTGCTGCTACAATGGCAGGTTATCGAGATGTAAGTGAGACTGAACGTGGTGTTAAGAGTCGGCGCACGTGCGATGGGACACAGCGTCTCCGAGGTAGCGATGAAGTGGGGATTTTCCAGTACGACCATTTCACGACTGTGCCGTTAATATCAGGAATTCGATAAAACATCGAATCTCCTACATCGCTGCGGCCGGAAAAAGATCCTGCAAGAACGTGACCAACGAAGACTGAAGAGAATCGCTCAACGTGACAGAAATGGTTCAAATGGCTCTGAGCACTATGGGACTTAACATCTATGGTCATCAGTCCCCTAGAACTTAGAACTACTTAAACCCAGCTAACCTGAGGACATCACATAACACCCAGTCATCACGAGGGAGAGAAAATCCCTGATCCCGCCGGGAATGGAACCCGGGATCCCGGGCGCGGGTAGCGAGAACGCTACCGCACAGACCACGAGCTGCGGATAAACAACGTGACAGAAGTGCAACCCTTCCGCAAATTGCTGCAGATTTCAATGTTGGGCCATCAACAAGTGTCAGCGTGCGAACCACTCAACGAAACATCATCGATATGGGCTTTCAGAAGCGAAGACCCATCTGGATACCTTTGATGACTGCACAACAGAAAGCTTTACGCCTTGCCTGGGCCCGTCAGTACCGACATTGGACTCTTGATGACTGGAAACATCTCGCCTAGTCGGTTGAGTCTCGTTTCAAATTGTATCGAGCAGATGGATATGTACGGATACGGAGACAACCACATGAATCCATTGACCCTGCACCTCAACAGGGTTAATGCTGGTGGAGGCTTTGCATTAGGGTGGGGCCTGTGCTTTTGGAGTGATATGAGACCCCTGATACGTCCAAATACGACCTTGACAGGTGACACGTACGCAAGCATCCTTCCTGTTCACCTGCATCCATTCATGTCCATTGTGCATTCCGACGGACTTGGGCAATTCCAGCAGGACAATGCGACACCCCACACGTCCATAATTGCTACAGAGTGGCACCAGGAACACTTTTGTGGGTTTAAACACTTCCGCTGGCCACCAAACTCCCCAGACATGCACATTCTTAAGCATATCTGGGATGCCTTGCAACGTGCTGTTCAGAAGAGACCTCCACCCCCTCGTACGTTTACGGATTCATGGTGTCTGTTCCCTCCAGCACTACTTCAGACATTAGTCGAATCCATGCCACGTCGTGTTACAGCACATACTGCTGTTTTCATCGCCAAACTCTTCCTCAATGCTATAGAAGATGTTCCAGTAACTTGACTCTTCTTTTGAGAATGGTTCTCTATAATCTTCTTTCTTGATCTATTATTTTTAATACTTCTTCACTTCAAACTTTATTTGTCCAATTAACTTTCAGCATACCTCTATAGCGCCACATTACAAATCCTGACACGTTCCACTGTCTTACAACACTGTGCTGCAGTTGTCCGCTTTCGAGAACTTTTCCCCTTTTCCACGTCAATGTCTAATACCAGTAGTGGTCTCTTATAGGAGAAAACGTTTTTCAGCTCTGCCAATCTACTTTTCCTTATTTCAACCTCCCCGCATACTCTTTTTTCCCAGCTGGCAGGAACCTTTCAGTTATACCACTAACGTGTCGTTTCCACTTTTGATGTTAAGCCAGTCACTATTGTCCTTCTTACTACATTTCGATGCACTTTTCCTAACTTTTCTTATGTCTTGACAGCACTTTCGTTTTTCCAACAACCTTACGCATTTCGACTTTACGTCCTTTTCAAAGGCAGTGTTATGTTAGTCATATAAAATTGTTCATTAGATACATTGTATTACGTCAACATTCTCGATCACGAGACAAGTTGGTTCAAATGGCTCTGAGCACAATGGGACTTAACTTCTGAGGTCATCAGTCCCCTAGAACTTAGAACTACTAAAACCTAACTAACTTAAGGACATCACACACATCCATGCCCGAGGCAGGATTCGAACCTGCGATCGTAGTCACGAGACAAGTGCAAACTTTTTTTTCCTCTATTGAATTGAGTACCTACTGCTTAATTATTTCATCTACCTATTCAATGTTCAGCATTATTCTGTAGCACCACATTTCTAAGGCTTCAGTTCTTTTACTGTGTGAACTTTTTCATTTCTGTACAAGGCTCTGTTCTTCAGAAACACTTTTCTTTCTACTGCCAATGTGTATTTTATATCATCTCTACACTGATCACCATCAGTTATTTTGCTGCCTGATCTGTAAAACTCATCAGCAACTTTGTGCCGCATTTTCTAATTTTTTAATCCCCTCCAGATCGTTTTGTTTGACTGGACTATATACTGAGGCGTAGCGCCTTACACAGTGCCTGTTGAGATCGTACAGCAGTGAACGAGGGTGCAGCGTGAATCACACGCAGGACATGTGGCTGCAGATGTCCGGGAGTATGTAGTTTATATGCGATCTGGCAGAGGTCGCTAGCTGA
The DNA here is from genome assembly GCF_021461395.2 of Schistocerca americana. Lineage (NCBI taxonomy): Eukaryota > Metazoa > Arthropoda > Insecta > Orthoptera > Acrididae > Schistocerca > Schistocerca americana. Next base: position 1,160,032,229 of record NC_060119.1, on the reverse strand, counting down.
AGGACACTGTTTGAGCTGCAGTCAAAATACTGTAATATTTTTAGCAGTTCTATTTGTCTAATTTTCTGATTATTATTAATTACTATTAAAATTGTGCTTAGTTATGCGAGTGAATGGAGATGTGAATGTGAAATAATTCTTTTTGTAAATTTAGCGATTTTCTTTTAGTACACCTGTGAATAACTTCACACTTTTCACGCCATACAGATATCTTATCTGAATCATTTTGCAGTTCGTTTTGGTCATCTGATGACTTTACAAGATGGTAAATGACAGCATCATCTGCAAACAATCTAAGACGGCTACTGAGATTGCCTCCTATGTAGTTAACATAGATCAGGAACAATATAGGGCCTATAACACTTCTTTGGGGAACGCCGGATATTATTTCTCTTTCACTCGATGACTTTCCGTCTATTACTACGAACTGTGGCCTTTCTGATAGGAAATCACGATTCTAGTCTACAGCTGAGGCGATATGCCATAGACACGCAGTTTGGTTAGAAGACGCTTGTGAGGAACGGCGACGAAAGTCTTCTGGAAATCTAAAAATATGGAATCAATCTCCTGGCGATAGCACTCATTACTTCGTGACTATAAAGAGCTAGTTCTGTTTCGCAAGAACGATATTTTATGAATCCGTGCTGACTACGTGTCCATAAATCGTTTTCTTCGAGGTATTTCATAATGTTCGAATACAGTATATGTTCCAAAACCATAATACAAATCGATGTTAGTGATATGGGCCTGTAATTCAATGGATTACTCCTACTTCCCTTTTTGGGTATTGGTGTGACTTGAGGAATTTTCCAGTCTTTAGGTACGGATCTTTCTGTGAGCGAGCGGTTGTATATAATTGCTAAATATGGAGCTATTGTATCAGCATACTCTGAGGGGAACCTAACTGGTATACAATCTGGGACGGAAGCCTTGCTTTTATTAAGTGATTCAAGCTGCTTTGCGACACCGAGGATCTCTATTTCTATGTTTCTTATCCTGGCAATTGTTCTTGATTGGAATTCAGGAATATTTACTTCGTCTTTTTTAGTGAAGGAGTTTCGGAAAATCGTAGGTCTATGGAACGTACAGTGTATAAACGACGGGGAGTCAAATGAAAATCGTAATTAACTTAGTAATTTCGATTAGCGAAAGAGCACACAGTCGGAGGTTATAATCTACTGGCGATTTCATTCTACATTAAATTTTCCTTATACTTGTAATCATTATTGTTCAAGCAACTTTTCTTCTGTGAAAATTGATTACACTATGCACGTTTAACTGATGCTTGGAGACGGAGTCATATGATCCGAAATCGATATTTTTATGGGTTAACGAGAACAATAAAGAATTCAGCGGACAGGGAAATTTAGGTATACAGTGAAGAACCCGTTGTTTTGTAATATTATTTATTATACACACAATGCATGAAGCTGTAATCTCCTCCATCCTCAATGCAAGTCAGTTAGAGATTAGAAATTGCATGAACTGCCGTAGGAAACACTTTGTTTGGGAATCTCCACAGCCACTCGCGTACTGCCTGGCCTACCTTCCTATCTAAACGGATATTTTTACCACCCATGTTGTTGTTGTGGCCTTCAGTCCTGAGACTGGTTTGATGCAGCTCTCCATGCTACTCTATCCTGTGCAAGCTTCGTCATCTCCCAGTACCTACTGCAACCTCCATCCTTCTGAATCTGCTTAGTGTATTCATCTCTTGGTCTCCCTCTACGATTTTTACCCTCCACGCTGCCCTCCAATACTAAATTGGTGATCCCTTGATGTCTCAGAACACGTCCTACCAACCGATCCCTTCTTCTAGTCAAGTTGTGCCACAAGCTCCTCTTCTCCCCAATTCTATTCAATAGCTCCTCATTAGTTATGTGATCAACCCACCCAATCTTCAGCATTCTTCTGTAGCACCACATTTCGAAAGCTTCTATTCTCTTCTTGTCTAAGCTATTTATCGTCCACGTTTCACTTCCATACATGGCTACACTCCATACAAATACTTTGAGAAACGACTTCCTGACTCTTAAATGCCGGCCGCTGGTGGCCGAGCGGTTCTGGCGCTACAGTCTGGAACCGTGCGACCGCTACGGTCGCAGGTTCGAATCCTGCCTCGGGCATGGATGTGTGTGATGTCCTTAGGTTAGTTAGGTTTAAGTAGTTCTAAGTTCTAGGGGACTGATGACCACAGATGTTAAGTCCCATAGTGCTCAGAGACATTTTTTTGACTCTTAAATCAATACTCGATGTTAACAAATTTCTTTTCTTAAAAAACACTTTCCTTGCCATTGCCAGTCTATATTTTATATCCTCTCTACTTCGACCATCATCAGTTATTTTGCTCCCCAAATAGCAAAACTCCTTTACTACTTTAAGCCTCTCATTTCCTAATCAAATTCCCTCAGCATCATCCGACTTAATTCGACTACATTCCATTATCCTCGTTTTGCTTTTGTTGATGTTCATCTTATATCCTCCTTTCAAGACGCTATCCATTCCATTCAGCTGCTCTTCCAAGTCCTTTGCTGTCTCTGACAGAATTACGATGTCACCGGCGAACCTCAAAGTTTTTATTTCTTCTCCATGGATTTTAATCCCTACTCCGAATTTTTCTTTTGTTTCCTTTACTGCTTGCTCAATATACAGATTAAATAACATCGGGGAGAGGCTACAACCCTGTCTTACTCTCTTCCCAACAACTGCTTCCCTGTCATGTCCCTCGACTCTTATAACTGCCATCTGGTTTCTGTACAAATTGTAAATAGCCTTTCGCTCCCTGTATTTTGCTCCTGCCACATTTAGAATTTGAAAGAGAGTATTCCAATCAACATTTTCAAAAGGTTTCTCTAAGTCTACAAATGCTAGAAACGTAGGTTTGCCTTTCCTTAATCTTTCTTCTAAGATAAGTCGTAGGGCCAGTATTGCCTCACGTGTTCCAACATTTCTACGGAATCCTAACTGATCTTCCCCGAGGTCGGCTTCTATCGGTTTTTCCATTCGTCTGTAAAGAATTCGCGTTAGTATTTTGCAGCTGTGAGTTATTAAACTGATAGTTCGGTAATTTTCACATCTGTTAAGACCTGCTTTCTTTGGGATTGGAATTATTATATTCTTCTTGAATTCTGAGGGTATTTCACCTGTCTCGTACATTTTTGTTACCAGATGGTAGAGTTTTGTCAGGACTGGCTCTCCGAAGGCCGTCAATAGTTCTAATGGAATGTTGTCTACTCCCGGGGCCTTGTTTCGACTCAGGTCTTTCAGTGCTCTGTCAAACTCTTCACGCAGTATCGTATCTTCCATTTCATCTTCATCTACATCCTCTTCCATTTCCATAATATTGTCCTCAAGTACATCGCCCTTGTATAGGCCCTCTACATACTCCTTCCATCTTTCTGCTTTCCCTTCTTTGCTTAGAACTGGGTTTCCATCTGAGCTCTTGATATTCATGCAAGTGGTTTCCTTTCTCCAAAGGTCTCTTTAATTTTCCTGTAGGCAGTGTCAATCTTACCCTTAGTGAGGTAAGCCTCTACATCCTTACATTTGTCCTCTAGCCATCCCTGCTTAGCCATTTTGCACTTCATGTCGATATCATTTTTGAGACGTTTGTATTCCTTTTTGCCTGCTTCATTTACTGCATTTTTATATTTTCTCCTTTCATCAATTAAATTCAATATTTCTTCTGTTACCCGAGGGTTTCTACTAGCCCTCGTCTTTTTACCTATTTGATCCTCTGCTGCCTTCACTATTTCATCTCTCAAAGCTACCCATTCTTCTTCTACTGTATTTCTTTCCCCCATTCCTGTCAATTGTTCCCTTATGCTCTCCCTGAAACTCTGTACAATCTCTGGTTCTTTCAGTTTATCCAGGTCACATCTCCTTAAATTGCCACCTTTTTGCAGTTTCTTCAGTTTTAATCTACAGTTCATAAGTAATAGATTGTGGTCAGAGTCCACATCTGCCCCTGGAAATGTCTTACAATTTAAAACCTGGTTCCTAAATCTCTGTCTTACCATTATATAATCTATCTGATACCTTCTAGTGTCTCCAGGTTTCTTCCATGTATACAACCTTCTTTCATGATTCTTAAATCAAGTATTAGCTATGATTCAGTTATGCTCTGCGCAAAATTCTATCAGGTGGCTTCCTCTTTCATTTCTTAGCCCCAATCCATATTCACCTACTATGTTTCCTTCTCTTCCTTTTCCTACTGACGAATTCCAGTCACCCATGACTATTAAATTTTCGTCTCCCTTCACTACCTGAATAATTTCTTTTATCTCATCATACATTTCATCAATTTCTTCGTCATCTGCAGAGCTAGTTGGCATATAAACTTGCACTACTGTAGTAGGCGTGGGCTTCGTGTCTATCTTGGCCATAATAATGCGTTCACTATGCTGTTTGTAGTAGCTTACCCGTACATCTATTTTTTTTATTCATTATTAAACCTACTCCTGCATTACCCCTATTTGATTTTGTATTTATAACCCTGTATTCACCTGACCAGAAGTCTTGTTCGTCTTGCCACCGAATTCTACTAATTCCCACTATATCTAACTCTAACCTATCCATTTCCCTTTTTAAATTTTCTAATCTACCTGCCCGATTAAGGGATCTGACATTCCACGCTCCGATCCGTAGGACGCCAGTTTTCTTTCTCCTGATGACGACGTCCTCTTGAGTAGTCCCCGCCCGGAGATCCGAATGGAGGACTATTTTACCTCCGGAATATTTTACCCAAGAGGACGCCATCATCATTTAATCATACAGTACCCATTGCCACCCAAATACATGGAAATCGCCCAGGTAAAATTTTGGTGAGTACGGTGAGTGTTGAAGACACCCACAATGTAGGGCTACGTATATTGTAACTGTCACATAAACTGTATGGAGCGCGCGTTGTCCGCCACCGATAAAGCATGCGCCCCACAGCTCAGCTTTACTGTGACATCTTGATTCCACCCAACCCAAACAGAGCGCCTGTTTCCATTGCGGGAAGCTTACCTGTTGGCTCACTCAGCCATTCACGAATTATAGAAACCATAAAATAGCAGGCTTGCTAAGAGTCTTAAATACAGTATTTCGCTTTCCTTTACACTATATAGTTTTAAGACTTTAGCAGTTTTACAGCAGTGAAACTCATTCAGATGTCAAAGCTTTCGCCAGTCGGCACGTTCCGTATTCTCCAAAGTGCTCACGTGAGAGCGCCTATGAAATCCTTTCAAGGCCGTCCAAGACACAGACCGCTTCTGAAACCAGAGTACGCTTTCTAAAACAGTCTACGAACGTTACTCGCTGACTCGCTACAGACGGAATTTCCGAAACCGATTATTTACTGCCATCATCAGCTGTACGTTGTAACTTCTTTACATGGCATTCTCTAATTCTGTTAGTTTTGTGAGATTGAGTCATTAAAGTCACACACAGTGATAATTTACTAACATCATGTTGGCATCTATTTTAACTAAATGAAGAATGCTACACTGGCATTGCTTCGTTGTCTTACAATATTCACGGCTTACTAAAAGGTACTGAAAAATATAAAAATTCTGTTAAAATTGATTTTGATCTATTTACCTAATACAACAACCCTGATCTGGGTTTTCCTTTGCCTTCCACAACTCATGGCCGACATTTTGTCCAACTACTAAGTGCTGGCTTTCGATGTCGAAGTCCACATACTAAAAATTATTTTGGTTGTGTGTGCGGGTCACGATCTAAACACAGCTACTGTCACAGGCAGACGTTTTAGGGTGACTCATCACCATTTACATACTAATATTTTTCCACATATTCGACCCTATACATAGTATTTACATTTACGAAAACTAGCATATTTTGACTTACACACTGTTTTCAAAATTATGTAATCTTTTTGATAAGAATTCTTTATAAATCTATCTTTACTGTTTATTGAAGCGATGAGAAGATAACACAGTTTTAGAAGTTTTTGTTGGTGCAGTATACCCGAAAAATTAAAGGTATGTGCCACTAGACATTTCTCACAGTCATACCGTGTATCAATTTTCTTCTTGCTTGCTTTGCACACAACACAATTCCTGGAGAAAATTTTCTGGATAGGACTAGGGGGCGGGGAGCGGTGGGCGGGTGGAAGGAATAAACTTAACAAAACTTGAAAACGACTGCTTATAACTCGCAAAATGTCGAAATAAATCGAGTGTGTTGTACTCCACTAAATAGATCGATTTCTCAGCTTTCCAATGCTATATGACGTGCTATGCCATCTATTAACAGAGAAGAAGAAACGCTAAGAAGAAGCTATTGCTACTCGGCCCGTCCCACATATGGCAATGTTATAACAGACTTGAAATTTGCGACCGACTGTGAGCCAGCTGTAGAAGCCAATGAATTAATTAAAGGACAAAGACTGACAGACAAAATCAGAAGCTGGAACCACGTAGGCACTGATGTGGCTGCGAAATGTGCCTCATCACTTTCTCACCAAGAGAGTAAGGTATGGGAAACTGACAGGAAAAATTAGAAGATATTTTCTTGAAAGTATCTCAGCCCTTACCTCTCACGGCGAGATTAGACAGCGAGCGTTACTGTTGCTATTAGGAAAGGTTTCTGTGCCGCAACACCACAAAGGCATCTGATTCCGTACGGACAATTCGTGAAGTTTCTCTCCAGTTCCGATGCTGGTTTTGAAACATTTCCTCGCCACGGCGTTTAACGAAGCAGAGAAACACCTGGAACGCTGCGGAAAATTAGCGAATCGGCATTGACTTTCTACCGAGTAGCCCTCAGTATTGTGTTGTGCCAGGGAAATACCGATCGAGACTCAGCATTGCAAGCGCCACACGTACAGCGACCTCCACAACTACACGCGAACACCGTACGGTGGGTTCCTGCACGTATATGATGCACCCCCAATTCCGCAACCAAATAGACATTAAGCACATCACTTCATGTGCGATATCAAACATGTGATTGATTCTGTTTTAGTTAGGTGAAGAAATCCAGGTAATACGGTCCTAGGAGAACATAGAACAGAGCAAAATTTGCGAAATAACAATAGAATCGAAACGCACTTGTGGAATTATTTCCATAAAATTATAATTAATCAGTGATAAGCTCGCCGAAGTTTATGTATATAATCTGAATTCCTCCATCCAGTACTTGTAATGCTAAAAAGCAGAGTCACTAATTAAATTGGCTCATGATAATTGTTTATCCGCATCAAATCTCAACAAACTTTAAATTTCTATCCGTGAATGGTCACGTTGTCATATCATCGTTCGTGCGTAATGCCTCACCTACGCTAGAACTATTGTAATGACACTCATCAGATAAGAAAACTGGCTGCAGTGCAGAAACTGTGCTACTGCGAAGTGTAATTTTTTTTAACAACGAAATACAAATAAAAGGGATAATGAATTAAACAAGGTCCACATTTCTTTGTTTTATGTAATCCGCCAAACATATTTCACCACAGCTGACGCATCTCCAAGGATTTTTCTTTGATTGTTTCTGAAATATGTAAACATATTTTATGTGGGTAGGAGTATGCTGAAATCATATTTTGTTGTTGTTCAATTTACATTTGTACTTCATCTTTTTTGCATTATGTGTGCTCCGTGCTAGACAACAGAAATAAGTCACAAGTCTATGTTTAGTACGACATGCCATCCCCAACACAGGGATGCTAGAGAAACGTCTGAACTGAATTTTTGTTTAGAATATAATCTCTAAGCTATGTGTTCCGGTAAAATAGGGGCGTGTGCTCATTCCCTTAACGCTGGTCATTCCTGTGGTTGACCTCTCCTGAGGTTTACTTGGTTATTATTTGCTTGCTAGAGGTGTTGTTATCATGTTTATGATTGAAGTTACACGTGGGTATGGATAAAATTTCGTGGGGCTATGACATGGAAAACTGTTTGGAGTGGTCTGCAATTTACAGATTGCGTTGTGGGTTTTTAATGTCATTCACATATATTTTATCGGTTTCATTGGAGAATTCCGGGTATTCTGGGTATTATCATGTTGCTGTATCTTACACAGACATTTCACTACACATTTATCTTTCAGATAAGTTGTTGACAGTCGTTTATTTTATTGCTTTAGATTGACAGCCACGGAGTCTGAATTTGTTCCGATATTCTTCTACAAGGACGTAGGGCGTGTACATAAAACCTGTTCCATAATTCTACAGCAAACTGACGTCAACAGTAAAGGCCTTTAGCTGTGTGTCTCTCTCCGACGAACCTTTTTGAAATTGAGAATGATCTTTCTTTTTTTCTAATGCTAGATATCCTCCTTGTTCCGAGGACAACTGTTGCTAGAAAGAGAGAAAGATTTTTCACATGATCCGTGTACAATGTTAGAGATATCTCATGAGGTAGACACCTATCCAGCATAGACAGATTTCTGTCGATTTTCTACTCCGCAGTCACATATCTCAATGTCTGCCATTCGAAATCACCTGCCCTAATCTGACCTGGTAACAATTTTTTTCTGCGCCGTATGTAAATTTATTATATGTATACAGAATGAATGTTAGTTCTATAGTGGCATGTGTCATCCAGGTTTGGTTAATTTATTGACATACTGAAATATTCGTAAGCGAGTCCACTTCATAAAATGGACTAGAGAATTCAGATAATTACCGGCCAGTTTCTCTGCCACCAATGTTTTCAAATTTTTTTATCAGAAAAGTGTTTGTAGGAGAATAGTGTAACATCCCGGTACACATAATCTGCTGTCAGACTCGCAGTTCGGTTTCAGAAAAGCGATAGTCACAGAAAATGCAGTTTAGTGTTTTGTATGTGACGCAGTAACAGGCTAAAAAGATAGGTTGAGGACAGCCAACAGTTTCTTTGATTTAATCAAAGGTTTTAATTATGTGGATCATGCCATACTTTTACTTACATTTGAACAGTCTGAATTAGGAAAAAAGCACAACATGTGTTCACTCCGTATCTGGACAGCAGGAAGCAGAAGGTTACCTCCAATGTCAACAAACAGGGAGGGGGGGTTTGAATCTGACTTGCGTAATGTAAAGTGGGGATTAGTACAGGGTTCTGTTTTGGATTCACTGTTTTTCTTGCTATATATCAATGACGTTCTATTAAACATCACAAATGAGTCGGAAATATTTCTCTTTGTGGACGGAACAAGTGTTATTGTGAGAAGCATGGCACCAAATATATATGATGTTGATTGTAGGGTAGTCAGTAACAGCAGCACGTGGATTTCAGAGAAAAGATTAACGCTTAATGGCAACAAACGCAATCCGCACACTCACTGACTCGGAGCTTCTATTAAAGGGAAATTTAATAGTCCCAAGCTGGTCAAGCAGTCAATTCGACCATTTAAAATTACGATGACTGAAGGTAGATAGATGACAACATAATGGTGCTATCTTCACTTTTCTCTGTAATGCGCTATTTATCCGTATACTCATTTACAAATTTTTCATGTTATATTAATTATTTCGATTATAAATGTTTTAATCTTCGTACTGACTCGTTGCACGACCAAGTTGCTGTGGCTCGCACAGTCCCACGGAACCTGAAACACAAATAAAAATAAATGAACTGTCCCATATTCTCAGAGATGGATCAAAACCAGAAAAAAACTCCCATAAGCGTGTATTGATAAAAATACCTTTTGAGATATTGACCATTACACTTGTGTTGAGAAACAATACTTAGTGGTGTGGGTTGTCTTTTGGTTGATGTTCATTGCTGTTTCCTTGCTGTATTGAGTGCAGTCGTGATGTCAGCATTGAAGCTGCCATATCAGCAGCATCGCACGTCCCATGTTAAAGTCGTGCTGTTGTCAGAACAAGATTAGTGATAACAAGCAGAGTGAATAATGTCTTTATTGCTTGCAGTAAATGGCAGACACATTTATTAGTCTACATTTGAGTCAATGGCGATAAAATCGCCAGTCCTGTATCCTGTGGAGAAAAAGGAAAAAGAAAAAGGAAAAGACAACCCTGTAGACATTATGCAGCTCGTATACCGAGTATGGAAGAGCGAATGTCGTGCGCAGACGACGATCCTGTAACAAGAGCGCGGAGAATCGCAGCTCCTAATGGCATTAACATTTTAAGTGACTAATTATGTTCGAGTTACTACATTATGCAAGTCATTTTCATGTTTGTAAGTTCTCGTGCCCTTCTAGTCCTGCATATCGTGGTTTATAATACAAATTCTGGAAGTCCACAATTGACGTCTTGCACATTATACATCCATGCGGTATGATTCGCACATAATGGAATAATGAATTAAACGAATCGAAACAGCTACATCCACACCCTTGAGCTGTCACAGAAGCAAGACAATTTTGCATCAGTGTGTTGACAGAGGCGCAATGCCGAACGCTAAACTGCCACATTTGTGGGTGCTATTTATTAACAATTGTTCAAATGTTCAAATGTGTGTGAAATCTTATGGGACGTAACTGCTAAGGTCATCAGTCCCTAAGCTTACACACTAGTTAACCTAAATTATTCTAAGGACAAACACACACACCCGTGCCCGAGGGAGGACTCGAACCTCCGCCGGGACCAGCCGCACAGTCCGTGACTACAGCGCCTTAGACCGCTCGGCTAATCCTGCGCGGCAACAATTCTTGCGTTACAAATTACCCACGCTAAGAGAAAATCGCTATCCTTGTGGAGAGACAACGGTTATGCTTTACGCAAGATAACCAAGGACACAGTTTTCTCTACCGTCTACGACTGTGTCTGACTCAGACGATTAATGTGTAGTAGACGCAGCAAGGCCTCCAAGTTCACTTGACCTTGACAGTGTGACTTTTCAGCTATGACGACACTTAAAAGCATTGGCGTAAGCCACAAATTTCGACGTGTTGCAGAAACGTGCTTTAGATGCATTCGATTTTGTGATTGTCTGAGGAGATGGGCTGCAGGACGTCTAAAAATTGATGACAACATGAACATGCCCAGTATTTCCTGTCCTATATTAAAAACTACGACAATTTCTGCCATCGAAGCCATTTTTCAGTGGCTATCTGAACGATGTTGACAAACAAGGTACAGTGAAATAAGTTATATGACAAATAAAAAAACAATAAACATCGACTAAGAACAAACATGTAAAATAAATTACGTTGTATAACAACTAGTCCACAAACATCAACAACACAACACAGTGAAATAAGTAATGTTGTACAGAAATTCCTTTACCCTACTGACGAGCACACAGACAGAGTGGTGAGACGTACGAAACGACGGCACATACGTAAAAGAGTGGCGGACTATAGGGAAGGCCTGCAAGGAGCAGCGAAGGTGGGCAGGGGGAAGCAAAAATAATAACGAACTAAATATAATGCCTTAAAAGTAAAATGAAGTACAGGATTTCATGCCATATAAAGGTTTTGTTTAGGTGCACAAGGGAAAGACGCGTAAGAACTTGTAACGCAAAAAGAGTGAAGCCTGAAGATGACGTTTAGAGCACCTAAGATGAGAGAAGAGTCGAGTTTGAAAAGTCAACGATGGAAATGACGTGGGAACAGCAGGTGCATCTCTGCAGACAAATTTAAGATGTGTACAGGAGGTGATGCTGGAGGTACTGAGCGTAGCCTCTCGTTTACAGTACGTGGGGTACTCATACAGTCTAATGATAAATGACAGCGCTAGATTCGTTTACATTTCAACACATCGAGCACCAAGAAGAAAAGGTGTTTTTTACGTTTTTCTATTAGGTGAGGTTTTTCCTCTGTGATGCAGATAATTATAAATTTCTATCTCCCACATAACGCCTATACGAGTCCTTATCTCCATTTTGCGCAAAATCGTAAGGTTATAGTCAATATTAGTTATACTGTGTCCTTTTGAAATTAGGTGGGAAGTGAAAGAAGATTTATCTTCTGCGTTTTTTCTTCCTGTTTCTGTACGCTCATTCTATCTGATTTTGAAGTTGTGTACGAATAAGCAGCTTGAATGCTTTAATGTTGGCACCGTGTAACTTCATTTTTTTAAAAAAGACATCAGTGATGAATCAGCTGTACCTTATAGTTGTGGCAACACATTTGTAATTTCACTGACACATGATAAGTCGTTGCCGGGGAGCAGCGGGAGCGATGTTTATTTGTTTATTTTACATCGTGATGCGATCACAAATAAGGAACAATTTTTTCTGAGTCCATGTGTCAGCTTAAAAACTTCTTAAATTCTCAATAAAATGCAAGTAATATAGTCTTGTCTTACATTTTAAGTATTTCCCGTAATGTTGGCGAGAAATGAATAGAAAGTACGTTATCTTTGTAGCACCTGAAACGTGACATCGTCCGTAGGCAGAGAAAAGTAATGTTTGATACCACTGAGACAAGATTGACTTAGACATTATAAAAAACGACTTCCGCAAAGTTGCAGTTGTTAAAGCGCTGCGTGAGACAACAACTGAGTGTAATAATTTAATTACTTTTTCAAGTTTGATATGGCAATACAATAAACGACGCCAAAATTCCTGTTAGTGAGGTAAGCTGATAGTACACATTCAGGCGTTAGCGTGTTTGCTGAGCTATCTTCTCTGAACAAGGGTGTGAACACGGGATGGTATCCCCGTAAACGTGCAGCTTGGTCAAGCGAAGTGTTTATGTGATTATGAAAGCAGCACTGTTCTGTGTTGTGATGAGGAGTAAAAGGAAAGTATCTACTCGGAACATATGAAAATGGAGTAGTCTGTACTAATTGACTTCGCAATAAAGGAAAGAATTCGCTCGCATCAGGAAAGACGGTACCTTGCTAATACGTATAACAAGGAACGCTTTGAAAAAATTGTAATAAAACGTATATCAAGTAATATAAAATATTTTGTTTCATTTTCATAGATCTTCACCTTCTGCAGTTGTGTGCACAATTTTTATTTTATTCTACAAGGTGATGGATTGTAGACGTAATTGCTGTAGACAGTTCGTTCATAACATGGCAGGAAGTTAACAGATATTTGGGAGTAAACAAACGATGCTTTCTACGATAAGACTTCATATAATGGGAACAACATACATAACGAATGGAGAACTTAAGGAAACCCACAAAGGGAAAGTACAGGGAACTGAGTTATTTCGAATGAAGAGCAATCAGCATAAACGAGTTAAAAGCCAATATATTCATTCAATCAACGTAGTTAATTTTCTTAGCGTCACCAAAACTGAAAACTCTGAGCAAATTTTAATTTTATGATATACAACTTTGGCTTAAGGGTAGAGACACCGCATATATTTTAGCGTGGCACGTATTTTAACGTGGTGCAATTGGAGTAGCTTTTATGTTAAACCTAACTAATCGTAATTAGTTCTCACCTAAATCTGTAGGTAATTCAGTTATCTGTAGAAAAAACCGAAATCGATAGGATGTAATACGAACACGCAATTTTGTTTTAGTGACATTCATCCTTTTTGTAAGGAGCAGAATGTCTATATTGCGGACAAACGGTAAAAAGTTAATAATTTTCTACTAAGGAGCTGTAGTACGAAAGAAAACAGTGGTTACAATAATATATAGTGTATACTTCCAGGGAAATCCAAAACATGTGAAATAAAAATGCACAACATTCATACTTCCATTTGACATTGATCATGTGGACGTTGCGTGTAATAGTATGGAACGTGTCAGCTCAGTCACAATAGTAACACGAGTTTTTAGAGTTTGTGTGCTAATATTATTATCATGTGCAAGTCTATCTAGGAGATATATGATCATACACTGTAACAGCATCTGTTTAAACATTCCTATGAGAAGCAGAAGGGATTATTAGTGAGTATACATTTCCTTTACTTTTTTTCAAACTGTCTACATCGTCTTTGGCCCACAAGAATAGCTACTTCGGTTATTACGTCCGATTCTGCCGATATCTTTCATTTGAAAACAAATTCCTTATTGGAAAAGGCTCTGAGCTGACTTATACATAAGGGGGAGGGGGGATGTGTGTGCTCAAAAGACCAGTAATAATTGCACAATACTGAAAGCTAGCTACTACCTGTTAAAATTTAATCTGAGTGCGTAGCCGTTACGATTCCAGTGCTAATACCCGAAAATATTCATCTTCTTGTACGAAACAATGGGTCATAAACAAACAACTACATAATCAGACAACTGTTACTTTAATGTCAGGTAGTATGCTTAATTTCATAGCGCAAAGGAATACATACTAAAACCACATTATTCAGTCAATCTAACACAACCTATAGTCGTAGTTGCAGCTCTGTTGTGGAAAAACACTTTCTGTTGCCCACAGCGTAAATCGTATACTCAGCAGTATTTAGTTTATTGACTGCATCCTTGGTGGAACGTATCATGTTGCGGATCCCGTGGCTGCTGCGGAAAATCGGTTTGAAACCTCGTCGGCGGTGGACGTTGCTTCGCCGTTCACTGACTCCGGCAACGTATGGTAAGTGCACTAGCGGCAGCTTCTCTTCCTTGCTCTCTTCTTTTATTCCATGTGGCCTTGGTCGTTCTTTTTAATAATGTTGTTGTCATAACCGTTGGAGAAAAATGTGTGGTCTAGCTCCCTCAAGTCTTCTTTAGCGTTGTTAGTCTCACTTATCGGGTAGCGTCTGCAGAACTAAATACTTCTGAGCTGGAGGATGGTGGCTCTCCGCGTGCAGGTACCGATTTGCGTGGATTGGCTTCCAGTACACGTTGTGGCCCAGTGTACCATCCGGAGTTCTGCACATCTCTACGTCGAAAAACTGTAAATCACTGTTGTTTTCATTTTCGCGGGTGAACTGTACGTTCTTATCCAGGCCACAGGATCCACAACAGGATAAGTTCCACCAAGGATGTAGTTAACAAACTAAATACTACAGGAGTATATGAACTACGTTGTGAGTGCGGAGATGTCTACAGAGGGGAGACAGGGAGACCAGTTATCATACGGGTAGCAGAATGTGAACGCTGTGCACGATTAGCACAGCATAATAAATCGGCGATAGCGGAACACCGCCGAGACTGTGGACAGCCTATCTTACTCCAGGAAAATTTTAAGCAGCCTGACGACATCAGCAACAAATTTCCAGCGTCCTGGTTGCCAGCTATACCTGTCCTACGGGCCGCGAGCGGTCGCTCAGCAGAAGCCTCACCGGCCACGGACGCGACAGCTTAAACAAAAATCTACAGCGAAACTGTCAGTGCATTTCCGCGCACACCGGGACTGCAGACTGTCGTCAATCATTGAGAAGCCAGCTAACCCACCGATAGCTTCTTTCCTACCCTTCCCCTTCCGTCATAAACAGCCTATTATATTCTAGGGTCAGTAAAGTTTCAAAACTGTAACGTATTGACACCGATCGTCTGCAATAAATAGAGCTACCTTTCCTCCTCCAAAATCACTCTTACTCTGAAGAAAGCCGTCGTAATACGGTCGAAACGCTGGCTGTAGGTTTATAATAAAATTACTTTTTACTATGACGAGATACAACACCCAGAAGAATTTTAATCATTATACCGGCCGCAGAAGCCAACATAGTTACGTGAGCGTAAATATGCGTGCCCTCAAAAGTATCACGTGGAAATACCATACCAAATACGTTATTAAAAACAGAAAATTTCCTCCATTTGAACTTCAAGTCCCCGTAACACTATTTAGTTAATGAGAAAGTAATATGTGAAGCACTAATACCTGCAAATGACTCAAACAGAAGTACATACTAATCCTCGTAAATCTGTCAAAAATGCTTGCAGGACAAAGGCGTAACCTTGCTCACACAGAAAACACTTCAGTAGGGCTGAAAAAGTATATAATACAGACTTACAACAATGAAACGCTAGCAAGCAACGCTCTCATCAGAAATTCTGAATACAACAGCTTAGAAATTCTCATCTCAGCGACATACAAGACAATAACCTCAGAACTTAACAAATAGAGCGGTGTTAGCTACTGCAGACGGCGGCCACGGGAAGAAGCAGAGAAAGAGCAAGCGTAAGACTCAGAGTCTGATCTAGAACGCCCACAGCTACTCACGCTGCACTATCGAAATACGGCCACAACAAGCCTGATTGGTCGGCAAGTCTCGGTGCTCAAAGTACAAATTTTGCAGATGTGCTTCACTATACAAAGAAAGGTATGAATTCCCTACCAGATGAGAGAACTGAGCCACGTGAATAGACGGTTTTCAGTATGGGAGATGGCTAATCAGTAACTAGAAAAGACAAAATAAAATTAACAGGTTCATACAAAAAGCCTCGTTTCCGTATTTCGTCTTTCATTCCAAATAGGTCCTTTTGTGTTAAAGGAAAACTTAAAACTACGTTAAAAATCGATTTTTACTTTATGGTACTGTCCGTACTAATACTTTGGTACCGACATTATCGACGTATCGTTACAGTCAGTCCAGTCAGTCTATAGTTTTGATACGGATACCAAACTTCGTATCACAAGTCGGTGCCTTTAGGTGAACAGAAAGCTTGTGTTGATCGCTGAATATACAGAAATACCGCTCGAAGCGAAAACAGGTCAGACGAATTGTTAGCCATAAGTTTCTGACAACAAACGATCCAGGCGATACATTGAGAAGAGCGGGTAGCAGGCCATGGCTGCTTGCTACGGATAAATTCTTTAGAAAACTGCGTTGGGGAATTTCCAGATGGATACAAACAGACCTGCGATGCAATTAATCACATGAAATGCCTGCGGTGCACTAGTGATGTATGCGTGTAAATTTTAGGCATCAGGTGCGGGCACAAAATGTCCGATTTTCTGGAATAAACTTGGAAGGAGTAGAAAAGAGCAAAATTTCGACACAGTTTGAAGATTGGCGCTTTGCGATTGGCACAGGTGGTTTCCACAAGATGAAAGGAACGCTCCCATTGGTCTGAAAAAGCCTTGACGTGAAACATGAAAGGACACAACTGGCGTACAGCTTGCTACGAAAGACACAAGTCCGAAAACGTTAGGGACTCTCCTCTGAACCAGCGTCAAGTGTAGAACAGGGCGCATGACGCTCTGTACGGCGCCGAAAGAGGATTTCTGTGTGAACACTGCATTCACTTCAGCTGACATTCAGCTAGAAATTAGCTGAAGAGTCGTTTAGCTCCAACAGCAGAGAAACGAAACAGCCACGTAGTTAATAATTGTTCTTGCAAGCACTGAGAGGTCATTGTAGTATACACGCTGCTCCCTCTATGCATATGTACATCGCCATATTTCCAGACTAGGGATGAGTGTATGTTTTCTTGCCTAACGAGAAACATAAGACAGTTTTAGCTGATAAAATCAGTAAAGATTTTGATTAGCTATTTATAGGGTTTTCAGAGGGAGAGAGCAGCCCTGCTGCCGACAGCTCATCGCAGCTTAAGGTAAATGCCGCTAGCACAGGCGTAAACTTGTTCGTTCACCAGCTTGTGTCCACTGTGAACTCGAGCAAACTTGAGTCATCTTTTGCTCATCTTGTCACAAAAACTAACCATCCTCCATAGACTTGACTGTCATCCTAAATAGTACCGAACTTAGACCTGGAATCGGATGATTTGTCGTAATATTGGCCAACTGCAACTTGTAGAGAACCTTCTATTTAAATTTGATATTGTTGTGTTCAGTGTAATTTCTGCTAAACGGGACGTAATGCGTTATCTTGACAACTGTTCTAACATTGTCATATCACAACCTATGTAAATTCGTGTACTTCTTTGACAATAAGTCTGAAATTAAGCAAACTATGTACAGCTAAACACCGATGTGCTCTCTCATAGAATAAAGGTCCACACCTAACACGCGTCATTTATTCTATAGATGCTAACTCACTCACAGGGTGTTCTTGCTGATGTCTTACACACGTGAAAAGAAGTGGAGTGACAGAAAATTAGTACTGTATTTTCTTTTTTCTGCTGTGTTTTTTTGTACCCTGGAAGTCTGTTCTCTGGGCCTCTATTATTTGCCCCACACTGTAAATTTTGTGCAAAACGTAGTCCAAGTGACTATAGTATAACTCACGCTCATATAAATTGTTACACACACACAACAGACTGATGCAAGTTACGTGTTTCCACACTGTCACATCACAGATCAATCTCCACAGTATTACTGTGATACGAAGTTTTCCATGGTTTAGAAGATGGGCACGTGTTTAATAAGAATGTGTATACTGAAATGACGATGGTGAAAACACATTCTGATGAATATACCTTGGCTTACTCTGATACTATCAGAAGTACGCTCGAACAATAAATTATTTAAAAGTTGCCTTAATAAATATGTTCATCTATGCAAAATGTTGACAAACGCCAAGCCGCTTGCTGTTCAAACGTTAAATATTCGATTTCTTACACAAGATGAAATTTTAAAACCTGTTTGAAAAACGATACACGAAAACTTATATTAATATCGTCTTTGTAATGCAGATGTTGCCATTGATTTTCCGCGAATGTAAATTCGTAACAAACATATTGTGTTAGTGGAGTAAGCTTTCCTGCCACAGGAATGTAGGTACAAATACAAATGTGAGTATCATATGTATCAGACGAATTCCTCTAGCACAAAAACTAAAGAATAATTTCAGTGAAGCACGCCAGGTCGTTATTTGTAATACCTGAAACGTAAGGCAAATAAATATCAACGTATACGCAAACCAACCAACATTTACAGGGGTTGGACAAAATTTTGGAAACAGCAAAAGCGCAGCACATTGCTATGCCAAATACTGTGTATGAAACCCGTTGGTATTCAAGAAAGATTGTAGTCATCTCGGAATGGGTGAATACAGGTTCTGCATGGTTTTGAAAGCAATCTCAAACCATTCTTGCTGCAAAATAGCGGTAAGTTCAGATAAGGATCCTGTAGGTCGGTAGAGATCACGCAACCTTCCCTCCGAAGTAGACAACAAAGACTCAATAATAATACACTACTGCCCATTAAAATTGCTACACCAAGAAGAAATGCAGACGAGAAACGGGTATTCATTGGACAAATATATTATACTAGAACTGACATGTGATTACATTTTCACGCAATTTGGGTGCATAGATCCTGAGAAATCAGTACCCAGAACAACCACCTCTCGCCGTAATAACGGCCTTGATACGCCTGGGCATTGAGTTAAACAGGGCTTGGATGGTGTGTACAGGTACAGCTTCCCATGCAGCTTCAACAGGATACCACAGTTCATCAAGAGTAGTGACTGGCGTATTGTGACGAGCCAGTTGCTCGGCCATCATTGACCAGACGTTTTCAATTGGTGAGAGATCTGGAGAATGTGCTGGCCAGAGCAACAGTCGAACATTTTCTGTATCCAGAAAGGCCCGTACAGGACCTGCAACATGCGGTCGTGCGTTATCGTGCTGAAATGTAGGGTTCCGCACGGATCGAATGAAGGTTAGAGCCACGGGTCGTAACACATCTGAAATGTAACGTCCACTGTTCGAAGTGCCGTCAATGCGAACAAGAGGTGACCGAGACGTGTAACCAATGGCACCCCATACCATCACGCCGGGTGATACGCCAGTATGGCGATGAAGAATCCACGCTTCCAATGTGCGTTCACCGCAATGGCGCCAAACACGGATGCGACCATCATGATGCTGTAAAAAGAACCTGGATTCATCCGAAAAAATTACGTTTTGTCATTCGTGCACACAGGTTCGTCGTTGAGTACACCATCGCAGGCGCTCCTGCCTGTGATGCAGCGTCAAGGGTAACCGCAGCCACGGTCTCCGAGCAGATAGTCCATGCTGCTGCATTCGTCGTCGAACTGTTCGTGAAGGTGGTTGTTGTCTTGCAAACGTCCCCAGCTGTTGACTCTGGGATCGAGACGTGGCTGCACGATCCGTTACAGCCATGCAGATAAGATGCCTGTCATCTCGACTGCTAGTGATACGAGGCCGTTGGGATCCAGTTCGGCGTTCCGTATTACCCTCCTGAACCCACCGATTCCATATTCTGCTAACAGTCATTGGATCTCGATCAACGCGAGCAGCAATGTGGCGATACGATAAACCACAATCGCGATAGGCTACAATCCGATCTTTATCAAAGTCGGAAACGTGATGGTACGCATTTCTCCTCCTTACACGAGGCATCACAACAACGTTTCACCAGGCAACGCCGGTCAACTGCTCTTTGTGTATGAGAAGTCGGTTGGAAACTTCCCTCATGTCAGCACGTTGTAGGTGACGCCACCGGCGCCAACCTTGTGTGAATGCTCTGAAAAGCTAATCATTTGCATATCACAGCATCTTCTTCATGTCGGTTAAATTTCGCGTCTGTAGCAAGTCATCTTCGTGGTGTAGCAATTTTAATGGCCAGTAGTGTAAGATCTGTTAGCTGTAATGGCCAGGAGAGATAAGAGATTTCATCATCGTGTTCATAAACCCAATCCTGGACGATACAAAGTGTCTGAGTAGAGGTCGTGTCATCTTGGAACACGGAATCGCCATTGGAGAACAAACATTGTACCATGGAATCGACCTGATCAACCAGAATGTTTTCACATAGTCCTTGGCAATAACGCGACCTTGCAGTGTAACCATGTTGCCCATGGAATAGCATGATATGACTGTCCAAATCAATACCATACCCCCGCCTCTTAGGATGTAAAATAGGCCATAGGATGGAAACAGTGAGAAATGAGACTCATCGGAGCAGTGGAGTTTCTTCCATCGTTACATAGCCCAGATTTTATGGTTTCGGCACCACGATCTCGCGTTACAGGCATCTGTATCACTGATGAGTGGTTCTAGAAGTGAAGCTCTCCACTTGCATCCTCACTGTCGTCCTATCAGTAGCATCGTACAGTGATTGGCCGAGAACACAACCTACAATAATTGCAGCACAATTTTGTATAAGGGTCGCTCATGTGCTGCTCCCATTTAGTACAAGTAATCATGCATTCAGGTAGTTGAACGTATTAATCAGTGAAATTATATAGAATTATGCAAATGTTTTCAACTATATTACTCAAATTGTTGCGAATTAATAAGGTGTATCCCGAAGGATAATGAGGTAAAAATGCTTTGGTTTAAGTTCAACTTGTAATTTTACTTGGAAGTAAAGAATCAGTGGAAACAAATGTGAAAAGGTGGTCATACATTTCTAAGTAAACTTGCAGCAGATAAGTGAATCTCTCTGTAGTGCAGAGAAAAGCAAGCAGAGCATCGAATGAAATTTCCGAACATTAAGTAGTCAGAGATTGTAGCAAATGTAAAAATTTTAACACCTCGCAAAGTTTTCTAAGTTCCACTGAAACTCATTTGTAAGTACGTCCCCTGTTCCAACGCCAAATATCAGAACCACATCTTCACTCCTCCAATGACAACGATAAAAGACCATAAGGTGTCCCTGCTTGCCTCTTCCACACCATGGTCACGTGACCTGCTGTTGTAGTCAAGTTTGCTACTTCCTTGGCCCACCTTATCGGAATACACTTTTCTGTATACATTATTAAATTTCAATACAGGTACTCTTAAAGTTACTTATTTGCACATCTTATTCCACAACTAATGTCTACGCTTTGCCCTTTTAATTTATTATTTTTACTTCTGTTTCGCAAGGAAATCTCCAAGGCTAGTCAGATACATGTCCGTATTCTTCTTATTGCTGTGGCACTATGAGATTCAAGGCACATTTCTTCACATTTTTCCGAACATAACAAATAATATTTACATAAATTATTACATCTTAATGTCTACTGCAAAGTCAACATGCTGATGCTAAATGTTTGTGTGTCGAAATCTGTTTTATCACAGTTTAATCAAAATTATAAATAATTTAATTACTTGTTTTCATACACAGAAAACATTTAAATTTTAATGGTCGCCAAACCTGCCGACGTATAAATACGTCAATAATTTGTGTTTAGCGCTTCCGCTAATCGTAGAAATGTCCTTACGTTTGCTGTATCTCGACGGTAGGAAATCTTGACAATATTAGCAAATATACTATACTTTAAATGTAACACACTGAGTGATGAGGCCACGTCGGCGTTCACCTTCTTATAATGCCCAAAAGATCGGCCACGCTGCTCGTTTTATCACACAGCACTCTCCATAACAGCAGCAACAATTTGCCCACATTCGAATTCACTTAGCTCCGACATTAATGCACTGACAGAGCGCAGTTCTGCCCACGCTGACGTTTGTTACGTATTAAATATATTCTACAGGTGCCGTGCATGGTCAAATACAACAGCACAACCTGCTGACTTGGTTATAATCTGCGTTTATGTGCAAGCATGCATTTATCGCGGTGTCTCCACACTTTTCTTACTTCTATAATTTTGCAGAAAAAATTTATCAGCATTAATATTGCAGGATCATTTGATAATTGCGCAATAGCCGAAACTAGACACATGGTTTGTAAATAACGAGTTGATAAAATCGTTGTGCAGCAGAAACTAGGAAACCAATGTGCAATGTATTTCACCTAACGTACGCTGCGGACCCGTCAGAAAAGAAACTTGTTTTATAATAATTATACAACTACCAATATAATTATTAGTAGCAATCGTAATAAATCGTCTGTAAATGTTTTTAATCACATTAGTTCACTAAATCGTAATCTGTACAATAATTTAAACAGTAAGTTAATAAATTTTGGTGGGATGTTACAGGCTTTTAATTCTAAAAAGTACAACTTTTCTGGGTAAATTATCATAAAATTTTCTGTGATATGGATCTCACCACACATTTAGCTCAGGGTCTGTAGATTCCAAAATGGCCGCAGCCAAGTGAACATGTACTATATCAGCATTTCCAGTGGATATACTTTTAATTGAAAGGCGAAATGTATCTGGAACACAATTGCTTACTCTTCAGCAGGCAAAGAGGTATTAGAAACGACCATAAGATTCTAAAAAGTAATACTTTTCTTTTTTTTACATGCCGCAAGAGTTTAGTTTTTCGGTGTTTTTTACGGTCTGAACACAGTGAGAAACAAGATACCTTCCTGGTCAAAATTAACCATCATCTATCTGCGTCACAGTCGTTGCTAAGATGGGTCAGACGGCGCTATAGCAAATGCTGCCTCTGGTGGCCAGTTCGTAAACTACGACGTCGTGCTTGGCAACTAATGCGTATCGTTGACGATAGATGGCGCTACAGTATCAACGAACCGCCACTTCCTCAAGTCGGTTTCCGTCCATAAAAGTGCAGAACTGAGCATGAATCTGAGACAAGAAAATGAGAACAGACACAGAAACATATATGAAATTGATGTTCATTGTTTCCTGAAAATCCTTAAAGTAAATGTACCTTTTAAAGCTAAAGTGAATAAACTATACATCCTACGTATGCTATTAGAGTCTGGGGCGATTCTAGAGGTCTGTCAAGGAGGGAGGGGGGGGGGGGGGAGGAGAGAGGGCTAATGAGGGGTTTGGGGGAATGGAATATCGCTTAACAAAAGGAGAGCTGGGGTCCTCTACCGACAAATTGATAAAATTTGGTGTTGCTTTAAGTAGTTTTTGCTAACTGTTTCCGAGTTCAGGGGAAAAAAACTGTATTAATAAATAATACGACACCAATTTAAGTTAAATGATACTTGTTGGCTTCGATTGTAAGCTATTTGCCGCTCTTATTCTTTTGTTAAAATGTGTTTGAAATACATTGAAATCTATATTGATACATAATTATAAAAAATGATTGAATCTGTTGGAGTAATATATTTGCTGATTTCTGAAGTCATTTTATCCAGTTTAATATGATACCCCATTGGAAAGGGGGGGGGGGGACTGTCCGCGATTCTTCTCCTTCCTCGATCTAACAAATAATCTTGCCTTCACTAATTCTGCGACTATTCCTGCCATTGACAAAACTTATTCTCCAGTTAACTTCTCTAAACCTGCCAGAACCACCAACTTAGTTATCCTGCGTGTATTCTCCGCTTAGGGGTTATTACATGTTCGTACAACACATTTTCCTCGCTATTCCGAGAATAGAACTTACTTAAGCGGCTGAAACTGGGAGTTGTACAACTGGTCCTCATTAGTGTAACGATCTGGCAAAAATTTTCTGTCAAAATTTCATTTCCTTGCAAACACCGAGAAGATAAATATGTAGTCTTTCTTACCTGTTATTCCTGATAGAAGTTTATTTTTACACTGGTAGTCTCAGTCTATGGATTTCGCTAAAAATTATAACAATGCTGATCATTTGTACACCTAAGCAAACAGCGATTAGCATTCACCTGTTCGGCTTTATTCGGCTCAGCGCCTACAGCCCCGTTCTCTTTTGTCTGAGGGAAAATTTTTTATTTCTAGATGCGACGATGATTGCCCTGGCAAAGATATCACGTACGATATGCACGCATTTAAAAGTCAACTTATGATTCGATTCGTTCATAAATGAACTTAGAATGTGTTTCAAAGTAATATGAATAATCGATGGACCAACGATTGCTGGATGCTAGGCGATTTGTGAAACAAATTTGGTGCCCCCTGAAATTTCCGGCCGGGGCAGACATCCTGGTTTGTCGCCCCCCCCCCCCCCCACTCCCCTTTCCTCCAAGATCCGGTCCTGTCTACACACATGGGAGTTTTGGCCATTAACTGTGATCCACCCTCGACAAATAACAACAAAATTATTATTATAATGTTTACAGGCAAATAATAAATTACTTGCGGCTCAGAGCTTGGTGAAAATGCTTTCATTTGTCGTTATTTGAGTAACAGGTCTGCCAACTGAACTTGGTTCTGGCACCAACAGTCAAGGCCAGGTCCACCGCATGATCTCTCTCTCTCTCTCTCGTATCACACGCAAATTTGTGTGAGCATTTTCAGTTGCATCTGTAAAATGTTTGACCATATTTTCTGTTACCAAGCATTTTCATTGAAAAATTCATAAATTTTAATTGCCTACTTGTGAGTTTTCCTTACATATAATGAAACATCCCCTTAGAAAAATTTATAAATGACAGTGCTGGAAAACCTCTACGATATTTGATTTTCAACCAGCTGAGCAAAACTGAATGTACTCAGACATTTCTCTCTTTGCTTATTCTGATCATCACTAAACTGACACACAATATTTTTACCGCAACGCAATGTGACTTTCAATAATCGCTACAAAAGAATGGCCCTGACTAACAATAACCTATACTTTTCACGAATCACTTACCTCACAAAAATCTTTGTTACTCGAACTACTGCAATACAGCGAGGGCCAATACTGCCAGCTAAATAAAAGATTCTAACTACTGAAGGCACTAACCACTGATTGGCATATCTAGCAAATGAAAGATTTTGATGGAGAACAAACAATGTATTTACCTTAATAGTGTTCACAAGTCATACTATATATATATATATTCACAAGTCATTATATATATATATATATATATATATATATATATATATATATATATATATATATATCAGTTCATGACATCCAGTCTTACAAATTTCCTTTTTCTGACGGACACATGTTCAAATCGTTCGCTCTCAAAACTCTGCCATCCCTCCCCCAACATCCACCATCCACCTCTGCTGGCGGCTCACCTCCAACTGCGCAACGCTACGCGCTGTTCACATCCAACTGCCCAATGCTACAATAGCAAATATTCCAACAATGAAAACCAGCCACAGACTGCACACAGCACAGTCAGTGACTTTTATACAGAGCGCTACGTGGCGTTACCAACATAAAAACCTAAACAGCCTACTTACAATAACATAACAGTTTATGTAGTTAAAGTGTCTTAAGTTTAACACCTAAATATAAAATTAGATGATAATTTTTGTTCTGGTCAAGTTTTTCCGATGGAAAGTGAGATAATTCGTGAATTGTATAATTAAAAAGTTGCATTATTAAACTAAATAAATAATTATATATTTTCATTCATTCTTGTTCCATAAGTAGCAAATTTTTATTAAAGCTATTACAATATGATAGGTCTAACTAAACCTGATGTTACTAAAACCTTTTACAGATTTCAGGAATTACTTTAAATAGATACGAATTGTTTCTTCTTTTAAGATTTCATACTGGAACACAGTTTAGAAATTTATTTCTACTGCAGTGTAGTTGAAAAGAAAGACCGTGCGCTGCTGGTAAAGGTTAAAGTTGTTTTATCAGAGCGGCAGCAGTAACAGCGCTGCATTGCGAGAATACCGCCGAGAGTAACATCTGCAAAGAGGCCGCATGTCGATAAACGGGCGAAAGAATATGATCAGGAAATTTCAAGAAGCTGATGAATTAGATGGTGCAGCAACGAGAAGTAGAAAGCGTCCCATTCAAAATAGTTCAAATGGCTCTGAGCACTATGCGACTTAACATCTGAGGTCATCAGTCCCCCTAGAACTTAGAACTACTTAAACCTAACTAACCTAAGGACATCACACACATCCATGCCCGAGGCAGGATACGAACCTGCGACCGTAGCCGTCGCGCGAAGCGCTCCATTCCCATGGCAGTTGTTGATGAAGATGTACTTATCGCCGACCGCGCAGCACATGACTCAAATCCTGCAGCCAGCGCTCGAGATGTGTCAAGGGAATTGACATTCTACTGGTCAACAGTAAAAAAGGTTTTATGGTGCATTTTACATGGCTGTCCCTACAAAAATGAGAGTGTGCACCAAATGAAGCCCCTACATAGGCTACAACGCTGTAACTTTGCCCTTCGTTTTTCGGTCCTCATGGAAATGGATGAAATGTGACCGGTGAATATCTTTTGGAGGGACGAGGCACATTTAAATCTGCACGGTGCTGGGAATGAGCAGAACTGTCGCACATGGTGTTCTACATGTGGTGCACGAACATCCACTGCACTGGGCTTATGTGACTGTGTGGAGTGGTCTCAGAAGCTCCTTCATTCTCGGTCCGTTTTTCTTCGAGGAGATGCCACCCGGCAAGCCTGTTGGGTGCACAGTGACACCTGAGCGTCTGCGTTCTGGCGTCAGGAAGGGATATTGCTGGTTGATCGGCTCCCGCCAAATACGACCCTAAACCCTGGTCGGTACCGCTGTTCACTGCTCCAACTCCAGTGACGCATTCGACAACGCTGCCGTGGAAAATGGGGCTGTGGCATTCTGCTCCAACACAACAATGCACGGTAATGTGCCCGTTGTCAGATCATTCACCTTGCATGAACTAGGTTTTACTGTGCTGCCACCCTCCTTATTTGCCAGATGTGGCTCCAAGCGGTTGTGTCCTATGAAGCAATAAAAGAACTCACGCGTTGTAAGAATTTCACCACTAAACACGAACTTCATGAAGACACCCAGATAACTACAAAGAATGGTTTGCTACGCAAATACGGAAGCTGTCAGATAGATTGGCAGTGGTATACAGACATTGGCAGGGAATACCTGTAATATAGACTGTATTTGTTCGTTCAGTAAATGGTTCCTGTGAACACAAAAAAAAGAAATGATAACATTTTTGAAGGTCCCAACTGTAAACCGACATTACAGTGAGTACCGATAAAATGTTGTCTGTACTACGTTCATTATCGTAGGTTAATACCCATTACTGTGTTTTGTCCATTATTTTACAGGTATTACGAATTACAGAACTTGCTCTATTTATACGAAGAATGGTATAATATTCCCATAAAACCATACAGGGTGTGTATTTATCTGTTCCAAGACGACTGGAAGCTGCATTAAATTCCAACAGTTTCCCCACATTATGTTAGGATTGGTAATGGGCTGTGTGTCTGCTGTTTCGACATTTTTGTCACCCCACCTCACAAACGTGAGCGGCAGGTAGCAGATGTTATAGTTTTTATATTAGATTCTACGTCCGAAAAATTGTTGAAAACAGAACACACGATCATGGACAGTTGGTTAGAGAATTCGTCAGGTTTACTGTCTCTTTTACAACACTAAACCGAAGAAGACGAAGTGCTACCAACATATTGTCTACAGGCGTGAAAAACTATTCGAGCATTGACAGACCTTTTGAGGATGTGGGTGGGAGATTATATTGCTGCTCATTAATTTGTCTATGCCGGCCAGGATGGCCGAGTGGTTCTAGGCGTTACAGTCTAGAACTGCGCGACCGTTACGGTCGCAGGTTCGAATTCTGCCTCGGGCATGAATGTGTGTGATGTCTTTAGGTTAGTTAGGTTTAAGTAGTTCTAAGTTCTAGGGGACTGATGACCTCAGAAATTAAGTCCCATAGTGCTCAGAGCCATTTGAACCATTTTTAATTTACCTATTATGTTGATCTGTTGTCTTCAATAACATAAGCAAAAAAAAAAAAAACTATTTAGTAAACACCACAAAGAATGAATTGCAGCTTACCATAATAACGTTGCTATAAAATCTCTTGTAATGAAACAAAGTATACCACTTTGTCACGAATTACCGCGTGTGAATGTGATAGTAAGCGTGGATACATAACGAAATCCAGTTAAAAATTGTTCAGTACGACAAGTAAGTCACTACAGTTGACAGAGTAGAAACAACTGGCATTAACAAGCGTCCAGTTCTGCAAGTTTTTCACCTTTAAATCTAGAAGATACAGAATGAAGATAGTGACAAAACGTACGGGGAAGGAGTTGTCTTAAAATTTCTGTACTCATTGTCATTCTGCAAGCTAGTGGCTCTTTCACAGAAGAGGTGAAAATCTCGTCCGCAGTGAGGCCAAAATCGAAAAGTAACGCAGTCTCCCTGTTGAAAGTGGAACGCTTTAATGCTAAGCTACCAGACAACTGCACAAGCGCTCCATTGTTATCCCACAGATGGCTAAGACGGAGAATTCACCGTGTGTATGGCGAACAAAGGTGCAGTTTGTGAAGATATTGCTAACTACGACAGATTTTTTTTTCTTTTTCTTCTTTATTTTCTTATGCTTCCTTTTAGAATACATTTTGTTTGTTTGTTCTACAATAAGAAACGTTGCGATCTTTTGTTTTATTTGTGTTGCTACATGAATCTCCTTTCGTCTGAGTACGCAAATGTTTCGATGCACGCTTCACTTTCTCTGTAATGCGCTGTGCAAAACTAAATGTAATATGCACCACTGTTGTATGAACTGAGATCGATATCGATATCGGTAGAGTTCGCAGCTCGTGGTCGTGCGGTAGCGTTCTCGCTTCCCGCGCCCGGGTTCCCGGTTTCGATTCCCGGCGGGGTCAGGGATTTTCTCTGCCTCGTGATGACTGGGTGTTATGTGCTGTCCTTAGGTTAGTTAGGTTTAAGTAGTTCTAAGTTCTAGGGGACTGATGACCATAGATGTTAAGTCCCATAGTGCTCAGAGCCATTTGAACCATTTTTTTGATATCGGTAGTTACAGACGGACAGTGAAGGACGGCCAACAGGTGTGCGGTATCGCGTTGTATGCGTGTTTATGTTGTGTAATAGTGTTAGACAGAAGCAAACAAAAATTTAAAGCTGCGTTCTTCTCTTGGTGTCCGTTGCCAAACTCTAACGTGATTACTTTCGTTAAATTTGAACGTAAAACGGGTTCTTTTGCGTTTAAATAATCAAAATTTACGGTCAAAATTACGAAAAGTAAATTTCTGAGAACCGTTTTCTTCATACGATTCCGTCGTACCGAGCTTCGTGGACTCAAATGGTTCAAATGGCTCTGAGCACTATGGGACTCAACTGCTGTGGTCATAAGTCCCCTAGAACTTAGAACTACTTAAACCTAACTAACCTAAGGACATCACACACATCCATCCCCCCCAAGCATGATTCGAACCTGCGACCGTAGTGGTCGTGCGGTTCCAGACTGTAGCGCCTTTAACCGCTCGGCCACTCCGGCCGGCTCCTGGACTCACAAACGTACATCTTCTACCTCTGTGTCATCCCTTAAGAGATAATAATACTGAATGTTTAATCCACATGGCAAGAAAATATCGAGTGTATTTATCAGAAAAATTCTGGACCATTCCAGGAAGTAAGTCGACGGTCCCATAGTTGCCAAACGTATTCTACAATGTAGCTAGTTCTCCGTTAAACTTGCAACAGGAAGAATACATTTGCTCATTCGATGTGTTTCTTGAGCTGGCTAGGGATGGAGAACCTCGCGCTTCGAAGACGGGGCGGACCTGGTTTCACAACATAAATTTTATTCCCATTACGGTAAATATTATTTGAGTTTTAACCGTAGATACCTATATTATCCGGATGCATCGGCTGCAACTCAAACATCATGAATAAAGAGAAGGGGAATTTTTGTGGTTGGCTTTCCTCTTCAGCAGCTGTCGTAGTTATTTTTGTTTTTCTGTCTTATGAGAACTGAAAACTAAAAAACTCATTTATCAGAAGCGAATCCATTTTTTAACATCACCAGACACTACTAACGTTATGAGTAAATGTAATTCATTTTAATATTACATCCTTGAAAACGGTTTTGTTTTTGAATGGTTTCATTGGCGCCACCACTAACATATAAGAAAATAAATGAAAAGACAGCACAATGCTGATTACAAAACGCGAACAGTCACAAAGAAATTTCATAAGATGAGAATAACATACTGTTTCGAATCAGAAAAGCAATTTGCTCAAGGAAATCTTTCGCAATGGCCGAAAAATGGGACTCCAAAGCCGAAATGAAAATTAAACAATTGAGTTACTGCAATGCGTTTCCAGTTTTTCGTACTATGAAAGAACAGGCATTGTGATGAGAATGTGAAAGGAGGAAGAAAAAGTGCTGACAGCAATGTATCGAATATGTCATCCTTAAGCAAAACTGACATTCATACTATAAAAACCAAAGGGACAAAATGAAACTTCCTGGCAGATTAAAACTGTGTGCAGGACCGAGACTCGAGCTCGGGACCTTAGCCTTTCGCGGGCAAGTGCTCTACTAACAAAGGGACAAAATGTACCGTTACACGTAACGATTACAGTATAACTACTGGTGACGCTTTATCAATAAATCGGTAAGCGCATGATGAATGAGCTTTTCAATTTTCAGACAAATAGAAAAACAGAGGAATCAAAGTAACAAGAAGAGGTTCCCCTAGGTGAGTTTGGGATGGAATTTCTATGCATTATGTCGCAGTCGTTTCATTTTGCTCGTAGTTTATTTCCAGGTTGTTTCACAATTACGGCGCCTAAGTGTATTTGCTGCAAGAGACTGTCACGTTAAATACTAAGGTGCTTGTGACAGAATCTGACTCAGTGGAAAACGCCGATTCTAATTT
Source organism: Schistocerca americana (assembly GCF_021461395.2). Taxonomy (NCBI): domain Eukaryota; kingdom Metazoa; phylum Arthropoda; class Insecta; order Orthoptera; family Acrididae; genus Schistocerca; species Schistocerca americana. Next base: position 1,160,001,208 of record NC_060119.1, on the reverse strand, counting down.
AGTGTCATCTTGGAGACTACTGGAAAGGCTTAAGGACGCTTTTAAAATAGCTCCTGCACACATCAAATTATCTCCTGAGACAACTGTTCATCTGCTCTTCCTTAGGTAAAAAGTTGAAGGTTACATAATTAGGTCGAAACTAGAAATGGCATGGAGGCTAGACACCTTTCTGTTTACATCATCGTGCAGTAACCTGACGAAGTTGAAAATTGGTAAGGGAGCGAGTTTAGATGAAATGAAGTTTATGAACAAAAATAAAAATTAGGAGACCAAACTTAAGTCATTGCTTCCGTAAGGAATACCGTTTTGAAATCGCGCCTACACAACTAACAAACGCTAAAATTAGTGTCACTGAAGATTGTTAGAGTCGTTTTCAACAATTTGATAACTCGAGGTCACAGTAGGAAACTACAATAAGTCACTCTTTGGCACAGACGAAACATCGCTTGGTTAAGGAAGTATCAAAATAAAGGCACACCTATTTTGCCTTATGTGTCAACACTCAATAGTTTCTGAGAATGTGACAAAGTTTTGATGCGCCTTCACCAGTTCACGCTCGCGTCTTTAAATCAAGCAAATCGGTGGTGTAGCGGTAACAATACAATTTCGAATTCTTGCGCTCCGTTTTCAGATCCAGTCGTACGTTGCTTTTCTTTCTTTTGTTGTCGCTGAAGTGTGTAACATTAATATTTTTGTAACGCTGAGATATAAAACGGGATTACTAACAAAGGAAATAAGCGTTTCGCATCTTATTTAAAGTAAATTTTATCTTCAAAGATCTTATATAAATTTATATAATTAACAGTAATTGAAAATGAAAAAGATATAAATTCTAAAATGAAACTTCCTGGCAGATTAAAACTGTGTGCCGGACCGAGACTCGAACTGGGGACCTCTGCCTTTCGTGGGCAAGTGCTCTACCGACTAAGCTACCCAAGCACGACTCACGCCCCGTCCTCACGCCTTTAATTCCGCCAGTACCTCGTCTCCTACCTTCCAAACTTTACAGAAGCTCTCTAGTATTTAAATTTTTGCTTGGCTTTTTTTCTTTAAGTTTCAAGAGAACCAGTGCAATCAGTGGTGATCAAAATTCGAAACACAACCAGCAAAGTGCGATTGGGCATATGCGACATTCACATTTTTTAGTGTGAATGTCATTAGGAAAAGCAACCTCGTTAACGTTGCTAAATAACCGCGATGTGGTGATAATCGAGCATATCAAAGCATTTTCTTGAAAGCTGAAGCCTGCAATTGATTACGGATCCAGGAGTGCATTTCATTAATTATATCGCTTCTGCTTGTGATTTCCTAATGCTGTGCGATGAGAATAGGGCACTTCCGTAATGGGCAAATGTTATTCTTCACCTGTCAGTAAAAAGTATACGTCGTGGGCTTGACATAATGGCACGCATTTTGGCGTAATTATGTTTAAAGAACGGATCGGTATTTCGATCTCATCAACAACCAGGTCATGGTGTAATGAAGGAGAACCTTGACCACTCCAAAAGTCGATAATGTACAGAAACGGCTCTATTTTCACCTGAGGCCGTAAAACTTTGTCCAAAACCAGATGATAGATTTCTTTGTTTCAGTCGACTGACAGCTGCTTCTGTTACATTCTCGCCTCAAAGCGATAACGTTCTCTTACTTGTGATATGATACATTCTGCCTGATCTGTAATTATAACGAAAACAGGAAGTGTGTGATGTCCTTAGGTTAGTTAGGTTTAAGTAATCCTAAGTTCTAGGGGACTGATGACCTCAGAAGTTAAGTCCCATAGTGCTCAGAACCATTTGAACCAGTTTTGAATACGCATGCCTGTACCAGTTTCTTTGGCGCTTCAGTCTATTTGCAGCCCTCCCTAACTGTAGCGTGTAACATGGCGGTGTGTAACGTAACAAAGTTAGTGCTTGAGAAACAGCGTCCTGTACCGAATTTCGAATTTGAAGAGTTCGGTCACACATGGAGCAGCCTCTTCTTCAATACGACAGTGCGAGGCAACACACGAGTGCTGCGACATCTGGATCAATCAGTCGCCTTGTGCTGATTGTCATCGATTGTCCACCATACAGTCCCGACTTGGCCCCATCCGATTTTCATCTGTTTCAAAACTTTAAAGGACACCTTCGGGGGCGTCACAGTGATATTAGTGAAGCGGTGCAAGCAGAGATGAAGTTGTGGCTCCGTCAACAAAGTCAAACATTCTACAGTGGCGGTGTCAACATCATCGAGAAAAATGCGTTCGTCTTCAGGGTGACTATGTTGAGTAATTTATCCGCAGACATGAAGAATAAAGATGTAGAATATCAACAACGTTCGTTTTACTGAGCTTTAAGAGTTTTCAAACAAAAAATTCGGAGGCATTACTTTTCAGCACGATCTCGTAGATTTGGTGTTATAAAAGGCACAATGAGGTGGCCAAAAACAATAGATTAAAGGCGAAAGGAATTACTTACTGGACCGTTCTAGTGACAATAGAAGATTACGTAACGAGGTTTTGGCCGTTCTTCCAGTGGAGAGACTACGTGACGGGTAAAAACGCCACTGTCGAGGACATTGACTGGCTACCGGGGCGGCCTCGTCTTTACGAGTTCGCGCAGGGAAGCGAACCGCGGCTCGGCGGCGGGGAAAGCAGGGAGGCGTCTGGGCGTGTCGCACGCCGGATGAATGGACCAGGGAAACCTCCGCCCACAAATATCAGCACTCAATAACGGCCGGTCGTTCATGTTCTTTAAGCGCGCCAGTGGTGCGAATTTCTCGCCTTGTCGAGCGTCGCGCTGGGTGACGAGAAGTGAAACGCTGAAACCACTTCCGGCGTTGCGAGTTCGACCACAGAGTGGGACCAGCGTGGGAGAGCGAATAAAGGCGAGAGAAAATTTATTGCGATCAACTTCTAGAAAGATTAAAATATGAATAATCACGACGTATCACAAAAGCTTCTAATATAATTTATTTCCTGCCTGTAATCACATATGTGATTGCATCAGTGCCACAGTCCAATTAATCTTAAGTTACTAAACCTTCGTAAAATTTACGATTTCAGTTAGTACCAGCCCGCGGTTGTCGTCATTCTGGTATTGTCAGTGTAGGATGCATAACACGAAATTTTGTACTTATTTTGCATGTGACATACCATTGGAGACCTTGTAATTGTAATTAGCTAGTGCATAAACTGTAAATGATGAATTACTTCGAATAAAATATCTAGTAGCAAACTTTTCGATGGTTTACTAACTGTGTAACATTTTCCCCCCTTTAGTGTTCTAGGTTTAAAATAAAAGTATTGAGCTCTTAACACACACATCAAAAAAGTTTTGCATCAGCCTGGTTCCCAAAACTCCTGAAGATAGACGTTGACTGTGGATATTGTATCACAGACACAGTCCCTTTGACTGTTCCGAGATGTCACTAAACCCGCTCAAAGATGTAAACAACCATGCATGAGCAGCGCCTATTATACAGAGGGGGTCCGACAGCCGATCAGTTCCAGTCATTCCACCAGGAAGGAGGTACACGGTTCGTGTTGTCTATAGTTCAACCATGCCTAGAAGGTCAATACTGCGGTTCAATCGCGTCCGCATTGTGCCAGGAAGGGCTCTCAACAAGGGAAGTGCCCAGGTGTCTCGGAGTGAAACAAAGCGATGTTGTTCGGACATGGAGGAGATGCAGAGAGACAGTAACTGTCAATGACATGCCTCGCTCAGGCCGCCCAAGGGCTACTGCTAAAGTGGATGACTGCTGCCTACGGATTATGGCACGGAGCAACCCTGACAGCAACGTCACCATGTTGAATAATGCTTTTCGTGGTGACACAGAGTATCATGTTACGACTCAAACTGTGCGCAGTAGGCTGCATGATGCGCAACTTCATTCCCGACGTCCATGGCGGGGTCCATCTTTACAACCACGACGCCATGCAGCGCGGTACAGATGGGCTCAACAGCATGCCGAATGGACCGCTCAGGATTGGCGTAATGTTGTCTTCACCGATGATTGTCGCATATGCCTCCAACCACACAATCGTCGGAGACCTGTTTGGAGGCAACCCGGTCAGGCTGAACGCCTTAGACACACTGTACTGCTAGTGCAACCAGGTGGAGGTTCCCTGCTGCCTCTGGGATGGCATTATGTAGGGCCGATGTATGCCTCTGGTGGTCACGGAAGGCGCCGTAACGGCTGTACGACACGTGAAAGCCGTCCTCCCAGCGATAGTACAGCCATATTGGCAGCATGTTGGCGAGGCATTCGTCTTCATGGACGACAATTCGCGCCCCCATCGTTCATATCTTGTGAATGACTTCCTTCATGATAACAACATCGCTCGACTAGAGTAGCCAGCATGTTCTCCTGACATGAACCGTATCGAACAAGCCTGGGATAGATTGAAAAGACGACGTGACCCACCAACCACTCTGAGGGATCTACGCCGAATCGCCGTTGAGGAGTGGGACAATCTGGACCAACAGTGCCTTGATGAACTTATAGATAGTATGCCACGACGAATAGAGGCATGCATCAATGCAAGAGGATGTGCTACTGGGTATTAGAGGTACCGGTGTGTACAGCAATCTGGACCACCACCTCTGATGGTCTCTGTGTATGGTGGTACAATATGCAACGTGTGGTTTTCATGAGCAATAAAAAGGGAGGAAATGATGTTTATGTTGATCTCTATTCCAATTTTCTGTACAGGTTCCGGGACTCTCGGAACCGAAATGATGCAAAGCTTTTTTTGATGTGTGTATTTCGACGAGAGGATTATATAGATTTGCCATTAAATATTGTTACTTATCTTTTGCATCAGGACCGTCATCGTCTAGTGGTTTTCCGAGAGGTCCAGTTTTGTATTTGCAAAACTATGGAAGTGGAGTATTTCCATAATATAGAAAGAAATATCCACTTCAGTATTTTACAATCTCTTGGTTCCAGCTTATCCGACACTGCTATAACAACAGCCACCTGTCAACCGACTAACACTGAACTTTTCCTAGTACCAGCCCTTGTAAACAAGCTAAAACAATACATTCATTTAATGTACATTATTAGAATACATGTGTTTACAAAGTTGTAATTAGAAGTTTAGTTTTCACAAAAGTTCGAGTATATCAATATATTTTACAACAAAGAAATAAGAATTACGCATTATTTGTTTCCTCATACTAATTTTCTTTATACAAATCTCAAAAATGCGCAAAGTCAACAATGACTTTTTAAACATGCAAATTTCTAATAAATTATTTTTTATTTTTGATTTCTAACATTTACGTATTTTCCAACGCTGAAGTTACAATTTTTTATTACACAAGTTGCTTAGTATATTTATTGTTGAATACTATTCAAACATCACTTTTCCTTGTTGATTTTATCGAACTTTGTAACGGAAGATTTCATACTAAGAGCAGCATTAGAAAGTTTGCTTTATTAATTTTTACCTTCGACTACTTGTTTTAATGTTTGGGTTATTTTTAATTATTGTGAGTCGTGATTTTCATCACAATGTGGCGTGTGTACTGTCAATACAGAGAAAATCTTCCATTATTGAAAATAATATTAAATAATGAATGATACATATGACACGGTATTAATATAGGCGTATGACAATGCACTTCTTGATATAGTGTATCAGGTAATACGCTAAAATCAGTGTATCTTATACTTCTATACAAAGTCCAAGCCTGTTACATTTTTACTGGTGCCTGGGGAAAGAGTACTGAGCGGCATTACATCAGTTTTTACTTAATTTGAAAACAAATAATCACAGCTATTAGGAGAAGTATGTTTTTAGGTTGGTTAGTACCTTCAGGTACATATGGCGAGAGCAAGCGATTAATGCATATTGTCCCCTGGGAGTGTGGATGCATGGAGGTGAATTGTAAGTCTATACTGATCGGTGTAGCCCATTTAGTGAAGCAGTTACGACCGCGGAGAAAACATCAGGTAGTTAATTATATGATGTGTTTGTGGAAGACTGTTAGCCACGGAGAAAAAACAGCTAACACACATAAATGGATATATATTTAGGTACCAACGATCACAGTATCTGCGCTTATACCCCTAGCACCCTGTATATAGAACAACATACTCAGGTATTAAATGCGACACTAGTTACAGCTTAGATGTCCAATACATTTCATTTGTATCTGGATCACCGTTTACGCATTAGAGTCACCGTTTATGCATTAGCACATTACGCATAAGCACCCGATTTATACGTGATTCATATATCGTCAAGATGAATCACAAGACCAGGCTCAGTTTGGTTGCAAATCATCGCCACATGAGAATAATTTAACTATGGGTTCATTGTTGAAACCGTGAGTTCATCACAAATGTGCACAGATAAACTAAACATAGGGTACCAGAAAAGCAATTCTGACTAAAAATCAGATTAGCTTTACAGCATCAGCTGGTCTAGATAGAGATTTCGACGAAATATGACGAGATTAGATATTCGGAATACTAAAATGAATGGGAACAAAATATAGCAGTCTCGTACAGATGATTTTTCATCATCAAAACCATAGTGCGAGCAATGCAAGCAGAACATGAAAGACTAGTTGACGTTAAGTTAATGTTGTGCTTATCTTCATCTACGTCCAAATCCATACTTAACAATCAACTGTAAAGTGCATGGCAGAGGGTACTTCCCATTGCAACTTTTATTAGGGTTTCTTCCCTTTCTATGCATGTGCGACAGACAGGAAGTACGACCTGTTTAACACCACTGAGCACACCACAATCACTCCATCCTGTATCCGCAATCGATATGGGAACGATACGTAGGGGGGTGTAGTATGTTCCTCAATTCCTCACTTAATACAGGTCCTTGAAGCTTTGTAAGTAGGCTTCCCTGGATAGTTTACGTCTATCTTCAACAGTCTGCCCCTTAAGTTTCTTAAGCATCTCTCTGACGCTCTCGTAAGGGCCATTTGGTTCAAATGGCTCTGAGCACTATGGGACTTAACACCTGAGGTCATCAGTCCCCTAGAACTTAGAACTACTTAAACCTAACCAACCTAAGGACATCACACACATCCATGCCCGAGGCAGGATTCGAACCTGCTACCGTAGCGGTCGCGCGGTTCCAGACTGAAGCGCCTAGAACCGCTCAGCCACATCGGCCGGCAACAAACCTGTGACCATGTGTATTGACCCTCTTGGTCTACCTCCAATATCCCCTGTTAGTCATATTTGGTATGGATCCCACACCCTTGCACAATATTGTAGGATGGGTCACACGAGTGCCTTGTAAATAATCTCCTTTACAGATGGACTGCATTTTCTCAACAACCGAACTATGAAGTTTGTCACCTGCTTTACTATGAGCCTATGCGATTATTTGATTTCGTATCCCAGGGACACCCTAGTATTTGTATGAATTGACTTGTAAGGCGGCGGGGGTTCGGTGATAATCTTAGCCGTCATACCATCACAGTCCGTCAGCCCCCTGGGTACTCTGCAAGGTCGCATTGCTGTGAGGGATTATGTGACTCTCTTGGATGACCAGGTACATCTCTTGGTATAATGTTTGTTCCCCAATGGTGATTCCGTGGTCGAAGACGACAGTGCAGCTCGCACCATCCAGGACTGGTTCTGCGAGCTGAGGATGAATGACGCATCACCTCTGACCACGACAGTCACCAGATCTCAATATTATCAAGCCTTTGTTGTCTACTTTGAAGAGAAGGCTGTGTGGCCCTATTCACCTACAACATCGTTACCTGAACGTGCCAACTATTATGCAGGAAGAATGGTATAAGGCTCCTTTCAAAACCACACAGGATCTGTATTTATCTACTCTGAGGCTAGTGCAAGGTGTTTTGAATGACAATGGTTCCCCTGCAATGTATTAGGCACGGTAATGTGTTGCGTTTGTGCGGCTTCCATTTTTTTTCCACCTCCTATATACTGTAGGTGTCTCCCCTGACAAATAAGCGGCATATTTGTAGCATAGTGTTGTAAGCCTGATTTAGACACACGCTCACTCCCCAAGACAAAGAATCCAAATATGGAGTGAACTTACATTTGCAAAGTAAGAATAAGCGTAAGCTCAAAACAGCATTTTCTACCAATGGAAAAAAATGTGCAATAAATTACCCAAGTAGATTAAACAGTTTACTAAAACAAACTTATTTACAAAGGTAGTTAGTACCAGTTATGCAGTACGCTGCATACAGGGAAGAATTAAGTAGACAACACAGAGTAACAAATGGACGTATGTGTAAGAGAGGGTCTGATGGCCCTAATCAGATCAGGTGACATAAATAAATAAATAAATAACAAAACATCTCGCCAACAGCCGTGATACAGTGGTAACACCGGTTTCCGTCAGATAACCGAAGTGTTCTGGAAATCCTTACACAAAAACTTTGTGATGAATAATAACACCTTAACCGCTTTTTATGTCTATCCTCTCACTCTAAAAGGAGGGAAACTAACTCAGTTTTTCCGGCAAACAAATGGGAAGTTGTGCTGCACAGAATGGAAACCAAGCATTGTCGTTGTGACCCTGAAGTCATCTGAAAGTGTGTGCTGTGTTACATTGTGAAATAGTGTGTGTATATTAAGCGCGGTCATCATATTCAGAAATGAATGAACAGTCTAGGCACTAGCTTTCACATAATTAAATAACCACTTTGAAAGGATATACAGTCTGTAAATTTTACGTTGACAAACCAGAATAGCTCGAAAAATAAGCTTCACACGAAAAAATGTGTAGAATCCAAAGTTGATTATTTTCGAGGGGGACTCTGCTGGTGCTAAAATTAGCTCGCCAACTCAGCCCCCCGGGGGTGGGGCGGGAGGCTATTTTAAAATTTGAAATGGGAACACCCATTTTTTGTTGCAGAATCAGACTATACACAAAAAACTACGTACATTTTGTCTTAAGCATTTGTTTTGATTCTTGGTATTCTTTTCCTCTAGTATACCCAGTACGCAATGCTGTAAATGTGTTCGTTCTTCCGCATTTAGGGTTTCCTTAAGTACGATGAGGGCAACAAGTAATAATAGATTAGCTTTTTATGGTTTTCGTTGTTAACCACCCTAACAATGAAATGCTGATGTTATTTGGTATATCACGCGGCCCCCTTTGCACTTAAAGAAATAGATTTAGATTCAAAATGGCCGATTTCAAGATGACGTCCATGTTCGGTACGTACCGTAAGAGATAGGCAACCTCACCCATAGCTTAATGGAATATCCAGGTGTCCACATTCCTGCAGGGTTTTTGGCGTAACAGGGTGTACTGCGTAGTACACCCTTCTCTGTACTTCACTGCTGGTGCTACCCATGATGGCAGGTGACGTTCTCCAGGCATTCACCAAACGCAAATCCTTCCATCCGATTGCCACAGCGTGATTCACCACTCCATATCATTCGTTTTCCAGTCATCCAGTGTCCAGTCGCCTCGACCTTTACACCACCTGAAATGTCGCTCGCGGCTACTCGATCACTGTGCCGTATAATTTTTAAATCCCTACGCACAGTCACTGTGCTAGCTGGACCAGAGGCAGCACTTTGGATCTCACGAGTGACACGTTCTGTTGATTTCCTGCGATTTCTTTACAACCACGCTCGACGGTCCCTGTTCGTCTGCCTGATCAATGTTTTCCTGCGGTTGTTCCTTCGCATTTTCACTTTACAATTACATCACTAACAATCGTTTTGTTTTATTACCGGGCGACATTCAGTGATTATTGCACGTTCTAAGTCGCTGAGCTCTCTTGACCAACCAATCCTGCAGTTAGTGCTTTTCTACTGACAACACAATACTCCGCGCCTCCTTTTGTACTGGCGGATCCGTCGTTTCTCGTCACATGTAGTGGCCAGTTCCGCATTACACAAGGGCGGCCAGACAAATTTGATCAGATAGTGTAAGTTCGTGGTTCGACTAAAAATGAGGCACCCTACTGTACCTCGATTGGCTCGCTAAATCACCTTATCTTAATTTGAAAGATATTATCTGCCACTATTTGCAACAGCATAACATTGTAGCTATGCGGAATCTAATCGTGAGTGAGACATTTCAGCTGAATATGGGACACATGCGGACTCTCGTCCTTGCCGAACTGAGGCGATTACCGAGACAAGGCTCGGTATTAACACGACATTAGAATGGTGTCTTCCGCGTGACTACTGTTTTGTTCGGTATTCTCGTGTAACATTGGGCTCAATGCGTGCTAAGTACATCATACACCAAAAATAAAAATACGTACAGATTGAGTCCACAGTCGCAGTACACCCTGTTATGTCAAAACCCCTACAGGAATGGGGGAACCTGAATATTACAGTAAGGTGCGGGTGGGGTAGTCTATCTTTTACCGCGTGTCCCTTTCAGTCCTGATTTTTTTCTGGAGGGAGGAACATCTTTATTTATGTGATAACACTCGTACGTGATTTTTTAATGATTTTATATGCAAGATTTATTCAAAAATATGCACCCATTTTCATTACTCACTTCATACACTAAGCTTCATTCTATGAACTAAAATAACAAATAAAGATATATTCTCTATTGTAATGAAGAATAAAATGATCATTCAATAATTACCATTCAAAACAAGAATAACGATATTCAACTATCGGGAAAATTTGGTTATGCTGACGACTGGGCTCTGGCAACAGCCCACAGAAATATAGAAACTGCCGAAGATATCCTTACGAGTGACCTAGGGATCCTTAGCGAGTACTTTAGAAAATGGAGGCTACAACCTAGTGCTACAAAGACGGAAGTATCTCCCTTGCATTTGAACAACAAAATGGCCAACAGAGAACTACATGTATATCTAGACGGGAAAATACTAAATCACAACAAACACCCAAAGTACCTTGGGGTTACCCTAGATAGGACACTAATATTCGAAGAACACCTGACGAAAACTGCAGCGAAACTTAAAACACGCAACAACACATTGCAGAAGCTCTGTGGCACCACTTGGGGCTCCACAGCATCTACCTTAAGAACATCCGCACTTGGCTTGGTGCATCCAGTGGCAGAATACTGTGCCCCAGTGTGGCTCAACAGCAAACACACACACACATGGTAGATAGCCAACTTCATGCAACAATGCGTATTATATCAGGCACAATCAGGCCAACTCCTACAGTGTGGCTGCCCGTTCTCAGTAACATAGCCCCTCCTAACCTGAGCCGAGAACACGCTCTGGTTAGAGAATTTCAAAAAATCATGACCAAACCTCAATTACAAATCCATGAAGATACTCACGACATCCAAGGAAACCGACTCCGGTCTAGGCATCCTCCACTAAAGATCGCACAGGCGCTGCACCAAACCAACTTTAAAATAAATGACCGAAGGAAAGAGGAATGGGAGAGCAGAACAACAGTAAACTGCCACAGTATGCCATGCATCTTTAGTAAACCAAAAGGATTTGGTTGCCCTCGCAAAGTTTGGTCAACTCTTAATCGCCTCAGAACCAACTTTGGGAGATGCGCCGACTCCTTACACAGATGGGGTAAACTTCCTTCGGCCGCTTGCGACTGTGGCGCTGAGAGACAGACGGTCAAACACATCGTGGAGGAATGTCCACTAAGGGCATATGAGGGTGACCCACAGGATTTCCTAATGGCGACCCAAGAGGCAATCGACTATATATATTGTAAGGTGGACGTTGGTTTGTGATTGCTCTTCTGTGAGTGTAAATTTATAATTGGTGGTGTCCTTATATACAAACTTATTTATTGTTCTGTTTGTACATATGTGATTTTTTTTTAAATCATGTTGTTTCTGTAATTTTTACTGTGACGTTATGAGCCATACGCTAAATAAATAAATTCAATTATACAGTGAAATAAAGCAAACCAAACACATCAGTATATTCTGGTGGTCGCGAGTTACTGTGCACTGCTACATTGACTTACTGATATTTTCGTAGCTTTGCCCAACAGTTGGCAGCACTTGCGCAAGATGATAAGGTTGATCATTCACAAATGTGTACCTTAGGTTTCAACTGGGAAAAATTACTTCTATTGTAGCTACGACACAGTAAAATTTAATGTACACAATTGTACATAGAGGGTCAGAAAGGAGTATACCGAATATGGGCGCCTTCTGGGAATCGGCCATCTTGAATTTAAGTCATATCTTGTTTTAAATGGAAAGGGATTGGGTGATATATCGAATAACATCGGCATTTTCTGACAAGTTCATTTCTGTAGACAGATTCGAAGAAGCAGTTATGGTTCAAAAGCTGCAAGACATTTTGTTCGGAATTATAGGCTGGACTGTACTCCATAAATGACAGTTATTTCATGTGCTCAACATGGTGTCCCTCTCGGTCAACGCACGTTTGGAGTCGTTGAATCCAGTCGTCATGCACTCGCAGAAGGATTTTCGCACAAATGCTGGCACACGTTCTTCAGTGCGTTGCTCGAGATGGTGTCTGTTTCTTATTTTTTCTGCACATACGAGTCCTTTTAAATGACCCCACAGATAGAAATCAAGTGGTGTGAGATCAGGTAATCTGGATTGCCGTTCCATGGAACCACGTTGGCAGATGCAGTGGCCAGTAAATTGAATATCTAACCACTGACGAACAGCTGCCAATCCAACTGAAGCTGACGGTTTAACCAGTGACGAACAACTGCTTCGTAATGTGGTGGAGCCACATCCTACTGAAAGTACAAGGGAAAGACGCCATCTACATTCAGAACTAGGGGAAACACCGCTTCTTGCAGTATTTTCAAGTAGTGTTGAGCATTTAAGTTGTCGTCAATGAAAATGGGTCCAATTACACGGGTACCTGACATTCCATACCATACCATAACCTTTACTTCACCAACTACCTTGGAAGGTTCCATCCAGTGTGGATTCTGGTCACCCCAGAATCGTTGTGACGATTGACTCAACCGCTGTCAGAAAAGTTTACCTCATTACTGAACAAGATACCTTGACCAAAAGAGGGATCTTGTTCAACTTGCTCTTGGGGTCAGTTGCAAAACTGTAAAGGTCTCTCTGGGTCATCCTCTGCTAGGTGCTGGAGTGGCTGAATCTTGAATGGATGCCAGTGATAAGCATGAGGGATTCTTACGATCGATGACTGGCTGATTCTACATTCTGATGACAAATGTCGTGTGATGCGGTGTGGGCTTTCCAAGAAGAATGCCAAAACCATTGTTGAGTTTATGATGAGTGGAAGTCAGGGTCTAGCCGTGAGTCGTGCACGGATAGCCAACTGGTCAGGCGAGCGCTAGCGATAAGCAGGAAGCCTGGGTTCCAGTCCCGGTCCGACATAAATTTTCATGAATGAGATTTTCACTCTGCAGCGGTGTGTGCGCTGATATGAAACTTCCTGGCAGATTAAAACTGTGTGCCCGGCAGAGACTCGAACTCGGGACCTTTGCCTTTCGCGGGCAAGTGCTCTACCACCTGAGCTACCGAAGCACGACTCACGGCCGGTCCTCACAGTTTTACTTCTGCCAGTATCTCGTCTCCTACCTTCCAAACTTTACAGAAGCTCTCCTGCGAACCTTGCAGAACAAGCACTCCTGAAAGAAAGGATACTGCGGAGACATGGCTTAGCCACAGCCTGGGGGATGTTTCCAGAATGAGATTTTCACTCTGCAGCGGAGTGTGCGCTGATATGAAACTTCCTGGCAGATTAAAACTGTGTGCCCGACCGAGACTCGAACTCGGAACCTTTGCCTTTCGCGGGCAAGTGCTCTACCTTGCCCGCGAAATGCAAAGGTCCCGAGTTCGAGTCTCGGTCGGGCACACAGTTTTAATCTGGCAGGAAGTTTCATAAATTTTCATTGTCGTCAATCCTTATTGCCCTTATTGTGAATTCATTTAATTGGGAAGTTTGTGGTAAGTTCCTATGGGGCAAACTGCTGAGGTCATCGGTCCCTAGACTTACACACTACTTAAGCTAACTTAAAACTAACTTACGTTAAGGACAACACACACACCCATGACCGAGGGAGGACTCGAACCTCCGACGGGGGAAACCTCGTTGGATTGTTCAGTTAGCCTCGTCAGTGGCATTTTTTGGATGGCCACTTCGAGCCTTGTCAGCCACCGTCTTAGTTTCTTCGAATTTGAAATTTAAGCACCTGACAGTGTTGTGTGAAGCTGCCGGTCTTTCTAGGCATCGGTTGTTAAAATCTGCCGCTCTAACACGGGAACTCTCTTCTCCAGACATCCAAATGACCTCATTTCTCTCCTCCTCGGTCAAAACCATCTTTAGTTACCTGCAACACAGAAGTGTTGTAAATTTTGAACCATAACTGATACTTCGAATCGGTTTATAGGCATGAACTTGCGAGAAAATGTTGATGTTATTTGGTATATCACATGAAAAATGGTTCAAATGGCTCTGAGCACTTGGGACTTAACATCTGAGGTCATCAGTCCTCTAGAATTGAGAACTAGTTACCTAAACCTAACTAACCTAAGGACATCACACGCATCCATGCCCGAGGCGGCTCCAGACTGTAGGGCCTAGAACCGCTCGGCCACACCGGCCGGCTATATCACATGACCCCCTTCCCATTAAAAAAAAAAAAAAAACTGGCTTAGATTCAAGATGGCCGGTTTCAATATGGCGTCCACTTTCGGTACATACTGTAAAAGACAGACCACCTCACCCATAACTTACTGGAATATTCGCGTTTCCCCATTCGTACACGGTTTTTGACATAATCGAATGTACTGAGACTCTTGACTCTCCCTGTGTTTCGACGCGTTGTTGTTAATTCCTCGGCGCCTGAGACCACGAAAAGTCAACGTTCGTCCGGAAGAGAAACGACTTCCGAGAGTGAAATTTGTGGAAGTTCTGGACGCTGGTCCCAGCTGGTCAAGCGTGGTGGTAGCCGCGCAGAGAATGGGAAAATGCGTTTAGCCGCCAGAAAGCGTGAACCGCGAGGCATCTGGAGCGACGCAGGCCTCCGCGTAACGTTCCCACAAGGAGCCATTGTCTGCCTCTGCGTCAGCGACAAGTGCGCGGAGACAGAGACGAAAGCTGCCACTTGTCGGCGCACGTGGCGGAAAAACATATGAGCACGACGAATAGAATGTTACTGATTCACCACGCGTTGATGTAAATGCGAGCCACCAAAACTTCTGCAAGGAGCCATGTGTAGTAGAGATGAAGCTACCATTCGTGTGATCCCTATGTTAAGTTCTGAAGCGGTACCAGACCGGGAAATGAACAGCAGTTAGCTTTGTTCACGCTCTTAGGTCGAAGTTCTACTCCATATTGGGACTCCCCTTTACTAAATAACTGCCTTAAGATACTTTTATATGCAGTCCCCGGTTTACTCCTGTGACTCTGCTATACTGTGCTGTTTCTGATCTTGCAGTCAGGCGACTGGAAACTAGGTAAACCGCTGGAGCTGGTGGTATACCAGCTGCTGTTGGTGAAATGTTACGTGAAGAACCGTTCGATCTCATAAAAAATGTATGCGAAACTGGAGAGCACCCAATACACTTAAAATGTGTTACCGTGCCCGTACTGAAGAAAACATCTAGAAACTGATGTGAACACTTCAGGGCCCCCAGTTTCGTGACACTTACCTCACAGTGACATACAATCTATCATTCAAACGAGGATGGAAGGCAAGATTGAATTGCATTTGATGACGGACGACCAATTTGGCTTTAGAATAGGTCTGGGCACTTGAGAAGCATTGTAGAGCTTGTAATTATGTCCTGAGAAAAGACTAAAGAAGGCCTGGGATATATATTGCCTTAGAAGACAAAACAGAAAATTCGTTTGACAGGGAAGACAGATTTTGAGACTCTGAGAGAATATGAAATGAAATATCAGGACAGAAAAATAGTGCAAAGAATGTATAGAGTAAGGATGGCTTTGATATGATGTACTGAAGGCTTCTATAAGGGGGAGGACTTGTTTCATGACATGGTAGAACAAGAAATAGGAGTCGATAGGAAGGAGGTAGGGGATTCAGTAATAGATTCAGAATTTAAAAGAACATTGGAAGACTTAAGATCAAATAAGGCAGACGGGATGTAAAATCATTGCAGGAAGAGGCAACGGCAGGCCGTTGTGGCCGAGGGGTTCTAGGCGCTACAGTCTGGAACCACGCGACCGCTCCGGTAGTAGGTTCGAATCCTGCCTCGGGCATGGATGTGTGTGATGTCCTTAGGTTACTTAGGTTTAAGTAGTTCTAAGTTCTAGGGGACTGATGACCTCAGATGTTAAGTCCCATAGTGCTGGGAGCCATTTGAAACATTTTTTGAAGAGGCGACAATATGACTATTCAAGGTGGTGTGTAGAATGTTTGAGAGAGGCGATATACGATCAGACTTTCGGAATAACATTATCCACAAAACTGGGAAGATTGCAAGAGCAGACAAGTGCGATCATTATTGCACAATCAGCTTATAAGCTCGGGCGTCCAAGTTACTGAAAAGAATAATACGTAAGAGAATGGAAAAAAATTGAATGTCTGCTAGATGAAGGTCAGTTTGGTCTTAGGAGAGGGAAAGGCACCAGAGAAGCAATTCTGACGTTGCGGTTGATAATGGAAGCAAGACTAAGGAAAAATCAAGACACGTTCGTAGGATTTGTCGACCTAGAAGAAACGTTAGACAATGTAAAATGGTGCAAGATGTTGGAAATTCTGAGAAAAATTGGCGGTAAGCTATAGGGGAAAACGGGTAATATACAAAATGTACAAGAACCAAGACGCAGAAATAAGATTGGAAGACCAAGAACGAAGTGCTCTGATTAAAAAGTGTGTAAGATGGTTATGTAATCTTCCGTTCCTACCCTTCAATGTACACATCGATGAATCAGTGACGAAAGTAAAATAAAAGTCCAAGAGTGGATTAAAATTCAAGGTGACAGGGTATCAATGACATGATTCGCTGATGTCACTGCTGTCCTGAGAGAAATTGAAGAAGAATTATAGGATATGTGAAGGGAATGAACAGTCTAATGAGTGTAGAATATGGACTGAGAGTAAATCGAAGAAAGACGGAAGTAATGAGGAGTTACAGAAGTGAGAGCAGCGAGAAACTTAATATCAGAATTGGTGATCACGAAGCAGATGATGTTAAGGAATTCTGCTAGCTAGGCAGCAAAGTAACCTGTGATGGACGGAGCAAGGAGGACATAAAAAGCAGACTAACGCTGGCAAAAAGAGTAATCCTGGCCAACAGAAGTCTCCTTACATCAAACAATCCTTAGATTGAAGATGAAATTTCTCAAAATGTGCATTTGGAGCACAGCACATCAGCTTGTCTTCTGACAATATTGCTTATCGGTTCTGTCTTAACTAAAAAGATGGCAAATAAGGCAAAACCAGAAAGACAAATAGATGTAGAGATTAGACACCTCACTTTTTACATCACTGTGGAGTATCCGAAGAAATCTGAACATTCGTAAGGAAACGAATTTAGATGAAATGAGGTGGACGAAACAAATTAAACTTTTCGAGATCAAACCAAGTTCGTTGCTTCCGTAAGTATTTCTGTTTTGAAATCGCCCCTGCACATCTAAAAAACGCTAAATTCGTGCCATTGAAGTCTTCGACTCATTTTAAACACTTTGGTAACTCGACGTTACAGTAGACAGCGTCTGCTAATCAATATTACCATCATACAGTCCCAATGCGACGCAATCCCAATTAGCACTCTGCAATTTCATGGTATAGCTCAATAACGATAGAGTTTCAGGCAAGGAGTCAAAAACAGAGAACAAAAAAGTTCTCACATTACAGGAAAAGAATCTTGTTACTTTCCGCGGGATGAATACTGTTAATCTTATTTTAACAAACCTAAGATAATCATAGTAATCCGAGGGATATACCACGTGGGGATCACGTTCGATAGCAGGCCTATATTCGTTTTTTCAACACAGACATTTGGGATCTATACGGATTGGTTAAGCTTCCTTTCTGGTGCAGAAATACCGCGAAAACTCCATGTTTCATCAATGGGTGTGGACTTACATCAGGAGTTTCCTGGAACCATATTTTATAAGGGGAATGCTTATGGGACCATTTACAGAAGTACTGATTTAGATTTGATCTCGAAGTATTTAATTTATTTCATCAATCTCATTTCATATAAACTTGTTGCTTTACCAATGTTCAAATTTTTTTGGTTATTTCATGGTGTTGTATAGAGTGAGTACGGTATGTGCCACGGTAACAAAAGCATTTAAGCAGAGTAGACACGAACGGGGGATCACCCTGGCAAAGATATGGGCTGCAAATGGGGAAATCCACTGAGGTAAGCTACTTTGACAAAGGGCAGATTATGATTACGCAGATCCCGTGAACGAGTATCTCAAAACATGCTACTGTCGTGAGCATCTACGGAAACGGGTAGAAGGACGGTGAAACTACCACAAGGCGCTAAGTGGTTGGACGTCCACGACTCTTCACAGAACGTCTGTCTACTCTGTAAAGTGGGCTAGATGGTGATCCGTGGCATCTACGACGAAAGAGCAAAATGCTGGTGCACGCACCGTTCATCGCATATTGTTGAACATGGAGCTCCGCAGCAGACCACACCTACTTGTTCACATGTTGACCCAATGACATCGTAAATTACGACTGCAGTAGGCACGGAACCATCGGAATTCGACCGTCGAACAATGGAAACGTGTTAGCTTTTCGAGCGAGTCACATTTTTGCTACACTGCATTTTTGCCACACTAGGTCGATGGTCGTCTTCACAAAAGCCGTCATCGACGTGAACGGCGGCTCTAAACGCGCAGTGCGCCACGGAGCAGTTTTATGCTGTGGGAGACGTTCTCCTGTGCTGGCATGGGACCTGTGGCAGTAATCGAAGACACACAGACAACTGCGAACCACTTGTATCCCTTCATGACTGATGTCTTCCCCGACGGTGATGTCATCTTTCAGCGGTATAATTGTCCGTGTCTCGGAGCCAGCACCGTGCTACAGTGGTTTGAGGAGCATTACAGTGAACTCTCGTTAATGGCGACCAAATTCGCCTGATTTAAATCCTATGGAACCCATCTGGGTCACTATCGGGCGCCATCATCGCGTACGCACATCAGCGGCCCGTTATTTACTCGAATTACATGACCTGTGCGTAAGCATCTAATGCAACATACCTCCACAAACCTACCAAAAAATTGTCAGATGCCTGATACGCAAAGATACGCAGAATCAGTGATTATATCTTTCCAAAGACGGGCAACAGCTAGACAACTAGAGAAGAGATGAGCCGCCTAAATAATTTTCCGTGCTCTTTATTTATGATATTCGAGTTGCATTCGGTGCATCTTGATATTATTCGTAAATACGCTTTAGTCCCAAGCCATCGTTACAGAAATATAAATGTAGCTCATTGGCGTATTCTAGGCATTTTTGTTCTCAGTCAACTTACTTCGCTATTTACATTATAAATGTTCCGTCGTAGCCATTATTGGAATAACAAGGGAGTGCTGTGTGCTATAGTTGCATGCTGGCGTAGCGGTAAAGTGTTCATCTTTCAAGTGGAAGACTGCGCTAGTTTTCAGGTTGTAAGCTCACTGTAGACAAGATTGTTGTCTTTTCTGTGAAAGAGCCACTGGCAGGCAGATCGGCAACAGTGAATAAATCTTAAGACAACTTCTCCCCCCTAAGTTTTCCAGCTACCGTGGATCTGTACCCTCTGGATCTAACAGCGAGAAACTTACAGAATTGCACACTAGCAAATTTATGCTGTTTCGCTTGCCAATTGTAATGAGCTACTGGTGGCATTGATTGATTTATTAACTGCATTTAGTTATGTACCTACTCCTACTGCTACATTTGCGTACTTTTATTTAGTCCTTCTAGTAACGCTGCTTCAGTATTGGTGAAGAATGCAAGAAACTGCTCATTGCTCTGCTCATCTGTGACAATTTGGGGTACTTTATTCTATTAAAAAAAATTTTTTTCAAGGTGTTTTCGTGATAAATTATAATTAATGTGTATTAGAACAGTGCATACTAAATAGCGTTTTTTTGTTGATTTGTTAAACACAACACATGTCAACATAAGAGATAAATTAACCACCAGCATTATGTTAAACAGTCGGACAGCGATCGCATACTTTCTCGACTTCACGCCCGCAGACACAGTACTTTTAGCACTTGGTTTCGTTGCGTGTTACGCTGTGAAAGAGGCGGTAAAAATGTGCAATTGAGGATAACGATAAGGCGAGTGGTCTCGCGAATTCTGTCACTGGCAAGAAACGTAATTGTCATGTGATTACAGTTATTCAATTTGTACTGTCATCAGCTGTCAAAATCTATTGTCTGGATTTACAACATGTTCTTTCTTTGTGCGGGCTGGGTGTAATGTTAGCTTTAGCATCGCCAACGTTAGCATGAATCGCCCTGGGAAAGTTGCATGGGGGCTTAATTAAATAAATACAATAAAAGTAATTTTAGTAGCTGTGTGTCCGGTTACGAAGTCTCCTAACCGGTTGGCCCTGACTAGTATTAGTACGCAATCTGACTGCATAAAATAACAACAAAGAATGAAAGGAAATTTTCGTTAACACAATTTATTAATTAAGTCCCCAGCAACTATAAAAGCTACGAAACAACAAAGCACAAGTGTAACTGTTCTGTGTGTGTAAGTGTGATTCAACGTACACGTATCTGGCACGGTTCTTCTTCAATACGACGAGATATTTTAAACACCATTTACAATGAACTAATTGAAAAACCAGTAATACAGGGCTATTACAAATGATTGAAGCGATTTCATAAATTCACTGTAGCTTCATTCATTGACATATGGTCACGACACACTACAGATGCGTAGAAAAACTCATAAAGTTTGTTCGGCTGAAGCCGCACTTAAGGTTTCTGCCGCCAGAGCGCTCGAGAGCGCAGTGAGACAAAATGGCGACAGGAGCCGAGAAAGCGTATGTCGTGCTTGAAATGCACTCACACCAGTCAGTCATAACAGTGCAACGACACTTCAGGACGAAGTTCAACAAAGATCCACCAACTGCTAACTCCATTCGGCGATGGTATGCGCAGTTTAAAGTTTCTGGATGCCTCTGTAAGGGGAAATCAACGGGTCGGCCTGCAGTGATTGAAGAAACGGTTGAACGCGTGCGGGCAAGTTTCACGCGTAGCCCGCGGAAGTCGACGAATAAAGCAAGCAGGGAGCTAAACGTACCACAGCCGACGGTTTGGAAAATCTTACGGAAAAGTCTAAAGCAGAAGCCTTACCGTTTACAATTGCTACAAGCCCTGACACCCGATGACAAAGTCAAACGCTTTGAGTTTTCGGCGCGTTTGCAACAGCTCATGGAAGAGGATGCGTTCAGTGCGAAACTTGTTTTCAGTGATGAAGCAACATTTTTTCTTAATGGTGAAGTGAACAGACACAATGTGCGAATCTGGGCGGTGGAGATTCCTCACGCATTCGTGCAGCAAAGTCGCAATTCACCAAAAGTTAACGTGTTTTGTGCAATCTCACGGTTTAAAGTTCACGGCCCCTTTTTCTTCTGCGAAAAAAACGTTACAGGACACGTGTATCTGGACATGCTGGAAAATTGGCTCATGCCACAACTGGAGACCGACAGCGCCGACTTCATCTTTCAACAGGATGGTGCTCCACCGCACTTCCATCATGATGTTCGGCATTTCTTAAACAGGAGATTGGTAAACCGATGTATCGGTCGTGGTGGAGATCATGATCAGCAATTCATGTCATGGCTTCCACGCTCTCCCGACTTAACCCCATGCGATTTCTTTCTGTGGGATTATGTGAAAGATTCAGTGTTTAAACCTCCTCTACCAAGAAACGTGCCAGAACTGCGAGCTCGCATCAACGATGCTTTCGAACTCATTGATGGGGACATGCTGCGCCGAGTGTGGGAGGAACTTGATTATCGGCTTGATGTCTGCCGAATCACTAAAGGGGCACATATCGAACATTTGTGAATGCCTAAAAAAACTTTTTGAGTTTTTGTATGTGTGTGCAAAGCATTGTGAAAGTATCTCAAATAATAAAGTTATTGTAGAGCTGTGAAATCGCTTCAATCATTTGTAATAACCCTGTACTGTAATTGCACATGGAAACCAGAATTGCAAATCTAATGCATGAACAAGAGCCAGATGCTTTGTTGACTGAACCTGTGACCAAGAGGCATTGTTATTTAGGAAATTTAAAACAAAATTTTTTTGTTATCTCCATATATATTGACGAAAAATACACTGTGATCATTGCAACATCTTCCATATATACATTACACCAACCGAACAGCATCTACTCTCTCGCCCAACAGAACAATAACTGCATCGACATGCTCTCAACTAGTACTGCTCTCGAGATCATCTCAACAAGCACTTCCCACAGCAACCTCTTAGCTACAACTGCCCTCGACATTCTTTGAACAACTACTGCGCCAGTGGAGGCGGCAGAATAATACTCTTTGGCGCAATCTCTGGCGCTGTGACTTAGTGTAGCCACCTTTCAAAGTCTATAACCCACCATCAAACAACTAACAAATATATGTATGTTATTACATACAGTAACATTCTATTTAGCCACTGCCTTTAAATTTCAAGTATATACCGAAGATCTTATATTGTTTTATTTAAGAAAACCTTTTATCAGTGAACGTAAAAATTGTTAGAGAGCTAAATTATATAACATTAATAAAATAAACCAAAATTTAAGATTTGGGAGCAGCATGGAATTATTCAGATATCAAATCTTTTTGGTTTTTCGAAAAAAAATTTAGTAGTCTCTGTTCCTTAGCTTCTGATACTATCGCTCATTTTGTTTCATTTTTGCTACCTTAAGTTTTGCTCGTAAGGAACAAGATGACCTATGTATCTTTTATAATGAACTTCGTGTTTTTTTGTATCATTTGTTTAAAATTTATGTCAGTCTGTATTACAGTGGACTGTAAGGAAAAAAGTAAACACGCAATCAGGCCCAGAACATTAACTTGAGGGAGACCATCTGTGTATCATCCTCTGCCTTATAGTGTCTTTTGGGTACAGTATCCAGGGTGAAGTCACTCTTTCGTAGTATACTAATTGCAATATCTATTTTTATTTAATTTGAGTTATTTAGATGATTTATTATGTCAATTTTAGTTTGAAATTTATAAGTATATTAATATAATAAAAATAATTTAGATTTTTCATGGAAGCTAAAGGTTTCAGACTAACAAGTAGGTATTGCATTGTTCACTGATTTGATTTTAGTAGTATAAGTATATGTTTTTGACCATAGTGACATCATCTGTCCTTTTAGCTCTCTCACACAGTTATAATATCGGTTACATTTATGTTTTTTGTTGAAAAGTGTTATTTGTAAAAGTTTCGTTTCGTACGAGTTATGAATAAAACAGAATCAAAAGTAAACTCTGGCTCACTTTCGTTATTTGTGGATTTTAATATGTACAATTATTGATGTGTTACGATTTTACATCTGAGGCTGATTGGTTTAAAAATACTAGACTGCACTTACTCAGTCTCAATTCATCAGCAATTAAACAATTTTCATGAAAAAGTTAACTGTCGTTTATTTGAAGAATTTCACCGACTACATTCCAGCAACTTCTCTGACGTGAAAATGTAACTATGACGAATAGAAGGTATTAAGACATTTATTTTCAATTCTGAGTGCTTGAAATTAATTCTAATTAAAAACAAATAGTGTTTGCTCACCGAATTACACTGAGGTTGCTTGATAACAGGGCTTTTGAATAAACAATTTACGACAATGTTAAGCTACGTTACGTCCGCTATTACTGTTTAAAGAGATTTTAATGAAGTTGTATAACTTGTCTTCCCAGCTTTAAATAAAAAAGTAAACTGAACGCAACCCTGAAAATCGAAGACATCGTCACCCGGTAACTCAATAAACTGTCATTTAACACCCACGAAAGTCTACAAAAAGGAGGAGCTACAATTGGCGCCCAACGCGGGGCATGAATATAATTAGGATGTAACGATTAAAAGGATGCAAGAAAATCAAGATTACTTAATTATCAATAAATCAACAACTGGTGAAATTTCAAAATGAGAACTTTCGTAATGAAGACAATATAAATGGCAATTATCAGTTGCTAACTTACCATTAACCATGAAAAATTTACTGTGTGTGATAATATTTTGTGTGTGACTATTCTGTGACATATAACTAATATGTGGTCTGTTATACTGCATGATCGTGCTATGTTTGCTGACACAAATTTATGACGTAAATGAGCTCGTGACAAGAATATTCATACACGTTATGTGCTGATGGTTAATGCATGACAGATGAGGTACCATCAATAAAAAGGTAAATACTGATAATTATGCTGTCGCCTTAATTGCTTTTTTATCCTAATGTATATTGGATCAGTATATCTATAGCACAGTTAGTGTAAAAAAAAAGGCAAGGGTGTTTTGCGGACTGACAGTAATTTGCCAAATGATAATAGTATATGTATGTGTACCTAAAACGTGTGAAGACTGATTTTACCCAATAACCGTGAATAACGAGATTATATAGGACATGGTTAAGACACGTACCGTTATGATAGATGACAAGACAGCTTGTAACCTCCCCACTATAAAAATATATAATTATCTTTCAAATTTAGTGCAACCTATCAATAATAAAATGTGACTATCTCTCAATAGAAAATGTCGCTCAATTATAACCTTTCAATAATGACTGTGAATTTAAACTGGTAAATTTAGGACATCAGCAGTGCTGCGTCAAGGCCCTGATAATTCATTCTGGATAAATTGAAAAATCTTACCTCAGTTATGTCGCCGGATAACGCGTATATATCTGCTCCTATAAGAAATTTTTCTGGCGCAGCTCTGTGCAATGCTGCCCGATAGATTTTGTCATGTATAAAAAGAAACAACTGATTTTTCCTTTCAAAAATCGGGATGACCAAGGATTGGAGAAATTAGTAAATTCTTTAAATTGAAATGAATGATTGTCAAAAGTTACTTTTTATGAGAAAGATTATTATTACGAGATTTTTTTTAAACATTTACATGGGACTTGATATAACAATACCACATATGCATGAGGCTGCTTTTACCTTATACTACAACGCTCAGGCTCCGCCATCGCTCCACCACGACCAGCCCAGCCAACACGATACACCAGACTGCTCGCTAGCAACTACTTACTCCCACTGCTACACAGTTCCTACTGCAGTCAACACTGCTCTTTGGTCTCAGATTCTCTTATAGCTTACATATCGCAGGCAACTCGTGAGCAATCCATCGAAATTACATCAGCTCGAGTGGGCTAGCAACAAATTCTTTAATCATGGACCTCTTACAAGCTGAAATGGGTTCATTTAGAAGTACTACTGACAATAATGAGTCAGGAACGGAGCACATTCCGACATCCTTAATAGTGCCTGTAGATAACATGAGCCACATAATTTAACAAATGTCGAAATGTGTTTAGAACAACCCAATATGAATTCTAGCTGATTACCAATCAGATCGTGTAGATGATGATATAATTCCTAAATCAAGTGATAACGCAGATAATGTGGAGGCAACCAGTAACCAGCAAACTAGCTTAATCCGTTAACATTAATTTCAATGAAGTTAGCAGGGAATGAAAAACGGGAAAAACAGAAAAATAAGGAAAGGGGAGAATGGGAAAGACAGAAAGAACGAGAGAAGGAAGAACAGAGAAAACAGAAAGAACGAGGGAAGGAAGAGTGGAGAAAACAAAGACAAGGAAAGGGAAGAATGAGACAAGAAAATCTTTGATGATGCAGCACATATGAACCAAAGGTTAGATGATATCAATAAAAAATATGAAAATGTGCCTAATCTAGTAGGTCAACTAATTATATCAGTAGATGAGGTAACAACGAAACGATCTAGTCTAGGTACAACTGTAGAGTCATTGACTGAAAGAATCGACAATATAGAGTTAACTAATCAGAACCAGATTGAGGAATGCTTAACCAAGCAAGCTCAGAAGTGGGAAGAAGAGGTTTCTGAATACTATGATCCTAAAAAGACTACTTTGAGAAATATGTTAACAAAACTAGAAATTGGGATGAACCTATACCCCCTAGAGAGGTCATTCGTATTTTAAAAGCAAAATTACCGATTTATATTAGAGAAAAGTTAATTTATATACCATATACTGATTTGGAATACTTTCTGTCTGCAACAGATTCTATTGATCTTATACAGGAAGATCTAAAACAGTTTAGCAAAAATGGGAATGGCAACGGTTCGAAAGGGAATCATTATGGAAACGGGTATCATACCAATGATATCAATGGGAATGCCTGTCATGGATTTCACGGTAACAATGTGACAATAATTAGAAATGAGAATGATTATGGCAATGGGAATGTGAGTAGTAGTTATTCAAACAAGCCAAATAATCCTGAAAACTTTGTTAATAGCATGAGAAATGATAATGGTTAACATCCATCTAATTATGTACCACATAACGATAATTGTAGTCGTACAAGAAAATACAATAATAACCAATATGTATCTAATAATAATTCTCAAGGTAACGTGCAATCCCAAAGTACCCAAAGAAATAACTTAAATAATTGGCAGAATAATAACCAGAGTGCTTGGAAGCCTTCTGCTGCAGTTTAATAATGAACATCATCTGCCGATGTCCAATACCTTTAATAATCAGAGTGATTCAATCAGATATGACAAACCTAGCACATCAAAGTCGTGGTCAGGACAAAATCATCCTATTATGATAATAAACATTACTGATGAACCACCTAATGGGACTAACAAATCGGAAAGCCTTCTGTGGCTAGTCACACAGGAAGAGCGAGGCAATTCACAAAAACAGTTGCTAATGCTCAGATATAATGATGCCGAGACAATTGAAGACGAATTAAGAAAAGAGTATGCTCAGGATAAACCTGATAGTAAGATAATCCAAGCTGTAGTTAAAGCTCATATATATGATATACATATTGACATTACTGTTGATACTGGTGCCACTATGACTGTGATAGATTATAAGCTATATAAGCAACTGAATACGTTAAGAAGGATTCCAATATTATCTGTTAAGAAATGTAGTGTTACCAGCGCGTTTAGGGGATAGACTCAGTTAATTAAGTTCCAGATCATGGTCGATGTTGAAGTCCAGAAGTATGAAATACAGTGCAATTTCTTGGTTGTGAATAAATTATCAGTACCATATATCTGAGTATGGGAATTTTTATGTAAAATGAAACTGGTGATAGACCTAGGTACTATTACGGTAGATAACTGTGGTAATGTGATTATGTTAAATCTGATGAGCAATGTCGATCATCTTTTAAACTATGGCAATTGTATAAATATAAGATATACCATACCTAATAGTGTAGATTGGTACGATGAAATGCACACTCAGTCCATAAATGCAATGGATATAGAGCTCAAGGATCTTACTAATGAAAAAGTAGCTGGCAAACTTATCTTTTGGAACACCAACAGAATGAGTTAAGTCATTTATTAATGAGCTATATCAGGATTTTTGGTAGTAAACCAGGTGGTATACAAGGCTATGTTTATCTTCTAGAAATAAATCCTCATAAAACGTTTTGTAGGTCATCATATTCAATACCCTGGTGTAAGAAAGAAGCTGTATCCAAAGAAATTCGTAAGATGTTGAAATGGAATATTATAGAACCTTCAAATTCCGCATAAAGCAGTCCTTTGTCAGCTGTTAGCAAACCAGACAGTAGCATTAGCCTCGTGTTGGATGCTCGAGATATAAATAAAATTACTGTTCCTTTTTGAACGCAACCAGAAAACTTAGAAGGCTTGTTACAAAAATTTTATGGTGTAAATTATGTAACTTCTGTAGACTTAAGATCATTGTTCTGGCAAATAAAGCTTGATGAAGAATCCAGAAAATATACAGCTTTTATATTTTCTGGAAGAACCTACCAGTTTCAGGTAATGCTTTTTGGGCTAAACATAAGTGGTGGAGTATTTATAGCAGCCTTGGATACAGTGCTAAGGCCTGAGTTACTGGATAGAGTTACAGCGTATGTAGACAATATTCTAGTCACTACAGAAACTTGATTAGAACATATCGAAGTTTTAGAAAAGGTATTTAAGAAATTCAATGATTATAGTATAATGGAAAATTAAAAAAAGTTTAAGTTTGTTAAGAAGCAAATTAAATTTTTAGGTCACATTATATCAC
Source organism: Schistocerca americana (assembly GCF_021461395.2). Lineage (NCBI taxonomy): Eukaryota > Metazoa > Arthropoda > Insecta > Orthoptera > Acrididae > Schistocerca > Schistocerca americana. The sequence continues at coordinate 1,159,973,083 of NC_060119.1, read as the reverse complement.
CTATGGGAATCAAACCAGATCTGAAGAAACTGGACACATTAAGAAATATCCCACATCCAACAAACAAACAGCCATCAAAAACATTTCTTGGTTTGGGCTTGTTTTTCAGAAAATTCGTACCCAACCATCTACTGAATAACGATCATTTATTAAATTTATTACAGAAAAATACTCCTTGGTACTGGTCAACTAATTGTGCAGAAGGATATCAACAGATCAAAAACATTTTGGCTAACCCATGTATTTTGTACCACCCTAATATGAATGAAGACTTTGTTTATCCACTGATGCATCTTTAACTGGGTTAGGTACATGTTTATTCCAGGTAATAGGGGAAGAAAAAGAAATCAAAGTAAATGGATTTTCGAGTCCAGTTCTGTCGTCCAGTGAACGTAATTATACCGTAACAAAGCTGGAGGTGTCGGCTGTAAAATGGGCATTGGAACAGTTCAATTATTTCAGTTACGGAAAACACATTAAAGTATTTACCGACCACCAGTCAGTAAGCTTTCTATTGCCCTGTGAATTATTACGCGGTAGACTTGCAAGATGGGTGTTAGTGCTTCAAAGTTATGATACAGAATTACGAGTAATACACGTTAGTGTGTTCTGTAACGTAGTGGCTGGCGCCCTATCACGACTGCCACAAAGCCTAAATGGTTTACATGAAATTGTTCAACAATCGTCTGCTTTTAGAATAATAATAGTTACGAATTCTTCTTTCAAAAGTCAATATCTGTCTATGTTTACAGATCTACAACAGTTGCAAAACGAAGACTTGTACTGGAAACAAATAAGAGATCGAATAATAAATGTAGAACCAACAGTTCTGTTAAAATATAAGTTGTATAATAATATTTAATTTTATAAGAATGATGGCAACCTTAGGATATAGAAGCCACATATTCCTGAAAATTACTTATTGCACGTAATATGGATCACTCATTATGTCTGGGGTTATTTTGGAGCAGATAAATGTACAGCTAAGGTCTTACGACATTTGTACTAACCTAACCTGAGGAGAAAGCTAACGAACATCTTAAGAACATGCATTGTCTGCCAAAAGGATAAGCATTTAAATCGAAGTAGTTAAGATACTATTACATCCGATTATATCGAATAGGTCTCTTCAACTGTTAACCTGTGTTGTAACTGTCCCATTGCCCGCATCAAGGGGTGGTGTCAAATGCATTGTAGCCTGGTGCGATTTATTTACTAAATATCTTAAGTTATATCCGCTACAACTACTTCTGTTATTAGAATCTTAATCAGGGATTACAGCCCTACAGTCGGAAAACCTAATGCAATATTATCTGATAATGTTTCACATTTCAACGGAAATAAATGGAGAGACTGTATGACAGAGGATAAGATCAAACACATTTTAATAAGTAGATTCCGTCCGGAATCCAGCCCCGCTGAGAGTGTTTACAGAGTTCAATCGATTTATTAGATCATATGCTCCCAGGCAATAATCTAGGTGGATAGACCATGCAACTATATTCGAAAATGTATACAATAACCTATTGTATTTATATACCAATCACACAACTGTCGAACTGATGCTTAAAGAACCTGAAAAGAACGAGTGGATTAATGCCATACCTGTAGTTCTTGAAGCGGCAGAAAGCAAAGAAGACACTATGCAATTAGAAATAGAGGAGTTAAAATCCGATGCTCTAATAAGGAAGGCAAAATACGATACTAAATTGGGTAATCTTTTAGTAAATAGTATTGATGATAAAAAAATCACCCAGAGTGATGAAGAAACAGAATAAGATGTGGCAAGAAGTTTATCCTGGACCTTACATAATAACTAATATACCATGTGAAGGTAACTGTGTATTACCTGAAACTAAAAAAAGGTGAAGCTATCGCACGAGCCCTGTTGTTAGTTTGTGTGCGGAGGCTGGTGAGCCTCCGCTGTCAATTCGACGTCTTCTTGTAGTGATACGCCAAGCATACAGGACATTGTCTGTTCCTACATCGCCAGCATCCAGTTACGTTGTTCAGCCGCCACTGGAACGGCTGATCAATCATCGACCACACGCGACACGGCCGTTTTGGATCCGTGCAAGAGGGAGCCTTTAGTTTTTACAGTTGGGGGCATTAAGGTCCTAAGCCAGGAGTGGAGTAGGGCATCCCCCTGGCTACTACCAAGGCCCATATTGCTTTTAGAACTGACTGCTTACATGAAGCATTGTACCCAAGACTATGTATTTCAAATTAAATTTAATGAAATTTTATGTAGCCACCCAGATGTTATCACCGTCTTCACGGATGGTTCTAAGCAGGGAGATGTTTTCGGTTGTTCTGTCGTGATCCCCGACGTTGACCTCAGGACAGAGCTCCCAGAGCAGTTTTCAGTTTATTACGAGGAATATTTTGCTATCCTGAGGGCAATGGAACAGGTGACAAAAAATTTATCATCTGCTCTGATTCACAAAGTGCCCTTCTCGTTGTTGGACAGATGTACCCAGCAGATGGGATGGTGTAACACATACAGGACGCTCTCCTTCTGTTGCACAGGAAAAACAACGAAATCATGTTTTGCTGGGTTCCAGGGCACATAGGCATCCAGGGAAACGAACTCGCTGCTGCTGCTGCTAAGGCGGCTTGCTGCCTTCCTCCTCCTTCCAGGTGTTCAGTCCCTCTGCGGGCTGTCACTTCATTTGTGACCAGGAAAGCCATATGTTGGTGGGAGTCTCAGTGGCTGGAAGTGAGGAACAATAAACTAAGTTCCATCAAAACTTCTGTGCGACCACGGATCACCTCTTTCCGCCCGCGACGGTATGAAGAAGAAGCCCTTACTCGGATTAGAGTGGGATATTGCCCACTGACACACGGCTTCCTCTTACGCCAGGAGGACCCCCAGTATGTCAGAGATGCGCGACACAACTGTCAGTACGACGCCTTTTAACCGAGTGTGATCTGTATGACGTGGCCGAGCGGTTCTAGGCGCTTCAGTCTGGAACCGCGCGACCGCTACGGTCGCACGCTCGAATCCTGCCTCGAGCATGGATGTGTGAGGTGTCCTTAGTTTAGTTAGGTTTAAGTAGTTCTAAGTTCTAGGGGACTGATGACCTCAGATGTTAAGTCTCATTGTGCTCAGAGCCATTTGAACCATTTGTTCTATATGACGACCTGAGGGTTGAACTGGGTCTCTCACAGGATCTTCCCTCTATTTTAACTGATAACGAGGTGAGTGTTCTTCGTGTCTTAAAGTTTTGTGCGGTGTCCGGAATTCTTAATCATAAATACAAGGGCGCTGATGACCTATCTGTTTAGTGCCCTCCACCACAAATCATCATCATCAGCATCGATATGTATCATCATCGTTGTTGTTTTTGTTGTTGTCTTCAATCCTGAGACTGGTTTGATGCAGCTCTCCATGCTACTCTATCCTGTGCAAGCTTCTTCATCTCCCAGTACCTACTGCAACCTACATCCTTCTCAATCTGCTTGGCGTATTCTTCTCTTAGTCTCCTTCTACGATTTTTACCCTCCACGCTGCCCTCTAATATTAAATTGGTGATCCCTTGATGCCTCAGAACATGTCCCACCAACCTATCCCTTCTTCTGGTCAAGTTGTGCCACAAACTTCTCTTCTCCCCAATTCTATTCAATACTTCCTCATTAGTTATGTGATCTACCCATCTAATCTTCAGCATTCTTCTGTAGCACCACATTTCGAAAGCTTCTATTCTCTTCTTGTCCAAACTATTTACCGTCCATGTTTCACCTCCATACATGGCTACACTCCATACAAATACTTTCAGAAATGAGTTCCTGACACTTACATCTATACTCGATGTTAACAAATTTCTCTTCTTCAGAAACGCTTTCCTTGCCATTGCCAGTCTACATTTTATATCCTCTCTATTTCGACCAACATCAGTTATTTTACTCCCCAAATAGCAAAACTCAATTACTACTTTAAGCCTCTCATTTCCTAATCTAATTCCCTCAGCATAACCCGACTTAATTCGACTACGTTCCATTATCCTCCTTTTACTTTTGTTGATGTTCATCTTATATCCTCCTTTCAAGACGCAATCCATTCCATTCAACTGCTCTTCCAAGTCCTTTGCTGTCTCTGACAGAATTACGATGTCATCGGCGAACCTCAAAGTTTTTATTTCTTCTCCATGGATTTTAATACTTACTCCGAATTTTTCTTTTGTTTCCTTTACTGCTTGCTCAATATACAGATTGAATAACATCGGGGAGAGGCTACAACCCTGCTTACTCCCTTCCCAACCACTGCTTCCCTTTCATGTTCCTCGACTCTTATAACTGCCATCTAGTTCCTGTACAAATTGTAAATAGCCTTTCGCTCCCTGTATTTTACCCCTGCCACCTTTAGAATTTGAAAGAGAGTATTCCAGTCAACATTGTCAAAAGCTTTCTCTAAGTCTACAAATGCTAGAAACGTAGGTTTGCCTTTCCTTAATCTTTCTACTAAGGTAAGTCGTAAGGTCAGTATTGCCTCACGTGTTCCATTATTTCTACGGAATCCAAACTGATCTTCCCCGAGGTCGGCTTCTACTAGTTTTTCCATTCGCCTGTAAAGAATTCGTGTTAGTATTTTGCAGCTGTGGCTTATTAAACTGATAGTTCGGTAATTTTCACATCTGTCAACATCTGCTTTCTTTGGGATTGGAATTATTATATTCTTCTTGAAGTCTGAGGGTATTTCGCCTGTTTCATACATCTTGCTCACCAGATGGTAGAGTTTGGTCAAGACTGGCTCTCCCAAGGCCGTCAGTAGTTCCAATGGAATGTTGTCTACTCCCGGGGCCTTGTTTCGACTCAGGTCTTTCAGTGCTCTGTCAAACTCTTCACGCAGTATCGCATCTCTCAGTTCATCTTCATCTACATCCTCTTCCATTTCCATAGTATTGTCATCAAGTACATCGCCCTTGTACAGGCCCTCTATATACTCCTTCCACCTTTCTGCTTTCCCTTCTTTGCTTAGAACTGGGTTTCCATCTGAGCTCTTGATGTTCATACAAGTGGTTCTCTTATCTCCAAAGGTCTCATTAATTTTCCTGTAGGCAGTATCTATCTTACCCCTAGTGAGATAAGCCTCTACATCCTTACATTTGTCCTCTAGCCATCCCTGCTTAGCCATTTTGCACTTCCTGTCGATCTCATTTTTGAGACGTTTGTATTCCTTTTTGCCTGCTTCATTTACTGCGTTTTTGTATTTTCTCCTTTCATCAATTAAAATCAATATTTCTTCTGTTGCCCAAGGATTTCTACTAGCCCTCGTCTTTTTACCTACTCGATCCTCTGCTGCCTTCACTACTTCATCCCTCAAAGCTTCCCATTCTTCTTCTACTGTATTTCTTTCCCCCATTCCTGTCAATTGTTCTCTTATGCTCTCCCTGAAACTCTGTACAACCTCTGGTTCTTTCAGTTTATCCAAGTCCCATCTCCTTAAGTTCCCACAATGATAACCAATAGATTGTGGTCGGAGTCCACATCTGCCTCTGGAAATGTCTTACAATTTAAAACCTGGTTCCTAAATCTCTGTCTTAACCATTATGTAATATATCTGATACCTTTTAGTAACTCCAGGGTTCTTCCATGTACACAACCTTCTTTCATGATTCTTAAACCAAGTGTTAGCCATGATTAAGTTGTGCTCTGCGCAGAATTCTACCAGGCGGCTTCCTCTGTATCATCATAAGGATGTGAAAAAGTTCTACGAGTTAAGTTTTATGGTCAATAATAATGTACCTGTTCACAGAAATAGCTTTGTGTGGGGGGCTTAATTTATTATATATATATATATATATATATATATATATATATATATATATATATATATATATATATATATATACAGGGTGGTCCAAAAGTCCGGAAACACCCTCATAAAATCCAAATGGAGTAGCAAACAAGGAAACAGTGTCCCTACACACGAGGAACGGGAAGGGGGAACTTTATAGGCTATGCCACCAACATGGAGGCCATATTGAAAGCCGCCATCTTGGATTCAACTACAAAATTTCAAATGGGAATGTGGTCATGTGACATACCAAACAGATAGAGAATTTCACCAGAAAAACAATGCCGTTGTTATTTTAAACATAGCTTTATTCATTCTTGGGTTATAGCCAGTTACATGTGGCAGCGGTGGGGGTGTGTGTTATGTGCCGAAGAGACATTACGCCGATGTTACACAGTTCCGAGAGGCCACCAACGGTCATAGGAATGGCTCGATATGTTGTCCATTATGTTGGATTGTTAATGCTATCGTCCAAACCCAGTCCTGATGAACTTTGACCAACACATCTGGCTGAATTTGACCACACCCATCAACAATGCGCTGCTTTAGATGATGCAAATCCCGTATTTTCACACAATAAACCAGTGGTTTGACATGACCCCAAAGATAAAAATCTAAAGGAGTCAAATCTGGTGAACGTGGTGGCCGCTCCACGGCACCCCTACGACCAATCGACTTTTGAGGGAACTGCACTTCCAGGTATGCTCGCACATTGTGCCCATAATGTGGTGGGGCTCCATCATGCTTGAAGAATTCCGGAAACGTTCCGTCCTCCGTTAACAACGAGGGAAACACTTCTACATCCAATAACCTCAGATAACCGTTGGCTGTTAACGTACCACCAATAAAAATAGGTCCAACGACTTTGGTACCCCACACACCACACCACACCAGACCATTACTTTTTGTGGGTCGACCGTTTTGGAAGCATCAATCCAGTGCGGATATGTGTCGGACCAGTATCTGTGATTCTGCTTGTTCACTTCACCACTGATAAAGAAACTGGCTTCATCACTGAACAGTACCTGACAGGGGAAACCCATTCTGCGAACTGTACCCGACGGTCTGGGTCATCCTCGTTCAGGTGTTGGAGCAGCTGAATTTTGTATGGTGCCATTTGTGGTGCGATAAAATTCGCAGTATCGAGGTACGGCTAACCACACATTCTTGTGGCAGGCGACGAGTACTCGGACACTTGCTAAATAATGCCAACACGCTCACTGTTGTTGCTTAATCGGTGGCGGATTTTGGTCTTCCAGGCTTAGGTTTATCTGCGACAGAACCTGTTGCTCTGAATTTGGCCAAAAGCTTGGCAAATGCGCTGCGAGTGATGGGCTGTCTGGTTGGGTGACGACTGTGCTTCTTTCTCCTGATATCAAGATGATTTCAATGCGTTCTTCATGTGTTAAAGACATTTTGTAGCCTGTAAATAAGGAAAAAATGATTAAAACGTTAGCATGAGTAAATGATACCTAACAGTTAAACGCATGTAACATACCAGGCATGGCATAATCACTTTGCACCGTTTCAGACTCCATTTTATGACTTCTCAGTGCGTAACACTTATGCTGCCGAGCGTCCCACTGCTGCCGCAAGTAATTGGCTGTAACCCGAGAATGAATAAAGCTATGTTTGAAATAACAACGGCATTGTTTTTCTAGTGAAATTCTCTATCTGATGTGTCACATGACCACATTCCCATTTGAAATTTTGGAGTTGAATCCAAGATGGCGGCTTTCAATATGGCCACCACGTTGGTTGCATAGCCTATAAAGTTTCCCCCTTCCCATTCCTCATGTGTAGGGACTCTGTTTCCGTGTTTGCTACTCCATTTGGATTTTATCAGAGTGTTTCTGGACAATGTGTTTTGTTAGATGTAAGTTTTGTTCTGCTAGATGTAAGGTAATGTTTCAATTTTGTCATGTTCCACTGTAATTTAAAGTTATCATCTGGCGAGTTGTTATTCCCGCAGTCGTAAACCTGGATTCATAATGTTTAACGAAAGAGCTTTATCGGCCGGCGAGTTGTAATTCTCGCAGTCGAAAAGCTGGATTTGTAATATTTAACGAAGGACTGGAATGTGCATAAACATTCTATGAGTAATTATTATTTGAATATCAGTGTATTTTTTACAATTAATGGATTTGAAAAGTGACTCATTAATTGTTGCAGTGAAAGAACTTTCTTACCAATTCCTAACGAAAATACTGCATTATGCAGAATGAACTGACATTTATTACATATTCTGATTAGATAAATTTCAGTTAGAGTATTGGAATTCTTCACTGTCAATTTATTCTTTCAATTGGTTAGTAAATATAGTGGTATTAGGTTTAGTTTTAATCCAGTTACGAATGTGTATTGACGATATGATTATGTGAAAAGTATTCACTGAGGTATATGGAAATCACGTCAAGGAAATCGTGATTATATAACGAACTGTAACTAATGCTTGAAGCATGATTCTGTGATGGGACTCTGCTGAGAAAATATCCACAATATCTGCGCAAATGACGATATTGCACTATTCTATTGACAGAAGTATACGAAATGTAATTATAGAGATACAATGTCTGTGAATAGTGAGTATAGTCTGCTCCCGAACAGACCATGAAAGCCCAAAGGTATCGACAGGCCGCCGTGTCATCCTCAGCCTACAGGCGTTACAGGATGCGGATATGGAGGAGCATGTGGTCAGCACACCGCTCTCCCGACCGTGTGTGATTTTACGATACCGGAGCCGCTATTTCTCATCAAGTAGCTCCTCAGCTTGCCTCACAATGGCTGAGTGCACCCCGCTTGCCAACAGCGCTCGGCAGACCGGATGGTCACCCATCCAAGTGCTATCCTGACAGCGCTTAACTTCGGTGATCTGACGGGAATCGGTGTTACCAGTGAGTATAGTGACATTCAAAAATTAAATGAATTCACTATACATGACAGTTATCATATAAAAATGAATTTGACGAATCATAATAGTGAGAAGTGCATATCTGGAATACAGATGAATTACGAAACATTTACTTTGTGTTTCCAGGAACATTGTGTCAATAATAAGTGTCTTATATACATTCTTTATATTGTTTCTCTGGCAGACCTCGAGAAATGGTCCTGGTAGGTTTCTAGGTCATGCCATCCGGCCATCAAACCTCGAGTAACGGTCCTGCTAGGTTTCGGGTTTTTCAACGCGCCAGCCACATAATGAGTAGGTTGTGCTATCCTGCCATCAACCAATCAGCCACAGACGTAAAATTATAACTCTCAATAACTCCACACATTAAAATCCATAAATAACGAAGCTGAACCAGAGATTCCTTTTGATTTTGTTTTATTCGTAACTCGTATGAAACGAAACTTTCACAAATAACACATTTCAACCATAAACGTAAATGTAACCGAGATTCTAACTGAGAGAGAGCTAGCAAAACAGCAGATATCGCTAAAGTCAAAAACATATACTTATACTACAAAAAAAAAAAAAAAAAAAAAATTGAACAATGTAACACCTATTTATTATTCTGAAACCTTTAGCTTCCTTGAAAAACCTAAATTATTTTATTATTTTAATAAACTTAAAAGGATTCAAACAAAAATTGACATAATAATTCATCTAAAGAGATCAAATGAAATAAAAATAAATATTTCAGTTACTATACTACGAAACTGTAAACTAATCTCTCGGCCACTGATAGCCTTCCAGATCTTGGAGATGTTAAAAAAAATGTTCATATGTGTGTTAAACCACATGGGACTTAACTGCTAAGGTCATCAGTGCCTAAGCTTTTACACTACTTAACCTAAATTATCCTAAGGACAAATACACACACCCACGCCCGAGGAAGGACTCGAACCTCCGCCGGGAGCAGCAGCACAGTCGATGACTGCAGCGCCCTAGACCGCTCGGCTAATCCCTCGCGGCTGGAGGTGTTACTTTTCAATCAAATACCTCCCCAGTCGGCTGAGTGCACCCAATTGTATTCCTCCCAACCAGGGAAAATCTCCACCAAAGCAAAAAACTGAATGCTGGGAACTAGACCCGGAGTCCTTGTCTGTGACACATCTCCAGGACTGCAGATTACATATTTAGCTTTTCCTGTGTTTTCTTAGCAGTATACAGGGTGAATCACCTAAAACTTGCACCTCAAATATTGCGCAAATTGACAGTACTATTGATGTGCTGTTTTCAAGGAATGGATTGGTAGTCAAGGGCCCTTATTTTTAGCCAATAAACAGATTGTAATAATACTTAGAGGTTTTTTTTTGTGCAAGCGTACACTTTTTTAGATGGAACAATGCCTATTTACATTAACAACCTAAACTTAAGTTCCATTAGAATGTCAGTGGTGTTTGTTGCAGAATTCTAGTGCGAGATATCATATTTTGAAAAGTTTCCACATCGACGTTTGTTTTTGCCATTCAGCGTGCGTAGTTGCTAGGAACGATGTTGTATTTGCTTACATTATGTTTGTATGTTTCCTGAGTGCATTGCGACTTGCTAGTCAGTTAGTGTGTGATAGTTCAAGTAGTAGGTCGTGAGTGGACGATGGGATTTACCAATGCATAGAAACCAGACATGCTCATGGTGCATGGAGAGAGTAAGAAGAATGCAGTTCATTCTTTTACAGTACATGTGGCAAGATATCCGAATAGAGTTACTTATCATTCTCTTCAATCACTTAAGCGAATGTGGTAGCGTAACACATAGACAACGTAACAGTAGGAAACAAGTGACGGCAGAAGAGGGGGATGTTAATGTTCTTGCTACTGTTGCAGTTGATCCACACGTTAGCTCCGGCGCAATCGCACGAGGACGTGGCATGAGTCACGCAAGTGTACTACGCATTCCCCACCAACATAGGTCCCATCCCTGTCACACCTCTCTCCGGCAAGAGCTGTATGCAAACGATAACGAGAATGCGAATTAAGACAGGATATCTTGTTTAGTGATGAGGCCACATTTACCAATCATGGCCAGGTAAACCGGCAAAACATGCACTATTGGTCTGTTGACAACACTTGTTGGCTTGGTCAGGTGGAAGGTCAGCGTCCAACGAGTGTAAACGCGTGATGTGAGAGAGTGAACCATCGGCTCATAGGCTGAACGCGCACACGTATCGCAGCCTCCTCACAGGGGGCTCTTCCAAGGATTCTAGAAGATGTTCCTCTGCAGACTAAGAGGAGCCTGTGGTACCAACATGATGACCGTCCAGCCCATAGTGCACGAATTACTATGATGCCTTCACGAATTGTTTCCTAATAGTTGGACTGGTCACAGAGGACCTGTACCTTGGCCGGCCCGTTCCCCACATTTCACGCCTGTAGACTCTTTCTGTGGGGAAAGCTGAAAGACGCTATCTACTAGGACATACCAGCTACACCTCATGATATGCAACCACGTATTACTGCAGCCTGCTCGGACATCTCCGTTGGAATGCTTGCACATATGCAGCAGTCGTTCCATACCAGATTGGAAGCCTGTATATTGCCTTTACCATTGGTAATTTTGAACACAACTTGTGATTGTCAGTTATCTCGTTACTCGCCAGAATCCACATATCTAGTGTACGCACTTGTGTTGTTCTTCAGTATGTACTGTGAAATGTGTTGTACAAGTATCGGTAAGTGAACTTTTCAAAATACGATGTCTCGTAAACGACTCGCACAAGAACCCTGCGGCAGACACCACTGGCATTACATTTTAGCCATTTTTAGTTTCTTAATGTCAGTAGGCATTGTTCCATTTAAAAAAGTTTATCTTTGCACAGAAAATACACTTTCTAAGCATTATTACAATCTGTTGACTGACTAATAGTACACGCCCATTCTGTGAAAATCGCACATCTACATCTACGACTAAATCTACAAGGATACTATGTTAATCACATTTAAGTGCCAGGCACAGGGTGCGTCGCACCACTTTCATAATAACTGTATCTTTCCGTGCGAGCTCGGATTTCCCTTATCTTATTATGATGATCGTTTCTTCCTATGTAGGTCGGCGTCAAAAAAAATTTTTCGCATTCGAAGGAGAAAATTGGTGATTGAAATTTTGTGAGGAGATCCCGCGCAACGAAAAATGCCTTTGTTATAATGTTGTCCACCCCAAATCCTGTAACATGTCAATGACATGCTCTCCCACATTTTGCGATAATACAAAAGGCGTTGCTCTTCTTTGAACTTTCTCGATGTATTCCGTTAATCCTATTCGGCAAGGATTCCAGTTCGAGCAGTAGTACTCCAAAAGAGGATGGACAATGGTAGTGCAGACAGTCTCTTTAGCAGATCTGTTACATTTTCTTTGTGCCCTGCGAATAAAACGCAGTCTTTGGTTTGCCTTCCCCACAACATCTTCCACACTGAAGAGCCAAAGGAACTAGTACACCTGCCTAGCATCGCATAGGCCCCCGCGAGCAAAAAGAAATGCCGCAACTTGACGTGGCATGGACTCGACTAATGTCTGAAGTAGTACTGGACGGAAGTGACATCATGAATCCTGCAGGGCTCTCCATGAATCAGTAAGAGTACGACGGGTGGAGATCTCTCCTGAACAGCACGTTGCAAGGCATCCCACATATGCTAAATAATGTTCGTATCTGGGGAGTTTGGTGGCCAGCGGAAGTGTTTAAACTTAGAAGAGTGTTCTTGGAGCCATTCTGTAACAGTTCTGGACGTGTAGGGTGTCCCATTGTCCTGTTGAAATTGTCCACTTCCGTCTGAATGCGCAGTGGACATGAACGGATGCAGATGATCAGACATGATGCTTACATACGTGTCACCTGTCAGAGTTGTATCTAGACGTATCAAGAGTCCAATACCACTCCAACTGTACACGCCCCTCACCATTACACAGCCTCCACTAGCATGAACAGTCCCTGCTGACATGCAGTGTCCACGGATTCATGAGGTTGTCTCCATACGCGTACACGTCCGTCCGCGTAATACAATTTGAAACGAGACGCGTCTGACTAGGGAACATGTTTCCAGTCATCAACAGGCCAATGTCGGTGTTGACGCGCACAGGCGAGGCGTAAAGCTTTGTGTCGTGCAGTCATTAAGGATACACGAGAGGGCCTTCGGCTCTGAAAGCCCATATCGATGATATTTCGTTCAATGCTTCGCACGCTGACACTTGTTAATGACCCAACATAGAACTCTGCAGCAATTTGAGGAAGGATTGCCATTGTGTCACGCTGAACAATTTTCTTCAGTCGTCATTGGTCTCGTCCTTGCAGGATCTTTCTCCGGCCGTAACAATGTCGAAGATTTGATGTTTTTGGCGGATTCTTGATATTCACGGTATACTGTGAGATGCTGTGTGCCATCGCTGGTGCGCCGACTATAAGACTACCGGTTTGTTCACACTCACTTAAATTTAGATAACCTACCACTGACGCAGCAGTAACCAATCTAACAACTGCGCCAGACAATTGTTGTCTTTATATAGGCCTTGGCGACCACAGCGCCGTATTCTGCCTGGTTATATATCTCTGTATCTGCATGCCTATACCAGTTTCTTTGGCACTTCAGTGTATGTATTCTTTCCAATTTAAGTTGTTCGCAGTTGTAATTCCTAGGTATTTAGTTGAATTTATGGCCTTTGGATTTGACTGTTTTATCGTGTAACCGAAGTTTAACAGATTCCTTTTAGTACTCATACGGGTGATCTAACACTTTCATTGTGTAGGGTCAGTTTCCAATTTTCATGCCATACGGATGTCTTTTCCAAATCGTTTTGCAATTTGTTTTGATCTTCTGATAACTTTACTACACGATAAACGACAGCATCATCTGTAACCTCCCTAAGAGGGCTGCTCAGATTGTCTCCTAAATGGTTTATATAGATGAGGAACCGCAGAGGGTCTATAAAATTACCTTGCGGAACTCCATAAATCACTTCTGTTTCACTCGATGACTTTCCGTCAGTTACTACGAACTGTGACCTCTTTGACACGAAATAGCGAATCCAGTCACATAACTGAGACAATTCACGCAATTTCATTACAAGCAGCTTGTGTGGTACCGTGTCAAAAGCTCTCTCGAGATCTAGAAATACAGAATCAATTTTAAATCCCTTGTTACTAGCACTCAACACTTCGCATGTGTAAAGAGCTAGTTGTGTTTGACTAGAACGATGCTTTCTAAATCCGTGCTGACTGTGTGTCAATAGACCGTTCTCTTCTAAGTAATTCGTAATGTTCGAACACAATATATGTTCCAAAATACTTCTGCCTATCTACGTTAGTGATATGGGCCTGTAATTTAGTGGTATACTCCTACCTTTGTTGAGTACTGGTGTGACCTGTGCAACTTTTCAGTCCTTGGGTACGGATCTTTCGCCGAGCGAATGGTTGTATATGACTGATAAGAATGGATGTATTTTATCAGCATACTCTGAAACGAACCTAATTGGTATACAGTCTGGACCAGAAAACATTCTTTTTACTAAGTGATTCAAGTTGTTTCCCTACTCCGAGGCCCTCTTTTTTAAAGTTACTCACCGTGGCAGCTGCTCTTGATTCGAATTCTGGAATGTTTACTTCGTCTTCTTTGGTGAAGAAATTTCCGAAGGCTGTGTTTAGTAACTCTGCTTTGACAGTATTTTCATTGCTATCGCGCAGAGAAGGCATTGGATGTCTTTCCGCTAGCATACGTTACATATGACCTGAATCTATTTGAATTTTCTTCCAGGTTTCGAGACAAAATTTCGTTGTGGTAACTATTGTAAGCATCTAGCATTGGTGCGAGCGTTAAATTTCGATCTTCTGTAAAATATCGCCAATCTGGGAGATTTTGCTTTCGTTTGAACTTGGCATACTTTTTTTCGTTGTTTCTGCAACAGGCAAGGAGGATCAGCTCCATCGTTTGTTAATTTGTTTGGCATAAATCTCTCAATTGCTGTCGATACTATACGTTTGAATTTAAGCCGCATCTGGTCTACATTAACATAATTAATTTGGAAGGAGTGGAGGTTGGCTCTCAGGGAGGCGCCTAACATTGGAGCTCCAAACTACCATTAATCTCATCCTCCTTGATTACCCGGATCTTGCAGGCTGAGAGGTTTCCTCTGAAACAGGATAAGCGACGGCATCTGGCAGGGCGGCAGTGTCAGCCACAGACAGCACCTGGAACCTGTTTGTCAGACTAACCAGGCAGGCCTTATATGCGACCCCCTGGGAAGTCTTTCGCTGCCCACCTTGCCCTGAGGCGACCTCTCACTTTATCACAGGTGAGGGGTTAACGTCAGTACGAGCAGTGACTGAGCTGGCAACTGGTGTGGACCGATCGGAGGACTCAGATATGTTGGACGTCCATTGGATCCCCACGGCCGGCCCACAACTGCGATGCCATCCACTACAGCTTCAAGTGGTGCAACAAAAGCCATCACAGCCTGGAGGTGAGAGCGAAGTGTCACGAACTCGGCTCGCATCTGCACACAGAAATCACAGTGCCTATCCATACTAGAGACCGTGGAAAACTACACAATACAGATAAATGGCCTATCAATACATGCAGTGGGACTCTACTGTAGACACTGACGAAAATGCAAGAACTGTGTCTAATAAATTAGATTAATATGCAGAGATTCAATAACTGAAGGAACTTGTAATATGTCACAAAATCGGTTTACTTTCCGATGAAAATGAAAACGCGGGAACTGTGTGTATCAAATATTAGGAACTAAACTATCAAAGCACAGAGATGAAATTATACAGTTCGCTCCTGGTTAGGAACTCGTTAAACTCTCAAAAATCGGCTGCTTCCTTATTGCTGCTTGTGTCTCGGCCAGTTGCTGCTGCCTGTATTACTCATATTTACACTAATAGTGCTCCCTATTTTCGTGATATTTGTGGTGAAAGTTTTAGGTGATTCACTCTGTATATTGCTTAATTTTAGACCTGCCACACTTTGATAGACGTGGCGCTACTAGCGGTCGACCATTGCTCTGTTCGCCCTGAAAATGGCCCCTGCGATGGACCCAAACCGGTCGGCACTAAATAAATAAAAAAAGGCGATTAAGATTGTTTTCTTAATACTAAGTTTTCATTAGTAATGTATGCTTTGTAAATATCATAGCTGGTTTGGCAGTGTCGGAGGACAGACATATTGTCTGCCGCGGTATCAGTTGAGACTTATCTTGCAATGTCTCATTTGTAAATGTGAGAGTTACGGAAATACGCAGTTCATTAATTTCTTGAAGAATAGAAATTATTTGTGACTCTAAAGTGGAATGTAAATGTGAAGTTTGTCGTGTTCTGCCAATAGTGACATTCCTTATAAACAAACTGATAGGAAATTTAATTATTTCTGAAATAACAGTTCCTCGCCGAGAGTTTCTTACAGCCTCAAGATAACGCATTCACGAAGTAGGTGCTGTTTTCTGCGCAGAGGATAACAACTATAGAAAACTGCAGGCTGGTGAACATTTAATAAAACTTATACATTTCCCTCAGGGAGGAGGGAGTAAATAGACACTTCGCGCGTACTGCAATCGTAGTACAAATGAGATCAGTGGCACGTCGTCTGTGGTAACACAGAGGAGGTATGAAGGAGAGAAATATTTTCGAGGGAAAGGATTTACGCTCACATATGTCACACCCCGTATCTCTCCCTCTCATTCTCTCTTTTTCAACTTGCCATAGGAGGGGGGAGAACGGAAAGGAAAGGGAAGGAAAGGGACTAATGACACCAGCTGCATCGGGACTTTGTGCTGAATCAGCAGCGATGAGTGAAAATGTGTGCCGGAGCGGGACTCGAATGGTGGCGCTAGGTTTGGCGTTTTGGTCAGCATGTGCAGGTAGTCCGTGTATTGGTGCTAAACTCTGTGTCCGGATGGTACAGTGGTTAGCGCAGCTGTCTTGTAAGCAGGTGATCCTAGATTCGAGTCCGCGTCCAGCACACATTTCCACTCCATTTTCATTCCAAGTAAAGTCCCGATGCAGCTGATACCATTACTTCAATTTACATACTATCAGCTTCTGCCAACATCGTTGGTCTAGATGATCACTGAGCAAACGTGAAAAATGTAGTGGTGCACCATCGCACTGGAACCACATGTTTTGACGCACATGCAGGGGCACACCTTCCAAGAGCCTTCGCAGTACGCCGTCAAAGCATCAGAAGTACGTGGCAGACGTGAAATGTGGTGGAATAGGGTATGATCCAGACACACGTTCATCCAGCAGCCCTGCCCTAATGTTCAGACAGTATAGTTCCTGAAACCTGTTGGTTTTCAGCAGCCCACACATGACTGTTGGAGGAATGTGGAACACTCGTCATGGTGAACTTGGCTTCATTCACGAAAAGGATCCACCGTGGGAAGAACCACGTGCAGGAGTGGGTTCGTGAAGCAAAATCCTGTGGCTGCGTTGCCTGGGGGTGGTGCGGGTGTAGCTGCTACTCATGAAGAGCACGTCAGAAGGTTTGGTGATGCACATTCAGTCTACCTGCTATGTTTTTGGTACTCCCCGTCGCGTTCTCTTTCAATCCATGGGGCACAGCCTCTCAAAACTTAGTTCTGCATGTAGCACCACAGTCGGCGCTGCTGGTGACGAATGTACCTGAGACCCACTGGTGCCCCATAGGACTGATGGAGTGCGAAGATTTGTGGCGGTGTGGAAAACGCTCCACGTACCACTGACCAGCAGCCCTCCCACTACAACGAGCTTCTCACGCACAAAAACAAAATGTCGACGTATTCCACATACCTGCTGTTCACTATGGCCAACAGCAACACATTAAAAGTGATATGTACGTACAGCTTACATACTGCACTGTAGTGAATGATTACTACTGTATACTAGTACAGTATGAACAAAGACCACAGGCACAACAGCAGCTACAAACCTCTCTGGACAGGTCACAAACTCAACTTGTGAGGTACTCCGTGTCTGCAGATTACATTTCCAACATTTACATTTTATGTTGCGACTGTAGATATCAGCAGCATTCTGTAAGCTCAGTCAGTACTGTAGAACGCATAGCAGGGAGTAAAATTTCAGTTCCCACACTATACGCTAGACCATCTAGCGTTGCCGTTAGACGGTGAAGTGAGGTGCTGTGGTCAGCTGTAAGAAAGACAGTTACGTCAGCGCACAGTACTTAGAGAAACCACAGCCAATCTGGCGTCAAGCAGTGATTTTGTTTAATAAATATTTACTAACATAAGCCACTTCTTCCACTACAGATTTTAGCAGAAGCCCACTGGTCATGAATCCTTTCTTATGACAATATTACGACGCAGGAAAGCAGTCATTTCAATAAACAGATGAATAATGTTTAAGATAACGAAGCTGTACGAACAGCTACGATTTTCCACGATTGTAAGAGGTCTAGACTGCGTGTCATAGTCGCCAGTCCCCGAAAGAATACCTTTCGGTCTAGTCCTGTCGTAAGACCAGGACCTCAAGTAATTGCTAGGTTGGAGTTAATAAATAACACATTGCTTCATTTACTGTCAGATTACGATGTTTTCATAAATAAACACAGCTTAAGAGCGCTCACGACGTTGTTTGAGTAATACAGCTTCCAGTTACATCACTTAGAAATTATACGATGTTCAGGGTATTTTCGTAACAGCGTGCAAAAATTTAAGAGGACATAGAGGATGCTTCACTGAACATTTTGAAATAGGAAGCCTGCGATCGGAGAGTCCAGCTTAAGATGTTAGTAAGAATAAAATCACAATACTGTGTACTTTTTTACTTATATTAGTTAACTGCAAATATCATCATTGTCACAATGAATGTACCACTTTTACTTTATCTTAAAAAATGTGCTGAAACTGACGGCCATCAACCTCAATGCGGGCATGACATCGGTGAACAAGATTCTGGCGCACCCTCGTGTGTTTCGAATCATATCACAGACATCTACAATTCCGGCAACTAATTCCATCTCCGTATCCACTGGGGTCTCATACACAATTGACTTCAGATATCACCATAGGATATAATCGAGAGGATTCATGTCAGATGAGCTCGCAGGCCCTCCCCCTCAAATCCAGTGACAGGAAATACTGTACCGGTACTGCTCCATCGTATTGTACTGCGCGTCTCTGAATAGCACTGAGTAATGCATGGGTCTGTCGTTGATTCATAGCACTTCCTGTCATGGGACAATGTATATACGTTACAACAGAGCCACCTTACGGACAAGTAAATTAAGCAAAACGTGTATCATGACTTCCTGGTAATCAGGCTCGTCCTCCTTGTTTCCTTGCCGGAAATAAAGAATGCACATGTAAATAACAGCACAGTACGTGTAAACTTGTACGGATGATAGTTGTAAACAAGTCGGAAAACAGTAGTGCTAGAGAAAGCGGTAGACAAGTTTACTTCCATATCTCCTTAAGCTATCTTCTCCGACCAAAAAATGGCTCCAAGCACTATGGGACTTAACATCTGAGGTCATCAGTCGCCTAGACTTTTTTGTTTTTTGGTCATCAGTCTACTGACTGGTTTGATGCGGCCCGCCACGAATTCCTTTCCTGTGCTAACCTCTTCATCTCAGAGTAGCACTTACAGCCTACGTCCTCAATTATTTGCTTGACGTATTCCAATCTCTGTCTTCCTCTACAGTTTTTGCCCTCTACAGCTCCCTCTAGTACCATGGAAGTCATTCCCTCATGTCTTAGCAGATGTCCTATCATCCTGTCCCTTCTCCTTATCAGTGTTTTCCACATATTCCTTTCCTCTCCGATTCTGCGTAGAACCTCCTCATTCCTTACCTTATCAGTCCACTTAATTTTCAACATTCGTCTATAGCACCACATCTAGAATACTTCGATTCTCTTCTGTTCCGGTTTTCCCACAGTCCATGTTACACTACCATACAATGCTGTACTCCAGACGTACATCCTCAGAAATTTCTTCCTCAAATTAAGACCGGTATTTGATATTAGTAGACTTCTCTTGGCCACAAATGCCTTTTTTGGCTTAGCGAGTCTGCTTTTGATGTCCTCCTTGCTCCGTCCGTCATTGGTTATTTTACTGCCTAGGTAGCAGAATTCCTTAACTTCATTGACTTCGTGACCATCAATCCTGATGTTAAGTTTCTCGCTGTTCTTATTTCTACTACTTCTCATTACCTTCGTCTTTCTCCGATTTACTCTCAAACCATACTGTGTACTCATTAGACTGTTCATTCCGTTCAGCAGATCATTTAATTCTTCACTTTCACTCAGGATAGCAATGTCATCAGCGAATCGTATCATTGATATCCTTTCACCTTGTATTTTAATTCCACTCCTGAACCTTTCTTTTATTTCCATCATTGCTTCCTCGATGTACAGATTGAAGAGTAGGGGTGAAAGGCTACAGCCTTGTCTTACACCCTTCTTAATACGAGCACTTCGTTCTTGATCGTCCACTCTTATTATTCCCTCTTGGTTGTTGTACATATTGTATATGACCCGTCTCTCCCTACAGCTTACCCCTACTTTTTTCAGAATCTCGAACAGCTTGCACCATTTTACACTCCTGGAAATGGAAAAAAGAACACATTGACACCGGTGTGTCAGACCCACCATACTTGCTCCGGACACTGCGAGAGGGCTGTACAAGCAATGATCACACGCACGGCACAGCGGACACACCAGGAACCGCGGTGTTGGCCGTCGAATGGCGCTAGCTGCGCAGCATTTGTGCACCGCCGCCGTCAGTGTCAGCCAGTTTGCCGTGGCATACGGTGCTCCATCGCAGTCTTTAACACTGGTAGCATGCCGCGACAGCGTGGACGTGAACCGTATGTGCAGTTGACGGACTTTGAGCGAGGGCGTATAGTGGGCATGCGGGAGGCCGGGTGGACGTACCGCCGAATTGCTCAACACGTGGGGCGTGAGGTCTCCGCAGTACATCGATGTTGTCGCCAGTGGTCGGCGGAAGGTGCACGTGCCCGTCGACCTGGGACCGGACCGCAGCGACGCACGGATGCACGCCAAGACCGTAGGATCCTACGCAGTGCCGTAGGGGACCGCACCGCCACTTCCCAGCAAATTAGGGACACTGTTGCTCCTGGGGTATCGGCGAGGACCATTCGCAACCGTCTCCATGAAGCTGGGCTACGGTCCCGCGCACCGTTAGGCCGTCTTCCGCTCACGCCCCAACATCGTGCAGCCCGCCTCCAGTGGTGTTGCGACAGGCGTGAATGGAGGGACGAATGGAGACGTGTCGTCTTCAGCGATGAGAGTCGCTTCTGCCTTGGTGCCAATGATGGTCGTATGCGTGTTTGGCGCCGTGCAGGTGAGCGCCACAATCAGGACTGCATACAACCGAGGCACACAGGGCCAACACCCGGCATCATGGTGTGGGGAGCGATCTCCTACACTGGCCGTACACCACTGGTGATCGTCGAGGGGACACTGAATAGTGCACGGTACATCCAAACCGTCATCGAACCCATCGTTCTACCATTCCTAGACCGGCAAGGGAACTTGCTGTTCCAACAGGACAATGCACGTCCGCATGTATCCCGTGCCACCCAACGTGCTCTAGAGGGTGTAAGTCAACTACCCTGGCCAGCAAGATCTCCGGATCTGTCCCCCATTGAGCATGTTTGGGACTGGATGAAGCGTCGTCTCACGCGGTCTGCACGTCCAGCACGAACGCTGGTCCAACTGAGGCGCCAGGTGGAAATGGCATGGCAAGCCGTTCCACAGGACTACATCCAGCATCTCTACGATCGTCTCCATGGGAGAATAGCAGCCTGCATTGCTGCGAAAGGTGGATATACACTGTACTAGTGCCGACATTGTGCATGCTCTGTTGCCTGTGTCTATGTGCCTGTGGTTCTGTCAGTGTGATCATGTGATGTATCTGACCCCAGGAATGTGTCAATAAAGTTTCCCCTTTCTGGGACAATGAATTCACGGTGTTCTTATTTCAATTTCCAGGAGTGTATATTGTCGAACGCTTTTTCCAGGTCGACAAATCCTATGAAAGCGTCTTGATTTTTCTTTAGCCTTGCTTCCATTATTAGCCGTAACGTCAGAATTGCCTCTTTTCCTAAAGCCAAACTGATCGTCACCTAGCGCATTCTCAATTTTCTTTTCCATTATTCTGTATATTATTCTTGTAAGCAGCTTCGATGCATGAGCTGTTAAGCTGATTGTGCGATAATTCTCGCACTTGTCAGCTCTTGCCGTCTTCGGAATTGTGTGGATGATGCTTTTCCGAAAGTCAGATGGTATATCGCCAGACTCATATATTCTACACACCAACGTGAATAGTCGTTTTGTTGCCACTTCCCCCAATGATTTTAGAAATTCTGATGGAATGTTACCTATCCCTTCTGCCTTATTTGACCCTAAGTCCTTCAAAGCTCTTTTAAATTCCGATTCTAATACTGGATCCCCTATCTCTTCTAAATCGACTCCTGTTTCTTCTTCTATCACATCAGACAAATCTTCACCCTCATAGAGGCTTTCAATGTATTCTTTCCACCTATCTGCTCTCTCCTCTGCATTTAACAGTGGAATTCCCGTTGCACTCTTAATGTTACCACCGTTGCTCTTAATGTCACCAGAGGTTGTTTTGACTTTCCTGTATGCTGAGTCTGTCCTTCCGACAATCATATCTTTTTCGATGTCTTCACATTTTTCCTGCAGCCATTTAGTCTTAGCTTCCCTGCACTTCCTATTTATTTCATTCCTCAGCGACTTGTGTTTCTGTATTCCTGATATTCCCGGAACATGTTTGTACTTCCTCCTTTCATCAATCAACTGAAGTATTTCTTCTGTTACCCATGGTTTCTTCGCAGCTACCTTCTTTGTACCTATGTTTTCCTTCTCAACTTCTGTGATGGCCCTTTTTAGAGATGTCCATTCCTCTTCAACTGTACTGCCTACTGCGCTAATCCTTATTGCTGTATCTATAGCGTTAGAGAACTTCAAACGTATCTCGTCATTCCGTAATACTTCCGTATCCCACTTCTTTGCGTATTGATTCTTCCTGACTAATGTCTTGAACTTCAGCCTACTCTTCATCACTACTATATTGTGATCTGAGTCTATATCTGCTCCTGGGTACGCCTTACAATCCAGTATCTGATTTCGGAATCTCTGTCTGACCATGATGTAATCTAATTGAAATCTTCCCGTATCTCCCGGCCTTTTCCAAGTATACCTCCTCCTCTTGTGATTCTTGAACAGGGTATTCGCTATTACTAGCTGAAACTTGTTACAGAGCTCAATTAGTCGTTCTCCTCTTTTATTCCTTGTCCCAAGCCCATATTCTCCTGTAACCTTTTCTTCTACTCCTTCCCCTACAACTGCATTCCAGCCGCCCATGACTATTAGATTTTCGTCCCCCTTTACATACTGCATTACCTATTCAGTATCCTCATACACTTTCTCTATCTGTTCATCTTCAGCTTGCGACGTCGGCATGTATACCTGAACTATCGTTGTCGGTGTTGGTCTGCTGTCGATTCTGATTAGAACAACCCGGTCACTGAACTGTTCATAGTAACACACCCTCTTCCCTACCTTCCTATTCATAACGAATCCTACACCTGTTATACCATTTTCTGCTGCTGTTGATATTACCCGATACTCATCTGACCAGAAATCCTTGTCTTCTTTCCACTTCACTTCACTGACCCCTACTATATCTAGATTGAGCCTTTGCATTTCCCTTTTCAGATTTTCTAGTTTCCCTACCACGTTCAAGCTTCTGACATTCCACGCCCCGACTCGTAGAACGTTATCCTTTCGTTGATTATTCAATCTTTTTCTCATGGTAACCTCCCCCTTGGCAGTCCCCTCCCGAAGATCCGAATGGGGGACTATTCCGAAATCTTTTGCCAATGGAGAGATCATCATGACACTTCTTCAATTACAGGCCACATGTCCTGTGGATACACGTTACGTGTCTTTAATGCAGTGGTTTCCATTGCCTTCTGCATCCTCATGTCGTTGATCATTGCTGATTCTTCCGCCTTTAGGGGCAATTTCCCACCCCTAGGACAAGAGAGTGCTCTGAACCTCCTCCGCCCTCTTTGACTGACTTCTTATGACGGAAGTCTTCGGCCGCCAATGCTGATTATTTATCAAAATTTGGGCAGTGGCGGGGATCGAACCCGGGACCGAAGACGTTTTGATTACGAATCAAAGACGCTACCCCTTTTTTTTCTTTTTTTTTCATTGTTGATCGTTGTGTTTGTTCGTTGCGGACGTCGCATGACATCCGTTAAAGTTCGTTTGTTCATCTTTCGACTTAGTTTTTTATTACAGAGGCCAACCGGCTCTCTGGCAGAACACGCTGAGCTACCGTGCCGGCTATGACATTACCCGATACTCATCTGACCAGACCCTTAGACCACGGGTACCCACTTAGAACTACTTAAACCTAACTAACTTAAGGACATCACAAGCATCCATGCCCGAGGCAGGACTCGAGCCTGCGTCCGTGGCGCGGTTCAGAACTGAGGCGCCTAGAGCCGCTCGGTCACAGCAGGCGGCCTTCTCCGACCCGAGGTCCCCTATCTCAAATTGTTCAGTGAAGCATTTTCTATGTCTTGTTACATTTCTGCACGGTCTATAAGGAAACACCCTGTGTAGCTGCACGTTACAGGTATTCCGATGGCACCGGTACTGTTATTGCGAGGAACAGCAACTGCGAGAGCTCCGCGACAAAGCAAGTAGGAAGAAATCCTACGTGATGACTCACTAAGATAATCCAATGACGGACTCTCTTAATCTCTGCAAATCTCGGATAGAAAAGAGCGGCCAGTCATATCGTACGCGTCTTACGCGATCTTCTACGGACACCTTAACTGAAACACTTCAAGAGTTTTAGTAAGAAAGGGGGGGGAAAGCTTACAAACTGTATCGTATGTAAAAAAACCTGCAGTGGGCATGAGACATCAGATGATTCGTTGATAACGCACGTAATACCCTATTCAGTGGCGCCCCAAGTGCGGGAGACTTGAACGTCTGTTATGGTAGTTTGCGTGCAGCGGGAAAACGGTACCCACGCTAAACTTAACGGTCTTGGTCTCCACTATGATGGTTCAAATGGCTCTGAGCACTATGGGACTTAACATCTGAGGTCATCAGTCCCCTAGAAGTTAGTACTACTTAAACCCAACCAACCTGAGGACATCACACACAACCATGCCCGAGGCAGGATTAGAACCTGCGGCCGTAGCGGCCGCGCGGTTCCAGACTGTAGCGCCTAGAACCGCTCGGCCACTCTGGCCGGCCGTCCCCACTATCAGTCCTCTACATCTGTAAAGGAAATTTAGTTACCCCGTACATTTGTGCACTGTAGACAGTATTTTAAAGAGTGACACGTGGAAATGAATTAAAATTAAATTTTATAAAACTGCTGCAGCTCCTGAATTCTTTATGGGAGGCAGTCCTGGAGACTTACAAACGGCAGATAAATAAAATTCAGTCTACTTCTACGTCTACATCGATAATCCGCAAGCGTCCGTACAGTGCGTGGTGAAGGGTACCCTGTACCACTGTTACTCACTTCCTTTCCTGTTCCACTCGCAAATAGAGCGAGGGAAAAACGACGGTCTATATGCATCCGTATGAGCCCTAATTTCTCGTATCTTATCTTCGTGGCAATATATATGTTGGCGGTAGTAGAATCGTTCCGCAGTGAGCTCAAAATGTCGGATCTCTAAATTTTCTCTGTAGTGATTCTCAAAAGAAAATCACCTTCCCTCCAGGGATTCCCATTTGAGTTCCTGAAGCATATCCGCAACACTTACGTGTTGATCGAATCTACCGGTGACAAATCTAGCTGTCGGCCTCTGAATTGATTCGATATCTTCCTTCGGTACGACCTGATAAGGATCCCAAGTACTCCAGCAGTACTCAAGAATAGGTCGCCCCCGCGTCCTATATGCGGTGTCATTTGCAGGTGACCTACTCTGTCCCAATAAATCGAAGTCGATCAAAAATGGTTCAAATTGCTGTGAGCACTATGGGACTTAACTTCGAAGGTCATCAGTCCCCTAGAACTTTGAACTAATTAAACCTAACTAACCTAGGGACAGCACACATATCCATGCCCGAGGTAGAATTCGAACCTGCGACCGGAGCGGTCGTGCGGTTCCAGACTGTAGCGCCTAGAACCGCTCGGCCACCCATGCCGGCCGAAGTCGATCATTCGCTTTCCCTACAATACTTCTCACATGCTCGTTCCACCTCATATCGCTTTGGAACATTACGCCCAGATATTTAAAAGACTTGACTGTGTCAAGCTGGACACTAGTAACACTGTATACGAGCATAACAGGTTTTATCTTATTACTCGACTGCATTAACTTACATTTTTCTACATTTCGGGCTAGGTACCATTCATCACATCAACTGGAAATTTTGTCTAAGTCGTTTTGTATCTTCGTACAGCCACTCAACGACGTCACCTTACCGTACACCACGGCATCATTAGCAAACAACCACAGACTGCTGCCCACCCTGTCGGCCAAATCGTTTATATTACACTACTGGCCATTAAAATTGCTACACCACGAAGATGACGTGCTACAGACGAAAAATTTAACCGACAGGAAGAAGATGTTGTGATATGCAAATGATTAGCTTTTCAGAGCATTCATTCAAGGTTGGCGCCGGTAGCGACACCTACAACTTGCTGACATGAGGAAAGCTTTCAACCGATTTCTCATACACAAACAGCAGTTGACCGACTTTGCCTGGTGAAACGTTGTTGTGATGCCTCGTGTAAGGAGGAGAAATGCGTACCATCACGTTTCCGACTTTGATAAAGGTCGGATTGTAGCCTATCGCGATTGCGGTTTTATCGTATCGCGACATTGCTGCTCGCGTTGGTCGAGATCCAATGACTATTAGCAGAATAAGGAATCGGTGGGTTCAGGAGGGTAATACGGAAGGCCGTGCTGGATCCCAACGGCCTCGTATCACTAGCAGTCGAGATGACAGGCATCGTATCCGCATGGCTGTAACGGATCGTGCAGCCACGTTTCGATCCCTAACAGATGGGGACCATGGCTGCGGTTACCCTTGACGCTGCATCACAGACAAGAGCGCCTGCGATGGTGTACTTAACGACGAACCTGAGTGCACGAATGGCAAAACGTCATTTTTTCGGGTGAAACCAGGTTCTGATTACAGCATCACGATGGTCGCATTCGTGTTTGGCGAAATCGCGCTGAACGCAAATTGGAAGCATGTTTTCGTCATCGCCATACTGGCGTATCACCAGGCGTGATGGTATGGGGTGCCATTGGGTACACGTCTCGGTCACCTCTTGTTCGCATTGACGGCACTTTGAACACTGGACGTTACATTTCAAATGTGTTACGACCCGTCGCTCTACCCCTCATTCGATACCTGCAAAACCCTACAATTCACCAGGATAATGCACGATCGCATGTTGCAGGTCCTGTACGGGCCTTTCTGGATACAGAAAATGTTCGACTGCTGCCCTGGCCAGCACATTCCCCAGATCTCTCACCAATTGAAAACGTCTGGCCAATGGTGGCTGAGCAACTGGCTCGTCACAATACGCCAGTCACTACTCTTGATGAAGTGCGGTATCGTGTTGAAGCTGCATGGGCAGCTGTACCTGTACACACCATCCAAGCTCTGTTTGACGCAATGCCCAGGCGTATCAAGGCCGTTATTACGGCCAGAGGTGGTTGTTCTGGGTATTGATTTCTCAGGATCTACGCACCCAAATTGCGTGAAAATGTAATCACATGTCAGTTGTAGTATAATATATTTGTCTAATGAATACCCATTTATCATCTGCATTTTTTCTTGGTGTAGCAGTTTTAATGGCCAGTAATGTATATATGTGTGTGTCTAAAACGAGAGTCTTTAAAGCTGTGAATGGATAAACAACGAATGAAGGTATTACAAATAAGTTTAAAACTGAACTAACATTCAGTATAATTAATGAATAGGGAACTATATGTATGTACAGCGGGGAATAATGTCAGGGTGGCGGTTACCATTACAAGCCACGAAATATGTGTCACATGAAAAAAAGAATACTTGGAAGACCGAAGAAGATATTGTAATAATAAGACTGACCACCAATACAGGCACTAAGAGTCGTGTCTAATCTCTGAAAGTGAACGTGGTGATGAGTTCTATTTTCGCTCTTTGTGCAGGAGCATTCCGGCTCCTTTCAAACGTTTACAATGTCAACAACCAGGCCGCGCTTCGCTAGCGCGCTGGCGGCGGCCCGTCCCCCGCTGCACCGTGTTTTGTTTTTGCGGCAGGTAGGCGCGTCCCCCGCGCGCCCCTGCGCCGCTGCCCGTACCGCAGGAAAGTCTGCCGGCAGCAGAGGATCGGCGCGGCGCAGCGCCTCGCGTTTTTCACGGCTGCGGAGAGGAGAGAGCGTCCCGGAACACCGCGCCGGGACCCGACTCGCTTCCGACACTTTCGCCGCCGCCATTGTGGGCTCTGGTGTGCTGCCTTGTTCCGTAGGCGCCGGCGCCGGCGAGGTGGGATGGTTCTCGCCAGCGGCGGCAATGTGAAGTGAGGCTCGTTACCCAAGCAGTCCGGAGCTGCAGGCACAGCCGGGTAGCTTTGACGAACACGAAAGTCAAGACAACTTCATTGCAAATATAAACGCTGTGGTGTACGGCAAGGTGTCGTCATTGAGTGACTGTAGGAGGATACAAGATGATTTGGACAGGATTTGTGATTGGTGTAAAGAATGGCAGCTAACTCTAAATATAGATAATACATAGATAATATGTATATAGATAATATAATATAATACTATAGATAATATAATATAATATATATATATAGATATACAGATAAATGTAAATTAATGCATATGAATAGGAAAAATAATCCTGTAGTGTTTGAATACTCCATTAGTAGTGTAGCGCTTGACACAGTCACGTCGATTAAATATTTGGGCGTAACATTGCAAATGTTATTGAATCTGTATATTGAGCAAGCAGTAAAACAAACAAAAGAAAAATTTGGAGTAGGTATTAAAATCCAGGGAGAAGAAATAAAAACTTTGAGGTTCGCCGATGACATTGTAATTCTGTCAGAGACAGCAAAGGACTTGGAAGAGCAGTTGAACGGAATGGACAGTGTCTTGAAAGGAGGGTATGAGATGAACATCAACAAAAGCAAAACGAGGATAATGGAATGTAGTCGAATTAAGTCGGGTGATGCTGAGGGAATTAGATTAGGAAATGAGACACTTAAAGTAGTAAAGCAGTTTTGCTATTTGGGGAGCAAAATAACTGATGATGGTCGAAGTAGAGAGGATATAAAATGTAGACTGGCAATGGCAAGGAAAGCGTTTCTGAAGAAGAGAAATTTGTTAACATCGAGTATAGATTTAAATGTCAGGAAGTCGTTCCTGAAAGTATTTGTATGGGATGTAGCCATGTATGAAAGTGAAACATGGACAATAAATAGTTTGGATAAGAAGAGAATAGAAGCTTTCGAAATGTGGTGCTACAGAAGAATGTTGAAGATTAGGTGGGTAGATCACGTAACTAATGAGGAGGTATTGAATAGGATTGGGGAGAAGAGGAGTTTGTGGCACAACTTGACCAGAAGAAGGGATCGGTTGGTAGGACACGTTCTGAGGCATCAAGGGATCACCAATTTAGTTCAAAAAAATGGCTCTGAGCACTATGGGACTTAACATCTATGGTCATCAGTCCCCTAGAACTTAGAACTACTTAAACCTAACTAACCTAAGGACAGCACACAACACCCAGCCATCACGAGGCAGAGAAAATCCGTGACCCCGCCGGGAATCGAACCCGGGAACCCGGGCGTGGGAAGCGAGAACGCTACCGCACGACCACGAGATGCGGGCACCAATTTAGTACTGGAGGGCAGTGTGGAGGGTAAAAACCGTAGAGGGAGACCAAGAGATGAATACACTAAGCAGATTCAGAAGGATGTAGGCTGCAGTAGGTACTGGGAGATGAAGAAGCTTGCACAGGATACATTAGCATGGAGAGCTGCATCAAACCAGACTGAAGACCACAACAACAACAACATTGCAGAGCGATATGAAGTGGGACAAGCATGTAATGGCAGTTGTGGGGAGGGCGGATAGTCGTCTTCGGTTCATAGGTAGAATTTTGGGAAGATGTGGTGCATCTGTAAAGGAGACCGCTTATAAAACACTAATACGACCTATTCTTGAGTATTGCTCGCGCGTTTGGGATCCCTATCAGGTCGGATTGAGGGAGGACATAGAAGCAATTCAGAGGCGGGCTGCTAGATTTGTTACTGGTAGGTTTGATCATCACGCGAGTGTTACGGAAATGCTTCAGGAACTCGGGTGGGAGTCTCTAGAGGAAAGGAGGCGTTCTTTTGGTGAATCGCTACTGAGGAAATTTAGAGAACCAGCATTTGAGGCTGACTGCAGTACAATTTTACTGCCGCCAACTTACATTTCGCGGAAAGACCACCAAGATAAGATAAGATAGATTAGGGTTCGTGCAGAGGCATATAGGCGTTCATTACTCCCTCGTTCTGTTTGGGAGTGGAACAGGAAGAGAAGATGCTAGTTGTGGTACGAGGTACCCTCCGCCATGCACCGTATGCTGGATTGCGGAGTATGTATGTAGATGAAACGTAGCCAAAGCCTCAGAGACAGCCAAAAGCCATAATTAGTGATAGGAGAACCATGCGTGAAGCTTTGAAAGCATTCGAAAGCGACTCAACAGAGAGCCCTAAGAAATTTTTGTCTTTTGTTGAATCACTAAATGGTCGAAGTCATCTGTTCAGACACTACGTGACGATAATGGCGCTGAGACAGTGGAAGACAGTAAAAGGCCGAAATACTAAACATCTTTTCCCAAAAATGGTTCATAGTAGAAGGTTGCTTGTTTGGATGATTCGGGGGAGGGGACCGAACAGTGAGGTTCAAAAAATGGTTCAAATGGCTCTGAGCACTGTGGGACTTTACTTCTGAGGTCATCAGTCGCCTAGAACTTAGAGCCGGCCGGAGTGGCAGAGCGGTTCTAGACGCTACAGTCTGCTACGGTCGTAGGTTCCAATCCTGCCTCCGGCATGGATGTGTGTGATGTCCTTAGGTTAGTTAGGTTTAAGTAGCTCTAAGTTCTAGGGGACCGATGACCTCAGATGTTAAGTCCCATAGTGCTCAGAGCCATTTGAACCATTTTTAGAACTTAGAACTACTTAAGGGAGGTAGGTCGTGAAACGTCCCGACTTGGAGCGGGAGAGGCACCACAGGACATTTTAATTTGCACTGTTTATCCTTTTGTAAATAACTTCATAAAACTTTGTTAGCATGACCAGGAAGGATTCAGGATTCACACTCAAACCAGTGGAAGTGCAAGAACATAACAAAACAAATTTTTTTTACATGTGAAATTTCATCATTTTTTCACTTGGTATTGGCTGCATTTGTTTGCTGTAGGTACACTTTTCTTCATAAGTAAGAGAGATTCTTCGATGAATTTTGCACAGCATACAAACCATACTTACAGGTGTATGAAACTCTAGAATTTCCGAAATCTGTTAAAACCTATGGTAAAAATTGCGATAATTAACTATAAAATTCGAGTTTTCTCTAAACACGAAGTTTAAAACGTAACAGCCCATTCATTTTTCCATAGATTAAATAAATTCTAGAGTTTCATACACCTGTAAGTATGGTTTGTAAGCTGTGCAAAATTCATCGAAGAATCTCTCTTGCTTATGAAGAAAAGTGTACCTATAGAAACAAATGCTGCCATTAGTAAGTGAAAAAAATAATGAAATTTCACATGTGAAGAAAATTATTACGTTATGTTTTCGAACTTCCACTGGTATGAGTGTGAATTCTGAATCCTTCCTGGTCATGCTGACAAAGTTTTATGAATTTATTTGTAAAAGTATAGACAGTGCAAATTAAAATGTCCTGTCGTGCCTCTCCTTGTCGAAGTCGGTCTGTTTGACGTCCAACCCCCCTTAAAGCTGACTAACCTAAGGACATCACACACATCCATGCCCGAGGCAGGATTCGAACCTGCGACTGTAGCGGTCGCGCGGTTGCAGACTGTAGCGCCTAGAACCGCTCGGTCACCCCGGCCGACAAACAGCGAGGTCATCGGTCCCATTGAGTTATGGAAGGATGGGGAAGGAAGTCGGCAGTGCCCTTTCACAGGAACCATGCCGGCATTTACCTCAATCAATTTAGGGAAATCGTGGAAAACCTTAAACAGCACAGCCGGACGCGAGTTTCAACCGTCGACCTCGTGAATACAAGTCCAGTTTGCTAACCGCTGCGCCACCTTGCTCGGTCAGAAGAAGATCGGACTGCTGTACCTCATTTAGCTCGCCGCACGAACGGCAAAAAGGCTGGCATCGAAATAAGTGGCAACGGGATAGAAAAGCATCTGAAAGCGCTCAGTAGAGGGATACTAATACGATTGTGCACTAAGGCGAAGAAAGTCCTGGGGTACATCCTAATATCGTGTCGGACCTTCCTTTTGAACAGCGTAGTGCAGCAAATCGACGTGGCGTGGACTCAACAAGTCGTTGGAAATCCCCTGCAGAAATACTGAGATCTGCTGGCACTACAAAAAAATGTGTGTGTGTGTGTGTGTGTGTGTGTGTGTGTGTGTGTGTGTGTATGTGAGATCTTATGGGACCTCAACTGCTAAGGTCATCAGTCCCTAAGCTTACACATTACTTAATCTAAATTGTCCTAAGGACAAACACATACACCCATGCCCGAGGGAGGACTCGAACCTCCGCCGGGACCAGCCGCACAGTCCATGACTGCATCGAGCTGGCACTACAGTCGGCCATAATTGCGACTGCGTTGCCAGTACAGGATTCTGTGCTCGAAATAACGTCTCGCTTAGGTCCCATGAATGTTCGATGGGACTCAGGTCAAGTGCTCTGGGTGGCCAAATCATTCGTTCGATTTGTCCATAATGTTTTTCAAACCAGTAGCGAACTATGTCATCTGCAAAAATTCCAACGTTGTTTGGGAACATGAAGTCAATGACTAAGTCGCAAATGGCCTCCAAGTAGTCAAACATAATCATTTCCACTCAATGATTGGTTCAGTTGGACCAGGGGACCCAGGGGAGTTACCACCATCTTGCAGAGTGCCTTGTTGACAGCTTGGGTACGTGACTTCACGGGGTCTGTGCCCCTCTCAACCGTATCATCAGTTCTTACCAACTAACATCTGGACTCATCTGACCAGTCCACGACGATTACCTAGTCGTCTAGGGTCCAACCTACGAGGTGCATTCAAGTTCTAAGGCCTCCGATTTTTTTTCTAATTAACTACTCACCCGAAATCGATGAAACTCGCGTTACTTCTCGAGGTAATCGCCCTGCAGACGTACACATTTTTCACAACGCTGACGCCATGATTCCATGGCAGCGGCGAAGGCTTCTTTAGGAGTCTGGTTTGACCACTGGAAAATCGCTGAGGCAATAGCAGCACCGCTGTTGAATGTGCGGCCATGGAGAGTGTCTTTCATTGTTGGAAAAAGCCAAAAGTCACTAGGAGCCAGGTCAGGTGGTAGGGAGCATGAGGAATCACTTCAAAGTTGTTATCATGAAGAAACTGTTGCGTAACTTTTGCTCGATGTGCGGGTGCGTTGTCTTGGTGAAACAGCACACGCGCAGCCCTTCCTGAACGTTTTTGTTGCAGTGCAGGAAGGTATTTGTTCTTTCAAACATTTTCGTAGGATGCACCTGTTACCGTAGTGCCCTTTGGAACGCAATGGGTAAGGATTACGCCCTCGCTGTCCCAGAACATGGACACCATCATTTTTTCAGCACCGGCTGTTACCCGAAATTTTTTTGGTGGCGGTGAATCTGTGTGCTTCCATTGAGCTGACTGGCGCTTTGTTTCTGGATTGAAAAATGGCATCCATGTCTCATCCATTGTCACAACCGACGAAAAGAAAGTCCCATTCATGCCGTCGTTGCACGTCAACATTGCTTGGCAACATTCCACACAGGCAGCCATGTGGTCGTCCGTCACCATTCGTGGCACCCACCTGGATGACACTTTTCGCATTTTCAGGTCGTCATGCAGGATTGTGTGCACAGAACCCACAGAAATGCCAACTCTGGAGGCGATCTGTTCAACAGTCATTCGGCGATTCCCCAAAACAATTCTCTCCACTTTCTCGATCATGTCGTCAGACTGGCTTGTGCGAGCACGAGGTTGTTTTGGTTTGTTGTCACACGATGTTCTGCCTTCATTAAACTGTCGCACCCACGAACGCACTTTCGAAACATCCATAATTCCATCACCACATGTCTCCTTCAACTGTCGACGAATTTCAATCGGTTTCACACCACGCAAATTCAGAAAACGAATGATTGCACACTGTTCAAGTAAGGAAAACGTCGCCATTTTAAGTATTTAAAACAGTTCTCATTCTCGCCGCTGGCGGTAAAATTCCATCTGCCGTACGGTACTGCCATCTCTGGGACGTATTGACAATGAACGCGGCCTCATTTTAAAACAATGCACATGTTTCTATCTCTTTCCAGTCCAGAGAAAAAAAATCGGAGGCCTTAGAACTTGAATGCACCTCGTATATGGTCACGAGCCCACGAAAGCCGCTGCAGGCGATATCGCGCTGTTATCAAAGGCACTCGCATCGGTCGTCTGTTGCCATAGTGCGTTAACGCCAAATTCCGTCGCACTGTCCTAACGGATACGTTATTTGTACGTCCCACGCTGATTTCTGCGGTCATTTCGCGCAGTGTCGCTTGTTTTTTAGCACTGACAACTCTATGCAAACGCCGTTGCTGTCTGTCGTTAAGTGAAGGCCGTCGGCCACTACGTTATCCGTGGTGTGAGGTAATGCCTGAACTTCGGTATTCTCGGCACGCTCTTGACACTGTAGATCTCAGAATACTGAATCACCTAACGATTTCCGAAATGGAGTGTCCTATGCGTCTAGGTCCTAGTATTATTCCGCGTTCAAAGTTCGTTAATTGCCATCTTGCGGCCGTAATCACGTCGCCCACGTTTTCACAAGGATCACATCAGCGCAAATACCAACTTCGCCAATGCACTACCGCCAGCTGTATATGAGCATATCGCTACCCCACGACTTTTTGTCACCTCAGTGTAGTTGTAGGAAGCGCTGTGTTAAAATAGTAAATACATACATCAAAAACACCTCGGTTCCGAGAGTTCCGGAATCTGTACAGAAAATTGGAACTGAGATCAACATAAACATCATTTCCGCCATTTTTATTGCTCATGAACACCACACATTGCATGTTGTACCTTCATAGATGGTGGTCCAGACTAGCGTACACACCTATACCTCTAATACCCAGTAGTACGTCCTCTTGCATTGATGCATGCCTGTATTCGTCGTGGCATGCTATCCACAAGTTCATCAAGGCACTGTCAGTCTAAATTGTCCCACTCCTCAACGGCGATTCGGCGTAGATCCCTCAGAGTGGTTGTTGGGTCACGTCGTCCATAAACAGCACACTTCAGTCTATCCCAGGCATGTTCGATGGGGTTCATGTCTGGAGAACATGCTGGCCACTCTACTCGAGTGATGTCTTTATCCTGAAGGAAGTCATTCACAAAATGTGCACGATGTGGGCGCGAATTGTCGTCCATGAACACGAATGCCTCGTCAATATGTTGCCGATATGGTTGCACTACCGTTCGGAGGATGGCATTCACGTATCGTACAGCCATTACGGCTCCTTCCATGCCACCCCAAAAAGCCGGCCGGTGTGGCCGAGTGGTTCTAGGCGCTTCAGTCCGGAACCGCGCTGCTACTACGGTCGCAGGTTCGAATCCTGCCTCGGGTATGGACTTGTGTGATGTCCTTAGGTTAGTTAGGTTTACGTAGTTCTAAGTCTAGGGGACTGATGACCTCAGATGTTAAGTCCTATAGTTCTTAGAGCCATTTTTGAACCACCCCAAAACAGCAGGGAATCTCCACCTTGCTACGCTTGCTGGACAGTGTGTCCAAGGCGTTCAGCCTCACCGGGTT
This sequence comes from Schistocerca americana, assembly GCF_021461395.2. Taxonomy (NCBI): domain Eukaryota; kingdom Metazoa; phylum Arthropoda; class Insecta; order Orthoptera; family Acrididae; genus Schistocerca; species Schistocerca americana. Next base: position 1,159,937,340 of record NC_060119.1, on the reverse strand, counting down.
TCCTCCAAACACGTCTCCGACGATTGTCTGGTTGAAGACATACGCGACACTCATCGGTGACGAGAACGTTATGCCAACCTGAGCGGTCCATTCGGCTTGTTGTTGGACCCATCTGTAGCTCGCTGCATGGTGTCGTGGCTGCAAAGATGGACCTCCCATGGCCGTCGGGAGTTAAGTTGCGCATCACGCAGCGTATTACGCATAGTTTGTGTCGTAACATGCCTTCCTGTGGATCCACGAAAGGCATTATTCAACATGGCAGCGTTGGTGTCAGGGTTTCTCCGAGTCATAATCCGTAGGTAGCGGTCATCTACTGCGGTAGTAGCCCTTGGGCGGCCTGAGAGAGGCATGTTATCGACATTTCCTGTCTCTCTCTGAATCTCCATGTGCGAACAACATCGCTTTCGTTTACTCCGAGACGTCTGGACACTTCCCTTGGTGAGAGCCCTTCCTGGCACAAAGTAACAATGCGGACGCGATCTAACCGCGGTATTGACAGTGGTTGAACTACAGACAACACGAGCCGTGTACCTCCTTCCTGGTAGAATGACTGGAACTAATCGGCTGTCGGACCCCTCCGTCTAATAGGCGCTGCTCATGCAAAGTTGTTTACATCTTTGGGCGGGTTTAGTGACATCTCTGAACAGTCAAATGGACTGTGTCTTTGCTACAATATCCACAGTCAACGTCTATCTTCAGGAGTTCTGGAACCAGAGTGATGTAAAACTTTTTTTGATCTGTGTATCAGTTGAGGTACCCATCTTCGCTCAAGGAGTGTCCTTTGTACTATCCAGTCATAGGTTCGGCTTCGATGATGTTATTCGTTAGCTGTTTGACGATCACCCTTGAATATTTGAATCAGTCGATTGTATTTGTCTAAGAACCTCAGTAGATCTTGGAGTACTTCTCATCTCAGTGCATCATTGATCCATTTCATTTTCTTCATTTCCGATGAAATGTACTTTCAGAAATTTATGACCTTCGTTGGGTAATGGTAGTAATGATACCATATTGTGACAGATTTGTCCTTTGGTGGGAAAAACATAATCGAGTTTATATCTGTTAGTGTTGATCGAAGTGACACTGGAAGAAATCAGTTCTAAGCAGGCGCTGTACACTTTTATACTTTGAAGAAAGTTTCAGAAAGTTTTCTAGAGTTTCCTCGGTCATGTAACGTAAAAATTCCTGCGGAGGTGCTTTCAGTGATGGTAATCGAATTGTGCGTTTCATGCAGCAGAATCCTGGGGTTTCTCTACTGAATTTTTTTCACGCTGCAAATTTGGCAGATGTTAATCATTTTTCCGATTACGACATATGTGTGTTTGTTATATTCTTTCGTCGGGTCGTAGTACAGTGGAATACTTCATTTGTTAGGTTGTAGTGTTTACTCGTCCTCGTCCGCGCTTCTCGTAGGGTGACATTTTCGTGATTGGCTTGACTTCACAATCTTGTATTATAACATTGTGTCATAATTACTGATTCTTCAGTCGGTTCAGTTCGTTGCCCTGCGGTTGCTCTGCTTCTCACGGTGCTCAGTGTCCAACGACGTTCGTTGGGACTTAAGCGCGCTTTGCGTTCTTCGTCTGTTTCGTTTTTCCGCTGTTCTTTATGTTTTCGCCGTTTTGCTTCAGAACTGGTGAGATCTCCTCCTGTTTAACGTTTGGGCATGGTCTAAAATATAAATCAAATGAACGTTTTACTAACAAATACACTAAGTACACTTTACACACTTTTCCCACCTTAGTTTCGATTTATATTCAGTCAGTGTATCACTTCCCTGTTCCCTTCGTCATGGATATGAAACTGACGTTCGAACCCACGACTGGTCTTGCTTTATGTACCCCTACAAGTGGATAGCCCCACCAGTGGAGAATTCCAGAATATAACAAAAAGACTTCTAATGGTCCATAATGTCCTAGAACATTCCACAACTTCGAGAGCGTTCTGGAATGTTTCACAATAATCTGAGACGTTCCGGAATGTTCCCGAACGTTCCAGAACATCCAGGATCATTGTGGAACGTTCCGGAATATTCTGGAATGTTGTGGAATACTCGCGAATACATTCGAATATTCTGCAATGTTCTTCAATACTCTCGAATGTTATGGAATGTTCTAGAAATTTCCAGAGGGCGAAACTTCCCAGCCCCTGTATCTTCAAAAGCTTGGCCTTCAGGTAAAAACGGGGTATCACACCATATAACTCTTTTGATAGTACCGCGATTCGTTTCAGAGTTTTAGCGGCACATACACTGTGGACTTAAGTTTTTAATATATATACTGATTAGAAATTTAAAAGAAAGTAATAGAAAGACAGGTAAGAGATGATTTGCAAATTTTGTGGTGGTATTAACCCTTGTCACTCTGATTAAGACCCACGCGCTTCAAATGTGCTGAGTACGGGCCGTGGCCGGTCAAAACGTGGGACATGCAGCGGCTTGGAACCGCATGCTTGATCTTCAGCCGTTTCCGTGTATTGTGGAAGAAGGAGAAAACGCGGCGGCCTTTGCCGGTCGCTCCCCACTCCCGTGGCCGTGTGTCAAGGCGCCGGCCGTTTAATTGACGCTTGTGTACAATGTTTTCCCCCGTCGTTTCTCGAATCTTGTCGTGACTGCCGCTCTTTAGGCTGTATTCCGCCGCTCTGTGTGGGTTAGTGACATCGATGGCGCAAGTCCCCAGAACAATATACATGGCTTCTATTGGCGTGATGCCAAAACCAGGACACCTTCGATTTTTACCTCCCGGTCTCATGGAAGCGCAGGTGAATATCCTCGTAACATAATGCACTCCTGGCCATTAAAATTGCTACACCAAGAAGAAATGCAGATGATAAACGGGTATTCTCTGGACAAATATATTATACTACAACTGACATGTGATTACATTTTCACGCAATTTGGGTGCATAGATCCTGAGAAATCAGTACCCAGAACAACCACCTCTGGCCGTAATAACGGCCTTGATACGCCTGGGCATTGAGTCAAACAGAGCTTGGATGGTGTGTACAGGTACAACTGCCCATGCAGCTTCAACACGATACCACAGTTAATCAAGAATAGTGACTAGCGTATTGTGACGAGCCAGTTGTTCGGCCACCATTGACCAGACGTTTTCAATTGGTGAGAGATCTGGAGAATGTGCTGGCCAGGGCAGCAGTCGAACATTTTCTGTATCCGGAAAGGCCTGTACAGGACCTGCAACATGCAGTCGTACATTATCCTGCTGAGATGTAGGGTTTCGCAAGGATCGAATGAAGGGTAGAGACACGGGTCGTAACACATCTGAAATGTAACGTCCACTGTTCAAAGTGCCGTCAATGCGAACAAGAGGTGACCGAGACGTGTAACCAATGGTACCCTATACCATCACGCCGAGTGATACGCCAGTTTGGCGTTGACGAATACACGCTCCCAATGTGCGTTTACCGCGATGTCGCCAAACACGGATGCGAGCATCATGATGCTGTAAACAGAACCTGGTAACCGCAGCCATGATCTCCGAGCTGATAGTCCATGCTGCTGCAAACGTCGTCGAACTGTTCGTGCAGTTGGTTGTTGTCTTGCAAATGTCCCCATCTGCTGACTCAGGGATCGAGACGTGGCTGCACGATCCGTTACAGCCTTGCGGATAAGATGCCTGTCATCTCGACTGCTAGTGATACGAGGCCGTTGGGATCCAGCACGGCGTTCCGTATTACCCGCCTGAACCCACCGATTCCATATTCTGCTAACAATCATTGGATCTCGACCAACGCGAGCAGGAATGTCGTGATACGATAAACCGCAATCGCGATAGGCTACATTCCGACCTTTATCAAAGTCGGAAACGTGATGGTATACATTTCTCCTCCTTACACGAGGCACCACAACAACGTTTCACCAGGCAACGCCAGTCAACTGCTGTTTGTGTATGATGAATCGGTTGGAAACTTTCCTTATGTCAGCACGTTGTAGGTGTCGCCACCGGCGCTATCCTTGTGTGAATGCTCTGAAAGGCTAATCATTTGCATATCACAACATCTTCTTCCTGTCGGTTAAATTTCGCGTCGGCAGCACGTCATCTTTGTGGTGTAGCAATTTTAATGGCCACTAGAGTACTATCCAATAATAAAGCCCCAACTGGCCTGCATCCGAGGCGCGATTCGTATTTCGAGCAGGTGTTCGTCTGCATGGCTGCATATCACGACAGGACCTTCACCTGCGTGTAACAAAAAACGTGATTCGTCGGACCAGGCGAAACGTTTGAATTCATCCAGGGACTAATCTACGTAAGCCTGCGTTAAATGCAATCGTAACGGACGATATCTTTGGGTCAACATGGGAAGACGTAGGGGCTCGTCTGCTGCCGAACATCTTGTTGCGGAATGCGTCAGAGCGGCTGGTGAGCTAGCCAACAATTGTTCCTACACTAACGTTGTAGTCTGTCGTCACGTCTGCCACAGATGGCCGCCCATTCTGCTTTGCAGAGCGTGAAAGTGTCCATCCTCCAGTATCTGTCAACACCTTGTCGCCTTCGCGTGGTTTCACTACCTTTCAATCACGTTCCACAGATGCTCTCGAGTGTAACTTGCGAGCAATCGACCAGCAACACCATTTCCGGGTAGATTGTTCCCAAGCGCCAGGTCATAATAATCTGCCCTTTGTCAAAGTCCCTTATGCCACAGAATTTCCCCATCTTTCGACCGTGTCGTCACTAGAAAGGTTCCCCATCGTATTTGTGTAATTTTCTTGCCGCTTCAGGAGGCCGAAACGCCACAACACAGCATTCAGTGGCGCGCTAGGTAGTCCCCGTAATGTTTTGGCAAATCGGTGGATATTACGAAAAGTGAACCACCGGTACACAATGTGATCAAAAGTATACGGACACCAACAAAAACATACGTTTTTCATATTAGGTGCATTGTGCTGCCACCCACTGCCAGGTAATCCATATTAGTGACCTCCGTAGTCAGTAGACATCGTGAGACAGCAGAATGGGGCACTCCACTTAACTCACGAACTTCGAACTTGGTCAGGTGATTGGATGTAAGTTGTGTCATACGTCTGTATGCGAGATTTCCACAATACTAAACATCCCTAGGTCCACTGTTTCCGATGTGATACGGAAGTGAAAACGTGAAAGGGCACGTACTGCACAAAAGCGTACTGGCCGACCTCGTCTGTTGACTGACAGAGGGTCGTAATGTGTAATAGGCAGGAATTCCAAATTGCATCAGGATCCACTGCAAGTAATAAGACAGTTAGGCGAGAGGTGAGAAAACTTGGATTTCACGGTCGAGCGGCTGCTCATAAGCCACACATCACGCCGGTAAATGCCAAACGACGCCTCGCTTGATGTAAGGAGCGTAAAAATTGGACGATTGAACAGTGGAAAACGTCGTGTGCAGTGACGAATCACGACACACGATGTGGCGATCGGATGGCAGGGTGTGGGTATAGCGAATGCCCGGCTAAAGTCATCTGCCAGCGTGTGTAGTGCCCACAATTAAATTTGGAGGCGGTGGTGTTATGGTGTGGTCGTATTTTTCATGGAGGGGCTTGCACCACTTGTTTTGCGTGGCACTATCACAGCATTGTGAGAAGTATTGTGAGAAGTCCTCTGCAAAAAAAAGTTTATTGAGGAGCAAGAGGTACAAAACGTTAATGAGGCACTGGTACATATTACTTTCAAATGAACACAAACAATCTCCACCGAAAGAAACTTTTTTTGGTGAGGTTTCGGTCTGCTTCAGACCATCTTCAGACTTCATACTGTGGCGATGGATGGTGGCGGTGAAGAGAGAAGGCGTTACGACTGCACGACCGCTAACTGCTATGCTGCTGCGGAGTTAGCGTTCGTCGAGTCGTAACGCCTGCTCCGTTCACCGCCACCACCAACCGTCATGGTATGAGGTCTGAAGATGTTCTAAAAGAAACCGAAACCGGTAACCTCAATAAAAAAAAGAATAAAATGTATTGCGATAGTGACTATTCATGTTCATTTTAAAGTAATAAAAAACAGCTTTTTTGCAAAAGGAATGTTCCCAGAAATTACTGATACGTATTACTTTTCCACAAATTCACTATGGTTGTCAAATTGTTCCTCCATCGATAAACCAGTCAGTGGAAACCGTCACAAATGTGATCACGGTCCAGGTCAAGCCAGAGCCGGTTCGAGAACATTTTTCTCACAATATCTACTTATAATTTGGCGCCTCTGTCCCCCCCTCCCCTCTACCCTCTTACAATTTCACTCAGTTTTCGCTACTCCCTCGGATGCTCACTGTTTACGCCATGTTATACGTGAGCGGCCCTGGCTGCCTTCCAGTTGGGCTCCCCATGTGGCTACTTGTGTCGCTTGGGTCTTAAACCACCCCTCGGTCAAGGAGCCACTTAACAAATGCCTTATCTGAATTTATATATACATACGTACTCCTCAAGCCACCTTGTGGCGGAGGGTACTGTTCTTACCACTGTTATTTCCCCCTTCCCCCTCCCACCTTTCCGGCCGGTGTGGCCGAGCGATTCTAGGCCCTTCAGTTTGGGTAAGCGCGACCGCTACGGTCGCAGGTTCGAATCCCGCCTCGGCCATGGATATGTGTGATGTCCTTAGGTTAGTTAGGTTTAAGTAGTTCTAAATTCTAGGGGACTGATGACCTCAGAAGTTAAGTCCCATAGTGCTCAGAGCCATTTGAATCCTCCCTCCTTTCTTGTTCCAGTAGCGAACAGTGAGCAGAAAGATCGATTATTTTCAAGTTTTCGTGTGAACTCGAATCTCCATAAGTCTACCTACACGGTAATTTCGCGATATATACGAACGATGTAGCTTTATATTGGATGAGTCATCAAGGATAGTAGGTTGACAGAATTTTAACAGCAAAATTCACCGTGATGCACAGTGCTTCTCTTGTAATGTCTGTCACTGATGCTAACAATCTCACTTGTGACAGTTTTATCCAAAATGCTTAAAAAAGTAGTGTATTCAACAGTAGCATCATATGTTTGTGAAAATGAAGTACTGTATGCCTTCGCTGATCAAATATTAAATGCTTTGAGTAACTGAACATCATCCATTGGGATATTTTGTGATCTCTCAAAGGCTTTTGACTGCGTGAATCTTGAAATTCTTTTAGGTAAGCTTAAGTATTGTGATATAACTGGGACAGAGCACAAATGGTTTAATTCATATTTAACTGGGAGAACGCATAAAGTTTAAATTAATGGTACAGATAGTTTCCAAAAATCAGCAGAGGCATCTAACTGGGGAGATATCAAGAATGGTGTCCCACAGGGTTCAGTCTTGGGTCCCTGACGCTTCTTAGTTATATTAATGACTTGCCACTCTGTACTCATGAAGATGCAAAGCTAGTTTTTTTGCTGATGGCACAATTATAGTAATCACACCCAACAAACAAGAATCAGCGGAGGAAATTGTAAATAATGTCTTTCAGAAAGTTATTTAGTGGTTCTCTGCAAATGGACTCTCACTAAATTTTGAAAAAAAAAAAGTAGCATATACAATTCTGTACAGTAAATGGCTTAACACAAGTGATAAATGTAGACTTTCAACAAAAGTCTGTTGTTAAGGCAGAATATTCAAAATTTCTGAGTGTATGCATTGATGAGGAATAGAATTGGAAGAAACACATTGATGATCTGCTAAAATGGTCAGGTTCAGCTACTTATGCTATTTGGGTTATTGCAAATTTTGGTGACAAATATATCAGTAAGTTAGCCTAGTATGCCTATTTTCATTCACTTCTTTCGTATGGAATCATATTTTGGAGTAATTAATCATTAAGAAAGTATTCATTGCACTAAAGCATGCAATCAGAATAACAGTTGGAGTTCACCCAATATTATCTTGCAGACATCTATTTAAGGAGCTCGGGATATTCACAGTACCTTCGCAATACATATATTCACTTACGAGATTTGTTATTAACAACCCATCCAAGCTCAAAAATAATAGCGAAGTGCATAGCTACAATACTAGAAGAAATGATAGAAATGATGATCCTCATTATTCTAGGTTAAATCTGACTTTGCCACAGAAAGGGGTGAATTATGCTGCCACACAAATCTTTGGTCATATGCCAAATAGCATTACGCTGACCGATAGCCAACCAAAATTTAAAAACAAATTAAAAGACTTTCTGAATGACAGCTCCTTCTACTCAACAGATGAATTTTTAGATATGAAGTAGCAACTGTAAAAATAAGAAATTAATTAAATCTCATAATTGTGTAAATAAAACTTTTGTTAAACTGACACGTTCCACATCACTACGAAATGTCGTATTCATGATATAAGGAACAAGTATTAATGTATATAAAGTAATATAAAGTAATGGATGAATATCTCTGTGCTGCTTTCAAGCTTGTTAAACTAATCTGTGCTGAAACTCTCTGCTCTACTTTGGAACTCCTCTCTACTTCGCCTACGAGTTCTTTCTGGTATGGTTCCAATACTACCAAGTAATATTCAAGTATATAATCACGGGTCTTTAATTTTTGGCAACACACTATATTTGTTGAGCGTCAGCTGCCAATTCCTTCAGGTAGTGTCTACCCTTTAGAGGTTTCTTACGTTTTGCTGTCCGTACACAGCATCATGGAGCTTCAGAGCCGCCGAAATGGAGTTCAACAATGAGGCGCCTTTCAAGCTCTTTCAGGTGCTAATAATGCTGTCTTACACGGGTATGCGGCATCTCCTCCTACTGAAAAGAGACCACTCGACATGTGACACTGTTCACGCCTCTCATTTGGCCAACCAGGCGTCGTAACAACATGGGTATCACTAATGCACTGTGGTGGTTGGTGTACTTGTCAATCTCCTTGTCTACGTAAATAAAAAAATTAATATTCGTTTCTGAGTATTAGTTCATTATTTGAAAGAACCCAGATTATATTCCTCTAGAACCGGAATCCACATTGACTGTTGTTTGTCCATGACTGTGACGGTAATGTAAAACTATACGAGGATCAGCCGTAAAGTCTTAATTCTCGCCTCAAAAAAGGTAATTAATTTTCTCTCTTCTTTTTCTTGCAGGTAGTCCTGGTACACGCTGAAATCTCGGCGTCCCACAAGGAAGCCTCCTCATGGCTCCCCATCAGATTTAATGGTAAGATGGCCCAGTAGAAAGCCCATCCAAAACTGAACAGAGGTCAACTATGAAAACAAGAAGAAGGTGTGACGAACTACGGAAAAAAATAGAAATAGTGAACGGTTCAGGCTAAACAGCAAGAGTGACTATAGTATTACATCCGTGGTTAAGTGGTCACGACTTTGGACTGTGAAGCTGGAGAGCTGCGTTCTAATCCCCCTCGTGGTATTTTTTTTTCACAACTTTAAGAACTGTCCGTCCGGTTATTGAAGTGTTTGTTCTCTTTGTGTAATCTTGGTAGTCATACTATACTTTAGTTACAGAATATAAGTCATGTGGTAAGAATACATTACTATCGTAAGTAAACGTAATGAATAGTGAGAGCAGACGAGATACCATATAGACGTCTCACAGAAATGAAAACAACAAACAAATGGATGTGAATTACGTTCCAACAAAGGAACTCAAGAGTTATAACAAAGAAATTAAAGAGTCAAAACTTCCAGAACGGAACGCCACTTCAAAAACGTTAAAATCAAATGCTTTGACAAAGCACAGAGAAACTGTGTGGCCGGCCGGAGTGGCCGAGCGGTTCTAGGCGCTACAGTCTGGAACCGCGCGACCGCTCCGGTCGCAGGTTCGAATCCTGCTTTGGGCATGGATGTATGTGATGTCCTTAGGTTAGTTAGGTTTAAGTAGTTCTAAGTTCTAGGGGACTGATGACCTTAGAAGTTAAGTCCCATAGCGCTCAGAGCCGTTTGAACCATTTTTGAAGAAACTGTGTGGTTGTGAAACTGTTGCGTTCATTTGTTCCAGCTTATGCGACAAACTATTATGTCTTCATCATTTCGTTGGGAGTCATCACATTCACATTCATACGATCTCCTAAATCGGGCAAGGAGACGTATCTCACTCACTCACTAGGCTTACAAATTAGGTCCTATAATATGACACACGTGCTGCCACTGATGCCGTGTGTGTGACACCTGAAGTGTTTTCCGGTGCAGGATTCGGTTGACTTGTTGCCTTGTTATCAAAGTTTTGCGGTTCCCATTCGAAAGCCACTTCCTTTAGGCTGCCAATAGAGTAGTTGTGCAGAATCAACTTTCATTATAAGGTCCCTTCCTTACACCTCGTTATGCAAACGGACGTTAGACCACGACACAGAAACAAATTTGAACGGAGCGAAACGCGAAAAAAATAATAATAAAAAGAGAAAAGAACGCGGGTCGCCCGCTCTGCAGCCCGACACCGTCGCCACTTAACGACGACGCCGTTACTTCTTTTCGTCGCTCAGTGCTGCACTTGCTAAGCTTGGACCATTCACTGTTGCTATTTTGCTTTTTTTTTCCACAGTTCAGTACACCTTCTTCCTGTTTTCATGCTTCATTTGTGCTCAGTTTTTGACAATCTTTCCACTGGGCCCTCTTTCCGCTAAATCTGAGAGGGTTTCGATGGGGAATTTTCCTTGTCAGTACCGTATCACGCCGCTAGAGTAGTCAAAACAAGGCAGCGCAGTTCGTTAACGAAGTGCAGGTGAGTCGCGCAGTTTCGTTTCGACTGGTCTAGCGGCGATCGAGGTACATTAACACGATGCCGTCCGGCGACACGACAGTGGTGTCGTGCGCGAAATAGCGGTCAACGGCCGGCGACACCACAGTGGTGTCGTGTGCATAGTATCGCTCAGTGGCCGGCGACAGCACGTTAGTATCTTTTGCATTCTGTTGGTGTTTTGTTTGGGTAACAATAAGTTACACACGTCAACAAGTGTTTTGTTTTTATAAGTACTTGTGCCCTTTCATCAAGGCGGACGAAATAGACAATAGGATTAATTACGATGCATGCCTGACGTTCCAGACGACTTGGCCGGTTGGGAAGAAGACATTGGATATCAAAAAAATGAAAGTGAAGCAGAATCGTAGGAAGATGGTGAAATACGTCCAAGATACTTTCGGCGAACGCTACGGTTGCCAACTGATTCGGCTGAATCAGGTGAAGAAGACAGTGCACAGTGGTCAGACTTTGATTTACCGAGGACCAATAACAACACTGAAGGACCCGGGTGCAAACATATTTCCCAGAGATACACAGAGCGTCGAAGATATCGTACAATTATATATTGGCAACGATCTATTTGAATATATTAGCAACGAAACCAACAAGTACTACAGTCAAAATTGCAATAGAAGGAAACTGGATTAAAAAAATGCCAAATTTGTCGACGCTACGGGACCCGAACTTAGAAAATGGTTTGGGCTTGCTATCCTTATGGGAATTGTAAGAAAAGCAAGGGTCAATGATTATTGGTCAACGAATCCGTTGATAGGCACACCGATATTTCGCAAAACGATGTCCCGCAACCGATTCAGACAAATATTATCATTTTAAAATCTTTCCGAGAGCAACAATAAATTGGATAATGCCGACTGGCTTGTCAAAGTGCAATTTGTAATTGATTATCTTTCCAGAAAGTTTAAAGAAACGTTTAATCCAAGTCAAAACATCTCAATTGATGAAGGAATGATACCGTGGCGCGGACGGTTAAATTTTGAAGTTTACAGTCCCCCGAAGATTACGAAATACGGCATACTCATTCGGATGCTGTGTGATTCGAGTACGGGATACATTTCCTCATTCAAGATACATTCCGGCGCTGGACAGCCTTCAGTAAAAACAGTGATGGCACTATTGACACCTTCTGATGGAAAGTGGCATCACATCTGCATGGGTAATTATTATAACAGAGTAGAACTTGCAGAGAGAAGTTACTTGAAAAGAAAACTCGAGTTTGTGTAACAATGCGGCAAAATAGAGGATTTCCGGAAAGTTAAAGCACGCAAAAGTCAATGTGTTTGAAGCTTGTCATCAACGGAAAGGTGACAAGCGGCCGACGACAAGCCAAGTAATCCGACTTGGCGCTGCCGGCGCCAAGCGAATAAATTTGTACGAGACGTGCGGACGGCAAAGTGTTAGTGCTGTTAGTCCAGTGTGAACCATGACTGTAAATATCTAGCTACAAAGAAACAAAAAGATTAGTTTCACAGTTTTATTTCGAAGTTATCATTAAAACTTCACGACTACCTGCCGGATGTTCGTGGTCGCAGCTACTCGCAGAACATTATTACCTCATCTCTTTTTATTACTTGTATGGGAATACCACTATGTATTTTGGTCTTTAGTCCATCACATGTTGCCTTATTGCTTAAGTCCAACATCAACCACATTGCTGTTCTTGTTATTGTGGTTTTCAGTCAGAAGACTAGTTTCATGCGGTGCTCTACGCTAGTCTACCCTCTGAAAGCCTCTTTATCTATGCACAAGTACTGCGATCTACATCCATTAGAATCTGTTTATTGTATTCGTTTATCGATTTCTTTGTACAATTTTTACTCTCTCTCGTACACTTCCCTCCATTACCAGACTGACGATTCCTCGGTACCTCAGAATTTGTCCTGTCAACCGATCTACTATTTTAGTCAACTTCTGCCACATATTTTTTCCTCAGTTCGATTCAGTACTTCCTAATTAGTAATTCGATCCACACATTTCAATCTTTAAAATGCTTCTGTAGCACTATCTTTAAAAATCTTCTATTATGTTAGTGTATGAACTGCTTATCGTCCACGTTTCATTTCTGTACAACACATTTCCTATCTTCGCCAATTCCGGTTGTGGAAATGCGGAATTTATTGTGAGTCATCGCGAAATGTTCCCGCCTCAGCCCCTATACCCTCATGAAGTTCATTTCCTATCTCTGCCAATTCCGGTTGTGGAAATGCGGAATTTATTGTGAGTCATCGCGAAATGTTCCCGCCTCAGCCCCTATACCCTCATGAAGTTCAGATGGTTGGCGGCGCTGAACGTAGCCTTCAAAATAGCGTCGGTAACGGAGGTGTGTTCCAAGCAGAGAGCTGCCATTGGGTGTTTTGTGGCGGAAAAGTATAGCACCTCAGAAATTCATTGGTCATAGCAGAATGTCTAGGGAGACCTAGCAGTAAGCAAAAGCACGGGGAGTCGTTGGGCGAGGCGTCTTCATCATCGCAACGACGTCGCGCAAACGCGTCCGATGTCCCGAGTGCCGGCCGGCCGCACGTAGGCGTGACTCATGCAATGTTGGAACGTGCGGATACTCTCATTCAAGCTGATCGATAGATCACAATCAAACACCATGCTGTAAGTCGCTGTTGGTAGTGCTGACACGCGCGTCCACCAGTTTGGGTACTCAGAGCTGTGTATCCGCTGGCTTCCTCGCCGCCCCACAGAAGACCATAAAGAGCAACAACGGACCATCTGTGTGGAATTATTAACACGTTACAAGGCCGGTCGTGACAATTTTTGTTGAATATCGTCATATGTAAGACTTTGGCTCCGGCGTCCATCAATAGAGTGATACCATGTGGGCATACAGGCTCTCCAGGTAAGGTGGCGTAAGGCTGGCACATTACGTTGAAAAGTAAGGTTATGTAGCCAGAAGAGTGTGGAATGGTATAGTGAACTTGAATCCTAAATAAAATCAACCAGAAAAAAACGTGTTGCAGTACATGCTGAAAGGCCCTCGTATTTTAAAGAAATGTTTCTCCGCTATTTCCAGTACGCATCTACATGCTACAAGATAAAACTGAATATAACGTATCCTAGCTTAACCTATCGCAACAGCCTGTTTAATGTTGCTTACGCCAATTCTTTGTTTAGCAGCAGTTGGGTGAATTCAGCTTTTACTGTGACTTCGATATAATGAAGCTGAAGTTATGTCTGACAGCAATGTCTAAAGAGACGTGTCAGAAAAGGTGCACTCACCACTAGTCAGAAAACGTGCACTAAGCACAGCCTCACTTGTTATGGCGTGGCGCCATGGTATAACACATTCTTTTTTGCAACATTTAAATTTTTTCCATGGGCTTACACAACACAGCTCATGAATTTGAAGCATAAGATACATCTACTTAATGTTAAACCAAGAACGTCAGAAAAAGCAAACAGCCTGCTACAGTAGGCAGTAGGTTACGTAAATAAAAGTTTTATTTCCTTTCTCTCATTTTAGAGCATGTAGATGTGTTTTGTGTTAGACTTAAGCAAATCTATCCGATATAAACAACAAAGTCCTCTCAATTAATATTGTTTTGTTCAATGAAATTCATACAGTTATAAAAATTCTAAACACAAAAGCTCTTGTGAGACCGATGGAATATCAAACAGAAAACTGAAAAGTTGTTCCGACTTAATAAGTAATGTCCTTAGCGATGTATGCAATGCATCACTTAGAAAGGTAATTTTTCCAGACACATTAAAATATGTAGGTGTTAAACCACTTCACAAGAAATGTGACAAGACAGGCTTAAACAATTATTGTCCAGTTTCCTTACTGAAATTTTTTTCCAAAACATTCGAAAAGTAATGTACTCAAGAGAAGTCGTCCACCTACGCGGAAACAGTTTACTTGACATATCACAGTTTGAATTCCAGAAAGGTTGCTCGACTGACAATGCTATTTATACATGCACTCATCAAGTACAAGACTTAAATAATAATATCTCGCCAGTTGGTATTTTTTGTGATCTCTCTGAGGCTTTCTATCTCATATATCATGATAATCTCTTAAAAAAATCTCAAGTTTTATGAAACTAAAGGCTTTTCACAGAGCTGATTTCAATCGTGCTAGACAAACATAATAAAAGAAGACTCTGTTGAATAATTCAGACAATGTGGAAAAGGTAGAAAATTTTAGTAACTGGGGTAAAATCACAAAATGAGTCCCACAGGGTTCAATTTTAGGTCCATGCCTATCACTTATACACATGAATGACCTTCCACTCAGCATTCAACAAGCAAAATTCCTAATTTTTGCTGATGATACAAGTGTTATGATAAAGCGCATTAGAGGGACAGCAATAGAAGAGTTAGTAAATGATATATTCCAGAGAATTATTAAGTGAGTCTCTGAAAATGGACTTTCCCTAAATTAAAAAAAATAAAACTCTACATTCAGTTCTGTACAAGAAATAGAGTCCTTCCAGCAGTCGTCAGAGCACATGAGAAGAAGGCATTAAGTAGAGTAGAATGCTCCAAATGTTTGGATATACGTACTGATGAAATCTTGAACTGAAAGAAGCATATTACTGAGCTTCTCAAACAATTAACTTCGGCTACGTTTACTATTCGTGTAATTGCTAATCTTGGAAACAAATGTATCAACCTTCCGGTATATTTTGCATATCTCCACTCAATAATGTCGTACGAAATAATTTTTCTGGCCTATTCATAACTTTGAAAGTAAGTGCTGACTGCACAAATGCGAGCAAGAAGACTAATATGTGATGTTCAACCACGGGCATCGTGTAGGCACCTCTTCAATGAGCTAGGCATTTTAACTGCGCCGTCACAATACATATTTGCGCTAATGAAACTTGTCATAAATAATCAGTCACAATTTGAGAACAGAAATGGACAGACCTAAAGCATGAAGTATTATTGAAGAAAGTCATCTCCTTTTAAATATAAAAATAATTCAAAGTGATTTTATTGCCTGAATGTTTTTTATGGAAGTGTTTCATCTTTTCTGTGTAACATGTAATAAAATGTGTGTGACTGTGAATTCAGATCAAAGATAGGGAGAAATCAGCCTGTGGCTGAAATGAATCGAAGGTATGAAATGTCATATGTTTATATTTATGTTTTTTTTAAAAAGTATGTTATTCCCACAGTTATTATGAGGTACATTATTTATGATTTAGGACCTAGTAGCCCATGTGGTAGATGCAGCTGTGTCTGTGAAGCGGCTCCACCCACACTTCTAGAAAAGTCTTCTGAAGCACCAGCAATTGCAAGTATATAATCTAAGAAGAAATTTCCGCATCCAGTAGTTTTTATTCGCAGATTTAAAGGAGTCTTGTTTAAGATATGGAATGAAAGGCAAAAGATTCAGTTCGCAGTTTCATAAACGCAAGGCGAATCCACGTTGTGGGCAGCTGCTACAACAGAAACCCGTAGAACTTTTGAAAAATTTGAACTGGCATTCTTGATTAGATATTGGCCACATCATATTCAGGCGCGTCTGCGGAGAGAAGTATTCAACCATGAGGCTTATAATCCAAAATATGGGAGTCTCAGGAAATACTCAAAAAAATGTGTAAGAAAAACACACTATTGAGATAATGTCGTAGGACATAAAGATGTAATTGGAATACTAAAAAGTAAATCAGTATTCGGGGAGAGCTCATCCAAGCACCGGAAAAAACTGTAGAAAACATTCTATCAGTTGTAGGCTCTCATGATTTAATTCAAGAAGACTCGAAGCATTAAACGACAATGGTGGTGGGGGTACACGGCATTCTGCAAGTCAACGCAACAATGGACGGAATCATGCCGGTAACGTTTCTAAGCTACTAGATATGAAATAAATGTAATGAAACTAAAGAAAGTGAATGTATATACTAAAAGTTACTCATGTGTGCCCTGCTGCCGCGGGTGAAAACAGTACCCTGTGAATCGGCGGGGTGTTACAAACATGAACACAACTTGTAAAACGTTCGCGCCAATGCACACGAAGAAAACCCGTGAGGGGTCGTCTGCGTAAGATACCGCCGACAACAACCGGGCTCTGCTACGAGGACTGATTGTTACAGTGCGGCATTAAGCGTGTGTTTGAATTTTAAATCACTTGTCTGTATTCGCACCATAACATATTTAGGACAAAGCGTTCGTGTGCACACAGAAATAAGTTTACCTTAAAGTGAAAACGTTGAGTAATGAATTGCTGTAGCGGCGAAACGAACTGGATTAGCTGACAACACTCACACTAGCCTACACCAACTTCTAAACTCTGTACAGCATCAGATCCTGTACCTGTGTATCGTGATCACATAAATTAATAAGAAACTCATTTTACGTAAGTAGTCAAATGGTTCAAATGGCTCTGAGCACTATGGGACTTAACATCTGTGGTCATTAGTCCCCTAGAACTTTGAACTACTTAAACCTAACTAACCTAAGGACATCACACACATCCATGCCCGAGGCAGGATTCGAACCTGCGACCGTAGAAGTCGCGCGGGTCCGGACTGAGCGCCTAGAACCGCTAGTCCACCGCGGCCGGCGTGAGTAGTCAATTTGACAGTGATACTTGCGGCAACTTAGCACTTTACAGTCATTGTCATATAATTAATACTGCTGATTTATTTTTCGTAGTTAAATTCGAACGTGGATGGAGGGAGCTGGCAACACTACGACAGAACGCCCGACTAGCCGCGATCGTCAGTTGTCAACGCAGCCTGAGACAGCTGATCCGGTCACGTGCTGGAGTGTCCCAGCGCCAACTGCCTGAATGGAGGGGGGTGCGGCAACTCCCACTCCACCGCGCCACGCCCACACAGACCGTCGTCGAGCGTCAAACAACAACAAACCCGCACGAAACCAAATTCCATCGCCAGTGTATTGTACTCGCGTCTACCGTCTGCATTCAACGAGTGCACAAAGCACTGTACAAAGAAAATGCAATTCAAGTGTAAATTTCCGTAAAGCAAACAAAATAGATGAATTACACTTCGTATGTTACGAAGTCAAATGAAAGAACTCTTAACGAAAAAGAAAAAAAGAAACTATGTATGCTATGTAAATTAAAATTTTTACTTTTTACATGTATAAGAGTACTAGTCATTCCATTTGTGTGCAACAGCTATGCCACATACTTTAAAGCGAACGTACCTACTACAAACTATCATCAGTCATTGAAATCAAAAGTCATTTAATCGTCTGAACTCAATTTTATGGACATTTCGTAAAGTTTTATCGAAGCGTTGAAGGCTATTTGGATGCACAATAGCTTCAAGCCTTCGAGGGGACGATGAAGTATTGTAACCTCCCCACAGTAAAAAAATAATTATGTATAGCATTCACATTCAGTGTAACTACCCAACAGTTTAATATTCCATAACCTCGCAATAATAACGTGACTAATTTTCCAATAAAAATGTGACTCATATATATAACCTTTCAATAATTAACTGACTGTGAATCTGAACTGGTAAATTTGGACGTCAGCAGTGCTGCGTCATTGCCCTGAAAGATCATGCTGAATAAATTGAAAATTCTTACCTCAATGAAGTCCCCAGATAACGCGTATATATCTGCTCCTATAAGAAATTTTTCTGGCACAGCCCAGTGCAATGCTGGCCGATACATTTGTCATGTATAAAAAGAAACAACTGATTTTTCTTTACAATAATCGGGATGACCATGGATCGGAGAAATTAGTATATTCTTTAAATTGAGATGACTGATTGTCAAAAAGTTAATTTTTATAAGAAAGATTATTATTAAGAGATTTTTTAAAAACATTTACATGGGACTTGATATAACAATAGTACATATGCGCGAGGCTGCTTTTACCTTATACTACACCGCTCAGGCACCGCCATCGCTCCCCACGACCGGCCCAGCCAACTCGATACACCAGACTGCTCGCTACTACTTACTCCTACTGCCATACGGTTCCTACTGCAGTCAGCACCGCTCTCTGGTCTGAGATTCTCTTATAGCTTACATATCGCAGGCAGCGCGTGAGCAATCCATCGAAATTACATCTGCTCGAGTGCGCTAGCAATAAATTCCTTAGTCATGGACCTCTTACAGTATTACTTGAAGAAAGTTTCACTAACTGTCGAAGTGGACTTGCTTCTTGACGAAAATTGTCGTACACAGTCATTATTGTGAGAAATTTTTTACTTGCGATGATGAGCTTAAAAGAGCAAATTACTATTCTTTGGTATAAATATCCTACCTTTTATGTCAGTTAAGCTTAATAATGGACATTGACCAAAACTAGTAACGAATTGTGTAAAATAAACGACAGTTGGAGATGTCATCATGAATTTTAACAAAGTCATCTCCCTTTAAATATTGAAACAATTCAAACTGATTTTCTTGCGCGAATGTGCGTTCTTTTTGAAGGAAATGTTCCATCTTGTCTGTGAAAAACATACTGAAACGTGTAACATTTGTGAATTCAGATCAAAGAAACCAGAGAAATCAGCCTGTGGCTTAAACGAATCAAATAAATATGAGATGTCAAAATGTAATCGCGAACCGTGGCTCCCCTCAGCAAACTGTATGATTTTGTTTGTCTCCTTTGAACACAGCAGACGTAATGTATGTAAGCCTCTGTGTCTTAGAATAAGCTTCTCATTTGCAATTAAGTGTAGATTAAAATGGGCTATATACATGTTTTATTTTAAAAGATATGTTGTCCTCGGAATTATAAAGTGGTACAGGATTTATGATTTTGTAATATTTGTTAAGGAAAAGCTAACTGGAACCGGGAGCTCAGCTGATGGTGGTAAAGAGACGCAGTTTGCCGAATGCAATTCGCTTTCTTCCGTTGAATTCATTCTACTATAAGCAAAACGCGTCCCTGCGATTATTTGTGGGTAATTTAACAGTGACTTGCGATCATTTTGAGCAAGGACAAAATGTGCGTAATCTGGCCATTGTCTCCGAACTGTGACTCTGCTGCTCTCGCTTCTGTCAAATACTCGTCCCACAGAACCAATAGTGGTATTAAATTAATATGGCTCGTAAATGATGAGGATTCCAATAGCCAGTGCATTCTTTTTAAATGCGTGCCTGATGCAATGGGAAGAACACGTGCCACCATCAACAATGACGTTGCCCCCTTTCTGAATGAAAAGAAACTAATCTTATTTGTTAATCAATTTTTCACAGTTCCAGTCATTTTAATTTAACTACCGGTTACAATGGTAACTACATGTAAGTCGGACAATAGAAGGTATCCGATGGGTCCGTCGTTCGGTTTCATCTCATATCAGATTTGTCCAGTACGCTTCATGTTAACTTTCCTGTTTTTTCATTTCTGCAAACGCCAGCTAACTAGCAGTTGTAGCGCCAGAATTACATGGTGAAGATTTTTGTTCACCATTTTCAGCAACTATTTTTGAAGATTGCTTATGTGAATACATAGGACACTGGTTGCGTTAAAAATTGTTCTTTAACGCAAATGGTGTCCTATTTCTTCATATTGGAATACACCGCCTCCCCCCCCCCCCCCCCCCCCACTGCAAACGTACTTCTTCTTTGTGCCACCTGTATTTGCTTCACACAGCCGAAGAGAGAGAATGGAGGTGATGAAAGCGCAAAAAGTAAGACTCCTTCACACAGTGAAAGTAAAATTATGTTCTACTACAGTTTCAAATATTTCCAGGAATCTGCGAAAAAATATAATGTAAAATAAAAATATGAGCACTCGATATTGTCATTTCGGTATTGATATATGGTGAAAACAAATACCGGCAATAAATATCGATACTTTGAGGAGAAATTTCGTATCGATATTTTCTCAGTAGCCCTAATACGAACTATTTACTTATATTGATATGGTGTCTGTTCTTTCGGACAGGTGAAAACGTGTGCCCCGACCCGGACTTGAACGCAGGATCTCCTGCTTACATGGCAGACGCTCTATCCATTTTTTATCTCATTTTGTTCGTCTTCGTTTTTTGTGTCTGCTCAGGGCGGACGTCGCAAGACACCCATTTCAGTTCGTCGTTGATCCATTAACTCAGTTTTTTTTATTACAGAGGGCAGCTAACCCTCTGACCGAACACGCTGAGTTAACGTGCCGGCATCCTGAGTCACCGAGGGCACTACATTCGTAATGTCCCATCCCAACACACTCATTACTCGTGGAAGACATTCTTACCAAGTCCCGCAAGAGTTCGGGGAATATGTGTGCATCCGCACAGAAGAAGAAGGTCGTGGCCGGTGTTGCCAGAACTATATACCTATATGGATATGGTGCCTGTTCTTTCGAATGTAGTGTTTGGACATACAAGGTGAGAATGTGGGTCTCGTGGGAGGCGTGCGCGAGATAGTCCCTGCAGTCGCGCTATCCTCTGTGCCCTCGGTGGCTCAGATGGATAGCGCGTCTGCCATGTAAGCAGGAGATCCCGGGTTCGAGTCCGGTTCGAGGCACATATTCTCACCAGTCCCCGTTGATATATATCAACGCCCGTTAGGAGCTGAAGGTACTAATATAATTCTAATTTCCTAATATAAACTGTTCCTTTACTGTACGCAGTATGCAAAACTGTAAAATGTATTCCAATTCTTCCTCATTTAGAGTTTTTATGAGCGCAGTAATGGGAACTACACCCTAACGACGAAAAATGTTCCTGTATGGTAACACCACCTCGTCTGTACTTCACTGTTGGGACAACACACGAAGCAGTAAATCGTGTCTAGGCTTCGACAAGCACAAAACCCCCCATAGAATTGCCACAGGCTACAGCGTCATTCATCACTCCAAATTACCCGTTTCCAGTCACACACTGTCCAGTGGCGTCGTTTTTCGCAGCTCCTAGACCATCACTTAGCATTTTGTGGCTCATGATGAGTTGCACGACCATTGTACCCCACCATTTTTGACTCTCCGTGCAAAGTAATTGAGATAGCCTGATTCCTGGTAGCACTTTGTTACTCAGAAGTGGTTCCTTCTGTTGCATCATCTTGACTTAACTGTGGTTATGGTTTTGCATTTCACCGGCCGGAGTGGCCAAGCGGTTCTAGGCGCTACAGTCTGGAACTGCGCGACCGCTTCGGTCGCAGGTTCGAATCCTGCCTCGGGCATGGATGTGTGTGATGTCCTTAGGTTAGTTAGATTTAAGTAGTTCTAAGTTCTAGGGGAATGATGACCTTAGAAGTTAAGTCCCATAGTGCTCAGAGCCATTTGAACCATTTTTGCAATCCCGCTCCATAGCCATGGCACCACCAGTCGACTTGGGCAGCTGTAGAAGGGCTGAAAAGTCCCTGACTTGTCCATGTTCTAAGTCAATCAGCTGTCTTGAGCGATTCATTCTACTGTACCTACTTTTCTAATGACGACATGGTGCACCCCTCCTCCTTTTTTACCGATGGGTCCGCCTTTCGTGGCGTATGGTGGTCAATTCCGCACTACATGGGGATGTTCCGATACTTTTGATCAAACTGTATACAACTAAAGGTTTGGGACGCCCTGTGTTTCAGTAAAGTGCAATGTCAGCGCGTCTCTTTGTTAGGTGAAACTGTTTTATTGATCCAGACTAGAGTTCTGCTATCGAAGTAAAGCTAACAAAACAAAACATAGTCAAAAGTATGTATCGATCAGTTTTAATTTATGTCTTGTTTGCAGTCTGCGTGCTAGCTGTTCCTAATCCCCTGAAGTCGTTAAACAGTTGCGACAACAACAGCAGCAAGATTACGCAAGAGCCTGAAATGTGAAAATGGACGTAACGGGAACGACCGAAATACTCGCAGCGGGAAAGCACTACGTGTCCAATCGGTTATGTGAGGAGGTCACACGGAGCGGGCGTCGGACCGTGGCTAGCCCCGCCATGGTGCTTCCGGTGCAGCGTCAACTTCCGGGTGCGCGTCAGCCAAACCTCACTCACTCCAGTGACGAACGGTACATGCGGCCTGGCGGCGCTCAACTCGTAATACCCATAAAATCTCCTTCTGACGGACTTTCGGGCCCGTACGTGGTGTTGCCCACTGTATTTTAGTTAAATCAAGGTTCATGTGTGTAAAAACATGTAGCTGACTCGCAAACAGTGTAACACACCCTCTGACAAACTTGGAATGACAGTTTCCCGTATTCTGACAGAACGGATTTCTCAACTAGTTTGAAGAACTTTGCTGTTCATCTTTACTATTCTCTTTCAATATACTGATAATACACCTATTTGGCTAAGCGTACTTCATTTCGGGGCTTACATTCACACATAACTTAACCAGTTCTGTTCAACTCTGTTGTGCTTCATCTGCTATCTGAACAAGAAAACATCATCTCTACTCTGACGGCAGTTCAGATGTGATTTGCTCTCGCTAGAATTGCGCTCATTCAAAGCCAAGATTCGGTAGTTTCGGTACACTACATAAATAACGTGGTAAACGGCAAGAATACCGAAAATATTGGTAGCATTGGTAGCGGAAGAAACATAAATGTATGTGGAACAGAGAAACTGGGAGCGACGACTTCTTTCTGCTTTCGTGTTTGTTTAGTTGTTTGTTTTGCGCACAATTAGAACTGTACATCATTCAGTGTTAGTTCATTGTGTGTTTTATAGCCTTAGAGATATAAATTGCATTTTATAAGTAATAAAAATTATGAGCGCGTAACTTCTGTGCATTTACGTAACCAAAGCTATCCATTTTTGATGCATATACAGTTCACATGCATAAACATACAAAATTTAATTACTGTTGTTATTTTGCTCTCAACAGGACATTCTTCATCATGATCGAAGGCAAGGGTTTTCTGTTATTATTGATGCATGTTAAAGTTGTTCATGAATAACAGAAATAGGAGTATGTTTTACATAAGTTCAACGAAGTACTGAAGCGTTGTTTGATATATTTTTGTTTTGCGGTTTTTTTTATGTTACCTTTTTCTTGAGGAAATCGAATTTACTAGCGCTCTGTGATAAATATGTATTATTTTCTCTATTTTTACTACAACATCCCCCCATTTCATTTTACAAATCAACCAATTTTGGAATAAAACCTGAGTTAAACATTGAAAATTTTAATTTTGCCATAATACTGTTTAATTTTAAGTAACAGACAGGAGGATAGCTGTGTAAAACAAAAATGTTCCGTAGGTTACTGAGTTTATAGACACTTCACCTTTTCCGATTTTTAGTGCAACCTAGTAAGATGCTGACTGCCATGAGCTAAGAAAGCGATCGTTGTGAGATAACGCCTGATAGGCGTGCAACACACCTAACGTACAGGTAATGCGGGTGCGATCTTAACTGATCGAAGCTACTAGGAAAGCTACCGTAGTCATCGCTTACTTACGATAGCCTACGGTAGCCTATGGTGGTTTTACAACTCTAGTCCTCACATTAGTTTAAAGACCTCTTTCAGTGCAACTTATAAAACAATACTTGCTCTCTCGTGTACACCACGTTCAGGTTGAATGACAACATTTTGGCCAGGTAACTGTAACAACAAACCACAGAGGTATTGACATGTACCATCCTTCTCTAGTTTCCTATTTAACTGAAAATATTTCAGTCTTGTGATGTAATTAATGATTTGTGTGTCATCAGTCTTCTGAGTGGTTCGATGAGTAACCCCTAACCCAACGCTGTGGGTAAGCCCCAACGGCAGCTACGCCGGAGAAGGAGGGCTTTGGTACGGCGGATGTTCTTGGCGGAAGGGGCTACGGATCCGGAGTACCACAGGCGACAGTAGGGTTCAACCTGAAGAAGTCGGCAACTCCTGCAACCCACTCAATTCCACACGTAGTGACCCATCACTCTTGGGGAAACAATTGTTTGGGTCGAGAGAAAGCCACGAACGCTGGGCACGTTCGTGGTTTTTAAATATGTCCCAGGCGATGCACTCCACCAGCACCTGCAAAACGTTCAGATAGCAACACGGAGAGCCGCCCGCCTCAAGCTGGGCAGCCCCCAGTCAGTAAGGTACTACTCTACCTCCTCCTTGCGCATCTATGGGTGTATGGCGCCGCAAGCATCTCGCAGTCCTTGATACAAGATGGGTCACTGAGGCACCTGGAAAAAACAACGATAAAGTAGCTCACATGAACAATTCAATAAAATGATTTGCGACCTGGAATGTCGGAACTGTGTAACCCAAACATGATCCTACAGATGTTGCCACTGTTGTCAGAAAAACAGCCATAATCGACAGAGAACTGCTGTGTCTTCACGTTGATGTGGCTGCGCTACAGGAAAATCGTCTCTCAGGCAGCCTGCGTGAAGATAATTACACCTTTTTCTGGAAAGGGAGGGAAATTGGAGAAAGACGTGAGCATGGAGATGGATTCGCTGTACAAAACAGTCTTCTTAGCTGTTGAGAGCAACCAAAATCTATTTCTGAACGGTTAACAACTTTTAGATTAAGGACAACATCGGTACAGCAATCCTGACACGCATAAATAAGAGATTTTACATGTTAAGCAGCGTCCACAGTGCGATACTTTGACAAGTACACCGATACCCCACATTAAACAATAAGCACACTGTGATATTTTAACCTTTAACACATGTTAAACAAGTATCACACTGAGCAAATATTCTCTTGCTGTGTACCAAGACTATGAATCAGTGTAAGAAATTTATACCTTTATTATTAGTAGATTAAACACAATGATGTTACTACGAAGATTCCTTAGAGGAATCAGACTGTATAAGATTATAATACATATTACTTGAAAGAATCAGACACTATAAGATCATATTACACATGTAAATAACGCAGGAAATCAGGATAGGAACGTTTCTACAAATAAGACTCCAAACAGCTTCCTGCACTTCTGCTGCTACCAACACCCTTGGGGATAGCGTCAGAATGGTAGAAGTAAGCACTTTATTTAAAACAAGCACAGAAAAAATACCTACTGTGATCAGCTCCTTCTTCGCACGGTGCCTCTGTGCTGCGCAACCACACTGGACTGCTCCACACACCACACTACGCATCTCTTAGTCCCCAGTACAGCGTGCGAGACTTCCCCTCCCCTCAGAATAAGGTAATCCTGTGTCCGCACAAACGCCAAGCACCCAGGAGGCCACGCGTGCCACTGGTAACTGCATGTAGCATCTACATCTATCCGCATCTAGATCTACATGTACGTGATTACTCTGCTATTCACAATAAAGTGTCTGGCAGAGGGTTCAATGAACCACCTTCAAGCTGTCTCTCTACCGTTTTACTGTCGAAAGGCGAGCGGGAAAAACGAGCACTTAAATTTTTCTGTGCTAGCCCTGATTTATCTTATTTTGTCGTGATGATCATTTATCCCTATATAGGTGGGTGCCAACAGAATGTATTCGCAATCAGGGGAGAAAACTGGTAATTGAAATTTCATGAGAAGACTCTGTCGCAACGAAGAACGCCTTTGTTTTAATGATTGCCACTCCAATTCACGTATCATGTTTGTGCCACTATCTCCCCTATTTCGCTATAGTACAAAACGAGCCGCCCTTCTTTGTACTTTTTCGACGTCATCCGTCAGTCTCACCTGATGCGGAGCCCACACTGCACAGCAGTACTCCAGAATAGGGCGGACAAGCGTGGTGTAAGTAGTCTCTTTAGTAGACCTGTTGCACCTTCTAAGTGTTCTGCCAATGAATCATTGTCTTTGGTTTGCTCTACCCACAACATTATCTATGTGATCGTTCCAATTTAGTTTGTTTCTAATTGAAATCCCTAAGTATTTAGTTGAATTTACAGCCTTCAGATTTGTGTGACTTATCGCGTAATCAAAATTTAGCGGATTTCTTTTAGTACTGATGTGAATAACTCCACACTCTTCTTTATTTAGGGTCAATTGCCACTTTTCACACCATACAGATATGTTATCTAAATCATTTTTCAATTCGTTTTGGTCATCTGATGACTCTACGAGACGGTAAATGACTGCTTCATCTGCAAACAATCTAAGACTCTAAGGGGCTGAAACTGCGTGCATTTTACAGTGCCCTCTCATTTCTTGCAAGAACAATTAACTAAGTGGCTGGTTCGTTTCTCCACAGTTGGAGCTAAACGACGCAACAGCTAATATCTAGCTGAATGTCAGCCGCAGTGCATGCAGTGTTCACACAAATTTCTCCTCTGCGTCGTACAGAGCGTTATGCGCCCCATTCTGCACTTGACGCCAGTTCAGAGCAGAGTGACCTCAAAAAATTTCGGTCACCTGTTCCTCGTAGCAAAGCTGTCCCCCACCTGGTTCCTTTCATACTCCATGTCATGGCTTTTTCCGACCAATAGAAGTGTTCCTCTTATTTTGTGGAAACTCTCTCTACCAATCACATAAGCCCTACTATTAAACTGCATCTAAATCTCGGCACTTCACTCCTTCCTAGCTAGTTTCCGCCAATCGGGCATTTTGTGCCCACTCCAGGTGCCTAAAAGTTACATGCATGCGGCATGAGGATACCACATGCTGTTCACATGATCAACTGCATCACCGGTTTATTCATATCCATTTGCAAGTTCCGAAATGCAGTTTTCTAAAGCTTCTTTCCATCCCACTCCAGTGGCCCGCTACTTGCTTTCCTGCATGAGTCTCCTGGTGCCCATTCGTTGATTCTCACTGTCGAACGCCCCCTAAAAGCTTTCCGTTGTACCGACCATGGTGTGCCCTTTGCGCCTGCTCATGCCTGTTTCCAAACAAAACGTATCCTCTAGCTGCTTGTTCCACATCTTGCTCACTGACATGCAGGTCGGTGTGTTAATACCATCGACTGAGTGTCATCCCTTTGCATTACATACTTATTGGCAAAGCTGCTCGTTTCCCGCCGAAATAAGTTAGGTGTCATATTCACCTCCCGTTACGGTGTATAAAAACTCTCATGTAAGATGCGAAATTGACCTTCATTTAATCTGCCACCTTACAAGACGGATACTCAGATTGTCTCCTATGTCATTAATATAGATCAGGAACAATAGAGAGCCTGTAACACTTCCTTGGGGAACGCCAAATATTACCTCTGTTTTACTCGATAACTTTCAGTCTATTACTACAAACTGTGACCTTTCTGACAGGAAATCACGAATCCAGTCACACGACTGGGGCGATACTCCTTAGGCACGCAGTTTGGTTAGAAGACGCTTGTGAGGAACTGTGTCGAAAGCCTTCTGTAAATCTAAAAACATGGAATGAATTTGACATCCATTGCCGATAGCACTGATTACTTCAAGAGTATAAAGAGCCAGTCGTTTTTCGCAAGAATGATATTTTTCAATCTGTGCTGACTATGTGTCAATAAATCGTTTTCTTCGAGGTATTTCATAATATTCAAATATGGTATATGTTCCAAAACCCTACTGCGAATCGACTTTAGTGATTCAACAGATTACTCGTACTTCCCTTCCTGGTTGTTGGTGTGACTTGAGCAATTTTACAGTCTTTAGGTACGGATCGTTCTGTGAGCAAATGGTCGTACATAATTGCTAAATATGGAGCTATTGTATCAACATACTCTGAAAGGAACCTGACTGGTATACATCTGGACCGGAGGACTTGGCTTTATTAAGTGATTTAAGCTGCTTTGTTACACCAAGGATATCTGCTTCTATGTTTCTTATCTTGGCAGTTGTTCTTTATTGGAATTCAGTAATATTTACTTTGATTTCTTTAGTGAAGGAGTTTCGGAAAACCCTGTTTAATAACTCTGCTTTAGTGGCACTGTCATCAGTGACTTCACCATTATTATCGCGCAGTGAAGGTATTGATTGCGTCTTATGTGTGACCAGAATCTCCTTG
The DNA here is from genome assembly GCF_021461395.2 of Schistocerca americana. Taxonomy (NCBI): domain Eukaryota; kingdom Metazoa; phylum Arthropoda; class Insecta; order Orthoptera; family Acrididae; genus Schistocerca; species Schistocerca americana. The sequence continues at coordinate 1,159,908,977 of NC_060119.1, read as the reverse complement.
GGTCCTCTGCCGGATTTCTAGACGGAATTTAGTTGTGGAAATTATTAAAAGCATCTCACAATAAAGTACGCGGTATATTTCTGACTTCTTAAAAACTTTACCTGTCTTGGGGATTTTGCGTTCTTTTAAATTTGGCACACTTTCTTCGCTGCTTCTGCAACAGCGATCTGACCCGTTTTGTGTACCATGGGGGATCAGTACCATCACTTATTAATTTATGTGGTATATATCTCTCAGTTGCTGTCGATAGTTTCTCTTTGAAATCATTCCACATCTTCTTTACTCTTACATGATCAGAACGGAAGAAGTGAAGACTGTCTCTTAAAATGGCGTTAAGTACATTTTAATCAGCTTTTTTAAATAGATATATTTTGTGTTTCTTTTTGATGGTTCAGGTGTTACAGTATTCAGCCTAGCAGCAACTGCCTTGTGGTCGCTAATCCCTGTATTCGTCACGAAACTCGCTATTTGTGCAGGATCATTTGTTACTAAGAGGTCAAGTATGTTTCCGCAACCATGCACGCTTCGAGTGGGCTCATGAACTAATTGTTCAAAATAATTTTCTGAGAAAGCATTCAGTACAATTTCGGATGTCGTTTTATGCCTGCCTCTGGCTTGAAACGTATATAATTTTTCCAGCATACCGAGGGTAGACTGAAGTCACTACCGACTGTAATTGTATGAATGGGGTACCTACTTGAAATCAGACTCAAGGTTTCTTTGAAACTATTCAGTAAATATATCTTCTGATTCGAGGGATCGGTAAAACGATCCAATTAATAGTTTAGTCCGATTGCCAGGTCTAACTTCTACCCATACTATTTCGCAGGAACTATCTACCTCAATTTCACTACAAGCAGATAGTGGGTCCAGGTCTTATGTGATACTTTTCCAGCAATGAGTAATTATTTTACAACAAAATTGTAATTAATACCAAAGGACCACAATGCTGTATGGCAGTTAGGGTCTTAACAAATGCGTATATTATTGCATTGTAAAATACCATGCAGCTCTACCAGACAATTCTATGATTCATGTTAAGACTGTGTCAAATAGTTAGTTGCACAACATAGATTTTATACTTTTCACTAATAGTGTATCTCCTTGTCAATATAGCATTTCTTGTAATAACCTACCCTCTTATAATAACATTACTCTGCAGTACGGTGTTCCGCATTGCAAATGACATCTGTATCATGGAAATGTGGTGATTACTTTCTGCACAACGGTCATGTGGAAAGGGGAGTCAGTGACAGTACGTTGCCCATTACATTTTTTTTAAATGTTACAGTATTGGAATGCTACACCATTTTTACATTTCCATACGATATTATACCCCACACAAATGACTGTATCAATAAATCAGCTGTATAACACAAATTTTATATGTTTAATTAATAGTATAAACGTTTGACAATCCTCTTGTTTTCTTTGTACCTTTGTCAAATGGTTCAAATGGCTCTGAGCACTACGGGACTTAACATCTGAGGTCATCAGTCCCCTAGAACTTAGAACTACTTAAACCTAACTAACCTAAGGACATCACACACATCTATGCCCGAGGCAGGATTCGAACCTGCGACCGTAGCAGTCCTGCGGTTCCGGACTGAAGCGCCTAGAACCGCACGGCCACCGCGGCCGGCGTATCTTTGTCCCTAAATGACAGTGTCAGCATAATTATGATCGGATATTGCTTATATAATCGAAGGGATGGCCAGATACCCTTCCTGTCAATACTTCTTTACCCCCAGGAGGATATATGTGTACCCTAAAAACGCACAGCTATCCGCGTGGGTCGGTATATCCTCTACGCAATACAGCTTTTTTATTGTAAATTACTTTGTTTTAATAATCTTGCATTGCTTAGGGCGGTTCGTATTTGAAATAACATATGCATATATACATAAAAACGGTGAGTTCCCTATACAACGGTCTTACGGAAGCTGGAGTGAAAACAATACATTTCCCATGACCGTTTTTCTTTAAAAAGGCTGAAACGTCCCCTTTGAACAATTATACATGACTGTGCTTGTGGGGCGGCGGATGTATAAGTTTGAAATAATAAATTATCTACTGTTGTATAAACGCTTGCGTGTTGAATCAGTATCTAGCTTTTAGAATGTTGTTATTGCTGTCTTTTGCCGTTCTCAACACTGGCTCTCTATTTACTCCGTGACCCCCAGAAAGTGATTTAATAAAACTTGGAGCCAGTAAATAGATATCCTAGTGCCCACTTTACCTGAGAATGTTCTTATATATAAAGCCGCGGTGCGGACGGCTGAGGGATCGCCTGATCAAATCCGCTCTCCCGACTAGCCGCTGGGCTAGTAACGCACCACTTCAAGTTACATAATAATTTATAGCTTCTTTGGCTGATGGCCGAAGAAGCTCTTAATTTAAACGTGCATTCAGCACGCAGGTAAGTATTGATAATAAAATTTTGACGTGGCTAAGTTAAATACTTTGAGCGAGAGAATTAATTAAATTACACTGCACGCAGCAGATGAGCTCTGAACTGTCCCTTTTGAGATCCGCTATCGTTATAATTTTATAGGTATTAAAAAGAAACTTTACACATCTTCATAATCATAGCGGACCTCCAACCTATTTAAATCTAAACATCCTAGCCTTATTTACTAGCCTACTTAATCTATCTTGCTTCCTTCAGTTTTGAGACGAAAACCAGAAAATCATGAATTTCCACTAAAGTCTTAATTTGTGAAATCCAAAGTACTGTTTTTATTAAATCATTATGAAAGATGAATCTAAATATAAATTTTGAAGTCTCTAGCTCTTTTCTGTTGCGCCAATGATTTTTCCAGAAAAACGTCCAAATCTCGGAAATGGCTGAAGTTATCGAACTGATTTTTAACACACATTAATTTAGTATTATTTCTGACCTGCTAGAAAAGTTTTAGTTCATTTGCTTGATTTTAAGGTATTGCGCAACATTTATGACGTCAGAGCTAGTTACAGCAGACTGGCTGGCACACAATGGAAACTGATGTGAATTTACTACAGCGTGAGTAGGCTGCTTCCCTACATCACCCTCCACTTAAATTTTTTGTTTATGAATGTTAATGAATGAAAAAAAAATTTAATTACAAAAAGGGAAGCAAGAGTACAGTTTAACTCCCTATGAAAAATCAAAATTGAAATATAAACCTGTAGAAACATTAAAGAAACCTGATTACCTACATTAATTATTTAAATTGTAGGCATGTTCACTGCCTTTTAAACAATGTCATTACTCAAATTTTTAAAGCAAAGTCATGAAATATTTTGGCATACATATTGCCTTAGACAAACAAACCCATACAAATTGAAAAATTATGAAAATCTTAGATCCATTAAATACATTAAATACATCTTTACATACACAAATTCAAAGAAAATAACATGACACATAAACAGATGATTATCTCTTAGCAGTCTTTTCTAAACCTGAAAGAAAAGTTCACAAATAATTTTTACACACGTGGTTGTAGCCGCTTTGGCTGGCGTCCTACACTTCCATTCACAAGGGTAGAGGAGGGGAAGTTGCTATGGTGTGCGTCCTTCACGTTCTCTCTAAATTACATGGGGGAAGGGGGAGGGGTCACTGTGAGTTGTGTCCAAGTCACTCCACGCTTTCACGCAGCTACCAGGCTGCCATTATCTGGTTTGTCCTGTAGAACAAACAAAAAGAGTGCCTCAGACTCTGTTCACTTAATATCTATGGGTGGGTCACAATGAAATGGGGATATATACATTTTCTCTTCTAATATGTTACTGGAACAAAGTTAACAGAACCTTTCTCAATTTTACTCTTACGCTTACTTAACTGTCATAAAATCGGTAAACAAATGGCTCAACGCCGTTAGTCACGTACTGGAGAAAATTTATGCTCCTAAGGCATACAATCATGAATCATATTTAATCTGAATTTATTATTTCTGGGCCGGAACACTTAACCAAGCTCGGTACCTTCCTGATACATTTGTATTTTAAGCACTTAACTGACTCATCTTTGATTACTTTATTCTTAGAGATAGTATGAGTATGATTAGTGGTTGTTTTCTCAGCTTCCATGTACATGTGAGTAACTTTTGGTAATAGTACAGTTTTGAGTGTTCAAAACACACTACGTTTAGTTGACTACAAAATCCACTTATTGGTCCTCTGCTGTTGTCAGTTCCACATCTGCAATTACGTACTTACTTACTTAGAAGTGTATTTATGCTGAGCTAAAATAATGTTTCACGCCTGTCAGTATGTTATTTATTTATTTTGCTAGTGTATGTACTTATTTAATACTCACTCTATTAATATTTAAAGCATAGGATAGCATATTTATTTCATATTCATAGTGTATTGCAGCTGATTAGTTTGCTCACGTGGCAATCCATTACCACTCGATCGGACGCTGAAACCTCAGGTAGTCTCTCTCAGACCTACCACTAAAGTGCATCAAGTAATTATGGACGAGCGTAATGCTAAATTCCTTAAACCTATAGGACACCATGAGCTACTCTGTCTCATCTAACATAAGGGTACCTATGATCGCATTCATGCCTCCAACTCATAACCTCAATACGTGTAGGTGTATCCTGTCACACACTACACTAAAATAATGGCCAGCTCCAACCTTATAAATACTTCAGGGACGTGTCCTTCACGTCTCAACCACAAACACTGCTCATTTCTATTACACTGTCTTTCCTTGCTACACCAGGTGAGTTTAATCTTACAACTTATCTGCATATTTTTCCGAACACTAAGCAATCTCTTTTACTATTTCTTAGTTAGTCTAATGCATACACTAGGTTTCACTACCACTTCAGATCCTGCTTGTACATGAATTCATATATGTTTTTAAATTACTGTTGGTGGACCATTTCCAATAAAACAACACTTTGTACTTACTATATTACCAGGGTACTATACATAATTGTTACTCAAATACATTTGTATCTTAATTACGTCATGCTTCTCTATTGTTTGTCACTATTAGGTTTGTCACATTAGGTATTTTTCTTCACTAATCGGTAGATAGAATGGTAACATAACTCATGGCTTGATAGCAATGACAGAAAATTTTCATGTCTGGAAAGAAGAGGTCGAAATTTTTGAGGACAGGAAAGAGGAAGAATGAGTGAGACCTGAAAGGGAAAGAAGATCTCACACAGCTGGGACTGCACAGCTGCCACACTGTGTAGAGGTTACAGAACAACCTCCTCCCTACAGCATTCATTAGTTTAATGCTGGCTTGATTATCATAACGGAAAATTTTGTGTTAGAAAGTAGAGGTCGAAATTTCTGGGGATAGGAAAGATGAAGAATGAGTGAGACCTGAAAGGGAAAGAAGATCTCACACAGCTGGGACTGCACAGCTGCCACACTGTGTAGAGGTTAAAGAACAACCTCCTCCCTACAGCATTCATTCACTACCTATGAATTTCTTTAGGTCAATCACGTTCCTGAGACCTAATAGCTTCTTACTTTTTGGGTACTCCAGCCTATATGCATTGGCATGTGGCTTTCCTATTATCCTGAAAGGTCCTTGGTATATGAACATAAATTTTTTTGTTTCTGCATTTACTTTCTTTGATTTTTCTTTGGTTTTGACAAGGACTAATTGACCTATTTCAAAGCTAGTAGGTACAGCTTTTGCGTCATGACGCTTCTTCCTTTCCAACGCTCTTTTTCTCATATTAGCCCTAGCCTTTAGTTTCTTCTCGTCTGTGGATATTTGCGTTAGAATAGGGAATTCTACCATATCTGCAATCACATTGTGCGGTTCTTGGCCAAACATCAATTCGCAAGGTGCAAAACCAGTTGCATCATGTCTTAAGTTGTTAATTACATTCTCAAAATACTTAATGTGCTCTGCCCAACTTGAGTGTTTCCGAGCACAATAAGTTCTGCAAAGCCTATTCAATTCCCTCATAATACGTTCACTCATATTTCCTTGGGGGAAATACGCAGATATTTTCAGATGTTTCACGCCGGCCTTATCTAGACATTCCTTAAATCTATCAGAAGTAAATTGAGGTCCATTGTCTGACAGCAAATTCTTCGGAACGCCAACGTTCACGAAGAAATCTTTTTCCAACTTTTCAACCAATGTTTTTGCATTTGCTCTTTTAATTGGGTATAGTTTAACATATTTACTGAATCCATCCACCACAACAAAAACATGGGTGCAACCACCTCTCGAAACAGGAAGAGGGCCAAACAAATCACAAGCCAGTAATTCTAGGGTTTCAGTTGGCTCTACTGAATGCATATCCCCTTGTATTCTGGTGTTGGCAGCACGAACTTTTTGGCACACTACACACGATGCTAGACGCTTGGCCACACGGCGGTACATGTTGTCAAACACAACCTTCTCTTGTAATTTTGCAATGCACTTCTTTGCACCGTAGTGCCCATACCTCAGGTGTACATAGTCGATTAGTAAGTCTACATGTTGTGAGGGAAAGCACAGCTTCCACTCAGAAACACCTACCTTCTTCCTTCTAAACAGAATACCTTTATGCAGACAATAGTATTGTGAAACCTTAGGATAGTTCGCATTTCCTAAATAGCTCTTCACTAATCTCAGTTGGTCATCTGCATTCTGCTCACGTCTCAAGTTCTTAATCACTCTCTTTAACGCACTTTCTTCCTTTACTTCGTGCAATGCAAACATTCGAACTTCATTTAGGTCTGTTGCTGTAATTCCCGCGTCATCACAGAGCTCCGCACGTCTAGATAACCCATCAGCTACCAGATTGTCTTTCCCTTGAATATATCTAACCTCAAGGTCAAACTGCTGGAGATACAATGACCATCTTACCAAACGAGCATTCCTCAATTTACAGGTCTTTAAAAAGGTCAATGCCTTATGGTCACTGTAAACTATTATCTTGTGACCTAATAGATACTGCTCAAACTTCTGTACCCCAAATACAATTGCTAATGCTTCCAGTTCTGAGATGCCGTAATTTCTCTCTGCTGCCTGTAAAGATCGACTGGCGAAAGCTATAGTCTTGTGCACTTCTTGTTCGTTCTCTATTTCTATTTGGAATATCTCCACAGCTATACCATAGCCACTAGCATCAACAGACATACAGAATGGTTTTTCAAAGTCCGGATGATGCAAAATTGGACTATTAATTAAAGACTGTTTAAGCACCTCAAATGCCTGTTGACATTCTGCTGTCCAAACCCAAGGGGTATTCTTTTTCAGCAGGAGGTGAAGACAGGGAGCATTAAAAGCCTGATCACTAACAAAACGCCTATAGAAGCCGAAAAGACCGAACATTGATCTCAACTGCTTCTTGTTTCTGGGAGCCTCAAATTTTTCAATGACTGCTAGCTTGCCTGGGTCAGGCAGAATACCTTTTCCACTTATCCTATATCCCAAGAAACCTATTTCCTCTTTAACGCACTCAGTCTTTTCAATCTTTAGTTTCATGCCACCTTTCTCAATAGCCTCTAACACTTCCTCTAATAAAGCTATGTGTTCTTCCCAGGTAGGAGTTGCTATTAGCAGATCATCTACGTAAACTGTTATTTTATTGCTTAAGGCAGGTCCTAAAACATGGCACATCACACGTACAAAGGCACAAACAGAGATATTAAGTCCGAAAGGTACCACACGGTATTGGTAACAAACTCCTTCGTACAAGAAAGCTGTGTACTTCCTTGAACTTTCCGCCAGTGGCAAATTCCAATACCCACACGTGATGTCCATAGACGTTAAGAATTTTACTCCCCGGAATTTTTGCAGTAACTCGTCCATGTTCTGCGGTCTATCACTTTCCCTAACCACTATTTCATTCAACCAACGAGCGTCCAAGACCAATCTGACACTCCCGTCTCTTTTTGGTACAACAACAAGAGGATTATTGTATTCACTGACCGCTTTCTCAATCACACCCCACTCCAGCATTCTCTGTATCTCCTTTCGAACCGCCTCCTTCCTTGCTACATGTATTTGGTATGGCTTCCTGAAAAACACTTGGAAGGGTTTCACTTGTAATTTACATTCATAACCCTTGACTATGCCAGGTCGATCCGAAAATACTTTGTGATGCCTTTTTAGAACCTGTCTCAGTTCTTCCTTTTGATTAGCTGAAATCTTATCGATTTCCTGCAATTTAGTTTCTATTTTGTCTAAAATAATTGCTTCTTCTTCTTCTTCTGTGTTTAGCTTACTTGTACCAAGATTAACATCCTCGTCCCAATACCTCCTATTTTTCAGAACTCGTATAGGCAGCTCCCAAGTTTCATGATCAGTTACTACATGTTTATCACTAAAAGGTACTATAATTACTCCGGTTATTGGCAAGACCATTTTTAACTGGCTTCTTTCAAAGTCAACAACACTCTGATATTTTGACAAGAAATCTATGCCAATTAAAACCTCAATACTGAGATTGTTTACAATTAAACATGGATGATCAATTAAATTACCATTAATGTTAAAGGGTAGTAAAGCTTCTTGCTTTACCGTTTTTGACACCTTGCCAGTAGCACCAATTATTCTTAGTCCTGATACCCTCATTACAGTAAGTTTGTCTTTACCAGGTAATGCATCAAAGAAGGACTGAGATATTGCACTCACCTCACTTCCACTGTCTAAGAGACAACGTACATTGATACCCAACATATTCACTATTATTATAGGGTGGCTTATTCTAGGTTGTACAGGTGGTTCCTCAAATTCATCTAATAGTTCCTTTTGGATTTGTCTCCAACTAAAGTGATCAACATCTGTCTTCATTACATTTAGGTCACAGTGTGTAGGGGTTTCCTGAATAACATTTTCAGCTGCCTTTTCCAGTCGGTCTATTAATTTTAAATCGAAACACCGCACGACTTCATTACATTTAGTTTGCTGAACATGACCCAAATTACTGTAGTCTGAGCGATTCTGCGCCTCCAGACCGGGCATAACATTAGTTACAGCTAAACCACTTTCACCATTATCGTCGGTTTCCTTCTCAAGTGACAACTGGTCACAGCTACTGGGTTCATCGACCCCAAACAGCCTACCCTCTACATTCCCACTTATCTCCTGTCCTAAATCTATTAGTACATTATCAACATCCTGCACAGGCACTTTAGATAAGAGCACATCATCCTCATCGTAAATATAAGCATGAATTTCTTCTACTTCTTCACCTGTCAATTCAGTATTTTGTAGCTCATCCCTACTGTTACACTGCTGCGCCTTCTCTTTCTCTTCCCACTTAGAAAGCGTCTCTAACACGGTATCTATCAAATACTGTGAGTGATCTAATATTTCTGTTGTATCCTTAGGTGCTACCGACTCTTCATCCACATGTTCAGTTTGAGTATTCTGATCTGTCTTACCAATTCCCTTAACTACTGGCATAGGAAAAGTAACCGCCTGGTGAGCGCCAGTGTCCTCATAGACGGGAACTAGTTTTCCTGCCTCGGCCTACTACTGTTTCCTTTAGTTTCATTATAGTTAGCTGGCATAGCATTACTTTCCGTACTGTTGTTTACATGCATATTTCTGTTTGGAACAAAATTATTATCCCTTGGACGCCATTGTTGGTTCTGATAATTATTTCCCCAATTCCTACCTCTCTTAGGACGGTGAACACCTACTGTTCTGATGTTTACATTGCCATGTTGCTCGTTCCTAAAATTACTATTATTGTTATTGGCATTTCGGTTATTACGTGCTTGCTCCTCATTGGCAGCAACACGTTCTACACGTTCCAAATACTCAATGAAACGATCCAGATTGTCTCTAGGGGCTGATATAATTCTAGTTTGCCAGTACCATGGCAGTTTAGCTTCCAGACCTAGTATAATCATTTCTGGTTTTAGCTTTTCCGCCAAATGTGACAAACGTGAAATCCATGACCTAGCAAACTCTTTAATTGATTCCTTGCCTGCATTGAAGCGTTTTCCACTCCAAAATTCTCTCAACACTTCATTTTGCTTATTGCTAGACCAATATTCATTAATAAAAGCTGTTTTAAATTCCGCTAATGTTTTACACTTTAACATAACATCAGCTGACCAACGCATGGCGTCACCTGCTAAATGGCTTCTAATAAACGAGATTTTCTCTCGTTCAGACCAAGTTGGTGGAATCACATCTTCAAAATCGTTCCAGAAATCTAGCGGGTGGATATTTTTATCTGGATCGAACCGCAAGAACTGCCGACACCCGATAAAAGCGGCGTTTGCAGCTACAACTTGTTGTATACTACCATTACCAGAAGTTACTGAAGCTACTTTACTCTCAATGTTAGCAATGTTAGTACTGATATTTTCTACTTTCATTTCAACATTATCTACTCTTTGCACAATATGAGTAGTGTCAGTTTTGATTGCTTCTACTTCTGCTTGACATATGTTTACTTTTATATTAACATCTTTAAATCTATCTGAGCACAGTTCAGATTCCGCCTCGATCTTTTCTGTTAACTTGTGCTCCAGCTTCGCATCTTCCATTTGGAAGTCTTTGCGAACCTCAGCAACTTCGGATTTAACTGTTTTATACATTTCAGAAAACTGTTGAGCAACCTTTTTCTTAATATCCTCATGATTGCAATCAATTTTACAATTCAAACTGTCTAGATCCTCTTTCAACTTATTGCAACCAGCCTTGAAGGTATCGTCCATTACCTCCAATCGTTTATTAAAATTAGTTTGGCTGGCCATAATCTCAGACTTTAATTCAGCATTACTGTTTTTGACCTCAGTTATTTCAAACTTTAATTCAGCATTATTGGATTCTAATTTATTGTCCATTGCCTCAAACCGTTTATTAAAATTTGTTTGACTGGCCACCATTTCAGACTTTAATTCAGCATTGCTGGCAGCTATTGCTTGTAATATAACATTTAAATCAACAGCCCCAGCATTTTTGGGTTGCTCACTAGCTGGCTTTTTATCACACTCAGGTGACGAAAAACTAGCTCCAACACCAGAATCATCAAAACTAACTGAAACTTCTGATTGATTAGTCATATCTAACTTCTCCTTCTTAAACTCTACCATCTCTGAAGACTGTTTCATTTTTAATTCATCAGAGAAACTGTCATCCAATAAATTTACCATTTCTACTTTCCGCTTTACTACAGGGGTCTCTATTATTGAATCATTGCCCCTTCGCACACTACTGTCAGGAGACAATACTTCATATTTCACTTTAACATTACTGCTTTCAGGCATATTTACACTCGAACCGTTGTCTGGATTTACAGTTCCCTCAACAGACATAGGTTCTGATTTAAGTTTAACCTCAGTTTCTTTTGACGGTTCCATCGCCGACAGTCTTTTAGTGCAGGTTAGTAAAATTTTTAACAGCTTTTCACTTAACTTAGTTCCTTCTGCACGACGTATGGCGTTGCCGGAGCGTCGTACCAGGATTCCTGATGCGACGTGGCACGTTGAACTGCAGACGGCTCTCCGACGGCTGTTGTGTGTTTGCGTGGCCCGCAAAAGCAGGTTCTGTGCCGGCTGCTCCAGGGGACGACTGCGGTGCGGCGAGACTGGCTTCTCGCGATGCCGGCAGCACCGCTAGACTCAGTGCCAGCTCCGTCAATCCAGATGCGTTGTTAATCCAATTGCGTCGTCCACATGCACACGTAACACATTCAATCTTCTATACTCAGTTGCGTGTCGCATTTCACTCGCGAATCCGAATAGTTAAAAATCACTTTCACTTAGTTGATTTCCCGGCCGATGCACCATATGTGGGGCGGCGGATGTATAAGTTTGAAATAATAAATTATCTACTGTTGTATAAACGCTTGCGTGTTGAATCAGTATCTAGCTTTTAGAATGTTGTTATTGCTGTCTTTTGCCGTTCTCAACACTGGCTCTCTATTTACTCCGTGACCCCCAGAAAGTGATTTAATAAAACTTGGAGCCAGTAAATAGATATCCTAGTGCCCACTTTACCTGAGAATGTTCTTATATATAAAGCCGCGGTGCGGACGGCTGAGGGATCGCCTGATCAAATCCGCTCTCCCGACTAGCCGCTGGGCTAGTAACGCACCACTTCAAGTTACATAATAATTTATAGCTTCTTTGGCTGATGGCCGAAGAAGCTCTTAATTTAAACGTGCATTCAGCACGCAGGTAAGTATTGATAATAAAATTTTGACGTGGCTAAGTTAAATACTTTGAGCGAGAGAATTAATTAAATTACACTGCACGCAGCAGATGAGCTCTGAACTGTCCCTTTTGAGATCCGCTATCGTTATAATTTTATAGGTATTAAAAAGAAACTTTACACATCTTCATAATCATAGCGGACCTCCAACCTATTTAAATCTAAACATCCTAGCCTTATTTACTAGCCTACTTAATCTATCTTGCTTCCTTCAGTTTTGAGACGAAAACCAGAAAATCATGAATTTCCACTAAAGTCTTAATTTGTGAAATCCAAAGTACTGTTTTTATTAAATCATTATGAAAGATGAATCTAAATATAAATTTTGAAGTCTCTAGCTCTTTTCTGTTGCGCCAATGATTTTTCCAGAAAAACGTCCAAATCTCGGAAATGGCTGAAGTTATCGAACTGATTTTTAACACACATTAATTTAGTATTATTTCTGACCTGCTAGAAAAGTTTTAGTTCATTTGCTTGATTTTAAGGTATTGCGCAACATTTATGACGTCAGAGCTAGTTACAGCAGACTGGCTGGCACACAATGGAAACTGATGTGAATTTACTACAGCGTGAGTAGGCTGCTTCCCTACATGCTTAAACTGACACACAATATTTTTAGCGCAACGCAATCTGACTTTCAAAAATCCCTACAAAAGAATGGCCCTGACTAACATTAACCTATACGTTTTACAAATCACTTACCTCACAAAAATATTCGTTACTCGAACTACTGCAATACAGCGAGCGCCACTACTGCCAGCTAAATAAAAGATTCGAAGTACTGAAGGGACTAACTACTGATAGGCACAGTTAGCATAAGAAAGATTTTGATAGAGAACAAACAATGTATTTACCTTAATATTGTTCAAAAGTCATATTATATATATCAGTTCATGACATCCAGTCTTACAAATGTACTGTCTCTGATGGACACACGTCCAGATCACGCGCTCTCAAAAATCCGCAATCTCACTTCCCCACATCCACCACTTCTGGCGGCTCACCTACAACTGCGCAACGCTACACGCTGTTAACAGCCAACTGCCCAACACTACAATAGCAAATTCCAACAATGCAAACCAGCCACAGAGTGCACACAGCACAGCCAGTGATTTTCATACAGAGCGCTACGTGGCGTTACCAATATAAAAACCTAAACAGCATACTTACAAGGTTAACAGGTTTCGTCTCTACCTAAAATTAGATTCGTAGCATCCACATCCCACCTTACGATATGAGGTGGACAGTATTTACATTATTTAACCCACTTTTTTGGTAATTGAGAGAGTGGGAATAATGATTGTCGTTAAGCCCCCATATTTACTATATTCTCCTGTTGCGGTCATTTTGTGAGATGTGTGTGGGATATAATATAAAAGTTATTTATGAACAAGTCAATTACTTACACGTCTGCACTGAGGAAAATATGTTTCCCCAGCCTTAATATAGCAGTTATATGTTACACATGTATCATCTGTGTTGAAGTCTATATTAACAAAATTCGTCTACACTAGGTCTTAAAACACCCTTTTTTAGTGCAATACTGCTGTTTGGTATTGCCACCCTTCCTCTACTTCCATCCTCCTGATTTTAAAACGTAGTTTGTTTGCGAGGAATAGCTGGTACTCCAGCAGAGCAATGGAAAAGGACGTGTAATATATATTTCCACATAGTTTACAGGCAAATAATTAAAAGCATAGACAGGCATTTCATAGTTCATAACAGTTACTCAGTGCTAATTGTCTGGAAAGTGTGCTTCTACACAGGTCAACATTTCTAGATAAATTTCTGGTCCACAGTATGTGTAGCTCTATCTATATGAAGATATAGATAGCGGTCAATCTTCCCAGATAAATTTCTGGTCTACAATATACGTAGATCTATCTATATGAAATCTTTAATAGGGAACGGTTTAACTTGGATAGTTCAGTTTTCATAAGACCTGTGGTATAACACTGTTTGTAGGAACCAATCCTAACTTGTAATTTCTATATTTGACAGTACTGTGGAGAACACCATTCTGGATTGACAAAAATATATTTCTCTAGCTTAATATGACATTTGTGTATAAGATAGTGTCACTTTCGCTGGAGTTTGCATATAATTTACACCACCACACGGGGAGGGGGGTGGGGGGAGATGATAGGATATAGACTGCAGTGCGCATTTTTAAAAAATCTTTTTTGTTGTCATTTTATATTCTCAGACCGGCTTCCACAGAGTTAGTAACATAGTCCATTTCTTAGGTAGAAACTGTAGCTTCGGCTACGGTAATCGGCCAAGGAAGGTGTAACAACTTCCTAGACAGTCTTCCTCTTGCAAACAGAAGTCATGGTTTGATATCAGGTAGTCACACATCCCATTTTGTAAAAAATCCCATCAAAGTCTTGTGTTATATTCTTTTCCATAAGGTGATAAACGTCTACTCAAAGCTAATGCTATACTCCAGGCACCTGATCTATTACAACATGCAGTTTAACGTCAGCCAACTCCACTTTGTATGACAAATCCATTGTTTTTTTTTAATCTCTCGAAATGGTTTCCAAGGCTTTCTTGTTATGTTTTTCCTGACATCCCTACTGCTAATGAAGTATTGCCCAAACGTAAGGGATCTGGCAGTTTTGTCTTGACACAATGTGCAGAGTGGCGATTCTGATGAGAAACCTGCAATTCTCTGGGAATTATATTTTACTTGGAAAAACCAGGGAAATCTCGGAGAATTTCAGGAAGTTCATGAAATCTCGGGGAATTCTGTGTTTTTAACCTAGCACTAAAACTGGATTTTAATCAGTTTTATAAACCACAAATTTTAAAATACTTAATAATGTTAATTATAAGAAAATTATTCCACATAGATTATCAGCTTTTAAAAACTGCAGTTAAACTACTGCTTAGGACTGGTATATAGCTCAGCTGAGAGGAAATAAAAGTCATTATTGTGGTATGCTGCTCTCCTTCCCGCCCCCCCCCCCCCTTACTGCCCCTCATCACTAATTTATCAGGATCTTCTTGATACCATCTTTCTCCTCACACTTGGAATTCTGAGAGAATTTTTTTTCCAGCTTTCAGTAGCCACTCTGCCTCTGGAATGTCCCATCTTTCCACTATTGAAATATATATACGTGATGTCATCCTTTTGCTGTTTCTAATGCTCATTTTAATGCCCTACAGCTTCTACTATAAATTTCGTTTCTCTCTCCTCTCTTTCTCTCTTTCTCTGTCTGTCTAGACAGGCCTCAGAAGGCCCAACTGTACCAACTAACTGCTGTGTCATCCTCATCTGAAGGCATCGCTGGATGCGGATGTAGAGGGGCCTGTGGCCAGCACACAGTTGTTGTTAGCTTTCGTAACCGAAGTCATCAGCTTTCGTAACCGAAGCCACTACTTCCCGATCAAGCAGCTTCCGAATTGGCCCCATAAGGGCTGAAGGCATCCCGCTTGTTAACAGCGCTTAGCATACCTGAAGAGTCACCCATCCAGGAGCTAGCCAAGGCCAACAGCACTTAACCTCGAAGATCTAATGGGAATCAGTGCTACCACTGTGACAAGGTCATTCCCATAAATTATGATTACTGCCTCTATATGATGCTTTCTTTCTAGATGTGTATGTTGTGTCATCTCTCTCCTATATTTAGTGCTTATATTAAAATTCTGTGCTTATGCCGCAAATTACGTTTTCTTCCTGTGTATAATTATTTTCTTCTCCTAAATATTACAGTAAATCAGTGTACCCAAAAAATTATGACTGGTATGTTACAGATGTTTCCCCCTGTGGGAACAGAATCAGATATTTCTCCTCTGTAGTGCTATTCCCATACTACGGAGCACTCGTTAACAGATCAGGCAGACCTAAATGTTTTGCCAATAGCTCTCTGAGAGGAATAAAATGGCATCTTTTTAATCCTGCAGAAAGCTGTGCATTTGACAAATGGTCCTATTGTCTGTCGGTACAATGTTTTAGCATTAAAACCCCGATTCCCTAACGTTGAAAATTTTTTTGGAGAGGTGTTGGGATTATGATGTTATCATATTAAGAACTGATATATCTAAATATTAACAGTGTCTATACAGAATGCCAGATGTGTGGTGTCCCACTTTAACAAAGAAAAGAGCCTGATCCTTTGCGTGAATATACAATCATACTTCATTTTTGCTAACCCCACCAGAGGATCTCTAATGCAATCCAAACTACTCAGAATATAACAGACACATACTTATCTTCTACGAGTACTATATTTTTCCTAGTTTTTCCACATTTTCCATATCATAGCAGCGCAGAGTACTAACTGCCAAAGCCAACTTTTATATACACTAAAATCCATATAGGTTGTGGCGGAGTTAGAGTGCTGACTTTAGCTATCTTAAATACAGTTTCATGTGTAATAATTCTTACAAAATCTACTTCCATGCTAACCTAATAATCACGACATCTATTTGTACCTTTCTGTATGTTGGGTAAACATATTTGTCCAACTATGGGCGTCAAAGCCTCTAAAGACACAACATTGTTTCTCAAACATTATTTCCATCTGTCACATACATCCGAAAGATGGCAATAATGTTGACGGAACTAACTTTATCCTATCGTAAATACATAGTCCAACTACGCTATTTTTGTGTGTGCGTGTATTGTTGTCTTTCAGGGGTGCCTAGGTTCAGTCCCAGCTGATGGATCTTTCCAAACACTTCCTGATGCTATCCTCAGATATAATGTGAGGGAGTCCACCTTTGGACACTTCCTTGGAAATAACACAGGTGGATCCACATCCAGCCATTATCCCAGATACAATGCAGATGGATCCACCACCAACCCTCATCTCAAACCTACCCTCTGTGAGAAACAGACACACACAAATAGCGCAGTTGGGCTGTATGTTTACAGTAGTATAAAGTTATACATAGAAGCTTTTCTAGCTGCAGTTGATTAGTATCCCAAACATTACTTCCATGTGTTATGTACATCTTGTATCTTTTAAGCCAAAGTTGGACCGTATCTGAAACATCAACATTTGGGAAAGCACAAATGGTTGTCATCGTTGTTAGGTGATCTTGGAGTAAGATTTTCTCATAATCAGTACAAATAAGGCTGTAGTTAAGATAGCTAAAGCCAGTATCCCACCTCCACCACAAACTATGTGTGTTTTAGTGTATGTAAGGGTCAGCTTTAGCAGTTAGCATTGTGTATTGATGGAAGACTGGATGGGTTATCTTTTGGAAGAAGAGGAATCAGTAGTCTTACAGACACTTTGTAAATTACCTCCTGCTTCGTGGAGGAATATACACAAAATATGTAAAAACATACGCAAAAGCGCAGAAAGTATTGAAAAAAATGAAAAATATTGCAAAATATTGGAAATATATGGAAAAATCCACGTAGGAAATGGGAATGCAGGACATCTGAATTTATTGTAAATACAAATCGATGTACTTGCAGCAAAATGATAGTTTCAAGGTTCTTTGCTATGTATATTTTAGTTCACATGATACTTCAGACAAAGATGATCGTAGATGGTTTGGATATTATGTATAGTTTTCGTTGTCTTAGAAATCCTATTGTGGATTTAGCAAAAATAAAGCATAGAGCTGTTTTTTACTACAGTGAGACACCACACAATTGACATTCTATATAGAGACTGGTAATACCAAGATAAGTCATTCCTTAATATGATTACATCATGATCTTAACACTTTCTTTGAAAAAACCAGTCAACATAAAGCAATCATAATTTAACGCTAAAACGTTGTATTTACAGACAATAGCACTGTTTGTGGAATGGACGGTCTTCCACAGGGCAAAAAATATGCCATTTGAATCCTGTCAAAGTGATAGTGATAGAATATCAGGGTCAATATCATCTTTTAACAAGTTCTGCGCAATGTGGGAACAGTACGCCTAAGACAGCCAATATCAGGAGCATGGAAGTTGAGGGTGCATATTCCATAGGTGATTGTAGCTTTAATGGAACATCAGCGGTGGGAGGCACTACCACAACGCAATACTTGACTAAAGTAATGGGCATAGCGTAGACAATCTTCGTTAACACAGACTGCCGCACAGACCGACATAAATACACTCCTGGAAACGGAAAAAAGAACACATTGACGCCGGTGTGTCAGACCCACCATACTTGCTCCGGACACTGCGAGAGGGCTGTACAAGCAATGATCACACGCACGGCACAGCGGACACACCAGGAACCGCGGTGTTGGCCGTCGAATGGCGCTAGCTGCGCAGCATTTGTGCACCGCCGCCGTCAGTGTCAGCCAGTTTGCCGTGGCATACGGAGCTCCATCGCAGTCTTTAACACTGGTAGCATGCCGCGACAGCGTGGACGTGAACCGTATGTGCAGTTGACGGACTTTGAGCGAGGGCGTATAGTGGGCATGCGGGAGGCCGGGTGGACGTACCGCCGAATTGCTCAACACGTGGGGCGTGAGGTCTCCACAGTACATCGATGTTGTCGCCAGTGGTCGGCGGAAGGTGCACGTGCCCGTCGACCTTGGACCGGACCGCAGCGACGGACGGATGCTCGCCAAGACCGTAGGATCCTACGCAGTGCCGTAGGGGACCGCACCGCCACTTCCCAGCAAATTAGGGACACTGTTGCTCCTGGGGTATCGGCGAGGACCGTTCGCAACCGTCTCCATGAAGCTGGGCTACGGTCCCGCACACCGTTAGGCCGTCTTCCGCTCACGCCCCAACATCGTGCAGCTCGCCTCCAGTGGTGTCGCGACAGGCGTGAATGGAGGGACGAATGGAGACGTGTCGTCTTCAGCGATGAGAGTCGCTTCTGCCTTGGTGCCAATGATGGTCGTATGCGTGTTTGGCGCCGTGCAGGTGAGCGCCACAATCAGGACTGCATACGACCGAGGCACACAGGGCCAACACCCGGCATCATGGTGTGGGGAGCGATCTCCTACACTGGCCGTACACCACTGGTGATCGTCGAGGGGACACTGAATAGTGCACGGTACATCCAAACCGTCATCGAACCCATCGTTCTACCATTCCTAGACCGGCAGGGAACTTGCTGTTCCAACAGGACAATGCACGTCCGCATGTATCCCGTGCCACCCAACGTGCTCTAGAAGGTGTAAGTCAACTATCCTGGCCAGCAAGATCTCCGGATCTGTCCCCCATTGAGCATGTTTGGGACTGGATGAAGCGTCGTCTCACGCGGTCTGCACGTCCAGCACGAACGCTGGTCCAACTGAGGCGCCAGGTGGAAATGGCATGGCAAGCCGTTCCACAGGACTACATCCAGCATCTCTACGATCGTCTCCATGGGAGAATAGCAGCGTGCATTGCTGCGAAAGGTGGATATACACTGTACTAGTGCCGACATTGTGCATGCTCTGTTGCCTGTGTCTATGTGCCTGTGGTTCTGTCAGTGTGATCATGTGATGTATCTGACCCCAGGAATGTGTCAATAAAGTTTCCCCTTCCTGGGACAATGAATTCACGGTGTTCTTATTTCAATTTCCAGGAGTGTATTATAAGTGCTATGTTAAACCTGAGCCTTGTTGAAGTGGTATACAATGCATCAAAATTCTGTATCGAGATAGATAAAACATAAAGGAACCAATGTGTCGAGCGGACTTTAACCATTTCCTATTAAAAACTTTGTTCTGCAGTTTGACTGTTGGCGGTAATAAGGACACACAAAAGTTGACTGCTGTAGAATTACACGTTCCAGACGCTGAAGACCTTTAAACTATATGTAGATTGATAACACAGTCTCCAGCAAAAATTATACAATTATTATACAGAACTACTGTTACGTATTTTTCATATTAGCGAGCAGTGTTTACAATATACCTCCTGCTGTATGCTACTGTTGTGGTACCAACTGGTAAGCAATCATTCATTCGTTTGCTAAAGCGCTAGAAACTCTAGTTCTACACAAAAAATGTAGGGAAGAAAGAGGCTGGCATATATCCAACCAGATAAATTTTCTGTCACCCGATAGTTATTTAACGTGGAAAACGATTACACAAACTCATAAACTTGGTCTACGCGCCTAAAATGATGTGTTCTGGGACGTTTACTACAGATGGAGCGTGAGTGAGAGCTGTGATAGGTAAGGATGGCGATATAAACCGGCTGTGTCCTTCTCTAAGAAGCCTATCATTCTGGTAAGAATCTAATAACCCACAGCAATACGCTACACGGGGACAGGGAATTTCGTGGTTTGATACATCTAAGTGTTTCGCAGTCTTTGGTTTGCTCTTCCACATGATATACACGCTGTTCTACAGGAGATGGTAGCACATCATGCAACATTTATCTAATCTCATACGAGGGTTGGAACTTTAATAGCCGCAACTATTTATTTACAGTTCGTACAAAAAAGATACGTGTTTCAATGTTTTACTGACCTTCAAAGAAGTCACCAGCATTGTGTACAATCCGTTGCCAGCGATGTGGGAGTCGCAGAATACTCTTAGCAGTGCCAGTTGTGTTGACAGTTCGAGCGGTGCGGTCTATTGCCCGACGAATTTGGAGCAGTTCTGAAGTGAATGCCGTGAAGTGTTTCCTTCTGTTTATAAATCGAGTTGAACTTACGAGGGCTGAAGTCAGGGGAGTGCCGTAGATGGTATAGCACTTAGCAGCCCCATTAGTCAAACAAAACGGTAACAGCTTGCACTGTACGTGCTTGAGCATCGTGTTGCAAAATGATGGTCAGGTCCTGCAGAAAGTGTCAGCACTTCTGTCTCTGAGCTGGTCGTAGGTTGTGTTCCAAAAATGAACATGAACATGATGAACACTGTGAGCAATGTAAGTTTAATTAAAATAAATGATGTAGATTACTATAAAAATGCTTTAATGGAATGTATAAAATCTGTATTGCGCAACTTACAAGAGGACCCTCCATACTGTAAATCACGGATTTTGATGCTCTTCAAGTATGTTGTAGAGGCACTTACCCTGAGTACCTGGCTATCCGGTATTTTCTCGACGGGCCTTGGTTTTTGAGAAAATCGATTTTGAAGTTTATTACATGCTCTGTATACCCGTAACTTTACGTGTATTCCGAGCAAGTCAGCGTAGCACTACCGCGCTGGAGGTACCATGTTCGAAACGTGCTCGTGTACTTTTTTTTTCAAAATCGACCGAATTTTTCAGTTTTATTTCCAAGAATATCGACAAACAGTGTAAGAGGTGCGAAATTATAAAGATATATTGAGTTATTAACTCTTTCTGTCATACAATATTACAAAATCTTATTTTTCATCGTCCACATTGCTTGATGTACCCGAACGATATTGTGGGTGATGCTTATCACAGAAACAACCGAAGAACAAATTTTCGCAGCACCACATGCATTTTATGAAAGCAACCGTCTTGCAGGCGCACGGTTTCTTCATGAGCGACGCCGGGAAACACAATTCTTTTGCAAACAAAAAGATTTCTCTTTCATCCGCTAATTTCGATGCGAACCATGCGTATCTAATCTTGCTTTCAAAATTAGGAGCACTGAATTGATGTAGGATTATCGAATGTAATTTTATCGAATCTTCCCTAGAAGCGATTACTCTGTTGTCTTTCATCAAGTCGGGAGCATTCTGAATAATTTTCGTGAAGATTTTCACCTGTCGGTAACAACAAACACCGCAGGGCTGGCAGTAAGGAGTGTACTTTGGTGGGACCACTTTTAGGGTGCAGGTGCTCGCTTTCCTTCCATCAGTGAATAGATGATCGTATAAAGTTGAACCGGTTTGCCCTCCCCACGAATCGAAAATGTACAAAAGCATTTTCTGTCCCACGTACGGAAGAATTACAGAACGCAAAAATTCTTCGTACACCAATGTCGTGAACTTCCCGGATTTCGTGCAGGACAAGACTACATTTCTGTATTTCCCAGTTAATTCATCTACTAGTTTTTGAATGTTAGGAGCAAATTTTCCGGACGGTTCTTGCACGCATAAAAAAAACATGTGGGAGCAGGATTCGAACACGGTACTTCCAGTACGGTAGACGTGAACCTGGACTGCTGCGCTACGCTGACTTGCTCGGAACATGTGAAATGTTTCGGATATACAAAGCGCATAATGAACATCAAAATCGATTTTCTCAAAAACCAAGGCCCGTCGCTAAAGCCCGTATAGCCAGGTACTCAGGGTAAGTGCCTCTACGACATATTTGAAGAGCATCAAAATCCGTGATTTACAGTATGGGGGGTCCCCTTGTTAGATTTTTCAGGACTCTGTAAAATTCTTCTTACTCTCTTTGACTACGCATATTTGATATTATGAAAATTAAAAGCTTATGGCTAGTGACGTAATGGATTTCACTGCGAATTTCCTTTCGGCCTTTTTACACTATATGGCAGTTAAGGGGCCCCAGAAAGCCCTATCGTCTCAATGTTAAAGTAGCGCTTATAAATTGCATGTTTTCTCAGAAAATATTTGGGCTAGGAAATTGAAGTTCTTACAGGTTATTATTTGGAGTATTGACTACAACTTATCACAGGATTATTTAAAATTTTGAGCTCAGTTGTTAGAGGTTAATTTTTTTCTATTGTAACGAAAATTCACTACTTTTTTGTGCCAGTTTTTGTTTATAAATTCAACAATGTACAGGTTTTTGGAAAAAGGCTGTGTTAAATTACGCAGAAGGTACTTTGTAACATTAGCGGAAAATCTGAAACAAATTGGTTTGGTAGATCCTGAGAAAACATATTGTTTATATGAAAAAACAAAACTTTTGGGAATCGAGCAATAAAGTTTGGATTACCTTTTTAATGCATTCCAGGTCCATAGGATAGGTTATGTTCATCTTCTGCAAACTCCTCCTCCACATTCCTCTTTGTCCTTCTCCTGTTAACTCTGGCTTGTACTTCTAGGCTGTTTACAGCCCTGACAACAGTTTGAAGATGTTCCTTGTATAAAGCAAGCATCGTTCGTACCATGCTGAAACCTATCTTCATTCCCGTATTTCAAAATACTTTACACCTTAGTTGAAAGTAGCAACAGCATCATACACACCACACTGAAGTGTTTCTATTCCAACAAACACAATCTTAGGGAGTCTTGATCATATAACACTATTTACACTTTCATTGAGCTTTTGAGTTTTTCCCAGAACACACTTTTTCAGGTGCCGCTACGTCTCTGAAAATAGGTTTTCTCACCTCCATTAACGCATCAGGCAGACTATGTTTATGAGTGTACACTTCACCAGATAGCAATCCCTTATTGCACTTATATCAACTGTTTTCTCCTATGGGACACAAGTAATGATGGGAACTTTCATCGGTTGAAAAATTATAAAGAAAAAAGAGCCCAGTCTTCCTCATTTCATCGACACTGTGAAATATACTAGCAACACCAGCCGCTTCCAATCCACTACTTCCACTATAGTTAGCTGTGCAGTTATTTTTATTTTTTGTGGACACAATAGTTAAATATTACAACCACATCTAAAATTTTCCCTCTATACATACTTGGGGCATACGCTACACCATGAAAAGACGTTTGTCCCCGTTTATGTCAGGTACCATCGAATGCTGCAGTCAAGTCTCTGTTACCACTGTTTTCTAGCTTCCATAGCTTTCTTCATACATTTTATACAGACATCTTCTACTTAGGATCTTACAAATCTATTATAGTTCGTAAACATGGTTCGGGGAATTGGAACATTCATCATGCCAAAGAAAACTGCACCTGCAGTAGCACCCTTACCAGCTGTAGACAAGGCGTAAGGAAATCTAATGATGTGTTTATAGATTTTGCTACCATTTTCTTCATTTGGAGTTACTGCAGAACTGTACCAAAAAGTGGCCATGAATGAACACTTACCACATCTCAGTTCCATTTCACTGGCATGTCCTACGTGATTTTTTATACAGAGTTGCAGACCGACTTCACTACACTGAATTCATCTTACACAGATTGAAAACGTTCCGTTGAAAACTGACATATCAAATATTTCACTCACATCAGATTCGCCCATAACACATTCATACTTTTCACTAACTAAACCAAGCTTCTTCTGCGAAGTACTTTCTTTTTCACTTTGACTGCAATGGACAGGTGTACCAGCAAGGTTAGCTTCATACACTTGGTTATCGTCTTTATTGTTTACGGTAATAACATTTACCTTTGGCTTTCCAACATTTCTCCTTTTCTTCAGACGATTTCTAGTCACTTTACGTTTACCCATGATTATCCTTCAATAAATCAGAGACTTTAATGAACAGAGTTCTCCACGAATATTCCCAAGATTACGAAGGAGTAAATAAACATGAAATACACGTCAGTCGATAGAACGTTATATATCGAACAATCACACGTTAGCCACAACACCTGTTTTGTAACACATCACTAAAATGTACATGATCAGCAGGTAGATTCATGAGTACAACGTTTGACAGCAGTTTAACAGCGCCACAGTGGGTCACGACCATGCGGAACACATTTAAAAATATTTTAAAAATAGTTGTAGTCCTCCAAACTGAATAAATTATGTATCAATTGAAAGAGGAAAGTCTGTAGATTTTTAAGATGAAAAAATGTAAAAATTGAAGATTTCATTATTTGGAACATTTCCAGAGCCCCTTAAATGCGGTTAATGTTTTCTTCAGGAGCTGGACGTTTCATTCTTATTGCTATATACAATTCCTACAGTTAGTCAGCTGTCATAATGCTATATGGAGAAAAGCATTGTAAACGAACAGTTTGAAAATGCTGCTTTTTGTCACATTAAGAGCAGAGTCATAATATTGCTGAGTCGTAATCATAATGCAGTGTCGCCAGTGAAGTACGAGACATAGAACTGAAAGCACGTTAATTGCGAGCACCAATGTAGAGACAGAGCAGAAAAGAACTAAATTCGTGGACGGAGAGTCCCGCTACTTATACGGACAAAGAATATTTTGGAATTTACAAACATTACAAATATGAGAACTTTATAGAACCTTCTAGAAATGTTAAATGTTAAATAATTGTTGGTGGGCGGCTTTCAGTGCATCTGCAACAACAATTTCAGCAACTATTACAGAGTGGTTACTTCAAGGACATCTCAGAGCCAGACGCTCTGTAGTGTGCACCCCACTGACCCCAATCCACCGCCATTTGAGACTTCAGTGGTGTCAAGCGAGAACTCATTGGAGGTCAGGGTGGTGGACTGTTGCGTTTTCTGATGAAAACTTCCTGTGCTTCTGGAGCAAGTGGCCTGTGACAAAAAGTGCCATGATGACTTCAGCAGTGGCAAAAGATTCTAAGTTATTCCCCCACTTGAATTTGAGAGGGGCTTGCCAATGGGAAGGCGTCAAGAACAGACTGAAAATGCATCATTACATTAAACTTTAACTTGTGGCTTCATGAGTTACCATGACCAGAGTTTTAATACCCTGAAACATTCTTCTTTAAATGAAATATGATCCATAAGTGAACAACAACATGGAGTTTTATCTTATGTGCTGTAGTCACCAGGAACTTTCTCACAGGGCAACGGAAAGATGAAAAGGGTATTTAACTCAAGGTGAAATAAAATAATTTCAAACCAAAACCTTTGCAATAAATCTCATGTAGCTACCCCACACCTCTGTAGATTTACTTCGTGTAGTGCAAATATACTTCCACGTTATATCTTAAAACACCTCATATATTGAAATGAGCTAGTATAGTAGCTAAATATCAGCGTTTCCGTCACTAAAACGCTAACTTACCTTCTTAGCTGAAAATTTCATTTAAAAATAAAATATTTCTTTGATGAAAGCGGATCATTCTCTTTCCTCTTGAAATTTAATGAAACCGAATGTACTTCTCTGCAGAAAGAAGTTGTTAAGTGTATACATGTGGGGATTTAAACAAAGACCAGAGTAAGTATTACAAAATAAACAAAAAGTTTCATGACGTACTCTGGTGTGGACAATTAAAGGAACAGACGGAAATTTTGCAAGGTTGCGTTTATTTTGCCACAAAATAGTATAAACCGGTGATAGTAAAGTAGGAAAAGAACGTAAACAACTGCAATATATATAACGGTAGACAAAAATGGTCTTCGTTTTTCCAACTTAATGCAATTGCACACACATTCCGACAACTGTTTGATCGGGATCGGACAATCTCTGGCAGCAACACACGCCCGACAACGACGCGGCATGCTGTGAATGGTGTCATCAGTCTCATGTTGAGGCAATAACGCCCATTCTTCCTGCAGAGTTACTTGCAAGTCCTGGAAAGTAGTTGGTGGAAGCTGACGTGAAGCAACCCGTCTTCCTAATGCATTCCATGAGATGCTCCATGGGATTCAAAACGAAAGAGCGAGCAGGCCACGCCATGCGTGCAATATCTTCTGTTTCCAAAAAAAAAAAAAAAAAAAAAATCTACCACCGGTGCTCTATGAGGACGAAGAGGACGAATATTGTCGATGATCAGCTCTGAGTCTGGGCTCACAGCACCTCGCAACAACTGCACATGAATCCCAAGACCTCACCACGATACCTGACAGCAGTTAAACCTTGCCGATTCACTCATATAATTTCCTGAAGAGGTGTTCGAGTAGTGAACATAATCCCTGCCAACACTGTTAGGATTTTCCTTGATATCGGTCTCTTTCCACAGTTTTTGGGGCCTGAAACCGTGTTCCACATTATCTCCACATGCGCATCCGTAGAGAATCACTCTCCCGACCAAATCGGGACTCATCTCTGAGAAGAACATTATTGGGCCACTGTTCGACCGTTCTGGTGGCATGGTGACGGTCTACTCAAGATGTTCCCTTCTATGAAGATGCGTCAGAGATAGACAAAACAGCACGTCTCCGACAATAAAAGCCACTCTGCGGAAGCCTTCTGTACACCTTTTGCCTCTATACAACACGTCTAGTGCATGCTACGAGGTCAGATACCAGTTGCCGTACAGTACTAAGGCGGCACCGTCGTGCCCTTACAGCCAAATAACGGTCTTCTCTTTCTGATGTCACACGTGGTCGGCTCTGCCCTGTCCTTTGGGATACAGTTTCGATCTCTATGAAATTGTCGCCATATCTGAGAAAAAACAACGAATCCCACTAAGCCATCGGGCCACATCAGTTAGCTACTGCCTGCTTCCATTCTCGCCGGCCGGAGTGGCCGAGCGGTTCTAGGCGCTATAGTCGCTACGGGCGCAGGTTCGAATCCTGCCTCGGGCATGGATGTGTGTGATGTCCTTAGGTTAGTTAGGTTTAAGTAGTTAAGTCACATAGTGTTCAGAGCCATTTGAATCATTTTTTGCTTCCATTCTTCCTATGGCCCTCCACCGTAGACAGTCTGGTAGGCGTCTTCTCTGTGCCATACTGAACCGTCTGTGACTGTGTACACAGCGACAGTGAATGTGGGACACACGGAAAACACTATTTCGTTTGATAGATGCACTGACGTCATCTTTGGCACGGTTGTCCATTGACTGGAATGCCATCTTCCGAGCAGAACACCACTGCACTGACATCTGTTGAGAGTTCGTATGGTTATATCGTGAATTGGACACAGGACGGGGAAATAGCGGTTTGTTGCTTTAATTTTGGATGCCAATGCCCTTCGACGTACCACATAACTTAACATGACCACACATTTACAAAAAGCAGAAAAAATAATCTTATATTCATATTAACACCCATAATACTATTTAATTAGTAGAAAAGGAATG
The DNA here is from genome assembly GCF_021461395.2 of Schistocerca americana. NCBI lineage: Eukaryota > Metazoa > Arthropoda > Insecta > Orthoptera > Acrididae > Schistocerca > Schistocerca americana. The sequence continues at coordinate 1,159,881,211 of NC_060119.1, read as the reverse complement.
AGACAGACAGCATGTAGATATGGATGGATAGAGAGAAAGTGGATGTTGATTGCCCCGTGTTCCAACCACGTTGTAAAACCGAACGAAGAACCTAACACTGCTGCGGATAAAGGCTGCCCACGCAATCAACGCTCTCACCATAATATCCCGAGTGTCTAGACAGTGGGCGAAGACGGGTTTCGGGACAATTCTCCGATTTCCTAAGTAAATAAACCACCCTATTGTCCTAGCCCCCTCATGTAGACAAACCATTCACTTAAGCACATGTCTTGAATATTTAGGACGTAATTAATGGCAATAAATGTAATGATAATTGCAAGTAATTAGTAGTAACTGTCGTGATAATGCAAGTAATTTATGGAGAAGCTGGCGGTCGAGTAAGGCATTTGCGTCCGTGTTTACCCAGGTTAAAGGTCAAATGCTTTCAACGTAAAGTGATAACCGTCATTTAACTAATGTGGATTTAACAACCAGAAAACGACATCCTTCTTCCCCCACCAGTACTGTGCTCCTATTAGTCCTTCCCCCGCCAAAGCCCCCTCTAACCCTTAGTGTCCCCAGCATCATGAGAGTGCCATTCTTTATCTGTACCCCACTCGAACAAAACCATGAAGGTTCAGTGATCATCCACCGCCTCTGACGAGAAGAAAAAGAAGAAAACTGTTTAATTCTTATGTAAGTGTTATTAACTCCTCCATCTCTTTTTCGTTATTGTTACTATTATTTTGTCATTTAGTAATATTTCCCTTCTGCCACAGTACAGTCGACCAGCCTGATTTTTGGGAGCCATTCGATTTTCCACCGCACTTGTCTGATTTGGCAGACTTCAGGTATCCACCACCTGCTTCATCCAACTCTGACTCCTTGACGCAGCAGCAGGAGTGGTGTGTTGACGACATATCATTGGACGATGCAGTGGAACACTTCTATGATCGTGAATTACCGCTATCACCTACGTCAGCGCCACGTTTCGTGTCGTTACAATGGCATAGCACACACATTAATGTGTTTCTGTTCACAGTTACGAACAGTCTACATGTGACAGGTAACATAGTTAGCTGCATGAGTTCAGTGCTCCAGTAGAATTTGACAACTCTCAGTTTAACGGTAAGAGTGTTATGCTTTGATCATACAAGTGGTGACAGTTACATGAGAGTTTCTCAAAGGTAGCTTCTCTGTTCAACAATCATCCTGCACACCTTGTGGTAATGGGTTGTCACTCAGTGTGTGTCAGTGACCACCCGAAAACTGTCAAAATTATCAGTGATGAGGATAGGTTAGAGTACAATCTTTTATAAGAGGCGACGTTCAGAAACTTGACGTGCCCCAGTTCAGCAATTTAGTGGGCAGTGAATGACCGTGCTGGCTGGTGGGATTATGTTTGCGATTTTTTTTTGCACTGTTTGGTATGCTCTGTCAAAGCTGAGAAGACTTCTGAGGTAGTATACAAAAAAAGCTGACATGTGTTGTAAGCTGTACGGAGTATGTATGCTGTGTCATCGCAACATGATGTAGGCAAAGAAATACGTACATGCTTGTCTTCTACACAAAGTTATCCGAAATTAAAAGAGAAAATAGGTTACCTGCATTACAATTCTTTGTACTTTATTTCAGGTAAAGATGCAGTGCCGCTATAGCTCGGTCAGTAATGTGTGCCTGCCACAAGGGAAAAAAATGAGCGTGCGTCCGTTACCAACTGACTCTAAACTATCTGCATCTACATCAGACTCCGCAAGTAGCCTAACGGTATGTGACGGAGGGTACTTCTGGTACTACTAAATGATCCCCCCTTTCCAGTTCCATTCGCAAACGGCGCGTGGGGAGAATGATTGTCCATAAGCCTCTGTATTAGTCCTAATTTCTCGAATTTTCTCGTGTTTGTCATTTCGCGGGCTGTATGTGTGAGAGAGTAATATGTTGTGTCCGACTCTTCTGGAAAGTGTTCTCCCGAAACTTCAATAATAAATTTCTCTGCGATGCATAACGCCTCTCTTGTAACATTTGTCACTGCAGTTTTTTTGAGCATTTCTGTAACGCTCTCTCTACGATAAACGATCCCGTGACGAAACGCTACGCCCTTCGTTGAATCTTGGCTAACTCTTCTATCACTCCTGCCTGGTAAGGATCCCAGATAAATGAATAGTACTCAAGAACCGATCGAACAAGCGCCTTGTATGCCACTTACCTCGTGGATGAGCTACATTTCCTTAAGATTGTACCTATAAATCTCAGTCTAGCCTCTGCTTTTCCTACTATTTACTTTACGGCGTCATTCCAGTAAGGTCTCTCTGGACAATTACTTCTAGATATTTTAGTTAGACACTGTTTCTAGCGATTTGTCATCAATAGTGTAACTGTGCAGTAGTGGATCTCTCTTCCTGTGTGTGTGCAATATGTTACATTTGAGCCGGCCGAAGTGGCCGTGCGGTTAAAGGCGCTGCAGTCTGGAACCGCAAGACCGCTACGGTCGCAGGTTCGAATCCTGCCTCGGGCATGGATGTTTGTGATGTCCTTAGGTTAGTTAGGTTTAACTAGTTCTAAGTTCTAGGGGACTAATGACCACAGCAGTTGAGTCCCATAGTGCTCAGAGCCATTTGAACCATTTTGTTACATTTGTTTACGTACAGAGTCAACTGCCATGACAATTCATCAATCCGTTGCAGGTCATTCTGCAAATCCATGCTTACTGGTGTTGCTACTTCCTTTTATAGACAAACGTATCGTCTGTGAACAGTCTTAAAGAGCTACAGACACCTTCTACTGGACCGTTTATCCAGAGTGGTTTATTGATCGTGACGGGGCCAAATATCTCACGAAATAAGCGTCAAACGAAAAAACAACAAAGAACGAAACTTGTCTTGCTTGAAGGGGGAAACCAGATGGCGCTATGGTTGGCCCGCTAGATGGCGCTTCCATAGGTCAAACGGATATCACCTGCGTTTTTTTAAAAATAGGAACCCCAAATTTTTATTACATATTCGTTTAGTACATAAAGAAATTGTTACAATGTGATTCATGTACCTTTGTGAACTTATCATTTCTGAGAACGCATGCTGTCACAGCGCGATTACCTGTAAATACCACATTAATGCAATAAATGCTCAAAATGATGTCCGTCAACCTCAATGCTTTTTTTGGCAATAAGTGTAACGACATTCCTCTCAACAGCGAGTAGTTCGCCTTTCGTAATGTTCGCACATGCATTGACAATGCCCTGACGCATGTTGTCAGGCGTTGTCGGTGGATCACGATAGCAAATATCCTTCAGCTTTCCCCACAGAAAGAAATCCGGGGACGTCAGATCCGGTGAACGTGCTTCGACGACCAATCCACCTGTCATAAAATATGCTATTCAATACCGCTTCAACCGCACGCGAGCCATGTGCCGGTCATCCTTCATGTTGGAAGTACATCGCCATTCTGTCATGCAGTGAAACATCTTGTAGTAACACTGGTAGAACATTACGTAGGAAATCAGCATACATTGCAGCATTTAGATTGCCATCGATAAAATGGGGACCAATTATCCTTCCTTCCATAATGCCGCGCCATACATTAACCCACCAAGGCCGCTGATGTTCCGCTTGTCGCAGCCATCATGGATTTTCCGTTGCCCAATAGTGCATATTATGCCGGTTTACGTTACCGCTGTTGGTGAATGACGCTTCGTCGCTAAACAGAACGCGTGAAAAAAATCTGTCGTCGTCCCGTAATTTCTCTTGTGCCCAGTGGCAGAACTGTACACGACGTTCAAAGTCATCGGCATGCAATTCCTGTTGCATAGAAATATGGTACGGGCGCAATCGATGTTGATGTAGCATTCTCAACACCGACATTTTGAGATTCCCGATACTCGCTTAATTTATCTGCTAATGATGTGCGGATTAGCCGCGACAGTAGCTAAAACACCTACTTTGGCATCATCATTTATTGCAGGTCGTGGTTGACGTTTCACATGTGGCTGAACACTTCCTGTTTCCTTAAATAACGTAACTACCCGGCGAACGGTCCGGACACTTGGATGATGTCGTCCAGGATACCGAGCAGTATACATAGCACACGCCCGTTGCGCATTTTGATCACAATAGCCATACATCAACACGATATCGACCTTTCCCGCAATTGGTAAACGGTCCATTTTCACACGGGTAATGTATCACGAAGCAAATACCGTCCACGCTGGCGGAATGTTACGTGATACTACGTACTTATACGTTTGTGACTATTACAGCGCCATCTATCACAAAGCGAAAAAAGTGGTCCAACTAAAAGATTCATATTTCTTTACGTACTACACGAATATGTAATAAAAAATGGGGGTTCGTATTTGAAAAAAAGTCTGTTGATATCCGTTTGACTTATGGCAGTGCCATCTAGCGGGCCAACCATAGCGCCATTTGGTTTCCCCCTTCAAACTAGACGAGTTTCGTTGTTTGTAGTTTTTTCTTTTGATGCTTATTTCGTGAAATATTTGGCCCGGTCACTATCAATACACTGTAAATAGTATCGTTCCAATCACAGTTCCTTGAAGCACTCGGAAAATTAAATTTGCATCTGTCGATTTTGTTCCGTTAAGAGCGACCTGTTAAGTTCTACATGCAAGAAAGCCTTGAATCCACTCGGAAATCTGGACCGATACTCGTAAGCTCGTTTGTTTTTACATTACACGGCAGTGCGGGACGGTGTCAACTACCTACCTGAAGTCAACGAACACGGCATCAACTTCAGCGCAGTTGTCTACAGGACTATGGATCTCATGGAGGGGCAGAGCGAGTTGAGTTTAGCAAGATCTTTATCTGCGGATTCCTCGTTGATTTTTATAGAGCTGATTTGCCACAGCTGCACAGTTCACAAACGTATCTAAATTTCAAATTTTCACATGGACAACACCAGGAAGATGAGGGGTTGGGTTTGTTTGGGGGAAGAGACCAAACATCGAGGTCATCGGTCTCATCAGATTAGGGAAGGAAGTCAGCCGTGCCCTTTCAAAGGAACCATCCCGTCATTTTCCTGGAGCGATTTAGGGACATCACGGAAAACCTAAATCAGGATGGACGGACGCGGGATTGAACCGTCGTCCTCCCGAATAGGAAGATGAGTGCACAAATTCCACAACGTATGCGTGTGTAGAGGGCGCCGGGGACCTGGAGGATGGGTGGTGATGGGCATCCAGCCACCGTCTACCACTAACAATATTTCCAAATCCTGCGTAACGTGCCGACCACACGAAGACAGGGGATAAGGCCAGGAAGAAGGACGAGAAGAAAGATCAAGGGCAATGTAGCCTCAAGTATGGGATGAAAATGCTTCCTGTTCACGTCCAGGATTCCTTGAGTCGGTACGTCGCAGTTCGGCACCTGCTGGTGACGTGTATCGGGTCCGTGTCGAGCACCACGCACAGTGCTTGCCAGCGAAGTGGTGCCATAAGCTCCCTACAACAGCACAGCACACTCCTCTGTTAGACTTTTGACGTGTGCCACACAAACGGCCGCGGCAGCCACGCGCCGCTGGCGGGAAAGCGCCGGCGCTCTGCTGTTTTTGCGGCCGCCCCCCGCCCCCGCCCGCCCGCGCTATAAAGCGGCGCTGCCGCCGCCCGCCGCCACTCTGCTCCGAGATGCGCGCCACGCCCATCGCAGCTGCTCTCGTGAGTACCACCATACGTCACATCACCTCACCTCTCTACTGGTCCTGCGTTTCGTCTCTCTGCACCAGCATTTGCTCTCTCTCTCTGGTACCTTCATCAGTAGCTACTGCTATCGTTCGGTTCATGAAGTAATCTGAGTGAAATAATGTGCCATTCCTCAAGAACAAATGTCGCTTATAACTGACGGAGTAGAAATGACGCCTTGTATTGGCACGGTGACGGGAACAGTAATTAAGCTGCCTTTGAAGTTTGCAGCATTCTTCAGACAAATTGAGCTCTGATAGGACAGAATGGTTAGAATTTAAGCTACCGTCGAAATTGTAATCTTTAGAGACGCCGCATAAGCTGGTGTTCACGTCTTGTAGGAAAATCGTGCAAAATCCATTTTCGATGTCGGACCAGGAATTTGAATTTGAAAGCGGTACATGTAGCATTGCTCTCATGGTTAGACTTAAGGGTGTTTGCACAGTCTTTGAGAGTTGCAAGCAAGGGAGGTCCTCTGTCACTTTGATTTGTATCAATAGTCTGCAAGCTACATTTCAGTGTGTGGTGGAGAGTATTTCTGGTATTACTGTCTTTTCCCCCTTCCTTGATCCACTCGTGAATGGTCCGTGAGAAGAATGTTTGCCGATGACTTACGTATGAGCTCTAATTTCTTCGAGTTTCTAGTCGTGGTCATTTCGCGAGAGTTATATGGGGGGAGATATCATGTTGCCCGGCTCTTCTTGAAAAATAAGCACCCGGAGTTTTAACAGGAAGCACCTCCGTCATGCGCAATGCTTTTCTCGTGGCTCGAGACACTGGAGTTTTTTCAGCATATCCGTGAAACTCCCGCACCGATTGAAAGATCCCGTGATGAAAAGAGTCGCTTGTCGTTCTATCGTGAGCTCTTATGTCAATGCTTCTATTGACAGGTCTGTTTCCGGTTTGGAACCGCGCAACCGCTACGGTCGCAGGTTCGAATCCTGCCTCGGGCATGGATGTGTGTGACGTCCTTAGGTTAGTTAGGTTTAACTAGTTCTAGGGGACTAATGACCTCAGAAGTTAAGTTCCATAGTGCTCAGAGCTATTTGAACCGGTTGCGCGAAATCTGCAGTTAGTGGAGCAGATTCTAAATTCGCTGTGGTGTTGCTTTTTAGTGTAGACAGTAATTGGAAAGAAGTGACTCGATTGTTCGTACATTTTTTAAGTTAAGCACAACCTAGAAACTATTTATAGCGTTTGTTGCCTCTGTGCCATACAGATATATCATCCTTAAAAAGTATGATTAAATTCTGCAGTCATTTTGATTCCGTCCTGTCTAGTTTATAACACTTTCTGTGCTTTATGAGAACGCACCCAGAAGTAAACTATGCTAGTGGTAAGGAAACGTAATTAAATCAACAGTTTCCTGACGCTTTCTGTGGCTTCGTATTAAAATGGCATAAGTACCCGACTTAACAGGGGAAAAGTCATATTCAGAAGCTTGAGACAGAAGTAGTTACAATTTTCCCATTCCCACCACAAGTAACGAAGTTACACAAGAGTTTCATTATGTAAGTATGCAACAAAATGTCTCTGGTCTAGGAAAATATAGGACAAATACTGTCGAAATTGGGATCTTGCAGAGTGGAGATACTACACTGACATTTTTCAACAGTTAACGAAGCAACTTTTCTTGTTTATTTAGCCAGCAGAATCGTCGCTATGGTCCTGACATCAGCTAACAGTGTGAGTAGTGCTACGTTATGAAACAAGTGTGAACTGTGTGGACCATGTAGGCATTGCCGGGGGTGAGAAACGAATGAAACGTGCAGCACTAGCTTTGGACTTTATCAAATAACTTCTTTGTAGAACAGTATAGTAGACTAGTGATAAACCGAACGAGGCAGTGCCGTTTTAAACATAATTGCCTCTTATTCGAGAATATGGAGGCTCCGATTTTCATCCGGGGTCTTCATTCAGTTATTCCGTGGTTTCCCTAAATTACTTCAGAAAATACGGGGATCATTCGTACTGTACGGTCACGGCCCACTACCTGTCCCACCCTTGCCAAACTAGACCCATAAGTATGTAAATGTCTTTATATGTGAATTCGTTATTTTTATTGTTGTCAAATTTTAACACCGACATATGTCCAAGAACTCTGTAAAAGTGATCTGCGGTGAATAAAACTACTACTACTACTGCTATTACTGATACGCCTCCCAAGAACAAAACACTCACTAAGTGAACAACACACATCAGATACTTAACAAGATTTGCACTGATTTTCTATACTTTGGGTGTGTCTCATGAAAGTGTAATTGGACTGCTACTACTGACGGGGGGTACATCAACTACACAGTGTCGACAACACTCCTTAGTTTCACAGATGTTGACTCTGTGTTAACTATAGAAATATACACATTAACGGAGACAGGCTTTGACAACATGTAGAAATTAAAAACGAAGTTGTATTCATCTGTCCTTCGCTAAAGGGAAAAACTTAGCCGTACCTGGTTGTAGGGTTAGCGAATCATAAATGGAGCCTTACTTTCCTACAAATTACTGTGACTGACGATGTGCTGATGCGCATTAATCGCGTAAGTCAGCAGCAGATTAGTAGCGGCTACAGTTGGATGAACTCTGAGGAGCTGCTGTGCGGTAACGGGAAAGAGAGCTTAAAGTCAACCGTTTGGGTTCATCAGTAGTTCAGTTTAAATTTTCGTCGTCTGTTTCATATTGAAAGGACACTCCAGTAGTGACTGTCGGAGGCTTAATACAAACGTGTAACGTATAAATTCAGAAAACTGTGGTGGGGCATATGTTCGAACGAGTGCATACTATCGGCCAAAAACCAGTTTCCGTAGCCGAGATAACGCACTCTTGTAAACTGATACAAAAGTAGTAGTTATCTCGTTCAAATCCTGCTGTTGTGGTTGTGGTCGTCAGTCCAGAGACTGGTTTGATGCAGCTCTCCATGTTACTCTATCCTGTGTAATCGTCTTCATCTCCGAGTAACTACTGCAACCTACATCCTTCTGAAACTGTTTAGCCTCCACGCTGCCCTTCATTACTAAATTGGTGCTCCCTTGACGCCTCAGAACATGGCCTACCAACCGATCCCTTCTTCTAGTTAAGTTGTGCCAGAAATTCCTCTTCTCCCCAATTCTATTCAGTACCTCATCATTAGTTACGCAATCTACCCATCTAATCTTCGATGGCCGGAGTGGCTAAGCGGTTTTAGATGTTACAATCTGGAACTGCGCGACCGCTACGGTCTCAGGTTCGAATCCTGCCTCGGGCATGGATGTGTGTGAAGTCCTTAGGTTAGTCAGGTTTAAGTAGTTCTAAGTTCTAGGGGACTGATGACCTCAGAAATTAAATCCCATAGTGCTCAGAGCCATTTGAACCATTTTTGAACCATCTAATCTTCAGAATTCTTCTGTAGCACAACATTTCGAAAGCTTCTATTCTCTTCTTTTCCAGACCAGTTATCAGTTCACTTCCATACACGGCTACACTCCATACAAATACTTTCAGAAAAGAGTTCATGACACTTTAACCTATATTCGATGTTGAAAAATTTCTCTTCTTCAGGAACGCTTTGCTTGCCGTTGCCAGTCTACAGTTTGTATCCTCTCTGCTTCGATGATCATCAGTTATTTTGCTCCCCAAATAGCAACACTCATTTACAACTTTAAGCGTCTCATTTCCTAATCTAATTCCCGCAGCAATACCCGATTTAATTCGACTACATTCCATTATACTGTACAGTATAATGCGGGTAAAGTTTGGCTCTGTTTCTCACGCGTGGACACGGTGATGGCGACAATTTAAAATCACGTTGACTGCAAGTTCGTGGGTCCTCCATTACGAAAGTACGTTTGTGTCTTGTTCGTACGCGCTTCGTTAGATACCAGTGATAATCTTCAGGGTGGATCCCGCAGTCTTCAGGATCGGGATGTGCAGTCCAAAGGGCATAGTACACAAAGAGCGCAGCCTGCCAAATGTAACTGTAACGTTTGGCGGGCGGGAAAAATTCCCAGTCCGATTGTAATAAATGTGATGTCATGATTTTTCCAGGCGCCGTACTGGTGAAGAGGGCCAGTGTCTTTCACGTCCATTTCCAAATGACATTTTGGCCCCGACACAAGAATCGATGTTCTGTAATACCGGGAATTTGAGAATGATTGTAGAGAGGGCTCTGTGGACGTTTGGCTCTGTTTCTCACGCGTGGACACGGTGATGGTGACAATTTCAAATCACGTTGACTGCACGTTCATGGGTCCTCCATACCGTGGGAAAATTGAGCTACCGAACTTGGTTGCCAAGAGGTGCGGCGGACGAGGACGAAGCAAAGTGTTGTATACATGAATGACGTAAGGCTGCTAAGCACTTTATCGGCAGCCACAGAGTCTGGTACTATACCGCTGATTCCAGAGGATGGTTGGCGACGACGCAATCAAACGGTGCTGGACTTTTTTACCTCATGCCTTGCATTACATTAAATTCGTTTGTTGAGGATGAGATATTGTGTTGAAGGAGGTTAGGATGATCTGCATGTCACTCTACATATCGTAAATGTTTCCTAACGACGTCACTTTCATGTTCACAACTGCGTCGTCTGCTAACGGCTTGATAGACGCCTGGAGCTACGGACGTCTACCAAGTCATTTATATGTACAGTGCTCAGAATAGTTTTCCGCCTTCCGCATTTCGCATATAGGTCACTGGTGTGACCTATTCTTGAGTACTTCACGAGTGTTTGGGATCCGTACCAGGTCGGATTGAAGGGAGACATCAAAGCAAATCAGAGGTGGGTTGCCAGATTTGTTAGCGGCAGGTTCGAACAACACGTAAGTAATACTGGAATACGTCGAGAACTCAAATGGGAATCGCTGGAGGGAAGGCGACGTTCTTTCCGAGAAACGCTGTTGAGAAAATTTAGAGAACAGGCATTTGAAGCTGACTGCCGAACAATTCTCCTGATGCCAACATACATTGCGCATAAGGACCACGAAGATAAGATTCGAGACATTAGGGCTCATACGGAGGCACATAGACGTTTTTCGCTCTATTTGCGAGTGGAACAGGAGGGGAAATGATAGTAGTGGTACAGGGTACCCTCCGCCACGCACCGTACGGTGGCTTGCGGAGTATCTGTATAGATGTAGAGGAGACCAGTACGCTATGTGCCGGCATTGCGCTTCACCCCCTCCCTTCTCGCATTAGCATACAATACAAACACAATACCACACTCTTCGCACACACCTAGTACACCCACCTACACTGCACAAATACACATCAGACAGCACTACGTATGGAGAAAGAAACCCCTTATGACTAGGCGTCACTACCCACACCCCTTGCGGTCTCTCAGCTAAGAATGCCACTTACCTTTTTAGTGGAACAGTGGAGTCAGTGAATGAAGTGGAACAATCATGTAAATTTACTCGTAACCATACGATGCCACTTAGACATAGTGGGAGAATCCTTAGAGAGTATAATTCATGCATGAAAGGGGTCGCTTAAGAAACCTTGTTTCGGCCAATTTCTTAGTCTTGTCTTGAATACTTACGAAGCTGTGTTAACTGAACCGACAAAGAAGATTCGAAGGGGAATTGTGCAGTTCGTAAAGGGTGCGTTTACTAAAGATGATAGTGTTATAGAAATCTGAACTACCTAAAAGGCGTTCTGTAGTGCGGAGAGTCTTACGTATTTACAAGAGGCTACACTAAAGAGACGACAAATACTTTACTTTTCTTTGAAATGAATCCCTTGGGAAGAACACTTCCGAACTCCTGCCGTTCTCGCTCTTTCCGAACTTCTTCTTCGTCTTGTCATGACGGATTGTTAAACTCTACTCTCCTTTCTTTTGCTAGCGAGCAATTACCTGTGGGTCCTAATAATTCCAGACGCGCCTATTCCAACTGTAAACTTAACCGACACTACGATAGTAGACCTCGTCTGTGAAGAACACATGTATGTAGTGGGCATCAACACTAGCATTTTTTTTATAAGCTTCGCAAATTTATAGGGGTGTGGACTCGGCTGATCCCGGAATCTGAACCTTTCGGCACTTTTAGATTGTACTCCAGCGATACCCTCCATACTATTACGTGTCGTTTACACGTAGAGCGGACCACAGCACGCATATTGGTTGAAGGTACGTGGCTAAACTGTTCTAAAAAAAAGCAGCCTCAAAATACGATGGTCTCAAACTGTATCGTACTTTTCCACCACTCTCTGGCTCAGGAGGAAGATACCATGTTCCTCGATAAAGTATTAACGAAATGCAACAAAGGTACGTTGATGTGGATGTCTGCAGTTAGAAACCCGACAAGTCACTCTCACATTCCTAATTCTTTAAACAGTCGAACTCCCATGTGTAAGAGGAGTCCGTTTTAAGAAAAGATGGTTGCTCACGTATCTCAATTTTTATGGCGTCATATGTCGTGAAAGTCCTTTCAGTGATATACACCGTGTCGTCAAAAGTGTCCGAACACCTGGCTGAAAATGACTTACAAGTTCGTGGCGCCCTCCATCGGTAATGCTGGAATTCAATATGGTGTGGCCGACCCTTAGCCTCGATGACAGCTCCCAATCTGCAGCCAAACGTTCAATAAGGTGCTGGAAAGTTTCTTGGGGAATTGCAGCCCACTCTTCACGGAGTGCTACACTGAGGAGAGGTATCGATGTCGGTCGGTGAGGCCTGGCACGAAGTCTGCGTTCCAAAACATCCCAAAGGTGTTCTATAGGATTCAGGTCAGGACTCTGTGCACGCCAGTCCATTACAGGGATGTTATTGCTGTGTAACTACTCCGCCGTAGGCAGTGCATTGTGATCAGGTGCTCGATCGTGTTGAAAGATGCAATCGCGATCTCCGAATTGCTCTTCAACAGTGGGAAACAAGAAGGTGCTTAAAACATCAATGTAGACCTGTGCTGTGATAGTGCCACTCAAAACAACAAGGGGTGCAAGCCCCCTCCATGAAAAACACGACCACATCATAACACCACCGCCTCCGAATTTTACTGTTGGCACTACACACGCTGGCAGATTACATTCCTCGGGCTTTCGCCCTACCCACACCCTGCCATCCGATCACCACATCGTGTATCGTGATTCGGCACTGCACACAACGTTTTTCCACTGTTCAATCGTCCAATCTTTACGCTCCTTACGCCAAGCGAGGCGTCGTTTGGCATTTATCGGCGTGATGTGTGGATTATGAACAGCCGCTCGACAATGAAATCCGTTTTCTCAACTCCCGCCTAACTGTCATAGTACTTACAGTTTGGAATTCCTGTGTGATGATCTGGATAGATGTCTGCCTGTTACACATTACGACCCTTTTCAACTGTCGGCAGTCTCTGTCAGTCAACAGACGAGGTCGGCCCGTACGCTTTCGTGCTGCACGTGTTCCTTCACGTGTCGACTTCACTACCACATCGGAAACAGTGGACCTAGGTATGTTTAGGAGTGTGGAAATCTCGCGCACAGACATATGAGATGACACCCAATGACCTGACCACGTTCCAAGTCCGTGAGTTCCGCAGAGCCCCCCATTCTGCTCTCTCACGATGTCTAATGACACTGAGCTTGCTGAAATGGAGTATCTGGCTGTAGGTGGCAGCACAATGCACCTAAGTTTCCGGATACTTTTTATAACAAATTGTATGTGGACATTGTCTGTAAAATGTGTTGTGAATATAGTTAGTAGTAAAGGAGTGATATATTAAAACGTCATACCTGTTAGAAGTCGTTAAGTGCTCTCAGTCAGAAATACTGCGTGAATATGGTCCGGGTAATTTATTACGGGCCTCAAAACATATACGTAGTTTTTAATTTTAACATTTGACTTACTGTGCTAAACCTTTCATTTAAAATTATACCTGTTAATGACTGGATTATGAAAGGATTTTAAATTTTTAAATCCGTCCATCCGACTGCCACAGAACATGGCGTGATTCATCAGTGTACATCACTCGTTTCCAGTCATCCACTGTCCAGGGCCGCCTCTCTTTACACCACCTGAAGCGTCGCTAAGTATCGACTACAGAAATGTTTGGCTTGGGAGGAGATGCACGCGATTGCAGGCCATTCTTTTTAACTCCATAGGAACAATCATTGTGCTAGCCCGAAGGAAAGAGCATTAGGGGTTAACGTCCCGTCGACATGGAGATCGTTAGAGACGGAGCCCAAGCTCGGATGGTTCCAAGGACGTGGAAGGAAACCGGCTCTGCCGTTTCGGAGGAACCATCCCAGCATTTGCCTGGAGCGATTTAGGGAATTCAAGGAAAACGAAAATCTGGATGACCGGATGCGGATTTGAACCGTCGACCCCTCTAATGTGAGTTCTCAGTAGCAACCATAGCGCCACCTCGCTCGGAGAAAACGAACCCCTGTATCTTTCCGTGCGAGCTCTGATTTCCCTTATTTTATTATAATGATCGTTTCTCCCTACGTAGATAGGCGTCTTCAAAATATTTTCGCATTTGTAAGAGGAAGTTGGTGATTGAAATTTCGTGAAAAGATTCCGCCGCCACGAAACACGCCTTTGTTGTAATGACGTCCACCCCAAGTCCTGTATCACGTCAGTGACACTGTCTCCCCTATTTCTCAATAATACAAAACGTGCTTCTCGTCCTCGAACGTTCTCGGTGTACTGCGTTAAGCCTATACCAGACCGAGCAGCAGTACTCCAAAACAGGACGGACAAGCGTAGTGTAGGCGGCCTCTTTAGTAGATCTGTTACATTTTCTAAGTGTTCTGTGAATACAGCGCAGACTTTGGTTAGCCATCCTCACAACATTTTCTATGTGTTCTTTCCTATTTAAGTTGTACATAATTCTAAATCCAAGGCATTTAGCTGAATTTACGCTTTTAGATTTTACTGATTTATCTTGTAACCAAAGTTTAACGGATTCCTTTTAGCACTCATGTCGATGACCTCACACTTTTCATTATTTAGGGTCAGTTGCCAATTTTCGCACTATTCTGATATCTTTTCTAAACCGATTTGCAATTTGTTCTTCTGACGACAACACTAGACGATAAACGACAGCAGCGTCTGCAAACAACCTAACAAGGCTGCTCAGATTGTCTCCTAAATCGTTTATATAGATAAGGAACAGCAAGGGGGCCTCCAGCACTACCTTGGGGAACGCAAGAAATCACTTTTGTTTTGTTCGATGAATTTCCGTCGATTAATACAAACTGTGACCTCGCTCACAGGAAATCACGAAACCAGTCACATAACTGAGACGATATTCCAAAAGCAAGCAATTTCACTACAAGTCGATTATGCGGTACAGTGTCAAAATCCTTCTGGAAATCTAGAAATACGGAATCAATTAGAAATTCCTTGTCAATAGCGCTCAGCACTTCGTGTGTGTAAAGAGATGGTTGTGTTTCACAAGAACGATGTTTTCTAAATCCTTGACGACGGTCTGACAATAGACCGTTCTCTTCGAGACAATTCGTAATGTTCGAACGTACTGGTAATCATTGTGCTAGCTGATAGAGCAATTCAGGAATGACTTCTTCCGGTGATTTCATGCCGGTTTCATATGAAGTTCGTCTGGTCTTGGTTTTTCTGTGGTTTGTTTCTTCGCGTTACCGCTTCACAGGAGTACACTTCCGCAGCTGTTGAAGGTTGAAGTGCTCCTGATATAACAGCCAATGACTAGTCCACGTTCGAAGCACTGAGATCTCTTGACCGACCGATACTGCTTCTCTGTATACTCGTACAACACAACACTCCCCGTCTCCTTTTACCCTGGCACGTGCGCCTGCCGTGATATCTGGTCGTCAGTTCTGCACCACGTATGGGTGGCCGGATAGTTTTGATCAGCTAGTGATTCGGGGTATGGGACCAAACAGCAATGTCATCGGTTCCATTGGATTAGGGACGGACTGGGAAGAAAGTCGGCCCATTGGATTAGGGACGGACTGGGAAGAAAGTCGGCCGTACCCTTTCAAAGGAACCATCCCGGCATTTGCCTGAAGCTCTTTAGGGTTTGAACACCCCCCCCCCCCCCCCTAATGCGAGTCCAGTGTGCTAAACACTGCACCACTGCGCCAACTAGCTCGGCGATTAGCTATTGCAGATGAAGATAGACAGTTGTCCTCCGGTACATGTCACATGTCGTTATTGTTCGCAGATGTTCTTCGACTACTGAACTACCGTGTTCTCCAGTACAGTACTACAGACCACTGGCGATACACCATCATATGTGGTTGTAGTGAAGTCTGAAGACTTCACTGCTTTTGAAAAATCTTTGGCATTATTAACTGGTGTGTCACTTACCTGTAGAGCTTCATACAACAAATAAATGATGAAGGATTGTATCTAAAGTGCAACCGTTTCGTGTCCGTCACTACGAGAAGTACATGTTGTGTAATATTGGTTTCATAATACCAGTAGCAACGATGGAGGAAAGGTATAAGGTCTGATGATCAGGAACTTCACATCATCATCGTCTTACCGGCCAAATCTAGGCGACAAAACTGTGTGTTCCTGGGAGAGCTACAGTCAGCTCAAAAATGTTCAAATATGTGTGAATTCCTAAGGGACCAAACTGCTGAGGTCATCGGTCCCTAGACTTACACACTACTTGAACTAACATATGCTAAGAAGAAAATACACACACCCATGTCCGAGGGAGGATTCGAACCTCCGGCGGGAGGGGCCGCGCAATCCGTGACATGGCGCCTCAAACCACGCGGTCACTTCGCGCAGCTCCCGTCAGCTACCTCACACTCGACCACCACTGTGTTAACGTACCTTAATTATCTCAGCTACGGTACCATATATCTCCCAATCTCATTGTGTTTTCATGCTTCAAATACTTTCTCAGAAGGATCAATCGGCTCTGGTATTTCACAATTTTTTAAGATCCCAGGCGGTGTACTCTGTCATAGGCTTTGCAGAAAACGTGCATACTGAAAATTCATTTCTTTTGCTAGAGTCACCGCACGATGACTATCAGATACGTAATTGGTTTTCCTGCTTAAACCTCTAAGCGACCGCAACTTCAGTTCAAAACTTACTCCTCTAAAAACAACACCAATCTGGACGGAGTCGAAAGGTGTACTATCAAAAACTGTAATTAATATTAGCCTAGTGAAAGACGTACAGAAAAGTGTAAACCTCTATCTCTCACAATATCATTGTTACCCATCCTTTTTCTCTAAAATAGCAAGGCAATCTAGTGACACCTTACTATCGTTATCATAAAATCTTATATGTAGCCACATAACTTGTATTATGGAAACCATTCTTCCGACATGACACTATCCTGATACCGAAAAAAGAAACAGAAACTAACTACTCTTCCCATAATTTATGAAAAATCAGTTCTCTAGTATCTGACTGAGACTTTTTTAAAAATAACCTCTAACGTGTCCTAACAGTTACAGTGAAATGCTCCTGCGCGCAACAGATGACTTACCTCGACTTGCCGCTGCAACTGCATAAATATGTTGTATCCAGGCACGTGCTAAAATAACTCAGAAGAAATACTACGATCCAAGCAGAGAGCAATGCATGGTCAGAACTACTGTTTTGTTTTTATAGAAATTAAACAATCAGGAGATGTTTACTAAACAAGCCTTAGGCATAGTAGAAAAATGATAGGAATCAATACAAACGTTTAATTTACTTTATTCTGAAAACTAAAGGTTCATGCACTGAAAAACTTCACTCAAACCTTTCTTTTCCTTGGACAGTTTGATTAGCAAAAACTTTGATTATTTCACAATGTCTTAATCAATAAACATGTATCCGGTCACAACAGAGATGTGAATATTACTTTTAGTGTATGCATACACAAATCTGACAAAATCTGTCCATTGCGCAAGCAAGCAGAAATTACAGGCAGCAAAAAACAAGGCAAATTACCAAAAATCCACGTTTAATACAAAAATCTCCTCCTCCGGGCAGGATGCGGCCTCTCATCATGCGCCTTCTCTCCATGCCACACTGCGTTCAACTACCAACAACCACTGTTCTCTCGCTATCACTCGCGATAATAATATCTCAGACTCAGACTTTGTGTATGTGCGCAACACCAGAATCAGCAGCCAACTTTCCAAAAAACTGAGCGTCCAACTTTCAGAGTACAAGAAAGGGAAAAGATCAATGCGCCCAGGAAGATGCCTCAAACTACTCACCGAATAACGGCGCCAAACGAAATGCACATTTAAAAGCTTTAGAAATGTTTCACAGCAGGGGAAAAGGGATTAATGTGTTGCACACTCGCAGCGAAGTCAATGGCCGCATGTATGAGCCAATTAGCAGTGTGCTGTAGTCGGAATTATTTTAACAGTTGGAATGCTCGAAAAAAAAATGCTGTTGTAGGGCTGGGCTTTCTACCGAAATTATGGCTTACTTGGAATCCACTCATGTGTAACTGAGGCCGCTGGGACATCTGGGAGAACTCTCGCCAATTGCCTTCCGGTTCTGGGCGTGACTTGGGGGTTCGCTGCCGTCGCACTTGGGCACGCCTGGGGAGTGCGGTCTATCGCGCTTCTTGTCGTAGCGACCACTTTCTGCCCTGCCTCGGCTTCTGCTTTCATTTCCCGTCGTTTTGCAGTCCACCCTGCCTAGCACTCTCTCCTGTCACCAAGCCAAAGAAACGCTGCTCCTTTCTCAGCGCCGAGCTTCAGTTCCTAATACCTCACTTAATAGTGTTTCTGACTTTTCTCATAAGCTAAAATTCTTCCTCGGTTCTGTTTCTGACGTAATATAACTCGAAAATAGGACCTGATATAGGGCTATAAATCTCTCCTGAAAACTATTATTTAGCGTATACCGGAAACTTTTTTCTACCGCCAGGAATCAAAATGCATGTGGGGCAAAAAAAGCAAAGGTTGCATCACCCTATCGACACTGTCTCAGAAACAAATTATTATTAGCTCCAATCACCCGGCCGGCCGAAGTGGCCGTGCGGTTAAAGGCGCTGCAGTCTGGATCCGAAAGACCGCTACGGTCGCAGGTTCGAATCCTGCCTCGGGCATGGTTGTTTGTGATGTCCTTAGGTTAGTTAGGTTTAACTAGTTCTAAGTTCTAGGGGACTAATGACCTCAGCAGTTGAGTCCCATAGTGCTCAGTGCCATTTGGACCAATCACCCGGCACCGAACAAGGTCTTCGGTAGATTTCCTTTGGTTACCAGTCGAATACCAGAACTGGGAATGTCCTCCCAAATATTCTCACTTGATTTGTTTGAAAAGAACCCAGTCCTACAACAGTCCATCCCCTATAATCATGGGTGGAAAAAGAAAAAAAGGAACAAAAATAAGGAAAAGGAGCATAGATGCCAAGAGAAGAAGGGCAGCGAAGGAAATCGACAGTGTTCTTGTTTCAGAATCTGAATTAATAATTACCAAGATGTACCCTTACTGAATGTGCAGTCTTATTGTAGGTGACCCTAAATAATTTGAAGTAAGTACATTTATACCTTTATTATCGCCTCTTGTTCGTACAAAATTTATCAGAAAGTAGTAACAAACTTTCACGAAATCTAATTCCAGGTAATTCTGTACCTATTTGTTAACGCCGTTGATTTTTATGCAGTCATTTTTACAAGATCCAAGAGATTCACCCTGCTCCTCACAAATTAATGTTTGGAGAGAACAGCATTTAGATCGTACTGGAGACGTCAGCGATATTTTTGAAATAGGTTTCTGTCCAATATAATTTCAGTAAGAAAATACTGGTTCAGATCCACAAGATGGGCAATAATGAAAATAAGTCGAAAAGCTGTACAGATTACGTCAGAATTAAAACGTATAAGATACACTGCTGTCATACCATATGAAAGGAGCACTATTTCACGTCCAACTACTTTGAGAAAAGCATTTTGTCAATGGATATGACTGACAAGCGTCAATCTTATAATTGCTATTCTCATGGTGGGTAATAATTATTTATATGCTGTTCACTGATATCTATAGACACAATTAAAATGGGCAGTTTTAAATTTTCTTTGAATATGTCAATGTAAGATGAAAATGACATGAATATATGTAGTTTGAGAGGAACAGTACATTTTGCACCAACGTCATCAGCACGGATAACACACGGACCCGTGGCAACCCGTGCTGCTAACAAAATGTCCAGCCACATGTTGCCGAGGTTTCTCCGACCACGCTGCAGAACTTTCGCTGAAAAGACTTTACACATGCTCCATACTGTCCCAACCTCTGCTCATGGGATTTTCAAACTTCTGGAGCCCTGAAGGAAGGCACTGGTGGCCGTCGATTTGCTTCGAACAGGGCGCGCCTGGGTGCAACCATGGTTCTGCAGGCAGACGCAGACATTTTTCGATGAAGGTAGTGACCGCCTTGTCTCACAGTGGGATAAATGTATTAACAGTTATGGGAATTACTTTTGAAATAATAAACAGTTTAATTACTTTTTTCCCATGTGTCTCGTTTTTATTTGACTGCCCCTTGTATACGGACAGGGAAAGGTCGAGTAATGCGATGGGTGGTTGTAAAACATCACATGAAACAACCGGAACGGATCACCCGTGAGTTTCAAAGTGCTACCACTAGTCCGGCTGTGCGTAGGCAGCGGGGCAACTGAAAAGGATGTCATCGAATGGCAGGCAGCTCATAAGCCAGACATTTCTGTAATCAATGCAAAGCAACTCTTGAGGTTGTGAAAAGACCGACGCTTATCGACGCTGCAGTACCGGAAACAAGTGATTTTGAGTGATAAATCACGGTAAATCCGGTCGCAAGGCGATGGAAGGGTTTGGGTTTGACGAATGCGTGGAGAACTTTACCTGCCATCATGTGTATTGCCAACAGTATTTGGGTTTGAGGGTTCTAACGTCAGTTCATCCACCAGTCCCAACACCTTTTGGGTATGATCAAGTTCCAGTAGTCTTCTTCTACCCTAATGTATTTAAATTTCAACAAAGTGAAGAACGCGTAGCTGAATTAATTTGTACTTAGCTTTTTGGTGTTGTTGAAGTTTTGGTCGACGTCTCCAAAGCTGCTGCTGCTGCTTCTTGTGCCAGTTTATAAAAATGGGTTCTGGTAAGATGTTTGACATTTGCCCTTAAATAAAAAGTCTTGGCCATGATGTCATTTTCTAACAGATGGTTTACTTCCAAATTCTGATTACACTTTCACTACTGGTTGTAATAATCACATGTATTAGTGATGATAACAGTTTTTACTGCAACCCGCAAAACACATCCACTTCCTATCATCCGTGACAACCAAGGACGTCGTCTGGCTCAAGATGTCAAACACTCCGCATAACCTCCAGGATCAGGCTGGAGTTGTTATTCTGGAACTTTTTGGCAACCTTTTGACACAGGTTAATACTACTGCAAAAACCAGAAAAATCTAAAATTTACAGATTGAGAATAATGCTTACAGGAACTATTGGTAATTATTTACGGGAATATGACGTTAATAGCCGCGCGTTGTGGCCGTGTGGTTAGAGGCGCCATGTCACTGATCGTGCGAACCCTCTCGACGGAGGTTCGAGTCCTTCCTCGGGCATGGGTGTGAGTGTTGTCCTTAGCTTTAAGTTAGTTTAAGTAATGTGTAAGTCTAGGGACCGATGACCTCAGCAATTTTGTCCCTTAGGAATTCACACACATTTGAACATTTTGATTTTAATAATGTGTTCAAAGTGGTATACTTAATTTGACTTCGGCGTGTTTTCCACTCTGATTGTCAAAAGGCGTTTTCCAGTTTTGTTATTTTCTACAAATAGGTTACATCTGTTGTATATTCCATACCAGAATTTACAAATAATAAAAGTAATTTTGGTGTGAACAGCGATGCTTTTTAATTCAAATTTACGATGCAGTTTTCATGTTTGAAATTTATATATATTCTATTTTGGATAAGAATGACAAAAGCTAGGAAGCATTTCAGTTTCCCTGTCTCCTAAGTCTTAGAAGAGACATAGAGATCCAAAAGGTACTTTAATTAATTATCTAACATTATTCCACGATTTGTAATGTTCATATTTTGGTTTGTTACTGAAAATAACATGGCTTTTTCTATGATGTCAACGTTCAGAGGTATGTTTACGTGTAATATGCATTTTGTCTGTTTCAAGATTTATGTTTTCTCGAAAATTGTTTGGTTGCAAATTTGGTTGTAAATCTATATTGAACATAATTTTCGGTAAGGTGTAAAATCCAAATTGCATTTCTCGGCTATAGAACTTATAGGATGTCCACTGGTGTCAACTGTCGAAATGTCGTGTGATCGGATAGTAAAGATGAACTAGAAAGTTTTACTGAATGTACTGATACCATCTCGATAATGTTACAGGGGTTTTTCGTAGTTAGGGTGTTGTGAACTGATTGCACTTAAGGAAATGCTAAATGTGGAAGAATAAGGAGGCATTTACGGCATTGTGTACTGTGTACAACAGAAGAATAGTTAGAAAGTAGTGTATCCTGACATAAAGCAGCATCGGTGAGGCAATGGCTTGTGGAAGATAACATTCCTGAAATACACTGGCATGTCTAGAGTTCCGAACTGAACCCAGTGGACCGCCTTTGGGATGAGTTAGAACGTCGATTTCGTTTCAAGCTCCAGCGTTCAACATCACTACTTTCTCTGGTTTCTGCTCTTGAGGAATAACGGGCTGCCATTCGTCACAAACATTCAGGCACGGTACTGGAAGGCGAAGGTGAAGCGTAGACCCACCCAATAGTAACGTCCGCAATAGGTGTCGAATCCTTTGGTCAATTAGTGTACATCTGTCGGTTGAGAACGTAAAACCCAGGGACTCTTTTGATGTAATTTGAAGGAACCAAGCAACGTACCGGCTCGAGTTTTTACCGTCTTGTCTTTCCCAGTGTCAACGACAACATAAACACAACACTCTTCAGTGATGACGATTAACTTCCGGGATATAAAAAAATGTAGTCTGTATTACTTATTGTCTTTCACGGGCGTTGATAGTTCATTACATGATAAATATGTTGTCAAGCTCAGTGTCCTTGGATGTTCAACTTTTTTTGGGGGTCATCAATTTTCTGGCTGGTTTGATGCGGTCCACCAAGAATTCCTTTCCTGTGCCAACCTCTTCATCTCACAGAGGCACTTGCAACCTACATAATCAATTATTTCCTGTATTTATTCCAATATCTGTCTTCCTCTACAGTTTTTGCTCTCTACAGTTCCCTCTAGTACCATTGAAGTCATTCCCTCATGTCTTAACAGATGTCCTATCATCCTATCCTCTCATCTTGTCAGTGTTTTCCACATATTCGTTTCCACTCCGATTCTGCGCGACCACCTCATTCCTTGCCTTATCAGTTCATCTAATTTTCAGCATTCGCCTGTACCACTTCATCCCTTCTGTTCCGGTTTCCCCATAGAAAATGTTTCACTACCATAGAATGCTGTACTCTTCCTCGAATTAAGACTTCTCTTGACCGGGAATGCCCTTTTTGCCATTGCTAGTCTGCTTTCGATGTCCTCCTTTCTTCGTCCGTCATTGGTTACTTTACTGCCTACGTAGCTGAATTCCTTAACTTGATCTACTTCGTGACCATCAGTCCTGATGTTATATTTCTCGCTGTTCTCATTTCTTTCGTCTTTCTTCGATTTACTCTCAGTCCATATTCTGTACTCATTAGATTGTTCATTCAGTTCAGCAGATCGTGTAATTCTTCTTCACTTTCACTCGACATAGCAATGTCATAAGCGAATCGCATCATTGATATCCTTTCACCTTGAATTGTAATTCCACTCCCAAATCTTTCTTTTATTTCCATCATTGCTTCTTCGCTGTACAGATTGAACAGTAGGGGGGGAAAGACTACATTCCTGTCTTACACTGTTTTTAATCTGAGCACTTCGTTCTTGGTCGTCCACGCTCACTATTCCCTCTTTGCTCTTGTACGTATTGTATATTACCCGTTTCTCCCTATAGCTAACCCGTATTTTTCTCAGAATTTCGATCACCCTGCAACATTTTACATTGTCGAACCCTTTTTCCAGGTCGACAAATCCTATGAAAGTGTCTTGATTTTTTTTTGTCTTGCTTCCTTTATCAAGTTCACACTACCTACCATAACTGGGAAATCTGACCTTGAAAGTCATGTTGTAACAAATTACTTTCAATAAAATTTAATTCGTTTAGCGGCACATTACAAGTAGATTTTTCGCTTTAATTTCATACGTCACATTCGTTGGTACTAACATGGTGATTCAGTTTCTTTCCGCTACTGAATACTTTTTTTTAACCTCTCCGTTAAAGATCTTACGTGATATATTCCTCTGTTTAAATGCGCTGGCGTTTAGTAGCCTATCTCTGGTGACTAGTATGCAACATTCAAAAATCTGACAGAAAGCGACAACGTGCCGTCATCAGTTCTGACCTTAAGGATGTTGATAAAAATGTAGTACAGATACTAAACAGAAATGCTAATGTTCTTCGAACTGAATTGGCAATAACCGGAATAATGTGGGATTTTGCAACAAGATCACGAACAGCCATGAGTCGTTTGATATTACACAAACATTTAACATTAAGCAAGAACTGGTCAAACGCTATATTTGTGGGCCGTGAATTACGAGAAGTGGTATTTCCACTTCATTGAGAGCGGGTTCCGCCGTGTCCGTAAACCGCGACTGCACGCTTACGGCTGACAGATTTGCACGTATTGGAACCGAGGCGAGAGGAAAGCGAAGCCGATCAGCCAGCGGGAATTGTCCCAAGGCAGATATTGCGCCGCTGACGGTATTTACTGGCAAAGGCCGTATTGGCCTGACATTGCCTTCTTTTTAGACATGAGATTAGCGATAAACTTAACGCCAAAATTGGGGAACACGAAGTAGACAAAGTGAAGGGACCTTCTACCTTGGAAACAAAATTAACCCGAGGCGGACGCCAGCAAGGAAGTCATAAAAACAGACTAGCCCTGTCACAGAGATCATTCCTGTCCAAAAGAGTCATCAAGTATCAAACATCAGCCTTCAATTGGGGAAGAAATTTCTGAGAGTGCGTATACGTTTGGAGCACAGTATCGTATGGTAATGAAGCGTGGAATATGGTGAAACCAGAAAAGAATGGAAGTGTTTCAGATGCGATGGTATACAAGGATGTTTAAAGTTAGGTGAACTGATAAGAAATGAGGAGTTTCTCCGCAGAATCAACGAGGATTGAAAGAAGTGGAAAACGTTGACAAGAGGAGGAGTCGCTTTAATTGGACGTGTTTCAAGACATCACCATATAACTTCCTTGACGCCTGAGGCAATTGTACACGGTAAAAATTTGAGGGGAAGGCAAGATTGGACCAAATTAAACGAATAATTGAGGATGTAGTATTATTCTGAGATAAAGTGGTTGGAACAGGAGAGGAATTAGTGGCTGGCCGTAGGTTAGTCAGAAGACTGATGGAAATAGAACTTTTTTGTTTTACGGATTTTTGATCTAATGAAACCGATCACTATGTTTCTGTACTTATTTGTTATTGTTGATTCCATACTCTGCTTAAGATTAAATCAGTATGAAATTATATCTATGAATTACGCTGTGTACAGTTCCATTATACTTACACGTTCTTATTTCAAGTTTCAAATGTTTGTCAGTTTCACCCTTTAACGTGAATTGTCAAGTGTACTTTGTTTCTCAAAAACGCCGAAAAGTTATTGAAACAAACCGAGGCGCTAAAGAAGGGTTCGAAACACGTCGGTTTTTATATAGTATCCTTCGCGTGAACACAAAAAGCTAATAGTCAACGCATATTTTCTTGTTCAGATGTGTTATGTCTTACGTCGTTCTAAGGATATTTTCCAGTTTTAATCAAGCGTACATTTAATATTGTCTGCCCCGGTGCCCGTTGCTCAGCACGGCTGACTGTCATGCAGGTGACCTGGGTTCGATTCCTGGTACTGCCAGGGATTTTCCCTTTTGTGGGTGGTTTACTCAGCTTCGTGAAGGCAACTGAGAAGCTAGTCGACGGATTAATAGCGGTTCTGAGATCAAGAAACTCGACAACGATCGTAAGAGCGTGACCTTCCACAGCGGATCCAATGACGCCATTGGCAGAGGACGACAGGGCGGCCGGTCGGTGACGACTGGACCGTCTATGTTCGGAACGCAGAACTTTACTTTACTGACATTTTATATTGAAAATAAATCTTGTTATTGTATAACCATTGGTAATCACAGAATATACAAATTTTGATGCAGATTACGACAGTCATACAATTAGATAATTATATGAACGTTATCAGCAAAATGCCTTTGGCATATACAAAGAAAGCGTTATATGCAACGTCTTTCAGGAGGAATAGTAGACATTTTAGAGGATGGTACTACAGACTAATCCCAATGAAACGTATCATTTGACAGGTTTTTAGAGGATGGTACTACAGACTAATCCCAATGAAACGTTCCATATGACAGGTATCAAAATTTTATTGGTTAGGGAGATAAGTTTTCATTTCGCGTGTTGCTACTCTAGTTTTTAATTGTCGACTGTCAGTTTAGTTTTTAAGCTGAAGTCATATTTGAGTATGCATATTCTTAGAATCTTTGCTTGCAGCATGTTAGATGGGACAATGTAGAATAAACAGCGTATAATAAGACGTTATTGTGTCGCTCTATGCATAAAAAAATTCTGTATGAAACACGTTAATTCTGACTGCAAACGATTAACGGAACACAAAACACTGACTTAATCTTCTTGATACCAGTCGGTAAGCGCAGAAAAAATGCTACTTTGTTGTGTGGAAGGTGCCTCTTCAAGAAGTACATTATTTAACTCTCAAGAAATACTAAATTGTAGATGTGGTGCTCTACAACTGCAAATACTGAATTGTGAAATTTACGATTTTCCCGGCGAATTAATTGTTGGAAGAGATCTAGGGATTGCAGCCGGTCGTCGTAAACTTCACTCCACGATATTTCGACGGGACTCTTCAAAGGCTCACCTGAAGATGACTGGCAGGTGCCCAGTCGACATATCGTTGAGCAATGTTGAAGGTGACCAGCTGCAGTCCCTAAATATCTTCGAACAAATATTGAACTATTGACGTACAGTGAGTTGACAATAGTCATGGGATAGCGATACGCACACATACAGACGGCGGTATACCCAAGGTATAAAAGGGCAACCCATTCGTGGAACTACCGATTGTACGCAGGCGATTGATGTGGCAATGTTTCCGACGTGTTTGTGGCCACACGTTTGGAATTAACAGACTCAGAACGCGGACTGGTACTTAGAGCTAGAGGCATGGTACGTTTCATTTCGGAAATCGATAGGGAATTCAGTGTTCTGAGATCGACAGTGTGATTTCGATAATTCTATTGTATATCGTTTAAGCATGCCGCATTTATTCACAAATAATTAATGAGTCTATATGGTGTTTTTGAACGACTTTTGTAAGGAACTCGCTGCTGCTGGTTTTAGAGCATACGATTTCCTAACCGCAGAGTGTTTACTTGTGTTTTCACTGTACTGCGTGCGATTGTTGAAGTTACCGGCAGTCATGTTTGATCTGAACAAGCAAATGAACAGGGTGTGGATGAAGTATAATAAATTATTCTGTTGACAGAACATAGTCCTTCGACAAGTACACGCAGAATTTCTCCACGTATCGGTGTTCTACAAACAAGGGTAAGGCGGAACACGACTCTTTCCTTATCATTTACAGCGAATTCAACACCCTCGATAAGGTGATGAAGGTATAAGACACGAATTCTGTCATTTGCTAATTGGAAATCCCTGAGTCGTCCCCTTAATGCTGCTTACAGAAGAAAGCGCTTTCACTCGTGACGGTATCAATGTCACTCGAAACTCACATCGGCGGTCAGACGAGAACACACATGCCTCTGTAGAGACAAGCTTTCAAGACCGCTCCTCTCTAAATGTGTGGTTTGGGATGACATCCAATCAGTTGATTTGGCCTCTTGTGTTACCACATCGTCCTATACGGTCCCGTTACATCGAATTTCTTGAAAACGAGCTTGCAGTATTATTGGAAAAATTTCCTCTGGCTGCAAGGACGTTCTTCCGACATGACTGGGCTCCTGCACGTTGGCTACCAATGACGCCGGCCCTTACGGCTTTGGATTTTTACCTGTGGCAACGGCTAAAAAGTAAAGTCTACCAACAAAAAGTAAACGCAAGAGACGAATAATTCTTCTCTTATTATTGATGGTTAGATTCATATACAGTGCTATCCTCGTAAAAGAACGCCAAGACGACGTCAGAAGAGCTACCCGCGATTTTCTTAAGAGGATTCGAAAGTACATTGAAGTCAGTAGTGGCATTTACGAAAATCTACTTTGAAAGTAATCATTTGCTAGAAATTAAAATCTTCTGTGATTATTTGATCGAGTGACGTTCTAAGAGCACTGTCTCTGTGACCAATAAAAATTTGAAACATGTTATATGGAATATTATATCCGAATTAGTCTACATTTTCACATTTTAAAACATTTAGTACTCATCTTGAAACGCCTTCTATGAAATGCCGGTTATGGGTATGAGCTCAAAAATCAAATGGTTCAAATGGCTCTAAGCACTATGGGAATTAACATCTGAGGTCACCAGACCAAACCTAACTAACCTAAGGACATCATGCACATGCATGCCCGAGGCAGAATTCGAACCTGCGGCGGTAGCAGCAGCGCGGTTTCGGACTGAAGCGCCTAGAACCGCTCGACCACAGCGGCCGGCTGGGCATGAGCGCTGGCAATAAATAGATGAAAATTACACTGTATTAGGCATCTTACACAGAGGTGACGAAAGTCATGGGACACCTCCTAATATCGCGTCGGACCTCCTTTTGCCCAGCGCAGTTCAGTAACTCGGCGTGCCATGGGCTCAACAGGTCGCTGGAAGTCCCCTGCAGAAATATTGAGCCATGCTGCCTCTATAACCATCCATAATTGCGGAAGTGCTGCCGGTGCAGGATTTTCTACACGGACTGTCCCCTGCATTAAGTCCCAAAAATGTTCGATGAGTTTCATGTCGACCGATGTGCGTGGCCAAACCACTCGTTCGAATTGTCCAGAATGTTCTTCAAACGAGTCGTGTACAACTGTGGCCCGGTGACTTGTCACATTGTCATCCATAAAAATTCCATCGTTGTTCGGCAACATGATGTTCATGAATGACTGAAAATGGTCTCCAGGTGGCCGAAGATAATCATTTACAGTCAATTATCGGTTCGGTTGGAGCAGAGCCGCCAGTGAATTTCAGGTAAACAAAGCCCACACCATTAACGGGCCGCCACCAGTTTGCACAGTGCGTTGTTAAGTACTTGGGTCTATGGCTTCATGGGGTCTGTGCACACTTTACGCCTACCATCAGCTCTTACCAGTGAAATCGGGACTCTTCTGACCAGGCCACGGTATTGTAGTCGTCTAGGGTCTAACAGACCTTGTCACGAGCCCAGGAGAGGCACTGCATGTCGTACTTTTAGCAAAGGCACTCTCATCGATCGTCTGCTGCCATAGCTCATGAACGCCAAATTTCGCCGCACCGTCCTTACGGATACGTTTGTCGTACATCCCACATTGGTTTCTACGGTTATTTCACCCAGTGATGCTTGTCTGTTAGCACTGACGACTAAACCCAAACGCCGTTGCTCTCGGTCGTTCAGTGAAAGTTGTCAGTCACTGCGTTGTCCGTGATGAGAAGTAATGCCTGGAATCTGGTATCCTCGGCACACTCTTAACTCTGTGGATCTCAGGATATTGAATTTCCTAACGGTTTCCAAAATGGAACGTCCGATGCGTCTAGCTCCAACTACCATTCCGTTCGAAGTCTGTTGATTCCAGTAATGCGGCCACAATCACTTCGGAAACCTTTTCAAAACCTTTTCACATGAATCGCCTGAGTACAATTGCAGCTTCATCAATGGACTGCCCTTTTATATCTTGTGTACGCAATACCACTAGCATCTGTAGCTGTACATATCGCTATCCAATATCTTTCGTCAACTCACTGTACGTCAGTAATTCAATATTTGTTCGAAGAAATATCGGGATAGCAACCGGTCGTCGTAAACTTAACGATATTTCGACTGGACACCTGCCAGTCGTCTTCAGGTGAGTCATCGAAGAGTCCTGTCGAAGTATCGTGGAGTGTAGTTTACGACGACCGGCTGCAATCCCGAAATCTCCTCGAATATATAATTCGCAGGGTAAATTTTAAATTTCACAATTCAATATTTGCCAGTTGTAGAGTAACACATCCACAATGTACTTTGTTCTTAGCGTCAAATAATTAACTTCTTGAAGAGGCACCTCCTACACAACGTAATAGCATTTTTCTGTCCTTACTGACATGTATCAAGAAGCTTTCTGGCATTTGTGGACTTAGCGACAGCTTTTGACAATGTTGAATGGAATACTCTCTTTCAAATTCTAAAGGTGGCAGGGGTAAAATACAGGGAGCGAAAAGCTATTTACAATTTGTACAGAAACCAGATGGCAGTTATAAGATTCGAGGGACATGAAAGGGAAGCAGCAGTTGCGAAGGAAGTGAGACAGGGTTGTAGCCTGTCCCCGATGTTATTCAATCTGTATATTGAGCAAGCAGTAAGGGAAACAAAAGAAAAATTCGGAGTAGGTATTAAAGTCCAAGGAAAAGAAATAAAAACGTTGAGGTTCGCCGATGACATTGTAATTCTGTCAGAGACAGCAAAGGACTTGGAAGAGCAGTTGAACGGAATGGACAGTGCCTTGAAAGGAGGATATAAGATGAACATCAACAAAAGCAAAACGAGAATAATGGAATGTACTCGAATTAAGTCGGGTGATGCTGAGGGTATTAGATTAGGAAATGAGACACTTAAAGCAGTAAAGGAGTTTTGCTATTTGGGGAGCAAAATAACTGATGATGGTCGAAGTGGAGAGGATATAAAATGTAGACTGGCAATGGCAAGGAAATCGTTTCTGAAGAAGAGAAATTTGTTAACATCGAGTATAGATTTAAGTGTGAGAAGTCGTTTCTGAAAGTATTTGTATGGAGTGTAGCCATGTATGGAAGTGAAACATGGACGATAAATAGTTTGGACAAGAAGAGAATAGAAGCTTTCGAAATGTGATGCTACAGAAGAATGCTGAAAATTAGATGGGTAGATCACATAACTAATGAGGAGGTATTGAACAGAATTGGGGAGAAGAGGAGTTTGTGGCACAACTTGACAAGAAGAAGGGACCGGTTGGTAGGACATCTTCTGAGGCATCAAGGGATCACAAATTTAGCATTGGAGGGCAGCGTGGAGGGTAAAAATCGTAGAGGGAGACCAAGAGATGAATACACTAAGCAGATTCAGAAGGATGTAGGTTGCAGTAAGTACTGGGAGATGGAGAAGCTTGCACAGGATAGAGTAGCATGGAGAGCTGCATCAAACCAGTCTCAGGACTGAAGACAACAACAACAACAGACAGATACTTTTTTATGCATATAGCGACACAATTACGTTTTCTTATACATTTTTTACTCTACATTTTCCCATTTGATGAGCTGCAAGTACGGGTTCTTAGATAGAATCAGTGATTTGAAACACTATCAAAACTAAGAATATATTGATTTTGTGTGCCTGCACAAATCATAAACTTCGGCTTTCGTTCTTGCATCCTTTTTCCAGAGCTTTTGTGAAATATAATTCTCTCTCATCCGTCCACTTAGTGGGTACCTTTTTAAATGCCTATATTTTTAATCAGCGTGAATGTATCTAGTAACTGATTTGAAAAGTACATTGCACAGCACAATTAAGGGATTACTTTTTCGAATCAGTTTCATTGTCTCCCACTGCGACACAGAAGTATGAAATTTGGCTCAAGGGCACCTACAAGCTCCCTGTGTAATGGTTCTCAAGCTTTGAGCACTGTGACGTCATCCTCGGGCTCGGCGACACTTCAAACAGTAAGCTGTCAATGCAGGGGAAAAAACGGTCAGAGCTGAGAAGTCCATGTGACGCATAAAGTGGGTTAATCATGTCGCACTGACACTGAATTCCGCCAGAACTCCGAACAATGCAACTGTGAGCGTGACACACAGTGGGAAATGTCGTCACACCCTCTCTCACCCATATTTTACCGCTTCCTTTACACATCTGTGATGGAGCTCAGTATTGTTATGCGCAGCGTTGAAATGACACGGTTTTCTGATGGGTTGCCGAGCACAGCGTATCAGACACACCACCATACAGACTAGACATGAAACCTTCCCTTTGGGTGTTGATTCCCACACATTCCGCGGCTGGAAAAGCGGAAACACTTTTTGCTGGTTTGGATCGTGTTCAGATTTCGTCGAATGGTTTTGAACAGCCCCTAGTGGTTCTTCTATGTACGCCAGAGCAAAAATTGCGTTCCCACTTGACCGCTACATCTACATCTACATCTACATCCATACTCCGCAAGCCACCTGACGGTGTGTGGCGGAGGGAACCTTGAGTACCCCTATCGGTTCTCCCTTCTATTCCAGTCTCGTATTGTTCGTGGAAAGAAGGATGGTCGCTATGCCTCTGTGTGGGCTCTAATCTCTCTGATTTTATCCTCATGGTCTCTTCGCGAGTTATATGTAGGAAGGAGCAATATACTGCTTGACTCTTCGGTGAAGGTATGTTCTCGAAACTTCAACAAAAGCCCGTACCGAGCTACTGAGCGTCTCTCCTGCAGAGTCTTCCACTGTAGTTTATCTACCATCTCCGTAACGCTTTCGCGATTACTAAATGATCCTGTAACGAAGCGCACTGCTCTCCGTTGGATCTTCTCTATCTCTTCTATCAACCCTATCGGGTATGGATCCCACACTGCAGAGCAGTATGCAAGCAGTGGGCGAACAAGCGTACTGTAACCTACTTCCTTTGTTTTCGGATTGCATTTCCTTAGGATTCTTCCAATGAATCTCAGTCTGGCATCTGCTTTACCGACGATCAACTTTATATGATCTTACAATGAAATGAACACCCTTAGCTGCCTACAGGCGTTGATATACGTCAACGGAAACAGATGAAAATGTGTGCCCCGACCGGGACCCGAACCTGGGATGTCCTGCTTACATGGCAGACGCTCTATCCATCTGAGTCACCGAGGACACAGAGGATAGCGTGACTACAGGGATTTATCTCTAGAACGCCTCCCGCGAAACTCACATTCTCAACGTATTGTCCCGCACTACATTCGTAGTGCCCCCGCCCATTATACTCATTACTCGCGGCGCGTTACCGATTCCCGTAAGAGTTCGGGCTCTGTTTGTGCATTCGCATATAAGAAGAAGATGGTCAAGTGGCCAGTGAGCCTTAATTAAGATGGCATCTGTTCTTTCGGAAGAATAGCGCGAGCTGGGTTTCACACGATCGACTTTTTCGAAACCCATGCTGATTCCTACAGAGTAGATTTCTAGTCTCCAGAAAAGTCATTATACTCGAACATAATACGTGTTCCCTAAATTCTACAACTGATCGACGTAGGAGATGTAGGTCTATAGTTCTGCACATCTGTTCGACGACCCTTCTTGAAAACGGGGATGACCTGTGTCCTTTTCCAATCCTTTGGAACGCTACGCTCTTCTAGAGACTTACGGTACACCGCTGAAAGAAGGGG
Source organism: Schistocerca americana (assembly GCF_021461395.2). Classification (NCBI taxonomy): domain Eukaryota; kingdom Metazoa; phylum Arthropoda; class Insecta; order Orthoptera; family Acrididae; genus Schistocerca; species Schistocerca americana. Next base: position 1,159,848,031 of record NC_060119.1, on the reverse strand, counting down.
GGCAAGTACCTTCGCGAACTCTTTGTAAAATCGAACTGGTATCCCATCAGGTCCAGCGGCCTTTCCTCTTTTGAGCGATATTAATTGTTTCTCTATCCCTCTGTCGTCTATTTCGATACCTCCAATGCGATCGATGGCCTGCTATTTCCTTTGAGAAGCGTTCAATCGTGCAAAGGATGTCGGAAGTATCAAATGTTGTCAAGAACGTTGTTCCCTTGTTCTCGCACTGCAAACTGTTATTTCCAAACGTGAAATGTGTTAAATCATTTCTCCAATGGAAGGAGTGGTTTCATTGACGTCCTTATCTCAACCTCTAAAGAGTATTCGTGTCGATTGTGAGCTGCGGTGTGTCTGAAATGCTTCCCTCGGCCATCCATTCGAAAACCGCGTCATTTCAACACTGCGCGTCGCGGTTCTGACCTCCATCATATAAGTGCCAAAAGAATAGTTGAAATATGCGTAGGAGGGAGTCTAACAACGTTCCCATCGTGTGACATGTTCACGGTGATGCAGGGCAGAATTGTGATGAAATTCGGAGTAAATGTGACGTCATTAACTCACCTTACTGTTCACGTGATCTCAAATGGAATGATCAGATTACACAAGTAACAGGTAATGCGAACTCTAGATTGCGGTTTGTTAGCAGAATCCTGAAGCTATGCAGTCCTTCAACAAAGGAAATGGCTTGCAATACGTTAGTTCGTCCAGTCTTGGAGTACTGTTTGTCTGTGTGGGACCGTTACCAGTTGGGTCTGATTCAAGAGATTGAGGAGGTCCAAAGAAGAGCGGCAAGATTCGTGACTGTTACATTTAGCCATCGCGAGAGCGTTACAAATCTCATAGAAAGTTTGAAGTGGGACACTCTTGCAGATAGACGGCGCGCTAAACAGAAGGGGCTGCTCACGAAATTCCCAAATCCGATCTTCACCGAGGATGTAGAGCAACTTTCAAATCGCGCAATGATCACCATTCAAAGATAAGGGAAATAAGAGAGTTCGTACGGAGGCGTTCAGAGTGTCGTTTTTCCCTCGCGCCATCCGCCAGTGGAACAGAGGGGGGTAAATATGACTTTGGCGCGAATTGTGCCCTCCGCCACACACCGCTTGGTGGCTAGCGGAGTATATATGTAGATGTAGATGATGTAGATATGAACTTCTGAGCTCTGGCCTTTTTTTCGCATGTGTCACTACCGAGGGTGACGTCACAAGGCGCCACGTTTTTGTACCATAACAGAGGTAGATTGCAGGCACCTTTGAACCAAATTTAATACTTCTGCGTAGCAATGGGAGGCGATTAAAGGGTTTCGAAAAAGGTACCATTTAATGTGTCGCACAGCGTAGATTCGATTTTAGGAGATTCTTCGAACAATCCCTTTATCTGTTACTGAAGACGACTGTGTTTTTCTCTTTAGAGCATGCTAATTTCTAACTGCTTTATCTTTTAATACAATTGTACTTTCTTTTATATTAAATCTTTTCCATCCTCTGTCTTATTTGCATTCGCAAACGAATAAGAGATAAATAGGATCAAAACATAAATTCATTTATAACCGCCACCAGTGCCCCAGTATTTTTTTACAAGCCCCAGTTAAGACGACTGCAATAGCAGCCACGATAGCATATTGCCCTCAGATTTTGAGTTGTCTGACATACAGAACCGACCTCTGAAAGCGCTTAAACTGTTTGTGAAGAACATCCAATCATCGTCGGTGTAGGTGCAATTCAAAGAAATTAAAGAAGTATATTTTCTGAATGAAGTAGAGTACAGACTACCCAGGTGTTCAGCGAGGAAAAGTCGATTGTCCGCTCTGTTTTACCATCAAGATTTTGTGCTATCTTCAGGTGTATATTAATTAGCGTGATTTGAAGCACTGACTTCTCGGATGAGAGTCCAGTCTGTTAACTACTGAGCCATTCCGCTCGGTTCAATGAATGCGGTTACACGTCCAAAACATTTTGATATTTTAGAAGAAAAGTCTCTTCAGGCAGTTTAAATTCACGAGATACTCATGATTTTTAGCTTGAACATTTGGTCCTGACGAAAACGGTCCTTTGCAAGACTGCATCACGACGGAGCCCAAATAACCCTGTGTGCAACATTTCAGTGTGGCACCTGGACATCTAGTTAGGAAATATAGTGGCTGGTCTGAATATTTTGCACGAAACTGCGAGAAGTGGACGTGACGCAACCAATGTCGCCCGAGAATTGTGGCGACCGCAACAGAAACGGAGAAACGCGACGAAAAGCAGCGGGGGGCGCCAGCAGACCGCGGCAGCTGCAGCAAAAACTGGCGCCAGAGAGAGTGGCGGCCAGCGGGCAGAGAAACCCCACCGCGGAGGAGAGGCTGCGCTGCTTCTGTTCTTTGTTCTCAGACATGCCATTCGTGTTCCGGTGAATTCCAACGGTTCAGCACCCGTTCGTATTTGGAAGTGTGTTTTATTAATTGATCATGCTGAAAGTTTAGGTTATGTCCCAAATTGTTTGTAAATGCACTGAATGGTCGAAATATGCAGGCAGGCATTAAACGTAACGCCGGTTGTCACCATTCCTCTCAGCACAGTCCTGGTAAAAATAGATTCCCTACGCCTCGCACTGAAGTTGGCGGCGATCTGACTGCGTTTATAAAAATTATAACCAATGCTGATAGGTCACTGATAACAGCTACAAGATGCTAACTGAACTTCTTCGTTACATTACGCATTTCGGGCATAGCCCATCATCAGACGATGAAAATACAAAGCAATTTGCAGTAGGATTTTGAAACATTTGCTGTGTCCAAACACTGCGATATACCTCGAAGGAAACGATCTATTGACACACAGTCAACAGGGATTCTGAGATGTCGATCTTGTGTAGCACAACTGCCTCATTATTTACACAAAGTATTGAGTGCAATTTACAGGGAATCTCAAGTTTATACCATTCCTCGGTAGAGACTTCTAATGAAACTGTACGGCTAAGGAGTATCGTCCGACTTGTGCGACTGGAATCCTAATTTCCTGTCAGAAAGGTGAAATGATACCTAGCGCTCTACAAGGAAGTGTTATAGGACGTCTGCTATACCTGATCTACATAAACGATTTACGAGATAATACTAACAGCCGTCTTGGGTTGTTTGTAGCGACTCCGTCGTTTACCGCCTAGTAAAGTCATGACATGATCAAAACCAATTGTAAAATCACTTATACGAAACTTTCTGGCAGATTAAAACTGTGTGCCGTACCGAGATTCGAACTCGGGACTTTTTCGTAAAAGGTCCTGAGTTCGACTCTCGGCTCGGCACACAGTTTTAATCTGCCAGGAAGTTTCATATCATCGCACACTCCGCTGGGAAAGTGAAAATTTCATACAGACATCTCGTCTAAAGGATATGTCTGTATGGCGCGAAAAGTGGCAGGTGTCTGTAAATAATGAAAATTGTGAAGTTATCCGCATGAGCACTAAAAAGGAATCCATTAAATTGCGCTTACACGACAAATTACGCAAAATTAAAGGTTACCGATTCAACTAAATACTTGGGGATTGCAATTAGCAACAGCTTAAACTTGAAACAACAAATAGAAATTGTTGTGTTGGGAAAGCATGCCGAAGGTTGCCCTTTATTGACAGGGCACTTAAAAGATGCGACAGATCTGCTATGGAGTTGCCTATACTACGCTTGTCGTCCTGCACTGGAGTGCTGCGTGGTATGGGATTCTCATCAGATACGGTTGAAGGAGAATATCGAAAAAGTTCAGTGAAGGGGAGCTCGTTTTGTAGTACCGCGAAATAGGAGAGAGAGTGCCACGGACATGATATACGAGTTCGAGGGGGCAATCGTTAAAACAAAGGCGTTTTTCGTTGCGACGAAATCTGATGGAGGAGAAACCAATCATCTTTGTACTCAATGCAAACATAGCATATCTCTGACATGTACAACATCTTTGTGTGTACTGATTACGTAAGTACTCCATCCGAACAGGCATAGAAAGTCCCACCCGTACCGACCGACCGCCTTGTCATTCTCAGACCATAGGTGTCACTGGATGCCGACATGGAGGGGCACGTGGTCAGCACACCGCTCTTGCGACCATTGTAAGTTCTCGTGACCAGAGCAGCTACTTCTCAGTCAAGTGGCTTCTCAATAGACTTTACAAGAATTGAGCACATCCCCCTTGCCAACAGCTCTCGGCAGACCCGGATGGGCACCCATCCAAGTGCTAGCCAAGCCCGACAGTGCTTAACTTCGGTAATCTGACAGGGCTTGGTGTTACCACTGCGGCAAGACCGTTGGCTGTGTGAAATGTACCTATAGATCCTCGAACGCCATGGACTAGGCCTCGCTTTCCACATCCGCTTTCAAAAAATGTTCAAATGTGTGTGAAATCTTATGGGACTTAACCGCTAAGGTCATCAGTCCCTAAGCTTACATACTACTTCACCTAAATTATCCTAAGGACAAACACACACACTCATGCCCGAGGGAGGACTCGAACCTCCGCCGGGATCAGCCGCACAGTCCATGACTGCAGCGCCTTAGACCGCTCACATCCGCTTTCCTTCCCCCACATGAACCTTCTGCTGCCTTATCAAATTCCCATCCCTGTTTACACACATGAAACTTATCAACATCTTCTGCACTATCCGTGAACTAGTTTCCGGTAACCCCATTGTCTCGCCTCTGAGCAACAAACCTGGTATGCTCCCGTGCCTTCACAAACACGTTCCTCCATCCCTACACCTGCACACCTTACATATCCTTTCTCAACGCAACTTCCTTTCCCAACCTATCTCACTCTACAGCAGGACTCCTCTCTCCTTTTCCCTCCACACACAACTCTACAACTCTATACCTTTGTTCTTCTACCACTACTCTCCCCACACACCATGACTCCTCCTCACCCTCCGTTCTTCCCACCGTCGTTATTCCCACTATTCACTTCCTATCTGTCATCTCCCTAGTTTCCCCACCTAACAGACCCCTATCTCTTTAACCAAACCCCTCAACCTCTAAGGAACACATTCTCTCCTTCCACAATAATTCTTACCCAGTGTAGGTCCCTCAGATGTTAAGTTCATGTGCAGTGCTTTGGTGCCTTTTTAATAGAAAAAAGACACCTCATTGTAAATGTGTTTTTTAAATTGTATATACTTTTGGTCCTTTTAGCTGTCTGTCATTAGTATTTCCAATTTAAAACGTAAACGGTCCTCATATCTTTATTTTTCTATAATCTTTGTTATCTCTTAATAAACGTTCTTCACTGAAGAGTGGAGTACTGAGCTGCTGACAACCCCGCCCCCCTCGTATGGGGCGTGGAGGATGAAATAACAAGGAAGAAAGAAAGACTGGTCTTCTGAGGACGCGGAATAACTGTCACACCTCAATATTACTGAGCGTTTGCGGTTTACTTTGGAGAGAATTGTGCGTCATCGCTATCCACCTCTAACATTGTTACCTGGATTTGTCATTATTTTGCGGGAAGAATGGTACACGATGTTGTGTTGGCAGAAGAGCCAACACCGTGTTACGAGAGGAGGACGAGATGCACGCGTTTTAGCTCACGCAGGCTGGCGTGAGGGGGGAAGAACTATACTGACGTGAGCTCTGGAACATGACGAGGAATTAGAATTCAGAAAGCGGACATAATTAGTTTGATACTTAACTTTAATCCATTAATGATGAACGTCGCTCTTGACGGTACATGATTCACAGTATTATCTGTTCTGAAAACATTCGTAGTAACTGAATATGGCGCCTTCCTAGGTCGTAGCAAATGACGTAGCTGAAGGCTATGCTAAACTGTCGTCTCTGCAAATGAGAGCGTATGTAGTCAGTGAACCATCGATAGCAAAGTCGGCTGTACAACTGGGGCGAGTGCTAGGGAGTCTCTCTAGACTAGACCTGCCCTGTGTGGCGGCGCTCGGTCTGCAATCACTGATGGTGGCGACGTATACTAACGGACCGCGGCCGATTTAAAGGCTACCACCTAGCAAGTGTGGTGTCTGGCAGTGACACCACACACGATTCCCCGGAAAAGCATGTGGGACCTGTACCTATTCATTCCGAGACGGCTGGAAGCTGTTTGGGATGCCAAGGACTTTCGTGCATCGTATTAGGCATGACAATGTGTTTGTGGTGTTTCCATATTTTTATCCACCCCTCTGTTGATGTCGTCTTTGACCCTGCTGATAGACCGCCCTGCTCTGCCTTGCAGGCGGTGCTGGCGCTGTGGCTGCCGGCGGCGCCGGCTCGCCAGTACGCCGTCAGCGACGACGCGGCCGCCTCGCAGGAGGACGACGCTCCGTCTCCGGCGCGCCCCGACTACTCGCGCTACTTTGCTTCCGCCGCGGCGCCAGCCCCTGGCCTCGCCGTGCTGGCGCCCGCAGACCCACAGCAAAAGGACGCCGCCGCCGACTCGGCGGGCTTCGTGCGGCCGCTGGACTTCTCGGCGCTGTTCGCCGCCGCCTCCGACGCCGCCCCCGGCTCTGCCGCGCTGCTGCAGCTGCAGCCGCAGGGACTGGGACTCGCCAGCCCCGGCGCCCACATCTTCGGCCTCCAGGATGCCACCGGCGCCGCCTCCAACAGCAACGGCACCGCCGGCTTCACCAGCGACCAGGTGCGCCACACTTCGTCCTTTAAGGGTGGTAGGACGTCAAACGGGCCGACTTGGAGCAGGAGAGGCATCTCAGGACATTTTAATTTCCACTATCTATACTTTTACAAATAAATTCATAAAACATTGTCAGCATCACCAGGCAGGATTCAGGATTCACACCCATTGCAGTGGACGTTCGAAAACATAACAAAATAATTTTTTTTTAATTTGAGAAATTTCATCATTTTTTCACTTACTAATGGCTGCATTTGTTGCTATAGGTACACTTTTCTTCATAAGTAAGAGAGATTCTTCGATGAATTTTGCACAGGTGTATGAAACTCTAGAATTTATTTAATTTATGAGAAAAACGAATGAACTGTTATATTTTAAACTTCATGTTTAGAAAAAACACACATTTAATAGTTAATTACCTAAATTTTTACCACAGTTTTAATAGATTTGGAAAATTCTAGAATTTCATACACCTTTAAGTATGGTTTGTATGCTGTGCAAAATTCATTGAAGAATCTCTCTTGCTTATGAAGAAAAGTATACCTACTGAAGCAAATGCTGCCATTAGTAAGTGAAAAAAATGATGAAATTTCACATGTAAAGAAAATTATTACGTTATGTTTTCGAACTTCCACTGCTATGAGTGTGAATCCTGAATCCTTCCTGGTCATGCAGACATAGTTTTATGAATTTATTTGTAAAAGTATAGACAGTGGAAATTAAAATGTCCTCTGGTGCCTCTCCTGCTCCAAGTCGGCCCGCTTGACGTCCTACACTTTGTCTTTCAATCAGTAACACAAGCTGAGGAAAATAAACTGAGTCGGGAAATATTTCGTGAACCTTAAGACAGATTACCCACCTTACGTCATCCGCACGTAGGCCAAATAACGTAATTAGGTCGCCTGTCTTAAGACTGAAAACCGAACAGAAGAAAATCGAAGCATTTGAGATGTGGTGCCACAGACGAATGTTGAAAATTGAGTGGATTGATAAGGAAGGGAATGAAGAAGGGACAGGATGATAGGAGATCTGTTAAGACATCAGGGAATGACTTCCATGGTACTATACGGAGCTATAGAGAGCAAAAACTGAAATGGAAGACATAGATTGGAATACATCCAGCAAATAATTGAGGCCTTAGGTTGCAAGTGCTACTCTGAGATGAAGAGGTTCGCACAGGAGAGGAAGCCGTGGCGGGTCGCATCAAACCAGTCAGAAGACTGATGAAAAAAAAAGGTCCTTACGGCTCATGAAATATTTTCTGAGACAGTTTAACACTGAGCAAAAGGAAACCCCGTGATTTTCCCAGTTGCGACGCACAAGTGTGGAATTTAGCTTTAAGGTGCCTACAACCCTCCTCTGTAATGGTGCAAAAGCGTGGAACCCCGTTACGTCGTCCCCGTGCTTGTCGATGCTGCATACAGCAAAGTGTCAACACATCCAATTGAACACGATGCGTGGGGTCCTACAGTTGGTTACTTGAATAATGATAATCGTCACCAACTGGAGTATTCTAATCCAACGACGTTTATTCACAACCTGCTATCAGTTTCGACACCAAAAAGCGTCATCTTCAGGCCCCTGCATATGGAAACATATGCAGGTAGTAAAGTACCATAGTACAGACAACAAATATCACAGGTTGTGAGCAAAACGAGGATAAATCATGGCATAAAATTATGTAATAAAAATGAACTATTGTTTTCCATACAAAACAAAATTCAGCATCTGATTTAATTGCTTAATTTGTTTAATCCAGTACTCTCATACTCCAATGACGTAATGTGCCTGAGGGAAGTGCACTCGTACAACGAATTATAACAGAAAACAATGTTACCAACATTAGTAGTTTTATGTCCAGTTCATTTTCTGGAATTAGTAGAAACATTGGTGACTTATTTCGTTATTACGTTGGGGATAGTGCATTTAGGTTCAAATGGCTCTGAGCACTATGGGACTCAACTGCTGAGATCATTAGCCCCCTAGAACATAGAACTAGTTAAACCTAACTAACCTAAGGAAATCACACACATCCATGCCCGAGGCAGGATTCGAACCTGCGACCGTAGCGGTCTCGCGGTTCCAGACTGCAGCGCCAGAACCGCGCGGCCACTTCGGCCGGCAGTGCATTTAGGGTCTTTTGCTTATACAAATTATACATCGGCTATGCCAGTGTGGTCATGGACCTTAGGGATATGACTGGGTTGCTGTACAGTCACATGCACTTGTTTATATTTATTTGTGACTTCAACACTTTTCGTGTACTAGGTTTTAGGCCATGTTTTACTTTGTTTCTATATTAGAGGTCATTAGAGCATATGTTATTGCTTCGGTGGGTTTGCATTATCCAATGAACATTTGTTCATTAGGTTTTTGTTCCATGTCTTTACTTCAGTCATTTGATGTTACATTATTAGTTTCTTTCTCTTCTTTTGCCATCCATATTTGTAGGTGTTCCAGTTAGGGATATTCATGACTCTGACTGCTTTGCTGGTGTAATTCGTTGTATGTGTAGGTTCCTCTTGGGTACATTACATCACTGGAGTACGTGATCAGCAAAGTAGTTATAAATTTTATTGTAATAAAATAGGGAACTTAGAAGAACATCATTTTTCGACATATTCTTTTTGCGTTTCAACGCACTTGGTCCATCGTTGTACAAGTTTCCTGATGCCCTCATAAAAGAAGGTTCTCGGTTGAGCTGCGAGCCAAGAATGCACCGCTTGTTTCACAGCTTCGTCCGAGGCACATCGACGGCCCCTTAATGCCTGTTTGAATGGACCAAAGACGTGATAGTCAGAAAGGGCAAGATCGGGACTGTATGGAGGATGATCCAAATCTGAGTTTCCGGAGCGTTTCAGCAGTGTGGGCAGCAGTGTGCGAAAGGGCATTGTCGTGCAACAACAGAACACTTTTGACAGCAACCCTCGGTGTTTGCTTCGAATTGCAGGCTTCAGTTTGGTCTTGAACTTTTTCTTGCACGGCTAATTTGGATATTTCCATTCCATACTCTGCCGTTTACCCTCCGGCTCGTAATGATGGATCCATGTTTCGTCACCAGTAATGATCCTGTCTAAGAAGTTGTCCCCTTCGTGACCATAGCGATCTAACTGTTATTTGCAGATGTCCAAGCGCGTTCGTTTATGCAACTGAGTGAGTTGTTTTGGGAACCATCATGCAGAAACTTTATGAAACCCAAGTCTGTTGTGAATGATTTACTAGGCAGAACCGTGACTAATTAGCACACGATGTGCCACTTCGTCAGTAGTTAATCGTCTTTCTAAGAGAATCTTTGCACGTGAACGCTCAATAGCTAGTTTATTTGTGGAGGTAAACGGTCTTCCGGCTCCTTCAACGAGCGTGACACTTGTGCGACCATTTCGGAATTTTTCAATCCATTCGTAGACACTTCGCTGTGGCAAAACACTGTTCCCGTACTGTACCAAAAGTCTTCGATGAATATCGGCCCTGATACACCCTCTGACCACAAAAAAAAAAAGAAAAAGAAACAAACGGATCACTGAGCGTTGCTCTTCTTTGGTGCAAATAGACAGTAGAGCAGCCATGATTAACACCATGGCAGCGATAACGAAACTATACTAGCAGCTTGAAAATTGCAGAGATATAACAAGAAATAAACAAAGCATGCGTCATCAACGTAAAACGACAGTACTACCATCATAAACAAAAATATAACTAAATTGCGGATAATAATGGACTTACCATCGTAATTTAAATGTTTTTTTATGGATAACGATAGTATATTTTTATTATATAATTTTCTGGTGTGGTTTATCCCCATATTTATCACCAACTGCGGTTTTGGTTGCATGCACTCTCATTGTTTGCTGTCAGATTTTGTGCATTTAAACATACTGGGACCTGAAGATGACGCTTTTTGGCGACAAAACTGGTAACATGTTTTGAACAATGGACGTTGGATTACACTATAGCTATTGCTTTCAGTAATCATTATTCAAGTACTTCACGTCTCGCTACTGTCCCACTGTCCTTGATGGATTACTGGAGACTTACAGTTAAGTGGCGATACACTGCTGTCGTAGTGCCTGGTTGCAGACATGCGGAGTTTGAGGATTGTCGAAGGAGTTTCCCACCCACAGGCGCCTAGGAATCAGAAAAGGTTGTTTCTCAACATAGCTACATTTTTAAAGCGCAAAACAAAAGTGTGTGGGTGTCACCATGGGTGTTGCCGAACTGAATCTTATTGAGAGGGCGGGGGGTTGATGTTTTATTCATGCATGTGTCAATGTCACACTCCTCCACGATCACACCACTGAATGGTACAAACAAAGAGTGCTGAAAAGGCATAAACAAATTTTTGCTGTCAGTTGGCTTTATACAGTCCCTAGTGGCACGACCCTGTAAACCAGAACAAAAATTGCGGTAGTACTACACTCCAAAGGGGTGGGGACATATTCAGTGAGGTTGCAACCGCATGATGTTCTTAGAGAAGGGCTGTACATGAGTTCCTTTCAAGTGTAGTGCAACATTCAATTAAAGCTGCTTGACCTGCTGTAGTAATCTGTAACTGATGGGCCATTTGGGACCGAACGACCACCGCATTGGATGCGGTGTTGAGGAGGGTCGGGCCAGCACACAGCTCTCAGGTATGTTGTCACTTTTCTTGATCTTGGAGTCGTTACTTCTCACGCAAGTAGCTCCCCAGTTGGCATCACAATGTTGAGTGCGCCCCCGTTCCAGTCCTTCCAACTAGCACAAGTCCTCGGCAGTACTGGGAATCGAATAGGCGTCCTCCACATACCAAAATAATTCAAATGGCTCTGAGCACTATGGGACATAACTTCTGAGGTCATCAGTCCCCTAGAACTTAAAGCGACTTAAACCTAACTAACCTAAGGACATCACACACATCCATGCCCGAGGCAGGATTCGAACCTGCGACCGTAGCGGTCGCGCGGTTCCAAACTGAAGCGCTTAGAACCGCACGGACTCACCGGCCGGCCTCCACATACCAGTCAGATAGGCTGACCGCTGAGCTACGGAGTGCTGTTTATATTTTGGTGTACAGCGTGACCGACAACTGAAGAGGTAAGAGGTGCGTTTTTGGTGCGGTGTGCAGGTCCGCTTCCCGTCGCTGTTCGACGCTGCGGGCTCCGCTTCGGAGGCGGGCTTCCGCCCTCAGGACTTCCTAGCGTCAGCAGCCGCCCCCGGGGGCGGCGCGCAGCCTCTGGCCGCCGCCTCGCCCTCGCAGGACGCGTACTCGCCGTCGCTGGCTAAGCTGCAGCGCGACTACAGCCTGCGGCCCACGCACTACGACGCCGCCATCCGCGCCGCTGCCGCCGCGTCCGCCCCCGCCTCGGCCCCTGCCGCCGCTCCCGCCACGGGCTCTGTGCCGCGGCCGGCGGCGCTGCTGCTGGAAGAGCGGCCCAAGCCGTACACCGGCTACCGCGCCGCCCCCGCCTCCTCCGGCGCGGCGACCGCCGCCTCCGGTGACGCGGCCGGAACGGGCCTGCGCGCCGCCGCCGTCGAGCTGCTGCCCGGAGCTCCGGTCGCCTTAGCCCAGACCCGCCCCAGGCCGTACGTGGGATACCGCGCCGCCCCCGAGGTGGAAGGCATCGTCGCTGCAGCCCCGTCTGGCAACTACTACAGACCCGCCCAAGCCACCAAGGTGAGGCTAATTCTACGTCCACAACAACAAAAGGTGATTCAGCTGCTCCTACCGATCGGTTTTATGCAACCTGCAACGCCTCTAAAAAGAACGCGTAATATTTTCATATTCCCTGGGCCTTTTTTGTAGAGAATACATTTAAATTTTGTACTGGAGGCCATGGTTTTCGAGTTATTAAAGAAAAAAGCCTTTGAAGGCCACTTTTGTACGTTTTTATTAAATTATTCGAAAACTATGGCCTCTAGCGGAAACATATGCCAGTACAAAATTTGACTACATTAAATTTCCTATAAAAAGATCCTGTTCATATTTTTCTGTAGGAGTAACAGTTTGGGCGTAGCGAGCGACAGAGCATGAAAATCTTGCCCCTGGTGTTAGCAGGCGTTGATGGTTGCATAAATCCCAGAGATAGGGGCAAATTATTCGAAAACTATGGCCTCTAGCGGAAACATATGCCAGTACAAAATTTGACCACATTAAATTTCCTATAAAAAGACCCTGTTCATATTTTTCTGTAGGAGTAACAGTTTGGGCGTAGCGAGCGACAGAGCATGAAAATCTTGCCCCTGGTGTTAGCAGGCGTTGATGGTTGCATAAATCCCAGAGATAGGGGCAAATTATTCGAAAACTATGGCCTCTAGCGGAAACATATGCCAGTACAAAATTTGACTACATTAAATTTCCTATAAAAAGATCCTGTTCATATTTTTCTGTAGGAGTAACAGTTTGGGCGTAGCGAGCGACAGAGCATGAAAATCTTGCCCCTGGTGTTAGCAGGCGTTGATGGTTGCATAAATCCCAGAGATAGGGGCAAATTATTCGAAAACTATGGCCTCTAGCGGAAACATATGCCAGTACAAAATTTGACCACATTAAATTTCCTATAAAAAGACCCTGTTCATATTTTTCTGTAGGAGTAACAGTTTGGGCGTAGCGAGCGACAAAGCATGAAAATCTTGCCCCTGGTGTTAGCAGGCGTTGATGGTTGCATAAATCCCAGAGATAGGGGCAACTCAATGAACTTACATGTACAGGGTGGTTTAGCAAGTCAAGGTTTCAAATTTACTAACTCGTACCATGTTCAGAAGGACGGAAAAACTGGTAGATCGGGACTCAGCGAATATTAGTTTGGGTTTCAGAAAAATGTAGAGATATGCGAGGTAATAGTCACTCTATGATCTATGAAGATACGTTAAGGAAAGGCAGAGCTATGTTCGTAAGCGTTTCTAAGTTTAGAGAATACTTTTAACAATGTTGACTGGCTATTCGAATATCTGAAAATTTCGGGGATAAAATACAAGTAGCGAAAGGTCATTTACAGCTTGTACGGAAACCAGACCGCAGTTACAAGAATCGAAGGACATGAAAGAGAAGATGTAGTTCAGGAAGGACTGAGTCAAAATGGTTCAAATGGCTCTGAGCACTATGGGACTTAACATCTGAGGTCAACAGTCCTCTAGAACTTAGAACTACTTAAACCTACTGTAACCTAACTAACCTAAGGACATCACACACATCCATGCCCGAGGCAGGATTCGAACCTGCGACCGTAGCGGTCGCGCGGTTCCAGACTGAAGCGCCTAGAACCGCTCGGCCACACCTACCGGCGGAGTGAGTCAGGGTTGTAACCTACCTCTGGTGTTATTCAGTCTCAACATTGAGCAAGCAGTATAGGGAATTGAAGTAGAAATCTGGGAAGGAAATTAACGTTCAGGGAGAAGAAATAAACGTTTTGGCGAAATGGTTAGCGTCTTGAAAAGAGGTATAAGATAAACATCAACAATAGTAAAATCTAATTAATATTAATATTTATCTTTTATATAATTTTATGTAATTTATTATGTGAATGTTTAATATCTACAGCTCATGAACTGTCCATGTTGCATTGTTAACTCTCTGTGAACGTCTGGTTAGGTGTAAAGAGATGGGCCGAGAGCCCTTATCTTGCCAGGTAAAATAAATGCATAAATAAATGCACAGGGCGAATCAGGGTTCTACTGACAATCTGTCAGTAGTTGTTCACGAATACTTTCTAAGAATTTTGGTATCAGGGACCCATGGTCTCTGGCGGCTCTTTACTGAGTAGTAAAGCAATTATGGTTTATTTAGTTTGTTACTCAAACTCCTTTGTTTCAGTGAAGATTTTTCAGAACGGCAAAACGCATGTAATATATAATGGCCAGAACGTAAAACTGAATGCAAAGCTGAAGGCAACGAATTTACTCTTCGAACCACAGTGGTTTCTGCCGCAAGCCAACTTTTTATTCATTTTGCTTAGAAGTACCAATACCTCTAGGATGAAACAGTAACTTCGGTGGTTTCAAGCTAAAGACTCTGGTATTTCAAAACAAAATCAATGGAATGATGGCTTGCCGCAGAAACTACTGGGGCTCAAAGGGCTGACGAGGACATTACTGTCGTCCACAACATGTGCCCTGAGCGAACGGAAAAAAGACACGCAGCGCACACCGCTGACATTTGCACTGTTGTGCACTATTTTCAGTGCAGTGTGGATAGAAAACTAACTGGGGCACGAAATCAAACGAAACGCAGCAAGTTTGTATCGTGCAACAAGAGACCGAGGGTCCCTTTTATCAAAAGTACTCAGAAAGTATCCCTTAGCAACCTCTTAAAGAGTTTTTCGGTGGAGTTCTGGTTCAACCCGTCTAAATGTTATTCGCCTGGAAGGTTCACATTCTCGTTCTGAATGCCTTCGAAGATTCTTCTAGCATACGTATGAAGTCAGGAAGCCTTACGTCTTGTAAACAGAACAGCAGCTTGAAAAAATACACTATCGCATTACATTTCAGCTTTCGTGCTGCCAGTCATTAAGATCTCCCTGGCGCAAGGCAGGGGTCAGTTTGTTAGGCAAGGCCTCCAAGGTCTAGCCCTCCCCGTAGGACGAAAGTGATCCTAATCCTGCATAGTGAACGACTGTGGTGTTGAGACCAACTAGCACATACTTCTCTTCTCGTTAATTCGAAGTGTATAAACAAAATGGAATTACAGTACTGGGGCCAGAAGCGTCATATTTTCGTGTCGCATTACTGTATCGAATACGCATTTAAGACTAGAAAAACGTTTGAAGTTGCGTTCCTTATGCTGTGTTGTTCACTAAAACAGTATAACATTTACTATATAAAATAAGACAGAAATAACGAACAAGAAGCAACTGTAAACACTCGTCTGCTAACGTTTTGGGGCAACCAAGATGGCGGCAGGCCACGCCCACTGGCTTCAAAACAACTTACAGCGTAGGTCTGTAGCGCCATCTCCACTTATTCTACCTCCATGTTTTTTATTTTTTGCAGCGGGAGCAGCCGCAGTACTACAGCGGCAGCAGCTACGAGGCTGCGCGCGCCCCTGGCGGCGACCCGGCGGACTACGAGGGCCTGGCCAGCTTCAAAGCGTCCATCGTGCCCTACCAGAAGCCGTCCAAGGCGGAGGCGGAGGCCAGCGAGCCGCGCCCCGGCAAGTCCTCCTACCCCGGCACGCCCACCGCCGGCTACAACGGAAAGTACCTCAAGGTGCGTCCCCCACAACCCTCTAAAAGTACGAAACTCTCGTGTGATAAATGGCTGCTGACCCACTCTTTCAAACTCTTGACCCAAGCAGGATGTAAACCCCTCGGGCGCCTGATGTCGGTCAATTCACCTTATTTCCTCCATCCTATTTACGCGATACGTGGTCAACAATCCCTTCCCCTTTTTCTCTACTCGCTCTGGACATTTACTTACACTACTGACCACTGGACAAATATATTATACTACAACTGACATGTGATTACATTTTCACGCAATTTGGGTGCACCTCTGGCCGTAATAACGGCCTTGATACGCCTGGGCATTAAATCAAACAGAGCTTGGATGGCGTGTACAGGTACAGCTGCCCATGCAGCTTCAACACGATGCCACAGTTCATCAAGAGTAATGACTGGAGTATTGTGACGAGCCAGTTGCTCGGCCACCATTGACCAGACGTTTTCAGTTGGTGAGAGATCTGGAGAATGTGTTGGCCAGGGCAGCGATCTAACATTTTTTGTATCCAGAAAGGCCTGTACAGGACCTGCAACATGCGGTCGTGCATTATCCTGCTGAAATGTGGGGTTTCGCAGGGATCGAATGAAGGGTAGAGCCACGGGTCGTAACACATCTGAAATGTAACGTCCACTGTTCAAAGAGTCGTCACTGCGAACAAGATGTGACCGAGACGTGTAGCCAATGGCACCCCATACCATCACGCCGTGTGATACACCAGTATGGTGATGACGAATACACGCTTCCAATGTTCGTTCACCGCGATGTCGCCAAACACGGTTGCGACCATCATGATGCTTTAAACAGAACGTTTTGCCATTCGTCGTTGAGTACACCATCGGAGGCGCTCCTGTCTGTGATGCAGTGTCAAGGGTAACCGCAGCCATGGTCTCCGAGCTGATAGTCCTTGCTGCTGCAACGTCCATCCTCGTCGTCAATCTTGTTGTTTCTAGGAAGCCTGCATACTCGGTTCGCTAGACAAACAATCAAACAAGTCGTATTAATAAGTTTTATTACAATTAGTCAAATATAATACTATCTCTGGCAGTTACACAGATGTGTCGCAAGCAAAGGGCGACATACGAAATAATTTCTTTGCAGTGACTTCTGATCTCTAACTGACGAAAATCTTTCCTGAACTGCTACCGAAGTGTCTAACGTTGACGCTGCTATCCAAGTCGCTATTCTTGAAGCTGCTGTCGAACTGGGCCTTCACCCGTCGGTCGCGGCGCTTATGTCCACACAGGGGCCGCAGCTGTCGCGTTGTCGTCTTGGAAGGAGGTACGGTCAGCGTGCGATTGGCTGACTTCTTCTCATAGCTATCTCTTCCCTTTCCTTCCCGAATGGTGTGCCTGCGCTTGACTTTACGCCGTAACATATGGTGCGTGACGGAACGTACCTTGTACCACTAATAGCCATTTCCTTTCTCGTTCCACACCTAGTTAGCATTCAGAAGTGTTCCAGAGCTCACACATGGCTATTGCGGAGGTCAAGTACGGTCTAACCATCAGAGTCTTCTGCATGAGGTGGATAAAAACTTTTCAGAATATTGATATGGAAATAGTGATGTCGAGCAGGCCTGTCATAAGCAGTACTGCGAAGATGAGCCCCAGCAGAGTCAGGAAACAGCGGCGCCAAACCTGAATCACGTTGGCTGAAAGGTGGCAGCTGCACAGAGCTCACGAAATCTGGGATCCTCGCTTTCCAATTACGGAAGTGTTCACTCGAAAGTCAGAGTTAAGGGTTATCTGAGGAATGAGCTGTAAGAAGTATTAAAATCGGCGATATTGTATGCAGAGTGAATCTGTCGCTCTGGCGCGGAATGTGGCTTATCTTGAAACTTCCTGGCAGATTAAAATTGTATGCCTGGCTGGGAACACAGAACCCTCCCATTCGCGGAAAGAACATTGCTACAAACGTCAGGGTTATGCTACACTATGTGATCAAAAGTATCCGGACACTTGGCTGAGAATGACCTACAAGTCCGTGGCGTCCTCCATCGGTAATGCAGGAATTCAGTATCGTGTTGGTCCATCCTTAGCCTTGATGAGAGCTTCCACTCTCGCTGGCATACGTTCAACCGGGTGCTGGAAGGTTTATTGCGGAATGGCAGTCCATTCTTCACGGAATGCTGCACTGAGGAGAGGTATCGATGTCGGTCGGTGAGGCCTCGCACGAAGTCGGCGTTCCAAAACATCCCGAAGGTGTTCTATAGGATTCAAGTCAAGACTCTGTGCAGGTCAGTGCATTGCAGGGATGTTATTCTCGTGTAACTAGTCCACCACAGGCCGTGCATTATGAACAGGTGATCGATTGTGTTGAAAGATGCAATCGCCATCCCCGAATTGCTCTTCAACAGTGGGAAGCACGAAGGTGCTTAAAACATCATTGTAGGCCTGTACTGTAATAGTGTCACGCAGAACAACAACGGGTTGAAAAACACGACCACCCCATAACACCACCTCCTCCAAATTTTACTGTTGGCACTACACACGCTGGCAGATGACGTTCACCGGACATTCGCCACACCCACAACCTGCCATCGGGTCGCCACATTGTGTACCGTGATTCGTCACTCCACACAACATTTTCCCACTGTTCAATCGTCCTATGATTACGCTCCTTAGACCAATCGACTCGTCGTTTGGCATTTATAGGCGTGATGTGAGGCTTATGAGCAGGGGCTCGACCATGAAATCCAAGTTTTCTCAACTCCCGCCTAACTGTTATTGTACATGCAATAGATCCTGCTGCAGATTGGAATTCCTGTGTGATGGTCTGGATAGATGTCTGCCTATTACACATTACGACCCTCTTCAACTGTCGGTGGTCTCTGTCAGTCAACAGATGAGGTCAGACTGTACGCTTTTGCGCAGTACGTGTCCCTTCACGTTTCCACTTCACTACCATATAGTTGACCAAGGGATGTTTAGGACTGTGGTAATCTTGCGTACACACGTATGACACAAGTGACACCCAATCACCTGACAACGTTCGAAGTCCGCAGAACGCCCCATTCTGCTCTCTCACAATGTCTAATGACTACCGAGGTCGCTGAAATGTAATACCTGGCAGTAGGTGGCAGCACAATGCACCTAATGTGAAAGACGTGTGTTTTTGGGGGTGTCCGGATACTTTTAATCACATAGTGTATGTTCCTCTGTGTCTAAGCATATGTTTCATTGTAACTGATACTGAACTTTGCTTTGTCAATTATAAGATTTAATCTGATGATGAAGGTAGTCGATAGGTCATAATAAACAATGAAAAAGTACATGGCGGAGAAAATCAAAGTGCCTCGGAAAAATATTTCATGCACCTTAAAATAGGCAACTTAACTAACACGTGTGCTCCTGGTGCAGATGTAAGTCGGTTTGCCTGTCTTAAGGCAAGTGAGATACTTCCCAGGCCACTTTTATTTGGCTCACAATGATTTATGCTATCTACGCCACTTTATTAGCAAAACTTGATAATAACTGTAGACTCATTTAGGTAACTTATTTGCTAAGACAGCCTTTCTTGCTACGCACTGTTCGCAAATGTAAGATGGATGGGTAGGGGTGGGGGTGAGGAGGGGATGATAGTGATACCAGTAGCATCCTCCAACAAACAGCAAAAGGTAGCTCGTGGAGTACAGATGTAAATTTAGAGGAGTATTTCTATGTAGGCATTCATGAGGTTATTACATGAAATGCAATTTCAATGGTGCTAGGGTGGATAGTGGGCTTTAATTGTTGGAATTTGTAGGTGGTTGGGTGAAAGAAGGGGGAACAGAATTTCGATTGAGATAAGGGAGAGTCAGGTTGGGTTAGAGAACTCTGCTCTTCAAGAAGTACCCCAAGATGTTAGTCCCGTGGAGTTTACTTAGCAGTGCTCCGAAGTGATCTCTGTCTCAGTCCCTTTACTCACAGCGATGGTTTGCCCGGGTGGCTAGGAGATAGAAGCCATTTATGCTGCGTATCTGAAGAGACTTTTTTTTAGAATCAACAGCTTCATAAATACTGGTCTCTTTTACAGCCTGAGAAAGCTGACGCCGGGCGCTACCACGACGACGGCTACGAGACGGCGGCCGCAGCGGCTGACAAGGCGGTCGGAGGCTACAAGGGTAGCAACTACAAGGAGGCCGCGTACGAAGAGGTGGCGGCTGTGGCCAAGGAGGGCAAAGCGGCCGCCGGCGGCGGCTCCGGCGAGGGCGGCAAGAAGTGCAAGAGGGTAAGTGGAGTACTGCTGCGCGGCTTGAGGTCCATCCCGGGCAGGATTCACGGAGGAAATCGAGGAAGTTCGTAGAAGAGCAGCACGTTTTGTATAACTGAGAAACAGGGAAGAGAGTGTCACGGACATACACTGAAGAGCGAAAAAAACTGGTACACCTGCCTAATATCGCTTAGGGCCCCCGCGAGCATGCAGAAGTGCCGCAACACGACGTAACATGGACTCGACTAAAGTCTGATGTAGTGCTGGAGGGAATTGATACCATAAATCATGCGGGTCTGTCCATAATACTTGAGAGTACGAGGGGATGTAGATCTCTTCTGAACAGTACGTTGCAAGGCATCCCGGATATGCT
Source organism: Schistocerca americana (assembly GCF_021461395.2). Lineage (NCBI taxonomy): Eukaryota > Metazoa > Arthropoda > Insecta > Orthoptera > Acrididae > Schistocerca > Schistocerca americana. The sequence continues at coordinate 1,159,827,688 of NC_060119.1, read as the reverse complement.
CAAAAATGTTCATGTCTGGGGAGTTTGGTGGCCAGCGGAAGACCAACAGTGTGATTGAATTGAAGATTTCCTAGATAACAGAACGCAGCATGTCATTCTCAATGGAGAGCAGTCTTCTGAAGTAAGAGTGATTTCGGGTGTGCCGCAGGGGAGTGTCGTAGGACCGTTGCTATTCACAATATATATATAAATGACGTTGTGGATAACATCGGAAGCTCACTGAGACTTTCTGCGGATGATGCTGTAGTATATCGAGAGATTGTAACAATGGAAAATTGTACTGAAATGCAGGAGGATCTGCTACGAATTGACGCATGGTGCAGGGAATGACAATTGAATCTCAAAGTAGACAAGTGTAATCTGCTGCGAATACATAGAAAAAAAAGATCCTTTATACAATATAGCAGGTCAGCAACTGGAAGCAGTTAATTCTATAAATTATCTGGGAGTGGGCATTAGGAGTGATTTAAAATGGAATGATCGTCGGTAAAGCAGATGCCAGACAGATTCATTGGTAGAATCCTAAGGAAATGCAATTCGAAAACAAAGGAAGTAGGTTACAGTACACTTGTTCGCCCACTGCTTGAATATTGCTCACCAGTGTGAGATCCGTACCAGATATGGTTGATAGAAGAGATAGAGAAGATCCAACGGAGAGCAGCGCGCATCGTTACAGGATCATTTAATAATCGCGAAAGCGCTACGGAGATAATAGATAAACTCCAGTGGAAGACTCTGTAGGAGAGACGTTCAGTAGCTCGGTACGGGCTTTTGTTGAAGTTTCCGGAACATACCTTCATCGAGGAGTCAAGCAGTACATCTTGCGAGGAGACCATGAGGATAAAATCAGAGAGATTAGAGCCCACACAGAGGCATATCGACAATCTTCCTTTCCACGAACAATACGAGACTGGAATAGAAGGTAGAATCGATAGAGGTACTCAAAGTACCCTCCGCCACACACCGCCGGGTGGCTTGCGGAGTATGGATGCAGATGTAGATGTAGAAGTGTTTCATCTCAGAAAAGTGTCCTGGAGCCACTAACAGTTCTGGGCTTGTGGGGGGAAAAGCCGAAGTCCGTCGGAATGCACAATGGACATGAATGGCTGCAGGTGATAAGACAGGAGGCTTACGTACGTGTCACCTGTCACAGTCGTATCTAAACGTATCAGGGATCCCATATCACACTGACCGCACGCACCGCACACCATTACAGAGCTTCCACCAGCCTGAACGTCTCCTGCTGACATGCAGGGTCCGCTGATTCCTGGGGCTGTCTCCATATCTTTACACGTCCATTCGCTCGATACAATTTGAAATGAGACTGGTCCGACCAGGCGACATGTTTACAGACATCAACAGTCCAATGACGGACCCAGGCGAGGCGTAATGCTTTATTTCGTCCAGTCATCAAGGATACAAGAGTGGGCCTTCGGCTTTAAAAGCCCATCTCGATTATGTTTCGTTGAATGGTTCGCACGCTGACACTTGTTGACGGCCCAGCATTGAAATCTGCAGCAATTTGAGGTAGGGTTGCACTTGTATCATGTTGAACGATTCTCTTCAGTCGTTCTTGGTCCCGTTCTTACAGGATCTTTTTCAAGCCGCAGCGATGGCGGATATTTGATGTTTCACCAGATTCCTGATATTCACGATACACTCGTGAAATGGTCGCACGTGAAAATCCACACTTCATTGTTGCCTCGGAGATGCTGTGTCCCATCGCTCGTGTGCAACTATAACACCACTTTCAAACTCACTTAAATCTTGATAATTTCCCATTGTAGCAGCAGTGACCGGTCTAACAATTGCGCCAGACACTTGTCTTACATAGGTGTTGCCGACCGCAGTGCCGTGTTCTGCCTGTTCGCATACCTCTGTATTTGATTACGCATGCCTATACCAGTTTTTCTGGCGCCTCAGTTGTATGTATCTAGCACAGTTGCCTAGAAATAAGTATTTCTAATCGGTGAAAGACTTTATACTTAGTCTGCACTATTATTTGCCAAATGCATGGAATGTATAGCGACTCCTGTGTGACGGTAAGTGCCACAAACTGAAGTACTGTGCTGCGCCGGCAGGTGGAGAAGAAGGTGACGGCGGACGACGTGGCGAGCGGCCGCTTCCGGCGGCAGGCGATGACGTGCTTCGTGTGCGAGGACCCGGCCACCGGCGGCAACTACGAGGAGTGCTCGTACGGCGCGGAGCCCAAGCAGGAGGCCTACTTCGTGGGCAGCTCGCGCTCCTTCAAGGCCAAGCCCACCGAGACGTCGCTGCGCTACCGCCGCGATCTCGACCCGGAGCTCGCCGCCATGGAGACCGAGGCTCGCGTCTACCGGCAGGTACGGCCACTGGTCGGGTTCGAACCTTCCATTAGATCTCTAGTGGATCCGCCTAGAGTCGAACTAAACACAGAAAACAGAGTGCAGAAATATTAAATTCCTCATTTAAATATGTATTTACATATGAAGTTACACAGAACTTTTCATTATTGTGTACATAGGATGTAACTAATCTGGTTTTGCAGACGTTGAGGACTTCTAGTGGGGACCAACAGGGTTAGGTTTAGCGTAGAAACTCATGACTGGAAAAGTACCGTTTCCCCGCTACACGCAAAATACCACAACACAATCTGCCTTCTGATCTGACTCTTCATCTAGTGATATGGGTCCACATAGATTTGGGGCTCCATTTGATGATCACCGACACCAGCGCAAATACGATACCTTTGTACTATTTTCCGGTAAACGCGATCACCAATCCCTGGTCCTTCAGCAACGGCCACAGCCATAACGCGCGTCAGTAGTTCTTCCTCGGATGCCACAGGAGTCCCGTAAATCAAGGATTTTATGTGACCCTACATGTATTAGTCTGTTGGGTTCAGATCGAGCAAGCCAAGCAGCCAGGCTACGACGACCTATCCAGTGTTGCCAAAATCGTTAGTCCAGGTGACCTCGTAACGCAAGTGAAAAACTCTCTGGGCGGATGATAAACTCAACGGCACGTAAACAAACCTGTAGTGGGCTTGGGATATCAGGTTGATCGGTGAATGACTAACATAATACCCTAGTCAGTGGCGCCGAAAATGCGAGAGATCTGAATGGAGATAGTGGTTTTATGCGTGTAGCACAGAAACCGCATATTTCCGTACATGAGGTCCTTTACTAAGCTTCAACGTGTTGGTCACCATTGCGACTCCTTAAAGACTGAAGGGAATTCAGTTGCACCTTATACCTTGCGCGGAAAATATTTTTCCCTCCTAAAATACTGTAGCTATAAACTTAATTATTGACACACATGTAATTTATTCTATACCTTCATCTCTCTAAAAGTTACAACTCACTGTGTGATCCATTATTTACGAGACACTGTCTTCAACGAACAGGTACGTTTATTACAACTTTCCTCAAGAACTCAGCGGTAACGCCGCTTACGAATTCATGGATCTTATTCTGAAGTTCACCAAGAGTTGGTGGTTTGCTGCGATACACTTTTTCCTTTACATTGCGCCACAAAGAAAGAAATCGCATTAGCTGACGACTGGGACCTTCGCTGACCATTTTCTGGGACATCAGCGACCGATCCAGCGTCCTGCGAAGATTTCATCAAATAGGTCGTAATGAGAGGGAGCTCCATTCTGCATAAGTAAAGCTTCATGTGGCTCGTTCCATTTGGAAATTGTAGGTTATACAAACTTTTCCACGTGTCTTTCAGAGTTCATAGCCTCTCTCAAGGGATAGGGCTCAATAAAGAGGGCAGAAGTGAGCCCGCACCACACTGTCACTTCCAGCTTGCCTGCATTTTTTTCGGCGATATCTTTGTAGTCTCCTTCTGCCCAATAATGGCTGTCATGACGATTAGCGGACCTTCGCTACATGAAACACAGCTTCATCACAACACTGAATTTTTTCACACAGGTGTGTATGAACTTCACACCATGCGTGCATCATTTCGCCGGCCGGAGTGGCCGTGCGGTTCTAGACGCTGCAGTCTGGAACCGGGCTACCGCTACGGTCGCAGGTTCGAATCCTGCGTCGGGCATGGACGTGTGTGATGTCCTTAGATTAGTTAGGTTACTTCTAAGTTCTAGGCGACTGATGACCTCAGAAGTTAAGTCGCATAGTGCTCAGAGCCATTTGTAACATTTTTTGCATCATTTCACAAAATTCGAAACGCCTATGGCATTCATCTGCGTAAAACATTTGGCGATAATGACGCTTCGACGGTCTTACATGTAGCTCTTTGCGGAGGATTACACACACAACATTTCAAGTGTAATGCCACTCTGTCTTGCAGCCTGCGTTGTTGATTTTAAAGGGCTTCGCTCGCACATTTCGCTTACTGTGGCCATATATCCTATGGTCACCATGATCTCTTAATGACCACACTTCCGGTACTCATTAATTTCCTGCGATAACTTTTAATTATTCAAATCTCGCTGCAAGTTTCGCTCATTGTTCCATGGCATCTCTGTGACTTCAAAGGAGCATCAAACGCTTCACAGGATGTGAAAAAAGTGAAGAAAAACGACATACGTTAGTCTATAAAACAAGGTACCTTTCATTGTTATCTACACATAACATCACTAGAAAAATAAAATTCAAAATAGGGAGTTAAAAAAAATGGTTCAAATGGCTCTGAGCACTATGCTGAGGTCATGAGTCCCCTAGAACTTAGAACTACTTAAACCTAACTAATCTAAGGACATCAAACACATCCATGCCCGAGGCAGGATTCGAACCTGCGACCGTAGCGGTCGCGCGGTTCCAGACTGTAGCGCCTAGAACCGCTCGGCCACCACGCCCGGAAAAATAGGGAGTTACTTTCTGGCCATTCTGTAGATCACTACACTTTGTTTATACAGGTGGACTCTAACAGTTCCGCACCAGTTGAGGGAGTTGATAGGAAATCCCAAATACAACCACTTGGAACAAGAACTTATGGTCCTGGAAGTAATCTAGAGCCAGTCAATACTTTGGAATATCGGAAAGTGCACTAGCATATTCAAGCCTTGTCAATTTGGCACTGTCAATGCTTTCATATCTTCTTAGTTCAGTAATGCAGCTTTCGTTTTACGCTGAACAGTAAGCTCCAGCATTATACTCGTTTAGATGAAACTGAAAGCAATAACCCGAAACCGGGATACAGCCGAAACCGGTCGTGTTTTGAAGAAAGAGTCCCCAAAAGTGATTGGTAACGCATTTGCTTCTAGATTATCCTTTAAAGGGTTCTGGAGTTCAACAGCATCCATTATGGATAAAATCAGTTTACAGTTTTCACCCACTATGCGCTACGATTTCTTCCAGTAGCATTGAAGACAGGCTGATTGACTATTCGTATTACAGGCTTCTAGAAGTTGTAGAACGGATAAAGTTTTGATAATGAACCCATGTCCAGAAACGTACCGCACAGCACACAGGTCACTGACTCCTCTCTGTGCTTACCATAAAGTGAGAGATTTATAAGTGATCCGATCTTCAATCATGTTTTACATCCAAACGGTACATTTCCGGACATGGATTCTTCACCAAAACTTTATCTAAGTGCCCTCTTAAACTCCTAGAAGCCTGTACCACGAAATGTGAAACATTCTGCGTATTTCCTGACATATAAAAACTTTTTTTGTCATTCTGTATGCTATGCTATGTCGCCATTTCAAATGCACAACATATCGGCCTCCGGAAAGACTACTCCCCGACTAGTACTGTTATTACTTTCAGGTTTGTTTGTAAATAACTTTTCTGCTATCAGTCACGATTTCATTTTATTCATATTTCACGCGACGCGTTTCGGGAAATGATTCCCATTTTCCAGTATGTTTCCTCTTTGTACTACGCTCTTTTTACGTAATGTTTTTGATGTGTGAGGTTCTCCTCTGTTTTTTTGCCTTTACTTCAATGTGTTAAAAATGCATGATTTTTTAGTTACTTACCGACTTTTATATGTAGTTAGTGGCGAAATTTGGAAGAACTTGTACTTACAGTTTTATTATGGTCCATTTGTGTAGAATTTGTGCAGAGTCTCACGCATGTCAAACATCACATACAATTTACAATGCACAGTACGCATCGAGAATAATTTATAGAAACAAACAGTTCCAAAGATGGTTTTAGATGTAGTTGACAGAGATAATGTTACACGTCTTCCACTGAGTATGGTACGTAACTGTTTGTTTATGCAAGTTATTCTCGATGCACTCTGTGCAATGAAAATTCTGTGTGATGTTTAATATGTGTGAGATTCTGCACAAATGGGCCATAAGAAAACTGTAAGTACAAGTTCTTCCAAATTTCGCCACTAACTACATATAAAAATCGATAACTATCCAAAAATGGTATGAATGACACAGAATAAAGAGAAAATGGAGTGTTTATTTAGTGGCTGATGGCTGCTGTATTTTGCTCGTGTCGAGATGTTTTGACTGCTTTAGCAACGTCTGTTCTAGACCTATTACTCCATGCAGCTGCATCTAACACCGACCCCTTAACACTCCCTTATTAGATTGGCGTAGATATTCAGCCTTGCAACTCTTGTGATTTTCTCTGGGTCCAGTTAAACTGTGCCCTGTTCTTCCTCGCATTGAACTTCTTTCTTCCGTGCAGATTTCTATAAATGAAGTGGATATAAAACAAAACACTGCTTCTCTACTTAAATAAAGTGTAGATTGGCTCCAATTAATTCTGTATATTGTCACAAACTTTCACAAAAAGTTACGCGTTACATGGAAACCGACTAATATTACTGTCTCAAAGACCTCTCGTTAACATTCTATCTGTGAATGGTAAATAACAACAGTCGGTTATATACATCATATTCCTGTTTCTTGGTGCCGGAAATCTTTCTTAGTAACAGAGCTCCTTCGTTCCTCATTGCTGCAAGGAGATTACAAATGCTTTCCAGCAGGTAGGCTCCGCACCTGTTGAGTAATGCTTTCCCATAGTATGTGGCCCGATATTTACAAAATAATTGCGATCGCGCACACCTTTACTTTGAGCTCTACATTTGACGTACGTGATACATACCCTTCCATGACTGGCATAGATCACTACAAAAACACACTTGCAAATGGGAATCATTTCCCGAAACGCGTCGCGTAAAATATAAATAAAAAACCATTGTTTTCACACTCGCAGGCTTTCACAGAACCATTTATAATTGAGGCAAACAGATTATTATTACTGATAGCATGACAATTATTGAACTACATGAAGAGAAACATAAATTAGTTACAAACTACGCCGTAGCCACACTTTATTCAACATGCAAACGTCACTACAGATTCGGATTTAGGTTACATGTTCTATATGCTTGTCATCATTGGCGATGATGCGGCGCAGACGAATAGTGAAATTCTGTATGATCTGTTAAAAAAAAGTGTGTGAAATCTTATGGGTCTTAACTGCTAAGGTCATCAGTCCCTAAGCTTACACACTACTTAACCTAAATTATCCTAAGAACAAACACACACACCCATGCCCGAGGGAGGACTCGAACCTCCGCCAGGACCAGCCGCACAGTCCATGACTGCAGCGCCTTAGACCGCACGGCGACCCATTAAAGCGTCGTCACATTGATGCTGTTGATCACCTCCTGAATGGCTGTTTTCAATCCAGCAGTGGTTTTGGGGTTATTCCTGTACACTTGTCTTTAATACAGCCCCACAAAAAGGAGTCGTATGTGTTCAGATCCCCAGAATATGGCTGATAATCGAAGCCCATGCTAGTGGCCTCTGGGTAACCAAGAGCCAGAATGCTGACCACAGTGCTCCTCCGGGGCATCGAACACTCTCTTGCTTCGATGGGGTCGAGGTCCGTCTTGCATGAACCACATCAGGATCACTTTGAACAATAGGGATGAAATCATTTTGCAAAACCTTCGCGTACCATTCAGTAGTCACCGTGCCGTCAAGGAGTATCTCTCAGATTATTCCGCGACTGGACACTGGCAATCACACAGTTTGAGTGTGAAGAGACTTGTTGATCACGAAATGCGGATTATCAGTCCCCCAGATGCGCCAATTTTGCTTATTAACGAACCCACCCAAATGAAAATGGGCTTCGTCGCTAGGCCAAACTGAGGTGCGTGCGCATGCGCACACTAATTTCCATCATGCCCCGCGGCCGACCGTGCAGTTTGAACGTCCTAACGCAAACTGTTCAGAAGTTATGGTGATTTTATTTCATGTGGTTCAATAATTGTCACCCTGTAGCGCGGCTACTGTGCCCTTTGCTGACCGCACTCGCTCGCTTCCGCAGGCACCGTCCGACTACGAGCGCGAGCTGGACGCGTTCCTCAAGTCTGACACGTCTTCGGGCTACGCCTTCCGTCCGAGCAGCAGCGGCTACGGCCCTTCGGAGCGGCTGTCGGCCGCCGCCGACAACGCCAACTGCCAGAAGGTGGTGAAGGACTCGATGACGTGCCAGGTGTGCAAGGACCCCAAGACGGGCGGCTCGTCCGAGCAGTGCTCGTACTCGACCAAACCGGAGTCGAACAACTACTTCGTGGAGAAGCAGTCCTCGTACAGCAGCGGCAGCAAGCAGCCCACGCGCTCCACCAGCTCCAGCTACGACAGCCGCGGCGGAGCCAGCGAGCGCCGGGACGCCAAGCTGCCCGGCAAGGACCTCGTGAGTACCCCGACGCTCCTGCGGGCAGCACGTCAGACAACTTGCTACAGGCCACGCCGCGAAGTCGTCCTCTTGGCTGTTACACTCACAATAGCAGGCATTAAGCAATCCGGTGGATTTAGTCTGTGTCCAGTCTAGAATTGACGGGTTGGGCTTTCCTCTCCTGTGTTAGTTCTTCATTTCATACTAGCACCTACATAGAATAGACAGAACACCTTGAACGATTAGAGATAGGACGTTCATATTCGAAGGACATGTACATTAGTATGCTCTGCAGAAATGATTAGCATTTCAGTCACCTCAGTTCAACATGTGTCCTGTTGCCCAGTAGGTGCAGGGTCTGCCGTGGGCCCTGATAACTTGTTCCGTGTGTGAGACGGCATCGACGCATGAGGCGTGAATGGCGTTCTGTGGTATAGCCATCCATGCTGCTTTCACCTGGTGATTGGCATTGGCTCAGACCACTGCACCCGTCTCTTCACTGTATCCAAGTCTGGTGATCTGGCGGGCCAGGGAAAAAGGTTGTCATCCTGTGACACCATGAAGGCACATATTCGCACAGTAACATGTAGTCGTGCATTGTCCTGCTGAAAAATAGCGTCTGGGGTGTTGTGCAGAAAGGGTATGACTACGGGTCGCAGGATGTAATTCTCGTAGGTCACACTGGTCACAGTGCCATGGCACCAGCTGTGATTTGTAGTTGTACACAGTAGCACCCCACAGGGTAAGGCCTTGAGTGGGCTTTGTATATCAGTGTGATGCCACTCCCCCTGTCAGTGGCGAACCAAAATACGGCCAACATTTTCAAACAAACAAAACCTGGATTCGTCCCAAAACACCGTCTGATGCCATGCCTGTCCCCAGTGACGTCGTTCCATACACCGTTGCCGTCTAGCATGTTTCTACATATTCGTCATAGGTAGGCAGAGAAGTGGACGACGCGCACGTAACCTATGCCATAATAAACAGCGACGGACTGTCATCCCTGATAGTGAACGATGTGTTACACTGTTCCACAGCTGCACCAGAGTCGAAGAGGACGCAGATCTGTCCTGCAATGCCATTCGAATTAGATGTCGATCATCTCGGACGGGGGGGAGGGGGGGGGGGGGGGAGGGCTGGTCTGCGTGGTATGACCTGACCCATCTCGTCGGCCTTCCTTCAACGATTCAGCACACAACCGTTGTTGCACTGTGGAAACATTTCGCCTCCACACGAATTTCCCGGATGCATTCATCAGATTCTCTCATTCCCATAATGAACCCTCTTTCAAACCCATTGATTTGACGGCACGGTTCGCGCATACGTCTGCAAGGCATGCTACACGTCTGCTCAAGTCATTCCGATCCATTACGTTCGGTTTATAGCGACAAAGAGAGCCGCAGGCACACTTTTCCGGGAGGTTATGTTCGCCGCGATATCGATGTTGACCGACGTGGTCCAAATGCTAATTATTTCTGCAGAACATAATAATTTACGTGTCTTGGGAATACGAAAGTTCTGGCTCTAGTCGTTCAAGGTGTTCTGTTTATTGTGAACATGAGTGTATGTTAGTAACAGAACTCAGTAAGTTGTTCTTGACGGCGCGTGTTCATCAGAGACTAGAGTATAGTCAGAAGTGTTATAGGACCACTGTTGTACTTTATATTCATAATCGACCTGACGCATAAGTTGAGCAGCTATCTGTTTTCTGACGGCGCTGCGGTGTAGGGGAAAGTTTAGTCGCTGAGTGACTATAGAAGTATACAGGGTCGCTTACACTTTTTATTTGGCGTGATGAACGGTATCTTTCTCTAAAAGTAGTATAATGCAAGATAATGCAGAACAGTAGGAACAAAAATACTGTAATCTTCGAATACCGCATCAATGGTGTGCTGCTTGACACAGTCAAGGTGATACGTTCACGATATTACAGACTTTCAGCGATGATGCAGAAGAGTAAATGTATCAATTTGAGCTGTTGGACCCTGGTTCGGAAACGACTGAGTCGAAAGTTATAAACGATACCTCTGACAGTAGATCTCTTCAGCTGCAAGCACTTTGCTTTCCGAATTCTGTGAGGAGATAGTATGGAGCAAAATAAGAAAAAATTTCCAATAAACATGGCCTCTAAAGTGTATGCCTTAAATGCTACGAGGACATTTATCTTTGTTTACAGTGAAACGCGTCTCTTCTGCTTAACAAGTCCTCATAGCTTTTGAGGTATGTACTTTAGAGCTCATATTTAGTAGACAATTTTTTTCTTCTTTTGGTCCTCACTACCTCCTCCCAAAATATCGAAAGCAAAGAGCTGCTGCAGAAGACGTCCACTGACATGTGTACGATTTGGTCGTTTCCGGCCCGGGATCCCTTATCTCATACCGATACATTTAATCATAGTCTATGAAAGTTTGTAACATCACCTCGGAATCACCCTGCATAGTCGCAAAGTTGGGAAACGATATCAAGGGGAACGACCACGTCAGGTAGGTAGTAGGGTGAGCGAATGGTCCACTTCGGATTATTGGGATAACTCTAGGGTAGAGTATCATTGCATCTATAAAGGAGCCACGTATAGAACACTAGTTCTCGAGTGTTCGGGTTCTGAATCAAGTCGAATTAAAGGACGACATCAAAGCAATTCAGAGGCCATCTGTAAGATTTATTAGCGGTAGGTTCGTTTCGAGAGGCGAGTGTTCCGGAAAAGTTTCCGAACTGTCCGCAGCTCGTGGTCGTACGGTAGCGTTCTCGCTTCCCGCGCCCGGGTTCCCGGGTTCGCTTTCCCGGCGGAGTCAGGGATTTTCTCTGCCTCGTGATGACTGGGTGTTGTGTGATGTCCTTAGGATAGTTAGGTTTAATTAGTTCTAAGTTCTAGGGGACTTATGACCATAGATGTTAAGTCCCATGGTGCTCAGAGCCAATGTTCCGAACTCAATTGGGAATCCCTGTAGGTAAGACGTTCTTTCCGCGAAACACTTTTGAAAAATCTTAGAGAACCGGCAGCTGGCGGAATGGTAATGTACGAGATTCTGTTTCCGCCCATGTCACAGACAATGCAAATTAGGGCGGAATAGCTGTCTCACGCTGTAGATCAGACTGAGACCACGAATTGAGCTATATGTCGCTTCGCCGCTTAACGCCTGCTGTGCAGGCAACCCTAACGACACTGCTGTACCGCGTGGAGTCGGCGTGCTCCGTATGATACACAAAATGACACGGTGCAAAAACCATAAACACATACGGTACTGGCGTGCAACGGTTAAGCAACATTCGCGTGATGTGTGACTGCCAAGTTCGATGAAACTTGCACCATGCGTAGAAACAACTGCTACAGTGTTGCACAGAAGTTAACTGGACTAAATACGCATTGAGATGCGGTTGAGAACGCTAGATGGTCTTCGGTGCATGTGGACGTGCTGTAATACGTCTGCGCACCTCATCCCGCATGTGCTTAATGGGAAGTAAGTCGGGGGAACGATCAGACCAGTTCATTCGCAGAATATCCTCTCGTTCCACGACTCTTCCACCTGCACAGTTCGATGCGGTCGCGCATTGTCATCCATAAGAGTATAGTCAGGGCGGAATCCACCCCTTTAAAGTCGTACATGAGGAAAGGGTACATTGTCACCATAACACTAACTAGTGAGTGTACCGCGTTCACAGATTTGGAGGTCAGTATGCCCGTGCAATATTATGCCTCCTCACACCGTAACACCTGAACCAAAACGATCACGTTCTCTACTGCCGTAGAGTAGAGTTTTATTGGTCCTGGTAATCATATAGTACACAAATAGTACATTATGATGTAGGACAAGTCAATGTGTAACAAAATATAATATTAAATTTGCGTTAACGTCATTATTTCTTCATTAAATGATCACTGAGTTACAATACACAGAGTAAATATTGTACAAAAACAAAGAGTAGATATTTTAAAGCAGAAAGAGCATGTACTGTACTGGGAGACTAATATTTGTATTACAGTAACATTTACATGGTAAATCATTAAAGTTCTAGTAGCATTTATATGATACGTCACTAAGGCAAAGACACAAATCGTTAGTGAACTTTCTGAAGGAGCTCGTGGAGGCTACAGTCAAATATGCCATAGCAGTTGACTTGAAATTTGCCAGATCATTTATTGATATTTGTGGGGGAAGTTTATTATAAATAACTTTTCCATAATACAGGGTTCCTTTTATATTCAGGGTGGTGTTGGTGGGCTCTAGATGAAAGTCTGCTTTTTGCCTGGTGTTATAGGAATGGGTATTTTCATTTTTCTGGAAGAGAGTGGGATTTTCCATTGAATATTTTTTCACAAACAAGGTTATCTCATACACATATATACATGGAAGTGGGAAGATTTATAGCTTTTTAAAGGGTGGACCACAGGTTTTGTTCCATTTTACACCTTCCATTATTCTTATGATTCTTTTTTGTAGCCTAAAGAGCTTTTGGCTAAGACAAGAGTTACCCCAGAAAATAATTCCATATTTCTGTTGTGAGCATATATAGGCATAACACACAGTTTTCAGAGAATTTTTGTTGAAACATCCCTGTACTATTCTCATTAAGTAGCATGTAGTGCTTAATTTCTTATAAAATTTTTCAATATGCGTCCCCCATTTAAGATTATCTTGGAGCCATACTCCTAAGAACTTAATGTTGTCTACATTCTGAAGGTCTTTGTCGGATACCGGAATCTGAACAGTTTACTCACCTTCTTTAACATTATAGAAGTTTACTGCCACTATCTTACTTGCATTTGTTACCAGTTTGTTGTGACTGAACCAGTACAAATCCCCAAATGGCGAGAGGTGGGAAAACGTAACGCAACAAGGATCATTGTCGATTATCATATTTTTGGTGGTCCAGGTGTTATGGTTCAAATGGCTCTGAGCACTATGAAACTCAACTTCTGAGATCATTATTCCCCTAGAACGTAGAACTACTTAAACCTAACTAACCTAAGGACATCACACACATCCATGCCCGAGGCAGGATTCGAACCTGCGATCGTAGCGGTCTCGCGGTTCCAGACTGCAGCGCCTAGAACCGCATGGCCACTTCGGCCGGTCCAGGTGTTATGGTGTGGGGAGCCATAACGTTGCCTGGGCATACTGACCTCCAAATCTTTTAACGCTGTAAACTGACCGGTCATTGTTACTGAGACACTGTACTCCTTCCCCATGTGTGTTTTTTATCAGTTGCATTCGGTCCTGACTTCATTTTTACCGATGACAATCGGCGATCGCATCGAACTACACATGCGGTGTACCTCTTGAAGTGAGAGAATAATCGGTGAATGGACTGGTCTGCCCGTTATCCCGATTTAAATCCCATCGAGCGCGTGTGGGTGCATTGGGGAGACGTGTTCCAGCACTCTGACGTGCGCCATTGACCACCCAACAGGTTTCAACCGCGCTGATGGAGGAACAGAACGTTCTGTCACAACGACTCCTTACCAACCTTGTGGCCAACGTGGCATCTCAGCGTGAAAAACAATATTATAGTACCCGACGCACAGTAAAACAGTACTGTAGTATCCGATACACGACCCAAACCAGCACTGTAATAACCGATACACGCCGAAAATGTCACAGTCATTACTATCGTTTCCAGAATGAGATTTTCGCTCTGCAGCGGAGTGTACGCTGATATGAAACTTTCTGGCTGGTTAAAACTGTGTGCCGGACCGAGACTCGAACTCAGGACCCTTGCCTTTCGCTGGCAAGTGCTCTACCAACTGAGCTACCCACGCACGACTCACGCCCCGTCCTCACAGCTTTACTTCCGCCAGTACCTCGCCTCCTACCTTCCAAACTTTACAGAAGCTCTCCTGCGAACCTTGCAGAACTAGCACTCCTGAAAGAAAGGGTAATCCGGAGACATGGTTTAGCCACAGCCTGCGGGATGTTTCCAGAATGAGATTTTCACTCTGCAGCGGAGTGTGCGCTGATATGGCGAGGTACTGGCGGAAGTAAAGCTGTGAGGACGGGGCGTGAGTCGTGCTTGGGTAGCTCAGTTGGTAGAGCACTTGTCAGCGAAAGGCAAAGGTCCCGAGTTCGAGTCTCGGTCCAGCACACAGTTTTAATCTGCCAGGAAGTTTCATTACTATCGTTACTGTCTGCAGACTAGGAGACGGCGTTAATTTCGTCACCAGAAATCATTTTTTAGCCAGTATCATTGTCCCAGTTTATGTCCGAGCATCTTGTCTCCATGAATAGTGCTACCTTCATTTTTTTTTTTTTTTTGGTGCATAAAATTTTGTATTACTGCTACAAAACAAAAAAATAAAAACAAAAACGATGTGTATGAAGCAGACATTCGCATTAGTGAAGGCAAGATAATCGAGGCTCCACTCTGTGTATGGCCCTCTACTGCATCAATTTAGATCCCGGCGGTTAAGGACTCCCGGGTTGCGTCCAGAGTACGTAGGACCCTGGTAACTGTAGATCCTACTGCTGAACTGCAAAATGAAATCCGGCGTACTTTAACTAATTCCGTCAGCCTGTTCAATAAGTTTCAAAAGAAAGGGCTTATAAATATGAACCCGAAACCACCCGAGCTCAGAAGTCAGTTTAAACTGCACAAACAAAATCACCCGATCCGCCCTGTAGTGAATGGTATAGGCAGTCCACATCACACCCTTGCTAGGCGCCTCCATTTTAAAATTAAAGATGCTTTCACATTTGAAAATAACTTTTCTGTAAAAAACAGTAAGGAATTAATTAACAATATTCAATCTGTAAGATGTACACCTGACACTAGACTGGTGTCCTTCGACATCGTCAGCCTTTATAAAAATGTCCAAGTTGATGAAACCATAGACCTTGTAAAAGAGAATCTTCTTAAGCATAAAAAACTAAGTGAAACTCAGATTGCGGAACTCATTGGTTTGCTTAAGGTCATTTTAAAATACAATTATTTCACATTTAACGGGAAAATGTATGTACAGCCAGATGGTCTAGCAATGGGTAGCCCCCTCACCGGTATTCTAGCAGAGGTTTTCATCAACGCCCTGGAAACAACATTCTTCAATTCAAGTTCAGAATTACACCACAAAATCCGCTATTATGCACGTTATGTTGACGACATTTTCATTGCTTTTGATGGCACTGATCATGAGTTAGAGCAGCTCTTCAATACTTTCAACGGTTTACATGAAAAAATTTCCTTCACAAAAGAACTTCAAAATGATAAACGTGAACTTAATTTTCTCGGTTTAACAATTTCTATACAAGATAATACCTTCCATTTCAATATCTTCCGTAAAGAAACATATTCAGATAATGTCATTCCTGCAGACTCAACTCATCCAAAATCTCATAAACTGGCGTTTTTTCATTCCGCCATTCACCGAATGGTAACCACTCCTTTATCGCCTGCTGATCAACAAAAGGAATTGAATGTCATCAAAGCAATCGCTGTTAATAATGGGTACAACCAGAATATGATCGATTACCTGCTCAATAAGAAAATTTCCCAAAATTGTTCGACTTTGAGCAATAACCTCCCCACAGATACCACAGAAACTAAAAAAAAAAAAAAAAAAAAAAAAAATTGTACAGTCAGTAGAGATTGCCAGCGATTGGTTTTCTAATTCAGGTATTTACAAACTAACCTGTAATAACTGCCCCTCATACTATATTGGTCAAACAGGCAGAGCTGTGAAAACACGATATAAAGAACATTTATTAGGTAAAAAAGGAGCGAATATTCACAACTCTACTTTTGCTGAACACCTCTTGATAGCCGGCCATACGCCCAAACAGTTAGAAGACACGGTTATCCTACACAGACAAGTCAAAGGACGGAGACTAGATCTGTGGGAAGAGTTATTTATTTTTAAACATCTAGAGCTCAAAGACGGTAATATACTGAACGATCAGTTTAACCTTGCCTGTAGACAGTTTTTCGAAGGCTTTAAACCCGTAGTGTTTAATATATAACATTAATGTTGGTAACCTCAGTAGTCTATTTCCTCAGGAAGCTATAATGCACTTTCAAATCTTTAAGCTCACTACCTTTTATGTAATGTGGTTTTCTCACGATGTATGGCTGCGACTACATCGGCCCTCATGTAATTTTCTCTTATTCTAAAACCTTGGCTCCATGAGAATGTAAACTAACTGGATTGTTGACCAGGTTTCGTAATTTATGTCTTAAGAGTCATTACTGATTATTCTTAAAGTTTTGATTTATATACGTTCTGTGTGCTTCACTAATATGGTAATATAACTTTTATATTCTGGCTGCATATGCCACTGCATGTAACTTACGGCGTAAGCGCCACCTGCCTTTTTGATGTATGTATCTACGCTATTGTTCCTAAGGCTCCCACAATGTCATAACGGGAGTGTTAAATGCTTTCCATTTATTTATTGTCACTCTATCTAAGGACGCAATTAATATTGATATTTTACATGTTGCTTCAGTACGCCAATCGGCACATAGCTCGCGACCTGAGCGCCACCTGCCCTGGCTGCAGTGCTACTACGCTGGCCGATTTTACTCAGTCGCTTATGCGCTCTCCAACTTCCATGTACTTATTTTTATTTGTCTGACAAACCCTATTCTCAGGGCTATATTTTATTTTGACTAATGGAGCTATGAAGATGTTTGTAAAAACGACAATGACATATCACTCCATGTTAATGTAATACTGTAAGTACCAGGAATCCTTCTCATATTTTGTAATACAAGATTCTCCTAATATATGTTAAACTCTATTCTTGACTTAGGTTCCATACCTTTTAATATAAATTACGATGTTCATTGTCCTCAGGCCGCCTTCTGAAGAAGATAGATTTAAATCTATCGAAACCTAGGTAAAGATTACTTTATCCTTTGCAACTGGTCGGCTGTTTTTAATCTTATTACGTGGAACCGTTGCTGTTGCGCAGCTATGTTTAAAATACCCTGGTAACTGTTACAGACCCAGGCGGCGAGCGCCGACCAGCCCAGCTCGGGGCTGAACCTGCCCGAGGTGAAGGGCCTGGACCCGTTCCTGTACGGCCAGGCCGAATCGTACGACCCGCAAGCGTCATCGGACACTTCGTCGCGCTACAAGACCGACTACTACGCGCCCTACAAGAGCTACGAGGAGTATTTCCGCCACCTGTTCCCCGACCTGGGCGCCGCCGGCTCCGCCGCACAGCCCAGCGCCAGCCAAGCCTCCGGTGACTACAGCAAGGTAGGACCGCTGCACACGTCCACAAGTCGTCATACCGTACCGGCTGGCGAAACTACCTTGCCCTGTCAGTCAGTGTTAACACCCCACAATTCATGTGCTCATGTGCATATCGCTACGTCGGAGATGCTGTGTCCCATCGCTCGTGCGCCGACTATAACACCACGTTAAAACTCCCTTAAATCTTGATAACCTGCCATTGTAGCAGCAGTAACCGATCTAACAACTGCTCCAGACACTTGTCTTACACAGGGTGAAAATTATTTAAAGCGACAAACTCTGGGAGGTTGTAGGGGACATCAAAACAAATATTTTTCCCTAGCGTCATTTTTTCCTATGAGGATTATTTAAACCGGTGGAGGCCGTATTACGCTCTTCAGTTGTTAGAGGCCGTATTACGATCTTCAGTTGTTAGAGGGCGTATTACGCTCTTCAGTTGTAGGCAACTCCTGTCCACCAATATAGTAGTGCATTGTCTCTGTTTACCAACGGAGCGATACACCTGGAGTGAAAACACTGATATGGTTGGTGTGTACTCGTAGCGCACCACAACGGACGAGCCGCACAGCGGGTTTATCAACAACAATATCCTAATCGCCGTACCCCCCCCCCCTTTCATACGACCTTTGCTGCTGTGCACCATCGTCTGCGTGAGACCGGGTCATTTAGCAGATTATCTGGACAGGGACGCCGTCGCACGGTAAGAACGCTGCAATTTGAGGAAGCTGTCTTGCAGCACGTGGAGCGGGATCCTTCAATCAGCACTCATGCAAT
Source organism: Schistocerca americana (assembly GCF_021461395.2). Lineage (NCBI taxonomy): Eukaryota > Metazoa > Arthropoda > Insecta > Orthoptera > Acrididae > Schistocerca > Schistocerca americana. The sequence goes on along the minus strand of NC_060119.1, from coordinate 1,159,809,118 downwards.
TGCGCGTAACATGGGGACGAATCAGACGAATGTAAGAACAGTCCTTCGAGAGCAGTTGTTACGTCAATTTCACTTACAGCTTGTCCACAGCCTAGAACCAGTTGATTATCCACCCAGAGCACAGTTTTCGCAGTGGTACCTGGAACAGTGTGAAATGCATCCTACATTTCCACCCTCTGTGTTGTTTACCGATGAAGCAACGTTCGGGCGTGATGGAGTTTTCAACACGCACAATTCGCATGCTTGGAGTGAGGATAAACCACATGCCACAGTTGCTAGCGCTCATCAAGTGCGGTTCTTCGTTAATGTGTGGGTCGGTGTTGTTCGGGACTGTTTAATTGGGCCGTATCTGCTACCTAGGCCATTAAACGGCAGGCACTATTACAATTTTCTCGCCTGAGCATTACCAGAATTGCTGGAAGACGTCCCGCTACCTACAAGACAACGCTTGTGGTTCCAGCATCACGGGGCGCCGGGACATTTGAGTCGTCGTGTGCGTCTATTCCTGGACCGACGGTTCCCAGGAACGTGGATTGGCAGAGGTGGTCCTGTACCATGGCCTGCTCGATCCCCAGATATGTCCCCTCTGGACTTTTTTGTGTGGGGAGAGATGCGCAACCTTGTTTACGCAACTCCTGTTGCATCAGAAGAGGATCTGGTTGCCCGGATAGTAGCAGCAGCAGGAGCAATTCAGGATACTCCTGGGGTTTTTGCCCGTGTCAGACAGAACATTATCCGTCGGTGTAACCTTCTTTTACGTGTCAATGGAGGCATTTTTGAAAATCTACTGTAATTGAAATTGGGTTGTGTTAATGTGTTGTCTCTCGGTCATAAAACAATGGAAAAGTGTTTGTTGGTTTAATTATTTTGCCACCAGAGAAACTTTCCTCTACCGGTGTAAATACACCTCATAGGAAAAAATGACATTAGGGAAAAAAGACGGTGGTGTGAAACCCAGCTCGCGCTATTCGTCCACGAGACTCAGAGGGCCATAGACACGGGTTCACAGGTAGATGCCGTGTTTCTTGAATTCCGCAAGGCGTTCGATACAGTTCCCCACAGTCGTTTAATGAACAAAGTAAGAACATATGGACTATCAAACCAACTGTGTGATTGGATTGAGGAGTTCCTAGATAACAGAACGCAGCATGTCATTTTCAATGGAGAGAAGTCTTCCGAAGTAAGAGTGATTTCAGGTGTGCCGCAAGGGAGTGTCGTAGGACCGTTGCTATTCACAATATACTTAAATGACCTTGTGGATGACATCGGAAGTTCACTGAGGCTTTTTGCAGATGATGCTGTGGTGTATCGAGAGGTTGTAACAATGGAAAATTGTACTGAAATGCAGGAGGATCTGCAGCGAATTGACGCATGGTGCAGGGAATGGCAATTGAATCTCAATGTTGACAAGTTTAATGAGCTTCGAATGCATAGAAAGATAGATCCCTTATCATTTGGCTACAAAATAGCAGGTCAGCAACTGGAAGCAGTTAATTCCATAAATTATCTGGGAGTACGCATTAGGAGTGATTTAAAATGGTATGATCATATAAAGTTGATCGTCGGTAGAGCACATGCCAGACTGAGATTCATTGGAAGAATCCTAAGGTAATGCAATCAGAAAACAAAGGAAGTAGGTTACAGTACGCTTGTTCCCCCACTGCTTGAATACTGCTCAGCAGTGTGGGGTCCGTACCAGATAGGGTTGATAGAAGAGATAGAGAAGATCCAACGGAGAGCAGCGCGCTTCGTTACAGAATCATTTAGTAATCGCAAAGCGTTACGGAGATGATAGGTAAAGTCCAGTGGAAGACTCTGCAGGAGAGACGCTCCGTAGCTCGGTACGGGCTTTTGTCAAAGTTTCGAGAACATACCTTCACCGAAGAGTCAAGCAGTATATTGCTTGCTCCTACGTATATCTCGCGAAGAGACCGTGAGGATAAAATCAGAGAGATTAGAGCCCATACGGAGGCGTACCGACAATCTTTCTTTCCACGAACAATACGAGACTGGAATAGAAGGGAGAACCGATAGAGGTACTCAGGGTACCCTCCGCCACACACCGTCAAGTGGCTTGCGGAGTATGGATGTAGATGTAATTGTTTTGATGTCCCCTACAACCTCCCAGAGTTTGTCGGTTTAAATACTTTTCACCCTGTATATTTGTTGCCGGCCGCAGCGCCGTATTGTACCCCTCTTTAGATACCTCTGTATCTGGGTACGCATGCCTGTACCAGTGTCTTTGGCGCTCATTGTATTTCTTGTCTTGAGAGTGGTTAGCGTGCTGACTGGCGGACCCGTGTTTTGTGGACAGAGCGGCTCGCGGCCAGAGTTCTACAGCGCGCCGTCCACGGGAGCGGCGGTGGCGGCCGGGGCCGACCGCAAGGACCTGGACGCCGTGCTGGGCGAGTTCACGCGCAAGGACCGCTCCGCCTGCAAGAAGGTGCAGCGCGACAAGATGACGTGCTACCAGTGCGCCGACGCCACGGGCACCCAGCACGAGGAGTGCATGTTCGTCGCCGCCTCCGAGCCCAAGAGCAAGCACCTCGCCTACCACGAGCACAAGCAGTTCAAGTGAGTGTCGGCTGCTGCTCCGGCGCAAAAGTCCGGCCGCAGTCTGACACGTACAGTCGCGACACTCTCTGGTGCGAAAGTTGTTTACCGTCTGACAGGTGGAGCGGCACTAGCGCTCCAAGCGGTGAGACGGCAAACTGTCACATGCGTCACAAGGGTACTGTTTGTTTTTCGTCCCTTTTCCACCTTATTTACGAAAGTTCATTAAAACTGTTGGCTTGTGCCTCGTGTTTGTTTGATCAAACAAATTCGGTCGAAGAACCAGTGACAGATGCTAACAGGTAGTTTGTCATTTGCTTTATTATTTTGCTTCCCAGAGTTTTTATAATATCAGAAGACGTGGATTATCCTAAAATAAGTGAAAATATTGCTAAAACTCACGAATTCGGTGACAAGCTACAAAATATTCGTAAAGAACTGCATGTGACGTCGACAGAACTGCAGCCCATCACGTTGATACCAAAATGATATAAACATGCCGATTCAGACGTAAGCAGCACGGACTTGTGCCTACACGTGCAGCAGGGATCGACACTCTATTTGCCTTTCGTTTTGGGTTTTAGTCGTTGGCGTCTATCGCCACATGTATGACCTTCGTGTTTATACAGGGTGTCGAAAAAGTCTCTCCGCAGTGCCGTATAATTGTTAGCCGCGCGTGCCGTATGCCGCAATGAATATACCGAAATGAAACTCAGTGAAATACAAGTTATTAATTTATTGAATATTTATTTTTACTTACAAATTTTCACATTAAATGTTGAAAGTGTCTCCCCTGTTGTTGAATACTCAATTCAATTCGTCTAATCATGTTTCCAAACACAAGCTGTAACATTTCTTCTGTAACAGAAATGAAATGGGTATTGCAGTTTTCAATTCATCGATGGATTTTGGACGATTTTTATAGACAGTTGCTTTCGATGCTAGGTAGTGTTAGGACAGGCGATCGTGGAGGCTAAAGTCTCTGTGAAATTATGCGATCACCAAAAACATCAGCATGCTGTGACATTGAAACGCGAGCTGCATGCGCGGTTGCACCATCTTGTTGAAAATAACCGATCAGTATTTCACTTAACACAAGTCCTCCTATGAATGGGTACAGAATATGACTGCAGTATCGTTGTGCGTTTATTGTTTCGTTGAAAAATATGGGACCCACAATGCGATGTCTAGAAATTGTAATCCAAACTCCTATTTTCACAGAATAAAGTGGTTCCTCATGAATACACAATGGATTTGCAGTACTCCACATACGAGAATTTTGCGATTACATGTATCCAGATAAATTAAACCACGCCTCATCAATGAAAAACGTTTCATTAAGAATATCCCTTCCATTTCCTTGAACGAAATTTTTGAACCATTAACAATAATGCAGTCTCTTGCCATGATCAGTATTTTTCAGTTCTTGCACGACTGTCGCTTTGTATGGGAAAAGTTCTAATTTTTTCCTTACAACTGTGTGGAACATTCCGACACTAACATCGATTTCCTGGGCGAGTTTTCTTACTGACTTGTTCGGACTCATGGACATTTTATCGGAAATATCGAGTAGTTTATCCTCAGACAAAGCGCTAGGACGATCACTTCTCGGTGTATCTGTCACTGAACCCGTACTTCGAAATTTGTTAATCAAATCTCGCACAGTATCGCGATGTAGGAGTGTTGTCTCCGGGAAAACTGAAATAAATATTTGACGAACTGAAACTGTGTATTTGCCGCCAGCTTTGAACACTTGTTCGACTAAAAACACATGTTCTTCAATGGTTAGCATTTTAACAGTCACAAAAACAGAACAAACGAACAAAAGAACTAAACTTAAACGTTCACGTCAACACGTAACGACACACACCAACGATACTACTGACGCTGGCTGAGATAAACGAAACATTGGAATGTTGGGAGAGTCCACTTGAAGGGAAGTAACCCAAGCAGGCTAGCAATCATACGGCACGCGTGCCTAACAAACATATGCCACTGCGGAGAGTCTTTTTGAACACCCCTTATCTGCGATAAGCGACTGCCAAACAATACTGATACCACAGTAACAAATAAGTACGTTACAAGCGAATCCTGACGATGGAGATAGTAAAGTGATGTTTTCTACCTCTCAGAGGCCTTAGGGAACCTACCCGCCAGGTTAGCCGATAGCGCTAATGCGCTACTTCCTGGACTCGCTTAGGCGCGCCGGCCTCGGATCGAATCCGCCCGGGGGATTGGCGACGAGGGCCGGTGTGTTCGTGAGCATGGATCTGGTTTTTAATCGGTTTTCCGCATCCCACTAAGTGAATAACGGGCTGGCCCCTATGTCCCGCCTCAGTTACACGACTCGCAGACATCTGAACACGTTCACACTATTCCATGGATTACACTACACCCAGACAGCTGGGGTACACTAATTCCGTTCCAGGAGATACAGGGTGGCGGCAGTAAGGGCATACAGCCACCCCTTAACACTAACCCTGCCAAATCCGATCTTAATCATGCCGACCTTGCGAAACCGCGGGATAAAGGCGCAAGCGAAAGAAGAAAGAAGAAGAATAGTCCTTAGGGAACCTAAAAAAAGACAAATGCGGTGTCTCTTCTACTTGTTATTACAATTTATTGGCTGCAGTCGGTCCCATTTGTAAAAACTATTCTGCAAACCAGTAAAAACAATTACGATTCGCCTTCGGTTTCACAAGATACCGCCGATCTCAACAGTGCCACTTGCTGGCCCCTTGGGGCGCTGGTATCGCAGTGGGTAACAAAAATGAGATGGAGTGTCGCGACTGTTGTGTTACACTGTGGTTCAACTGCAAACTTACCTGTAAGACAATGAGTAATCTGTGAACTGCGTGTTGATTTTTTCACTACAGAGTCAAAATTACGATTATCAGTCTGAAAGCAACGCCTCCTACTCTTTTATTTTTATGTTACAAGTGAAGTAAACACTATACAGGGTGTTCGGAAATTCCCTTTACAAACTTATAGGACTTGTAGAGGCGTGTGAGTAGATAATATTTTGAATTGGAACCCATGTCCGGAAAAGTACCGTTTCCATGCTACAGCCATTTGAAAACAAGTTTATAAAGAGGCCACTTTTACAAGTAAATAATTAGTCGTGACCCAGTACATCACTTGTTTTACATTACTTGTTTTACTTGTTGACGGGCTCTCTTCAACGTGATGCAGTACGGCCTCTTCCAATTTGGAGGTGCGACTTCTCCTTGGAGCACCATATCCACGCCTGCTGACGGTGAAGGTACCTTTCCTCGAAGCAGTTGTGTAATTGTGGCAAAAGGGGTGTGCAATGGAGTCGGACCTTGATAAAGGTGACGAGCAGCTCTTCCATTACCGTGAGCTTCGCCATTCAGAAGGATCATGTCGGCGTATTCTGCAAATGTGTACTCAACCATGTTGCTCTAACACTCGCAGACACTCGAATGACGCTCGAACCAGATCGGAGAGGTAGGTTAGACGTCAAATGACATCAGCAGATCCGATGTACCCACCCCCCTCCCTCCCCAAACGTGACTATCCTGTTGCATATCTACCTAGCAAATATGTTTTCAAGTGGCTGTAGCTCGGGAACAATACGTTTCCGAACAAGTGTTCCTATTCAAAATATTATATACTCTCACCCCTCTGCAAGTCGTAGAAGTTCGTAACTAGAGTTTGCGAACACCGTGTATACATAGGATTACAGCTATAACATTCACGATTGATTTTTCACTTTTCAGTATAATCACTACCTTTGTTCGCAGTTTCTTTCCACGTTACAACAACAGCATGTACACCTGTTCAGTAAAAATCATGGTACTGCTTCTTCAGTCACTGGTGCACAGAAATTTTCGACGTTTCCGCAACTTCAAAGTGATGCTCCCGATGAGCATCTTTGAATGGTCCCATTCTATCGATGTCTGATGCCTCAGCAGAGCGAATTCAGTTGCTTTCCCTACCTCTTTATCCGTATCGGTCAACATTTTCGGTACGCAGCATGGACAAATGGACAAGTATTGGAGTAGTCCAGTTTTTCAATAATTTGCATCGCACTGCCTTTACCGTTGCATAACTGGCGACACAATTTATCTTTTGATGCCTGGCGGTCGTCATGGATGATTTGGTCGACACTCTGTACGTTGTGTGACGTTAATGCAGTCGCTGGTGGGCCGCTCCGAGCTGCACCAGCCAACAGTGTTTGCCCCTCGTCTTCTGTACAGGGACGAACCTATAGTCTCCGTTGCTGGCACCGCCGTAGCAGCTCCATATACCTTCTTCGGCCTTGAAGCTCCTGCTGGAGCTCATTACACTCTTGTTTGTCAGCTACTTCTATCCCACATGCGCTCAGTGGGGCTTGAGTTGTGGGGCAACGGGCACTCCAGTCCAGTTCGCCGAATATCCTCTCCTTCCAAGAGCTTCTTCACCTGAGCTGATCGATGTGGTCGCACATTATCAGCCATAAAATTGAAATGATGGCAGAATGCACTCCTGAAAAGGTCACGGGAAGGAGTACAGTGTCTCAGTAACGATGACAGGTTCAAAGATTACTGCACGTTACCTCACAGGCGAGATGTGTGAACACGTAATGCACCGAGGAATATTGCTTAACATAATTGTTGTGGTGGTCCAGGTGTTATTGTGTGTGGTGGAGGGCAGAGGGTACAAAATTTTGCACGAGTGTACTGACCTCCAGCTCTTTCTATGCAGTACATTCAACACACACACACACACACACATACACACACACACACACACACACACACACACACACACACACACATGCAAATACATACACACACACTCCATCCGAACAGATACCGAAGTCCAACAGTACCGACCGACCGCCGTGTCATCCTCAGGCCAGGGGTGTCACTGGATGTGGATATGGTATGGCATGTGGTCATTACACTGCTCTCCCGTCCGTTGCCAGTTTTCATGAGCAGTTCCGTACTCCTGAATCAAGTAGCTCCTCAATTGGCTTCGCAAAGGCTGAGTGCTCCAGGCTTGCCAACAGCACTCGGTAGATCCAGACGGTCACCCATCCAAGTGCTAGACGAGCCCGACAGCGCTTAACTTCGGTTGAGTTGACGGGAACCGCTGTTACCACTGCGGCGAGGCCGTTGGCTATGCGACATTCAACAGTCAACATTATTGTGACACTGTACACCTTCCCGATATTCGTATTTTCAGGAGTGCATCCGGCGCTGGCCGAGTTTCCGTGGAGACAATGCGCGACCGCATCAAACGGGGCATGTACAGGAGCTGTGGTAACTAATGGATTGGCCTGTCCGTTCACTCTCCACAATGCGCCGGGGAGACATATTGAAGCCTGTCCATATGCACCATAGACTATCTAGAAGTTGGCAACGACTGGTGGAGGAATGGAAAGCCCTAGCATAAGAACTCCTTACCAACCTTTTGGTCAGGATGGGAGCACATTTCAGTGCGTGCATTGCCTTCAGACACCCTATTAAGAATGTCTAGAGGACCATCACAAATCGAGAAGACTTCAATATCGCCTTTGAAGAAAAGTGTCATATATACTCTTTTTTTAGGGAATACACCACCATTTGACTGTTTTATTGTTTATTTAAGTACAACCCAGGTTTCGGCCTTTTATACCACTTTCAAGTATTTGATTTTGTGCCCTTAACATACGACAATTGGAACTTAAATAGTGACAACTATTTATTCACAACCGATACAAAAGAGTTATACGTTTTCATCTGTTATTGTCCTTCAGAGTAGTCACCAGCATTGTGCAGAATCCGTTGCCAGCGATGTGGGAGGTGTAGTATACAGTTAGCAGATCCTGCTCTGTTGATGGTGCGAATGGAGCGGTCTACTGCCTGTCGAATCTCTGGAACAGTTCTGAAGCGAATGCCACGAAGTGGTTCCTTCATCTTCGGAATCAAATCAAAGTCACAGTCCGCCCCGGTTAGCTGAGTGGTCAGAGCGACAGAATGTCAATCCTAAGGGACCGGGTTCCATTCCCGGCTGGGCCGGATATTTTCTCCGCTCAGAGACTGGGTGTTGTGTGTTCCTAATCATCATCATTTCATCCCCACCGACGCGCCAGCCGCCGAAGTGGCGTCAAATCGGAAGACTTGCACCCTGCGAACGGTCTACCCCTTTTCATCAAAGTCAAAAGGACTTAAGTCCGGGGAGTATGGTGGATGGTACAGTACTTCCCAGTCCCATCGACCGTGCAGAGCAGTCACAGCTTGCGCTGTATGCGCCCGCGCATTGTCGTGCAGAATGATGGGTGGGTTGCGCAAAACTTGTGGCCGCTTCCTGCGCAAAGCTGGTCGCAGGTGATGCTCCTAAACCGAACAGTAATACCGTGTATTGACGGTCTGCCGTGGAGGAACGCAACTGATCCATTATTGTAACAAGCGCAAACATGTAACTCTTCTGTATCGGTTGTGAATAAATAGTTGCCACTATTTAAGTTCGAACCTTCATATATTACAGGACACCTAACATGCTGTCAAGCTCAAAGTTGGCCATAAATTAAGAAAAATATTAGCTTCCCACGAAATGCTTGATTGTTTCAAATACTTTCTTTACTGCGCTATATTACAGCAGCTCTTTCTACATATGCATGGCAGAGACACACAATGCGAAATTTTTTTCGTTCTTAAGTTTTGCACATCAGTGTATTTTGTGCGATGAGCTTACAATGCAGAGAGACAGACAGGGAAGACTGGAGTAAAATTTTTGACTAACTGACTGACGGAAAGGTGCTGGCAGCTTTTCATTGTACCACTCCAGTGAATTTGTTAAGAAACATTGTCATTGTCCACCTCGACTGTAGTTTAACTAACAAGTATTTACTTTATTATGTTTCGCACGATTTACCAATTTCAGCCGTAATGGTCATTGTCAATTGCTACGTGTACAGGGTGAATCACCTAAAAGTTGCACTGCAATCAGTGAGGAAAAGGAAAGCGCTATTGATGTGCGGTTTTCACAGAATGGATTGGTAATAAGGGGCTCGTACTGTTGGCCAATCAACAGATTGTAATAATACTCAGAAAGTGTATTTCGTGTGCAATCACACACTTTTTAAGCGGAATAATGCCTGCCGACATTAATAAACTGAAAGCATGGTAAATTAGAATGTCAATGGTGTTTGTTGTACGATTCTAGTGCGAGTCGTTTACGAGGTACCGTATTTTGAAAAGTTCCCACACCGACACTTGTACAATATCTGTGGTAGCGCGCACCAGAGAACAACACAACGGCATTCACCGATTATGCGGATTCTGGCCAGGAAAGAGACAATTCACTGTTACAGGTTGTGTTCAAAATAGTCATCTGCAATACCAATATGCACTTCAAGACTGGTACGGAACGACTGCTGTACACGTTCTAACATTTCGGCGGAGATGTCCGAGAAAGCTGCAGTAATAAATCGTTGCATATCATCGGGTACAGTTGGTATGTCCTTGTAGACAGCGTGTTTCAGTTTTTCCCACAGAAAATAAGTCTACAGCGTTAAATCCGGGGAAGCGCTGGCCGGGGTGCAGGTCCTATGCGTCCAGTCCAACGATTCGAAAATAATTCTTGAAGACATGCTGTAGTACTTCGTGCAGTATGGACTGGATAGCGGTCATTTTGGTACCACAGGTTCCACCTAGTGTGCAGATGGTTCACTAGAAGGCTGCGATACTTGCACGCATTCAGTGTTCCGTCCACGAAACACAGGACCATGAGCTCATGCTCCACTATCCCACACCACACGTTTACACTCCACGAACGCTAATGTTCCATCTGACCAAGCCGACGGGGATTGTCAACATACCAATTGCGCTTGTTTCGGCGGTTTACCTGGTCATGATTGGTAACTGTGGCTTCATCACTAAACAAGACAGACGATACATCTGGAGTATCCTTCCGTAACGCCCATGTACAAAAGTTAACACGATTCTCATAATCGTTTCCATGTGTCTCACGGTGGAGAGAAATGTGATAGGGATGGAACCCCTATGTCGATGGAGAATGCATAGGACACATCCCTGACTCATGCCACTTTCTCGTGCGATTGAGAGTGAGCTAACGTGCGGATCGGATGCAACAGCAGCAAGAACATTAATTTCCCCCTCTACTGTAGTCATTGATTTACTTCTGTTGCATTGTCTAGGTGTTCCGCTACCATTTTCACGTATCTGGTTGAAGAAGATGATAAATAACTACTGAGATAGGTGACGTCTTGCAGATTACACCGTACAAGAACGAACTGCATTCTTCGTGCACTCTTCCAACACCATAACCATGTCGTCTTTTTCTGCATGGGTAAATCCAATCGTCCACTCACGACCTGCTGCTTGGACTGTCCCACACTAGCTGACTGGCCAGTCGCAGTACACTCAAGGAAACACACTATGTGCAAACGTAACAACTTCGTACCTTGCAGCTACCCAGGTTGACTGGCACAGACAAGAGTCGGGGTGGAAACTTTTCAAAATACGGCATCTCGTAAACGATTACAACTATAATCTTGCAACAAAGACCACTGACAATGCAACTTACCCTAATTTTAGTTTGTTAACGAGAGTTAGTAGAAATCCTTGGGTAACAGAAGAAATATTGAACTTAATTGATGAAAGGAGAAAATATAAAAATGCAGTAAATGAAGCAGGCAAAAAGGAATACAAACGTCTCAAAAATGAGATCGACAGGAAGTGCAAAATGGCTAAGCAGGTATGGCTAGAGGACAAATGTAAGGATGGAGAGGCTTATCTCACTATGGGTAAGATAGATACTGCCAACAGGAAAATTAAAGAGACCTTTAAGAAAAGAGAGCCACTTGCATGAATATCAAGAGCTCAGATGGAAACCCAGTTCTAAGCAAAGAAGGGAAAGCAGAAATATGGAAGGAGTATATAGAGTGTCTGTATAAAGGCGATGTACTTGAGGACAATATTATGAAAATGGAAGAAGATGTAGATGAAGATGAAAATGAAATGGGAGATACGATACTGCGTGAAGAGTTTGACAGAGCACTGAAAGGACCCGGGAGTAGACAACATTCCATTAGAACTACTGACGGCCTCGGGAGAGCCAGTCCTGACTAAACTCTGCCATCTGGTGGACAAGATGTACGAGACAGGCGAAATACCCTCAGACTTCAAGAAGAATATAATGATTCCAATTCCAAAGAAAGCAGGTGTTAACAGATGTGAAAATTAACGAGCTATCAGTTTAATAAGTCAGAGCTGCAAATTTCTAACGCGAATTATTCACAGACGAATGGAAAAACAGGTAGAAGCCGACCTCGGGGAAGATCAGTTTGGATTCCGTAGAAATATTGGAACACGTGAGGCAGTACTGAGCTTACGACTTACCTTAGAAGAAAGATTAAGGAAATACAAACCTACGTTTCTAGCATTTGTAGACTTAGAGAAAGCTTTTGACAATGTTGACAGGAATACTCTCTTTCAAATTCTAAAGGTGGTAGGAGTAAAATACAGGGAGCGAAAGGCTATTTACAATTTGTACAGAAACCAGATGGCAGTTATAAGAGTCGAGGGGCATGAGAGGGAAGCAGCGGTTGGGAAGGGAGTGAGACAGGGTTGTAGCCCATCCCCGATGTTATTCAATCTGTATATTGAGCAAGCAGTAAAGGAAACAAAAGAAAAAATTGGCGTAGGTATTAAAATCCAGGGAGAAGAAATAAAAACTTTGAGGTTCGCCGATAACATCGTAATTCTGTCAGAGACAGCAAAGGACTTGGAAGAGCAGTTGAACGGAATGGACAGTGTCTTGAAAGGAGGATATAAGATGAACATCAACAAAACAAAACGAGGATAATGGAATGTAGTCGAATTAAATCGGGTGATGCTGAGGGAATTAGATAAGGAAATGAGACACTTAAAGTAGTAAAGGAGTTTTGCTATTTGGGGAGCAAAATAACTGATGATAGTCGAAGTAGAGACGATAAAAAATGTAGACTGGCAATGGCTAGGAAAGCGTTTCTGAAGAAGAGAAATTTTATAACATCGAGTATAGATTTAAGTGTCGGGAAGTCGTTTCTGAAAGTATTTTTTTTCTAGAGCGTAGCCATGTATGGAAGTGAAACATGGACAATAACTAGTTTGGACAAGAAGAGAATAGAAGCTTTCGAAATGTGGTGCTACAGAAGAATGCTGAAGATTAGATGGGTAGATCACATAACTAATGAGGAGTTATTGAATAGGATTGGGGAGAAGAGAAGTTTGTGGCACAACTTGACTAGAAGAAGGCATCGGTTGGTAGGACATGTTCTGAGGCATCAAGGGATCACAAATTTAGCATTGGAGGGCAACGTGGAGGATAAAAATCGTAGAGAGAGACCAAGAGATGAATACACTAAGCAGATTCAGAAGGATGTAGGTCGCAGTACATACTGGGAGATGAAGGAGCTTGCACAGGATATAGTAGAGTGGAGAGCTGCATCAAACCAGTCTCAGGACTGAAGACCACAGCAGCAATGTCAATAGGCATTGTTCCATTAAAAAGTGTTCGTTTGCACAAAAAAACACTTTTTAAGTATTATTACAGGCTTTTGATTGGCTAACAAATGGTTCAAATGGCTCTGAGCGCTCTGGGACTTAGCATCTGAGGTCATCAATCCCCTAGAACGTAGAACTACTTAAACCTAACTAACCTAAGGATATCACACACATGCATGCCCGAGGCAGGATTGGAACCTACGACCGTAGCAGTAGCGCGGTTCCGGACTGAGGCGCCTAGAACCGCTCAGCCACAACGGCCGGCGATTGGCTAACAATATGAGCAACTGACAACCAATCCAGTCAGTCCAAAATGCAATATCTGATGTGCGATTCAAAGGGTATATTGCGACGTGTTGTCGGTACGTCTAGGAGTTGAGAGTATTGTGGAGCATAAAGAAGTAAGTACTAGTGAGTTAAGCGGCAGCGGCAGCGGCAGTTAAGCGCTGTGCGCCACGTGGACGCTGACACTGTGCCCGGTGCCTCTGGTCGCAGGCTGCCCCCGCCGCCGGGCGTCCCCGTCGCGGCCGCAGGGAAGGACTCGACCGGCGCCGCCTCCGCCGTCGACCAGCAGACCGACTCGGGACGATCTAACGACACGACGACCGCCTCCCCGACCTCTGAGACCCCCACGACCTCGACCGAGGCTGCGGCCGCGGCCAAGAGCAAGCGCAAGACCTTTTTCAAGAAGGCGTCCTCCTCGTCGGTGGTCGCGAAGCCCACGGTGGCGGCCGAGCCGACCAAGGCCCGCAAGGTGCGCATCACGCGCCGCTCCTCCAAGTCGACGCTGACGACTCTGACGACGACGCGCCAGACGCTGACTGCGCCGTCGGCGCTCGCCGACGACGCGGTAGCGGCCGGCTCGGAGCGGCGCGATTCCGTCGCGGAGGCGGGGGAGGCGTCGGCGGAGGAGGAGGAGGAGCAGCGTGGCTTGGCCGCCGCCGCCGCCACCCCCGCCGCCTCCAAGGCCGAGCCGCCGCCCCCGGAGCTGTCGGAGGCGGACCGCAGCCCGGACGGGCTGTACAGCAGCGAGACGCGGCTCGTCTTCGACCCCGTGCTCAAGGTGACGCTGCCGCGCTACATGCTGACGCGCACCGAGCACGAGGACGTCTTCGACGAGGTGATGGCGTCTGGGCGCTGAGCGGCGCCGCCCCCGACACCGACTCCGTCCGACGACGACGTGACTGAGGACCTGACGCCTCTCCTACAAAATGGGGCCAATCCTTGACACTTGCAACGTAACTCGTGGACGGCGACTCTAAACACCCAATATTTCACAAATTCCCTACAGATCCAACACTGATTTTCATTACTTACTGTCAGCCTGTTTCAAGTGTACAATCAATTTCCGCTAATTTACATGCATCAGTAGCTTTGTTAGGTGCAATCATGTCCTAGAATGTGATTTACAACACGAAACCTACCATAACCGGGTGTCTTGTTTTACAGACAGCCACTACACACCCATAACATATGCACAAACACACACACACTGTAAAGAACATGTAGTGCATTTTGAAATTTCACGATAAGGCTTTGGTGCACAAATCTGAAAACTATACTTAATTATTGGGGCCTCTCTCCGACTGTGGTTATTGTAGAAGACTGATCTTTAAGCATCTCTCTCTTTTTGGGCCTCTTTTCCGTTCTCTGTCTGTCTGTCTCTCTCTCTATATCTCTCTCTCTTTCTCTCTCACTCACTCTCACTCTCTCCTCTTGCTCCTTCTTCCACTTCTCTCTCTGCCTGTCTGTTTCACATCCTTCGCTTCTGTTTCCTTCCCAATGCCTCTCTCATGCCTGTCTCAATTCCGTTGGCACTCTCTCTAACTTTCTCTTCTAACTCTTCTCATTTTCCTAAGTCTCTCCCTTGTTGCTAACTGCTTCTTCCCTCATTGTTTAAGTTTGTTTGTCTGTATTTTTGCGTACCAAATTTGTAAGTGCTACAGCACCACTCTACTTAATTTGGTAGAAAACACAACTGCAGACTGAAATATGTGAATAATGTCCTTCATTCTCCCCACTGTGTGCGTTTCTGCCTGGCCTGCAAACCCAAGAATATACTGCAACACAGGACATTCTGCGACAGTTTCATATATTACTAAAGGTAAACCTGTCATTAGCTCCTTCATTTCCCTTGCTATGTCCATTTCTGTCCTGTCTCAAAAACCCAAAAACATACAGCAATTAAAGACACTATATGACAATTATATAATGTACGTAGAGATTTTGTGGTATGTGGGGAATCAAAATAGGTCTTCGATAGATGGGGTGAAAGTTAACCAACCGTTACCCTGGAGCAACGAAAACAAAAGGAAGTAGATCTCATACTAACACTCTACGTAATCAGGTGATCTTATTCTAACACACACACACACACACACACACACACATAATTATCAAGCAACCACTTACCCCGATCACTCCACCTCGCACACGCGAGGCAGTGATAAGACTGGAAGAGGGCCCGACGCTGTGAAAAACTTTCTGTGCTGATGTCGGAGTGCTGCCATTAAGAGGAGATGCGGCGTGGTTGACCGCTCATGTGCTTACAACCCTGTTTCAGAGCGCCGGCCCGGAGACCACACCGGTCGGTGGGTCACTGACCTAGGAACCAGCACAACGAGGCGCCGCTACTTCACTCGTGCACCACTGTACATCTCACTCGTCTCTTCATCAAACTTTCTTGTTATTTGTTGTTATTCTCTATTTACGAGAAATGTTACATAAATAAAAATAACTGGAAAAACTAACACTGGCTCTGAAGTTATTTTTCTTGGAATTTGGTTAGCCTGTCCTCATCGTAAGATATGATGAGACTGCTACAAAATTGCAAGGCACAGGGGACTGCCTCATATCAAAAACTTAAACATGCACTTTGCAGTCGCAACTCATCCCGTTTTTTGTCCAAGGCCACCAAATTCCGATATTCTTATAAACGTGTTCCACAGAAACCTTCGATCAGTGATTTTAATTTAAATTTCTTACTTATTATGAGTCTGCGCAAAGTGTTTTCGACTGGCTTATTCGTTCTTAGCTGAGGATGAGTGAATCATTTATGAGAAATACAGCTATGATATGGAGCCAACCTGTTTAGAGGTTATTAAACAGAAATTGTATTTAGATACTCCTGTTTTTTGACCATTACGAGAAGAGTAAATATTTATTTTAATGAACAAAATAATTCGTGTACGACTTCGCTCTAATTATCTACAAGTGACCAAGTTAAATGCTTTCTGTGGGGTATAAGGAATTATCCAGAAGAATCTGTTTCGAGATTACTCAGCTATTTACCTTTAATTTTATAATGTTTGGTACCAGATCAAGGTTTTTAGTAGTACTAAGTTTATTAACCCCCCTCTTAGCTGATTAGTTTCACGAAATACATTCATTTAATTACACATTGTTTTAGCAACACCTGCATTGGGTACAGTTACACTATCCACCGATGACATATTAATATTTCTGCCGGATAGGCACTCGATCCTCCTGCTACTGCTGATCGCTAGCGGTCGCCTTACCACTTAGGCTGTCCAGCTATCTGTGCACGTCCCCCTGACCCACCCAGAGTAACATATGTCACGCTGTCTACATCCTTATGTCATAGTTTAATTTGCGCACTATTGCTTCAACCAATACAACTGATGCTACAAGAGTTCGTAATTTAGGCAATATACAGGGTGATTCAAAAAGAATACCACAATTTTAAAAGTGTGTATTTAATGAAAGAAACATAATATAACCTTCTGTTATACATCATTACAAAGAGTATTTAAAAAGGTTTTTTTTCACTCAAAAACAAGTTCAGAGATGTTCAAAATGGCCCCCTCCAGACACTCGAGGAATATCAACCCGATACTCCAACTCGTTCCACACTCTCTGTAGCATATCAGGCGTAACAGTTTGGATAGCTGCTGGTATTTCTCGTTTCAAATCATCAATGGTGGCTGGGAGAGGTGGCCGAAACACCATATCCTTAACATACCCCCATAAGAAAAAATCGCAGGGGGTAAGATCAGGGCTTCTGCCGTACTCAATAACACAAAAAGCTTTCTGTTGAGCGGTCGCCATCTTAGCATCAACTGACGCTGACGCCTAGTCAACAGCGCCTCAAGCGAACAAATGCACAACTAAATGAAACTTTATAGCTCCCTTAATTCGCCGACAGATAGTGCTTAGCTCTGCCTTTTGTCGTTGCAGAGTTTTAAATTCCTAAAGTTGTGGTATTCTTTTTGAATCACCCTGTATTTGGAAAAAATATTTCGACTGCTATCATGTAAAATATGTTGTTGATTCTAATCAGAGTTGTTGGAGAACGTTTTTTCCCTTCTCCTTTTATAAGTTAGGTCATTGTAACTCCTCCTGAAGAACAAACTCGTTAGGGAATAAGCGCACTGTAAAGCTGCGGTTGAAATACGAAATTTGTTTAACATGCAAATACAAGATAATGGCGGGTAAGTACCGCATACTCGTATTTTAAATGTAGAAATAAATAAAACGTCAGTTCTACTAAATACAATGTTTGTTATAGATCTATATTAGCGCTTGCGTTAATATTTTACATCATGAGGTACTGTTTTGTGTTACAGGTCAAGTATTGTGTAGGATGTTTGGAAAGAAAGAGGTTTTGGAATCTATTTTTCTCCCTAAAATACACATGGGAAAGCCATAAATCGGACATATATTGAAGGAGTAATGTCCTAAGTTCAGTACGCACTGAGAATTTATACACTGAAGCGCCATGTGCAGCGCTGTTAACATTTATAACACACACTCAGCTTTCTTGGTCTTGCGTTCCCGATGGTGAGCCAAAACTACGTCTCATTTCTGCAAGTGAATTATAATAGATGCTGCTCGCACTCACGCTTTATTTCCTGTATATCTTCAAATGCATAAATCAGTTTAGATAATGTCTGGTGTCTTCGGTACCCATAAACAGCGAACAAGAACTTATTTTCCTAGCATTATAGTGGTTAGGAATGGTTACCCAGCGGTATGACTTGACGTCTGTGTTGTAAGACGATGGAGCGCCGTCGGATGTGAAGTAGTCATATTCGTCTTGCTAAATGCGGAAAAACATGTGGTATGTGATGATAATACTTTTCGGTTACTAATGCCTCAAAACGAGTAGAGATTGCGTGAGTAGCCCCCATGGACAATGATCAGGCTCTGATTTTCAGTTCTCAAAATGGTTCAAATGGCTCTGAGCACAATGGGACAAAACTTCTGAGGTCATCAGTCCCCTAGAACTTAGAACTAATTAAACCTAACTAACCTAAGGACATCACACACATCCATGTCCGAGGCAGGATTCGAACCTGCGTCCGCAGCGGTCGCGCGGTTCCAGACTGTAGCGCCTAGAACTGCTCGGCCACTCCGGCCGGCAGTTCTCAAAAGTTACATGTTCTCTCAGGTGGCATTATCCCACAGTAAAAAGATCTTACATAGAAAAGGAATTTCATATAGGAGAAAATTACATTAGAAAATATACACTGTCTGCTACTCTTCCTGAACTTGGTGCTTCTAGAAAACATAATTTTTAAATTTTCGTACGTAGTTTTCCTAGAAGAACACTCCATGAGGTTAGGTCGGCAAAAATAAAATTGCATACTCCTCATAATTGTGACATATTTGAGAAAATGACTCCTTGGTATGCTTGAAAAGCTCTTGAGTATGCAGCCGGATGGATTAGCTGTGATTGAACGAATTTTCGATTGCATAACTTACCATCATCAAGTTACCCCTGTTGACTGATGGCACGACACAGTGCAGAAAACTCACTCTTTTTTTGAATCATCAGTCTTCTGACTGGTTTGATGCAGACCACCAAGAATTCATCTCCTGTGCCAACCTCTTCATCTCAGATTAACACAACCTACGTCCTCAATTATTTGCTGGATGTATTCCAATCTCTGTCTTCCTCAACAGTTTTTGCCCTCAAAGCTCCCTCTAGTGCCATAGAAGACATTCCCTGATGTCTTAACAGATGTCCTACCAGCCTGTCCTTCTCCTTCTCAGAGTTTTCCACATATTCCTTTCCTCTTCGATTCTGCGCAGAACCTCCTCATTCCTTACCTTATCAGCCCACCTAATTTTCAACATTCGTCTGTAACACCATGTCTCAAGTGCTTCGATTCTTTTTTTTTCGGTTTTCCGACAGTCCATGTATCACTATCATACAATGTTCTAAACATACATTACCAGAAATTTCTTCCTCAAATTAAGGCCTATTTTTGATACTTGTAGATCTCTATTGGCAAAGAATGCCCTTTTTCCCAGTGCTAGCTTCCTTTCTATGTCCTTCTTGCTCCAACCGCAGTGAGTTATTTTGCTGCCTAGGTAGCAGAATTCCCTAACTTATACTATTTCGTGGTCACCAGTCATGATGTTAAGTTTCTCGCTGTTCTCACTTCTGCTACTTCTCGTTACTTTCGTCTTTCTTCAATTTATTGTCAATTCATATTCTGTATTCAGTAGACTGTTCATTGCATTCGGTAGGTCCTGTAATGATAGCAATATCATAGAACCTAATCACTGGTACATTTTACTTTGAATTTTAATTCCACTCTTGAACTTTTATTTTATTTTCGTCATCGCTACTTTGATTTATAGATTGAACAGTAGGGACCAACGACAGTACCCGTGTCGTACACCCTTTTCAATCCGAGCACTTTGTTCTTGGTCGCCCACTCTTATTATTCCCTCTTGGCTCTTGTACACATTGTATATTACCCGTTTTCGCTACAGCTTACCTCTGTTTTTCTCAGAATTCAGAACACCTTGCACCATTTTACATTGTTGAACACTTTTCCCAAGTCGACAAATCCTACGAACAGCCTACACTCCAACATGAATAGTCGTTTTGTTGTCACTTCCTCAACAATTTTAGAAATTCCTATTGAATGGTATCTACCCCTTTTCTCTTATAAGATCTTAAGTCTTTTAAATTCTGGTTCTAACACTGGATCTCTTCTATATCGACTCCTGTTTCTTCTTCTATGACGTCATCAGACAAGGCCCCCTCCCCCTCATAGAGGCCTTCAAAGTACTCTTTCCGGCTATCCGCTCTCTCCTCTGCATTTAAAATTGGAATTCTCACTGCACTCTTAGTGTTACCACCCTTGGTTTTTAACCCACAGAATTTTGTTTTGAGTTTTATATGTTGAGTCAGTCCTTCCAACAAGCAGATCTTTTTCGATTTCTTCACATTTTTCATACAGCCATTTCTCCTTAGCTTCTCTGTACTTTCTGTTTATTTCATTCCTAAGTGACTAAACATTGCTGTGCCTCCTTCTGCTATCGATCAACTGAAGTATCTGTTCTGTTACCCATGATTTCTCCGCAATTAGCTTCTTTGTACCTATGTGTTTGTTTCCAAACTCATTCTACAACAAGCAATTCTTACAGATGTTTGTTAGTAAGTTGCTTTCACGATATTTCGTCATAGGGTGTTCACGTTCTCACATTTAAAACCCCGCCGCCACTTGCGTGGTGTACGCAGCTATCACTGAGCATGCCTTGCCATTGCGCATGCGCGCCTACTGTAAGTCCGTGTGCTGCTGAGGGCACCGCCTGTAATGAAAACTCGCCTCATCCACGTCAGATCGATCGTCTTCAAGATGTAAAATCGTACGTCACTGGCTACGCAAAGTACGAAATTTTTCTACGACAGGATTCCACGCAGAATCCAACTGGAAATCACTGTTCCCTTTGATAAGAGCCTTAGACAGTCGTATTCCTACTAGTTTATTTGTAATGGGCCGAGTATTGAAACCTAGTTTCAAATGACCCAAAAGCCAGATCTCCACATGGGAGATACGCATCTAGGTCGTCAAGTTTCAGTGAAATCGAATCAAAATGGTTCAAATGGCTCTTAGCACTATGGGACTTAACATCTGAGGTCATCAGTCTCCTAGACTTAGAACTACTTAAATCTGTGTAACCTAAGGACATCACACATATCCATGCCCGAGACAGGATTCGAACCTGCGACCGTAGAAGCAGTGCTGTTCCGGACTGAAGCACCTAGGACCATTCGGCCACAGAGGCCGGCTCAGTGACATCCACTTACTTAAACTTTACAGTACTAACCTAGTAATTAGATACGTGTTAACTACACTTTCGCTGTACATGATTAACAAAATCGTATTTCAAGCGAGCTCTTCCTTCACACAGCCAAACTGCATCTCACCGCGACGTTGTCCTGCAACCAGCTAACAGCCCTATCAGACTCCAAATAAGACCTTTCCCTAAGTTCGCTAGAACAAGAGTGGCTCTTCAGACACGCGACACACAATTCGCCGCAAGGCGGACTGAGACCTGATTGGTTACGTCAGCTGCAGCTCAAAAAATACTTCCTGTACTCGCTCACAAACTGACCCAAAGATAAATTATGTTGTTCTCAATCAGTACCTGGGTATAGAATTGTGTCTTTTCCGTAATCCTTCGTTTATAAAAAAGCGAAATAATTGATTAGTGAAAGTTGCATATTAAATAGCGGAAGTTTCGAATGTAACAGCTAGATTTTAAGTTGGATTCTGTGGTGGATAACGGTTTGTTTAATGTTTCTCGTGATATTCAGGTACCAACACGTTAGAATTGCGCAGCTTTCTGCATTACATTCCGACAAACATACAAAGACGTGTGACATAGCCCGCATCTCGTGGTCGTGCGGTAGCGTTCTCGCTTCTCACGCACGGGTTCCCGGGTTCGATTCCCGGCGGGGTCAGGGATTTTCTCTGCCTCGTGATGGCTGGGTGTTGTGTGCTGTCCTTAGGTTAGTTAGGTTTAAGTAGTTCTAAATTCTAGGGGACTGATGACCGTAGATGTTAAGTCCCATAGTGCTCAGAGCCACCACCACGTGTGACATCAAAAAATATTTCGCATAAATATATCTTTTCAGCCTACAACTGATCTATAAAAAGAAAAAAAAGAGCTGTGGCAGTTTTTGTATGACTCTGATGGAACGTTTATTAATATATTATAAATAACGATATTCCCGAATATCACTCCATAATGAGAACCATAGGTATATGTCAATGTGGCATGCAAATAAGCGAATAATCAGCCAGTCTAAATAGCAGGGACGTTGACACTGACTGGAGGCTTCTGAGTAGACCATTCCCAGTTAAACAGATTTTAAAATAATATCACATAATAGCATCACTACAAGACGGAAATTATGCTAGAAATAAAAGGAAACAGAAAGATCCATATAAGGATCATGTACTACACACTGACAGATTTGAACTGTCCTCATTATATGAGAGGTTAATAAAAACATTTACATTAAGCTCTACGCTAGATCAATATGAATTTATGGACTAGAATTAGGTTACCTATGCCATTACAAAAACCTTTAAAATTTCGTAAGTTGTTTTGTGGGCAATGGAGATTTTCCTGAAGGAGGTTAAAGGTATTCTGTTAGAATTAGGTCTTATTTGTTTTTTGACGCCATTCATCAAACATATTAAGAACGTTGCAGGCCTTTGAGTCTTTGAGATGTGGTGCTACAGAAATTGGGTGGCCTTATAAGGAAAGGAATGAGGAGGTTCTCCGCAGGATCGGCGAGGGAAGAACCGATGGAAAACACTGACAAGAAGAAGAGACAGGATGATATGACATCAGTTAAGGCATCAGGTCATAACTTCCATGGTTTTTTGACACTGGAAGGAGCTTTAGAGGGAGGAAGACAGAGACTGGAATTCATCCAGCATATAATTGAGGACGTAGAGTGCAACTGCTACTCTGAGATGATGAGGTTGCTACAGGAGAGGAATTCGTGATGTGACGCATCATGAAATCATGGAAAAACCAAAAGAAATGATTACGGATAATGGCCAAGTCATAATCAGAGCTGTCGCTTATAATGTCAGCATATTAACTGACTCTTATCGAGAACTTTTTTTTGCATTTTTTCGGTATGAAATGTGTGACAGCAAAATTTGTTCCAAAACTATTAAATCCCGAACAAAAATAGCGGAGAATGTGAAGTGCTTAGAAGTCGCTAGACGATGTCAGCAGCTATACAGATTTATTTAAATTTGTCATACTAGCTGATGAAACATGTATTTATGAATATGATGACCAAAAAAATTAAAAAAAAGTCTTTAGAATGTGCGTTTTTACAATATCAGTGTCATTCGTGAATCCAAATGGACAAGTGGAATAGCACGACTATCATATTATTGTCTAAAGGTATACGAATCACTATTTTAGTACACCTTTTAGTGATAAATAACCTTTCTTCCAAATATACAATTATAATCTGAAACATGCGTCAGACACCATTACAATAAAATAGCGATAGTTAATTGTACTCATCACTCTCACTTTTCACCGCGTTTGAATTTGAAATCACAGATAAATCAACCATTTGTCAGTCTGAAACTTAACGTTTTCATTAGTTTTATCAGTGTGACAGCGTTTTCTTTCATCAAAAATAATGTAAATTTACAATACGATACATGTGATAGGCATTTTCCCGTAATGTAATCTAAGAAAAACATTTAATCGATTACGTGCATTTCGCATGCTACTGGAACTTTCATCCAGAAAGTAACACTGTTCTAGCAACATCGGTTAGCAGAGAACACAGTGACTTCCAAGAAATCCAGCTGAGAGCCTGACGGCTGCGGCGCTTCATACATAGATTGCCAGGAGTATGAAGAAGTTCATTCGTCTACTCAGAACCGAATTAGTGTCTATGATTGAAAATCTCGAACCTTTGTACTATAAAACCAAGGCATGTGCGAGATTACTGCTAAGATGGGACCGACTTTAGCACAGTGATTAGAAAAAGAAACCCTCACTGTTGCGCATCAGTACTCGGATGTTTTATTAATGAATTCGTCGATGTAAACCGAATGCAAAATCTTAAACATTGTGGAGTACTCTAATAAAACCTGGTATCGAACTGATAAAACAAAATAATTCTAAAAATAAACGTTAAGGATGTTCTTGTTTGTCTTCGTGTTTGAGCATTGATGCACGTTGTCCTGAGGTAAAGCACTTATCCTGCGTCACTTGCACGACGGAATGTAGGCAACCGAACGTACACGGAAGTTTCAAAGGGTTCCTCACTTGCAGGCGCCGTGATTGTTCCCTGGAAGCCGGGTACCCTGTTTGTAGCATGAACTTTGGATTATTTGGTTAACAATAGAGGAAGTGTGTCCGTGTGTTCCACTTGCGGACAGTAGTACGAAATACATACTGTGAGAGTCCCATTTAATATATTACTAATTAAAACGAAGCTACTTAGGGAAATAGGTGAAATATGTATCCTGTGAGTCTATGGCAATGACATGCTTCAATAAAATCGATGACGCGGTTTCTAAATAAAGGGAATTTTTTTGAAGGGAATTATACTTTCGGATGACTTGGGTACGAGATGTGGTGAAAAAAGCAACGGGAACGTTGTAATTTCAGGTGTTATATTAGTCATACTCGCGCGATTTCTTTCATAGTTGCGTTCGTAAACATGTCTGAGGCCAGCCAGCATAGCTTCAGCCATATCAGACATTTAGTCTGTTGTCAGCTGCTAATAAGGCTACATGTGTTTTGGTACTAACAGCGAGTATTAATTTGTACACTACTGGCCATTAAAGTTGCTACACCACGAAGATGACGTGCTACAGACGCGAAATTTAACCGACTGGAAGAAGATGCTGCGATATGCAAATGATCAGCTTTTCAGAGCATTCACACAAGGATGGCGCCAGTGCCGACACCTACAACGTGCTGACATGAGGAAAGTTTCCAACCGATTTCTCATACACAAACAGCAGTTGACCGGCGTTGCCTGGTGAAACGTTGTTGTGATGCCTCGTGTAAGGAGGAGAAATGCGTGCCATCACGTTTCCGACTTTGATAAAGGTCGGATTGTAGCCTATCGCGATTACGGTTTATAGTATCGCGACATTGCTGCTCGCGTTGGTCGAGATCCAATGACTGTTAGCATAATATGGAATCGGTGGGTTCAACAGCCTCGAGATGACAGGCATCTTATCCGCATGGCTGGAACGGATCGTGCGGCCACGTCTCGATTCCTGAGTCAACAGATGGGGACGTTTGCAAGACAACAACGATCTCCACGAACAGTTCGACGACGTTTGCAGCAGCATGGACTATCAGCTTGGAGACCATGGCTGCGGTTACCCCTGACGCTGCATCACAGACATGAGCGCCTGTGACGGTGTACTCAACGACAAACCTGGGTGCACGAATGGCAAAACGTCATTTTTTCGGATGAATCCAGGTTCTGTCTGCAGCATCATGATGTTTGGTGACATCGCGGTGAACACACATTGGAAGCGTGTATGCGTCATCGCCATACTGGCGTATCACCCGGTGTAATGGTATGGGGTGCCATTGGTTACACGTCACGGTCACCCCTTGTTCGCACTGACGGCACTTTGAACATTGGACGTTACATTTCAGATGTGTTACGACCCGTGGCTCTAAACCTTCATTCGATCCCTGCGAAACCCTACATTTCAGCAGGATAATGCACGACCGCATGTTGCAGGTCCTGTACGAGCCTTTCTGGACACAGAAAATGTTCGACTGCTGTCCTGGCCAGCACATTCTCCAGATCTCTCACCAATTGAAAACGTCTGGTCAATGGTGGCCGAGCAACTAGCTCGTCACAATACGCCAGTCACTAATCTTGATGAACTGTGGTATCGTGTTGAAGCTGCATGGGCAGCTGTACCTGTACACGCCATCCAAGCGCTATTTGGCTCAATGCCGTTATTACGGCCAGAGGTGGTTATTATGGGTACTGATTTCTCAGGATCTATGCACCCAAATTGCGTTAAAATGTCACTTCTAGTATAATATAACTTGTCCAACGAATACCCGAATATCATCTGCATTGCTTCTTGGTGTAGCAATTTTAATGGCGAGTAGTGTATAAGTGGATCACAGAACATGGACTAAACTATACTGAAGAACGCAATAACGATTTAGGAGTGTTAACTATTGCTTTTGGTTACTCAATAACGAATAAAATCGTTAGAAGAAGGTCGTGAAGACTCTGACGACCTCACAGGGCTCTCCAGCACACTACCAACAGATGAAATCATGGGAAAGTAAAAGAAAAGATTACGGACAATCGACAGTCGCTTGTAAAGCCAGCATATTAATTGGCGCATACCAAGAACTTTTTCTGCATTTTTTGCGTATGACATGTTTGTCAGCAAACTTTGTTCCAAATGAGTTAAATTCCCGCCGGCCGAAGTGGCCGTGCGGTTAAAGGCGCTGCAGTCTGGAACCGCAAGACCGCTACGGTCGCAGGTTCGAATCCTGCCTCGGGCATGGATGTTTGTGATGTTCTTAGGTTAGTTAGGTTTAACTAGTTCTAAGTTCTAGGGGACTAATGACCTCGGCAGTTGAGTCCCATAGTGCTCAGAGCCATTTGAACCATTTTGAAGTTAAATTCCGAACAAAAATAGCGGCCGTTGCAAGGTATTCTGAAGTCGCTAGACGAAGACAACTCTGCGAAATTATTTAAATGTACATACTGGTCCCAGTGGAAGCGTTATGGATCGACAAGACCGAAACAACCTCAACGAGCGAGGTAAAGCGAGAAGGTTCTGCTGATTGTGTTGTTCGATTTTTACAGCGTAGTGTACCGTGACCTCTTGTCACAATGCCCCACGATCAGCAAGTGGCACTGCTTACAAGTTCAATATTTTATGTGTAAAACATTAAGCAATCGGGGAGTTGTGGCGAAAAAATTCATGTGTTCTGCAAGCACGATATTGTAACTGCTCATACTTCGTTGCTTGTTCGTTAACTTTTCTCCAAAAACAATACTTTAACGATGCTCCAGCCTCTATAATTGTCATAATTGCACTTTCTCTG
Source organism: Schistocerca americana (assembly GCF_021461395.2). Classification (NCBI taxonomy): domain Eukaryota; kingdom Metazoa; phylum Arthropoda; class Insecta; order Orthoptera; family Acrididae; genus Schistocerca; species Schistocerca americana. The sequence continues at coordinate 1,159,782,206 of NC_060119.1, read as the reverse complement.
TTTCCAAAGGTAAACTCAGGCGACAGTTTATTATTGTAAAAAAACGACTGAACACTTTCCAATTAGTAAAATACACAATTTAACATTGGGAGCGCTGATGACTTGTAAATAAAAAAGTTAAACTCAAGGCTCACCACATCAATAAATGCAATTCTTAAAATGCATATGTCCAATGTGATAATTTGAAAAAATAATAATAATGGTCACTGCAGGTTGGTATATCCAGAATAAAATCGCCTTTGAAATACTAAGCAGTTGCAGCAAGAATTATTAATTACCATATGGCGTTTCTCGTTAACTGACAAAAACTTCTATTTATCAAGCAAATAATAAAGCTTAGCAACTGCACAAACGACTCAGGGTTTAATGATAAATGCCTACCACAAAAAAACCTTCCAAGTAAATAAATTTTTCGCACATATTTAATTAGGGAACAAGATGCCTTGCCACTGAATACCAGCTTACGGCTACACGGACCAATCTTAAGTGAACAATATTTCAATACTCAAGAAACTTCAGTAACGTTTAAGACAGATACAGAATAACAGAGTCAACGGCCGGTAGCCATTCAGACAAGTTCTTCAATGGGCTAAGGTGCTTTAGGGTTTACACAAAAATAGTTAAGAATACAAGACGCCCATTAGTAATGATTTTAAAGGCACTTAAGCATACGTCCCAACACGCCTTTCTGACAGGCAGACTGTCAGGCCTATAAACACAGTTACTTAAACGGGATTTAGAAGGAATTAGCTGTAGTGAATGGTAATGGAAACTTGTTGTATATATGAAGGCCCCCCGGCTTATGTAACGTAAAACTGAAATATATACTCCAAAGTAAGGAAAACTCTTAACCTCAGGGAAATATAGGGAAGCAAACAACGTCAGTGGCCGATGAAATATGTAGAAAGAATTAGAAGCCTGGCGAGCAGAAACAACAAACAAATAAATCACAATATAATTATTACTCACTTTAGTAACAAGTAATGTAGATTTAATAGAATCAGCTGGCCAGCTGTCTTACCAAAGTAGGAGGAGTATACGAAAAGCAAGGTCCGATCAGTCGCGAAATAAAATGATAGTGAAAATCAAAAATGTTTTATTTGCAACAGTTAGCTACAGCTTCCAGCTACGAGGGGCGTTTGAAAAGTCCGTGCAAAAATAAAAACTACTTACGTGCTTGGGGTAAGCCTTTTTTATTTTTCGACATAGTCTCCTTTTAGACTTCATCCAACGCTGTTCTAATTTGTTGATCCCTTCCGAATAATAGGTATTGTCCAAGTCTGCAAAACAGCTATTAGTTGCTGCAATCACCTCCTCGTTCGAATAAAATCTTTGTCCCTCCACCACTACTTCAAATTGGGGAACAAATTGGCGACCACAACTGCTGTGGTGTGTGCTGGTGCATTGCCGTGATGGAAAAGGACTTTTTTTCGCTCCAATCGCCGGCGTTTCTCTTACAGCTCGGTTATCAAACGGTCCAATAACGATGAATAATATGCAGCTGTAATAGTTTTATCCTTTTCTATATAGTCGATGAGGATTATTCCTTGCGAATCCCAAAAGACAGTCGCCATAACTTTTCCGATCGAAGGAATGGTCTTCGCCTTTTTTTTTGTGAAGATTCTCCCTCGGTAAACCATTGTTTAGATTGTTGTTTGGTCTCAGGAGTGTAGTTATGTATTCATGTTTCATCCACAGTGACGAAACGACGCTTAAAGCCCTGCGGATTCTTCTTGAACAGCTGCAAACCATCCTTGCAACACTTCACACGATTCCGTTCTTGGTCAAGCGTGAGCAATCGCGGAACCTATCTTGCCGATAGCTTCCTCATGTCCAAATGTTTATGCAAAATATTATGCACCCATTCATTCGAGATGCCCACAGCATTAGCAATCTCATAAGCACTAGCAATCTCACTCACCTTAACTCTTCCGTCATCCATCACAATATCATGGATTTTATCGATGATTTCTGGAGTCGTAACCTCCACAGGGCGTCCAGAACGTTCAGCATCACTTGTGCCCATATCGCCACTCCGAAAATTTTGAAACCACTTATAAAATGTTCTAATCGAAGGTGCAGAGTCACCGTAATGTTTATCAAGCTTCTCTATAGTGTCCTGAGGAGTTTCATAAAGTAATGTTGAATCACCACACGAAATTCTTCTTCTCCATTTTTTGACGATCACTCGACTTCCTTGATTCACACGAGTGCCAAACACAAAGAAATAGACGAATGTATCTGACACTTGGTGTGCGTTCTTTCCAAAGATGATACACTCCTGGAAATGGAAAAAAGAACACATTGACACCGGTGTGTCAGACCCACCATACTTGCTCCGGACACTGCGAGAGGGCTGTACAAGCAATGATCACACGCACGGCACAGCGGACACACCAGGAACCGCGGTGTTGGCCGTCGAATGGCGCTAGCTGCGCAGCATTTGTGCACCGCCGCCGTCAGTGTCAGCCAGTTTGCCGTGGCATACGGAGCTCTATCGCAGTCTTTAACACTGGTAGCATGCCGCGACAGCGTGGACGTGAACCATATGTGCAGCTGACGGACTTTGAGCAAGGGCGTATAGTGGGCATGCGGGAGACCGGGTGGACGTACCGCCGAATTGCTCAACACGTGGGGCGTGAGGTCTCCACAGTACATCGATGTTGTCGCCAGTGGTCGGCGGAAGGTGCACGTGCCCGTCGACCTGGGACCGGACCGCAGCGACGCACGGATGCACGCCAAGACCGTAGGATCCTACGCAGTGCCGTAGGGGACCGCACCGCCACTTCCCAGCAAATTAGGGACACTGTTGCTCCTGGGGTATCGGCGAGGACCATTCGCAACCGTCTCCATGAAGCTGGGCTACGGTCCCGCACACCGTTAGCCCGTCTTCCGCTCACGCCCCAACATCGTGCAGCCCGCCTCCAGTGGTGTCGCGACAGGCGTGAATGGAGGGACGAATGGAGACGAGTCGTCTTCAGCGATGAGAGTCGCTTCTGCCTTGGTGCCAATGATGGTCGTATGCGTGTTTGGCGCCGTGCAGGTGAGCGCCACAATCAGGACTGCATACGACCGAGGCACACAGGGCCAACACCCGGCATCATGGTGTGGGGAGCGATCTCCTACACTGGACGTACACCACTGGTGATCGTCGAGGGGACACTGAATAGTGCACGGTACATCCAAACCGTCATCGAACCCATCGTTCTACCATTCCTAGACCGGAAAGGGAACTTGCTGTTCCAACAGGACAATGCACGTCCGCATGTATCCCGTGCCACCCAACGTGCTCTAGAAGGTGTAAGTCAACTACCCTGGCCAGCAAGATCTCCCGATCTGTCCCCCATTGAGCATGTTTGGGACTGGATGAAGCGTCGTCTCACGCGGTCTGCACGTCCAGCACGAACGCTGGTCCAACTGAGGCGCCAGGTGTAAATGGCATGGCAAGCCGTTCCACAGGACTACATCCAGCATCTCTACGATCGTCTCCATGGGAGAATAGCAGCCTGCATTGCTGCGAAAGGTGGATATACACTGTACTAGTGCCGACATTGTGCGTGCTCTGTTGCCTGTGTCTATGTGCCTGTGGTTCTGTCAGTGTGATCATGTGATGTATCTGACCCCAGGAATGTGTCAATAAAGTTTCCCCTTCCTGGGACAATGAATTCACGGTGTTCTTATTTCAATTTCCAGGAGTGTACTAACTAAACATTACCTCGATACGCGCCAGTGGTGCCATCTCTCGGACTTTGCACGGACTTTTCAAACGCCCCTCTGCATAGTCGCCGCTCTGACTTAGACATTTGTCATAGCGTGCTTGTGCCAAAATGTTGTCTTCACAACCAGCGTTTCATGTGAGCAGATTTGAACATCACAGGGAGCCAAGTCCTGGCTGTATTATGGGTGATCAAACACTTCCCATCGAAAACCCTGCAAGGGGGCTCCTAGTTGCCCCTGCAGAGAATTGTCATGAAGAAGGAAACGAATGACAGTTACGTTATGTGGGCTGTATGAAATCAGGCGACATCTCATGGCAGGCAGTCCTACTTGGCGGGAGACACTATTTTCGAGGCATCTTTACGCCCTCACTCTGCGCCCAGAACTGAAAAGAGCTACGTGATACGATCGACGGGTATACTAGAGACACTGTACGACACATCGGTGCAAAACTTCACCGGATTTTTCACTACGGTTTTTATTTCGCGCCCGATCGGACATCACTTTCCAGCCGGCCGGTGTGGCCGTGCGGTTAAAGGCGCTTCAGTCTGGAACCGCGTGACCGCTACGGTCGCAGGTTCGAATCCTGCCTCGGGCATGGGTGTGTGTGATGTCCTTAGGTTTAATTAGTTCTAAGTTCTAGGCGACTGATGACCTCAGAAGTTAAGTCGCATAGTGCTCAGAGCCACATCACTTTCCAATTAGCCCATCTAGATACCTTTTCCACAATTGTACAAGAAATCTACATTACCAAAAATGATCTGATGAAAGTCACAAGACCAACTAAAGCACACGTTTCGCTGTCGGATTCACTAAAGAAGATAATAAATAATGGCTAGTCTGTCCCGTCACACATATACATAAGTAGAATTAAACACTACTGTAATAAAATACAAAACACCAATAAATAAAACAAGTCTGTCAAGATGTGTATAGGTGATACGCCAGACAAGTAAATTACAAAATAATTTTCAACGGTAAGCACGGGCTTGGGTACACAGTCAAAGAAAGCACGCTACCCAGTAGCGTCGAAACTAGGAATCAAAATCCAGTATACAATCCACGTTCGTCATAAATCGCGAATATGTGTCCAGAAAATCGGCTAAACACAGCCTGGTAGAAACACGCAAACGAACGCCTTCGCTCATAACGGAATATTGGAGGAACGACCGCAGGTATCAGCTAGCTTCGGACGGAACCAAGATGTAGTGGGTCGCACGTCAGTTAAGAAGAAAATTCCTTTCCATTACAGAAAAAGGCTCACCAGAAAGTCCACATTTTAGGCATGCAAAGATTCCCTGAGCAGGCTCGCTTCCTCCAACGGTCGAGTGAGTGGTGAACTCCAACCATTGTGATGGCGCCAATAACGCTCCACAGCATAGGCCGCCGTCCAGCTACTTTCGACCGATCAGAGCGCTCACACGTCCTAGGTAAAACCGGATCTCCATCTCTCCACACTGTTGCCTGCAACTCACCGCTTCTGTTTGCCGGATATACCTCCATATTCCCGGATATACCTCCACATGTCCTCTTGTAGGCCTGCTACTCAAACTTCCCGCGCAACTGAATGGAGCAGAGACATATGCAGGTCAGCTGCTATCGATAACTGCCTGCCAAGGATGTCGCACCTGGTCAGCACTTACGGAATACCTGAAGTGCTGTCGTTTTACGTGCATAGACGAGATTAAAGTCGCATCGCTAGAAAACAAAAGATATCCGACACTTATTTCGGGCATTGAAAGAAGCACTGGCATATGTAGTATCTAATGGGGTCATTTGAAAGGTAATAACATTGATGTAGAAGAATAAATAAAATTCTATTCAAAAAAGCAAATGTTCCCATTATTATTTTGAGCATCCCTCGTATTTATTCTTAGCAAGTATTCCTCTGACAAACGACCTTCTCCCAAATACGTGCATAATACTGAAAGTACGAATTGTCCTCGGTCTTCCAGAGTCTCGTTTATTTTTCGGTAGATATTTCCCTATGTTTGCCGGTAGAATTTTCACCCAGTATAAGAAATTTTTGTTAGGCTTTCTTGAAGAAATTTTAGAGTGACGTGACATCGTAGCCACGAACGGTAACTATGTATTCGTTATCTAATGTGGCTACAAGAAGATGGAGCTCCAACCCGCTTTAAGGCATATATGTGGACCCGAACTTCACATACCCACGTTGATGAAATGTTAGAAGCAGACCTGTTCCGTGGCCGTCGTTATCACCATATCTTCCAATTCTTGTCCATTTTCCGTGAAATACGAGGGTCGTTCAATAAGTAATGCCCAGCATTTTTGTTATAGCCATTAAGGCAAAAAGTATGTGGTATGCAGATAGAATAGCTAAGTCTCAGGATAAAATTAAAACCATATGGTCAGTCGTAAAGGAAGTGGCTGGTCTGCAGAGACAGGTCGAGAATATAGAATCAGTGCGTAGTGGGGATGTCCGTGTTACTGATAAGTCGCATATATGTACAGTACTTAATAATCACTTTCTGAATATAGCAGGTGAACTAAATAGAAACCTAGTCCCAACAGGGAATCATATAGCGCTCTTAGAAAAAAGTGTTCCGAGACTGTTACCTGAAATGCTCCTCCATGATACTGACAAGAGGGAGATTGAGTTAATAATTAAATCACTAAAGACCAAGAACTCTCATGGATATGACGGGGTATCTAGCAGAATACTGAAGTACTGTTCCACGTATGTTAGCTCAGTACTTAGCCATATCTGTAACTTTTCCTTTAGGAGTGGTCGGTTTCCTGACCGATTAAAGTACTCGGTAGTGAAGCCACTTTATAAAATGGGAGACAGGGATAATGTTGACAATTATAGACCTATTTCTATGCCATCGGTGTTTGCTGAAGTTATCGAGAGGGTTGTATATACAAGGTTACTGCAGCATTTAAATTCACATAATTTGCTGTCAAATGTACAGTTTGGTTTTAGAAATGGCTTAACAACTGAAAATGCTATAGTCTCTTTTCTCTGTGAGGTTTTGGACGGATTAAATAAAAGGTTGCGAACGTTAGGTGTTTTCTTTGATTTAACGAATGCTTTTGACTGTGTTGACCACAAAATATTACTGCAGAAGTTGGAACATTATGGAGTAAGGGGAGTAGCTTACAATTGGTTTGCCTCCTACTTTAAGAACAGAAAGCAGAAGGTAATCCTCCGCAATATTGAGAGTGGTAATGATGTTCAGTCCCAATGGGGCACTGTTAAATGGGGCGTTCCCCAAGGGTCGGTGCTGGGGCCCTGCTGTTTCTTATTTATGTAAATGATATGCCTTCTATTATTACAGGGGATTCAAAAATATTTCTGTTTGCTGATGACACCACCTTGGTAGTGAAGGATCTTGTGTGTAATATTGAAACATTATCAAATAATGTAGTTCATGATATAAGTTCGTGGCTTGTGGAAAATAATTTGATGCTAAATCACAGTAAGACTCAGTTTTTACAGTTTCTAACCCATAATTCAACAAGAACTGACATTTTAATCAGACAGAATGGGCATGTTATAAGCGAGACGGAACAGTTCAAGTTCCTAGGCGTACAGATAGATAGTAAGCTGTTGTGGAAAGCCCATGTTCAGGATCTTGTTCAGAAACTAAATGCCGCTTTATTTACTATTAGAACAGTATCTGAAATAAGTGACATTTCAACACGGAAAGTAGTGTACTTCGCATATTTTCATACGCTTATGTCATATGGTATTATTTTTTGGGGTAATTCTTCTGATTCAAAAAGGGTATTTTTGGCTCAAAAACGGGCTGTTCGAGCTATGTATGGTGTAAGTTCGAGAACCTCTTGTCGACCCCTATTCAATAGTCTGGGAATTCTGACATTGCCCTCACAGTATGTATTTTCTTTAATGTCGTTTGTTTTTAGCAATATTAGCTTATTCCCAAGAGTTAGCAGCTTTCACTCAGTTAATACTAGGCAGAAATCAAATCTGCATGTGGAATGCACTTCCTTGACTCTTGTGCAGAAAGGAGTGCAGTATTCTGCTGCATCCATTTTCAATAAGCTACCACAAGAACTCAAAAATCTTAGCAGTAGCCCAAACACTTTTAAGTCTAAACTGAAGAGTTTCCTCATGGCTCACTCCTTCTATTCTGTCGAGGAGCTCCTGGAAGAGCTAAAAAATTAAGCAAATTCCAGTGTTACATTCTTGATTTTCTTTATTTAAACTAACGACTTGTCGCCTGAATATGTTTCTTATATTTCATTTTATCTGTTTCTACAATCGTGTTATAATTTCATGTATTGACTCGTTCCATGACCATGGAGACTTCTCCTAAATGTGGTCCCACGGAACAATAAATAAATAAATAAATAAAAATATACATAGACAAACGTCCTTGTTGGTGCTTCACATTTGATGATTGATCTGTGCACCGGTGAAGTTTCGAACCGTTCTGGCAGATGACAGAGCCGTAGTACAGCGTCAAAATGGCGTCTACATATGACTCACGTTACAAGCAGCGTGCTGTTATTGAATTCTTGTGCGCAGAAAAAGAAAGCGTGGTGAACACCCATAAACGTTTGTATGCAGCGTATGCGATGTTGCAGTTAACAGGAGTACAGTTGAGCGATGGGAAAAGAAAGTTAAAGTCTCGGGAAATGCAGAAACAGAGCTCCATGATCAGCCACGCTCGGGACGTCCTGTCACAGCCGCTGCTCCAGACATGCTGAATAGTGCGGATGCCATTATTCGCATCAAAACTCGACAATTGGCTCTACGGTTGTCGGTCAGCATTGGAAGTATGTCTGCAATGATGGAGACTCCCGGATATTCAATGGGGTGCTTACGATGGGTTCCATATATGCTCACAGCGGACCACAAGATTCAAAGAAAGGCCATTTCATCTGAATTGTTGGAGCGTTCTGAGACCGACGGAGAGGCCTTTCTGTCACGGATCGTTATGGGGTACGAAAGCTGAGTGCACCACTATGCGCCGAAAACAAAAAGGCATTCTATGGAGTGGCATCATCTTCATTCAGCACAAAAGAAGAAATTCAAGACAACCCCCTCTGCCGAAAAAGTCATGGTGAAAGTCTTCTGGGATTGTGATGGCGTCATTCTCGTGGATGTGATGGCAAGAAGGTCAACCATCAATTCAGAGGCATACGTGAAGACTCTCAATAAACTCAAGAATCGTTTCCGATGTGTTCGATCGGACAAGAATCCAGCAGAAATCTTGCTCCAACACGATAATGAACGCCCACGCACGTCTGAGAACCTGGGAACACATCGCCACATTGGGTTGGACATCATTGCACCATCCGCCCTACAGTACAGACCTGGTACCCTCGGACTTCCACGTCTTTGGGCCGCTTTAAGATTCTCTACGGGGAACACGTTTTGAAGATGACGAGAGTGTCAGTCATGTAGTGAAAACATGGCTAGGTCTACAGGATAAGAGTTTCAACCAGCAGGGAATATATGGTCTTCCACAACGTTGCCGTAAGCCATAGAAAGTGATATAGACTATGTAGAAAAATAGGACGTGGACAAGGCATCTTGATGTATATTGCCACAAAATTCCAACTCCTAACAATAAATGTGTTCTGAGAAAAAGAATGTGGGGCATTACTTATTGACCGACCCTCGTACTACGACGACTGAGGTATTGTAAATACACACATACAGATACATCTAAGTAATGGCACGAACAATCGAAAGTTTTTTCAATCATGTGGCACATCTGGAGCTTCAACTTGCTGAGAGGGAAATGTGCGCCAACACCTGGACGTCACATATCCACATCAATGAAATGTTACAGTTAGTTGTGTTTTGTGGCCAAAGTGCTCATCATATAACTCTTGACTATTTTCTATGAAATACTATAACGATTGAGCTACTGTAAATACACACAAATGGTGCTGAAAGTGTCGTTGTCGGAAGCCAGTGCATAAGACACTATATATACTCCAGTTTACCAACAGAGCACGTCATATCTACAAAAAATGGCTCTGAGCACTATGGGACTTAACGTCTGAGGTCATCAGTCCCCTAGAACTTAGAACTACTTAAACCTAACTAACCTAAGGACATCACACACATCCATGCCCGAGGCAGGATTCGAACCTGCGACCGTAGCGGTCGCGCGGTTCCAGACTGTAGTGCCTTTAACAGCTTGGCCACCCCGGCCGGCCGTCATATCTACACTCATGCTCATAAATTGAGGATAATGCTGATACATGGCGAAACAACACACTGGTGGGCGGTTTGCGGGCTTATATCATCTCGGGTTATGACCATGCGCTGCATTTGATCTGTGGTCGTCGCACGGTGGCGCTGGCAGCAACCCACATACGCAGAGGTGTGTTGGTGCATGTCAGAGTACGGTGCAGCGAGTAAGTGTGCATACGTTTTCAGACGTGCTAATGGCGACTGTGTGTTGAAAATGGCTCAAAGAACACATATTAATGACGTTATGAGGGGTAGAATACTAGGGCGACTATAGGCTGGTCAAACACAGCAGGTCGTAGCACGGGCCCACCGTGTGCCACAGAGTGTGATCTCAAGGTAATGGCAATGATTCCAGCAGATTGAAAACGTGTCCAGGCGCTACAGTACGGGACGTCCACAGTGTACACCCCACAAGAAGACCGATATCTCACCATCAGTGCCCGCAGACGGCCACAGAGTACTGCAGGTAGCTTTGTTCGGGACCTTACCGCAGCCACTGGAACAGATGTCTCCAGACACACAGTCTACAGACGATTGAACAGACATGATTTATTCGTCTGGAGACCTTCAAGGTGCATTCCACTGACCCCTGGTCACAGGAGAGCCCGTAAAGCCTGGTATCAAGAACACAGCACATGGTCATTGGATCAGTGGTCCTAGGTTGTGTTCACGGACGAGACCAGGTATAGTCTGAACAGTGATTCTCGCCAGGTTTCCATCGTGCGTGAAACAGGAACCAGATACCAACCCCTTAACGTCCTTGAAAAGGACCTGTTTGGAGGTCGTGGTTTGATGGTGTGGGGTGGGGTGGGGTGGGATTATGATTGGAGCTCGTACACCCCTGCATGTCTTTGGTAGAGGTCAGGTGTATCGGGACGTCATTTTGCAACAGTATGTTCGCCTTTTCAGGGGTGCGGTGGGTACCATCTTCCACCTGATGGATGATAACGCACTCCCCCACCGAGCTGCCATCGTGGAGGAGTACCTTGAAACAGAAGATATCAGGCTAATGGAGTGGCCTGCCTGTTTTTCAGACCTAAACACCATCGAGCACGTCTGGGATGCTCTCAGTCGACGTATCTCTGCACGTCTTCAAACCCCGAGGACACTTCAGAAGCTCCGACAGGCACTGGTGCAAGAACGGGAGGCTATACCCCAGCAACTGCTCGACCACCTGATCCAGAGTACGCCAACCCGTTGTGCGGCCTGTGTACGTGTGCATAGTGATCATACCCTTATCAATGTCGGGGTACATGCGCAGGAAATAGTGGCGTTTTGTAGGACATGTGTTTCGGGACAGTTTTCTCACCTTATCACCGATACCGTGGACTTCCAGATCTGTGTTGTGTGTGTTCCCTATGTGCCTATGCTATTAGCGCCAGTTTTTTGTAGTACCACGTTGTGTGGCACCACATCTGCAATTATCTTTAACTTATGAGCATGAGTGTAGTGCGCATCGGGAAGGAAACACTTCAGCGTGTGCACTAAGTGACCGAAAGCCGTGGTAAGGCAAATGATGTGGTGTGGCTCGTCGGATGCTGAAACCTTTGTAGTGGTTTTAGCTCCGTACACTGCTGGTACAGATGCTTTCCTACGCCCCACATCCAAATCGGTAGTGATCTAACTCACAGCAGGTCATCCCATCGCCCCGCACGGCACTGCAGAGGCGATGTGACATTTTCCGAGCACTTGTGATCGTCCTGTGCGGCGGTTTACGTAGGTCCTGTATAACTAAAAATATGCTCCGATCCACGCGTCTACCAAGTAATACCATCTAACGTTAGAATTCAGTTACCTCGCAACGAACTGCAACGTTTGTTGGAAAAGAAAATTGTTTGCCGAGTGTGGCTGCAAGCAAGAACTGATTTAGACACTGTAGAAAATATATAGTTAAACGTCACCTCGGTTCCGTGAGTTCTGGAACTTTTACAGAAAATTGGAATAGAGATCAACATAAACATCATTTAAGCCCTTTTTATTGCTCATGAAAACCACACACATTGCATGTCATACCACCATACAACGAGACCTTCAGAGGTGGTGGTCCAGACTGCTGTACACATCGGTACCTCTAATACCCAGTAGCAAGACTTCTTGCACTGATGCATGCCTGTATTCGTTGTGGCATACTATCCACAAGTTCATGAAGGCGCTGTTGGTCCAGATTGTCCCACTCCTCAACGACGATTCGGCGTAGCTCCCTCAGATGGTTGGTGGGTCACGTCGTCCATAAACAGCCCTTTTCAATCTATCCCAGACATGTTCGATATGGTTCATATATGGAGAACATGCTGGCCATTCTAGTCGAGCGATGTCGTTATCCTGATGGAAGTCATTCACAAGACGCGCATGATGGGGGCGCGAATTGTCGGCCATGAAGGCGAATGCTTCGCCAATATGCTGCCGATATGGTTGCACTATCGGTCGGAGGATGGCATTCACGTATCGTACAGCCGTTACGGCGCCTTCCATGACCACCAGCGGCGTACGCTGGAACCACATAATGCCACCCCTAAACAGTAGGGAACCTCCATCTTGCTGCACTCGCTGGACAATGTGTCTAAGGCGTTCAGACTGACCGGGTTGCCTCCTAACACGTCTCAAACGATTGTCTGGTTGAAGGCATATGCAACAATCATCGGTGAAGAGAACATGATGCCAATCCTACGCGGTCGATTCGGCATGTTGTTGGGCTCATCTGTACCGCGCTGAATGTTGCCGTGATTGCAAAGATGGACCTCGCCATGGACGTCGGGAGTGAAGTTGCGCATTATGCAGCCTATTGCGCACAGTTTGAGTCGTAACACGACGTCCTGTGGCTGCACGAAAAACATTATTCAACATGGTGGCATCGCTGTCAGGGCTCCTCCGAGCCATAATCCGTGGGTAGCGGTCATTCACTGCAGTAGTAGCATTTGGGCGGCCTAAGCGAGGCATATCATCGACAGTTCCTGTCTCTCTGTATCTCCTCCATGCCCGAACAATATCGCCTTGGTTCACTCCAAGACGCCTGGGCGCTACCCTTGTTGAGAGCCCCTCCTGGCACAAAGTAACAATGGACGCGATCGAACTGCGGCACTGACCATCTGGGCAAGGTTAAACTACATTACTGGCCATTAAAATTGCTAAACCACGACGATGACGTGCTACATACGTTAAATTTAACCGAGATGAAGAAGATACTGTGATATGCAAATGATTAGCTTTTCAGAGCATTCACACAATGTTGGCGCGGTGGCAGCACCTACAACGTCCTGACATGAGGAAAGTTTCCAACCGATTTCTCATACACAAACAGCAGTTGACCGGCGTTGCCTGGTGAAACGTTGTTGTGATGCCTCGTGTAAGGAGGAGAAATGTGTACAATCACGTTTCCGACTTTGATAAAGTGGCGACATTGCTGCTCGCGTTGGTCGAGATCCAATGACTGTTAGCGGAATATAGAATCTGTGGGTTGAGGAGGGTAATAGGGAACGCCGTGCTGGATCCCGACGCCCTCGTATCACTAGCAGTCGAGATGACATGCATCTTATCCGCATGGCTGTAACGGATCGTGCAGCCACGTCTCGATCCCTGCATCAACACATAGGGACGTTTGCAAGGCAACAACAATCTGCACGAACAGTTCGACGACGTTTGCAGCAGCATGGGCTATCTGCTCGGAGACCATGGCTGCGGTTACCCTTGACGTTGCATCACAGACAGGAGCGCCTCCGATGGTGTACTCAACGACGAACCTGGGTGCACGAATGGCAAATCGTCATTTTTTCGGATGAATCCAGGTTCTGTTTACAGCATCATGACGGTCGCGCCCGTGTTTGCCGATATCGCGGTGAACGCACATTGGAAGCGTGTATTCGTCATCGCCATAGTGGCGTCCCACCCTGCGTAATGGTATGGGGTGCCATTGGTTACACGTCTAGGTCACCTCTTGTTCGCATTGACGGCACTTTGAACAGTGGTCGTAACATTTCAGATGTGTTACAACCCGTGGTTCTACTCTTCATTCTATCCCCGCGAAACCCTACATTTCAGCAGGATAATGCACGACCGCATGTTGCAGGTCCTGTACGGGCCTTTCTGGATACAGAAAATGTTCGACTGCTGTCCTGGCCAGCACATTCTCCAGATCTCTCACCAACTGAAAACGTCTGGGCAATGGTGGCCGAGCAACTGGCTCGTCCCAATACGCCAGTCACTACTCTTGATGAACTGTGGTATCGTGTTGAAGCTGTATGGGCAGCTGTACCTGTACACGCCATCCAAGCTCCGTTTGACTCAATGCCCAGGCATATCAAGGCCGTTATTACGCCCAGTGGTGGTTGTTCCGGGTACTGATTTCTCAGGATATATGCACCCAAATTGCGTGAAAATGTAATCACATGTCAGTTCTAGTATAATATATTTGTTCAATGAATACCCGTTTATCATCTTCATTTCTTCTTAGTGTAGCAATTTTAATGGCCAGTAGTGTGCAAACAACAACAGCCATGTACCTCCTTCCTGGTCGACATTGGAAATTCGTGGTAAGGAGTATGGGATCAAACTGCTGAGGTCATCGGCCCCTAGGATTACATACTAATTAAACTAACTTAAACTAACTTAAGCTAAGGACAACACACACACACATGCTAGAGGGAGGGCTCGATCCTCCGACGTGGGGAGCCGCACGAACCATGACAAGACGCCCTCAGATCGCACGGCTACCCCGAGCGACCTTAATCCTGGCGGAGTGACTGGAATTGATCGGCTATCGGACCGCCTCCGTCTAATAGGCGTTCCTCATGCATGGTTGTTTACATCTTTGGGCGGGTTTAATGACATCTCTGAGCAGTTTGTGATGCAATATCCACAGTCAACGTCTATCTTCAGGAGATCTGGGAACCGGGGTAACGCAAATATATCAGAGTGATCATAAGGGCCGGCCGAAGTGGCCGTGCGGTAAAAGGCGCTGCAGTCTGGAACCGCAAGACCGCTACGGTCGCAGGTTCGACTCCTGCCTCGGGCATGGATGTTTGTGACGTCCTTAGGTTAGTTAGGTTTAACTAGTTCTAAGTTCTAGGGGACTAATGACCTCAGCAGTTGAGTCCCATAGTGCTCAGAGCCATTTGAACCATTTGATCATAAGGAGCGTCATATAGAATTGCTGTTCCTTCACTCTGGCTGAGACCTATCCTATGCTATTCAACAATTTTACACAGTCCCAATCCTTGTGACCCTTTTTAAGTTTTTGTTTGCATAGGTATTGCTGGAAGGACTGACTAACCATATACGTAAGTCAAAACAACCTTCCGTGCAACTAAAAGAAAGGATCGTAACATTAAGAGCGCGACGGGAATTCCTCTGTTAAATGCAGAGGAGAGAGCGGATAGGAGAATGGAATATATTTAAGGCCTCTACGAGGGAGAAGTTTGTCTGACGTGATAGAAGAAGAAACAGGAGTCGATTTATAAGAGACAGGGGATTCAGTACAAGAATCAGAATGAGAGAGAGCTTAGGACGACTTAAGATCAAATAAGACAGAAGCGATAGATAACATTCCACCGGCATTTCTAAAGTCATAGGGGGAAGTGGCAATAAAACGACTATTCTTGTTCGTGTCCAGAATGTATGAGTCTGGCGACACACCATCTGACTTTCGGAAAAATATCGTTAACACAATTCTTAAGACTGCAAGAGCTGACAAGTGCGAGCGTTATCGCACAGTCACATCAACAGCTCATGCATCCAAGTTACTGACAAGAATAATATACAGAAGAATGGAAAAGAAATTTGAGGATGTGTTAGATGACGATCTGTTTGGCTTTAACTATGGTAAAGAAACCATAGAGGCAATTCTGACGTTTCGGTTGATTATGGAAGCAAGTCTAAAGAAAAAGAAACTTTCATAGTATCTGCCGACCTGGAAACAGCGTTCGGCAGTGTAAAAAGGTGCAAGATGTCCGAAATTCTGAGAAAAATAGGGGTAAGCTATAGGAAGAGTCGGGTACCAACAACGAAGAGCTCGGATTAAAAAGGATGTATGACAGGCATGAAGTCTTTCCCCCTACTGTTCAATCTGTACATCGAAGAAGCAATGATAGAAATAAAAGAAAGGTTCAGGAGTGGAATCAAAATTCAAGATGAAAGGATATCGATGATACGATTCGCTGGTGACATTGCTATCCTGCGTGAAAGTGAAGAAGATTTACAGGATCTGCTAAATGGAATGAGCAGTCTAATGAGCACGGAATATGGATTGAGAGTAAATCGAAGAAACACGAAAGTAATGAGAAGTGGAAGAAATGGGAACAGCGAGAAATTTAACATCAGGACTGAGGGTCACGAAGTAGATGAAGTTAAGGAATTCTGCTACATAACCAATGACGGATGGAACGACATCAAACGCAAACCAGCCTTGGCATAAATGGCATTCCTGGCCAAGAGAAGTTTACTAGTGTCAAATGCAAACTTTGATTTGAGGAAGAAGTTTCTGAGAAAGTACGTCTGGAGCGCACTGTTTTATGGTAGTGAAACATGGACTGTTGGAAAACCAGTACAGAAGAGAATCAAAGCATTTGAGATGTGCTGCTACAGACGAATGTTGAAAATCTGATGGACTGCTAACGTAAGGAATGATGAACTTCTGTGCACAATCGGAGAGGAAAGGAATATGTGGAAAACACTGACAAGGAGAAGGGACAGTAGATAGGACATCTGTTAAGACATCACGGAATTACTTCCATTGTACTAGAGAGAGCTGTAGAGGGCAAAAAATGTAGAGGACGACAGAGATTGGAATACCTCGAGCAAATAATTGAGGTCGTAGGTTGAAAATGCTGCTCTGCGATGAATAGATCGGCAGACTTATGACTAAAAAAAAAGAAGCATTTTATAAAAGTATCAGCTAACTTATTTTCTGTAGCAATATACTTGACACCTGTTTTTTTTGTCAATCAGAAGTTTGTAACAGATTCATACTTATCATCTATATGTTTTTGTCTTCTATGTTCCTAGTTACAAAAATACGTATTACACGCTCATCGTCCACATAAGTTACAATATTTTCATTTTCCAGTATTTTTAAGTCCTGGAATAGCTTCTCAAGCCACAAACATTCTACGGCACATGTTGCAAGTGATACTAATTCTGCGTCTGTAGAAGATAAACTACTTTACTTTATTTTTAGTTTACCAGAGACCTCCATAGCATAACCTGATGCTGATTTCCTATCTGAACTATTGAACGAATAATCATCAACATAAGCTACTACAGTTTCATTAGCCTCTTCAGTTTTATAATGCATCCCACAACCTACTGCACCTTTTCTGTAACGTAGTATTATTTCTAAACCTTTCGAAGGTGATTCTCTTGGTTCATTTTGACAACGACTGAAAAATTAACAGCGTAACTTAAATCTTGTCTTGTTGGTAGAGCTAGTAGCATTACAAGTATTCTCACGTTGCAACGACGATACAGTGACTATCAGTCAAAGGATAGACAAGCTATTGTACTACCTGCAATAGGTGACAGTAGTCATTTTCATCGATGACTGTTCTTCGTCGCTGGTGCAGTCAATTTACCGTCCAGGTTGACCGTGTCACCTTGACGAGCTGCTCCAGTACCCATGATTCAACAAAATGCACAAGTTATAAAACGATTGGTAGCCACTGAACTATCTGCCTCGTGCAGGATGCGGACTGCCAACGCTGTTAAACCGCCAGTTCGTTATCACGTGACTGTGAAGCACTGTGGCAACATTCAATGACTGCTCGCCGGCCCGTACTCAACAATAAGCACTCCTCTCCATAACGGGCGCGAGCGTGCTCCAGATTTGGGATGAAAATGGACATAAACATAATAAAACGTTGATAAACTACGCACGATTTTACTATATTTACATTAAAAGGACACTAATGATGACTTTTCCTTAACTATGAAAACCTGTACAAGACGAAACGTGTTTTGCTAATATTTGCTAATGAAAGAATATAAAACCTAGATACAAAATATGAATAATATATTATGTATATGTACTTAGTCTATGTAGTAATTTTTATTTTCTTAAATTCTTACTCTATATTCCCTTAGATTAAGATGCTAGTTAATGAGCAAGTCCTAATACAGTTTTTTTTCTGTATTTTCATGTGCTGAAACACATCAACTTTCCTGATTCCCGACATGACCCGATGGATCGTCGAGTCAAGAAATATCACTTCTCCCTTCACATAGTGAAATTCCCAGTGTTTTCCACCAGAATAAAAGATGATCCCCAGTTTTAGTGCAGTGGAAAGTGAAAGGTGATGAAAGAATTCCCCTGTGAAAATCAACCGAGTTCATGGGAAATACTCCCAACTACAAAGTGAAGAGTGATGTCGCTACGAGAAAGACTGATAAAAGTTTTATGTTCTGTTCAAAATTGGTGGAAATGCACCAATACTGTAATCGAATTTTTTTCTTCTTGTCAATATATATGTATCTGTATGTGTATTTGATTTGTACTTGTATCTATGTTAGTATTTCAATGTTTCTATTGATTTAATGAGAGTAATTCTTGAGAACACGCGAAAAAGGAACCTGTGTTGAATCCTTGAACACTTATGATGGCATCACGCCACAACCAAGTTTGTTAATGATCAAGCAACTGTGAGTAGCTTTGACGACTTGGTGTGAAACGTATATAATTCTATATGCCTTATGTTATCTTTGTTTTGCTCCCTACAAGGAGAGATCCTTAAATACTTCATTCAGTAAGTACGTGAGTCCAATAATATTACGACTGCGCGTGAGTCGTAACGATGTTTCAGAATCATTACTCCTCACGCGGGAAGCGATGTAATATTATTGGGGTTTCCGTAGTATGAAAGCTGTGAGTACTCTTGAAAAGGCATTCACCTATCTGTATATTAAATGATCAACCTATGAGATGAGACCTATTCTTTGAAAGACATTTGTTTTAAATAATTTACATAACTGTAAAGATGCGCATCTCGCGCGGACGCTAATACATCGATTGCGCAGACAAAGAAACATTTTAACAGAAGCTGAACCGACGTTCCGCTTCGATCTAAATAAAAGATGACAGTAAAAAATAAAAAAATAAACTTTTGTAGATCTTCAGATTTTAATGTACTACTTGTGCTTGTATTGTGAAAATGTAAAAGAAGGTCGATTCTAAGCTAGAAAAGCGAGCGGTCTTGCCAGCGTGCAGACAAGATTATTAATTAATAAAATTCAAGTAATTTATGTTCGAAACTGTAAATCGGCGAGTTATTGTTATGAAGGTGTTGAACAGTGCAAGAATTGTCTTTAACGAGGGAGAAAAGTAATGACTGTAATTTGTGACAAAAACGTAAACCAAGGAGACAGCACAGGGCAGGCTGAAATCTGATCGCACCATACAGTTAGAAAATTACTTATGTAAGTTATACTGTTTACAAAGAAGCTGTAATTGCTTGTGAGAATTATTAGAATATATTTAGTGTTTACCAGATTTCTTATTCTATTCTTTTTATTTATTTATTTTTTTACCTCCATGTCATATTATTTTTTATAGATATCAAACAGCCTTTACTACAGCAGAGAATACTGCGGCATCCTGGTCGTAGACAGAAAGCCGCTCCTTGTCTTCTATACAACTCATAGCTGCTCCATTTACTAATGATTTAATTTGCAAATGCAATTTTTTTTTACTGTTCATTGTTAAAGGTCCCTATAGGTAACTATAAAATTCATACTGATTACATAAAGAAACCCGGGTTGTTCTTTTCCAAATAATAGAAGTCTTTGCGTAATCAAAAACTAGCCTCCTTCTGACAACGATCAGGAGCCGACCAGAAGACGGACGTCTTCGGCCGCTTTCGTGTCTCCTGTGGCAAAGCTGTGCCAGATTGGAAACACGACATTCTAGTATGAAACACAGATTTAAATTGAAAGAATTGAAATATATTTAACCTAATAATTTTTTTATCATACTAGAAGCTACATGTAGCAAATATGCTATAATTCTCTGGACGGCACTTTTTCACGTAATTTCGTATCATCCACTATTTCTCTGTAATTCAGTTTCATAGCTGTGTTGATTGGCTTGCATTCATTCATACCAAACTTCAACAGATTTTCCAAATACTTTTTCTGGCTCAACGTTATTCCATTCTCGCACTTGTTGTTGTTGTGGTCTTCAGTCCTGAGACTGGTTTGATGCAGCTCTCCATGCTACTCTATCCTGTGCAAGCTTCTTCATCTCCCAGTACCTACTGCAACCTACATCCTTCTGAATCTGCTTAGTGTATTCATCTCTTGGTCTCCCTCTATGATTTTTACCCTCCACGCTGCCCTCCAATACTAAATTGGTGATCCCTTGATGCCTCAGAACATGTCCTACCAACCGATCCCTTCTTCTGGTCAAGTTGTGCCACAAACTTCTCTTCTCCCCAATTCTATTCAATACTTCCTCATTAGTTATGTGATCTACCCATCTAATCTTCAGCATTCTTCTGTAGCACCACATTTCGAAAGCTTCTATTCTCTTCTTGTCCAAACTATTTACCGTCCATGTTTCACTTCCATACATGGCTACACTCCATACAAATACTTTCAGAAATGACTTCCTGACACTTAAATCTATACTCGATGTTAACAAATTTCTCTTCTTCAGAAACGCTTTCCTTGCCATTGCCAGTCTACATTTTATATCCTCTCTACTTCGTCCATCATCAGTTATTTTGCTCCCCAAATAGCAAAACTCCTTTACTACTTTAAGTGTCTCATTTCCTAATCTAATACCCTCAGCATCACCCGACTTAACTCGACTACATTCCATTATCCTCGTTTTGCTTTTGTTCATGTTCATCTTATATCCTCCCTTCAAGACACCATCCATTCCGTTCAACTGCTCTTCCAAGTCCTTTGCTGTCTCTGACAGAGTTACAATGTCATCGGCGAACCTCAAAGTTTTTATTTCTTCTCCATGGATTTTAATACCTACTCCAAATTTTTCTTTTGTTTCCTTTACTGCTTGCTCAATATAGAGATTGAATAACATCGGGGAGAGGCTACAACCCTGTCTTACTCCCTTCCCAACCACTGCTTCCCTTTCATGTCCCTCAACTCTTATAATTGCCATCTGGTTTCTGTACAAGTTGTAAATAGCCTTTCGCTCCCTGTATTTTACCCCTGCCACCTTTAGAATTTGAAAGAGAGTATTCCAGTCAACATTGTCAAAAGCTTTCTCTAAGTCTACAAATGCTAGAAACGTAGGTTTGCCTTTCCTTAATCTTTCTTCTACGATAAGTCGTAAGGTCAGTATTGCCTCTCGCACTTACCTATCTTAATTCTCAAGAACAGTTTCAGATCGCCCAAATCTTTCATTTTAAATTCACTTCTTAAAGCTAAATTTAGTTCTTTAATTTTCATCTTATTGAATATAATGATAATGTCGTCTGCATATAACAAAACATATACCCTAGTGTTTAAGTTACTGTACTTATATATGTACGTATACAGACACCGATCAGCATTGCTTTGAAGAAAGCCTGAATCTTTAACAAACTTACCAAAACATTGTATACCAAGATTGTCATTGCCACTTCTGCAGATTTCAGGAGTTTTAACACCTTCAGACTCTTCATTTTCACTTGATATGGAGTTATTTTTGCAGTCATTGACATTTTCGTCATGAATGATAATTTCATCGTTTGTGTCTTCTTTGCAAGAAAACCAATCTTCATTATTAAAATTAATGAAATGATTCGTCTCTCTTCTGGACACCATAGCCGAAAGCCATTAGCTCAGTATCCATCCAGGAAGCACTGGTTTATTCCGGAATCAAAGTTTCCAGCAATCACTTCTGGAAGAAATCGTAGATATGCTGCACAACCAAACACTTTCAGTTTTTGCAACTTTGATACTTCATCATATCACAGAGTAGCAGCAAATGTCATTTTCCGTGCACATTTTGGTGTTCTGTTTATCAAGTAAACAGCAGTCTTTACCGCGTCTGACCAAAAACATTTTTCAAGTTTGCTGTTCAACAGCATGCAACGAGCCTGGTTTATAATGTTCCTATTCTTACGCTCACTCACTCCATTTCGTTGTGAAGTGTACCTTACAGTCAACTGATTTTGGATTCCTTTCTCCTTAAGGAAATCTTTTCTCTCATTTGACAAATATTTACCTCCTTTGTCACAGCGTAATCTTCTAATCCTCAAAAGCGAAAGAACTGTTGTCTTTGCTTCATACTGTTTAACATATTCCAATACTTCAGATTTATTCTGCATCACATACACAACTCTGAAATGAGTATAATCATATATAAATGCAATGACGTACCTACTTCCATCGTAAGACGTGGAAGTAATAGGACTCATGACATAACTATCTACTATTTAGAGTGGACGTTTTGATATTGTCCTCTTCTGATTGTGTGAAATCCATGCAGATGGTGTACGATTTTGGTCTCTTCAGATTTACAATGTTTATTCCTTCCGCGTATTTCGAAGCACCTTTAGATCGGTATAATTCGTCTCCTAACATTTGATACCAGACTTGTAGTGTTTTGATAAGAAACGCCTTGCAGGGTTTCTGCCGAATTTTAGAGGGTACATTTTCGTGTCATTTTTCATTTCCATGGCAACAACATCCTTTCCTCTACTATGTTCTCAAATGTGACTTCAAAAACTATTGATCTCCACAATGTGCACTGACAGCAAGTTGTAAGCCAGTGCAGGAAGAAATAAAATATTTCTGATCGAAATTGGAACTACCTTTCCGTTGATATAGCTGACAACATTCATTTAACTGATCTGCGTTGCCTTCAAAACAAATCCAGATTTTGAAACGTTTATCACTACATGTCTTTCAAGCGTTTCCACATTATCAACGTCTTTCAAGTCATTTACAAAGTGTTCACCCGCACCAGACTCCAAATGCAAAGGAACCGAATCATTGAAAACACCAGTACAAAAATAATACGCATCCGAGCTCACAGAAACTTCTTGAGAGTCACAACCTACTGAGTTTGCAGAGCCTTTCTTGTTTTTATTTCTTTCATTACAGTCATTTATGTCCAAATTCAACGCAGTTATGACATTTAAAACTAAACTGTTATTCTGTACCTGAATTGTGTTTGTCACTCTCGCTGATTTTCGCCAATTTTGTCCTTCCATTGTTTTTTCCCATGACAAACCACTCCTGTACGTGTTAAATACTTTATTCTGCCCTGTGTATTCATCGTTATACGCGAATTTGTCCTTCCATTGTTTTTTGCCGTGACATAAACCATTCGTGTATGAATTAAACACCGTATTCTGTCCTGAGTCTGTTGTATGTTTCTTCTTGTTCTTCTAATTCTTTGCTCGTTTATTTTCGTGGTCTTAGAGCCTATTTTTCACGAGGCTTAACTTCAGAGTTTCCGTGGATAATATCTCTATTGCAGTTGCAACATTATCTTATTCCTGTGGCATTGTCAGTGAAAGATGATACACTGCATCAATTTTTTCCACTGTCGCACCAGTCGACCGAAGCTCACGTGTGAATTTGTCAAACTCTAAGCAATGCTCAGTCAGTGTACCGTTTGTTTGATTCAATTCCAATTGCAGTAACTGTTTACCTCTACATCTACATCTACATAGCTACTATGCAAATCACATGTAAGTGCCTGGCAGAGGGTTCAACGAAGCACCTTCACAATAATTCTTTGTTATTCCACTTTCGAACAGCGTGCGGGAAAAAACAAACATATGTATATTTTTCCCTATGTGCTCTGATTTCCTCCCCGTATAGGTCGGCATCAATAAAATATTTTCACACTCGGACGAAAAAGTTAGTGACTGAAATTTCATTAGAAAATTCCTCCGCAACGAAAAACGCCTTTGTTTTAATGATGTCCACCCCATATCCTGTATCATGTCAGTGACACTCACTCCCCTATTTCTGGATAATAAAAAACGCGCTGTCCTTCTTTGAGCTTGTTAGGTGTACTGTAATTCCATCTGGTAAGAATCCCACACAACGCAGCGGTACTCAAAAACAGGACGGACAAGCGTGGTGAAGCCAGTCCTTTTCGTAGATCTGTTGCATCTTGTGAGTGTTGTGCCAATAAAACCCAGTCTTTGGTATGCCTTTCCAGCAACAATTTCTATGTGTTATTTACAATTTACGTAACTGTAATTCATTGGTATTTAGTTGAATTTAGGGCTTTTAGATTTGATTTATTTACCGTATAACCGAAGTTTAACGGACTTCTTTTAGCACTCATGTGATGAACTTGTAACACGCCCGGGAGTACAATGGGTGGAGTGGTACCTTTAAACTGTTTGTCGTTTCGGACTGTTTCTTGACCGTGCGTCCTGTCCACACCACGTACCTGATAATCCCGCGGCGGTCGTGCTGTTCTGCTCCATACTGCTGCTGGCTTGCCTGAAATTATATATCGAATTACGTAAGTGGGTTTAGGGGAGCCACTCAACGTCAAAAACA
The DNA here is from genome assembly GCF_021461395.2 of Schistocerca americana. Taxonomy (NCBI): domain Eukaryota; kingdom Metazoa; phylum Arthropoda; class Insecta; order Orthoptera; family Acrididae; genus Schistocerca; species Schistocerca americana. Next base: position 1,159,757,833 of record NC_060119.1, on the reverse strand, counting down.
CAACACTGTCCTATGTCTGGTATGAACATCTATATTCTGAGACGATATGTACCACAGGTTGCACTGTTTACACTCTAAATCGTAAATGTTTATCCCAATTAACAATCTTGATCATTAGCAGTCCAAAATATCATTCGGACGAGCGTACGCGTAACCGACACTACGCGGGTGATTGTTGATGATGCGGAAGCCGAATGATCGAACGCACGTCCTCACGCTCGCTACAAATCACTGGCACTTGACTGCACTCTTTTATGGTAACTAATTTTTTTTTACTGATTCACATCAGTTCATTCTGGGAGACCGAACACGGCGTGGATGATTGATACAGTACGGTACGACACGCAACGAGAGGATACACAAATACACTCCTGGAAATTGAAATAAGAACACCGTGAATTCATTGTCCCAGGAAGGGGAAACTTTATTGACACATTCCTGGGGTCAGATACATCACATGATCACACTGACAGAACCACAGGCACATAGACACAGGCAACAGAGCATGCACAATGTCGGCACTATTACAGTGTATATCCACCTTTCGCAGCAATGCAGGCTGCTATTCTCCCATGGAGACGATCATAGAGATGCTGGATGTAGTCCTGTGGAACGGCTTGCCATGCCATTTCCACCTGGCGCCTCAGTTGGACCAGCGTTCGTGCTGGACGTGCAGACCGCGTGAGACGACGCTTCATCCAGTCCCAAACATGCTCAATGGGGGACAGATCCGGAGATCTTGCTGGCCAGGGTAGTTGACTTACACCTTCTAGAGCACGTTGGGTGGCACGGGATACATGCGGACGTGCATTGTCCTGTTGGAACAGCAAGTTCCCTTGCCGGTCTAGGAATGGTAGAACGATGGGTTCGATGACGGTTTGGATGTACCGTGCACTATTCAGTGTCCCCTCGACGATCACCAGTGGTGTACGGCCAGTGTAGGAGATCGCTCCCCACACCATGATGCCGGGTGTTGGCCCTGTGTGCCTCGGTCGTATGCAGTCCCGATTGTGGCGCTCACCTGCACGGCGCCAAACACGCATACGACCATCATTGGCACCAAGGCAGAAGTGAATCTCATCGCTGAAGACGACACGTCTCCATTCGTCCCTCCATTCACGCCTGTCGCGACACCACTGGAGGCGGGCTGCACGATGTTGGGGCGTGAGCGGAAGACGGCCTAACGGTGTGCGGGACCGTGGCCCAGCTTCATGGAGACGGTTGCTAATGGTCCTCGCCGATACCCCAGGAGCAACAGTGTCCCTAATTTGCTGGGAAGTGGCGGTGCGGTCCCCTACGGCACTGAGTAGGATCCTACGGTCTTGGCGTGCATCCGTGCGTCGCTGCGGTCCGGTCCCTGGTCGACGGGCACGTGCACCTTCCGCCGACCACTGGCGACAACATCGATGTACTGTGGAGACCTCACGCCCCACGTGTTGAGCAATTCGGCGGTACGTCCACCCGGCCTCCCGCATGCCCACTATACGCCCTCGCTCAAAGTCCGTCAACTGCACATACGGTTCACGTCCACGCTGTCGCGGCATGCTACCAGTGTTAAAGACTGCGATGGAGCTCCGTATGCCACGGCAAACTGGCTGACACTGACGGCGGCGGTGCAGAAATGCTGCGCAGCTAGCGCCATTCGACGGCCAACACCGCGGTTCCTGGTGTGTCCGCTGTGCCGTGCGTGTGATCATTGCTTGTACAGCCCTCTCGCAGTGTCCGGAGCAAGTATGGTGGATCTGACACACCGGTGTCAATGTGTTCTTTTTTCCATTTCCAGGAGTGTACGTTATCAGCAGCACTGCTCATTTTTATGTTACTTCTTGGTGCACTTTTCTCTGAATCACTTGCATATTTTATCACTTTACTGTAATAACACTTTTAGCAACACTTCAACTTCCATACTAACAATGCTTCTTACGTGCAGAGCTACCAATAACACAACATAACAGTTCCGTGTCCCGTGCTCAACGGCTGCCCGCAAAGATACTCCACAACTAAGCCAGCGATATGACAATACACTTACAAACTCACACTTTTCATTATTTAGGGACAATTGCAACTTTTGCACCATACAGATATTTATGTAAATCATTTTGGAATTTTTTTATCTTCTGATAAGTTTACTAGAAGATAAATGGCAGCATCGTCTGCAAACAACCTACGTCGGCTGCTCAAACTGTCTCTTAAATCGTTTATATGCAGAGGGCCTGTAACACTACCTTGAGGAACGACAGAAATCACTTCTACTTTATTCAGATATCTTTTCTTAATCACTTTGCAATTGTTTCTGATATTCTGATGACTTTACTAGCCGATAAACGACAGCAACATCTGCAAACAACCTAAGATGGCTGCTCAGATTGTCTCTTAAAAAGTTTATATACATATAGAAAAACAGAGAGCCTATAACACTTCTGCTTTACTCGATGACTTTCCGTCAATTACTTCGAACCGTGACCTCTCTGAAAAGAAACCATGAATCCTGTTGCATAATTAAGACGATAATCCACAAGCACGCCATTTGATTATAAACCGCTTGTGAGGTAGAGTGTCGAAAGCCTTCTGGAAATATAGAAATACCGGATCAAGTTAAAATCCCAAGTCGATAGCATTCAACAGTTTGTGTCAGTAAAGAACTAGTTGTGTTTCATAGGAACGATGTTTTTTAAATCCGTGTTGACTGTGTCAATAGATCGTTCGAGGTAATTCACAATGTTCGAACAAAATACAATCGGTCTGGATATCGACGTTAATGATAAGGGCATGTAATTTAATGGATTACTCCTATGGCCTTCCTTGAATATTAGTGTAACCCGTGCAACTTTCCAGTCTTTGGGTACGGATATTTCGTCGAGCGAAAAGTTGTATATGATGAGTATGGATTTACTGCATCAGCATACTCTGAAAACAACCTAATTGATGTACAATCTGGACCGTAAGACTTGCTGTTATTAAGTGATTTACGTTACTTCACTATTCCGAGGACATCCACTTCTACGTTACTCATGTTGGCAGCTATTCTTGACTGAAATTCCGGAATATTTACTTCGTCTTCTGTGGGGAAGGAAAGCTGTGTTTTAGTCATTCTGCTTTGGCAGCACTGTCATTTATAGTATTTCCATTACTATCGCGCAGAGAAGGCATTGATTGTGACTTGCCGTAGTTTACGTACTTAACATACGACCAGGATCTCTTTCGATTTTCTGCCAGATTTCGAGACAAAGTCTCGTTGTAAAACTACTAAAAGCACCTCACGTTGACGTCCGCGCTAAATTTCGAATTTCTGTAGAAGATTGTCAATTTGGCATACTTTTTTCGTTGTTTCTGCAACAGTGTTCTGACCTGTTTTGCGTAGCATGAGAAATCAGCTCCGTCGTTTATTAATTTATTTGGTATAATTCTCTCAGTTGTTACAGATACTATTTCTTTGAATTCAAGCCACATTCGGTCTACACTTATAGTGTTAATTTGGAAGGAATGGAGATTGTCTCTCAGGAAGGGGACAAGTGAATTTTTATCTGCATTTTTGAATAGATGTATTTTTCGTTTATTTTTTGTTGATTTGGGAGTTACGGTATTCAGTCTCGCTACAACAACACTGTGTTCACTAACCCCTGTAGCCGTTTTGGTGGTCCTTATTAGCTCAGGATTAAGTGTTGCTGAGAGGCCAAGTGTGTTTTCACAACCGTTTACTATTCCAGTGGGCTCATGAACTAATTGCTCGAAATAATTTTCAGAGAATGCGATTAGCGTAATTTCGGATGGTGTATGCACACCACCGAATTTAAACAAGTATTTTTGCTAATATACCGAGGGAAAATTGAAGTCACCACCAATTATAATTGTATGATTCGGGTACTTCTTTAAAATTAGACTCAAGTTTTCTTTGAACTTTGCAGCAGTAGTATCATCTAAGTTGAGAGGTCGGTAAAAGCTCCAATTTTATTATTTTATTCCAGTGGCCAACCATAGTAATTCACAGGAAGTATCTACTTCAGTTTCGCTGCAAGATAATCTACTACTAACAGCAACAAACACGCCACCGCCAACTGTGTTTAGCCTATCGTCTCGGAACGCCATTAGGTCCATCGCAAAAACTCAGGCTGAGTTTATCTCAAGCCTTAGCCAGCCTTCAGTGTCTACAACTATTTGAGAATCAGTGCTTTCTATTAGCGCTTGGAGCTCTGGTAGTTTCGCAACATAGCTACGACAATTTACAACTGTTACACCGATGGTTCCTAGATCTACGTTCTTCCTTTTTCTGACCTACACCCTTTGTGACTGAAGCCCTTTTTGTGTCTCCCCGAGACACTCTGGCCTAAAAATCTTCCTAGTCCACGCAACACTGCCCCCCCCCCTCCTAGACATTTAGTCGCTTCCTGCATGTAATGGACTCCTGACGTATTTAGCGGGACCCGAAACCCCACCATCCTAGATAGAAATAACTGGCGAGCGATGATTTTTCTCTCAAATGAAGCATACAAGCTTTTCCACATTCGAAAAGCACTGTTAGAGTCTTTCACATATTCCAAATGGTTGTCCGCAGTCCATTCTATTATTCTTACACGACATTTTTTTAACGCTTCGTGAGTTTTGTCTTTCTCATTTCGTTCCTTTTCCGTGTCACTTTCTTGAAACTTTATTTTTTCTGTGTATTCTTCTGAGAACCGACAAATCTAATTCACCTAACACACCTTGATTCGAAATTTCATTTCCAAAACCGCATCCGTCAAGAAATGGAAGTCGATATTTGCTATCATATTCTTCCGACATCAAAATGTTCGAAACTTGCGAACCAGAAATATAAAACTGTTCGCACAACAGTTACATTTCAAACTAAACTTCCGACTTTTTACTTTCAGTCTGTGGACCCTTAACCTATTGAGAAAACTATTTGCAAGAGCAAGGTTGCCAGCAAGAAATATTTAATCGCAACTGATTGATTCACTGTAGAAAAATAAAGAATATAACACCTGACAAGTATACCAACATGGTATATGATGTGTGTAACCGCAATATGTGTAGAGGGTTTTTCGAAAAGGACTGTACAACTCTGAAAATTCATATAAAGTAATACATATTACTTACAGAAGTGATTGTAGTGCCAATTTGTAGGGAAATACATCAAATTTTGTCTCGCGTAGTCCGTGAATCGCACCGTAAGGAGCGCTAGCGGCAGTTGCATTAAAGATGGCTACCATCACTGGACCCTTGCGTGATAGACGTGTGTTTTGGTTTTAAGAACGGAAGCCGGTGACAACAATTCAGCGTGTTTTCCGTACCAAGTACGCTAAAAATCCTCCTAGTAGGACTACAGTTTATGAGAGGCTTAAATGTAGAAACAGGGTGCTCGGTAAGACATGGGAAACCATCAGGTCGTCCAAGCACATCTGACGAACTCGTTGAGCGAATGAGACAACGTATTGTCAACAGCCCTAAGAAATCGACCCGGCGTGCGTCCCGCGAACTCCAAATCCCACATACGACTGTTTGGCGTATGTTGAGAAACCGTTTGCGTTTGAAACCGTACAGATTGACAATCGTAGAAGTAGTAAAAGACACTGATAAAACTGCTCGCAAGAACCTCCGTGCAGATATTTTATATCGATTACATGAGGATGAACATTTCTTGGACAAAATCATCTTTCCTGACGAGTTGACGTTTCACTTGGGTGGCAAGGTTAACACATATAACTGTAGGATTTGGGGCAGTGAAAATCAACATCAAACCTTGCAACATGTTCGTGATGGCCCTAAAATGAACGTTTTTCGTGCATTGAGCAAGAACAAAGTGTATGGTCCCATTTATTCCGTGAGAGAACGGTCAACGGGATAATGTACCTGGATATGTTACAACAGTCTTTGGTGCCACAGATGAGGATGACCAAGAACGAAATGTTTACTTCATGCAAGATGATGCACCACGCCACTACCTGGCAGTCGTCACGAATTTCCTCAGTGGCCACTTTCCAGGTCACTGGATTGGCCATGGCGCCCCAAATTGCTTGGCGCCAACGTTCCCCAGACATGACACAATTCGATTTTTTTATGGGGATTCATCAAGAATACCGTGTTACTGCCTTCTGTACCAGCTTTTCTACCTGAACTTAGAGCAAGAATTTACGCCGCCAATGAGCAAGTTACACCTGCAGTGCTACAGCGAGTTTGGGAAGAAATTGACTTGTGTGTAGGATAACCAACGGAAGCCACATACAACATCTTCAGGTTAAGGCTAAAAAAAACTTGATGTGTTTCCCTGCAAAATAACAGTAAATCCAGCTCTATACCTTCTTTCAATAAATTTGTATGAATTTTTAAATTTATAAAGTTCTTTTTGAAACAATCTGCGTAGAAGTATATTATTCAACAAATAAAGAAAAATCAAATACTCCTCACAAGCAAATTAATATACAAAAGGGATCATACGGAGCGTGATATAGAAATGCTACTCCTTCTACGTTCACTACACAACTGATTGTAACAGACTGGTCAGATACCGGGGCTACACAACGCACCGTACGACGCTTCTAGACGCAACATTCGGTCATCATACACGGCAAATCATCAGGTGAGGGGTATCAACGGCGTCTTCATAAACCGCAGCAAGTGCACCATGACCCATACACGGCTCAAAATGGTTCAAATGGCTCTAAGCACTATGGGACTTAACATCTGAGGTCATCAGTCCCCTAGACATAAAACGACTGTCCCCAAAGTGCTCCTTCTGGACGTCAAACACTCTCCTGCTTCGATGGGGTAGGGTCGGGCTCCGTCTTACATGTACCATATATTGTCAAAATCAGGGTCACTTTGGATAGCGCGGATGAAATTATCTTCACGTACCGTTCTGTAGTCATCGTGTCATCAATTAATATCGCACCGATTTTTCCGTGACTGGACACTGCACACCACACAGTCTCCCGTTGATGGTAAAGAGACTTCTCGATCGCGAAATGCGGATTCTCAATCCCCCAATTGAGCCAATTATGGTTATTGACGAACCCATTCAAATAAAAGTGGGCTTCGTCAATAAACCAAACAGACTAGTTCCCATCATTCCCCACGGGCAACAGTGCAATTTGAACGTCCTAACGCAAACAGTTCTGGAGTAATGACGATTTTATTTCAAATAGTTCACTGACTATAACCTGTACACCAGTGTAGCAGCCCTCAAGTCTGTTTGGTTCTAACAGGAATATTACTGTCGCTGTGTATAACTCGACACCACCGAAGAACCTATAGCATTCAAAGTTTTGTATTACTCAATTATTAAGTGCACATGGCGCAAATAAACTTATCTTTTTGTACATGTGTGTGTGTTAATTGGCCACTTCCGCTATCGACACGACAAAGCGAGAGACTGTCGGTGACTCAGTATATGATACACAAATGTAGTACAAAAATAGTGTTCGTAGGGTCTCAGAATTTAACTTATGTGTATGTAAGGTATTTATAGGGGAAAATATTGGGAATGTTAGGCACTTTACTGCGGTAGGACGAATAACACTTCACTCAGAACATTCTCAAACAAACCACTGAATGGAATTCGTAGAGCTATCAAGCTACACGTAGGTCACTCAAGGGCGACGCTTTCCATGTACGTATTTGATTGCACAGCTCCAGGGCAGTTGTGTCCTTGACATCACTGAACTTCTCTCTGCTTGTGTAACAGGTAAGTAGCTGTTGCAGACGCTTAGCAACCCATACACGTGTCAAGGCTGTAGTTTCATCCTACAAAAACATATGCTCGATGAGACTTTCTCTCATGGAGCAATATTTCCAGGAGTGCCTAATTCGAAGCTTCGAAAGACCAACTCCCTGCCTGTATCATGTAGTGACAATTAGGACACTTAGTATATATGTTATAGTTCATAATCCTCCTCCCTAGGTCCTAGATGCAGGCTTAGGTGATTTGTAAGTAGACTGCTGCTTACATCCTATGTAGATCACGCATTGCCGTAAACAGCACCACACCACGTTGTCGTGCTGTAGTGTTCCTGAGTTATCGCAGTTTATATTGGCATTGCTTGTGCTGTAACTACACAGCATGTTTGTACGTTTCAAACACGATCTACCTCAGCCACAAATCCTTTTCCCGAAAACAATCTGTCGGTTCAAATGGCTCCGAGCACTATGGGACTTAACATCGGAGGTCATCAGTCCCCTAGAACTTAGAACTACTTAAACCTAACTAACCTAAGAACATCACACACATCCATGCCCGAGGCAGGATTCGAACGTGCGACCGTAGCAGTCGCGCGGTTCCGAACTGAAGCGCGTAGAACCGCTCGGTCACCGCGGCCGGCAAACAATCTGTTCTCTAGAAAATAATGTTCACATCTTGTCCAATCAATAGTTACTTTAGACGTGGACTACGTGATCAAAACTATCCGGACAACCCTATGAAATGCGGCACTGGCCACTGGGTGTCGTAAGAGGCGGAGTCGCCAGCATAAAAGGAGGCGGGGTGTTTTGTAAGTAGAGAAATGGTAACAGCAGAATGAATCGGTGTGGAGAGGTCAGTGTCTTCGAACCAAAGCACTGGATGTCACCTTAGTAGCGAATCCGTCACGGACATATCAATCCTATCCACGTTGAGTGTTGAGGATGTGACTGTGAAGTAGAAACGTGAAGGAACGACCACACAAGAACCAATACCGGGCAGACCTCATGTAGTGTCGGACGCAGACCATCGATCACTGCGGAACGTGGTTGTTAAAATATCCCATGAAATCAATGAAAGGTGTCAGTAGTCAGTTCGAAAGGACGCTAAAAGCAGTCTAGTTAGCGTAATGACGGTGCGTGAGGAGTTGAAAATAATCAGGTGCAGTGGTCGAGCAGTTCCTCATTTCTGAAGTCAGTGATAAACTGTGCTCGAAATGGAGTAAAGACCGACGCCTCTCTACAGTCGACGACTTGAAACGAATCGTTTGGTGTGATGATTCACGCAAGCTGTTAATTGGTAACTGAACAGGTGTTGTCTTAGCATTCTTCGGTTACGTTTCGTATCGGCTCGCTAGGTTCTTTAGGAGCTGTAATGTTAAAGTAGGTTACACCACTCATGACAAGATACAGTATCACTTTATACATAATGAGCAACAACGTAAAGTAAAAGTCGCTCATTCTGGCGTTTGTAAATTAACATGCGGACAATGTCTGCCTTTGGGCAGTTAAATGTCGAGCGGTTCTAGGCGCTACAGTCTGGAACCGCGCGACCGCTACGGTCGCAGGTTCGAATCCTGCCTCGGGCATGGATGTGTGTGATGTCCTTGGGTTAGTTAGGTTTAAGTAGGTCTAAGTTTTAGGGGACTGATGGCCTCAGAAGTTACGTCCCATAGTGCTCAGAGCCATTTGAACCATTTAAGATAAAAATTTACATAACACGGCTGAAGGCCGTTTTGCGGCGGCGCAGTAATTTCCGTCCCTTTACGACGTACTTTCACCTACATGCGGACATTGTCTCCGAAGATCATCAGTATGTAAGCCGAGCGAAACCTACTGTACTTCAACGTGAGCCAGGCTGCAATTAAAGTCACTAAATCTACGTTTCGGGAGAAAGTTTTCACACGAAATGAAAGGTTGGAAATTTTTTCCTTAATTAATATATTCTGAAACTTAGGTGAACAAGTATCACTGCCAAGCCCGTGCTAGTCTTACGGCAGTCACTCACTATCCCTTTCACTCACGTTAGCAAGTTTATGGTGTTGCATTTCCCGAGAACGTAAAAGCTACAAAAATACGGATTGTTTTTGATTGAGAATACTCGCCAAATATTAAGTCTGTCGGTACCTAATGCAGTCACAGTTTTTAGCCGCCGACCTGCTCAATACGCCACGTGGAATTTATGTCTTTTCTATTCCGAAATTTCTACACACCCATCGGAATAATTATGCCATCACTTTACAACACTTTTGATGTATGAAACACTGCTAGATCCGGCAACTTATCATTTCCATCGGAAGAACTACTACACATGTCCGAACTGTTTCAGGGCTAGGCTCCGATTATTCTCTAGAATACTCTAGGTCTTCTTTACCAGCAGAGAAAGGCGCGCGAAGAATATTGCTTTAGCATTGGTCAGTTTATTCAACAGCCAATAACAAAACAACATTCTCCCGCGTCAATCCGCGCTTTTCATCAATAATCAATCGCAAAATAGTAAACCTAACGACTGCACCTTTTACCGACATAATTATCTAATATGCTGAAGTTTTGTTTACGCATAAAATTATTTACTATTGTTATTTATACCTGAATTAACTTTCCCTTTACCATAAACTTACTTTATAAATCTATTCTACAAAAATGCCCTTTGTGCACATCCATACTTCTTCGAAATGTCCCAACACTAAATCCCACTACATAACTCGTTAATCAATTATCTTCATATTAACCTTACACAACACTCACGCATCATTAATACTGCTAAAACACATTTATAACATTTTACCTACACAAAAAGACATAATAACACTTTATGAAATACCAGAACAGTTTATGAAAAACATTCTATTACTTTAGTGCACTCTAGTGGGCACAATCGAAACAATCATTCCCCTATCCAATACTGTCCTCTATCGGCTGATACATAAACTACGTGCGCGTCCAGTCTCGCGTCACCATCTGTCACTATCCAGCCCTGAGACACATCTCCCACTTAACCGCCTCCAAGGCAGGCTCGGTATACGGCGCTACGCCTCAGTTTCAAGAATTCAATATAGTTAAAGAGAAACCTAACAGACAAGGATTTATATATTAAAGCCACAGATTCTGAACGAAACGCGGCTGAAGGCCTAAATACACAGCAACACGAATTTTAAATGAAACACGGCTGAAGGCCCAATCTTCAAACTGTTATGAAGTTCGGCTGAAGGCCATATACTAAACATAAAACAGACAATATTAATACGCGGCTGAAGGCCTGGCTCAGTACCTGCGACCAAATAAAATAACAATCACAAACAACCATCAATGATGCTCAGAAGTGTTCCAAGGGTCGGCCTGGGGTGGAAACTCTAACAACAGTTTAGGTGAGACAGGCAGCCAAGCGTAACACTAAACAATCAGGTTGCAACACGGCCTAGGGACGGCTGAAGAACCAACCAACAACTTAATCAATTCCCTCTGTCGCAACCGGCCAATTGCCTATTCCAGTATGCAGACATCGTTCATCTGCCCAGTGGAAATCACAGAAGCTACACACAATTCGACGTAAACACACTTGCGCAAGACCTCGAACAATCGTAAAAGGCCGGCCGGAGTGGCCGTGCGGTTCTAGGCGCTTCAGTCTGGAACCGCGGGACCATACGGTCGCAGGTTCGAATACTGCCTCGGGCATGGATGTATGTGATGTCCTTAGGTTAGTTACGTTTAAGTAGTTCTAAGTTCTAGGGGAGTTATGACCTCAGCAGTTGAGTCCCATAGTGCTCAGAGCCATTTGAACCTTTTTTTTTATCGTAAAAGCAATCACTGTGGAACAACAAGGACGAATCAATTCGACACTCAGAGAGTTTCCACAAGCGGTCGGTGAACGAATACACGTCGTCCGGTGAAACGATCGATGGAACGACCAACCCAGGTCGTTGCGTGTGTCGGCGATGGTCGGGCGAGTCTTGGCTGTCCGAAGCTGACTGTAGCTCCAACCCAACTCAATTCCATGTTCGTTCGGAACTCGGAGACACGGCGACCCGGGCACCCTGCTTCGGGCCTATCCACGCGGAGGAAACTCTTGCCCATTGGCCACGACATCTCTGCACAAGGAAGGAACCGACCCACGTCCGGCAAGATGACCAACTGACGAGGACCAGAAACGGTCAAAAGACCAAATACACGTCGCCCGACGAGACGACCAATTGAACGACCGACCATTGGTCGTCCCGCTCCAATCTCCTTCCGTCAGTCAGTTCATGTGTGTCGCCAGCGGTCGGCGAGCATTGGCTGTCCGCACCTCACTGGCGCTCCGTCCCCGACTGATACTGGCGTCAGTGCTCAGCAGACCACATGTCGCGATGCGACGACCAGCCAACCGACCGACCAACGGCCTTCCATCTGCGTCGACCATTGTCCCGGCGCGTACTTGCACCGTGCAGACCCGCCTGCTACTGACTGCCAACTCGTCCAACAGCCGAGTAACGACGAACCCGACTCAGTCCACAACCCAAAGCGGACTGAGACTCAGAGCCGACTGACGAACATGCTACTGTCTGCCTTCCGAATGACGTTACCGACTCACTACACCGGCTCACTCCTGTCAGAGCAGAACCCCGAAATACTCGCGGTCGCTCCACGGATAGTAACAGGAACCTACTATCGATAACGCTGGTGCTGCCACTCACGGACACTGAAGGTGAGCAAGGATAGTGGCGCCAGAAGACATCTGTCTGTGGCTAGATTTTAGTATTTTAAAATCTGTATTAATTTTCGTTGTGGGTTACTAACTGGCCAGCAAAAGTGTTATGCGAACTATTATATTTTAGGAGCCAAAATTTTCAGAGTGAATAAGAGTACCAACTGCTCATTACGCAAATTTACCGAAATGTTTCAGCATTTAAAAATACTTAGGTTCTCATAATTTAGTGTGCACTCACGGCCACTGTTACACTCCTGGAAATTGAAATAAGAACACCGTGAATTCATTGTCCCAGGAAGGGGAAACTTTATTGACACATTCCTGGGGTCAGATACATCACATGATCACACTGACAGAACCACAGGCACATAGACACAGGCAACAGAGCATGCACAATGTCGGCACTAGTACAGCGTATATCCACCTTTCGCAGCAATGCAGGCTGCTATTCTCCCATGGAGACGATCGTAGAGATGCTGGATGTAGTCCTGTGGAACGGCTTGCCATGCCATTTCCACCTGGCGCCTCAGTTGGACCAGCGTTCGTGCTGGACGTACAGACTGCGTGAGACGACGCTTCATCCAGTCCCAAACGTGCTCAATGGGAGACAGATCCGGAGATCTTGCTGGCCAGGGTAGTTGACTTACACCTTCTAGAGCACGTTGGGTGGCACGGGATACATGCGGACGTGCATTGTCCTGTTGGAACAGCAAGTTCCCTTGCCGGTCTAGGAATGGTAGAACGATGGGTTCGATGATGGTTTGGATGTACCGTGCACTATTCAGTGTCCCCTCGACGATCACCAGTGGTGTACGGCCAGTGTAGGAGATCGCTCCCCACACCATGATGCCGGGTGTTGGCCCTGTGTGCCTCGGTCGTATGCAGTCCTGATTGTGGCGCTCACCTGCACGGCGCCAAACACGCATACGACCATCATTGGCACCAAGGCAGAAGCGACTCTCATCGCTGAAGACGACACGTCTCCATTCGTCCCTCCATTCACGCCTGTTGCGACACCACTGGAGGCGGTCTGCACGATGTTGGGGCGTGAGCGGAAGACGGCCTAGCGGTGTGCGGGACCGTAGCCCAGCTTCATGGAGACGGTTGCGAATGGTCCTCGCCGATACCCCAGGAGCAACAGTGTCCCTAATTTGCTGGGAAGTGGCGGTGCGGTCCCCTACGGCACTGCGTAGGATCCTACGGTCTTGGCGTGCATCCGTGCGTCGCTGCGGTCCGGTCCCAGGTCGACGGGCACGTGCACCTTCCGCCGACCACTGGCGACAACATCGATGTACTGTGGAGACCTCACGCCCCACGTGTTGAGCAATTCGGCGGTACGTCCACCCGGCCTCCCGCATGCCCACTATACGCCCTCGCTCAAAGTCCGTCAACTGCACATACGGTTCACGTCCACGCTGTCGCGGCATGCTACCAGTGTTAAAGACTGCGATGGAGCTCCGTATGCCACGGCAAACTGGCTGACACTGACGGCGGCGGTGCACAAATGCTGCGCAGCTAGCGCCATTCGACGGCCAACACCGCGGTTCCTTGTGTGTCCGCTGTGCCGTGCGTGTGATCATTGCTTGTACAGGCCTCTCGCAGTGTCCGGAGCAAGTATGGTGGGTCTGACACACCGGTGTCAATGTGTTCTTTTTTCCATTTCCAGGAGTGTAGAACTTCACAGCAAACAAAGACGATACAGCGAAATCTCAAACAAATTATGATGACATAGATTAAAACAATATGAAATCTTAAACTTGCTAATGGATTTAAGCGGTGAACATTTGTGTAGGCAGGAGAACACGAGTGACAGGTAGATATATATGACAAATTGTGTTAAAACGCTGAAGTAATAGAACGCACTCTGTAAGCTGGGCATACCTACAGGTACGTATTTCAGACGCTTCATGTAACCCTGCCACCACCATCATCGGAGGTGAGGGTATCATCTGGAGTGCCCCAGGGAAGTGTGGTAGGTCCGCTGTTGTTTTCTATCTACATAAATGATCTTTTGGATAGGGTGGATAGTAATGTGTGGCTGTTTGCTGATGTTGCTGTGGTGTACGAGAAGGTGTTGTCGTTGAGTGACTGTAGGAGGATACAAGATAACTTGGACAGTATTTGTGATTGGTGTAAAGAATGGCAGCTAACTCTAAATATAGATAAATGTAAATTAATGCAGATGAATAGGAAAAAGAATCCCGTAATGTTTGAATACTCCATTAGTAGCGTAGCGCTTGACACAGTCACGTCAATTAAATATTTGGGCGTAACATTGCAGAGCGATATGAAGTGGGACAAGCGTGTAATGGCAGTTGTGGGGAAGGCGGATAGCTGTCTTCGGTTCATTGGTAGAATTTTGGGAAGAAGTGGTTCATCTGTAAAGGAGACCGCTTATAAAACACTAATACGACCTGTTCTTGAGTACTGATAGAGCGTTTGGGATTCCTATCAGGTCGGATTGAGGGAGGACATAGAAGCAATTTAGAGGCGGGCCTCTAGATTTGTTACTGGTAGGTTTGATCATCACGCGAGTGTTACGGAAATGCTTCAGGAACTCGGGTAGGAGTCTCCAGAGGAAAGGAGGCATTTTCGTGAATCGCTACTGAGGAAATTTAGAGAACCAGCATTTGACGCTGACTGCAGTACAATTTTTCTGCCGCAAACTTACATTTCGCGGAAAGACCACAAAGATAAGAGAGATTGGGGCTAGTACAGAGGCATATAGGCAGTCGTTTTTCCCTCGTTCTGTTTGGGAGTGGAACAGGGAGAAAAGATGCTAGTTGTGGTACGAGGTACCCTCCGCCACGCACCATATGGTAGATTGCGGAGTATGTATGTAGATGTAGAAGTAGAGTAGAGCCTTTTCGCTACAACTAAATACATAAGAAACCTTATGACCAGAACAGCTTATAATGTAGAAAGGTATCAGGTAAATAGGCGAAACATTCAAAAGTAAGAAACACTGATAATCCCTTGTAATGAAATACATTGTAACAGTTACTTACGAATCTTTTTAAAGATTGATATTTTATGTGTATGTAACGAAAGAAGAAGAAATTATCAGTATCATAATGAAATCGAAACGGGAAAAATTTGTAGTAGTTCAAATGGCTCTGAGCACTATGGGACTTAACATCTGAGGTCATCAGTCCCCTAGAACATAGAACTACTTAAACCTAACTAACCTAAGGACATCACACACAAACAATCCCGAGGCAGGATTCGAACCTGCGACCGTAGCGGTAGCGCGGTTCCAGACTGCAGCGCCTAGAATCACTCGGCCACCCCGGACGGCTTTGTAGTAGTGAAGGAGTCTTTGTTCGGCAAGGGGAATAAAAAAGAAAAAGAAAAACAGAGTACATGATGAAAGCCTTTGCTATAGTAGCACAGTCGAATATTACATCAAGTTATGAGGCTACTAAATTTTGTGGATTTGCCTGTGTCAATGTAAAGTAGCTCTTACCTTATGAAAGCAAGCAAGTACGCAACATAGAAGTACGGTTATTCAATCGCTCTCAGCATGGTGTGCTCTGCTACTTGTGTGTAATACATTCGAGCCTTTGACTGTAGCTATTATTGCTGAACAAATATTGGATTTCGTCGTAAGTTTATGATGGAGTGAGTATATCGTGACTTAGTTCAAGAATTCGACTAAATCACTCAGCGCAATATGGCGGCGAGTGAGCGACGTGTAGTAGTTCGCTTCGCAAGCTTGCCTGAAATTGGTTGTCTTATTAAGCACTCAAGCTGTTCCATGGACTCAAGATTCGTGTAACGTGTACCCAGTGTCACATCAGCAATTTATTTTGAGTATATGTTACGTGAATCTGCTCTCAAAATGGAAAATCGTTGAACAAAGCTCATCATCGCCAGTGGCCAGACTGTTGCGGCCGCGTCACCCGCCAAGGGGCTCCATGGGAAATACGCACCCTGGAATGAACTCGTGACGTCACACTAGTCGGCTGGTCCGCTACACTTCGCGAACACCCGGCCCCGTGCTGCAGGGCCCACGGGAAATCAATATTTAATAGAAAAGGTACCCACTAAAGGTCTTAGCTTTGTCATCTCCTATCGAGGGCTTGCGTGCGTTAAAACATGCAGTCAAGAATTATTAAATTCGTCTGAAACATTTACTGGCTACCCGCCGGAGACGGCTGCTGACAGTCGTAAGACCTTCAGTGTCACGTGCTGTGACGTACGCGCCTCGGCCTGTATATCTAGTGGGATCTCGGTGCGGCATCGCTGACGTACCGCAGTCATCACACGGCTGTGGTTGATGCCTTTTGTGGCGGTGTTCGTAGCGACAAACACTTGGCTGTAGAAATGGCTTACGAAGTCACCGCCACACTTTTAATAGCGGGCCGACCGGTCCGCTGGAACAGTAAACAGAAAGATGAAGCCCCAAACACTCTGATTAAATAAAAGTCGGTACTTATCTTTATTTAATGAAGATACAGAAACACAGTAATGAGCTCGGGGTCTACAGAAATCTGTCTAGTTCGAGTCGGAGCGGCTAGGTCAGCGTCGGCTGACGACAAACAACAACTCTGCTGCGATGAACACACAACTGACTAGCAAGTACACAATTCGGTGGCGAGTATACAACTGAGCGGCGAATACAGAACTGTCCTAGCGCTCGCGACTCCAGCGCTTAAGAAGCCAGAAGCCAGCGGTGGCGCGCGCAGACTTGCGGCGATTTCCTGTCTCGCTGGCGCTGCTTATGCGGACGGCGTCCGGACTTTGATGCTGCCAACCTTTTGGCAGCGGGCTCGGGTGGCATTACTGGCTAGGATACAACAGTGCCACTTCTCAAGCACGAGACACGCTCGGCCTAGTTCTAAGACGAGAGTCGATGCTGTCACTGAAGTAGGGACGTACAAAATACTGCAGCTCCGGAGACGAATGCGAACGAGAACAGTGCTCTGAACAAATCATTCAAATAAACTGAGATTGGGCCACTATTGTTCTAGCAGAAACTAGTCGAGAGGTCTTGAACAATATCAGAGACGCAATAATCTCGGACTGTTGGGGATTCCAGAGAATAGAGGAGAGAATACACACACGTTAGTGTCGAATCATGTCCGTGAGAAGCTAGACGTGGAGGTGACGCTGAGCGACACTCACATAAGTCATAGTGTGCGACGTAGGATGCCGGATCTGCAAAACCTAGATCAATGATACTGAAGTTCGTTTCGTACAGGAAGAGACCAGAAATCTTCAGAGCGAAGAAGAAACTCACTAAGTCAGCTCCGACAATATTAGAGGATCTCACCTCTGAAAGAAATGGTTCAAATGGCTCCAAGCACTATGGGACTTAACATCTGAGGTCATCAGTCCCATAGACTTAGAACTACCTAAACCTAACTAACTTAAGGACATCACACACATCGATGCCCAAGGCAGGATTCAAACCTACGGCCGCAGCAGCAGAGCAGTTTCGGACTAAAGCGCCTAGAACCACTCGACCACAGCGGCCGGCTACCTGTGAAAGCTTAATCATTTTTAACAACGCGATTTCGAGATTTGGGCTACAAAATATATGGACACATGATGGCAGGATGATGGTGAAGACCTAAAATGGAAAAAAGAGAACACTGAAGCACAAACGAAACAGTGTCTCATTGATAACTTCACGGGAGTAAACGACGATAGCGACGACAGATTCTGCCTAAAGTATGTTACTTGCAATACCGTCATAAAGCCAACAGACATATCAGATCAGCATTCACTGCACAAGAAGGCATCACAGACCAAATGATAAAGCTTATTGTTCACTTACTACTTCGCCTGTAACAGAGATCTTCAACCATTTCTCAAGCACAAGTGTTTTCCTAAAGCCTGAAAATGAGACTAGATGGGCCACTATCTAAGCAGGACGTGTCCACAGACCCTCTGATTACCGACTTATTGGATTCTTCCTGCACTGTCCAAAGCCTTAGAATATATCGCCCATAGTGAGCTTCAAACTACCTAACTACAAACAATGTACTAGACGAATACCAGTCAGGTTTTCTGTCAACATTGCGGCACAGAGTATGCCTTAATAAAGGTTGCAGAGACCTGAAGCTTGCCATGTATGCACTAAAGGCGACTGTCTAGAGCTTCTTAAACCTCAGCAAAGCTTTTGGCAATGCCGACCTCGACAATTTACTTCCCTCACTTACCAGCCTAAATTTCTTGCCAAGTGCAGCACAATGGTTTTGTTCATACCTGATGTCTTGCCAGCAACGTCCGGCGCCATGAAGTTAGGGAGCAGGTAGTATATGCCATCCCTCAGGGTTCGGTATTAGGTCCTATACTCTTTTCATTGTACATCAGTGTTATGTCATCAGTCTTGTACTACTACAAATACCATATGTGAGCAGATGACTTCCAGTTGTGTCTAAGTGCAAAACCAATAAACCTGAAGACAGCTATCCAAAATCTCAGTGCCGATCTGTGTGCACTATCAAAAATGGGTGCAGGATACAGGGTTAAAGGTCAACCTGTACAAAACCCAAGCAGTACTGGTTGATCATACTGGCTCATTAGAACAAATTATTGGGAATCCCAACAATCTTCAACCCTGAAAGGCGTAAATATAAGATTCTTTCCTTCAGCAAACAGTCCAGGAGCAATAATAGAGGAAAATCTAAATTGGACTGAGCTTGTAACTGAAATGTGCAAAAACGCATCAGCATCTCTCCATGCCCTACAAAAATATAAAAAGGTCTTCCCTTATGACCTCTAAAGAAACTTGTACATACACTAGCACTTACGATTACTGATTACATCAATGTTGTCCTGTGTAACCTTTCTCCAAAAGCTCACGGCGACTGCAACTGGTTATGAATGACGGTGTTCGTTTTATCTATGACATTCGACTCTTTGATTGTATTTCACCATCATATGCACTGCCATCCTGGCTGAGTGCTGACAAGAGCAGAGATTTCCATGCCCTCTGTCGTTTCTCCTGTCTTATCAACGTGCAATGCCGTCGACCCTAAAGCTATTCTCTGAACTATATGGCTGAAACAACTGTTCCTTACCTGTCCCACACCATCGCCTAGCCATCTCCTTCTCAGTAGCAGGAACCTGCCTCTGGAATAATCTCCCACGTTATATTAGAGAACTGGATAACATCTTCGGCTTCAGGTGATAGTTAATGACATAACTACAAAAGCAGCATTAATGATTTCCATTGTCCCTGTTGTAATATTTCTGGCTTATTCAGTCATCATTTTAGGCTCCAGGAAGCTATTCCCAGGGCAGTGGAGATGGGAGAAGCATAGAGATGACGGAATGTGGGATGAGGTATCGGTGACAGATGTTAGATTCGGTACCATTCCTGTGAGAAAGACCGCCTGCATGATGCTGCTGCTCTGTGATTGGCTGCTGTGTTCGGCGGTAGGGCGCCAAAACGTTAAACTTTAGTTGTTATTATTAATTAAACCTCTCTTCCAAATTACTTCATTTTTTAAAATAAATATCTCTCAACAGCCAGCTATCAATCAGTCATTTCAAAATTATTAAAATCAAAGTATTACTAAAACAAAAGACTGACGATATTACTGCCGATGCACTTCGGTGGAGTTCGGGTCACGCCTTGCTGGCTTGGCGCGCGAAGTGTCTCGGGCAGTCCGGCTCTCCAGTTCTGACCGTTCCAGTAGACAGACATGTTGTCTGTTATAGCAGTATTTCTTTCATGCAATTTTATTTACTACCGTTCCGACCATCGCTAGGTACAGACATGTTGTCTGTAATAATAGTATTTGATTCATGTAATTTTATTCTCCAGTTCGGACGGTTCCAGTAGACAGACATGTTGTTTGTGGCAGGATGTATTTAATGTTATTTTAGCCAGATATAATGACTGTGGAAAGATATATTCAATACGTTGTGATCAAGAATAGTTTCTCGTGTCTATATCAATAAAAACGCGAGTGGCATCCCAAATGAGTTATAGTTTATTCGTAGCAGCAGTTCCTTGTGAAGTTAATTTCAGCCTCAAGAAAAAGAATCCACGACCTGCGTGCTGTTTTCTGCGCTGGGGACATCATCATCATGAAGACAGCAGGTTAGTGAAGTGTACAAGAACTTACGTATTCCACACAGCGCAGTGGAAACAACTACGAACCTCACGTGTACTGCATGCACAGTACAAATGTGCTCAGTGACTCCTCATCTGCAGTAATGCAGAGGAGGTAAAGAAGGATGAAAGTATTAACACTATCTCACCTTTCATTCCTTTTTTTTTTGCCGTACTGTACAGAATCGTTATCCTTGTAGCTCCTTCTTCCCAACCAGGTCATTCTGATTTCGCAGTGTCCTTAGCTGGAGCAGTCTTCTTAAATTTCCTTTCCCCATAACTCGCTACATCCGAAGAAATGTAGTTGTATACCTAAAAATTTTTTTTATATCTGCCATTATTATCGTTATTATTTTTATTTCTCTTTCCTGTCTCAGACGTTATGTCTGGTTAAAAATGGAAAGTGACACGGACCTTGATCAAGCGTGACTTCCTTTTAACTGTACGGTATATACAGTACATGTTACATTGCATTTAGGAACTTTCGGGTAATTGCACATGTATCAATAATTACAGATTTCTGTTGTTGTATATATACGTTTGGATGTAGCTGTATTGCTTTGATGTACTGGTGGATATTGTGTGGTATGACTCCTGTAGTTAATAGTATAATTGGTATGATCTCAACTTTATCCTGATGCCACATGTCCTTGACTTCCTCAGCCAGTTGGATGTATTTTTCAATTTTTCTCCTGTTTTCTTCTGTATATTTGTTGTATTGGGTATGGATATTTCGATTAGATGTGTTAATTTCTTATTTTTATTGGTGAGTATGATGTCAGGTTTGTTATGTGGTGTTGTTTTATCTGTTATAATGGGTCTGTTCCAGTATAATTTGTATTCATCATTCTCTAGTACATTTTGTGGTGCGTACTTGTATGTGGGAACGTGTTTGTTTATTAGTTTATGTTATATGGCAAGTTGTTGATGTATTATTTTTGCTACATTGTCATGTTTTCTGGGGTATTCTGTATTTGCTAGTATTGTTCATCCTCTTGTTGTTTGCAAAGTCTGAATTTATCTGTTGTGGTATTGGGATCTTTAATAATATGCTTGCTGTAATATCTGGTGTGATTGCTTTGTGTATTTTGCTAGTTTCTGCTCGTTCTAGAAAGAATTTTCTTAAATTGTCTACCTGTTCATAATGTAGGTTTTTTATGTC
This sequence comes from Schistocerca americana, assembly GCF_021461395.2. NCBI lineage: Eukaryota > Metazoa > Arthropoda > Insecta > Orthoptera > Acrididae > Schistocerca > Schistocerca americana. Next base: position 1,159,736,245 of record NC_060119.1, on the reverse strand, counting down.
GATAAATCCTCTTCCTCCTTCCTTTCTGCTTAATGTGAATCTTTCTGTTGCTGAATCTATGTGATGTATTCCATATTTGTGGCATTGTGATCGTGTAAGTGTATTGAGTGCTTCTAGGTCTGTGTTACTCCATTTCACTACTCCAAATGAGTAGGTCAATATTGTTATAGCATAGGTATTTATAGCTTTTGTCTTGTTTCTTGCTGTCAATTATATTTTCAGTATTTTTGTTAGTCTTTGTCTATATTTTTCTTTTAGTTCTTCTTTAATATTTGTATTAGCTATTCCTATTTTTTGTCTGTATCCTAGATATTTATAGGCATCTGTTTTTACCATCGCTTCTATGCAATCGCTGTGGTTATCCAATATGTAATCTTCTTGTTTAGTGTTTTCTTACATTTATCTGTTCCAAAAGCCATATTTATATCATTGCTGAATACTTCTGTTATCTTTAGTAATTGGTTGAGTTGTTGATTTGTTGCTGCCAGTAGTTTTAGGTCATCCATGCGTAGCAAATGTGTGATTTTGTGTTGGTATGTTCCAGTAATATTGTATCCATAATTTGTATTATTTAGGATGTTGGATAATAGGTTCAGAGCAAGGCAGAACCAGAAAGGACTTAATGAGTCTCCTTGGTATATTCCATGCTTAATCTGTATTGGCTGTGATGTGATATTATTTGAATTTGTTTCGATATTAAGTGTGGTTTTCCAATTTTTCATTACTGTGTTTAGGAACTGTATCAATTTAGGATCTACCTTGTATATTTCCAATATTTGTAGTAACCATGAGTGGGGTACACTATCAAAAGCTTTTCGGTAATTGATGTATGCGTAGTGTAGCGACCTTTGTTTAGTTTTAGCTTGATATGTCACCTCTGCATCTATTATCAGTTGCTCTTTACATCCTCGTGCTCCTTTGCAACAGCCTTTTTGTTCTTCATTTATAATTTTGTTCTGTGTTGTATGTGTCATTAATTTCTGTGTAATTACTGAAGTTAATATTTTGTATATTGTTGGTAGTCATGTTATGGGGCGATACTTAGCTGGGTTTGCTGTGTCTGCTTGATCTTTACGTTTCAGATACGTTATTCCACGTGTAAGTGTATCAGGGAATGTGTATGGGTCTGCAATGTAACTGTTAAATAATTTAGTTAGATGTGAATGTGTTGAGGTGAACTTCTTTATCCAGAAATCTGCTATTTTATCTTTTCCAGGGGCTTTCCAATTGTGCATAGAATTAATTGCTCGGGTGACTTCATGTTGGAATATTATCACTTCAGGCATTTGTGGTATCGTCTTGTATGTGTCTGTTTCTGCTTGTATCCACCGTGTATGCCTGTTATGTTGTACTGGGATTGACCATATGTTGCTCCAGAAGTGTTCCATGTCTGTTATGTTTGGTGGATTGTCTATTTTAATGTGTGTGTTATCTATTGTCTGGTAAAATTTCTTTTGGTTTGTGTTGAATGTTTGGTTTTGTTTCCTTCTATTTTCACTTTTTTTGTATCTTCTAAGTCATTTGGCCAATGCCTGTAATTTCTGCTTCTTTTCATCTAATTGCTCTATCGCTTCTTGTTGTGAGATTTTACCTAAGCTTTTTCTTTTTTTGTCTGATATTTCATTTCTTATAAATTGTGTTAGCTGTCCAATGTCTTTTCTCAGTTTTTCTATTCTGATCTGTAGCCTGTGTTGCCATGCTGGTTTTGTGGGTTTCTTCTGTGTGTTCGTTGTTTCTGATCTCTGCCTAGTGTGTATATTTAGTGTTGTGAATGCTCCTATATAATCCAGTAGTTGTAACTCTTCCATAGTTGTGTTTTCATGTATTTTGTTGTGTATGATTGTGTTGACAGTTGTTATTGTTGTTTCGACTTGTGGGTTATTTGGCGGTCTATGCAAGAATGGTCTAATGTCTGCATTTGTGTCTTTGTGTTCGATATATGTCAGCTGAAATTTTTCTTCTATATCTAACGTGTGTGTCACTTCGTGTTCTATTTGTGCTTGTTCTGGTGGCCGTCTTAAGATTTCGTTTCCCTCTGATTGTTTAATTGATGTGTGTTGTTCTTTGTTTGTTTGCTCCGGGATGTTTGAGTCCATTACTGTATTTTCTTCTTCTTCTTCTGGTTGCACATTATTTTGTTCCAGTATTTGTTGTACTTGTTGTTTGATGTGTTCTAATTCTGACTGGGGTATCCTGCTATTTTTGATTATTACACGGATCTGATCAGCTAGTCGTTGTTCTGTTAAAAATTTTAATTCTGTGTATCTGGTAATAAATGTTGTGTGTACTTGTGATCTGTATCCAGTTGTGTTGGTTCCTAGGTTTGTTGCTTGGTAATAACAGAACATGAGGTGTCGGTTAACTTCATCTGACCATCTCATCCTCTGTCTTTGTTTTCCTTCTAGGGTGGTTGCAGGAAGCATATCCTGCAAAACACCTCTATTTGGATTTAAATCATTTTCCAGTTGGCTAGCAGTGTCGTTACCATTGTGGGCAGGCATAGGGTTCAAGCGTCGTCCCCGACCATGACGGCGCTTGTCCGAGGCATCTTTAGTTCTGTCCTGAACCAACTAATCACACTAAAAGGGGGGTTAGCCCTATTAGTGGTTTGTTCTTTTCGTCGCCTTTTACGACTGGCAGAACATACCGGAGGCCTATTCTTTTGCCGGGCCTCCACAGCGTTTATTATTATTATTATTATTATTATTATTACTATCATTATTATTATTACTAGTATCAGCATTAGTGGCAGCAGCAGCAGTAGTACAGTTGCTGCCGCTATTAACATTATTAGTTGATACTCAGTACCAGTTACTTATATTGTCATTATTGACACTCAAATTATTAAAATATTATATGTCATATTAATTCTTAATTTACTTCTTAGGTTATGTAAAAAAGGTACTAACATGTGAAACCCTGGTCTGATATAAGAAAGTGCCTGATGGCCCTAGTGAAATCAGGTAAAAAAAAGAAAATGAAAAAAATTTCTTACGAAATTGGTGAGTTTATTATTGTTATTATTATTATCACAGATGACCTTGTCGTAGTAATACTTGGCAAATTCACTGACACAGTCAGGAATATGGCACAAGGAGGGTTGGACATTGTGCAAAAATGGTGCATTAAACAGGATCTGAGAGTTAATCCTAAGAAGACTGTTGTGGTGCCATTTATGAAGAGACATATTCAGCATGCAAGTTGGAATCTAAAGCTCTTCGATGAAACTCTACCTGTGAAGGGGACAGTGAAATATCTAGGGGTAACCTTGGATTATAAGGTAACTTGTACCCCTCATATTAAGAGTATCTGCTCCAAGGCAAAAAGCACTTTAGTGAGTACCAGGAGGGCTTGTGGCAAAAACTGGGGCCTAAGCCCCAGGGGTATGCACTGGATTGCCTATGGGGCCGTAGTGTGGTGGAAGAAGGTAGAACAGCGGGTTGCTGCTAAAGAGCTTGTTAAGATGCAGAGATTGGCCTGCTTAGCCATAACGCGCGGAATTAGCAGCACACCAACCACTGGAATGGAAGCCATGCTGGATATGCCTCCACTTCACCTTTGGGTTAAGATGGAGGCAGCAGCTGGGGTATACAGACTTAAATTTGGCCAAAACTGGATCTCATTTGGATATCCAGAATCACACACTAACATAGTAAGTGAGGTAAATATAGGTATTGCTGGGGAAATGCCCGCTGACTATATAATAACTCCTAACTGCTTCGACAAGCCTTACAACATAATAATTGGTAGTAGGGAGCAGTGGCAGAAAACAGTTCGACACCATACGGGGGACGTGGTTTGGTTCACCGATGGGTCGAAAACAGATCAAGACATTGGGGCAGGGTTGTACGGGGTTCAGCCAAGTCTGGAGAGCAGCATCTCTCTAGGGAAACTGGCCTCTGTATTCCAAGCCGAAATTACTCGTCCACAGCTCGTGGTCGTGCGGTAGCGTTCTCGCTTCCCGCGCCCGGGTTCCCGGGTTCGATTCCCGGCGGGGTTAGGGATTTTCTCTGCCTCGTGATGATTGGGTGTTGTGTGATGTCCTTAGGTTAGTTAGGTTTAATTAGTTCTAAGTTCTAGGGGACTGATGGCCGCAGATGTTATGTCCCATAGTGCTCAGAGCCATTTGAACCATTTGAACCGAAATTACTGCAATCAGAGCATGTGTGGAGGAGAATATGAGTAGGTGCTACAATGATTGTAGCATCTACATCTATTCAGACAGCCATGCAGCCCTGAAACCATTGGCAGCTCCTGCAACAAGATCTAAGATTGTTACAGATTGCCACAGGGCTCTGGTGGAGCTAGGGGTAAGCTATAGGGTGTACCTACTGTGGGTCCCTGGCCACTCAGGGATGTGTGGCAATGAACAAGCCGATAGATTGGCTAGGATGGGGGCAACAACTCCATTTATTGGACCGGAACCTGTCTTGACAATCACCAAGGCTATGATCAAATTAGAACTACGGAACAGGATTAGGAAACAGTATGGAGGATATTGGACCAAGGTCCATAAACAAAAACATGGTAAGGTAATGATGCCCAAGCCATGTTTTAAAAGAAGCTCTGTAATCCTGGGATTGAACAGGAAAGAGATGAAACTCATGACTGGACTGATGACCGGCCATGGGAACTTCAAAAAACACCTACACGCAATGGCTATAATGGAAGAGGACCCTATTGTAGGACCTGTGAAGACGGTAAAGAAACTGCATCACACCTAATATTTGAATGCATGGCATTGGAGAGTAAAAGATATAGAATCTTCGGGACAACTAGAACTGAAGAAATTGTGTCTAACAACTATTTAAGGGCATTGGTTGGCTTCACTAGATATACAGGGAGCGATACCGCACAATAAACCTAGTTTCGGTGCGGGCAGTGGCTGGTTAGACCTAAGCTGTTGTAGCTCTCCTGTTAAAATCAAATCAAATCACTCCTTATTGAATTTTGAAGTGTTACTGGTAACACTGGATGTACTAATTGCGGGTAAGCGAATTTACAATTAATAAAAGACTGACTGTGACAATAAAACGGAAATGAATAAAAAATGGTTCAGATGGCTCTGAGCACTACAGGACTTATCATCAGAGGTCATCAGAACTACGTAAATCTAACTAACCTAAGGACAGCACACAAATCCATGCGCGAGGCAGGATTCGAAGCTGTTACCGTAGCAGCAGAGCGGCTCCAGACTGAAGCGCCTAGAACGCCTTGGCAATAGCGGCCGGCCCGATGTAACTACTGGGCGAAAGACTTGTTATTTTAAATAGGCGTTGCCAGCCGCAGCACCGTATTCTGCCTGTTTACATATCTCTGTATTTGAATACGCATGTCTATACCAGTTTCTTTAGCGCTTCGTTGTGTATAACAATGTGATGTACCATGCAAACTGCTATGTTCCTGCAAGAGAGTAACCTGCAACACACTTGCGTCACGTGGCTAACCACACTCCAGTTGTCGTCTGTCGCAACAGGCACACGCGCCTTCGGTCCCAATAATCGATCTGCGGTCATTAATATTCTGGACAACAAAAACAACCCCAAATTTGTTGTCCTTGGAAGTCTCACGTAGCCACCACCAGAGGTGCTGTCCGCTACCGGCAGAGCGCGCCTCCAAGACCGCGGCCCTGTGATCGCGGGCACTACTTTCTCACATCCATGTATGACCTCCGGGCACAATCATTTTACACTCCCAGTGTTCCAGCAGCCGTCCGTGCCTTCCGGGCAGAATAATTGTACTTCTCAGGTTCTTTCTGTCGCACATACGCCTCCAGACACAGTTTTCTATCTTTCGCGAGATCTGGCTCCCTGCGTGGAGTTTTACCATGTTCTTTCCAGTGAGCTCCATACACCTTCTCCGTCCTTTGGGCGTTATCTGCTCATTTCCAAGATGCTATTGCACCACTGTCAGCCAATCACGAACAACACTTCTCTTACGATGTTTGACATCCTCTCAGATCCGCTTCAGATGGCTTGCTCCTCGGATGTTGACCGCTCCAGTAGGTCTGTCTGCACCAGCCTCACAGTGGGTCCAGGATCCCAGCCTGAGGAAGTAGCCGCTGGACAGTTCTGATGCCACTCAGCACTCCTAGTCATGAGTACATGACGTCACATCGTCCACAACGAGATATACAGACCCGTCACACTTGACGGCTTATCCGTCACACTTCGCGAACGCTCTTCTCCGTGCAGGGCCACAGGAAATCATTATTTAATTGAAAAGGTACCCCCCTAAAAGTCTTCACTTCGTCATGCGATATCTAGAACCTGTATGCATTTAAACACGCAGTCAAGAATTATTAAACTCGTCTGAAATAGTTACTCGCTCCCCGTTGGAGCTCGTAACACCTGTAGTGTAACATGCTGAAACGTACGCACCTGGGCTGTCTTTCCCGTGGGCCTTGGTCCACAAGGTACTTTCAGTTTCGCCAGTCTATTAGTCCGTCTTAGTTGCTTCCAACACTGGGTTGCAAGTCGGTAAGAAAGTGCCAATTTATACCATTCCACACAATAATTTACACTATGTCCCGACTATTCACACCTGTAGAGACAATTTTTTATTAGCAATCCAGCTTTTTTTACAAATATTAGCGTCCCCTCAGCATAATATTGTTTTTCTTCTTGTAGGCGTAGGCAAATTTTAAAGCAAGGATCTATAACTACATGATACGGTCACCAGCAATTTTTATAAAATTAATGGATCACATTTTTGTCACCTTTCTTTCGCCACTGTAAAGGTGGGCAATATTGACTGAATAATGTATCTTGCCTAGGAGCAATGAGTACGCCTATGACATTTTAACATTGTGAATACATTTTAGATATTACCTTTGTTAATTTTAATGAAAGGTTCAAATGGCTCTAAGCACTATGAGACTTAACATCTGAGGTCATCAGTCCCCTACACTTACAACTACTTAACCTAACTAACCTAAGGACATCACACACATCCATGCCCGAGGCAGGATTAGAACCTGGGACCATACCAGCAGCGCGGTTCCAGACTAAAGAGCCTAGAACCGCTCGGCCACAGCGGCCGGCTTCATTTTATTATACAAAGTTATGACGCTGTAAGGTGCAACTGATCATGTGGCCTTAGACCGCAAAACGGGTTAATGTCACTAAAACAACGATTTTACAAGCTGTCAGCGGAATTATTCTCAACATCATGCCTTTTAATAGCTGCGGATGCCCATCATATAAAATACTTTGTTATAATTATATGGTAATCTAGATAAAAGTCAGGAAAAGACTTCGAAAGTGTTTAGTCTGGAATGTAACACTCTGCGGTATAGAAACATGAACAATCAGACGAGAGGATTAGAAAAGGTTAGAAACATTTGAGATGTGGTCGTAGAGGAGAATGGATAGGATGAGCTGGATGGAAAGAGTGAGTAGTAAAAGCTTGTTGGGAAAGGAGAAGGCTGCAGCAGGTTTTAAGAGAAGGGAAGAATAACTGGATGGGACACTCGTTGAGACGTGAGGACTTGTTAGCGACACTTTGGAAGGATTAGTTTGTGGGTGGAGACTGAGAGGAAGTAGAAGATACAAGACGACAGACGACACCAAGGGAAGCAGAAGTTACGCGTACCTGATGAGGGTGGCAGAAGACAGGAGTGCATGGTGAGTTACCACGTGGAAACCTGCCTTTGGCCAGAACACAGATGTTGATGATGGCTATCAGCTGAGGTCAGGTTTGTAGCGACGATAGTAGGAGGGCAAGGTTCGCGCCAAGACACGCTGCATTGTTGCCAAATTTATTCAAGATGGCGGTGATGACGTCATCCAAGATGGCGGCATGTAGACTTGGCAACAGCACATAACGTCATCCAAGATGGCGGATTTTGGCGGGAATTATTCATTATTATTGATTATCATTTATTAACATTCATTATCATTTATTATGATTCATTATCATTTATTATTATTTATTATTATTGACCTGCCTCCACTAGAAATTCCCTCCAAATTCAAATTCGAACACGATAATGGCTGCAAAACCTTACTTTTGTTTATTATTATTCATTATTATTGATTATCATTTATTAACATTCATTATCATTTATTATCATTCATTATTGTTTATGTTCATTTATTATCATTTATTATTATTGACCTGCCTCCACTAGAAAATTCCTTCCAAATTCAAATTCCAACACGATAATGGCTGCAAAACCTTACTTTTGTTTATTATTATTTATTACCATTCATTATCATTCATTATCATTTATTATTATTTATGTTCATTTATTATCATTTATTATTATTTATTATTATTATTGGCCTAACTCCACTAACATAGCAAATCGCGCCAAGTTCAATCATTTATTATTATTTATTCAATACGCCTGATTTTGGCGGCAACCATAACAAAAAATTGATCACAAGTTCAAATTCCAACACGATAATCGGTCACACATACTAAATAGGCCACCTCATCGTACTAAGTTTGAATTTTCTGGCAGTCACTTATTATTTCACTCATAAGCTATCAAAATCTCGTCAAACAATAATAATAAACTGCACTTCCACTAATCTAAGTCAACTCCTGTGAATTGGTGGGAAATGGACTGAGGTCTTTATTTCAAACAGTACGGTCATCACCAGTTCTCCAACATCACATCTTCGAGATCGCAGCAGCATCCACCGTGCTCGCTACGGGATCGGCAGTCCAACTGTGAGTTAGTTCGTATCTCAGGCACCCGAGGACGTCGCCGTGACGTCATTTAAGATGGCGGCAAAAAAGCCAATTGCGTCACATCCACCAAGTTTGAATTTTCGCGGTCATTTATGCTTCCACCGCTAAATTATTAAACTAGCGCCACTTGTACTATCCTTAGTCACCAGGTGGGGAATTGACTCTTTATTTCAGGCATTACGGTCATGCAGGTGTGTCCCAACTGACTTGGAGATGGTCACACCACGAACTCCAGAGCCCAAATGGTTTAGTTCACGTCATCGCCAGGAGAGGTCGGTCGGCGGTAGCCCACGCGCGCCGCTGGTCCAGCCAGCAATCCGCCGCTGACGTCACAGGCGCCACTCGGCTGGCGTAAACATCGGCCGGTCGGTTCGCGATCTACCACGCGGCTTTGTGGGACAAGCAACGCCCCGCCACACGTTCGTCGCCAAAGTTGCTTGCTCGAGAGGGGAATCTGCCCTGACGTCACACCTGTCGATAGGCCAGTCGCAACCTGCTTTGCTGGACAGTCAAATTTGGCCACGTATTTCTAAATCAGCACCGGAACATACATTATAAAAATCTCGTCACTTGTACTACGCTAAGCCACAAGGTGGGAAAATGACTCTTTATTTCAGGCATTACGATAATGCAGGTGTGTCCCACACACGCACACACACACACGGTCATCCTCTCTACTCATCCCATAACATAAGCAATAGTAATTTTACAATCCATTATATACAAACCCTACACAATGTAAGCCACATTAACTAGGCTCTGTGAACCTGCTCTTTCTTTCTACACACGCCACACTCCGCGGTAATCAGCCTTTCTACATCAACGGACGGAAGTCCCTCTCAGAACTGTTCCACAAATTCGGCGATCGCTTCCCCTCAACACAATGTGTTACTCTCTCTTCTTCTTCCTTGCCTGCTCCCTTTTTTTCTACAAACTTATCCAGACTCATAGACTACAAGAACACCCCAATTTTTTTTCTAAGTACAGCATCCTTTAAACCACTGAATAACTAGAAACAAACAGACCAAAAAATTATATTCGCACTCTCGAATACCGAAGTCGTTGATCTCATTATACTTATACAGTTAAATCTTACGATCGCGGTCTCATTTTATTGGCATTCCACAATGACCTAAGTATCGGAAATACACTCTCTTGACCGCTATTACTCTGGAAATATCTCTACCGTCCTTACAACTTCCTCTCTACTCGTCACATAACATAATCAATATTAACTTTACAGTGAAAAAAAAAAATGGTTCAAATGGCTCTGAGCACTATGTGACTTAACATCTCAGGTCATCAGGCCCCTAGAACTTAGAACTAGTTAAACCTAACTAACCTAAGGACATCACACACATCCATGCCCGAGGCAGGATTCGAACCTGCGACCGTAGCAGTCGCGAGGTTCCTGACTGCGCGCCTAGAACCGCGAGACCACCGCGGCCGGCTTTTACAGTGCAGTATATACAAACGCTACACAATGTAAACCACATTTTCACAATACAGTATCTACACATTTCACACAAAACAGTGCACTTATCCAGTATATCTCTACAGCATGCGAAAAAAAAAACCCTTTTTTACAGCGTCTATATACAGCAATGCTCTCCAATCCTAGGAAAGCACCGTCAACCTGTTCTCTCTACAGATCCGACACTCAGAGCTAATCTTCCCTCTTACATCAGCGGACCTAAGTCATCCTCAGAACTCTTTTTACAAATTCAGTATCGTCCCCCTCTCAGCACAAACGCCTTACTGTCTCTCCTTCCTTATCTGTTCGCTTTTCTACAAACATCCTCAGACTCATAGACTGGAAGAACACATGCACTTTCTCCATAATATTACACCATTTCAGCTGTACTTCTCAATATCATGCACTAGGCTACATCCTACCGATCACTAGTTCATCATAATTCCCAAGATATAGACTTCAAATTAATTCTCTACAAACGCCGAACTTTATCTATGTACAGCATGCTGTAAACCATTGACTAACTATAAGACTCTTAGGACCGGCGGTATACTAGGGTTAACGTTCGAATGTGGATCCGCCGTATGTTATATCGGGAGCGGTGTTCAGATGCGGATCCACAATATGCGGCGCACGGGGTAGTGTTTCAAGGTGGATATGATTGCAGCACATCTCCGTCTCTCAGCGGTTAACTAAAGATGGGGCCAGCAATGTTCTCGGCTTAGGCACTGGGGGTGTGCTCTGTCCGTGTGCTAGACCGTGTGGATTGAACAACAGTATTAGGGTCATAGTTTAGCTAGAATGCTTATACAGGAGTATGTCCGACGTGAGTATAAAGGTCCAGACTGTGATGTGGACGGTCTCGCGCTGGCGGTGTGTGAGAGAGGCAAAGCAGACGATTTTGAGTCACCACAGGTGACTTAGGTTAGTGGCTTCGTTTGCCACAATTTTCTTGTGTTTGGCAGCGAAACACGAACTGACCGTCAGAATTGAAGCTTGGCTTATTTGTGTAGACAGAATGTGATATAAGTTAATGTGGGTTAGTACACGTTAGTAAACAGAAGCGAGCATTAGTACATGTTAGCCAACGAACATGGGTCGGTAAAAGGACGTGGTGGTTGGTAGGGACTTAAAGTATTTCATTTCAAGTCCAGGTGGGTGTGGCAGTGGCGAAAATTTATTCCAAGTCTAGGTGGACGTGGCAGTTTTCCACATCAGAGAGATTATTAATTGATCAGATTAATTAAATAGTCATTCGGACTTTGTTACATTCACTTGTGCAGGTACTAAGCTAAGTGCGCGCGATGGCTCATGTGTACAGACGTGCTTTTTCGCAAAGATCCTGGATTAGATAATCGATGCATGTGGGCTGAATAATGAGAAACAGGTGATAAGTTAACTTAGTGAGAGCGTTCTTTGTCCGACAGAGCCACGTGGTCGATCGCGCCTTGTGACGTCAAGGAAGTTTCCAACTCGGTAGAAAAAACGTTCCAGTTCGAGCGTGTCGGATCCTGTCTATCGATCTTGAATTGCAAAGTTTATGGGGATGAGGGCGTCCTTTGTGCTCCATCACACGTGCTGGTGGCGCGGTATGTGGCGTGAGTGTGGTTTGGACAAAGCAAGTGTGTCGGTTCCTGTCCATCGGTGCTGGGAATTTGCGAACTTTAGGACCGATATAGCTTTTAGCGTGTCACGTGATAGAACTTTCCAGACATCTCGGGCGGTTGTGTGAGGTAGGTATCGGCAGGTTCGAACCTGTTCAGAAAAATAAATTTGGGGTGGAACGTGTCCTTTGACCAGCACGCGGTCGACAAGTTCCATGCTGTCCAGCGTTAAGTGCTCGCGGGCGCGTAAAGATGTTTACGTAGCCGGACTCTGAGTCGAGCGCGGCTGACCGTTTGTGGCTGGACCCTGAGGCGCCGCTCGCCGCCTACCTGGCGCGCTGGCCGGGGGCTGTGCGGGCACCGCTGGTCGCTTGACGTCAGCCGGCCAGGGAGCTGCCCATGGAGCGGGCTCAGCCGGCCGCGCGTACATCAGCTGCGCTCTGGAGTTCGCTGTGTGAGCATGGAGAAGTCAGACACACCTGCATGACCGTAATGCCTGAAATAAAGAGTCAATTCCCCACCTGATGACTTAAGTTAGTACAAGTGGAGCTAATTTAATAATTTAGCGGTGGAAGCATAAATGACCGCGACAATTCAAACTTGCTGGATGTGACGCAATTGGCTTTCTTGCCGCCATCTTAAATAACGTCACGGCGACGTCCTCGGGTGCCTGAGATACGAACTAACTCACAGTTGGACTCCAGATCTCGTAGCGAGCACGGTGGATGCTGCTGCGATCTCGAAGATGTGATGTTGGAGAACTGGTGATGACCGTACTGTTTGAAATCAAGACCTCAGTCCATTTCCCACGAAATCACAGGAGTTGACTTAGATTAGTGGAAGTACAGTTTATTATTATTACTTGACGAGATTTTGATAGCTTATGAGTGAAACAATAAGTGACTGCGAGAAAATTCAAACTTAATAAGATGAGGTGGCCTATTTAGTATGTGTGACCGATTATCGTGTTGGAATTTGAACTTGTGACCGATTTTTTGTTATGGTTGTAACGGAATTGGCTTTCTTGCCGCCAAAATCAGGCGTATTGAATAAATAATAATAAATGATTGAACTTGGCGCGATTTGCTATGTTAGTGGAGTTAGGCCAATAATAATAATAAATAATAATAAATGATAATAAATGAACATAAATAATAATAAATGATAATGAATGATAATGAATGGTAATAAATAATGATAAACAAAAGTAAGGTTTTGCAGCCATTATCGTGTTGGAATTTGAATTTGGAAGGAATTTTCTAGTGGAGGCAGGTCAATAATAATAAATGATAATAAATGAACATAAATAATAATGAATGATAATAAATGATAATGAATGTTAATAAATGATAATCAATAATAATGAATAATAATAAACAAAAGTAAGGTTTTGCAGCCATTATCGTGTTGGAATTTGAATTTGGAGGGAATTTTCTAGTGGAGGCAGGTCAATAATAATAAATAATAATAAATGATAATAAATGATAATGAATGATAATGAATTGTAATAAATGATAATGAAAGTTAATAAATGATAATCAATATTAATGAATATTAATAAAGACAAGTATGGTTTTTGCGTACATTATCCTGTTGGAATTAAAACTTCCCGCCATTTTTTCTCCTGTAGGCTTAGGTTAGTCGACTTAGCCCAATTGAGCTATTTTCCCACAAAAATTCAAAATTGCCGCCATTTTTTTCTGAAGGTTAGGTAAGTGGACGTAGCACTATTGGCCTATTTTCCCGCCAAAATCCGCCGTCTTGGATGACGTCATGCGCGGTTGCCACCAAGTCTACATGCCGCCATCTTGGATGACGTCATCACCGCCATCTTGAATAAATTTGGCAACAATGCAGCGTGTCTTGGCGCTAACCTTGCCCTACTACTGACGAAGTCTGTTTCCATATTGTGTACTGAAACTTTCCATTTGCTCGTGCGGAAACGCTGAGTTAGAATCCCTCTATAACGAGTGAGATTTTGAGCTCAAGATGATAGATTACGCACTCTAAGGGCGCCACGAAGGGGTTGTGCAAATTGGCCACAAAGTGATGTTTATAAAGGTATCAATGGAAAATGCAAAATTGTAAACTCTGGCGGACGTGGATGAAAGTGTGACGCTGCAGAGCAATTTTGCCGTGATGCGGGGAACGATAGCAAACAGGGGACATGTAGATACCAGTGTCTTTGCGAGTTTGATTCCGTGCGCTCAGTTCGACAGTAACTATGCCTCGCAGACAGGCACTTGATATCAGCATTTGAGACAAGAGGTGTAGGTGGGCTCAAAAAAGCAAGTTGGAAAATAATCACCGACTCACTGGATATCTGAATAAGATGGATGCTACTGTTCGACAATGTTTGTAGTAATGAGTGAATTAAGGCCAAACGCAGCATCAAGAAGGAAGCGGTCGACCTAGAGAGAAGACATAAAGTGAGGACCGAACAATCGTCGGAGAGAGATTGAAAGCCCCAGTTTCCTCATTATCATCGATCCGCCGTGCAACTTGCGCTTCAGTTACCACAATGACCATTAATAGGCGGCTCACAGAAGGGAGACGAGATCACCGCTCTCGTTGCACCAAGTGTCGTTGACCTCTGTACACGAGAAAGCCCGTCTACAGTGGTGTCGAGCACATTCGGCCTGGAATCCCGTTGACTGAAGTAGAATTGTCTTCAGTGATGAGTCCCGCTTCGAAATGAGCTCCGATGACCGGGAGAAATGTGTCTGAAGACACTGCGTACAGTGGTGGAATACAGCCATACGGCCCGGCAAGCTGGAGCGATAGTCTGGGGTGCCCTAAAATTTACTAGTGAGACCACTTTGGCTCACATCCGCGTCTCCCTTACAGCACAGTGGGACATCAACGCTATTCTACGCCCTGTTATGTTCGCCTGCATGGCAAGCCATACTGAGCTTACATTTCAGCAAGACAATGCCCGTCCGCATACGGAGCGAATTTCTGCTGTTTGTCTTCGTGCTTGCAAAACTCTACCTTGACCAGCAAGACCGCCGGATGTCTCCCCAACTGAAAACGTTGGGAGCATTATGGACGGGGCCCTCCAACCAGCTCGGGATTTTGATGGTCTGACGCTCCAGTTGGACAGAATCTATCAGAATATCCGGTAGGGGGACATCCAACAACTCTGCCAGTCGATGTCAAGCCGAATAACTGCTTGCTTAAGGGCCAGAGGTGGACCAAGGCGTTATTGATATCCTCAATTTCTGAAGCTTTTTGTTTTGAATGAATTAGCCATCTTTCCTGAAAGTACAATCATTTGTTTGTAAATGTAGATAACATCTACCGATTTGCATCCCTTTCGGATAATTCCTTCGTTGTGCATCGTTTTTCTTCTTAGACGCATGTTTTATTATTGTTATTACACTACTGGCCATTAAAATTGCTACACCACGAAGATGACGTTCTACAGACGCGAAATTTAACCGACAGGAATAAGATGCTGCGATATGCAAATGATTAGCTTTTCAGAGCAGTCACACAAAGTTGGCGCCGGTGGCGACACCTACAACGTGCTGACATGAGGAAAGTTTCCAACCGATTTCTCATACACAAACAGCAGTTGACCGGCGTTGCCTGGTGAAAAGTTGCTGTGATACCTCGTGTAAGGAGGGGAAATGCGTACCATCACGTTTCCGACTTTGATAAGGGTCGGATCGTAGCCTGTCGCGATTGCGGTTTATCGTATCGCGACATTGCTGCTCGCTTTCGTCGAGATCCAATGACTGTTATCAGAATATGGAATCGGTGGGTTGAGGAGGGTAATGAGTTCCGTGCTGGATCCCAGCGGCCTCGTACCACTAGCAGTCGAGATGACAGGCATCTTATCCGCATGGCTGTAACGGATCGTGCAGCCACGTCTCGATCCCTGAGTCAACAGAAGGGAACGTTTGCAAGACAATAACCATCTGCACGAAGAGTTCGACGACGTTTGCAGCAGCATTGATTATCAGCTCGGAGACCATGGCTGCGGTTACCCTTGATGCTGCATCACAGACAGGAGCGCTTGCGATGGTGTACTCAACGACGAACCTGGGTGCACGAATGGCAAAACGTCATTTCTTCGGATGAATCCAGGTTCTGTTTACAGCATCATGATGGTCACATCCGTGTTTGGCGACATTGGAAGCGTGTATTCGTCATCGCCATACTGGCGTATCAGCTGGCGTGATGGTATGGGTTGCCATTGCTTACACATCTCGGTCACCTCTTGTTCGCATAACGGCACTTTGAACAGTGGACGTTACATTTCAGATGTGTTACGACCCGTGGCGCTACCCTTCATTCGATCCCTGCGAAACCCTACATTTCAGCAGGATAATGCACGACCGCATGTTGCAGGTCCTGTACGGGCATTTCTGGATGCATAAAATGTTCGACTGCTGCCCTGGCCAGCACATTCTCCAGATCTCTCACCAATTTCAAACGTCTGGTCAATGGTGGCGGAGCATCTGGCTCGTCACAATACGCTAGTCGCTACTCTTGATGAACTGTGGTATCGTGTTGAAGCTGCATGGGCAGCTGTACCTGTACACGCCATCCAAGCTCTGTTTGACTCAATGCCCAGGCGTATCAAGGTCGTTATTACGGCCACAGGAGGTTGTTCTGGGTACTGATTTTTCAGCATCTTTGCACCCAAATTGCCTGAAAATGTATCACATATCAGTTCTAGTATGATATATTTGTCCAATGAATACCCGTTTATCATCTGCATTTCTTCTTGGTGTAACAAATTTGAATGGACAGTTTTATTTCTGTTTTTTAAATTTTGTTAGCAAACTTCTAGTCTGAGTTATCCAAGTAATGCCTCGGTATATAGAGTGCACTGGTTAACAGGTGCCTTTTAACTGCCTTTTTAAATGATGTCGTTTGAGTAATTTCTTTGATCGCCTTGGGTAATTTATTGTTTTATTCCTTGGCAGAAAGTGGGTTGTGGGAGGGAGAGATTGTAACAATATCTGATCGCTGCCCGCTTTCCCGGAAAAGAAACCGGGATACACATGGAAAGTAGACGCGGCCACGCGGGCGACCTTGGAGCCGGAACGCGGCAGTGCGTCTGGAAGCTACGGCTTCATCGCGTCTCCTGGTCGGGCGGGATGATTGGGCGCTTGCAGGCAGTTGGCTGCAGTCCTGCAGTTCTGCGTCCGCCACAGCGCACGGCAGGCGGCTGCACCAGCACCAGCACCATGATCGGCTACTTGAGGTACGACCCACACCCACACTAACGGCATCTGCGGGTTACTAACAACGTGGTGACTACCTGTCGTGGCCTACAGACGTAACAGAACTAAAGTTTCTTGTAGTTCCTTAGCCGTTACTCGGAATTTAACTTCTAACGAAGATGGAGTGCATCAAATCGAAGCCAGTCCTTGTTTACACTCTCGTTCATATTAGCTTCATGCGTTTCAGGAGATGTACTATTAAGCCTACTTTACACCAGCGACTTTCTTCTCGAAATCGACTACTTGTGATACATACCCAGATTACCAATCAGTCGCATCTCGAATCTGATTTTGCGACACTTTATCTTTGCATGAGACTAAATGTGTGATACATCCATACGAATGTATCACTCTGAACATAGCACAGCATTTATAATAAATTACTACGCAATCTAACTGATATTTTATTTTAATTCACATACATTGATAGTTTGGGTTTCAGTACTGTTTCGGTTTGCACTATATGCGTGTTTCAAAATTGCACCGACAAACTTTGAGCGGATGTAGAAGGTGTCTTCAGAAATAAAATGTACTTGTTGAATAGAAGAGATGTGTTTCACAGTAGGGATGATGTTCAGGTACTCATAGCTTCTCAAGTATGCGTTTTAGACCTTTGTTTACTGGAATTTTTATTTTCTTGTTC
The DNA here is from genome assembly GCF_021461395.2 of Schistocerca americana. Classification (NCBI taxonomy): domain Eukaryota; kingdom Metazoa; phylum Arthropoda; class Insecta; order Orthoptera; family Acrididae; genus Schistocerca; species Schistocerca americana. The sequence goes on along the minus strand of NC_060119.1, from coordinate 1,159,718,587 downwards.
CGATCCATACAACTACCTCTGTGATTTGCCTATCCCATATGTCAGCTGGCAGAGCACTTGCCCGCGAAAGGCAAAGGTCCCGAGTTCGAGTCTCGGTCCGGCACACAGTTTTAATCTGCCAGGAAGTTTCATATCAGCGCACACTCCGCTGCAGAGTGAAAATATCATTCTGGAAACATCCCAAAGGCTGTGGCTAAGCCATGTCTCCGCAATATCCTTTCTTTCAGGAGTGCTAGTTCTGCATTGTACGCAGGAGAGCTTCTGTGAAGTTTGGAAGGTAGGAGACAAGGTACTGGCAGAAGTAAAGCTGTGAGGACGGGGAGTGAGTCGTGCTTGGGTAGCTCAGTTGGCAGAGCACTCGCCCGCGAAAGGCAAAGGTCCTGAGTTCGAGTCTCGGTCCGGCGCACAGTTTCAATCTCCCAGGAAGTTTCAAGTTTCTATCCCATATTGTTAGCAACAACAGTACCGGTACTTGTGTTCCACTGTCAGAACTATCAGAACGATTTCCGCATATAACTTCCGACACTTCCTTTTCCAGAACAGCGTCCCTTACTTCAAACTGGTACATATATCCTTCACCTTCATCCCTGAAAGTGTGAAACATCGTCACGTAATCACCCTCTATATACACACACAAACAAGCACTGGCGCCTTATGCCAGACTCGGGTTCCTACATCTACACTATGTGATTACTCTGCTATTCACAATTAAGTGCCTGGCAGAGGGTTCAATTAACCCCCTTCAAGCTCTCTCTCTACCGTTCCACTCTCGAACGGCGCGCGGGAAAAACGAGCACTAAAATTTTTCTGTGCGAGCCTTGATTTCTCTTATTTTTTCGTGATGATCATTTCTCACTATGTTTTCGCAATCGGAGGAGAAAACTGATGATTGAAATTTCATGAGAAGATCCCGTCGCAACGAAAAAGGCCTTTGTTTTAATGATTGCCACTCCAATTTCCGTATATGTCTCTGACATTATCTCCCCTATTTCGCGATAATACAAAACAAGCCGCCCTTCTTTGAACTTTTTCGATGTCCCGCCAGTCCCACCTGATATAGATTCCACACCGCACAGCAATACTCCAGAATAGGGCGGACAAGTTTGGTGTAAGCAGTCTCTTTAATAGACCTGTTGCATCTTCTAAGTGTTCTGCCAATGAATCTCAGTCTTTGGTTTGCTCTACCCACAACATTATCTATGTGATCGTTCCAATTTAGGTTATTAGTAATTGTAATCCCTAATCATTTAGTTGAATTTACAGACTTCAGATTTGTGTGAATTATCGCGTAATAAAAATTTAGCGGATTTCTTTTAAACTCATGTGAATAACTTCACACTTTTATTTATTCAGGGTCAATTGCCACTTTTCGCAACATACAGATATCTTATCTAAAGCAGTTTGCAATTCGTTTTGGTCATCTGATTAGTTTACAAGACTGTAAATGACAGCATCATCTGCAAATAATGTAAGTTGGCTATTTAGATTGTCTCCTATGCCGTTAATATAGATCAGGAACAATAGAGGGCCTACAACAATTCCTTGGGGAACGCCGGATATTACTTCTATTTCACTCGATGACTTTCCTTCTATTACTATGAACTGTGACCTTTCTGACAGGAAATCACGAGTCCACTCGCACAGTAGAGGTGGTATTCCATAGGCACGCAGTTTGGTTAGAAGACGCTTGTGAGGAACGGTGTCGAAAGCCTTCTGGAAATCTAAAACTATGGAATCAATTTGACATCCCCTGTTATAGCACTCATTACTTCATGAGTATAAAGAGCTAGTTGTGTTTCGCAAGAACGATATTTTCTGAATCCGTACTGACTAAATGTCAATAAATCGTTTTCTTCGGGGTTCTTTATAATGTTCGAATACAGTATATGTTCCAAAACCCTACTGCTAATCTACATTAGTGATACGGGCCTGTAATTCAGCGGATTACTCCTTTTTTTTGGCTATTGGTGTGATTTGAGCATTTTCCAGTTTTAAGGTACGGATCTTTCTGTGAGCGAGCGCTTGTATGTACCTGCTAAATATGGAGCTATTGTATCAGCATACTCTGAGAGGGACCTGACTGGTATACAATCTGGACCGGATGCCTGACCTTTATTAAGTGAATTAAGCTGCTTTGCTACACCGAGGATGTCTACTTCTATGTTTCTCATCTTGGCAGTTGTTCTTGATTGGAATTCAGGAATATTTATTTCGTCTTCGTTGGTGAAGGAGTTTCGGAAAACCGGTATAATAACTCTGCTTTGGTGGCACTGTCATCAGTGAATTCACCGTTGGTATCGCGTAGTGAAGGTATTGCTTGCTTCTTGCCACTGGTGTGCTTTATGTATGTCTTTGGGTTTTCTGCCAGATTCCGAGACAGAGTTTAATTGTGGAAATTATTAAAAGCATCTCGCATTGAAGAACGCGCTGTAATTCGAACTTCTGCAAAACTTTGCCAAACTTGGTAATTTTGCGTTCCTTTAAATTTTGCATGCTTTTTTCGTTGCTTCTGCAACAGCGATCTGTCCCGTTTTTCGTTTTGTGTACCATGGGGGATCAGTACCTTCACTTATTAATTTATGTAGTATATATCTTTCAATTGCCGTCGATACTATCTTTTTGAAATCGTTCCACATCTTTTTTACGTTTACGTGATCAGATCGGAAGGAGTGAAGACTGTCTCTTAAAAAGGCGTTAAGAGCACTTTTATCTGCTTTTTTTAAATATGTGTACTTCGCGTTTCTTTTTGATGGTTGTGGGTGTTACGGTATTCAGCCTAGCAGCAACTGCCTTGTGGTCGCTAATCCCTGTATTCGTCATGATACTCCCTATTTGTCCAGGATTACTTGTTGCTAAGAGGTCAAGTATGCTTTCGCAAGCATTTACGCTTCGAGTTGGCTCATGAACTAATTGTTCAAAATAATTTTCTGGGAAAGCATTCAGTACAATTTCGGATGACGTTTTATGCTTGCCGCTGGCTTTAAACGTATAATTTTTCCAGCATATCGAAGGTAAATTGAAGTCGCCACCGACTATAATTGTATGAGTGGGGTACCTATTTGAAATGAGACTCAATTTTTCTTTGAACTGTTTAGCAATTATATCTTCTGAGTCGGGGGCAATCGGTAAAACCATCCAGTTAATAGTTTAGTCCGATTGTCAAGTTCAACCTCTACCAATACTATTTCGCAGGAACTATCTAATTCAATTTCACTACAAGGTAAACTACTTTTGACAGCAATAAATAACCCACCACCAACTGCATTTAATCTATCCTTTCTGAACACTGTTAGGTCGCTTGAAAAAATTTCGGCTGAACTTACTTCCGGCTTTAATCAGCTTCCCGTACCTATAACTATTCGAGCTTCAGTGCTTTCTATTAGGGCTTGGAGCTCTGGTTCTTTCCCAACACAGCTATGACAATTTACAACTACAACACCGACCGATTCTACGACCACCTTACTGTGTTTCACCTGCCCGCTTTAGATGGACGCCCTTTCTCATTTTGTTCTTCAAGACATCTCGAACTTTGTTGATGTAATTTTGAAACATCCTGTACATTTATTCATTTTGACTATAAGGAACAGAGAAGCCAGTTTGAGAGCCGAACCACAGAAAGTCAAATGTCCTGTCCCTGCAGGCTTGGAATCAGACTTCAATATTTTCGTTTAACTACATTTTTAGTAATTCATCGTTATGTGACCAGTGACTTTTAAGGTTTTCGATTCTGTATTTATGTGGTCGTTGATTGTGGAGTCAATTTTACCCCAATGCAACCACTGTGTAGTCTGCGTAAGTCAGAGAGCATCTCTTCTAGTTGCATTCACGTATGAAGCGTATGCTTGCTATAACTAATCTAATCCTGTTTTCCCAGTCACTGTGGGAGAGATACACAGAATTCTGTAGCACTCTGCAATCCTAGATAACTCAACTAATAGTCGTTCTTGTAAATTTATAAACAGACATTCGTGGGGTTTGTTGTTGTTGTTGTTGTTGTTGCTGTTGTGGTCTTCAGTCCAGAGACTGGTTTGATGCAGCTCTCCATGCTACTCTATCTTGTGCAAGCTTCTTCATCTCCCAGTACTTACTGCAACCCACATCCTTCTGAATCTGCTTAGTGTATTCATCTCTTGGTCTACCTCTACGATTTTTACCCTCCACGCTGCCCCCCAATGCTAAATTTGTGATCCCTCAATGCCTCAGAACTTGTGCTACCAACCGGTCCGTTCTTCTTCTCAAGTTGTGCCACAAACTCCACTTCTCCCCAATTCTATTCAATACCTCCTCATTAGTTATGTGATCTACCCATCTAATCCTCAGCATTATTCTGTGGCACCAAATTTCGAAAGCATCTATTCTCTTCTTGTCTAAACCTTTATCGTCCATGTTTCACATCCATACATGGCTACATTCCATACAAATACTTTTATAAAAGACGTCCTGACACTTAAATCTATACTCGGTGCTAACAAATTTCTCTTCTTCAGGAACATTTTCCTTGCCATTGCCAGTCTACATTTTATATCCTCTATACTTCGACCATCATCAGTTATTTTGTTCCCTAAATAGCAAAACTCATCTACTACTTTAAGTGTCTCATTTCCTAATCTAATTCCCGCATCATCACCCGATTTAATTAGACTAAATTCCGTTACCCTCGTTTTGCTTTAGTTTATGTTCATCTTATATCCTCCTTTGAAGACTCCGTCCATTTCGTTCAACTGCTCTTACAGGTCCTTTGCTGTCTCTGACAGAATCACAATGTCTTCAGTAAATCTCAAAATTTTTTACTTTTTCTCCATAGATTTTAAATATAGATTGAATAACATCAGTAATAGGCTACAACCCTCTCTCACTCCCTTCCCAACCACTGCTTCCCTTTCATGCCCCTCATCTCTTATAACTGCCATTTGGTTTCTGTACAAATTGTAAATAGCCTTTCGCTCCCTGTATTTTACGCCTACCACCTTTAGAATTTAAAAGAGAGCATTCCAGTCAACATTGTCAAAAGCTTTCTCTGAGTTTACAAATGTTAGAAACGTAGGTTTGCCTTTCCTTAATGTATTTTCTAAGAGGAGTCGTAGGATCAGTATTGCCTCATGTGTTCCAACATCTCTACGGAATTCAAACTCATCTTCCCCGAGATCGTCTTCTACCAGTTTTTCCGTTCGGCTGTAAAGAATTAGTATCAGTATTTTGTAGCCATGACTTGTGAAACTGATAAGTCCGTAATTTTCACATTTGTCAACACTTGCTTTCTTTTGAGATTGGAATCATTATATTCTTCTTGAAGTCTGTGGGTATTTCGTCTGTCTCATATGTCTTGCTCACCAGATGGTAGAGTTTTGACAGGGCTGGCTCTCCTAAGGATATCAGTAGTTTCAATGGAATGTTGTCTACTCCCGGAGCCATGTTTCGACTTGGGGTTTTCAGTGATTTGTCAAATTCTTCATGCAGTGTCATATCTCCCATTTCATCTGCATCTACGTCTTCTTTCATTTCAATAACATTGCTGTCAAGTACATCGCCCTTCTACAGACCCTCAACATACTCCTTCCATCTTTCTGCATTCCCTTCTTTGCTTAGAACTGTGTTTCCATTTGAGCTCTTGATATTCATACAAGTGGTTCTCTTTTCTCCAAAGGTCTCTTTAATTTTCCTGTAGGCGGTATCTATCTTTCCCCTAGTGATATATACCTCTACATCGTTACATTTGACCTCTAGCAATCCCTGCTTAGCCACTTTGCGCTTCCTGTCGATCTCATTTTTGAGACGTTTGTATTCCTTTTTGCCAGCTTCATTTACTGCAATTTTATATTTTCTTTTCCCGTCAGTTAAATTCAATATCTCTTCTTCTATCCTACGATTGCTGCTAGAACTCGTCTTTCTACCTACTTGATACTCTGCTGCCTTCACTATTTCATCTCTCAAAGCTACCCATTCTATTTTATTTCTTTCCCCTGTTCCTGTCAATCGTTGCCTAATGCTCTCTCTGAAACTCTTTACAACCTCTGGTTCTTTCAGTTTATACAGGTCCCATCTCCTTATATTCCCACCTTTTCGCAGTTTCTTCAGTTTTAATCTACAGTTCATAACCAACAGATCGTGGGCAGATTCCACATCTGCCCCTGGAAATGTCTTACAATTTAAAACCTGGGTCCTGAATCTCTGTCTTACCATTATATAACCTATCTGAGACCTTCCAGTATCTCCAGGCTTCTTCCATGTATGCAAACTTCTTTCGTGATTCTTAAACCAAGTGTTAGCTACGATTTAGTAATGCTCTGTGAAATATTCTACCATGCGGTTTCCTTTCAATTCTTTCCCCATTTCATTTTCACCTACTACTTTTCTTTCTCTTCCTTTTCCTACTGTAGAATTCCAGTCCCCCCAGAATATTAAATTTTCGTCTTCCTTCACTATGTGAATGATTTCTTTTATCTCATGATACATTTCTTCAGTCTCTTCGTCATCTGCGGTGATAGTTAGCATATATACTTGTACTAGTGTGGTAGGCGTGGGCTTGGTGTCTATCTTGACTACAATAATTCGTTCATATGTTGTTTGTAGTAGCTTTTTTATTCATTATTAAACCTACTCCTGCATTACTCCTATTTCATTTTGTATTCAAAACCCTCTATTCGCCTGACCAGAAGTCTTTTTCCTCCTGCCACTATACCTAACTTTAATCTACTCACATCCCTATTTAAATTTTCTAACCTAGCTGCCCGATTAAGGGATCTGACATTCCACGCTCCGATCCGTAGAACGCCAGTTTTGTTTCTCCTAATAACGACGTCCTCCAGAATAGTCCCCGCCCGGATATCCGAATGAGGGACTATTTTACCTCCGGAAAGAGAATGCCATCGTAATTTAACCATACAGTAAAGCTGCATGTCCTCGGTAAAAATTACGGCTCTAGTTTACTCTTGCTTTCAGCCGTTCGCAGTACCAGCACAGCAAAACCATTTTGGTTAATGTAACAAGGCCAGATCAGTCAATCATCCAGACTGTTTCCCCTGTAACTACTGAGAAGGCTGCTGCCCCTCTTCGGGAACCACAAGCTTGTCTGGTCTCTCAAGTTTGTCTGGCGTCTCCGTTGTGGTTGCACCTACGGTACGGTTATCTGTATCGCTGAGGCACGCAAGCCTCTCCACCAATTGCAAGCTTCACGGTGCATGAACGGTGGGGGGGTTAGCGTCTGCTACTTCAGGTTGTTCAGCATTTCCATGATGCTATGTCGCGAATCAAACAACCATGTGGGCAGTAGTCGTGGTGATCTTCTCTGTACACGTTCAATATCTCGTTTTTAGTCTTATTCGGTATGGGAACCACATTTCTGTGAAATATTCTAGGAAACGACGCACAGTGTGTTTTAAGCACTTTCCTTTACAGTTTCTTCAGCATTCTGTGACCGCTCCAAAATCTGCATGTTGCTGATGTAGGCATATCAACTTATTTATGTCCCCATCAGCTGTTACATCCAAGTATTTGTATAAATTGACTGATTCCCACTGTGACTCATCGATTTTATAGATATGGAACATAACTTACCTGCAATTATATTTCTGAACATTTAAGGCAAATCAGTGGCATAGTTAGGCAGTATAGCATACGGTGCGGATTTTAAACTGTTACACCACCCCCTAACACAACCCCACCCCCATCAACGCCGCAAAAATACCAAGTTCATTTTTTAGAAACAGTTTTTCTGTACTAATGGTTAAGTTAAGCAGAGTATACTGTTAACAATTTTGAAAATAATTTTTATGAATGGGAAAAAATAAGTAAAAGGCTTTTTATAAATGACACAGTTTATTTGACTGTTAATGAAGCTGTACTAATAAACAAAGACTTTTTACTGATAGGTGACTTCTTTCTTTTTATGCAGCAAATTTTTAAACTGCATCATCAAAATCGGTATCTTCAGCCAAGTCATTTTCGACTGAGAAAATTTCCATACTAGAGAGTAGTGTTTGATTCAAAGTGGATCTAAGATATTCTTGAATTTCGAAAAATTCGTCTCACATAACGCTACCCAACCACACACACGCAGTCAAGAAAAATCTTTAGGCCTAAATGAGGTTTTCAACGGATTCGGAAGGTTCATATTCGACTTCGATCTGTAACAATCTTAAAAATGTCGAACCAAGAGGCTCTTTTTTCGGAATGTTGGTAGCTTGCAGAAATATTCGGAATATCTGCAAGAATGCCATCTTCAAAGTTCTCATAATAATTGTCAACTAAACTTTTTACCGTCTTCGGAAGTTCCGTTTCTAGGGTTTAACCAGATTGCTTGGCTCTAAAATAACAAAACGATTGATATACCTTCCACGGTATTTCTTGTAGAGACCTGTCGATGCACTCTAACACTGATCCGCTCAGTTCCTGGTGTAAATCCAACGTCTTGTCTGTAGCCTTTCTCCAGGTACTACTTCCTGCTTCCTGATAGTTCTGCTTATTTCCACAGGAAAGCCAATCTTGTGTCCTTCACAGATGGAAGTGCTTCGTCATAAGGATAATTTCTGTTGTCTTTCAAGATGAACTTTAGACCTCTAGCCGGCCGAAGTGGCCGTGCGGTTCTGGGCGCTACAGTCTGGAGCCGGGCGACCGCTACGGTCGCAGGTTCGAATCTTGCCTCGGGCATGGATGTGTATGATGTCCTTAGGTTAGTTAGGTTTAATTAGTTCTAAGTTCTAGGCGACTGATGACCTCAGAAGTTAAGTCGCATAGTGCTCAGAGCCATTTGAACCATTTTAGACCTCTAACCATAGTAACACATATTCCGCAGCTGACGCTAGGAACCTGCAGATAATTATGAGCATGGCAGACTTCTTCTAAGGCAGTACTCCATACAAAAAAACGAGAAACCACACACTGTAGGCAGCAGAGTTTGAGCAGTTTTTTGGTGTCTATAGTTTCCAAAGAATCAGACAATTCCTCAGTGGCAGAGATATTCTTTTTCAAACACTTAAACACAGGCTTAACAACTTCGAAGTGAGCACTACACCATGTGTCTGAAAGTCTTGTAAACGTGACATCAACGGCTTTCGGGAAAGTCGTCCGTCCGTGAGTAGAAGCTGAGTAAAGCGTACAACCTTTCTAAAGTCCCGATAACGTTATGCAAAATGAAGCCGATGTATAAGCTCGTACTCTACACAGATTGAGAGAACGATTTGCACTGAGTACAAATAATACCTTAGGTTTAAGTTCAAAAATTCTTGCTTGAATTCCTCAACGCACTCCAGCCATTGTCGAAGCACTGTCGTAACATTGCACTCATCACATTGTTAAATGCGGACCATAAGGTATTTAAAAAAATTATACAGCTTCTGTCCCAGAACTTACAAGTTTTGTCTCACCCATGATGGCTGGAATCCGTTGCGGACCGCAACCCCGTACCTACGCCACTGAAGCAAGTTTCGCTGTTGGACTTAAAAGCTTATCAAAATCTAACTACAGATGATAATAGGGGTCCGAATGACAGAATGCTGGTGTTTGCCAGATAAACCTGAAACGCGAATAATTCTTTGTGAATGGCACGTTCAAGAGTCTGAGGAAGCAGTTTGGACAGTTGTTTATACTCCACGCCGACTTCAATAGTCCTTGGCAAGAAAAACACAACATTCCAGTTGTTTACACTTTGCTGCCAAACAAAAAGGGAGAAACACATGAAGATTTTTTTAAAGCTATTAAAACTAACGTGCCCGGATGGAACCTTGCGTTTCTGATGATAAACTTCGAAACTGTCATCGTCCAGGCAGCTAGCAATTTGTTTTCTGGCAGACATTACTGGCTGCAATTATCATTTTAATCAATGTCTGTGGAAACAAGTTCAGTGTTGTGGCCTCGTTCCAGTCTATAAGGAAAACTAGGAACTACACTGTCTCGTAAGGACGTCTTCTGCTCCAGCACATCTTCCCCTGGATATGTTGGAGGATGGTTGGCTGTGTATTCAGGAGAGCAAGACTGAAAACTAAAAGCTTCAGGACGCTTATGACTATTTTGCGGACCAGTGGCTCGATAATGAATACATGCCAAGAGAGATGTGGAATTGCAGTGAAAGGCGTGATCGCATTGACAACGTCTCAGAAGGATGCACCGAAGAATAAATACATTAATATCTAAAGTTCATCTGAATGTTTACTCATTAGTGAAAAATCTTCGAGAAGATGCAGAGTACCATGGACGCGAGTTTTACCGACAAACTTTAAACTGTGATGGGAAAAGAAGAAAAAAATCAGCAACGAAGACTGACGAAACGATTGCAAAGCCTTTAAAGAAAGCCGGCCGGTGTGGCCAAGCGGTTCTAAGCGCTACAGTTTGGAACTGCGCGACCGCAACGGTCGCAGGTTCGAATCCTGCCTCGGGCATGGATGTGTGTGATGTCCTTAGGTTAGTTAGGTTTAAGTAGTTCTAAGTTCTAGGGGACTGATGACCTCAGATGTTAAGTCCCATAGTGCTCAGAGCCATTTGAACCATTTGAACCTTTAAAGAAAATGCAAACTGATGAGAACTTGAGATCATTTCTGGCACATGTGTCCTACGCACATAAGCTACAGTAAGGAAGAAAATGTCAGAATCATTGTAAATATTGAAAAGTAGTTTAATGTAACCATTGACAATCTTGTAAAAATTGTAAATAAATTTGATGAAACACGAAAAGGATCTACCTCCTCGTGATGTTTCCTTGAACTAAACAAAGTCCGCTATATGTCTCTTGAAACTTGTAAAATATTCTGTAATGAAGACTGACAAGACTATCTCAAAGGCCAAACCTTTTCCTTTGAATAACCGCAGAATTCGTCTTGAGAGATTCTTAGAATCAATAATCTTGCAGCGGAAACGCAAGCATATGGCATTAATTAAATCCATACTTTCTTCCCTGTTATAAAACGAGCAAGCCAGAATGAAACCGGTAAGCAAAAGATAAATTTTCCTAAAAAATCGACTGGTAGCTGTTTTGCAACCTGTCAACATACAATTATTGAGCTATATGAAATAAAATCGTTATAGCTTCTGAACGATTTGCGTTACGATATTCAGACCGCTCGATTGGCTGCGGGACATGATGGGAATTAGCATGAGCATGCATACTTTGGTTTAGCGACGAAGCCTACTTTTATTTTGGATGGGTTCGTCAATAAACAAAATTTGCGCATTTGGTGGACTGAGAATCCGCATTTCGTGATCGAGAAGCCTCTTCGCCCTTAAGGGGTGGCTGTGTGTTCGCAATGTCCAGTCACGGAATAATCGATGCGATATCAATTGATGGCACGGCGAATACCGAACGGTACGTGAATGTTTTGAAAGACGATTTCATCCCCATTACCCAAAGTGACCCTGATTTCGGCAAGATGTGGTTCATGTAAAACGGAACTCGACCCCATCGAAGCAGGAGAGTGTTTGATGTCCTGGAGGAGCACTATGGAGACCGCATTCCTGCTCTGTGGTACGCAGAGGCCACTGACATGGACCTCGATTGGCTACCACATTCTCCAGGTCTGAACACATACGACCCCTCTTTGTGGTGCTACATTAAAGGCAAGGTGTACAGTAATAGCCCCAAACCCAGTGCCGAGCTGAAAACAACCATTCAGGAGGTCATCAACAGCATCCATGTTCCCACACTTCAGCGGGTCATGCAGAATTTCTCTGTTTGTGTGCGCCACATCATCGAAAATGATGGCATCGAACATGTCATAACCTAAATTCGAATATCCGTACCGACGTTTACGTGCTGAATAAAGTGTGTGCACGCCGTAATTTGTAACTATTGTCCGTTTTTTCTATAGTTCAATAAATGTAACCCTGTATGTTACAACTATCTTCTAGTAACACATGTCGTAGGTTACAGCAGGCTTGTTCAGGATGTGGCTAGGCAAGCAAGAGCGCCCACACACGCCAGCTGCCTAGGTTGTGGCGCTCGCAGTAAAATGGGACAGTCAGATGTCGTTACGTAACCCAGCAAGGCCGACTGGTAGCACAGAATGAGTGAAAACCACGTGCTGCCTTCAGAGGAATGGCCATTATTAGGTTCGGCGTGGAGCTAAATACGAACATGCAGTATATACGGCGCGGTGCTTGAGGGTAGAATCCACTTCAACTTTTCTTCTACTTTGCCGACAGCAACCAAATTTTAAAATCACGTTTATTATATAAAGATATAGCAACACCCAAGTTTTGAAGTCCATAACTTCATTGGCTTTCGATTTTTAAATTTTTAATATGATTTTAAAAGTCTTCTCGAAAACCAACTTTTGGTATTCACACCTCAATTTTCACATCCAAGTTTTGTGCATACATTCACAACACGTAGTTCAACTGTTCTCTGCATTCATTTTTTGTGATTATTTCAAATTTCAGCGTTAAATTTTGTTTAATTATCAGTGCATAAATGTGATGATAAAATAAACAAATTACATTTTCGATAATATTAATGCACAGAAGTATGCAAACACATCAAGACTACTTCCTGCAAAAATTATGACACTGAACTGAAAAAAAAACAAATTTATGGTAAAACAGATTTTAACATTTTATCAAAAAATGAATGTTACTACATAAAACATCGCCATAAAAATTCAATGGCATCATTACGTTTTACCTTCCTACTTATATGAGGCTGCATCTTGTAATTTCAAGATCAGGGTAACCTTTTCCTCGAATTGTCTGAATAAATATTAACTCACAATTTTATTTAGGTAGTGCAGTGGGAGGGATATCAGAATGTAAGCCAATGCCTATATCCTTGGTGCTTGTTCATTGCACTGAACAGAACTTCAGTGTACCCCCTAAATTTATATAAATACAGTCAACAGGCCAAGTAATTGACTTCCGCCGGCCGCAGTGGCCACACGGTTCCAGCCGCTTCAGTCTGAAACCGCGCGGCCGCTACGGTAGCAGGTTCGAATCCTGCCTCGGGCATGGATGTGTGTGATGTCCTTAGATTAGTTAGGTTTAAGTAGTTCTAAGTCTAGAGGACTGATGACCTCAGATGTTACGTCCCATAGTGCTTAGAGCCATTTGAACCATTTTTTGACTTCCAACGATTGGCTGCCAGTTGTTTCATTTCAGTTTTCCTGGAAATGTTGCAACTCGTTTTTCCCAGTTTCTGTTAATGCCAAGTTTGGGGTAAAGATGGTTCTGTCCGATGGTGACAGATATAAAAAATTACCTTGGGCAACTTTCGGTGTGCCAGAGCCTCTTACATAGTCCGTATTTCAAACATTTCTTAGACGTCCTCGTAATTCGGGTACAGCAAAATCATTTTGGGATCTAAGAGTAAATACTCCAAAGAGATGAAATAGCTACTAATTTTTTTTTAAGAAAATGAACTTTTAGGGTGAAGTCTCCCCTAAAATGGAGAGTAGCTGTTTATAAAGCGCTGAAAAGTAGGAGATGGTCGAGTTAGAAACATCAACGTATCAGTGCAGGATCCCTAGTCTATATGTTTATTATGTGTGTTGGTGTTCAAATAGGGCTCTGAGCACTATGGGACTTAACTTCTGAGGTCATCAGTCCCCTAGAACTTAGAACTACTTTAACCTAACTAACCTCAGGACATCACACACATCCATGCCCGAGGCAGGATTCGAACCTGTGACCGTAGAGGTTGCGCGGTTCCAAACTGTAGCTCCTAGAACCGCTCGGCCACACCAGCCGGCTGTGATGGTGTATTGATACGCTTAGTGTTCTATTAATGTGCTTCAAACCTTTGAACACAACGAAAAAAATCTATTTACAACAGCATTACAATAGATTCTATGCAAAAGGTTATGGTCATTTGGAAGACGAACAGCGAGAAAGCGATGTGCAAAAATTTTAAAAAAAAGTTTATGGGAGCAGAGAAATAAATGTCTCAATACTTTTTGCAATATTTTCAGTATGACAATACATTTTTGTTTTCATGAGAAACAGTCAACGAACTAATCTGCTGTTAGGACAAGTTACCATACACCAGCGTTCCACCTTGCAAATGATTGCTCACTTTCACCTATTTTAGGGTGACGTTGGCAATGTGGAAACTCGGTTACAGACTGACGCTTGCGTGGTTAGTTTCATAGCAAAATTAATCTCGTAGATTTCTATTTCCTCAATGTAAATTTAAACGACTTCAAACTTACCGCTTTAATTATGTCGATGTTTAGACTTACATGTATATGCTGCTTTTTTACGCTATGAAGACAACGAAATCCACCCACAAAGGTCCACTGGCAGATTTCAAGTTAAGAGCATGTCTTCGAATTAGCGTTATTCGAAACGAAGTACCAGACATTGACTCTTCAGTGAAAAGTAAAATAAGTAATATTCATTGATATTCTGTGTTTCTATGTTTAACTTTTAAATATAACGGTAACGAAATATAGATTAGTCACTTTAAATTTCGTCCTAAAACGGCGTTTTCCTTACTTAGCTGCTCCCGTCTTCGACTAATCGAAATATTAAAAATGATGGCAAATTTCATTGAAAGTTTTCATTCTGTCAAATTGCATTGCCGTTTCTCATTCATACCACAGCCTTGAAAATAAAGTCCCCGCAGAACGCGTTAATGAAGCACTCTGAAGCCACAAATGGGTGTTAACGGCATGGGCATCTGTGCTGGACTGAAAGACTTCTTAGTATGGCTGTATCTGTGAAAACCCGGTTATCCCGTCAATAAGCCCAGGCTCCATGCAAGTGTAGCTCCTTTCAAGTGTCACTCTGTAGCATTGATTATAGGGTACACGATGCCCACAGACGAGAATATACTCCCGTTGAACAGCTTCAGCCATTTGAATGGGGCCACATTATCGGTCTTTAGCAAACTGGATAGAAGTAGCTACGAATTGCAGCACATGTTGGGCGCAGCGTACCGCTAGTGCTTTGTTGCTGTCGGCAGTGGTCTGTGAGACATTCTCAGACCTTATGTCAGGCTCTGGACTACACGTAACGCAGGCGCGTGTCAAGGTCGATGCATCATGTGAGCAGCGGTGACCCACCGAACATCATCCAGGGAAGAAGTATAGGCACATGTTATATCTGCTGTGTCATCAGAGACCACTGGTAACCGTCTGCTTGCTGTAGTACTAAGATCACGTGTTTGATCTCACTGTATCGAATACGTTTGACCTGAAGATCAAGATAGGATGCAGCAGACTTCTACCAAAGAAACTCAGTGTAGGTCGGTAACAAAAGAGAACAGAAAGAAAAGAGACTGTGGCCACTGGAGGGCTGTAGGCCATATGGTACAGGACAAATTAGGAACAGGCTAAAAGGTCACAAGTATTGTGAAGCCAAGCCAGGTGACAGAGGACATATGGAATCTCTGCGAAGGTTCAGGCAAGAGGCTCAGGTTATTGTAGTTGACGGATCAAGGAGCAGCCTGGATAAGAACAGTTATTACAGCATTAGAGGTGACATGGATGAAACAGGAGTAACAACGACACACACAAATGTGAGTTTTGTGGAGGTCCTGCAGTGCCATGACCAACCCTGGGTAAACACTGTTGTGAGCTGTGTGAACTCGGAGTTGAGCAGGCTGCTGCCGACTGACATCAAATCAAATCTCATATGAGTGCAGTGCCAGTTGATACAGTTGGGAGATGGGCATATGACAGATACAGCCTACATCTGAATAGAAGGGGGCAAGATATATTGACTGAGCTTATTGCCGATAATATACGCTGGGGGGGGGGGGGGGGGGGGCACCATCATATCATGAAAAGTAAGATCCCTGTAATCAGTGGTGTCAGAAACGCACGTTTTGGGTTAGAATCAGGATTTACACACCCTGTTTCCAAAGAAGTAAAAATAACAGAAAGCCCCCGAAAACGCTTGCACGGAAAAGTAAGGTTACCTCATTTCATCAAAATATTAGACGACTGAGTAATAAGGCAGAAGAGCTACTTGTCTGTTTGGAAAATTTAGAGAGCTCCTAGGCCTATCTAAGCACCATATAACCACAAGACTGCATAAATTTCATATACGAGATTACACTTTAGCAGCTTACTCATGTAGAACTAATATGGGAAAAGAAAGAGTTGTTACATACATTGAAAGAGAACACAAGTACAGAAACGTCGAGACCAATACATTCTGTAGTGATCAGCTCACAGAAGTGTATATTTGTGAAGAGATACTGAAAAATAGTTCACTTTTAATTGTAACTGTATACAGATCCCCACTGGCAAATTTTGAGCTGTTTATGAGTAATCTGAATTCTTTACTGTGCTATATGTCAGACAGCAGCAAGCAGTTAATAGTCTATGGTGACTACCATGTAGATTTTCTAAAGGATTCTGATAGGAAAAGTGATATGGAAACTTTATTTCGATTCTATAGTTTGATTTCGGTAATTAACTTTCCAACGTTGACGGTAGGACTCCAGTTGATAATGTTTTCCTTGGTGAAGCTCAAAGCAAGAAAGTAACTGTTTACCCTGTAACAAATGCTCTCTCTGATAAATAATATAGTGACTTACAGTGTGCTTATTACTCAGTGGGAATGAGTTAAAATAATTGATGAATACAGGACAAAAGTTTTTCATAATAATTTACAGAAGACGACCTCGGATGAATTTTATAATGAACCAAATGCTAACACAAAATTTAATCTATACCATGATGAATTCATATCATTATCTGAAAGAAGGTATTAAATAGTCATGTAAAAAAAACTTTGGTTACCAGAGGGATTAAAGTAATGGCCTGTGCAAATCACAGTTTGTGTGTCAGGTCAGAAGAGTTGCTCCACTGAGAATGCCATTCACAGTTTCGCTCACCAGATTTTAGAACCATCAAATGATAAAATAGAGCCGACTGGCATTTTATTCGACCTACCTAAGGAATTTGACTTTAAATCACAGTATTCCAAAAAACTCAAAGTTTCATGGGATTAATGGTATAGTCAACCAATGGATAATGTCATACCTAACCAAAAGAAAACAGAAAGTTGTACTTAATAATTCAACCAATGTCATCTGGGGGCGTAATTCTGGATTTTGAAAAATAAAATCACACTTGGGATTCTCGAAGGCTCAGTTTTGTTCTTCACATATGTAAACGATCTTCCATGTAATATCAACAAGCAGAATAACTTCATTTTGCAGATAATACTAGTATTATAATCAGTCCAAGCATAGGCCTATATACAGAAACAAATGAGTTACTAAACAATGTTCCTAGAAGTATCATTCGCCGGTTTTCTGTGAATGATCTGACCCTCAGTTTTAAAAAGACACAAAGTATTCAGTGATGCAAATCCAGCGGTACTCCAACAGCTACAAGTATAACACATGGTGAGGAAAATGATAAGTAAGGTGCAAATTTCAAAATTATTGGGTGTCAATATTGATGAGAATTTGAACTGGAAAAAGCACATTTTGGAACTTCTAAAACAACTACGTTGAGTCATATTTACCCTTAGAGTTATTGCAAATCTTGGGCAGAGACAAATCAGTAGGTTGAGATACTTTGCATATTATCATTCAGCGATGTCATATGGTATATTGTTGGATCACTCATCTTCAAGAAAGAAAAGTTTCATTGCTCAAAAACGTTCTGCTTATCCACGATCATGTTGTAGGCATCTGTTTAAGGAGTTGGGCATTCTGACTACTGCCTCACAGTATATTTATTCCCTCATGAAGTTTGTTGTAAATAATCCATTACAGTTTAGAAGGAACAATGATGTTCGTAATTACAATACCAGTAGGCAACAGACATTCAGTATTACGCGATAAGGTTATCGTTAGCACAAAAACGAGTGCACAATGCTGCAACAAAAATTTTCGTCGGTTACCCAGTGGTTTAAAATATCTGACAGACAGCGAAGCAATATTAGAAAAACAAAAAATTGAAAAATTTTTCTTGACAACTTCTGTGTTCTGTAGAAGAATATCTGCTACTGTAATGTGTTGAAGGTGGTGAGTAAGACTCACTAACTCACACCTGTATGTTGAAAAAATAAAATAAAATAAAATAAACTTATAAATGTTCTGGATGTAGTCACATTTACAAATAAATTTGCCTTGTGACTGTAAAATGACTCTTTCCATATCATTATGGATTATCACGCAAAATGTCTGATGGAACATGAAACAAACGAACTAACTAGCCTCTGGCCAGGTTACCACTGAGACCATGACACCGCCAAGCGAGGCTACTCTGACGTTGTGAAAGAGTTGACTGGAGAGTGGAATGACGGTCCCTCGTCTTCAGTGATCTGTCTGTAGGCGGATGACGGACGTACTGTACACGTGTACAGCAACGGCGTCGTTAACGGCCCATCCCGAAGTGCGTTTGCCCACTACACACAGGTACCACCTAACCACCCTGGGATTCATGGCGAGGGGGCCATCATCACCTACAACCAATGGTCTCATTTGGTGTTTTTATCGGGTATGTGAAGCACTGCGTGCAACATTGGACAGGTTATTACTCCATGCTGCTGCCATTTCTTCGACAGGATAGTAATGTGCTTGTACAGCAGTACAACACACGCCTCCATATGGCTGTTACGATGCAGTGTGCTCTTCGTGGAGTAAGAGAACTGGCCCGGTCCACGAGAGAACCACAAGTCTCACCAACCGAACACGTATGGCATATGACGAAGCAGATGCTTATTCGTTCTCAACAGCCTGCAAGAATCTTTGCTGAATTGCAACAAAAGGTGCAAGATGCTTAGGACACTGTCGCAGGATGCCATTCGGCATCTTGATGGTTATTTGCACGTGAGAATACACGGGAGGGGTGGGGGAGGGAGTTGGGAGGGGAGGTACACAATGTTTTGATGCGACTTCTGAAACCCTTCACTCTGACATGGCTGTTTCATTTGGTCTGAATTTGGTATCATCTTCTGCTGCGATCATGAACTACCCGTCACATCAACAAAATAACCTCGTCTTTGAGAAGGGTGCATTCGTTTCTGGCAGTGTATAATACTATTGGGGGCTCAAGTTAATGCCAAATAAAATAAACAGCAATCAGATCTTACTGTACAGAAACGGTAGGCCGGCCGAGGTGGCCGAGCGGTTCTTGGCGTTACAGTCTGGTACCGTGCGACCGCTACGGTCGCAGGTTCGAATCCTGCCTCGGCATGGACGTGTGTGATGTCCTTAGGTTAGTCAGGTTTAAGTAGTTCTAAGTTCTAGGGGACTGATGACCTCAGAAGTTAAGTCCCATAGTGCTCAGAGCCATTTGAACCATTTTGAACAGAAATGGTAAATAAAATTCCGTTCCTTGCTGTCCTTCGTGGTGTTGAAGTTTCAATGGCTAACAGTGTACGAGGACATACGAAAAGAAACTAGAAGAGTTTCGTATGAGGCGTAGCGTGGGTGAGAAGGCCACAATGAACAAACCCCACTTCAGGGCTGTCTGAATACTGAATGTAGGCCTGCGAGTCAAACAGGTGGTTAGCTGACGGAGGCTGGCGTGTTGCAGCGGGGCGTGCGAGGCGGCGTGGTGGTGCTGGTCGTGGTCTTGCCACCTGGTGGGGGCCGCTGCGCTGCTGGTGCTGGCCGCCTGGCTGCTCACCATAGCCCTCGACCTCCTGCACCCCCTGCGTCTGGTCGACCGCCTGCACCAGCGGGTCGTGCTCATCACGGGTGAGTCGCCTCGCAAACGACAGCTATCGCCTCAAGGCGCGGGCAACACGTGCGTCGGGCACGGTGGTCTAGTGCAGAGTGCTCCAGCGCTCTGTGACTGACTGGCTGCGGCTCGCCTGCTAGAGGGGGAACCGAGCAACTTGTGCCAGGCCTCAGATGACCCTACTCGGCCACGAATTCGCTCCAGATCTGATGTCCGGACTCCAGAGACACGAATAACCGAGCATGACGTCACAGCTGACCTCTATCATCATCTCGCCTCGCTGCACGGCACAAACCAGACGCGTCTCTCTTTCCTTCCTCTCTCTCTTTCTTTTTGCGTTCTCTCCCTACCCCTCTTTTTCTTAACACGAAACTAACGTTTGCAAGGACGCTTACTTGACACACTTAACATCATACAGCATGTGGAAAATAATTTGATATTCAGTCCAAGCACAGAAAAACGACTCATTTTCATCGGAAGATTAATAAGGAACTTACGTACACACTAAACAAATGCTATCCCTTAAATCTAATAAGAACATACAAAGAACATGTAACGGAACTGAAATGATGGTGGGCTGACAGTAATTTGGAGCCCGCGCGTCGGAAACGGGAGCGCTGGTGTGAGACTGCCAGGGCGTGCACCCTGATGCCATCTATTGGCGAAACTGGGAATTAGCGCTACCTGTCAGACAACGCACTAAGCTCTCGGAGTCAAATGTATTCTTCTTCTCGGTAATTGTAAGTTATTACTGTATGGTTTAATGTTATAAAGCGCTAGTAGTAAATTATTATGACTGGTATGAACTCCAGGGTAATAAATATAAATATTCTTAAATACTAAATGATTTCGGTGAAAAGGTGGTAGGGGAACGCCCCCACTCTTGGTGATACGAGCGTAGCTAGAGGTAGCTGGAGACACAGGGACTGAACAATGGAATGGCCTGGGGAGTGTTGACGTGATCGGACGTGCGTAACTGTGCCCACGCAAAAGTGATTGTGCAACAGCGAAGAGGCGAATATCGTCGCCGTTTGTGGAGTAGAACGCGACGAATGGTTGTCGAAGCCGTCTCTATGCCACTGGGGCTGATTGTAAGAGTTCCTGCGCCCAGATTTTATGGCGGACGTGCAGTAGCTTATACGAGTGCTACAGCTCGTAGTTCCAGCCGCCATTAAGGGCATGAGGCGTGAAGAGCTGCGTTAGCCACATGCATCTCACCACCAGCACCGACGCGTCTACCCAAGGCAAGACTGCTTGCAATTGTTAAGTCGAACTTTGTATACATGTAAAAGGAGAATACCAGTTTTCTTTTATGCAAGTGCAGAGGACAGAATATAGTAATGAGTAAAATTACGACGCATGTTGTTCATTGTAAAGTGTAATAACCTCAAACATAGTGTAGTGAAATCAGACTGAGGCCACCATCGCCTCTTTCATTTACAATTCTTTTGGTTGTAGAATACTTTAGCGTATAAAAATGTTGAAAAGAGCAATGGTCACACCAGAATGAGTCGCCTATTTATAGTTACTTAAATTTTTCTGAGTAACCTTTCAAGTAAAGTCACTTAACTAATTCTATATCAATTGTCCAAAGAGTAATATCCAAAATCATTAAATAAGTTGAAGGATAGAATTTTGTTAACCTAAGTTGCATAAATTGTCTTGGTGGTCATTACCAAGCCAACTCACAGAAATTGAGAGAGTATTTGCTTTGTAGAATCACCTAGAATGATCAGAAATAGTAATATTCGGAATTAAGTTTAAATTCAACTCAAGCCGTTTCACTTTGAAACGAGCCAAAAAATTGATTTATTCTTTTGCTCCTTCAGAGCTGGCGACCGTAGTTATAATTATTTTCAGGAGGATTCGACGGTAAGTCTGCTGCTCTCGTCGTGCTGATAGGATTATCCACTGCTGCTAGCAGTGGTGATTGGATACATAAGCTCACTACCAAGTTAAGTGGGTCAGGTAGGCAGTGTTACCGTGTGAACTGTAGGGCGCTGTAGAACGTGGATCGAACCCGTTCAATCATCACAGCTCTTTGGGAGATAGTCCGGTTAGGAGTGTGCTAATCATTAGGTAAATACTGGCGAGTAACGGTCAAAATGTACACGCAAGTGAATTTAGCAAGGTCCATGTAGCACCTAGTTAATGTGGTGCAATGGCGAGGGTAGGAGTGGAGTAAAAGTGAGCTGAGCTTGTGGCAGCTGTGCTGTATTCAAAGATTAATAACGTGAATTCACTACTACCTCTTACCATTAGGACTGAGCTATTTACGGTTAAAATACGTAGCAGTAAGCGCAAAGGCGTGACAGCTACAAGTCCGTATTGGCTTTATACATACGGAAGTAGGAAGCAGGTCATTCCGTCAGTGGAGGGGGTTAAAACAACCGAGTCAGTTGAGAACATACCCCATTTGCTGATGGAAAGATTCGGCGGTTCGGTCGCAAACATTATATAATTACAGCTGTAACTATTCACACTTTTCACTTCAATAAAATTTATAGTTGCTGTAGGAGCCTACGCAATATCAGACCAGCTGTGTGGCTGGATTGAAGAGTTTTTAGCAAACAGAACACAGCATGTTGTTCTCAATGGAGAGACGTCTCCAGACGTTAAAGTAACCTCTGGCGTGCCACAGGGGAGTGTTATGGGACCATTGCTTTCCACAATATATATAAATGACCTACTACATAGTGTCGGAAGTTCCATGCGGCTTTTCGCGGATAATGCTGCAGTGTACAGAGAAGTTGCAGCATTAGAAAATTGTAGCGAAATGCAGGAAGATCTGCAGCGGATAGGCACTTGGTGCAGGGAGTGGCAACTGACCCTTAACATAGACAAATGTAATGTATTGCGAATACATGGATAGAAGGATCCTCTATTGTATGATTATATGATAGCAGAACAAACACTGGTAGCAGTTACTCCTGTAAAATATCTGTGAGTATGCGTGCGGAACGATTTGAAGTGGAATGATCACATAAAATTAGTTGTTGGTAAGGCGAGTGCCAGGTTGAGATTCATTGGGAGAGTCCTTAGAAAATGTAGTCCATCAACAAAGGAGGTGGCTTACAAAACACTCGTTCGACCTATACTTGAGTATTGCTCATCAGACTGGGATCCGTACCAGGTCGGGTTGACAGAAGAGATAGAGAAGATCCAAAGAAGAACGGCGCGTTTTTTCACAGGGTTGCTTGGTAAGCGTGATAGCGTTACGGAGATGTTAAGTAAACTCAAGTGGCAGACTCTGCAAGAGAGGCGCTCTGCATCACGGTGTAGCTTGCTGTCCAGGTTTCTAGAGGGTGCGTTTCTGGATGAGGTATCGAATCTATTGCTTCCCCCTACTTACACCTCCAGAGGAGATCACAAATGTAAAATAGAGAGATTCGAGCGCGCACGGAGGCTTTCCGGCAGTCGTTCTTCCCGCGAACAGGAAAGGGAGGTAATGACAGTTTCACGTAAGGTGCCGTTCGCCACACACCGTTTGGTGGCTTGCGGAGTATAAGTGTAGATATTCATGTAGATCAACAGCAGATAACTGACGCTATCTGGCTGTAATTAGTTGTGCCAATTTGTTAATAAGTAAGTACCGCTAACTAGGTGCTTCGTCTGGTAACTCCAGCCATCCCTGGTACATCCTCTTCATGTCTGTTACACCACTTTAACATGTAATTAACATACAGTAAAATATAGAGATGTACTTCATCTGCAGCGGAGAATGTGTTATTGTCTCTCGTTCTGGGTCTTAATAAACAACAGAGAGACAAGTAATGCAAAACTCCATGAAGGTGCACGCCGGAGTAGTGTGTTTTATATTCACAAATTATTGTACAAGTTACAGCACTTCCTGGTCGGATAAAAGGAGGACATCGAAGAAATTCAGAGGTGTGCTGCTAGATTTGCTACCGGTAGGTTCGAACATCAAGTAAGTGTTACGCAGATGCTCTGGGAACTCAAACAGGAATCCGTGGAAGAAAGACGACTTTTTTTCGAGAGACACTACTGCGTAAAATTCGGAGAACCGACATTTGGAGCTGACTCCACAACGACCCTGCTGCCGCCATCGTACATTTCGTGTAAGGACCGTGAGGTTAAGATACGAGAAATTAGGGCTCATGCGGAGGCATATAGACAGTTGTTTCTCCCTCGCTCTATCTCTGAGTGGAACAGGCGAGGAAACGACACGATAGCCTACCGTACGGCGGGTTACGGAGTTTCGATGCAGATGTAGATGCAGATGCAGACCGACATTACGGAAAGATAACCAAAGGAAGGAAGCAATTTTATGACTGGAAATAATTACGACAGTCTATGTATGAAAGTCATGACTCGACTTTTGATTTCTTGTACCTCGTATTAAAAAATACATGTATGTTAGTATACATCAATTACGCTAGTTGATTACAAATCTATCATAAAGAAACAGTACTTGTAAGTGCAGTAATATAATTCACCTCACGTTATTTGACAGTGATTGTTCTTGACTCCGCAGACTTGTCAAACCAAAGAAGAACTAACTGTATCGTAGGTCCCTTTTAGCCTTTTAGGTCATTACTCCCCTCTTTAAATGGTTTCAAGAAATCCACAATTATTCCTGCATATTCATTATCATATCGCTATAACATGTTGCCGGAGCTTTTTTCCGTCGCTAAAGTAGCAATTTTCTTTACATTGATTGAGTAAGGACTCAAGCGTACTGTTATCAATGATGATTCCCAAGAGAAGCAGACACCACTTTCCTTCATGTACTGTGCAATGTATTTTCCAGTATTTATTGTTGCTACAATCGTCGGGGCAGAGTGTTACAAGGAGCTGACTTCATCGAAAGTTTGGATGAGTGCTGTGTTGATACAAAAAGAAGCCTTTCATCATATGCAAGTGTTTTTATTATGTTGGCACTCTGGTCGCAGACAAAAACAAAATTACGCAACATGTCCGGCGAAATGTTCCAGTCACCCATACTCTCTTATATTTCTATTTTAGTATTTACTCTCATTTTCTGAACACCCCGGAATTACTTTATAAACAAAGCATTATTCATAAGGGAACAATCTGTTTATGAAATGTGCTGAAACAATGTACCTGATTGTGTGAATCAGCCCACATATCAACTGTTGCAGCACATGTTTTATTAATAACTTCGTTAACAACAGAAGGCATTAATCTGTTTCAAATTACATCAACCTGTCCTTTGGCATATCTGCTTGTAATACAGGGATGCAACATGACATCTGAAACGCTGGTTTCTCCATAATGTGCATCTGGACCTTCTTGGCCTAGTTGTTTGAAACCTTCGCCAGAAACAGTATGACACTGCCCCATACCTTTGGCAAACACTGCAACACTTTTTTCCGTTATAGTGTTTTTTATTGCTGCCGATATATCTGAATGAGCTGTTTCAGTGTGGGATTTCTTAAAACTGTTTTTCTTTAAATGAGTCGTTCCCGACTGGAAGCATTAAAGTAGAGAATAGGTATGCACGATATGTACCCAGCAGACTTGCTGTTTTCGTGAACGACTAAAAAATTTACTTCATAGTTCGCTTTTTAGATCCTCCCATTTCTTCAGTGTCTACACGTTGGTTTCGATCATACTGAACTGGCTTCCTCAAGCTACATGAGTACAGACACACTACGAATGAGAAGCCTGAGCTGGCAGTAGTTGCGCGCAGATTAAGATAATGAGGAAAATGCCTTCCTGAACAAGAAAAAGTATTGTTTTTGTGTACTTGGTGTATACTGATAGGAAAGAGAAAGCATTTCCCAAACAACGGAATGCGTCCGTCAGTCTGTTTCAATTCAGCTGTGTTTGTGCTTCCGATATGAAATGGCAAGAGCACCTAAGGACGGTAGAAGGGAAGAACAAAGGTTGGCTTCGGTTTATTGGGAGAATTGTAGGACATGGTGGTTCATCTGTAAAGGAGACTTCGTATAGAGTATCGATGCAACCCATTCTTAGTACTGCTCGGATGTTTGGTATCCCACCAACGCGGATTAAAAGAAGACATTGGAGAAATTCAGAGGCAGACTGCTAGATTTCTTACCGATAGGTTCGAAAACACGCAATTGGGGCGGATATGCTTCGAGAATTCAAGTTGGAATCCTTGGAGGAAAGATGTTCTTTTCGCGGAACGCTGTTGAGAAAATTTAGAGAACCAGCATTTGAAGCTGACTGCAGAATGAGTCTACTGCCACCAACGTACGTTTCGCTTAAGGTTCACGGTGATAAGAGAAATCAGGGCTCATACTGAGGCATATATACAGTCGTTCTTCCCTCGGTCTGTTTGAGAGTGGAACAGGAAAGGAAATAGTTAGTAGTGGTACAAGGTACCCTCTGCCATACACCAAGTTGTGACTTGCGTAGTATGAGATGTGGATGGTGTAAATACCAGAGAACAAGTGTACCTAGTGGAATTTATAGATACAACCATCCCCTACCAATGTCAGTACCAGATATAATGAAACCAATCTATAAAGACTTACTTGCTAAATTCATCCGTTGAAGAATTCAAAATACTAACGAAAGTTTCAATAGCTGTGTGTAAGGAACGCTTGCCTGAAACGGTAGCTGTGGGTCTCGGAACCCTAAAAACCGGTGTCATGGACGCAGTGTGGTACTTGAACGGTGGTTCAGTCAGCAGGCTGAAAGTTTTGAACGATTTGGGCATAGAACCTGCAGTGAACATGAATAATGCGGGTTTGTCAATTGATCACCCGACGGTGCGGAAAGCTGAGAAAATTGTCCCACAAATGACAAAAGACGTCAGAATTTAGGATAGGGCTTCCAAACATAAGAAAATAGAGAAACCTGCAACAATGACAGCTGTGTGCCTGGTGAGTTTTAATTTTTAATGTAGGCTGAACAGAGCATATAGAATCTTTATATACACTTTCTCGAAAGTATGAAATTTTTAGCTTTTGGTATAATTTTCTCTGAAAGTAAAACATCATTATAAGTGAAACCTTCCACAGAAATTGACTACCCCACTTTCATTGAAATGTTCTAGGACTGTGGCAGTCAAATAAACGGTGGGACAAATATTTGGATTTTTTTAATGCCAAGTTTTTAGATCACATGCTTTTCTGTGAAATTCTCCTGAGATGGCAATGCTATTATCATATAAGACATACAGCTTGAAGTAGATATGACAACTTACGCACGTTTCAAATTTGGTTTCGTTTGGACACCGGCTTCCCTTTCGGAAATACTGCAAAGAAGTCTTGATCTAGCTACCGTAAAGCTTTTCGCTCTTAACGGAACAAAAAGTTAATATCCGGAGTACCGCAAGGAAGTGTTATAGGACGGTTGCTATTTACAATATATATAAATGATCTATTAGAAAGCGTCGGATGCTCTTTAAGGCTATTTGCAGATGATGCAGTTGTCTATACCAAAGTAGCAACGCCAGAAGGTAGTAAGAATTTGCAGAACGACTGCAGAGAATTGATCACTGGTGCAGGCTCTAGCAGCTGACCTTGAACGTAAATAAATATTGCGCATACATAGGAAAAGAAATCCACTACTGTACAGCTACACTATTGATGACAAACAGCTGGAGACAGCGTCTGCCGTAAAATATCTAGAGCTATCCAGAGCGAGCTTAAGTGGAAGGACCATATAAATCAGATAGTGGGAAAAGCAGACACCAGACTCAGATTCATCGGAAAAATCTTAAGGAAATGTAACTCATGTACGAAAGAAGTGGCTTATAAGGCGCTTGTTCGCCCGGTTCTTGAGCATCGTTCATCTATCTGAGATCCCTATCAGGTAGGACTGATAGAGGAGATGGAGAAGATCCAACGAAGTGTGGCCGTTTCGTCCCTGGATCGTTTAGCTGACGAGACAGCGTTAAGGAGATGCCAAACAAACTGCACTGGCAGACGTAACAAGAGAGGCGTTGTGCATCAATGAGAGAGTTACTATTGAAATTCCAGGACAGCACTTTTCAGGAAGAGTCGGAAAACATATTGCTTCCGCCCCCCCCCCTCCCCCCATATACAGCTCGCGTATTGACCACGAGGAGAAAATTCTAGAAATTAGAGCCAATACAGAGGCTTACCCACAGTCATTCTTCCCACGCACTATACGCGAGTGAAACAGGGTTGGAGAGATCATATAGTGATACCGAAATTACCCTCCGCCACAGACCATTAGGTGGTTTGCGAATTATGATATAGATATAGATGCAGATGCAACGAAGAAAAGACCGGTTTTTTGCAAGGAACACTGTGGATTCCGTATCAGCACAACACCTCAGCCCACTATGCCATAACGGTGAAGCAGGTCTTAGAGGACAATCACTTTCCTGTTGTAATGTCTCTTGCAGCGGTCTCTCCGCGATATTTTATAAATTATGTAACTCATTACATATCTCGAAATATCTCTTCTTATCTTACCGATTCCTAAACTTTAATATACGATGATTATCAATGCAAAGTAGTTTCAAGCCCTATTATTCCTTGGAGCGTGCATTTACTCCATGGAATAGCTTCTCTGCTATCTATGTTTTCTCTTATGAAAAGAATGAGGGAGATCGTGCCGATTAGCCGTGAAAGAAGGAGGATGTATATGTATGTATTGTTGAGCTAGTCGCCATCTTGATGAGATTCAGTATGAGAAGGAATTTAATACATGAACTAAACTAAAGTAAGTGTGTTCACGTATAATTTAACTGATTATCATTGACAGTGTCTGCTTACTACGCTGTGTTTCACGGGATCAGTGGGGAACGTCTGATTTACACTGGACGAACCTGCCCTTTTGTATGCTCAAGATATCCAGTTTATTACTTCAAATAAATGGGCTAACACGGTCTTACCAGCAGATCTCCGGTCTTCCCCATGTGATCACCGAAAGTTAATAATTATTACAAATGTTTTCAGGAGATCGACTGACAATTTTCGTCGCACCGAGGCTTCGAAATTGCTTCACTGCATTATGGAATTTAAGTTAAGCTCAATTTAATCCGGATAGAACAGTATTGAACTGTGTGAATGTGATAAGCCTGCTTTTTGAATAAAAATTCCCTTAATATACGCATGTTTTTACTATCCTGATCAGTGAAGCTATATCAGGCCGGTGTGAGAGAGGTTTTTTAAATTTTAGATCCCACAAAAAATATTAAACTGTGTTTCAGCACCTACCGTATTCGCCAGATCTCGCTGCCAAAAGTGATCGGTGCGTTGAAGACACTTTTCAGTATGTGTCATAGGTAAAACCAGAAACGACAGAGTTGTTGAACAGGAGAACTGCCGGTGACCATTGCTTTGAAAAACGGAATACGTGTGTACACCGGTGTATGTCACCAATACAATGATCTCTACACAAAAAAATGCAAAATCCCACTAAACTCTCCTCTGTGCAAATTTCATCACCTCCACAAAGAGTGTTCTCACTTAAAAATCCTCCATCAACTAACACATCTGTAGAGGCCCATCCCACACAGTCCCATAAGTGCGAGGCCAAACCCCCTGCAAAGACTCCTGAAGTGTAGCAGTGTTCCAATCCGTCCACTTGATACCCCAAGCTACACCACCTACTCCCTCCACCCCACATTTTCAGCTGAGGGTATAGTCTGATTGTTACCTTAAGCTTCCAGAACAGCCTGCAAAACAGCCCCACGCTCTGTAAGAAATTACTCTAGCTGACAGGTCTGTATTCCACCTTAGTGTTACGTCCACCCACTATCAGAACCAATCTCGCTTTGCCTTCTAAAGTTTATAAACCTTGACACAATCTGCTCTATCCTACTTTACTAACTCCACATGGGGCAACAGCAGGGCATTATTGCCTGCTGCATCACCTCTATAAACATGCACTACCTTCCCTCAATGTCCAACACTCAATTTCATTTCACAGTGTAATTTCTGCATCTACACCTGCGTCTGTATTCTACAAGCCACCTTACGGTGTGTGTCAGGGAATACTTCGTGTACCATTCTCACTTCCACATTTTCCTGTTCCAGTCGCGAATGGTTCGCGGAAATAACTGCCGCTGTGTAGACTTCAGTGTTTGCTCGACGCTCTCTAATTTGACCCTCGTGGTCTTTTTGTGAGACATTAAGTGGTAGAAAATAATACAACCGATGGCAAAGAAGGAAAAAATGTCTAGTAAACATCAGCTCTAAAATGCTATGAGCAATAGATGATCTTCTCTACTGTGAAACACATCTCTTCTGCAGAACAAGTGCTCGTAGTTCTTAAGGTATGCATTTTAGAGATCATGTTTAACAGACTTTTTTTCTTCTTGCTATATCAGGAATCCATTCCTAAAGGTTTGCCGTCGATTTTTTAAACACTCTGTATATTAGCTAACTCTTCTAGGAATATAGACCTTGTGAACTTCAACGGCAAACCAAGAGCACCAGTTTGCTTTTGTTCTACAATATTACTTTTGTGTTAACTGATTGTGACAAATTTTACATCGGTCAAGCAGGCAGAGACATAGCAACTAGGCTGGCTGAACATGAACACAGCTGGAGGTTGCAGAATTCTGACTCCGAATTTGCTGAGCACGTACTGAGTGGGGGTCACAACTACCAGCCAGTGTCCCATGTGCTCCACTTAGCAAACAAACGCCATAAACTCAACCTGCTGGAAGCCCTGTGCATCTAAATTGCGGGCTGGGTAGTGGACAGGTAATGAACTAGAATTAGTGAGGAGGAAGCCGATTTGTACAACCAGTTGGCAGTCTGAACCAGTACCGTAGAGCGCCGGCTGAATAAAGAAACCAAGTGCTTGTGGTCAGTGATGAGTACGAACTTTGCTCCCCACAAGTTAACGTGAAATGTTTTCACACTGAAAATGATATCCAGCACCTCCTTTTCCAAGAGCGAATGTTTCACCACAGAAAGAGTCTTTGAAACATAAACAGTGGGCTGCCCAGTGCCATTGGAATTGGACTGCACCAGTACCATACTGAAAAATATTGCCGGCCTGTGTTTATGGTTTACTCAGCTTAAAGGAAACCAAATACTGCTTGAAAAACTGTAAGGCCCACTGACGGTGAGCAGACCAGATGAACATGATGCCCTTTTGCTGAAGCCAGTTAAGAGGGCGGCAAATGTGCACAGCCGGGGAATGAACTCATCATAATAAGAAATCTTGCCCAAAAAGAAAGTCATTCAGATTTCTGGGCGCCAGCAAGTTGACACCACCTTTCCTGTGCTCCTCCGTAGGGACGAGACCCACTTTGCTGAGGGTATGTCCCAAAAATGAACCTTTCGGGAGAAAAAACTGCCTTGGAAGGCCACCTGTAGATGTCGTAAATGCTCCTGTTGTGTAGCGCCAATTACCCACATGTCGCTGAGGTAGTATGCGCAACAGGAGATCTCATGAATCAACTGCTCCACTTATGTTGATAAATTTCTGACATAGACCTTTGGTGTCACCGCCAGACACCACACTTGCTAGGTGGTAGCTTAAATCGGCCGCGGTCCATTTAGTACATGTCGGACCCGCGTGTCGCCACTGTGTGATCGCAGACCGAGCGCCACCATAAGGCAGGTCTCGAGATACGGAAGAGCACTCGCCCCAGTTGTACGACGACTTTGCTAGCTACAACACTGACGAAGCCTTTCTCTCATTTGCCGAGAGACAGTTAGAATAGCCTTCAGCTAAGTCCATGGCTACAACCTAGCAAGGCGCCATTAGCCTTACATAGTTTGATAGTTATCGTATGAAATGTCTCAACAAGAAGAACGATGTATACAACAAGGATAAATAAAAGTTAAGTATTCGAGGAGCTGCATACTTTTCTTATTAGCATTCAATACTTATCCTGTTCCAGAATTCACGCCCGTCTGCGTTAGATAGCGTGCATTTCGGCTCCTCTATCTACAAGGTGTTGGCACATTTGCCAACACATCAAGACCAATATCCAGAAAGAAAGTGACTAAAGCAATAAAGCCCAAAGATGGTACTGAGCACCAGGAAATTCCGAGAAGCTGCGTGCAGTGGCATCTGCAAGTAATATCTATCGTGCACGTCGATGCCTGAAGTATACTGGCCACAAATAACTTCGCCAGCAACTTCTTTGGCCACAGAACTGCTTAAAAGCACCACAAAACCGCATGATGCCGCCTGATTTCTGAATTAACACCAAAGGGGTGCCCCACTGCCATCGAAATAGGAAACAAACGACACCGAGATCCTGCCAGTGCTGCAACTCGGCCTCGATCGCATGGCGAAGGGGATAGAGCTAGGGGCAAGAAAATTCAGATAACATTGATGACGTCAAAATACTGGAGCCTCTGACAACCATCCTGTGGCCTATTGTGCGGCGAACCGGACATATGGCCTCCATATGCGGGCAATCCCGTTGAACGTGCACCAAATCAGAATAGGGGCATGACCGCCGGAGTGCCCACTGAGCAGAAACAGGTGTGGAAGCAAAGAGACACAGAGAACCTGAAAAACATCTGGGGCATGGATTAGGGCACTTCGATTCAAGTGTACCATCAGAGCCCGATGCGGGTGAAGACTAGCAGTACCGTGACGTCAATACACTGAATTTTTTTACCTAATGGTTACTGTAAAATCATTGGAGAAGGACTGCAGGGAGTACTCCTCGATTCTGTCATCGCTGATCGGCCGAAAGGTGGGAAACACTTATCGGCCTCCCATTCCCAACAAAGGAATGAACTCGCCCAACGCTTTCGATGAAAACTGGTCACTGTCCATCGGCCACCATATCCTTCGTGGACTCTACTGTTTGTTCGTGAGACCCAGGAAATCGTAACTGCTGATTAATGAACAAAATGGGATCGTACAGAATATTAGACCAGCTGTGTGAATGTATGAAGGACACAACATGTCATTCTCAGAGGGGAGAAATGTTAAGATGTAAAAGTAACTACTCTGTAGGAATCAGCAAGGGTTTGGAAAAAGACGATCTTGTGAAACCCAGCTCGCGCTATTCGTCCACGAGACACGGGTTCCCAGGTAGATGCCGTGTTTCTTGACTTCCTCAAGGCGTTTGATACAGTTCACCACAGTCGTTTAATGAACAAAGTAAGAGCATATGGACTATCAAACCAATTGTGTGATTGTATTGAAGAGCTCCTAGTTAACAGAACGCAGCATGCCATTCTCAATGGAGAGAAGTCTTCCGAAGTAAGAGTGATTTCAGGTGTGCCGCAGGAGAGTATCGTAGGACCGTTGCTATTCACACTATATATAAATGACCTTGTGGATAACATCGGAAGTTCACTGGGCCTTTTTGCGGATGATGCTGAAGTATATCGAGAGATTGTAACAATGGAAAATTGTACTGAAATGCAGGACGATCTGCAGCGAATTGATGCATGGTGCAGGGAATGGAAATTGAATCTCAATGTAGACAAGTGTAATGTGCTGCGAATACATAGAAACAAAGATCCTTTATCATTTAGCTACAATATAGCAGGTCAGTAACTGGAAGCAGTTAACTCCACAAATTATGTGGGAGTAGGTATGAGGAGTGATCTAAAACGGAATGACCAAATAAAATTAATCGTCCGTAAAGCAGATGCCAAATTGAGATTCATTGGAAGAATCCTAAAGAAATGCAGTCCGAAAACAAAGGAAGTAGGTTACAGTACACTTTCTCGCCCACTGCTTGAATACTGCTCACCGGTGTGGAATCCGTACCAGATAGGGTTGACAGAATAAATAGAGAAGATCCAACGCAGAGCAGCGCGCTTCGTTACAGGATCATTTAGTAACCAGCGTTACGGAGATGACAGATGAACTCCAGTGGAAGACTCTGCAAGAGATACGCTTAGTAGCTCGGTACGGGCTTTTGTTGAAGTTTCGAGAACATACCTTCACCGAGGAGTTAAGCAGTATATTGTTCCATCCTACGTATATCTCACGAAGAGACCACGAGGATAAAATCAGAAAGATTAGAGCCCACACAGAGGCATACCGACAATCTTTCTTTCCACGAACAATACGGGACTGGAATAGAAGGGAGATGGTTCAAATGGCTCTGAGCACTATGGGACTCAACTTCTGAGGTCATCAGTCCCCTAGAATTTAGAACTGTTTAAACCTAACTAACCTAAGGACATCACGCACATCCATGCTCGACGCAGGATTCGAACCTGCGACCGTAGCGGTCGCGCGGTTCCAGACTGTAGCGCCTAGACCCGCTCGGTCACACCGGCCGGCGAATAAAAGGGAGAACCGTTAGTAGTACTCAAGGTACCCTCCGCCACACACAGGATTAGGTGGATAGATCACATAACTAATGGGGAGCTACTGAATAGAATTTAGGAGAAGAGAAACTTGTGGCACAACTTGACTAGAAGAAGGGACCGGTTGGTAGGACATGCTTTGAGGCATCAAGGGATCACCAGTTTAGTATTGGAGGGCAGCGTGGAGGGTAAAAATCGTAGTGGGAGACCAAGAGATGAATACACTAAGCAGATTCAGAAGGATGTAGGCTGCTGTAAGTACTGAGAGATGAAGAAGCTTGCACAGCATAGAGTAGCATGGAGAGCTGCATCAAAACAGTCTCAGGACTGAAGACCACAACAACAACAAATGTGTAGAGATCGAATTAAGGTGAAATAACGACATACAACTAATTGCAGGTAGGCAGGTGCCAGATATATTATATAAATCCTCAGGAAGTGAAGTATGCCAACCAAGGTGGTAGCTTTACAAGAGCTTATTGAGAGTCAGTCTGTATCAGATAAGATTGACAGAGGATACAGAGAAGATGCAAAGAAGACGGCCACAGTTTCCTTTAGTGAGCACGAAAGCGTCGCGCAGATGCTCAGCTAACTCCAGTAGATCGCACTACAAGAGACATGTTGTGCATTGCAGTGTTGTTTACTGTTAGGTGCAGTTCTCACTGAAGCAATGTCATATGCGATGCAATGCAGGTTGCAGAGCACGATGCTCATCAGTGCGACATCAGTGTTCCCACTGGGGTGGTATGTGCGATACAATACACAATGCAGCTTGCAATATGACAAACAACAAGATAGCAAAAAAATGTTTCAAATGGCTCTGAGCACTATGGGACTTAACATCTGTGGTCATCAGTCCCCTAGAACTTAGAACTACTTAAACCTAACCAACCTAAGGACATCACACACATCCATGCCCGAGGCAGGATTCGAAACTGCGACCGTAGCAGTCGCGCGGTTCCGGACTGAGCGCCTAGAACCGCTAGCAAGATAGCAAAAATCACATTTTTGTTTCAGCCTCAGCTGTAATCATGAGCTCTTCTGAAGAGGATGTTATTGTAGCTTTTCATTTAAAGGTCAAAAAAGGGAAAAAAGGAAGGAGATGCTAGGTGCACCCATACAACGCTATAAATATAGCTGTGGTTGAATCTCCTGTGCAGGAGAGCTTCTGTAAAGTTTGGAAGGTAGGAGACGAGATACTGGCAAAGTAAAGCTGTGAGGACGGGGCGTGAGACGCGCTTGGGCAGTTCAGATGGTAGAGCCCTTGCCTGCAAAAGGCAAATGTCCCGAGTTCGAGTCTGGATCCGGCACACAGTTTCATATCAGCGCACACTCCACTGCAGAGTGAAAATCTCATTCTGATAGCTGTGGTGTCACGTGAGGCCTGTCAACACAAACACAAATTCTACAGAATCAACCCAAAAAGTTCCTACCTTTTTGGAGCTCCTAGTATCAGCTAAACATAAACTTTCGACTTGCTGTTTTTCTTGGTGATAAGCTACTCATTACAGCAGCGTAAGTGAAGTATCTGGATTACAGTACCGATAGAAGCTGAATAAATGAATTAAGGTTTGTGTAACAGCCGGGACTTGAATCTGGTTCTCCTTGCTCACTCGGCAGGTGTGCTAGGCATCACACCACTACGGGGACTAGCCTAGTCGAGTGCTCTCCCTAATGCAAACTTTTTTCATGTCTTCAGCTTATTTTCCCCTTCTTAGGCAGTTAGGACTGTGTTAGGCAAGCCACTGGACTAGGGTAGTCCATGCAACTGTGTTACCCATACTGACACAATCATGTAATGGCAAGCACACCTCCCTAGTAAGCAGCGAGACTCAGACGCAAGCTCTGGCTATTGCACAAATTTTAATTCATTTCTTCAGCTTCTATAATTATCGCAGGTAAAGACGAGACTCTGATGTCTCAAGGAAAATTTAATTATATCAGATCAATATCTGAATTGCGTTAAAAATGCCACCATGCATTTTTTTTGTAAGACCACCTAGTACGCTACTTAATTCACTGTGATACATACGTAAACAATGATTACAGATTAATGAAGCTTGGATAATATTTCTACAGCTGTTCAATTTCGCAAACTAGTACTTGAGGAGTATCTGAAAGGAAATGAGTCAGCAGCGGGTGATGAACTCTGCTTATGGGTTGGCAACGGGTTTGAAGAAGTGGAAGAAGCCCACAATGACAAAGAAAATCCCGACGTGTCCTTCTCGGCTTCGTCCAGCTGCACATTCAGAAGTAACATAAATTTAGCTTTCGAATATCTATTATGCCTGTTAGAAAGTCTCCTGAAATCAGGGAGCATATACTGAAAAAAAAAATAGAGTAAATATCATCAGCTGATGACTTCCGGTGTCTTTTCATTCCAGTTCGTTTTTCATTTGCAGCTTCGGCTTATATCTGCAGCATACAACAAGAGAAACACGAGACATCTCCCCACTCCGCATAGCAGGAGCCTCACTTAATAGCGTGTGGCTGGCAACGTCGTCGCGGACGACATCCAATATACCTCACAAATTTTCTCGAGAATGGAAAGAGGTATGGATCTTCTGCCACCGTTACGAACGAATTCCATATGTTAGCTATATTTCGTACGTATGACCTAAAACTCTAAACAGGTAGCCGACTGCATTCTTTACTGCTAACTTTCAAAATATGCCCGGTGGTTTACTCATATGCGAAATATCGTAATAATAAAGGGCAATGGCAAAGTGAAAAACAATCCATTATGACGATGTAGTATGGGACTACAAGTCGTGAAAAAAAATCAGTTTTTTTTTTACTGAATTGTTTCCTTAGAAGCGAATGAGAAACACTCCATAGAAGAGAATACACGCAAATATAAAAACCGTGGGTTTAAGTTTTCACGAAAAAAGTGAAAGCTTTAATGAGGAACTAAGAGAAGGAATAGTCAATATTAATGAAACTCTTCAAGAGCCGTGTAACTAAAATGTTTTATTTCATTTTGACGACAACCAGTTTCGGCATTCCACTATCCCTTCTTCAGGCCCCATATGCATCTCTCAAAATAAACAATAATGCCATACAGTGCCATATATCCCAGGGTTTCGTGAATTCAAACCGTTTCACAAGTGCTCCACTCGAAGACTTGATTGCTTGAATTCACGAAACCGATGGATATTTAGCATTTTATGGCATTAGAGTTTACACTACTGGCCATTAAAATTGCTGCACCACGAAGATGACGTGCTACAGACCCGAACTTTAACCGACAGGAAGAAGACGCTGTGATATGCAAATGATTAGCTTTCAGAGCATTGCATTCACACAAGGTTGGCGCCAGTGGCGACAGCTACAACGTGCTGACATGAAGAAAGTTTCCAACCGATTTCTCATACACAAACAGCAGTTGACCGGCGTTGCCTGGTGAAATGTTGTTGTGATGCCTCGTGTAAGGAGGAGAAATGCGTACCATCACTTTTCCGACTTTGATAAAGGTCGAATTGTAGCCTATCGCGATTGCGGTTTATCGCATCGCGACATTGCTGCTCACGTTGGTCGAGATCCAATGACTGTTAGCAAAATATGAAATCGGTGGGTTCAGGGGGGTAATACGGAACGCCGTGCTGGATCCCAACGGCCTCGTATCACTAGCAGTCGAGATGACAGACATCCGCATGGCTGTAACGGATCGTGCAGACACGTCTCGATCCCTGAGTCAACAGCTGGGGACGTTTGCAAGACAACAACCATCTGCACGAACAGTTCGACGACGTTTGCAACATCATGGACTATCAGCACGGAGACCGTGCCTGCTTACCCTTGACGCTGCATCACAGACAGGAGCGTCTGTGATGGTGCACTCAACTATGAACCTGGGTGCACGAATGGCAAAACGTAATTTTTCCGGATGCATCCAGGTTGTGTTTACAGCATCGTGATAGTCGCATTCGTGTTTGGCGACATCGCGGTGAACGCACATTGGAAGCGTGTATTCGTCATCGCCACGCTGGCGTATCAGCTGGCGTGATGGTATGGGTTGCCATTGGTTACACGTCTGGGTCACCTCTTGTTCGCATTGACGGAGACTTTGAGCAGTGGTCGTTACATTTCAGATGTGTTACGACCCGTGCCTCTACCCTTCATTCGATCTTTGCGAAACCCTACATATCATAGGGATAATGCACCACCGTATGTTGCAGGTCTTGTAAGGGCCTTTCTGGATACAGATAATGTTCGACTGCTGCCCTGGCCAGCACATTCTCCAGATCTCTCACCAATTGAAAGTGTCTGTCAATGGTGGCCGAGAAACTGGCTCCTCACAAGACGCTACTCTTGATGAACTGTGGTATCGTGTTGAAGGTGCATGGGCAGCTGTACCTGTAGACGCCATCCGAGCTCTGTTTGACTCAATGCCCAGGCGTATCAAGGCCTTTATTACGCCCAGAGGTGGTTGTTCTGGGTACTGACTTCTCAGGATCTATGCACCCAAATTGTATGAAAATGTAATGACATGTCAGTTGTAGTATAATATACTTGTCCAATGAATACCCGTTTATCATCTGCACTTCTTCTTGGTGTAGCAATTTTAATGGCCAGTAGTGTATTTTGAGAGATGCTTATGGGGCATGAAGGTGGCATAGTGGAATGGCGAAGGTGGTTGTCGTGAAAATAAAATAAAATAACATCTTAGTTACACGACTGTTGGAGAATATTATCAATATTGACAATTATTTAACCAACTGATGTCCCCAGTCCATGACGGATCAACGGAGATTAAAGAGAAGGATGTAGCTTTGCTTCGTTGATGTAAAAAAATTTTTTTCAAGGGACTTCTAATGACTCGAAATTTGTACCCTATGACGTAGTTGCGTGGAGCCACCAGCATTACCTGTTGCGCCGGCGATACGATGTAGACAAGAGTCGTTGTCCGTGGTGCTGGTGGTGGTGGTTGTTGGGATATTTAAGGGGGACTAAACAGCTAAGGTCATCAGTCCCCCAAGTCCGTGTTGCTGTCGCCCCAGTGTGAATCACTTAAGTCGCTTCAACTATTTTTCGACGTACACCACATATGCAGGGCGCTTGTGCGTCTAATCGTTATATTACGTAGCGTATTGTTTTCACATAAAGCCAGCGGGGACTGCGTCTTAAAATTTCTAAAGCGTACATTCATGAAAGAGTCAACCAAACTGTATTGGTTCGTCCTACAAATGTCTCCCGAAAAGGCTAAGAACATAAAATTAGAGAGACTCGAGCTCACACAGAAGATTACCAGTAATCATTTTTGTCGTAGAATATAGCTGATTGAAGCAGGAAAGAGGGGGGGAGGCAGGTGGAAGGAGGGGTGAAGGGAGTGACAGTGGTACAGAAAGTACTCTCCACAGATGCCACTGCCAGCCCGCACCCTGCAGAGGGATTGTAAATCTCTGTTAAATAAAATGCAACAGGTGGACTTCCCTGTAGTAACTTTGTTCACAATTAATTACGTTTCTAGGCAAAGTCTCATTATTTAATTGTTGCAGCACGGACGCTCACCAAAAACGTCATCTGGGTAAGTAGACGAAGGCTGGATTTAGATGAGAGACGGTGGCCACGTTTTCCAGGTTGCGACTCTGGCTTCGGCGAGGCCCTGGCGCGGCGGCTGGACTCGCTGGGTGTGCCCGTGGTGGCGGGCTGCCTCTTCCCGGAGGGCCCCGGAGCCCAGCGGCTGGTCCAGCAGTGCTCCTCCAGGCTGCGCGTCCTGCCGCTGGACGTCACCTCGGAGCAGCAGGTGCGCGACGCCGTCTCCAGCATCCGCGACAGCCTGGACGGACGAGGTACGTCTCTGCTGCCGCCTTCAACACCAGTCTCTCTACGTGGAGCTCGCGGAGCGCAGTCAAGCTTGTTCGACAAACTGTAGAATGTGAAAATGGATTAATAGTTCCTTTCTCGAACTTGTACACTGATGGGCCGAATATTACCATGATCGCCGGCCGATGTGGCCGGGCAGTTCTAGGCGCTTCAGTCTGGAATTGCGCGACCGCTATGGTCGCAGGTTCGAATCCTGCCTCGGACATGGATGCGTGTGATGTCCTTAGGTTAGTTAGGTTTAAGTAGTTCTAAGTTCTGTGGGACTGATGACCTCAGATGTTAATTCCCATGGTGCTTAGAGCCATTTGAACAATGACCACTCCCCAGCGCCGACTGGTGGCGTTGCAGGCTCAAATATGGTTCAAATGGCTCTGACCACTATGGGACTCGAACATCTCAGGTCATCAGTCCCTTAGAACTTAGAACTACCGTATTTACTCGAATCTAAGGGGCACTTTTTTCCGCTTTTTGTAATCCAAAAAACCGCCTGCGGCTTAGAATCGAGTGCAGAGTAAACGGAAGTTCTGAAGAATTTTGGTAGGTGCCGCCACAACTAACTTCTGCCGTCGAATATATGTAGCGCTACACAGGCATGCTTGTGCAGACTCAAAGATAAATACTGGCCCCAAAACCTCTGCGCCAGTAAATAAATTAAAAGAAAAGGTAGACGAATGTAAACATTATGCCATGTTCAAAATGGTTCAAATGGCTCTGAGCACTATGGGACTTAACAGCTATGGTCATCAGTCCCCTAGAACTTAGAACTACTTAAACCTAACTAACCTAAGGACAGCACACAACACCCAGCCATCACGAGGCAGAGAAAATCCCTGACCCCGCCGGGAATCGAACCCGGGAACCCGGGCGTGGGAAGCGAGAACGCTACCGCACGACCACGAGATGCGGGCTTATGCCATGTATTCTTTCTTGTTTGCTGCTATCTCATTTAAATCCTGTCTGCATAATAAACTACGAAACTAGAGTGAGACAACAGCAAGCGCGGAAGAATATACGCATCATGTCATGTTTATATTCGTATTATTCTTATGCTGAATAGTGATACAGTCAGAAATGAAGCACGGCTACTGACTGGATTTTTAAATCTAAGATGACTCCAATTTCCGTACAGAATGTTGTATAATAAAGAAGAGTCTGCAAAGATTTTCAAACGGAGAAAAATTTTCGCTAAACTCTCGTTCAGAACATCTATCATATGCAGTCTATTATTTGGTTCTTGTTGATCATTATCAAAGAAAGCAGCAGTGTAAGTAACAACAAATAACAGTCACTTGTCATTGTTTCGCTTATGAGACAATTCCTCTCTTCTTTTTATTGTAAGCGGCGGTAGCGCTTACAAAAGCAAGCCATGCCTCGAACGGCGACAGGTCGTAATCACTCATTATCAGAATGTGACAAACAATGCATAACACAGTACAATAATGCATTTTCAGTTTAGAGTGACGTAAACACCTATATGTTAGAGAACGCCACTGATCAGATTACAGCAAAATAAGCAATCGATTCAAACCAGACAAAACATGTGAAAAACGAAGGGTACCCGTATAAATACGGACTGAGCGCCTGACACATACCAATGGCTACTTGGTAAAGCTTAAATGTTAAGCTTACGACTCGAACCAAACTACTGTAGCTGTATCTTCATCCATTCGACCTAAATTGTGTCTCATGTTACAATGGACCAACTTTGTTCCGTTTTGGAGGTGCGGTCTAAAACTTTTCTCTCCCCTTGAATTTCGAGTCTGAAATTTCAGGTGCACCTTAGATTCGGGGAATTTTATTTCCCTTGCTTTCGAGTCTCATTTTTCAGGTGCGGCTTAGATTCGAGTGCGGCTTAGATTCGAGTAAATACGTTACTTAAGCCTGACTAACCTAAGGACATCACACACATCCATGCCAGAGGCAGGATTCGAACCTGCGACCGTAGCAGTCGCGCGGTTCCAGACGGAAGCGCCTTGAACCGCTCGGCCACAACGGCCGGCGTTGCAGGCTTGTGACGCAGTGAGGACACTATACAGGCCAGCTAAAAAAGGCCACCCTGAAATAAACTGGTGTCCAAATTTAAACCAACATCCGGAAATTTGCAAGGTTGCTTTTATTTTGCCACAAAACAGAATAAACAGATGATAGTAAAGTAGAAACAATGTAAAGGATACAGAATGTAAACAACTGCAACACTCATAACGGTAGACAAAAATGTTCTTAGTTGTTTCTAACTTCACGGATTTGCACGCACATTCCGACAACTGTTGAATGTACTCAGTATGGGGTGTGAGCACCTCTGGCATGACGACAATGAGGCATGCTGTGAATAATGACATCAATCTCATGTTGAGGCAAGAACACACATCTTCCCACACAGCTGCTCGCAAGTCGTGGAGACCTGTAGGTGGATGCTGACGTGGTGCTGCCTAGTGCATGCCAGGCATACTCTACGGGATTCAAACAGGGAGAGGGAGCAGCCCACGCCATGTGTTCTGTGTCTTCCATTTCCAAGAAAAGTTCAACCGCCTGTGTTGTATGAGGTCCAGCATTATCGTCGTTATCAACTGCACAAATAGCTGGCGCTGCTGGTGTAACAGCTTCAGTTGGTGCTGGAGTAGCATACAGGACAACGAAATTAATTGAAAGAGTGAAAAATAAGGGCTTAACGTTACCAGGTAGTGATTGTGTTGGGCCTGGAAACCCTATAAATATGGCGTGCCTTGGGTGTCATGAAACGAAATTGCACGCAGTGCCATGTTTCATGTTTCGACACCCAAGGTCGTTGACCGGGGTCAACTGAGGTCAGCATGGCGACGTCACTGTCCCACTGAGATAATAGTCCGGTTAGGACATTATCTGGGCAAGCATCCACGCCAGCAAAAGGTTGGCACGTGCAGGAATTTTGAAATGTGAATGTTATGCAGTGGCAGATAAGGATGTGCCCTAGCAACAACATAAAATATGAAGTATATAAGGGACGTCAAATTCTCGTTTTCACATAATGTCGTGCGCTTCTAATGGAAGCTCTACACTGTTCAACCAAGAATCTGCTACAGTAATTACACTTTTCAATAATGGAGTCTTTGTATAAAACTTGCACGTGGTGTCTTCTGTGGTCGACAAGATAATGCTACTGATGCATTTGAACTTGGTGTGCCATATCTCATAGAAGAAGATATTGTATGTAATTTTAGAATTGACAGAATGAAGTCAGTGTTAAGAGCGTATCAGTTACCAGAATGTTGTTTATATACCAACAGTGCCAATGTTCCAATGATTAAGGAAATAGTTTGTGATGCAATTCACGCTGGCGGAAAAATTAAACTAAATGAACGAATTCCATGGCGAAGAATGTGTTTGCTGACAATGTCGAATTTCGGCCGTTGCTCATTTTGGCAAAGTGGGTTTAAAATTTGTGTTCAGTTTTATGAAATTGCGTTTAATGAATATATTTGGCACATTTGAGAGCTTTGTTTGCACAAATTTGTTGGTACTTGGCATAGTGAATCACTACAACGTATACTACCACACTGTAAAATTTATATGATTTCTAAAGCACCTTATTTTGTTGACGGTGTAACATGTCCACCTCACATTAAAATGTATGGACACTGTTGCATGTTTTGTGCAAATACACCGTTATTTAGAAGTGTACGTTGTAGTGGTTCCCTGGGTCATGTCTGCGCCCACAGTAACTCGCAACAACCGCACATGAGGTCCCATGATCTCGTCACGATACCTGACAGCAGTTAAACCTTGCTGATTCACCCACAAAATTTCATGCTGACGTGTTCGAGAGGTCAACATAATCTCTGCCCACACCGTTAGGGATCGTCCTCGATCTCTGCCCACACCATTAGGGATCATCCTCGATATCGGTCTCTTTCCTCAATGTCTGGGCCCCGAAGTCGTGTTCCACGCTCCCTCCAGATGCGAATCCGTCGAGAATCACTTTTCAGACAAAATAGAGACTTAGCTGTGAAAAGAACACTGGCCCACTGTTCTACCACCCAGGTGGTATGTCGTCGGCTCCATCGTAAAGGTTCCCTTTTCTTAAGACACGTTACAGGAACACATACACCAGGGCACTCTACCGTTTGCCTCGATATAACACGTCCAGTGGATGCTGCAAGGTAAGATGCCAATTGGTACTTAGGCAGTACCGTTGTGCACATACAACCAAGTACAGGTTTCTGATGTTACACGTCGTCGGCCCTGCCCTGGTCTTTGGGACAAAGTTTCGGTCTCTATAAACTGTCACCAATTCCGAGAAACAATAGAAAGATCCACTTTTAGCCATCGGACCGCACCAGTTTGCGAATGTCCTGCTTCCATTCTCCCTATGGCGCTCCACCGCAGAGAATCGGTAGGCGTCTTCTGTGTGCCATACTGCAGTGTATGTGACTGTGCACACAGCGACTGTGGATGTGGGACAACACCAACGCCACCTAAACGACAAGCCTTCACAACTCAACTATGACGTCACACAATTCAGGCGAGGCACTTAGCGTCAACCCCGCCTTTCGGCAAATCGTTGTGCTAACACCGTTTTAGAAACGGATATATATAAGACAGTAAAAGACGTTAAGACGGTCGAACTTGATTACAAATGAAATTACTGCGAGGAGATTTGTTATCTCGGGGAAAAATGGGAAGCATTTACTGTTTTCAGCTGCGTCAGATATAGTATCATGAAAATTTTTTGCGCTTAACAAAATTTTAGAAGGCATTAAAAGCTGTCGAGCTGTAAGAAATCACATTACTGAGACTTACGGCATTTTCTTTTTCTTCTAAGGCACGTCAGGTATAAAATAACATGCACACTGAAGCAGATGGCGGAAGAAAGTGCAAGTTAACTACAGCACATTTTGAGTTATGTATGTCACATGTTTCGTTAATTTTAAAGACAAGGACATAAACAGAGTAGGCAGTGCATTCTGACAGTACACATGAAACTACTACATACCACAACGCTTTGTGTTGGGAAACAACAGATAAATTTCAGTTTCATCCTTGATAGATGGCTAGCATTTTCTTACAGCGACCCCTTCAATTGCACCAAAGTTTTGATTTACACCGACACGGTTTTATTCTCGTAACATTGACACAAACAAAATTGTAGAATATACAGCTTGCACACCTAAACGTTGTTCAACAAATAATAATATACATCCATCACATATTTCAAATATATGGTTTGAAGTAAATTGTAAACAATAAAAATGGAAAAATTATTACTGATAACGCTCACTAAATCTAT
This sequence comes from Schistocerca americana, assembly GCF_021461395.2. Lineage (NCBI taxonomy): Eukaryota > Metazoa > Arthropoda > Insecta > Orthoptera > Acrididae > Schistocerca > Schistocerca americana. Next base: position 1,159,673,750 of record NC_060119.1, on the reverse strand, counting down.
GAACACAACCAAAACATACAGAAGTATCTATGAATTGCATGAAATACCCCAGCATTGCTCTAACAATGAAAGCATTCATTCTCCATTTCATTTATGGAAACATTGCACAGAGTTACAAAGTAGCAGTCTTCATGAATATAACCTTGTTTTCATTTACTATGTTCGTTTCATAGACATAACGACTGATGCCACGGCCTCTTAATAGTTCATGTAAGGACAGATGGTAATAATTATTCAAACTACATCACATTTGCATATCTATCTACAAAATGGCAATGTGGCAAAGAATGCTGTGCAGATAATGAGCAACATGATTGAGAGCCATCTTAGAGACAGTAAAGTTGCTATCACTGCATCCTGAATGTAAAACAAGAGTGTGCTGCTTTCAGTGGAAAACTACAAGCAGATTGTTGGAGGGATGAAACAACTTTATTTTTTAATTAACAAAGTATGCAATATATCAGAAAAATACCCATCTAAATATGAGTGTGAGTACACAGTGAGTAACATATTCGGAAGACACACAATGCAGCACAAAAAGACACCAGAACTAAGAAAAAGTACATATTAAACAAATAGGAATCTAGGAATTTACTAGTTCAAATATCAAAATGAAAAGTGGTGCATATGACCAGCAGAATATTCCACTGAAAGGCAAACAATATCTCAGATCACAAGAATGGAACAGCTCATTTCACATTGAAACGTCCCCCTTGAACAATTTATACACGTGACTGGGCTTAAACTGACACACAATGTTTTCAGCGCAACGCAATCTGACTTTCAAAAATCCCTACAAAAAAATGGCCCTGACTAACATTAACATATGCGTTTCACAAATCGCTTACCTCACAAAAATCTTGGTTACTCGAACTACTGCAATACAGCGAGCGCCACTACTGCCAGCTAAATAAAAGATTCAAACTACGGAAGGCACTAACTACTGATAGGCATAGTTAGCAAATGAAAGATTTTGATAGAGAACAAATGATGTATTTACCTTAATAGTCATAATATATATAGCAGTTCATAACATCCACTCTTACAAATTTCAAAACTCTGCCATTTCTCTCCCCACATCCACCACTGCTGGCAGCTCACCTCCAACTGCGCAACGCTACACGCTGTTAACAGACAACTGCCCAATGCTACAATGGCGAGTATTACAACAATGCCAACCAACCACAGACTGCACACAGCACAGCCAGTGATTTTCATACAGACGTGGCGTTACCAATACAAAAACCTAAACAACCTACTTACATAGCCCCCATGCTCCCCACAAAAATTTTACAAATTGTTTTGGGCACTGGCCAATGCATATTTGTTAAAAAATTTCCATAATTATAATTACAATAACAAAGAAATCAAATGCACACACTTATTGATACAATTGTTGGTCAAAAGCTAACATTTTCTCACGGTCCATAAAGACAGTCCTGATCGTTCATCACAGTAAAATAGCAGTGTTTTTCTCAACGTCTGAGCAGTAAAAGAAAATGCACATGGAATTAGTGGATTTCCATGCAGTCTTGAAGAAGTAGTGTTGTCCTTCCAACAGAAAGACAGTGCTGACTCTTGACATGCAGACAGGTAAAGGGCCACAACAGAGCAAACCCACAGCAGAGTCAGTCGAAGGTGAAGGATATTGGTAGGTAGGTCATCACAGAACAGACCCACTGTAGTCCTGGTAGAGATTACGGTATTGGTGGGTCACCAGAGGTGCAGACCCACTGCAGTAGTTGTAGAAATAATGGTATTGATGAATCATCAAAGGTGTAGACCCACTGTAATCCTTGTAGAGATGGCCAGCAGCCATCTGCTGCGTCTGTGCAGGTGCACAATCACCATCGAAGAGTCTTGCGGAGAATATAGCAAGTCCATAAACCACCAGTTGTGCACTCACATAGTTTTTGGAATTGTCCTTAGAACCAGCAATGCTGTTATCCAGACCCTTGCTGAATTATTAACACGTGCAAACACTAACAGTCCCTACTTCTCACATATTGTCCATATACTATGACCAACAGGAACGTGTGCAGTGAAATGTAACTTACAAGTTAATAATATGATGAACTGGTATCAATTACAATTTTATGACATAAGAGCACAATAACAATGGTACAAAATACATCATTAAAAACATAATAATACAGATAACATTTGTAGTAATAGGGGCTTTACAGAAGAATAGAAATAAACATATACATCAGTGTTACAGGAATTATGACATAAGTAAATACATAACAGATCAGAATAATTATTGAAACATCAACTTCACTCATGAGCATTAAAGCAGAACAGAATTAATAATGTCTAACATCTTTACAAAGTAAATAACATATTATTAATGCAAATTATATTTGAGGATAACAGTATTCCTCATCATAGTTCATGTAGCTGAGTATTAGAAAAATTCTACAACATAAGTCTTATCAGATAAACATATAAAGACAGGAAGAACATAAATACACAAGGGTACACAAACACATAGTGGGATAACACATGGAAAGGACAGGGTTTGTTTTACTGCAGTATTTTGCAAACAAAACTTTCTTTACTTCTCGGATATCTCCCTTCATTCTTCATTATTTCCAAAAGTCCTATCTATACCTGCTTTCTGTACTTTTCTCGTATAGCCTCTCAGTGCATTTCATCAAATTCATCGCAACTCATTCTCTTATAGGCTACCCCCTCTTAAGCTAACTTAAATCTACTGAGCTCAGATGCTAAACTAAGGGACGAGGCAATGCAGCAGCACAAAACAATTAACACAAACAGCAATGACAAAAAAAATGGAAAATTGCAAAGGAAGCTACAGTAAATCTAAATCACCAAGCAATGCAACATTACAACTAATATGAGCCAATGTGCAGCAACAAGAAAAATAAATCAGTAGTAAAACTAGCTTAACAGAGTAATACAAAGTGAAATTTAGTAGCACTATGCCTGGCAAACAGCAGCAGCAAATGCAATAACTTATATCTGAACATCACATAGCTCAAGCAGAAAAAATATTACACTAAAGACAGCAATGCAGGCAAGGGAAATGTATATTCACATCTTAATGTCTATGTAATTAAAGTGGTGCACCACAAGAAGTTATTCTACCAAAAAAATTACCAAGTAGTTGAAAAGAAAATTCCGTATGCAATTCCTGTGAAGGGAAATGTCTTTTTATGCTCCTTCGTTTTTTTTTTGAATAGATCATAAAATTATTTACTGGATCTGTAGGCTGGCAATGGCAAGGAAAGCGTTTCTGAAGAAGAGAAATTTGTTAACATCCAGTATAGATTTAAGTGTCAGGAAGTCATTTCTGAAAGTATTCGTATGGAGTGTAGCCATGTATGGAAGTGAAACATGGACGATAAATAGTTTGGACAAGAAGAGAATAGAAGCTTTCGAAATGTGGTGCTACAGAAGAATGCTGAAGATTAGATGGGTAGATCACATAACTAATGAGGAAGTATTGAATAGGATTGGGGAGGAGAGAAGTTTGTGGCACAACTTGACCAGAAGAAGGGATCGGTTGGTAGGACATGTTCTGAGGCATCAAGGGATCACCAATTTAGTATTGGAGGGCAGCGTGGAGGGTAAAAATCGTAGAGGGAGACCAAGAGATGAATACACTAAGCAGATTCAGAAGGATGTAGGTTGCAGTAGGTACTGGGAGATGAAAAAGCTTGCACAGGATAGAGTAGCATGGAGAGCTGCATCAAACCAGTCTCAGGACTGAAGACCACAACAACAACAACAACTGTAGGCATAAAATATTTATATTAGTACATCTATTAAATTTTATTTTAACCAATGCTGCAGTGCAGCTAGAAACTAGATATTAAACAAAATGAGTAAATAAATACATAAAGCAAGCCATATGGCATTTCTCTCAACTTGAAAGACAATAGCCGTGAAATGTTTCTCATCGTTTCATTAGGCATTTTAGTAAATATCATAAATTAAAGAGTTCCACAGTATAATCATATGTTTTCAAGTTTGAGTGTGTCGTATTTGCGATGCTTTCTACAAAGGAATGTCAATAGCGAGGAGAATGGCCTCCTCTTTTTTTTCTACCTGTGCCTCTGAAACGGCACACACTAATGGCTTTTTCTGCAGGCGTCTGACACAGCTGGGTGCCCACGACGCATTACGTGCAGGTGGTCACTTAACTTTCTTACGGAAATATTTACGACAGCAGTTTCCGCTACAGTGACAGTCACGTATAAAAATACTTCACAGATCAAGAATTTGCCTTACAAATCTGTAGAAACAAAATCCTATTGATATAACAGAGTCCAAAAAATTTTTGGCGGCATTGTAATACATTCACGCATTTACATACATTTTATAACTCTTAAAGTACGATTCTTGGTTTCCCACAACCTTTTTCACAAACAAGCGCCCCTAACCACTACTCATTATTCCTTACCTTATTCGTCGACACTTCTTCAATATTTCATCATAACAGATATGTAGCATACTCAAATAACTCATATAGCATCAGGTTATTGATCATAAACATACCGCAACAGCATAATACACATAGTCATCGTAATAATAACATCATAACACCTCAGTCAACTCTCAAAATCGTCGTAGATTCCTCCAATAATTTCAAAACCTAAAAAAAATTCTCTGCTCATTTCAATAGTGTCATCTACCTCAAACTTACTTTAAAATCATGATCCCATACCAAATATATCATTCAAAGCTCTCATAATATCACAATGGGTCCGAAAAAATATGAACAGTTCACAAAGTACAGACAAAATACAATTTCGTAAGTATGAAATTATCCAACTGTGTAATTACATAAACATCTGTTACTGCCGTAGTAAAAAAGTTTGTCTCTCTCAGTTAAATGATCAGATAGCTGTGTAATTATGTGTTAGAGAAATATGGTACCGATGTGTAAAGTTGTGTAAGCAAATACCATATTAGCTAGGGCTCTTTGTGCTTGCCAAACACATGATACACAAAGTAAGCGTGTACCCCCCTGAGGATTAATGTAATTATACCCTCAGGTGTTACAGATTACAGCAATGGAATGAAACGTATCACAGAAAACTTTCTTTGTAATTCAAAAATCTTTAAAAATAAATGTTTAAGTACAAAATTAATCACTCAAATACGTGTACTGTAGCGCTAAACTGTGCATCGTGTTGCAACATAATCTCTGTGGAAGTGTCGTAGTTATCGTCCTCCGAAAGCTAAGTTCTGCAGAAGTCAATGTACTTACCTCACGATAAACAAAAGTGAAATGCTTTGCGTATAGATATCGTAGTTATTATGCTTATTGGCGTGATGAAGAAAGTACTGTACAGTAACGTATTGTTGTGCCACGAAAAAGGCTGTCTCATTGTTGCCATACCACAAAAGTTACTACTAAAACATGTTTTACTTTCCAGAATAATGCAGAAAAACTGTGCAGAATTAAAACAGAAACACCGCAAAAGCAACATTGTAAATTGTCACTTATTAGTAGCGTCATGATAAAACCGTGTAGTTGTCACATAAACTAACCACTGTGTCGTCTGGTATCTCACAGAAAGTACTTTAAATCCAGAATGTATTTTCAAGTAAACTAAAATGTTGCATTAAAATCTCATTAGCAGTACCAGTATATGTTCTAAGTATGTGAGCCTTATAGTCGTTACGTAATCGTGCAACTCACAAGCAAGAATGTACACACACAATAACACTGTGTCGTCTGTTCACAATAACAATGCATTCGTAATTTCTGTTTAAATAAGTTCTCTTGGTTCTTGACTGGATATTTAACTTCAAACATTGTTGCATCTTAACAGATTCTAAGTCTGACAAAGCATACTAGTAATGTAAAGTGAAAAATTTTGTAGCAAAAATTAAGTTAAAAAACATATTATCTCCCAATAAACGGTTTTACATGTGAAAAGTGGTGTAATCCTTTACTCTTCCTAGTACGCAGAGTTTCAACTTCAATGCAATTATCATGCGGTATATGTCGGTAAAGAATACTGGAATTTTTCTCAACGTTAGCGTCTATGTTATTTTTCTCTGAGACAGCCGGCGCACGTGGCTGCCTGCGGTGCGAGTCATTGTCTGCTAACTCTTTGTTGGCGTGCGTCGTTATTGGGATTAGGAGACCTAACTTCTACAAATTAACCTTGACGAGAAGGCCCTGCCCTGTTTGAAGCTCGCCAGTTCTGATGGAATTCGGGTCTGTCGTTTTGTCGGTAGTTTACATAGTTTCTTGTTTGTCAGTCATGTGGTGGAGAATTTCTCCCGGAATCGTAACTGTGTGGTGGACCGTTGCGTCTGAAGTTATTCCATCTCCCTTGATAATAATTGCTTTGGTTTCCATATTGTCTGTTTCTATGGTTATCTCTGACATATTCGATATTACGGAAGTGCGATCTTTCTCTGTAACTATTATTACTCTGCCAGTGGTTGTCATATGGGTGGTGTCTGTTTTGGTCACGATTTGCGTTGTAAGAATAGACTTGTCGTGTCCAGTTATTGTTTCTGTCGTCACGGAATTGTGACGGATTTGACCTGTAGTGATTGTTTTCCTGTTTTCGCATCCCACGACTGTCTGTGTCAATTTCTAATTCTTGTAAGAGTCCCTGAAAAGCTTCAATGTCGTCTTTGCAATGCCCTGCCAAAATAATATTTCTTAAATGTTCAGGCAGTTTCATTAAGCAAATGCGGATGAGTTCTAAATGGCTGTATGGGTTTGAAAGATATTGATTCTTATGCAACATGTCTTCAAAATATTTGACAAGACTGGAAAATTCAGATTGTTCGAAATGTTTCATCATTATGATGCTATATTTTACTCGGTCTTGTGTAGCTTGAGACAAATATGCTGAGAGGAAGGCATGATAAAATTCTCCTTCACTGTGACAATCGTGAATGACCGATCGCATTCTTACAGCTGGTTCATTCTCTAAGTAGCCACACATAAATTCTAATCTATGCTCTAATGACCAGTTGGGAGGAAAACAATGAGGGAATTGATGGAGCCACGCTTGTGGATGAATGTCGTTGTCAGAATTCTTAAATGTTTTAAACTTACGTGTAGTAATAAACAGCTTATATTCAAAATCATCATTCCGGCGAGTCGCATGTCGGTCATTGTTGCGTCGTTTCGGCGGTTCCATCTCAAAATCCGGTGCACCTTGCCAATTTCTTTCATAATTTCCGAAATGCGCTGTGTTATTATTTTGTGGCTGTTCCGTATTTCTATGTCCCTCTTCCCGTATTGGGGCGCGAGTGTCCTCTGAAATACGTAATTCTTGTATTACCTGTGTCAGCTGATCTTGTACTTCCCGGATTTCTCTTTCGTGTTGCGTATTAATTTGATTCTGATTTTGTTTGAATTTCCTAATTTGTTCGCACTCTTCTGTGTCATTAAAGACTACCGGTTTTGTGTCATTCAGATTATCATCTACCTTTGTGCATAAGCTAGTGAACTGATCCGAAAGTTCGGCTACTTTCCCCGATAGTGAACACATTTCCTCAGTGTGTTTTTCTGAACCAAGTTTCAGAGTGTCCATTTGTGTTGAAATCGAATCTACTGTGTCCTTTAAGTTTTCCTGAGTGTTTGCAAGTTGCGTAATCGAATCGGTAGATGCAACTGAGTCAATTTTAGCCCACAAGGTCTCATGATTTTCATGAACAATGGTTTGCAGTTCTTTTATGGCTGCTTCGTGATTCTGTAATGCATTTTCATGCCGCGAAAAAATAGGTTGAAAATGCTCACAAATTTGTGTTTTTACGTCGTTACAGACTTTTTGACATTTCGATTCGATTTTATGTAACTCAGTAGTTAAATCTTCACGTGTTTGTTCCAGCATGGTCTGAAGATTTTGTTCCATTGCGTCTAACTGTTGCTGTGTTTGTCTCTGGTGTTGTTCCATTGTGTCTAACTTTTGAAGATTTTGTTCCATTGTGTCTAACTTTTGAAGCTTTTGCTGTGTTTGTCTCTGGTGTTGTTCCATTGTGTCTAACTTTTGAAGCTTTTGCTGTGTTTGTCTCTGATTTTGTTCCATTAGTTGCATTAGCTGTAATAACAATGCATTAGTGTCTGGAATCTGTTCCTCTACACTTTTCGGCAGTGCATTTGCACCGGAAACATTAACATTTTGACAAGCAGAAAATGTGTCTTGACTTATTTGAGAAAACGGTGAGGACACAAAACCTGAATCTACAGTATTTGCAAAATTGTGTCCTGTCATTTCGGATTCCTGAGGCGAGCTGTTGCCGAGCGATCGATCGATAATGCTTCCCTGTTCACTAATTGTTTCACTACCTACGCCATTGTTTTCCGCCCGCTCCATTTCCCTATGCACAATTACCAAATTACTGTGTTGAACATTAGTTAATTCATTACATGGTGGCGCTAACACACTGCTTTCATCTTCACAGTCATTTCTCAGTTTACTTTGGAGCCTAGTATTACGTTTTTCACACGCAATTATTGTCACAATATTTCACACGACAACACAGAAAAACACAATTTGAAGAGCAAAAATTAGAGAACACATTAACATAGCACTGAAAATAATATCTAGTTAAGTGCAAGCGCAGCTGCGAAATACTTGGTGCAAATTTGCATGCATGCCACAACTGTTTTACTGTACAACAATGAAAGACTGCAACTACAAAGGACATTCTCTCTACAATTACGCGCTAGCAATAAACAAAGTCTGCCCTAATTGCACAAACTACAAGGAAAAAATCAGAAGATTCCAGTGAGGTATCCTAGGCTAAGGGTCGATATATGAAACGTCCCCTTAGAACAATTATACATGACTGTGTTTAAACTGACACACAATATTTTTAGCGCAACGCAATCTGACTTTCAAAAATTGCTACAAAAGAATGTCCCTGACTAAATTAACCTACACGTTTCACAAATCACTTACCTCACAAAAATCTTCATTGCTCGAACTACTGCAATACAGCGAGCGCCACTACTGCCAGCTAAATACAAGATTCAAACTACTGAAGGCAGTAACTACTGATAGGCATAGTTAGCAAATGAAAGATTTTAATTGAGGACAAATGATGTATTTACCTTAATAGTCATAATATAAATAGCAGTTCATGACATCCAGTCTTACAAATTTCAAAACTCTGCCATTTCTCTCCCCACATCGACCACTGCTGGCGGCTCACCTCCAACTGCGCAACGCTACACGCTGTTAACAGACAACTGCCCAATGCTACAATGGCGAGTATTACAACAATGCCAACCAGCCACAGACTGCACACAGCACAGCCAGTGATTTTCATATGGAGGTGGCGTTACCAATACAAAAACCTAAACAGCCTACTTACAACATTTGCATGGCAAAATACACTTAAAAATCTTCAGCATGTAGCTACATGTACAAATTCATTTGCAATGTGAATTTAAAATCACTCATTCCAAATCATCATGGTTTATCACGTAAAATGATCCATGGAACATGAAACTAACTACTATTGTAACACTTCACATCAGGGACAAGAGTCAAAGGTATGGGAATAACAAGTGTGAGCAATAGCACACAACTCATCCATCCACAAAGCAAAATGCAAATAAAAATAATAGAAAACAGACATCTTATAAATAACCTGGTGAATATCAGAAATCAAATATTCCACAGTGAAAACAATAGGGAGAGTAAGAGAATCAATTATGACTAGGTGCACTTATCTCCCTTTCCTCTTACCACCTAACAACTCACTTACACCATCCCACGCCCACACTACTTGACATTTGCATACTATCTAAAACCACATCAACTCACATCAAGTATAAGAGTCAAAGTAATTGGATAAAATGTGTCAGCAAATAGCACACACCCCATTCTTAAGTAAAGCAGCACTCAAAAACAACAGAAATTAGAAAACTCTTAAATGACCTGTTGGATATCAGAAACCAAATATTTTCAAAACACATTATAGGAGGAACAAGGGAAGCAATTATGATTAACGATGCTTATCTCCACCTTGTCTTACCACCTAACTGCACACTCACACCATCCTGCACCCACACTAAGTATTTGACATTTACATAGTATCTAAAATGATATCTTACATCAGAGACATGAGTCACAGATATGGAAATAACAAGTGCCAGCAATATTTTTCTAACACATTGAGAATATGTAATAGGAGGAACATGACAAACAGTTATGACAAGATACATTTATCAGTCCTCCCTCTTAACACCTAACAGCTCATTCACCATCCTACATTCCACTAACAAGGGGAGGCCGCCAATTGTGAAATTCAGATTCGACTCATACTGCGCGTAATAAAAGCTCATGGCCAGAGGTGTAATGTGGCAAAGCACCAAGATGCACTTCTCAGCCGTTGTCGAGAAAATCGACAGTTAAAAGAAACTGTTGCAGTGAAATTCTCTCTACAATTAATAATTTTCTTCAGCGTCGTGGCGCAGCGGTAAGCGCTCCGGTTCGTAATCCGAAGGTCGCCGGATCGAATCTCGCGCCATGCAATTTTTTTTAATATTTGTTTTTGTAATTTTATATATATATATATATATATATATATATATATATATATATATATATGTATATGTATATGTATATATATACTATTAATGAATTGCTTATGCATGTTAGTGAAGGCGGATCGGTCTCCAATTGTACCGCCTCCATTTTTCCGTTTTTTAACAGGGTGTACCAAAGCTCTCCCGTCCGCACAGCCGGCCGGAGTGGCCGTGCGGTTCTAGGCGCTGCAGTCTGGAACGGAGTGACCGCTACGGTCGCAGATTCGAATCCTGTCTCAGGCATGTATGTATGTGATGTCCTTAGGTTAGTTAGGTTTAATTAGTTCTAAGTTCTAGGCGACTGATGACCTCAGAAGTTAAGTCGCATAGTGCTCAGAGCCATTTGAACCGTCCGCACTGATTTTCAACGATGTTATAAGTTGTGCTAGGGACCGCATCTACCTTCTTTCGAAGTTAGCAGGCAACTACGCTGTTATGCGGCGTCTCGTTTCGGCCCTTTCAACATCTGTCCTTCAAGTGTAACGAGCGAGTAATGGAGTTTATATTTCATACCTGCCGCAGCAAATTTGTGTTCGTGGGGTCTCTATTCTAATTCGAACGTTTGACTTACGCTATACGTATTCGTTTCGGAATACTGTGTCTACGTCTTCCGTTAACTATAAGTGGTTAACATTATGAAGACAATTAATAACATTTGTGAAATACAACTTTGTTTGCAGAAAACATAATGATGTTCGAAGTCGCCAGTTTTTCCACGACAAACGACTTTCAACAACTTATTATATGCATAATTGTTGCAACTGATTTCCGGGAATTATTTATATATATATATATATATATATATATATATATATATATATATATTTGAATTACGAAAAACAAATATTAAAAAAAAGGGTCACATGGCGCGAGATTCGATCCGGCGACCTTCGGATTACGAACCCGAGCGCTTACCGCTGCGCCACGACGCTGTAGAAAATTATTAATCGTAGAGAGTATTTCACCACAACGGTTTCTTTTAACTGTCGATTTTCTCGACAACGGCTGAGAAGTGCATCTTGGTTCTTTGCCACATTACACCTCTGGCCATGAGCTTTTATTATGCGCAGTATGAATCGAATCTGAATTTCACAACTGGCGGCCTCCCCTTGTAAGTAATACTCATTACAGTAACATAGTAGACACAAGGTATATTCTCTCTATATTGAAAATGGTGGAAGTTTTGTAACATCGGAGCTGAAGAAACAAATATGTATTGGGAGAGTTTACATGTTAGTTAGTACCGAAAACTTGCTTAGTGAAGTTAACAAAAGTGGACAACCACTAATGAAAATTATGTACATTTCTTTTTAATTTCTTTATTTAAAATATGTCCCTCCACCACAGTTTTCAGTTTCCTTTTGTTTAATGACCTATGCACCTTGTCATTTTCCATTTTACAATAGTTATTAAGTAAAATATTAACATCTGTCCAAATAACATATTTACGCACTTCCTGTGTTGGATGTTTGTCACAGACATCTACTGAAAAATCATTGGTCATGACACAATAAAGAATTAATTTACATGCTGTTTGCCATTGATTTTGAAGCCTGAGAAAGGAATGACAGTGTTCACCTGGTAACAGTTTTTGAATGAAACAAAAAGAATACATTAGTATCAGCAATGGCATTTTCTGTGGATATTGCAAGCCACCTCTATCAAGATCTTTAATTAGTTAGTGGTCAACACCACACACCAGCTACTTATCTATTGTTAAAAACTGAGCACAGTTACCACACTTTAACTTCTTTATTGTGCTGTAGCAACCATATCCAGCAATTAATGTAAGAACTAGTAATTCTGGACTGATAAGTTCCAAATCAAATTGAATAACACTTAATTTACAAATGCCTGATGCTGAGATGTGACAGATAACATCAAGACATTTAGACTGATTACAGCTTTGTAGAGATCCAATTACAATCTTCTTTGCTGAATCACCTTGTAAAGAAAGCTCTAGCAAAGTTGATAATCATAGCTTTTTCTCCGAATCAAATATTTGCCTCATTGACACATGGTACTAGGATCCAGATAGCTGTTTATAAAATGGAAACCAGGCTTCCAAGGCATCTGTCTGAAATCTTCCAGGCAGCAAGTATAACATTTTAAGTTCTGACAGACAATACGTTCTCACTTCTAATAATGCATATGTTGCATGCTTGAGTTCTGAGAGTGTTTCTTTACTGAGCTTACCACTGGACAAATTCAGGGAGCTCCAGTTGTCTAAACAATTTAGAGAATTTTCTAGGAATTTACACCTCTCGCCATCCTTGTAGCTTGTTAGAGCATTTTGCAGTCTAAGGCCTTTCAAAGAGGACCTAAAATTCACAATTTTCCGCCATTTGCTTCTTATTTTAATAAACTCTTCAGTTCCTTCATAATTTTTAATGTTATTTGTAGGCCCCAATACCAGTAAACTACACTTGATGTTGTCACTGAAAATTTGACAAACAAGTTTTGCTTTTTGTTTTTCTTGTGAAGAGGGCCACAGAGCTTTCATACTTAAACCATACCAAAATTTCAATAATTTGTTCGTTTCAGTGTCAAATATGGAACTAAAAGCAGAAAATGAAGCTTGCAGTCTCACAGATGTGTTTTCAATGCTGGGGAAGCAAAATGTCAGAAGTTCATCTTTCAAATTCACCTAGTTATTTCTGATGCATTTATAAATGTTTACTGGGTCTATAACATAAAACAAGGGTCTGGAATGATCTGAAGGGTGTGGGTAAGCAATACTAAGTTGTGGTGGATTTGCAAAATTACTAATAGCTTTTCTATCAATTGAGTTATTGTTAGAACAAATACAAATAACCTTTAAACCTAAGTCTTCCAACCCAATCAATACTTTTTTGATTACATTTAGCACCTGGTCAGCAGTCATTTTATTTACAGGCAAGATGTGGACAACATCTTTAAATGATGAAATTACACCTTACACCATAAACACATTAGCAGTTGTCGCAAGAGTAGTGGTATCATGTGTCATACCACCTAAATTTCCTCCTTTGTAGTCTATGGCTGGCTTAATGTGTATTTCATCTAACATGAGTGTCACAAAACAATCATGATGAGTCAGGTTTGATACTTTCTCCATAATGCAAGCTAGAAAGTCTGAACTGTTAGGATCAACATAAATATTTGCACAGATGTTTCCAATAGTATTAGGATGAGGCAGAATAATATTTCCAGAGCTCTGTATGACTCTGTAAGCATGGCTTGAAATAAAAACTAACATAGAAGCAAATACCAAAGCTCTAATAGTCTCTGATGGAAGGACACAGGAGCAGGAACGACCGCTGGTTGGTTGTTTGGTAGGTCGTCTCATCGGGCGACGTGTATTTGGTCTCTTGACCATTTCTGGGCCTCGTCAGTTGGTCATATTGCCGGACGAGTGTTGGTTTCTTCCTCGTGCAGGCAAGAGTTACCTCTGCATGTTTGGGTCCAAGCCAGTGTGCCCGGGCCACCGTGTCTCCGAGTTACGAACGGACATCTAGTTGAGTCGGGTTGCAGCTGCTGTGGGCTCCGGACAGCCAAGACACGCCCGACCGTTGCCGACACACATAACTTGAGTGGGGACGACCTTGGTTGGTCGTTCGGTCGGTCGTCTCATCGTGCGACGTGTATTTGGTCGCCGACCGCTTATGGAAACTCTGTGTGTCGACTTGTGATTTCTCCTTGTTGTTCCACAGTGACTCGTTTTAAGATTGTCGGAGTTCTTGGTGCAAGTGTTTACGTGGAACTGTCTTTAGCTTCTGTGATTTCCACTGAGGATTTATGAATGCTGTCTGCGTACTGGAGTAGGAGTCGGTTGGTTGCGGCAGAGCAGCGAGGAAGTCTCTGCGGCATGTGGTCAGGCTAGGGCCATTGGCGGCGTGCAAGCGCGGTCGGTGGTGTGAGGCGGTATCTGCCAGAGCTGCAAAGTTCGTCGCCCACCGAACCTCGATACTGGTGTTGAGTAGTTAGTTAACCTGTTATGTAACCTCAACTGCTGTGACATCTCTTTGTTCATTGCAAGTTGTTGCTTTCTGGGCCTTCCCCGCAAACAGCAACGTATGGTGTGCTGTAGTCAGCAAAATATTGCAACCATCTTCCTGTGTGGTGTTTAACTATTGAAATGATTGTAACTTATTGGTGAAGTACGCGAGTGGTATCTTCTGCCTTGTGGCCGTTAACATTCCGGTTATATGCCCTGTTTGTTAACGTACTTTTCCTGCAGTGTGTTTTCCTCACCGTGTTGATGCTGTCTGGCATGGCAAGTAGTTCGACAGCTTTGATGTTGTTCAGTGTTTTCTTCTTTGAGTGGTTATTGTGCCTTGACTGTGTTTAGAAGCCAATTGTCAAGACGTAGTGCTGCTGCAATCTTCATTCTCGCTGATATTTTCGGTTGTCGTGCCATTCGTTGGGTGGAAGGGAATTGATTAGATTGTCGGTTGGTCGTGCTGCCACCTGATTTTTAGTGTTTTCCATTTGGCTGCCTGTCTCACCTAACCTGTTGTTAGAGTTTCCTCCCCAGGCTGACCCTTGAAACACTTTTGAACACCACTGTTCTGTTGTTTGAGATTGTGATTTTCTTTAGTGGCGAGGCCTTCAGCCGTGTATTGATGTAGTTTGTTTTAATATTCAGTATGTGGCTTTCAGCCGAACTTTATGTAAAGTATTTTAAGATATGGCCTTTAGCCGTCTGAAGAAAAATCATAATATGAAAATTTGAAAATTTTCTCTCTATCTTAATTTTGTTACCCAGGTCCTAAGCCTTGAGTGTTCCATGATCAGTATATGGCCTTCAGCCAAACCTTCTATGAAATATTTTAAGATAAGGCCTTCAGCCTACTTAAATTAAAATTAGAAAGGTCTTTGTCTAAAATTTTTAAAATTTCCTTTCTGGAGTCCTTGTTATTCAGGTCTCAAGCCCTCAGTTCTTCTGTTTTGTAACTAAGGCCTTCAGCCGTGTGCATTCCTTAAAGAAAATTTAATAACTTGTGTTCTGGCCTTCAGCGTATTGTTTCTGAATTCTTTTAATCACATGTGTGATTAAGTGTTTTGTGCAACTAGCAGCAACTGATTTGGGCCCCTTCCACAGTCTGGTCCTTTCTGTCCTGCGAAATCACATTTCAGTCGTTATCCTAAAGGACGTCATTCACTAGATTTGCATGATGGGTGTGCGAATTGTCGTCCATGAAGACGAATGCCTCGCCAATATGCTGCCGATATGGTTGCACTGTCGGTTGAAGGATGGCATTCACGTATCGTACAGCCGTTACGACACCTTTAATGACCACCAGCAGCGTACGTCAGCCTCACATAATACCATCCCAAAACAGCAGGGAACCTCCACCCAGCTGCACTCACTGGACAGTGTGTCTAAGGCGCTCAGCCTGACCGGGTTGCCTCCAAACACATCTCCGACGATTGTCCGGTTGAAGGCATATGCGACACTCATCGGTGAAGAGAACGTGATGCAAATCCCGAGCGGTCCATTCGGCATGTTGTTGGACCCATCTGTACGACGCTGCATGGTGTCGTGATTGCAAAGATGGACATCGCCATGGACGTCTGGAGTAAAGTTGCGCATCATGCAGCCTATTGCGCACAGTTGGAGTTGTAACACGCCGTCCTGTGGCTGCACGAAAAGCATTATTCAACGCGGTGGCATTGCTGTCAGGGTTCCTCCGAGCCATAATCCGTAGGTAGCGGTCATCCACTGCAGTATTAGCCCTTGGCGGCCTGATCGAGCCATGTCATTTATTTATTTATTTATTGTTCCGTGAGACCAAATTAAGGAGAAGTCTCCATGGTCATGGAACGAGTCAATACATGAAATTATAACACGATATTAGAAACAGATAAAATGAAATATAAAAAAAAAATATTCAGGTGACAATTCGTAAGTTTAAATAAAGAAAATCAACAATGTAACACTGGAATTTGTTTAAGTTTTTAGCTCTTCCAGGAGCTCCTCGACAGAATAGAGGGAATGAGCCATGAGAAAACTCTTCAGTTTAGACTTAAAAGAGTTTGGGGTACTGCTAAGATTTTTGAGTTCTTGTGGTAGCTTATTGAAAATGGATGCAGCAGAATACTGCATACTGCACTCCTTTCTTCACAAGAGTCAAGGAAGTGCATTCCACATGCAGATTGGATTTCTGCCTAGTATTAACTGAGTGAAAGCTGCTAACTCTTGGGAATAGGATAATATTGCTAACAACAAACGATATTAAAGAAAATATATACTGTGAGGGCAATGTCAGAATTCCCAGACTATTGAATAGGGGTCGACAAGAGGTTCTCGAACTTACACCACATATAGCTCGAACAGCCCGTTTTTCAGCCAAAAATACCTTTTTTGAATCAGAAGAATTACCCCAAAAAAATAATACCATACGACATAAGCATATGAAAATATGCGAAGTAAACTACTTTTCGTGTTGAAGTGTCACTTATTTCAGATACTGTTCTAATGGTAAATAAAGCAGCATTTAGTTTCTGAACAAGATCCTGGACATGGGCTTTCCACAACAGCTTACTATCTATCCGAACGCCT
This sequence comes from Schistocerca americana, assembly GCF_021461395.2. NCBI lineage: Eukaryota > Metazoa > Arthropoda > Insecta > Orthoptera > Acrididae > Schistocerca > Schistocerca americana. The sequence continues at coordinate 1,159,656,663 of NC_060119.1, read as the reverse complement.
AGGAACTTGAACTGTTCCGTCTCGCTTATAATATGCCCATTCTCTCTGATCAAAATATCGGTTCTTGTTGAATTGTGAGTTAGAAACTATAAAAACTGAGTCTTACTGTGATTTAGCATCAAATTATTTTCCACAAGCCACGAACTTATTTCATGAACTACAGTATGTGATACTGTTTCAATATTACACACAAGATCCTTCACTATCAAGCTGGTGTCATCAGCAAACAGAAATATTTTTGAATCACCTGTAATACTAGAAGGCATATCATTTATATAAATAAGAAACAGCAGTGGCCCCAGCACCGACCCTTGGAGAACGCCCCACTTAACAGTGCCCCATTGGGACTGAACATCACTACCACTCTCAATATTGCGGAGAATTACCTTCTGCTTTCTGTTCTTAAAGTAAGAGACGAACCAATTGTAAGGTACTCCCCTTCTGAACATCATTACCACTCTCAATATTGCGGAGAATTACCTTCTGCTTTCTGTTCTTAAAGTAAGAGACGAACCAACTGTAAGCTACTCCCCTTACTCCATAATGGTCCAACTTCTGCAGTAATATTTTGTGGTCAACACAGTCAAAAGCTTCGATAAATCAAAGAAAACACCTAGCGTTCGCAACCTTTTATTTAATCCGTCCAAAACCTCACATAGAAAAGAGAATATAGCATTTTCAGTTGTTAAACCATTTCTAAAACCAAACTGAATATTTGACAGCAAATTATGTGAATTTAAGTGCTCCAGTAACCTTGTATATACAACCTTTTCGATAACTACAGCAAACGCCGATGGCATAGAAATAGGTCTAAAATTGTCAACATTATCAATGTCTCCCTTTTTATAAAGTGGCTTCAGTACCGAGCAATTTAATCAGTCAGGAAACCGACCACTCCTAAAGGAAAAGTTACAAATATGGCTAAGTACTGGGCTAACATACATAGAACAATACTTCAGTATTCTGCTAGATACCCCGTCATACCCATGAGAGTTCTTGGTCTTTAGTGATTTAATTATTAACTCAATCTCCCTCTTGTCAGTATCATGGAGGAGCATTTCAGATAACAGTCTCGGAACACTTTTTTCTAAGAGCGCTATATGATTCCCTGTTAGGACTAGAGTTCTATTTAGTTCACCTGCTATATTCAGAAAGTGATTATTAAATACTGTACATATATGCGACTTATCAGTAACACGGACATTCCCACTACGCACTGATTCTATATCCTCGACCTGTCTCTGCAGACCAGCCACTTCCTTTATGACTGATCATATGGTTTTAATTTTATCCTGAGACTTAGCTATACTATCTGCATACCACATACTTTTTGCCTTCCTAATAAAATTTTTAAGCACCTTACAATACTGTTTGTAATGGGCTGCTGCATTTAGATTTTGACTGTTTCTAACGTTTTGATATAATTGCCACTTTGTTCTACAAGACATTCTTATCCCTCTAGTCAGCCACCCAGGCTGTCTGTTTGTGCTAGTACCCTGTTTTGAACGTTCTAACGGAAAGCAACTTTCAAAGAGCACGAGAAAAGTTTTGAGAAAAGCATTATATTTATCGTCTACTGTATCAGCGCTATAAACATCTTGCCACTCTTGTTCCTTGATAAGGTTTACAAAGGTATCTACAGCAACTGGATCGGCTTTCCTAAACAGCTGATGACTATATTTAACACGTGTTGCAGCACAAAAATCTTTTAGAGTTAAAATTTGTGTATCATGATCTGAAAGGCCATTCACCTTTTTGCTAACAGAATGCCCTTCTAGTAATGAGGAATGAACAAAAATGTTGTCTATGGTTGTTCTACTGTTCCCTTGCACTCTCGTTGGAAAGAATACGGTTTGCATAACATTATATGAATTAAGGAGGTCTACCAGCATTCTCTTCCTTGCACAGTCACTTATACAATTAATATTGAAGTCACCACATATAACTAACATTTTGTATTTCCTATAAAGTGAACCAAGAACCTCCTCTAGCTTTAGCAAAAATGTTGTGAAATCGGAGTCTGGGGATCTATAAATAGCAACAGTTAGCAATTTAACTCCGTTAAATTTAACCACACCTGCACAACATTCAAACACCTTTTCAGTGCAGTACTTTGAAACATCAATTGACTCAAATGGGATGCCGTTTTTCACATACATGGCTACTCCCCCACACCGCAAAGAGCTCCTCGAAAAGCTGCCAGCCAACCTGTATCCTGGTAAAGGAAGCCTCTGAATTATCTCCTTATTTAAGAAGTGTTCAGATATACCAATAATTTCAGAGTCAACATCTATAAGCAGTTCACTAACTTTATCTCTAATACCTTGTATATTTTGATGAAATATACTAATTCCCTCATTATTCGGATACCTAAGCTTTGTCAAAAGTGGTTCCTTTGTTAGAGAGACTTCCCATAAGCAGGAACACCTATCAGCTGACTTCAATCTAAAAAAGGTGCAGCTCTAACACCCACTGCTGCAGGAATTTTCCCATGAGTGATCCCACCAACCCCACCTATGCTGTCACCTATAAGCTTTGCCAACCTCCCCTTCCCATACCTGTTGAGGTGCAGGCCATGTCTAGTGAAACCCGTCCTGCTGATAGACTCCACCGACACCACTGAAATGTGACCCATGCTTTCTGTCATCAGTGCATCCCCAAGTCTCATATTATTACGCCTAACGAGCCAATCCTCCATTAGGCTTCACAATGCTGGTGACCTGGTTCTCACTCCCCAGCACTTCCTGCAACTGCTGGCCTACACCTCTGCCATGAGAACTACCTAACAGAAGAACCTTCTTCTTCCTCTTCGACTTTGCAACTGTTCTAGCCACCATAACTACTGAGGTCTGCTGTTCTAGCCACCATAACTACTGAGGTCTGCTGCATACTCCCTACATCTACAGCTACTAGAGATTCCTCTCCACTAGACTCTGACAGTTGGTCATATCTATTATAAACACCAATAGTAAAACTATCTGAAAATCTTCTTCTCCTAGCAGATCTCTTGCCAACAGCCAGCTCCCTTTCCCCAACCCCCTTCTCCCTCCTCATCCTATCTAGCTCCTCCTGTGCGTTTTTCAACTGCACCTGAAGGGCACAGATCTTACGCTCCTGCTCCTCTATCAACTTATTCTTGCTACATAACCTGCTGTTCCAGGAGAGGATCTCACCAGAATGCCCACTGGCTTCCCCACTGCATTCCCCCCAGTGAAAACACTTCGAACAAGTCTCACACCGCAATCCACTACTCACGAACCTACGGCAAAGCCCACACTTCACACTCATGGTAAAATTTTGCTTTTTCTAAGTTCCGCTACTACAATAAGAAGATGTTAAAAACCTGACTACAATAATCACAAACTTACTCTACAAGGGAAGTAACTACTGTTATTAACAGTATTAATAAACAACAAATGTGAATATAACAAAAGCCTAATACATAAAGAGAATCAAACGTCTAATGACACAGTAACGAAGCTGAAAACAGTTCCCAAAAGGTTCTTCTGAAATTATTTCACCAGAAAACGCAAAAAACTCCGATTGAAGACTACTAAAGTTCCTAAATAAACCACTATACACAAACAATTAATTAGTACTTAGCTTTCGATGCGCCGCTACAGCTGCAACTGGTCAGCGCGGAATGTAAACACACGTAAGAGGTTATGTTGCTCGATACGAAACACTCACAAATATCAGGTCACAACACAAGAAACGCAGAGGTGAATGAAGAAACCACTAATAAGTTACTTATATAGTAAATATTATCACAAAAACCGATAGTTCCTGTTTCTCTGTATCTCCTCCATATCCGAACAACATCGCTCTGGTTCATTCCGAGCCGCCTGGATACTTCTCTTATTGAGAGCCCTACCTAGCACAAGGTAACAACGCTGAGCCGCGCGGGATTAGCCGAGCGGTCTTGGGCGCTGCAGTCATGGACTGTGCGGCTGGTCCTGGCGGAGGTTCGAGTCCTCCCTCGGGCATGGGTGTGTGTGTCTGTCCGTAGGATAATTTAGGTTAAGTAGTGTTTAAGGTTAGGGACTGATGGCCTTCGCAGTTAAGTCCCATAAGATTTCACACACATTTTTTTGAACAACGCGGACGCGATCAAATCGCGGTATTGATCGTCTAGGCACGGTTGAACTACAGACAACATGAGCCGTGTACCTCCTTCCTGGTGGAATGACTGGAACTGATCGGCTGTCGGACCCCCTCCGTCTAATAAGCGGTGCTCATGCATGGTTGTTTACATATCTGGGCAGGTTTAGAGTCATCTCTGAACACTCAAAGGAAGTTTAACTGTGATACAATATCCACAGTCAACGTCTGTCTTCAGCAGTTCTCGGAACCGGGGTGATGCAAAACTTTTTTTATGTGTGTAAATACGAGTGTTAATCAGTCTAAGTTAGTGTACAATACTCAGTACTCACGTTTATTAGTTTCATGTAGCCTCGATGCATTGAAGGTAGCAGTTTTTACACTTTTTATCAGGTCATTTCTGGCGTGTACGTAAACGTTTGTTTACATTATAAATACGAGGGATAATCAGTCTAAGTTGGTGTACAATGCTCAGTATTCACGTTTATTAGTGTCATTTAGACTCGATACATTGAAGGTAGCCGTTTTTGTACGTTTTATTAAGAAAAGTGATACTGTCAGTGAATTCTAACCTCTCTTGTATACGTTTGACTAGCGCAATCTGCGAGCGTTTACAGTTCAGCAAACGTAAAATACGTGGTAAATTAGTGTTACACTACAATATCTGAGCAAATCATTGTTATAATACAATATCTGAGCCCTTCTTACATACGCTTTAGCTAGCAGAAAGCTCGCCGTCTGCTTAAATTCCTTAGCTTGTTGTGGACTTTAGCGATCGTGTACCGTAAGCCCATCGGTTCCTATAAAGTAGAGATCGTATTTGTGCTTTACATTCTCAACTCTTATAGTTAGCTCAATGTTTTGTTTTGTACCTTCATCGGTTAGTGTACAATACTCAGTATTTCCTTTTATTAGTGTCATTTAGACTCAATAAATTGAAGATAGATGTTTTTATAGTTTTATTTGGTCATTTTCTCATGTACGTAAACGTTTTTTTGCATTATAAATACGAGGGATAATCAGTAGGTGTAGCTTACCGTTGGCTACTGTTTAATTCTTTAATAATATTCGCTAGCTAGCCCCTAGCAGGTTACTGTAGGTCACTGTTTATTTTTCTTTAGTATTCTCTATACACCCCTAGCAGGAAAAGAAAACACCAGATCTAGCTTCTACCATACATTTTTATTGTTTTTCGTTGTTGAGTGTTCTTTCCGCCAACTAGAGTACAGCTGTTAACCTTGTGTGACAATAAGTTTCCTTAACTTTCTTATAGTAAATCACATATTAGCTAGATGGATAGGGACTGTGTCTGTTGTGTTCGGATGCAGGAGGAGTAGGCCACAGTCCAAACGCAGCTGGAAGCTTTGCTGGCCACATTCAACAGGCTCCAAAGTGCCAGTGGGATGGGGTGCCTGATGCAGTCTCTTCTGCTGTACTAGATGTGCAGTGGGGGGGGGGGGGGGGAGGAGAAGTGTCACATGTCTCTGTCACTGAGCCAGCCTCAGGTGCAACGGAGCCGGCTGGCCCCCTCTCACCTCAGTGTGGGTGGCGTACTGTGTCGAGGTTTCGTGCCTCAAGGAGTAGGCTGCGTGGGGGATGCAGGATTCTGCCAAATATCATGCACTTTGCTAATAGATTCAGTGTGCTATCTGATGCTGGGAGGGAGGCTGAGCACGATCAGAATGCACCTTCTGCCAGAATAGTGGCCACTCCTTCAGCAAGATCCAGGCAGGCACGTGGGGGCAGGGGTTTGTTAGTTATTGGGAGCTCCAATGTTAGGCGGGTCATGGAGCCACTCAAGAACACAGCGGCTAGGGCGGGGAAGAAGTCCAACACTCACTCGGTGTGCTTGCTGGGGGTCTTGTCCGGGATGTGGAAGAGGATCTTCCCGGCAGTTATCGAGCGTGCGGGGTGCAGCCAGCTGCACATGTCGGCACCAACAATGCCTGTCGTCGGTGTTCCGAGGAAATCCTTGGATCCTTTCGACGGCTGGCTAAATTGGCGAAGGCGCCTTCATCTCTCGAGGAGTGGAAGCCAAGCTGACGATTTGCAGCATCGTACCCAGGGTGGACCGGGGTCGTCTGGTTTGGAGTCGAGTGGAGAATCTAAAACAGAGGCTACGTCGACTCTGTGACTTAAATGGTTGTAGATTCCTCGACCTACGCTATGGGGTGGAAGGCTGTAGAACGCCTCTCAATAGATCGGGGGTGCACTACATACAGGAAGCAGCTACATCGGTAGCGCAGTACTGGTGGCGTACACATGCGGTTTTTTTTTAGATTAGGTTCTTCCACTCGGGAAACAAACCGTTGGCCTGAAAAATTACTAGTTAATGTCACTGTCACTGATGTGGGCGTGCCAACTGTAAAAATTGTTAATTCGCCTAAGCAGGTCATTCCAAAGGATTTAAATATGCTAAATCTCATGTTAGTAAATTGTCGATGTGTCTGTAGCAAGAACCCCTAGTTACTCTCCGAAATAAACAGTAGTAACGCCAATGTTGTATTAGGTACCGAAAGCTCGTTGAAACCAGACATAAATAGCAGTTAAAATATGAACTCGGATTGGACAATGTTTAGAAAGGATAGGACTGATGCTAAGGGGTGGGGGGGGGGTGTTCATTGCAGATAAAAGCTGTTTCACCGCACTTGAGATCGATACTGGGTCGGACTGTGAAATAGTCTGGATAAAGCTGTCAATCAGACAAGGTGTGACCATCGTATTAGGATGTTTTTATAAACCACCAGTAACCGCAACAAACGTCGCAGAACCTTTCAGGGAAAGTCTTTAGTACATAGGAAATAAATATCCAAATTATCCATTAGTTATAGGCGGAGATATTAATCTGGCGTCAATTGACTAGGGAAAATACACGTTTATCACAGCGGGCAGAAGCAAAGACTCGTGTGAAGTTATTCTAGGAGCGCTCTCAACATACAACCTTGAGCAACTGGTTACAAAACCAACTCGAAGGTATTAGCGACCATAATATCGTTGTGGTTTCTATGTCAGTGGAAGTTGTAAAAAATCCAAAGAAACAGCGCAGAGTTTTCTTGTTTGGGAAAGCAAATAAAAATGTCATTAATGAATATCTTCATGGACAGCTCCGAGCATTCACCGAGGGGCACGAAGATATTGAGCATCTTTGGTCGGAATTTAAAGGTATTGTCCACCTCGTGCTAGAGAAGTATGCGCCTAGCAAAAATATAGGGAAGAGAAAGGATCCACATTGGTTTAGCAAACATATTAGGAAGTTGCTGGGAAAGCAGAGAATTTTGCACAGTCGTTTTAAACGTAGTCACTGCCCCGCTGAAAAACAGAAATTATGCGAAATGAAAGCAGCTATGAAAATACCAATGAGAGATGCTTTTAACAAATTTTAAAGCTATATTTTTGGCTGTACCTAAAATCTATGAACGCTACAAATAATTCAATACCTTCTCTTGCTAACAGCACGGGTAAAGCAACGGATGATGATAAACAGAAGGCCGAAATTCTAAACCTAGCTTTCAAAAACTCGTTTACGGTAGAGGACTGCAGCACCATTCCCCCTTTCAATTATCGAACAAACGCAAGGATGGCTGACGTAGTGTTTAGTGTATCTGGGATTGTAAAACAGTTATGATCCTTAGACGCCAGGAAGGCATCTGGCCCAGACGGTATCCCCTTAAGATTTTAAGTTGACTACGCTACAAATATAGGACCATTCTTACCCATCATCTATCGGAGATCATTGGAAAAGTCCACGGGATTGGAAGAAGTCCCAGGTCATAGCAACCTATAAAAAGGTTAGAAAATCGGATGCACAAAATTACCGGCCAATTTCACTGACATCGATTTGTTGTAGAATCATGGAACATATTTTGTGTTCAGACATAATGACCTTTCTAGACTCTCAGAAGCTCATCTATAGAAACCAGCACGGTTTTAGGAAACAGCAGTCATTGTTTGACACAGCTGGCCCTCTTTGTGCATGATATACGACAGGCTCTAGATACCGGCTCCCAGGTCGATGTCCTATTCCTCGACTTTCGAAAGGCGTTCGACTCAGTTCCACACTGTCACTTGCTCCAAAAAGTACTCACTTACGATCTATCCAGTGACAAGTGCAATGGGGAGACTTCAGCAGAAACAAGTATTATAGGTCCGTTGCTTTTTACGATTTACATAAACGATCTGGTTGATGGTATTGACAGCGGCATTAGACTGTTTGCCGATGATGCTGTAGTGTACATGGTAGTATCACACGGAAATTGTGAACAAATCAATGAGGATTTGCAGAAAATAAATGCGTGCTGTAATGACTGGCAGTTATCACTCAATATTAGTAAGTGTAACCCACTGCTTAAAACAAAGTGAAAATCCCCATTAATGTACGAGTACAAAATAAATGCCCAGTCTTTGGAAGCGGTAACATCCGTCAATTATCTGGGTGTGACTCTTCGAAATGATCTCAAATGGAACGATCAGATTACGCAAGTAACGGGTAAGGCGAACTCTAGATTGCGGTTTATTGGTAGAATCCTGAAGCGATGCAGTCCTTCAACAAAGGAAATTGCTTACAATACTTTAGTTTGTCCAGTCGTAGAGTATTTTTCGTCTGTATGGGACCCTTACCAGTTGGGTCTGATTCAAGAGATTTAGAAGGTCCAAAGAAGAGCGGCAAGATTCGTGAGTGGTAAATTTCGTCATCGCGAGAGCGTTACAGATCTCATAGAAAGTTTGAAGTGGGACACACTTGCAGATAGACGACGTTCTAAACGGAAGGGGCTGCTCACAAAGTTCCAAAATCTGATCTTCACCGAGGTTGTAGAGCATATATAATTACCACCAACTTTCAAATCGCGCAATGACTACCATTCAAAGATAAGGGAAATTAGAGCTCGTACTGAGGCATTCAGACAGTCGCTTTTCCCCCGCGTGATCCACTAATGGAACTTTGGCGCGAATAGTGTCCTCCGCCACGCACCGCTTGGTGGCAAGCGAAGTATACATGTAGATGTAGATATGTAGATGCAGATACTCATGAAAGTAACCCGGGAACGGCCGAACAGCTTATCCGTGTCAGAGATGCTCGTTCCCACCCACCGGGCCCTAACATTCTGCCCTCTGCCAAAGTCGCTTTTGTTTACTCATTTGTGAACCGTATCATCTCTACAGTGATTCTCCATTCTCCTCGACTCTGCTTACATACTTTCCTTTCCTCTGCTTACATACTTCCCTTACTGTTCATGGATGCGCAACGCCCCTAGCCGGTATTCATTCGGTGATGATGAATCGTCATAATGTTTCGCATGTTGATATGGTCGTAATACTGAGACTCTACAGCAGATGTTCCCAAACTTTTGTTTGTCATCCCCCCCCCCCTCCTGCCGAAAAGAAAACTTCCGTGCCCCCCCCCCTAAAAATATGGAGATTTTTATCAATTATCAAGAAACTATTGAAAAATGTGTGATGGTGACGTCATGTAACATGGTGGCTGTTAATGTATCGAGTCACAGTTATTACGTCATCAGTCTAGTCTAGTGATTATAAGCCACTCCTAAAGTAAAGAAAGTCCTTGGTAAACAAGGACAAATATTTGCGACCTTTGCAGATTAGTGGATGCGGGCATTACTTCAAAATTGAGTGTAGCTTATTACTTTCACTCATTATCAAAAATAGTCACTCAGTCACGGTGTTAACGAACATCACTGATTTCTACACCTATAGCGTTCCCCATTGTCATTGCGCATAGGTTGGCATTTATGTCAACGACGACAGTTACCGAACGGCTACAAACGCCTAGTTCTCAGAACCAAACAAAAAATAAAAAATAAGTTTTACGAAATAATTTTGCAGACTATACGGAACTTTAAAAAATATGAATAAAACCACTTCCTTACCTTGATTACATTCCCTTGCTGGACACAATTTCTTCACCAGTATACGATTTTAGGATTACTCTTCGCTTGCCATACGTAGCATAAACTTTCGCTGTGTCTTCATCCAGAAGAAATACTATTATTAGTTGAAATAACATACCACACGTAACATCAGAATCCATAAGGATCACACGCAGTATTTATATCTAAATCAGAATCACTATGTTTATTTTATATTGATTCTTCGAAGTAGTTTTTTATAATTTTACAGTATTACCTACATGTAAGGATAGTTAGGAGAAAAATAACAAGTTCTCTTATAAGGTGACGTATTTATTATAAAAATATTATTTCCACAAACATATGGCAAGAAACAAACAAATAAATCAATGTAAAAGATGAGCTCGCATATTTTTTACAAGATTTTGAATTCTTGGCTGAATAGTAGAAACTGCGCAACGTAAATCATTGGCAATAGTGAGTTTGCTTCTAAGCTTTTTTTTTATCGCCACTACCGCTGAAAATGCTCTTTCGCACAAATAAGTCCATGAAAATGGTAAATACAGTTTCAGTGCTTGTTCTGCTGTGCTGGGATACACCGTGAGATATTTCACCCAAAATAAAGGCTTATCCACCTTCTCAAAGTCATACTTCGCTGCAGAATCGTTTTTAATTTCTAAGACTTCCTCTTGTAGTCTGTCTGCCAACACATCCACGTCAACGTGAAATGGATCCGTCGCTAACCTATAATAAATTTTATCATCACAATTGTTAGGGAAGTATCGTTCGACTTCATCAATAACGTGCTGCAAATGGTTCGATATTTTACTCTTAGTATTTTTTTTTTCATCAGTCTACTGACTGGTTTGGTGCGGTCCGCCACGAATTCCTTTCCTGTGCTAACCTCTTCATCTCAGAGTAGCACTTGCAACCTACGTCCTCAATTATTTGCTTGACGTATTCCAATCTCTGTCTTCCTCTACAGTTTTTGCCCTCTACAGCTCCCTCTAGTACCATGGAAGTCATTCTCTCATGTCTTAGCAGATGTCCTATCATCCTGTCCCTTCTCCTTATCAGTGTTTTCCACATATTCCTTTCCTCTCCGATTCTGCGTAGAACCTCCTCATTCCTTACCTTATCAGTCCACCTAATTTTCAACATTCGTCTATAGCACCACATCTCAAATGCTTCGATTCTCTTCTGTTCCGGTTTTCCCACAGTCCATGTTTCACTACCATACAATGCTGTACTCCAGACGTACATCCTCAGAAATTTCTTCCTCAATTTTAGGCCGGTATTTGATATTAGTAGACTTCTCTTGGCCAGAAATGCCTTTTTTGCCATAGCGAGTCTGCTTTTGATCTCCTCCTTGCTCCGTCCGTCATTGGTTATTTTACTGCCTAGGTAGCAGAATTCCTTAACTTCATTGACTTCGTGACCATCAATCCTGATGTTAAGTTTCTCGCTGTTCTCATTTCTACTACTTCTCATTACCTTCGCCTTTCTCCGATTTACTCTCAAACCATACTGTGTACTCATTAGACTGTTCATTCCGTTCAGCAGATCATTTAATTCTTCTTCACTTTCACTCAGGATAGCAATGTCACCAGCGAATCGTATCATTGATATCCTTTCACCTTGTATTTTAATTCCACTCTTGAACCTTTCTTTTATTTACATCATTGCTTCCTCGATGTACAGATTGAAGAGTAGGGGCGAAAGGCTACAGCCTTGTCTTACACCCTTCTTAATACGAGCACTTCGTTCTTGATCGTCCACTCTTATTATTCCCTCTTGGTTGTTGTACATATTGCATATGACCCGTCTCTCCCTATAGCTTACCCCTACTTTTTTCAGAATCTCGAACAGCTTGCCCCATTTTATATTGTCGAACGCTTTTTCCAGGTCGACAAATCCTATGAAAGTGTCTTGATTTTTCTTTAGCCTTGCTTCCATTATTAGCCGTAACGTCCGAATTGCCTCTCTCGTCCCTTTACTTTTCCTAAAGCCAAACTGATCGTCACCTAGCGCATTCTCAATTTTCTTTTCCATTCTTCTGTATATTATTCTTGTAAGCAGCTTCGATGCATGAGCTGTTAAGCTGATTGTGCGATAATTATCGCAATTGTTAGCTCTTGCCGTCTTCGGAAATGTGTGTATGATGCTTTTCCGAAATTCAGATGGTATATCGCCAGACTCATATATTCTACACACCAACGTTTTGTTGCCACCTCCCCCAATGATTTTAGAAATTCTGATGGAATGTTATCTATTCCTTCTGCCTTATTTGACCGTAAGTCCTCCAGAGCTCTTTTAAATTCCGATTCTAATACTGGATCCCCAATCTCTTCTAAATCGACTCCTGTTTCTTCTTCTATCACATCAGACAAATCTTCACCCTCATAGAGGCTTTCAAGGTATTCTTTCCACCTATTTGCTCTCTCCTCTGCATTTAACAGTGGAATTCCCGTTGCACTCTTAATGTTACCACCGTTGCTTTTAATGTCACCAAAGGTTGTTTTGACTTTCCTGTATGCTGAGTCTGTCCTTCCGACAATCATATCTTTTTCGATGTCTTCACATTTTTCCTGCAGCCATTGCGTCTTAGCTTCCCTGCACTTCCTATTTATTTCATTCCTCAGCGACTTGGATTTCTGTATTCCTGATTTTCCCGGAACATGTTTGTACTTCCTCCTTTCATCAATCAACTGAAGTATTTCTTCTGTTACCCATGGTTTCTTCGGAGCTACCTTCTTTGTACCTATGTTTTCCTTCCCAACTTCTGTGATGGTCCTTTTTAGTGATGTCCATTCCTCTTCAACTGTACTGCCTACTGCGCTATTCCTTATTGCTGTATCTATAGCGTTAGAGAACTTCAAACGTATCTCGTCATTCCTTAGTACTTCCGTATCCCACTTCTTTGCGTATTGATTCTTCCTGACTAATGTCTTGAACTTCAGCCTACTCTTCATCACTACTATATTGTGAACTGAGTCTATATCAGCTCCTGGGTACGCCTTACAATCCATTATCTGATTTCGGAATCTCTGTCTGACCATGATGTAATCTCTCTTAGTATTAGTATCCTTAAAATCGTTGTGAAATCGGGCTTCTTCCAGGATTCCAAACAATCTGGGAACGTAGGAATAATTGCAGGCTAAAATTTTACGTTTCCATTGTTGCAACTCATCAGTAAACGCTTTGATGGCATCCCAATGAAAAATTATGTTTGACTCTCCACCTTGTATTTTCAAATTCAATGTCTTTAAAGATTCGAAAATATCTTTCAGATAAGCCAATGCAACATGTACACTGGGCTTTCTAAATTCCACATATAATGCAGTTTGTTTGTTATTTTCCCGAAAACTGCATCACTTCGTCTCGAAGTTCAAATAATCTTCCTAGCATATTACCTTTTGAGTGCCAGCGTACTTCTGTATGAAATAAAAATGTTTTATACTCTGCTCCCAAGTCTTCACAAAGAGCCGTAAATAATGTGGATTTTAACGCACCCTTTTTAATATGATTCACGATTTTGATCCACAATTTCAAGACATTATTGAGTTCCTTTGGAAGTGTCTTAGCTGCCAATGCTTGACGGTGTATTACACAGTGGATACCAGTAACACTAGGGTTTTCTTCTCTGACCATCTGCACGAATCCTGAGCGACATCCAAGCATTGATGGAGCACCGTCTGTGCATACGCCTATCAGTTTCTGCCATGATAAGTCATTTTTACAAAAGAATTCAGAGACGGCTGCCATTATATGAATTGCTTTTGAAGTTGTCTTTAACTCTGTAGAAAACAGCAACTCTTCTTTAATTGCTTCATTTTCTATATAGCGAACGAAAGCTAGCAGTTGGCAACAATTCGCAACGTCGGTACTCTCGTCTAACTGTATTGCGAAAAACTGCAATTGTTTGACGGCTGTAACTAATTGATTTTGTATGTCTTCGGCCATTTCATCAATCCGACGTTTCACAGTATTGTCAGAAAGCGGTATTTATGAAAGTTTTTGTTTACTTTCTGACCCAAGAACAATATCAGCAGCTTTCAACAAACAGGGTTTGACTAGTGTCTCTCCGATTATATGACTTTTCTTGGTCCTTGAAATAAGTAGCGATAACTCATACGAGGCTGCCAGTACCTTTTCTGATGTCTGAGCGAAGGATCCAGCAGTGTCCAACTTCATCCGTTTCAAATTATCACATTTTGCAGCAAAAAATTCCTTCGGCTTCTCCTTCAATGCTCCATGCTTTGCCCACAAATGGCGTTCCAGACGAGAAGGTCTCATGGAATCATTGCTCAATACCTCATACCAAATAACACATTGCGGCTGGTCAACACCATTCTTTTGTGTAGAAGCAAAACCGTATTTGATATAATCATCATTATATTTACGTTTTTTCTCGCCACTCATGGTGAAGTAAAAAGAAAACAAGAAGTTAACAGTATAATTTCGCACTAACACTGATTTTACTGAGGCACAGCTGTGAAAGATTCAACGCGATTTCAGCAAAATCCAATACATCAGATGTGTCAAGAACTGCAAGCAACCAACTGAAATAAAGGAAAGCTGCTGTCATCTGTCGGCACCTCAGATGACTGCCTGTGAGGGGTGGGGCGAATAACGGGGAAGCCCAGCCGCAGCGCAGGTAGTCAGCGCACTGTCTGTCTGCGATAGTGATGGGCTAAACTACGATTTTCCGATATCAGTGATTTCTGTGAATGCTACTTTTCAGTATCTGTTGTTCTTAACTGTGATTTGTCGCAGTTAAGAGTCGCAGTTGAGGAACATAGGTCGTGTATCCCTCCGCCACTGCCATTTCTGCAATTTCTGCTGCTTCCGCGATTTCTGCGACTTCTGCGATTTCTGTGACTTACCACCGTATGAAAAAGTTACATCTGTCCACACAGAAAATTGCATCTCAACAAACTTGTCATTGGTAAGTATGTTTTACGTTTTTTCTTCCGTTGGCTTTAATTTTCTATTAAAGAATCAACTGTGAAAATATTAATAGTGTAATTAATATGTAAGTAGCCATACAGTACCGTAATAGTTCGTGTATAGAAAATGAATTCTAACATATTGTTATGTTCACAGGTACCTGAACTACATTTCAGTTACTCAGTAAAGTGATAACTCAAAATATCATTGTCAGCAGATCTGAAGAAATTGCCACTGCGTCTTTAGACCGTTTTCGTCAGACGAGAGGTTAGTTTCCAAGCGTTTCGATGGACTTAATTACTTCAGTGAGATCGTTCTTGCAAATGTGATATTCATTACAGCAAATATTAGCAATCTACTCTGTCTACATCTACATCTACATCTACATTTATACTCCGCAAGCCACCCAACGGTGTGTGGCGGAGGACACTTTACGTGCCACTGTCATTACCTCCCTTTCCTGTTCCAGTCGCGTATGGTTCGCGGGAAGAACGACTGTCTGAAAGCCTCCGTGTGCGCTCTAATCTCTCTAATTTTACCTCCTCGGGAGGTATAAGTAGGGGGAAGCAATATATTCGATACCTCATCCAGAAACGCACGCTCTCGAAACCTGGCGAGCAAGCTACACCGCGATGCAGAGAGCCTCTCTTGCAGAGTCTGCCACTTGAGTTCGTTAAACATCTCCGTAACACTATCACGGTTACCAAATAACCCTGTGACGAAACGCGCCGCTCTTCTTTGGATCTTCTCTATCTCCTTCGTCAACCCGATCTGGTACGGATCCCACCCTGATGAGCAATACTCAAGTATAGGTGGAACGAGTGTTTTGTAAGCCACCTCCTTTGTTGATGGACTACACTTTCTAAGGACTCTCCCAATGAATCTCAACCTGGTACCCGCCTTACCAACAATTAATTTTATTTGATCATTCCACTTCAAATCGTTCCGCACGCATACTCCCAGATATTTTACAGAAGTAACTGCTACCAATGTTTGTTCCGCTATCATATAATCATACAATAAAGGATCCTTCTTTCCATGTATTCGCAATACATTACATTTGTCTATGTTAAGGGTCAGTTGCCACTCCCTGCACCAAGTGCCTATCCGCTGCAGATCTTCCTGCATTTCGCTACAATTTTCTAATGCTGCAACTTCTCTGTATACTACAGCATCATCCGCGAAAAGCCGCATGGGACTTCCGACACTATCTACTAGGTCATTTATATATATTGTGAAAAGCAATGGTCCCATAACACTCCCCTGTGGCACGCCAGAGGTTACTTTAACGTCTGTAGACGTCTCTCCATTGATAACAACATGCTGTGTTCTGTTTGCTAAAAACTCTCCAATCCAGCCACACAGCTGGTCTGATATTCCGTAGGCTCTTACTTTGTTTATCAGGCGACAGTGCGGAACTGTATCGAACGCCTTCCGGAAGTCAAGAAAAATAGCATCTACGTGGAAGCCTGTATCTAATATTTTCTGGGTCTCATGAACAAATAAAGCGAGTTGGGTCTCACACGATCGCTGTTTCCGGAATCCATGTTGATTCCTACAGAGTACATTCTGGGTTTCCAAAAACGACATGATACTCGAGCAAAAAACATGTTCTAAAATTCTACAACAGATCGACGTCAGAGATATAGGTCTATAGTTTTGCGCATCTGCTCGACGACCCTTCTTGAAGTCCGGGACTACCTGTGCTCTTTTCCAATCATTTGGAACCTTCCGTTCCTCTAGAGACTTGCGGTACACGGCTGTTAGAAGGGGGGCAAGTTCTTTCGCGTACTCTGTGTAGAATCGAATTGGTATCCCGTCAGGTCCAGTGGACTTTCCTCTGTTGAGTGATTCCAGTTGCTTTTCTATTCCTTGGACACTTATTTCGATGTCAGCCATTTTTTCGTTTGTGCGAGGATTTAGAGAAGGAACTGCAGTGCGGTCTTCCTCTGTGAAACAGCTTTGGAAAAAGGTGTTTAGTATTTCAGCTTTACGCGTGTCGTCCTCTGTTTCAATGCCATCATCATCCCGGAGTGTCTGGATATGCTGTTTCGAGCCACTTACTGATTTAACGTAAGACCAGAACTTCCTAGGATTTTCTGTCAAGTCGGTACATAGAATTTTACTTTCGAATTCACTGAACGCTTCACGCATTGCCCTCCTTACGCTAACTTTGACATCGTTTAGTTTCTGTTTGTCTGAGAGGTTTTGGCTGCGTTTAAACTTAGAGTGAAGCTCTCTTTGCTTTCGCAGTAGTTTCCTAACTTTGATGTTGTACCACGGTGGGTTTTTCCCGTCCTTCACAGTTTTACTCGGCACGTACCTGTCTAAAACGCATTTTACGATTACCTTGAACTTTTTCCATAAACACTCAACATTGTCAGTGTCGGAACAGAAATTTTCGTTTTGATCTGTTAGGTAGTCTGAAATCTGCCTTCTATTACTCTTGCTAAACAGATAAACCTTCCTCCCTTTTTTTATATTCCTACTGACTTCCATATTCAGGGATGCTGCAACGGCCTTATGATCACTGATTCCCTGTTCTGTACATACAGAGTCGAAAAGTTCGGGTCTCTTTGTTATCAGTAGGTCCAAGATGTTATCTCCACGAGTCGGTTCTCTGTTTAATTGCTCGAGGTAATTTTCGGATATTGCACTCAGTATAATGTCACTCGATGCTCTGTCCCTACCACCCGTCCTAAACATCTGAGTGTCCCAGTCTATATCTGGTAAATTGAAATGTCCACCTAAGACTATAACATGCTGAGAAAATTTATGTGAAATGTATTCCAAATTTTCCCTCAGTTGTTCTGCCACTAATGCTGCTGAGTCGGGAGGTCGGTAAAAGGAGCCAATTATTAACCTCGCTCGGTTGTTGAGTGTAACCTCCCCCCATAACAATTCACAGGAACTATTCACTTCTATTTCACTACAGGATAAACTACTACTAACAGCGACGAACACTCCACCACCGGTTGCATGCAATCTATCCTTTCTAAACACCGTCTGTACCTTTGTAAAAATTTCGGCGGAATTCATCTCTGGCTTCAACCAGCTTTCTGTACCTATAACGATTTCGGCATCGGTGCTTTCTATCAGCGCTTGAAGTTCCGGTACTTTACCAACGCAGCTTCGACAGTTGACAATTACAATACCGATTGCTGCTTGGTCCCCGCATGTCCTGACTTTGACCTGCAGCCGTTGAGGCTGTTGCCCTTTCTGTACTTGCCCAAGGCCATCTAACCTAAAATACCGCCCAGCCCACGCCACACAACCCCTGCTACCCGTGTAGCCGCTTGTTGCGTGTAGTGGACTCCTGACTATCCAGCGGAACCCGAAACCCCACCACTCTATGGCGCAAGCCGAGGAATCTGCTGCCCACACGGTCGCAGAACCGTCTCAGCCTCTGATTCAGACCCTCCACTCGACTCTGTACCAAAGGTCCGCAGTCAGTCCTGTCGACGATGCTGCAGATGGTGAGCTCTGCTTTCATTCCGCTAGCGAGACTGGCAGTCTTCACCAAATCAGATAGCCGCCGGAAGCCAGAGAGGATTTCCTCGGATCCATAGCGACACACATCATTGGTGCCGACATGAGCGACCACTTGCAGATGGGTGCACCCCGTACCCTTCATGGCATCCGGAAGGACCCTTTCCACATCTGGAATGACTCCGCCCGGTATGCACACGGAGTGCACATTGGTTTTCTTCCCCTCTCTTGCTGCCATATCCCTAAGGGGCCCCATTACGCGCCTGACGTTGGAGCTCCCAACTAGCAGTAAGCCCACCCTCTGCGACCGCACGGATCTTGCAGACTGAGGGGCAACCTCTGGAACAGGACAAGCAGCCATGTCAGGCCGAAGATCAGTATCAGCCTGAGACAGAGCCTGAAACCGGTTCGTCAGACAAACTGGAGAGGCCTTCCGTTCAGCCCTCCGGAATGTCTTTCGCCCCCTGCCACACCTTGAGACGACCTCCCACTCTACCACAGGTGAGGGATCAGCCTCAATGCGGGCAGTATCCCGGGCAATCACAGTCGTAGTCCGATCGGGGGATGCGTGGGACGAGCTGGCCGTCCCCGACAAACCCCCATCCGGAACCCCACAGTGATGCCCATTGGCAACAGCCTCAAGTTGTGTGACCGAAGCCAACACTGCCTGAAGCTGGGAGCGAAGGGATGCCAACTCAGCCTGCATCCGAACACAGCAGTTGCAGTCCCTATCCATGCTAAAAACTGTTGTGCAAAGAACGTCTGAACTAATCTACAGAGAGCGCAAACAAATCGACACAAAATTTAAACGGTTATTAAAATACAAGATTGCCTAGTAAGTGCAGTAATGCTGCTACTTGCGCACTGCTGACACACTGCTCGGCGGCGGAAGGAGACTACGCGATTTCACACTATTCAGGTACTAAAACGCGATGCTACAACTCTCAAATACTATAATACGCCAGAAATTTATGAATTAGACAATGCAAGTACCAAAAACACGCAAAGAAATGAAGAATTAAACTATGTAGCAAATGAGTGAGCTAGGAGTGTACGACTTGCTGCAGCTGCTTATCCAACGGCGGCACGGAGCACACTGACTGTGACCAACCGACACTGGCCGTTCAAAACAAAAACAGAAGACAAACGACTACGCGAATTTACACCATTCAGGCACCAAAGCGCGACGCTACAACTCTCAAACACTACAATACGCCAGAAATTCATGAATTAGACAATGCAAGCACCAAAAACACGCAAAGAAATTAAGAACCAAACCATGTAGCAAATGAGTGAGCCAGGAGTATACGACTTGCTGCTGCAGCCGCCCATCCAACGGCGGCACGGAGCACACTCAATTATATTGCTGTCAATTATATTGCTAGTAATTAGTGACAGCAAAAATTGTGTAATAATCCTTGTGTTTTTGCAGACGCAGTTCTGACTCTGATTACTGGTTGCTGTACGTATCTATCCACATCAAGGCTGTTGAGAGAGACTCGTAAAGATTCAAGACAGCTCTTAGAGGATTTGCAGTTTAAAAGTGAAATAATTGTGAAATAAGTGTGTGAGTGATTAAACTGTGTTTTATTGAAGTTGTTGTGCGATTTTAAAGGAATAATAAATGTTAAATACAGTGAGTGAATAATGAAAATCTCATTTTCCACATGTTAAGCCGCCCAATACCCGTAATTTTCCGCCACTTACTTATTGGTAAACACTTGTTGGAGAGTGACATGCCGCCCCCCCCCCCCCCCCCCCCTCTTTCTCCACAATCTTGGTGTGACACTGACCTGTAACGTATCCTGAAGTCTACAATATGCATTTTGAGGCTGTTGATATAAAAGTGGGAAGTACAGATCTCCCAGTTAAATCAGGAATAGCTTCAGTGCATTACTTGAAAGTAACACAGGAAAAGCTTACTTATGTAGGTGGTAGTAGTGTCGGCAAAAAGTTCTTGTGTGTGAAGTTGCCATGTAGAACACCAGGTGTAAAACTTTTCTCCCGAGTCTTGAACTGTGTCGGAACAAAAGTGAGGCATTCATATGACTCTATAATACTGTTTTCATTTCACTACACTTACACAGATGTCTGAGTTCTGCTGTGTTAACATTGCAAAGTCCTGTAGGCGTGTGGAGTATTAACCAAAACTGTCATGTTGGAAGCAGAATCAAACACATTTGTTACGTTAGTTGATATTCTCAGGAGAAAAAGGCAGTGTCGTTTCTTATTAATGTAATACATTCAGAGTCACAGCAGTGTTTGACCAATGATAACTGATGCCGAATGTGCATGTCGTCATATAATATGAAGGGCTTATTTCAATAGTGGTACAAGTCCATTACCTCCACTTTTCTGCCTATTATGCTTCTGAAATTAATGATCCAAACAAACATTAATGAAGGTTCATCTCTAGCAAGAAGCCAGAAGCTTGAATATTTCTGGTATCTCAACTGCAGATTTTTCTGCACTCATTTAACTTTATGACTCTGTATCTCAAAATGAACAAAAATGGACTTGTACCAGTATTGAAATAAGCCCTTGATATGCACACACAGCACATCGATCTCGTGAGGCACAAGGCTCTCATAACGAGGTACGTACGTCGGTCAGCAGGTAGCACTAGGAAAAGTATGTTAACTGCGCTTTTTAGTTGCTACTTGCAACTCTTAGTTGCGATTTGTCACAGAAATCGCAGTTTGACTCGGTAGCGAATAGCGTAGTATGAACTTTGATCAACAGATGGCAGTGCTTACTGCGCTTTTTAGTTGCTACTTGCGACTCTTTGTTGCAACTTGTCACAGAAATCGCAGTTGGACTCGATAACGTGTCGCAGAGATGAGCGTAGTACGAACTTTGACCAACAGATGGCACTGTTAACTGCGCTTTTTAGTTGCTATTTTGCGACTCTTAGTTGGGACTTGTCACAGAAATCGCAGTTGGACTCGATAGCGTGTCGCAGAGATGAGCGTAGTACGAACTTTGGCCAACAGATGGCACTGTTAACTGCGCTTTTTAGTTGCTACTTGCGACTTCTAGCCGCGACTTGTCACTGAAATCGCAGAAAGGAGCATGGAATTCGGCCAACAGATGGCTCACGGCGTTGAATGTGAAATGCTACTTGCGACTGCTAACTGTGACTGAAATCGCAGTTAGATTTTTTAAAGTTGTTATTGTGATATCTGTGACTTCTCAATCACTGTGATTTCTAACAGATACGCGATTTCCTGCCCACCACTAGTCTGCGACCTGGCGGCCGAGCAGGGCTCTTGCTGGGAGAAACGGGCTTTTTCCGGATTAGGGCGGAAACAGCCCACAGGCACCCTAAGAATTTGCTACCTGTTCTGCGGTGCTGTTCTGAGCAGTGCAGCCTGGGATTTTATGCGAAAATCGTTTTCGTGCCCCTATCTTTCGTTACTTATAAATGTAACGTTACAAGTTTTGAGACAACATCAATGAATTTGTTGTCAAATTTCACAGTAATTAAGTAAGATCATGGATACACCTCACACATCGCTGGAAACTGTGCACAGTGCCAAGCAGTTATCTCTGTATTCGTACCAAAAGAAGCCGTCGCAGCAAATAACGTACACTAATTTCAAACGAAATTATGCCGTATTTCAAAAAGGCAGAAGAAAAATAACTATTTCGTCAGATAAGTAATCCGAATGAAAGAGCTGTAGTACTGACCGTTCGAAAAAAAAAAAATAGCCTCACTAATGGACTTCATTGTCTACCTAGCTGGGTTATGTTACATTGTTAGCACTCAGGGCAATGTTTCCAGAACAGCGTGAAGTACTCTGCTCAGAACGAACACTTGTACTATTTTCGCATTCAGGAGGAGGAGATTAGTGTTTAACGTTCCGTCGACAACGAGGTCATTAGAGACGGAGCACAAGCTCGGATTAGGGAAGGATGGGGAAGGAAGTCGGCCGCGCCCTTTCGAAGGAACCATCCCGGCATTTGCCTGAAGTGATCTAGGGAAATCACGGAAAAACCTAAATCAGAATGGCCGGACGCGGGATTGAACCGTCGTCCTCCCGAATGCGAATCCAGTGTGCTAACCACTACGCCACCTCGCTCGGTGGTTTCGCATTCACGTCGTGCACATTTTTCTGGTGACAAAGGGCATAGCCCTGGCGTCCAAATTACGAAACCGCTAGTTCATTTGAAGCGTATACAGTCTGTTAAAGTCACTGTAATCGCATCACATGGGGATCCGCGGGTTGACAGGGTAATAAAAAGGCATTTTTGCAGTTACGCAGTATAAGTGCTTATTACTCTGATGAACATAGCCTACTACGGCTAAAAGTTATAACATGATTCCTTTCAGTTCATGTGTACAGATGTACGGAATAGTTAATAACTGACTTTTCCGTTTTCCAATTGCCGGCCGGGTTGGCCAAGCGGTTAAAGGCGCTACAGTCTGGAACCGCGTGGCCGCTACGGTCGCAGGTTCGAATCCTGCCTCGGGCATGGATGTGTGTGATGTCCTTAGGTTAGTTAGGTTTAAGTAGTTCTAAGTTCTAGGGGACTGATGACCTTAGTAGTTAAGTCCCATAGTGCTCAGAGCCATTTGTTTTCCAATTGTCAGAAGTAAGTTGTTTACAAATCTGATATATTTGAAATGGCTCTGAGCACTATGGGACTCAACTGCTGTGGTCATAAGTCCCCTAGAACTTAGAACTACTTAAACCTAACTAACCTAAGGACAGCACACAACACCCAGCCATCACGAGGCAGAGAAAATCCCTGACCCCGCCGGGAATCGAACCCGGGAACCCAGGCGTGGGAAGCGAGAACTTGATATATTAGAATTAACGCATATCGTATTCGTAATTTTGAGAGTTTCTGTGTGTGACATTCTAAGCGTGACATTCTAAACGTGATCTTCAAAAGCTGTATGTTCTAGGATAGGTTATTGAGATAGGATTGCGGGAAGTGGGACGCCAAACGATTGCATTTAGCACCATAATCTATCATTAATACCTGCACGTTCATTTTTATTAAAATATCGATATTAAAAAGAAATATTAAGTTTATACCGCTAACTCCACCCGCGCCCCTCTTGCAACATCATCACGCCCCTCCCCTCCAGGGGGGCGCGCCCACTAGTTTGGGAACATCTGCTCCACAGTGTAGTACGAGATAAACCTTGAAATGGCTTCGCTATTGGTTGCTCAGAGTGGCCCTGCAGACCGGCAGAAGCCTTGAGTGAGGACTGACTGTGTGTTCCGCAGAGCTGTGGGCGCTGGTGAACAACGCGGGGATGTCGGACATAGGGGAGGCAGAGCTGGTGCCCCTGGAGGTGTTCGAGCGTACGCTGGCCGTCAACACATTGGGCGTGGTGCGCGTCACACAGGCCTGTCTGCCACTCATCCGGCAGGCCAAGGGCCGCATCATCACCGTCGCCAGTCCTCTGGGTACGTAAACCACTGCAGCGGAAAACAACAGCACAGCAGCTGCGGCGAGCTCGTAGCGTAGCGCCAGTAACTGGTCTGACATTGTTTTGCATCCCAAAACTATGTAGCCTCGATCTGACCAAACCAACCCATTGCGAATGACTGCTGGATACCTACACCACCAAAATGCTGTCTCTCTCTCTCTCTCTAGCCTCTTCCACCATAACCCTCCTTCCCAATCTCTCTCTCTCCATCTCATGCTCCTCCACTCTCTCTCTCTGTCCATCTCATCATCCTCCACACTGCCAGTAGGGTGTTACAAAAAGGTACGCCAAACTTTCAGGAAACATTCCTCACACACAAATAAAGAAAAGATGTTATGTGGACATGTGTCCGGAAACGCTTAATTTTCATGTTAGAGCTCATTTTAGTTTCGTCAGTATGTACTGTACTTCCTCGATTCACCGCCAGTTGGCCCTATTGAAGGAAGGTAATGTTGACTTCGGTGCTTGTGTTGACATGCGACTCATTGCTCTACAGTACTAGCATCAAGCACATCAGTACGTAGCATCAACAGGTTAGTGTTTATCACGAACGTGGTTTTGCAGTCAGTGCAATGTTTACAAACGCGGAGTTGGCAGATGCCCATTTGATGTATGGATTAGCACGGGGCAATAGCCGTGGCACGGTACGTTTGCATCGAGACAGATTTCCAGAACGAAGGTGTCCCGACAGAAAGACGTTGGAAGCAATTGATCGGCGTCTTAGGGATCACGGAACATTCCAGCCTATGACTCGCGACTGGGGAAGACCTAGCACGACGAGGACACCTGCAATGGACGAGGCAATTCTTCGTGCAGTTGACGATAATCCTAATGTCAGCGTCAGAGAAGTTGCTGCTGTACAAGGTAACGTTGACCACGTCACTGTATGGAGAGTGCTACGGGAGAACCAGTTGTTTCCGTACCGTGTACAGCGTGTGCAGGCACTGTCAGCAGCTGATTGGCCTCCACAGGTACACTTCTGCGAATGGTTCATCCAACAATGTGTCAATCCTCATTTCAGTGCAAATGTTCTCTTTACGGATGAGGATTCATTCCAACGTGATCAAATTGCAAATTTTCACAATCAACATGTGTGGGCTGACGAGAATCCGCACGTAATTGTGCAATCACGTCATCAACACAGATTTTCTGTGAACGCTTGGGCAGGCATTGTTGGCGATGTCTTGATTGGGCCCCATGTTCTTCCACCTACGCTCAATGGAGCACGCTATCATGATTTCATACGGGATACTCTACCTGTTACCTGTGCTGCTAGAACATGTGCCTTTACAAGTACGACACAACATGTGGTTCATGCACGATGGAACGCCAGCACATTTCAGTCGAAGTGTTCGTACGCTTCTCAACAACAGATTCGGTGACCGATGAATCGGTAGAGGCGGACCAATTCCATGGCCTCCACGCTCTCCTGATCTCAACCCTCTTGACTTTTATTTATGGGGGTATTTGAAAGCTCTTGTCTACGCAACCCCGGTACCAAATGTAAAGACTCTTCGTGCTCGTATTGTGGACGGCTGTGATACAATACGCCATTCTCCAGGGCTGTATCGGCGCATCAGGGATTCCATGCGACGGAGGGTGGATGCATGTATCCTCGCTAACGGAGGACATTTTGAACGTTTCCTGTAACAAAGTGTTTGAAGTCACGCTGGTACGTTCTGTTGCTGTGTGTTTCCATTCCATGATTAATGTGATTTGAAGAGAAGTAATAAAATGAGCTCTAACATGGAAAGTAAGCGTTTCCAGACACATGTCCACATAACATATTTTCTTTCTTTGCGTGTGAGGAACGTTTCCTGAAAGTTTGGCCGTACCTTTTTGTAACACCCTGTATATCCTCTTAGCACCTCTCTCCGTCCATCTCCTCCTTCTGCCGCACTATCTGTTCATCTTCTCTTCACCTTTCTCCTCTGTCCATCTCATTCTCCCTTTCTCTCTATACGTCTCCTCCCCCTCCCCCCCTTGACCCTCTGCTCAGATATGTCCATCCATAGATGTAGTCCCTGCAAGATATGCTGATATTACCGACACAACACACCTCCTCCCATGTCCATCTCTCCATATCCTCCTCTCCACGCTTTCTATCCATTTACTCTGCCTGCCCCTCCATCTCAGCCTCCTCCACACTCTCTCTGTCCGCCTCCTCTTCCCCACTTACCTGTCTGCCTTATTCTCTCCCCCTCTCTCATTATCCATCTCCTCTCCTCCCCCTCCATCTGCTCAGCTGTCCATATCAGCATGTGCAGCACCTGTAAGGCATGCCAATACTACTCACACAATATGCCTGTCATGGAGGGTAGCCTATATTTCAGAGATACGAAAACTTTTTTTGCCCATATCCCTGCTCCTATGGGAGTTAAGTTCTGACACCGACAGTGCTGATTCTGATTGTTTTATAGCAAGCGGTAAGTGAATCAATTTGGTTGAAATTGATTCAGTGTTTTAGGAGGAGATGCTGGACACATACACACGCACACACACAAGAACACATACACACATCCTTAGGATTTAACTCTTTTTTGCTAGACATTCGCTCGTCTTACACCCAGTCGGCCCAGAATGGTTGTGCACATTTTGTATTAAGTATTTGCTTGATTTTTCTGTCACTTAACGCCAGCAGATCGCGGCACATGTAACCGAGTTTTGCCATGACAAAAGCACCACCTTGAGTTGTTTCGAAATCTGCTGGATATGGTTCTTTCGAAAAAGGTACTCAGGGTGTTAGATAATTCCTACGGCAGGTTTCTAGGTGTTGTAGACGTGAGTTGGTAGATAAAGTTTTCATAATGGAACCGATCATTGGAAATGTACCGTTTGGTGCTTGGATGTAAACCCTGATCACTTTCAAATCTCCCGCTGCACAGTACGCAGACAAAGGGGACAATGAGCCCTAATCTGTGTGCTCTGCAGAACTTCATGGTATGGCTAATGTTTCGCATACACAAACTCGGATTCTCTTCTTCGTGTCAAGGGACGTCCTCTTCAGAGTCGAGAGTTCGGCACGTCCGTGATGCAACAAAATCGACCCTCCTAGTAGCCTAAGTACCAGTTTCTCGCAGTCGTTGTAGTCGCAAGAAAATGGTGTGTGACATCATAATTACAACAAGGACTGACGAAGGCGCCCTCTTCTCAGTATGTGTGTGTACTGTGAAACGGGGGAGTTCAAAGTGGTCCGATTTTCACATTGATTTTATATACAAACAGGACCGTTTCTGGACTTCGATTCCTTACCAAAAGTTGTATACTAACAAGGGAACCGCACCTACTTGTCATGTCCGATTCTCTTCAAATTTATGGTATATACAGCGCTAGGTCAGATATGTAAGTGACAGAGGTGGGAGTTTCAGGTGGCCCGGGTTCGAGAAGGCGTGAACTAATTTCGTTACCGTAGTTTCCTGGCTACGTTTAGGGCAACGGAAAGTGTGATCCAAGGGTCATGGAATCGAGTCGTCCTGTGGAAACATATTTATGTTTAAATTCCTGCGTTACGTATGCTGCAAATAAACTTCAATAATGTTCAGTATATTGTATTTTTAATGTTTTCATAAAATGCTTCAAAAGGAAAGATGAACGATAAATTGGGATTGCACATAAATTTTCAGGAAAGGATTGTACACGAGAACTTGGTGTATAAAATTAGATATTTTTATTACTTTACAGTTGATGGCATACAAGTGCTCGGGTGATATCGTAAAACTAGGGGAGTAATAACTTTCTCGGCATCTTGGATCCGTTATAAAAGCGGCATTACATTGTTGTTTTAAAGTTGCTGTAGAAAAACAAACATGGCTTACGTTCATAAAAGGATCTCTCTCATAGCATAGCTAAGCAGTAAACCACGCGTAACGCATTATTTTTCCATATATTGGCAACGTTAACTGGTGATGTACAGTGGAATGTATTTTGATCCAGTTTTCTGGGTAAGTGATGTCTTTTTTTCTGTAAATGAGATAAGAGCAGTTTTGAAGCGTTTTGGTCGTACCATTTATCTGACTATAAAAATAGACACTGCAGTTTTGTTCTAGCAAAGAACCAGTCAATGCACAGCAACAATCCTTCTTCAACTTGAAAAATCTTGTCGTATAATTGAGTTTTCGTTTCTCCTTCCCACGACTCAATTAACACAAGAAATTTTTTCTCCTGCAAGTAGGGCCTGAGTACATCGTCAATAAGTCTTTGTATGGGGTTGTTCTAAGTTTTCCACTTTGACGCGTACTCGTCCATCATATTTTGAATCCTCTGTCCATATGGGACAGTATCTCTTGTAGTCATATGTAGACTGTCAGCAATAATTTTCCAGAAAGCTTTATAACATATTGCGGCATAGTCGAGAGAGTTACGTTGTTCATATCACGTCATCTCACGAGAACGTTTTTTGCCCCTCGATGGTCTAGGGTTCGGTTATAAGTCAAATGGTACGGTAACCAAGCAAGGGAGCATACGAACGTAAATATTTTATTATAAATGACGCTAAAAAGAGCATTTAGATTGACATCGACGAATGAGAATTCGCAACGTACCTGTTTGTTGGACATTTTAATTCGAAGACCGTCTGCAAAAGTTATTTGCAGATTCCTCGTGTGTGCTGTAAGTAAAATCCTTTCTTGGAAATTTATTTGCAATCTCAAATTTTCTGTGCCTTCCCTTTTCATGCATTTATAGAAAATATGAATAAATACAATATATAAGCATTATTTTGGTTCATTTGCAGTGAAAATTACAAAAAAGTTTCGGGATTGGAATTCGCTCCCAAAACCTTCGGATTACCGCTCTGCACCCTTTCCTCAGCGCCCGCCGTGCCTGGAAACTCCGATAACATAAATGGCTCATGTCTCGCCGGACTCGAGCCAAAAAATGCTATTTTTCCCAATGCTTGGCCATCTGAAGCTACCGCTTCTTTAATTTGCGCATCTTCTATAAATCTGAACGAAATCTGTGATGACATGCAGTCGCGGTCTCCCTTCAAGTCTACATCTACATCAACATCTATGTCATACTCCGCAAGCTACCTACCATTGTGTGATGGAGGGAAATTCTGATTATACTAACTGACCCCTTCCTCCCTGTTCCACTCGCGAGTGGCGTGTAGGAAGAACATTGTCGGTAAGCCTTTATATTAGCTCTAATATCTCGGAATTTCTGTCCTTGGTCACTTCGCGAGATGTAGGCGGAGGGAGTAATATGTTGTCTGACTCTTCCCGGTAAGCGCTCTCTCGAAATTTCAGTAGCAACCCCCCCTCCCCCCCCCCCCCCCCCCCCTGCCACGATGTTCAACGCCTCTCTTATAGCTTCTGCCATACTGGAGTTTGTTGAACATCTCTGTAAAGTTCTCTGGCGGACTAAACGATCTTATGACAAAACGCGCCTCTCTTCTTTGGATCTTCTATATTTCTGTCAGTCATATCTGGTAAGGATCCCAGACTGATGAACAATACTCAAGGATCGATCGAACAAGCACCTTGTAAGTCACTTACTTCGTGAATGAGTTGCATTTCCATATGATTCATCCTTCAATACCTCTGTCATCTACTTTTCCCTACTTTTATTTTTATATGGTCACTCCACTCAAAGTCACTCGGGATAGTTTCTCGTAGATATTTTACGGCTGTTTGTCATCAGTAGTGTAGTTTAATAGGTGTGCATTTCTTTTCCTATGCATCAGCTTCATATTAAAATTACTTTACGTTCAGGGCCCTTGTGAGAGCCTGCACAATTCATTACTCCTCTACAGGTCATTCTGCAAATCGATCCTCTCCACAACCCGTAGAAGCCTGTAACAGGAATTGTGAAACACCCCGTATAGTACATGAAATGTATTCACAGTTGGAAATAGGAACAACCACCCGATATAAATGGTAGTGACGACAGTGAAAATTTATGCAAGACTGGGACTCGAAACCGGATTTCCCGTTTTATGCTATTGGTCGTCTTATCGCTTGGGCTATCCGTGCACAACGTACGGTCTGTAGTTGTTCCTGCTCAGTAAGATGTACTCGTATACACATTACGTAATTCCCGTATAGGGGAGGAAATTTTAATTGAAAGTCGCTGCCTGGTATCGCCGAATAAATACGACGTTGCAGTACCTGTGCATGTTCGAGGGAATTGCATCGTCCTTCTTTTCCGTCTGAAAGAAATTTATTTTATTTAAACTGAGAATATGTTAAAGAACTCTGCAGCACACCGATGTTAACCCTGAGTTACTATCAATATTTTTGACTGTCATGCTTATTAGTATCTCCGTTAACTTTGATTCAATTGTTCATGGTAATTGTTTTATATACATTCATTTCAATTCGTTTACAACCACTTTAACCTAAACATGAGGTATAAGAAACCCAGAAACTCATAAAAACATATTTATTTTAATGTCTACATTTTTTTTTTTAAATTCTCAATGCAGAGGTAATTTTAAAGTAACAAATCTGTCATTTTAGTAGTAACTCTTCTTTTTTGCTTCATCTGCCTGCCCTAGTCGATTAAGGTCCAAATTAATCTCTGAAAGGGGAAATGTAATTTTTAATACATAGTAAAGAAATAAACAGCCATTACTTTATACTTAACAAAAATTTCAATTTCTAAGGTATTGTTGTTCGTAATAAAGTTACTCTTTGTTGCATTGTACACATAATGTCTTCTGTTGAGAGTGGTTTTTGCAGACAGATTTGTTGCATCTTGAACAAGTCACCGACACTTTTTTATCATTTATTTCTTGAGCAAAAGTTACATCCTTGGCGCTTTTTAGGTCCACGTGGGTTTGATGGTTGGAACTGCTCTTCCAAACGAAATGCTAAACTAATTAATGTTTTCAAACGTGTTGATAGAATTCATACAGTAGTGCGTCGTTTCATGTGCTTTTCAGTTAGAGTTGTTGACAGGTCTTTCATAAATTGACAACGTGATATCTTTCTGTTAGGATTAGAGTAATGCCATATTACGTAACTGTTAACAATAGCAATATCCATTACAGCCTACGATATGGTTAGTGGCCACCTTTTACATCTCCTTGCGCGCTGCAGCCTGGAACCGCAAGACCGCTACGGTCGCAGGTTCGAATGCTGCCTCGGGCATGGATGTTTGTGATGTCCTTAGGTTAGTTAGGTTTAACTAGTTCTAAGTTCTAGGGGACTAATGACCTCAGCAGCTGAGTCCCATAGTGCTCGGAGCCATTTATATCTCCTTCCACATTTATAGAGAGCACACTTCTGATCAAGAACATCCGCGGACCCCTTTGGAGAATTGAAAAATAGAATAATATCAGGTTTGCCACTCACCTGATCAATGCGCTTCTCATGATGCATTGATGATAGCATGACTACTGATTTACTTTTCTGGGGGACGTATCAGAACATTGTTAAGCCCTTTGTGAAACAAAATTTTGTATGTTCCACTTCATATGATTTGTTGGGCAAGAATTCTGCCAGAATTTCACGTATCTGTTTTCGAAGTGTACCGACGTATGTCAGGCTAATCTTTTGTAACACACTAGCCAGCTCTACAGAGGTGAACAAGTTCTCTCCACTTACGTTTCTGTTTGTCTTAACAATAGGCTGAACCAGCTTAAGAACAGATTGTGTTGGGATGCTTGGTTTTGATGGATTTGGCGTTGTCGCCTTCCCTGAATAAATAAAAGCGTTTAGCAGATGGTGGGATTTTGCACAACAAAAATACATAATTTTTAACCCATTTTTTGTGGTTTGTTTTTTAGATATGCTCTAAATGAACAGATACCACGAAAACCTACTAGTATTTCATCAACTGTTGCAAATTGTGAGCAGCTCTAATTTGCTGCGGAATTGGATGTAAACTTGTTAAGCAATTCATAAATAGCTGCCAACTTCTCACTTGATTGTTTTCTTTGTTCTCTTGTTGCTCGGCTATCAAATCTGATAACAGACAGAAGAAAAAGAAACCGTACCTGGGACATTGTTGCTCTAAATATTGGTCTTCCTGTTAGCTCCGTAGCAAAAACCGGGTCTGCACTCTCATAATTAGATTTACAAGCACCTGTGAGATAAATCAATCCGAAAAAAGCTCGCATTTCTTCTGGAGACACATGATCAACACTAGTCACAGTCACACCGTAATTTACACTCACTTTAGGAATTTGTGCGTTTGTGTGACCTACTGTAGTATTTAGCATATCATCTGTAGTAAGCAGAGACCATGCATCAAATGGAATAGAAGGCTTACATTCCCGAGCAGGTCGAATCAATCCCGGTAATTGATCAATAATATTAGATTTTCTCGTTCTAGAGGCACTGGAAAGGTTACGCGACCATTTGAACCCGTTTTCCCATAGTAGTAACTACCGTAATCATTTTCCGAGGTTTCGTCTTCTGAGACATCCAAATGAGAAATTATTGTGTGTTCATTGTGAGCACTGTGTTTACTTTCACAATCACTTATATCGGAAGCGTGCCCCTGGCTTCGTTCTTCTTCTGCATATTCATTTTCTGTGCTATCTAAATAGTTCATAACCTCTTCCGCCGTCATAACATGTCCGTCGATGCGAATAGATTCACTACTCATTGTAAAATCACACACACAACTCAGAAACACAGTGGGATATTCAGACATAATGTGCACGTAAGTACTATCCTGCGGTCTTCAGTGACCCCAAAATCCAATTACTCTATAACAAACAATGTCACGACTTGCACTGACGCGTTTCCTTGAAACCAATTGACTTCTAATAGAATACATACAATCTTTGGCACAAGAGCGGCGTCATTACAGAAATAAATAAGATAATGTTTGTGCTGTGGTCAAAAATGACCCCACGATAGTAATTGTGGGTTAAGCTAATTAAGAAGCCAATGTCGTATAGCACTGTCTCTAAAACCGAATTTGGATTCCATTCGGACCTGGCGACTTGTTTTCAACTCTTTCAGCTGCTTGCCTATACCAGGGAAGCCTATAACTATGTCATCCATACGGGAGTCTTGTAACGCCAAATCGACGGTATGTCCGATCCACCTGTCTGAACGATTTCTTAAACACGAAATTTAAAGCTTCCATTTCCTTTCGCTGTTTTCTACAGCCACGCTAGACTGATCGACGAGCGACTGGATAGAAGCCTTCAACAAGCTTACCTGGGACCAGAATTTTCTCGGGTTCTCAGCAAGACCTTTTCCTATCGTATGACGGTGAATATTGTTGTCTGCTCACCACATCGATCTTTTTCCAGACGCACAAATTTCTACTAACTTTTGCCTGTCGTCATTAGTGCGCCCTTTTTTGACCCTGGAGTGCAACAGTTTCTCCGTGCTCGGGCATTTTCCGAATTTATTTATTAAACCACGGTGGGAATTCTCCATCATAAATCAACATGTTGTTGTTGTTGTTGTGGTCTTCAGTCCTGAGACTGGTTTGACGCAGCTCTCCATTCTACTCTATCCTGTGCAAGCTTCTTCATCTCCCGGTACCTACTGCAATCAACACCCTTCTGAATCTGCTTAGTGTATTCATCTCTTGGTCTCCCTCTACGATTTTTACCCTCCACGCTGCCACCCAACGCTAAATTTGTGATCCCTTGATGCCTCAGAACATGTCCTACCAACCGGTCCCTTCTTCTTGTCAAAGTGTCACAAACTCCTCTTCTCCCCAATTCTATTCTATACCTCAAATGGCTCTGAGCACTATGGGACTTAAATTCTGAGGTCATCAGTCCCCTAGAACTTCGGACTACTTAAAAATAACTAACCTAACGACATCACACACATCCATGCCCGAAGCAGGATTCGAACCTGCGACCGTACCGGTCGCGCGGTTCCAGACTGTAGCGCCTAGAACCGCTCGGCCACTCCGGCCGGCTCTATTCAATACCTCCTCATTAGTTATGTGATCTACCCATCTAATCTTCAGCATTCTTCTGTAGCACCACATTTCGAAAGATTCTATTCTCTTCTTCTCTAGACTATTTATCGTCCATGTTTCATTTCCATACATGGCTACACTCCATACAAATACTTTCAGAGACGACTTCCTGACACTTAAATCTATACTCGATGTTAACAAATTCCTCTTCTTCAAAAACGCTTTCTGTCCATTGCCAGTCTACATTTTATATCCTCTCTACTTCGACCATCATCAGTTATTTTGCTCCCCAAATAGCAAAACTCCTTTACTACTTCGAGAATCTCATTCCTTAATCTAATTCCCTCAGCATTACCCGACTTAATTCGACTTCATCCCATTATCGTCATTTTGATTTTGTTGATGTTCATCTTATACCTCCTTTCAAGACACTGTCCATTCCGTTTACCTGCTCTTCCAAGTCCTTTGCTGTCTCTGATAGATTTACAATGTCATCGGCGTACCTCAAAGTTTTTATTTCTTCTCCGTGGATTTTAATACCTAATCCGAATTTTTCTTTTGTTTCCTTTACTGCTTGCTCAATATACAGATTGAATAACATCGGGGAGAGGCTACAACCCTGTCTCACTCCCTTCCCAACCACTGCTTCCCTTTCATGCCCCTCGACTCTTACAACTGCCATCTGGTTTCTGCACAAATTGTAAATAGTCTTTCGCTCCCTGTATTTTACCCTGCCACCTTCAGAATTTGAAAGAGAGTATTTCAGTCAACATTGTCAAAAGCTTTCTCTAAGTCTACAAATGCTAGAAACGTAGGTTTGCCTTTCCTTAATCTTTCTTCTAAGATAAGTCGTAGGGTCAGTATTGCCTCACGTGTTCCAACATTTCTACGGAATCCAAACTGATCCTCCCCGAGGTCGGCTTCTATCAGTTTTTCCATCCGTCTGTAAAGAATTCGTGTTATTATTCTGTAGCTGTGACTTATTAAACTGATAGTTCTGTTATTTTCACATCTGTCAACACCTGCTTTCTTTGGGATTGGAATTATTATATTATTCTTGAAGTCTGAGGGTATTTCGCCTGTCTCATACATCTTGCTCACCAAATGGTAGAGTTTTGTCAGAACTGGCTCTCCCAAGGCCGTCAGTAGTTCTAATGGAATGTTGTCTACTCCCGGGGCCTTGTTTCGACTCAGGTCTTTCAGTGCTCTGTCAAACTCTTCAGGCAGTATCATATCTCCCATTTTATTTTCATCTGCATCCTCTTCCATTTCCATAATATTGTCCTCGAAAACATCGCCCTTGTATTGACCCTGTATATAATCATTCCACCTTTCTCCTTTTTCTTCTTTGCTTAGGACTGTGTTTCCATCTGAGCTCTTGATGTTCAAACAAGTGGGTCTTTTCTCTCCGAAGGCCTCTTTAATTTTCCTGTAGGCAGTATCTATCTTACCCCTAGCGAGATAAGCCTCTACATCCTTACATTTGTCCTCTAGCCATCCCTGCTTAGCCATTTTGCACTTCCTGTCGATCTTACTCAGCACATACACTGGTGTCCAAAATTAAAGCAACGAACGGAAAATTTGCAAGGTTGCATTTATTTTGTCACAAAACAGTATAAACAGGTGATAATAAAGTAGAAACATTGTAAAGAATGAAGAACGTACACAACTGCAACATGCATAGTGGCAGACAAAAATGTTATTTGTTTGTCACAACCTAAAATATTTGCACATGCATTCCGAGAACTGGTTAATGTGTTCAGTATGGAGTGTGTCCGCCTCTGTCAGAAATACAGGCCTGACAACGACGGGGCATGATGTGGATCGTGTAATAAGTCTTATGTCAAGGCAGTAACGCCCATTCTCCCTGCAGAGCTGCTCGCAAGTCTTGGAGAGTGGTTGGTGGATGCTGACGCAACGCAGCCTGTCTCGCAGGTGCATCCCAGACATGGTCTATGGGATTCGAATAGGCAGAGCGAGCAAGCCACGCTATGCGTGCCATAACATCCTCTCGCAAGAAAACATCAGCCACCTGTGCTCTATGAGATCGGGTCGTTATCACTACGAATTCTGAGCCCACAGCACCTCGCAACAACCGTACATGGGTCCCAAGATCTCGTCGCGATACCTGACCGCAGTTAAACCTTGCCGATTCTCCTGTTCAATTTCATGAAGAGGTATTTGAGTGGTCAGCATAATCTATGCCAACATCGTTAGGGATCCTCCTCGATATCGGTCTTTCTCTACAATTTTCGGGTCGAGAAATCGCGTTCCACGCTCCCCCCAGATGCGAATCTGCGTGAATCACTGTCTAGACCAATTCGGGACCCATCTGTGAAAAGAAGATTGGCCCACTGTTCGACTGTCCAGGTGGCAAGCTGACGATTCCACTCTAGACTTTCCCTTCTGTGAAGACATGTCAGAGGTGCACATACAACAATGTCGACTATAAAGGCCACTCTGCCGAAGCTTTCTGTACATCGTTTGCCTCGATACAACACGTCCAGTGCAGTTTCTGTGCAGTACTAAGGCGGTACTGTCGTGCTCTTACATATAAATAACGGTCCTCCCTTTCTGATGAAACATGCGGTCGGCCCTGCCCTGGTCTTCGGAATACAGCTTCGGTCTCTATGAACCGTCACCATACCCGAGAAGCAACAGAACCATCGGGCCACATCAGTTTATGACTGGCTGCTTCCATTCTTCCTATGACCCTTCAGCGTAGAGAGTCTGGTAAGTGTCCTGTCTGTACCGTACTGCACTGTTTGTGACTATGTAGACAGCGATTGTGGTTGAGGGGCTACCCGGCAAAAACTAACCCGTTTGATAGGTCGCGTCGTTGTCCGTCAACGAGAATGCCATCTTGCGTGCTATATCGAGAATTAGATAATGGATAGGGAAGCAGCAGTTTATTGCATCAATTTTGGACACCAGAATACTTCCCCAGAGCTCGATTTACAATCAGTTTAAACTTGCCCCATAATTCCTCTACACTCATCATATTGGAGATAAGTGGTGTCAATTCATTCCCTAAGTGGAATGCTAACAACTACTTATCTGCTCTTTCTAGCAAAAATACTCTCCTAGCGTTCTTTCTGGATTTATTAACTTTAGTAACCAGCGTCACTGTGATTCCTGTCTTTATGCTGACACTGTCGTTTAGGTCAGGCTAGTTTGTAGTATATAGTGAAATATTTTCATTTCCAATTTCGTCACAGTATCACCTGCAAACAGGGCTGATTCTCTCTCTTCGGATTCGAATAAAATGCCACATCATTAAGGGGAGGTTTACTATCTTTGGCCCGGAAAAAGCATGTTCTTTGAGAATTTTTTTCTCGGGATGTGTTATAAATATCGATATCAAAATATGTCAAAATATTTATTGGTATCTCCTCTACAAAACTGGAATTTTTTCGACCGGAAATGTCGAAGAGCAGTGGCGGAAGTGCCGTCGGAACGAAATAAAATCTCGATGTAGACCTCCACGCACGGTATGTCACAGGCTAGCCAGCTCGTCTGAAATCAAAATTGAGTTGACGTTAGCGAAGTATATGAAATTCTTTAGGAGTTGTACCTCGCTTAAGTTATTTGTACCATAGGAAACAAAATGGCGGCCATTTGAAAAATACGTTTTTTTATGGATTTTTCGAATTCGCCGGCCAAGTAAAAATATTTATAGTTGATGGATCGGAATAAAAGCAGTACAACTCCTAGGCAATTTAGTTAGCGTTTTCGGAAACAAAGAATCATGCCAATCGGTTCAGTAGATTTGAAGTTACCATGAAAAAAGTCATTTCGAGAAAAACACGTTTGAATTTTGACTACATATAAATGCAATATTATGCAACGTACGTTCAATCTGCTATTCCGGGTCCATAAACTAGTCCTTCCTCTTCCTCATAGAGGGCGTTCTGCTCGATCTTGGCCATCCTGCGCTGCTCCAGAACAGCTCGTACGGCCGGTGACAAATGGTTTTCGGCCTCTTGAGTCCGGTGGTCGTCCGAATGCTTGGCGAACTGCGTCGAATAGAGTCCCAGGGTGACGTCCATCGTTGTCATGGTCTTCAGAATTGCTGAATACCCTTCGTTGAAGCTACTCACTGCCAGGAAAGTCGCAATCTCCAGAGTCTTCGCACCAGAATGCAAATGCTTAGGGGCTAACTTCCAAACACACGCGTGCAAACTTTCATTTGAATGTTGTTTGTTTCCTCCCAAGCACCGGTACAATAACCGTCCTCTGAAAGAAAAAAACCGGTGCGTGAAAAAGGTCAATTTCAGGCAGGTCCATTTTTTGGTTCAACCTCGAATAACAAACATTTCCGTTCCGTATTCGGAAAAACCGTTTCTGGGGTGGATTCTAAACACTTTTATGGATACAAATATGCAATTTAAAAAAACTGATTTTTTGAATCAAAAGATAGTAAACCACACTTTAATTTAAGAACGTACGAGTACATTGGGCCAATTATCGAACCCTGTAGGACTGCCATTGTAAACTCTCCCCCCTGCAGTTGATATGCCGTCTCTCTTTGTTTTACTCGGACAAGCTACTGTTACTTTCTGCATTTTGTTTCTGAAATAAAAACTAAACGACGCATGTGCTGAATTATGTATTCCACAGAAACTTGACATCTCTAATGAAATATTATCTCTCTTCAGATACAAGTCATTGACACAGTCAAAACCTTTCGACAAATCAGAGTAGAACCAAAACTGATGATATTTTATTATTTGCAGCAGATGAATAGAGGAACAAATTGAGGATAGAAACCCATGTCCAGAAACGTCAATGACATCACAAAGAATGATGTTAGGGGCCAGTGACCTTCACTAGGCCATCCGTCGGGCAGCAGACTTGAGTTTCTAAGTGACAGACTGGAAGCAGAAATTCTTGCGATGTTCCTGACAGTATTCAGTATAGCTTTAGAAACCTACACACCTGTCTCTGTAACCAGGCGTTGATTCCTGCAACTTGGACGCTATGGAGTAGCGATAGAACAGACGAATGAAACAAGCCCCTGCGATTTGATCAACTGTATGAATGCTTTCACTCGGTCTTTGGGTTTATGTTATTTCACTTACAAGGTTTCTCAACCTTTTCGGTTATATATAAACTATGACTTGGAATACCAACTTTTATGAAGACAGAAAAGGTATTTAATTTCGAGGGGAGATAAATTAAAAGTATATTTCTAAAAATTAAATATTTTCAGAAGTGAAGTATCTATTTAATAGATGTTCCACAGTGCGTCAGTCTGAAAACCATATTATTCTTCGAGAATCAAGTTTGCCAAGGTCACCAGTAATTATTATTACTAGTATTATCGGTTTCGATAGATCTACGCTGTCACCATTGGATCCTGTAACAGTATTAGATATAGTCGATTTCTTTTCCGGTCTATGCGCTGTATATTTCATTTATTTTATGTTCAAGGTCAACTGACACAGCCTGCCCCATTCATCAATCCTTTGCAGGTCATTCTGCAAATCGAACCGCTCTACAAACCCTAGAAGAGTGTAAAAGGAATTGTGAAACATGCTGTATAGTGTATGAAATGTTACAAGATCCGATGATGACAGCGTACAAAAATTACTAGCGACTTGGGCAAACTTGAGTCTTCAAGAATTATATCATTTACTTAAATACGAATTTTGCGCATTTGTGGCATTAAATATGAATTTTTTGTTGGCTTTAAATGGTTTGTAAATGATACTACATTATAAACTTACGATTAAGTAAAAGGACAATTACTTTTTATACAAATTTATTGAAGTTCTGTCTCCCTCCTCCCATTAGTTTGCAGCCATTACCGAAATTCTCTTTCAGTAGATGCTAAGGTGACGTGAACGGAAATCAAATCATATATTTCTTTAATTGTTTGGTGACTATATCAAATGCTGTTTAAGCACAGACTGTCACTTGTCGGAAGTATCTTTTTCATGAGAAATTTTTCGTATCATTCCTTAATTTTCTTGGAATGTTCTAAAGCTACACATTTTCAGAATATGAATCATTCTTGCATATTCTGTATGTCGAACTGAATTTATATTGACGATATTTTCTATCGTGTCAAATGTTTCTTCCATTGCCGCACCACTTAGCGTTTTTGCACATTGATCGAGACAAATTTCACTATTAAGTGAACACCTACTCATAAACATGGACGAAAAACTGGATTAGAAGCTACTTATTGGCACATAATAAAAAAAACATGTATTGGAATGGCAGTAACAGCTACAAAAGGCTATAATGGGGTGATGTCAACAATAATAATTATTTAACACTGTCAAAACAATCGAATGTTTTCATTGGGTTGTTCTCACATTCTGATGTCGCTCCAAAGAAATGAATGAATAATAAGTGAAGCGATGCATAAAAGAGCAGCCGACTGAATCGGCAGTATCCATTCTGTTGCTTACACAAATTGTTTTCACTCAAAATTAATAGTTCAACCATAAGTGAAACTGTACCTGCCTGAAACGATTTTTTTCATTTGGCTGCTCACCTAGATTGGCTTCAGTCAAATGGCTGATTGAATAATTCAAGCGACAACTGATGCTTAAACCTGCAACTGAATAATTCCATTGTTTTCGAAAGAGCTGCGAAAACGATTGTTTCCATCAGGTTGTTTTCATTACTAGCCTGTAGCGTCGGTGGATCGGTGGATGGTGTTCCAAAGGGTGGGTTCCTATGCTCAGTTTGCTCCTCACCTCCCTGAAGTTTACACAGGGTGACAAAAATGAAATTGGTCGGAAAATATTTCATACACTCTAAGGTAGGCAACCCAACTTACATTACCTGGGGTGGGAAATATTTTCTGGGCCAGTTTTATTTCAACCAACCTTTGTAAGTCTGCACACTTTTGTAGTGGTTGTCATTGACAGCAAAACCTTGTGAGTCTTCTGGCTGCGTCGTGTTCCACTTCAGCCTTCTTCTCTGTTCGATAGTAGCAGCTGATATTTTCATGGAGCATTTAGAGCAAAAGACAGTAAGTTACACAGAACTGAATTCATCTTCACTTAGGATACAGAGAATGAAGTCGGCTTCCAATTCTTAGATACTGTGGTGCGTGTACTGTAAGACCTTCGGTACACACACCATCAGATTATTTGACTTGTCGCTCTAACGAAGTAGGCGAGTGTCAGCAATATATCTCGTGGTCTTATCGTGGCGTGTTTA
The DNA here is from genome assembly GCF_021461395.2 of Schistocerca americana. Classification (NCBI taxonomy): domain Eukaryota; kingdom Metazoa; phylum Arthropoda; class Insecta; order Orthoptera; family Acrididae; genus Schistocerca; species Schistocerca americana. The sequence goes on along the minus strand of NC_060119.1, from coordinate 1,159,615,794 downwards.
TCTTCTGCCATTAGGTCAGACGATAGAAGTGCCACTTGCACGCTTAGAGTAGCAGATTGACGGTGACCAACTTTAAACAGAACTTGATTAATTTTCACACACATTTATTAAAATAATAAAAAGCATAGACATTACGTAACTTGATTCTGGATGCTGTTTACAATTGACAATCTGAAGTTCATTTGGTCTTGGTACGTTAATTTTATTCTCACATATCTCTGATACTTGACAAAGTGTCTATACATTTATCTTCATGGCTATGTACAGGAATATGGTAATCTTATTAGGTGCAGACTGAAACTTGACTATAGACTGGTACAGACTAATGCAGACTGGTACATACTATTGCAGACAAATGCAGATTGACTAATCGGAGGTCTGTACACTCATTATAATACCTCGCGCATTCAGGTATCACTGCGCGAGTGTGATCCGCGAGGAGGAAAGGTTCCACGTTAGCAGCAATCTCATTGGCTGCGTTACATATTAATACACGGATCGGCGGAAGCATAATTTGGTCCGTCTCTAAGGCAGCACCATCTCGTAGTGCGGAGACGGACGAGCGCTGCACCTGCACTGTTGTGCTCAACGGGGCATCTCTAGAGGGAAAGTTGTGTACGCGCTGTGTAAGTAGGCTGTTTAGGTTTTTTATTGGTAACGCCAACTCTGTATGAAAATCACTGGCTGTGCTGTGTGCAGTCTGTGGCTGCTTTGCATTGTTGTAATACTCGCCATTGTAGTGTTAGGCAGCTGGCTGTGAACAGCGCGTAGCGTTGGGCAGTTGGAGGTGAGCCGCCAGCAGTGGTGGATGTGGGGAGAGAGATGGCGGAGTTTTGTAATTTGTCATGAACTGCTATATTTATATATGATGATATCAAGGTAAATACATTGTTTGTTCTCTATTAATATCTTTCATTTGCTAACTATCCCTATCAGTAGTTAGTGCCTTCCATAGTTTGAATCTTTTATTTAGCTGGCAGTAGTGGCGCTCGCTGAATTGCAGTAGCTTGAGCAGCGAAGATTTTTGTGGGGTAAGTGATTTGTGAAAGGTATAGTTTAATGTTAGTCAGGGCCATTCTTTTGTAGGGAATTTTGAAAGTCAGATTGCATTGCGCTAACAAAATATTGTGTGTCAGTTTAAGCACAGTCATGTATAATTGTTGAAAGGGGACGTTTCATAAGTCGACCCTTAGCCTAGGATACCTCACTGGAATCTTCTGATTTTTTCTTGTAGTTTGTGTATTTAGTGTAGCTTTTGTTTATTGCTAGTGCGTAATTGTAGAGAGAATCTCCTTTGTAGTTATAGCCTTTCATTGTTGTACAGTAAAACAGTTGTGGCATGCATATAGATTTGCACCAAGTATTTCGCAGCTACGCTTGCAATTAACTAGATATTATTTTCAGTGCTATGTTAATGTGTTCTCCTATTTTTGCTGTTCAAATTGTGCTTTTCTGTGTTATCGTGTGAAATATTGTGACAATTATGGCGTGTGAAAAACGTAACACTAGGCTTCAAACTAAACTGAGAAATAATAGTGACGACGAGCGTAGCTTATCAGCGCCGCCGAGTAATGAATTTACTAATGTTCAAAGTAGTAATTTGGTAACTGTGCACAGGGAAATGGAGCGGGCGTCAAACAATGGCGTGGACAGTGAAACAATTAGTGAAGAGCGAAGCATTATCGATCGAACGGTCGGCTATAGCTCGCCTCAGGAAGCCGAAATGACACGACACGATCTCGCAAATACTGTAGATTCAGGTTTTGGATCCTCACCGTTTTCTCAAATAAGTCAAGACACATTTTCTGCTTGTCAAAATGTGAATGTTTCCGGTGCAAATTCACTGCCGAAAAGCACTGAGGAACATGTTTCAGACACCAATGCATTGTTATTACAATTAATACAACAAATGGGACAAACACAGCAAAAGCTTCAAAAGTTAGACACAATGGAACAAAATCTTAAAAAGTTAGACTCATTGGAACAAACTCTTGAACAAACGCGTGAAGATTTAACTACTGAGTTACATAACATTGAATCGAAATGTCAAAAAGTCTGTAATGACGTAAAAACACAAATTTGTGAGCATTTTCAACCTATTTTTTCGCGGCATGAAAATGCATTGCAGAATCACGAAGCAGCCATAAAAAAACTGCAAACTATTGTTCATGAAAATCATGAGACCTTGCAAGCAAAATTTGACTCAGTTGCATCTATCGATTCGGTTACGCAACTTGCAAAAACTCAGGAAAACTTAAAGGACACAGTAGATACTCTGAAACTTGGTTCAGAAAAACACACTGAGGAAATAAGTACACTATCGGAGAAAGTAGCCGAACTTTCGGATCAGTTCACTAATTTATCTACAAAGGTAGATGATGATCTGAATGACACAACCCCTGTAGCCTTCACGGACACTGAAGAGTATGAACAAATTAGAAAATTCAAACAAAATCAAAATCAAATCAATACACAGTACAAAAGAGAAATCCGGGAAGTGCAAGATCAGTTGGCACAAGTAGTACAAGAATTACGTGTTTCAGAGGACACTCGCGCCCCAATACGGGAGGAGGGACATAGAAATACGGAACAGACACAAAATAACAACACAGGGCACTTCGGAAATTGTGAAAGAAGTTGGCAAGGTACGCCGAATTTTGAGATGGAACCGCCGAAACGACGTAACAATGACCGACATGCGACTTGCCGACATGATGATTTTGACTATAAGCTGTTCATTACTACACGTAAATTCAAAACATTTAAGAATTCTGGCAACGACATTCATCCACAAGCATGGCTCCATCAATTCTCTCATTGTTTTCCTCCCAACTGGTCGTTAGAACACAGATTAGAATTTATGTGTGGCTACTTGGAGAATGAACCAGCTGTAAGAATGCGATCGGTAATTCACGATTGCCACAGTGAAGGAGAGTTTTACCATGCCTTCCTCTCAGCATATTGGTCTCAAGCCACACAAGAACGAGTAAAATATAGCATCATAATGATGAAACGTTTCGAACAATCTGAATTTTCCAGTCTTATGAAATATTTTGAAGACATGTTGCATAAGAATCAATATCTTTCAAACCCATACAGCCCCTCAGAACTCATCCGCATTTGCTTAATCAAACTGCCTGAACATTTACGACATATTATTTTGGCAGGACGTTGCAAAGACGACATTGAAGCATTTCAAGGACTCTTACAAGAACTGGAAATTGACACTGACAATCGCGGAACGCAGGAGCACAACAATTACAGATCACATCCGTCGCAATTCCGCGATGAAAGAAATAATAAGTGGACACGACAAGGCTATTCTTACAACGCAAATCGTGACCAAAACAGACACCACCCATATGACAACCACTGGCAGAGTAATAATAGTTACAGAGAAAGATCGCATTTCCGTAGTAATGAATATGACAGAGACAATCATAGAAATAGACAATATGACAACCAGAACTATTATTATCAAGGGAGACAGAATAACTTCAGACGCAACAGTTCAGCGCGCAGTTACGACTCAGGGAGAAATTCTCCACCACATGACCGACAAACAAGAAACTATGTAAACTACCGACAAAACGACAGACGTGAATTTCATCAGAACTGGCGGGATTCTAACAGAGCTGGGCCCTCTCGGCAAGGCGAATTCGTAGAAGTTAGGTCTCCTAATCCCAATAACAACGCGCGCCAACAAAGAGACAGACAATGACTCGCGCCGCAGGCACCCACGTGCGCCGGCTGGCTCAGAGAAAAATAACATAGACGCTAACCTTGTGAAAAATTTTAGCATTCTTTACCGATGTATACAACATGATAATTGCTTTGAAGTTGAAAGTCTGTGCACTAGGAAGAGTAAAGGTTTACACCACATTTCACATGTAAAACCGTTTATTGAAAGATAATCTGCTTTTTAACTTTGTCTTTGCCATAAAATGTTTCACTTCACGTTACTAGTATGCTTCAGAAACTGTTACCATGCAACAATGTTTGAAGTTAAATATCCAGTCAAGAACCAAGAGAACTTATTTAAACAGAAATTACGAATGCATTGTTATTGCGAACAGACGACACAGTGTAATTGTGTGTGTACATTCTTGCTTGTTAGTTGCACGATTAGAACATTTACCAGTACTGCTAATGAGATTTTAATGCAACATTTTGGTTTACTTGAAAATACATTTGGGATTTAAAGTACGTTCTGTGAGATTAAAGATGACTTAGTATTTGGTTTCTTTGACAGCTACACGGCTATATTACGACACTACTAATGTGTGACATAATTTAAATTGTTGCTTTTGCGGTGTATCTGTTTTATATCTGCACAGTTTTTCTGAATTCTTCTGGAAAGTAAAACATGTCTTAGTAGTAACTTTTGTGGTATAGCAACAATGAGACAGCCTTTTTCGTGGCATAACAATACGTTACTGTACAGTACTTTCTTCATCACGCCAATAAGCATAATAACTACGATATCTATACACAAAGCATTTCACTTTTGTTTATCATGTGGCAAGTACATTGACTTCTGCAGAACTTTGCTTTCGGAGGACGATAACTACGACACTTCCACAGAGATTATGTTGCGACAAGATGCACAGTTTAGCGCTACAGTACACGCATTTGAGTGATTAATCTTATACTTAAAACACTTATTTTTAAAGATTTTTTTAATTACAAAGAAAGTTTTCCGTGATACATTTCATTCCATTGCTGTAATTTGTAACACCTGGGAGTATAATTACATTCATCCTCAGGGGGGTACACGCTTACTTTGTGTACCATGTGTGTGGCAACCACAAGGAACCCTAGCTAATATGGTATTTGCTTATACAACTTTACACATCTGTACCATATTTCTCTAACACACAAATTACACAGCTATCTGATCATTTAACTGAGAGATAAACATGTTTTTTTCTACGTCAGTGACACATGTTTACGTAATTACACCGTTGGATAACTTCACACTTACGAAATTGTATTTTGTCTGTACTGTGTGAACTCTTCATATTTTTTCGGAACCATTGTGATACTATGCGAGCTTTGAATGATGTATTTGGTATGGATTCATGATTTTTAAAGTACGTTTGAGGCAGATGACACTTTTGACATGAGCAGAGAATTTTTTTAATTATTGGAGGAAGCTACGACGATTTTGAGATTTGACTGAGGTGTTATGATGTTATTTTTACGACGACGATGTGTATTATGCTGCTGAGGTATGTTTATGATTAATAGGCAGAGGCTATATGAGTTATTTGATTATGCTTCATATTTATAATGACGAAATATTGACGAGTGTCGATGGATACGTATATGTGTAATAAGGTAAGGAGTAATGAATAGTGGGTAGGGACTCTTGACTTGTGAAACAGGATGTTGGAAACCAAGAATCGTACTTTAAGAGTTATGAAATGTGTGTAAATGCATGAATGTATCACAATGCCGGCGAAAATTTTTTTGGACACTTATATTTATAGGATTTTGTTTCTACAGATTTGCAACGCTAATTCTTGACCTGTGAAATATTTTTATGTGAGACTGTCACTGTAGCGGAAACTGCTGTCGTAAATATTTCCGTAAGAAAGTTAAGTGACCACCTGCACGTAATGCGTTGCGGGCACCCACCTGGGCGACAGCCGCCCGAAAAAAAAAAAAAAAGCCATTAGCCTTTCAGCGGCACAGGTAGAAAAAAAAAAGGGGAGGCCATTGTCCGTGCTACTGACATTTCCTTGTTGAAAGCATACTGTGGAGCTCGTAATTTATGATATTTACTGAAATGCCTAATAAAATGACAAGAAATATTTTTACATCTGCACACCTGATTATGACAAGCGTCTTTCTATGAGAGTTGAGAGAATTTCTACTAACTTATGAAATGTCACATGACTACTGAATGATATTTTTATGCTTTGCTTTTCATAGTTGCTTACTTCATTTGATATCTGGTTTCCAGCTGTGTTGCAGCATTGCTTTTATAAAATGAAATGCATTTGCTAATGTGAACACTTTCTGTCAACAGATCTATTAAATAATTATTTTATGACCCACATTCTTTAAAAAAGGAGCACTTGGAAAGGAAAGAACAATAAGAAGGAACTAGTAGCAGTAACACATAATTTTCTTTTCAAGTACATGGTAATATTTCTTTTTACAATCAGTTGTTGTGGTGCACCACTTTAATTACATAGATATTAAGATGTGAATATACATTTCCCTTATCTGCATTGTTGTTTTTACTGTAATATTTTTCTGCTTGAGCTATGTCATGTTTAGGTATAAGTTGCTGCTGTTTGCCAGGCATAGTGTTATTGATATTGACTTTACATTATTCTGTTAAGCCAGTTTTACTAATGATTGAGTTTTATTGTTTGCTGCACATTGCCTTAGATTAGTTGTAATATTACAATTGCTTTGCTAATTTCTTAATGCTGCTTGCTTCACAAATCTGCGTTTTTTTTTATTGCTGTTCATATTAATTGTTTTATGTGATGCTGCATTGCCTCGTCCCTTGGTATATATATCTGAGCTCAGTAGATTTAAGTTAGCTTAAGAGGGGGTAGACTATATAAGAAACTGACTATGGAGAATAGGTAAAGAATGCATTGCGAAGTTATATGATAAAGATTTGGGCCCAAATGAGTATTGTACAATCAGAAATAATTATTTTGAAAGAAATATGAACAGAATACAGAAAGCAGGCTTAGATAGGACTTTTTGGGAATAATGATGAACAAAGGGAGATCTCCATGCAAAATACTGCAGTAAAACAAACCCTGTCCTTTCCCTTTTGTGTTATCCCACTATATGTTTGTGTACCCTTGTGTATTTGTTTACTTCCTGTCTCTGTGTACTGTTTCATAGAACTTTTTTCTCTTCTAATACTAAGTTACATTCACTATGATGAGGAATACTGTTATCCTCAAATACAATTGGCATTAATAATGTGTTATTTACTTTGTAAAGATGTTTAGACATTATATGTTCTGTTTTGTTTTAATGCTTATGTGTGAAGTTGATGTTTCGAAAGTTATTCTGATCTTTTATGTGTGTACTCATGTCATAATTCCTGTAACACTGACGTATATGTCTATTTCTATTCTTTTGTAACGCCTGTTTTACTGCAAATGTTATCTGTATTGTTATGTTCTTTAATGATGTATTTTGTACCTTTGTAATTGTATTCTCATGTTATAAAATTGTAATTGACACCAGTTCATCTTATTATTAACTTGTAAGTTACATTTCACTGCACACGTTTCTGTTGGTCATAGTATATGGACAATATGTGAGAAGTAGGGACTGATAGTGTTTGCACGTGTGTTAAAAATTCAGCAAGGGACTGGATAACAGCATTGCTGGTTCTAAGGACATTAAAAAAAAAAATTTTTTTGTGAGTGCACGAGTGGTGGTTTATGGACTTGCTATATCCTCCGCAAGACTCTTCGATGGTGATTGTGCACCTGCACAGTCGCAACAGATGGCTGCTGGCCGTCTCTACAAGGAATGCAGTGGCCCACCAATACCACAATCTCTACCAGGACTACAGTGGGTCTGCACCTATGGTGGCCCACCAATACCATAATCTCTACCAGGACTACAGTGGGTCTGCACCTCTGGTGGCCCACCAATACCATAATCTCTATCAGGACTACAGTGGGTCTGCTCTGTGATGACCTACCTACCAATAGTCTTCAAAACTTCGAATGACTCTGTTGTGGGTTTGCTCTGTTGTGGCCCATTACCTGTCTGCATGTCAAGAGTCGGCACTGTCTTTCCGTTTGAAGGACAACACTACTTCTTCAAGACTGTGTGGAAATCCACTACTTCCATGTGCATTTTCTTTTACTGCTCAGACTTTGAGAAAAACTCTGCATTTTTACTGTGATGAACAATCTGGACTGTCTTTATGGACTGTGAGAAATTTTTAGCTTTTGACCAACATAGTATCAATAAGTGTGTGCATTTGATTTCTTTGTTATTGTAATTATGAAAATTTTTTTCAAATCTGTATTGGCCACTGCCCAATCCAATTTGTAAAATTTTTTGTGGGGAGCATGGGGGCTATGTAAGTAGGCTGTTTAGGTTTTTTATTGGTAACGCCACCTCTGTATGAAAATCACTGGCTGTGCTGTGTGCAGTCTGTGGCTGCTTTACATTGTTGTAATACTCGCCATTGTAGTGTTAGGCAGCTGGCTGTGAACAGCGCGTAGCGTTGGGCAGTTGGAGGTGAGCCGCCAGCAGTGGTGGATGTGGGGAGAGAGATGGCGGAGTTTTGTAATTTGTCATGAACTGCTATATTTATATATGATGATATCAAGGTAAATACATTGTTTGTTCTCTATTAATATCTTTCATTTGCTAACTATCCCTATCAGTAGTTAGTGCCTTCCATAGTTTGAATCTTTTATTTAGCTGGCAGTAGTGGCGCTCGCTGTATTGCAGTAGCTTGAGCAGCGAAGATTTTTGTGGGGTAAGTGATTTGTGAGAGGTATAGTTTAATGTTAGTCAGGGCCATTCTTTTGTAGGGAATTTTGAAAGTCAGATTGCGTTGCGCTAACAAAATATTGTGTGTCAGTTTAAGCACAGTCATGTATAATTGTTGAAAGGGGACGTTTCAGCTGACTACGCGGAACTATGTATACAACAGATACGTTCTTCTACATAAGTCCACACAGTAAACTCCCTCCCCCCGTAAGCCTGCCGTTTGTTGCTAGCGCAACTGACAGCATATGCAGAAAGCTTCAGAAGAATGTAATAACGACTACATTTTTGAGCCAACACGAGATAAAAGAAACTTCTTCCGACTTAAAATGGACGTTCCTGTCGGCCTCCAGACTGCGGGAATCTATGAAGTGACACGCAGCTCTGGCAAAGCACTTACGAGGTGGTCAGAAACAGTATGTAAAAGATTGTAAGGGTGTTGCAGGGTAGGATGGGCTGAGAAATATTTGTTTAAAAAAAATCCGTACGTTGCGTCGTTTCTGAGTTAATTATCATTGAAGTTACGAGCCGTAAACAGAGAAAGTAATATTTATAGAATAAAGACGGGGAAACAGTTAAAATATCTAAGAATGAGCGCGGTTTCAATAGAGAGGACAGCTGCACGCTGCCGGCTTTCTGGCTACTCGCTATCAAGGAGGTAAACACCTAACAACGCCGGGCGAGGAACGTAAACAAATAGTAGGAAATAACCGAGGTGGCACAACAAGAATAATATTTTGAATTCTCCCTCTCTTTCAGTACAGCCCTTCAGCAGTAACCCAGTGACGAACTTCAGCTCGAAGATTTTTACCCATTATCTCCACCTCTCCTAAAGCACGGGAGAACGCCTTTTATAAGTGAACGCAATACTGTCTATCGATAGTGTTCAACCGTCCAAGGACTCCGTTCACTCCTGAAGAAGAATCCTAACACAGGTTGGTTTCCCGACGCCATATTTGTTTACAAAATATGACAGTATACATGTGATATGTTACGGCAATGAAAGGAACCAGTGACCACTAGAGACAATACGACAAGTTCCTCCAAAAATTACTAATACAACACAAACACACATCTCATAGTAACAAATGTAAATCCAACTGATGATGGATGTTTAAACCTTTGAAACGCGTCTTGGAGATAAATAAACAGTGACTGGTAACAGTAAACTTGTTGTTTCATTTGATCACCGGTCATCTCCAGAAACCTACAAAATCTGAGACATTATAAATCATTAGAACTTGGCCATAGATATTTGTAAAGTACAAAAACCTGCTAAAAAATTTACTTAATATTGGTCTAGAAAATGTCAATATCTTCTTCACAGAAGCATAATGCCTTGACATCTACGAAAATGTACATATTGTATGTGAAAATTATAAGCACAGATCGACAACTTATTTGTTTAAAAATCATATCATCACTGTGTCCTTTACCACCAATGTCACCCAGCTGCTCTTTACACTGCTCTTTCTCAAATGTGGAGCACACAAAATTCTGTGTAATATGTATCCGAGTTTTTGTAGGGACCAAATGGGAAGGCACTTAAAATCCTCTTTCGTGAGAACTTCCTCAACAAAGACCGTGAAAATTCAAATAATTCGACTTTCGCAAAATATCTCAAAATCGAGAAACACACTCTTCCTCCTCCCTCTCTGCTTAATATCTAAATTTTGCATGTAATTGACGAGGGCTACGAAATGAAACTCTCATAAGAGCTCGAAATATTTAAACATTCCTACCTAAATTCCAGTGATTTGTCCAACGATTAGCGTGTTTTGAACAACAAAACTATTTTGATCATATAGCCTCTGTTGTAAAACGGTGAAAGTCAGCCAATTTCCTTTAGACGTTAATATCAGCAGTAACTGACTTAGTACTGTGCACCATGTTTTCGTACTTATTTTACATAACTTTCTTTATATAGATTACTTGTACGTTTTGATGTTGATGATGTTTGGTTTGTGGGGCGCTCAACTGCGCGGTTATCAGCGCCCGTACACATTCCCAATCTTTACTAGTATAATCTCGCCACTTTCATGGATGATGACTTGGACTTGGAAGACCAGTTGAACGGATTTGACAGTATCTTGAAAGGAGGATATAAGAAGAACATCAGCAATGATAATAGGATATATCCGAATTAAAACAGGTGATGATGAGGGAATTAGATTAGGAAATGAGACACTTAAAAGTCGTAGATGAGTTTTGCTATTTGACCAGCAAAATAACTGATGATGGCCGAAGTAGAGAGGACATAAAATGGAGACTGGCGATAGCAAGGAAAGAGTTTGTGAAGAAGAGAAGTTTGTTAACATCGAGTATAGATTTAAGCGTCAGGAAGTCGTTTCTGAAGTATTTGTATGGAGTGTAACCATACATGGAAGTGGAACATGGAGATAAATAGTTCAGGCAAGAAGAGGACAGAAGCTTTTGAAATGTGATGCTGCAGAAGAATGCTGAGAATTGGAAGGGTAAATCACATAACTAACGAGGAGGTACTGAATAGAATTGGGGAGGTGAGGAATTTGTGGAACAACTAGACTAGAAGAAGGGATCGGGTGATAGGACACGTTCTGAGGGATCAAGCGATCACCAGTTTAGTATTCGAGGGCAGCATGGAGGGTAAAAATCGGAGAGCGAGATCAAGAGATGAATACACTAAGCAGATTCAGAAGGATGTAGGTTGCAGTAGTTACTCTGAGATGAAGAGGCTTGCACAGGATAGAGGAGCACGGAGAGCTGCATCAAACCAGTCTCAGGACTGAAGATCACAACAACAACAACAACAACAACATGTTTTTATGTATGTTTCTTCCAGGTAGCACCACAACTAAGCTAAGTACATAAACGTGAATCATTTACTGTAAATTATGAATATATGGTTATAATTATCAGATACAATATGTACACTTTTCGGTACGTCGTGGTATTATGTTTCAGTCAAGAAGATCATGACGTCTACCAAACATATCTTAAGTACGTTTTTGTAATACACTTCTTATATTTTACACACATTTATGGCCAAGTTCTAATGCCATATAACACCCAAAATTTTGTAAGTTTCTGAAGATGACAGATTAATCTGTTGAATCCGGTAAAACGAAATAAACTTCCTGATTATGTAAATGATGATTGAAATTAATTCTGAAACTTGAAGTGTCTATGTCTTTTTGTGTCGGTTTATAGCTTCTGTAAATTTGTCGTCAATTTGTTCATTCCACAGGCAGGGCAGCAATGCCGATACTGTCCCCGTACTGCATGTCCAAGAGTGCCGTCATCTCGTACTGCGACGCTCTGCGTGTCGAGATGAAGAAGTGGGGCGTCTCTGTCTGCACGGTGGAGCCGTCCAGCTACATGTAAGCTCGACTGCTGAGTGATCAGCAGGAAAAGTACACCAAGAATGTGGTATATGATCTTCAGTTAAAGAATAACTTCATATATGCCCCTAGATACTTCCTTGTTTACAATAACTGGGCTTCTTTGCTAACGATAATTACACTTCAACTAATATCGACTTTCAGAATGAGATTTTCACTCTGCAGTGGAGTGTGCGCTGATATGAAACTTGCCCGAGAAAGGCAAAGGTCCCGAGTTCGAGTCTCGGTCTGCATACAGTTCTAATCTGCCAGTAAGTTTCAATATCGACTTTCATTTACGTGTATGTGTTAATAATAATTATATCGACAGTAATTCCTCATCACATATGAGGGTTTACATTTGACGTTCACACAAGAGTCTCTTCGTAAAAGACAAATCCATTAGAAGGTCGATCGAGAGATACAGTGAATGTACAGCACTATGTAGCATAGACTGAAGGGCCAAAGAAATTGGCGCACCTGCCTGCCTAATATCGTGTAGGGAGGGACCCTGCCCCCCCCCCCCCCCCCCCCCGAGCAAGCAGAAGTGCCGCAACACGACGTGGCTTGACTCAACTAATGTCTGAAGTAGTGCTGGAGGGAATGGACACCATGAATCCGTAAGAATACGAAGGGATGGAGATCTCTTCTGAACAGCACGTTGCAATGCATCCCGGATATGCTCAATAATGCTTATGTCTGCGGAGTTTGGTGGCCAGCGGAACTGTTTAAACTCGGAAGAGCGTGCCAGGAGGCACTCTGTAGCAATGCTGGACGTGTGCAGTGTCACATTGTCCTGCTGGAATTGCCCAAGTCCATCGGAACGCACAATGAACGTGAATGGATGCAGGTGATCAGACACGATGCCTACGTACGTGTCACCTGTCAGAGCCGTATCTACAGGTATCAGGGTGCCCACATCACTCCAAATACACACGCCCCACACTATTACAGAGCCTCCACCACCTTGAACAGTTCCCTGCGGACAAGCTGGGTCCATGAATTCATTAAGCTGTCTCCATACCCGTACAGTCCATACACTTGATACAATTTGAAAGGAGGCTCGTCCGACCACGCAACTTGTTTCCAGTCATCAACACTCGAATGTCGGTGTTGACGAGCCCAGGCGAATAACACTGACACGTTCTCTGAACTGTTACACTTTTGTTGTCAGTGGCGGTACGTAAACAGTGTCCTTAATGGACCACCAAAGGAAAAAGTTACAAGGCGTCAGGTCAGGCGACCTGTGGTCCAAGGGAACAGAACCACATCATCTTCACCACAACGTCCAATCCAAGGATGCGAAAGTTCGTAGTTTAGGTAGCGACGAACGTCGATGATGCTAAGGAGGGGGTGCACCCGTCTTGTTGGAAGGTGAAATTCTCGGAATCAGCCGTCAGTTGTGAAAACATCCATAAGCGCAACAAATGAAGGTAAGAGGTACCTGGCACAGTCTTCTCACGGAAGAAAAACAGCCCAAAGAGAATGATATGTGATACTGTACAGAAAACATTAACATTTGGTGAATCTCGTTCATGCGCCACAATTTCATGAGGATGTTCACTGCCCCATGTGTGGCGACTAACCTCTCTAGGTAAGGTGAAGGTTTCTTCGTCGCTGAGTATCAGCTTGGAGTCGAAAGGTCCATCCTCGAGTGCTTCGTTTACTGAGGTGCAAAACTGAAGTCACCAGGTTGAATCTTTTGGTTTTCACTGTTGCACGAGCTGTGGACGGTACGGTTTGAAACGTAAAGCAGTCGCAAAATTTTCCACACGGTTTGCTGCGTTATTCCAAGTTCGTGGCCTGCGCGGAGCCGATTTTCCCCGAAAAAACGGGTACTCGGGATGGCAGATTAGACGCGCTCTCCGTCCCACCACCACAACACAACCTGTGGAGACGGATGAAGTCACGGAAAAAGAGGTAGCCACTGCCTTTATTCCGTACAATGGCGCACTATCGGTGAAAATCGGCCGTATATTGAAGAAACACCGAGTTAAAACCGTCTTTTGCCCGCCCAATAAAACACGGGCATTACTGGGAAGTGTGAAAGATGACCTCGGTTTGAGGAAGGCCGGCATATACCAAATTCCCTGTGAGTGTGGGAAGACTTATATCGGACAAACAGTACGCACCATCGAAGATCGTTGCCGAGACCATCAAAGGCACACTCGACTGAAATACCCAAATAAGTAGGCGGTAGCAGAGCACTGTTTGTCCGACAAACACGAGATGGATTATGAGCGTACCAAGATCCTGGCTCAGACCTCTAAATATTGGGACAGCGTTATAAGGGAGGCTATCGAAATTCGCACCAGGGAAGATCTTATCGACCGAGATTGCGGCTACAATCTCAGCAAGGCTTGGGACCCGGCATTGAATGTAATTCAGAAGACTCTCAGCAAGAAGTACGAACTGGCGACCAGGGCGGACGTAGCAAGCACATCGACGTTACGACAAATTCCGACGGCCACGTCTTCGCGACTGCCGGCGTGCGGGCGCGGACGGCGAAGAGAGCGGGCCGCGGGGGGAGGGGATTTAAGTCAGCCGCCCGCCCACAGGAGCTCAGCTCGTCAGCGCACCTGACGATGGCGACATGTCTGATCTCCGAAATATTGTGCCCGTTGGACACTATGAACCGGCAGTTTACCCGTGGACTGTTCGAGCAACAAATACGCCGGGAGAAACTGAAGAATGTGCTCTTCATAGTCGCTGTGATTACTTCACATTTGTCTTCTAGCCTACGAACGGTGACGTAAACGTGCGTCGCAGGATTGTTTGCAAAATATCAACATCGTCCGCAACTGCCCTCCGATGTGCCAATCGGTCCCGTAACTACAGCCTTCCAGCCATAGCTGCGCGAGATTTACAAGAATTCCCCAAATCCACGCCTGTAGCGCAGCACAGAGCATATTCCTCCGGCACTTGAGAGCTTCCAACAAATTGTGCACATGATTTCAAACCTTCTTCAAACAATTTCTTGCTGATAGCTCCCATAACATAATGAAAGGAAAAAAGGTTATTGCTTACTACATTTTCTCTGTCCATGCAGTAAAATTTCAGCATCAAGTGCGGCGGCGCGGTTCCTTTCTGGGATTAAACCAGCACCTATCTGTGAACTCGTTGCAGCAGATCGCCCGTAGGATAGTCAAGGAGAAACCTACAGTACTGCGACTCGCTCCAGGCTGCATGCAACGTAACTATTCTAACAATCGGGAAAAGGTCTTAATTTTGAATGAAAGGTGCAAATACTGGCAAAATTTCGGTATATTCTGGAGTTTAGAATTACAAAAAAAAATGGTTCAAATGGCTCTGAGCACTATTGAAACTACATCTGAAGTCATCAGTCCCCTAGAAGTTAGAGCTACTTAAACCTAATTAACCTAAGGACATCACACACATCCAGGCCCGAGGATGGATTCTAACCTGCGACCGTAGCTGTCGCACGGTTCCAGACTGAAGCACCTAGGACCACTCGGCCACATTAGAATTACAAGTTCACTGCCAAGCCCGCGCTAATCCTAACACAGTCATGCACAAACACTTTCATTCACGTTGGCAAGTTTATAGTAACGTATTTCCCGAAATCTGAACAGCTACTAAATACGAACTGATCTTAAATGAAAATTCTCGCCATACTATTAAGTTTACTGATGTCTAAAGCACTCAAGTTTTTGGTCACCGATCTGCTCAATATGCCACGCAGAATTACTGTCTTTTCTCATTCACAAAATTACTTAAAAAATCCGTAATTTCTAAAAAAAAAAAAAAAGCACCGAAATAAATTCGTCTTCACTTTAAAGCACTTTTGAGGCATGCGGCACCATTAAAACCGGCAAACTGTAACTTCCTTCGGAGCTTATACTACAAACGACCGTACCATTGAAAGGCTGGGTTCCGACTACTTTAGATTGCTGCAAGCATTCTCAGTCTCCAAGGGAAAAGAAGCGCGCAGAATACTCCGTTCTGACTGATCAGTTTTGTCTAAGGCCAATAGAAAAACATTATTCTCCCGCGTTTGTCCGCGCTTTTCATGAATAACCAATCAACAAATAACACACTTTCGAATTGCACTTTTTCCCGAAATAAATATTTAACCTCCTGATATTTTATTTACTTTACGTTATTAACTATTTTCATTTGCACTGGAATTAGCTTTCCTTTTACCATAAACTTACTTAACATATTATGATACAAAATTCCCCGTCGTCTGCATTCACACTGTCTTAAAAATTTCTCACGCTAGTTCGTACAGCGCTTGTCTGTGTAATAATGATCTACATATTTACTTTAGACCACAATCACGCATCATTCACACCACTATAAACATCTACAATACTGTACAATACTGTACAAATAAACAAAAAGCCTTCAAGAAATATACAGAACAATTCAGAAAAACATTCTTTTGACCTGTTTCTTGAATGTCTCTGTCTGCTACTGTGCTCTGGTGGATGAAAAGTAGAACTACGTACTCGACTGAATCCACTTCAGACCATCTGTCACTTTGTAAGAATGAGTCATTCTGCCGATACACAGGCTCCAGACAGGACTGTTAAATTATAACACTGTATGATGCTTAGTTCAGGATGTACCTACATCATAAACATTAAAATGCGTGTAAACTAGCTAAACCCATTAACTCATTTTAAATTAATTAGACGTTTGAAGATGTTTTATACATGCGGATTGTTTTGTTTACAGAATCTAATGTGTCTGTGTGTGTGTATGTGTGTGTGTGTTTGTGTGTGTGTGTGTGTGTGTGTGTGTGTGTGTACAACAATAGTTCAGCCACTTTGTCCTTTCTTCAGACGCAACGGATTTTTGTTTTTTCTTTTGATGTGAAATATGATATTTGTAATCCTGTGGTTTTAACGAATGTTTTTACTACATATCCAAGGGTTAGTAAGTTATCATCGGACGATGAATAAGCATGATGATTCCCTTAAAAAAATGTTCTTTTTTCAGGACTGGTCTGAACAATCCCGACCATTTCAAGGCAACAATTTCGAAGAATTTTCAGACGCGCCCACTCAGTGTGAGAGAGGCTTACGGACTTGATTACGATGATAAGTGCACGGTGAGTCACATCCAAAATTTCACATCAAACTTCTGTTCCTTGGACGAATTTTTATTTAAAAACTCCTAGCTTTTTTAATACAAAAGTACTGCTTTCCTAGCCTACTTCTACTACTACACTAAATACTTTCTTTTGATACGTGACATCATCTATAGGCTAAATGGTCGGTAGACAGTTATTATTGTTTACTTCTTCAACGTATGGCAAAACTACCAAAAATATGATACACGTACAACAAGAAAGTAAGGCATAAAACATACTTACGAAAACAATAACAAACTAGTATAAAGTTATAGCATGTGAACACTCAGATACGTTACCAATTTCACAGTTCCATCAGAGCTCCATGTCGGACGAACTTAATCATCTATAGCCTTTGGAGAGCTCTTTATCATGTCGTTCCAACCTCTTTGAAATTATTGGGTATTTACAAATAATATGCTCTACTTTTTGCTCTATTGTGCCAGGGTTACATTTAGGTCTGTGTATGGAGCCCCACTTACAAGGAATGTGCTCGGCAACTTCTGTTCGCATTTCTGATGCGACTGAGGCCGTTCCAGATTTTTCTCGAGAAATCAGTAGTTTTTTTTCGGTCATAAGTCTTCTGACTGTTTTGATGCGGGCTGCTACGAATTCCTCTCCTGTACCAACCTCTTCATCCCAGAGTAGCACTTGAAACTACGTGCTTAATTATTTACTGCATGTTTTCCAATCTCTGCCTTGCTCTACAGTTTTTTCCCCTCTACGGCTCCCTCTAGCACCGTGGAAGTCATTCCCTGATGTCTTGACAGATGTCCTATCGTCCTGTCCCTTCTCCTTGTCAGTGTTTTACACATACTCTTTTCCTCTTCGTTTCTACGCAGAACCTCCTCATTCCTTACCTTATCAGTCCACCTAATTTTCAACGTTCTCCTGTAGCACCACATCTCAAATACTTCGATTCTTTTCCCTTCCGCTTTTCCCACAGTCCATATTTCACTACCACAGAACCCTGTGCTCCAAACGCACATTCTCAGAAATTTATTCCTCAAATTAAGGCCTGTTTTTCATACTAGTAGACTTCTCTCGGACAGGAATGCTCCTTTTGCCGGAGCTAGTCTGCTTTTGATGTGCTCCTTGCCCTGTCCGTCATTAGTTATCTGCTGCCTAATAGCATAATTACCTTAACTTCATCTACTTCGTGACCATCACTCCTGATGTTAAGTTTCTCGCTGTTCTCATCTCTGCTACTTCTCGTTACATTCGTCTTTCTTTGATTTACTCTCGACCCACATTCTATACTCATTAGATGGTTTACTCTGTTCAGTCTATTATTTAACCCTTCTCCACTTTCAGTCAGGACAGCAATGTCATCAGCGAATCGTATCATTGATACCCTTTCACTTTGAATTTTAATTCCACTCCAAACCTTTCTTTTTATTTCCATCACTGCTTCTTTGATATACAGATTGAACAGTAGGGACGAAAGACTACGTTGCTGTCTTACACCCTTTTTCATACGAGCACTTCGTTCTTGGTCGTCCACTCTTAATATTCCTTCTTGGCTCTCGTACATATTGTATATTAACCGTCTCTCCCTATAGCTTAACCCTATTTTTCTCACTATTTCGAACATCGTGCACCATTTTAAGTTGTCGAACGCATTTTCCAGTTCGACAAATCTTATGAACGTGTCTTGATTTTTCTTTAGTCTTGCTTCCGTTATTAACCACAACGTCAGAATTGCCTCTCTGATGCCTTTACCTTTTTTAAAGCCTAACTGATCGTCACCTAGCACATCCTCAATTTTCTTTTCCGTTCTTCTACATACACACATCAAAAAAATGTTTTGCATCTCCTCGGATCCGATAGGTCCGGAACCTGTACAGAAAATTGGGATAGAGATCAACATAAACATCATTTCCGCCCTTTTTATTGCTCAGGAAGACCATACATTGCATGTTGTACCACCATGCAGCGAGACCTTCAGAGATCGTGGTCCAGATTGCTGTAAACAGCGGTACCTCTAATACCCAGTTGCAGGTCCTCTTGCATTGATGCTTGTCTGTATTCATCGTGGCATACTATCCACAAGTTCATCAAGGCAGTGTTGGTCCAGACTGGAGGACGGCGTTCAGGTATCGTACAGCCGTTACGGCGCCTTCCATGACCACCAGCGGCGTACGTCGGCCCCACATAATACCACCCCAAAACAGCAATGAATCTCCACCTTGCTGCATTCGTTGGACAGTGAAGCGGGTCGCTTCCAAACACGTCTCCGACGATTGTCTGGCTGAAGGCATATTCGACACTCATCGGCGAAGAGAACGTGATGCTAGTCCTGGACGGTCCATTCGGCATGTTGTTGGGCCCATCTGTATCGCGCTGCGTGGTGTTGTGGTTGCAAAGATGGATCTCGCCATGGACGTCGGGAAAGTCGCTCATCATGCAGCCTATTGCGCACACTTTAAGTCGTAACACGACGCACTTTGGCTGCACGAAAAGCGTTATTCAACATGATGCTGTTGCCATCAAGGTTCCTCGGAACTGTAATCCATAGGTAGTGGTCATCCACTGCAGTAGTAGCCCTTGGGTGGCCTGAGCGAGGCATATCGCCGACAGTTCCTGTCTCTCTGTATCTCCTCCATGTCCGAACAACATCGCTTTGGTTCACTCCGAGACGCAAGGACACTTTCCTTGTTGAGAGCCCTTCCTGACACGAAGTAACATTGCGGATGTGATCGAACCGCGATATTGACAGTCTATTAATGGTTGAACTACAGACAACACCAGCCGTGTACCTCCTTGCTGGTGGAATGACTGGAACTGATCGACTGACGGACCCCCTCTGTCTAACAGGAGCTGCTCATGCATGGTTGTTTACATCTTTGGGCGGTTTGAGTGAGATCTCTGAACAGTCAAAGGGACTGTGTCTGTTATACAATATCCACAGTCATCGTCTATCTTCAGGAGTTCTGAGAACCGGGGCGATATAAAATTTTTTTGTTTATTCGTGTGTGTAGTATTAACGTCAGCAAATTGAATGCATGAGCTGTTAAGGTGATTATGTTATAGTTCTGGCACTTGTCAGTTCTTGTCTTCTTCAGAATTGTATGGGTGATATTTTTCCGAAAGTCAGATGGTATGTCGAGAGACACATACATTCTACACACGAACGTTGTCTCTTTGTAAGTAGGCTGTTTATGTTTTCTCTATGTAAGTAGGCTGTTTATGTTTTCTCTATGTAAGTAGGCTGTTTAGGTTTTTTATTAGTAACGCCACCTCTATATGAAAATCACTGGCTGTGCTGTGTGCAGTCTGTGGCTGCTTTGCATTGTTGTAATACTCGCCATTGTAGTGTTGGGCAGCGGCAGCTGGATGTGAACAGCGCGTAGTGTTGCGCAGTTGGAGGTGAGCCGCCAGCAGTGGTGGATGTGGGGAGAGAGATGGCGGAGTTTTGTAATTTGTCATGAACTGCTATATTTATATATGATGATATTAAGGTAAATACATTGTTTGTTCTCTATTAATATCTTTCATTTGCTAACTATCCCTATCAGTAGTTAGTGCCTTCCGTAGTTAGAATCTTTTATTTAGCTGGCAGTAGTGGCGCTCGCTGTATTGCAGTAGCTTGAGCAGCGAAGATTTTTGTGAGGTAAGTGATTTGTGAAAGGTATAGTTTAATGTTAGTCAGGGCCATTCTTTTGTAGGGAATTTTGAAAGTCAGATTGCGTTGCGCTAAAAATATTGTGTGTCAGGGTAAGCACAGTCATGTATAAATTGTACTAAGGGGACGTTTCATATGTCGACCCTTAGCCTAGGATACCTCACTGGAATCTTCTGATTTTTCTTGTAGTTTGTGTATTTAGTGTAGCTTTTGTTTATTGCTAGCGCGTAATTGTAGAGAGAATCTCCTTTGTAGTTGTAGCCTTTCATTGTTGTACAGTAAAACAGTTGTGGCATGCATATAGATTTGCACCAAGTATTTCGCAGCTGTAATTAACTAGATATTGTTTTCAGTGTTATGTTAATGTGTTCTCTTATTTTTGCTCTTCAAATTGTGTTTTTCTGTGTTGTCGTGTGAAATACTGTGACAATAATGGCGTGTGAAAAACGTAATACTAGGCTCCAAAGTAAACTGAGAAATGACAGTGAAAATGAGAGCAGTGTGTTAGCGCCACCGAGTAATGAATTAACTGATGTTCAAAGTAGTAATTTGGTAATTGTGCATAGGGAAATGGAGCGGGCGGCAAACAATGGCGTGGACAGTGAAACATTTAGTGAAGAGGGAAGCATTATCGATCGATCGGTCGGCAACAGCTCGCCTCAGGAATCCGAAATGACAGGACACAATTTCGCAAATACTGTAGATTCAGGTTTTGGGTCATCACCGTTTTCTCAAATAAGTCAAGACACATTTTCTGCTTGTCAAAATGTGAATGTTGTCGGTGCAAATGCACTGCCGAAAAGCGTAGAGAAACAGATTCCAGACACTAATACATTATTATTGCAATTAATGCAACAAATGGAACAAAATCAGAGACAAACACAGCAACAGTTAGACACAGTGGAACAAAATCTCAAAAAGTTAGACACAGTGGAACAAAATCTCAAAAAGTTAGACACAGTGGAACAAAATCTCAAAAAGTTAGACACAATGGAACAAAATCTTCAAAAGTTAGACACCACACTTGAACAAACACGTGAAGATTTAACTAGTGAGTTACATAACATTGAATCGAAATGTCAAAAAGTCTGTAATGACGTAAAATCGCAAATTTGTGAGCATTTCCAACCTATTTTTTCGCGCCATGAAAATGCATTACAGAATCATGAAGCAGCCATAAAAGAACTGCAAACTATTTTTCATGAAAATCACAACATCTTGCAAGCTAAAATTGACTCAGTTGCATCTACCGATTCGGTTACGCAACTTGCAAAAACTCAGGAAAACTTAAAGGTCACAGTAGACACGATTGCAACACAAATGGACACTCTGAAACTTGGTTCAGAAAAACATACAGAGGAAATGATTTCACTATCGGATAAAGTAGCCGAACTTTCAGATCAGTTCACTAACTTATCTACAAAGGTAGATGATGATCTGAATGACACAACACCTGTAGCCTTCACTGACACAGAAGAGTATGAACAAATTAGAAAATTCAAACAAAATCAAAATCAAATCAATACACAGTACAAAAGAGAAATCCGGGAAGTGCAAGATCAGTTGGCACAAGTAGTACAAGAATTACGTATTTTGGAGGACACTCGCGCCCCAATACGGGAAGAGGGACATACAAATACGGAACAGACACAAAATAACAACACAGGGCACTTCGGAAATTGTGAAAGAAATTGGCAAGGCGCATTGGATTTTGAGATGGAACCGCCGAAACGACGTAACTATGACCGAGATGCTACTCGCCGACACGATGATTTTGACTATAAGCTGTTCATTACTACACGTAAATTCAAAACATTTAAGAATTCTGGCAACGACATTCATCCACAAGCATGGCTCCATCAATTCTCTCATTGTTTTCCTCCCAACTGGTCGTTAGAACACAGATTAGAATTCATGTGTGGCTATTTAGAGAATGAACCAGCTGTAAGAATGCGATCGGTCATTCACGATTGCCACAGTGAAGGAGAATTTTACCATGCCTTCCTCTCAGCATATTGGTCTCAAGCTACACAAGACCGTGTAAAACATAACATCATAATGACGAAACACTTCGAACAATCTGAATTTTCCAGTCTTGTGAAATATTTTGAAGACATGTTGCACAAGAATCAATACATGTCAAACCCATACAGCCCCTCAGAACTCATCCGCATTTGCTTAATCAAAATGCCTAAACTTTTACGACATATTATTTTAGCAGGACGTTGCAAAGACGACATTGAAGCTTTTCAGGGACTGTTACAAGAATTAGAAATTGACACTGACAATCGCGGAACGCGAAACCAGGAACACAACAATTACAGGTCACATCCGTCGCAAATCCGCGATGAAAGAAGTAATAACTGGACACGACAAGGCTATTCTCACAACACAAATCGTGACCAAAATAGACACCACCCGTATGACAACCGTTGGCAGAGTAGTAATAACTACAGGGAAAGATCACCTCTCCGTGGTAATGACTATCACAGAGACAATCAGAGAAACAGACAATATGGGAACCAAAATAAATATTATCAGGGGAGACAGAATAACTTTAGACGCAACGGTCCAGCGCGCAGTTTCGATTCAGGGAGAAATTCTCCACCACGTGACCGACAAGAAAGAAACTATGGCATCTACCGACATGACGACAGACGATATGATCGTAACGACAGACCTGAATTGCATCAGAACTGGCGGGATTTAAACAGGGCAGGGCCCTCTCGTCACGGTGAATTTGTAGAAGTTAGGTCTCCAAATCCCAATAACGACGCGCGCCAACAAAGAGACAATAGGCAATGACTCATACCGCAGGCAGCCACAAAACGCACGTATGAAACTAACGACGCAGCTGCCGTAGCTAGTAATTACGTAAAAATGGAAGATATTAGGGACATCTTACTCCAAGAACACGACGTAAAACATAACAACGTTGCATATCCTGTGATTTGCATTACAGTAAATGACGTAAAATTTACGGCAGTACTTGACTCTGGCAGTCCCATTTCAGTAATCAGTGAAACAGCCTTTAGCAAATGCAACAAATCGAACGATTGCCCCACACTTCCGTTACGTAAGATTAAATTACAAGGTGCAATCTTTGGAAAAAGTGTAGATGTACGCCAACAAACCAACCTAGAATTCTTTTGTCAAAGCCACAGCTTCTCTACGAACTTCCTTATTGTTCCATTATTGTCGACGGAAATTATATTGGGAGTAGACTTTTTGAATGAATACAAAGCAATCTTAAACTTTCACGATGCTGAAATAAGTTTAGAGAAATAAGGTAAGTCAATAGCTTTGAAATTTGAAGATTGGCTCTCAAACCATGACGAGGAAATTAATCGGCTTTACCTTCTGTTAGACAACAGTTCGGATTTTTCTACGGAACTAGACACTAACAATCACTCTGCAAGTACTGACAGGGATGATATCGACGGCGCATTTGACACTAATAAGTTAATTCAGAATAAAATTCAAACAATTGAGAATTGTAATGACAATGATAGGCAAGACCTTTTTGAGATTTTACAAGCACATTCCACAGTTTTTACTCACAAAACAGGAACAATCAAGGGATTTCAATACCAATTTCGTGTTCGTGAGCATACTAAATTTTGTGTTAGACCATACGTAATTCCGGCGCATTATAGGGACCGTGTTAGAACAGAAATACAATCTATGCTTAATGAGGGCATTATTGAGCCTACAGTAAGCTCATACAACAATCCATTACATGTTGTTGAGAAGAAAAATGGATCGATCAGGCTTGTCTTAGATTCGAGACAAATCAATACGATCATTATTCCTGAAACAGACAGGCCGCAAACGTTAGAAGAACTTCTTCAAAATTTTAATGGTGTAAAAGTGTTGTCTTCCATTGATCTCAGATCCAGCTTTTATCAGATCGAACTTCATCCAGAATGTAGAAAATACACAGCTTTCCTTTGTTTCGGCGTTTGTTATCAGTTTCGGAAACTTCCCTTTGGTTTGAACATTTCTTTGGCAGCATTCATTCGCGGGCTAAATTCCATATTACCTGAGTTCTTAAAACGTCACATCACCTTATATGTAGACGATATTCTGATAGCAGAAGCCTCATGGGAACAACACAATCGCATCCTCAACGGCGTGTTACATATTTTTGCAGAATCTGGAATTACAGTTAACTTGGAAAAGTCTGAATTCGGTAGGTCAAAGGTGAGGTTTTTGGGACATATTATTTCTTCTGAAGGCATTCAGCCGGATCCTGAAAAGTTAGAAGCAATCAGAGCCATTCCAGTGCCATCCACAAAAAGACAAGTCCGCAGTTTTCTAGGTCTCGTAAATTTTTACCGTCGTTTTCTGAATATGCAAATTCTAGCTACACCAAAACTTTGTTCTCTCACTGGAAAAAATACTATTTGGAACTGGGACGAACAAGCACAGTTGGAATTCAATTCTTTGAAAGAAGCGTTACTTCACGCGCCAGTCTTAGCTCATCCAGATCTGTCACAAGATTTCTGCCTTAGCACGGATTCTTCTAAAGTCGGTCTTGGTGCCCATTTATTTCAAGAAGCCATAGAAAATGACACTACCATTCAGAAAACCATTGCTTTTGCTAGCCGAGTGCTAACAAAATCTGAAAAAAAATTATTCCGTTACTGAATTAGAAGCTTTAGCTATCGTTTGGGCATTTAACAAATTCCGTTTCTTTCTTTCTGGTAAGCACGTAAAAGTATACAGTGATCATCGTGCATTACAATTTCTTATGTCTTCAAAATTAAATCATGACAGGTTAAAACGTTGGGCATTGTTTCTGCAAGAATTCCGCTTCACAATAGTCTACATTCCCGGCAAGGAGAACATTGTTGCGGACGCACTGTCACGCGCACCGGCTGGGCTTGAGAAAAGTACCACAGAAGGCAACCTCCAGAAAAATTTCAGTATTCTTTACATTCAGAAAGTCGCCTTTGAAAACTTCATCACCACATCTTTAAAGGACATTGCTCATGAACAAGATAAAGATCCGATTTGGAAGGGCATCAAGAGCAAATGGCATGAAAAGACACACACACAGATTCGGCATTATTACCTGGTTAGAAACAACATACTCTTCAAACGCTGCATTGTTGATGACAAGCTATGGGTACTTTGCATTCCAGACGATTTTGTTAATAAGCTCATTTGGTACATTCATTTCAGCTACGCACATTTTGGCCCACGAAAATGTTATCATATTCTTCGAACGACTTGTTATTTTAACAATATGGAAAAAAGAATTCGAAGAGTCTTGTCTATTTGTAAACTTTGTCAAAAGGCGAAACCATCTACTGTCTCACATCGTGCTCCGTTGTTTCCTATTATTCCTTCTAAATTAAAAGAATTTGCGGCTGTTGATCTCTTGGGACCGCTTGTCAGAACATCCAATGGATTTTCGTACGTTCTAGTCGCTGTTGAACTTACTTCAAAATTTGTTTCTTTCACTCCGTTACGTAAAGCCTGTATCCAACGCCTTTGTTAAAAATTTCTTACGTGAAGTTGGACACGTTAGTAAAGTCATTTCAGATAACGGACCGCAATTCAGATCTGCTGTTTGGTCACGCATGCTTCGCAACCATAAAATCAAACCTGTTTTTATTTCATTGTACTCACCACATTGCAACCCGTCTGAACGGATTATGAAAGAAATCAATAAGCTTTGCAGACTTTATTGTCACAGAAAGCATCAGCATTGGGACAGATATTTACACTTATTTCAAAACGTGCTGAATGAAATGCCTCACGACTCCACTGCTTTACCACCTACTCTTGTACTGAAGAATGAAGAACCACCGAACAGAATCAGAGAGCTTGTACCTTTCCCGAATACACGTAAACTTCGACACAAAGACATAATTGATTTGGCTCTTAAAAATATAAAATCTGCAGCAGACAAAAGGAGAGAACTACACGGTAAAGCAAATGCAAAGAAGTTGTATATTGGTCAGAAAGTTCTCATTAAAGCTCATTCATTGTCACATAAGAAGAAACACTTGAGTCACAAATTCTTTCTAGTTTACAATGGACCTTACAGAATCCGACGTATACCACACGATAATTGCGTTGAAGTTGAAACTCTGCGTACTAGGAAGAGTAAAGGTTTACACCACATTTCTCATGTAAAACCATTTATTGACAGATAATCTGCCTTTTAACTTTGTCTTTGCCATAAAACGTTTCACTTCACGTTACTAGTATGCTTTAGAAACTATTACCATGCAACAATGTTTGAAGTTCAATATCCAGCCAAGAACCAAGAGAAATTATTTAAACAGAAATTACGAATGCATTGTTATGGCGAACAGACGACACAGTGTAATTGTGTGTGTACATTCTTGCTTGTTAGTTGTACGATTAGAACATTTACCAGTACTGCTAATGAGATTTTAATGCAACATTTTGGTTTACTTGAAAATACATTCCGGATTTAAAGTACTTTCTGAGAGATACCAGATGACACAGAGGTTAGTTTATGTGACAGCTACACGATTTTTATCACGACGCTACTAATGAGTGACAATTTACAATGTTGCTTTTGCAGTGTATCTGTTTTATATCTGCACAGTTTTCTGAATTCTTCTAGGAAGAAAAACATGTTTTAGTAGTAACTTTTGTGGTATAGCAACAATGAGACAGCCTTTTTCGTGGCATAACAATACGTTACTGTACAGTACTTTCCTCATCACGGCAATAAGCGTAATAACTAAGACATCTATACGCAAAGCATTTCACTTTTGTGTATCATGAGGTAAGTACATTGACTTTAGCAGAACTTTGCTTACAGAGGACGATAACTACGACAGTTCCACAGAATTATCTTACAGCAAGACGCGCATTTAGCGCTACAGGACACGCATTTCAGTGATCAATTTTATACTTAAAACACTTATTTTCAAAGATTTTTTAATTACAAAGAAAGTTTTCCGTGATACATTTCATTCCATTGCTGTAATTTGTAACACCTGAGGGCATAATTATATTTATCCTCAGGGGGGTACATGCCTACCTTGGGTACCATGTGTGTGGCAACCACAAGGAACCCTAGCTAATATGGTATTTGCTTATACAACTTTACACATCGGTACCATATTTCTCTAACACACAAATTACACAGCTATCTGATCATTTAACTGAGAGAGACAAACATTTATTTTACTATATCAGTGACAGATGTTTACGTAATTACACAGTTGGATAACTTCACACTTATGAAACTGTATTTTGTCTGTACTTTGTAAACTGTTCATATTTTTTTGGAACCATTGTGATACTATGAGAGCTTTGAATGATGTATTTGGTATGGATTCATGATTTTTAAAGTACGTTTGAGGCAGCTGACACTTTTGACATGAGCAGAGAATTTTTTTAGGCTTGGAAATTATTGGAGGAAGTTACGACGATTTTGAGATTTGACTGAGGTGTTATGATGTTATTATTACGACGACGATGTGTATTATGTTGTTGAGGAATGTTTATTATGCTACGTATTTCTCATGATGAAATATTGAAGAAGTGTCGACGAATATGTATATGTATAATGAGGTAAGGAATAATGAGTAGTGTTTAGGGACTCTGATTTATGAAAAGGATGTTGGAAACCAAGAAACGTACTTTAAGAGTTATGAAATGTGTGTGTATATTCGTGAATGTATTACAATGCAGACGAAAATTTTTTTTGGACACTGTTATATCAATAGCATTTTGTTTCTACAGATTTGTAACGCAAATTCTTGACCTGTGAAATATTTTTATATGCGACTGTCTCTGTAGCGGAAACTGCTGTCGTAAATATTTCCGTAAGAAAGTTAACGGACCACCTACACATAATGCGTCGTGGGCACCCAGCTGTGTCAGACGCCTGGAGAAAAAGCCATTAGCGCGTGCCTTTCAGAGCACAGGAAAACACCTGGAGAACAAGCCATTAGGGTGTGCCTTTCATCGCTAATGCGACACCCTCGTTACTTGAAAACATATGATTACTCGCACTTTGTGCTAATTGCTGAAATGCTTATGAATTGATGGGAAATATTCGTACATCTGCACACCTGATTATGACAAGTGTCTTTCTATGAGAGTTGAGAGCTACTGACTTACGAAATGCCACATGACTATTGAATGATGTTTTTATGCTTTGGTTTGCGTAATTGCTTATTTCACTTGATATCTGGTTTCCAGCTGTGTTGCAGCATTGCTTTTATAAAATGAAATGCATTTGCTAATGTGAACACTTTCTGTCAACAGATCTATTAAATAATTATTTTATGATCCACATTCTTTAAAAAAGGAGCACTTGGAAAGGAAAGAACAATAAGAAGGAACTAGTAACTGCATTCATAATTTTCTTTTCAAGTAATTGGTAACTTTTTGGTAGAGTAACTTCTTGTGGTGCACCACTTTAATTACATGGATATTAAGATGTGAATATACATTTCCCTTATCTGTGTTGTTGTCTTTAGTGTACTATTTTTTCTGATTGTGCGTTTGTCATGTTTAGATATAAGTTATTACATTTGCTGCTGCTAGCTTTGCCAATCTGTATTTTTTGTCATTGCTGTTTGTGTTACTTATTTTGTGCTGCTGCATTGCCTCGTCCCTTAGTTTAGCATCTGAGCTCAGTAGATTTAAGTTAGCTTAAGAGGGGGTAGACTATATAAGAAACTGACTATGGACAATATGAAAAAGATTTGGGCCACAATGAGTATTGTACACTGAGAAATAATTATATTGAAAGAAATATGAATAGAATACAGAAAGCATGCTTAGATAGAATTTTTTGGTGGAAACAAAGGATGAAATAAGAGGAAAGATATATGAAGTTTTGGGTTGGACTGCAGTACCAAATGTTACACTGAAAACGAACCCTGTCCTTTCCTATTGGTGTTATCCCACTATGTGTGTGTGTACCCTTGTGTCTTTGTTTTCTTCCTGTCTCTGTGTAGTTTCATAGAATTTTTTCTTCTTTTAATATTAAGCTACATTCACTATGATGAGGAATACTGTTATCCTCAAATATAATTGGCATTAATAATATGTTATTTACTTTGTAAAGATGTTAGACTATTCATTCTGTTTAAATGCTCATGTGTAAAGTTGATGTTTCAAAAGTTATTCTGATCTTTTATGTATTTACTAATGTCATAATTCCTGTAACACTGATGTATATGTTATTTCGATTCTTTTGTAAAGCCCATATTACTACAAATGTTATCTGTATTGTTATGTTTTTAATGATGTATTGTATACCTTTGTTATTGTATTCTCATGTTATAAAATTGTAATTGTTACCAGTTCTTCAAATTAAGTAACATTTCATTGCACACGTTTCTGTTGGTCATAGTACATGGACAATATGTGAGAAGTAGGGACTGATAGTGTTTGCACGTGTGTTAATAATTCAGCAAGGGACTGGATAACAGCATTGCTGGTTCTAAGGACAATTCCAAAAACGTTGTGAGTGCACAAGTGGTGGTTTATGGACTTGCTATATTCTCTGCAAGACTCTTCGATGGTGATTGTGCACCTGCACATTTGCAACAGATGGCTGCTGGCCGTCTCTACAAGGACTACAGTGGGTCTACATCTTTGGTGGCCCACCAATACCGTAATCTCTACCAGGACTACAGTGGGTCTGCTCTGTGATGACCTACCTAACAATATTCATCAAAACTTCGACTGACTCTGCTGTGGGTTTGCTCTGTTGTGGACCAATACTTGTCTGCATGTCGAGAGTCAGCACTGTCTTTCCATTGGAAGGACAACACTACTTCTTCAAGACTGCATGGAAATCCACTACTTCTGTGTGCATTTTCTTTTACTGCTCAGACTTTGAGAAAAACACTGCTATTCTCCTGTTATGTACGATTAGGACTGTCTTTATGGACTGTGAGAAATTTTCAGCTTTTGACCAACAATGTATCAATAAGTGTGTGCATTTTATATCTTTGTTACTGTAATTGTGAAAAATTTTTGTCAAATCTGTATTGGCCAGTGCCCAACACCATTTGTAAAAATTTTTGTGGGGAGCGTGGGGGCTATGTAAGTAGGCTGTTTATGTTTTCTCTATGTAAGTAGGCTGTTTATGTTTTCTCTATGTAAGTAGGCTGTTTAGGTTTTTTATTAGTAACGCCACCTCTATATGAAAATCACTGGCTGTGCTGTGTGCAGTCTGTGGCTGCTTTGCATTGTTGTAATACTCGCCATTGTAGTGTTGGGCAGCGGCAGCTGGATGTGAACAGCGCGTAGTGTTGCGCAGTTGGAGGTGAGCCGCCAGCAGTGGTGGATGTGGGGAGAGAGATGGCGGAGTTTTGTAATTTGTCATGAACTGCTATATTTATATATGATGATATTAAGGTAAATACATTGTTTGTTCTCTATTAATATCTTTCATTTGCTAACTATCCCTATCAGTAGTTAGTGCCTTCCGTAGTTAGAATCTTTTATTTAGCTGGCAGTAGTGGCGCTCGCTGTATTGCAGTAGCTTGAGCAGCGAAGATTTTTGTGAGGTAAGTGATTTGTGAAAGGTATAGTTTAATGTTAGTCAGGGCCATTCTTTTGTAGGGAATTTTGAAAGTCAGATTGCGTTGCGCTAAAAATATTGTGTGTCAGGGTAAGCACAGTCATGTATAAATTGTACTAAGGGGACGTTTCATCTTCTCCCAATGATTTTTGGAATTCTGGTGATCTTATTTGATCTGAAGTCCTCAAAGCTCTATTAAATTCTGTTCTAATATTCGATTCCTTATGTTTTCTAAATCGACTCCTGTTTCTTCTTCTATGACATCAGACAAATCTTTCCCCGTTAGAGGCCTTCATTGTACTCTTTCCACCTATCCGATCTCTCATCTGCATTTAACAGTGGAATTCCCGTTCATTCCTTGTAAGCTGCGTCAGTCCTTCCTACTCTCATTTCTTTTTCGATTTCTTCACATTTTTTGTGCAGCCATTTCGTCTTAACTTCCGTGCACTTCCTATTTATATCATTCCTCAGCGACTGGCATCTCTGTATTCCTGAATTTCCCTGAACATTTTTTCACTTTCTTCTTTCATCGATCAACTGAAGTATTTCTTCTGTTACCCATGGCTTCTTCGTAGTTACCTTCTTTGTACCTATGTCTTTCTTTCCAACTTCTGTGATTGCCCTTTTTTAGAGATGACTATTCCTCTTCAACTGTACTTCCTACTGAGCTAATCCCTATTGCTGTATCTATAGCCTTAGAGAACTTCAAGTGTGTATCGTCATCTCTTAGCACATCTGTGTCCTACTTCTTTCTTCTTTGCGTATTGATTCTTCCTGACTAATCTGTTGAACTTCAGCCAACTACTCATCATTCACGGCCTGGGTATACCTTACAATTCAGTATCTCAATTCGGAATCTCTGTCTGACCATGATGTAGTCTAAATGAAATCTTCCTGTATCACCCGGTATTTTCCAAGTATACCTACTCCTCCTGTGATTCTTGAAGAGATGATGATGATGATGTTTGGTTTGTGGGACATTCAACTGCGCGGTCAACAGCGCCCGTACAAAGTCCCAGTGTTTTGACACTCCATTGTTTTACTCAGCCCAATCTAGCATCTATCACGAATGATGATGATGATGATGATGATGATGCTGAAATGATGAGGACAACACAAACACCCATTCCCTGGCCAGAGAAAATCCGTAACCCAGCCAAGAATCGAGCCCAGGACCCCATGATCCAGAGGCAGCAACGCTAGTCTCTAGACCACGAGCTGCGGACGTTCTTAAAGAGAGTATTCGCTATAATTAGCTGAAATTTATTACAGTGCTCAATGAGTCTTTCTGCTCTCTCATTCCTTGTCCCATCACCTTTTCTTCTACCGTACTTCTTCCCCTAGAACTGCATCCCAGTCCCCCATGACTATTAGATTTTCGTCTCCCTTCATATACTGTATTACTCTTTCAATATCCTCATATACTTTCTCTACATCTTCAGCTTGTAACGTCGGCATGTAAACCTGAACTATCTTTGTCAGTATTGGATTGCTAACGATTCTGACAAGAACAACCCTATCACTGAACTGTTCACTGTAACACACTCTTTGTTCTACCTTTCTATTCATAGTTACCCATGCTCATCTGACCAGAAATCCTTGTCTTCTTTCCATTTCACTTCAGTGACCATTACCATATCTGGATTGAGCCTTTGAATTTCCTTTTTCAGATTTTCTAGCTTCCCTACCACGTTCAAGCTTCTGACATTCCATGCCCCGATTCGTAGAACGTTATCCTTTCGTTGATTATTCAATCATTTTCTCATGGTCACCTCCCCCTTCCCGAAGATCCGAAAGGGAGACTATTCCGGTCTTTTATGTCAATAGAGAGATCAACATGACACTTTTTCAATTACAGGCCACATGTCCTGTGGATAAACGATATGTGTCTTTAATGCAGTGGTTTTCATTGCCTTCTGTATCCTCATGCCGTTGATCAATGCTGATTCTTCCGCCTTAAGAAGCAGTTTCCCACTCCAAGGACAATGGAATGGCCTGAAGCTCTTTCCACTCCTCCGCCCTCTTTGATAAGGCAGAATGAGGGTGACTTCCTGTGCCGGAAGTCTTCGGCCGCCAATGCTGCTTATTAGTCAAAATTTAAACGGTGGCGCGTTTCGAGCCCAGTACCGAGGATTTTTTTATCACTAACCAAAGACGCTACCCCTAGAACACGGGTGTTCAGAAAACAGCGGTTTAAAGCGAAAAGAAAAAAAACCGAGTTGTTATGAGCAAGGATCAGTCTTGCGAACATTGCATTTAGATGTCCAGTACGCTACCTATTACGCTGTAAGCGACGTCGTGTACATGTAGAGTGTTTACTTACATCAAAATCATCCTCACAAAAACACACACACGTTGTGACCAATATCACACCTGGATCTCTAGCGGCGAGCTAAAACACATTTTACGCATCTTCCCATTCTTTAGAACACTCAAAAATCATTTTCTGGTGTTTTTATAGATGTATTTGTACAATGTGGTACTACACACCATTTGTAGCCCACTTTCCGGAGTGTAAAACAAGATACCACTGTGAATGATCTTTACGACAGTAGGAGCAGCATGGTAGTGGGTGACGTCACAAGCAACACGCGACTCAAATGGACTGTTGTAGTGCGTTTTTAAATTATTTGAATTTCATTTCCAGGTTTTTTAATACTGAAATTCTTGAGGAAAAATCATGTTATGAGCATGAAATGACATAATTAACCATTTAAGCTGATTTCCAGATAAACAGTGAGCTACCCTGTTTTATGGCAAACGGGCTCGAGTAGTGGAGCTTTAGAGAAACATCACCCTTCGTTACTAAATAAACCTGACCATCTGCCTAATACAAACATGCGTTTCTTACAGTTGCAGATACTATAGCCTTTCAGTTAAAAAAGGAAAGAATGTCACTTTGAAATAATAACAGTACGAAAAGCAGCACTCCGTCTTCAGGCCACAAGTGACCATCCGACCGCCGTGTCATCCTCAGCTGAGGATGCGGATAGGAGGGGTGTGTGGTAAGCTCACCACTCTCCTGGTTTTCTTCGACCGGAGAGGCTACTGTTAGGTCGAGTAGCTCCTCAATTGGCATCACGACGCTGAGTGCACCACGAAAAATGGCAACTGCGCGTGGCGGCCCGGACGGTCACCCATCCAAGTGCCGGCCCCGCCCGGCAGCGCTTAACTTCTGTGATCTGATGGGAACCGGTGTACTACTGCGGCAAGGCCGTTGCCAACAACAGTACAGATCAATATTAATTCTTTAGATTGTCATTTTGGCGTGTCACACACTTTCTAACAAGGCCTAGGTTAAACCACTCTTGTATTGACAGTTAAGTTCATTTTTTTTCCGTTCACAGTGAAGTAACCATTGCTACCTTCCGATAATTTTTCAGTTATCACTCTTCGCGGAAGTCGTTTCGTATCTGTTCAAGTTCCATTACGTTGCGTAACTAACTACTAACCAGTTAACAATGTGCCTTTCCGTCAAGAAAACAAATTCCTACTTTTACCCTAAGAACCTACGTAATAGTTTAAACTCGCAACCAACTATTTAGCGTATTCTTCAATCTATGCACGACACGGCTCCACGCGGCGCAAACCCGCGCATGCTCAGTAACACTTAGGCATTGTTGAATCTAAATAGTCAGACAATGCACCCCCACACAAAATCATCCTCAGCTGCGAAAGTTCCAGAAACCAAAGATGCGTGAAGGGTACCGTAGACTATGTCATAACAGAAAAATATAGCAGTACTCCTTACACTACTATACGGGACAGTTGCCAATATTGTTTCGAGCACGCTGCAGAAGTTTTTTTCTGGGAACCCAGCACACAATCCTCCAGAGTGTCCCGATTTCTCCACTTGCGGTTTCCATATTTTTGGAGCCCTGAGGAAAGGTATTTGTGGCCGTCGATTTGCTTCGTACGAAGAGGCACGGGCTTGGGTACAAATATTATTACGTAGGCAGCCAGAAACATTTTTCCATGAAGGCACTGACCATCTTATCTCACAATGGGGCAATTGTATTAACAGTTATGAAGATTACTTTTGAAATAATAAACATCTTGCTTACATTTTTCTCCGTCTGTCTCGTTTTCGTTTGATGGTCCCTTATATATTCTTCGACTCTTAAAACTGCAGTCTATCTTCAATACAAGTTGTTGATGACCCCCTGTAGTTTACCTCTCCTAGGTTCGGAAAGCGAATCTTGCTTTCTGTTCAACACTTTTTCTAAAACTACAGTTACTGCTATAGGCGTTTTTGTTTGTTGGCGTGCTTAACACAGCAGTTACGAGTGCCCTTACAAATCACTTATGACACCAGTCAGCACTTGGCATCTTTGGAATGGTACATTCTTCTTGAAGTCAGAGGATATTTTGCCCTTTTTATATATCAAGCATAATAGACGGAATAATTTTACCATGGCTATAGCTCCTAAGGACCTCATTAATCGTGAAGAAATGTCGTCTATAATTAGAGTTAAGTTGGCTTTAGTTACCGAAAAAGTTTTAGCTCGACTGCATTTAAATTTTGTTGGCTGGAATTTTTAGAACGGAACGAACAGTAGAACATGACTTCTGAACTGCCTCTTTAAAACTCCTTGTAATGATTGTTATTTACAATAAAGTCTTGAAACCTGGTACAGCCGATTTATTTGATGAATGTAGTCAAGTGCTGTAATTAGAGCATTCTATTAACAAATACAAATCATACCTAATCTATTATGAACAAGGACACTTTTGTCCC
Organism: Schistocerca americana; assembly: GCF_021461395.2. NCBI lineage: Eukaryota > Metazoa > Arthropoda > Insecta > Orthoptera > Acrididae > Schistocerca > Schistocerca americana. Next base: position 1,159,579,938 of record NC_060119.1, on the reverse strand, counting down.
AAATTTGGCTTTCCGTAGATAACGTGAAAACTAGTAGAGGTAGCTTATAGGTGTTACAGATATTAGATTTTTTGATTAAACTGAACCTATGAATGAATTTTTACCTTTATCAGTTCAGTATTTAGCGCCTTCAATTTTTCGTTAAAACTCCAGTTTTGACCAAAATATTGCTCCGATCAAGTTGAGACTTGAAACTTTTGACTGTGATATACGTTTGCACATTCTGAATAACTTTTAGCTTTTTAACTTCTTCATTTAGCGCCACTTACTTTTTCTTAAAATAATATATTTAGTGAAACGTATTCACATGATCATTCCGAGACTTCGTAATGTCAGCATTAATATGCTGAAGCCTACATTGACAAAGTTTGTAAAAGTTATTTTCATGTTTAATTTCACTCTTAGTTTGTGGCGCAATCCTCTGCAGGCGCATTATGATGACGTGTCGCTAGTAGTAGTGAACTGGAGTATGCCCTGCCATGACACACTCGTTCGCCCCTGTACTTTTTACAATGATGCAGCGCTTGTTTCGCCTAACATCTATGTATCATCGAATCACTGTTATCATTTTCGTCTGTGATTTTTGTTTTGTTTCTCTTTTTTTACAGAAAAAAATGTCTTTACTGACGTTCCTCGCAAAAAGGAATCCCAGTATCGACGAAGTGATCCACGAGCTCGTCGACGCCTGCATCGGAAGGTACTTCCAGGTACGTCAAGACAGGGGCTGAGCTGGCAGCCGGCCGGTAAACTACAGCCTGAGGGCTTACGTAGAGCTAGCGATTACTACTTTAACGCTATCCTTTCTTCAAGGTGGCATCCCATCACAGACAACGAGTCTGGCTTTTCTCTTCCTGTTGTGGGCAACATGGAGGCAGCAGTGGCCACTGAAAATGCCCGTGGTCCAAACGAGGTTGAATCTTGCGACCTTCTGGTATCCAAGCACGCGCCTTACCACCAGACCACCAGGTCATACATGTGTATAGATACTTCATCTATAGATTTCAATGAGTAACTTTCCAAACGTCAAAAGATGTGATATGAACGACTGAATCTTTGCTATATTGACTTAGAAGCTTAAATTTTCTATGGCCCCAAGGAGCAGTAGACCTCGACATTTGACATAAATTTCAACTTGACAACTCTTCCCGTTCCTGAGAAAATGGGCTCTTAACATCCAGATGGACAGACAGACCGACAAGAAACGACAAAAAAAATTTATGTGATACAAGTGAAAATTAACTATTCTCGGAGTTTTTCCTTGCACTTGCACTATGAAATATTGCTTCTTGCCAAATTCCATGGTATTTGGTCAATAGGAAGTACCCCATAGGCTTTGATGACTGAATGAAAAGAACTGAAGTATCTGTGCTAGCAAAATAGAAATGCGGAAAACACAAGTCCGAAAACAATTTATTGGATTCACCAAAACGAAACAATAATACAGTATCCAAAAGAACAACCGACTCCATCCCAACTGCAGATCGACACAAGTACAAAAAAAATGGTTCAAATGGCTCTGAGCACTATGGGACTTAACTTCTGAGGTCATCAGTCCCCTAGAACCTAGAACTTCTTAAACCTAACTAACCTAAGGACATCACACACATCCATGCCCGAGGCAGGATTCGAACCTGCGACCAAAGTGGTCGCGCGGTTCCAGACTGTAGCGCCTAGAACCGCTCGGCCACTCCGGCCAGCCACAAGTACAAAACAACACCAACAACAATAATAATAAAAGACCCGACTCTTTACAGGGAGCGAACACAAACCGTTCTACAATGTCAAGAGGTTCGTCGATTACACCAAGAGATCGGCCAGCTAGAAGAGGTGTCTGGCCGAGGCTGCTGTATCCTTCCGAAATGCCTTTGGCTTTTTTTTTTCCTTTATTGATTTTCAATAAGCTGGCAGCAGCTTAGTACGCTGCTCTACAGCCTACAGACTTTTTTTAAAAACGGAAGAAGAAAAGAAACAAGAAAAACAGGCGATAAAACGGTGACTTAAAGTGTAAAATGGCGGAAAAATGCGGAAAGTTAAAACAGAAAGCAAAGGGGTTGGCAATGTTAATAAAATACACAGGAATCAGACAAGTAACATAGTAGACACACAATTAAAAAAAACATGGCGACAGTCTGGTTTCTGTTCGCAAGAGACAAAAAATCACACCCAGTGACAGTATGATGGACGTTCGCAACACTTCCCAAAAGACACACAACACGCAACACTCACTGTAAAACACTGCACGAAAATGGCGGCACAAAGAGGACACTCCTGCGCCAAGGGCAGATTGGGGGGGGGGGGGGGGGGGACCTGGAGGAGGGGGAAAACAAGGAGGTAGCAGAGGAAAAAACGAAAAAGGGGGGGGGGGGTGAACCAGGGAGGAAGAGGACTCATAAGGGGGGAGAGGGGCAGGGCAGACACGAGAGGGAATGAGAAAAGGCAGAGGAGGGAAATGCAAAAGGACTTGGAGGAGAGAAGGGGGCAGAGAGAGAGGAGGTGGGGAAAAAAGAGAATGGAAGGGGGGAGAGGGAGCCTGGGAAAAGGACAGAGGAAAGGAGGGGGAGTGAGGATCAGAGTTGATAGGAGGGATAAATGAAGGGAGAGAGCGCATCATCCGGGTGGTGTGTTGTGTTGTGGCCGCCAGTAAGTCTTTATTTTGACAACACAGACGACATAGGTTTTCCTGGTGAATACACACGCTGTGATGCAGGCATCCCGCGATGGTTGGACATAAAGTGGGATGCCGATCCAATAGGCGCTACGATGTCCGAAGTGTGCAGCGACAACAGGAGTATATGGGAGACACTGGCAAGAATAACAGACAGGATGATAAGACATGTGTTTAGGCATGAAGCAATACCCTTCATGTAACTAGAGGGAGCTGTAGCGGGTAACAACTGTATAGGAAGGCAGGTATTGGAATACATTCAACGAATAATTGCACTTGCAAGTGCTATCTCTGACATGAAGAAGTTAGGGCAGGAGAGGAATTCGTGCTGGGCCGCATCGTCACTAAATATAAATAAATAAACGCACAGGCTCCTAGGGAGGCAGAAGTTTTCTACCAGGTGTCGTGAGCTTCGTACTTCCATATAAGCTGGCGATCAAGTGTGACCCTTCGATATTTAACTGTCGATAAAAAAATCGCAATATTTCATCGTAATTGGGGAAGCATTGAATCAAAGAACAAAGATTTGGAATATTTTGTGACCAGCCAGGCTACGACTTCCTGTACTTGCGCCATACGTTTGAGAATCATAGGTCCCCACTAAATGGTTCAAGTGCGCACTACACATCTGAAGCTCTTAGGAAAGTGACTGAATTTTTTTTTCTACTTTAGATTAGGCAAATCCCCCATCCGGTCCAGATAACGATAGCTGCAGAGGCTCCATATATGTCAGTAGTCAGTATATAATCCAAACAATAGCCCCCGAATAGGCATGCTCCTAAAAAGCAGTGGAGCTCTCGTAATACCAGGTACAGAAAGTGAGATTTATGGGGACAATTTAAGCATATATTCAAAGGATAGGCTAATGATAAATTGAGGTGATGTATTTGACGCAATAGACAAGGAACACAAATTCATCAAGGCATAAACTGAAACTGCTTGCGAGATTGGATTGGCAAGATTCAGTATCAGACAAAACTTACCGGATCCTTCTACTGGCCACCAGAATTACCTCCACATCTGTGTACGTAGTGCACTAGTACGTAAGTTGTCCAATCACACTGTCGTCACTGGAGGAGACTTCAATCATCCAACCATCAACTGAAAAATTGTAGCTATATAAGTGATACGCGTGTCAAGACTTCCTTCGAAGCATCACTCACTGTTTTCTATGAGAACTGCCTAGAAAAGACTGCTCTAAATCCCACTAGTGATGAAAACATAACGGTTCTTATAGGGACAAATAGATCTGACCTCTTTGAGGACGAACTTAGTATCAATGTCCATGAGACATGGTAGCAACAGTTACCAAAGTACAAAAGGCACCTAGAACAATTATAAGGTTTGTGTGTTCAACAAACTAGATAAAGACGCAGTAGTGTCACACCTCAATAAGGTACGCGAAACATTTAGCTCTAGACAGGAGCACACAGAAGAGCTGTGGTTCGGGTTCACAAGATTGGCTGACCATGTACTTAACAAATATGTACCTAGTACAATAGTTCATGATGGGAGGCACCCTCTAAGGTAGCTATAAAGTCACTGTACAGTTCTATAGAAGCAGATGCTGCTGCAATGTAGGAACGAAAAAAGTGAAGGGCTATAGATAGAGACACCATGAACGAAGCATATTTGGCTGTCAACCGTAGCAGATTGTTATCGATTGATCTCACAGTAAATCCAAAGAAAGTCTGATCATATGGACTGAATTTGAAGGTATCAAAGCAAAAGAAGAACTCCGAACCTCGCTTTCAACCGTTCCTTTACAAATGAAAATGCAGGAGTATTTCCCTAATTTAATTCTCTCATCACTGCAAAGATGAGTGATACAGATATTAGTGTCAGTGGTGTTGAAAAACAGATGAATTCGCTAAAACTAAACATCAGATTCAATAACGATTTTACGGCTGAGTTAGCTCTTCTTTTAACAATAGTCTACCGCAGGTCCTTCGAACAGCAAACAGTGCCCAGTGGTTGGAAGAAAAGGTGACGCCCATTTGGAAGAAGGGTAGTAGAAGTTATCCATAGAACTACCGTCCAGCATCTTTGCCATCTCTTTGTTGTAGAATATTAAAACGTATTCTGAGCTCGAACAGAATGACCTTTCCATACTAACGGTTCCGAAAACATCGAACTTGCACTTTTATTGCGTAACAGCCCTGACGCAACAGATTAGCGCAGCGAGATAGATTCAAAATTCACTCAGTACCACACCTACAGTTATTATCAAATGTGCGATCGTACTGAGTATCAAACGAAGTTTGCTACTGGATGGGCGATTTGTTGGTAGAGAGGACGCAGTATGTTGTTACCTTGGATGGAGAGTTGTCGACAGATGTAGAAATAACTTCGGGTGTGCGCCAGGGAAGAGCGTACCACCCGCTAGCAAAATACTGCGTCACATTTATTCAGTCCTTGTAATGAATAAACTAATAAACAAGCTATTTCCACTAGTTTGGTGGTACTCCTTCGTTTATCTTCGTGATGGCTAAATTTCTGAACTCTGGCCGAAGTTCTGACAATATTATCATGCAGTAGTTGGCATTTAAGATTAAACTGGAACATGATCACCTGCAATGCTTTAAAAATATCGACGAGTGCTCCGTAGCCATGTTACAAGGCTATCGTTTAAAATGTTCAGTAACTCTTGCCTGGTTTTCGTTGTTTCAGGTGCGGCGGATTCCTGGCCTGTGGGAGAGAGTAGTTTACGTGATGCTGCCACAGCTACCTTATTTCGAGACGGACATCATTAACTACCTGCTTTTACAGTGGAGAATGACTGTACCGCCTACTGCGAAAAGCTCAGAGGAGCAGAACGAAACGAACTAAAATTTCTGAGAAAAATACTCTTACCTTTCCTCCATCTCTTCCCGCTTTTTTACATTAAACTGAAGAGCCAAAGACACTCTTACACCTGCCTAATATCGTATAGAGCCCCCGCGAGGATGCAGAAGTGCCGCAACACGACATGGCGTGGACTCGACTAATGTTTGAATTACTGCTGGAGGAAACTGACACCATGAATCCTTCAGGTCTGGCCATAAATCCCTAAGAGTATGAGGGGGTGGAGGTCTCTTCTGAACAGCACACTCCAAGGCATCCCAGATACGCTCAATAATGTTCATGTCTAGGGCGTCTGGTGGACAGCGGAAATGTTTAAACTCAGAAGAGTGTTCCTGGATCCACTCAGTAGTGATTCTGTACGTGTGGGGTGTCGCATTGTCCTGCTGGAATTGACCAAGTTCGTAGGAATGCACATTGGACATGAATGGATGCAGGTGATCAGACAGGATTTTTACGTACATGTCAGATGTCAGATTCGTATCTAGACGTATCAGGGGCCCTATATCACTCCTGCATAATCCTCAGACCATTACAGAGCCTCCACCAGCTTGAACAGCCCCTGCTGACATGCAGGGTCCATGGATTCATAAGGTTGTCTCCATACCCGTACACGTCCATCCCCTCGATACAATTTTACAATTTGAAACGGGACTCGTCCCACCAGGCAACATGTTTCCAGTGAGCAACAGTGCAATGTCGCTGTTGACGGGGAATGGTTCGCACGCTACACGTATTGATGGCCCAACACTGAAATCTGCAGCAGTTTGCGAAAGAGTTGCACTTCTGTCACGTTGAATGATTTTCTTCAGTCGTCGTTGGTCCCGTTCTTGCAGAATCTATTCCCGGCCCCAGTGAAATCGGAGATTTGATGTTTTAGCGGATTCCTGATATTCACGGTACGCCCGTGAAATGGTCGTACGGGAAAATGCCTACCTCATCGCTACCTCGAAGATGTTGTGTCCCAACGCTCGTGCGCCGACTATAACACCACGTCCGAACTCACTTACATCTTGATTACCTACGATTGTAGCAGCAGTAACCGATCTAAGAACTGCGCCAGGCACTTGTTGTCTGATATAGGCGTTGCTGTCCGCCCCTATAGCTGAGTAGTCAGCGTGACGGATTGCCGTCCTACGGGCCCGGGTTCGATTCCCGGCTGGGTCGGGGATTTTCTCCGATCAGGGACTGTGTGTTGTGTTGCCTTCATCATCATTTCATCCCCATCTGGCGAGCAGGTCGCCCTATGTGGCGTCGAATGTAATAAGACCTGCACGAAGGCGGCCGGATCTGCCCCGTAAGGGGCCTCCCCGCCAACGACGCCAAACGCTCATTTTCCACAGGCGTTGCTGAACGCAGCCCCGTACTCTGCCTGTTTACATATCCCTTTATTTTAGTACGCCTGCCAATACCAAATTCTTTGGCGCTTCAGTGTATTTCCTCCGGGATAAACGCTGCCTTCTCTGTAGACGGCAACGATGTAAGCGACTGTAGTCTCAGTGACATATTTACGCGGGAAGAAAATGTGGATAACGTGAATACCGTGGATAACTGCCGCTTGGAGCATAGATTTTACACACACAAAGGACGGGGAGCCTACATTTGTCAATTCAAGTAACGTATGATTAGTTAATAATATGTTTAATCACTTTCCACTTACACGATTTGTGACTATACGATTGTCAAAGATGTTATTTCCTGTACTCTTCTGCTTCAATCTAGATGTGCAACTTCTCTTCCAATGTTGTTCATAAATATTGTAACTTCTTTGGTGACAATACTCAGTAAATGTAAGCCGAAAACCGATTAACACAGTAAACTAATGCTGTGGAACGAAAACAGACTAGCGCCTTTCATTTATAATAATGTTTTTCTACAACAAACCGACTGAAGATCCAATTAACAAGTCAAGAGATTTCTGTGTGGTCACCGTTGCAAATGGAATTCAATTTTACGCTGTATGAGACAGCCCTATTTTGGAAAGGTCTTATGCTAGTTGCTGGAAAAATTTCTGCGTTTGCTGTTCATGCACGCCAATAACCTGCAATCAAAGACAGTAGGGTTGGAAATGCTGCTATCAGTCACAAAATCTTCTGACTATCTAAATTACGTAATTAGCAACATGTTGCAACGTCAGACCTCATCATCTGGATACAGTCATGATACGAAGACATTTAACGTTAGTGCCCATATATATTAAAGTTTTCTTTTGTATGGTCTCGGCATGTGCTGTGATTATTCTGTGCAGAAAGAGAATAATAATCTGATAAGAAACGATGTCTCTATGTTGGTATGCTATTCGTATGAAAAATTTTAAATATTCACTTTCTTTGTTCTGTTGGCGTCGCTGTCACGTTAAAATGTTTTAAAGTTTCTTTTATTATTAATTATCACAGGATCATGATTGCATAAATGCTGGGGGGTGAGACACACTTACTAAAATAATTAAGTAATTTCTAAGATAAATAATTTTTGTTAATTCATTTCTCTTCTTTGGCGCATTTGACAGTGGCTTCGTGGGTGAGGCCCGTCCTGGTTACTTTACTCGACCGTGGATACCTCTTCAAACGAAAACGTCTTTTATTGGACTTCGAAAATATTTACTCACCCAAGAAATATTTCATACAGAACTATTCATGTGCATTTAAAGAACACTGAACCTTTCGCCATTTCAAGACGCTGTATAGCTGTGGATAACTTTTAATGTAAGAGGAAACAAATATTAATTAATTTTACTATCACACATAAACAATAAATTTACAGTGAGACTTATATTAAGCAAAATATAAATGATAATGGATGTGCGCCATATAAATCTGCCGTAACCACAGGAAAGTGTCCATCATGGCTCACTTCTAAAACTAAAAATGTGCCATCCCCTTCACAAAAATAACTGAAGGGCGTAATTCTACATTTGTTTCTGCGGTTTGTCCTACAGGCGTTTTAAGTATTTTGTAGATAAAATGTGCTCATCACGCAGATGTGCCTTTGAAATATGTTTACCATCCACTGTTTCTATGTCTCTTTAGAACTAGTTGGCACTTGTTAACAATCTCCTAAAGTAATGTGAAACACGATATCACAAACAAATAACCAGCTAGTTAATAACTCGTAGTGTGGATAACATCAAAGAGCTAAAACCAGGCTCATCAATTCGTGGTTTTCATGAAGTTTCGATACACCGACAGATCGTGAAAATGCAGTGAAATAATTATTATACTTTTATGATGGACTTTCACTCTTTTGGTATCTAGCACACCTGTTTATGATGATCACAGTTAGGGTCTTTCAGTCTACAGAGTATAAGCAGAGAAGCATATTAACCAACTTAGTGTGCGACACATAAGAGTAATAGTGCAGTTAGAGACCTGACTTGTTGGTTATAAAAAAACTATGTAATTCAGTTTCTTATACGTTAAATAGTGAAAACGTAACGGATCTGTTGAAGAATCTTTTAAAACTCAAGCTGGTGGTAAAGTATCATAACATTCCCAGAAAACAAGGAGGCTGTCTCTGACATTAAATTTTCATTTTGCTAAGGTGTATAATGAAAGTTCCTGGAATTATCTGACCCACAAACGTTTCACTGCAGTTACTGAGAAGTTCCTAGTTTATAAACAGTGGTCATCTTTTTACAGCTACTAAATTTGGGAAAGAAGTGCTTTATGTGAAACATAAATCTGCACCTGAAGCATTACTTTATCTGCAGAATAAATCGTTATGTAAATCTAAATCTTTTGAGCAAAGAGATAAAATAGCAAGACAGTATATGCCAAACATATTTTATTTATAGGTTACTGAAATCATTACAAAAATGGAATACCACTGAAAACATTGCACAAATGAAACGCCAAGAAATTATTTAATTATCTTTTAAGTCATTATTATTATTATCTTTCCTTTCTCAGACCTTAGGTCTGGTTCGGAATGAAAGTGACGCGGACCTTGATCAAGCGTCACTTCCTTTTAACTGTACGGTATATGTTACATTGCGTTTAGGAACTTTCGGGTAATTGAACATGTATCAATAATTACGGATTTCTGAAGTTGTATATATAAGTTTGGATGTAGCTGTATTGCATTGATTTACTGGTGGATATTGCGTGGTATGACTCCTGTAGTTGAAAGTATAATTGGTATAATGTCAACTTTATCCTGATGCCACATGTCCTTGACTTCCTCAGCCAGTTGGATGTATTTTTCAATTTTTTCTCCTGTTTTCTTCTGTATATTTGCTGTATTGGGTATGGATATTTCAATTAGTTGTGTTAATTTCTTCTTTTTATTGGTGAGTATGATGTCAGGTTTGTTATGTGGCGTTATTTTATCTGTTATAATGGTTCTGTTCCAGTATAATTTGTATTCATCATTCTCCAGTACATTTTGTGGTGTATACTTGTATGTAGGAACGTGTTGTTTTAAAAGTTTATGTTGTAAGGCAAGCTGTTGATGTATTATTTTTGCGACGTTGTCATGTCTTCTGGGGTATTCTGTATTTGCTAGTATTGTACATCCGCTTGTGATGTGATCTACTGTTTCTATTTGTTGTTTGCAAAGTCTGCATTTATCTGTTGTGGTATTGGGATCTTTAATAATATGCTTGCTGTAATATCTGGTGTTTATTGTTTGATCCTGTATTGCAATCATGAATCCTTCTGTCTCACTGTATATATTGCCTCTTCTTAGCCATGTGTTGGATGCGTCTTGATCGATGTGTGGCTGTGTTAGATGATACGGGTGATTGCCATGTAGTGTTTTCTTTTTCCAATTTACTTTCTTTGTATCTGTTGATGTTATGTGATCTAAAGGGTTGTAGAGGTGGTTATGAAATTGTAGTGGTGTAGCCGATGTATTTATGTGGGTGATTGCTTTGTGTATTTTGCTAGTTTCTGCTCGTTCTAGAAAGAATTTTCTTAAATTGTCTACCTGTCCATAATGTAGGTTTTTTATGTCGATAAATCCCCTTCCTCCTTCCTTTCTGCTTAATGTGAATCTTTCTGTTGCTGAATGTATGTGATGTATTCTATATTTCTGACATTGTGATCGTGTAAGTGTATTGAGTGCTTCTAGGTCTGTGTTACTCCATTTCACTACTCCAAATGAGTAGGTCAATATTGGTATAGCATAGGTATTTATAGCTTTTGTCTTGTTTCTTGCTGTCAATTCTGTTTTCAGTATTTTTGTTAGTCTTTGTCTATATTGTTCTTTTAGCTCTTCCTTAATATTTCTATCATCTAGTCCTATTTTTTGTCTGTATCCTAGATATTTATAGGCATCTGTTTTTTCCATCGCTTCTATGCAGTCGCTGTGGTTATCCAATATGTAATCTTCTTGTTTAGTGTGTTTTCCCTTGACTATGCTATTTTTCTTACATTTGTCTGTTCCAAAAGCCATATTTATATCATTGCTAAATACTTCTGTTATCTTTAGTAATTGGTTGAGTTGTTGATTTGTTGCTGCCAGTAGTTTTAGATCATCCATGTATAGCAAATGTGTGATTTTGTGTGGGTATGTTCCAGTAATATTGTAATCATAATTTGTATTATTTAGCATGTTGGATAGTGGGTTCAGAGCAAGGCAGAACCAGAAAGGACTTAATGAATCTCCTTGGTATATTCCACGCTTAATCTGTATTGGCTGTGATGTGATATTATTTGAATTTATTTGGATATTAAGTGTGGTTTTCCAGTTTTTCATTACTATGTTTAGGAACTGTATCAATTTAGGATCTACTTTATATATTTCCAATATTTGTAGTAACCATGAGTGGGGTACACTATCAAAAGCTTTTTGGTAATCGATGTATGCGTAGTGTAGCGACCTTTGTTTAGTTTTAGCTTGGTATGTCACCTCTGCATCTATTATCAGTTGCTCTTTACATCCTCGTGCTCCTTTGCAACAGCCTTTTTGTTCTTCATTTATAATTTTGTTCTGTGTCACTAGTTTCTGTTTAATGACTGAAGTTAATATTTTGTATATTGTTGGTAGGCATGTTATGGGGCGATATTTAGCTGGGTTCGCTGTGTCTGCTTTATCTTTAGGTTTCAGATAAGTTATTCCATGTGTAAGTGTATCAGGGAATGTGTATGGGTCTGCAATGTAACTGTTAAATAATTTAGTTAGATGTGAATGTGTTGAGGTGAACTTCTTTAACCAGAAATTTGCTATTTTATCATTTCCAGGGGCTTTCCAATTGTGAGTAGAATTAATTGCTTGGGTGACTTCATGTTGCAAAATTGTCACTTTAGGCATTTGTGGTATCATCTTGTATGTGTCTGTTTCTGCTTGTATCCACCGTGCATGCCTGTTATGTTGTACCGGGTTTGACCATATGTTGCTCCAGAAGTGTTCCATGTCTGTTATGTTTGCTGGATTGTTTATTTCAATATGTGTGTTATCTATTGTCTGGTAAAATTTCTTTTGGTTTGTGTTGAATGTTTGGTTTTTTTTCCTTCTATTTTCACTTTTTTTTGTATCTTCTGAGTCGTTTGGCGAATGCTTGTAATTTCTGCTTCTTTTCGTCTAATTGCTCTGTCGCTTCTTGTTGTGAGATTTTACCTAACCTTTTTCGTTTTTTTTCTGAGATTTCATTTCTTATAAATTGTGTTAGCTGTCCGATGTCTTTTCTCAGTTTTTCTATTTTGATCTGTAGCCTGTGTTGCCATGCTGGTTTTGTGGGTTTCTTCTGTGTGTTGGTTGGTTCTGATCTCTGCCTAGTGTGTATATTTAGTGTAGTGAGTGCTCCTATATATACCAGTAGTTGTAACTCTTCCATAGTTGTGTTTTCATTTATTTTGTTGTGTATGATTGTGTTGATAGTTTTTATTGTTGTTTCGACTTGTGGGTTATTTGGTGGTCTATGCAAGAATGGTCTAATGTCTGTATTTGAGTCTTTGTATTCTATATATGTTAGCTGAAATTTTTCTTCTATATCTAATATCTGTGTCACTTTGTGTTCTATTTGTGCTTGTTCTGGTGGCTGCCTTAAGATTTCGTTTTCCTCTGATTGTTTAATTGGTGTGTGTTGTTCTTTGTTTGTTTGCTCTGGGATGTTTGAGTCCATTACTGTATTTTCTTCTTCTTCTGATTGCACATTATTTTGTTCCAGTATTTGTTGTACTTGTTGTTTGATGTTATCTAATTCTGGCTGGGGTATCCTGTTATTTTTTATTATTCCACGGATCTGATCAGCTAGTCGTTGTTCTGTTAAAAATTTTAATTCTGGGTATCTGGTAATAAATGTTGTGTATACTTGTGATCTGTATCCAGTTGTGTTGGTTCCTAGGTTTGTTGCTTGGTAATAACAGAACATGAGGTGTCGATTAACTTCATCTGACCATCTCATCCTCTGTCTTTGTTTTCCTTCTAGGGTGGTTGCAGGAAGCATATCCTGCAAAACACCTCTATTTGGATTTAAATCATTTTCCAGTTGGCTAGCAGTGTCGTTACCATTGTGGGCGGGCATAGGGTTCAAGCGTCATCCCCGACCATGACGGCGCTTGTCCGAGGCTTCATTAGTTCTGTCCTGAACCAACTAATCACACTAAAAGGGGGGTTAGCCCTATTAGTGGTTTGTTCTTTTCGTCGCCTTTTACGACTGGCAGAACATACCGAAGGCCTATTCTTTTCCCGGGCCTCCACGGGAATTATTATTATTATTATTATTATTGAACTACTTGTGTTAACTATTTGTGACACACAATTTTTAAATACATTTTCGACTATAGTGAGCTCGTTTTTGAGATTGTGATTTCTATGACAGTCAGTGTTTGCATTAGCTAATCATAACGCGTTTCGAAGTTAACTATAATCATCATGTAGTACTTGTCAAAAATGCACTCAGTTTGCATTCAGTTTGTGAGCGACAAGAAGTTATCATAACTAGACAAACTTGTTTTGATTCATATTGCTGTTTTATCTGCATAGAAAAGTTTATCCAGTCAGTGTGCACAGAAATTGCCGGTGTTTACTGTTGTATGGACAAAACTAAGCTAGCATGAGGTATATGAAGTTATTTACATTAATTTCAAGGAGGCATGCGAAAGAGGACACCTGATTACAGAAAAATGGTGGAAGGGAATTCAGTTTCCTTCAGACATGGCGGAGTTAAGCTGCTCTATTTCATTTACACTCTTTGAACATAATAGTGCAGAAAAACAAGATGGTAGTCAAAACAGAGCTTGTTTCGATTTAAATATCGACATGATAGTTGTGGTGTTATCAGCTACCTGCAACGTCTTCCAAACATCTTGCTATCACATCACTGATGTTTGTCGAAAAAGGTATTACAAAATAAAGGACTGGATAGAAATTTCTTTTAAAGAATTACAAAGATATTGCTCCAACCTAGATTCATACATAATTTAAATTTTTATGTACTTTCTTTTTTAAGAATATTGTATTGAAATTATTGAAAAAATGTGAGTTCTTAAACCCCCATCATTTCCTTTAGGATCTCATTTTTCCTCTTTTGATCAAATGCGAATTTCCATTTCCTCGAAGGTATTGATTTTGCAGCTCTCCTTATCTATGCAGTACTTTAAGATCGTTGTCTATTGAACCATTGTGTGCAGCTTTGTTTTGTGTTTCACTGTAAGCTTTAACAAGCCTAAAGCAGTCAATGTGTTCTTTAAAATAAGTCTTAAAATGTCTGCCCATTGACCAATGTACTACTTATCACAATGATACTATTGAATTTTATAAACTCTTGATTTGCTCAGTTTCTCTGTTGGTTGTTAGAGGTCTTGAACCAGATTCTCCCTTCAGCTGTTAGTGGCAAAAGTGATCCTGGTAACTGTGTTCTTGAACAGCTTGGCTATTTTCTCTAAATTGACTCGTAAATATGATATAATTACGTACTTGGATTTTTAAATGCTGTAGGTGTTGGCTGTGTCGATTTGTTTGCTTTTTTTACTTATGTGTTGTGAAAGAGCATCTATTTCATGTCATTGGTAGGCATTGTTATCTGCAGTGTATTTGATGGTGAATATTTCTGTCTCATATTCAGTTGGAATTTCAGCTTTCTGTTTAAGAAAGGTCTGAATGCAGATTGTTTACTCGTGTTGCAGAGTGGGGAGGCTTCATCAGTGACAGTGTCTATGTTGGCTGGTTTTCTGTGCACACTGATGTTCAAGGCCTGGTGTGTTGGTTATTGTTATGCTTAAAAAATTGTTTTCTTATATTTCTATTGCTTATGGTGAAGTGAATACGTAAGTATTGAATCTGCTCAATACTGTTACTATATGCCTCCAGTAGTGGACAATTTTCAAGGCGATTAGACAGAATTTCTGCAGTGGTCCCAGTGAGTGGATCAGCCATTGCTAGACACAAATCCTGTTTATACATTTTTTCACAGAATGTGAAATAATTAACTATTGAACCATTGAAATAATAATTATTGAAATAATTAAATATTGAAATAATTAACTATTTCAGTTCTGGACATAGTCTGATCTTTTAATAAATTCTATTTAATTATATGTGTGGGGTCTTTGATACGTATGCTGCTGTACAAGTTTTCTGTGATTAAGGAAGTAAAATTTGCACTAACTGGCATCGAATGTTATTTAGTGGCATGAATTGTTTGCTAACTGAGTTTCACTGAAAAAGTGGTTTGAAAATTGTATTCGTTTTGTAATATTTAATGTAGCTTCCACATACCTTTGTAGCCAGGATAGTTTACAGCATTAACATTAGGTCTTATGAGGAAATTAGTTTTATGAATAATTGATTGGGCCCATAACTTTGGAGCTATTAGGTACAGTGAAACCTCCCCTTAGAAAAATCTATGAATAAGTGTGCTGATAAACCCCTTATGTTATTTGATTTTCAAAGAGGTGAGCAAAACTGAACGTGCACAGGCATTTCTCTCTTTACTTATTCAGATCATCAATAAACTGACACACAATATTTTTAGCTCAACACAATCTGACTTTCAATAATCCCTACGAAAGAATGGCCCTGACTAACAATAACCTATACCTTTCATGAATCACTTACCTCACAAAAAATCTTCGTTACTCGAACTACTGCAATACAGTGAGCGCCAATACTGCCAGCTAAATAAAAGATTCTAACAACTGAAGTCACTAACTTCTGATAGGCATAGTTATCAAATGAAAGATTTTGATAGAGAACAAACAATGTATTTACCTTAATAGTCATAACATATATATAACATATATCTAACATATATATCAGTTCATGACATCCGGTCTAACAAATTTACTGTCTCTGATGGACACACATACAGATCATCTGCTGTCAAAACTCCGCCATCTCTCTCCCCACATCCACCACAGCTGGTGGCTCACCTCCAACTGTGCAACACTACGCGCTGTTAACAGCCACCTGCCCAACACCACAATAGCGAATATTTGAACAATGCCAACCAGCCACAAACTGCACACAGCACAGTCAGTGATTTTCGCATAGAGCACTACATGTCGTTACCAACATAAGAACCTAAACAGCCTACTTACATAGCCCCTATGCTCCCTACAAAAAATTTTACAATTTGTTTTGGGCACTGGCCAATACAGATTTGAAGAAATTTTTCATAATTACAATAAGAAAGAAATCAAATGCACACACTTATTGATACAACGTTTGTCAAAAGCTAAAATTTTCTCACAGTCCATAAAGACAGTCCTGATCATTCATCACAGTATGAATTACAATTTTATGCACATAGTCTGAGCAGTAAAAGAAAATGCACACAGAAGTAGTGGATTTCCATGCAGTCTTGAAGAGGTAGTGTTGTCCTTCCAACAGAAACATAACGCTGACTCTT
The DNA here is from genome assembly GCF_021461395.2 of Schistocerca americana. Taxonomy (NCBI): domain Eukaryota; kingdom Metazoa; phylum Arthropoda; class Insecta; order Orthoptera; family Acrididae; genus Schistocerca; species Schistocerca americana. The sequence continues at coordinate 1,159,563,640 of NC_060119.1, read as the reverse complement.
GACATGCAGATAGGTAATGGTCCACAACAGAGCAAACCCACAGCAGAGTCAGCCGATGTTAAAGAATATTGGTAAGTAGGTCATCACAGAGCAGACCCACTGTAGTCCTGGTAGAGAGTATGGTACTGGTGGGCCATCAAAGGTACAGACCCACTGCAGTCCTTGTAGAGATGGCCAGCAGCCATCTGTTGCGATTGTGCAGGTGTAAAATCACCATCGAAGAGTCTTGCGGACAATATAGCAAGTCCATAAACCACCACTTGTGCACTCACAAAGTTTTTGGAATTGTCCTTAGAACCAGCAATGCTGTTAACCAGTCCCTTGCTAAATTATTAACACACATGCAAATACTAACAGTCCCAACTTCTCACATATTGTCCATATACTATGACCAACAGAAATGTTATTAGTCCCTTCTTATTGTTCTTTCCTTTCCAAGTGCTCCATTCTCGAAGAATGTGGATCATCAAATTATTATTTAACAGATCTGTTGATAGAAAGTGTTCACATTAGCAAATGCATTTAATTTTATTTTATAAAACCAATGCTGCAACACAGCTGGAAACCAGATATCAAATGAAATAAGCAACTATGTAAAGCAAAGTATAAAAACATCATTCAATAGCCATGTGGCATTTCATAAGTCAGCAGAAATTCTCTCAACTCCCGTAGAAAGACACTTGTCATAATCAGCTGTGCAGGTGTAAGAATATTTCCCATCAATTCATAAGCATTTCAGTAAGTAGCACAAAGTATGTGCTCCACAGTATAATCATATGTTTCCAAGTAATAGTGTGTCATATTTGCGATGCTTTCTACAAAGGAATGTCAATATCGAGGTTAATGGCCTCTTTTCTCTCCACCTAATGGCTTTTTCTCCAGGTGGCTGGCGCAGCTGGGAGCCCACAATGCATTACATCAAGGTCACTTAGCTTTCTTACCGAAATATTTACGCCAGCAGTTTGCGCTAGAGTGACAGTCACATGTAAAAAATTTCACAGGTCGAGAATTTGCGTTACAAATCTGTAGAAACAAAATCCTATAAATATGACAGTCTCCAAAATTTTTTTGTCGGCATTGTGATACATTCACGCATTTACACACATTTCATAACTCTTAAAGTACGATTCTTGGTTTCCAACATCCATTTTCTCAAATCAGAGTCCCTAACGACTACTCATTATTCCTTACCTTATTATACATATACATATTCGTTGACACTTGTTCAATATTTCATCATAATAAATACGTAGCATAATCAAATTCCTCATATAGCATCAGCTTATTGATCATAAACATACCTCAACAGCTTAATACACATCATAGTTGTGATAATAACACCATAAAACCTCAACCACATCTCAAGAACGTCGTAGATTTCTGCAATAATTTCAAAACCTAAAAAAAAAATTCTCTGCTCATTTCAATAGTGTCATCTACCTCAAACGTACTTTAAAAATTATGATCCCAGAGAAATATGGTACCGATGAGTAAAGTTGTATAAGCGAATACCATATTAGCTATGGCTCCTAGCGCTCGCTACACACTTAATACACAAAATAGGAGTGTACCCCCCTGAGGATTAATGAAATTATACACTCAGGTGTTACAGATTACGGCAATGGAACGAAATGTATCACGGAAAACCTTTGTATCTTTGTAATTAAAAATCTTTAAAAATAAATGTTTTAAGTACAAATTTAATCACTCAAATACGTATACTGTAGCGCTAAACTGTGCGTCTTGTAGTAAGATAATCTCTGTCATTACTTAAGGGTAAAAAAATGTGCCAAGTCTCGTAATTGTCGTCCTTAAGCAAACGTCTGTAGAAGTCAATGTACTTACCTCGTAATAAACAAAAGTGAAATGCTATGCGTATAGATATCGTAAGTTATTACGTACAGTACCGTGATCAAGAAAGTACTATACTGTATTGTATTGTTGTGCTACGAAAAAGGCTGTCTCGTTGTAGCTATACCACATAAGTTACTATTAAAACATGTTTTCCTTTCCAGAAGAATTCAGAAAAACTGTGCAGATATAAAACAGATACACCACAAAAGTAACAATGTAAATTGTGTCACACATTAGTAGCGTCGTGATATAATCGTGTAGCTGTCAAATAAACTAACCACTGTGTCATCTGGTATCTCTCAGAAAGTACTTTAAATCCAGAATGTATTTTCAAGTAAACCAAAATGTTGCATTAAAATCTCATTAGCACTATATGTTCTAAGTATGTAAGCCTTATACTCGTTAAGTAATCGTGCAACTAACAAGCAAGAATGTACACACACAACACCACTGTGTCGTTTGTTCACTACAACAATGCATTCGTAATTACTATCTAAATAAGTTGCCCAGGTTCTTGACTGGATAGTTAACTTTAAATCATTGTCGCATGTTAACAGTTTCTAAGTGTGTCAAAGCGTACTAGCAATGTGAAGTGAAAAATTTTATAGCAAAGACTAAGTTAAAAAGCAGATTATCTCTCAATAAACGGTTTTACATGTGAAATGTGGTGCAATCCTTTACCCTTTCTAGTGCGCAGAGTTTCAACTTGAACGCAGTTATCATGCGGTATACGTCGGTACAGAATACTGGAATTTTTCTCAAGGTTAGCGTCTATGTAATTTATCTCTGAGCCAGCCAGCGCACGTGGCTGCCTGCGGTGCAAGTCATTGTCTGTCATTTGTTGGCGCGCATCGTTATTGGGATTAGGAGACCTATCTCGTACAAATTCATCTTGCTGAGACTGCCCTGCTCTGTTTGAATCCCGCCAGTTCTGATTGAATTCTGGTTATTGCTAAGGTTATATCTTCTGTCGTCATGTCGGTAGTTGCTGCGATTTTTTTCTTGTCCGTCACGTGGTGGAGAATTTCTCCATGAGTAGTAACTGCATGGTGGACCGTTGCATCTGAAGTTATTCTGTCTCCCTTGATAATAATTATTTTGGTTCCCATATTGTCTGTTTCTCTGATTGTCATATTCATTACTACAGAAAAGCGATCTTCCTCTGCAACCATTACTCTGCCAGTGGTTGTCATATGGGTGGTGTCTGTTTTGATCACGATTTGCGTTGTAAGAATAGCCTTGTCGTGTCCAGTTATTGTTTCTGTCGTCACGGAATTGTGACGCATGTGACCTGTAGTGATTGTTTTCCTGTTTTTGCATCCCGCGACTGTCTGTGTCAATTTCTAATTCTTGTAAGAGTCCCTGAAAAGCTTCAATGTCGTCTTTGCAACGTCCTGCCAAAATAATATGTCGTAAATGTTCAGGCAATTTTATTAAGCAAATGCGGATGAGTTCTGAGGGGCTGGATGGGTTTGACAGGTACTGATTCTTATGCAACATGTCTTCAAAATATTTCACAAGACTGGAAAATTCAGATTGTTCGAAATGTTTCATCATTATGATGCTATGTTTTACTCGGTCATGTGTAGCTTGAGACCAATATGCTGAGAGGAAGGCATGATAAAATTCTCCTTCACTGTGACAATCGTGAATGAGCGATCGCATTCTTACAGCTGGTTCATTCTCTAAGTAGCCACACATAAGTTCTAATCTATGTTCTAATGACCAGTTGGGAGGAAAACAATGAGGGAATTGATGAAGCCACGCTTGTGGATGAATGTCGTGACCAGCATTCTTAAATGTTTTGAATTTACGTGTAGTAATGAACAGTCAAAATCATCATGTCGGCGAGTCGCATATCGGTCATTGTTACTTCGTTTCGGCGGTTCCATCTCAAAATTCGGTGTACCTTGCCAATTTATTTCATAATTTCCGAAGTGCACTGTGTTATTATTTTGTGGCTGTTCCGTATTTCTATGTCCCTCTTCCCGTATTGGAGCGCGAGTGTCCTCTGACATATGTAATTCTTGTATTACCTGTGTCAACTGATCTTGTACTTCCCTGATTTCTCTTTCGTACTGTGTATTGATTTGATTTTGATTTTGTTTGAATTTTCTAATTTGTACATGCTCTTCTGTGTCAGTGAAGGGTATGGGTCTTGTGTCATTCAGATCATCATCTACCTTTGTCGATAAGTTATTGAACTGATCCGAAATTTCGGCTACTTTCTCCGATAATGAACTGATTTCCTCAGTGTGTTTTTCTGAAACAAGTAACAGAGTGTCCATTTGTGTTGAAAACGTATCTACTGTGTCCTTTAAGTTTTCCTGAGTTTTTGCAAGTTGCGTAACCGAATCGGTAGATGCAACTGGGTCAATTTTAGCTTGCAAGGTGTCGTGATTTTCATGAGCAATAGTTTGCAGTTCCTTTATGGCTGCTTCGTGATTCTGTAATGCATTTTCATGACGCGAAAAAATAAGTTGAAAATGCTCACAAATCTGTGTTTTCACGTCATTACAGATATTTTGACATTTAGATTCGATTTTAAGTAACTCAGCAGTTACATCTTTACGAGTTTGATCAAGCGTTTGCTCAATTGTGTTTATCTTTCGAAGATTTTGTTCCATTGTGTCTAACTTGTGTAGCTGTTGCTGTGTTCGTTCCTGAATTTGTTCCATGCGTTGCATGAATTGCAAAAACAATGTATTAGTGTCTGAAATTTGTTCCTTTGTGCTTAGCGGCAGTGCATAATAGGCAACATTCGCATTTTGAAAGGCAGAAAATGTGTCTTGACTCGATTGAGAAACGGGGAATGACGCAAAACCTGAATCTGCAGTAGTTGCAAAATTTTGTCCTGTCATTTCGGATTCCTGTGTTGCCGACCGATCGATCTACAATGTTTCCCTATTCACTAATTGTTTCACTGTCTACACCATTATTTGCCGCCTGGTCCATTTCCCTATGCACAATGACCAAATTACTACTTTGAACATTAGTTAATTCATTACACCACGGTGGTGCTGATAAGCTACACTCACCGTCACTATCATTTCTCAATTTACTTTGGAGCATAGTGTTACGGTTTTCACACGCCATAATTATCACGTATTTCACACGATAACAAGAAAAGCACAATTTGAAGAGCAAAAATAAGAAAACACATTAACATAGCACTGAAAAAAATATCTAGTAAATCGCAAGCGCAGCTGCGAAATACTTGGTGCAAATCTACATGCATGTCACAACTGTTTTACTGTACAACAATGAAAGACTACAACTACAAAGGAGATTCTGTCTACAATTACGCGCTAGCAATAAACAATAGCTACACTAATTACACAAACTACAAGAAAAAATCAGATGATTACAGTGAGCTATCCTCGGCCAAGGGTCGACATATGAAACCTCCCATTAGAAAAATCTATGAATGATTGTGCTGATAAACCCCTTACGTTATCTGATTTTCAAACAGCTGAGCAAAACTGAACGTACACAGACGTTTCTCTCTTTACTTATTCAGATCATCAATAAACTGACACACAATATTTTTAGCGCAACGCAATCTGACTTTCAATAATCCCTACAAAAGAATGGCCCTGACTAACAATAAGCTATACTTTTCATGAATCACTTACCTCATAAAAATCTTCGTTACTCGAACTAGTGCAATACAGCGAGCGCCAATACTGCCAGCTAAATAAAAGATTCAAACTACTGAAGTCACTGACTACTGATAGCCATAGTTAGCAAATGAAAGATTTTGATAGAGAACAAACAACGTATTTACCTTAATAGTATTCAAAAGTCATAATGTATATATCAGTTCATGACATCCAGTCTTACAAATTTACTGTCTCTGATGGACACACGTCCAGATCATCCGCTCTCAAAACCCCGCCATCTCTCTCCCCGTATCCACCACTGCTGGCGTCTCACCTCCAACTGCGCAACGCTACGCGCTGTTAACAGCCAACTGCCCAACACTACAATAGCGAATATTTGAACAATGCCAACCAGCCACAGACTGCACGCAGCGCAGTCAGTGATTTTCATATAGAGCGCGACATGGCGTTACCTACATAAAAACCTAGACAGCCTACTTACAACAGTACTGCAAATGTTAATAGGAAATATGTTTTAGTCAACTGCTTCCTCAGTGTAACATTCAACTTCTGTGAGGGGTCATGTGAGATTTCATGTATGTGGTTATTCTGAAAGAAATCAGTTGTCTTATTTATATATTCACATTTGTCTATAAGCACTATTGTAGAATTTTCATCAGCTTTCACAGCCTGTGCATTGCTCCCATTGAGCTTCCTGTTGAGATTGTTAAGCAACTGTTCCTCTTCCTTAGCAGCTTTTTTCCACTTTTATTATGAGTAGGGTTTCTCTTTTAATTTATTTGCTTTGTGACCTATTACTGTTTGTTCGGATTTGTAAAATTTTGCTATGTCAGCTGTATTTTTATTCAGAAAATTATTTCTTTGTTGTTATTCTGATTAAGTTTTGTGCTCAATACCTTGCAAAACCAGTGACGTTCTTGATAAATTTAGTAATGAAGAAAGGACTATTCCCAAACTGCTTCAACAGGAGCAAGGTAGTTCAACTATTTAAAGGGGGTACAAGGTAGATCAAGAAAACTGTAGACCATAAAAATCACAAGTGATTAACGACAGAATGATAACCATGATAGAGAAACAAAATGCCTTAAACATAGCGTAGCATGGGTTGAGAAAAGGGAGACCCACAAAGACTGTTGCAAAGTTCGTAAAAACAGTAACTGAGACACTGATTAATAGATAAAAGTAGCGAGGGTATACTAAGAACTTTGCAAAGTGTTTGATTTCGTCTGTCATAGAATACTCCAAGAATGCACTGCTCTGATGTAAGAGGGAAAGCCTCATATATCATAAAAATCTTTTATGAAAGCAAGTAGCAGGGTGGAGATAAAACACAAATCAGGAAATATTGAGAGAAATGTCTACACTGGCTTTTTGGTGGTAAAATATGGAGTAGCTCAGATTTATGCCTTTTATCTCCTATGTAAAAGACGTGCCCACTACAGTAAATGAAAAAGTGAATGTACATGCCGGCAAGACAACTTTACTCCTATGTAACGACTCAGGAAAGGATCGGGAAAAGAGATCCAATGTCAGCATGCAGAGTGTAGAAAGATATTTTAGAGAAAATAATCTACTGATCAACAGGAAGAAAACAACATGTGTGAAGTTTCACAAAAACAGAACTTTCAGCTCAGTGGTCATTATTCTGAATATTGAACATGTTAACGTAGAAGAAATAGACTGTAACAGGTTTCTGGAAAAAGAGGTGGTCAAATTCCTGACATTGCAAAATATCGATAAACTCTGCTAAAAAATAAGTATAAAATATATTCTTAGTGAAGAATATGTCCTATACAGTGGGTATGGGAGCCTCGCTAAAAATGTACTGTGGACTAATTTTCCAGCACATTTCGTAATGTATCCCAGTGGAAGCAGTACTTTCGCATTACTCGCTCCCGTTACGTTCGCCTGAATAATGGACTCTTCTGTTTCTTCCAAATGCGTATTTATCACATATATGCAAAAAAATGTTTTGTTGTACGTCATGTATCTATCTCTTAAATTGGTCAGAATGAAGAAACTATATACGAGTGACGAAATGACAGAATAATTTATTTAAGAATAAAGTAACCCTGGTGAAAGAAGCAACCTGTTTATGTTTACAAAATTTCTGGAGGCTGTGGCATCTAGCAGGCAGTATATTCCTCCGCAACGATAAATAGGCAAAGGTAATGAACTCATATCGTAGAAAATGTTGATTGGAATTTACTCTTTCAAGTTCTGAAGGTAACATGGATAAAATACAGAGTACGAAATATTTTGTCAACTTGCACAGAAATCAGACTGAAATTGTAAGAGCGTAGGACACGAAAGGAAGGCGGTATTTAAGAAGAGAGTGATACAGTGCTATAGCCTATCTCAAATGTTGTCCGATCTGCATACTGAGTAACCATTAAAGGAAAAGAAAGCGGTATTTCTATAGGCAATTAAAGTTCGGAAAGGAGAAATAAAAAATTACCATTGTGGATGCCACTGTAACTCTGTCAGAAAGGACACAGTTCTTGGCAGATCAGTTAAATGGTACGAACAGTTTCACCGTACAGCTGTGAACTCCGTGAGCATTACGAGAACCAACTGCGTTCCTTCATACGTGATGTCGCCTCTGTCGGCGATGGCACCTTCCAGCAGGACGCCCATGTCGGAAGGCTAGAGTAGTTTTAAGAGCGTGATGGTGAACTCACACTGATGTCTTCGCCCCCAAATTCGCCTGATCTGAACCCGATGGAACATGTCTGGAGCACTATAGGCTGCCAGATACGAGTCAGCAAACCACCGGCCGTAACTTACGTAAATTGCGTGACCTGTTCGTAGACACTTTGTGCCACACACCTCCGGAAACCTACCAAGGTTTGTCGACTCTGTGTCTCTGAAATTCGGTGCTGCATTACGTCCAAGGTTGGGCCCACACGATATTTAGCTAGGAGAGGTAACGTGTGAGTTATTAGTGTACGTTAGTACCACGTGGAGAGTGGTTCAAATGGTTCAAATGGCTCTGAGCACTATGGGACTTAACATCTTAGGTCATCAGTCCCCTATAACTTAGAACTACTTAAACCTAACTAACCTAAGGACATAGCATTAACGACTGCGCCGCCTGCAGATCATACAGAACAAGGTGCTACGAATCATCAGCAATGCTCCACGCTACACACGCACCGTGGATCTTCACCATGAATACCGCCTTGATACCCTCAAGGAAGTATTCAAGAAACACGCCACACGACTATACAGGAACTCGAGACACTCGAACAATCCTTTCATCCTCACTCTGGGAAACTACGATCACAACCACAGGTGGAAACACAAGCGGCCAAAGACACTGCTAGCTAGGGCATAACCACCTATGGTAAACTAATATACGCAAACAACGACAAACGCCGGTAAGCCCCTGCGTATCAGCAACACTGACTGGTAACTACCAGCTGCTATTAGAGCCGACCAACAGGCCACAGCAGGGACACCGACGAGCTCGCCCACAGACGCACGAACAATCTGCCAACACTACCTCACACTGTGCCTCCGGTATATGACCTATCGGACACAAGACCGATAACAAACCTAACTGTTGCAGGTTGCAGGACGCTGAAAGAGGACTCTGTACCAGCACCCAGCGCCAGCCGCCGAGCAGCACAAACGCACAACGTCAAGGTATCGACATGCATGATACCCACTACTAACAAAGCCTATCCTTGCACAACCTATCGCAGGCAGCAAGACAACCGCTACTGCTCTTGCCGCCCGACCTAACTTTCGCAGAGGTTTTTTTCCCTTGGCTCTTGCTTTGGCACTTTTTTTCCTCTGCCCTTCAAACCGCTACCCTTCGTCAGATTTCGACCAATCTATCTCCAGATGAGCGCGTATTAATGGTTAATCCTAACCAGACGTACGCAAACATCACAGTACCCACATCCTGCGACACCTAACTTTAGTGAATACTAACCCTTATGCAGAGATGGCAGTAGACCTTTTGTGTTGGCCATCATGCCGGTGTGGGCGTGGAGGGGCTCCACCTCTTGTTAAAAAAAAGGACATAGCATACATCCACGTCCGAGGCAGGATACGAACCTGCGACCATAGTGTCGCGCGGTTCCAGACTGAAGCGCCTAGAACTGCTCGGCCACCGAGCCGGCTGTGGAGAGAGGATACGATGCAAGTTAAGTTCGGAAGTGGAGGCGCAAGAGGAGACAGACTGTAACAAATGTGATCTCCTCTCCAGAACTGATTCCTGGGCCAGCACCAGTCAGCAGAAAGACAACCGAAGACTTTTTATGGATACGGTTTTAACACAAAAAGTCAAATGAAAACCGAACACAAGCGGGACCATGAACTGGTCTATTCAAAAGTAATCACCACTCGCGTTAAAACATTTATCCCACTGGGAGACGAGACTAACAATTCCTGCTTCGTAGAAAGCAGTCGGCCGCTGACGGATCCACAACCTTACGGGCTCTTGCGCTTTCTCATCCTACTGAAATCAACTTCCATGCATGTCTTTCTTCAGGTCACCAAAGACGTGAAAATCACATGGAGAAAAATCAGGGCTGTATAGAAGATGTAGCAGTTTTTCCCAATCAAATACCTAAAGTGTAGCCTTCGTCCGATCTGCAGTGTGGGGACGGGCGGTATCGTGCAACAACATGTTTGCATTCCTGGGTGTTTTGACTTGATGGGGGTTGGTCATTTCTGCAAAGTGTCTTCATAGCGCTGTGCACTGACTGTGGTTCCAAGAACTCGACGAACAGAGGGCTCCGACTGTCGAAGAAAATTGTGATCATGACATTTCTGGTAATTCCCTGAACAGCTTTAGATTTCTTTGGTGGAGAGAGATATGGGATGTTTCTATTGCAGGCTTTACCGTTTGCTCTCCATCTGTTGGAATGCTATCGGACGGAATCATCCTGCTGCACGAAAACGCCGGCCCCTACACTGCGAATTGGACGAACGCTGCACTGTAGGGACTTGCTTCGGAAAAACTGCAATATCCTTCATACACCCTGGATCTATCACCGTGTGATTTTCACAACTTTGGCGACCTGAAGTACGACATCAGTGGACGTCGGTTTCAGTCGGACGAGGAAGCGCAAGAGTTGGATCTGTCAGCAGCCGACTGCATTCTACGAAACGAGAACTGATCGTCTCGTTTCCCTGTGGGATAAATGTCTCAACGCGTATCGTGATTACTTTGTAAAAATCAACATGGATTCCGTAAACAAAGATCCTGCGGAAGTCAGCTCGCTCTGTTCCTCCATGAGATCCACAGAACAGTGCACAACGGCGCTCAGGCTGATGCCGTGTTCCTTGATTTCAGTAAGGCATTTGACTCCCTCCCGCATTGTCGTTTAATGAAAAAAAAAAATACGGGCTTACGGAGTGTTGGAGCAGACTTGCGATGGGACTGGCAGACAAAACTCAACACTTCGCTCGTAACGGAGCTAAATCTACAGATGTAAAGGTAATATCCGGAGTAACACAGGCAAAATACATGTATATACTACTGACCATTAAAATTGCTACACCACGAAGATGACGTGCTACAGACGCGAAATTTAACCGACAGAAGAAGATGCTGTGATATGCAAATGATTAGCTTTTCAGAGCATTCACACAAGGTTGACGCCGGTGGCGACTCCTACAACGTGCTGACATGAGGAAAGTTTCCAACCGATTTCTCATACACAAGCAGCAGTTGACCGGCGTTGCCTGGTGAAACGTTGTTTTGATACTTTGATAAAGGTCGGATTGTAGCCTATCGCGATTGTGGTTTATCGTATCGCGACATTGCTGCTCGCGTTGGTCGAGATCCAATGACTGTTAGCAGAATATGAAATCGGTGGGTTCAGGAGGGAAATACGGAACGCCGTGCTGGATTCCAACGGCCTCGTATCACTAGCAGTCGAGATGACAGGCATCTTATCCGCATGGCTGTAACGAATCGTGCAGCCACGTCTCGATCCCTGAGTCAACAGATGGGGACTTTTGCAAGACAACAACCATCTGCACGAACAGTTCGACGACGTTTGCAGCAACATTGACTATCAGCTCGGAGACCATGGCTGCGGTTACCCTTGACACAGCATCACAGACAGGAGCGCCTGCGGTGGTGTACTCAACGACGAACCTGGGTGCACGAATGGCAAAGCGTCATTTTTTCGGACTTGTCTGAAGCATCTATTGCTAGTTCGCAATGCATACGTAAAACAAGGTTGAATCCGAACCTGGATACTATATTCACATATCTCCTCGTTTATACATACAGTCAGTTCGTTCTGTATAGAAATCCCCGATATAGTCCATTTTCTTCCAGATTGGTTTCGGTTCTTCTTCTCTGTTTAGCACAAGTTTAAAAATGGCTCTGTTATTTCCAGGGTCAGGCAGCTCTCCATCAACATTCGCATGGGACCAGCAGGGTAAAGGTGGTCTCATCTCCTCTCGAGATGAACAGTGAGTGATGGGTGTTGCTGGAGGGACACTAAAGAAAGGAATTCTGCACGAAGCCAAGTCTCAGACACTTGCCGCATTTTCGAGTGTATCGACTGTAGATGAAAATGCTCAGCGTGGGCAGCTCTGGCGTGTGGACAACCACCTGTTGGAGCAGGTCCCAATTTACCCTGTCGCACACACAGCATTGCAGGGGGGAGAGGAGAAACTTCAGAAGGTCACAAGGAGCACAATCAGAATGCTTCTGAAGTCAATCTTGGTATACTGCTGCTCTGTTGTTCCTTTTGAGTCACAGAGTTACATACATGGTTGCATTAAGTGAAGCAAATTGTAGTCAAGCTGATAAGAGAGTTGTGAGCGTTGAGTTACGGATCATTGTGGCTACTGCACATGGGGCTGTGATATGTGAATAATGTGTACTGCAAGCAGCGTGCGATGAAGTGATTATTGTGTCCCAAAGAAAGCCACGTTATTGCAGTTTTTTAAAATCTCGATCTGTTCCATAGTCGGTGGTTATAATGTTGATTCAGTACGAATCATTTTACTAAACCAGCGGTTCAGTCTATATTTTATGAGTCTGTATATTTTCTTGTATGAACGAATTATTTATATAAGGAGAGTTCGCGATTTCGCCAAATAGCGTCAAAAGAAAACGAAAACCACAGCTACTACAAAAGAATCTTTACTGGCCTTCACTGTAATCACCATTAGCTACAGCACACTTACGATATTAGTTTAAAGCTACTGGAAACTGTTAGCAAACATCACTTGTGGAATAGCTCGAAGCACATTAGTCACGCAATGTTGAAACTTCGCATCATTACAGAAGAATTGCTACACTCTATTTGGGTTGCGCCCCCCCCCCCCCCCCATATACCATGCACCTTGCACTACGAACAGTATAGTAAGCGCATAATTGCAGCCAAGATAAATATGAAGCCCACACCATCACAGTAGTGCAAGTTTATATGCCAACTAGCTCCGCAGATGATGAAGAGGTTCAAGAAATGTCAGTTGCGATGAAAGAAATTATGCAGATAGATAAAGAGGACGAAAATTTAGTAGTCATATGGGACTTGAATTCGATAGTAAGAACAGGAAGACAATGAAAATCAGGAGGTGAAACTAGATTGGATGAAAGAGGAAGCCGCCTGGTAGAATTTTGCACAGAGAACAACTTAATCATAGCTAACACTGGCTTAAGAATCAAGAAAGACGCTTGGAGACACTGGAAGGTTTCAGATAGATTATATAATGGTAAGACAGAGATTTAGGAACCAGGATTTAAATTATAAGACATTTACAGAGGCAGATATGGACTTTGACCACAATTTATTGGTTATAAACTGTATATCAATGCTGAAGAAACTGCAAAAAGGTAGGAATTTAAGGAGGTGGGAGCTTGATAAACTGAAAGAACCAGAGGTTGTAGAGAGTTTCAGAGAGAGCATTAGGGAATCATTGCCAAGTATAGGGGAAAGAAATACACTAGAAAAAAAAATGGGTAGCTTTGAGAGATGAAATAGTAAAGGCAGCAGAGGATCAAATAGGTAAAAAGATGAGGGCTACTAGCAATCCTTGAGTAACAGAAAGGATATTGAATTTAACGCATGAAAGTAGAGAATACAAAAATGCAGTAAACGAAGCAGGCAAAATGGAATACAAACGTCTCAAAAATGAGATGAGAGGCATATATCACTAGGAGTAAGACAGATACTGTCAACAGGAAGTTAAAGAGACCTTTCCAGAAAAGAGAACCACTCGTATGACTATCAAGAGCTCAGAAGGAAAACCAGTCCTAAGCAAAGAAGGGAAAGCAGATAGGTGGAAAGAAATTATAGAGGGTCTATACAAGGGCGATGTACTTGAGAGTAATAATATCGAAATAGAAGGGGGTGTAGATGAAGATGAAATGGAAGATATACTGCTTCAAGAGTTTGACAGAATACTAAAAGACCTAAGTCTAAAACAAGCCCTGGGAGTACACAACATTCCATTAGAACTACTGATAGCCTTGGGAGAGCTAGCCATGACCAAACTCTACCATCTGGTGAGCAAGATATATGAGACAGGTGAAATACCCACAGACTTTACGAAGAATATAATAATTTCATTCCCAAAGAAAGCAGATCTCGATAGATGTGAAAATTATCGAACTATCATTTTAATAAGCCATGGCTGCAAAATACTAACACGAATTCTTTAGAGACGAATGTAAAAACTGGTAGAAGCTGACCTCGGGGAAGATCAATTTAGATTCCGTAGAAATGTTGGAACACGCGAGGCAATACTGACCCAAGACTTATCTTATAAAACAGAAACTGACAAGGACGTCAGTTGGTAAGACACACAATCCCAATGTCCCATTGAGACCGACAGTAAGCGCCATTGGGGCTCCTACACAAGAGCTGGCTAGATATGTTGCTTCTTTGTTGCAACCGTATATAGGTAAAACTGACAGTCATATTAAAAATTCCATGCATTTTATCGAAAAACTGAGGGAGATCGCAGTTAGTCCAAGTGACATCCTTGTCAGTTTCGATGTAGTATCCCTGTTCACCATGGCCCCTGTTGACGAAGCTCTTTCTTACATAGCTGATATGTTTCCCACTGATATAATAGCTTTGTTTCGACATTGTCTATCCTCGACTTATTTTCAATACAACAACGAGTTTTATGAACAAATTGATGGGGTGGTAATGGGTAGGCCTCTGAGCCCTGCTATTGCTAATCTATTTATGGAATTTTTCGAACAACAAGTGGTGCAGTCGGCCAAAAAAAGCCCTTTGAAATGGTATCGATACATGGATGACACCTTTGTGATATGGAATCATGCTGAAGAGGAACTGAGTGATTTTTGGTGCACATAAACAGTTTCAATCCAAAGATACAATTCATCATGGAGAAAGAGAGTGATGGACAACTAAATTTTTTGGATGTATTGGTTATTAAACGGGCAGATGGGACTTTAGGGCACAAGGTACATAGGAAAGACACACACACCGATCGTTACCTACATAAGGATTCGAATCATCATCCCAGGCAGAAGAGAGGAGTAATAAAAACTTTAGTGTACAGGGCTAATAACATCTGTGAGCCAATTTATTTGCAAGATGAATTAAGCCATTTGCGAACGGCTTTCAAGAGAAATGGGTACCTGACAACGAAATAGATCGAGCACTCCACCCCAGAAGAAAAGTGTCCGAAAATTCACGACAGCAACAAACGTCAGCTGGAAAAGTTTTTCTCCCATTTATTCGTAACATCACGGACCGTATTGGGAAATTTTTCGCCAAGTTTCAAGTGGAGACAATCTTTCGACCTACCAAGAAAATTAGTGAAAGATTAAGATCGATGAAAGACGCACGACACCCCTTAGCTATCCCAGGTGTGTTTAAAATTCCGTGTAGCTGTGGCATGGTTTATATTGTAACAACTAAAAGGAGTGTTAATAACCGCCTAACGGAACAAAAAAGGAACTGTAGATTGGGACAAATTGACAAATCACTGTAGCGGAACACGTTTTCAAAGACGGTGATCACCAAGTAAAATTTAGTGAGACAAACGTGATAGCTAGGACCTCACATTATTATACCCTCATGTATAGAGAAGCTATAGAGATCTACAACCACGAAAATAATCGACGACTCACCTCAGAAGATGTTGCCCGCAGTAGGCAACGAAACGTCAGGAAGGAGAAGCAGTTTTATATATGGACCACGGCAATTCACCCCGGAAGCTTTAATTAACAAAGACGCCGGACGTGAAAGTTTACATGTTATGAACATTTATGTTTGTTAAAATTCTCGATTCAAAACTGCCGCGGAGATAATATTGCTAAGATGGCGGCAGACAGACGATAGTCAATTTGTCTATTGTTATTCTCGATTTATTTAATATCAAGTTAATATATTTAGATAAAAGTCTCTTGTTCTCAATTCTTTAGCATTTAAAATTATGCTCAATGAAAATGTTTCATATTTTTTTATACCAGCTAATAGTAAACTCCGCTGTAAGTTACTGGCGCTAATAGCTGCGCTCCTAATTGCGGAGCTGAAAATTAACACTTAAAAACATTAATTAGACTGTATTACAATTAAAATAAATACAAATCCACGTCTAGACAATAGCGACTCTATTTTTGAAATAATAATTAAGAATATAGTTACAGGTTTTCTCTTTAGAGACCTCACACGTCTCACCTCCGAACAATTCATCGATTAGCACAGGAAGCACAAGTGAACCACAGTTATATCACAGATAACAAAAAAAAAAAAAAGATTATAGTTTTCGTTGTCCATGAGTGTAGTTCTCTGACATTACTTTTAATTCACACAGAAATTAATTTATTACAGAAATAATGAAATAATTATCGTCATTTTTACACGATGCGGTCTTTTTTATACATAGTAACGATAATATTTGTTGAAGTTTGTACACTTAGTTCATCTTGTGGCTAGAACATAGTGGCTGTCTCCGATGTTATTCAGTCTGTATATTCAGGAAGCAATAAAGGAACAAAAGAAAAATTTGGAGTAAGAATTAAAAACCATGGTGAAGAAATAAATACTTTGATGATGGACGATGACACTGTAATTCTGTCAGAGACAGCAAAGAACCTGGAAGAGCAGCTGAACGGAATGGACACTGTCTTGAAAGGAGGATATAAGATGAACATCAACAAAGGCAAAACGAGAATAATGGAATGTAGTCGAATTAAATTAGGTGATGTTGGGGGACTTAGATTAGGAAATGAGACACTTAAAGTAGTAGATGAGTTATGCTATTTGGGGAGCAAAATAACTGATGATGGTCGCAGTAGAGGGGATATAAAATGCAGACTTGCAATGACAAGGTTCAAAATGGTTCAAATGGCTCAACATCTGAGGTCATCAATCTCCTAGACTTCGAACTACTTAAACCTAACTAAAATAAGGACATCACAGGGGACGCGCAATCCGTAACACAGCGAATTAACCGCGCAGTTATACCGCGAGGCTTCAAATTTATTCGAGCCACAAATACCCATTGGTGTTACAACACTTTTTTCAATCTTGGTACTACCATTACGATCCTGACACAAAGAGACAGTCAGTGGCATGGTCTTCATCGTCTTTCCTGTCACCCAAAAGTATCGGCTGACAAAATTCGAAATTAACTTAATGCTTATTTCCCTGTTGGTCGACTAGGGCTTTCTGCCCAAGGGAGGCATTAAAGGCGATGAACGCCATGGCACTAACAGTCACTTACTCCCTCCATACTGTAAGTAGCTGGTCTCATCTCCTGTGAAGCTGCGTGACCAATGTGCTTCCAGCGTTTCCATAAGAAGCTTTATTGACTCTTTCCAAGTGCTTTACAAGCGACGTTAGAAGTTGTCTGGCTAATTCTGACTACTGTGAAGACGAATAAAAGTGTTTTCTTTATAACTCTGATTTCTTTTATTGCCACCAGGGATTAGCCGAGCGGTCTGGGGCGCTGCAGTCATGGACTGTGCGGCCGGTCCCGGCGGAGGTTCGAGTCCTCCCTCGGGCATGGGTGTGCGTGATTGTCCTTAGGATAATTTAGGTTAAGTAGTGTGTAAGCTTAGGGATTGATGACCATAGCAGTTAAGTCCCATAAGAATTCACACACATTTGAACTTTTTTTTTTTTTTTTTTTTCCTACTATTCACCGAACTTTCGTACGCACCTTGCATATGTAGCTGCTATAC
Source organism: Schistocerca americana (assembly GCF_021461395.2). Taxonomy (NCBI): domain Eukaryota; kingdom Metazoa; phylum Arthropoda; class Insecta; order Orthoptera; family Acrididae; genus Schistocerca; species Schistocerca americana. The sequence continues at coordinate 1,159,546,015 of NC_060119.1, read as the reverse complement.
TGGTCACATAGACGTAAGAATGGGTAGTTGGGTAGTGCATTGCTAGATGATGTCTAGGGATTGGGAGACGTTAGTAGCAGGCAGGCAAGCAGTTGCTACTAGAGATTTTACTCAGCTTTCAGCAACAGATAAATCAATATTTTCCGGTATAATAAGCTACTATTGTCACAATTACTGAAGGCTGCAGGCCGTATATTGCATGGTGTCACACTGTATAAGGGCTGATTGTTTGGAACCAGACTGACCTGTTCGTATTACTTATTATTATAATTTTAAGAAGATTTGTTTTATTATAGATCCGTTCAAGATTTTTCGAACCACGAAGAATTGTTACATTGTATATGATTGCCTTTGTAGCGATAGATTGAATTGTTTGTATTAGTTATTGCTATAACTTCAAGGGGGTATTTTTTACTATTCAAGTTCTGTTCACGTTTATTCGTGCCACATGGAACTTTGGTTTTACAGTATTGTTTCCATCCTGCTAAATTCGTCTTTTGCATAGTAAATAAAGACATAATGAAAATATTGAGCCTCCTGTCTACACAAGACCCAGCTCGAATAACACATCCTCGAGGACTGAGTTCGTTTCACATGTCAGGAAGTCATTTTTAACGAGCACAAGCTGAGGCTGCCGCGCAGTGGTTTAAAATCCACATTAAATTTGATGTGCCTACGCTACTAGACTCCTCAAGGTCTCCACGAAAGGTGCGCATGTAATTAAGAATCATGGAACAGCACAAAAAATTTCATCACTTCGTTGCAGGTTGTAGCACGCGCATACCAAATAACACATAGAAAAATTACGACTTTTAACGACCCTCGATGCTTTGTGAACTATATCTATTGGTGGAAGTTTCGACTTCCAGTCATACACAAAACTTACATTATTTTATATTCAAACATACCGCTCCTAGCTACCGGTGAAAAATATTTCGGTAGTTACCGTCTCTTCGTATGTAGTCAAGAACGATGGTCCTCCATGTTCAATTCCTTGTCACCACCGAACTTCAAACATACGGACATCTCCCTATCCGTTAAATAAACCAATATTTAATGACGTCTTTTCTGACTAGAGAACAACCAAGATAGCTGCCGAGTTGAAATACTGGGTGGCAAATCAATTTTGTACGTCATTTCGGTTTCTATGATGTTGGTGCTGCTGAAAAAGTTTGATATCCTACATTTGAGGCTGCTTAATTAACAATCGATGAGGTACTGGATTCAAATCCTCTCCCACTTCAAAATTTTACGCGACTTTAAATTAAAGTTAAGCATCTGCACACTCTTTTACTTGTGAATAAAAAATATTAAAAACTACATCTCTAATAACTTCTTTCCTGATATTTTAATTGTTGAAGTGTTAATTTGCTTTGGGCCTCATTGCCATACGGAGGAATATTATCTGATGGTCTCTTGTAGTAACATTTTTGTACAGCCAAACGAATGTACCAAAAAGAGATTAGAAGATTTGCAAGGAAGCTACGTTATGTGTGTTGCACAGAAATGAGGTGGAACGAAAATGTACAAATGTGTGTGTATTCCTAAGGGACCAAACTACTGAGGTCATCGTTCCCTAGACTTACACACTGCCGGCCGAAGTGGCCGTGCGGTTAAAGGCGCTGCAGTCTGGAACCGCAAGACCGCTACGGTCGCAGGTTCGAATCCTGCCTTGGGCATGGATGTTTGTGATGTCCTTAGGTTAGTTAGGTTTAACTAGTTCTAAGTTCTAGGGGACTAATGACCTCAGCAGTTAAGTCCCATAGTGCTCAGAGCCATTTGAACCATTTTTTTGAACTTACACACTACTTACACTAACTTAAACTAACTTACGCTAGTAACAACACACACAGCCATGCCCGAGCGAGTACTCGAACCTCCGGCGGGAGGGAACGCGCATTGCGTGACATGGCGCCTCAAACCGCACGGCCTCCCGCACGGCAAGGTGGAACGCAATTCGGGTCTGTCGGATTCTTTTGGTTACGATATGACCGTGCATTATAGACAAAGCGATGATCTTTAGATTTTGAAAATAGACTTAACGCAACAGATCTCGATTCCAAGACTGTTGTACTGACATATGTAAATTCATACTGCTGAACATTATATTCATTTGGATAAGCTTTGTGAAGTCAACCAATACAGTCAAGTATAGAATATAGAGATGACAGAATTTATGACAAAGTTACATTCAATACTAGCTTGTTTAGTGATTGAAGCGAGAAATTTCCTTGTTAACGGTTTCGCAATCTTCTGTTATCAATATTCTGCAGAATCATGATCGTGGTAAATCCGTTACATTTTACCTGTTATCGAGAGAAATCTTTGGTACCGTCAAAGCGATTGTAATTTTTTATTATCGGTCCACGACATCACTCTCAACAATGAATCATCGCGTGATACGTCACGAGCAGTTGCCCGGCATCATTGCGATACTTATTCGTGACGAGTGAACTCTTTCTGAGTTGCTACTTGTGCTGTATTAAGTGTCGTGCGCTATTTAACTAACATCTTACAGTGATACTTGGTTTCTAAGGGCGTGTGAACTTCATCGAGCTCTAAGAAGAAGACAGATAAACAGTATCTGATTAGTTTCTGTTAAGGAACAAGTAAGTGACCAGTAATCATCTCTTGTTAGACTTTTAGTATGCACACAGTGATGTTCACAAGTTGGCATGTCCCATACGCCACTATTTCAGAACGGTGTGATGGTAGCTGCTCAATCAAAAGTATAAACCTTTTTCATATTTTCACAGGTTCACTTTATTTAACTCCACTTTACTGATTAAACCGATTTCTTGTAATGATCAGAGTTGAAGCTACTAGAATAGTTTTACAGAACCGTCTGATTTCGTCCTTCATTAACGGTTAGGAGAATTCCATGAATGATTGCCTATCGAAGTCGCTGGGTCCAAACGATACATATCGAACGTGCGATCGTAACCGATCATGTGACTCCTGTGGCTGGCGTGATATGTTACGGTTGTCACTACAGCAATGACAAAAGAAGAGTTTTACAAGTATACTTGCAATAGCAAACGAGACGACTTACGTTACTCGTTGTCGGTGTCGGTGTTGTCGTCATGTTAAAGTCTGTTACGGTGGTCTGGATGGATAACTTTGAAGAGTCGAACCATATATTTTGCCTGAAACTCGTTCGTTTTCTGCACTGACCGCAATGAAATTGTAACTGTATTTCAGCATCGAAACTGTTCTTACGGAGTTTTACACACTTCACACCATCACATTCTACAGTGCCTCTTCTTCCCTCATCTGGTAGTACTCCATATTTGCGACAAAAAGTCAAACAATTTTCTATGCTGGATAAACGTGGAATTAGATTTTTCCATGTGACAGAATCCGCCGAAGAAACATCAACACCAGACAATCCACTCACTAACGACATAAATGGTCTGGGTTTCCTTAGCAACTCACAAATAATTCGTGGAGGTATGTAATGAAGAGCAACTACGGGAACAACGGGAAACAGATAAAAATGACGATCACAAACAATTGGTCACCACACCCGCCACCGGAGTAGCATGATCAATTTACAATCGCACGTTCGATAGGTATCGTTTGAACCAAGCGACTTCGATAGGCAATCATTCTTGGAAATTACCAACGGTTACGTTATATAGTGCGGAATCATTTGGATATTAGCAAGTACCACGTTTTTATCGTTCACAACGTTTCTGTTGTCAGGCGTATTTGGCGGTCGTGGTGCTGTTGTAAAAATGCATCAAGCGTTTGTACATATCCTAAGATCGTCGGCCATTCCGCGAGTCGCTCTCATTGGACAGTGATGTGTAACGTCACTTGTATAGACAGCGTTGGAGCAATAGCGCACTCGCTAATGGGATTCTCACGTCCCTTTTCATTCGACTTTCAACATCTCATTGATGGGGCTCAATATGATTCGAGCGAATTAGTATTCGAAATATTCGAAAGCAAATCTAAAACGGTAAAATCATTTATGGCAGCACTTTTCAGTCCCAATAATAACTGCAGATGCTCGTCACAAGTGCTTCCAGCTTTTGAAAGTCACTAAGCCGAATATTTTATGGTTTTATGTGCTGCTTTAGTTCAGACATATTTAGAGGATATCATGGTAGAGGTGACGAAATTTACCTTATGAAGGTAAATTTGCTGACGAGGAATCAGTCCCAAGAACATACAATTTCGCAGATGCCCGCTTCATTGCACTCCATTAGGCTCTTTTGTTCAAAAATCTAATGCGATTGAAAGTTCTCCTACTTTCATAAACGTCAATGATTTTCTTTTAGGTTTCGGGAAATCTTGATTGTACTAGAGCTACTGACTACCCCACGCGTTTTCAACGTGAGATATTTGCTCCATGAAAACATGAAAAAATTTTTTCGAAGTATGATATTGTTGCAGACCACTCAGGCCATGGAGAAGTAAGCCCACCTTTCGAAAGTAGACTTACACAGTGTTGTTTTGCTATTAATTTTGCATCTACATGGCAGTCTGCTGTTGTAATCCCTAATGAACTGTCAATGCGTTTGCACTTATATGCGATGTAGCCTACCAAGTACGTATTTTAAGGAATTCCGAGTAACATCTTCACTAGGGCTCACTGAATCACTAAGATCGTAGTCTCCAAACAAATCTTCATCTGTAATATCATGATGCGACGTCTCGGCTATTTTGTTTCACGAATTTTTAGAAATAAAATTCTCTATTTCGTCCACTATTTCTTAGCCTTAATAAAATCTAGTGCATTGTTTTAAATGACTTGTTGAAACTTAAACTGCTTGGCCGAATTTTGGAGCGTTGATCGGCAGGGAAAACGATAAGGCTTTCATTTTAAGGGAGCAAGTGATTTTGAAGACGAAGCTCTTAAAGTAATTACATTTTCGGAGCCTTCCGAACTCCACGTCACAATTCTTTTTCTTCGTCACACACCGAATTTGTCTTTGGGTGAAGCACTGAGATAGTATAATCTCAACCTCCTTACTTACTCTTCCTGTATTCTTAGTAGCCGGAAACGATGTTTTGAGAGGTGGGTTTTCTTTCCTAGCTTTCATCAGAGTTTAAATTTTTTGCTTCACTGAAGTGTTGCTTCTGTTTATAATAGCCACCTCTTTGTTCAAGTCAAAAATGGTTCAAATGGCTCTGAGCACTATGGGACTCAACTGCTAAGGTCATTAGTCCCCTAGAACTTAGAACTAGTTAAACCAAACTAACCTAAGGACATCACAAACATCCATGCCCGAGGCAGGATTCGAACCTGCGACCGTAGCGGTCTTGCGGTTCCAGACTGTAGCGCCTTTAACCGCACGGCCACTTCGGCCGGCTTTGTTCAAGTCCTCAATTTCTTTCTCTTTGCTTATAACGGTCCGACCAGAGTAAATTTCTGTGCTACTTGACTTGTACAGTGTTCTTTTCTTGGAAGACAAAACTTGTAGTGTTTTGATAGGCCTCTTCCACATTGCTTTGCTGTTACTGCGACACTCCCTATCCTTTACATCGTCTTCCGAGTGGGCTATATCAGTAGCACACAGTTTCATTTCCATACCAGTTGGATATCTTCTGGGATGGAACTACACGTGACTTCAGCAACTTTATTCTAGGTAAACCCAGTAAAACATTTTGCATGTCCCGTTTTTAATCCTATGGACGAAAACGTTCGGTAAATATCCTTGCATTTTTATACTGATATTGTCCTCACATTTACAACGAGACTACCATTACGTTGGAGTACAAAGTCTTTCAAAAACCGATGGTAAAGAACGCCTTCTGTTCTACACACAGAGTTACTACACTTAGCAACAGCACAACCGGAAGTGTCTTTGTTCATTTCACTCTGAAAATACTGTGAACAATGCACAGGATCAAAGATATATAATTATAAATAGGCCACAGGTCACGAACTTCACTCAAATAAACGAGATCACTGCACTATCAACAACAGCGAAAGTCCCATAGGTACTGGGCAGTAACTCCCCAATGAAGCCACGCCTTGTCAGGCCAGGTGATTGGCAAAATCCGGGAGTCCACAATAACCCCCCCGCCCCCCCCCCCCTTGATATCGGGTTATGGTCTGCCCATTATGCCTATTTTTACTCACTTTATAGAAATGTTTTTTTGCTTCATTGTATGTTACGTCATTTTTTAAATTGAAATGGTACTTGTATGTTTTACATAACTTGTATCTGCTTCTTTAACTGTAATTCAACACATAGTTCTATGTGCTACGTGATTATAAAAAACAGAATTTTTAATATCTTATGCGGCAGATATTCAACAGTGCGTAGACTAACGGTTTTCTCTCACCTACATCCACATCTACATGGATACTCTGCAACTCACATTTAAGTGCCTGACAGAGGCTTCATCGAGCCACCTTCGCAATTCTCTATTATTCCACTCTGGTAAGGCGCGCGGAAAGAACGAACACCTATATCTTTCTGTAAGAGCTCTGAATTCCCTTATTTCATCGTGGTGATCGTTTCTCCCTATGTAGGTCAGTGTCAACAAAATATTTTTGCATTCAGAGGAGAAAGTTGGCGATTGTAATTTCGTGAGAAGATTGTGTAGCATCGAAAACGCCTTTGTTTTAATGATGTCCAGCCAAAATCCTGTATCATTTCAGTGACACTCTCTCAAATATTTCGCTATAACACAAAACGTGCTGCTGTACTTTGAATTTATTCGGTGTACTCCGTCAGTCCTGTCTGGTAAGGATCCCACACCGCGCAGCAGTATTCTAATATACGAAAGACAAGCGCAGTGTAGGTAGTCTCCTTAGTACATCTTTTACATTTTTTAGTGTCCTCCCAATGAAACACTGTCTTTGGTTAGCCTTTCCCACAACATTTTCTATGTGTTTCTTCCAATTTAAGTTGTTCTTAATTGTAATTCCTGGGCATTTAATTGAATTTACGGCCTTAGGATTTGACTGCTTTATCGTATAAACGAAGTTTAACGAATTCCTTTTACCACTCACGTGGGTAACCTAACACTTTTCTTTATTTATCGTGAAATACCAATTTTCACACCATGTAGTTATCTTTTCTAAATTATTTTGCAATTTCTTTTTATCTCCTGATGACTTTATTACTTGATAAATGACAGTGTCATCTGCAAACAACCTTCGGCTGCTCAGATTGTCTCCCAAATCGTTTATATACATAACGAACATCAAAGGGCCTATAACACTACCTTTGGGAACGCCAGAATTCACTTCTGTTTTACTCGATGACTTTCCGTCAATAACCACGAACTGTGACCTGTCTGGCAGGAAGTCACAAATCCAGTCAAATAACTGAGACGATATTCCATAAGCACGCAATTTCACTACAAGCCGCTTGTGTGGTACAATGTTAAAAGCCTTCCGGAAATATAGAAATACGGAATCGATCTGAAATCCCTTGTCAATAATACTCAACACTTCATGTGAATAAAGAGCTAGTTGCGTTTCACAGGAACAATGTTTTCTAAACCGTTCTTGACTGTGTGTCAATAGGCCGCTTTCTTCGGGGTAATTCATAATGTTCGAACACTATATATGCTCCAAAATCCTGCTGCATATCGGCGTTAATGATGTGGGCCTGTAATGTAGTGGATTACTCCTACTACCTTTCTTGAATATTGGTGTGACCTGTGCAACTTTCCAATCTTTGGACACGGATCTTTCGCCGAGCGAGCGGTTGTATATGATTGTTAAGTATGTTCAAAATGTTCAAATGCGTGTGAAATCTTATGGGACTTAATTGCTAAGGTCATCAGTCCCTAAGCCTACATACTACTAAACCTAACCTATCCTAAGGAGAAACACCCACACCCATGGCCGAGGGACCACTCGAACCTCCGACGGGGGCGGCCGTGCGGATGTTAAGTATGGAGCTAAAGCATCACCATACTCTGAAAGGAACCTAATTGGTATACAGTCTGGAGCAGAAGACTTGCTTTTATTAAGTGATTTAAGTTGCTTCACTACTCCGAGGATATTTACTTCTATTTTACTCATGTTGGCAGCTGAGCTTGATTCGAATTCTGGAATATTTACTTCGTCATCTTTGGTGAAGACATTTCGGAAGGCTGTGGTTAGTAACTCTGCTTTGGCACCACTGTCTTCGATAGTATCTCGATTGCTATAGCGGAGAAAGTGCATTGATTGTTTCTTGCCGCTAACGTATTTCACATACGACCAGAACCTCTTTGGATTTTCTGCCAGGTTTCGAGACAAAGTCTCGTTGTGGAAACTGTCATAAGCATCTCGCATGAAGGCAGCGCTAAATTTTGAGCGTATGTAAAAGATCGGCGATCTTGGAGATTTTGGTTCTCTTTAAATTTGGCATGTTAGTTCCGTTGTTTTTGCAACAGTGCTCTGACCCGTTTTGTGTACCAAGGAGGATCAGCTCCTCGTTTGTTAATTTGTTTGGTATAAATATCTCAGTTGCTGCCAATACTATTTCTCTGAATTCGAGCCACATCTGGTCTGCACATATATTATTAATCTGGAAGGAGTGAAAATTGTCTCTTAGGAAGATCTCACGTGAATTTTTATTTGTTTTCTTTTTTTTTTTGGATAGGTATATTTTTCGTTTATTTTTGTAGGATTTGGTGGTTACAATATTCAGTCTCGCTACGACAACCCTGTGTTCACTGATCCCTGTATCCGTTTTGATGCTCGTTATTAACTCAGGATTATTTGTTGCTAAGAGGCAAGTTTGTTTTCAGAACCGTTTACTATTCGCGTGGGCTCATGAACTAACTGCTCGAAATAACTTTAGAGAAAGCGTTTAGCAAATTTCCGAAATTAATTATGTATTTTCGCCAACATACCGAGGGTAAATTAAAGACACCACCAACTATTATCGTACGAGTCGAATACATGTTTAAAAACAAACTCAAGAGTTCTTTGAACCTTTGAGCAACTGTATCATCTGAATTGTGAGGTCGGTGAAAGGATCCAATTACACTACTGGCCATTAGAATTGCTACACCACGAAGATGACGTGCTACAGGCGCGAAATTTAACCCACAGGAAGAAGATGCTGTGATATGCAAATTTTTAGCTTTTCTGAGCATTCACACAAGGTTGGCTCCGGTGGCGACACCTACAACGTGCTGACATGAAGAAAGTTTCCAACCGATTTCTCGTTCCCAAACAGCAGTTGACCGGCGTTGCCTGGTGAAACGTTATTCTGATACCTCGTGTAAGGAGGAGAAATGCGTACCATCACGTTTCCGACTTTGATAAAGGACGGATTGTAGCCTATCGCGACTGCGGTTTATCGTATCGCGACATTGCTGCTCCCTTTGGTCGAGATCCAATGACTATTGGCAGAATATGGAATCGGTGGATTCAGGAGGGTAATACGGAACGCCGTGCTGGATCCCAACGGCCTCGTATCACTAGCAGTCGAGATGGCAGGTATCTTATCCGCACGGCTGTGACGGATCGTGCAGCCGCGTCTCGATCCCTGAGTCAACAGATGGGGACGTTTGCAAGACAACAACCACGAACAGTTCGACAACGTTTGCAGCAGCATGGACTATCAGCTCAGAGGCCATACCTGCGGTTTCCCTTGACGCTGCATCACAGACAGGAACGCCTGCAATGGTGTACACAACGACGAACCTGGGTGCACGTATGGCAAAACGTCATTTCTTCGGATGAATCCAGGTTCTGTTTACAGCATCATGATGGTCACATCCGTGTTTGGCGACATCGCAGTGAACGCGCACTGGAAGCGTGTATTCGTCATCGCCATATTGGCGTATCACTCGGTGTGATGGTATGGTGTGCCATTGGTTACACGTCTCGGTCACCTCTTGTTAGCATTGGCGGCACTTTGAACAGTGGACGCTACATTTCAGATGTGTTAAGACCCGTGCTTCTACCTTTTATTCGATCCCTGCGAAACCCTACATTTCAGCAGGATAATGCACGACCGCATGTTGCAGGTCCTGTACGGGCCTTTCTGCATACAGAAAATGTTCGACTGCTGCCCTTTCCAGCACATTCTCCAGATCTCTGACCAATTGAAAACGTCTGGTCAATGGTGGCCGAGCAACTGGCTCGTCACAATACGTCAGTCACTACTCTTGACGAACTGTGGTATCGTGTGGAAGGTGCGTGGGCAGCTGTACCTGTACACACCATTCAAGCTCTGTTTCACTCAATGCCCAGGCGTATCAAGGCCGTTATTACGGCCAGAGGTGGTTGTTCTGGGTACTGATTTCTCAGGATGTATGCACCCAAAGTGCGTGAAAATGTAATCACATATCAGCTCTAGTATAATATATTTGCCCAATGAATACCCGTTTGTCATCTGCATTTCTTCTTGGTGTAGCAATTCTAATGGCCAGTAGTGTGTTATTTTATTCCGGCTGCCACCAATGACCTCTGCCCATACTAACTCACAGGATCTATCTACTTCAATTTCGCGACAAGATAAACTACATTTTGTGGGGATCTTCTGTTATTTTGATTTGTTTCAAAACAGGGTGCCTGAATCCTGATTATAGCCTATAGAGGTGCCTCTGTGACTTGAGTAACCACTGGGATCTTGCTTTTTATGATGGTGCCCGCTCCTTCCTCCCACCCCCTCCCCCTCCCCTCCAGTATACTATTGTCAAGAAGTCAAGTTAGTCCAGCTTTCCCTAGCAGCAGTCATTGCACTAATATGAGATTTTATTTCACTCAACACCACTGCCCACATCTGTATTCAAACAGTTCTTAGCAGTGTTAACTCAGGGCGGGATATGGCGCTTCAGGACCTCCACAAGGCTTTGCATACATTTGCATGAGTTGTTGCTACTCCTATTTCATCCATGTCACCCCTAATGCTTTAGTTACGGTTCTTACCAAGGATCTTCCTTTATCTGCATACTAGAATAAGCTGACCTTCTTTGCCAAAACCCTTGCACAAATGCAGTATGTTCCGTGTCTCCTGCCTAATGCTAGCACTTGGCTTCTCAAGATTTGTGACGTGGTACCTTCTTATTAATTTGACCTGTACCATCTGGCTTCTATCCATCCCACAGCTACTACCTAGCACTAAGACTCTTTCCTTCCTACTATTTTTTGGTACTGGCCTATAATGATCAGATGAAGTTTAAGAGCTCTTCCCACTTCACTCATTGCTTGTGACCTTTACCCAGTCCCAATAACCTTTTTCGCCCTTTAACCTATCTTATTCATATTTCGCGCAGTCTGCTTGAGCCTGAAGACCACAACTCTTTGTCTACTGAGCTACGATTCTCTTCTCTTTTTTGAGCGCTACAGTTTCACGGGAGAGCTTCCTTGAGTTACCCATTAATCTCCCCCCTACAGTCACCCCAGCGAAATTACAATCACAGTTTACACATACCATTCCGTCTCTGAGTATCCTACTGCATTATCCACAATTTTCATAAGCTACAACACAGATTGCATGCTTGAAAGTAGAATGAAATCACTTAACACACTTTGCACTACACTACACTACACTACCAGCTTGTTAGAGCTTCGGATGTATAACGAAATAATTATTTAGTTCCTCTTACAACAAAGGCTTGGTACTCACTTAACTGCAGTATCTGTTAATTAGTCACTAAAGGGTGTAATTTTACTGTAGGAAAACTGTATATAAACAAACGAATAGCGCGGAAGTTTCTAAATCAAACAACTTAAAATTCGCGCTACTTTCTTGAAATACGAATTTAATAATGAATGGACACTATCATATGAAATTGTTGCAAAGAGAAACAGAACCATAGAACGGGATTCTCTACATTAACCATGCCAAAACGTAAATGAAAGTGTGGACTACTACGTAAGGGAAAGTGATGAATTTAGTAGTAAACACAAAAACGCACTAATACACGTATTTAATGAGTGATTAGCTCTAAACTAATTGTTATTACATTCTAAAGTAACTTATCTTTACGAGAGCGCAAAAAGTCAGACGTACCGCCTCGTGCTGGGCTACCACCATATGAAATTAATTGCGTTTATTTCTGTAAGAACAGAAGGTTAGTAATTTACTGTGCTGCCTGACTACGTCTCTTCTCACCTTTTGTCGATTGCCTTTGACGCGTAGACATCAATGCATATGAGTTGATCATCAGTACCTCGTACGGGTACTCGTAAATTCCAGCGAATTCAAGAGACCCCGTTGTTTCTACTGTTTGAGAAAAATTTCGTTGTTTCAACCCTGAATCACGTATTATTTAGCAGAAATTGCGACGAACGGGCCAATTTTTTACTGGTGTACTTCTGGGAGCTCTCCCGAGCTATTTCCTTTTCATGCACAACATAGAAACAACAACGCTGTGGTACACGCAGAACTACACCATTAATCAATTATGCCGAGCTATAGTTGTTCACAGTGGAGAGAAATGTCAAAACAGTCGCAACACACGCATATTGCATTCCAACTGAGTAAATATATGACGTGAAGTTAAGTGTAAAAGAAGTTCTCAAATCAGAAACTCTGCTGGTGTGAATCCTTCACACTCTGTATAACGTGTGTAGAAAATTCTCCTGCAAGTTTTAATTTCTATAGAAGAAAATATTTACTTTTTTTTATTACTTCAACCAAATGTCACGACCCATCACCACTCAAGACATGCAGTTCTAAGTATATCTTACAGTGGTAGACGATCCTTTACCGAATGTTAGTAATAATATCATCCCCTCTAATCATTTCAGACCAATTCAGTACCAAAATTTCTCCGTTTAGGTCTCATGCAACAGTAGAACTACGTCAGTGGAAATAACTCTTCAAATAAATAATGGGTTTCTTCTGCAAGTAAGAACAAATTTCAATGTTTGTTTCAGGCCACTCTTGGATGACCAATCAGGAAATTTACATGTACGGAGAGGCAACTTTCCAATGGACATGCGTCAAACACTAAAATAAAATTAACAATGGGAGAAATCTCTAAAGCAAAAAGATCATATTTTATGGTCCACATATGATACCGGAAATTCGTTTCGCAACAGCTTAATGAGAATAATCTGGAGTCTGAGAGACTGGAGTAGATATGTCCTCAATGATAAGTCCCGCTACGAACTGAGGACCCTCGACTACGTGTATGGAGACGCACTGGACAGCGATGGCTTGCTAAACTCTCACCCGTCATACGCCCCGACAACCAGGCGTTTTGTCTGCGGCACTATTTTTTTTTTCATAGCAGGACGCCTTCTGTTGCCATCCGTGAACCCATTACAACAAAGCGTTACGCCCTCTTTTGTTGCCCTTCATAGCAAATCAACGTTGGTTACCATTTCAGAAGGATAAGCCCTCTCGCACAAGCTGACAATTTCTACTGCTTGTCTTCATAATTGACAAACTATACTTTGGTCAGCAAGATCGCCGGATCTCTACCAAATCGAGAATGTTTTGAGCTTCGTGGGCGGGGCCCTCCCACTAGCTCGGGATCTTGACGATATAACGCACCAATTGTGCAGAATTTGGCACGAATCCCTCTGGAAGACATTCAACATTGCTATCAAATTTTAACGCTAAAAGGCTTTTGTACTCAAGCCAATGCCATATTTAATTACAAACTATGTAGGAAAGTTAATCCAACAGCAATAGAGAGATTTTTTAAACCTTGTCAAGGAACAAGAGTGGCAGGATGTTTATAGTGCCGATAACATAGACGATAAATACAATGCTTTCCTTAACACATTACTCATGCTCTTTGAGAGTTGCTTTCCATTAGAACATTCTATACGGGGTAATAGCAGTAATGGGCGTCCCGGGTGGCTGACTAGTGGGATAAGGATATCATGTAGAACAAAGCGAGAATTATATCAAAATCTTAGAAGTAGTCACAATCAAGCTAAAGTAGCTCATTACAGACAGTATTGTAAGGTGCTCAAAATGTTATCAGGAAGGCAAAGAGTATGTGGTATGCAAATAGAATAGCTAATTCACAGGATCAAATTAAAACCATATGGTCAGTTGTGAAGGAAGTGTCTGGTCAACAGCACAACGTCGACGATATAGAGTCAGTTCGCAGTAAAAATATTTATCTTACTGATAAATCAGATATATGTACAGTATTTAACGATCATTTTCTGAGCATTGCTGGTGAGTTAAATAAAAATTTAGTATCTGCAGGAAATCATATAACTTTCTTGGCCAATGCCTTTCCGAGATTGATGTCTGAAATACTACTCTGTGATACAGACAAGAGGGAGATTGAGTCAATAATTAAATCACTGAAGACTAAGGACTCTCATGGTTATGTTGGAGAGTCTAGCAGAGTATTAAAGTACTGTGCTGCACATGTTAGCCCTGTATTTAGCCATATTTGTAATTTTTCCTTTAGGAATGATCAGTTTCCTGAGCAATTAAAGGACTCAGTAGTAAATCCGCTTTATAAAAAAGGAGAAAGGGATAATGTAGAAAATTTTACACCTACTTCTATGCCAACAGTGTTTGAAAAAGTTATTGAAAAGGCTATGTATGTAAGGATAATTGATCATTTTATATCACACGATTTGCTATCAAATGCACAGTTCGGCTTTAGAAGTCGTTTAACTACTGAAAATGCTATATTCTCCTTTCTCTGTGAGGTACTGTATGGGTTAACCAAAAGGTTTCTAACGCTTAGCATATTTTTTTTATTTAACTAAGGCATTTGATAGTGTTGATCACAAAATATTGCTCCAGAAGTTGGACCATTACAGAATACGGAGAGTACCTCACAATTGGTTCACCTCTTACTTTAGCAATAGGCAGCAAAAGGACATTATTCACAACGTTGATAACGGCTGTGATGTGGGGTCTGAGTGGGGTACTGTCAAGTGGGAGGCGGGGGGTGCCCCAGGGATCAGTGTTGGGGCCACTCCTGTTCCTTGTTTATATAAATGATATGCCCTCTAGTATTACAGGTAACTCCAAAATATTTCTGTTTGTTGATGACACTAGCTTGGTTGTAAAGGATGTTGTGTGCAACTTTAGCTCGGTTTCAAATAGTGCAGTACATGACCTCAGTTCATGGCTTGTAGAAAATAAACTAAAGCTAAATCACAGTAAGACTCAGTTTTTACAGATTCTAACACACAATTCAACAAAGCCTGACGTTTTAATTTCACAAAATGGACATAGGATTAGTGAAACTGAACAGTTCAAATTTCTAGGCGTTCAGATAAATAGTAAGCTCTCATGGAAAGCCCACGTTCAGGATCTTGTTCAAAGACTTAATATTGCCATTTTTACTATTTGAACGGTATCAGAAGTGAGTGATCGTTCGACAGGAAAATTAGTCTACTTTTCTTACTTTCTTCACTATTGTCGTATGGTATTATATTTTGGGGTAGCTCTTCTCATTCTAAAAGGATATTTTTGGCTCAGAAACGGGCGGTTCGGGCAATAAGGGGTGTTAGTCCACGAACCTCTTGTCGACTTCTGTGAACAAGTCTGGGTATTTTGACATTGGCCTCTCAATACGTATATTCCTTATTGTCGTTTCTTGTTGCCAATATTAGTTTATTCCCAAGAATAAGAAGCTTTCACTCGGTTAATACTCGGTAGAAATCAAACCTACATTTGGATCGGACCTCCTTAACTCTTGCGCAAAAAGGTGTGCAGTATACTGCTGCATCCATTTTCAATAAGCTGCCACTCGAATTAAAAAGCCTTAGCAGTAATCCACGCGCTTTCAAATCAAAACTGAAGAGTTTCTTCATGGGTCACTCCTTCTATTCTGTCGAGGAGTTCCTTGAAAAATTAAGCTGATTTTTATTGTATTGGTCCTAGTGTTCACTTAAACTTACGGACTGACGTTTTCAATGTTCATGAACATTTATTTTTATCTGTTATTGCGTTTATGTTGTAATTTCAGGTAATGACACGTTCCATGACCTTGCAGATTTGCTCCTCAATTTGGTCCTACGGAACTTGACGAGTAAATAAATAAACAACCTCAATCAATACCAAGCCAAATAACTGCTCGCTCAAGGCCAAGTTGTGGACCAACGCTTAACTGATTTGCAGCTCTTTCTCTTGAATAAATGATGAATTTTTAGTCATTTGTTTGTCTTTACATGTACATCACACCTGCCGATTTCCTTCCCATTCGGATAATTCCTTCATGGAGCTTCGTTTCCTTGACTTAGGGCATATTTCGAAAATATTTATACCCAAATTTTTTGTGGCAATCGAATAGCCATTAAACCGCCTTGCTTATCCAGTCTGAGATCGCACTAAGTAATTAATGATTTCATCGTCAGGGAGACATCCCTTCTACGATCTTATCTTTCTTTGGTAATATTTTCAGCACAAGTACTTGACACGAGATCACAATGAACACTTTATCATCTTTTATTTCGTGCTAACTTTCAGCACATCTTTTAATAGCTTACCGTGACAAAAAAATAAATCGGCCTATAATGCTTTACAGAGTTACCAGAAGTCTTGGTTGTGGTACCACTGTACACTGTGCTCTGACATAACAGTAACAAGAACTGTCAGTCAGTGTAATTAGCAGTCCATTATATGTTATTTTTCGAAATGTGATTATTTGTTCATGATAATGCTCTCACATGCATATTTACTGACACTTCATCCCTAATCTACATAAGAATATGTGACGGCCTTATTCGTACGACAATGAGCTCACTAATTTAGTGAGTGAACAGAACTCCAACGCAGGCGATGTACTAGGTCTGTCTGTAAACAAGAGCTTTGTACTGCTGATCGTGTGAGCTACTGCACTAAATGCTACTCCGTTCATGTAAGACAAACTGTTGCGCTGTTGCTGCAGTACATTTACAGCAAGAGCACACCAGAATTTATGTAGGTCAGTGATTTCTAGTTACTTCATCTCGTCGTAGGCAACAACATCTCACTTCACAAAATATTCCAGTGGTGTTAGGTGAAACCAAAAGTCACTCTGACAGAAGAACGATACCTAGTTGGACGCGAGACCGGAGCTTTAATTAAAAAGCATGTACAGAGTCACTTTAGACACACAGTTTGCATTAACTAACGGAGCAGCTACTTGCAGTGTGCATTAGTACTCCAGTCAAAGTCAGCGTAAATATATGTAGGCTGTCATTGCCTCGTACAACCTTTTATATCGATCTGTATTGTAGGCCCTTTAATAACAGGCAAAAGCGAGATAAGCGTCCATATTTGCGAGAAAAATTGAATAGCGAGTCGTAACTTGCAAAATAATTCCGTAAATGATACAGACAAGTCTTTCAACAGTTTAAGTTCCTGAGCTTGTCGACTGACAACGAAATCTCTTTATCTTGGTTAGCGATTATAAGCGTGTAGTATACTGAATGTGTAATAACTTCTTTAGTAATTTGTTCTTAAGTGAGACTGAATTCCCTGCGTACAAATATATTAAGAGTTCCTTGTCGTAAGATAAAACTTCTGATGTAGTCGAGATAACTCGTAATGGACTACCTTTCGAGATAAAGTGTTCTCTCTTTAGCAGTCGAATTAAATTCGTCGAAGTATTAGTTTCTCCGTCTGCTTGAAACAGACAATCGTTCTCTTTCGATTTTATGTTCCAAACTGTCTCAATATTAACATATCATCTTTGGTAGACGTTATAATAATTCATATTTATTTCTAAACACTCTCACAATGTCTCTTTTCAAATAAAAACACAGTAATATCGTTCAACCAGATTGAATACCGTTCGTTAATTATCGAACGAAATCAGTACTTTCTCTTCCAAAGACAAACTCTCGCGTTAATTTTTGTACTTATCCATCAAAATAAACCATTCTATTATTTCACACCAAACAGAATAATACCGACACTACCAAGTAATAGTGCACAGTTATAATGCAGATATAATTATCTTCTGGCCAGCGTTGCAGTCCTTGTATTTAGTAAACTCAAATTACTACAGAATTTCGTAGGTTTTAAATTCCGAGTGCTATGTTCGAAGGTAAACATCCTTTCTCACTATACGGTAAGAACAAAATAACAAAAACAAAATAAAATCCTAAATGCCACCGCCTCTTTGTACCATAACCTTACATTAACATTCGTTCAAAAAGTGCGATTCTAAACACCTTCAACCGTTATCGATATGCATCCCCTTATAATCCGCAGTAAAACATTTCAACAGTAACTCGACTTTTTTTGAATTTTCATGTCTCAGTACTGCTATGCATTTTCTATTGATGGTTCGCTAAGGTCTATCAACTTTCAACAACCACATCTGGCTGAGGTGCGGTTTCAATTACTTTATGGTAACAACTTGAACGCGAGTAATCGAAGTCTGTGAATATTTCTGTTAGTGCTGTAGCAAAGACACAACCGTAATGGAGACATTAACTCACTCGATGTATCAATACACCACACAATACAGTAACGTAAATTTTCAACCACCCAGTTACCTCTGGCAGTGTGCAAAGGCGACCTAAAATTTCAACTCAGAAAATCGGACAATTCCGATACCATAAAGTACCACTCCAAAATTAATGTACCCTCTCACTAACTCTAAATCTCACAAATGCCCCTTGCCACAACTAACACGTTAGGAAGGAGCTGAGCTTTATTTTTGGAACCTAGACACGTAAATTAAACATTGGTCTTCACGGGATATCAATCTAAGTCACTAAAATCCGTGGTAGTAATCTTCATCTCGACTTACTACACACTGAATCTGCACTATAATTTGTCTAAACCCCACAGATGTCAACTCCAAATCTCTACTGAACTCCAGCCTACGATTAGCCACATACGCAGTTCTACGAAATTACGTTAAACACCAATTTCTCTCTGCTGTAGCTAAGAACTCTTTAGCTCCCATGCTAAATTCAGTAGAAAACCATCAAAATTCACCAACGGGTAGTACAACTTCGTACTTTGACACTCCATTAACTATTAGAATCGGCCGTCTGGGATCTCTTCGAGTGAACTCTACTCCTCGGTGTCGTATTATCTCTGGAGTCTGCGCTGTCCATTGGGTGATTTCAGCTCCATATTGCGTTTCACAATGGACGAGGTAGAAGGATGACGGATCTAGAACATGTCCACATTCGTACAGTTAACAAATTACACGTATAATTACGATCATATCACAGCGGTTTTTCGCACGCGAGTTACAAAGAATTTCTCAAATGTGCTTGACATAGCACAGTTGATGGAGATGGATGCTAAACATGGACCACAAAATCCATATTTGTTTATTTATTTCTTACTAGCCTTACCAGATCAGGTCATTAAGGCCCTCGGTTACATCTGAGAAGACAAACATAAACAAAAAATGCATAAAAATCACAATAATGTTAATGTGTTATTAAAATATAATAATTGGAATTCTAATAATTGTATTAGTACAACTAATAATGATGATCAAATAATAGACGAATTAGGAATGAGATTAATTAGTTGTTACACAACAAAATCAATAACAGCAATCTGCATTATTAACAAAAACTAATAATTCGAAATAACAATAGTAATAATAGTATCACTAATAAAAATAATAATATAATAGAGGCATTAAAATGATATTGAAGGCTATTTGGTATCAGAGGAAGTGTAAGGAATAATGAAAGAGGAGAGGATTGAAATTAAACTCTCACTGGATGCTAGGAATGAAGAAAATTTCAATAGGGAACTCTCTAGACAAGGGAAGAGAAAAGGAATGGAGGAGGAACCGTTGATAAGAATGAGCTGAAGTAGAGAGCACCACTCTGACCGAACATGGGTCGTCAGCTGTCCTTCGAAGTCTGAAAGGACTTTAATTTCTCTCATATTTTTAGGAAGATTGTTACAAAGTCGGGTTCCTGATATACGAAATTATTTAGAGGGTATGGCAGTGTTGTGTGCTGTCAGAGAGAGGACTGTACTGTTCTGAGGACGAGTACTGCCGTTGTGTTGTTCATCCAGTAGTCTAAGGGATGAAGATAAATAGAGAGGTGCGCAGTGATTGACAAGAAGATGCAGCAAACACGGCGTGTAGTCATGATCAGTGTTCGTAACCGGGAGTGATACGGTCGAAATATCGTACTTCACAAAGCATTCATTGTCAGTGCCAAACGATATGAGCCATCATATGAATGGACAATAAAATCACCATAAACAAGAATGGGGATTGCTATTGTTCTTTACCGCGTTTCTCTTTTAAGCTAGAGAGAAAATATTTTTCTATATTTATGTAATGAATTTAGTTATGCCGACACCTTCTTACAGAACACAGTTGTGGTTTCTGTCCAGTCCAAATTCTCTGCAGAAGAAGAAAAGCCAATTTTCTGCATTTTATGGTTAGAACTGAAAGATATTCTCTGAGCGCAGGAGTGATAAGTCTTTTTTGAGGGACTAAGATTGCTCGCATCTTAGATTTGTATGTTTCAAAATTATGTTCTGCGCCCTTTCTGATATAGCAAGTAAATCAACTTTAAGGTTCTGGATGGCTGTGCACAGATTTTTTGGGTTACACATAAGTATAACTCAAGGTCATCAGCGAATAAATGATATTTTCAATGGGAAAGAGGTCTTCACATAATTAGCATATAATAGAAATAGTAATGGCTTCAATAGTAATTCTAGTGGGACCCCTAACAACTACATTCTTCCACTGCGACCTCTTTATTCCGATCATTACACACTGCTGGTGATATGTAAGGTATGGAAAGAACCGTTGTGTAGAATATGGGCTTACTGCGATTCATTTTCCAAATGAAATAATCGGTGCCACGTAAAAGCTTTTCTCACATCAAACCAGGCAGCAGACACGTAATGCGAACTTTTCGTAAACGTTCATACACTTCCACATGAGATAATACCAGATATAGGCAGGTAGGGTACATATATTCCGTTACCTGGAAGGAAGATGTGAGGAGGCGGGGGAGAGGTGCCGAGGAGAAGGACATCCAGTCACGCTCTACCTCTAACATTGACATAGTTTTGTGTCTTGAGTCTTCTTACTGGTTTGATGTGGCCCACTACGAACTCCTCTCCTGTGCTAACCCTTCACCTCCGGTAGCACTTGCAATCTACGTCCTCAGTTATTTGCAGAGTGTATTCCAATCTCTATCTTCCTCTACAGTTTAAGAACTCTACAGCTTTCTCTAGAAACATCGAACTCATTCCCTTCCACGTGTCAGTGTTTTCCACATATTGCTTTCCTTGTCCCACTCTGCGCAGACCCTCCTCATTCCTCAACTGATAAGTAAACCAAACTTTCAACATTCTTCTGAAGCACCATGTCCCAAATGCTTCAATTCTCTTCTGTTCCGGTTTTGCCACACTCCATGTTTTACTACCATACAGTACTGTACTCCAAACGTACATTCTCAGAAATTTCTACTGAAATTAAGGCCTGTGTTTGACACTAGTACATTTCTCTTGGACAGGAATGCCTCTTTTGCCAGTGTCAGTCTGCTTTTGATGTCCTTCTTGCTCCGTCTGGCATTGGTTATTTTGCTACCTATATGTAGAACTCCTTAACTTCATCTACTTCGTGACTATCAGCCCTGATGTTCAGTATCTCGCTGTTCATATTTATGGTACTTCTCATTACTTTTGTCTGTCTTCGATTTCCTCTCAGTCCATTTTCTGTTCTCGTTAGATTGTTCATTTCATCCAACAGGTCCTGTAATTCTTCTTCATTTCACTCAGGACAGCAATGTCTTCAGCAAATCCTATCACTGATATCATTTTATCTGGAACTTTACTTCCACTACTGAACCTTACTTTTACTTCCATTATTGCTTCTTGGATGCACAGACTGAACAATATCGGCGAAAGACTTCACCACTGTCATACACCCTTTTTAATCCAAGCACTTCGCTCTTGGTTGTCCACTCTTATAATTCCCTCTTGGCTCTTGTACATATTGCATATGACCCTCCTCTCGCTGTATCTTACACCAATTTTTCTCAGTATTACGAACATCTTGCACCAGTTTACATTGGCGTACGTTTTTTCCAGGTCGACAAATCCTAAGATCGTGTCTTGATTTTCCTTTAGTCTTGCTTCCATTGTCAACCTTAACGTCAGAATTACCTTTCTGGTGCCTTTACGTTTCCTGAAGCCAAACTGACCGTCATCTAACACATCCTCAATTTCCATTTCCGTTCTTCTGTACATTATTCTTGACAGCAACTTAGTTGCATGAGCTGTTAATCTGGTTGTGCAATAATTCTCGCACTTGTAGGCTCTTGCAGTCTTCGGAATTGAGCGAATAATATTTTTCCGAAACTCAGATGGTCATAAAACACTCGGTCGACCTATACTTGAGTATTGCTCATCGGTGTGGGATCGGTACCAGGTCGGGATGACAGAGGAGATAGAGAAGATCCAAAGCAGAGAGGCGCGTATCGTCACAGGGTTATTTGGTAAACGTGATAGCGTTACGGAGATGTTTAGTAAACTCAAGTAGTAGACTCTACAAGAGAGGTGCTCTGCATCGCGGTGTAGCTTGCTGTCCAGGTTTCGAGAGGGTGCGTTTCTGTATGAGGTATCGAATATATTGCTTCCCCCTACTTATACCTCCAGAGGAGATCACGAATGTAAAATCAGAGAGATTGGAGCGCGCACGGAGGCTTTCCGGCAGTCGTTCTTCCCGTGAACCATACGCGACTGGAACAGGAAAGAGAGGTAACGACAGTGGCACGTAAAGTGCCCTCCGCCACACACCTTTGGGTGGCTTGCGGAGTATAAATCCAGATGTGGATGTAGATGGTATGTCGCCAGACTCATACACTCTACGCGCCAACGTCAATAGTCGTTTTGTTGTCACTTCTGATGGAATGCTGTCTATCCCTTCTAACTTATTTGATCGTAAGACTTCCAAAGCTCTCTTAAATTTTGATTGTAATACTGGATACCCTTTCTCATCTAAATCGACTATTGTTTCTTCTTCTATCCTGAAGAGGGGCAGCAGCCTTTTCAGTAGTTGCAGGGACAACAGTCAGGATGACTGAATTATCTGGCCTTGTAACACCTTGCTGTGCTGGTACTGCGAATGGCTGAAAGCAAGGGGAAACTACAGTCGTAATTTTTCCGGAGGGCATGCAGCTTTACTGTATGGTTAAATGATGATGGAGTCCCCTTGGGTAAAATATTCCGGAGGTAAAATAGTCCGCCATTCGGATCTCCGGGCGGGGACTGCTCAGGAGGACGTCGTTATCAGGAGAAAGAAATGGCGTTCTACGGATCGGAAAGTGGAATGTCAGATCCCTTAATCGAGCAGGTAGGTTAGAAATTTTAAAAAGGGAAATGGATAGGTTAAAGTTAGATATAGTGGGAATTAGTGAAGTTCGGTTTCAGGAGGAACAAGACTTTTGGTCAGGTGAATACAGGGTTATAAATACAAAATCAAATAGGGGTAATGCATAAGTAAGTTTAATAATGAATAAAAAAGTAGGAGTGCGGGTAAGCTACTACAAACAGCATAGTGAACGCATTATTGTGGCCAAGATAAACACGAAGCCCACGCCTACTACAGTAGTAGAAATTTCTATGCCAACTAGCTCTGCAGATGACGGAGAAATTGATGAAATCTATGATGAGATAAAAGAAATTATTCAGGTAGTGAAGGGAGGCGAAAATTTATACAGTCATGGGTGAATGGAATTAGAGAGTAGGAAAAGGGAGAGAAGGAAACATAGTAGGTGATAATGGATTGGGGGTAAGAAATGAAAGAGGAACCAGTCTGGTAGAATTTTGCACAGAGCATAACTTAATCACATAGCTAACACTTGGTTCAAGAATCATAAAAGAAGGCTGTATACATGGAAGAATCCTGGAGATACTAGAAGGTATCAGACAGATTATATAATGGTAAGACAGAGATTAAGAACCCGGTTTTAAATTGTAAGACATTTCCAGAGGCAGATGTGGACTCTGACCACAATCTACTAGTTATGAACTGTAGATTAAAACTGAAGAAACTGCAAAAAGGTGGGAATTTAAGTAGATGGGATCTGGATAAACTGACTAAACCAGAGGTTGTACAGAGTTTCAGGGAGAGCATAAGGGAACAATTAACAGGAATGGGGGTAAGAAATACAGTAGAAGAAGAATGGGTAGCTATGAGGGATGAAGTAGTGAAGGCAGCAGAGCATCATGTAGGTAAAAAGACAAGGGCTAGTAGAAATCCTTGGGTAACAGAAGAAATATTGAATTTAATTGATGAAAGGAGAAAATATAAAAATGCAGTAAATGAAACAGGCAAAAGGAATAGGAACATCTCAAAAATGAGATCGACAGGAAGTGCAAAATGGCTAAGCAGGGATGGCTGGAGGACAAATGTAAGGATGTAGAGGCTTATCTCACTAGACGTATGATAGATACTGCCTACAGGAAAATTAAAGAGACCTTTGGAGAAAAGAGAACCACTTGTATGAATATCAAGAGCTCAGATGGAAACCTAGTTCTAAGCAGAAAGGTGGAAGGAGTATCTAGAGGGTCTATACAAGGGCGATGTACTTGAGGACAATATTATGGAAATGGAAGAGAATGCAGATGAAGACGAAATTGGAGATACGATACTGCGTGAAGAGTTTGACAGGCTATTTACAATTTGTACAGAAACCAGATGGCAGTTATAAGAGACAAAGGGCATGAAAGGGAAGCAGTGGTTGGGGAGGGAGTGAGACAGGGTTGTAGCCTCTCCCCAATGTTATTCAATCTGTATATTGAGCAAGCAGTACAGGAAACAAAAGAAAAACTTTGAGGTTCGCCAATGACATTGTAATTCTGTCAGAGACAACAAAGGACTTGGAAGAGCTGTTGAGCGGAATGGACAGTGTCTTGAAAGGAGTACATAAGATGAACATCAAGAAAAGCAAAACGAGGACAATGGGATGTAGTCGAATTAAGTCGTGTGATGCTGAGTGAATTAGATTAGGAAATGAGAAACTTAAAGTAGTAAAGGGGTTTTGCTATTTGGGGAGCCAAATAACTGATGATGGTCGAAGTAGAGAAGATATAAAATGTAGATTGGCAATGGCAAGGAAAGCGTTTCTGAAGAAGAGAAATTTGTTAACATCGAGTATAGATTTAATTGTCAGGAAGTCGTTTCTGAAAGTATTTGTATGGAGTGTAGCCATGTATGGAAGTGAAACATGGACGGTAACTAGTTTAGACAAGAAGAGAATAGAAGCTTTCGAAATGTGGTGCTACAGAAGAATGCTGAAGATTAGATGGGTAGATCACATTACTAATGAGGAGGTATTGAGTAGAATTGAGGATAAGAGGAGTTTGTGGCAAAACTTGACAAGAAGAAGGGACCGGTTGGTAGGACATGTTCTGAGGCATCAGGGGATCACAAATTTAGCATTGGAGGGCAGCGTGGAGGGTAAAAATCGTAGAGGGAGACCAAGAGACGAATACACGAAGCAGATTCAGAAGGATGTAGGTTGCAGTAAGTACTGGGAGACGAAGAAGCTTGCAGTGGATAGGGTAGCATGGAGAGCTGCATCAAACCAGTCTCAGGACTGAAGACCACAACAACAACAATACTGGATACCATATCACTCCTAAATTGACTATTGTTTCTTCTTCTATCAAATAAGACAAATCATCAGCTTTATAAAGACATTAAATGTGCTCTTTCCTTCCATCCGCTCTCTACTCTGCATTTAACAGTTTAGTTCCTGTAACACGCTTAATGTTACCATCCTTGCTTTTAATTTCACCGAAGCTTGTTTTCGCTTTCCTGTAAGCTGACGCATCCTTCGGAAAAACATTTCTTTTTCGATTTCGTCCCATTTTGCATGTAGCCATTTTGTCTTAGTCTCCATTCACGTCCTGTTTATTTTATTCCTCAGCTACTTGTATTTGTGTATTCCTGAAATCCCTTTAGCATTTTTGTACTTCCTTCGTTCATCGACCCTACAAACTATTTCTTCGTTTACCCACAGTTTCTTCGCAGTTACATACTTTGTAACCATGTTTTCCTTTCCAACTTCTGCGACTGCCCTTTTTAGAGATATCCATTCGTTTTCAACTGTATTGCCTACTGAACTATTTCTTATTGCTGTACCTATAGCCTTAGAGACTTCAAACGTATTTCGTCATTCCTTAGTAATTCCGTGTCATACTTCTTTGCATATTGATTCTTCCTGACTAAACACTTAAACTACTCTTCATCACTACTACATTGCCTGCTACTGGCTGCGCCTTACAATACAGAATGAGATTTCGGATTCTCTGCTGATCATGTTGTAATCTAACTTAAATCCTCCCGTATCACCCTGTCTCCTCCAAGTATGCCTCCTCCTCCTGTGATTATTGGACAAAGTATTCACTATTACTAGCTGACATTTATTACAGAACGCAATTCGTCTTTCTGCTCCGTCATTCCTTGTCCCAAGCCCACATTCTTCTCTAACCTTTTCTTCTACTCCTTCCCCTACAATTTCACTCCTGTCGCCCATGACTATGATATTTTCATCTCCTCTTACGTATTGTATTACTCTTTCAGTATCCTCATATACTTCCTCTGTCTCTTCATTTTCAGCTTGCGATGTCGGCATACATGCCTGAGCTATCGTTGTTGGTCTCGGTCTACTGTCGATTCTGATCAGAACTATCCTATTATTGAACTGTTCAGAGCAACGCAATCTCTGCCCTACCTTCCTATTCATAACGGATCCCAATCCCGTTAACCATTTTCTGATGCTTTTGATATTATCCTATACTCACGTGACCAGGAGTCGCCTTCTTTCCACTTCACTTCATTGACCCCTACTATATCTAGATTGAGCCTTTGCGTTTCCCTTTTCTGATTTTCTTGTTCGCTAATACATTCAAGCTTCTGATGTACCACGCCCCTACACGGAGAACGCTATCCTTTATTTGGTTATTCAGTCTTGTTCTCGTGGTCAATGGTCACCTCCCCATTGACAGTCCTCACCCGCAGATCCGGATGGAGGACTTTTCCGGAAACTTTTGCCTATGGAGAGATCATCATGTCACTTTTTCAATTACAGACCACATGTCATGTGGATACCTATTATGTGTCTTTCACGCAATGGTTTGCATTGTTTTCTGCATCCTCATGCGGTTGACCATTGTTGAGTCTTCTGCATTTAGGGGCAATTTCCTATCCCAAGGACAAGAGAGTGCCGTAAACCTCTGTCCGCTCCTCCGCGAGATTTGGCAATGCCCTTGGCAGAATGGCGGTGAATTCTTTTGCCGAAGTCTTCGGCCGCCAATGCCGACTATAAATCAATATTTACGCGGTAGCTGGTTTCGAAGCCTGGACCGCCAAAGTTTTGATTTCTACTGAAAGACATTGCCCCTAGACCACAGGTGCCTCCAAACATTGTCATATTCAGACTAATTCGCCGACCAAGTAACGACACGGGATAAGTTCGAGACAAATGCAGAAGAACACGAAATTGGGAATCTTCAGTTAGGGATAAATTTAAACAACGTTGACTGCCATTTCAAAAGTTGCCACTTGCATTAAAGACGTTCTAGAGCTGTCTTAGAACTTCAGCCATATCGCAAAGGTTTTGAAAACAGCAAGGGTAACTATGATGCCCACCACACCCATGGTCTGACTGGACAACGAAGTGGCAGGAAATCAGCCATATCTATTTTAAACCCAGTACTTAATTAATAAGACACATGAGTCCCAAGCACTTTACCATACTACTCGCTGTTCCTTATCAATCACAACACAAGAAATCCGCCACAATGTGGTCCTCATTCATTAATGAGCCGAGACTCGTGCCTTTTCAACAGGTGTCTCGGTGTTCTTTTGGGGGTCATTTGCGGACAGATTTACATCTCACAACTGCTGCTTACTGACAAGTCTAAGTGAAATGGATTTTTCCTTTTTCGTAACGAACAAGTACCAACGTTGTCACCTGTTGTGGTGGTTCTCCTATTATACAGGCTCTTAGGTTCGTTCAACAGACTGGTCCGTGGAAACCTGGGTGCTTCGAGATGCAGTCATCAACTTACGGATAATCCACATTAAACGGCGCCTTAGTATAAATTCCCGAGACTAATACGATATTTCTAATTTTTAATAAGATTTGACTTGAGTTATTCAAAATGGTTCAAATGGCTCTGAGCACTATGGGACTTAACATCTTAGGTCATCAGTCCCCTAGAACTTAGAACTACTTAAACCTAACTAACCTAAGGACAGCACACAACACCCAGCCACACGAGGCAGAGAAAATCCCTGACCCCGCCGGGAATCGATCCCGGGAACCCGGGCGTGGGAAGCGAGAACGCTACCGCACGACCACGAGACGCGGGCACTTGAGTTATTGAAATATGACTAAGCAGAAGAAGTGGACGAGGAGATATTTGATAACTATGACAGGATGCGGAAAATTCACGGCTAACACTCATTTCAGAACACTTTCTGCAAACGCGCAATATCGAAAACAGTAGTAGCTGCTGTCGACTTTCGTTACAGTTCTATACGGGCCTCTCACAAGACTTCTTGCACGTGTTTTGAAGATTTATGAAAACACGACGTTATTGGTACGATTTATTGTAATTATTGTTGCAATTAAACGTCATACAAAGGTTTATTGAAGGTAATATGCTTCATACAATAGTTCTCTCTCAGGAATAAGTTATTATCATTAATAATTTAAAAATGAGACGAACTGTTATTATAACTTGCAGTATTAGAGGAAACGGTCCATTCATAATTTATCACAAACATGTCACCATTATTATTAAATGTCCGTTAATAGTACATAAACGATACAAGCCTTCAAGGCATAGTAAGATATCCAAGATAGGAGATTACTACTCCATGACAAAGTACGAGGGTAACAGTAAATGTGGTAGTATGTGGAGTCGAAGAATGTAGGTACGCATCCCACTACACGTAAATGTCCGTTAGTTTTTTTTTTCATCTTAGTGATGTTAACTCATTTTGTGACTTTTAACACAAGTATGTTTTGCAATAGTCGACTATATTTACATTTCCGTCTGATTATAGAAAGAAAGATGAGGAAAACATTTGGTGATTTCCGAGTGCATGGTTAGGCAGGAAGCGAAGAAAACAACCAGAATTGCTGGGAGTCAAACGAGGAGCATTAACACTTATATTCTTCCCTGTGACAAAGACAATAGCTTTTCTTGTGATTGTCGATATTGCGCGTGGTGTATTTACAGAACGTCTTGTAACATGAGTGTTACCCAAAATTCACCAAAGTCAAATAGTAATACTTCTAGTTAAGCCCGTAATCATTCATCAGAAGAAATCACCCAAGTCCAAGCTATTAATCACTTCCAGCAGAATTAAAAATCAATCTTACCTTATTTTCTGGCCATGAATACATCAACGTCGAACTGAGAATCATAACTACATTTGATTTTCAGTAAGACATCCAAGAATAAATCCATATTTATAGTTTAGCTCTGTACGGATTCGAAGATGACCTAATGCAACTCAGCACTGAATTTTATTTTTTTAATATATCATGAAGTCGAATCTTCGACATTCGCGATTATTTGCTCTTTAACGCCCACCATATTCTCGCTCGGCGGTGGGTATCCGCCGATGGTGGGCAGTTGCCGGTCGTAAGACTAACATTGGTGCTTACTGATACAAACTACGCTTTCTGCAACGTATATTACACATTGATTAAACATATAATTTTCCGCATTTTTGACCTTGTCTGCGCTCTCAACTGTCCCTTTATCAAACATCATCTCCACACGAGCAAGTTTCAGGGTTGGCTTAAAAAGTAAATTACGTCAGTTTGCTGGTTGACTTTCCTCGCGCATACTATGTACCATGTGAAATTTTTCAGTTATTTGTTTGCGATTCACGACAAGTATATTCAGTAAATATCTGTAACTTTGCTAGTAAACGTTGTAGATTTGCTGTAAGCTCAAGGCGTGTTTTTTGTAAGAAAATATTTAATGTCGCCGAAAATCATACACTGCCAGATAAACTTTAATTTTCAGAGCTATCGGTAGCATGTTGATGAGGCGTGGAATTTCTAGGAAAACGCAGTCGCAGAACCCATCCCTAACTTTGAGATTTCCTCACAAACCACATCAGTGCTGCAGCCAATCTCCTAGGCTAATTTATGAATGTAGGACCACACTTCATATATGTATACACTTCTTTTATCTTCGCAGATGTTCCGCAGAGCTCTCGCCTTTTTCTGTCTCCCTTGTGGACGGGAGACAGACACCGAAGATCTTCGTGTCGTAGCGGTCTGCGACGACGACGCAGACCCTGTACTGTTGGACCCACAGGTGAGCAGCGTCGAGGAATGTGAAGAGTATAACACTGAGGGTTAGGGGAACATAGACTATACATAATCAAAGTGATCATTAATTAACACATCACATTTGAGTTTAGCGCGAGAACTTCTGCATTTTCTAAAGTTAGCACAAGAACCGGTAGCTAAAGGCGATCAGTCACTTACTGATAGCTCTAAGGTTAACTTCTGTAGCGGGCTGTAACTTAGTTTTACTGGGTTACTGTTACTGGGGCTAATTGGTCAGTAGATGTATCACACGGAAAATCTCGGTTCAGCTTCCGGGATTCCAGCGAACTTTCTTTGATGGGAGGACGGGAACGGATTACTCAGCGTCCAGAGACCAATTGAGGAACTACTAAGAAAGAGACGTGGAGGCTCCAATACATGGAAACTAACAATTACTTGGAAAGCGGTGAGCTTATCCCACTGCGCTTCATACCGCATTCAATGACGCCAAGTCAGAGGATGGCCCGGCGATTGGACGGTATCCACGATCTGGGGGTGGAATCACTGTGTCGGCACGGAGGGGTGTCGGACGTGATGGAGGTACCTCTCGCCACAAGTGAACCCTGTTGAACCTCCGTCTGCTATATGACCCATCCGTACATTTTTGCCTTTTATACAGTCATTTATTATCTTTGGCGTCGATATTACTCTCCCAGCCTCGATTTTACCATTCCTACCACATTCTCCCACTCCTGTTTTTCATCTTAGCTCCAGATGGACCATGTAATGCAGACGTGAATGAAGACTAACTGTTTACGCACTTAATTGCCAACTGACCACACATCTTTAACTTGAAGCCGACTATTCATTATCTGTGTTAGTTTAATCTCAATTCTGATGCAACAGAACAGTAATTTCATCCACACTTCCTGAAACATGATCAGAATTTGTTGAAGGATAAATGTATAGATCTTGAGGAGTGGGGGTGGGTGGGTAAGGCACGTTAAATAACTAATCAAAATTACGAATTATTTTTGTTATCACTTTGCTTTGTGGAGACATTGCCGTGGGAATGAGGGTTCATGTTGCTTCATGGGACTGCACTTTCCCTTGCTGTTAGTGTCTTCAGCACAGCAGCACGTCCTGTCGTGTGACCTCAGCCGTGGTCAGGCCATTGACTCCCTGTCCGAACTAATTTGAAAGTCGTGAAACGGATGATTCATATTTCGGACATGGACATGATTGAACCGAACCGGATTGTGACACCAGTACCGAGTCCACAGTTAATACTAGCGGGTCAACATACCCGGCATTCAAGACTTCCTGTTGGCTGGGTTTGCCGTTAAGTATTTCACGAAGTCAACGAGATGCTCTCGTCCGCATTGCCATAAAAACCCTTCAGCATGCCGTATTAACCTGATATATGTCTTACACAGGAAATCGGACTTTTATGGTATCCACTGAGAAAATTACATGACTCTAGATACGTAATGATAAAGACACAGTACCTTGTATAGGAAAACATGAGTGTCTTAGATTATGGTTAAATATTGAGAAATAAATAAAGTGAAAAACAATAAATGAAAACATGACAACTAAAACCAAACTCCCACAGGATTTCAACGTGGTGTGGATGCGGTTCCGTTTGGGCCCCGGTCAAGAGGAAGGTGTTCCTCCGAGGCCAGAAGAGCTGCAGAAGGTGTCGATGTCAGCTGATGCTGCAGACGTCAGTCCTGGGCTACAGGACACACAGCAGGAGGAGCGCACCATGGGAAAGGTAAGACGACATTATGGTTACCAGGGAGGGCAAGAATATTGAAGGTATTATTTGAGAAACCTTGTTTCTTTATCAGTCCACCTAATTCTTAACATTCTTCTATACCACCACATGTAAAACGCTTAGATTCCTTTCCGTTTCAGTTTTCATACGGTGTATGATTCACTGCTGTCCTCCAAACGCACAATTCTAATTGTTTGTTACCAGTAGACTTCTCTTGACCACATTTGCCCTCTTTTACTCTGCTGCTTTGGTTTCAATGTAATCCTGGAGTCTTCCATCATGAGTTATTTCCAAAGCAGCAGAAACCCCTAAATTCACCTCCGTCGTTATCGTGAATTTTGACGTCAAGGTTCTAGGTATTTTCATTTCTCCACTTCTCATTATTTTTCTTATTTTTCGGTTTACTCTCAATCCACGTCTTGTACTTATTAGACATTTCATTCTATGCAACAGATCTATTTTTCTTCTTCATTTTCACTGAGGATAGCATTGTCATCAACGAATATTGTTATTCATATCCTTTAACCTTGAATTTTAGAGCAACTTTAGTATATTTCTTTAATTTCCGTTATTGCTTCTGTGCTGTAATGATTGTAAAGTGTGGCTGTAAGTCAGCGTCCTTTCTTAGACTCTTCCTAATCCGAGAACCCTGAGATTTGTCTTTCAACTTTGGTTTCTGGTTTATTCCTATGTCTCACAGAATTTCGAATGTCTTACACCATTTCACACAGTTCTACGATTTTTCCACGTTAATTACCCTGCGACCGTGTCTTTATTTTTCTTCAGCCCTTCTTCCGTTGTCAATCAAAATGCCAGATATTCCTCTCCACTTTTCGGTATATTATATCTATATTCTCGTCAGCTGCTTGGATTCACGAGTTGTTGAGTAAATTGTACGGTAGCTCTCGCACTTATTTACCCTTGCTGTCCTCGGAATTTTATGGATGACATTTTTCCATATATCGTGTTCATGTAAGGAGCCGATAGTATTAGAATGCACATCTACACTCTCACGAAATTTAAAGTTAGTACGATGGAGTATTTCCTTCAATGAGCGTCTTCCGCCAATACATAACGGAGGAAGATCTTCCATGTACTTTATGCTTCTTTACCAATAGTAGGGTATTGTACGCACTGTCTTAGAGCAATGAATTTCATTGGTTTAGAGCTGAAATGGAAAAAAAAGATGGCCAAGAACTTTACATTCACATGTCTTGTTTGAAAGCGCTATTTCTGGAACACTGTTTTTACTGTTTATTTTTACTGTTTATAGAAGTTCCTCCTAGTGGTTTAGAACCTTGTACTGCAATGTATTAATAATATTAATGTCATCTTAAACTTCCGGTTTCTTTTACTTTATTTACTATTTGGGTATTTGCTGTTGTTGTGTTATTCAGTACGAAGACTGGTTTGATAGAGCGCTCCATGCTATTCTATCCTGTGCAGGAACTGTTGTGTCTAGACAAGACAGCCTAGACACAATGAGAGGAAGCCGAAAGGCACGCGCTAAGCTCACGCAGAATAGAGACAGGTCTGCAACAGGATACGTAATGAATGCTATAAAGAAAAGTACGTAGCTCCTGGAATACTTAACTTTAATCCATCATTTGTATACATCGTTCTTGACGATACAAGGGAGACTCTGTAGATACATGCAATGTTACTAATGGTGCCTGGCTAGGTCGTAGCCATTGACTTAGCTGAAGGCTATTCTAACTATCTGCTCTGCAAATGAGCGAGGCTTCGTCAGTGTGCATCGCTAGCTACGTCGTCCGTACAACTGGGGCGAGTGCTAGTACGTCTCTCTAGACCTGCCGTGTGGTGGCGCTCGGTCTGCTATCACTGAAAGTGGCGACACGCGGGTCCGACATGTACTAATGGACCGCGGCCGATTTAAAGCTACCACCTAGCAAGTGTGGTGTCTGGCGGTGACACCACAGGAACCTTCATCTACGAGTAACTACTGCAACCTACATCCTTCTGAATCTGCGCATGGTATTGATCTCTTAGTCTCCGCTACGATTTTTACCCCCCATGCTCGCCTTCATTGGTGAATTGGCGATCCGTTAATGTCTCAGAATGTGTCCTAGCAACCGATCACTTATCCTAGTCACTTTTCGCAACGAATTCATTTTCTTCTCAATTCAGTACCTCCTCATTAGTTACGTGATCTACCAATCTAATCATCAGCATTTTTATGTAACACCACATTTCAGAAGTTTCTACTCTATTTATTTCTTCTATTTTATGTGATTTTGGAAGTACCTCATTGTATGGCCAAGTAGTTTTTGATGACAGTGTCCCATGGAATGTAACGAATTAAATTAAAACAGAAAAGAGTAATGAAGTCGACCACTCACAAGTATTTAAAGAATATCAAAGGCCGAGTGATATTACATTTCTTTTTCAGAAATAGTAGCCGTCTGAAACAGGCGTTGCTCTTTCGCGTACGAAGTAATCGACTATGCACAGTGTTGATCACTCATCACTCAGACAGGGTCATCAGCACTCGACCGTTAACGATTCCGCTCTAAAGAGCGCAGGAGCGCAGTGTTTAGCACACTGGACTCGCTTTCGGGAGGACGACGCTTCAAACCCGTTTTCGGCAGTCCTTATTTAGGTTTTCCGTGATTTCTCTGAATCGCTTAAGGAAATGCTGGGGTGGTTCCTTCCAAATGGCACGGCCACTGTCCTCCTTCATCCTTCCCTAATCAGAGCTTGTTCTAGGCCTTGTAACGTACCCTCTCTGTTATTGTTTTTGTTATTGTTTTTTGTTATTGTAGTTGTAGAGATATGAAATTATTGTAGCGGTTTGCTTAGTCAGCCGTACTTCGGAAATTTTTGACATTAAATGGAGCCTGAAACTTGCGTAACAAATACAGTACGTCTTTACGCCAGCACATCAGAACAAAAAGGTAGTTAATACTAGAAGCAATAAAAGAAACTCGAAATTAGTCCTTTGTCTCTCAATGATAAAAAAGCTTTTTACAGTATTCCTCTGGTAAGACAGTCGAACAAATCTTCTTCTTGTATCTTTGAGATTAAATTACAACATTTTTTAGTTCCTTTTCAGCCTCTAATGTCCTCGTTCTCGACGGGATGTTAAACACTAATCTCCTCCTCCTCCGATTCAGTTCTGAGCCGCGAAACAATCTCTTGCACGGAAATGCAGAAATATTTTACCACTATTTCGTACCGGGATCTAAATGGCCAGTATCTCCGAGTGCAGTGAAATGCATGATAATCCACACAACAATCGCGAACTACGAGACAGTTGTCAACATCTGGAGACATAAATAGTGTCTAGTCAACTGATAGTAATAACACAAGATTTGCGTATTGTATACTAAATTCAAACTTACTCTCTTAGAGGAACACCCACTGCTAATCTGAAGTAGATCCTCAGCAGTGTCCTATTCCACAGTAAAATATTCCCTTTCTCCAGAACGCTTCTTGTTTTGTCACTACATAAAATTTTATATTCGCGAACAGTCTACTTTGAAGAATTTCAATGTGAGGGTTCGTTTTCTGTGCAGGTGAGTGACGCGGCTGCTGTGTCGACGGTCGCCGTGGTGCACTCCGCCCCAGACGGTGGCGCTTCCAGTGAGGGGGAGGTGCCGCCCCCAGCTCGCCGCAGACGCGGCTGCCGCCGTTGCTGGGCGGAGAGACTGGGCGAGAAGGTGATCGTTCTGCCACACGGTCGCCAGGGCTACCGCCTAAGTAGGAGATAAAACTTTGGCATGGGGAAGGAGAACTGAAACCCTGCAGGAAATGCAAATTTCTGGTCGTGTGAAAATGATACGGTTCACAACAACGGGGAAGAGAGCTTCTAAATCTTTCCATGACATGTTATGGAATAATTTTTTTCGGGAGGACGATAAGGAAGAAATATTTTAAATTACGGTGGAGAACATAGTTCTGTAGGGAGCAGAGATGTGGCCTGAAACGGGGAACCTTACGGAGATTATTAGAACATTTGAAAAGAAATATATGAGAAGACGTCTGCAGGTGACGTGACAAGATAAATTACGAAATGAAGTGTGGAGACCAATAGAGATAGCGTGCTCCACTGCAAAATCTTTGAAGAATACAGACATTCAATGGTACCCGTACGTTCGAAGATTAATCAAAATTTGCGCAGAGGAAGATTTCAACGTGGAAGCCGCGCGGAAGAAAGAGGAGAGACAAGCGTTAAAATGGGAAGAATACAGACAGGAAGCATTGGAAGACCGGAAGACTGGAACAGCAGCAGCCTGTCGAGGTCGAAAACGGCTAACTGTTAGGATCATGCGACGTCTAAGAAGAGAAGAACTTTTTCGCTGCTCAGCTTCGATTTATCGTGCAAATTGAAAAAAAATTATGCTAAAGGAACAGAGGGTGATTTTGTGAAGCGTTTGTCACCGGTTCGTTGTTTGTCATTGATGAGGTTATTGGCAACCCGTTATGGATGACACTAAATCCAAGTCACAACGTAACAGTTGAGCTTTCGTGTATGCAGCAAGCAGTTAAACGAAGGAAATTGGTGCAGTGGAGCGTCCGTTGTTACTGGAAAGAAGTCAAAACATTTTTGGTTTTGGTGCCGCTTTCGGGGCAGTCATGTAAATTGATGTTACTAAAGACAGTTTTTTCTGTACTAACAAACCATTTGCTAAACACTCAATAAAATTTTCATGGTGATATAACATCAAAGTTTATTATTGGTTTTTGTAAAAATATTAATAGAGTCTTACAGCATTGGTTGTTTATGACAATGTGTTGCTATTGAATATTCTGTGAGCTAGTTCAAATGTTCAAATGTGTGTGAAATCTTACGGGACTTAACTGCTAAGGTCATCACTCCCTAAGTTTACACACTACTTAAGCTAAATTATGTACATCCTAAAACACCAGAGTCAGGTGGAGGAAAGAGTGGAGGGAACTGACAAAGAAGGAAGACAGGCAAATGATAAACATCACTTCAAAGATATAAACTCGACCCACTCCTTTGAAAACAGTATGGATTTCTTTCACCAATAAGACTCCTTTCTTGGTTAAATTGCTTTGCGTATAATTCATCAGAATAATTACCAAAGTAAACTTATTCGGACAGGAAACGGAAAAACGTTAATACTTCGTTATAAGTACTAGCTGAGAATATATTTACAGATAGGACCAGTTAGTTAATTGCTGATGCTAAACTCTGGAAACAAGATATGTAGAAATTAATGAACCACTGTCAGTTCACAATCCGAAAACCGTTTAATTTATAGTCAAAACTTTCGATGAGTTTTAAATTTGTCACGAACCACATAGAGGTTTAGAAAGAAGGTATCACATGAAAATTGTGGGATGATACAAGATACCTTTACTTCGTGTCAAAACAAACGTGAAAATTCGCTGCGGCTAAATAAATAATTAAATTAATGTTTCGCAGTTATTGCAGAAGTGTGATACAGGAACAGCTTCATCTATATTATTACTCTGTAAATCTCTATTAACTGCCTAGCAGAGGTTTCATCGAACCACCAACAAACTATTTCTCCATTACTCCAGTCTGCTCTTGGATAGCGTGACGGAAATAAGAACAGCTAAATCTTTTCGTGCGAGCTCTAATTTCTCTTACTTCATTACAAAAATCACTTCTCTCTATGTAGCAGGGTGCCAATAAAATATATTCGAATTCGCAGAAGGAAGTTGGTGATTGAAATTTCATGAAGAGATCCTCCTATAAAGGCACATTTGCATCCCATTCCTCGGAAACGCGAAATCTTAATTAAATAATTAATCTCTGACAAATAAATAAAGCCTATGGCACAGAACTACAGCGCTATGCCGCTGATAAAACAAAATACAATTATGTCAGTCTTATGTTTCATTAAGAAGGAGGAGATCTGGAGAATAGCTGGTGCGGGAAGCTCGTATATTTTATTAACTGGCACACCGCCATATTTGATGTTATATAAGAGCACTGCGAGTTGCAATCTCACTTGGCACTCGACTCTGTAAAGATTCTATATTTATGAAAGTAAGCTGAATTATTTAACTATAGGCTTATTCGTAGAATATATCTGATTTAACTAACTGTGTAAACTTTTTTATGTTTAGTAGACAGTAACCTCTGTACGACGTATTGACATGGCTGGCAAATTATTCTAATATTGAGATTTAGATTTTGAGTCCGCACCTACCGCAGCTGTCTTTGGAAACGATTAAAATCCGAAGTTCGATTATTTGAGTCTTATTTCACGGTCAACTACGAATAACATTGCATTTACGAAAAAGCCATTGTCAAGCGTCTGATACCAAATAATTAAATGTCCACGTTCCAGATAAGCAAATATTAATTACAACCAATCACTATAATACATAATTAATAATTAATATTTTATTTTATTTTATTTTATTTCATTTTATTTATTTATTTTATACTCCCTCACCGAATAACGCCTTTGTTATAATGAAAGCCTCCTAATTCGCGTGTGATATCCGTGACACTCTCTACCGCTACACTTCTTTGAACGTTTCCTACGTTCTCCTTCAATCTCATCCGATACGGAGCCCACACCGCATAGCAAGACTCGAGAAGAGGACGAACAAGCGTAGTGTAGGCAGCCTCTCTTTAGTAGACCTGAGTATGGCATTGGATACACATCACTGTAAGTGGTATGTATGTTGCTTGATGATCAAATTCGACAAGATTGAAAGGGTACGTGCAGCAGAAGCTGTGGAACAGTAACGCACATGATACGAAATGAATATAGCAACAGCGGCGATGGTTTTCCATACTGCCTAGTGCTTCGTGATAGTTTACAGAAATTAATTCGAACCAAAACTCAAGTAAACTACCTAGTTTTTTTTCAGCAAAATTTCCTACTAACACATAGTAGCACTGCATACCATCCAATTCCCCCCACCTTAGACACGCATAATTACAAACACGAACACACACCATTCATAGGAATTGTTATAGCTGCTAACACCTTAATTTACTCTGCATGGTTTGAAATAGGTGACCGATAATTTGGGATTACTGAAGAATAGGATACTACCCGTCGGCTTTGCCAATAATTTCAGGAGTTACCACAGATAATGTATATCACAGATTTAACAGCAGCGACGAATGTTGAGAAACAAAAGAATGCAGGACACAGAAAACATATGATAGACATGTATCTTGTACATTCATATTGCGAACATAATGTTAAGTATATTGCTTCTTTGAATTCTAGCACCCTATTCTTCAGTTGACCTATGTAGCTCAAGTGATGAATGGGACAAGAGTGCAAAAAGAAAAAAGAAAGAAGCAACGTTAGCATGGTGCACCGCAGTTGACATATACGAGTTGTATCCTGAACTTCAGCTGACCTCAATAGGTTACCTGCAGTACGGGATGCAAATTTAACGTATGTCGACTTTTTCGCCTTCGCTAGCACTAGTATCAGCTGAAGAATAGTCTTCAGTTGATCTATAATTATAGGTCGACTGAAGTACGGGATACAAATTTTACAGGTGATGCTTTTTTTTGCCTCCGGTACTACTGACATCCTATTGTTCACCTATGCAGTTGACCTATATAGGTCAACTGAGGTACGGGATAAACGACTAAAAAATATCGTAGCAATAGCAGTGCTAGCGAAGGCACAGGATACACGACTGAAAAATACCATAGCAATTGTAGTCATAGCGAAGGCGAAGAAATGCGACAACTGCAACATTTCTATTCCGTAATACAGTTGATGATCTCTGCTTCAAGTTTTCCATATTCATAGCAATAGATAAATCCGAACCTACAAACAGAAATCAAGCAACAAAAATTGTCAAGAAATAAAAACAAATCTTCCAAAATATCTCAAACTCACTAAGAATAAGAATCTGCCTTTTAAAAACACATTCATTAATTTCACTTTACAATGACAATGCTACGCCACAAAAGACAATCGATTTATTATCTACGGTTAGAAAATAAAGATACAAATATCTATGAGTAAAATATGACGTCATTGTTCAAAGCTGACGGGTTGTACCCCATTCCTCAGCTGTCCCGATAATTTTAATCCAGTATTCTGCAAATAAATACTGAATAATTCCGTTAGTACCATATTTACATCAAATTGTTCTATAGGTCATCGTTACACTTTTTATGTAGATGAACAAAATTTTCGAAATCTAAACTATTCATACAGAAGAGAATTGCAAGCCAGCATTTCGTGGTGACACGACTACAGTCGTGAACAAATATTTCAAAGCTGAACTAGAGTGACCTGGGTTATCATGGCTTTTTTTAAAAATAACATAAGGACGTATGGACAGTGAAACTGATTTATTTTGTAAAACTCACTGAGTCACAAATTACTTATAGGTGCCATTAAATTTTAACCACATAGAATCTGGTGCCAAAAGCATCGGCAGGTATTTTCTGGTACGTATTAGGAGATATGAATCTCACCCCTAAAACGAGTATTTTGAAATAGAAAAATAGAGAACCAAACTACTGTTCTTGGAAATGTGTCATGAAGCCATTGAAACCTCAACTGAGGCAACGCGGGCCACAACTGCTGTATCTGGTCCTTGATGTCCTATGTGCTGACACAGGGAATAACTTGACGCTCCTGTTGGTCCCACATATGTTTTTGTAAAAGCCTCGTCGGCAGATTTGTAAAGAGCTAGTCGCTGCTACTGTGGAATCCGAGGTTGTGAGTTCGTAAAACGGCTTCTGGTGCAGTACGACGCAAAGGCAATTCCTTCCTGCCACTATTACACAGCTGTGCCCCAGGGTCAGGTAACATGTTAGAAGAACGAAGGGTCTACAACACTCCAATAAATCACTAACAAAATCAGACAAATGAGTGTAGGAATGCGTATTTGAATACAGAGATATGTACACTGGCGGAATACGGCGCTGCGGTCGGCAGCGCCTATATATGCCAGCGACTGTCTGTTGCAGTTGTTAGATCAGTTACTGCTGTTACAATGGCAGGTTATCAAGATATAAGTGAGTCTGAACGTGGTGTTATAGTCGGCGCACAAGCGATGGGACACAGCATCGCCGATGTAGCAATTAAGTGGGGGTTTTCCGGTAGGACCATTTCAAGACTGTAAGGTGAATATCAGGAATCTGTTAAAGTATCAAATCCCCGACATCGCTGTGGCCGGATAAAGAGCCTGAAAAACGGGACCAACGACGACTGAAGAGAATCGTTCAATTTGGCAAAAGTGCAGCACTTCCCCAAATTGTTACACATTCATTTTCAATTTTTGCAGATTGTTCAAAAGGTTTTAAGGCAAAAATCTCATTAAGGGTGGATCTTGCAGTATTCCCACATCGGAAATGTGTCAACAGTGCATACCACACATGCACACACATA
This sequence comes from Schistocerca americana, assembly GCF_021461395.2. Classification (NCBI taxonomy): domain Eukaryota; kingdom Metazoa; phylum Arthropoda; class Insecta; order Orthoptera; family Acrididae; genus Schistocerca; species Schistocerca americana. The sequence continues at coordinate 1,159,504,791 of NC_060119.1, read as the reverse complement.
CATACTGTTACACCATGAATTATGTGTTAAGCAGTAATAGCGAACTCTAAGTATGATCTGTTAATGGTATAATGAGCAGCAGAGCCTCAACCTACTTTCCTCATCCAAATGCTTCTATCATGCTTACCAAGGGTCACGCTGATGTTTCAAAATTTATAAATCTCGAAGAAATGCTGCAACAATACAAATAATTCAGAGTTTATGTCAAATTTACAATGTTATTGCCCTCATATTAAATTTTTTTGCACATCTAAACTGTTTTATGAAGGTCGTGAAGCGTCACAATGAACTTTCAACACCTCAAACTCTGCAGTAACGCATCTGCAAGCAAAAAATGTGATGATCACCTCAAGTGTCACATTATTATTTTACACACACACACACACACACACACACACACACACACACACACACACGTCAAACTGATGCATAAAACATCATTTGGGGCTCTCTAAGTAGGAGTCTCCACGTTATTTCCATGCCCGAACACTAGTGGCAATAATATCTTGCTAAACAGACGCTGACATTAGAAGTTACGCCTAACTAATGACGCAGGAAACGCTTGATACGTAAAATACTACACTAAGCAGGAAAGCACAAAAACAAATACTCAGTCTGAAATAAGATCAGCCAGTGGAAGGAGGTAAACAATTCCGTTACATTGGCTTACTCTTGGTGAAAGATAAAGTGCACCTGAAAATTAAGTACTTCCACATATTACTGGTTCTGTTGTAGTTGGTGAGCACTACAGTAGTACTTTTACATCCAAAATACGTTAAAAGTGTTCTCAGTCCAATCTGACGTTCATAGAACTGTAATCACCTGTCAGCTTAGAAAGCTTTTCAGTAACGTTTCAGCTAAGCAAACCATTAGAGGATGGGGTGTTGTGGTTCTTGTTTTCAGTAGACAATATAGTCGACGATATTGATATATATTAATTACTTTTTGTTACAACTGATAGGACCTAGTAGACAAAAGCAACATCTAAGGAAGGCTACAATATAAAAAAAAAAAAACAGAAATGCGGCGTCAGAGCTCTCTAAACCTGCATTAACCACAGTCAGCTATTCAATAAAACCAAAATTTGATCAAAATACGCAATGTAAAAAACATACACTTACTCGCAACGTAAATTATAGAGAAGCTGACTAAACACAATTTAAGGACGGGAGGTCGAAACTATTGATTAGATTTTTTAATGAGATACATCATTTAACCTCGTAATATTTCCATAATGTACAAGGAGCACTTCTGCTGTCTTTACACTCATCAGAACACTGCCAAAGACAGTACTGGAACAAGATAGAGATGAAGCTTAGGCAACAAAACAAAGATGGAAAGTCTATAATTCGAAAGTTACAGTTGGTACAAATATAAAATTATTTGTTATTTATCGGGCACAAACACACACACACACACACACACACACACACACACACACATACACACACACACACACACAGATACACACACACACACTTACATGCATGTTGCTTATCCTATGTATAATTACAGATCGGTGATCATAAGCGAAAATTTGTATCTAAATGAAATAATTACGTTGTCTCTCGTATGGAACACTTCCAATACAAAACATACTTGGTACTACAGTTGTATTTTAATCATTCTACAAAATTAAAAAATACCGGCAACTTGTGTGCTGGCACTACTGATAAAAATTTCAGATTAAGTGGCACTTGTTATCGACCTAACTTTCTTGAACCGTTCGGTTCTCAAACACCAAAAGACGTGCAGTGTGACTGGCCAGCGTTACTGCGATATGCTTCGCCATCATGTCATACACGCCCTACAGGAGACAGAGTCATTGATGTCAACTGATTTAATGCAAGATACGGCCCCACTGCATATCGCTCCTGCAGTTCCCATGCATCTCTGAGAAACATTTGGAAACTATCGAACTATCAGCCGATAGTTTCCAAATGCTTGGCCGGCACAGTCACCTGCCTGTGTTTTCTGGTTGCGGGGCTACCTGAAGGGCAGGGCTGGGTTTACCATGGGAACATTCAAACAAGTGCTGATCTGAAGCGCAGCATATCAACAGCGGTAGCCAGCATACCTACGGACATGTTTTGTTCTGCTGTGAAGAACGCAATCCTGCACTTTCAGACTCTTCTGGGCACTGATGGGAGCCATAGTGAGCCCACTTTGTGTAGCAGTAATGGTACCGGAATGTAATTGTATGGTGTACCGCAGCAGCACATGGAAAGTGTTTTCAATTGAATTGATCCTGCATTACTTCTCTTCCCCATGCCCTTGACATTAAAGCTACCGAGTTCGGTACTCGTGCGGTAATTATTTTCCTTGTTATACCGTGTTAAATACGGAAAGTTTAATGATAACCACCTGGTACAGATAAATTTTTAAAAACACCCTACGGTGATGGCGTGAATCCATCCAGAAGTTGTCAGCTGCACTGGTGGAGGAATGGAACACCCCGCCACAAGAACTTACCAGCCTCTTGGCCAGCGTGGGAGCAAATTGCAGAGAATTACTGTCCGTGGTGATCACGCACCCTATAAAAAACCACATCTTGTCATTTTTAATGTCCAGGGCAGCATTACAAATGTCGGTGACTTCAGTGTAATGGTTGTCCTTAAATTAACAGTAATGTAGCAGATACTGGCAGGACAGGGCTCTTAGAAAGTCTTGTTGCGGTAAAAAGGGCGCCATTTGCGGCTGTCGGAGGGATAACCAGAGTCCAGACCCAGCCACCAAAGAACAGCACACAGTGGATGTCAGCAGCTGTCGCCCCTATGTGGCTGCGTTCTCTCAACTGTGTGAGATGGTTACCTTCGGCTTGGGCAAAGTTAAACGCTACCTTATGAGTCGGGGATTGTTCTTTCAGGCCCCACCCGCCTTGGTTGGTATTTGGAGCCAAGGGGTCCAAGCCTTGAACAAAGGAAAAGTTTGAACGGTGAAACTACAAGGCAACCTGAGTCTCGATGTTAAAAATACAGTTGTGAAGTCGTTCTGTGCCTCCACTGACGGCGCCGCCCCAACATGTGAGCCATTTTATCCATACAATGAGGAGATCTCGTCATCAGTTTCCCCCGTTGCACACTGCATCCTTCCCACTTCTGTTTCTCTCTTGATAAAGCACTCCTTTGGGTTAGCAGAAGTGGTAGGGGAATGTGGTGTTTCTAGGTTTTCTGTAAAATGCGTACCACACGAACATGTGCGTGTGTGTGTGTGTGTGTGTGTGTGTGTGTGTGTGTGTGTGAGTGTGTGTGCGATGCAATCACCCGTTCCAATCTAATGTCCCAGTTAAATTCAAGGTACCCGTTGCTCGCAGGTAGACGTTATGTTTAGTATAACGAATACGGCTGTGACAGCCCAGTATCACAGTATCAGTTACGTTTTCACTGCTGGAGGCGTTAATAACCTCAACACATCTGCACGGATGCAACTCTCATGTGCCATAACAGATAGCATTAAGTGAAATACGAAGAAGCAAAATAAAATTTTTCAGTTATACTCGCGGTTTCTCATGACCGCCACACGTAAGAAAGGAAGTAGTACAGCAAGGAACAAACGAACTACAACATCCAGAACTAACATCAGTTTCTAAACTGACAAACTGATATTATGTGAGAAGACATAAAAATAAACAGGCAGACATGATGTGGACACATAACGGACTCGTCCCAGTAGACAGGTTCACACAAAAGCTGGGTAACCTGTACAATCATGCGCCTGTCTGACAGAGAGGAAATTCGCAGAGGCTTACAGAGTGTGGATGTATATATAGACTTGGTACGACTGTAGAGACCGAGATATGAAGGTGGGAAGGACAAGTCACTTTGTAAATGAATAAAGAAATTCTTTAATAGATTACAAGTATGAGAATACATAGATGAAAACCTAATGAACGGTGAATAGATGACATTCGAACAAATTCACGGGCAGTCTCGACGTAAATACTTGAAGACAAATACATGGGAAAGCCTGATGCATGACTACATGGAGCAGTGGATGTTGCCTGTTAATTCATATCACAATATGTAGTGCAGAATTAGAATTTCTAGAAACGTTTTTGTTCTGGCTGGATGTTATGCACATTTAATAGACAGTTCTAGAGTTGTTGGGAACAAAGATAACGCAGCGAGTATATTAACGTAATATTACATATGAGCAAACAGCAGGCAGATACCAGGCTTCAAACAGTCACTACGAGGATTGTCAGTGAAGATTTTTGCAAATTGCTAGACACATCGGCAATGTTTTGCTTTTAATATTTGAGATAATGACCAAGGTGCATAGCTAAAAACAAGTTTTTTAATTATAAAATTCACAGATTTTATTCAACTGACATTAGCCATGAAAGCCTCCTCACTTACACCAAGCAGTACAGACGATATTGTGCGTGGTATACGTGAGGTTATGAAAAAAATTAGAGACAGATAAGAACGCACGAGGTCAAATCACTCGAAAGTCAGTTGGATTAAAAACAGTAACAGCAAATGACAGTCCTTTAGTACCGTAGCACAAGTGCATGTAACACGCTGTCATATTCCTCCGATCTCGAAATCTTGGCCATGTAGTCTGTTTACACCAAGATCCAATGGCCCAGGTAGATTTCGGTCGGTGTTGCAAGATTTTGATTTTTTCAGTTGCATAAAACATTTTCAAAGGCGAAATTTGTGTTAACTATCGGAAATAGGTTTGAACTCTAAAGTCTCTGACCTGTTTCAATTTCAATCGATAATTATAATTTTTATATTACTGACGCTGACAGTCTCAAGGTGGAAAATAATTTTAATAAGTGAAGGTAGTAAGTAACAGTAAATGTAGCCCGCCCGGCTAGCCGCGCGGTCTAACGCACTGCTTCCCGAGTGGGAAGGGTTGCCAGTCCCTGGCACTAATCCGCCCGGCAGATTAGTGTCGAGCTGCTGTGTGCCGGCGAGCCAGTGGATGGTTTTCAAGGTGGTAGTCCATCTGCCTCTGCGAATGCGGGCTGGTTCCCCTTATTCCGCCTCAGTTACACTGTGTCGGCGATTGCTGCGCAAACACTGTCTCCACGTATGAGTACACCATAATTACTCTACCGTGCAAACATTGGGCTTACACTCATCTGGTATGAGACGTTCCCAGTGGCTCCACTGGGGGCCGAACCGCACGATAACCCTGGGTTCGGTGTGGGTCGGCGGTGGGGTGGGTGGACTGCTGTGGCGTGTTGTGGGCTTGTGAACCACTGACGGCCATGGCGGGACTAAGCCTCTCCGTAGTACCTGGGTCCCCGGTTCAATACACAACACACGAATAGTAAATGTACAGAAACAGAATATTAGTATATCGAAACGGTAAGAAAACTTAAATGAGAGAAAGAAGATGATACCAGTTGAATGTTTTACAGATATGGTGAAGGGCAAGTGATACTGACATGGATGTATCTTGCATAATAGTTTGTGACAATAGTAGCGTTTGGCCATTACTATTTTGAGGACCCTACCTGAGTACCTCTTTACTGGTGGATGAAGGTCAGTTTGTCTTCTTATCCTGTTTTTTTTCGTGGCGAATCAGTCGGGATCACAGTATAGAAATTATATTAAATAGCGCTGCAGTGTAAACTGAAACTGTAAATGATACTCTATGGAGGGAATGAGTTTTTCTGCTGTTCTTTTTTCTAATAGAATGCTTGCTAAGAATTAACAGTAATGGTCGCAATAGTACCTGCTGACACTATGCAGTACCTACGGTTGCACCCACGCTTGTCTTTACGACGATAGCTGCATACAAAGCGTTGACGAAATGACGCTTCTCATGTGAGGACACAAGTGTTGACACCCGAAGTTGATGTATCAGCTGTTCTAAAAGGGCGCAGTACAGTATTTATTTTTGTATTTTTCTAAGGCTCCTAAGGACCAAGTAAAGTTTTGTAGTACATATAACGACCTTTTAAGAGTTACGTTGTTAGATCAATACCTAGCACTAGTGATTATTTTCTTTACAAATTTCTCTTCGTTTAATAACATCAGCCGCTTCTAAGCCTCCACACAGTCCACCTTGAACACCACAGCTACCGATCGGATATGAGTACTGGTGGATACCCAACGGAAAGTCATGCTCATCTTTGCTTCGTTCAGCCTCTATGGACCGTAATGTTTGACTGTTTTGTTCTGTGTTCCACTGGACCCTTTGACATAACGATATATTTCAGTATTGTGAATATGGAAATGCAATTGTTGCATTCTTCCAGATACATAATGAAGGAGAGTGTTCATGTGAACCAATTAATAATAGAAGTATTGTAATAAGTATTAGAAATTTAGACTTTCTAGCAATGTAAGTCTAGTGTGACGTCCTTTAGGGATTCGTCACGTCACATACAAAGGAAATTGCATATATATATATTATATATTTTTATTTTTAATTTATCAGCATGCTTCTTTCTCTCAGGAATATTGTCTTTTCTTATCACTTTTACTTACGTGCATAAGTAAATATGAAACGGGTTCATGAAGGTCAATCATTCATGTACCAACTTTAGATTTTGAACGTGATGACTAAAATATAGTTGCCGTTAACTGAATTGGATGTAATTTTGATAATTTCTATTTATTGATTGCAAAGCAAGGCTTGAGAGAATTTCGATTGTTGCCGTGGAGCGGCCAAGATAAAACTTACTGAACTCATGGAATCTGTATAATTTAAAAACATGAACTTTAACGTAAATTAATTATCTGTTGCAATTTAAAAAGGTTCTTATAACGAAATCTCTCGCATTTACAGTTACTGTTAACACTGAAAAATAAATTAATACTTCGGCGCGTAATGGCCGACCAGAGGCTGCATCGGAATATGAGCTTACTGCAGCGCAAATTACTGAAAAAATGCTTATTAAAAATAATTAGCCACTGCGAGCATATGAGGGGACAACTATTCAAAGAAATTCATTTTGTAATAATAATAACAAGTTTATTTTAGTGATAAATACGTATAACTTACATAAAATATGTGTAGCCGCTCAACGGCTGCCTTCCGTGTAGCGAAACAAAACAGTGTGTGTACCAACAAATACGTCCTTCCTCCTCGGCCGTACAATTGGGTCTCTTTCGATCCTATTTTTATTTTCATAGACATTAAATAAAGATGCTATCGCTGCATATCAGTTGTTTCAAGAACATTAACAATATCTTTTACACTAATTACATTCATAAAATACGTAAACTACGATTTACAACCGCTAAAAATGTCAATATTTATGTGACGTACCGTCACACTAGGGACCGATGACCTCAGCAGTTTGGTCCCTTAGGAATTCGCACACACATTCTCATCCACAGCAGTGCTTCCTCCATTCTTATAAAATGATGACCAAGCCATCCGTGTGGTTCAGTAGTCACTTGAAAAAATTCTAGGTCCGTCGCTTTGTGCCATGTAGAATAGCACGGCAGTATTCCGTGGCGCCAGCACTGTCGTTCCTAGCCACGCGGTACTGGCGCCAGCAAGCGGCAGCCATTGTGAAACATGCGGCGGAGGGGATCGCCACAGTGGCCGTTGCTATAGGGAGGCACGGACAGAGCCGCATTGGCGGACTATGGGCCTAAATTCTGGCAGGCCATGAAACATATAGGAAAACCCCCTTTCCTTCTCTTTTAATGGACGCACATTCAGCACTCCTAATGACCAGTAGTACTACTACTACTGCTACTACTAATACAGTAATAATAACAAAATAATGACACTCATTTTAATTTACAAACAATCTGGTAGTGTGGGCGTATCAGTGTTGTTAGTTGTAAAACAAGCTAACTCAAAGATCCCACTTTTTCTGGCTCTTCTGATGACATCTGCATCTACATCTACATCTACATGATTACTCTGCAATTCACATTTAAGTGCTTGGCAGAGGGTTCATCGAACCACAATCATACTATCTCTCTACCACTCCACTCCCAAACAGCGCGCGGGAAAAACGAACACCTGAACCTTTCTGTTCGAGCTCTGATTTCTCTTATTTTATTTTAATGATCATTCCTACCTATGTAGGTTGGGCTCAACAAAATATTTTCGCATTCGGAAGAGAAAGTTGGTGAATGAAATTTCGTAAATAGATCTCGCCGCGACGAAAACCGTCTTTGCTTTAATGACTTCCATCCCAACTCGCCTATCATATCTGCCACACTCTCTCCCCTATTACGTGATAATACAAAACGAGCTGCCCGTTTTTGCACCCTTTCGATGTCTTCCGTCAATCCCACCTGGTATGGATCCCACACCGCGCAGCAATATTCTAACAGAGGACGAACGAGTTTAGTGTAAGCTGTCTCTTTAGTGGGCTTGTTGCATCTTCTAAGCGTCCTGCCAATGAAACGCAACCTTTGGCTCGCCTTCCCCACAATATTATCTATGTGGTCTTTCCAACTGAAGTTATTCGTAATTTTAACACCCAGTTGAATTGACAGCCATGAGAATTCCAACGGATTTCTTTTGGAACTCATGTGGATCACCTCACACTTTTCGTTATTTAGCGTCAACTGCCACCTGCCACACCATACAGCAATCTTTTCTAAATCGCTTTGCAACTGATACTGGTCTTCGGATGACCTTACTAGACGGTAAATTACAGCATCATCTGTGAACAACCTAAGAGAACTGCTCAGATTGTCACACAGGTCATTTATACAGATCAGGAACAGCAGAGGTCCTAGGACGCTTCCCTGGGAAACACCTGATATCACTTCAGTTTTACTCGATGATTTGCCATCTATTACTATGAACTGCGACCTTCGTGACAAGAAAATCACGAATCCAGACGCACAACTGAGACGATACCCTGTAGGCCCGCAGCTTGATTAGAAGTCAAAAGCTTTCCAAAATCTAGAAATCTAGAAATACGGAATCAACTTGAGATCCCCTGTCGATAGCGGCCGTTACTTCGTGCGAATAAAGAGCTAGCTGCGTTGCACAAGAACGATGTTTTCTGAAACCATGCTGATTACGTATCAATAGATCATTCCCTTCGAGGTGATTCATAATGTTTGAATACAGTATATGCTCCAAATCCCTACTGCAAACCGACGTCAATGATCTGCGCAATTTTCCAATCTGTTGGTACAGATCTATCGGTGAGCGAGCGGTTGTATATGATTGCTAAGTAGGGAGCTATTGTATCAGTGTAATCTGAAAGGAACGTAATCGGTATACAATCTGGACCTGAAGACTTACCCGTATCAAGCGATTTTAATTGCTTCTCAACCCCTAAGGTATCTACTTCTAAGAAACTCATGCTAGCAACTGTTTGTGTTTCAAATTCTGGAATATTCCATTCGTCTTCCCTGGTGAAGGAACTTCGGAAAACTGCGTTCAATAACTCCGCTTCAGCGGCACTGCCCAGCGAAGGTATTGACTGCGTCTTGCCGCTTGTGTACTTTACATACGACCAGAATTTCTTCGGATTTTCTATCAAATTTCGAGACAATGTTTCGTTGTGGAACCTATTAAAGGCACCTCGCATTGAAGCCCGTGCCAAATTTCGCGCGTCTGTAAATTTTAGCCAATCTTCGGGATTTCGCGTTCTTCTGAATTTCGCAAGCTTTTTCCGTTGCCTCTGCAACAGCGTTCGGACCTGTTTTGTGTACCATAGGGGATCAATTCCATCGTCATATCATGGGTCTCGGCTTTCAAGAATTCGCAGTGCTGGTTTTTCAGCTGATAAGCGGCTACACCATACCGTTCTTCACACGTGTTTCAGACACGTTTTAGACAAGGAAGTCTCCTTTCAGCTGAAGTACTCGTTGCAGGAATATTAGCAATTGGGCAAAATAGTCCGTAGGCCCTTACTATAACTTTGCACTCGGCACAGGTCGATTGGGCGAACGAGCGATTGTGACGTGTTGCGAGAGCGAGTGTCGAGATGCGCCAGAGTGGTTGGCGGGAATGGTGTGTGTGGTGGCCATTATTGGAATACAGGTTTTTTTAACCGAGAAGGGTGTCACCATCGCCGTGGTTAGACCCTTAAATAATAAATAAATACCGGGAAAGTGATGAAGTATCTTTATAAAAGTGATCAGTGAAGTTACTAGTGCTGATATTTAGTTTCGCGTCTACCGCGCCGACCTAACCTTGGATTACAGTGTTGGATGCAGTGATGGATTAGCGTGTGACGATAATGGCAAATGAAGAAAGCCTGGGCTGAGATTAGCCGTAATTAGATATGTATGACGAAGGCAGTGGCTGTCTCCTTTATGTGTTTGAGAAGAATATAAGTTCGCAATTAGTAAAACTGCGTTGGTGTTCCTTATTACCATATATTCAGTATTATAGTATTGAACAGGACGAACTGGAAAGTAACAACTTCCGTAGCAGTTAATTCAGATTACCAGCCCAATTAGATTCACAGTTATGTTAATAATAAATATTGGGCTGCTATTCGATCAGATCAGGTCGGGATAAAAACGGAGGTGTTAGACCTTGGCAATCTTCGGACAAAAAGTAAAGAACAATAGGTAATTTTATCTTGCTTAACAAGAGAAAATATTTTCCAATTTCGGATGAAGACATCATGTAAACGTTAAACTTGTGGCAATAAATTCATTCGGGTTACATATGCATAGGTAAACGCAAAACTGAAACTTTAAAACAGTGTTTCGATGTGTAGGACCTTATAAATGGTAACCGTAGTTAAAACTGCGTAACTATAACGAATGTTGGACGGTGGACAATGTCTACAGCACGTTTTGCAAAATTAAAAATCGCGACGAGAAACAGTACATCTTGAACAATATGAAGTAATAGCATCTTACGATTGTGAATAAATTGTTTTTTCACCATATTAGATAAGGGTAGTAGTGTCGATAAACTGTGTTATAATGTGCAAACGCATAAATCCGTGCGAAAAGCTGTGAAAATTGAACACCAAAGAAAGACATGTGTGAACATTACCACAACAAAACGAGCCAAGAATTCGTCACGAAAGCTTTTAAAGAAGTGTTTAATAGTAATGTTATGACCGAAATTGCTTTTAGATTGATGAAAATCGAGCAACTTCATATGGAACCGTAAACTGTTATGCAGGCGACAACTTATGTGGCGACGCAATTGTTGAATGACGCCACTCAGACCCATGCAGCAGCGGCGCCAAACTGCTTCGATCCGCGAGGCGATTTCACACATCATCCCAACTACCTGTGCAGGGAGTAGGTCAGACACAGACGCACTACACTGGACAGCGACCAGCGCGACTTCGAGATACACCGAACGTCAACCCGGCATCTAGCAGCCGAACTACAAACTACGCCCGCCCGCAGCGCCACAGAGTGGCCGACTGAGAACTACAGTGACTCACCACAGATCTCCAGCATGACTTCACGTGGCTCCAGCGGCAGTACATTCAGCAGCGCATCACAAAAGCGCCATGCCCACTTCAAATGTCAAAACATCACGACTCGTGATAATGTCAGTTGGTGAGTGAAGACAACTTGTTAGCATAACATTAAATTGGAATATACTATCTTCACAATAAATAAACAGTTTTAAACTGTGTTTTCCTTAGGACAAGTGCCCAGTTACAGTAATTTCAGAAACTTTTACGAAAGATATTCTGAAATATAGCGTGATTATTTATGCATATTGTGCTGCCTAAACAGTGATTATGCAGATATGCTAATTGTTTTTGGAGATTTTACATTTATAGATTTAATGAATGGTGTGATTTGTCTTATTTAAAACATTTTACATAAACTGTGTATGTGAAAATTGATATTTGAATTTATTATACTTTGGGAGTTGTTATGTTCAGTACTCATATGTATTGTATCAATTTTGGGATTAACTGAAGATACTGCAGTTATGGTTTCATTAATTTATCGGTAATTAGGAGTGTTTTGCGTTACAAGAGGTTATTTTACATTACTTGCTTGTGCATTAAAAATAAACCAAACATGTCTACCGAAGATCAGCAGGAGGTTTGTGAGGCAGTAGCTGAAAGGAGAGGGATAGGACAGGAAGACAGAGATAATTCAGGAATCAGCGACTGTGGATTGCCATTAGAAAACCCAATTAGCACATTCAACTACTTACCCTGAGACACCAGGACGAACAACGAGAGATAAGCCAGTTTGACAGGGTGAGTATGTACGGTCGATGTTAGCAGACTTGTTAAAGGAAACCAAGGCAACAAAAGAAAAATTAGAAGAAACTAAAGAAATGTTCCATAAATCATTAAAGGAAGATTCACAAAAAACCAAAGAAAGCTTAGAAAAATCATTTAAGGAAACTGTAGCACAAGAGATCAAAACATCGCAAAGGAATATAGAACATAATCTGAAGAAGGAAATGTAAGAGCTACAAGAACGACTGAAGATGGAAATCAACGACAGAGAGAGTAAGCTACAGAAGAGCATAGACCAAGTCCAGGGAGACGCAGGGAAGATGGAAGGAAAGTAACAAAAGAGGTAGAAGACGATATTAAAGAAACTAAAGCCGAATTGGAAGAAAGAATTACCGAAGTTGAAATAAAGTGCAATCATAAAATCACTGAGGTGATGCAGATGCAGAGACAATGCAATGATGCGGTTAAGGGGATAGGAAATAGGCAAAACCAACTGGCTGTCAATTTGAAAAATGCTATAGCTGTGCAACAACAAGAGGATAACAAGAGGGTCGCAATGGAGCTCAGGTAATTACAACATGGAGTGCAACAATTGGAGAGCAAGACAGAAGAAATTGATAAACGAATTAGCAATGCAACTTTAACCGTTGGGGAAGGTAGAGTCGTTACCTTGATGAGTGGTGATAGTCGGTACGTCCAAAACAATACAGGACAGAAGTATAAACCGAAAGGAGGATTGCACCCAATGATATTTATGAAATATTTAAAAGGAGTTTTCCCAGCACATTTCAAGGACGCAGACAAGATTCAATTTGCAATAGATAAGATGGAAGATGAGGTCTTCACTTGGGGAGTCAGGAAGAAAGAAGGGATTGCTAATTATGGTCAGTTTGAAGGGGAATTCTTGAAGAAATACTGGTCCAAAAGTCATCAGTGTGCAGCACTTGAGGACCTACTAAACTGCAAGGCACTTAATACATGGAGAGGGACGTTGAGAGAGTTTGCCGAACATTTATGGGAATTAAATGAGACCTTGGAACAACCCCTGAGTGATGACATAATGATATCAGCGATAAAAAGAAGGTTGAGCTGGAGAATGCAAGAAACTGTATCCAGGAGCCTAATTAAAGATAGGGAGATACTGGAACAATTGGAATCTGTTCGATCACAGGAACACAATCAAGCTAATGATCAAAACCGAGAGGGAAGTAGTGACCAAAGGAATCATTTTAATAATTCGTCTAATTATAGAGGAAGAGGTGGTGGCCATAGGTATAGAAACCATGGTGGTAAAAGGCAATGGAGAAATGATTGGAGAAGGAGTGAAAAACCGAGAGATCGTGAGAGAGAAAGGGATAGGCGAATGAATGACACAGTGCATATAGCCGGCCGGGGTGGCCGAGCGGTTCTAGGAGCTACAGTCCGGAACTACGTGACCGCTATGGTCGCAGGTTCGAATCCTCCCTCGGGCATGTATGTGTGTGATGTCCTTAGGTTAGTTAGATTTAAGTAGTTCTAAGTTCTAGGGGACTGATGACCTCAGAAGTTAAGTTCCATAGTGCTCAGAACCATTTGATTTTTGAACAGTGCATATAGAAGAGGCAGAGAGACCAGAAAACAGAACGACACTCCAGATGAGGTCCAGTCAGGAGTGAGAGCTACAAGGACCAGAATAAACCTACTACGACACGACAATGGTGGAGATATAAGAAGAGATCTACTGGAGGAAAGAAGTAGGATTCCCAAATAACCCATACTATCCATGATAGGGATCAAGCTATGTGGACAGAATATTGAGGCATTAGTTGACACAGGAAGTGAAGCATGTGCAATATCCAAGAGGCTATATGAACAGGTACTGAAGGTAAACGTTAGCTTGCCTAGTTTCCCAGTGAGTGGAGTGAGAATTGTGAATGCATTAGGTGCAAGGAGTATACCTATTAAAGAACAAGTGTTGATTACCTTCGAGATAGAGGGAGAAGATACGAAGCAACATTTTTGGTGGTGGCTGGACTGAACACATCAATTATTTTAGGAATAATGAAGTTGAAGCGATAGTGAGTTTTGATGAAGGTACTATCAAGGTCAAAGGAAGAAAGCGAGAAGAGAAGAGGTTGAAGTTTGCTGAGGGTAGTGCAATAAAAGAAGAGGAAGAATTTAAAAGGATAAGTTTGTGTTATTAAGAGGAACCCACAGTAGTATACAGGGAAGAGGAACTAGAAGAAGAAGTGTTGGTGTACTTTGAAGGATTAGCACGAGAGGGTCAACATGAAGAGGATAAGATCAGTAAAAAGTTGGAGGAAATGATACACCTAGAGGAGGAGATTAAGAGGAAATTAGCCACAGTATTATACAGGCGTTGTAAGGTAATTCATCAATGGCCAGGTGTCATGAAAGGGGTGGAGTGTAAGCTAAAGATAAAGAACCATAAACTGCTCAATATAAAACAGTATTCCATTCCCTAGGAGAAAAGAAGAGCAGTAGATGAGGAGATACCTTGGTGTTATATAAAGGGCCAACAGTCAATATAACAGCCCCCTATTTGTTGTTAATAAGAAGGATGCAAAGGTGAGGATATTTTTAGATGCAAGGACGGTGAACGAGATAATTGAGCCGGAGCGGGACAAGCCTGAGACAATAGAAGAACTAAAACTTCCTGGCAGATTAAAACTGTGTGCCCGACCGAGTCTCGAACTCGGGAGTTCGAGTCTCGGTCGGGCACACAGTTTTAATCTGCCAGGAAGTTTCATATCAGCGCACACTCCGCTGCAGAGTGAAAATCTCATTCTGAACAGAAGAACTGATTCAAAATATTCTGAAGAGCGAAGGTACTCAGTAGTATCGAATTAACTGCGGTTACTGGCAAATACTATTGGCCACAGAGTCCCACCAGTATACAGCATTTACTTATGGAGGGAGGTGCTATCAATTTAGAGTGTTGCTTTGGGCTTAATGTATCAGTGTCTGAATTCATAAGATCAATGGATAAGATACTGGGTGAGGAGTTACTTAAGAAAGTCACTGTTTATGTGGATGACCTCTTGATAGCAAGTGAATCATGGGAAGAACATTTGGATAGGTTGGATGCAGTCTTGGAAGCTTTTGATACTGCAGGGGTAACCATAAATCTGGCCAAGTTGGAATTTAGCAAATCAAAGATAAAATTCCTGGGCCATATAATATCAGAGGAGGGTAGCTATCCTGATCCTAGTAAAATGAAGGCTATTAGAAATTTTCTGACCCCCCATAGTAAGAAGCAGTTGCGAGCGTTGTTTGGGGTTTGCGAGTTTTATAGAAAATTTTTCAAGGGATCCGTACTTAATGCCCCGAATATGAGGGAATTGACCAAGGCAAGAATGATGTGGCATTGGAGTGCAGAGTGCCAAACCGAGTTTGAGAATATCAAGGAAGCACTATGTAGTGCAGACATATTGTATCACCCAGATTTTTCCAAGGACTTTTATTTGGGAGCGGACAGCTCTGACTATGGACTGGCGATACATTTGTACCAAATGGAGAGGAGCGGAAATGGTGAGAGAGTAAGAACAATAACGTTTGGTAGCAGGAGTTTAAATGCTTGGGTAGATAAAATATTCGATTACTGGAAGTGAGGCATTGGCAAT
The DNA here is from genome assembly GCF_021461395.2 of Schistocerca americana. NCBI lineage: Eukaryota > Metazoa > Arthropoda > Insecta > Orthoptera > Acrididae > Schistocerca > Schistocerca americana. The sequence goes on along the minus strand of NC_060119.1, from coordinate 1,159,489,095 downwards.
CATATGGGGGTTTAAGCGATTTCGTTACTATTTGGCGGGGCGGCATGCGAAAGTGGTGACTGACCATAAGGCCCTTACATTTCTGACCACAAGCAAATTGAGGCATAGCAGACTAACATGATGGGCCCTGGCATTACAGGACTATTACTTTGAGATAATTTATGAGGCAGGAGCAACCCATATAATACCTAATGCCTTGTCAAGATTACCAGCTGTCTTGAGAGGAATGTTGGTGGACTGGCCGGAAGGAGAAGGAGTTAGAATTAACCTGATGAAAGGAGTACAGTACGAAGAATTCCTAAAGAATGTGCGCAAAGAACAGAACGAGGACAAGAAATTAAAGACAATTAAAAACAAATACAGGTGTGTAGGAGAGGAAAGAATTTGCACATTTTATTATATTCACAATGGGATACTTTATAAAAGAAACAAGGAGAGTGAGGAGAACTGGAAACTCTGTGTGCCTGAGCATGTGGTAGAGTAATTAACTTGGTATACGCACTATAGCAATGCACATTATGGATCGAAGAAGTGTCTGGAAAAGTTGAAGTCAGATTGTGCATTCAGCAACATGGGAAGGCGTATACATAAGATACTGAGTAAATGTGACACTTGTCAGAAATCTACAACGACTGCAGTACAGCACAAAGGGTATATGCACCCAGTTGTACCAACAGCGATTAAGGACATAGTAGCAGTGGATCTCTTTGGGCCACTTCCTGCCTCACAAGGGAATTACACACTAATCTTAGTAGTGGAAGAACTGGTTTCCAAGTACATAAAATTTTACCCGTTAAAGAAAGCCACTAGTAGAACCATCATTAACCAGTTTGAGAAAGACTATTTTCAAAAGGTGTGTATTCCTAAGCAAATCTTGAGTGATAATGGGTCACAATTTAGGTCAAAGGAGGGGACAGAGATGCTAAATAAACATAAAATAGAGCAAATTGTCATTTCTAGATATAGGCCAGCTTCTAACCCTGCAGTACGAACAATGAAGGAATTGAACTGTTTATGCCGAACATACTGTCATAGGAAGCATGGTTGATGGAAAGAATATTTAGAAGAATTTGGGCAGGTCAAGAATCACCGCCCGCATGATTCTACAGGGTTTGCACCATGTGAAGCATTGCTCAATCAAGAATCTGACAGTATTTTTCATGAGTTGCTAGTCTACCCACCAGGAAGTTCATTGACTTGGGAAAGGAAATTGAAACTCATGGAATTAAGTATGAAGGAGAAGGCTAGGAAAAGATGGGAAAGACACGACAAGCTAGTGAAACCTATAACGTACCGAGTGGGAGACTTAGTACTAGTAAAGGTTAATGCAAAATCAAAGAAAATAAACTCTGAAATACACAAATTCAACCACGTTTATAAGGGACCATACAGGATTATAAAAATTGGGCATGCTAACACGGTGGAGTTGGAATATGCATGGACAAAGAGAGTGCATGGTAAGGAGCATGTGGTAAACATAAAAAGGTACTACTCAGACGAGAACAGGAATAACCCAGATGAGGAAGTGGAATTCGATTAGGGCGAATGTCTGAAATGGGCTGTTCAAGCTCCATGATGTAGTTGGGTAAGACATGTTTGGAACGTTTAGTTGTTAATCGAACATTTGAAAAAGGGGAATGTTTATTTGCATTGTATTTTGTGATGTATTATAAATAGAGCTTCATATTTCATATCAATAATTACTTGAGAATGGCTGTAAGACCTGTAACAACTCAATTGTAATATAATAACTCATATGTCACACGTTCATGTAATAATTTTTGATTGTATGTTGTGTGTTATATTCAATATGGACTGTAGAGGATTATTGTTGCTTGATGGAAAATTGTGATTTGGACAATGCCATGTTTGTGAGATGTAATGACTTTTTGTAGAATATTATTATGGAGGCAGCCCACTACCAGAGTCGATGGATTATTTGGTACATTGTAATTTCATTAATAATTTACACTGTGTGTTTTGTTCAGATGTAATAATATGTAGTTTCTTTACCGATTCTTTTAGGACAGAAGCTCCAAAGAAGTCTCCTAGGGCGGGGATGTAAGGGGTCTGTAGGCCCTTACTATAACTTTGCTCTCGGCACAGCTCGATAGGGCGAACAATCGATTGTGACGTGTTGCGAGAGCAAGTGTCGAGATGCGTCAGAGTGGTTGGTGGGAATGGTGTGTGTGTGGAGGCCATTATTGGAATACAGGATTTTTTAACCGAGAGGGGTGTCACCATCGCCGTGGTTAGACCCCTAAATAATAAATAAATACCACAAAAGTGATGAAGTATCTTTATAAAAGTGGTCAGTGACATCACTAGTGCCGATATTTAGTTTCGCGTCTGCCGCGCCGGACTAACCTTGGACTGCAGTGTTGGATGCAGTGATGGATTAGCGTGTGATGATAATGGCAAATGAAGAAAGCCTGTGCTGATGATTTGGAAAGTAACAACTTCCGTAGCAGTCAATTCCGATTACCAGCCCCATTAGGTTCACGGTCATGTTAATAATAAATACTGGGCTGCTATTCGAACAGATCAGGTCGGGATAAGAACGGAGGTGTTACAATTTGTATATGCAACAGTGAGCGACTGAAGCACGTACAATATGTTTGCAATAATGAATCAGCACCGTCTTGGCGGAAATGCTGATAATATTGGTGGACCGAGTAGTATCGCTTAATTTAAGAAAAAGCAGCTTATCATCATCATCATCTTGGACAGTTTCCAGCCACTGGCTGGGTCTGTCGGGAACACAAGCATCTCCATCCTGTCTTTCCACCATTCCCCCTCTTCCACCTTCGTCCAGTTCTCTCCTCTTCTCGCCACACATTCCTTCACTCCCTTCACCCATCTATCTCTTGGTCTTCCCCTGGGCCTCTTCCCCTCCAGTTGCAGATCAAACATCCTCTTTGGAATTCTTCCCTCATTCATTCTCTTCATGTGTCCATACCACTGCAGTCTTGATTTTTCTATCCTGTCCTGTACTGGTTCCTCCTTTAGTCTTTCCCTCACATACACATTTCGCAATCTGTCTCGTCTTGTTACACTCAACCTGCTCCTCTGGAACTTCATTTCACTAGCTTGTATTCTACTTTTGTCGCTTTTGTGCATTACCCATGTCTCACTTCCGTATGCCAATATGGGGACAAAGTAGGTTTGGTATATAATTCCCTTGGATTTCTGTGGCACCTCCTTGCTCCAAATAAGCCCCCTAATGCATTTGAAGAACTGCCCTGCTTTTCTGCACCTTTCATTTATTTCCATTGCGTTTCCCCCCTTACTTTCAATCATGTTTCCCAGGTACTTGAAGTTCTCTACCACTTGTAGTTTTTCCCCTCCACAAGTTATATCCACATTTGGCCTATTCTTCTTCCTTGTTGTGACAATTATTTCACTTTTCTTTGCAGAGAAATGCATTCCATATTGTGCTGCCGTTGCCTCCCATACATCTAACTGCTCTTGCACCTCCTTCTCGCAATTTCCCCATAGCATCAGGTCATTAGCAAAAAGCAATGCTTTCATTTTATGATCTCCAATTGCATCTGATACTTGCTGTAGGATTTCATAACAATAATAAACAATAAAGTCGAAAGTGCACTTACCTGTCGCAGCCCATTTTCCAGCTTGAACCATGCAGTACGTTCCCTCCCCACTTTCACACAACTCTCACTTCCCTCATACATTTTTCTGACTTTTCGTGTTATCTCTTCATCTATCCCTTTTGCGTTCAGCACATCCCAGAGCTTTTCCCTATAGATACTGTCATACGCCTTCTCAATATCTAAAAAGGCCATGATTAAGTCCTTCCTGTACTCATAGTGCCTTTCCTGTAGTTGCCTTACCGCAAATATGAGGTCTGTTGTTGATCTTCCCGGTCTGAAACCATACTGCTCCTCATGCAGTCTACTTTCAATACTGCTTCTTATTCTCTTCTCCAGGATCTTTTCATAGATTTTTCCACAGTGGCATAGCAGGGTGATTCCTCTGTAGTTCTCACATCTCCTTTTATCCCCTTTCTTGAAGATCGGGACTATAATTCCTTTCTTCCAATCCTCAGGAATTCTGTTCTCCTTCCACACCACCCTCAGCACTCTGTATAGCCACTGGGTTCCTACTTCTCCTGCTGCTCGTATCATATCCAGTTACTTCGTCCCAACCTGGTGCCTTGCCCCCTTTCATCCTCTTTATGGCTTATTCCACTTCATTCCAAGTTAGATCATCAATTTCCCCACTATTATAATCGTCTGCTGCCTTAGGCTCTCCATCGCTGTTAGTTACCCGCTTGGCGGCATTCAACAGATCTTCAAAGTACTCCTTCCAAATCTTTTTGAGCTCATGCATTTCCTCCACAACTCTTCCATTATTATCCATGATCCTCAGGCACTCGCTTCTGTCGTTCCTCTTATTTCTTACCATGGTGTAAAGTACTTTTTTGTTCCCTTCACTGTCCTCTTCTAACATTCTTGTCCATTTTTCCATCCTCTTCTTCTTCTCCGCCCTTACTATGGTCTGTGCCGCTTTCTTGCTTTTCTTATATTTTACCCTAGCTTCCTCTGTTCGGGTCTGGAACCATTCCCTGAAGGCTTTGTTCTTTCGAAGTACTGCCTCTTTACATATGTTGTTCCACCATGGGGTTTCCTTGCTTCTCCTCTTTGTGCTAGTTCTTCCACACACAGTCTCAGCTGCCTCAACTAGAGCCCTCTTAAAATCTCCCCATTCTTCTTCCACTGTTCTCTGATCTTCCTTTGGCAGCTTCTTCCTGATCAGTGTCTGGTACTGGGTCCTCCGTTCATCCTCTTTCAGCATCCATGTCTTCAACTTTTTCTCCTGTATGTCTGTTGCCCGCCTACCTTTTTTCTCTCTCAGGGTGGCTACCAACAGCCGATGGTCACTGTCTAAGGCCTCAGATGGAATGACCTTAACATCTGTGAGGCTGCTCATCATCTGCCTATCCACTAGCACATAGTCTACTACTGAAGTTTGGGACCAGTCTCCACTGTACCAAGTTATTTTGTGGCTACTTCTCTTCTTGTACCAGGAATTTGCGATCGCCAGCCCATTCCTCTTGCAGAATTCCAGCAACAATTTTCCTTCTCTATTTCGGTTCCCCCAGCCCTCCGGTCCCATTATCTCCTCGAATCCTTTCCTGTCTGTGCCAACATGTGCATTGAGGTCCCCTATTATGATCTGATTACCTCCATTTAGCTGCTTTTGCATGTCATCTTCAAATTCCTCCTTCTCCTTTCTTGTACACTCCACCTGTGGGGCATATGCTTGGATGATTTCAATGCTTTTTCCTTTCACTCGTACTCTGGCTTTTATCATTCGATCATTGATACCTTCCACCTCCTCCTGCAGACCCTCTCTGACCACTATTGCCACTCCATTTCTTCCCCTCTCATTCCCTATCCAGTACAGTTTACATCCTTTACTTAGTGGTTTTTCACCAACTCCTCTCCACCTAGTCTCAGCAAGTCCCAAGATGTCCAAATTCCTCCTTTCCATCATTTCTACAATTTCTTCTAACTTCCCAGTTAGAGTCCTTACGTTTAAGGTGCCCAGTCGTAAACCATCTCGTAATCCTTTTCCATTGCTTGGTCGATTTTCTTTAAATCCGTTCCGTGATCCGAGGCATGTTCCCTTTTTGAAAGCAGTTGATTTATCCACTACTGGCTTGCTAGGCCTATCGCAGCTTCACCAGAGCCCCGTTAGCCGTCACGTTCCAGGGTTCCCATAGGGCCTTCCCAGCTACCGTAGCGGTCCTGGGGCACACGAAGTCCCCGCTGTACATCGCCCCTATAGGCAGTCCCCTACTTTGTGCCGTTGCCCATCTCCCACGACTTGGACGAGGGGTTAGACTTATGGAAGACAAAAAAAAAAAAAAAAAAAAAGCAGCTTATCACAATGTGAAAACTTTGTTCCCAGTTGTGACACAATATTATCAAGTTCCAAGAAATACTCCAGTTGTAGTTTGACATCAAGGGATTCCCAATGTTTTCTTCCATCATTTAAGCTCTATTCATGGAAGCTTCAGCTTGCGAAATACTCAAGTGCATTGTGGAATTTAAAAAGTCAGTCAGTTTATATTCATGTCTTGAATTTTTCATGTAAGCTATGCATCCTGTGAAAGAATTGTTGCAAAACTGTTCATCACTGTTTTATTTTTCTGAACAAGCATTTAAATCGTTAAAACTATGGTTTCATAACGGAGAGAAGAAAAAAAATTCAAAGTCTAGGAGCTATTTTTGAAACCACAGGCTTCTGTTGAAGTTGTTGCTCTATAAAGTCTGGACTGCTCGATAATAGCAGTTAAAACCTAAATTAGTCCCGCACTGTTTTCGTGAATGACAGATTTTTTGGTGCTGCAGTTCCATCTTGATCAACTATTTGAAGAATGCATTTACGAACAATCTTGTTAACAATTGCTGTGCGTTTGGAAGACAGACGGAAGAAAGGAGAAATATCTTGAATCATCAAGAAAAAATTCTAACTATTTCTGTACAAGAACAGTTCTACCCCAAAGCTGACTTTAAACGATGTGCAAAACAATAAGTAAGAACTGCTTGTGGGTCAATTTCTCAGGTCTTAACCTTCAAGCCATTTAATTCTCCTGCCAGAACTAAAGTACTATCATTTGTTTGAGCCACGAGTTAGTTCTTCATATCATAATTCCAAAAAACGCCATTCAAGATAGTTAATAAAGCAGGATCAGTTCTATGCCCACTAACGTAGTGAAATCCAGGAACATGTTCTGAATGCCGCCATTGGAGTTCACTACTCTCACAACTATAAAGCTATGTGAGTTATCTGAAGCGCCTGTTGCTAGTCCTTAACGCAGACATAAAATAAGGATATTTTTTTTACGAATTTGGCCATCTATGGACACATAAGTTTAAGACTTATGGTCTTTCTTTTTCTTTCTTTAATCCCAGTACATTATTTTCCCTCCAACTGCTCGTCTCTGCTCATCTGTCTACACTCTCTTGGGTCGAGGTTATGGCTCATCTCCTTCATAGTTCGCGTTTTCTATCAGCAGTCTGAAGTGATTCCAGTCACGTATTATTTCTTCTGGAAAACACATTTTGTTGCTATGTTTCCTTACTGCTTCTATCCATCCACCAGTTTTTTTCAGCTTACTAACGTAATTAATTTTTTTCGTAAGCCTTGTTTCTTCCATTCTTGTTAAATGTTCATAAACTTTTATTCGTCTCTTCCTCAGTGTATCTGTTATCTGTTCTGTATTTTTGTATAAATCTTCATTTCTCCTTTCAATCCATCTATTCTCATTGTTTTTTTCAGAACCTAGAATTTTTCTTACTATTTTTTTCTCTCTTTTTTACAGTTCCCTTAATTCGCCTTTCTTATTCTGATTTAGGCACTCTCATCCATATGTTTCTTCTGTCCTAGTAACTGAACTATAATGTCTAATCTTAGCTTGTATGGCTTGATTTTTTATTATAGTAGTTTTGTGTTCATTTCTATGCAAATTCTTTTTTATTATTTCTTTATGTGTTGTGTTATCCAGTCCATTGGCTTGGATCCACACTCCAAGGTATTTGAATTTATCAACTCTTTTAATTTTTACATACTTTGTTTTCATACACTTTTCTATAATATGTTTGTGTTCTATATACTTGGGTTTATCATAGGATATTTTTAGCAAAAACTTTTCAGCAATCTCATGTAATAGATCAAGCATAACTGTGTCATCAGTTCGGTTTTCAGTTATCAATCCCATATGATCCGCAAAGGCTAAACATTTCACTTCAAGTTTGTTTTTTCCTTAGGTCATGCTTATACCCTTTGTGCCTCTGTTTTTTATTGTGCTTTCTAATGGTTTTATCTAAAACCAAGTTAAAGAGTATTGGGACAGTCCATCACCTTGTCGAACTTCTGTTTTGATTTTGAATGGTTCAGAACTATCGTCTTGAAACATAAGCCTTGATGTTGCATCTGTGAGCGTTTGTTCAACAAGTCTTCTTGTGTTTCTGTCTATCCCTCATTCATAAAGTATCTGGAATAGTGTGTGTCTGTCATTTGAGTTATAGGCTTTCTTGAAGTCTAGGAAAGACACTACTGTATTATTATTTTGTATAGCTCTCATTCTCAAAATTTTTTTTAAATTAAAAATCTGTTGTGCACATAATCTACCTTTTCTAAATCCTGCTTGATAATCTCCTGTATTAGATGCTACTTGTTCCTCTACTCTTTTTAAAAGCGCTTTAGACAGTATTTTTTATGTTACTGGTAACAGGGACATACTCCTGTAGTGAATGGTGTCTGTTTTGTCTCCTTGTTATGGAGAGGATGGATCATTGTTTGTTTCCAAACACTTGGTATGATTCCTTTTGTCCAAATGACTTTAATTACTTTGCGAATTTTCTGCCATGTGGATAAGCCCATTAGTTTCCACATTTCTGCTACCATCCCATCCATTCTGAGCGCTTTGTTAATCTTCAATGCTTTGATAATCTTTTCAATTTCTTGTACTGTAGGTGGTTCCAATGGTGGAGTTTCATATTGTGGATTTGAAATTTTAATGTCATTAGGCTCTTTTCAATTTAATACATTATCAAAGTATTCATCTAAGATTTGGCAGTTCTCGTTATTGCTTTAAAACATTTTCCATTTTTATCTTTAAAATGTAAACTGGGTGACTGGAATCCTGTTAAAACGTCTTTGAAAGCCTTGCAGAAGCCTGTAGTGTTGTTCCTTTTAAAGACTGAATCCATTTCTTGTAATGTGTCTTTGTCATATTTTCTTTTCACTGATCTGATTATTTTTGCTGTCTTTTACCTTTCTTCTTTAAACTCTCCCCAGTATTCACGTTTCTTAATACAGTTCCATTTGTTCCATGCCTTTAGTGGATTGTCAATTGCTTCGTCACACAGCTCGTTCCACCATCTGTGTCTTGGTATTGTTGGTGGTTGTCCCATTTCCTTAATTGACTCTATCATAGTTGCTTTAATTTCTTCCCAGTCCTTTTTCTCTTTTCTTCAATATGTCACAGAATTTGTCTTGATATTGCATGGGAAATATAGTGTTTACCGTTGGATATCTTCTTGTTTTGGTTTACGTTTTTTCAGTTGGAACATGGTCTTTAATTCCATCAGATAGTAATCTGAGTCTATGTTTACACCCTTCCTCCCACTGACATCCAAGATTTCCTTGTAGTTACGAGTCGTTATATTCACATGATCACATGATCTAATTGATATTCACCTTGATTTGGATTATGTGATTCCCACGTTTTTGCTTTCCTGCTAGTTTCCTGAAAAATGTCGACATTAGTTTTAGGTTAAATTATTTACATAAATCTACGAGTTTTTCCCCATTTCTGTTTGTATCTATATATATATATATATTTTCACAAATATCCTCATTTATGCATTCAGCCAGTTCGTCCTGTATGGAAATCCTCAGATATAGCCCATTTTCTTCCAGTGTACTTTCAGATCTTCATATTTGTTTAGTACAACTTTAAAAATGGATTTCTGGGGGCAGGCGGTTCTCCATCAATATTCAGCATGGGACCAGCAGGATAATGGTTGTGGCCGAGGTTAGAGGCTCACCTCCTCTCAGAGATGAACGGTCAGTGATGGGTATTTCTGGAGAGACACCAAAGAAAGGAGTTCTGCACGAAGATAATCTAAGACTCTCGATGCATTTTCATGTGTATTGACTCTAGATTAACATGCTAAGCATGGTCAGATCTGGCGTGTGGACAACAACCTGTTGGAGCAAGTCCCGATTTTCCTGTTCACACACACGCCATTACAGGAGGTTGAGGAGCAGCTTCAGCAGGTCTCAACGAGCACAATCAGAGCGATTTTGCGGTCAGTCTGGTATGCAGGTGCTCTGCTGCTCCTGCCAATACACAGTGTAACATGCATGGGTGCATTAAGTGGAGCTACTTGTAGTCCACATCATAAAGAGAGTTGTGAGTGTTGAGTTGCGGCTTGTTGTATCTCTTGCACGTGCGGCTCTCCTGAGTGAATACTGCGTATTGCACGTAGCGTACGCTGAAGTGAATATTGTGTCCCAAAGAAAGTTGTGTTATTGCGCTACACACAGCGCATATGATTAGGCAAAATTTAAACGTAAATTAAAAACTCGTTACAACTGTGGATCTCTTCCATACTCTGTGGTATTAATGTTGATTCAGTATGGAATTTTTTATTGTACCTGCGGTTCAGTCGTATGTATTGTGATTTGGTGTATTATCTTGTAAGAATGACTTCTTTATAAAAGGTGAATATGAGAAGTTTGCTAAATTGTGCCATAACAAAACGAAAACTAGACCTACAACCAGAGTACCTTTACTGGCATTCAAAGTAATCACCATTAGCTACAACACATTTCCGACATCAGTTTAAAGCTGCTGGACACTGTCAGCAAGCATTACTTGTGGAATAGCTCGAAGCACCATGCCACACGTTGTCGAATCTTCGCATCATCACTGATGCTATGACGTATTTGGGTTCCTTTGGGGGACTAGACTGAATTTCTTGAATTAATTATTGTTATTATTTTAAGACGATATTTTGTGTTATTCAAGGCATTTTGAAGTTTGTTCAAGCCACAAATGACAATTGGCGTTAAAGGACTGTTTTGAATCTTGGTACTAACATTACAATCCTGAGACAAAGTGATAGTCAGTTGCACGGTGTTCATCATCTTGCCCGCCACCCAAAAGTATCGTCTGACAAAATTAAATATTAAGATAATGATTATTTCCTTTAATTTAATACACTGAAGCCAGATACCAGTGTAGGAAAGAATGACAATTTATTTCTTTAATTGATCACATGTGCACTCCCACAAAATAAATCCCTATGTCCAATTTGGTGAGATCTGTGAAATGAATGAATGTGTGGTTGTCTGCTAACCGCAGATAGTGAATTTGCAATATATGATCATCTTTGAGACGGTCCTTTGGTCACCTTTGGTGGAACCAAAGAGATGAACTGTAGCTACACTTTCACTGCACACCTGACTTAGTCCCGACTCGCCCGCGTCGTCGGGAAAAGCCCTCGGTTGTGGACAAAGCCCGCCGCCTAAAGGATCACCAAGCCGCGGTCCGCTGATCAATTCAGCCTCTTCTGAATGTTTACCGTTCTCGCTCATTAACCAAAAGTCTACACGTACTTCCTGCTCCACTATGCCGCCTGCTAAGTTCACCCCAGAATCACTCTTCTCCATGGTGACTACACTTTTCGACTGCGACCTAGTTACAACGGACATTATGCAAAAAAAAGTTTATAGAACGATCTACCAGCCTTGGACGACGTAGCAATCAATAAAAATAAAAGATCCCCACCAATCCAGAAAGAAATTGCAAACAAAAAATTTTACTTCCTAGCGCTACCACAATATACGTAAAAATCTTGACAAATCCCATCAAAAAAAATCTTAACAGAAAACTCTGACAGCACAATCCTGGCAGGGTCGAAATTATGAGAGGCACCCACATGCCTTACTCATGCTGTGGCATCAAGCAGTCAGGCCTGCAAGATGAGTGGTCTGCCAAGCGAGTGGATTTATTCTTATCTATCGCAAAACGTCAATGACTGGTTGTGAGCTCCAGTACCCACAATTAAGATACAAATTATTCTCCTGTTTGAATATGACGGAATGGAAACGGATAACACACATCTGACTATTAGTAATTTACACAACTCTGATTGTTCACTACCCTCTGGCAATACGACATTTTCTTTCTTACCCAATGGCTTTGATCAACACGTGGCCATCGCACAGAATGTGAATGGCGCACACATTACAAATTCTGGGTATCATGATTTCATACTATTCGAAGAATAAGGCCACCAATCATTTTCTTTTCACTATCTTTTTTTATTCCGATAAATTCTATTATGATTCAAGGATAACCTAAACACACCATTATATTTTACACAACAATTACACATGAGAAACTCCGCCCAGTGGGCATGGCTTTACATTGGTGATTCTCTATCTTATGGTCTCGTAATAATCTAATGCTGCAGTGCACTTTCTGGTTAGGATGGTGGATCTTTTGCTATATCTCATACTTCGACTCTCACACCCATCTTCACGAAAATTTCCTCCAGACCGAGCGGTACAAAAAGGAACATGCATAACCCACTGCCTCTGAACCTATCTTGCTACTCTCCAGTGCAAACCACACATACTTAAATTACATGAAATACATCACACTGGCAACATACATCACAAAGAATAGTCACAACGTTAGAATCACTACGCTTTCAGCTTCCCACTTCAATTAGTATTCATCCTAGTTTCACACGACACTGCCCCACTCCTTAACTTTTCTTTCCTACTACGAACTCTGGAGGATATATGCACGTCTTCCTATGCAATGCAAGCCAAGTGGCGTTGCTGGATAGACGGCTGACTCACCTTGCTTCTCTCTCGGAGTATTAAAGTTTGAATCCAGCGTCACACGGAAACATAACTCGCAAAGTAATATTAAGAACATATTCGTCACACACGTGAGTCCTCAACTGATACCATGGACGAATACTTCTCTTTATCCTTTGTCTCATACACAGATTGAGACTCACACAGTACTCACCACATGAAAGTGCTCGTCTCTAATTTCAAGTCCTGCACACGACATTTCTACAGTTTCTCAGGCGAACGAGGTGAGCGCACCGAAAGTAGCAAATGACAATGTGCTACTGCAGTTTTTAGAGAGGATGGATAGAGATAATAAGGAAAGATTGGAAGCGATGGATAAAGATAATAAGGAAAGATTGGAAGCGATGGACAAAGATAATAACGAAAGGTTGGAAGCGTATACAGATAGATGGAAGCGATGGATAAAGGTAATAAGGAAAGATTGGAAGCAATTGATAAAGATAGTAAGAAAAGATTGGAGGCAATGGATAAGGGAAATAAAGAGGCAATGAGGAAGCTACACTCAGTTATCGATGAGCGTCTGTCGACAGTTAATAATCGGTTAGATGAGGGGGAGAAGAATGTGGGTGTGTTGAAGCAAGTATGTGATGCCGTGAAAGAAAAAACCAATAATTTGGAAGTACAAATAATTGCAATATAGAGTAATATTACAGAACGCAGGGACGTGTTGCCAGATGAGCGAATCAAAGAGGTAGTGGAGGACTTACTTACAGATAAACAAGGGGCATTAGACAGCGTGGAAGCTCAAGTCGCCCAGCAGGAAGTGGCGCTAAATAAACACAGGGATGAAGTCGCAGAGGTAGTGGTCAGAATGAATACGATTAGTGCAGATGTAGAAAAGATCAGTATAAGAGGCGAGACAGGCTTTGACAGTAAGCAGCGAGAGGTTTATACCGACCAGGAGGAGATACAATCACTATTACAGTTTAAAGAGGAGCAATTAGAAATAAATAGGAAACATAGGGAAGAACTAGCACAGTTGCAATTAGCGTGCAGTAACGAAGGTGACACACCACCAGGTAGATTGCAGAGGGAGAGTGAGATAAATTCAAAAAAAGAAAATAGGCAGAAAGAGGAAGACGAACTCAGAGAGTTCGAAGAACGGTTGTGTCGCATAAAACAGGTGGCAAACCCAACTGGGTATAGTCCAAGGTCGGAAAACGTAAATGCGGAAGAAGAATGTAGGCAGCACTTCGTGTCGGTACAAAAGTACACTTGTTTTCCGGATCCTGATAACTACCAACATCCATGCCTGTGGCTGGTTCAATTTAAAGATGCATTACCTCCATCGTGGGGACCGCTCCTCAAAATGAAGTTTGTGTGTAACCGTTTGAGGGACGAGGCTAGAGCGAAAATGCTTGAAGTTATTAAGGACTGTAGTAGCTAGAAGAAATTTTGTGACAAGTTTTTAAATGAATTCTGGTCGAAAAGTAAGCAGGACCAGGTTAAGCAAAGCATATTGGTGATGCCAAATTGTACAAAGGTGGTATAAGAGATCCAGTGGCGTGCTATCATGAAATGCTGAGACGAAATAGGTATTTGGATGTGCCATACGAACCTGGGGAGCTCATTAGGATCTCTACAACGAAGTTGCCAGTGAAATTGCGCAGAGATGTAGCTATAGCAGGCAGAGGCTTAGACGATTCTGCGTCATTTCAGCACTTGTTACCGGAACTGGGTAATGAGAGCAACATCGTGAATGGAGAAACGACTCATAGGTCAGACAGAGTCGAGGATAGTAACTGCAGAAACTATCAGAATGACAGGAGAGCATGGAATCCTGGCATTTCATTCTTGTCATAATGGATTGATGGATAGGAGAAAGTAATCCAACATATCAGCCCTTAGCATGTGGCCTTAAAACACATGTCGCTGGCACTGAAAATTGCCTATGTAGCAGACATACTCTACTGATATGTAGGAATGCAAATACCATATTTCTGATCATAGAATAAGAAATTAGTAAAGGCATCTGTTAGGCTGGTCCCTCAGAGAAAAAAAAGACATTAAGGCTTACAAAAATTTGCAAATTTTGATTTGGAACACTAAAGTAAAAGGACTGTTTCCTCAAAAACCAGTTGCTAAAAACGTTATGTAATAATGCCAATGAGTCAATTTTAATTAGTGCGATTTGACTATTGCAGGTGCTTAACACGTAATGTAAAAAGTCGACATTGTGATCTGTATAGGATGGGGTACATTTATACTGCTATTACAGGTAACATCAACAACGTGATCGAAGTTTATAGATTAGATGCCATCTGATCTATAGTATGTCATTGTAGTGTCGACATATATAATGAAGTGCTGCATATGGTTGTTCGGAATCTGGTGTTAGGGAAAGAGGCCATTGGCACCAAAGTTTCTAACACATGTGCTGTTCCTTTCTCCCGGTTTGTATATTCTCTGCACACATTTAATTTTCATGTAAGCACAAATTCCTAACTAGCAAATTCTTTACTGTGTAAAGTGGACATTCAGAGTGAGGCGGATTGTCCATGAAAATGCTGTACTGACTGAGGAAAACGATCGCGTGGGCTTCATCACGTTTCTAACATCAAATTATGGAAAAGTTAAGGATAGATCGAAAGTAGGCAAGTTACGGTAGATAGTCAGTGTATTTATTTGTGGTGTTTAACGTTGTGCAGGGTCAAATCGAACATGAGAATTTTCAGGTGGGATGTCAGGAACTATGACGGAACACACTGGTCGAATGAGTCATGAACAGGAGTCGACAGAGCGATGTATGTACGTATTTTTTGTCATATGAATAAGGATCAAGCAGAGACGACGTGGTGATTAATGAGTGGATGAAGATGGTGGATAGAGAGAGAAGCGACATGATAAATAGTAGTGGATAAAGGTGATATTTAAGGAGAGAAACGACGTGAAGCAGTATGATTAATAAAGAGAGATTCGACGTGATGAAACAGTGGTAAATAAGGGTGAGTAGAATTGAATAATGTGGAGATGTCTTAGATGTATGTTACAGAGAGGCCTGTGTATGCTGCAATCGAGATTGATGCGAATGGCGAAGGAAGACCAGGAAATGATGGAGTAATGGATGGACGGAGAGCCGAAATACGAATGAAGAGATGAGGGCAACTGAACAACGTGAAAGGACATAAAGGGAGTATGAGATCCAGGTGGTGAACGTTGTGGAATACTGACGTAAGATGTAATATAAGTGTAAATCTAATTCTTACCACAACATTTGCAATATGGCAAAAATACAGTGTAACTAATCAAAACGGTACCAAGAATGTGTACAGTTATTTTGCAGGATGAATAATTTGTGTATTTTTTGTTCTTAGATGAAATGTCGCAATTATAAGTTGATATTTAGTAGGATAAATAATCGGTAAAGTGAATGCAGAGGTTAGCCGATGGATAGTGGTGCCAGAGTGAAAGGACGAAATCGGAGACTGGAATGCTATCTCCAAAACAATTCCATGTGTTATGTGGTTCAGTATAAGGGAGCAAAGGTATGTAATGTTGATGTGAGTGTGGTGGTGTTAAGGTTAGCTAACTTCTAGACCTATTCTGATGCTGTATTATTGGATTGAATGAGAAGGAAAGTGTGGTGTCAGTTGAGCGAGAGTCGTAGAGTAGTGTGATAAATGCACACACTCCTGTAAAGGGGATGCTACCGATCTATAAGTAATACATTATTGTACTTTATCGTTTGATTTGGATGAACCTCGATGGTAGGTCAGGATATCACGTCATGTGGATGGTACATACATCTCCCAGAAATGTTGATATATAAAATAAAATGTAAAATATGTAAAGAGATACTAATTTCTGTCTGTCACAAGCACAGAGGTGCATTGTATGTTGTAGATTTAGAGTCATCAGTTTCTAAAATGTTTATTGTGTTAGGATGTTAAAGTAGTTTACTATTTGATATTACGTAATACGTAATTGTGAACTGTATAGATTGTTTCTTATTTTTTTGTTAGAACACTTTCAAGGGGTATTAATTTCAGTCTGTTACAAGGACAAAGGTGCTGTAGTTTTAGAATCAACAGTTTTTGATATGTTCACTGTGATAGGATGTTAAAGTAGTATACTATTTGCTATTATGATTATGAGCTGTATAGATTATTTCTTATTCCTTTTTTTGAACTGTCATGTTTTGTATGAGGTACAACAGGTACAATCAACAGCACAAGTGTGGGCTGTATATAGAAAAGGGATAAATGTTGATGGTGTATGTGTAGAAAACTAGGGTGTATGACTGTATGTTTTTTTAGAACAAAGATTCTTTTATTACCAATTGTAACAACAACAACCCTGTACTATTGTACATATAAGTAATGTTTTTTTCTATCTGATTTTTCGATAAACTAGTGTAATTGATGTTCTGATTTCATTTCTTTTTTGTTTCATGTCATTGTGTTGAGAAAACTGTAAACAAGTTTCAATGTGAAAATTAATGTTTATGTCAAATGTCAAGCAATATTGTAATAGAATTGAAATGTAACAAATGTTGAGACTGTTGTAAGATGTTTAAAATTGTAACTGTGGGTCTGGTCCATACGTAGGCAATGTGTTAGGATATGTAGAATGCAAAACCTCGGGTGAATACCCAGCCTGTCAGGGAGCGGTAAAAGGTGGATGGCAGGCGAGCGCGGGGAAATGCACGCGGGCACTGCACGGCACAACGGGCTCAGCAGTAGTAGTTGGAGTTTGGCATTGGTCTGAGCAACACCTTCTGGAGCGAGGAGGCTCTCCTGGAAGACGTAGTTTCACTGAGCCTCGGGTATGCTGTTCCAACGCCCACACAGCATGGCAATATTCCATAGGCACTAAATGGAAAAGTATTGCGACGCTACGAAGAATTAAAGTGCCGATACGTCAAGAGCCATAGCTGTGGTTGTATGTGTGCTCTGTGCCTCGCCATCTCGCCGCCTGCCAACCGCCGAATCAATACAAGTAGGTTGAAACTTTTAGTACTGTATGCGTATGGACCATAGAGTGAACTGTTCAATAATAACCTAAATTTTACCAGAACTTTCCCCTCATTTGATTATCCTCACAACTAACCTAGGCAGGGTCCTTTTCGAATGTTGCGCAATCCTAGTGTCCCGTAATGAAAAATTAAATTTCGTGTTAATAATAATTACTTGCAGACCTAGATATGTTGGAATGGTTTTTAAAGAACTGTTTTGTTAATGAACCAGTAAATGAATAACGAAGGTCTAACGAAGTTGAAAGATAACTTTAATATTGATATAGTAATGAAGTTTAATTATTTCGAGACAGATATAAAGGTATTTAAATGAGAAGTAAATAAGATAAAAAGAGTAGTAACTCATGTACTGGAAATCTTGAACGCATGATAATTTCAGTAACCAATTTTTTTTATATAGTAATCATAACAGTTTCAGGGTCCCCCCCCCCCCTTTTTTTTATTCATTTGAATTATGAAGTGTTCCACATTGGTTTGACCAGCAAAAGTTAAAGTCAATATATAAGTCAAAATTGATCAGTGTTTTATCTTTATCAAAATTGACATTTTGTGTGTGGCTCGAAAGTGCTATTCCTAGGGAAACCTATGCCCGATTTTAATCAGATCAATAGACAGTATAGAGTCTTGTAGTATACATTATAGTGCAGTGTTACGTATTCATGGTTTTTTCCATATCAGTACAGAACGTGAAACTATCATTTCAATAGATTTTCTGGTTCTAAAATTCTACTATATTATGCAGTGTTACTACTTGTTGTTTTGCATGAATATACATCAACTTGTACAGTGAAGAAACTCAGTTAATGCCTAATTAGGCTGGCGACCGTATTATTATCAAATTGGTAGCATCTTCAGTGTTGCTTTTGGTACATACTGACGTGTAATTGCATTTTGAACTTACTTGACGGATCAGTGTTAGTACAGACTGGGTGTAAGTCTGATTTGCCACCATTCAGGTACACGCGGTCAATAACTATACGAAAATCCTTTCTCGTAAGGTGAACCCCGCTCACTTACCATAGTACAGGCTTTAATGAGTATTGTGTGCCCCACACGCACGTTACAAGTGGCTTTCCGGTGACAGGACATCCAGTTGTTTTCAGTCACAAATTAACGTGAATACCGAACAGTGGATGTTCAGCGGCACGAATTGAAATAATATTCATTAAAGTAAATAGCAGTGAACGTCAAGTACGGTAGTGAGGTATAATTTGCGTTCGGTATGGACAAGAACGTAGACACAGTAGATGTGCCGAGCGTAATGAAAGATGCGGCTGGCAATGACAGGAGTTTACGCGGCCAGATAACAGATGGCGTTAGCGGTAGACAATTGGCGTACATACAATACCACGAACATGTTACCGAACAGATTGAAATGTCGAGATTGCCTCGAACACACCAAGGGATAAAACAGGAAGTAGAGAATGACTTTGTAGATGATAGTGGGTACGTGAACGAATCCACTGACATGTTTGATTCACCACAGATAAAGAAAGAACCGAAAGAAAATTTTGAAATAGGATCGGAATACACCGATTCCATAGAACAAAACAGTGTGAAAATTTTAAGCATGAACGACTTATTTGAACGATTAACCAAACTAATTGCAAGACAGAGTGAGCAGCTCAAAACACAGAATGATCAGCTTAAAACACACGTTGACGAGCAGCTTAAAACATAGAATGATCAGCTTAAAACACAAGTTGACGAGCAGCTTAAAACACAAGTTGGTCAGCTTAAAGCACAAGTCGAAGAACAAGGAATTAAAATTAGTAAACAAATACAACAGGTAGAACAAAAAGTGGGTAATTTAAGCTCTGAAATTGACACAATTAATAAAAATATGAATTCTATGCAGGGGGAAATGGACAACATTAACAATAGGTTTGATGTTGCGATTCTCAACATCCAAGAGAAAGTAGAGCCTCTAGTTGAAACAAAAGTAGACGAAAAAGTTTTCGGTCTTAAAACTGAGATCGTAAACGAATGCCAACATGGAATCTGACAGTTGAAAAAGGCAGTTTCAGATACCGAAAGAAATTTAGGCGAAAAATTTATCGGATGTGTGCAAAAGTGTGAAGAAAATACATCGAAAATTCAAGGCAAAATTTTCGATCTCGAGAGCAAAATCGAAAATAGGCCTGGCGTGGTCTGTAATGGCACGCCACTTACGAAGCTTTTGGAAGGTGAGGAACGCTTCGATCCCGCCAAAAAATATAACGGATGGCATCCGTTGGATTTCATCAAAAATTGCGAGAGGATATTTCCTGAATACTTGTCTGGTCAGGAGAAGATAAACGTAGTAATTAGCGCCTTAGCAGGTGACGCTAAGCGCTCGGGAATTAACTTGAATACCGAACTAATGACGTTCGAAGAGTTTAAACAAAAGTTTACGGAAGACTACTGGTCCGAACAAAAACAGGATCATTTGTGGCGCGAGTTTATCATGGCCAAACTTCATGATAACAGGGGCAGGAATTCTTTGAAAGATTTCTGCGAATATTGGTACCGAAAGTTGACACATTTAAGAGAGAGAAGATCCGATTCTGAAATCGTATAGGAGCTGTATAAAAAGCTTCCAGAAGATTCGAAGAGATATGTGGGAAGCAATCATCGCAGCTTCCAAGCGTTTCTCGAAAGGGTCGAAGACGAGGATCACTGGCGCGAAAGTCGTGTCAATTATCCGAATTTTAGTAACAGGAATAACCGCAATAATGACGGGAGGAATGGCGACGATGGTTTTCGCGTCAACATGGTAGAGGTGGAGGAAGAGGAAGAGGGAGTTATCCAGGTCGCGGTAGAGGGTATACCGCGCAAAATAATAACGACGCGGGAAAATGATTTCCGCGAACGTTGCGGGCCAAACGGAAGCGGACAGAACATACCGGCCCCGATTTAAGAAACATTACCGGACTGACAGTAAAGTTATGAGACAGCTTAAGGTACGTTGTCCAAGACGCGACGCACACTAGCGACTGCGACGGGTCGCTACGTGACGTCAGAAGTTGCCTGCTAGCGCATGCGCAGTTCGAGTTTGGGATGCGACGCGCGACTGTTGCGGCAGCTGCCGCAGCACTGCACCAGTGAGCAGTGTTGCGACGGAAGTCGCACGACACAAAGACGTACGACTACCAGAAAGATATCGAGCCAGTCAAGGAAAACTGAAATGAGCCACTCACAGGATGTGATGCTCTGTGAGCTGCTCCCGCAACATCCTTGCCTTTACGATTTGAAGAACCCTAAATAAAGAGACACTATGTTCAGAGACAGAATTTAGGAAGAAATTGATGCACAGTTGAAACTGGCAGGTGAGTGAAATATATAATATTTTCCCATTAATGCAAATTTTTCAGGCCTGTTATGAAAATCAGTATAATCCATGCAGATGTAGAATTAGAATGATGAACATGAACTTGAAGGTCAATTTTCGCATTACTCTTTTTTGTGACGATAAAAATTGAAAACGGCAAGTACATTATAAAATGAACAATCTAAAGTACAACGAGAAAGTTACATTTAACAATATCTTCACTTTGAAAGTAAACAGTAGATTGGTGTCTTGATGATACCTTCTAGTTGTGAAAAACCACCACCAGATTGTTGTACAGCTTTCTGTAATCAATAGATGTTCGTTTTTGAGGAAGGCGTTTCTCAACAGATTGCGCTAACAGTATGCTGCAATAAGTAATTTGTCACATTCACTTCAATTCATTGGTAGAAGATGGTGCTCAAAAAACTTGTGCCAAAAGTGCACTACTGTTTTACAAGGCCCTTCTGGTCTGACACAGTTCACAATTGAAATTCGTCTTTTGTAAATCCTGGAGTCATCTTTTGAGTGCAGCTTGTCAAGATTAAATGTTCATGTCATCCATAACGATGTATGCTGTCAGAATATAAGAATATGGAAGTTCATTTGGATGGGAATAAAGATTCAGTCGGCTATGAAAGTTGCCTTAGTTTGTTCCAAAAGTTTCTGCATGGGAGAAACTGACAAATATAATTTGGGGAAATTTTGTGAACAAGCACGGACATTATTTCTTCCACATTTCTGCCAGTGTATACTGTAGACGTTCTGAATCAAAATTCTAGAAATGTTTAAGGTGTAACCCTCTCTTGTTGTCAAGAACTTGAAACAATGCAATGACGCTAGCGTGCGGTTATTGTTAATAAACTTATCTTTCATTGGAATTTTAGGTGAAATGTGCAAAAACAGATGGAGGAATATTCGGGACTCGTATCAGAGAAATAAACGAGAAAGAAAGCTTGGAACAGGTTCAAATGCCTCAGCAAAACCAAGAAAATGGGTTCTGCTTGATCACTTGGCTTTAAGTAACCTACATTTCGTGGCATTTTAAATGAAATTGTCAAGAGCATATGGAGAAATATTAATAACTCATACCGGAGAAATATGACATAAAATGGTTTCATTAGGTCCAAATGTGTCAGCGAAACAAAACAAATGCATTCTCTATCGTGTGATGACCACACGATTCTCGTTGCGCGTCGACAGAACTGGCGGCTAGTCGCGACGCTCCCGGAGATATATGAGCCCAAATCTCGGAAACGGAGATCGATATCATTCTGATCTCAACTTTAAAAATAATTTCGATATGTTAGTTTCTTTTCATCGGCAACGATGTATGACCTAACGTGAACTATACGTAAAGTAGCTAGCGACCACATTTTTCACTGTACACAATTCAAATTTTATGCAGTAGGTTACTTGTAAATTAAGTATCGGAATAACTGTGAAGAATATCGGAAAAATAGACACCTCATTATCAAGCTGTGATGTGAAACTGTAAGATACGCAAACATCAATTTTTTGTGCCTTTTACTTTCCTCACAATTGATAGAGAAGTAATATACAGCGAAAAAAACACGCAAAACCGGAAGAGATACTTTTCAAGTTTTTAAAGTAAAAGGAGATTCTGTATCGAAAAACTAACTCTGGGAGCCGATGTAACTTTGTTGCATTAACATACAGTATTTTTTACAGCAAGAAAATCGGAATTCTTATTTTTCTTATGTATCTGAATCCGCCGCCGCCGACCGGAGCTTGGGAAACAGCGACGACTCCTGTCGTGTTGCGGCCGTGTCGCCGTCTGCCAGGGTGGGAAAAGAGGCGGGGGCAGCGTCGCAGTCGCAGCCAACTGTCGCGTCTTGCACATCGTAACTTTAGAGACAGGCGTGGAACGACGCAGCGTGTTGTTGCGAAGCAAGCGTCAGGAGCGTGCCCAGATGACTCATCTTCGCCGCGCTGAGCGATACATCTTAACAGGCGAGTGGAGCATTAGAGGGCAACGGCCCAGCCTAGCAGAACAGCTGTTCAGAGAGAAGCCGCTAGCAAGGCGGCAGAATTAGGTACGAACATTGCCGTAAGAGCTGGCGAATACATTACGATTGGTAATTCCGTGGTGAAGGAAATAATAGATGGAACAGTGGATACACAGAGAGGTGCGGTTAGCAGTGTTAGCAATGAAGTAAATGGAAAGAATGAATTAGCAGAAGTAACTGATTGGCGTGTGCAGATCGACGATCTGTACAAGGGCCTCAAGCAATGTGAGTGGGAGGATTTTAAGAAGGAATATGAGGCAAGGAGGTTAATTAGTGAAAAAGGAAATAGTAGGGACGTCGATAAGGTGACGTGGCCCAAATTTGAAGAGGAGAGAGGTAATAGCACCGCGCAATGTACGCGTGCTGCCGATAACATAATGGTTAAAGATAGGAAGGAATTGGAGGATGAAATCCTAAGCACTGACGAGGAAGTAACTTCCGTTAACGATCCGCCGACAGTACAAGCTGTTACCGAAAGGCACCATGGGGAAGGGGCAGGTAATTACCTAAGAGTAACTGAAGTCCACGAAGATTACACTAAATATGAAGTGACAGTGGATGTGAGTAAAGCTGATAATGAGGTCGTTTTGCCAAAAGAGGATATTGAGTTAAAATCAAAGCCTAACGAAAAGGCAGAGGAACAAATTAGTGCCTGTCTCAGAAAAGCTTTCATGTTAGAACCTGAAAGCGATCCAGAATCTTCGGATTCTGACGATAGTTCAGATGACGAGTATTTCGGTACTAGTGAAAATAATGGGAATACAGCTAATTGCGATATTGTACCTACTGATGACGAAGTTTCAAAACAAAACCCAGATGTTGAGACTCAACACAAAAAAAAGGAGCCACCGGACGACTCAGTGTTATTGTTACAAAGAGTTCAAGTAAGCAAAGACTTTGAA
Organism: Schistocerca americana; assembly: GCF_021461395.2. Classification (NCBI taxonomy): domain Eukaryota; kingdom Metazoa; phylum Arthropoda; class Insecta; order Orthoptera; family Acrididae; genus Schistocerca; species Schistocerca americana. The sequence continues at coordinate 1,159,465,449 of NC_060119.1, read as the reverse complement.
CTCCAGAAACCGAGAAAGCCACCAGATATAAATGGTTCACAGGTCAGGAACGTATCTTGGGACAATGTCACAGTCGACCAAGGTGCGTTGCGGAAAAAACAGGAAGGGGCATGATTTAGAGTCTGGGGCAGATTTATATAGGACTTTGAGAATGTCATGAACACCTTACATCATGAAACTACTGGGTTCCCACCGGAAGAAATTTTGTTTGGCAGCAGAAGTAAAAGTTTAATTGAGGAAAAACTAGAGTTTCCACCTTATACAAGCTTGGGGTTGAGTCAAAAGAAAGAATTAGTCAGAAAAAGGGCAAAACAAAAAGCTGAATCTAGATCTAAAAGACATGATAAAAACCTGAAAGTTTCAAAATTTAAAATTTGAGATTATGTTCCTTTAAAAACCCACGAAAAATCTAGTGAACTGAACAATAAAATTTCCAAATTTAAATATATTTATAATGGACTGTATATAATACAGAACATTCCACACGATAGTGCTTACTACCTGATCTACCCAAAATCCAAGAGACCTTTAGGTGTAAGAAACGTTGTGGACCTGAAACTGTATGTTCCTAGGAGTGAGAAACCTAAGTACAATCAGAAAGCAATTTGCAGTAAATGTGCTGTATCTTATGCTGAAACTATTTTATTCTAAATGTAACAAATCTTTGTAAATGTATGTATACCAATGTCAGTGTACTGATGTACTTATATGAGTTTCAGATTACCAAATGTACTATAAATGTAAAGATGTATGGAGAAAAGGGCTGAAAACAAAAGGTAAATGCTGCAAGCCAAATAAAAGATGGGACTGCCAAACACCAAAGAGGGCAGATAAAAAGTCAAAGGAGAATCGTAAGTGTGGTACAGGTGATGTGATAAAATGGTGTGAAATGGACTGCCAAATCTGAATAATAGGCAGCAAATATGTGTAGTAATTTTTCTAAATAGTATTGTGTTTTATTAGTAAATAAGGAAATGACTGCCATTTAATGCAAGCAGCAACAAATTGTCTTATAGTGTATATAGGTATTTGTATCTGCTTTGTAGTTAACAGTTTGTGCTCCAAATTTTGATTTTTATTTATCTGAGAAATTTAATAACAATGAGTAATTTGCTACTTAAGTCATGTTGTGATAGGAAGTTGGACTGTGCCAAAGGCACTTAAGTAAATGATAGGTAAATGTTCTCGATATATTTAAAAGTATAGACCTATATGATGTGAGTGAAAGGAAGTTTCGTGATATAAAATTTTATGATGGCACATTCATGCAAAGATTCAGAACCGCTGTATAAATATAAAGTTTGGTGTTCCCATCAAATTTGCACTTAGTGAAATTTACTGGAAACAGGGGCATGTGTAACAACAACAACGCTGTACTTTTGTACATATAAGTAATTTTTTTTTCCATCTGATTTTTCGATAAACTAGTGTAATTGATGCTCTGATTTCATTTCCTTTTTGTTTCATGTCATTGTGTTAAGAAAACTGTAAACAAGTTTCAATGTGAAAATTAATGCGTATGGACCATAGAGTGAACTGTTCAATAATAACCTAAATTTTACCAGAACTTTCCCCTCATTTAATTATCCTCACAACTAACCTAGGCAGGGTCCTTTTCGAATGTTGTACAATCCTAGTGTCCCGTAACGAAAAATTAAATTTCGTGTTAATAATAATTACTTGCAGACCTAGATATGTTAGAATGGTTTTTAAAGAACTGTTTTGTTAATGAACCAGTAAATGAATAACGAAGGTCTAACAAAGTTGAAAGATAACTTTAATATTGATATAGTAGTGAAGTTAAATTATTTCGAGACAGATATAAAGGTATTTAAATGAGAAGTAAATAAGATAAAAAGAGTAGTAACTCATATACTGGAAATCTTGAACGTATGATAATTTCAGTAACCAATTTTTTTTATATAGTAATCATAACAGTTTCAGGGTCCCCCCCCCTTTTTTATTCATTTGAATTATGAAGTGTTCCACATTGGTTTGACCAGCAAAAGTTAAAGTCAATATATAAGTCAAAATTGATCAGTGTTTTATCTTTATCAAAATTGACATTTTGTGTGTGGCTCGAAAGTGCTATTCCTAGGGTAACATATACCTGATTTTAATCAGATCAATAGACAGTATAGAGTCTTGTAGTATACATTATAGTGCAGTGTTACGTATTCATGGTTTTTTCCATATCAGTACAGAATGTGAAGCTATCAGTTCAATAGATTTTCTGGTTCTAAAATTCTACTATATTATGCAGTGTTACTACTTGTTGTTTTGCATGAATATACATCAACTTGTACAGGGAGGAAACTCAGTTAATGCCTAATTAGACTGGCGACCGTATTATTATCAAATTGGTAGCATCTTCAGTGTTGCTTTTGGTACATACTGACGTGTAATTGCATTTTGAACTTACTTGACAGATCATTGTTAGTACAGAATGGGTGTAAGTCTGATTTGCCACCATTCAGGTACACGCGGTCAATATCTATACGAAAATCCTTTCTCGTAAGGTGAACCCCGCTCACTTACCATAGTACGGGCTTTAATGAGTATTGTGTGCCCCACGGGCACATTACACAATGTATCTAATAGATCATACATCTAATCAATGAGAGTTTAAATACTATAAGAATATCCTTTTGTCTGTAATGTTGCAAGATGCACAGAAGGGTCTGACTGATTGAGTGGCATAGCGCTGAGGTGCTCATGCAAAACGCTCCCGTACCGTATGAGAGTGCGGGAGGCCAAGCTGATGTCGCCATGGGAGAGGCGACAGAGCCGCTGCGGTCCCCACTCCACTGTCAGTCGAGGTACACTCCACACGCCCGCTACAACAGGTCAACGGCCTGGGGCAACACGCGCCTACCACTGGCTATTCATTAGTTGCGCCACCCTTACAACCGGAAACGGTATCCCGCAGAGGCAACAGCAGGTGGTTTTTCTGCTCAACGGCTCGCGTGGCGGTGGCGCGATGGCAGAATGAACGACACGCGGCAGGGTCTGGCGGGATTTTTTAACAGCAAATATTAACTAGTACTGGACTGCGGAGCCGTGATACAAGATGACTGCTCGTATTCTCAATAAGTTGGAAAGTGAAGGACTGGTGTTTCCACGTTGCGAGTGGTGGAAATGATTTTGTCTTTAGCAGACAGGACGATTGTTTTGTTTGGTCCTGACCACTAAATGGTGGGATCCATAAACCTTTGGGAGTGACTTGTTAAGTGTGCTTTGGAAAATGCATGTGGGACACTTGGTATACTTAAAGAGGACAGTTGTCGTTTGGTGACTAATTATTGTCTGAACACAAGAAACTAAAATGGAACATTGATATTTGCATTTCTAGTAGGAGACATTTCTTTAATTGGTGTGGGAATAAGTGCTGTTTGTTGGAACTTAAGATTCTTAATTACACCCTGAACTGAAAGTACAGGACCGTGGGTAATAGTAGTCGTAGGGTCATTTCTGGACGACCAGATTCGTGTGGATTGTAATCTGAGAGTGACTAAGACATTTGTGTTTAATGTGAGATACAGTTTACTGTTCAGTGCATGTTCAAAATGCCGATTTGAGTGACCTAAAGACTTTCGTCTGGGTAACCATGGGAGAGCTTTGACACTGAGACAGTGTTTCTAGGAAAACTGTCAGCAACTTTTTGAGCCAAGAAAATCACAGAGTGAAATGATTCTGTGTGACTTACAAGATAGGGAATAATGTATTTGTATTTGTAATTGTGTAAATTTTTTATATGTTTATCATGAAGGGACAGCAAGTGTAATTGTATTTCATCAACAATTTTTTTAGAATAGTTAGTGTGTATTTTTTGTTTGTTCTGGGTTATCAAATTCACTTAGCATGTTTATTAGAATATTTGGTACAAGGATGCTTTAATTATTAGCCCGTGGCGCAATAATAACCTAGCGGCTCTTGTTGCATTGGTCAGTAAGTTTGTCACAGGGGACAAGAGTTTGCATTTCATAACAAATATCGGAATTAACTGATGCATTTTGATGTCGTGAACAGTAATAATCTTGAAACTTCCTGGCAGATTAAAACTGTGTGCCCGACCGAGACTCGAACTCGGGACCTTTGCCTTTCGCGGGCAAGTGCTCTACCAACTGAGCTACTGAAGCACGACTCACGCCCGGTACCCACAGCTTTACTTCTACCAGTATCTCGTCTCCTACCTTCCAAACTTTACAGAAGCTCTCCTGCAGGTTCGCAGGAGAGCTTCTGTAAAGTTTGGAAGGTAGGAGACGAGATACTGGTAGAAGTAAAGCTGTGGGTACCGTGCGTGAGTCGTGCTTCGGTAGCTCAGTTGGTAGAGCACTTGCCCGCGAAAGGCAAAGGTCCCGAGTTCGAGTCTCGGTCGGGCACACAGTTTTAATCTGCCAGGAACTTTCATATCAGCGCACACTCCGCTACAGAGTGAAAATCTCATTCTAGTAATAATCTTGTTGGTGTGTTGACTGAAGCCACTTATTTTCATTATCACAGTGGTGATTTTTCACATAGAAGTGTAATGGAGGCTAGTCGAAATGCAAGTTCTTGTCGTCTAAATATGTAACAACAGAAAAATGAGCAGTAGAGCGAAATACGAGAGCTACTGGTGGATTCAAGCACTTATTGCTAACTATTTACTGCGTGTATTGATTGAAGTTTATGGACTGACTACCTCAGCAGCAGGTATTTGTACTGGTGGACATGGATAAGGTTAAACTCACAGTCGTGGAGTGGTGGTATTTGCTTAAGTGATGATAGTTAATGAGGTATGACATGATGTCTTAGATGGACTATATTACACAATCATTATGTAACTTGTGGTATATTTCTTCTTTTTTTCAGTTTTATTTCTCTGTCGGTTTGATGTACATTTTAGAGTAATGGTATGGAGCCTGACATTTCACATGTAACTAGTGCACGCAATTTCTTCTCTTTTGTTGATTTTGTTTTGTATTTAGACATTGCCGGGTAAAGATTATTACCCTGCAATTTAGGAATGTCAGATTACTTTCTCAGTGTTTGGACGGTGAGCATCTTAAAATTTCATGAGTACAACTAGTATTTTTTTAATTGTTATAGAATTAGTGAAGCTTGGATTGCTTCTAAAAAAAATAACGGAGATCCCAATAAATAAGCAAATTTTTGTGTAGTTATTATTTTTACTTTATGATGTAATGTTTTGTCATTTGGATTGATGTAAGTTTGAATGTGTATGTTACTCCGGATTGTGGAGAGTATAATAATGCAATAACTGTGTCAATAATTTGGTAAAGTTACAGTATTTGGTCGTCTATTTGAGGTCACCAGGGGCTAAGGTCTCCTCCTGGTTATTATGATGACATTCTACGTTTGTTCGAATACAGTTTTCTTTAAAAAAATGTTCCAAACTATCCTCGCATTGCAAGGATAGTACCGTGGTATTTTTTTTTCTGCATGGGTAGACGGTGGTAAAAGGGTACAGTACCGCCCAACATTGAAAATAGGTACAACATTCTTCGTTATTCTTGTCAGAACAACATACTTTTTGTAATAATAACTCAATTTCACTTAATACACCGAAGCAGGATACCAGTGTAGGAAAGAATGACAATTTATTTCTTCAATTGGTCACATGTGCACTCCCACAAAATAAATCCCTATATCCAATTTGGTGAGATTTGCGAAATGAATGAATGTATGGTCGTCTGCTAACCGCAGATAGTGAATGTGCAATATATGATCATCTTTGAGACAGTCCTTTGGTCACCTTTGGTGGAACCAAAGAGATGAAATTTACCTGAGCTTTGAGCACCTGAAATGTGGCTGTCCAATACGGTAGCATGGTGGTCCCTCACCTTGATGGAGGTGCGAGATGACCTCAAGAATGGCCCTGTTTCAGCACTCTGGCGCTGGATCTTGTGTTGGTAAGACCTGTCTTAGATGTGCTCTGTAAAGACAAAAGAGTGGAGAAAATGGTATGCATGTGAAACACTTAAGAGTAGTTTGGAATAATTATTTCTCTATTTCAGGAACTTTTTTTGGGGGGGGGGGGGGAATTAAATGACAGGCAGGTAATATTAACGGGATCGTAGTAATCTTCGGAAGTGACCAACGGTCACAGTGAAAACACATGTAGCAATAAGTTTAAATACCTGCGAGTGCTAGTAGTAAGTTGAAATACTTCGGAGTGATAAAGTTAAGCTGAATTACTGGCGTGTGTACTATAAGATGGAAATATTTAAGAAATGACGTGTGTAGGACTTGAAATTAGAGACGAGTACTTCCATGTGGTGAGTACTGTATGAGCCTCGATCTGTGTATGAGACAAAGGATAAAGAGAAGTATTCGTCCATGGTATCAGTTGAGGACTCACGTGTGTGACGAATATGTTCTTAATATTACTTTGCGAATTATGATTCCATGTGACGCTGGATTCAAACTTTAATACTCCGAGAGAGAAGCAAGGTGAGTCAGCCGTCTATCCAGCAACGCCACTTGGCTTGCATTGCACAGGAAGACGTGCATGTATCCTCCAGAGTTCGTAGTAGGAAAGAAAAGTTACGAAGTGGGGCAGTGTCCTGTGAAACTGGGATGAATACTAATTGAAATGGGAAAGCTGAAAGTGAAGTGATTCTAACGTTGTGACTATTCTTTGTGATGCATGTTGCCAGTGTGATGTATTTCATGTCATTTAAGTATGTGTGGTTTGCATGGGAGAGTAGCAAGATAGGTTCAGAGGCAGTGTGTGTGAGAGTCGAAGTGTGAGATATAGCAATAGATCCACCATCTTATCCAGAAAGAGCATGTAGCGTTAGATCATTACGAGACCATAAGATAGAGAATCACAAATGTAAAGCCATGCTCACTGGGCGGAGTTTCTCATGTGGAAATGGAAATGAGCGTTTGGCGTCATTGGCCGGGAGGCCCCTCGCGGGGCAGGTCCGGCCGCCATATCGCAGGTCTTATTACATTCGGCGCCACATTGGGCGACCTGCACGCCGGATGGGGATGAAATGATGATGAACACAACACAACACCCAGTCCCTGAGCGGAGAAAATCTCCGACCCAGCCGGGAATCGAACCCGGGCCCAGAGGACGGCAATCCGTCACGCTGACCACTCAGCTACTGGGGCGGACAGTTTCTCATGTGTAATTGTTGTATAAAATGTAATGGTGTGTTTAGGTTATCTTTGAATCATAATAGAATTTATCAGAATAAAAAAAATATAGTGAAAAGAAAATGATTGGTGGCCTTGTTCTTCGAATAGTCTGTAATCATGATACCCAGAATTTGTAATGTGTGCGCCATTCACATTCAGTGCGATGGCCACGTGTTGATCAAAGCCGTTGGGTAAGAAAGAAAATGTATTGCCAGAGAGTAGTGAACAATTAGAGTTGTGTAAATTACTAATAGTCAGATGTGCGTTATCCGTTTCCGTTCCGTAATATTCAAACAGAAGAATAATTTGTAGCTTAATTGTGGGTACTAGAGCTGACTATCAGTCATTGACGTTTTGCGATAAATAAGAATAAATCCACTCGCTTTGCAGACCACTCATCTTGCAGGCCTGACTGCTTGATGCCACGGTATGAGTAAGGATATGGGTGCCTCTCAAGGGGATTACTGTGAAGCCGAATAATAGGTTTTGTTTATAACTCTGGTTTATTTTATTTTCTGAGACTACTCACCGAACGTTTCAGATGCACCATGCATATGTAACTCGTATACTGGTCACATAGATGTAAGAGTGGTTAGTTGAGTAGTGTATTGATAGGTGATGTGTAGGTGATTGGGAGACGTTAGTAGCAGCCAGGCCAGAAGTAGCTAGTAGAGATTTTACCCAGCATTCAGTAACAGATAATTCAATTTTTTCTTTTAAAATAAGCGACTATTGTCATAATTACTTAGGACTGCAGGCCCTAAATTGCAAGACGTTACACTGTGTAAAAGCTACCTGTGTGGAACAGGATTTAATGGTTCGTATTACTTATTATTATTATTACTTTAAGAGGACGTTCCGTTTTATTGCACATCCATTCAAGTTTCTTCGAACCACGAATAAGTGTTACGTCGTATGTAGTTGTCTGTGTAGGAATAGATTGAATTGTTTGTATTATTTATTACTATCATTTTAAGAAGAAATTTTATCTTATTCAAGCTCTCTTCACGTTTATTCGTGCCAAAAAGGAACTTTGGTTTTACAGTAATGTTTTCCATCTTGTTAAATTAGTGTTTTGCATGGTAAATAAAGCCTTAATAAACTATCGAGCTCCATGTCTGCACAAGCCACAGCCACAGCCCGAATAACACTCGTCTTAAATCCCCCACTACATCCTTAAAGACTGGGTTCGTTTCACCTTTCAGGCAGCCACTTTTAACGAGTAGAAGCAGACGCTCTTCACCTATGGTAACATCAACTGAACAACGTAGTATGGCGCAGTGGGTCCGAATAAGTATTAAACTTGATGTGCCTTAGCTACCAATCTCCTCAAGGTCTCCATGAAAGGCACGTGTCTGAGTAATTATCGTGAACCAACACAAAAAAATTCGTCTCCATATTTCAGTCTGTAGCACGCGCATACCTAATCACACATGGAAAAAATACGATCTTTAACGTACCTCCATGCTTTGACAATTATAACGACTAGTGATAGTTTCGACTTCCATTCATATACAAACTTTACATCACATCGTTTTATATTCAGACAACTGCTACTGACTACTGGTGGAAAATATTTGGATAGTTACCGTCTCTTCGTGTGCAATCAAGAACAATGATATCTAGGTGTTTGCCGGCCGCGGTGGTCTAGCGGTTCTAGGCGCTCAGTCCGGAGCCGCGCGACTGCTACGGTCGCAGGTTCGAATCCTGCCTTGGGCATGGATGTGTGTGATGTCCTTAGGTTAGTTAGGTTTAAGTAGTTCTAAGTTCTAGGGGACTGATGACCATAGATGTTAAGTCCCATAGTGCTCAGAGCCATTTGAACCATTTATCAATGTGTTCAACTCCGGGTCATCACAGAACTTCAAACGTACCCACACATCGCTGCTGGTTAAATAAATCGATGTTTTAACGATCTCTATTCTGACTAGAAAAGATCCGCGGTGGTTGCCGAGTTGAAATATCTTGGTGAGTCAAATCAATTTTGTTTCGTCATATCGATTCAGTTATGTCGGTGCTGGCAAAAATTTTGATATCCAACATTCGACGGTGCTTAATTAACAGTCGTTTCGGTTCTGTGTTCAGGTAGTCGTCCAGCCCAAAAGTTCGCGCCAAGTCATTTCAAGTTAAGATTGTGGACACTGTGTTACTTGTGAATCAACAGTATCGAAGACTACATCATTTCAATTGTCTTGGTGCCTGATATTTGCACTATCGAAATGTTAACTAGCTTGGCGACTCATTGTCGTGCGGAGGATTAATATCTGATGGTTTCTTGTAGTAACCATTTCGTACAGTCAAACGACTGTGCCAAAAAGAAATTATAAGATTTTCAAGGAAGCTGGGTTCTGTTGGTTGCATAGAAATCAAGTGAAAACCAATTCGGGTTGTTCTGATACTTTTGACTATGATATAACGGTACATTCCTAGACAAAGCGACGTTATGTTATTTATGAAAAAGCCTGGGATTAAAGCTACGGGCCTCAATTCTAACACTGCTGTAGTGACACACGTAATTTTTTCCTCCTGAACCTTTAAGTTCAATTTCGTAAACATCTCAAGTGAACCGTTACGATGAAGTATAGAATATGGAAGAGACAGAATTTAGACAAAGTTTACATTGAATACTAGCTTGTTTAGTGATTCAGGTGAGAAATTCCCGTGTTAACGATTTCTTAATCTACTGTTGTTAATAGTTTGAAGAATCACGATCGTGGTAAAGCAGTTACATATAACGTACGATCAATAAAAATCTGTGGTACCGACAAAGCGATTGCAATTTTTTATTATCGGTCCAGGACAACACTCTCAACAATGAATCATCGCGTGATACGTCACGAGCAGTTGCCTGGCATCATTGCGATACTTATTCGTGACGAGTGAACTCTTCCTGAGTTGCTACTTGTGCTGTGTTAAGTGTCGTGCGCTATTTAACTAACATCTTACAGTGGTACTTGGTTTCTAAGCGTCTGTGAACTTTCTAGGGTTCTAGGAAGAAGACAGAAAACCAGTATCTGAGGAGATTCTGTCGAGGAACAGGTAAGCGAGCAGTCATTTTTACTTTCCCCTACGTACAGATGGACTTTTTTGTTGTCAGGTTAACTTGGCGGTCGTGGTGCTCTTATAAAATTGTATCAGGTATAGGTCCGCAGACTAAAATGGTATGTCATTCCTGCGAGTACGCTCTCATTGGCCAGCGACGTGTTACGTCACACTGCAGCCAGCGTTGTCATCATAGCGCACTCGCCAACGGGATTCTCGCGTCTCTTTTCATTCGATTTTCGAAACTTCATTGACGGAGTTCAAAATGAATCGAAAGAATTAGTATCTGAAATATTTGAAAGCAAATGTAAGACGGTAAAAATAACATTTTTCAATATCCGAAGCTAGCTGCTGATGCTCATCACAAACACTTACAGCTTAAGAACGTCACTACGTCGAATATTTTACAGTTTTTTGTGCTTCTTCGTTCAGACGTGTTTAGAGGATACTGATATAGAGATGACGAATTTTACCTCCTGATGGTGACCTGGATAACTTTACTCAAATTTGCTGACGTAGAGGCAGTCCAGATAACATATCTTTTCGCGAAAGCCCGATTCATTTCATTCCATTTGGCCTTTAACTCAAAAATCGAACACTCATGAAAGTTCTCCTACTTGATGAAATTAATGACTTATTCTTTAGATTTCGGGATACCTTGATTGTACAAGTACTGTATTGCGGATGAGGAACCAGTCCAGAGATCATGTCTTTTCGCAGAAGACCGCTTCATTTCATTCAATTTGTCTCTTTAACTAAAAAATCTAACGTCGACGAAAGTTCTCCTACTTGCATGCAAATTACCGATTTCTTTCTTTCGATTTCATGATATCTTGATTGTACATACACTGTTAATGCATCTATCCCACGTTTGCAACGTGAAATACTTGCTCCATGAAAACAGGCAAAAATAATTTCCAAATATGATATTGTAGCAATCTACTCAGGTGATTGAGACGTACGTCCACCTGGATCTAGAGGAATGTTCGGTACTAGCCGTCAGCTTTCACCTGTGACGTAATGGCTGCTATGGCCTCTCGTTTTGGTGCGTATTCTGAAATGATTTTGTATGTAGCCTTACATTCTGTCTATCGTAATCTCTTTGATTAGTACAGAAAGTAATTTATTAATCTCTGAGCGGGATTTGAAATTGCTCTTCAAATATTAGTAACGTCGATAAATATGTACCAAAAAAACAGTGGAGTTTTTGTTTTGGGACAGAGGTGCAATCTTCTTTTTTATTTTAATTTTTGCAGTTGCTCTTGTTTCGTTAATTTTGTTTCATGTTAGGTTTTAAGTTATTAGGATGGTTACCGGAAATACAGAAGCGTCCGATCTTACCCGTCGGCTTTGACCCATGACGTCACAAATGTAGCGGAAACGACTATAAACGACAATTCCAATATGGCGGATATAAAAACATCGCATACGTATTATCCAATATGGCGGATATAAAAACATCGCATACGTATTATAAACACTGAAATACACAAGTTTCACAAAAAGCCTAATGACTCTAACGGGACAAGCGTGGGAAATTGGGGGTTTTTGGGTGGGGACAAACTAAATATACACAAATGTAGCCACCGACCGCCATACAAAACCAAGCAAAACAACGAAATAAATCAGCATCACAAAACTGACCAAATACCAAAAAACACATTCCTATCCAGAATCGGACACTTCCCTTGACCTCTGTAGCTCAACAGAACCTACCGATCACATCCTCCAATACAAAAAAAAAAAAACGAACACTTCCCTTACACCTACATACATCTACAACAGCTCCCAATCACATAAATTACGATCGAACACTTCCGTTGACCTATATAGCTCAACAGAACCTACCGATCACATCCCCCAACACCAACCTAAAAAACCAACACTTCCCTTACACCTACATACATCTACAACAGCTCCCAATCACATAAATTACGATCGAACAAAGATAATAATAAACAAGTGGTACTCGAGGCCAGGCAGGGGGGGGCTGCGCCCCCCCCTGACCCCCCCCCCCCCCGCCAAAAAAAAACCTCCCAACCTAACCTCGCATTCAGGGCTACGCTACAGATCAATGTGTAGGTCCCTAACGTCACGGGTCAAAGCCGACGCGTGAGATCGGATGTTTCTGTTGACACAAAACACACATCAAAAACAAAAAAAAACGGAACTTACCTCAAAAAAGTTCCAGCCCCACAAACTAGATTGGCCACCACAATCACACACAAATGCACCCTAACTAACCACTTTCGGCCTATACATTTTACCCACAGCCCTTAAAAAAACCCGAAAAATGCAATAGGCCTCTGGGACACTCTTCCACCAACAGTACTCATCTAAATGAGACTGAAGGTTGGAAGAGCGCCTCTTCCCCCTCCCAAGAACTGACTTAACCGCCCCCCACATCCCCTCAATTGTGTTAGTGCAAGCCCCAGCATCATAATTCTTAAATTCTAGACTGTGGTTCACTACTAAATGATTAAATCCCCTGTCACCCAACCCCCTATAAGAAGAAAAAGCATCAGAAACTATTGTGGACCCGGGCTCTACATACTCCTCAATTAACCCCACTAATTCAGCCTTCGACCTCCCCTCCACAACCCTAAAAACACATTCAGTACCCCCACCCCCGTGAACAACAGCCCCCCACACCCAAAGACCAGCCACAGACTTCCCCCTCCCATACTTCCTTTTACCAAACTGCGACTCGTCCACCTCCACAAGCACCCCATGCCCACCCAACTTACCCCTGTACTTAATAAATTCCGAACACACTTCACGACAAAAGGAATACCAGTCTAAAACAGTCCTCTCACTCACACCAGTCTCAAACGCGCAAAAACTCTGTGGGCATCTATAACAAAAATAATATGTAATAAGCACAATCTCACGCATGCCCAATCTAGACTTCTCGAACCAGGTACCACGCCTTATAGAACGCCATACGCCATCTTTCCGGCAACACCACATGTATCCGTCGCTGGTCCGAGAGGCCGGAACTTTAACCAATTTCATCCCCTAAAGGCAAAGAGAACACTTAACAACTTCGGCGATTAAACCGAATAGTTGTAAGAACTTGATAAGTTCTAACGCTGTCTCGCCCATCATCGCCCTCAACCGAACACTATTAAGGCGGTCTTTCATATCCATTCCTAAACAAAAAACCACAACCAAATACACTCAATAACAAACTCACCCGACATACAGCAATGAGCATTAAATTAAAACAAACGAAAACCATGAACACACCACCAGAGAGCACCACAAACAAAAACAAGACTAAACTCCGCGCCGTAATGACGTCACACACCACAACACGCTTACGTCACGGGTCAAAGCAGACGAGTAAGATCGGAGGTTTCTGTTGACCCTGGTTACCTATGAACTATTAGAAGTTCATGGGTAGCCTCGATTTCTTGAACCTATTGGCGATACTAATCCGCAACTAGTAAGCACGGGTGCGTACTCTGTTACCGTTATTTTCATTTCTGTGCTAGTTTTGAGTAACTTGCTCTGCGGCGACTCCTTCATTGAGTGTTGCTGTAGGCAAATATTTGACATGATAGCAATTGAGTACATGCCGAGGAGGAGGTGGAGTAAAAAGAGAAATGTATTTCTTGGAATTACTGATGAAGTTCGGAACTTCCGAGTGCGTAGCTACCTGGTGAGAACAGCTTAATGTCGAAACAATGGATTGGTTTTACTGGAGGTCTAGGTTAGAATGTGACGTGATGATTTGGATGTGAGTTGGCAAAGCTAAAGAATCCTACTGTTGTGGCACACTGATCTGTAGCGTAACCTGAGGTCTGGTTTAGATTACACTGCAACCGTTTGGTTCGGAGTTGGCCAAGCCAACGACCGTGGCAGTGGAAAAGATTCCAGTGGTCACAGACTATTAGGTAGCGTTGCCAGAGATCTAGGTTAGGTTGGATTCCAGCAATTTGGTTGTGAACTGGTGAAGCCAACGAACCTGGGAGCGGAAAACCTTTCTGTGGTGACAGATTGATCTGTAGCTTAGTACAAGGTCTAGGTCAGTTTATAATTAACATTTTTCTTGTTATAGCCGAGAAAACGACAAGAGACTCACCTGTAGTGTAGCATGAGATATGTGTTAGGTGTAATGTGCAAACTTCTCTGAGGTGTCGAAGGAAACGAATGCCAACAAGAATGTATGGTGCCTGGTTGATCTGTATCGTATATCATGATATATGATGCCCTACGCAGTCTCCTACGTGTATTTGCCAGTTTGCCGAATATCTGGATTACGTGGTTGAGTTATGAGTTATTAGTAGTAAACTGCAGGTGATGTTATCTACAAATGAGTATTGTCATTGGCTAACAACACACTAACGGTTTAACGTTATCAGATTGTTCTGTGTGATGCTTGTTTAGCTTACTTCCAAATATGAGTCGATTCACTGTTTCCGAGTACAATAATTATGAGCCACAGTTATTCCTGAAGCAAATATTATTTACGAGAGTCATGGGAGCTATTGCAAACGGCAGCAGACTTTCGAAAAGTTGTTGTTCCTGTGAGTGTAATTCTAGTTCACTTTTTCATCATATTTTTGAGGTTTCCGCTTAGCAGCATAGTTTTTTCCCGATTATTCAGGCTGCCTTTTGAGAAAATTAATGTGTATTTCTTACGTTGGTAGTTTCTGACTTTTTCAACGGATACCGGTAGTTATAGTACTCGGTTACGTTTCAATTTATTTTCCAACACTTCACCTACAGTACAAATATAGCAGAGGTGTACTTCGGAGTGGTCTCCATTTTTACCAGAATCATTTCGTTCCACTTCATATTTCACGTTCTGACGTCCATTATAGTGACAGAGCCTACTGGATGACACTTTCGTTCTAAAAACTATTTCTTTCATTAGAATATTCGTAATCCGAAAGTTTGTTTTGCTTTCCATTTCTTTTCTCTTTTTTTCTCTTTCTGGTTCTGTCCGTTACGTTGAAGAAATCCATATTGACATGACGTCACATTGCGCATAATATTTACAGAGTTTGTCGCATGTTTCTTGTGTTTCTAGTCACACGCCAAAGCCAACGACTCCAACCGAAGAACCCTTTTTATCTGCCCACCTTTCATAGGTTCAGCTATCCATTCTTGTTTCGCTGTTAATTTTGTATCAGCATGGCTTTTTCCTGTTGTAATTCCTAATGAACTGTCCATGTTTTTGCACCTGAATGCGATGTATTCTAACACGTATCTGAGCGCATAGTGAGTAACTTCTTCACTGGAGCTCGCTGAATCACTAAGATCGCAATCTCCAAGAAAATCTTCTTCATCTAAAATATTATGATGTCAAGTTTCGGCTTCTTTGTTTCGCAACTCACTAGGGAAAATTCTCAAATTCGGTCATTATTTCTTCTGCAGAATTTTGGTCTTTGTCCTCTTCAATGGAAGCACCAAGGGACACAGGTAGATTTGTCGCATTATCAGACAATATTAGTAGGCGTATTCCACTTTTCACCTCAAAATGGCATAGGATTACTATAAAATGCACCAAGATCATTAATTCTAGAAAAAAATTCGAGACTATGTTAACTCAGTCTGGCAGTCAGGATGTAGGTTCGTCTGCGATGTGTATTCTGATCATGAGTGTAACCTGAGTTCAACATATGGAAATAGTCGTTTATCAGTTCTATCAAGCTTACTTCACGAGCTTTATGGAGGACAATCTCACAGATTGGACAGTGTCACGTGAAAATCGACGTGCAGCCATTCTAACGTTTTGACGTGCACGACCACTCACATTCATGTGAGCTTCCAACATGTGACAGGCGACCGAAAGATCATTTGTCTGATGGTTAGAAGATCTTCTATTACAGTTTTTGTTAATACGATACCGTTAGACAATGTGATTCCATCGGCAAAATAGCGATTTCTCAATAATTGTAGAAAATGCAGTATGTCGTAAAAAACATTGCGCCGATCACTACTCAAATTATAGAAATGTTTCTTGGTTCATTTATGCTACATGATTTTTTAAATTTAGTACTACTTGAATGATAAGCATAACTTGTGCTTCCTTCTTTACGTGTAATTTAACACATAGCTGTATGTGCTGCGTGATTATAAAAAGGAGAAATTTTAATATCTTATGCGACAGATATTGAGCAGTGTATAGACTTCCGATTTTCTCTGAAGAATGAATCACTAAGTTTGCAGTCATTTGTTTGCTGTAATAGAATGACCAGTCAAGCTGAAACCATGTAGGAAGTGTTAACTCAAAACTACGACAGTGACTTCAGCTGGCGACGATGTTGCCACTTATGTTATCCGAGTAGGATCCTGGCTAAACTTATTACTTCAGTTTCAGTCTCCCTCACTCCAACATTTTGTCGTTGTTTGTTGTGGTCTTCAGTCCTGAGACTGGTTTGATGCAGCTCTCCATGCTAGTCGATCCTGTGCAAGCTTCTTCATCTCCAAGTACTTACTGCAACCTACATCCTTCTGAATCTGCTTAGTGTGTTCATCTCTTGGTCTCCCTCTACAATTTTTACCCTCCACGCTGCCCTCCAATGCTAAATTTGTGATCCCCTGATGCCTCAGAACATGTACTACCAAACGGTCTCTTCTTCTTGTCAAGTTGTGCCACGAACTCCTCATCAATTCTGTTCAATACCTCCTCATTAGTTATGTGATCTACCCATCTAATCTTCAGCATTCATCTGTAGCACCACATTTCGAAAGCTTCTACTCCCTTCTTGCCCAAACTATTTATCGTCCATGTTTCACATCCATACATGGCTACACTCCATACAAATACTTTCAGAAACGATTTCCTGACACTTAAATCTATACTCGATGTTAACAAATTTCTCTTCTTCAGAAACGCTTTCCTTGCCATTGCCAGTCTACATTTTATATCCTCTCTACTTCGACCATCATCAGTTATTTTGCTCCCCAAACAGCAAAACTCCTTTACTACTTTAAGTGTTCTCATTTCCTTATCTAATTCCCTCAGCATCACCCGATTTAATTCGACTACATTCCATTAACCTCGTTTTCCTTTTGTTGATGTTCATCTTCTATCCTCCTTTCAAGACACTGTCCATTCCGTTCAACTCCTCTTCCAAGTCCTTTGCTTTCTCTGACAGAATTACAATGTCATCGGTGAACCTCAAAGCTTTTATTTCTTCTCCATGGATTTTAATACCTACTCCGAATTTTTCTTTTGTTTGCCTTGCTGGTTGCTCAATATACAAATTGAATAACATCGGGGAGAGGCTACAACCCTATCACTCCCTTCCCAACCACTGCTTCCCTTTCATGCTCCTCGACTTTTATAACTGCCATCTGGTTTCTGTACAAATTGTAAATAACCTTTCGCTCCCTGTATTTTACCCCTGCCACCTCTAGAATTTGAAAAAGCGTATTCCAGTCAACATGGTCAAAAGCTTTCTCTAAGTCTACAAATGCTAGAAACGTAGGTTTGCCTTTCCTTAATCTTTCTTCTAAGATAAGTCGTAAGGTAAGTATTGGTCCACGTGTTCCAACACTTCTACGGAATCCAAACTGATCTTCCCCGAGGTCGGCTTCCACCAGTTTTTCCATTCGTCTGTAAAGAATTCGAGTTAGTATTTTGCAGCTGTGGCTTATTAAACTGATAGTTCAGTAATTTTCACATCTGTCAGCACCTGCTTTCTTTGGGATTGGAATTATTATATTCTTCTTAACGTCTGAGGGTATTTCGCCTGTCTCATACATCTTGCTCACCAGGTGGTAGAGTCTTGTCAGGACTGGCACTCCGAAGGCCGAGAGTAGTTCTAATGGAATGTTGTCTACTCCCGGGGCCTTGTTTCGACTCAGGTCTTTCAGTGCTCTGTCAAACTCTTCACGCAGTATCGTATCTCCCATTTCATCTTCATCTACATCGTTTTCCATTTCCATAACACTGTCTTCAAGTACATCGCCCTTGTGTAGGCCCTCTATATACCCCTTACGCCTTTCTGCTTTCCCCTCTTTGCTTAACACTGGGTTTCCATCTGAGCTCTTGATATTCATACAAGTGGTTCCCTTTTCTCCAAATGTCTCTTTAATTTTCCTGTAGGCAGTATCTATCGTGCCCCTAGTGAGATAAGCCTCTACATCCTTACACTTGTCCACTAGCCATTCCTGCTTAGCCATTTTGCACTTCCTGTTGATCTCATTTTTGAGAGATTCGTATTCCTTTTTACCTGCTTCATTTGCTGCATTTTTATATTTTCTCCTTTCATCAATTAAATTCAATATTTCTTCTGTTACCCAAGGATTTCTACTAGCCCTCGTATTTTTACCTACTTGCTCCTCTGCTGCCTTCACTACTTCATCCCTCAGAGCTACCCATTCTTCTTCTACTGTATTTCTTTCCACCATTCCTGTCAATTGATCCCTTATGCTCTCCCTGCAACTCTGTACAACCTCTAGTTTAGTCAGCTTATCCAGGTGCCATCTCCTTAAATTCCCCCCTTTTGCAGTTCCTTCAGCTTTTATCTACAGTTCATAACCAATAGATTGTGGTCAGAGTCCACTGCAAATGTCCCTGCAAATGTCTTAAAATTTAAAACCTAGACCCTAAATGTCTGTCTTACCATTATATAATCTATCTGATAGCTTCTAGTATCTCCAGGATTCTTCCATGTATTCAGTCTTCTTTTATGATTCTTGAACCAAGTGTTAACTATGATTAAGTTATGCTCTGTATAGAATTCTACAAGACGACTTCCTCTTCTGTTTCTTACCCATAACCATATTCACCTACTATGTTTCTTTCTCTCCCTTTTCCTACTCTCGAATTCTAGTCACCCATGACTATTAAATTTTCGTTTCCTTTCACTACCTGCATAATTTCTTTTATCTCATCATACATTTCATCCATTTCTGCATCATCTGCAGAGCTAGTTGGCATAAAACCTCTACTACTGTAGTAGGCATGGACTTCGTGTCTATCTTGGCCACAATAATGCGTTCAACATGCTGTTTGTAGTAGCTTACCCGCACTCCTATTTTTTTGTTCATTATTAAATCTACTCCTGCATTACCCTTATTTGATTTTGTATTTATTAACCCTATATTCACTTGACCAAAAGTCTTTTTCCTCCTGAAACCGAACTTCACTAATTCCCACTATATCTAACTTTAACCTATCCATTTCCCTTTTTAAATTTTCTAACCTACCTGCTCGATTAAGGGATCTGACATTCCACTTTCCGATCCGTAGAGCGCCAGTTTTCTTTCTCCTGATAACGACGTCCTCCTGAGTTGTCTCCGCCTGGAGATCCGAATGGGGGACTATTTTACCTCCGGAATATTTTACCCAAGAGGACGCCATCATCATTTAACCGTACAGCAAAGCTGCATGCCCTCGGGAAATATTATGGCTGTAGTTTCACCTTGCTGTCAGCCGTTCGCAGTACCAGCACAGCAAGGCCGTTTTGGTTAGTGTTACAAGGCCAGATCAGTCAATCATCCAGACCGTTGCCCCAGCAACTACTAAAAATGCTGCTGCCCCTCTTCAGGAACCACACGTTTGTCTGGTCTCTCAAAAGATACCCCTCCGTTGTGGTTGCACCCGCGGTACGGCCGTCTGTATCGCTGAGGCACGCAAGCCTCCCCACCAACGGCAAGGTCCATGGTTCATTGGGGTGAAGCAAATTTTAGTTTCGTTTCTATTCTTTTCCCCTAGAAGATATTTACTCACTGTCGTTGCAAAAAGGGAAGCATCTGTGTTGAAATAATCGTGGGGCACTCGCAGTTTTAATATGCCTTGCAGTACCAGTAACTTATGCCTTCTTTTGTAGTCTGGCGTCACTTACTGAATGTGTGAATGTTAACATGCGCAGAATTCAATGCTGTAATATCAAGTCGCCAGAGATACAACCACCATTTTCTATGTTAAAGATTGTCTCGTGACAGACTGATCCAGTTTCCCATAGACTTCAACAAAATGTTTCCTTTATGTGTGCAGCGGAAGTTATCATCTGTTGTCCTGCTACATAGTACCATGTGAGCTGCGAAACAGTAGACAGCACGGGTCTAGTGTAGGACTTTTTCACACATTTGGCTATCAGACTCTGAGCAGTTACTTAGTTAGAAATTTATTTCGTTACTTTCGTGTTCCATGGAACAATTTGCATGATAAACCATAATGATGTCATACATTTCATTTTACATTCTCACTGCAAATTAATTTGTACATATAGTTACTTTGAAGTTTGTATTATGTGAAAAAGATGTTATATGAGGGTTAGTAGCTCCTACCTACCATCTTTTATATATTACTATAACAGAAATTGTCCTACGGAATATAAGTAGTTGTTGAGAAGATGTTTTCTCCATTTGTTTTCTAATGTTACTTTGATTTATATCATTGGGCAAGTGACCAAATATTTTTATTTCAGCCCAGTGCGCCCTTTTTGTGATAAAGGCAACATTAATGTCGAATAATGAATATGGTTTATTTCTCTTCTGGGACTGTATTTATGTTTGTCATTGTTCCATTTAATCTGTCGTGGATTCCTTACAACAGGCTTCATGACTGTGAAGAAGCAGTCAGAATTCCTTAAAGAGATGTCTACAACATGATATTGGGTGAACACTACATGTCATTCACACAACAAGTTTAGGAGCTACGAGGATTTTGTTTCTTAAAGATGAATTATCCCAGAACATTATTCCATATTACATTATTGAATGAAAATGTGCAAAATATGTCAACATACTAATTTGTCTCTAACCTAGATCTGCGGTGACCCTAGGTGCAAATCTGACTGAACAAAGTTGTTTGTTCAGGAGTTACAAGATGAGCTTTTTCCAGTTTAATTTTTCATCGATAAAGACTTCTAAGAATTTCGAAGTTTCTACCCTGTTTACTATTTCCTTACATGTGTTATATTTATAAATGGTATAGTATCCCTAAATGTGCAAAACTGAGTATGTTGTGTCTTTTTAAAATAAAGACGACTCGTAGGGAAAGCGTTTTTTTTCGGTCATCAGTCTTCTGGCTGGCATGATTCGGCCCGCCACGAATTCCTCTCCTCTGCAACCTCTTCATGTCAGCCTATGTCCTCAACCTAAGTCCTCAATTATTTGCTGGATGTATTCCAATCTCTCTCCCTCTACAGTTTTTTCCCTCTACAGCTCCCTCTAGTACCATGGAAGTCATTCCCTCATGTCTTAACAGATGTCCTATCTTCCTGTCCCTTCTCCTTATCAGTGTTTTCTACATATTCCTTTCCTCTCCGATTATGTGCAGAACCTCTTAATTCCTTACCTTAACAGTACACCTACATTTCAACACTCGTCATTAGCACCACATCTCAAATGCTACGATTCTCTTACGTTCCGGTTTTCCCACAGTCTACGTTTCACTACCTTACGTACCAGACGTACATTTTCAAAGATTTCTTCCTCAAATTAAGGCCAATATTTGATATTAGTAGAGTTCTCTTGGCCAGGAATGCCCTTTTTGCCATTGCTATTCTTCTTTCGATACCCCCTTGCTCCGTCCGTCATTGGATGTTTTACTGCCTAGGTAGCAGAATTCCTTAACCTCATCTACTTCGTGACCATCAGTCCTGATGTTAAATTTCCCGCTGTTCTCATTTATACTACTACTCATTGCGTTTCTTCTTCGATTTACCCACAATCCATACTCTGTACTCATCAGACTGTTCATTCTATTCAGCAGATCATGTACGTCTTCTTCACTTTCACTCAGGATAGCAATGTCATCAATGATTCGTATCATTGATAACCTCTCATCTTGAATTTTAATTCCACTCCTGAACCTCTCTTTTATTTCACTCATTGCTTCCTCGATGTACTGATTGAAAAGTGGTAATAATCCTTTTAACAACTTTGGTTATCATTCCTTCTTTTTCTGTATGCATGCTTGAACTGATTGCAATACTAATGTCATCTCCCAAAATAACTACTTCTGTTTGTTGAATACTGGATGGCTGTTCCCTTACTTATATAAGGAACAATAGTGGCTCTAAGACTGAGTTGAGTACGCCATACATGATTTCTCCCCAGTCAGAATCATGTCCTCAGAGCAAAACGGTGGAATTGCTATGTTCTACTCTCTATATTCTTTTAGTAAGATATATTATCCATTCGTTGCTTTTATCATCAGTCCGAAACGACATATTTCATGTGGGAGAATACTATGATTCACATAGTCAAATGCTTCAGATAGGTCACAAAAACAGGAAACAGCACTGTTTTATTATTTAATGCTCCTAAAATCTGGTGAGTAAACATGTAAATGGCATTCTCAGTACAGCAACTCTTCTGAAAACCATACTGTGATTTGATGAGGATATCATTGTTGGTAGGGTTCTATTATACTGCTCTTATACAATATATCCTCTTCTCAAAAATTTTTGAAAATAATGTCAGCAGTGAAACAGTTCAGCAGCTTTTGACAGCTCTCTTATCATCTTTCTTAAAAGAGATTTTACAGTGGCATATTTCAGTCCCTCTGAAGTTGATGAAAGGTATTTATCCAGCTTGCTAGTGAGATTTTCTCTAGGAGTATTCGACCCTAAACTTTCTACTATACTTATGAAACGAATACATTTGCCACCTGTGACTCATAATTTATAGCACTTCCATTCAGTTCAATGGTCATGTTATCCTGTTCTGTACAAATACATTTGCCACCTGTGACTCATAATTTATAGCCCTTCCATTCAGGTCAATGGTATTGTTATCTTGTTCTGTGACTGGTTGTCCTGTCACACGTAACCCTACGTTCCGTATAGCCTTCAGTCTGTTGATGAAATTACTGAGTTCTCATATTATGTGCATATTCCTTTAATTTTAATAAGCTCTTTCATTAATTCTCAGTTGTTCTTGCAGTGTGCAACAGTTGAAGGATTTCTACTTCTTCTTGTCAGAACATGAATTTCATTTTTCAATAGAAGCTAGTTTCATCTCTCTAGTGGTCCATAGTTTTTTAAATGGCTGTTTAATGTCATTTCTGATTAGCTTATGCAGAAAGTTAATTTCAGATGATCATTTGACTTTATAAGGGAATAGATTAAATTTAATGTTACGATTTGGCTCAGTATAAATTTTATCCCATGTTACTTCAACTGTTCTTAAGAACGTTTGTCCTTGAGTCACTAATTATTTTGATGTCCACTGAGCTGTATCGATGCTCAAAGGTGCTGTGTTATTGATCCTAACTAGATGTGCATCACGTAAGAGAGAGCATGTCCTACTGGGTGAACAGATATTTTCTTCCTTTGAGCTTCACCAAACTAAACGTAATCCATTAGTGTTCTATTGTTGGATAGCTAATTTTTGAAACCAAATTGTAGGATATAATATAGTTTCCAGGTCATTTTTTCCAACAGAATCCTTTAGAAAATCTAAATTCAGGTCACCAAAGACTATTAACTGCTTGATGTTGTCTGACATAAAGCACATTAAAGTATCCAGACTCCTCATTAACAGTTCAAAATCTCCCAGTATGCATCTATATGCAGTTACAGTTGTACATGAACCATTTTTCTGTTTCTGAAATTCTATTCTGTTTTAATACACGTAAAAACTACTTTTTTCTTGTATTAGTTCTCCATGACTAAGCCTTCAGAGTGTAAGTTTTTTGTATATAAGTTAACTAACCCTTTGGTTATATTTTGCTGATACAGGCACAGAATGTCTATCTTTCCATAGCTCTCTAAATTTTCCAAACTTACAAGAAGCTTCTAATTTGTTTCTCAGTTCTGTAATATTTTTATGAAATAAGCTAATCTTACTTTTATGTGTATTCTTAGGCATTTTGCGGGGCGCCTCTGTTAGTTTGATTTCCTTCAAAACAGGCTGATGTCAGAAACCTGTTTCCTTCAAAACAGGTTTCTGACATCAGAAACCACTGAGATCTTGTTCTGTGTGATGGTGCGACCCTTGCACCACTGTATACTGTTGTCAAGAAGTTTAGTCAATCTGTCTGTCCCTAGCAACAGCCATAGCACTAATATGAGATTTCATTTCATTCAACAGCACTTCCAACCTCTGCATTCAAATGGTGCACAGTTCCGCACTGAAACACCTAGAACCGGCCGGCCACAGCAGTGTTAGCTCACGGCTGGATATGGCGTAGCAGGACCTCCACAATGCTTTTCCTTACACTTGCAAGAGTAGTTGCTACTCCTATTTAATCCAAGTCATTCCTAATGCTTTAATTACCGTTCTTAGCCAAGCTCTTCTCTTATCTGTCTATTACAATAACCTCACCCTCTTTGCCAAAACCTTTGCACAAATGCAGTATGTTTCATGTCACCTGCTTAATGCTAGCACTTGGCTTCACAATATTCGATTGCTTTTGACGTGTAGACATCAGTGCATATGAGGTGAACCTCAGTAAATTCCGGCGCATCCAATAGACCCCATTGCTTCTACTGTTTGAGAGAAATTTCTTAGTTTCAAGCGTGAATCACCTATTATTTACCAGAAGTTGAAACCAAAGGACTAAATTTTTTAATGGTGTACTTCTGGTAGTTCTCCCGAGCTATCTTCAATTCATCTATAAAATAGAAACAACAACGGCGAGGTACACGCAGAAGTACACCATTAATCGTAATGGACTAGCTATCGAGATAAAGAGTTCTCCCTTTATCAGTCTGAATTAATTTCGTCAAAATATTAATTTTTCTGTCTGCTTAAAACACTCAGTCGCTGTCTTTCTCTATCGTTGCTTTCGATATGGAGTTCCAAACTGTCAGAATATTAACATATCAGCGTTGATAGACATTGTAATAACTCATAGAGTTATCTCTCAGCACTCTCACTGAGTCTCTTTTCAAATAAAAACACAGTAATAACGTTTAACCAGATTGAATACCGTTCGTTAATTATCGAACGCAGTCTGTATCTTTGTCTCCCAAAGATAAATTCTCGATAAATTTTTGTACTCATCCGTCAAAATAAACCATTCTATTATTTCACACCAAACTGATTACTACCGGCTGGTCCCGGCGGAGGTTCGAGTCCTCCCTCGGGCATGGGTGTGTGTGTTTGTCCTTAGGATAATTTAGTTTAAGTAGTGTGTAAGCTTAGGGACTGATGACCTTAACAGTTAAGTCCCATAAGATATTACACACATTTGACCATTTTTTGAATACTACCGATCAACCAAGTGACAGATCACAGTTATAAGGAAGATATAATTATGTTTTGGCCAATGTTGCAATACGTGTATTCAGTATACTCAAATTACTAGTGATTTTCGTAAGTTTTAAATCGAAGGTAAACAGCCTTTCTCACAATACGGCAAGAACAAAACAACGAAAACAAAACATAGTCTTAAATGCCACCGCCACTTTGTACCATAACCTTACATTAACATTCATTCAAAAAGTGCGATTCTAAACATCTTCAACCGTTGTCGATACGCATCCCCTTATAATCATCAGTTAAACATTCAAGCAGTAACTCGACTTTTTTTTAAAATTTCCAAGTCTAAATATTGCTATGCGTTTTGTACTTGTGGTTCCCTGAGGTGTATAAACTTTCAAACAACCAAATCTGTCAAAGGTGCGATTTCAGTTCCTTTAAGGTAACAACTTGAAAGCGAGTAAGCTAAATTTGTGAATGTTACTGTTAGTGCCACACCTAAACCACAACCGCAATGGAGACATTACCTCACTCAATGCATCAGTACATCACATAACCCAGTAACATCCACCCTGTTACCTCTGGCAGTGTGAAAATGCGACCTAAAAGTTCATCACAGAAAATTTGACGATTGCTAGACCATAAAATACCATTCCAATAACAAACACTAACATTTGTACTAACTATCACATACACGTGACCCTCCGTCACTACAAAAATTAATGTACCCTCTCACCAACTTAAAATCTCACAAATGGCCCTTGCCACAACTAAGATATTTCGTAGGAGCTGAACTTTATTTTTGGAACCTAGACAAATAAAAATTAAACATAGGTCTTCACGGGAAATCAATCCAAGTAACTAAAATCATTGGTACTCATTTTCATTTCGACATGCCACACAGTGTATCTGTACTAAAACTTGTCTGACCCCAACAGATGTCAACTCCAAATATCTGCTGAACTTCTGCCTACGATTAGCGACATACGCAATTCTACGAAATCACGTTTAGCACCCCTCTCGCGTAGCTGTAGCGAACAACTCTGTAGTTTCCATGCTAAATTCTAAAGGAAACCATCAAAATTGACCAATGCATAGTACATATTCGGTTTTTGACACTCCATTAACTATTAGAATCAGACGTCGGGGATTTCGTGAAGGGGTCATCTCTTCGGCAGTGTTGTATCATCTCTGGAGTCTGCGCTGTCCAGTGGGTGATTTCTGCTACGTCTTGCGTTTCACAATGGACAAGGTACAAGGGTGGCGGATCTAGAACGTGCTCACATTAATACAGTAAACTACTTGCACGCATAATTGCGATCATACCACAGCGGTTTTTCGCAAGTGAATGTCAAAGAATTTCTCATATGTGCTTGACACAGCACAACGGATGGAGATGAACGCTAAACTCGGACCACTTAACACATATTTATTTATCTATTTATTTCTTATTAGCCTGACCAGATCAGGTTCTTAAACCTGAAAAAGCAAACACGTACAAAAAAATTACATAAATACACAATAATGTTAACGCACTATCAAAAAGATTATAGTAGGGATGCTAATAATAGTAGTAGTACAACTAATAATGATGATCAAATAATGGACGAATTAGGAATTAGATTAATTAGCTGTTACACACCAAACTCAATAACAGCATTATTAACAAAAATAATAATTCTAAATAACAATAATAATATCACTAACAATAATAATAAATCAATGGAGGCATTAAAATGTTAATGATTAGTTTAGCCTTTTTGAAGCTTTGTATGGTATTGGAGGAAGTGGAATGGATAATAAAGCAGGAGAGGATTGAAATGAAAGTGTCACTGGATGCTAGGAATGAAGAAATTTTCAATAGAGAACACTGTAGACAAGGGATGAGAAAAGTGATGGTGGAGGGAGCGTTGATGAGAGTGAGCTCAAGAAGAGAGAACCATTCTGACCGAAGATGGGCCATTAGCTGTCTTCCGAAATTTGAAAGGACTTTAATTTCTCTCATATTTTGAGGGAGATGGTTCCAAAACCGAGTTCCTGATATACGAAATTAGTTAGAGAATGTGGAAGTGTTGTGCACTGTTACAGAGAGGATTCTACTGTGTTGAGAACGAGTATTGCCGTTGTGTTGCTCAGCCAGTAGTCAAAGATATGAAGCTAAATATAAAGGTACGTAGCGATTGACAAGAACCTGCAGCAAACACGGCGTGTAGTCATGATAAATGTTCATAGCCAGGCGTGATACGGACCGAAGTATCGTACTTCACAAATGTATCCCATGCTAGCATTCATTGCCAGTTCCAAACGATATGAACTCTCGTGTGAAAGTCCTTGGAGAATAGGATCACCATAAACAAAAATGGGGAGTATTTGTGTTACCTACCGCGTTTCTCTTTTAAGCTAGAGATGAAATACTTTTCTATATTTGTGTAATGAATAATGTGATGCCGACACCATCTTACAGACTGCAGATGTGTTTTCAGCCCAGTGTAGGTCCTGTTCCAAAATTATCCCCAAATTCTCTGCAGAAGAAGAAAAGACAATTTTGTGCTTATCGGGATTTGGACTGGAATAGATTCACTGAGCTGAGGAGTTATAAGTCTTTTTTGAGAAACTAAGATTGCTTGCACCTTAGATGGGTAAGTCTCAAAACTACATTCTACGCACTTTCTGATAAAGCAAGTAAATCAACTTTCACATTCTGGATGGCTGTGTGCCGTCTTTTTAGGCTTGCACGTAGGTATAATTCAAGGTCGTCAGCGAATATATGATATTTTCAATGGGAAAAAGGGTCATCACTTAATTAGCACATAACAATAACAGTAATGACTTCAGTACTAACTCTTGTGGGAGCCCTGATAACTACATTCCTAAACTGCGACCTCTTTATCCCGATCATTACACACTGCTGGCGATATGTAAGGTATGAGTGGGACAGTTGCATAGAATAAGGCGTTACAGCGATTCATTTTCCAAAGGAAAATGTCGGTGCCATGTGGAAGCTTTTTCCACATCAAACTAGGCAGCCTAGTCTCAGTTACATGTATCACAATATCGCAAACATTTCGTAACGTTCACACACTTTCACAAGAGATAATATTAGATATAGGCAGGTAGAGTGCACATATTCCGTTACCTGGAAGGATGGGGACGGGCAAGCGAGAGGTGGCGAGGAACACAGCCAGTCAGCCTCTACCTGTAACATTGACATTTATTTGAGCCATCAGTCTTCTGACTGGTTTGATGAGGCCCGCTAAGAACTCCTCTGCTGTGTGAAACTCTTCTTCTCGGTGTAGCACTTGCAACCTACGTCCTGAGTTTCGTGCAGAGTATATTCCAATTTCTGTCTTCCTCTACAGTTTCTGAACTCTGCAGCTTCATATACAACCATCTAACTCATTCCCTTCCACTTGTCAGTGTTTTCCACATATTGCTTTCCTATCCCATTCTGCACAGACCCTCCTCATTCGTTACCTTATCAGTTCATCCAATTTTCTACATTCTTCATACTTCTGAAGCACCACACCTCAAATGCTTTGATTCTCTTTTGTTCCAGTTTTTCAACGGTCCATGTTTCACTACCAAACAGTGCTGCGCTCCAAACGTACATTCGTAGGAACGTATACCTCCCGTCTCTCTACATTACCTACTTCAATTTTTCGCAGAATTCCGAACATCTTGCACCACTTTACATTGTCGAACATTTTATCCAGGTCGACAGATCCTAAGAACGTGTTCTGGTTTTTCTTTAGTCTTGTTTCCATTATCAACCGCAATGTCAGAATTACCTGTCCGGTGCCATTACTTTTCCTAAAGCTTAACTGTCTGTCGTCTAACAGATCCTCAGTTTCCTTTTCCGTTCTTCTGTATATTATTCTTGTCAGCAACTGGGATGCATGAGCTAATAAGCTGGTTGTGCTATAATTCTCGCACACATCAGGTCTTGGAGTCAACCGAATTGTGCGGATGATATTTTCCCGAAACTCTGATGGTATGACGTCAGACTTATACCCCCCTTACACCTATGTCAATAGTCATTTTGTTGCCATTTCTGATGGAGTGTTATCTATCCCTTCTGCCTTCTTTTATCTTAAGTCCTCCAAAGCTTACTTAAATTTTCATTCTAATACTGGATCTTTTATCTCTTCTAAATCGACTGCTGTTTCCTCTTCTATCAATTTAGACAAAACATCTGCCTCATAAAGGCATTCAATGTGTTCTTTCCATCTATCTGCGCTCTCCCTTGCATTTAACAGTGGAGTTCCCGTTTCACGCTTATTGTTACTATCCTTGCTTTTAATTTAACGGAAGCTTGTTTTCGCTTTCCTGTAAGCTGAGGCATCCTTCGGAAAAACATTTCTTTTTCGATTTCGTCCCATTTTCCATGTAGCCATTTTGTCTTAGTCTCCATGCACGTCCTGTTTATTTCATTCCTCAGCGACTTGTATTTCCGTATTCCTGAAATTCACTGAGCATTTTGTTACTTCCTTCTTTCATCGGTCAGCCGGAGTATTTATTCTGTTACCCGAGTTTCTTTCTATCCATCTTTATCTTTCCAATTTCTGTGATTGCCCTTTTTAGACATGTCCCTTCGTTTTCATCTGTACTACTTAGCGAGCTATTTCTTATTGCTGTATCTATAGCCTTAGAAAACTGCAAACGTATTTCGTCGTTTCTTAGTATTTTCGTGTCATACTTCTCTGCAAATTGACTCTTCCTAGCTAAACACTTAAACTTCAGCCTACTCTTCATCACTACATTGTCTGATCCTGGCTGCGCCTTACAGTCCACTATTTTATTTCGGAATCTCTGTTAACGGTGACGTAATCTAACTTAAATCTTCCCGTATCACCCAGTGTTTTTCAAGTATACGTCCTCCTCTTGTTATTATTGGACAAAGTATTCACTACTTCTAGCTGAAGTTTATTACAGAAAGCACTAGTATTTCTACTCTCTCATTTCATGTCCAAAGCCCATACTCTCCTGTAACCTTTTTCATCTACTCTTCCCCTACAACTGTACTCACTTCCCCCATGACTAAGAAATTCTCATCTCCCCTTACGTACCGTATTACACTTTCAGTACCATATTCCCTCTCAATTTTTTTTATATTCAGCTTGCGACGTCGGCATGTATACCTCAACTGTCGTTGTTGCTGTTGGTTTATTGTCGATTCTGATAAGAACTGTCCTATCATCGAACTGTTCAGAGTAACACGCTCTCTTCCCTACCTACCTATTCATAACGAATCCTGCTTCCGGTACATCATTTTTAGATGCTGTTGATGTTACTCTATACTCATGTTACCAGGAGTCCTCTTCTTTCCATTTCAATTCTCTGACTCCTACTATATCTAGATCGAGCCTTTGCATTACCCTTTCAGGACTTTCAAGCCTCCCTACAACGTCCAAGCTTCTGATATTCCATCCCCCGACTCGGAGAGCGTTATGCTTTCTTTGGTTACTCAGCCTTTTACTCATGGTCACCATCTCCTTGACAGTCCACACCCACAGATCCGGATGGAGAACTTTTCCGGAATCTTTTGCCAATGGAGAGATCATCACGACACCTTTTTAATTACAGACCACATGTCCTGTGGCTATTCATTAAGTGTCTTTTATGCAGTGGTTTGCATTGCCTTCTGCATCCTCATGCCGTTTATCATTGCTGATTCTTCTGCCTTTATGGGCAATGTCCCACCCCAAGGGCAAGAGAGCGCCCTGAACTGCTGTCTGCTCCTCCGGCAGCTTTGACAAGGCCGTTGGCGTAATAACCGTGAATGCTTATGCCGAAGTCTTCGGCCGCCATTGCTGATTATTAAACAAAATTTAAGCGGCAGCTGTACAGATAACGTTTTGATTTCTAATCAAAGTCATCAGCCCTAGACCACAGGGGCCTCTCACCATTGCCGTATTCACATTAATTTGCCGACCCAGTAAACACACGGGATAAGCCTGAGACAAAAGCAGAAGAATCCGAAACTTGCAAGCTTTAGTTACAGATAAATTTAAACAACCTTAATTGCCATCTCAAATTTTGCCACTTGCTTTAAAGACGTTCTAGAGCTTTCTTAGAATTTCAGCCAAATCGCAGAATGGGGTGTCAGCATTAGACACCACGCTAAAGGTGCGATAATCGATAGTGGTCCAGCACTTGCAACTTCTGTGGACTCGCTGGCGCTTGCAGCGCCGCGGTCTGGCTCCGACAGAGACTTGCAGATCGCACCGGCCTAGTAAGCTACTGGTCGTGAGCGAAGTCAGATTAGAATAGCCTTCCGCTCGCTAGGTTCGCAGCCCCTAGTTCGCACATGTATTACGCACTTAATAACGGGATTGTGTTATCTTGCTTGCTGTATAATGCAGTTAATGTCTGTTAATGAGTCATTTGTATTCAAGAAGCTGGCTGTGGTGGCCGAGCGGTTCTAGGCGCTTCAGTCCGGAGCCGCGCGACTGCTACGGTGCACGCCCGATTCCTGCCTCAAGCATGGATGTGTGTGATGTCCTTAGGTTAGTTAGGTTTAAGTAATTCTAAGTTCTAGGGGACTGATGACCTCAGATGTTAAGTCCCATAGCGCTCAGAGCCGTTTGCACCATTTTGTATTCAAGAAAGATAGTTGTTATTAGCTATGTTCCTGGAGAGCAGTAGCAGGACAAAGTTAAGTAAAAGTTATTTACTAAAATATTCCAGTACTAATTATTACTGAATGTTCCAGAACCCTACAACCACCCCAGTCGTGCTAGCCTCTATCATCCCACTGCAAATCCCAGGGGTACCGATCGAAAAGCATCCAGCAATTGTGTGAGGTCATTACATGCTGCCATCGACCTTCACATCACAGACCTGATGACAAGAGAAAGGGAAACTGGGATAAGCACCACACCCACGGTCTGACTGGACAACGAAGTGGCAGTAAATGGGACATATCTCTTTCGAACCCAATTCTAAATTAATAAAACACGTGTGTGCCAACCATATTCCCACCGTACTAGCTGTTCTTTCTCAATCACAACACAATAAATACGCCACATCGTGGTTCTGATTCATTAATAAGATGGGGTTGGTGCGTTTACAACAGGTGTCTCAGTTTTCTTTTGGTGTAATTTTGGGACAGACAGACCGTAACGCTTTTACGTATTATAATTGCTTTTTACTGGCACGTCTAACTGAAATGAATCTTCTCTTTTTCCTAATGAACAAAACTCAACGTGTTGTTGTTGTTGTGGTCTTCAGTCCTGAGACTGGTTTGATGCAGCTCTCCATGCTACTCTATCCTGTGCAAGCTTCTTCATCTCCAAGTACCTACTGCAACCTACATCCTTCTGAATCTGCTTAGTGTATTCATCTCTTGGTCTCCCTCTACAATTTTTATCCTCCACGCTGCCCTCCAGTACTAATTTGGTGATCCCTTGATGCCTCAGAACATGTCCTACCAACCGATCCCTTCTTCTAGTCAAGTTGTGCCACAAACTCCTCTTCTCCCCAATTCTATTCAATACCTCCTCATTGGTTATATGATCTACCCATCTAATCTTCACCATTCTTCTGTAGCACCACATTTCGAAAGCTTCTATTCTCTTCTTGTCCAAACTATTTATCGTCCATGTTTCACTTCCATACATGGCTACACTCCATACAAATACTTTCAGAAACGACTTCCTGACACTTAAATCTATACTCGATGTTAAAAAATTTCTCTTCTTCAGAAACGCTTTCCTTGCCATTGCCGGTCTACATTTTATATCCTCTCTACTTCGACCATCATCAGTTATTTTGCTCCCCAAATAGCAAAACGCCTTTACTACTTTAAGTGTTCTCATTTCCTTATCTAATTCACTCAGCATCACCCGATTTAATTCGACTGCATTCCATTATCCTCGTTTTGCTTTTGTTGATGTTCATCTTATACCCTCCTTTCAAGACACTGTCTATTCCGTTCAACTGCTCTTCCAAGTCCTTTGCTGTCTCTGACAGAATTACAATGTCATCGGCGAACCTCAAAGCTTTTATTTCTTCTCCATGGATTTTAATACCTACTCCGAACTTTTCTTTCGTTTCCTTTACTGCTTGCTCAATACACAGATTGAATTGCAACGGGGAGAGGTTACAACCGTGTCTCACTCGCTTCGCAACCACTGCTTCCCTTTCATGTCACTCGACTCTAATAACTGCCATCTACTTTCTGTACAAATTGTAAATAGCCTTTCGCTCCCTGTATTTTACCCCTGCCACCTTTAGAATTTGGAAGAGAGTATTCCAGTCAAACTCAACGTCGTCACGTGTTATGGCGGTTCTCCAACTCTACGGGCTCCTAGGTTCGTTCAACCGACTGATCCTGGGTGCTTCGAGATGTACTCACCAACTTTGGGATAAGCCACACAAAACGGCGCCTTAGTATGAGATCCCGAGACTACTACGGTATTACTAATTATTCATAAGCCCTGACTTGACTTACTGAAATGCGCCGAAGCAGAAAAAGTGGAGCAAACGAAATTTCATAACTACGACAGGATTCGGAATATTCACGGCTAACACCCAATTAGCCCTGACTTGACTTACTGAAATGTGCCTAAGCAGAAGTGGAGGGGGAGAAATTTCGTAACTATGGCAGTATTCGGAAAATTCACGGCTAACACTCATTTAAAAGACTTTATGTAAACGTAACTTGGTTTTGACGTCACGCATAATAACAAAAACCGTAGTAACTGCTGTCGACATTCGGTAGCGTTCGATACGGGTCTCTCAGACGACTTCTTGTACGTGTATCCGAGATTTATGAAAATACGAAGCTCTTAGTACGATTTTTTATAATTATTGTTGCAATTGAACTTCAGACAATAGTTTTTCGAAGGTGATTTCCTTCATACAAGAATTTTCTCTGAGGAGTAAGCTGTTGTCAATAATAATTTACAAATGAGACACACTATTATTATAATTGCAGTATTCCATTTAAAGAAACGGTCCATTCATGATTTATCACAAACATGTCACCGATATTGTTAAATGGCAGTTAATAGTGCATCAACGATATAAGCCTTCAAGACATAGTAAGATAACCAAGAGAGGAGAGTAAACTCCATCACAAACTGCGAGCGTAATAGATAATGTGGTGGTATATGGAGTCGCAGGTTGTAGGAACGCATCCCACTACACGTAAATATATTTATATTTTTTTTTCCTCTTAGTGTTGTTACCACATTTCGTGACATTTAATACAAGTATGTTCTGCGATAGTCGATTATATTTACGTTTCCGTTTGATTACAGAACGAAAAATGAAGTAAATATCTGGTGATTTCCGAGGGCGTGGTTAGGCAGGAACCGAAGAAAACAACTAAAATTGCTGGGCGGGAAATGAGGAGCATTAACATTGATATTCATCCTTGTGACACAGACGATAGCTGGACTTGCGGTTGTCGATGCTGCGCGTGGTGTATTTGCAGAACGAATTGTAACATGAGTGTTACCCAAAATTCACCAAAGTCGAAGAGTAACATTTTGAGTTAAGTTCGTATTTATTCATCAGAAGAAATCACCCAAGTCCAAGTTATTAATCACTTCCAACAGAATTAAAAATCAACATTTCTTTATTTTCTGGCCACGAAAACATTATCGTGGAACTGAAAATCCTAACTATATTTCAGTTTCAGTGCAACATTCAAGAAGAAACCCGTATTTATAATTGGGCTGTGTATGGATTCGAACATGAACTAATGCAGCACAGCACTGAATTTTATTTTTCTAACATATTATGAAGTCCAATCTGCGGCATACGCGATTATTTGTTCTTTAACGCTCGCCACATTCTCGCTCGGCCGTGGGCTATCCGCGGTGCTTACTGATACAAACTGTGTTTTCTGCAACATATATTTCGCATTGATTAAACATAGAATCTCCCGCATTTTTGACCTTGGCTGCGCTCTCAACTGTCCCTTTATCAACCGTCATGTCCAAACGAGTAAGTCACAGGATTGCCATAAAATGTAAATTACGTCAGTTTGGTGGTTCACTTTTCTCGCGCATACTACTTGCCATGTGAAATTAGTCTGGTATTTGGTTGCCATTCATGACAAGTATGACATTTTTTTTGAGATGTCTCCCGGTTTTATTGACTCTGTTTCGAAGGACACTATCGGGTGGATCTTGTTTTGACGTTGACACACCATTGTTTTGTACGTATTTCTCTTCTGAAGACAACAGTCGGAACCGGTAAAGAGAAACAAATATGGTTTTCCTGTCCATCTGACGACTGACCTTTTTGTCCTTGTGGTAAATTACAACAATGGCAACAATCGATCTGTTACAGTGTCCATGGCCCCTGGGCTATCATTTAAGTTGAAGAAACCTAGTCTCTGAGAAATATGGTACGGAGATGGTTTCTAGACTCCGTTGTGTTTCACGTTAAATATATCGTTCATACAAAATTTCTAAACGAACTTTGGGACCAAACTACAAGGTGTACAACTTTGCTTCCGCCGTTTTTTCCCCAATATTTAAGGCTTTAATGAAAAAAATTGGTTGGACATATATCATTCAAAGTATTTTCGATCGTTGGTCACTACCTTCGCCCATCTTTCGGGCAGTGTACGAATCCAGCGTTGAAAAAATTGTTCATCTTTTGAAATGATCCACGAATTAATCCGAATTGTGACTTCTTCGTAAGATGGGAAGTGTTGGTCAGCCAGGCCATGCGCCATTGATCTAAATAGGTGATAGTCAGAGGGAGAAATGTCTGGAAAATACGGCGGGTGGGGTAGGACTTCCCATATTAACGTTTCCAAGTAGGTTTTGATCTCTTTTTCAACGTGGGTCGAGCGTTGTCGTGCTGCAAAATCACTTTATCGTGCCTCTCGCTGTATTCGGCCGTTTGTCTTTTAATGCTCTGCTCAAACGCATTAATTGCATTCGATAACGAGCACCTGTGATTGTTTCCCTCTGCTTTAACACCTCACAGTACACGGCGCCGAGCTGGTCCCACCAAATGCAGAGCATGATCTTGGAGCCGTGGATATTCTGTTTGGCCATTGATGTGGAAGCATGTCCGGTATATCCCCACGATTTTTAGCGTTTTGGGTTATCGTAATGAACCCATTTTTCGTCCCCGGTCACAATGCGATACAGAAATCCCTTCTGTTTTTGCCTCTGAAGCAACTGTTCACAAACACGCAAACGCCGTTCGATGTCTTCCAACATTCTGCGTGCTGTCTGTTGTTCTAAGTCGTGTCCCCCTACCACTTTCGCGCAACGACGCACTCAGCGTGTTTCTTTAGGGAATTGACTAGTTTGAACCTGGGACCTGTTGCTGGTAAGGAGACGCCAGACCACACATGACATGTAGAGTTCGGAAGAGTTCAGTGAGACTAGCGATGATATAACCAAATACTTAATGATTTCAGCGTCAGCTCCATTGCACTCCCAGTAAAAGAATCTTAATACTAACTAAATTTAGTGGAAGGGGTTAAAGGCTTTCCTATTTTTAGTTAGCTGGTAAAATAACGTCGAAAAAGCAGTTAAGTTTACCGTTTGAAATTTTATTCTACTCACAAAACATGTTTTAATACAGGATGATAAAAACCAACTGCATTCAACAAAAATGTGAACGAATATTCCCTGAATGGGTTTCCAAGTTCAACAATGGGTCGAATGATAACCTATGCCATATCACATCTATAATCTAGGTTTAAATTAAGTTTCACAAAAGAGAAAACTCTCAAAATGGTCTGCAGTGACCCTCAATTGTCTTTAATTACTCATCTAACTTGTGGTAAATTACAGTGGCTGATGTGGCTTCTCAATAATTATATAACAGAAAATTCATCGTGTTTCAGATTTTAACTTATGTAGCAAATGTGAATACCATGAGCTTCAATTGACGATCGACACTAGTATTACGTAAAAAAGGGATGTAACAGATGAGCCTTCTGCAGTTCTGAGTGAAGCCTTATCCGCTCAAAAATGCGGCATCGCGTGCGTTCATTACCTTGTCGGTGTTCGTCAGGGGGCGGTGGCCGGCGCAGCTCCATTCAGCTCACCGTCTCCGAAGCAACTCTCTCCTAACTTCTCGTTACTACTATTTACCGAAGTTGGTTTAAAATAACTATCTGGCTGTGTTTTCATCTGACCAATCAGGGTCTCAATGTTAACCTTAAGCTCCACCTACAAAAATTCTGTCTATCCAATAAGAAACGTTATACTTTTCGTGGTCGAGCAATGTTTTTAAAGTTTGCAACGTAACAGAGACGCGAAAAAGTCTCACGCTAAAACTTGCAGCTGGTGTGGCCCTTTTAGTGTATTGTAAGATCTATACTGTTCTTCTGGAGGGCTCTATCTTTTAACATGGGCTGGGGGGTGGTCCTGGAGGTTGCTTTCGGTGGGGGGGGGGGGGGGGGCAATGTTTTAACGTTTGCAACGTAACAGAGACGCGAAAACGTCTCACGCTAAAACTTGCGGCTGGTGTGGCCCTCTTTGTGTTATCGTAAGATGTATGCTGTTCTTCTGGAGGGCTCTAGCTTTTAACATGGGCTGGCGGGTGGTCCTAGCGGTTAGCTGGCGACGTGGGTGTCCGTCCCTTATCGTAGGGCCTTCTAGCTTAACACAGTTCTGCTCTCGGCTTCTGTTCTCGTTTCTCCCCTCGGAACTGCGTCTGTCTCACTGTGGGAAGGTATGACATGCATTTAGGCATTCTTGTGTTAGTCTGTGGTATTCCATTTGCTCACTCGTTACTCGTATTACTTTGGTTAATTTAATGTCACGATTTATTCGGAGCTATGTGAGATACTACTGGATTTGCTTATCATGTCAGGGCTTTCATGGAAGGTGTTGGATTTGCCTGACACCTTACAGTCTCTCGGAATCAGCTCACACGGGACCCAAGTTGCTTCTTTCTGAATCCTGCCGATAGCTTTGAGATGTTTCGATATACCTTGCTGTGTCACTCCTACTAATCGTCCCAATTCTTATTTAGTTTGACGCGAGTCTTGTCTCAGCAATGTCTTCAATTCTGCATCTTCGAAAACTTTCTCTGTTCAATCACTACTCCGGTCTACGACGTTAAAATCGCCGTTCTTGAACCGTTGAAACTACTCACGACCCGTTCTTTCACTAATAGGGTCCTTACCATACGTACTTGAGAGCATTCGATGAGACTCAGTCGCTGTTTTCTTCATATTGAAACAAAGAGTAGTACCTCCCGCAAACGACGAGAATGAGGCTCGTAAACTTACATTTTCAGTAAAGTGCTGCAACAACTCACTCTACTTGAAACAATAATATCCCTATTCAATAAATACGTGTAACTTCGCTAGTAAGCGCTGCTGATTTGCACTGAGGTCAAGGCGTCGACCAACATCATACATTAACCAGAAATTCTTTAACTTTCGTAGCTTTGCGTAGCATGTTGATGAGGCGTGGATTTTCTCGTAAAACGCAGTCGCAGCACCCATCCCAAACATTGAGATTGGCTTACAATCCACCTCTGCGCCGCAGGCATTCTGCTCGGCTAATTTATGAATCTAGGGCAACACTTCATATATGTTTACACTTCTTTTACCTTCGCAGATGTTCCGCAGAGCTCTCGCCTTTTTCTGTCTCCCTTGTGGGCGGGAGACAGACACCGAAGATCTTCGTGTCGTAGCGGTCTGCGACGACGACGCAGACCCTGTACCATTGGACCCACAGGTGAGCAGCGTCGAGGAGTGTGAAGAATGTAACACAGGCTTAGGGGAACACAGATTCTACATAATCACAGTGGTGATTAATAAACTCATCACATTTGAGATTACCGCGAGAACGTCTGCATTTTCTAAAGTTGGCACAAGTATCGCTAGCTAAAAGCGGGCAATCACTTACTGATAGCTCTAAGGTTTACTTCTGTACTGGGCTAGAACTTAATTTTACTGGGTTACTGTTACCAGGGCTAATGGGTAATTAGATGTATCACACGGAAAACCTCGGTTCAGCTTCCGGGATTCCAGCGAACTTTCTTTGATGGGAGGACGGGAACGGGTTACTCGACCTCCAGAAACCAATTGAGGAATTACTGAGACTGAGAAGTGGAGGTTCCAACACATGGAAGCTAACAATAACTTGGAAAGCGGTGTGCTTGTCCCACTGCGCTTCATACCGCATTCAATGACGCCAAGTCAGAGGATGGCCCGGCGATTGGACGTTATCCACGGTCTGGGGGTGAAATCACTGTGTCGGCACGGAGGGGTGTCGGACGTGATGGAGGTACCTCTCGCCACAGGCGAACCCTGAAGAACCTCCGTCTACTATATGACCATACCGTACATTTATGTCTTTTATACAGTCATTTATTATCTTTGGCGTCGATATTACTCTCCCAGCCTCGATTTTACCATTCCTACCACATTCTCCCACTCATGTTAGATTTCATCTTAGCTCCAGATGGACCACGTAATGCAAACGTGAATAAAGACTAACTGTTTACGAATTGCCAACTAACCACACATCTTTAACCTGAAGCCGACTATTCATTATCTGTGTTCGTTTACTCTCAATTCTGATGCAACAGAACAGTAATTTCACCCACACTTCCTGAAACATGATCAGAATTTGTTGAAGGATAAATGTATAGATCTTGAGGAGTGGGGGTGGGTGGGTAAGGCACGTTAAATAGCTAATCAAAATTACTAATTATTTTTGTTATCACTTTGCTTTGTGGACACATTGCCGTGAGAATGAGGGTTCATGTTGCTTCATGGGACTGCACGTTCCCTTGCTGATTAGTGTCTTCAGCACAGCAGCACATCATGTCGTGTGACCTCAGCCGTGGTCAGGCCATTGACTCCCTGTCCGAACTAAACTGAAAATCGTAAAACGGATGATTCGTGTATCGGTTTCCTCGCTAAGCATCGACATATAAATGGGCATGATTGAACCGAACCAGGGAGTGACACCAGTACTGAGTCAACAGTTAATATTAGCGGGTCAACATACCTAGCATTTAAGACTTCGTGTTGGCTGGGTTTGCCGTTAATTTTTCACGAAGTCAACGAGATGCTCCCGTCCGCATTGCTATAAAAACCCTTCAGCATACCGTATTAACCTGATTTATGTCTTACACAGGAAATCGGACTTTTATGGTATCCACTGAGAAAATTACATGACTCTAGATACGTAATGATAAAAACACAGTACCTTGTATAGGAAAACATGAGTGTCTTACATTATGGTTAAATATTGAAAAATAAATAAAGTGAAAAACAGTAAATGAAAACATGACGACTAAAACCAAACTCCCACAGGATTTCAACGTGGTGTGGATGCGGTTCCGTTTGGGCCCAGGTCAAGAGAAAGGTGTTCCTCCGACGCCAGAAGAGCTGCAGAAGGTGCCGATGTCAGCTGATGCTGCAGACGTTAGTCCTGGGCTACAGGACACACAGCAGGAGGAGCGCACCATGGGAAAGGTAAGACGACATTATGGTTACCAGGGAGGGCAAGAATATTGAATGTATTATTTGAGCAACCTTGTTTCTTATCAGTCCACCTAATTCTTAACATTCTTCTATACCACCACATGTAAAACGCTTAGATTCCTTTCCGTTTCAGTTTTCGTTCGGTGTATGATTCACTGCTGTCCTCCAAACGCACATTCTTTTTGTTTGTTACCAGTGGACTTCTCTTGACCACATTTGCCCTCTTTTACTCTGCTGCTTTGGTTTCTATGTCCTCCTGGAGTCTTCCATCATGGGTTATTTCCCTTCCAAAGCAGCAGAAACGCCTGAAGTCACCTCCGTCGTAATCGTGAATTTTGACGTCAAGGTTCTAGGTATTTTCATTTCTCCACTTCTCATTATTTTTCTTATTTTTCGGTTTACTCTCAATCCACGTCCTGTACTCATTAGACTGTTCATTCCATGCAACAGATTTATTCTTCTTCTTCATTTTCACTGAGGATAGCATTTTCATCAACGAATATTGTTATTCATATCCTTTGATCTTGAATTTAATACCAACTTTTGAATCTTTCTTTAATTTCCGTTATTGCTTCTGTGCTGTAATGATTGTAAAGTGTGGCTGTAAGTCAGCGTCCTTTCTTACACTCTTCCTAATCCGAGACCCTTGAAATTTGTCTTCCAACTTTGGTTTATGGTTTATTCCTATGTCTCTCAGAATTTCGAATGTCTTACACCATTTCACATAGTTCTACGATTTTTCCACGTTAATTACCCTGCGATCGTGTCTTGATTTTTCTTCAGCCCTTCTTCCGTTGTCAATCAAAATGCCAGATATTCCTCTCCACTTTTCGGTATATTGTATCTATATTCTCGTCAGCTGCTTTTATTCACGAGCTGTTGAGTAAATTGTGCGGTAGCTCTCGCAGTTATTTGCCCTTGCTGCCCTCTGAATTTTATGGATGACATTTTTCCATATATCGTGTTCATGTAAGGAGCCGATAGTATTAGAATGCACATCTACACCCTCACGAAATTTACAGTTAGTACGATGGAGTATTTCGTTCAATGAGCGTCTTCCGCCAACGCATAACGGAGGAAGTTCTTCCACGTACTTTATGCTTCTTTAAGAATTGTAGGGAATTGTACGCACTGTCTTAGAGCAATGAATTTCATTGGTTTAGAGCTGAAATGGAAAAAAAGAGGGCCAAGAACTTTACATTCACATCTCTTGTTTGAAAGCGCTGTTTGTGGAACACTGGTTTTACTGTTTGTAGAAGTTCGTCCTAGTGGTTTAGAACCTTGTACTGCAATGTATTAATAATATTAATGTCATCTTAAACTTACGGTTTCTTTTACTTTATTTACTATTTGAGTATTTGTTATTGTTGTGTTATTCAGTACGAAGACTGGTTTGATAGAGCGCTCCGTGCTATTCTATCCCGTGCAGGAACCCTCATCTCCGAGTAAGTACTGCAACCTACATGCTTCTGAATATGCGCATCGTATTTTTACCCCCCATGCTCGCCTTCATTGGTGAATTGGCGGTCCGTTAATGTCTCAGAATATGTCCTAGCAACCGATCACTTATCCTAGTCAGTTTGTGCAACGAATTCGTTTTCTTCTCAATTCAGTGCCTCCTCATTAGTTACGTGATCAGCCAATCTAATCTTCAGCATTTTTCTGTAACACCACGTTTCAAAAGATTCTACTGTATTTATTTCTTCTATTTTATGCGATATTGGAAGTACCTCATTGTATGGCCAAGTAGTTTTCGATGACAGTGTCCCATGGAATGTAACGAATTAGATTAAAACAGAAAAGAGTGATGAAGTCGACCACTCACAAGTATTTAAAGAAGATCAAAGGCCGAGTGATATTACATTTCTTTTTCAGAAACAGTAGCCGTCTGAAACAGGCGTTGCTCTTTTCGCGTACGAAGTAATCGACTATGCACAATGTCGACCACTCATCACTCAGACAGGGTTATCAGCACTCGACCGTTAACGATTCCGTTCTAAAGAGCGGGGGAGCGCAGTGGTTAGCACACTGGACTCGCTTTAGGGAGGACGACGCTTCAAAACCCGTTTTCGGCAGTCCTTATTTAGGTTTTCCGTGATTGCTCTGAATCGCTTAAGGAAATGCTGGGGTGGTTCCTTCCAAATGTCACGGCCCCTTTCCTTCTCCATCCTTCCCTAATCAGAGCTTGTGCTAGACCTTGTAACGTACCCTCTCTGTTATTGTTTTTTGTTATTGTAGCTGTAGAGATATTGAATTATTGTAGCGGTTTGTATAGTCAGCCGTACTTCGGAATTTTTTGACATTAAATGGAGCCTGGAACTTGCGTAATAAGTACTTGGCGTGAAGTGCGGTTTGCGGCATAAACAAAAAGTAATTGCGGAGATACAATCCACAGAATATTAACAGAAAAGCTTTACAACAATGCGCACGACTGACTAGACACATTCAGAGGGTACGTACATTCGCGTACGGGTAGTTGCGATCTGATGAGAAAGATCTATCTTAATTTTTTTTGTGTGTAAAATAATTACGTCGTAACACACTCGGAGATTGCGAACGTACAATCAGGGTAGAGGCACGTACTTTCTATTATTCCCCGTGGCCTGGGTAAAAGAATTGCAATTATTTAAATTTAAGAATATTTCTTTTTCAATCGGACTCCTATTTTTAAACGAAAAGGAAGATTGCAGGTTCTGAATGTCTCGGCAAAAACACATCGAAATTAATCTTAGCGGCCACCAAAAGAATGTAGTGAGCACAATCACGTACCTCTATTGTTGAGCATCGCCGTCGTAAAGATCGTCGCCTCCATCTAAAATACGCCTTCTCGAATTAACAGAATAAATTGTACTCCATTGGTATGGAATTTAGGCTTGATCTTGACAGAAATTATAAAACACATTTTTCATCATTTAGCACCTTCATTTAACACACACATAGACATGAAACTATACAGTACCTCTTTACGCCAGTACATCAGAACAAAAAGGTAGTTAATACTAGAAGTAGTAAGAGAAACTCGAAATTAGTCCTTTGTCTCTCAATGATAAAAAAGCTTTTTAGAGTATTCCTCTGGTATGACAGTCGAACAAATTTTCTTCTTGTATCTTTGAGATTAAATCACAACATTTTTTAGTTCCTTTTCAGCCTCTAATGACCTCGTTCTCGACGGGATGTTAAACACTAATCTCCTATTGCTCCTCCTCCTCCGATTCAGTTCTGAGCCGCGAAACAATCTCTTGCACGGTAATGCAGAAATATTTTACCACTATTTCGTACCGGGATATAAATGGCCAGTATCTCCGAGTGCAGTGAATTGCCTGATAATCCACACAAGAATCGCGAACTACGAGACAGTTGTCAACATCTGGAGACATAAATAGTGTCTAGTCAACTGAGAGTAATAACACAAGATTTGCGTATTGTATTCTAAATACAACTTACGCTCTTAGAGGAACACCCACTGCTAATCTGAAGTAGATCCTCAGCAGTGTCCTATTGCAAAGTCAAATATTCCCTTTGTCCAGAACGCTTCTTGTGTTGTACCTACATAAAATTACATATTCGCGGACAGTCTACTATTAAGCATTTCAATGTGAGTATCCGTTTTCTGTGCAGATGCGTGACGCGACTGCTGTCTCGACGGTCGCCGTGGTGCACTCCGTCCCAGACAATGGCGCTTCCAGTGAGGGGGAGGTGCCACCCCCAGCTCGCCGCAGACGCGGCTGCCGCCGTTGCTGGGCGGAAAGACTGGGCGAGAAGGTGGTCGTTCTGCCACACGGTCGCCAGCGCTACCGCCTAAACAGGAGATAAAACTTTGTCATGGGGAAGGATAACTGAAAACCTGCAGAAACTGCAAATTTCTGGTCGAGTGAAAATGATACAGTTCACAACAACAACGGGGA
Organism: Schistocerca americana; assembly: GCF_021461395.2. Classification (NCBI taxonomy): domain Eukaryota; kingdom Metazoa; phylum Arthropoda; class Insecta; order Orthoptera; family Acrididae; genus Schistocerca; species Schistocerca americana. Next base: position 1,159,420,800 of record NC_060119.1, on the reverse strand, counting down.
TGAGAGCTTCTAAATCTTTCAATGACATATTATGGAATAATATTGTTCGGCCGGACGCTAATAAAGAAATTATTAAAGTGTGTCGGAGAACATAGTTCTGTCAGGAGCAGAGATGTGGCCTGAAAAGGGGAGATTTAGGGAGATAATTAGAACACTGGATAAGGACTATATGAGAAGACGTCTGCAGGTAACGCGACAAGATAAATTTCGAAATAAAGTGTGGAGACCAATAGAGATAACGTGCTCCACTGCAAAATCTTTGAAGAATACAGACATTCACTGGTACCGGTACGTTCGAAGATTAATCAAAATTTGCGCCGAGGAAGATTTCAACGTGGAAGCCGCGCGGAAGAAAGAGGAGAGACAAGCGTTAAAATGGGAAGAATACTGACAGGAAGCACTGCAAGACCGGAAGACTGGAACAGCAGCAGCCTGTCGAGGTCGAAAACGGCTAACTGTTAGGATCATGCGACGTCTAAGAAGAGAAGAACTTTTCCGCTGCTCAGCTTCGATTTATAGTGCAAATTGAAAAAATAATACTGAAGGAACGAAGGGTGATTTTGTGAAGTGTTTGTCACCGGTTCGTTGTTTGTCATTCATGAGGTAATTGGCAACCAGTTATGGATGACATTAAATCCAAGCCACAACGTAACAGTTGAGCTTTCGTGTATGCAGCAAGCAGTTAAACGAAGGAAATTGGTGCAGTGGAGCGTCCGTTGTTACTGGAAAGAAGTCAAAACATTTTTGGTTTTGGTGCCGCTTTCGGGGCAGTCATGTAAATTGATGTTCCTAAAGTCAGTTTTTTCTGTACTAACAAACCGTTTGCTAAACACTCAATAAAATTTTCATGGTGATATAACATCAAAGTTTATTACTGGTTTTTGTAAAAATATTAATAGAGTGTTACAGCATTGGTTGTTTATGACAATGTGTTGCTATTGAATATTCTGTGAGCTTGTTCAAATGTGTGTGAAATCTTACGGGACTTAACTGCTAAGGTCATCACTCCCTAAGCTTACACACTACTTAACCTAAATTATCCTAAGGACAAACACACCCATACCCATGCCTGATGGAGGACTCGAACCTCCGCCGGGACCAGCCGCACAGTCCATGACTGCAGCGCCCTAGACCGCTAAGTTAATCCCCCGCGGCTGTGAGTTAGTATATAACTCTCCTTCATAAGGGCTAGGCGAGTCAAGCTGACAAAAAGTCTATGGATTTTAAGACGCTATGACAGAGAGTATCACTCCCTCGGAATAATTGCTTTGGCTTCATCCTTTCGCACCTATATGAATTTGGAATGTTTCAACTGTCATAATTTAATCGGAAATCGGTTGTCGGCATTACGTTCAATTAAATGAAGAGAATGTTCTAAACAATTACACTGAAATATGTAATTATGGCTTCAATAGCCCTTATACAAATTTCGCCCAATCCGGTTACTTCGATTTATAAAACAGCACCCACCCAACTTTCACTTGGTAATCTCCTAATAACATAAGAGAGATATTAATTTTGAGAAAGATAAAATACCAGTCATAACTGGTAGGGTACAGATAATTATTCGCACCAATACATTTTCAAAGATATGTACATCCTAACACACCAGAGCCAGGTGGAGGAAAGAATGGAGGGAACTGACAAAGAAGGAAGACAGGCAAATGATAAACATCACTTCAAAGATATAAACTCGACCCACTCTCTTGAAAACAGTATGGATTTCTTTCACCAACAAGACTCCTTTCTTGGTTAAATTGATTGGCGTATAATTCATCAGAATAATTACCAAAGTAAACTTATTAGGACAGGAAACGGAAAAACGTTAGTACTTCGTTAAGAGTACTAGCTGAGAATATATTTACAGATAGGACCAGTTAGTTAATTGCCGATGCTAAACTCTGGAAACAAGATATGTAGAAATTAATGAACCACTATCAGTTCACAATCCGAAAACCGTTTAATTTACAGTCAAAACCTTCTATGAATTTTAAATTTGTCACGAACCACATAGAGGTTTAGAAAGACGGTATCACATTAAAATTGTGGGATGATACAAGATATCTTTACTTCGTGTCAAAACAAACGTGAAAAATCGCTGCGGCTAAATAAATAATTAAATTAATGTTTCACAGTTATTGCAGAAGTATGACACAGGAACACCTTCATCTATATTATTACTCTGTAAATCTCGATTAAGTGCCTAGCAGAGGTTTCAGCGAACCACCATCAAACTATTTCTCCATTACTCCTGTCTGCTCTTGGATAGCGTGAGGGAAATAAGAACAGTTATATCTTTTCGTGCGAGCTCTAATTTCTCTTACTTTATTATAAAAATCACTTGTACCTGTGTAGGAGGGTGCCAATAAAATATTTTCGAATTCCAAGGAGGAATTTGTTTTAATGAAAGCCATCGAAATTTGTGTGATATCCGTGACACTCTCGAACCAAAACTCAAGTAAACTACCTAGTTTTTTCCAGTGGAATTACCTACTAACACATAGTAGCACTGCATACCATCCAATTCCCCCCACCTTAGACACGCATAGTTACAAACAGGAACACACGCCATTCATAGGAATTGTTATAGCTGCTAACACCTTAATTTACGCTGCATGGTTTGAAATAGGTAACCGATAATTTGGGATTACTGAAGAATAGGATACTACCCGTCGGCTTTACCAACGATTTCAGAAGTTATCACAGGTAATGTATGTCACAGATTTAACACCAGCGACGAATGTTAAGAAACAAAAGAATGCAGGACACAGAAAACAGGTGGTAGACACATAACTTGTACATTCATATTGCGAACATAATGTTAAGCATATTGCTTCTTTGAGTCCTAGCGCCCTATTCTTCAGTTGACCTATATAGCTCAAGTGATGAATGGAACAAGAGTGCAAAAAGAAAAAAGAAAGAAGAAACGTTAGCATGGTGCACCGCAGTTGACATATACGAGTTGTATCCTGAACTTCAGCTGACCATTATAGGTTACCTGTAGTACGGAATACAAATTTAACGTTTGTCGACTTTTTCACCTACGCTAGCACTAGTATCAGCTGAAGAATAGTCTTCAGTTGATCTATAATTATAGGTCGACTGAAGTACGGGATACAGATTTTACAGGTGATGCTTTTCTTTGCCTCCGGTTCTACTGACATCCTATTGTTCACCTATACAGTTGACCTATATAGGTCAACTGAGGTACGGGATAAACGACTCAAAACTATCGCAATAATAGCAGTGCTAGCGAAGGCACGGGAAAATACCATAGCAATTGTAGTCATAGCGAAGGCGAAGAAAAGCGACAACTGCAAAATTTCTATTCCGTAATACAGTTGACTATCCCTGCTTCAAGTTTTCCATATTCATAGGAACAGATAAATCCGAACCTACAAACAGAAATCAAACAACAAAAATTGTCATGAAATAAAAACAAGTATTCCAAAATATCTCAAACTCACTAAGAATGAGAATCAGCCTTTTAAAAACGCATTCATTTATTTCACTTTACAATGATAATGCTATGCCACAAAAGATAACCGATTTGTTATCTACGGTTCGAAAATAAAGACACAAATATCTATGAGTAAAATGTGACATCATTGTTCAAAGCTGACGGGTTGTACCCCGTTCTTCAGCTGACCCGATAATTTTGATGCAGTATTCTGCAAATAAATATTTATACTGGATAATACCACTAGTACCATATTTCCATCAAATTGTTCTATAGTTCATCGTTACACTTCTTATGTAGATGAACCAAATTTTCGAAATTTAAACTATTCATACAGAAACGAATTGAAAGCCAGCATTTCGTGGTGACACGCCTACAGTCGTGAACAAATATTTCAAAGTTGAACTAGAGTGACCTGGGTTTTCAAGGCTTTTTTTTGAAATAACGTAAGGACGTATGGACAGTGAAACTGATTTATTTTGTAAAACTCACTGAGTCACAAATTACTTATTGGTGCGATTAAATTTTAACCACATAGTATCTGGTGCCCAAAGCATCGGCAGGTATTTTCTGGTACGTATTGGGAGATATGAATCTCACACCTATAACGAATATTTTGTAATAGAAAAATAGAGATCCAAAATACACGCCTAACGAAACTAAAGAACAAGATAGAATGGTAGTCTTGTAGGGCGCCTGACTCTTATATGGTGCAAAGAAATGTAGAGCCTGTTATTTCCACAGGCTTGGTACATCTAGACTCACATAAACGTCAATATTTATGTTATCAAAAACGGTTAAGCTCACTTTCAGATTATTATTATTTGACACGTGGTCCTAAGGTGGTGGGACGTAACAGACTCTGCTTCCCGAGTGGACACGATTCGTCATGGTGTGCGTTTGGCTACTAAGAGGTCCATATGCATTCAAGTCTTTGTCTTCCTCTACAATACTTTTAGTCAAGTTATGCTGCACTATTCTTTGTAATCACTTCGGTTTAGTACGTTTTCTTTCGTTACTCTATGTACAGAATAAATTTACAATATTCTTCTGTAGCACAAACATCAAAACTTTCAATTCTCATTTCGACTAACCAATATATCGCGAAGATTTCACTTCCGTACGTAGCTGTAATACAGACGAGTACCTTCGGAATAAACTTCGTGATATTCAAATTCATCCTTTTCAGGCATTAGATTCTTGCTGCTGTCAGTCTACATTTTATATTGTCTCGACTTCGGCCACCATCAGTTACTTTGATGCTCGTGTCAGAGAAGCACCCAGAAATTGTAACGTCTATTACCAAAAGACACATTGTGTAGTAAAGAGAAAATATTGTGTATCATATTTTGTTATTGTATGGAATTATGTATTTTTTTTATTATTTATTTTAGATAATATCTGTGTCTGCGAGTACTGAAACCGCACAGAAGATAAATATCATACAAAGATAAGAATATACCACTAGTATAAATAATACAGAATGAACATTAATTTCTCTGTCTTCTTCTTGGAGTTGTACAAGTAAGATAGCCTGTGACGTTGCAGTAAATGCTAACGTAGTCTTCTTTTGTCATGGTCGATAGATGTACGCCATAACGTACTGATTGTAAAAGGTGTGTATTAGTTAACATATTTGAATGTTTTGAATAGAGTTATTTAATGAAGCCTTGCATTATTATTTGTAGTAGCTTGCTTGGAATATTATCTCATCCTTTTAAGACATTTTCAGTTATTTAAATATTATCCGTGGTGCAGAGCTGCGCTACGAACGAGCGAGCCGCTGTCGCGGCTCATTCAAACTGCATTGAAAGAAATCGATCATACCGCAAAGAAGCGGGAAGGTAATAGTGGAATAAAATCATCTCTTTCAGCTTCCGGACTTGCAGAGCAGAGCAGCAGATTTTATGATGTGTTTTGCATGTTGACGCGGGCTGCTGATAATATATTGCTAACAGTACAAAAGAGATAATTTACCTTCGTAACATGATAGAAATTTTGCTGTGCTACGGAAGTAGCAGACAGCTGCATGACATACGAACAGTTCGAGAGGGCATTTTTGTCGAAATACTGGTCGCCTTGTCTACAAGAGCGGCTAAGAAAAGAATTATACAATCCCGAACCGTACTCACCTCGTCTTGGGAATCTGAGACGGTATTTCGAGAAGTACATAAACAAAACGCGTTACTGGGACGAGCCTATCTCACCAAGAGACATAATAAGACTCTTAAAATCACATTTACCCTTTCATATCAAAGAGAAATTAATACACGTACCAGAAAGCGACATGGAACATTTCCTGTCTGTTCTAGATTCAATAGACTTAATCCAGGAAGACGCAAAAGCAGCGTGTGATCACTCGCGGAATAATGGATCAGGGTGTAAACATGACAGAAATAATAGTGCACAATACCACAACCAGGGAAATGGTGGGGGTGGTAACAAGCGGCAAGAGCATTCGCAAAATGGTAATAATGGTAGGAGTCAGAACGGGTATGGGCAGCCGTCCCATAATAAAAAGCGTCGATTTGACGACCGGTACGATTCCGGACATCAATGATGTTGCAGTGAATATAATCATTGACACAGGTGCCTCAGTGAGTGTAATGAGTACAGAGTTGTTTAAAACGCTAGGGAAGGGACGTAGCATACCGACTTTCCCGGTTAATAATTGCAAGGTGTCTGGAGCTATAAGTGCACAGAGCCAGTTAGTTAAGTACCAGGTGCAGGTGGAGATTTATAAGGAGGACGAAGCCATAGTGAGCTCGTTCCTCATTGTTAAAGGGTTAAAGGTGGCCTGCATTCTGGGAGTAGATTTTCTCCGTGAGAGGGACGCAGTGATCGACCTCTCCTCGTGAAAACTAAGCATAGTTAATAAAGGTAGGAGGATTGAGTTGTCTATGATGAAATCGAAGGAGGTACTTGTGCCATGTTGTAATCGAATTAATATCAAATGTAGGAACCCCTGGGTACTACACTTCAATGATTATTCACCTGTGACGGATCTCTATTATCCGAATACAGAAGATAGAAATTTTGAACCAAATGTTGATGAATTTCAAACCAAAGTACACGAATCTGAAAGTTTAAGCAACATACAAAAGCAACAGTTGACGCAGCTGCTATCAGAATATAACATGGTATTTACCGACCGACCAGGAATAGTCAAAGGGTACCACTATCACATAGAGGTGATGCCCCACAAAACATACTGTCGCGCATCTTACTCCATCCCTTGGTCGAGGAGGGAAGTAGTGGCTAAAGAGATTCGGAAGATGTCGCCACACGAATGTAGCTATCTATTAGCACATCCCCAGAAGGGGAAAATAAAAGGACTGTATCCACGTAAAGATGTAAAATTATTCATTCAGTGACACGTCTGATGTAAATAGTAGTAGTAAGAAGATTTCAATTGTGTTTTAGAGTATAAGTATGTTAGTTTTAAGAAAGAATTTGTGTATAGTTAAAATTTTGAGGAAGTAGAATCAGTAGCCTGAGCAATAGCATGCAAATGGAAGACTTTGTTTACAGACAGTTAGTGTCATTAAAATACTACATGCTCTTCAAGCAATGAATAATCTTTTTGTTGACAAAATAAGGATTAATTTCTTGAATCATTTTTCATTTGTAGTAAGTAAGTACAATTAATGATGAAATCTCATATAATTATGTAACAGATGTAATTGTGTTAGAATTAAGGAACCCTGAGAGAGAGTCTCTACTAGCCAAAAATTGACTTTGTAGTACGAAATAATTATGTGATGTAATGTTTACTGCCAATAGTGATCTGAGAACGACACTGGAGCAGAATCCAATCAAAAACAAACCCGTTCCGTGTAACCTACACTTTGTATGTATCGATGCTTCAATTGAAGCCTGTGTACTTGGTACACGTCCTTGAATATTAATTACGCAGTACGCGAATCAAGTTACGCGGAAACTACACTGTAGTCCTGTAGGACAGATCATTAAAAATAATACTAGTACTAAATGAAGTATTTATTGAGCAATATGCCCAAGTCAAGCTGTCATGCACATGGTAAAATCTGTTTGCTAGATGGGTGATAACCTGGCAAGCTACACTAAAAGGAAAAGAAAACTATGTACCAAAAATCACACACCTTTAAATAATCACAAAAAAGCAATATATGCCTAGTAATAGTATTAAAAGTGTGTAATGAGAAGGTAACACAATGGACTCAATGTAGATGAGAGTGATTATGCTAAGAACAGTTGTTATGCATTAAAAATAAACTGTGTGCATAAACAATCTAGGAAAGGACGGAATATTGTGTGTAGTAGCGACAGAAAATGACTGTTGTATCTGCACCAATATATACGCCGGTATAAGTTAAGTGTTGAGTGACTGACTGTCATAGTGCAGTGCTCAACGAACAATACACTGTGAGTAAAAACGGTAGTTAGTGATCCGTTCAGAGTCGATACAGACAAACATCGCTCGACGGAAACATTTAGTGTGTGTGTGATCCGAAACATTTTCGCGTGTTGAGAGACGCTCTGGCAGCGAATCGACCGTGAAAACATATGAAAGTGTGTAGTACAATGTGTGTGTGACGAACCCTAAATACCAGTGTCACAAGAGACCCGTTATCATGCCAAAACAGCCTGTGCATACCAGCGAAGCGACGGCGTAATGAACAATAAACGCTTTTAACCAAAGTGCATTTTCTTCCACAGCTAATAAGTTGTATCCTTAAAGACAGTACACCGTTGTGGAATATTTGTTTCATGCGTTACGACGGGGAGCCATGCGGAGAAGCAGAGACGGGTGCCGTGCCGCCAGCCAGCCGGTCGCGGGGAACCACTGCAACACGCCGACATTGGTGAATGGTTCGGCGCGGTTCGCGACTGCTCGGGCGCCACCTCAGCACGCCGTCGCTGTTACTGCGAGCAGGTCGTCGACCTCAGCGGACGTTGACACGCCGCGTTCCAGACGATGCTACGCAACAATTGCTTCGCGCCGCCCGCTCCGTACGACATTTTTGACGTTCAACCGAACATTACCAACTACGTTGTTAATGTACTAATATGAAAATGATTTATTGGACACGAAATTACGTGACAAACATTTTTTTCTCTTCTTTAGTTTACTGTGTATAAACTCAAAACATTCACTTGTTCAATGATATATGTGATGTGTGTTCGTCATATTAGTGAAGCAAACTGACACGAATGCCATACCATGGTAGAACATTTGTCGTGAGTAAGTGTAGAGACAAACCATTACATTACTGTAAAACTGTTGAATGATTGACTTTCATTGTGACACAGAACACAAATGTGAAAGAGTGTAGAAGGTACATTTTTAACAAGGAGACTAAAAGTTTAACATTTTGTCACAAATAACCTTCGTTATCTGTGAACATTGGATAAAGTCCAACCTTTTTTGATGAACAATCAAACTGTGTTTTAAGATAAACCATGCGAGATGACCATGGCTCCGGCGCAGTTTTCCCAGGTTTTCTGACCGCACGTAGCCCAAATGGGGGAGCCAGAAAACTGTAATGACCCTGCGACTAGGTTTATAGTCACCTCGCAAAGTGTGAAAAAACTATAAAAAGTGTAATTAAAACTATAATGTAAAACAGCAAAGAAGTGAACAGTGAATATTTCAAACAAGGTGAAAGTGACAACACGGACGTTAGTGGCAGCATATCGCCGAACATTCTTTACGTTAGTCAATTGCTGCCAGGGGGCATTGTAACGTCTATTAGCAAAAGGCATATTGTGCAGTAAAGAGAAAATATTGTGTATCATATTTTGTTATTGTATGGAATTATGTATTTTTGTTATTATTTATTTTAGATAATATCTGTGTCTGCGAGTGCTGAAACCGCACAGATGATAAATGTCATACAAAGATAATAATATACCACTAGTATAAATAATACAGAATTAACATTAATTTCTCTGTCTTCTTCTTGGAGTTGTACGAGTAAGATAGCCTGTGACGTTGCAGTAAATGCTAACGTAGTCTTCTTTTGTCATGGTCGATAGATGAACGCCATAACGTACTCATTGTAAGAGGTGTGTATTGGTTAACATATTTGAATGTTTTGAATAGAGTTATTTAATGAAGCCTTGCATTATTATTTGTAGTAGCTTGCTTGGAATATTATCCCATCCTTTTAAGACATTTTCAGTTATTTAAATATTATCCGTGGTGCAGAGTTGCGCTACGAAAGAGCGAGCCGCTGTCGCGGCGCATTCAAACTGCATTGAAAGAAATCAATCATACCGCAAAGAAGCGGGAACGTAATAGTGGAATAAAATCATCTCTTTCAGCTTCCGGACTTGCAGAGCAGAGCAGCAGATTTTATGATGTGTTTTGCAGGTTGACGCGGGCTGCTGATAATATATTGCTAACAGTACAAAAGAGATAATTTACCTTCGTAACATAATAGAAATTTTGCTGTGCTTAGTTCTTGTCTGGCAAACCTTATAGTGAAAACGTATTTTTCTCCGACAATAGTCTCATGTTCTTGTGCTAGTCGTGGTAATTATTGGTGTTTTGCTCTTAACAAAAATCCACTGCAAAATTTTGATGTGAACAATCTTCGTGAACTGTAACATCAGTATTCATAACAAAGTAATTTTCATTTTCAATAGCTATAAAGTAGGGAAGATATGTTGACATTTATAGCGAGTTACAGTAACGAAAAATGTTCCTTTAATAGAAAGCCAGATACAGAACAATAAGAACCCAATATATTCTGTTTTTTTGAAAATTAATGATTATAAGGAAATTCAAGGCACAGCATTATTAAAAGGTATTTCGCGGCTCTTTTCGTACATGCGTTATTACGCAAATAATAATCACAATAATAAAGCAAATAATAGAAAAGAGTTTTTACGAAAAGTGAAACTGACGCGAAAAAATGGAGCCGAAAACGCAATGAAACTTCACTGGTTGAGAGAGTCCCTGGTGTTATTTCAGAGATTACGCAATGGAGTTAAATATACAAAGAACTTTCCGGTACTATACCACTTTTCAGTTGACTTTACACATCTTCTTGTCTGGATATAGGCGCTACTTTTCTTGGAAATGTGTCATGAAGCCGTTGAAACCTCAACTGAGGCAACGCGGGCCACAACTGCTATACCTGGTCCTTGATGTCCTATGTGCTGACACATGGAATAACTTGAAGCTCGAGTTGGTCCCACATATGTTTTTGTAAAAGCCTCGTCGGCAGATTTGTAAAGGACTAGTCGCTGCTACTGTGGAATCCGAGGTTGTGAGTTCGTAAAACGGCTTCTGGTGCAGTACGACGCAAAGGCAATTCCTTCCTGCCACTATTACACAGCTGTGCCCCAGGGTCAGGTAACATGTTAGAAGAACGAAGGGTCTACAACACTCCAATAAATCACTAACAAAATCAGACAAATGAGTGTAGGAATGCGTATTTGAATACAGAGATATGTACACTGGCGGAATACGGCGCTGCGGTCGGCAGCGCCTATATATGCCAGCGACTGTCTGTTGCAGTTGTTAGATCAGTTACTGCTGTTACAATGGCAGGTTATCAAGATATAAGTGAGTCTGAACGTGGTGTTATAGTCGGCGCTCAAGCGATGGGAGACAGCATATCCGATGTAGCCATTAAGTGGGGGTTTTCCGGTAGGCCCATTTCAAGACTGTAAGGTGAATATCAGGAATCTGTTAAAGTATTAAGTCCCCGACATCGCTGTGGCCGGATAAAGTGCCTGAAAAACGGGACCAACGACGACTGAAGAGAATCGTTCAATTTGACAAAGGTGCAGCGTTTCCCCAAACTGTTTCACATTCAAAGCAGGGCCATCAACAAGTGTCAGCTTGCGAACCATTCATCGATATGAGTTTTCGGAATCGAAGGCGCACTCATGCACCCTTGATCACTGCATGACAAAAAAGATTTACGCTTCTCCCGAGCCCGTCAACACCGACATTATACTGTTGATGACTGGAAACATGTTGCGTGTTTGGACGAGTCTGGTTCCAAACTGTATCGAGCGGATGGACGTGTACGGGATGGTGAAAACCTGATGAATGCATGCACCCTGGATATCAGCAGGGGACTGTTCAACCTGGCGGTGGCTCTACAAGGGCGTGGCGAGTAGGCAGTTTGAGTAGTATGGGATCCCTGAAACGTCTAGATACGACTCAGACATGTGGCCCTTATATAGGCATCCTGTCTGATCACCTGCAGCCTTTCATGTCCATTCCGATGGACATTGGCAATTCCAGCAGGACAATGCGACAACCCGTACGTCCAGGAAAGCTATAGAGTGGCTCCAGGACAACACGTCTGACTTTAAACACTTCCACTGGCCAACAAAAACCCCGGAGATGAACATTACAGAGCGTATCTGCTATGCCTTGCATCGTGCGATGTGTGGTGTCAGGAAAATAAGAACCGAAAATGGCGATTGTGTAAAAATTAAAAAGTAATATATTGCTAAGCAATCCCAGTTTTGATTTTATGCCCTCTGCGTTATCTGCCTCCCATTTGCGAATGTAGTATAAAAGTGAAACAATGACAACATACAATTTTAGTAGGCATTCAGATGAATTCCCAAAAGTACGCATCTTCGTCGTGCTCAGAAACATCTGACTTATTTCAATTTTTGCAGATTGTTCAAAAGGCTTTAAGGCAAAAATCTCATGAAGGGTGGATCTGCAGTATTCCCACATCGGAAATGTGTCAACAGTGCATACCACACAAGCACACACACACATAATGTTACACCACGAATTATGTGTTAAGCAGTAATAGCGAACTCTAAGTATGATCTGTTAATGAAATAATGCACAGCAGAGCCTCAATCTACTTTCCTCACCTAGATGCTTCTATCATGCTTACCAAGGGTCACGCTGATCTTTCAAAATTTATAAATGTCGAAGAAATGCGTCAGCAATACAAATAATTCAGTGTTTATGTCAAATGTACAATGTTATTGCCCTCATATTAAATATTTTCCACATCTAAACCGTTTTATGGAGCTCGTGAAGCGTCACAATGAACTTTCAACACCTCAAACTCTGTAGTAACACGTCTGCAAGCAAAAAATGTGACGATCACCTCAAGTATCACATTGTTATTTTACACACACACACACACACACAACACGTCAAACTGATGCATAAAACATCATTTGTGACTCTCTAAGTAGGAGTCTCAACGTTATTTCCATGCCCGAACACTAGTGTCAATAATATCTTGCTAAACAGACGCTGACATTAGAAGTTAGGACTAACTAACGCTTGACACGTAAAATACTACGCTAAGCAGGAAAGCACAAAAACAAATACTCAGTCTGAAATAAGATCATCCACTGGAAGGAGGTAAATAATTCCGTTACATTAGCTTACCTGCACCTGCAAATTAAGTACTTCCACATATTACTAGTTCTGTTGTAGTTGGTGAGCATTACAGCAGTACTTTTACATCCAGAATACGTTAAAAGTGTTCTCAATCCAATCTGAGGTTCATAGAGCTGTAATCACCTGTCAACTTAGAAAGCTTTTCAGTAATGTTTCAGCTAAGCAAACCATTAGAGGATGGGGAGTTGTGGTTCTTGTTTTAAGTAGTCAATATGGTCGACGATTTTGATGTATATTAATTACGTTTTGTTACAACTGATAGGACTTAGTAGACAAAAGCAACATCTAAGAAAGGCTACAATATAAAAAAATCAGAAATGCGGCGTCAGAGCTCTCTAAACCTGCATTACCCACAGTCAGCTATTAAATAAAACCAAAATTTGATCAAAATACACAGTGTAAAAAAATACACTTACTTCCAACGTAAATTATAGAGAAACTGACTAAACACAATTTAGGGACGGGAGGTCGAAACTGTTTTGATTAGATTTTTTAATGAGATACATCATTTAACGTCGTAATATTTCCATAATGCACAAGGAGCACTTCTGCTGTCTTTACATTCATCAGAAGACTGCCAAAGACAGTACCGGATCAAGATAGAGATGAAGCTTAGCCATAGATGACTGTGCAACAAAACAAAGATGGAAAGTCTATAATTCGAAAATTACAGTTGGTACAAATATAAAATTATTTGTTATTTATCGGGCACAATCACAAACACTCACACACACACACACACACACACACACACACACACACACACACACACACACACACACTTACATGCATGTTGCTTATCCTATGTATAATTACAGATCTGTGATCATAAGCGAAAATTTGTATCTAAATGAAATAATTACGTTGTTTGTCGTATGGAAGACTTCCAACACAAAACATACGTGGTACTACAGTTGTAATTTAATCATTCTACAAAATTAAAAAATACGTGCAACTTGTTTGCTGGCACTACTGATAAAAATTTCAGATTAAGTAGCACTTGTTATCGATCTAAGTTTCTAGAACCGTTCGGCTCTCAAACACCAAAGACGTGTAGTGTGACTGGCTAACGTTACTGCGATATGCTTCGCCATCATGTCATACCCGCCCTACAGGAGACAGAGTCATTGATCTCAACGTATTTCATGCAAGATATGGCCCCACTTCATATCGCTTCTGAAGTTCCTATGCATCTCTGAAATACATTTGGAAACTATCGAATTATCAGCCGATAGTTTCCAAATGCTTGGCCGGCACGGTCACCTGCCTGTGTTTTCGGGTTGTGGGGCTACCTGAAGGGAAGGGCTGGGTTTACCATGGGAACATTCAAACAAGTGCCGATCTGAAGCGCAGCATATCAACAGCGGTAGCCAGCATACCTACGGACATGTTTTGTTCTGCTGTGAAGAACGCAATCCTGCACTTTCAGACTCTTCTGGGCACTGATGGGAGCCATATTGAGCCTACTTTGTGTAGCAGTAATGGTACTGGAATGTAATTGTATGGTGTACCGCAGCAGCACATTGAAAGTGTTTCAACTGAATTGATCCTGCATTACTTCTCTTCCCCATGCCCTTGACATTAAAGCTACCGAGTTCGGTACTCGTGGAGTAATTTTTTTCCTTGTTATAAAGTGTTAAACACGGAAGTTTAATGATAACCACCCGGTACAGATAAATTTTTCAAAACACCCTACGGTCAGGGCGTGAATCCATCCAGACGTTGTCAGCTGCACAGGTGGAGAAATGGAGCACCCAGCCACAAGAACTTACCAACCTCTTGGACAGCGTGGGAGCAAGTTGCAGGGCATCTGTTGCTGTCTGTGGTGATCACACACCCTATGAAAAACCACATCTTGTCATTTTTAATGTCCAGGGCAGCATCACAAATGTCGGTGACTTCAGTGTAATGATTGTCCTTAAAGTAACAGTAATGTAGCAGATACTGGCTGGAGAGGGCTCCTTCGAAAGTCTTGTTGCGGTAAAAAGGGCGCCATTTGCGGCTGTTGGACGGAGGGATAACCAGAGTCCAGACCCAGACACCAAAGAACAGCACACAGTGGATGTCCACAGCTGTTGTCCCTATGTTGCCGCATTCTGTCAACTGTGTGTGATGGTTACCCTCGGCTTGGGCAAAGTTAAACGCTACCTTATGAGTCGGCGATTGTTCTTTCAGGCATCACCCGCCTTGGTTGGCATTTGAAGCCAAGGGGTCCGAGCCTTGATCAAAGGAAAAGTTTGAATGGTGAAACTACAAGGCAAACTGCGTCTCGTTCTTAAAAATACAGTTGTGAAGCCATTCTGTGCCTCCACTGACGGCGCCGCGCCAACATGTGAGCCATTTTTTCCATACAATGAGGAGATCTCGTCATCAGTTTCCCCCGTTGCACACTACATCCTTCCCACTCCTGTTTCGCTCTTAATAAAGCACTCCTTTGGGTTAGCAAAAGTGGTAGGGGAATGTGCTGTTTCTAGGTTTTCTGTAAAATGCGTGCCACACGCACGTGTGTGTGTGTGTGTGTGTGTGTGTATCTGTGTGTGTGTGCGATGCAATCACGCGCTCCAATCCATTGTCCCACTGAAATTCAAGTTACCCGTTGCCAGCAGGTAGACGCTATGTTTAGTATAACGAATACGGCTGTGATAGCCCAGTATCAGTTACGTTTTCACATCTGGAGGCGTTAATAACCTCAACACATCCGCACGGATGCAACTCTCATATGCCATAACAGAGAGCATTAAGTGAAATACGAAGAAGCAAAGTAAACTTTTTCAGTTATACTCGCGGTTTCTTATGACCGTTACACGTAAGAAAGGAAGTAGTACAGCAAGAAACAAACGAACTACAATATCCAGAACTAACATCAGTTTCTAAATTGACAAACTGATGTTATATGGGAAGACATAAAAATAAACAGGCAGACAATATGTGGAGACATAACGGACTTGTCCCAGTAGACAGGTTCACACAAAAGCTGAGTAACCTGTACTATCATGCGCCTGACTGACAGAGAGGAAATTCGCAGAGGCTTACAGAGTGTGCATGTACATATAGACTTGGTATGACTGTAGAGACCGAGATATGAAGGTGGGAAGGACACGTCACTTTGAAAATGAATATAGAAATTCTTCGATAGATTACAAGATGTATGAGAATACGTAGATGAAAACCTAATGAACGGTGAATAGATGAGATACGAACAAATTCACGGGCAGTCTTGACGTAAATACTTGAAGACAAATGCATGGGAAAGTCTGAAGCACGACTACATGGAGCAGTGGATGTTGCCTGTTAATTCATATCACAATATGTAGTGCAGAATTAGAATTTCTAGAAACGTTTTTGTTCTGGCTGGATGTTATGCACATTTAATAGACAGTTCTAGAGTTGTAGGGAAGAAAGATAACGCAGCGAATATATTAACGTAATATTACATATGAGCAAACAGCAGTCAGATACCAGGCTTCAAACAGTCACTACGAGGATTGTCAGTGAAGATTTTTGCAAATTGTTAGACACATCGGCAATGTTTTGCTTTTAATATTTTTAAATAATGACTAAGGTGCATAGCTAAAAACAAGTTTATTAATTATAAAATTCACAGATTTTATTCAACTGACACTAGCCATAAAAGCCTCCTCACTTACACCAAGCAGTACAGACGATATTGTGCGTGGTATACGTGAGTTTGCGAAAAAAATTGGAGACAGATAAGGACACACGAGGTCAAATCACTCGAAAGTCAATTGGATTAAAAACAGTAACAACAAACGACAGTCCTTTAGTACCGTAGCACAAGTGCGTGTAACGCGCTGTCATATTCCTCCGATCTCGAAATCTTGGCCATGTAGTCTGCTTACACCAAGATCCAATGGCTCAGGTAGATTTCGGTTGATGTTGCAAGATTTGTATTTTTCAGTTGCATAAAACATTTTCAAAGGCGAAATTTGTGTTAACTACCGGAATAGGTTTGAACTCTAAAGTCTCTGACCTGTTTCAATTTCAATCGATAATTATAATTTTTATATTACTGACGCTGACAGTCTCAAGGTGGAAAATAATTTTAATAAGTGAAGGTAGTAAGTAACAGTAAATGTAGCCCGCCCGGCTAGCCGCGCGGTCTAACGCACTGCTTCCCGAGTGGGAAGGGTTGCCAGTCCCTGGCACTAATCCGCCCGGCAGATTAGTGTCGAGCTGCTGTGTGCCGGCGAGCCAGTGGATGGTTTTCAAGGTGGTAGTCCATCTGCCTCTGCGAATGCGGGCTGGTTCCCCTCATTCCGCCTCAGTTACACTGTGTCGGCGATTTCTGCGCAAACACTGTCTCCGCGTACGAGTATACCATTATGACTCTACCATGCAAACATTGGGGTTACACTCGTCTGGTATGAGACGTTCCCGATGGCTCCACTGGTGGCCGAACCGCGCAATAACCCTGGGTTCGGTGGGGGTCGGTGGTGGGGTGGGTGGACTGCTGTGGCGTGTTGTGGGCTTGTGAACCACTGACGGCCATGGCGGGACTAAACCTCTCCGTCGTATCTAGGTCCCCGGTTCAATACACAATACACTAATAGTAAGTGCACAGAAACAGAATATGAGTATGTCGAAACAGTAAAGAAAACTTAAATGAGAGAAAGAAGATGATACCAGTTGAATGTTTTACAGATTTGGTGAATGTTTTGCAGATTTGGTAAAGGGCAAGTGATACTGACATGGATGTATCTTGGATAATAGTTTGTGATAATAGTAGAGTTTGACCATTACTATCTTGAAGAACCTACTTGAGTACCTCTTTACTGATGGATGAAGGTCAGTTTGTCTTCTTATCCCTTTTTTTTACGTGGCGAGTCAGTCGGGATCACAGTATAGAAATTTTATTAAAAAGCGCTGTAAACTGAAACTGTAAATATACTCTATGGAGGAAATGAGTTTTTCTGCTGTTCTTTTTTCTAATAGAATGCTTGTTAAGAATTAACAGTAATGGTCGCAATAGTACCTGCTGACACTATGCAGTACCTACGGTTGCACGCACGCTTGTCCTTACGACGATAGCTGCATACAAAGCATTGACGAAATGACGCTTCTTATGTAAGGACACAAGTGTCCATACCCGAAGTTGATGTGTCAGCTGTTCTAAAAGGACCCAGTACAGTATTTATTTTTGTATTTTTCTAAGTCTCCTAAGGGCCAAGTAAAGTTTTGTAGTACATATAACGACCTGTTACGTTTTAGATCAATACCTAACACTAGTGGTTATTTTCTTTACAAATTTCTCTTCGATTAATAACATCAGCCTCTTCTAAGCCTCCACACAGTCCACCTTGAACACCACAGCTACCGATCGGATATGAGTACTGGTGGATACCCAACGTAAAGTCATGCTCATCTTTGCTTCGTTCAGCCTCTACGGACTGTTTTGTTTTATGTTCCAATGGACCCTTTGACATAACGATATGTTTGAGTATTGTGAATATGGAAATGCAATTGTTACATTCTTCCAGATACATCATGAAGGAGAGTGTTCATGTGAACCAATTAACAATAGAAGTATTGTAATAAGTATTGGAAATTTAGACTTTCTAGCAGTGTAAGTCTAGTGTGACGTCCATTTGGGATTCGTCACGTCACATACAAAGGAAATTGCATATATATTTTATATATTTTTATTTTTAATTTATCGGTATGCTTCTTTCTCTCAGGGATATTGTCTTTTCTTATCACTTTTACTTACGTGCATAAGTAAATATGAAACGGGTTCTTGAAGGCCCTCAGTTATTCATGTACTAACTTTAGATTTTGAACGTGATGACTAAAATATAGTTGCCGTTAACTGAATTGGATGTAATTTTGATAATTTCTATTTATTGATTGCAAAGCAAGGCTTGAGAGAATTTCGATTGTTGCCGTGGAGCGGCCAAGATAAAACTTACTGAACTCGTGTAATCTGTATAGTTTAAAAACATGAACTTTAACGTAAATTAATTATCTGTTGCAATTTAAAACGGTTCTTATAACGAAATCTCTCGCACTTACAGTCACTGTTACCACTGAAATATAAATTAAAACTTCGGCGCGTAATGGCCGACCAGAGGCTGCATCGGAAGATGAGCTTCTTGCAGCGCAAATTACTGAAAAAATGATTATTAAAAATAAGTAGCCACTGCGAGCATATGAGATGACAACTATTACAAAGAAATTCATTTTGTAATAATAATAACAAGTTTATTTTAGCAATAAATACGTCCTTCCTTCTCGGCCGTACAATCGCGTCTCTTTCGATCATTTTTTATTTTCATAGACACTAAATAAAGATGCTATCGCTGCATATCAGTTGTTTCAAGAACATTAACAACATCTTTTACACTAATTATATTCATAAAATACTTAAACTACGATTTACAACCGCTAAAAAGTCAATATTTATGTGCCGTCCCGACACACTAGGGACCGATGCCCTCAGCAGTTTGGTCCCTTAGGAATTCGCACACACATTCTCATCCACAGCAGTGCTTTCTCCATTCTTATAAAATGATGACCAAGCCATCCGTGTGGTTTATTAGTCAGTTGAAAAAACTCTAGGTCCGTCGCTTTGTGCCATGTAGACTAGCACGGCAGTATTCCGTGGCGCCAGCACTGTCGTTTCTAGCTACGCGCTAGTAACGCCACCACACGGCAGCCATTGTGAAACACGCAGCGGAGGGGATCGCCACAGTGGCCGTTGCTATTGTAAGGCACGGACAAAGCCGCATTGGCAGACTGTGGGCCTAAAGTCTGGCAGGCCATGAAACATATGGGAAAACCCCCTTTCCTTCCCTTTTAATGGACGCACATCCAGCACTCCTAATGACCAGTACTACTACTACTACTAATACAGTAATAATAACAAAATAATGACACTCATTTTTATTTACAAACAATCTGGTAGTGTGGGCGTATCAGTGTTGTTAGTTGTAAAACAAGCTAACTCGACGATCCCACTTTTTCCGGCTCTTCTGATGACATCTGCATCTACGTGATTACTCTGCAATTCACATTTAAGTGCTTGGCAGAGGGTTCATCGAACCACAATCATACTATCTCTCTACCATTCCACTCCCGAACAGCGCGCAGGAAAAACGAACACCTAAACCTTTCTGTTCGAGCTCTTATTTCTCTTATTTTATTTTGATGATCATTCCTACCTATGTAGGTTGGGCTCAACAAAATATTTTCGCATTCGGAAGAGAAAGTTAGAGACTGAAAAAATGGTTCAAATGGCTCTGAGCACTATGGGACTTAACAGCTACGGTCATCAGTCCCCTAGAACTTAGGACTACTTAAGCCTAACTAACCTAAGGACATCACGCAATACCCAGTCATCACGAGGCAGAGAAAATCCCTGACCCCGCCGGGAATCGAACCCGGGAACCCGGGCATGGGAAGCGAGAACGCTACCGCACGACCACGAACTGCAGACTGGAGACTGAAATTTCGTAAATAGATCTCGCCGCGACAAAAACCGTCTTTGCTTTAATGACTACCATCCCAACTCGCGTATCATATCTGCCACACTCTCTCCCCTATTACGTGATAATACAAAACGAGCTGCCCCTTTCTTGCACCCTTTC
Organism: Schistocerca americana; assembly: GCF_021461395.2. Classification (NCBI taxonomy): domain Eukaryota; kingdom Metazoa; phylum Arthropoda; class Insecta; order Orthoptera; family Acrididae; genus Schistocerca; species Schistocerca americana. Next base: position 1,159,400,354 of record NC_060119.1, on the reverse strand, counting down.
GATGTCTTCCGTCAACCCCACCTGGTAAGGATCCCACACCGCGCAGCAATATTCTAATAGAAGACGAGTGTAGTGTAAGCTGTCTCTTTAGTGGGCTTGTTGCATCTTCTAAGTGTCCTGCCAATGAAACGCAACCTTTGGCTCGCCTTCCCCACAATATTATCCACGTGGTCTTTCCAACTGAAGTTATTCGTAATTTTAACACCCAGTTGAATTGACAGCCTTGAGAATTGTACTATTTATCGAGTAATCGAATTCCAACGGATTTCTTTTGGAACTCATGAGGATCACTTCACACTTTTCGTTATTTAGCGTCAACTGCCACCTGCCACACCATACAGCAATCTTTTCTAAATCGCTTTGCAACTGATACTGGTCTTCGGATGACCTTACTAGACGGTAAATTACAGCATCATCTGCGAACAACCTAAGAGAACTGCTCAGATTGTCACCCAGGTCATTTATATAGAGCAGGAACAGCAGAGGTCCCAGGACGCTTCCCTGGGGAACACCTGATGTCGCTTCAGTTTTACTCGATGATTTGCCGTCTATTACTACGAACTGCGACCTTCCTGACAGGAAATCACGAATCCAGTCGCACAACTGAGACGATACCCCTTAGCCCAGCAGCTTGATTAGAAGTCGCTTGTGAGGAACGGTCTCAAAAGCTTTCCGGAAATCTAGAAATACGGAATCAACTTGAGATCCCCTGTCGATAGCGGCCATTACTTCGTGCGAATAAAGAGCTATCTGCGTTGCACAAGAACGATGTTTTCTGAAACCATGCTGATTACGCTACAATAGATCTTCCCTTCGAGGTGATTCATAATGTTGGAATACAGTATATGCTCCAAAACCCTACTGCAAACCGACGTCAATGATAAAGGTCTGTAGTTCGATGGATTACTCCTACTACCCTTCTTAAACACTGGTGCGACCTGCGCAATTTTCCAATCTGTAGGTACAGATCTATTGGTGAGCGAGCGGTTGTATATGAGTGCTAAGTAGGAAGCTATTGTATCAGCGTAATCTGAAAGGAACCTAATCGGTATACAATCTGGACCTGAAGACTTGCCCGTATCAAGCGATTTGAGTTGCTTCGCAACCCCTAAGGTACCTACTTCTAAGAAACTCTTGCTAGCTACTGTTCGTGTCTCAAAATCTGGAATATTCCATTCGTCTTCCCTGGTGAAGAAATTTCGGAAAACTGCGTTCAATAACTCCGCTTTAGCGGCACAGTCGTCGGTAACAGTACCATCGGCACTGCGCAGCGAAGGTCTTGACTGCGTCATGTCGCTTGTATACTTTACATACGACCAGAATTTCTTCGGTTTTTCTACCAAATTTCGAGACAATGTTTCGTTCTGGAATCTATTAAAGGCATCTCGCATTGAAGTCCGTGCCAAATTTCGCGCGTCTGTAAATTTTAGCAAATCTCCGGGATTTCGCGTTCTTCTGAACTTCGCATGCTTTTTCCGTCGCCTCTGCAACAGCGTTCGGACCAGTCTTGTGTACCATGGGGGATCAGTTCCACCGTCATATCATGGGTCTCGGCTTTCAAGAATTCGCAGTACTGGTTTTTCAGCTGAGGTACAACAAGAACCGATAAGCGGCTGGACCATACCGTTCTTCACACATGTTTCCCACACGTTTTAGACCAGGAAGTCTCCTTTCAGCTGAAGTACTTGTTGCAGGAATATTAGCAATTTGGCAAAATAATTTGATGGCTTCTGGAAGTAATTGATCGGTTTCATTCTCAAACATTCTTTTCAAAACGGCTGCCACACTGACGGAATGAAGCATTCATGCTGGGAAGACAATACAGTCTCCATTTTGTAAGAGGTCCGTAGGCCCTTACTATAACTTTGCGCTCGGCACAGGTCGATAGGGCGAACAAGCGATTGTGACGTGTTGCGAGAGCGAGTGTCAGGATGCGCCCGAGTGGTTGGCGGGAATGGTGTGTGTGTGGATGCCATTATGGGAATACAGGTTTTCTTAACCGAGAAGGGTGTCACCATCGCCGTGGTTATACCCCTAAATAATAAATAAATACCGGGAAAGTGATGAAGTATCTTTATAAAAGCGATCAGTGACGTTACTAGTGCCGATATTGAGTTTTGCGTCTACCGCGCCGGCCTAACCTTGGATTGCAGTGTTGGATGCAGTGATGGATTAGCGTGTGACGATAATGGTAAATGAAGAAATCCTGTGCTGAGTTTAGCCGTAATTAGATATGTATGACCAAGGCAGTGGCTGTCTCCTTTTTGTGTTTTGAGAAGAATATAAGTTCGTAATTAGTAAAACTGCGTTGGTGTTTCTTATTACCTTACATTCAGTATTATAGTATTGAACAGGACGAACTGGAAAGTAACAACTTCCGTAGCAGACAATTCCCATTACCAGCCCCATTAGGTTTACAGTCATGTTAATAATAAATTTTGGGCTGCTATTCAATCAGATCAGGTCGGGATGAAAACGGAGGTGTTACAATTTCTATACGCAACAGTGAGCGACTGAATCACGTACAATATGTTTGCAATAATGAATCCGCACCGTCTTGGCGGAAATGCTGATAATATTGGAGGACCGAGTAGCATCGCTTAATTTAAGAAAAAGCAGCTTATTACAATGTGAAAACCTTGTTCCCAGTTGTGACACAATATTATCCAGTTCCAAGAATTACTCCGGTTGTAGTTTGACATCAAGGGATTCCCAATGTTTTCTTCCATCATTTCAGCTCTATTCATGCAAGCTTCAGCTTGCGAAGTACTCAAGTGCATCGTGGAATTTAAAAAGTTTCTTGAATTTTTCATGTAAGCTATGCATCCTGTGAAAGAATTGTTGCAAAACAGTTCATAACTGTTTTATTTTTCCGAACAAGCCTTTAAATCTTTAAAACTATGGTTTCATAATGGAGAGAAGAAAAAAAATTCAAAGTATAGGAGCTATTTTTCAAACCACAGGCTTCTGTTGAAGTTGTTGGTCTATAAAGTCTGGACTGCTCGAGAATTGCAGTTAAAACCTAAATTAGTCCCGGACTGCTTCGATGAATGACAGATTTTTTGGCGTTGCAGTTCCATATTGATCAACTATTTGAAGAATGCGTTTACGAACAATCTTGTCAACAATTGCTGTGCGTTTGGAAGACAGATGGAAAAAAGGAGGAATATCTTGAATCATCAAAAAAAAATTCTAACTATTTCTGTACAAGAACAGTTCTACCTCAAAGCTGACTTTAAACGATGTGCAAAACAACAAGTAAGAACTGCTTGTGGGTCAATTTCTCAGATCTTAGCCTTCAGGCCATTTAATTCTCCTGCCAGAACTAAAGTACTATCATTTGTTTGAGCCACGAGTTAGTTCTTCATATCATAATTCCGAAACACGCCATTCAGGATAGTCGATGAAGCAGTATAAGTTCTATGCCCGCTAACGTAGTTAAATCCAGGAATATGTTCTGAATGTCGCCGTTGGAGTTCACTACTCTCTCAACAATAAAGTTATGTGACTTGTCTGAAGCGCCTGTTGCTAGTCCTTAACGCAGACATAAAATAAGGTTCAATCCTTACCTGGTTATTTTTTTATGAATTTGGCCATTTATGGACGCATAAGCTTAAGACTTATGGTCTTTCTTTTTCTTCCTTTCTTCCCAGTGCATCATTTTCCCTCCAACTGCTCGTCTCTGCTCATCTGTCCACACTCTCTTGGGTCGAGGTTATGGCTCATCTACTTCATAGTTTGCGTTTTCTATCAGCAGCCTGAAGTGATTCCAGTCACGTATTATTTCTTCTGTAAAACATATTTTGTTGCCATGTTTCCTTACTGATTCTATCGATCCTACAGTTTTTTTCAGCTTACTAACGTAATTAATTTTTTTTGTAATCCTTGTTTCTTCCATTCTTTTTAAATGTACATAAACTTTTATTCGACTCTTCCTCAGTGTATCTGTCATCTTTTCTGTATTTTTGTATAAATCTTCATTTCTCCTGTTAATCCACCTATTTTCATTGTTTTTTTCAGAACCTAGAATTTTTATTACTCTTTTTCTCTCTCTTTTTTCTAGTTCCCTTAATTCGCTTTTCTTATTCTGATTTAGGCGCTCTCATCCATATGTTTCTTCTGTCCTAATAACTGAACTATAATGTCTAATCTTAGCTTGTATGGCTTGATTTTTTATTATAGTAGTTTTGTGTTAATTTCTACGCAAATTCTTTTTTATTCATTCTTTATGTGTTGTGTTATCCAGTCCATTGGCTTGGATCCACTCTCCAAGGTATTTGAATTTATCAACTCTTTTAATTTTTATATACTTTGTTTTCATACACTTTCTATAATATGTTTGTGTTCTATATACTCGGGTTTATTATAGGATATTTTTAGCAAAGACTTTTCAGCAATCTCATGTAACAGATCAAGCATAACTGTGTCGTCAGTTCGGTTTTCGGTTATCAATGCCATATGATCTGCAAAGGCTAAACACTTCACTTCAAGTTCGTTTTTTCCTTAGCCCATGCTTATACCCTTTGTGCCTCTGTTTTTTAAGGTGCGTTCCAATGGTTTTACTATTTTGTCTAAAACCAAGTTAAAGAGAATTCCGACAGTCCATCACCTTCTCGAACTCCTGTTTTATTTTGAATATTTCAGGACTATCGCCTTGAAACATAAGCCTTGATGTTGCATCTGTGAGCGTTTGTTCAACAAGTCTTCTGGTGTTTTCATGTATCCCTCATTCATAAAGTATCTGGAATACTGTTTGTCTGTCATTTGAGTTGTAGGCTTTCTTGAAGTCTAAGAAAGACACTACTGTATTATTATTTTGTATAACTCTCATTCTCAAAATTGTTTTTAAATTAAGAATCTGTTGTGCACATGATCTACTTTTTCTAAATCCTGCTTGATAATCTCCTGTATTAGATGCTACTTGTTCCTCTATTCTTTTTCAAAGCGCTTTAGACAGTATTTTGTGTTACTGGTAACAGGGACATACTCCTGTAGTGAATGGTGTCTGTTTTGTGTCTTTTTTATGGAGAGGATGGATCATTGTTTGTTTCCAAACACTGGGTAAGATTCCTTTTGTGCAAATGTCTTTAATTACTTTGCGAATTTTCTCCCATGTGGATAAGCCCATTAGTTTCCGCATTCCTGCTACTACCCCATCCTCACTGTGTGCTTTGTTAATCTTCAATGCTTTCATAACCTTTTCAGTTTCTTCTACTGTAGGTGGTTCCGATGGTGGAGTTTCATATTGTGGATTTGAAATGTTAATGTCATTAGGCTCTTCACAATTTAAATAATTATCAAAGTATTCATCTAAGATTTGGCAGTTCTCGTTATTGCTTTAAAACATTTTCCTTTTTTATCCATAGAATGTAAACTGGGTGACTGGAATCCTGTTAAAACTTCTTTGAAAGTCTTGCAGAAGCCTGTAGTGTTGTTCCTTTTAAAGACTGAATCCATTTCTTGTAATATGTCTTAGTCATATTTTCTTTTCACTGATCTGATGATTTTTGATGTCTTTTTCCTTTCTTCTTTAAACTCTTCCCAGTATTCACGTTTCTTATTACACTTCCATTTTTCCATGCCTTTAGTCGATTGTCAATTGCTTCATCACACAGCTCGTTCCACCATCTGTGTTTTGGTATTGTTGGTGGTTGTCCCATTTCTTTAATTGACTGTATCATAGTTTCTTTAATTTCTTCCCAGTCCTTTTTTTCTTTTCTTTAATATGTCACAGAATTTGTTCTGATATTGCATGGGAAATTTATTGTTTACCGTTGGATATCTTCATGGTTTTGGTTTAAGTTTTTTCGGTTGGAACATGGTCTTTATGTCTGTCAGATAATGGTCTATGTTTACACCCTTCCTCCCACTGACATCCAAGATTTCCTTGCAGTTACAAGTCATTATATTCACATGATCTAATTGATATTCAGCTTGATTTGGATTATGTGATTCCCACGTTTTTTTCTTTCCTGTAAGTTTCCTGAAAAATGTCGACATTAGTTTTAGGGTAAATTATCTACAAAAATCTATGAGTCTTTCCCCATTTCTGTTTATATATATATATATATATATATATATATATATATATATATATATATATATATATATATTCACAAATATCCTCATTTATGCATTCAGCCAGTTCGTCCTATATGGAAATCCCCGAATATAGACCGTTTCATCAAGTGTACTTTCCGATCTTCGTGTTTGTTTAGTGTTTGGTTGTGGCCGTGGTTGGAGGCTCACCTCCTCTCGGAGATGAACTGTCAGTGATGGGTATTTCTGGAGAGACACCAAAGAAGGGAGTTCTGCGCGAAGATAATCTAAGACTCTCACCGCATTTTCATGTGTATCTACTCTGGATTAACATGCTAAGCATGGTCAGATCTGGCGTGTGGACAACAACCTGTTGGGGCAGGTCCCGATTTTCCTGTTCGCACACACAGCATTACAGGAGGTTGAGGAGCAGCTTCAGCAGGTCTCAACGAGCACAATCAGAGCGATTTTGCAGTCAGTCTGGTATGCAGGTGCTCTGCTGTTCCTACCGATACACAGTGTAGCATGCATGGGTGCATTAAGTGGAGCTACTTGTAGTCCGCGTCATAAAGAGAGTTGTGAGTGTTGAGTTGCGGCTTGTTGTATCTGTTGCACGTGCGGCTCTCCTGAGTGAATACTGCATATTGCACGTAGCGTGAATATTGTGTGCCAAAGAAAGTTGTGTTATTGCGCTACACACAGCGCACATGATTAGGCAAAATGAAAACGTAAATTAAAAACTCGTTGCAACTGTGTATCTCTTCCATACTCCGTGGTACTAATGTTGATTCAGTACGGAACTTTTTATTGAACCTGCTGTTCAGTCGTATGTATTGTGATTTGGTGTATTATCTTGTAAGAATGACTTCTTTATACAAGGTGAATATGAGGAGTTTGCTAAATTGTGCCATAACAAAACGAAAACAAGACCTACAAGTAAAGTACCTTTACTGGCGTTCAAAGTAATCACCATTAGCTACAACACACTTCTGACATCAGTTTAAAGCTGCTGGAAACTGTCAGCAAGCATTACTTGTGGAACAGCTCGAAGCACCGTTGCCACACGTTGTCGAATCTTCGCATCATCACTGATGCTATGACGTATTTGGTGTCATGCGGGGGACTAGACTGAATTTCTTGAATTAATTATTGTTATTATTTTAAGACGATATTTTGTGTTATTCAAGCCAATTTTATGTTTGTTCTTGCCACAAACGACAATTGGCGTTAAAGGACTGTTTTGAATCTTGGTACTAACATTACAATCCAGAGACAAAGTATTAGTCAGTAGCATGGTGTTCATCGCCTTGCCCGCCATTCAGAAGTATCGTCTGACAAAATTAAATATTAAGATAATGATTATTTCCTTTTTGGTTGACCAGGGTTTGATACATCTTCTATTTTTTCCCGGGGAAGGCGGGGAAGGTGATGAATAGCATGGCACTACTAGTCTCTCAGTCTGTGGACCACACTGCGAGCAGCAAGTCTTATCTCCTGTGATTTTCCGTGACCACTGTCCTTCCAGCGTTTCCACAAGAAGCTTTACTGACAGTTTCCAAGCGCTTTACAAGCGATATCAGAAGGTGTTCTAGCTAAAGGTTGAAAGGGTACAGTACCAACCGACATTGAAAACAGGTTCAACATTCTTCGTTATTCTTGTCAGAACAACATACTTTTTGTAATAATAACTCAATTTCACTTAATACACCGAAGCCGGATACCAGTGTAGGAAAGAATGACAATTTATTTCTTTAATTGATCACATGTGAACTCCCACAAAATACATCCCTATATCCAATTTGGTGAGATCTATGAAACGAATGAATGTATGGTCGCCTGCTAACCGCAGATAGTGAATGAGCAATATATGATCATCTTTGAGACGGTCCTTTGGTCACCTTTGGTGGAACCAAAGAGATGAAATTTAACTGAGCTTTGATCATCTGAAATGTGGCTGGCCAATACGGTAGCTGGTGGTCCCGCACCTCGATGGAGGTGCGAGATGACCTGAAGAACAGCCATGTTTCAGCACTCTGGCGCTGGTTCTTGTGTTGGTAAGACCTGTCTTAGGTGTGCTCTGTAAAGACAAAGGAGTGGAGAAAATGGTATGCATGTGAAATACTTAAGAGTTGTTTGGAATAATTATTTCTCTATTTCAGGAACTTTTGGGGGGGGGGGGGGGGGGGAGAGTTAAATGCCAGGCAGCGGATCGTAGTAATCTTCGGAAATGACCAACGGTCACAGTGAAACCACGTGTAGCAATAAGTTTAAATACCTGCGAGTGCTAGTACTAAGTTGAAATACTTCCGGGTGCTTAAGTTTAGCTAAATTACTAGCGTGTGTACTTTAAGTTGGAAATATTTAAGAAATGGCGTGTGCCGGACTTGAAATTAGAGACGAGTACTTCCACATGGTGATTACTATGTGAGTCTCAATCTGTGTATGAGACAAAGGATAAAGAGAAGTACTCATCCATGGTATCAGTTGAGGACTCACGTGTGTGACGAATACGTTCTTAATATTGCTTTGTGAGTTATGTTTCCGTGTGACGCTGGATTCAAACTTTAATACTCTGAGAGAGAAGCAAGGCGAGTCAGCCGTCTATCCAGCAACGCCACTTGGCTTGCATTGCACAGGAAGACGTGCATATATCCTCCAGAGTTCGTAGAGGAAAGAAAAGTAACGAAGTGGGGCAGTGTCGTGTGAAACTGGGATGAATACTAATTGAAGTGGGAAAGCTGAAAGTGAAGTGATTCTAACGTTGTGACTATTCTTTGTGATGTATGTTGCCAGTGTGATGTATTTCATGTAATTTAAGTATGTGTTGTTTGCATGGTAGAGTAGCAAGATAGGTTCAGAGGCAGTGGGTTATGCATGTTCCTTTTTGTACTGCTCGGTCTGGAGGAAATTTTCGTGAAGATGGGTGTGAGAGTCGAAGTGTGAGATATAGCAAAAGATCCACCATCCTATCCAGAAAGTGCACTGTAGCGTTAGATCATTACGAGACCATAAGATAGAGAATCACCAATGTAAAACCATGCCCACTGGGCGGCGTTTCTCCTGTATAATTGTTGTATAAAATGTAATGATGTGCTTAGGTTATCTTTGAATCATAATAGAATTTATCGGAATAAAAAAAAGATAGTGAAAACAAAATGATTGGTGGCCTTGATCTTCGAATAGTGTGTAATCATGATACCCAGAATTTATAATGTGTGCGCCATTCACATTCTGTGCGATGGCCACGTGTTGATCAAAGCCGTTGGGTAAGAAAGAAAGTGTCGTATTGCCAGAGCGTAGTGAACAATCAGAGTTGTGTAAATTGATAATAGTCAGATGTGCGTTATCCGTTTCCGTTGCGTAATATTCAAGCAGGAGAATAATTTGTAGCTTAATTGTGGGTACTAGAGCTCACAATCAGTCATTGACGTTTTGCGATAAATAAGAATAAATCCACTCGCTTGGCAGATCACTCATCTTGCAGGCCTGACTGCTTGATGACTCAGTATGAGCAAAGCTTGTGGGTGCATCTCAAGGTGATTACTGTGAAGCCGAATAAAAGGTTTTATTTATAACTCTAGTTTATTTTATTTTCTGAGACTACTTGGATATGTAACTTGTATACTGGTCATATAGACGTAAGAGTGGTTGGTTGAGTAGTGTATTGATAGGTTATGTGTAGGTGATTGGGAGACGTTAGTAGCAGCCAGGCTAGAAGTAGCTAGTAGAGATTTTACCCCGTATTCAGTAACAGATAATTCAATTTTTTCTTTTAAAATAAGCAACTATTGTCACAATTACTTAGGACTGCGGGCCTAAATTGCAAAACGTTACACTGTGTAAAAGCTGCCTGTGTAGAACAGGATTTAATTGTACGTATTACCTATTATTGTTATTTTAAGAGGACGTTTCGTTTTGTTACACATCCTTTCAAGTTTCTTCGAACCACGAATAAGTGTTACGTCGTATGTAATTGTCTGTGTAGGGATAGATTGAATTGTTTGTATTATTTACTACTATTATTTTAAAAAGAAATTTAATCTTATTCAAGCTCTCTTCACGTTTATTCGTGCCAAAAAGGAACTTTGATTTTACAGTAATATTTTCCATCTTGTTAAGTTTGTGTTTTGCATGGTAAATAAAGCCTTAATAAACTATCGAGCTCCATTTCTGCACAAGCCACAGCCACAGCCCAAATAACACTAATCTTAAATTCCCCACTACATCCTTAAAGACTGGGTTCGTTTCGCCTTTCAGGCAGCAATTTTTAACGAGTACAAGCAGACGATCCTCACCTATGGTAACATCAACTATACAACGTAGTGTGGCGCAGTGGTTCCAAATATGTATTAAACTTGATGTGCCTTAGCTACCAGTCTCCTCAAGGTCTCCATGAAGGGCACGTGTCTGAGTAATTATCGTGAACCAGCACAAAAAAATTCATCTCCTTATTTCAGTCTGTCGCACGCGCACACCTAATCACACATGGAAATATTACGATCTGTAACGTATCTCCATTCTTTGACAATTATAACGACTAGTGATAGTTTCGACTTCCAGTCATATGCAAACTTTACATCACATCGTTTTATATTCAGGCAACTGCTACTAACTACTGGGGAAAAATATTTGGATAGTTACCGTCTCTTCTTGTGCAATCAAGAACAATGATATCTAGGTGTTCAACACCGGTTCATCACAGAACTTCAAACGTATCCACACCTCGCTGCTGGTTAAATAAATCGATGTTTTAACGATCTCTATTCTGACTAGAAAAGATCCGCGGTGGATACCGAGTTGAAATATCTTGGTGAGTCAAATCAATTTTGTTTCGTCATATCGGTTCAGTTATGTTGGTGCTGGCAAAAATTTCATTCGACGGTGCTTAATTAACAATCATTTCGGTTCTATGTTCAGGTACTCGTCCAGCACAAACGTTCACGCCAAGTCATTTCAAGTTAAGCTTGTGCACACTCTGTTACTTGTGAATCAACAGTATTGAAGACAACCTCATTTTAATTGTCTTGGTGCCTGATATTTACACTACCGAAATGTTAACTAGCATAGCGACTCATTGTCGTACGGAGGATTAATATCTGATGGTTTCTTGTAGTAACCATTTTGTACAGTCAAACGACTGTACCAAGAAGAGATTATAAGATTTGCAAAGAAGTTAGGTTCTGTTGGTTGCATAGAAATCAGGTGGAAACCAATTCGGGTCGTTCTGATACTTTTGACTATGATAATAGTTTTAAGAATCACGATCGCGGTAAAGCAGTTACATATAACGTACGATCAATAAAAAGCTGTGGTACCGAAAAAGCGATTGCAATTTTTTATTATCCGTTCAGGACAACACTCAACAATGGATACGTCACGAGCTGTTGCCTGGCATCATTGCGATACTTATTCGTGACGAGTGAACTCTTTCTGAGTTGCTACTTGTGCTGTGTTAAGTGTCGTGCGCTATTTAACTAAGATCTTACAGTGGTACTTGGTTTCTAAGCGTCTGTGAACGTTCTCGGGTTCTAAGAAGAAGACAGAAAACCAGTATCTGAGGAGATTCTGTCGAGGAACAGGTAAGCGAGCAGTCATTTTTACTTTCCCCTACGTACAGATGGACTTTTTTGTTGTCAGGTGTATTTGGCGGTCGTGGTGCTGTTGTAAAATTGTATTAGGTGTGGGTACGCAGGCTAAAATGGTAGGTCATTCCTGCGAGTACGCTCTCATTGGTCAGCGACGTGTTACGTCACTTTGCAGCCAGCGTTGGCGTCATAGCGCACTCGCTAACGGGATTCTCGCGTCTCTTTTCATTCGATTTTCGAAACTTCAGTGACGGGGTTCAAAATGAATCGAAAGAATTAGTATCTGAAATATTTGAAAGCAAATGTAAGACGGTAGGAAATAACATTTTCAATATCCGAAGCTAGCTGCTGATGCTCATCACAAACAATTACAGCTTAAGAACGTCACTACGTCGAATATTTTATAGTTTTTTGTGCTACTTCGTTCAGACGTGTTTAGAGAATATTAATATAGAGATGACGAATTTTACCTTCTGATGGTGACCTGAATAACTTTACTCAAATTTTCTGACGAGGAAATTTCCGCGAAAGCCCGATTCATTTATTTCAATTTGGCCTTTAACTCAAAAATCTAACACTCATGAAAGTTCTCCTACTTGATGAAATTAATGACTTTTATTCTTTAGATTTCGGGATACCTTGATTGTACTAGTACTGTATTGCGGATGAGGAGGCAGTCCAGAGATCACGTCTTTTCGCAGAAGAACACTTCATTTCATTCCATTTGTCTCTTTAACTATAAAATTGAACGCCGATGAAAGTTCTCCTACTTGCGTGCAAATTATAGATTTTTTCCTTTCGGTTTCATGATATCTTGATTGTACATGCACTGTTAATGATTATATCGCATGTTTGCAACGTGAAATACTTGCTCCATGAAAACATGCAAAAATAATTTCCAAATATGATATTGTAGCAATCTACTCAGTTGATTGAAACGTAAGTCCACCTGGATCTAGAGAAATGTTCGATACTATCTGTCAGCTTTCACCTGTGACGTAATGGCTGCTATAACGTCACATTTTGGTGCGTATTCTGAAATGAATTTGTGTGTAGCCTTACATTCTGTCTATCGTAATTTCGTTGATTAATACAGATAGTAACTTATTAATCTCTGAGCGGGATTTGGGACAGAGGTGCAATTTTCTTTTTTATTTTAATTTTTGCAGTTGCTCCTGTTTCGTTAATTATGTTTTACGTTTGGTTTTAAATTATTAGGATGGTTACCTATGAACTGTTAGAGGTAGCCTCAATTTCTTGAACGTCAACCTATTATCGATACTAATCCGCAACTAGTAAGCACTGGTGCGTACACTGTTACCGTTATTTTCATTTCTGTGCTAGTTTTGTGTAACAGTGACTTGCTCTACGGTGATTCTTTCATTGAGTGCTGCTGTAGGCAATTTTTTGACTTGATAGCAATTGAGTAAATGCCGAGGAGGAGGTGGAGTAAAAAGAGAAATGTATTTCTTGGAATTATTGAAGAAGTTTCGAACTTCCGAGTGCGCAGCTACCTCGTGAGAAAAACTCAATGTCGAAATAATGGATTGGTTTTGCCGGAGGTCTAGGTTAGAATGTAACGTGATGAGTTGGATGTGAGTTGGCAAAGCTAACGAATCCTACTGTTGTGGCACACTGATCTGTAGCGTAACCTGAGGTCTGGTTTAGATTACACTGCAACCGTTTGGTTCGGAGTTGGCCCAGCCAACGACCGTGGCAGTGGAAAAGATTCCAGTGGTGACAGACTGTTAGGTAGCGTTGCCCGAGATCTCGGTTAGGTTGGATTCCAGCAATTTGGTTGTGAACTGGTGAAGCCAACGAACCTGGCAGCGGAAAACCTTTCTGTGGTGACAGATTGATCTGTAGCTTAGTAAGAGGTCTAGGTTAGTTTATAATTAACAGTTTTCTTGTTATAGTCGAGAAAACGACAAGAGACTCACCTGTAGTGTAGCATGAGATATGTGTTAGGTGTAATGTGCAGACTTAGCTGAGGTGTCGAAGGAACCATTGCCGACAAGAATGTATGGTGCCTGGTTGATCTGTATGGTATATCATGATATATGATGCCCTTCGCAGTATCCTACTTGTATTTACCACTTTGCCGAATATCTGGACTATGTGGTTGAGTTATGAGTTATTAGTAGTAAACTGCAGGTAATGTTATCTACGAATGACTGTTGTCATTGGCTAACAACATACTAACGGTTTAACGTTATCAGATTGTTCTGTGTGATGCTTGTTTAGCTTAATTCCAAATATGAGTCGATTCACTGTTTCCAAGTACAATAATTGTGAGCTACAGTTATTCCTGAAGCAAATATTATTTACGAGAGTCGTTCTGAAAACAATTTCTTTCATTAGAATATTTGTAATCCGAAAGTTTGTTTTGCTTTCCATTTCTTTTCTTTCTTTCTTTCACTTTCTGGTTCTGTCCGTTACGTTGAAGAAATCCACATTGACATGACGTCACATTGCGTATAATATTTACAGCGTTTGTCGCATGTTTCTTGTGTTTCTTAAGTCACCCGCCAAAGCTAACGACTCCAATCGAAGACCCCTCTTTATCCGCCCACCTTTCAAAGGCTCAGCTATCCATTCTTGTTTCGCTGTTAATTTTGTATCGGCATGGCTTTTTGCTGTTGTAATTCCTAATGAACTGTCAATATTTTTGCACCCGAATGCGATGTATTCTAACAAGTATCTAAGCGCATAGTAAGTAACGTCTTCGCCTTGAGCTCGCTGAATCACTAAGATCGCAATCTCCAAGATAATCTTCTTCATCTGAAATATTGTGATGTCAAGTTTCGGCTGCTTTGTTTCGTAACTCACTAGGGAAAATTTCCAAATTCGGTCATTATTTCTTCCGCAGAATTTTGGTCTTTGTCCTCTTCAATGGAAGCACCAAGGGACACAGGCAGATTCGTCGCATTGTCAGACAATATTAGTAGGCGTATTCTACTTTTCACCTCAAAATGGCATAGGATTACTATAAAATGCACCAAGATCATTAATTCTAGAAAAAAAATTTCGAGACTATGTTAACTCTGTCTGGCAGTCAGGATGTAGGTTGCCCCGTCGTTTTTCACGTCTGCGAAAAGTCCAAATAATTAGCTTATTAATGAAGCAAATCCTTTTTGGAACGGTTTCAGACTATTTCTGTACCCTACTCGCATATTCGAGAAAATTTCCAAAACCTCTTCAGAGAATTCCCTTTGACTTCTGAGGTTGAAACCACAACCTGGAAAAGATAGCCACTCAGACTGGCAACACGAATGTGCATTTCGTGGAACTGTTTCAGCGTCACGATCGGCCTCATCTTAATACAGCCGTCAGGCGTAATAACATGAGACTTGGGGGTGCGCTGATAACAGAAGGCATGAGTCACATTTCAGTGGTGTCGGTGGAGTCTATCAGTAGGACGGGTTTCACTAGACATGGCCTGCACCTCAACAGGTATGGGAAGGGGAGGTTGGCAAAACTTATAGGTGACAGCATAGGTGGGGGTGGTGGGATCACTCATGGGAAAATTCCGGTAGTTGTGGGTGTTAGAGCTGTACCTTTTTTAGATTGAAGTCAGCTGATAGGTATTCCTGCTTAAGGGAAGTCTCTCTAACAAAGAAACCACTTTCTACAAAGCTTGGGTATCCGATTAATGAGGGAATTAGTATATTTCATCAAAATATACAGGGTATTAGAGATAAAGTTAGTGAACTGCTTATAGATGTTGACTCTGAAATTATTGGTATATCTGAACACTTCTTAAATAAGGAGATAATTCAGAGGCTTCCTTTACCAGGATACAGGTTGGCTGGCAGCTTTTCTAGGAGCTCTTTGCGGTGTGGGGGAGTAGCCATGTATGTGAAAAACGGTATCCCATTTGAGTCAATTGATGTTTCAAAGTACTGCACTGAAAAGGTGTTTGAATGTTGTGCAGGTGTGGTTAAATTTAGTGGAGCTAAACTTCTTACTGTTGTTATTTATAGATCCCCAGACTCCGATTTCACAACTTTTTTGCTAAAGCTAGAGGAGTTTCTTGGTTCACTTTATAGGAAATACAAAAAGTTAGTTATATGTGGTGACTTCAATATTAATTGTATAAGTGATTGTAGAAGGAAAAGGATGCTGGTAGACCTCCTTAATTCATATAATCTTATGCAAACCGTACTCTTTCCAACGAGAGTGCAAGGGAACAGTAGAACAACCATAGACAATATTTTTGTTCATTCGTCATTATTAGAAGGGCATTCTGTTAGCAAAAAGGTGAATGGCCTTTCAGAGCATGATGCACAAATTTTAAGTCTAAAAGATTTTTGTGCTGCAACACATGTTAAATATAGTTACCAACTTTTTAGGAAAGCTGATCCAGTTGCTGTACAGACTTTTGTAAACCTTATCAAGGAACAAGAGTGGCAAGATGTTTATAGTGCTGATACAGTAGACGATAAATATAATGCTTTCCTCAAGACTTTTCTCGTGCTCTTTGAAAGTTGCTTTCCGTTAGAACGTTCAAAACAGGGTACTAGCACAAACAGGCAGCCTGGGTGGCTGACTAAAGGGATAAGAATATCTTGTAGAACAAAGTGGCAATTATATCAAAACGTTAGAAACAGTCAAAATCTAAATGCAGCAGCCCATTACAAACAGTATTGTAAGGTGCTTAAAAAAGTTATTAGGAAGGCAAAAAGTATGTGGTATGCAGATAGAATAGCTAAGTCTCAGGATAAAATTAAAACCATATGGTCAGTCGTAAAGGAAGTGGCTGGTCTGCAGAGACAGGTCGAGAATATAGAATCAGTGCATAGTGGGGATGTCCGTGTTACTGATAAGTCACATATATGTACAGTACTTAATAATCACTTTCTGAATATAGCAGGTGAACTAAATAGAAACCTAGTCCCAGCAGGGAATCATATAGCGCTCTTAGAAAAATGTGTTCCGAGACTGTTACCTGAAATGCTCCTCCATGATACTGACAAGAGGGAGATTGAGTTAATAATTAAATCACTAAAGACCAAGAACTCTCATGGATATGACGGGGTATCTAGCAGAATACTGAAGTATTGTTCCACGTATGTTAGCTCAGTATTTAGCCATATCTGTAACTTTTCCTTTAGGAGTGGTCGGTTTCCTGACCGATTAAAGTACTCGTTAGTGAAGCCAATTTATAAAAAGGGAGACAGGGACAATGTTAACAATTATAGACCTATTTCTATGCCATCGGTGTTTGCTAAAGTTATCGAGAGGGTTGTATATACAAGGTTACTGCAGCATTTAAATTCACATAATTTGTTGTCAAATGTACAGTTTGGTTTTAGAAATGGCTTAACAACTGAAAATGCTATAGTCTCTTTTCTCTGTGAGGTTTTGGACGGATTAAATAAAAGGTTGCGAACGTTAGGTGTTTTCTTTGATTTAACAAAGGCTTTTGACTGTTGACCACAAAATATTACTGCAGAAGTTGGAACGTTATGGAGTAAGGGGAGCAGCTTACAATTGGTTCGCCTCCTACTTTAAGAACAGAAAGCAGAAGGTAATCCTCCGCAATATTGAGAGTGGTAATGATGTTCAGTCCCAATGGGGCACTGTTAAATGGGGCGTTCCCCAAGGGTCGGTGCTGGGGCCACTGCTGTTCCTTATTTATGTAAATGATATGCCTTCTAGTATTACAGGTGATTCAAAAATATTTCTGTTTGCTGATGACACCACCCTGGTAGTGAAGGATCTTGTGTGTAATATTGAAACTTTATCAAATAATGTAGTTCATGATATAAGTTCGTGGCTTGTGGAAAATAATTTGATGCTAAATCACAGTAAGACTCAGTTTTTACAATTTCTAACCCACAATTCAACAAGAACTGACATTTTAATCAGACAGAATGGGCATGTTATAAGCGAAACGGAACAGTTCAAGTTCCTAGGCGTATGGATAGATAGTAAGCTGTTGTGGAAAGCCCATGTTCAGGATCTTGTTCAGAAACTAAATGCCGCTTTATTTACCATTAGAACAGTATCTGAAATAAGTGACATTTCAACACGAAAAGTAGCATACTTCGCATATTTTCATACGGTTATGTCATATGGTATTATTTTTTGGGGTAATTCTTCTGATTCAAAAAGGGTATTTTTGGCTCAAAAACGGGCTGTTCGAGCTATGTATTGTGTAAGTTCGAAAACCTCTTGTCGACCCCTATTCAATAGTCTGGGAATTTTGACATTGCCCTCACAGTATGTATTTTCTTTAATGTCGTTTGTTGTTAGCAATATTAGCTTATTCCCAAGAGTTAGCAGCTTTCACTCAGTTAATACTAGGCAGAAATCAAATCTGCATGTGGAATGCACTTCCTTGACTCTTGTGCAGAAAGGAGTGCAGTATTCTGCTGCATCCATTTTCAATAAGCTACCACAAGAACTAAAAAATCTTAGCAGTAGCCCAAACACTTTTAAGTCTAAACTGAAGAGTTTCCTCATGGCTCACCCCTTCTATTCTGTCGAGGAGCTCCTGGAAGAGATAAAAAATTAAGCAAATTCCAGTGTTACATTCTTGATTTTCTTTATTTAAACTAACGACTTGTCGCCTGAATATGTTTCTTATATTTCATTTTATCTGTTTCTACAATCGTGTTATAATTTCATGTATTGACTCGTTCCATGACCATGGAGACTTCTCCTAAATGTGGTCCCACGGAACAATAAATAAATAAATAAATAAAACCACTTTTAATGGGTGTATTCTGATCATGAGTGTAACCCGAGTTCAACATATGGAAATAGTCGTTTGTCAGTTCTATCAAGCTTACCTCACGAGCTTTATGGAGGACAATCTCACAGATTGGGCAGTGGGACGTGAAAATAGCCGTGCAGCCATTCTAACGTTTTGACGTGCACGACCACTCACATTCGTGTGAGCTTCCAACGTGTGACAGGTGACCGAAAGATCATTTGTCTGATAGTTAGAAGATCTTTTATTACAGTTTTTGTAAATACGATACCGTTAGACAATGTGATTCCATCGGCAAAATAGCGATTTCTAAATAATTTTAGAAAATGCAGTATGTCGTAAAAAACATGCCGATCACTACTCAGTTTATACAAATGTTTTTTGTTTCATTTCATGATACATGATTTTTTAAATTTAGTACTACTTGAATGATATGCATAACTTGTGATCCTTCTTTACGTGTAATTTAACACATAGCTGTACGTGCCGCGAGATTATAAAAAGGAGAAATTTTAATATCTTATGCGACATATATTGAACAGTGTGTGGGCTTCCGATTTTCTCTGAAAAATGAATCACTAAGTTTGCAGCCATTTGTTTGCTGTAATAGAATGACCAGTCAAGCTGAAACCGTGTACAAAGCATTAACTCAAAACTAAGACAGTGTCTTCAGCCGGCGACGATGTTGCCAATTATGTTGTTCGAGTAGGATCCTGGCTAAACTTATTACTTCAGTTTAAGTCTCCCTCACTCCAACATTTTGTCGTTGTTTGTTGTGGTCTTCAGTCCTGAGACTGGTCTGATGCAGCTTTCCATGCTACTCTTCCTGTGCAAGCTTCTTTATCTCCCAGTACTTACTGCAACCTACATCCTTCTGAATCTGCTTAGCGTATTCATCTCTTGGTCTCCCTCTACGATTTTTACCCTCCACGCTGCCCTCCAATACTAAATTTGTGATCCCCTGATGCCTCAGAACATGTCCTACCAACCGGTCCCTTCTTCTTGTCAAGTTGTGCCACAAACTCCTCTTCTCCCCAATTCTGTTCAAAACCTCCTGTATTCTCTTCTTGTCCCAACTATTTGTCGTCCGTATTTCACTTCCATACATGGCTACACTCCATACAAATACTTTCAGAAATGACTTCCTGACACTTAAATCTATACTCGATGTTAACAAATTTCTCTTCTTCAGAAACGCTTTCCTTGCCATTGCCAGTCTACATTTTATATCCTCTCTACATCGACCATCATCAGTTATTTTGCTCCCCAAACAGCAAAGCTCCTTTACTACTTTAAGTGTTCTTATTTCCTTATCTAATTCCCTCAGCATCACCTGACTTAATTCGACTACATTCCATTAACCTTGTTTTGCTTTTGTTGATTTTCATTTTATATCCTCCTTTCAAGCCACTGTCCACTCCGTTCAACTGCTCTTCCAAGTCCTTTGCTTTCTCTGACAGAATTACAATGTCATCGGCGAACCTCAAAGCTTTTATTTCTTCTCCATGGATTTTTATACCTACTCCAAATTTGAAAGAGCGTATTCCAGTCAACATTGTCAAAAGCTTTCTCTAGGTCTACAAATGCTAGAAACGTAGGTTTGCCTTTCCTTAATCTTTCTTCTAAGACAAGTCGTAAGGTAAGTACTGCCTCACGTGTTCGAACATTTCTACGGAATCCAAACTGATCTTCTCCGAGGCCGGCTTCGACCAGTTTTTCCATTCGTCTGTAAATAATTCGCGTTAGTATTTTGCAGCTGTGACTTATTAAACTGATAGTTCGGTAATTTTCACATCTGTCAGCACCTGCTTTCTTTGGGATTGGAATTATTATATTCTTCTTAAAGTCTAAGGGTATTTCGCCTGTCTCATACATCTTGCTCACCAGATGGTAGAGTTCTGTCAGGACTGGCCCTCCGAAGGCCGTCAGTAGTTCTAATGGAATGTTGTCTACTCCCGGGGACTTGTTTCGACTCAGGTCTTTCAGTGCTCTGTCAAACTCTTCTCGCAGTATCGTATCTCCCACTTCATCTTCATCTACATCCTCTTCCATTTCCATAGCACTGTCTTCAAGTACGTCGCCCCTGTATAGACCCTTTATACACTCCTTACACCTTTCTGCTTTCCCTTCTTTGCTTAGAACTGGGTTTCCATTTGAGCTCTTGATATTCATACAAGTGGCTCCCTTTTCTCCAAATGTCTCTTTAATTTTCCTGTAGGCAGTATCTATCTTGCCCCTAGTAAGATAAGCCTCTACATCCTTACATTTGTCCTCCAGCCATCCCTGCTTAGCCATTTTGCACTTCCTGTCGATCTCATCTTTGAGACGTTTGTATTCCTTTTAACTTAACTTAGGCCCCGGTTAAGTTAAAATTCGATGATTTCAAAAGGGTCTATGATTGCATACATCGCAAGAGCCTACTAAACTGTTTAAGGGAGTTTGGCATAGCACAGAAACTCATCTATCTGATAAAGATCTGCCTGAACGAAACACGTGCAAAGGTGAAGATGGGAAATCGCGTAACTGAGGAGTTTAAAATTGTGACAGGACTCAGGCAAGGAGAAGATCGTACGTGAGACCTTCCAAGAGAACGAAGGGATTGAAATCGAAGGAAAGAGACTGGCATACTTAGCCTATGCAGACGACGTCTGTTTACTCTCTAGGTCGGAAGAGGAGTTGGAGCAAATGACCAAAACACTAAAGGAGGCTGCCAGCAAATTTGGGCTAAACATAAACAAAGCCAAGGCAGAGTACCTCGTTATGACGCGTGGTCATTGTCAGACTGCTGATCATCTACAATCACTGCAGATTGGGGACCATTCCTACAAGAGAGTGCAAGAATTCAAATACCTAGGGGCACTTTTCACTGAGAACTCGTCACGTGAAGCAGAGATCAGTGCCAGAATACAACAGGAAACCGATCTTACCACAGCCCAGCACAACTGCTTCGGTCCAAATATCTCTCCAGGCAATTCAAGATTCGACTCTACTAAACCCTGATCCAGCCTGTTGTTCTATATGGCTGTGAGACATGGAGTATCCGGAAACAGGACTTCCATAAGCTCCTTGTTTTTGAGAGAAAAGTGCTTAGGAAGATCTTCGATCCGGTTCTGGATGCAGATACAGGGGAATAGAGGATCAGATACAACCAAGAGCTTGAGGAACTATACCAGCAGTCCAGCATAGTCAAAGCCAAACGAATGCAGTGGGCCGGCCATGTGGCCCGGATGGAGGATGACAGATGGCCTCGGAAGCTCCTGGATTTCACACCTATAGCAAAGAGAGCGCGAGGGAGACCCAGGAAGCGTTGGAGGGATTGGCTCCATGAACATTTAAACCAAGTGTCAGTAGATGTGGACGAATGGCGGATAGCAGCAATGGACAGAATACAGTGGAGGAGGAAACTTTTAGATGCGTGCGGTCCACTGGTCCTGATAACGTAGTAGTAGTAGTTGTATTCCTTTTTGCCTGCTTCATTTACTGCATTTTTGTATTTTCTCCTTTCAACAATTAAATTCAGTAATTCTTCTGTTACCCAAGGATTTCTACTAGCCCTCGTCTTTTTACCTACTTGATCCTCTGCTGCCTTCACTACTTCATCCCTCAGAGCTACCCATTCTTCTTCTACTGTATTTCTTTCCCCCATTCCTGTTAATTGTTCCCTTATGCTCTCCCTGATACTCTGTACAACCTCTGGTTCAATCAGTTTATCCAGGCCCCACGTTTTTGCAGTTTCTTCAGTGTTAATCTACAGTTCATAACCAATAGATTGTGGTCAGAGTCCACATCTGCCCCTGGAAATGTCTCACAATTTAAAACCTGGTTCCTAAATCTCTGTCCTACCATTATATAATCTATCTGATACCTTCTAGTATCTCCAGGATTCTTCCATGTATACAGCCTTCTTTTATGGTTCTTGAACCAAGTGTTAGCTACGATTAAGTTATGCTCTGTGCAGAATTCAACGAGACGGCTTCCTCTTCCATTTCTTACCCCCAGTCCATATTCACCTACTATGTTTCTTTCTCTCCCTTTTCCAAATCTCGAATTCCAGTCACCCATGACTATTAAATTTTGGTCTCCCTTCACTACCTGAATAATTTCTTTCATCCATTTCTGCATCATCTGCAGAGCTAGTTGGCATGAAACGTCTACTACTGTAGTAGGCATGGGCTTCGTGTCTATCTTGGCCACAATAATTCGTTCACTATGCTGTTTGTAGTAGCTTACCCGCACTCCTATTTATTTATTCATTATTAAACCTACTACTGCATTACCCATATTTGATTCTGTATTTATAGCCCTGGATTCACCTGACCAAAAGTCTTGTTCCTCCTGCCACCGAACTTCACTAATTCCCACTATATCTAACTTTAATCTCTCCATTTCCCTTTTTAAATTTTCTAACCTACCTGCTCGATTAAGGGATCTGACATTCCACGCTCCGATCCGTAGAACGCCAGTTTTCTTTCTCCTGATAACGACGTCCTCCTGAGTAGTCTCCGCCTGGAGATCCGAATGGGGGACTATTTTACCTCCGGAATATTTTACCCAAGTGGACGCCATCGTCATTTAACCATACAGTAAAGCTGCATTCCCTCGGGAAAAATTACAGCTGTAGTTTCACCTTGCTGTCAGCCATTCGCAGTACCAGCACAGCAAGGCCGTTTTGGTTAGTGTTACAAGGCCAAATCAGTCAATCATCCAGACTGTTGCCCCTGCAACTACTGAAAAGGCTGCTGCCCCTCTTGAGAAACCACACGTTTGTCTGGTCTCTCAACAGATACCCCTCCGTTGTGGTTGCACCTGCGGTATGGCCGTCTGTACGTCTGTATCGCTGAGGCACGAAAGCCTCTCCACGAACGGCAAAGTCCATGGTTCATGAGGGGGGGGGAAGCAAATTATAGTTTCGTTTCTATCCTTTTCCACAAGAAGACATTTACTCACTGTCGTTGTGAAAAGGGAAGTATCTGTGTTGAAATAGTCGTGGGGCACTCGCAGTTTTAATATGCCTTGCAGTACCAGTAACTTATGCCTTCTTTTGTAGTCTGGCGTCACTTACTGAATGTGTGAATGTTAAATGCGCAGAATTCAATGCTGTAATGTCAAGTCGCCAGAGATACAACCACCATTTTCTATGTTAACGGTTGTCTCGTGACAGAGTAATCCATTTTCCCATAGACTTCAACAAAATGTTTCCTTTATCTGTGCAGCGGAGGTTGTCATCCGTTGTCCTGCTACATAGTACCATGTGAGCTGCGAAACAGTAGACAGCACGGGTCTAGTGTAGGACTTTAACACACATTTGACTATCAGACTCTGAGCAGTTACTTAGTTAGAAATTTATTTCGTTACTTTCGTGTTCCACGGAATAATTTACATAATAAACCATAATGATGTCATACATTTCATTTTACATTCTCACTGCAAATTAATTTGTACATATAGTTACTTTTAAGTTTGTTTTATGTGAAAAAGATGTTATATGGGGGTTAGTAGCTCCTACCTACCATCTTTTATACATTACTATAACAGAAATTGTCCTGCGGAAAATAAGTAGTTGTTGAGAAGATGTTTTCTCCGTTTGTTTTCAAATGTTACTTTGACTTATATCATTGGGTAAGTGACCAAATATTTTTATTTCAGCCCAGTGCCCCCTTTTTGTGATAAAGGCAACAGTAATGTCGATTAATGAATATGGTTTATTTCTCTTCTGGGACTGTATTTATGTTTGTTATTGCTCCATTTAATCTGTAGTGTATTCCTTACAACAGGCTTCATGACTGTGAAGAAGAAGTCAGAATTCCTTAAAGAGATGTCTACAACATAATATTGGGTGAACGCTACATGTTATTCACACAACACGTTTGGGAGCTACGAGGACTTTGTTTCTTGAAGATGAATTATCCCAGAACATTATTCCATATTACATTATTGAATGAAAATGTGCAACATATGTCAACATACTGATTTGTCTCTCATCTAGATCTGCGGTGACCCTAGGTGCAAATTTGACTGTACAAAGTTGGTTCAGGAGTTACAAGATGAGCTTTTTCCAGTTTAATTTCTCAACGATAAGGACATCTAAGAATTTCGAAGTTTCTGATCTGTTTACTATTTCCTTACATGTTTTATATTTATAAATGGTATAGTACCCCTAAATGTGCAAAACTGAGAATGTTGTGTCTTTTTAAAATAAAGACGACTCGCAGGGAAAGCGTTTCTTTTCCGGTCATCAGTTTTCTGACTGGCCTGATGCGACCCGTCACGAATTCCTCTCCTCTGCTAACCTCTTCATGTCAGCCTATGTCCTCAACCTACGTCCTCAATTATTTGCTGGATGTATTCCAATCTCTCTCCCTCTACAGTTTTTTCCCTCTACAGCTCCCTCTAGTACCATGGAAGTCATTCCCTCATGTCTTAACAGATGTCCTATCTTCCTGTCCCTTCTCCTTATCAGTGTTTTCTACATATTCCTTTCCTCTCCGATTATGTGCAGAACCTCTTAATTCCTTACCTTAACAGTACACCTATATTTCAACACTCGTCATTAGCACCACATCTCAAGTGCTACGATTCTCTTATGTTCCGGGTTTCCCACAGTCTACGTTTCACTACCTTATGTACCAGACGTACATTTTCAGAAATTTCTTCCTCAAATTAAGGCAAATATTTGATATTAGTAG
Organism: Schistocerca americana; assembly: GCF_021461395.2. Taxonomy (NCBI): domain Eukaryota; kingdom Metazoa; phylum Arthropoda; class Insecta; order Orthoptera; family Acrididae; genus Schistocerca; species Schistocerca americana. The sequence continues at coordinate 1,159,375,326 of NC_060119.1, read as the reverse complement.
ACTTCTCTTGCCCTTTTTGCCATTGCTAGTCTGCTTTCGATACCCCCTTGCTCCGTCCGTCATTGGTTGTTTTACTGCCTAGGTAGCAGAATTCATTAACCTCATCTACTTCGTGACCATCAGTCCTGATGTTAAGTTTCCCGCTGTTCTCATTCATACTACTTCTCATTGCGTTCTTTCTTCGATTTACTCACAATCTATACTCTGTACTCATCAGACTGTTCATTCTGTTCTGAAGATCATGAACTTCTTCTTCACTTTCACTCAGGATAGCAATGTCATCAGTGATTTGTATCATTGATAACCTCTCACCTCGAATTTCAATTCCACTCCTGAACCTCTCTTTTATTTCAATCATTGCTTCCTCGATGTACTGATTGAAAAGTGGTAATAATCCTTTTAACAACTTTGTTTATCATTCCTTCTTTTTCTGTATGCATGCTTGAACTGATTGCAATACTAGTGTCATCTCCAAAAATAGCTACTTCTGTTTGTTGAATACTGGATGGCTGTTCCGTTACTTATATAAGGAACAATAGTGGACCTAAATCTGAGTTGGGTACCCCATACATGATTTCTCCCCAGTCAGAATCATGTCCTCAGATAAAAAATGGTAGAATTACTATGTTCTACTCTCTATATTCTTTTAGTAAGATATATTATCCATTCGTTGCTTATATCATCAGTCCAAAACAACATATTTTATGTGGGAGAATACTATGATTCACACAATCAAATGCTTCAGATAGGTCACAAAAACAACAAACAGCACTGTTTTATTATTTAATGCTCCTAAAATCTGGTGAGTGAACATGTAAATGGCATTCTCAGTACAGCAACTCTTCTGAAAATCATACTGTGATTTGATGAGGATATCATTATTGGTAGGGTTCTATTCTACTGCTGTTATAGAATATATCCTCTTCTCAAAAATTTTTGAAAATAATGTCAGCAGTGAAACAGTTCAGTAGTTTTTGACAGCTCTCTTATCATCTTTCTTAAAAGAGGTTTAACAATGGCGTATTTCAGTCCCTCTGAATTAGATGAGAGGTATATATCCAGCTTGCTTGTGAGATTTTCTCTTGGAGTATTCGACCCTAAACTTTCTACTATACTTATGAAACGAATACATTTGCCACCTGTGACTCATAATTTATAGCCCTTCCATTCAGTTCAATAGTCATGTTATCCTGTTCTGTACAAATACACTTACCACCTGTGACTCATAATTTATAGCCCTTCCATTCAGGTCAATGGTCATGTTACACTGTTCTATGGCTGGTGGTCCTGTCACACGTATCCCTACGTTCCGTATAGCCTTCAGTCTGTTGATGAAATTACTGAGTTCTCAAATTATGTGCATATTCCTTTAATTTTAATAAGCTTTTTCATTAATTCTCAGTTGTTTTTGCAGTATGCAGCAGTTGAAGGATTTCTACTTCTTCTTGCCAGAACATGAATTTCATCTTTCCTTTTAGAAGATAGTTTCATCTCTCTAGTAGTCCATGGTTTTTTAAATGGCTGTTTAGTGTCATTTCTGATTAGCTTATGCAGAAAGTTAATTTCGGATGATCATTTGACTTTATAATGGAATAGATTAAATTTAATGTTACGATTTGGCTCATTATAAATTTCATCCCATGTTACTTCAACTGTTCTTAAGAACATTTGTCCTTGAGTCACTAATTATTCTGATTTCCACTGAGTTGTATCGATGCTCAAAGGTGATGAGTTATTGATCCTAACTAAATGTGCATCACGTAAGAGAGAGCCTGTCTTACTGGGTGAACAGTTATTTTCTTCCTTTGAGCTTCACCAGAGAAAACATAATCCATTAGTGTTCTATTGCTGGATAGTTAATTTTTGAAACCAAATTGTAGGATATAATATTGTGTCCAGGTAATTTTTTCTATCAGAATCCTTTAGAAAATCTACATTTAGGTCACCAAAGACTATTAACTGTTTGCTGTTGTCTGACATACAGCACATTAAAGTATCCAGACTCCTCAGTAACAGTTCAAAATCTCCCAGTATGTATCATCTATATGCACTTACAGTTGTACATGAAACAGTTTTCTGTTTCTGAATTTCTATTCTGTTTTAATACATGTAACAACTACTTTTTTCTTGTATTAGTTCTGCATGAGTAAGCCACCAGAATGTAAGTTTTTGTGTATAAGCTACCTAAGCCTTTGGTTATATTGTGCTGATACAGGCACAGGATTTCTATCTTTCCATAGCTCTCTAAATTTTCCAAACTCACAAGAAGCTTCTAACTTGTTACTCAGTTCTCTAATATTTTTATGAAATGAGCTAATCTTACTTTTATGTGTATTCTTAGGCATTTTGTGGGGCGCCTCTGTTACTTTGATTTCCTTCAAAACAGGCTGCCTGAATCCTAATTATAACCCACAGAGATCGATCTCTGACACTAGAAACCACTGGGATCTTACTTTGTGTGATGGTGACACCCTTGCACCCTTGTAAACTGTTGTCAAGAAGTTCAGTCAATCTGTCTTTCCCTACCAACAACCATAGCACTAATATGAGATTTCATTTCAGTCAACAGCACTTCCCACCTCTGCATTCAAATGGTTCAAATGGCTCCAAGAACTATGGAATTAGCATCTGAGGTCATCAGTCCCCCACAGTTGGAACTACTTAAGCCTAACTAACCTAAGGACATCACACACATCCATGCCCGGGGCAGGATTCGAACCTGCGACCGTATTAGCAGCGCAGTTCCGCACTGAAACACCTAGACCCGCTCGGCCACAGCGGCCGGCCTCTGTATTCACACAGCTCACAGCAGTGTTAACTCACGGCTGGATATGGCGCAGCAGGACCTCCACAATGCTTTTCCTTACACTTGCAAGAGTAGTTGCTACTCCTATTAATCCAAGTCACTCCTAATGCTTTAATTACCGTTCTTTGCCAGGCTCTTCTCTTATCTGCCTATTACAATAACCTGACCCTCTTTGCCAAAACCTTTGCACAAATGCAGTATGTTTCATGTCACCTGCTTAATGCTAGCACTTGGCTTCACAACATTTGTGACCTGGTACCATTTTATTAATTTGACAATTTGACCTGTACCATTTCGCCTATATCCATCCCATGGCTATTACCTAGCAGGAAGCCTCTTTTCTCCCTACTGTTCTTGATACTAACCTACATTGAGTAGATGAAGTTGAAGAGCTCCTCCCATTTCGCCCATTGCTTGGTACCTTTACCCAGTCCCCATGCTTTATTTTGCCCATTAACCTATCTTGTACAAATTTCGCGACATCTGCTTGGGCCTCAAGACCACCAATCTTTGTCTCCTGTACAGCGATTCTCTTCTCTTTTTTGAGAGTCTACAGTTTCATGTGAAAGCGTCTTTGAGATACCCATTAATTTCCATTCTAAAACCACTCCAGTGAAATTAGAAGCAAAGTCTGCAGATACCTCTCCTTCTCTGAGTATCCGACAGTATTATCAATCATTTTCGTAAGCTACAACAGAGATTGCACGCTTAAAAATAGAATGAAATCACCGAACTCACTTTACACTACATGAATTTTTATAATTTATTAACAGCATGTTAGCCTTCGTATGTACGATATAACGAAAAAAGTATTTATTTCCTCTCTCAGCAAGGTCTTTGTGCTCACTTATACGCAGTATTTGTTAATTATTCACAGTAGGATGTAATTTTACTGTAGACAAACTGTATATAAACAAACGAATAGTGTTAAAGTTTCTAAATGAAACAACTTAAGACTTACGCTTTTTTTCCCCTGAAATATGAAGTTAGTAATGAATGGACACGCTCAAATTAAATTGTTGAAAAAAAAAACAGAACAATTCAACGGGATTCTCTACATTTACCGTACCAAAACGTAAATGAAAGTGTGATGGCAACCGGATCTTACGATCTTTTCGCCTTTTTTTTGTGGACTAATACGTAAAGGAAAGTGATGCCTTTAGTAGTAAACATGAAAACGCACTAATAAACGTATTTATGATTAATTTGTCTAAACTAATTCTTGTTACATTCTAAGTAACTTATCTTTACGAGGGCGTTAAACATCGCAAGTCTCGCCTCGCGCTGGGCTGCCACCACATGAAGATATTTACGTGCATTTCTGTGAGAAAAGAAGGGTAATCATTTATTGTGCTGCCCGACTACGTCTCTTATCATCTTTTATCGGTTGCTTTTGACATGTAGACATCAGTGCATATGAGGTGAACCTCAGTACCAGATACTGGTACTCGTAAATTCCGGCGCATCCAAAAGACCCCATAGCTTCTACTGTTTGAGAGACATTTCGTAGTTTCAAGCGTGAATCACGTATTATTTAACAGAAGTTGAAACGAAAGGACAAATTTTTTAATGGTGTACTTCTGGGAGTTCTCCCGAGCTATCTTCATTTCATGTATAAAATAGAAACAACAACAGCGAGGTACACGCAGAAGTACACCATTAATCGAAATGGACTAGCTATCGAGATAAAGAGTTCTCCCTTTATCAGTCTGAATTAATTTTGTCAAAATATTAATTTTTCTGTCTCCTTAAAACACTCAGTCGCTGTCTTTCTCTATCGTTGCTTTCAATATGGAGTTCCAAACTGTTAGAATATTAACATATCAGCGTTGATAGACATTGTAATAACTCATAGAGTTATCTCTAAGCACTCTCACTGAGTCTCTTTTCAAATAAAAACACAGTAATAACGTTTAACCAGATTGAATACCGTTCGTTAATTATTTAAACGAAATCTGTATCTTTGTCTTCCAAAGATAAATTCTCGATAAATTTTTGTACTCATCCGTCAAAATAAACCATTCTATTATTTCACACCAAACTGAATATAACCGGATGGTCCCGCCGGAGTTTCAAGTCCTCCCTCGGGCATGAGTGTGTGTGTTTGTCCGTAGGATAATTTAGTTTAAGTAGTGTGTCAGCTTAGGGACTGATAACCTTAACAGTTAAGTCCCACAAAATTTTACACACATTTGACCATTTTTTGAATACTACCGATCACTACCAAGTGCCAGAGCACAGTTATAAGGAAGATATAATTATCTTATGGCCAATGTTGCAGTCCGTGTAGTCAGTAAACTCAAATTACTAGTGATTTTCGTAGGTTTTAAATCGAAGGTAAACAGCCTTTCCCACAATACGGTTATAACAAAACAACGAAAACAAAACAAAGTCCTAAATGCCACAGCCACTTTGTACCATAACCTTACATTAACATTCATTCAGAAAGTGCGTTTCTAAACATCTGCAACCGTTGTCGATACGCATCCCCTCACAATCATCAGTTAAACATTCAAGCAGTAAGTCGACTTTTTTAAATTTCCAAGTCTAAATATTGCTATACATTTTGTACTGGTGGTTCCCTGAGGTGTATGAACTTTCAAACAACCAAATCTGTCAAAGGTGCGATTTCAGTTCCTTTAAGGTAACAACTTGAAAGCGAGTGTGCTAAATTTGTGAATGTGGCTGTTAGTGCCACACCTAAACCACAACCGCAATGGAGACATTACCTCACTCAATGCATCAGTACATCACATAACCCAGTAACATGAATTTTCATCCACCCTGTTACCTCTGGCAGAGTGAAAATGCGACCTAAAAGTTCATCACAGAAAATTTGACGATTGCTAGACCATAAAATACCATTCCAATAACAAACACTAACATTTGTACTAACTGTCATATACACGTGACCCTCCGTCACTACAAAAATTAATGTACCCTCTTACCAACTTAAAATCTCACAAATGGCCCTTGCCACAACTAAGATATTTCGTAGGAGCTGAACTTTATTTTTGGAACCTAGACAAATAAAAATTAAACATAGGTCTTCACGGGATATCAATCCAAGTAACTAAAATCATTGGTACTCATCTTCATTTCGACATGCCACACAGTGTATCTGCACTAAAACTTGTCTGACCCCAACAGATGTCAACTCCAAATATCTGCTGAACTTCTGCCTACGATTAGCGACATACGCAATTCTACGAAATTGCGTTTAGCACCCCTCTCGCGCAGCTGTAGCGAACAACTCTGTAGATTCCATGCTAAATTCAAAAGGAAACCATCAAAATTGACCAACGCATAGTACAACTTCAGTTTTTGACACTCCATTAACTATTAGAATCAGACGTCGGGGATTTCGTGAAGGGGTCATCTGATCGGCAGTGTTGTATCATCTCTGGAGTCTGCGCTGTCCAGTGGCTGACTTCTGCTACGTCTTGCATTTCACAATGGACAAGGTATAAGGATGGCGGATGTAGAACACGTTCACATCCATACAGTAAACTACTTACACGCATAATTGCGATCATACCACAGCGGTTTTTCGCAAAAGAATGACAAAGATTTACTCATTTGTGCTTGACACAGCACAACGGATGGAGATGAACGCTAAACTCGGACCGCTTAACACATACTTATTTATCTATTTATTTCTTATTAGCCTGACCAGATCAGGTTCTTACATTTGAAAAAACAAACATGTACAAAAAAATTACATAAAAACACAATAATGTTAACGCACTATTAAAAAAAATTATAATAGGAATGCTAATATAGTAGTAGTACAACTAATAATGATGATCAAATAATGGACGAATTAGGAATGAGATTAATTAGCTGTTACACAACAAACTCAATAACAGCATTATTAACAAAAATAATAATTCTAAATAACAGTAATAATAATAGTTTCACGAACAATTATAATAAATCAATGGAGGCATTAAAATGTTAATGATTAGTTTAGCCTTTTTGAATCCTTGTTTGGTATTGGAGGCAGTGGAATGGATAATAAAAGAGGAGTGGATTGAAATGAAAGTGTCACAGGATGCTAGGAATGAAGAAAATTTCAATAGAGAACTCTGTAGACAAGGGATGAGAAAAGTGATGGAGGAGGGAGCGTTGATGAGAGTGAGCTCAAGAAGAGAGAACCATTCTGACCGAAGATGGGCCGTTAGCTGTCTTTCGAAATTTGAAAGGACTTTAATTTCTCCACATGGTTCCAAAGCCGGGTTCCTGATATACTAAATTTGTTAGAGAATGTGGAAGTGTTGTGTACTGTTACTGAGAGGATTGTACTGTGCTGAGAACGAGTATTGCCGTTGTGTTGTTCAGCCAGTAGTCTAAGAGATGAAGATAAATAGAAAGTTACGCAGCGATTGACAAGAACCTGCAGCAAACACGGCGTGTAGTCATGATAAATGTTCATAGCCGGGAGTGATACGGCCGAAGTATCGTACTTCACAAATGTATCCCATGCTAACATTCATTGCCAGTTTCAAACGATATGAACTCTCGCGTGAAAGTCCTTGGAGAATAGGATCACCATAAACAAAAATGGGGAGTATTGGTGTTACCTATCGCGTTTCTCTTTCAAGCTAGAGACGAAATACTTTTCTATATTTGTGCAATGAATAATGTGATGCCGACACCTTCTTACAGACTGCAGATGTGTTTTCAGCCCAGGGTAGGTCCTGGTCCAAAATCTGCAGAAGAAGAAAAGGCAATTTTGTGCTTTTCGGGATTAGGACTGGAATAGATTCTCTGAGCTGACGAGTTATAAGTCTTTTGTGAGAGACTAAGATTGCTTGCACCTTAGATGGGTAAGTCTCATAACTACATTCTGCGCACTTTCTGATAAAGCAAGTAAATCAACTTTCACATTCTGGATGGCTGTGTGCGGTTTTTTTAGGCAACCACGTAGGTATAACTCAAGGTCGTCAGCGAATATATGATATTTTCAATGGGAAAAAGGGTCATCACTTAATTAGCATATAACAAGAATGACTTCAGTACTAACTCTTGTGGGAGCCCTGATAACTACATTCCTAAATTGTGACCTCTTTATTCCGATCATTAAAAACTGCTGGCGATATGTAAGGTATGAGTGGGACAGTTATATAGAATAAGGCGTTGCTCCGATTCATTTTCCAAAGGAAAAAGTCGGTGCCATGTGGAAGCTATTTCCACATCAAACTAGGCAGCCTAGTCTCAGTTACATGTATCACAATATCTCAAACATTTCGTAACGTTCACACACTTTCACAAGAGATAATATTAGTTATAGGCAGGTTGTTGTTGTTGTGGTCTTCAGTCCTGAGACTGGTTTGATGCAGCTCTCCATGCTACTCTATCCTGTGCAAGCTTCTTCATCTCCCAGTACCTACTGCAGCCTACATCCTTCGGAATCTCCTTAGTGTATTCATCTCTTGGTCTTCCTCTACGATTTTTACCCTCCACGCTGCCCTCCAATACTAAATTGGTGATCCCTTGATGCCTCAGAACATGTCCTACCAACCGATCCCTTCTTCTGGTCAAGTTGTGCCACAAACTTCTCTTCTCCCCAATCCTATTCAATACCTTCTCATTAGGTATGTCATCTACCCATCTAATCTTCAGCATTCTTCTGTAGCACCACATTTCGAAAACTTCTATTCCCTTTTGTCTAAACTATTTATCGTCCACGTTTCACTTCCATACATGGCTACACTCCATACAAATACTTTCAGAAACGACTTCCTGACATTTAAATCTACACTCGATGTTAACAAATTTTTCTTCTTCAGAAACGCTTTCCTTGCCATTACCAGTCTACATTTTATATCCCCTCTACTTCGACCATCATCAGTTATTTTGCTCCCCAAATAGCAAAACTCCTTTACTACTTTAAGTGTCTCATTTCCTAATCTAATTCCCTCAGCATCACCCGACTTAATTCGATTACATTCCGTTATATTCGATTTGCTTTTGTTGATGATCATCTTATACCCTCCTTTCAAGACACTGTCTATTCCGTTCAACTGCTCTTCCAAGTCCTTTGCTGTCTCTGACAGAATTACAATGTCATCGGTGTACCTCAAAGTTTTTATTTCTTCTCCATGGATTTTAATACCTACTCCGAACTTTTCTTTTGTTTCCTTTCCTACTTGCTCAATATACAGATTGAATAACATCGGGGATAGGCTACAACCATGTCTCACACCCACTGCTTCCCTTTCATACCCCTCGACTCTTATAACTGCCATCTGCTTTCTGTACAAATTGTAAATAGCCTTTCGCTCCCTGTATTTTACCCCTGCCACCTTCAGAATTTGAAAGAGAGTATTCCAATCAACATTGTCGAAAGCTTTCTCTAAGTCTACAAATGCTAAAAACGTAGGTTTGCCTTTCCTTAATCTTTCTTCTAAGGATAAGTCGTAGGGTCAGTATTGCCTCACGTGTTCCAACATTTCTACGGAATCCAAACTGATCTTCCGCGAGGTCGCCTTCAATCAGTTTTTCCATTCGTCTGTAAGGAATTCGCGGTAGTATTTAGCAGCTGTGACTTATTAAACTGATAGTTCGGTAATTTTCACATCTGTGAACACCTGCTTTCTTTGGGATCGGAATTATTATATTCTTCTTGAAGTCTGAGGGTATTTCGCCTATCTCATACATCTTGCTCACAAGATGTAGAGTTTTGTCAGGACTGGCTCTCCCAAGGCTGTCAGTAGTTCTAATGGAATGTTGTCTACTCCCGGGACCTTGTTTCGACAGTGCTCTGTCAAACTCTTGACGCAGCATCATATCTCCCATTTCATCTTCATATACATCCTCTTCCATTTCCATTATATTGTCCTCAAGTACATCGCCCTTGTATAGACCCTCTATATACTCCTTCCATCTTTCTGCTTTCCCTTCTTTGCTTAGAACTGAGTTTCCGTCAAAGCTCTTGATATTAATGCAAGTGGTTCTCCTTTCTCCAAAAGACTCTTTAATTTTCCTGTAGGCAGTATCTATCTAACCCCTAGTGAGATAAGCCTCTACATCCTTATATTTGTCCTCTAGCCATCCCAGCTTAGCCATTTTGCACTTACTGTCGATATCATTTTTGAGACTTTTGTATTCCTTTTTGTCTGCTTCATTTACTGCATTTTTATATTTTCTCCTTTCATCAATTAAATTCAGTATTTCTTCTGTTACCCAAGGGTTTCTACTAGCCCTCGTCTTTTTACCTATTTGATCCTCCAATCCCTTCACTATTTCATCCCTAAAGCTACCCATTCTTCTTCTACTGTATTTCTTTCCCCCATTCCTGTCAATTGTTCCCTTATGCTCTCCCTGAAACTCTGTACAACCTCTGCTTTAGTCAGTTTATTCGGGTCTCATCTCCATAAATTCCCACCTTTTTGCAGTTTCTTCAGTTTTAATCTTCAGTTCATAACCAATAGATTGTGGTCAGACTCCACATCTGCCCCTGGAAATGTCTTACAATTTAAAACCTGGTTCATAAATCTCTGTCTTACCATTATATAATCTGTCTGATACCTTCTAGTATCTCCAGGATTCTTCCATGTATACAACCTTCTTTTATGATTCTTGAACCAAGTGTTAGCTATGATTAAGTTATGCTCTGTGCAAAATTCTACCAGACGGCTTCCTCTTTCATTTCTCTTCCCCAATCCATATTCACCTGCTATGTTTCCTTCTCTCCCTTTCCTACTCTTGAATTCCAGTCACCCATGACTATTAAATTTTCGTCTCTCTTCACTACCTCGATAATTGCTTTTATCTCATCACACATTTGATCAATTTCTTCATCATCTGCAGAGCTAGTTGGCATATAAACTTGTACTACTGTAGGAGGCATGGACTTCGTGTCTATCTTGGCCACAATAATGCGTTCACTATGCTGTTGGTAGTAGCTTACCAGCACTCCTATTTATTTATTCATTATTAAACCTACTCCTGCATTACCCCTATTTGATTTTGTATTTATAACCCTGTATTCACCTGACCAAAAGTCTTGTTCCTCCTGCCACCGAACTTCACTAATTCCCACTATATCTAACTTCAACCTATCCATTTCCCTTTTTAAATTTTCTAACCTACCTGCCCGCTTAAGGGATCTGACATTCCACGCTCCGATCCCTAGAACGCCAATTTTCTTTCTCCTGATAACGACGGCCTCCTGAGTAGTCCCCGCCCAGAGATCCGAATGGGGGACTATTTTACCTCCGGAATATTTTACCCAAGAGGACGCCATCATCGTTTAACCATACATTAAAGCTGCATAGGCAGGTAGAGTGCATATATTCCGTTACCTGGAAGGTGGGGGACGGGCACGCGAGATGTGGCGAGGACGACTGCCAGTCAGCCTCTACCTGTAACACTGACATTTTTTTGAGCCATCAGTCTTCTGACTGGTTTGATGTGGCCCACTAAGAAAGAACTCCTCTGCTGTGCGAAACTATTCTTCTCTGTGTAACACTTGCAACCTACGTCCTGAATTTTGTACAGAGTATATTCCAATTTCTGTCTTCCTCTACAGTTTCTGAACTCTACAGCTTCATATACAACCATCGAACTCATTCCCTTCCACTTGTCAGTGTTTTTCACATATTGCTTTCCTATCCCATTCTGCGCAGACCCTCCTCATTCGTTATCTTATCAGTTCAACCAATTTTCTACATTCTTCATACTTCTGAAGCACCACACCTCAAATGCTTTGATTCTCTTTTGTTCCAGTTTTCCTACGGTCCATGTTTCACCACCATACAGTGCTGTGCTCCAAACGTACATTCTTAGAAACGTATACCTCAAATTAAGGCCTATGTTTGACTTTAGTAGATTTCTCTTGAATAGGAATGATCCTTTTCCAGTGTCGGTCTCTTTTTGATGTCCTTCTTGCTACACCCATCACTGGTTATTTTGCTACATAGGTAATAGAATTCCTTAACTTTATCTACTTCGTGACCATCAGTCCTGATGTTAAGGATATCGCTGTTCTTATTTCTGGTACCTCTCATTACGTTCGTGTGTCTTTGATTTCCTCTCAGTCTATTTTCTGTACTCGTTTCACTGTTAATTCCATTCAGCAGACTCCTTAATTCTTCTTCACTGTTATTCAGGATAACAATGTTTTCAGCGAATCATATTACTGATATCATTTCATCTTGAATTTTAATTCCGATAGTGAACCTTTCTTTTACTTCCGTTATTGCTTCTTGTATGTACAAACTTAACAAAACAGGCGAAGGATTACATCCCTGTCTTACCCCGTTTTAAATCCGAGCACTTCGCACTTGGTTGTCCACTATTATTAATTCGCTCTAAGTTCTTGTACATATTGTACACTACCCGTCTCTCTGCATAACCTACTCCAATTTTTCGCAGAATTCCGAACATCTTGCACCACTTTACATTGTCGAACGTTTTATCCAGGTCGACAGATCCTAAGAATGTGTTTTGGTTTTTCTTTAGTCTTGTTCCCATTATCAACCGCAATCTCAGAATTACCTGTCCGGTGCCATTACGTTTCCTAAAGCCTAACTGTTAGTCGTCTAACTCATCCTCAGTTTCCTTTTCCGTTCTTCTGTATATTATTCTTGTCAGCAACTGGGATGCATGAGCTAGTAAGCTGGTTGTGCTATAATTCTCGCACACGTCAGGTCTTGCAGTCAACCGAATTGTGCGGATGATATTTTCCCGAAACTCTGATGGTATGACGTCAGACTTACACACACCACACACCAACGTCAATAGTCATTTTGTTGCCATTTCTGATGGAATATTATCTATCCCTTCTGCCTTCTTTTATCTTAAATCCTCCAAAACTTTCTTAAATTTTCATTCTAATACTGGATCTTTTATCTCTTCTAAATCGAGTGCTGTTTCCTCTTCTATCAAATTAGACAAAACATCTGCCTCATAAAGGAATTCAATGTGCTCTTCCCATCTACCCGCTCTCTCCTTTGCATTTAACAGTGGAGATCCCGTTTCACGCTTATTGTTACCATCCTTGCTTTTAATTTAACGGAAGCTTGTTTTCGCTTTCCTGTAAGCTGAGGCATCCTTCGGAAAAACATTTCTTTTTCGATTTCGTCCCATTTTTCATGTAGCCATTTTGTCTTACTCTCCATGTACGTCCTGTTTATTTCATTCCTCAGCGACTTGTATTTCTGTATTCCTGAAATTCACTGAGCATTTTGTTACTTCCTTCTTTCATCGGTCAGCCGGAGTATTTATTCTGGTACCCGAGTTTCTTCGCAGTTACATGCTTGCTATCCATCTTTATCTTTCCATCTTCTGTGATTGCCCTTTTTAGACACGTCCCTTCGTTTTCATCTGTATTACTTAGCGAGCTATTTCTTATTGCTGTATCTATAGCCTCAGAAAACTGCAAACGTATTCCGTCGTTTCTTAGTATTTTCGTTTCATACTTCTCTGCAAATTGACTCTTCCTAACTAAACACTTAAACTTCAGCCGACTCTTCATCACTACTATATTGTCTGATACTGGCTGCGCGTTACAGTCCACTATTTTATTTCGGAATCTCTGTTGACGATGACGTAATCTAACTTAAATCTTCCCGTATCACCCTGTGTTTTTCAAGTATGCGTCCTCCTCTTACTATTGGACAAAGTATTCTACTTCTAGCTGAAGTTTATTACCGCAAGCATTAGTTTTTCTCCTCTCTCATTTCATGTCCAAAGCCCACACTCTCCTGTAACCTTTTTCATCTACTCTTCCCCTACAACTGAACTCCCTTCCCCCATTACTGAGAAATTCTCATCTCCCCTTGCGTACTGTATTACCCTTTCAGTACCATCGTATACCTTCTCAATCTCTTTATTTTCAGCTTGCGACGTCGGCATGTATACCTCAACTGTCGTTGTTGCTGTTGGTTTGTTGTCGATTCTGATAAGAACTGTCCTATCATCGAACTGTTCAGAGTAACACACTCTCTTCTCTACCTACCTAATCATAACGAATCCTACTTCCGTTACATCATGTTTAGATGATGTTGATATTACTCTATACTCATGTTACCGGGAGTCCTTCTGTTCTTTCCATTTCACTTCACTGGCTCCTACTATATCTAGATCGAGCCTTTGCATTACCCTATCAGGACTTTCTAGCCTCCCTACAATGTCCAAGCTTCTGATATTCCACCCACCGACTCGGAGTACGTTATGCTTTCTTTGGTTACTCAGCCTTTTTCTCATGGTCACCACCCCCTTGACAGTCCACACCCACAGGTCCGGATGGAGGATTTTTCGGAATCTTTTGCCAAAAGAGAGATCATCATGACACCTTTTTAATTACAGACCACATACCCTGTGGCTATTCATTAAGTGTCTTTTATGCGGTGGTTTGCATTGCCTTCTGCATCCTCATGCCGTTGATCATTGCTGATTCTTCTGCCCTTATGGGCAATGTCCCACCCCAAGGACAAGAGAGTGCCCTGAACCGCTGTCTGCTCCTCCGGCAGCTTTGACAAGGCCGTTGGCATAATAACCGTGAATGCTTATGCCGAAGTCTTCGTCCGCCATTGCTGATTATTAATCAAAATTTAAGCGGCAGCTGTACCGATAACGTTTTGATTTCTAATCAAAGTCATCAGCCCTAGACCACAGGGGCCTCTCACCATTGCCGTATTCACATTAATTTGCCGACCCAGTAAACACACGCGATAAGCCTGAGACAAAAGAAGAAGAATTCGAAACTTGCAAGCTTTAGTTAGAGATAAATATAAACAACCTTAATTGCCATTTTAAATTTTGCTACTTGCATTAAAGACGTTCTAGAGCTTTCTTAAAATTTCAACCAAATCGCAGACTGTGGTGTCAACATTAGAGGTTGCGATAATCGATAGTGGTCGAGCACTTGCAACCTCTCTGGACTCGCTGGCGCTTGCAGCGCCGCGGTCTGGCTCCGACAGAGACTTGCAGATCGCACCGGTCGAGTAACCTACTGGTCGTGAGCGAAGTCAGATTAGAATAGCCTTCCGCTCGCTAGGTTCGCAGCCTCTAGTTCGCACATGTATTACGCACTTAATAACGGGATTGTGTTATTTTGCTTGTTGTATAATGCAGTTAATGTCTGTTAATGAGTCATTTGTATTCAAAAAGCTGGCCGCGGTGCCGAGCGGTTCTAAGTGTTTCAGTCCGGAGCCGCGCGACTGTTACGGTGCAGGCCCGAATCCTGCCTCAAGCATGGATGTGTGTGATGTCCTTAGGATAGTGAGGTTTAAGTAGTTCTAAGTTCTAGGGGACTGATGACCTCAGATGTTAAGTCCCATAGCGCTCAGAGCCATTTGAACCATTTTGTATTCAAGAAAGATAGTTGTTATTAGTTATGTTCCTGGAGAGCAGTAGCAGGACAAAGTTAAGTAAATACTAAAGTATTCCAGTACTAATTATTACGGAATGTTCCAGAACTTACAACCACCCCACTCGTGCTAGCCTCTATCATCGCACTGCAAATCCCAGGGGTACCGATCGTAAAGCATCCAGCAATTGTGTGAGGTCATGACATGCTGCCATCGACCTTCACATCACAGACCTGTTGACAAGAGAAAGGGAAACTGGGATGAGCTCCATACCCACGGTCTGACTGGACAACGAAGTGACAGTAAATGGGACACATCTCTTCTGAACCCAATTCTAAATTAATAAGAGATGTATGTGCCAACCATCTTACCACAGTACTAGCTGTTATTTCTCAATCACAACACAATAAATACGCCACACCGTGGTTCTGATTCATTAATAAGATGGGGCTGGTGCGTTTACAACAGGTGTCTCGGTTTTCTTTTGGTGTAATTTTGGGACAGACAGACCATAATGCTTTTACGTATCATAATTGCTTTTTACTGGCAAGTCTAACTGAAATGAATCTTCTCTTTTTCTTAATGAACAAAACTCAACGTGTTGTTGTTGTTGTGGTCTTCAGTCCTGAGACTGGTTTGATGCAGCTCTCCATGCTACTCTATCCTGTGTAAGGTTCTTAATCTCCCAGTACCTACTGTAGCCTACATCCTTCTGAATCTGCTTAGTGTATTCATCTCTTGGTCTCCCTCTACGATTTTTACCCTCCACGCTGCCCTCCAGTACTAAATTGGTGATCCCTTGATGCCTCAGAACATGTCCTACCAACCGATCCCTTCTTCTAGTCAAGTTGTGCCACAAACTCCTCTTCTCCCCAATTCTATTCAATACCTCCTCATTAGTTATATGATCTACCCATCTAATCTTCTGCATTCTTCTGTAGCACCACATTTCGAAAGCTTGTATTCTCTTCTTGTCTAAACTATTTATCGGACATGTTTCAATTCCATATATGACTACACTCTATACAAATACTTTCAGTAACGACTTCCTGACACTTAAATCTATACTCGATGTTAACAAATTTCTCTTCTTCACAAACGCTTTCCTTGCCATTGCCAGTCTACATTTTATATTCTCTCTACTTCGACCATCATCAGTTATTTTGCTCCCCAAACAGCAAAACGCCTTTACTACTTGAAGTGTTCTCATTTCCTAATTTAATTCCCGCAGCATCACCCGACTTAATTCGATTACATTCCATTATCCTCGTTTTGCTTTTGTTGATGTTCATCTTATACCCTCCTTTCAAGACACTGTCTATTCCGTTCAACTGCTCTTCCAAGTCCTTTGCTGTCTCTGACAGAATTACAATGTCATCGGCGAACCTCAAAGTTTTTATTTCTTCTCCATGGATTTTAATACCTACTCCGAACTTTTCTTTCGTTTCCTTTACTGCTTGCTCAATACACAGATTGAATTGCAACGGGGAGAGGCTACAACCCTGTCTTACTCCCTTCCCAACCACTGCTTCCCTTTCATGTCACTCGACTCTAATAACTGCCATCTCCTTTCTGTACAAAGTGTAAATAGCCTTTCGCTCCCTGTATTTTACCCCTGCCACCTTTAGAATTTGGAAGAGAGTATTCCAGTCAAACTCAACGTATTCACGTGTTATGGCGCTTCTCCAGCTCTACAGGCTCCTAGGTTCGTTCAACCGACTGACCCTGGGTGCTTCGGGATGTACTCACCAACTTAGGGATAAGCCACACAAAACGGCGCCTTAGTATGAGTTCACGAGGCTACTACGGTATTACTAATTATTAATAAGCCCTGACTTGACTTACTGAAATGCACCTAAGCAGAAGAAGTGGAGGGAGAGAAATTTCACAACTATGGCAGGATTCGGGAAATTCACGGCTAACACTCATTTAAAAGACTTTATGTAAACGTGACTTGGTTTTGACGTCACGCACAATAACAAAAACCGTAGTAACTGCTGTCGACATTCGGTAGCGTTCGATACGGGTCTCTCAGACGACTTCTTGTACGTGTATCCTTGATTTATGAAAATACGACGCTCTTAGTACGATTTTTTATAATTATTGTTGCAATTGAACTTCAGACAATAGTTTTTCGAAGGTGATTTCCCTCATACAAGAATTTTCTCTGAGGAGTAAGCTGTTGTCAATAATAATTTACAAATGAGACACACTATTATTATAATTACAGTATTCCATTTAAAGAAACGGTCCATACATGATTTATCACAAACATGTCACCAATATTGTTAAATGGCAGTTAATAGTGCATCAACGATATAAGCCTTCAAGACATAGTAAGATAACCAAGAGAGGAGAGTAAACTCCATGACAAACTGCGAGCGTAATAGATAATGTGGTGGTATATGGAGTCGCAGGATGTAGGAACGCATCCCACTACACGTAAATATATGTATATATTTTTTTCCTCTTAGTGTTGTTAACACATTTTGTGACATTTAATACAAGTATGTTCTGCGATAGTCGACTATATTTACATTTCCGTTTGATTACAGAACGAAAAATGAAGTAAATATCTGGTGATTTCCGAGTGCGTGGTTAGGCAGGAACCGAAGAGAACAACCAAAATTGCTGGGCGGGAAATGAAGCAGTGTACGAATCCATCGTTGAAAAAATTGTCCATCTTTTGAAATGATCCACGAATTAATCCGAATTGTGACTTCTTCATAAGATGGGAAGTGTTGGTCAGCCAGGCCATGCGCCATTGATCTAAATAGGTGATAGTCAGAGGGAGAAATCTCTGGAAAACAAGGCGGGTGGGGTAGGACTTCCCATATTAACGTTTCCAAGTATGTTTTGATCTCTTTTGCAACGTGGGTCGTTCTCGTTTCTCCCCTCGGAACTGCGTCTGTCTCACCGTCGGAAGGTATGACATGCATTTAGGCATTCTTGTGTTAGTCTGTGGTATTACATTTGCTCACGCGTTACTCGTATTACTTTGGTTAATTTAATGTCACGATTTATTCGGAGCTATATGACATACTACTGGATTTGCTTATCATGTCAGGGTTTTCATGGAAGGTGTGGGATTTGCCTGACACCTTACAGTCTCTCGGATACACTCACACGGGACCCAAGTTGCTTCTTTCTGAATCCTCCCGATAGCATTGAGATGTTTCGATATAGCTTATTGTGTCACTCCTACTAATTGTCCCAATTTTTATTTAGTCTGACGCGAGTCTTGTCTCAGCAATGTCTTCAATTCTGCATCTTCGAAAACTTTCTCTGTTCAGTCACTACTCCGGTCTACGACGTTAAAATCGCCGTTCTAGAAGCGTTGAAACTACTCACGACCCGTTCTTTCACTCATAGGGTCCTTACCATACGTACTTGAGAGCATTCGATGAGACTCAGTCGCTGTTTTCTTCATATTGAAACAAAGAGTAGTACCTCCCGCAAATGACGAGAATTAGGCTCGTAAACTTACATTTTCAGTAAAGTGCTGCAACAACTCACTCTACTTGAAACAATAATATCCCTATTCAATAAATACGTGTAACTTTGCTAGTAAGCGCTGCTGATTTGCTCTGAGGTCAAGGCGTGGTTTTTGTAAGAAAATATTTAATGTCGACCAACATCACACATTAACCAGAAATTCTTTAACTTTCATAGCTTTGCGTAGCATGTTGATGAGGCGTGGATTTTCTCGTAAAACGCAGTCGCAGCACCCATCCCAAACATTGAGATTGGCTTACAATCCACCTCTGCGCCGCAGGCATTCTGCTCGGCTAATTTATGAATCTAGGGCAACACTTCCTATATGTTTACACTTCTTTTATCTTCGCAGATGTTCCGCAGAGCTCTCGCCTTTTTCTGTCTCCCTTGTGGACGGGAGACAGACACCGAAGATCTTCGTGTCGTAGCGGTCTGCGACGACGACGCAGACCCTGTACTGTTGGACCCACAGGTGAGCAGCGTCGAGGAGTGTGAAGAATGTAACACAGGCTTAGTGGAACACGGATTCTACACAATCACAGTGGTGATTAATTAACACATCACATTTGAGATTACCGCGAGAACGTCTGCATTTTCTAAAGTTGGCACAAGTATCGGTAGCTAAAAGCGAGCAATCACTTACTGATAGCTCTAAGGTTTACTTCTGTACTGGGCTAGAACTTAATTTTACTGGCTTACTGTTACCGGGGCCAATGGGTCATTAGATGTATCACCCGGAAAACCGCGTTTCAGCTTCCGGGATTCCAGCGAACTTTCTTTGATGGGAGGACGGGAACGGGTTACTCAGCCTCCAGCGACCAATTGAGGAACTACTGAGACAGAGAAATGGAGGCTCCAACACATGGGAGCTAACAATAACTTGGAAAGCGGTGTGCTTATCCCACTGCGCTTCATAATGCATTCAATGACGCCAAGTCAGAGGATGGCCCGGCGATTGGACGGTATCCACGATCTGGGGGTGGAATCACTGTGTCGGCACGGAGGGGTGTCGGACGTGATGGAGGTACCTCTCGCCACAGGTGAACCCTGAAGAACTTCCGTCTACTATATGACCATACCGTACATTTTTGTCTTTTATACAGTCATTTATTATCTTTGGCGTCGATATTACTCTCCCAGCCTCGATTTTACCATTCCTACCACATTCTACCACTCCTGTTAGATTACATCTTAGCTCCAGATGGACCATGTAATGCAAACGTGAATAAATACTGACTGTTTACGAATTGCCAACTAACCACACATCTTTAACTTGAAGCCGACTATTCATTATCTGTGTTAGTTTAATCTCAATTCTGATGCAACAGAACAGTAATTTCATCCACACTTCCTGAAACATGATCAGAATTTGTTGAAGGATAAATGTATAGATCTTGAGGAGTGGGGGTGGGTGGGTAAGGCACGTTAAATAGCTAAGCAAAATTACCAATTATTTTTGTTATCACTTTGCTTTGTGGACATATTGCGTTGAGAATGACGGTTCATGCTGCTTCATGGGACTGTACGTTCCCTTGCTGATTAGTGTCTTCAGCACAGCAGCACGTCATGTCGTGTGACCTCAGCCGTGGTCCGCCATTGACTCCCTGTCCGAACTAAACTGAAAATCGTGAAACGGATTATTCGTGTATCGGTTTCCTCGCTAAGCATCGACATATAAATGGACATGATTGAACCGAACCAGGGAGTGACACCAGTACTGAGTCAACAGTTAATATTAGCGGGTCAACATACCCGGCATTTAAGACTTCGTGTTGGCTGGGTTTGCCGTTAATTTTTCACGAAGTCAACGAGATGCTCTCGTCCGCATTGCCATAAAAACCCTTCAGCATGCCGTATTAACCTGATACATGTCTTACACAGGAAATCGGACTTTTATGGTATCGACTGAGAAAATTACATTACTCTAGATACGTAATGATAAAACACAGTACCTTGTATAGGAAAACATGAGTGTCTTAGATTATGGTTAAATATTGATAAATAAATAAAGTGAAAAACAATAAATGAAAACATGACGACTAAAACCAAACTCCCACAGGATTTCAACGTGGTGTGGATGCGGTTCCGTTTGGGCCCCGGTCAAGAGGAAGGTGTTCCTCCGAGGCCAAAAGAGCTGCAGAAGGTGCCGGTGTCAGCTGATGCTGCAGACGTCAGTCCTGGGCTACAGGACACACAGCAGGAGGAGCGCACAATGGGAAAGGTAAGACGACATTATTGTTACCAGGGAGGGCAAGAATATTGAAGGTATCTTTTGAGCAACCTTGTTTCTTATCAGTCCACCTAATTCTTAACATTCTTCTATACCACCACATGTAAAACACTTAGATTCCTTTCCGTTTCAGTTTTCGTTCGGTGTATGATTCACTGCTGTCCTCCAAATGCACATTCTTTTTGTTTGTTACCAGTGGACTTCTCTTGGCCACATTTGCCCTCTTTTACTCTGCTGCTTTGGTTTCTATGTCCTCCTGCAGTCTTTCATCGTGGGTTATTTCCCTTCCAAAGCAGCAGAAACGCCTAAAGTCACCTCCGTCGAATTCGTGAATTTTGACGTCAAGGTTCTAGGTATTTTCATTTCACCACTTCTCATTATTTTTCTTAATTTTTCGGTTTACTCTCAATCCACGTCCTGTACTCATTAGACTGTTCATTCCATGCAACAGATCTATTCTTCTTCTTCATTTTCACTGAGGATACCATTGTCATCAACGAGTATTGTTATTCATATCCTTTAATCTTGAATTTTAGACCAACTTTCGAATCTTTCTATAATTTCCGTTATTGCTTCTGTGCTGTAATGATTGTAAAGTGTGGCTGTAAGTCAGCGTCCTTTTTTACACTCTTCCTAATCCGAGACCCTTGAGATCTGTCTTTCAACTTTGGTTTATGGTTTATTCCTATGTCTCTCAGAATTTCGAATGTCTTACACCACTTCACATAGTTTTACGATTTTTCCACGTTTAATTACCCTGCGACCGTGTCTTGATTTTTCTTCAGCCCTTCGTCCGTTATCAATCAAAATGCCAGATATTCCTCTCCACTTTTCGGTATATTATATCTCTATTCTCGTCAGCTGCTTGGATTCACGAGGTGTTGAGTAAATTGTACGGTAGCTCTCGCACTTATTTACCCTTGTTGTCCTCGGAATTTCATGGATGACACTTTTCCATATATCGTGTTCTTGTAAGGAGCCGATAGTATTAGAATGCACATCTACTCTCTCACGAAATTTAAAGTTAGTACGATGGTGTATTTCGTTCAATGAGCGTCTTCCGCCAACGCATAACGGAGGAAGTTCTTCCACGTACTTCATGCTTCTTTAAGAATTGTAGGGAATTGTACGCACTGTCTTAGAGCAATGAATTTCATTGGTTTAGAGCTGAAATGGAAAAAAAAGAGGGCCAAGAACTTTACATTCACATCTCTTGTTTGAAAGCGCTGTTTGTGGAACACTGTTTTTACTGTTTGTAGAAGTTCCTCCTAGTTGTTTAGAACCTTGTACTGCAATGTATTAATAATATTAATGTCATCTTAAACTTACGGCTTCTTTTACTTTATTTACTATTTGAGTATTTGTTATTGTTGTGTTATTCAGTACGAAGATTGGTTTGATAGAGCGCTCCGTGCTATTCTATCCTGTGCAGGAACCTTCATCTCCGAGTAACTACTGCAACCTACAACCTTCTGAATCTGCGCATCGTATTGATCTCTTAGTCTCCTCTACGATTTTTACCCCCCGTGCTCGCCTTCATTGGTGAATTGGCGATCCGTTAGTGTCTCAGAATGTGTCCTAGCAACCGATCACTTATCCTAGTCAGTTTGTGCAACGAATTCGCTTTCTTCTCAATTCAGTACCTCCTCATTAGTTACGTGATCTACCAATCTAATCATCAGCATTTTTCTGTAACACCACATTTCAAAAGTTTCTACTCTATTTATTTCTTCTATTTTATGCGAGTTTGGAAGTACCTCACTGTATGGCCAAGTAGTTTTGGATGACAGTGTACCATGGAATGTAACGAATTAAATTAAAACAGAAAAGAGTAATGAAGTCGACCACTCACAAGTATTTAAAGAAGATCAAAGGCCGAGTGATATTACATTTCTTTTTCAGAAATAGTAGCCGTTTGAAACAGGCATTACTCTTTTCGCGTACGAAGTAATAGACTACGCACAGTGTTGATCACTCATCACTCAGACAGGGTCATCAGCACTGGACCGTTAACGATTCCGTTCTAAAGAGCGTAGGAGCGCAGTGGTTAGCACACTGGACTCGCTTTAGGGAGGACGACGCTTCAAACCCGTTTTCGGCAGTCCTTATTTAGGTTTTCCGTGATATCTCTGAATCGCTTAAGGAAATGCTGGGGTGGTTCCTTCCAAATGGCACGGCCACTGTCCTCCTCCATCCTTCCCTAATCAGAGCTTGTGCTAGGCCTTGTAACGTACCCTCTCTGTTATTGCTTTTTTTGTTTGTTATTGTTTTTTGTTATTGTAGTTGTAGAGATATGAAATTATTGTAGCGATTTGCTTAGTCAGCCGTACTTCGGAATTTTTTGACATTAAATGGAGCCTGAAACTTGCGTAATAAATACTTCGCGTGAAGTGCGATTTGCGGCATAAACAAAAAGTAATTGCGGAGATGCAATCCACAGAATATTAAAAGAGAAGCTTTAGAACAATGCGCACGACTGACTAGACACATTCAGAGGGTACGTACATCCGAGTACGGGTAGTTGCGATCTGATGAGAAAGATCTATCTTAATTTCTTTTTGTGTGAAATAATTACGTCGTAACACACTCGGAGATTGCGAACGTACAATCAGGGTAGAGGCACGTACTTTCTATCATTCCCCGTGGCCTGGGTAAAAGAATTGCAATTATTTAAATTTAAGAATATTTCCTTTTCAACCGTACTCCTATTTTTATACGAAAAGGAAGATTGCAGGTTCTGAATGTCTCGGCAAAAACACATCGAAATTAATCTTAGCGGCCACCAGAGGAAAGTAGTGAGCACAATCACGTACCTCTATTGTTGAGCATCGCCGTCGTAAAGATCGTCACCTCCATCTAAAATTCGCCTTCTCGAATTAACAGAATAATTTGTACTCCATTGGTATGGGATTTAGGCTTGATCTTTACAGAAATTATAAAACACATTTTTCATCATTTAACACCTTCATTTAACACACACATAGACATGAAACTATACAGTACGTCTTTACGCCAGCACATCAGAACAAAAAGGTAGTTAATACTAGAACTAACAAAAGAAACTCGAAAATAGTCCTTTGTCTCTCAATGATAAAAAAGTTTTTTAGAGAATTCCTCTGGAGTGACAGTCGAACAAATTTTCTTCTTGTATCTTTGAGATTAAACTACAACATTTTTTAGTTCCTTTTCAGCCTCTAATGACCTCGTTCTCGACGGGATGTTAAACACTAATCTCCTACTGCTCCTCCTCCGATTCAGTTCTGAGCCGCGAAACAATCTCTTGCACGGAAATGCAGAAATATTTTACCACTATTTCGTACCGGGATCTAAATGGCCAGTATCTCCGAGTGCAGTGAATTGCCTGATAATCCACACAAGAATCGCGAACTACGAGACAGTTGTCAACATCTGGAGACGTAAATAGTGTCTAGTCAACTGACAGTAATAACACAAGATTTGCGTATTGTATTCTAAATTCAACTTACGCTCTTAGAGGAACACCCACTGCTAATCTGAAGTAGATCCTCAGCAGTGTCCTATTGCAAAGTCAAATATTCTCTTACTCCAGAACGCTTCTTGTGTTGTACCTACATAAAATTACATATTCGCGGACAGTCTACTTTTAAGCATTTTAATGTGAGTATCCGTTTTCTGTGCAGGTGGGTGACGCGCCTGCTGTCTCGACGGTCGCCGTGGTGCACTCCGCCCCAGACGATGCCGCTTCCAGTGAGGGGGAGGTGCCGCCCCCAGCTCGCCGCAGACGCGGCTGCCGCCGTTGCTGGGCGGAAAGACTGGGCGAGAAGGTGGTCGTTCTGCCACACGGTCGCCAGGGCTACCGCCTAAGTAGGAGATAGTACTTTGTCATGGGGAAGGAGAATTGAAAACCTGCAGAAACTGCAAATTTCTGGTCGTGTGAAAATGATACAGTTCACAACAACAACGGGGATGGGAGCTTCTAAATCTTTCCATGACATATTATGGAATAATATTGTTCGGCCGGACGCTAATAAAGAAATTATTAAAGTGTGTCGGAGAACATAGTTCAGTAAGGAGCAGAAATGTGGCCTCAAACGGGGAGATTTAGGGAGATAATTAGAACACTGGAATGGGACTAAATGAGAAGACGTCTGCAGGTAACGCGACAAGATAAATTTCGAAATAAAGTGTGGAGACCAATAGAGATAACGTGCTCCACTGCAAAATCTTTGAAGAATACAGCCCTCCACTGGTACCGGTACGTTCGAAGATTAATCAAAATTTGCGCCGAGGAAGATTTCAACATGGAAGCCGCGCGGAAGAAGGAGGAGAGACAAGCGTTAAAATGGGAAGAATACAGACAGGAAGCACTGGGAGACCGGAAGACTGGAACAGCAGCAGCCTGTCGAGGTCGAAAACAGCCAACTGTTAGGATCATGCGACGTCTAAGAAGAGAAGAACTTTTTCGCTGCTCAGCTTCGATTTATCGTGCAAATTGAAAAAATGATACTAAAGGAACAAAGGGTGATTTTGTGAAGTGTTTGTCACCGATTCGTTGTTTGTCATTGATGAGGTTATTGGCAACCAGTTATGGATGACATTAAATCCAAGCCACAACGTAACAGTTGAGCTTTCGTGTATGCAGCAAGCAGCTAAACGAAGGAAATTGGTGCAGTGGAGCGTCCGTTGTTACTGGAAAGAAGTCAAAACATTTTTGGTTTTGGTGCCGCTTTCGGGGCAGTCATGTAAATTGATGTCCCTAAAGTCAGTTTTTTCTGTACTAACAAACTATTTGCTAAACACTCAATAAAATTATAATGGTCATATAACATCAAAGTTTATTACTGGTTTTTGTAAAAATATTAATAGAGTCTTACAGCATTGGTTGTTTATGACAATGTGTTGCTATTGAATATTCTGTGAGCTAGTTCAAATGTTCAAATGTGTGTGAAATCTTACGGGACTTAACTGCTAACGTCATCACTCCCTAAGCTTACATACTACTTAACCTAAATTATCCTAACGACAATTACACGCATACCCATGCCTGATGGAGGACTCGAACCTCCGCCGGGACCAGCCGCACAGTCCATGACTGCAGCGCCTTAGACCGCTCAGTTAATCCCTCGCGGCTGTGAGTTAGTATGTAACTCTCCTTCATAAGGGCTAGACGAGTCAAGCTGACAAAAAGTCTATGGATTTTAAGATGCTATGACACACAATATCACTCTCTCGGAATAATTGGTTTGGCTTCATCCTTTCGCACCCATATGAATTTGGAATGTTTCAACTGTCATAATTTAATCGGAAATCGGCTGTCGGCATTACGTTCAATTAAATGAAGAGAATGTTCTAAACAATTACACTAAAATACGTAATTATGGTTTCAATGGCCCCTATACAAATTTCGCCCAATTCGGATACTTCGATTTATAAAACAGCACCCGCCCAACTTTCACTTGGTAATCTCCTAATAACATAAGAGAGAGATTAATTTTAAGAAAAATAAAATACCAGTCATTACTAGTAGGGTACAGATAATTATTCGCACCAATACATTTTCAAAGATATGTACATCCTATCACACCAGAGCCAGGTGGAGGAAAGAATCGAGGGAACTTACAAAGAAGGAAGACAGGCAAATGATAAACATCACTTCAAAGATATAAACTCGACCCACTCTCTTGAAAACAGTATGGATTTCTTTCACCAATAAGACTTCTGTCTTGGTTAGATTGCTTAGCGTATAATTCATCAGAATAATTACCAAAGTAAACGTATTAGGACTTCGTTATAAGTACTACCTGAGAATATCATTACAGATAGGACCAGTTAGTTAATTGCTGATGCTAAACTCTGGAAACAAGATGTGCAGAAATTAATGAACCACTATCAGTTCACAATCCATAAAACCGTTTAATTTATAGTCAAAACTTTCGATGAGTTTTAAATTTGTCACGAACCACATAGAGGTTTAGAAAGAAGGTATCACATTAAAATTGTGGGATGATACAAGATATCTTTACTTCGTGTCAAAACAAACGTGAAAAATCGCTGCGGCTAAATAAATAATTAAATTAATCACTTCTCCCTGTGTAGCAGGGTGCCAATAAAATATTTTCGAATTCCAAGGAGGAACTTGGCGATTGAAATTTCATGAAGAGATCCTCCCTCACCGAATAACGCCTTTGTTTTAATGAAAGCTATCGAAATTTGTGTGATATCCGTGACACTCTCGAACCAAAACTCAAGTAAACTACCTAGTTTTTTTCAGTGGAATTACCTACTAACACATAGTAGCACTGCATACCATCCTGTTCCCCCCACCTTAGACACGCATAGTTACAAACACGAACACACACCATTCATAGGAATTGTTATAGCTGCTAACACCTTAATTTACGCTGCATGGTTTGAAATAGGTAACCGATTATTTGGGATTACTGAAGAATAGGATACTACCCGTCGGCTTTACCAACGATTTCAGAAGTTACCACGGATAATGTATCTCACTGATTTAACAGCAGCGACGAATGTTAAGAAACAAAAGAATGCAGGACACAGAAAACATATGGTAGACATGTACCTTGTACATTCATATTGCGAACATAATGTTAAGTATATTGCTTCTTTGAGTCCTAGCACCCTATTCTTCAGTTGACCTATGTAGCTCAAGTGATGAATGGGACAAGAGCGCAAAAAGAAAAAAGAAAGACGTAACGTTAGCATGGTGCACCGCAGTTGACATATACGAGTTGTATCCTGAACTTCAGCTGACCATTATAGGTTACCTGTAGTACGGAATACAAATTTAACGTTTCTCGACTTTTTCGCCTACGCTAGCACTAGTATCAGCTGAAGAGTAGTCTTCAGTTGATCTATAATTATAGGTCGACTGAAGTACGGGATACAGATTTTACAGGTGATGCTTTTCTTTGCCTCCGGTTCTACTGACATCCTATTGTTCACCTATACAGTTGACCTATATAGGTCAACTGAGGTACGGGATAAACGACTCAAAACTATCACAATAATAGCAGTGCTAGCGAAGGCACGGGAAAATACCATAACAATTGTAGTCATAGCGAAGCCGAAGAAAAGCGACAACTGCAAAATTTCTATTCCGTAATACAGTTGACTATCCCTGCTTCAAGTTTTCCATATTCATAGGAACAGATAAATCCGAACCTACAAACAGAAATCAAACAACAAAAATTGTCATGAAATAAAAACAAATCTTCCAAAATATCTCAAACTCACTAAGAATGAGAATCAGCCTTTTAAAAACACATTCATTTATTTCACTTTACAATGATAATGCTATGCCACAAAAGATAACCGATTTATTATCTACTGTTTGAAAATAAAGACACAAATATCTATGAATAAAATATGACGTCATTGTTCAAAACTGACGGGTTGTACCCCATTTTTCAGCTGACCCGATAATGTTGATGCAGTATTCTGCAAATAAAAATTTATACTGGATAATACCACTAGTACCATGTTTCCATCAAATTGTTCTATAGGTCATCGTTACACTTTTCATGTAGATGAACCAAATTTTCGAAATTTAAACTATTCATACAGAAGCGAATTGCAAGCCAGCATTTCGTGGTGACACGCCTACAGTCGTGAACAAATATTTCAAAGTTGAACTAGAGTGACCTGGGTTTTGAAGGCTTCTTTTTTTGAAATAACGTAAGGACGTATGGACAGTGAAACTGATTTATTTTGTAAAACTCATTGAGTAACAAATTACTTATTGGTGCCATTAAATTTTAACCACATAGTATCTGGTGCCCAAAGCATCGACAGGTATTTTCTGGTACGTATTAGGAGATATGAATCTCACACCTATAACGAATATTTTGTAATAGAAAAATAGAGATCCAAAATACACGCCTAACGAAACTAAAGAACAAGATGGAATGGTAGTCTTGTAGGGCGCCTGACTCTTATATGGTGCAAAGAAATGTAGATCCTGTTATTTCCACAGGCTTGGTACATCTAGATTCACATAAATGTCAATATTTATGTTATCAAAAACGATTAAGCTCACTCTCAGATTATTATTATTTGACACGCGCTCCTAACGTAGTGAGACGTAAGAGAGTCTGCTTCCCGAGTGGACACGATTCGTCATGGTGTGCGTTTGGCTACTAAGAGGTCGTTGTTGTCTTCAGTCCAAGATTGATTGGATGCTAGCCTACCCTATGAGGACCTTTTTATCTCAATATAAGCAAATCATCTCCATCCATATGCATTCAAGTCTTTGTCTTCCTCTACGATACTTTTAGTCAAGTTATGCTGCAAATTTCTTTGTATCCACTTCGGTTCAGTACGTTTTCTTTCGTTACTCGATCTACAGAACAAATTTACAATATTCTTCTGTAGCATAAACTTCAAAACTTTCAATTCTCATTTCGACTAACCAATATATCGCGAAGATTTCACTTCCGTACATAGCTGTAATACAGACGAGTACCTTCGGAATAAACTTCGTGATATTCAAATTCATCGTTTTTCAGACATCAGATTCTTGCTGCTGTCAGTCTACATTTTATATTGTCTTGACATCGGCCATCATCAGTTACTTTGATGCTCATGTCAGAGAAGCACCCAGAAATGGAGCCGAAAACGCAATGAAACTTCACTGGTCGAGAGTGTCCCTGGTGTTATTTCAGAGATTACGTAATCGAGTCAAATTTACAAAGAACTTTCCGGTACTATACCACTTTTCAGTTGACTTTACGCATCTTCTCGTCTGGATATAGGAACTACTGTTCCTGCAAATGTGTCATGAAGCCGTTGAAACCCCAGCTGAGGCAACGCGGGCCACAACTGCTGTACCTGGTCCTTGATGTCCTACGTGCTGACACATGGAATAACTTGACGCTCGAGTTGGTCCCACATATGTTTTTGTAAAAGCCTCGTCGGCAGATTTGTAAAGGGCTAGTCGCTGCTACTGTGGAAGCCGAGGTTGTGAGTTCGTGAAACAGCTTCTGGTGCAGTACAACGCAAAGACAATTTCTTCCTGCGTCTATTACACAGCTGTGCCCCAGGGTCAGGTAACATGTTAGAAGAACGAAGGGTATACAACACTCCAATGAATCACTAACAAAATCACACAAATGAGTGTAGGAATGCGTATTTAAATACAGAGATATGTACACTGGCAGAATACGGCGCTGCGGTCGGCAGCGTCTATATACGCCAACGACTGTCTGTTGCAGTTGTTAGATCAGTCACTGCTGTTAGAATGGCAGGTTATCAAGATATAAGTGAGTCTGAACGTGGTGTTATAGTCGGCGCACAAGCATTGGGACACAGCAAGTGGGGGTTTTCCGATAGGCCCATTTCAAGACTGTTTGCTGAATATCAGGAATCTGTTAAAGTACCAAATCCTCGACATCGCTGTGGCCGGATAAAGAGCCTGCAAATCGGGACCAACGACGACTGAAGAGAATCGTTCAATTTGACAAAAGTGCAGCACTTCGCCAAACTTTTACACATTCAAAGCTGGGCCATCAACAAGTGTCAGCTTGCGAACCATTCTTCGATATGAGCTTTCGGAATGGAAGGCGCACTCATGCACCCTTGATCACTGCATGACAAAAAGATTTACGCTTCTCCCGAGCCCGTCAACACCGACATTATACTGTTGATGACTGGAAA
Organism: Schistocerca americana; assembly: GCF_021461395.2. Lineage (NCBI taxonomy): Eukaryota > Metazoa > Arthropoda > Insecta > Orthoptera > Acrididae > Schistocerca > Schistocerca americana. The sequence continues at coordinate 1,159,344,821 of NC_060119.1, read as the reverse complement.
CATGTTGCGTGTTTGGACGAGTCTGGTTCCAAACTGTATCGAGCGGATGGACGTGTACGGCTATGGTGAAAACCTCATGAATGCATGTACCCTGCATATCAGCAGGGGACTGTTCAACCTGGCGGAGGCTCTACAAGGGGGTGGGGAGTGGGCAGTTTGAGTAGTATGGGATCCCTGAAACGTCTAGATACGACTCAGACATGTGGCTTTAAGGCAAAAATCTCATGAAGGGTGCATCTTGCAGTATTTCCACATCGGAAATGTGTCAACAGTGCATACCACACAAGCACACACATACATACTGTTACACCATGAATTATGTGTTAAGCAGTAATAGCGAACTCTAAGCATGATCTGTTACTGGTATAATGCACAGCAGAGCCTCAATCTACTTTCCTCACCTAAATTCATCTATCATGCTTACCAAGAGTCACGCTGATCTTTAAAAATTTATAAATCTCGAAGAGATGCGTCAGCAATACAAATAACTCAGTGTTTATGTCAAATGTACAATGTTATTGCCCTCATATTAAATATCTTCCACATCTAAACTGTTTTATGAAGCTCGAGAAGGGTCACAATGAACTTTCAACACCTCAAACTCTGCAGTAACACGTCTGCAAGCAAAAAATGTGACGATCACCTCAAGTGTCACATTGTTATTTTACACAAACACACACACACACACACACACACACACACACACACACACACACACGTCAAACTGATGCGTAAAACATCATTTGGGGCTCTCTAAGTAGGAGTCTCAACGTTATTTCCATGCCCGAACACTAGTGGCAATAATACCTTGCTAAACAGACGCTGACATTAGAAGTTAGGCCTAACTAATGACGGAGGAAACGCTTGATACGTAAAATACTGCGCTAATCAGGAAAGCACAAAAACAAATACTCAGTCTGAAATAAGATCAGCCACTGGAAGGAGGTAAATATTTCCGTTACATTGGCTTACTCTTGGTGAAAGATAAAGTGGACCTGCAAATTAAGTACTTCCACATATTACTATTTCTGTTGTAGTTGGTGAGCATTACAGTAGTACTTTTACATCCAAAATTCGTTAAAAGTGTTCTCAGTCCAATCTGAGGTTCATAGAGGTGTAATCACCTGTCAGCATAGAATGTAACGTTTCAGCTAATTAAACCATTAGAGGATGGGGTGTTGAGGTTCTTGTTTTCAGTAGACAATATATTCGTCGATTTTGATATATATTAATTACGTTTTGTTACAACTGATAGGACACAGTAGACAAAAGCAACATCTAAGGAAGGCTACAATATAAAAAAATCAGATATGCGACCTCAGAGCTCTCTAAACCTGCATTACCCACAGTCAGCTATTAAATAAAACCGAAATTTGATCAAAATACGCAATGTAAAAAACATACACTTACTCGCAACGTAAATTATAGAGAAACTGACTAAACACAATTTAAGGACGGGAGGTTGAAACTGTTTTGATTAGATTTTTTAATGAGATACATCATTTAACCTCGCAATATTTCCATAATGTACAAGGAGCACTTCTGCTGTCTTTACATTCATCAGAACACTGCAAAGACAGTACTGGAACAAGATAGAGATGAAGCTTAGCCATAGATGACTGTGCAACAAAACAAAGATGGAAAGTCTATAATTCGAAAGTTACAGTTGGTACAAATATAAAATTATTTGTTATTTATCGGGCACAAACACACACACACACACACACACACACACACACACACACACACACACACTCACTTACATGCATGTTGCTTATCCTATGTATAATTACAGATCTGTGATCATAAGCGAAAATTTGTATCTAAATGAAATAATTACGTTGTTTGTCGTATGGAAGACTTCCAATACAAAACATACGTGGTACTACAGTTGTAATTTAATCATTCTACAAAATTAAAAAATACGCGCAACTTGTGTGCTGGCACTACTGACAAAAATTTCAGATTAAGTAGCACTTGTTATCGACCTAACTTTCTTGAACCGTTTGGCTCTCAAACACCAAAGACGTGCAGTGTGACTGCCCAACGTTTCTGCGATATGCTTCGCCATCATGTCATACCCGCCCTACAGGAGACAGAGTCATTGATCTCAACGTATTTCATGCAAGATATGGCCCCACTTCATATCGCTTCTGAAGTTCCCACGCATCTCTGGAAACTATCGAATTATCAGCCGATAGCTTCCAAATGCTTGGCCGGCACGGTCACCTGCCTGTGTTTTCTGGTTGCGGGGCTACCTGAAGGGCAGGGCTGGGTTTACCATGGGAACATTCAAACAAGTGCTGATCTGCAGCGCAGCATATCAACAGCGGTAGCCACCATACCTACGGACATGTTTTGTTCTGCTGTGAAGAACGCAATCCTGCACTTTCAGACTCTTCTGGGCACTGATGGGAGCCATATTGAGCCCACTTTGTGTAGCAGTAATGATACAGGAATGTAATTGTATGGTGGACTGCAGCAGCACATGGAAAGTGTTTCAATTGAATTGATCCTGCATTACTTCTCTTCCCCATGCCCTTGACATTAAAGCTACCGAGTTCGGTACTCGAGCGGTAATTATTTTCCTTGTTATAACGTGTTAAACACGGAAAGTTTAATGATAACCACCAGGTACAGATAAAGTTTTCAAAACACCCTACAGTGAGTGCGTGAATCTATCCAGAAGTTGTCAGCTGCACAGGTGGAGGAATGGAACACCCCGCCACAAGAACTTGCCAGTCTGTCGGCGAGCGTGGGAGCAAGTTACAGAGCATCTGCTGCTGTCCCTGGTGATCACACACCCTATGAAAAACCACATCTTGTCATTTTTAATGTCCAGGGCAGCATCACAAATGTCGGTGACTTCAGTGTAATGATTGTCCTTAAATTAACAGTAATGTGGCAGATACTGGCAGGACAGGGCTCCTTCGAAAGTCTTGTTGCGGTAAAAAGGGCGCCATTTGCGGCTGTTGGACGGAGAGATAACAAGACTCCAGACCCAGCCACCAAAGAACAGCACACACTGGATGTCCACAGCTGTTGTCCCTATGTGGCCGTGTTCTGTCAACCGTGTGAAATGGTTACCCTGGGCTCGGGCAAAGTTAAACGCTACCTTATGAATCGGGGATTGTTCTTTCAGGCCTTGGTTGGTATTTGGAGCCAAGGGGTCCGGGCCTTGAACAAAGGAAAAGTTTGAACGGTGAAAGTACAAGGCAAACTGCGTCTCGTTGTTAAAAATACAGTTGTGAAGCCATTCTGTGCCTCCACTGACGGCGCCGCGCCAACAGGTGAGCCATTTTTTCCATACAATGAGGAGATCTCGTCATCAGTTTCCCCCGTTGCACACTACATCCTTCCCACTTCTGTTTCGCTCTTGATAAAGCACTCCTTTGGGTTAACAGAAATGGTAGGGGAATGTGCTGTTTCTAGGTTTCCTGTAAAATGCGTGCCACACGCACATGTTTGCGTGTTTGTGTGTGTGTGTGTGTGTGTGTGTGTGTGTGTGTGCGATGCAATCACGTGCTCCAATCTATTGTCCCAGTTAAATTCAAGGTACCCGTTGCCCGCAGGTAGACGCTTTAGTATAACGAATACGGCTGTATGATAGCCCAGTATCAGTTACGTTTTCACTGCTGAAGGCGTTAATAACCTCAACACATCTGCACGGATACAACTCTCATGTGCAATAACAGATATCATTAAGTGAAATACGAAGAAGCAAAATAAAATTTTTCAGTTATACTCGCGGATTCTCATGACCGATAATTACTCTACCATGCAAACATTGGGGTTACACTCGTCTGGTATGAGACGTTCCCAGTGGCTCCACTGGCGGCCGAACCGCCCAATAACCCTGGGTTCGGTATGGGTCGGCGGTGGGATGGGTGGACTGCTGTGGCGTGTTGTGGGCTTGTGAACCACTGACGGCCATGGCGGGACTAAGCCTCTCCGTCGTATCTAGGTCGCCGGTTCAATACACAATACACGAATTGTAAATGTACAGAAACAGAATATGAGTACGTCGAAACGATAAGAAAACTTCAATGAGAGAAAGAAGACGATACCAGTTGAATGTTTTACAGATTTGGTGAAGGGCAAGTGATACTGACATGGATGTATCTTGCAGAACAGTTTGTGATAATAGTAGAGTTGGACCGTTACTATCATGAGGAACCTACTTGAGTACCTCTTTACCGATGGATGAAGGTCTGTTTGTCTTCTTATCCTGTCTTTTTACGTGGCGAGTCAGTCGGGATCACAGTATAGAAATTTTATTAAATAGCGCTGCAACGTAAACTGAAACTGTAAATGATACTCTATGGAGGGAATGAGTTTTTCTGCTCTTCTTTTTTCTGATAGAATGCTTGTTAAGAATTAACAGAAATGGTCGCAATAGTAACCGCTGACACTATGCAGTACCTACGGTTGCATGCACGCTTGTCTTTACGACGATAGCTGCATACAAAGCGTTGACGAAATGACGCTTCTCATGTAAGGACACAAGTGTTGATACCCGAAGCTGATGTATCAGCTGTTCTAAAAGGGCCCAGTACAGTATTTATTTTTGTATTTTTCTAAGTCTCCTAAGGACCAAGTATAGTTTTGTAGTACATATAACGACCTTTTAAGAGTTACGTTGTTAGATCAATACCTAGCACTAGTGATTATTTTCTTTACAAATTTCTCTTCGTTTAATAACATCAGCCGCTTCTAAGCCTCCACACAGTCCACCTTGAACACCACAGCTACCGATCGGATATGAGTACTGGTGGATACCCAACGTAAAGTCATGCTCATCTTTGCTTCGTTCAGTCTCTGTTGACAGTAATGTTTGACTGTTTCGTGATGAGTTCCACTGGACCCTTTGACATAACGATATGATTCAGTATTGTGAATATGGAAATGCAATTGTTACATTCTTACAGATACATCGTGAAGGAGAGTGTTCATGTGAACCAATTACCAATAGAAGTATTGCAATAACTATTGGAAATTTAGACATTCTAGCAGTGTAAGTCTAGTGTGACGTCCTTTTGGGATTCGTCACGTCACATACAAAGGAAATTGCATATATATTTTATATATTTTTATTTTTAATTTATCGGCATGCTTCTTTCTCTCAGGAATATTGTCTTTTCTTATCACTTTTACTTACGTGCATAAGTAAATATGAAACGGGTTCTTGAAGGGCCTCAATCATTCATGTACAAACTTTAGATTTTGAACGTGATGACTAAAATATAGTTGCCGCTAAATGAATTGGATGTAATTTTGATAATTTATATTTATTGATTGCAAAGTAAGGCTTGAGAGAATTTCGATTGTTGCCGTGGAGCGGCCAAGATAAAACTTACTGAACTCATGGAATTTGTATAGTTTAAAAACATGAACTTTAACGTAAATTAATTATCTGTTGCAATTTAAAAAGGTTCTTATAACGAAATCTCTCGCATTTACAGTTACTGTTAACACTGAAAAATAAATTAATACTTCAGCGCGTAGTGGCCGACCAGAGGCTGCATCTGAAGATGAGCTTCTGGCAGCGCAAATTACTGAAAAAATGCTTATTAAAAATAATTAGCCACTGCGAGCATATGAGGTGACAACTATTACAAAGAAATTCATTTTGTAATAATAATAACAAGTTTATTTTAGTAATAAATACTTATAACTTACATAAAATATGTGTAGCCGCTCAATGGCTGCCTTCCATGTAGCGAAACAAAACAGTGTGTGTACCAACAAATACGTCCTTCCTCCTCGGCCGTACAATTGGGTCTCTTTCGATCCTTTTTTTTATTTTCGTACACATTAAATAAAGATGCTATCGCTGCATATCAGTTGTTTCAAGAACATTAACAATATCTTTTACACTAATTATATTCATAAAATACGTAAACTACGATTTATAACCGCTAAAAATGTCAATATTTATGTGACGTACCGTCACACTAGGGACCGATGACCTCAGCCGTTTGGTCCCTTAGGAATTCGCACACACATTCTCATCCACAGCAGTGCTTCCTCCATTCTTATAAAATGATGACCAAGCCATCCGTGTGGTTCAGTAGTCAGTTGAAAAAATTGTAGGTCCGTCGCTTTGTGCCATGTAGAATAGCACGGCAGTATTCCGTGGCGCCAGGACTGTCGTTCCTAGCCACGCGGTACTGGCGCCAGCAGGCGGCTGCCATTGTGAAACATGCGGCGGAGGGGATCGCCACAGTGGCCGTTGCTATAGAGAGGCACGGACAGAGCCGCATTGGCGGACTATGGGCCTAAATTCTGGCAGGCCATGAAACATATAGGAAAACCCCCTTTCCTTCCCTTTTAATGGACGCACATCCAGCACTCCTAACGACCAGTAGTACTACTACTACTGCTACTACTAATACAGTAATAATAACAAAATAATGACACTCATTTTAATTTACAAACAACCTGGTAGTGTGGGCGTATCAGTGTTGTTAGTTGTAAAACAACCTAACTCGAAGATCCCACTTTTTCTGGCTCTTCTGATGACATCTGCATCTACAGCTACATCTACATGATTACTCTGCAATTCACATTTAAGCGCTTGACAGAGGGTTCATCAAACCACAATCATACTATCTCTCTACCACTCTACTCCCAAACAGTGCACGGGAAAAACGAACACCTAAACCTTTCTGTTCGAGCTCTGATTTCTCTTATTTTATTTTGATGATCATTCCTACCTATGTAGGTTGGGCTCAACAAAATATTTTCGCATTCGGAAGAGAAAGTTGGTGACTGAAATTTCGTAAATAGATCTCGCCGCGACAAAAAACGTCTTTGCTTTAATGACTTCCATCCCACCTCGCGTATCATATCTGCCACACTCTCTCCCCTATTACGTGATAATACAAAACGAGCTGCCCGTTTTTGCACCCTTTCGATGTCTTCCGTCAATCCCACCTGGTAAGGATCCCACATCGCGCAGCAATATTCTAACAGAGGACGAACGAGTGTAGTGTAAGCTGTCTCTTTAGTGGGCTTGTTGCATCTTCTAAGTGTCCTGTCAATGAAACGCAACCTTTGGCTCGCCTTCCCCACAATATTATCTATGTGGTCTTTCCTACTGAAATTATTCGTAATTTTAACACCCAGTTGAATTGACAGCCTTGAGAATTGTACTATTTATCGAGTAATCGAATTCCAACGGATTTCTTTTGGAACTCGTGTGGGTCACCACACACTTTTCGTTTTTTAGCGTCCACTTCCGCCTGCCACACCATGCAGCAATCTTCTCTACGCTTTGCAACTGATACTGGTCTTCGGATGACCTTACTAGACGGTAAATTACAGCATCATCTGCGAACAACCTAAGAGAACTGCTCAGATTGTCACCCAGGTCATTTATATAGATCAGGAACAGCAGAGGTCCTAGGACGCTTCCCTGGGAAACACCTGATATCACTTCAGTTTTACTCGATGATTTGCCATCTCTTACTATGAACTGCGACCTTCCTGACAGGAAATCACGAATCCAGACGCACAACTGTGACGATACCCTGTAGGCCCGCAGCTTGATTAGAAGTCGCCTGTGAGGAACGGTGTCAAAAGTTTTCCAAAATCTAGATATCTAGAAATACGGAATCAACTTGAGATCCCCTGTCGATAGCGGCCGTTACTTCGTGCGAATAAAGAGCTAGCTGCGTTGCACAACCATGCTGATTACGTATCAATAGATCGTTCCCTTCGAGGTGATTCATAATGTTTGAATAGAGTATATGCTCCAAAACCCTACTGCAAACCCACGTCAATGACCTGCGCAATTTTCCAATCTGTAGGTACAGATCTATCGTTGGGCGAGCGGTTGTATATGATTGCTAAGTAGGGAGCTATTGTATCAGTGTAATCTGAATGGAACCTAATCGGTATACAATCTGGACCTGAAGACTTACCCGTATCAAGCGATTTTAATTGCTTCTCAACCCCTAAGGTATCTACTTCTAAGAAACTCATGCTAGCAGCTGTTTGTGTTTCAAATTCTGGAATATTCAATTCGTCTTCCCTGGCGAAGGAATTTCGGAAAACTGCGTTCAATAACTCCGCTTTAGCGGCACTGCCCAGCGAAGGTATTGACTGCGTCTTGGCGCTTGTGTACTTTACATACGACCAGAATTTCTTCAGATTTTCTATCAAATTTCGAGACAATGTTTCGTTGTGGAACCTATTAAAGGCATCTCGCATTGAAGTCCGTGCCAAATTTCGCGCGTCTGTAAATTTTAGCCAATCTTCCGGATTTCGCGTTCTTCTGAATTTCGCAAACTTTTTCCGTTGCCTCTGCAACAGCGTTCGGACCTGTTTTGTGTACCATGGGGGATCAGTTCCATCGTCATATCATGGGTCTCGGCTTTCAAGAATTCGCAGTACTGGTTTTTCAGCTGAGGTACAACAAGAGCCGATAAGCGGCTACAACATACCGTTCTTCACACATGTTTCACACACGTTTTAGACAAGGAGGTCTCCTTTCAGCTGAAGTACTTGTTGCAGGAATATTAGCAATTGGGCAAAATAGTCCGTAGGCCCTTACTATAACTTTGCACTCGGCACAGGTCGATAGGGCGAACAAGCGATTGTGACGTGTTGCGAGAGCGAGTGTCGAGATGCGCCAGAGTGGTTGGCGGGAATGGTGTGTGTGTGGTGGCCATTATTGGAATACAGGTTTTTTTAACCGAGAAGGGTGTCACCATCGCCGTGGTTAGACCCTTAAATAATAAATAAATACCGGTAAAGTGATGAAGTATCTTTATAAAAGTGATCAGTGAAGTTACTAGTGCCGATATTTAGTTTCGCGTCTACCGCACCGACCTAACCTTGGATTAGTGTTGGATGCAGTGATGGATTAGCGTGTGACGATAATGGCAAATGAAGAAAGCCTGTGCTGAGATTAGCCGTAAATAGATACGTATGACGAAGGCAGTGGCTGTCTCCTTTATGTGTTTTGAGAAGAATATAAGTTCGTGGATAGTAAAACTGCTTTGGTGTTCCTTATTACAATATATTCAGTATTATAGTATTGAACAGGACGAACTGGAAAGTAACAACTTCCGTAGCAGTCAATTCCGATTACCAGCCCAATTAGGTTCACAGTCATGTTAATAATAAATATTGGGCTGCTATCCGATCAGATCAGGTCGGGATAAAAACGGAGGTGTTAGACCTTGGCTCACTGTGAAAGGACAAGTGCAATCTTCGGACAAAAAGTAAAGAACAATAGGTAATTTTATCTTGCTTAACACGAGAAAATATTTTCCAATTTCGGATGAAGACATCATGTAAACGTTAAACTTGTGGCAATAAATTCATTCGGGTTACATATGCATAGGTAAATGCAAAATTGAAACTTTAAAACAGTGTTTCGATGTGTAGGACCTTATAAATGGTTACCGTAGTTAAAATTGCGTAACCATAACGAATGCTGGACAGTGGACAATGTCTACAGCACGTTTTGCAAAATTAAAAATCGCGACGAGAAACAGTGCATCTTGAACAATACGAATTAATAGCATCTTACGATTGTGAATAAACTGATTTTTCACCATATTAGATAAGAGTAGTAGTGTCGATAAACTGTGTTATAATGTGCAAACGCGTAAATCCGTGCGAAAAGCTGTGAAAATTGAACACCAAAGAAAGACATGTGTGAACATTACCACAGCAAAACGAGCCAAGAATTCGTCACTAAAGCTTTTAAAGAAGTGTTTAATAGTAATGTTATGACCGAAATTGCTTTTAGATTGATGAAAATCGAGCAACTTCATATGGACCCATAAACTGTTATGCAGGCAGCAACTTACGTGGCGACGCAATTGTTGAATGACGTCACACAGACCCATGCAGCAGCGGCGCCAAAGTGCTTCGATCCACGAGGCGATTTCACACATCATCCCAACTACCTGTGCAAGGAGTAGGTCAGATGCAGATGCACTACACTGGACAGCGACCAGCACGACTACGAGATACACCGAGCGTCAACCGAGCATCTAGCAGCCGAACTACAAACTACGCCCGCCCGCAGCGCCACGGAGTGGCCGACTGAGAACTACAGTGACTCACCACAGATCTCCAGCGTGACTTCACACGGCTCCAGCGGCAGTACATTCAGCAGCGCATCACAAAAGCGCCACGCCCACTTCAAATGTCAAAACATCGCGACTCGTGGTAACGTCAGTTGGTGAGTGAAGACAACTTGTTAGCATAACATTAAATTGCAATATACTATCTTCACAATAAATAAACAGTTTTAAACTGTGTTTTGCCTTAGGACAAGTGCCCAGTTACAGTAATGTCAGAAACTATTACGAAAGGTATTCTGAAATATAGCGTGATTACTTATGCATATTGTGCTGCCTAAACAGTGATTATGCAGATATGTTAATTGTTTTTGGAGATAGATTTAGTGAATGGTGTGATTTGTCTTATTTAAATCATTTTACATAAACTGTGTATGTCAAAATTGATATTTGAATTTATTATACTTTGAGAGTCCATATGTTCTGTACTCATATGTATTGTATCAATTTTGGCATTAACTGAAGATACTGCAGTTACTGTTTCATTAGTTTATCGGTAATTAGGAGTGTTTTGGGTTACAAGAGGTTATTTTACATTACTTGCTTGTGCATTAAAAATAAACCAAACATGTCTACTGAAGATCAGCAGGAGGTTTGTGAGGCAGTAGCTGAAAGGAGAGGGATAGGACAGGAAGACAGAGATAATTCAGGAATCAGCGATTATGGATTGTCATTAGAAAACCCAATTAGCACATTCAACTACTTACCCCGAGACACCAGGACAAACAACGAGAGATAAGCCAGTTTGACAGGGTGAGTATGTACGGTTGATGTTAGCAGACTTGTTAAAGGAAACCAAGGCAACAAAAGAAAAATTAGAAGAAACTAAAGAAAGGGAAGAAATGTGCCGTAAATCATTAAAGGATGATTCACAAAAAACCAAAGAAAGCTTAGAAAAATCATTTAAGGAAACTCTAGCTCAAGAGATCAAAACAATACAAAGGAATATAGAATATAATCTGAAGAAGAAAATGTGAGAGCTACAAGAACGACTGAAGATGGAAATCAACGAGAGAGAGAGTAAGCTACAGAAGAGCATAGACCAAGTCCAGGGAGACGCGGGGAAGATGGAAGGAAAGTAACAAAAGAGGTAGAAGGCGACATTAAAGAAACTAAAGCCGAATTGGAAGAAAGAATTACCGAAGTTGAAATAAAGTGCAATCATCAAATCGCTGAGGTGACGCAGATGCAGAAACAATGCAATGATGTGGTTAAGGGGATAGGAAATAGGCAAAACCAACTGGCTGTCCATTTGAAAAATGCAATAGCCGTGCAACAACAATAGTACAACAAGAGGGTCGCCATGGAGCTCAGGTAATTACAACATGGAGTGCAACAATTGGAGAGCAAGACAGAAGAAATTGATAAACGAATTAGCAATGCAACTTTAACCGTTGGGGAAGGTAGAGTCGTTACCTTGATGAGTGGTGGTAGTCGGTACGTCCAAAACAATACAGGGCAGAAGTATAAACCGAAAAGAGGATTGCACCCAATGATATTTATGAAATGGTTAAAAGGAGTTTTCCCAGCACATTTCAAGGACGCAGACAAGATTCAATTTGCAATAGATAGGATGGAAGATGAGGCCTCACTTGGGGAGTCAGGAAGAAGGAAGGGATTACTAATTATGGTCGCTTTGAAGGGGAATTCTTGAAGAAATACTGGTCCAAAAGTCATCAGTGTGCAGCACTTGAGGACCTACTACACTGCAAGGCACTTAATACATGGAGAGGGACGTTGAGAGAGTTTGCCAAACATTTGCGGGAATTAAATGAGACCTTGGAACAACGCCTGAGTGATGACATAATGATATCAGCGATAAAAAGAAGGTTGAGCTGGAGAATGCAAGAAACTGTATCCAGGAGCCTAATTAAAGATAGGGAGATGCTGGAACAATTGGAATCTGTTCAATCACTGGAACACAACCAAGCTAATGATCAAAACCGAGAGGGAAGTGGTGACCAAAGTAATCATTTTAATAATTCGTCTAACTATAGAGGAAGAGGTGGTGGCCGTAAGTATAGAAACCATGGTGGTGAAAGGCAATGGAGAAATGATTAGAGAAGGAGTGAAGAACCGAGAGATCGTGAGAGAGAAAGGGATAGGCGAATGAATGACACAGTGCATATAGCCAGCCAGGGTGGCCGAGCGGTTCTAGGCGCTACAGTCCGGAACCGCGCGACCGCTACGGTCGCAGTTTCGAATCCTCCCTCGGGCATGGATGTGTGTGATGTCCTCAGGATAGTTAGGTTTAAGTAGTTCTAAGTTCTAGGGGACTGATGACCTCAGAAGTTAAGTCCCATAGTGCTCAGAACCATTTGATTTTTGAACAGTGCATATAGAAGAGGCTGAGAGACCAGAAAACTGAACGACATTCCAGATAAGGTCCAGTCAGGAGTGAGAGCTACAAGGACCAGAATAAACCAACTAAGACACGACAATGGTGGAGATATAAGAAGAGATCTACTGGAGGAAAGAAGTAGGATTCCCAAATAACCCATACTACCCATGATAGGGATCAAGCTATGTGGACAGAATATTGAGGCATTAGTTGACACAGGAAGTGAAGCATGTGCAATATCCAAGAGGCTGTATGAACAGGTACTGAAGGTAAACCTTAGCTTCCCTGGTTTCCCAGTGAGTGGAGTGAGAATTGTGAATGCATTAGGTGCAAGGAGTAAACATATTAAAGAACAAGTGTTGATTACCTTCGAGATAGAGGGAGAAGAATACAAAGCAACATATTTGGTGGTGGCTGGACTGAACACATCAATTATTTTAGGAATAATGAAGTTGAAGCGATAGTGAGTTTTGATGAAGGTACTATCAAGGTCAAAGGAAGAAAGCGAGAAGAGAACAGGTTAAAGTTTGCTGAGGGTAGTGCAATAAAAGAAGAGGAAGAATTTAAAAGGATAAGTTTGTGTTATTAAGAGGAACCCACAGTAGTATATGGGGAAGAGGAACTAGAAGAAGAAGTGTTGGTGTACTTTAAGGGATTAGCACGAGAGGGTCAACAAAAGAGGATAAGACCAGTAAAAAGTTGGAGGAAATGACACACCTAGAGGAGGAGATTAAGAGGAAATTAGCCACAGTATTATACAGGCGTTGTAAGGTATTTCCTCAATGTCCAGGTATCATGAAAGGGGTGGAGTGTAAGCTAAAGATAAAGAACCATAAACCGCTCAATATAAAACAGTATTCCATTCCCTAGGCGAAAAGAAGAGCAGTAGATGAGGAGATACCTTGGTGTTATATAAAGGGCCAACAGCCAATATAACAGCCCCCTATTTGTTGTTGATAAGAAGGATGGAAAGGTGAGGATATTTTTAGATGCAAGGAAGGTTCACTGTGATAGGATGTTAAAGTAGTCTACTATTTGCTATTGTAATTATGAGCTGTATAGATTATTTCTTATTCCTTTTTTTGAACTGTCATGTTTTGTATGAGATACGGCAGGTACAATCAACAGCACATGTGTGGGCTGTATATAGAAAAGGGATAAATGTTGATGCTGTATGTGTAGAAAACTAGGGTGTATGACTGTATGTTTTTTTAGAACAAAGATTCATTTATTACCAATTGTAACAACAACAACCCTGTACTATTGTACATATAAGTAATTTTTTTGCCATCTGATTTTTCGATAAACTAGTGTAATTGATGTTCTAATTTCATTTCTTTTTTGTTACATGTCATTGTGTTGAGAGAACTGTAAACAAGTTTCAATGTGAAAATTAATGTTTATGTCAAATGTCAAGCAATATTGTAATAGAATTGAAATGTAACAAATGTTGAGACTGTTGTAAGATGTTTAAAATTGTAACTGTGCGTCTAGTGCATATGTAGGCAATGTGTTAGGATATGTAGAATGCAAAACTTCGGGTGAATACCCGGCCTGTCAGGGAGCGGTAAAAGGTGGATGGCAGGCGAGCGCAGGGAAATGCACGCGGGCACTGCACGGCACAATGGGCTCAGCAGTAGTAGTTGGAGTTTGGCATTGGTCTGAGCAACGCCTTCTGGAGCGAGGAGGCTCTCCTGGAAGACGTAGTTTCACTGAGCCTTGGGTATGCTGTTCCAACGCCCACACAGCATGGCAATATTCCATAGGCACTAAATGGAAAAGTATTGCGATGCTACGAAGAATTAAAGTGCCGATACGTCAAGAGCCATAGCTGTGGTTGTATGTGTACTCTGTGCTGGCTCAAAATGGTTCAAATGGCTCTGAGCACTAAGGGACTCAACTGCTGAGGTCATTAGTCCCCTAGAACTTAGAACTAGTTAAACCTAACTAACCTAAGCACATCACAAACATCCATGCCCGAGGCAGGATTCGAACCTGCGACCGTAGCGGTCTTGCGGTTCCAGACTGCAGCGCCTTTAACCGCATGGCCACTTTGGCCGGCTGTGCTCTGTGCCTCGCCATCTCGCCGCCTGCCAAATGCCGCATCGATACAAGCAGGTTGAAACTTTTAGTACTGTATGCGTATGGACCATAGAGTGAACTGTTCAATAATAACCTAAATTTTACCAGAACTTTCCCCTCATTTAATTATCCTCACAACTAACCTAGGCAGGGTCCTTTCCAAATGTTGTGCAATCCGTGTGTCCCGCAATGAAAAATTAAATTTCGTGTTAATAATATTTACTTGCAGACCTAGTTGTGTTAGAATGGTATTTAAAGAACTGTTTTGTTAATGGACCAGTAAATGAATAACGAAGGTTTAACGCAGTTGAAAGATAACTTTAATATTGATATAGTTATGAAGTTTAATTATTTCGAGACAGATATAAAGGTATTTATATGAGAAGTAAGTAAGATAAAAAGAGTAGTAACTCATATACTGGAAATCTTGAACGCATCACTAATTTCAGTAACCAATTTTTTTATATAGTAATCATAACAGTTTCAGGGTCCCCCCCTTTTTTTATTGATTTGAATTCTGAAGTGTTCCACATTGGTTTGACCAGCAAAAGTTAAAGTCAATATATAAGTCAAAATTGATCAGTGTGTTATCTTTTCAAAATTGACATTTTGTGTGTGGCTCGAAAGTGCTATTCCTTGGGTAACCTATGCCCGATTTTAATTAGATCAATAGACAGTATAGAGTCGTGTAGTATACATTATAGTACAGTGTTATGTATTCACGATTTTTCCATATCAGTACAGAATGTGAAACTATCAGTTCAATAGATTTTCTGGTTCTAAAATTCTACTATATTATGCACTGTTACTACTTGTTGTTTTGCATGAATATACATCAACCTGTACAGGGAGGACACTCAGTTAATGCCTAATTAGGCTGTCGACCGTATTATTATCAAATTGGTAGCATCTTCAGTGTTGCTTTTGGTACATACTGACGTGTAGTTGCATTTTGAACTTACTTGACGGATCATTGTTAGTACAGAGTGGGTGTAAGTCTGATTTGCCACCATTCAGGTACACGCGGTCAATATCTATACGAAAATTCTGCCTCGTAAGGTGAACCCCGCTCACTTACCATAGTACAGGCTTTAATGAGTATTGTGTGCCCCACGCGCACGTTACACAATGTATCTAATAGATCATACATCTAATCAATGAGTATTTAAATACTGTAAGACTATCCTTTTGTCTGTAATGTTGCAAGATGCACGGAAGGGTCTGACTGATTGGGTGGCATAGCGCTGAGGTGCTCATGCAAAACGCTCCCGTACCGCATGAGAGTGCAGGAGGCCAAGCTGATGTCGCCATGGGAGAGGCTACAGAGCCACTGCGCTCCCCACTCCATTGTCAGTCAAGGTACACTCCACACGCCCGCTACAACAGGTCAACGGCCTGGGGCGACACGCACCTACCACTGGCCATTCATTAGTTGCGCCACCCTTACAACTGGACACAGTATCCCTCAGAGGCAACAGCATTTGGTTTTTCTGCTCAACGGCTCGCGTGGCGGCGGCGCGACGGCAGAATGAACGACACGCGGCAGAGTCTGGTGGGATTTTTTAACAGCAAATATTAACTAGTACTGAACTGTGGAGCCGTGATACAAGATGACTGCTCGTATTCTCAATAAGTTTGAAAGTGAAGGACTGGTGGTTCCACATTGCGAGTGGTGGAAAAGATTTTGTCTTTAGCAGACAGGACGATTGTTTTGTTTTGTCCTGACCACTAAACGGTGGGATCCATAAACCTTTGGGAGTGACTTGTTAAGTGTGCTTTGGAAAATGCATGTGGGACACTTGGTATACATAAAGAGGACAGTTGTCGTTTGGTGACTAATTATTGTCTGAACGAAAGAAACTAAAATGGGACATTGACGTTTGAATTTCTAGTAGGAGACATTTCTTTAATTGGTGCGGGAATAAGTGCTGTTTGTTGGAACTTAAGATTCTTAATTACACCCTGGACTGAAAGTACAGGACCGTAGGTAATAGTAGTTGTAGGGCCATTTCTAGACGACCAGATACGTGTGGATGGTAATCTGAGAGTGACTAAGACATTTGTGTTTAATGTGAGATACAGTTTACTGTTCAGTGCGTGTTCAAAATGCCGATTTGAGTGACCTAAAGACTTTCGTCTGGGTAACCATGGGAGAGCTTTGACACTGACACAGTGTTTCTAGGAAAACTGTCAGCAACTTTTTGACCCAAGAAAAGCACAGAATGAAATGATTCTGTGTGACTTGCAAGATAGGGAATGATATATTTATATTTGTAATTGTGTAAATGTTTTGTATGTTTATTCCTGAAGGGACAGCAAGTGTAATTGTATTTCATTAACAATTTTTTGAGAATAGTTAGTGTGTATTTTTTGTTTTATCTGGGTTATCAAGTTCACGTAGCATGTTTATTAGAATATTTGGTACAAGGATGCTTTAATTATTAGCCCGTGGCGCAATAATAACCTAGCGGCTCTTGTTGCATTGGTCAGTAAGTTTGTCACAGGGGACAAGAGTTTGCATTTCATAACAAATATCGGAATTAACTGATGCATTTTGATGTCGTGGACAGTAATAATCTTGTTGGTGTGTTGACTGAAGCCACTTATTTTCATTATCACAGTGGTGATATTTCACATAGAAGTGTAATGGAGGCTAGTCGAAATGCTAGTTCTTGTCGTCTAAATATGTAACAACAGAAAAATGAGCAGTAGAGCAAAATACGAGAGCTACTGGTGGATTCAAGCACTTATTGCTAACTATTTACTGCCTGTATTGATTGAAGTTTGTGGACTGACTGCCTCAGCAGCAGGTATTTGTACTGGTGGACAAGGATAAGGTTAAACTCACAGTCGTGTAGTGGTGGTATTTGCTTAAGTGATGATAGTTAATGAGGTAGGCATGACGTCTTAGATGGACTACATTACACAACCATTATGCAACTTGTGGTATATTTCTTCTTTTCTTTCAGTTTTATTTCTCTGTCGGTTTGATGTACGTTTTAGAGTAATGGTATGGAGCCTGACATTTCACATGTAACTAGTGCACACAATTTCTTCTCTTTTGTTGATTTTGTTTTGTATTTAGACATTGCCGGGCAAAGATTATTACCCTGCAATTTAGGAATGTCAGATTACTTGCTCAGTGTTTGGATGGTGAGCTACTTAAAATTTCCTGAGTACAACTAGTATTTTTTAATTGTTATAGAATTAGTGAAGTTTGGATTACTTCTAAAAAAAATAATGGAGATCCCAATAAATAAGCAAATTTTTATGTCGTTATTATTTTTACTTTATGATGTAATGTTTTATTTGTCATTTGGATTGATGTAAGTTTGTATGTGTATGTTACTCCGGATTGTGGAGAGTATAATAATGCAATAACTGTGTGAATAATTTGGTGAAGTTACAGTATTTGGTCGTCTATTTGAGGTCACCAGGGGCTAAGGTCTCCTCCTGGTTATTATGATGACATGCTACGTTTGTTCGAATACAGTTTTCTTTAAAAAATGTTCCGAACTACCCTCGCATTGCAAGGATAGTACCATGCCATTTTTTACCTGGATGGGTAGCCGGTGGTAAAAGGGTACAGTACCCCCCGACATTGAAAATAGGTACAACGTTCCTCGTTATTCTTGTCAGAACAACATACTTTTTGTAATAATAACTCAATTTCACTTAATACACCGAAGCCGGATGCCAGTGTAGGAAAGAATGACAATTTATTTCTTCAATTGATCACATGTGCAATCCCACAAAATAAATCCCTATTTCCAATTTGGTGAGATCTGTGAAATGAATGAATGTATGGTCGTCTGCTAACGGCAGATAGTGAATGTGCAATATATGATCATCTTTGAGATGGTCCTGTGGTCACCTTTGGTGGAACCAAAGAGATGAAATTTACCTGAGCTTTGAGCACCTGAAATGTGGCTGGCCAATATGGTAGCATGGTGGTCCCCCGCCTTGATGGAGCTGCGAGATGACCTCAAGAATGGCCCTGTTTCAGCACTCTGGCACTGGATATTGTGTTGGTTAGACCTGTCTTAGATGTGCTCTGTAAAGACAAAAGAGTGGAGAAAATGGTATGCGTGTGAAATACTTAATAGTAGTTTGGAATAATTATTTCTGCATTTCAGGAACTTTTTGGGGGGGAGGCGGGAGGGGATTAAATGACAGGCAGGTAATATTAACGGGATCGTAGTAATCTTTGGAAGTGACCAACGGTCACAGTGAAACCACATGTAGCAATAAGTTTAAATACCTGAGAGTGCTAGTACTAAATTGAAATACTTCCGAGTGCTAAAGTTAAGCTGAATTACTGGCGTGTGTACTATAAGTTGGAAATATTTAAGAAATGGCGTGTGCAGGACTTGAAACTAGAGACGAGTACTTCCATGTGGTGAGTACTGTGTGAGTCTCAATCTGTGTATGAGAGAAAGGATAAAGAGAAGTATTCGTCCATGGTATCAGTTGAGGACTCACGTGTTCGACGAATATGTTCTTAATATTACTTTGCGAATTATGATTCCATGTGACACTGGATTAAAACTTCAATACTCTGAGAGAGAAGCAAGGTGAGTCAGCCGTCTATCCAGCAACGCCACTTGGCTTGCATTGCATAGGAAAACGTGCATATATCCTCCAGAGTTCGTAGTAGGAAAGAAAAGTTACGGAGTGGGGCAGTGTCGAGTGAAACTGGGATGAATACTAATTGAAGTGGGAAAGCTGAAAGTGAAGTGATTCTAACGTTGTGACTATTCTTTATGATGTATGTTGCCAGTGTGATGTGTTTCATGTAATTTAAGTATGTGTGGTTTGCATGGGAGAGTAGCAAGATAGGTTCAGAGGCAGTGGGTTATGCATGTTCCTTTTTGTACCGCTCGGTCTGGAGGAAATTTTCGTGAAGATGGGTGTGAGAGTCGAAGTGTGAGATATAGCAAAAGATCCACCATCCTATCCAGAAAGAGCATTGTAGCCTTAGATCATTACGAGACCATAAGATAGAGAATCACCAATGTAAAGCCATGCCCACTGGGAGGAGTTTCTCATGTGTAATTGTTGTATAAAATGTAATGGTGTGTTTAACTTATCTTTGAATCATAATAGAATTTATCGGAATAAGAGAAAGATAGTGAAAAGAAAATGATTGGTGGCCTTGTTCTTCGAATAGTGTGTAATCATGATACCCAGAATTTATAATGTGTGCGCCATTCACATTCAGTGCGATGGCCACGTGTTGATCAAAGACATTGGGTGAGAAAGAAAATCTATTGCCAGAGCGTAGTGAACAATCAGAGTTGTGTAAATTACTAATAGTCAGATGTGCGTTATCCGTTTCCGTTCCGTAATATTAAAACAGGAGAATAATTTGTAGCTTAACTGTGGGTACTAGAGCTCACAATCAGTCATTGACGTTTTGCGATAAATAAGAATAAATCCGCTCGCTTGGCAGACCACTCATATTGCAGTCCTGACTGCTTGATGCCACAGTATGCGCATGGCATGTGGGTGCCTCTCAAGATGATTACTGTGAAGCCGAATAAAAGGTTTTGTTTATAACTCTGGTTTATTTTTGTTTCTGAGACTACTCACTGAACGTTTCAGATGCACCTTGCATATGTAACTTGTATACTGGTCACATAGACGTAAAAGTAGTTAGTTGAGTAGTGTATTGATAGGTGATGTGTAGGTGATTGGGAGACGTTAGTAGCAGCCAGGCTAGAAGTAGCTAGTAGAGATTTTACCCAGCATTCAGTAACAGATAATTCAATTTTTTCTTTAAAATAAGTGACTATTGTCATAATTACTTAGGACTGCAGGCCCTAAATTGCAAAACGTTACACTGTGTAAAAGCTGCCTGTGTGGAACAGGATTTAATGATTTGTATTACTTATTATTATTATTACTTTAAGAGGACGTTTCGTTTTATTGCACATCCGTTCAAGTTTCTTCGAACCACGAACAAGAGTTACATCGTATGTAGTTGTCTGTGTCGGAATATATTGAATTGTTTGTATTATTTAATACTATCATTTTATGAAGAAATTTTATCTTATTCAAGCTCTCTTCACGTTTATTCGTGCCAAAATGGAACTTTGGTTTTACAGTAATGTTTTCCATCTTGTTAAGTTTGTGTTTTGCATGGTAAATAAAGCCTTAATAAACTATCGAGCTCCATGTCTGCACAAGTCACAGCCACAGCCCGAATAACACTCGTCTTAAATCCCCCACTACATCCTTAAAGACTGGCATCGTTTCGCCTTTCAGGCAGCAATTTTTAACGAGTACAAGCAGACGATCCTCACCTACGGTAACATCAACTGAACAACGTAGTGTGGCGCAGTGGGTCCGAATATGTATTAAACTTGATGTGCCTTAGCTACCAATCTCCTCAAGGTCTCCATGAGAGGCACGTGTCTGAGTAATTATCGTGAACCAGCACAAAAAAATTCATCTCCTTATTTCAGTCTGTAGCACGCGCATACATAATCACACGTGGAAAAAATGCGATCTTTAACGTACCTCCATGCTTTGACAATTATAACGACTAGTGATAGTTTCGACTTCCAGTCATATACAAACTTTACATCACATCGTTTTATATTCAGACAACTGCTACTGACTACTGGTGAAAAATATTTGGATAGTTACCGTCGCTTCGTGTGCAATCAAGAACAATGATATCTATGTGTTTAACTCCAGGTCATCACAGAACTTCAAACGTACCCACACCTCGCTGCTGGTTAAATAAATCGATATTTTAACGATCTATATTCTGACTATAAAAGATCCGCGGTGGTTGCCGAGTTGAAATATCTTGGTGAGTCAAATCAATTTTGTTTCGTCATATCGATTCAGTTACGTCGGTGCTGGTAAAAATTTTGATATCCAACATTCGACGGTGCTTAATTAACAGTCGTTTCGGTTCTGTGTTCAGGTAGTCGTCCAGCACAAAAGTTTGCGCCAAGTCATTTCAAGTTAAGCTTGTGGACACTCTGTTACTTGTGAATCAACAGTATTGAAGACTACCCCATTTCAATTGTCTTGGTGCCAGATATTTGCACTATCGAAATGTTAACTAGCATGGCGACTCATTGTCGTACGGAGGATTAATATCTGATGGTTTCTTGTAGTAACCATTTCGTACAGTCAAACGACTGTGCCAAAAAGAGATTATAAGATTTGCAAGGAAGTTGGGTTCTATTGGTTGCATAAAAATCAGGTGGAAACCAATTCAGGTCGTTCTGATACTTTTGACTATGATATTACCGTACATTCCTAGACAAAGCGACATTCTGTTATTTATGAAAAAGCCTGGGATTAAAGCAACAGGCCTCTATTCTAACACTGTTGTAGTGACACACGTAATTTTTTCCTCCTGAACTTTTAAGTCAAATTTAGTAAACATGCCAAGTGAACCGTTACAATGAAGTATAGAATATGGAAGAGACAGAACTGAGACAAAGTTTACATTGAATACTAGGTTGTTTAGTGATTCAGGTGAGAAATTCCCGTGTTAACGATTGCTTAATCTACTGTTGTTAATAGTTTGAAGAATCACGATCGTGGTAAAGCAGTTACATATAACGTACGATCAATAAAAATCTGTGGTACCGACAAAGCGATTGCAGTTTTTTATTATCGGTCCAGGACAACACTCTCAACAATGAATTATCGCGTGATACGTCACGAGCAGTTGCCTGGCATCATTGCGATACTTATTCGTGACGAGTGAACTCTTTCTGAGTTGCTACTTGTGCTGTGTTAAGTGTCGTGCGCTATTTAACTAACATCTTACAGTGGTACTTGGTTTCTAAGCGTCTGTGAACTTTCTCGGGTTCTTGGAAGAAGACAGAAAACCAGTATCTGAGGAGATTCTGTCGAGGAACAGGTAAGCGAGCAGTCATTTTTACTTTCCCCTACGTACAGATGGACTTTTCTGTTGTCAGGTTAACTTGGCGGTCGTGGTGCTGTTGTAAAATTGTACCAGGTGTAGGTACGCAGACTAAAATGGTAGGTCATTCCTGCGAGCACGCTCTCATTGGCCAGCAACGTGTTACGTCACTTTGCAGCCAACGTTGGCGTCACAGGGCACTCGCTAACGGGATTCTCGCGTCTCTTTTCATTCGATTTTCGAAACTTCATTGACGGGGTTCAAAACGAATCGAAAGAATTATTATCTGAAATATGTAAGACGTTATAAATAACATTTTTCAATATCCGAAGCTAGCTGCTGATGCTCATCACAAACACTTACAGCTTAAGAACCTCACTACGTCGAATATTTTATAGTTTTTTGTGCTACTTCGTTCAGACGTGTTTAGAGAATATTAAGATAGAGATGACGAATTTTACATTCTGATGGTGACCTGGATAACTTTACTCAATTCTACTGCCGAAGAGGCAGTCCAGATAACATATCTTTTCGCGAAAGCCCTATTCATTTCATTCCATTTGGCCTTTAACTCAAAAATTTAACACTCATGCAAGTTCTCCTACATGATGAAATTAATGACTTATTCTTTAGATTTAGGGATACCTTGATTGTACAGGTACTGTATTGCGGATGAGGAGGCAGTCTAGAGATCATGTATTTTCGCAGAAGACCGCTTCATTCCATTCCATTTGTCTCTTTAACTAAAAAATCTGAAAGTTCTCATACTTGCATGCAAATTACAGATTTCTTTCTTTGGATTTCATGATATCTTGATTATACGTATACTGTTAATGATTCTATCCCACGTTTGCAGCGTGAAATACTTGCTCCATGAAAACAAGCAAAAATAATTTCCAAATATGATATTGTAGCAATCTACTCAGGTAATTGAGACGTAAGTCCACCTGGATCTAGAGGAATGTTCGGTACTAGCCGTCAGATTTAACCTGTGACGTAATGGCTGCTATGGCGTAACGTTTTGGTGCGTATTCTGAAATGAATTTGTGTGTAGCCTTACATTCTGTCTATCGTAATCTCTTTGATTAGTACAGAAAGTAATTTATTAATCTCTGAGCAGGATTTGAAATTGCTCTTCAAATATTAGTAACGTCGATAAATATGTACCAAAAAAACAGTGGAGTCTTTGTTTTGGGACAGAGGTGCAATCTTCTTTTCTATTTTAATTTTTGCAGTTGCTCCTGTTTCGTTAATTTTGTTTCATGTTAGGTTTTAAATTATTAGGATGGTTACCTATAAACTATTAGAAGTTCATAGGTAGCCTCGATTTCTTGAACGTCAACCTATTGGCGATACTAATCCGCAACTAGTAAGCACGGGTGCGTACTCTGTTACCGTTATTTTCATTTCTGTGCTAGTTTTGTGTAACAGCGACTTGCTCTGCGCCGATTCCTTCATTGAGTTTTGCTGCAGGCAATTATTTGACATGATAGCAATTGAGTACATGCCGAGAGGGGGTGGAGTAAAAAGAGAAATGTACCTCGTGAGAACAGCTTAATGTCGAAACAATGGATTGGTTTTACTGGAGGTCTAGGTTAGAATGTGACGTGATGATTTGGATGTGAGTTGGCAAAGCTAACGAATCCTACTGTTGTGGACACTGATCTGTAGCGTAACCTGAGGTCTGGTTTAGATTACACTGCAACCGTTTGGTTCGGAGTTGGCCAAGCCAACGACCGTGGCAGTGGAAAAGATTCCAGTGGTGACAGACTGTTAGGTAGCGTTGCCCGAGATCTAGGTTAAGTTGGATTGCAGCAGTTTGGTTGTGAACTGGTGAAGCCAACGAACCTGGCAGCGGAAAACCTTTCTGTGGTGACAGATTGATCTGTAGCTTAGTGCGAGGTCTAGGTTAGTTTATAATTAACAGTTTGCTTGTTATAGCCGAGAAAACGACAAGAGACTCACCTGTAGTGTAGCATAAGATATGTGTTAGGTGTAATGTGCAAACTTCACTGAGGTGTCGAAGGAAACGAATGCCAACAAGAATGTATGGTGCCTGGTTGATCTGTATCGTATATCATGATATATGATGCCCTTCGCAGTATCCTACGTGTATTTGCCAGTTTACCGAATATCTGGACTACGTGGTTGAGTTACGAGTTATTAGTAGTAAACTGTAGGTGATGTTATCTACAAATGTGTATTGTCATTGGCTAACAACATACCTTACGGTTTAACGTTATCAGATTGTTCTGTGTGATGCTTGTTTAGCTTACTTCCAAATATGAGTCGATTCACTGTTTCCGAGTACAATAATTATGAGCTACAGTTATTCCTAAAGCAAATATTATTTACGAGAGTCATGGGAGCTATTGTGAACGGCAGCAGACTTTCGAAAAGTTGTTGTTCCTGTGAGTGTAATTCTAGTTCATTTTTTCATCATATTTTTGAGGTTCCCGTTTAGCAGCATAGTTTTTTCCCGATTATTCAGGCTGCCTTTTGAGAAAATTAATGTGTATTTCTTACGTTGGTAGTTTCTGACTCTTTCAACAGATACAGGTAGTTATAGTACTAGGTTACGTTTCAGTTTATTTTCCTACACTTCACCTAAAGTATTTGTAAATTCTTAACGAAATCATCTTTTGTTACAAATATAGCAGAGATGTACTTCGGAGTGGTCTCCATTTTTACCAGAATCATTTCGTTCCACTTCATATTTTACGTTCTGACGTCCAGTATAGTGACAGAGCCTGATTTTACGATAGGGCCTACTGGATGACATTTTCGTTCTAAAAACTATTTCTTTCATTAGAATATTCGTAATCCGAAAGTTTGTTTTGCTTTCCATTTCTTTTCTCGTTTTTTTCACCTTCTGGTTCTGTCCGTTACGTTGAAGAAATCAATATTGACATGACGTCAAATTGTGCATAATATTTACAGCGTTTGACGCATGTTTCTTGTGTTTCTAGTCACCCGCCAAAGCCAACGACTCCAATCGAAGAGCTCTTTTTATCTGCCCACCTTTCATAGGTTCAGATATCCATTCTTGTTTCGCTGTTAATTTTGTATCGGCATGGCTTTTTCCTGTTGTAATTCCTAATGAACTGTCCATATTTTTGCACCTGAATGCGATGTATTCCAACACGTATCTGAGCGCATAGCGAGTAACTTCTTCACTGGAGCTCGCTGAATCACTAAGATCGCAATCTCCAAGAAAATCTTCTTCATCTGAAATATTGTGATGTCAAGTTTCGGTTTCTTTGTTTCGTAACTCACTAGGGAAAATTCTCAAATTCGGCCATTATTTCTTCTGCAGAATTTTGGTCTTTGTCCTCTTCAATGGAAGCACCAAGGGACACAGGTAGATTTGTCGCATTATCAGACAATCTTAGTAGGCGTATTCCACTTTTCACCTCAAAATGGCATAGGATTACTATAAAATGCACCAAAATCATTAATTCTAGAAAAAAATTTCGAGACTATGTTAACACAGTCTGGCAGTCAGTCGTTTTTCACGTCTCCGAAAAGTCCAAATAATTAGCTTATTAATGAAGCAAATTCTTTATGGAACGGTTTGAGACTATTTCTGTACCCTACTCGCATATTCGAGAAAATTTCCAAAAAGCTCTTCAGGGAATTCTCTTGGCTTCTGAGGTTGAAACCACAACCACTTATATGGGGTGTATTCTGATCATGAGTGTAACCCGAGTTCAACATATGGAAATAGTCGTTTGTCAGTTCTATCAAGCTTACTTCACGAGCTTTGTGGAGGACAATCTCACAGATTGGACAGTCTCACGTGAAAATCGCCGTGCAGCCATTCTAACGTTTTGACGTGCACGACCACTCACATTCATGAGAGCTTCCAACATGTGACAGGCGACCGAAAGATCATTTGTCTGATGGTTAGAAGATCTTCTATTACAGTTTTTGTGAATACGATACCGTTAGACAATGTGATTCCATCGGCAAAATAGCGATTTCTTAATAATTGTAGAAATTGCAGTGTGTCGTAAAAAACATTCCGCCGATCACTACTCAATTTATAGAAATGTTTCGTGGTTCATTTTATGCTACATGATTTTTTAAATTTAGTACTACTTGAATGATATGCATAACTTGTGCTTCCTTCTTTACGTGTAATTTAACACATAGCTGTATGTGCTGCGTGATTATAAAAGGGAGAAATTTTAATATCTTATGCGACAGATATTGAGCAGTGTATAGACTCCCGATTTTCTCTGAAGAATAATCACTAAGGTTGCAGCATTTTTTTTTCTGTAATAGAATGACCAGTCAAGCTGAAACCATGTAGAAAGTGTTAACTCAAAACTACGACAGTGACTTCAGCTGGCGACGATGTTGCCACTTATGTTATCCGAGTAGGATCCTGGCTAAACTTATTACTTCAGTTTCAGTCTCCCTCACTCCAACATTTTGTCGTTGTTTGTTATGGTCTTCAGTCCTGAGACTGTTTTGATGCAGCTCTCCGTGCTACTCTATCCTGTGCAAGCTTCTTCATCTCCTAGTACTTACTGCAACCTACATCCTTCTGAATCTGCTTAGTGTATTCATCTCTTGGTCTCCCTCTACGATTTTTACCCTCCACGCTGCCCTCCAATGCTAAATTTGTGATCCCCTAATGCTTCAGAACATGTGCTACCAACCGGTCTCTTCTTCTTGTCAAGTTGTGCCACGAAATCCTAGTCAATTCTATTCAACACCTCCTCATTAGTTATGTGATCTACCCACCTTATCTTCAGCATTCTTCTGTAGCACCACATTTCGTAAGCTTCTATTCTCTTCTTGCACAAACTATTTATCGTCCATGTTTCACTACCATACATGGCTACACTCCATACAAATACTTTCAGAAATGTCTTCCTGACACTTAAATCTATACTCGATGTTAACAAATTTCTCTTCTTCAGAAACGCTTTCCTTGCCATTGCCAGTCTACATTTTATATCCTCTCTACTTCGACCATCATCAGTTATTTTGCTCCCCAAACAGCAAAACTCCTTTACTACTTTAAATGTTCTCATTTCCTTATCTAATTCCCTCAGCATAACCCGATTTAATTCGACTACATTCCATTAACCTCGTTTTGCTTTTGTTGATGTTCATCTTATATCCTCCTTTCAAGACACTGTCCATTCCGTTCAACTCCTCTTCCAAGTCCTTTGTTTTCTCTGGCAGAATTACGATGTCATCGGTGAACCTCAAAGCTTTTATTTCTTCTCCATGGATTTTAATACCTACTCCGAATTTTTCTTTTGTTTGCTTTACTGGTTGCTCAATATACAAATTGAATAACATCGGGGAGAGGCTACTACCCTATCTCACTCCCTTCCCAACCACTGCTTCCCTTTCATGCCCCTCGACTCTTATAACTGCCATCTGGTTTCTGTACAAATTGTAAATAGCCTTTCGCTCCCTGTATTTTACCCCTGCCACCTCTAGAATTGGAAAGACAGTATTCCAGTCAACATTGTCAAAGGCTTTCTCTAAGTCTACAAATGCTAGAAACGTAGGTTTGCCTTTCCTTAATCTTTCTTCTAAGATTAGTCGTAAAGTGAGTATTGCCTCACGTGTTCCAGTGTTTCTACGGAATCAATACTGATCTTCCCCGATGTCGGCTTCTACTAGTTTTTCCATTCGTCTGTAAAGAATTCGTGTTAGTATTTTGCAGCTGTGACTTCGGTAATTTTCACATCTGTCAACACCTGCTTTCTTTGGGATTGGAATTATTATATTCTTCTTAAAGTCCGAGGGTATTTCGCCTGTCTCATACATCTTGCTCACCAGATGGTAGAGTTTTGTCAGGATTGGCACTCCGAAGGTCGTCAGTAGTTCTAATGGAATGTTGTCTATTCCCGGGGCCTTGTTTCGACTCAGGTCTTTCAGTGCTCTGTCAAACTTTTCACGCAGTATCGTATCTCCCATTTCATCTTCATCTACATCGTTTTCCATTTCCGTAACACTGTCTTGAAGTACTTCGCCCTTGTGTAGACCCTCTATGTACTCCTTACACCTTTCTGCTTTCCCTTCTTTGCTTAACACTGGGTTTCCATCTGAGCTCTTGATATTCATACAAGTGGTTCCCATTTCTCCAAATGTCTCTTTAATTTTCCTGTAGGCAGTATCTATCTTGCCCCTAGTGAGATAAGCCTCTACATCCTTACACTTGTCCTCTAGCCATTCCTGCTTAGCCATTTTGCACTTCCTGTTGATCTCATTTTTGAGATGTTTGTATTCCTTTTTACCTGCTTCATTTGCTGCATTTTTATATTTTCTCCTTTCATCAATTAAATTCAATATTTCTTCTGTTACCCAAGGATTTCTACGAGCCCTCGTCTTTTTACTTACTTGCTCCTCTGCTGCCTTCACTACTTCATCCCTCAGAGCTACCCATTCTTCTTCTACTGTATTTCTTTCCACCATTCCTGTCAATTGATCCCTTATGCTCACCCTAAAACTCTGTACAACCTCTGGTTTAGTCAGTTTATCCAGGTCCCATCTCCTTAAATTCTCACCTTTTTGCATTTTCTTCAGTTTTGATCTACAGTTCATAACCAATAGATTGTGGTCAGAGTCCACATCTGCCCCTGGAAATGTCTTACAATTTAAAGCCTAGTTCCTAAATCTCTGTCTTACCATTATATAATCTGTCTGATACCTTCTAGTATCTCCGGGATTCTTCCATGTATACAGCCTTCTTTTATGATTCTTGAACCAAGTGTTAACTATGATTAAGTTATGCTCTGTGCAAAATTCTACCAGACGACTTCCTCTTCTGTTTCTTACCCATAACCATATTCACCTACTATGTTTCTTTCTCTCCCTTTTCCTACTCTCGAATTCTAGTCACCCATGACTATTAAATTTTCGTTTCCTTTCACTGCCTGCATAATTTCTTTTATCTCATCATACATTTCATCCATTTCTGCATCATCTGCAGAGCTAGTTGGCATAAAACCTCTACTACTGTAGTAGGCATGGAATTCGTGTCTATCTTGGCCACAATAATGCGTTCAATATGCTGTTTGTAGTAGCTTACCCGCACTCATATTTTTTTGTTCATTATTAAACCTACTCCTGCATTACCCTTATTTGATTTTGTATTTATTAACCCTGGATTCACCTGACCAAAAGTCTTGTTCCTCCTGAAATCGAACTTCACTAATTCCCACTATATCTAACTTTAACCTATCCATTTCCCTTTTTAAATTTTCTAACCTACCTGCTCGATTAAGGGATCTGACATTCCACTTTCCGATCCGTAGAACGCCAGTTTTCTTTCTCCTGATAACGACGTCCTCCTGAGTAATCTCCACCTGGAGATCCGAATGGGGGACTATTTTACCTCCGGAATATTTTACCCAAGAGGACGCCATCATCATTTAACCATACAGCAAAGCTGTATGCCCTCGGGAAAAATTACGGCTGTAGTTTCACCTTGCTTTCAGCCGTTCGCAGTACCAGCACAGCAAGGCCGTTTTGGTTAGTGTTACAAGGCAAGATCAGTCAATCATCCAGACTGTTCCCACTGCAACTACTGAAAATGCTGCTGCCCCTCTTCAGGAACCACACGTTTGTCTGGTCTCTCAAAAGATACCCCTCCGTTGTGGTTGCACCCGCGGTACGGCCGTCTGTATCGCTGAGGCACGCAAGCCTCCCCACCGACGGCAAGGTCCACGGTTCATTGGGGTGAAGCAAATTTTAGTTTCGTTTCTATCCTTTTCCCCAAGAAGACATTTACTCACTGTCGTTGCAAAAAGGGAAGTATCTGTGTTGAAATAATCGTGGGGCACTCGCAGTTTTTATATGCCTTGCAGTACCGGTAACTTTTGCCTTCTTTTGTAGACTGGCGTCACTTACTGAATTTGTGAATGTTAACAAGCGCAGAATTCAATGCTGTAATATCAAGTCGCCAGAGATACAATCACCATTTTCTATGTTAACGATTGTCTCGTGACAGAGTGATCCAGTTTCCCATAGACTTCAACAAAATGTTTCCTTTATGTGTGACGCGGAAGTTGTCATCCGTTGTTCTGCTACATAGTACCACGTGAGCTGCGAAACAGTAGACAGCACGGGTCTAGCGTAGGACTTTTTCACACATTTGACTATAAGACTCTGAGCAGTTACTTAGCCAGAAATTTATTTCGTTACTTTCGTGTTCCATGGAACAATTTGCATGATAAACCATAATGATGTCATACATTTCATTTTACATTCTCACTGCAAATTAATTTGTACATATAGTTACTTTTAAGTTTGTGTTATGTGAAAAAGATGTTATATGGGGGTTAGTAGCTCCTGGCTACCATCTTTTATACATTACTATAAAAGATATTGTCCTCCGGAATATAAGTAGTTGTTGAGAAGATGTTTTCTCCGTTTGTTTTCAAATGTTACTTTGATTTATATCATTGGGCAAGTGACCAAATATTTTTATTTCAGCCCAGTGCGCCCTTTTTGTGATAAAGGCAACGTTAATGTCGAATAATGAATGTGATTTATTTCTCTTCTGGGACTGTATTTATGTTTGTCATTGTTCCATTTAATCTGTCGTGGATTCCTTACAACAGGCTTCATGACTGTGAAGAAGTAGTCAGAATTCCTTAAAGAGATGTCTACAACATGATATTGGGTGAACACTACATGTCATTCACACAACAAGTTTAGGAGCTACGAGGATTTTGTTTCTTAAAGAATAGTTATCCCAGAACATTATTCCATATCACATTATTGAATGAAAATGTGCAAAATATGTCAAAATTCTGATTTGTCTCTCACCTAGATCTGCGGTGACCCTAGGTGCAAATCTGACTGAACAAAGTTGGTTCAGGAGTTACAAGATGAGCTTTTTCCAGTTTAATTTCTCATCGATAAGGACATTTTAGAATTTCGAAGTTTCTACCCCGTTTACAATTTCCTTACATGTGTTATATTTATAAATGGTAGAGTATCCCTAAATGTGCAAAACTAAGTATGTTGTGTCTTTTTAAAATAAAGACCACTCGCAGAGAAAGCGTTTTTTTCCGGTCATCAGTCTTCTGACTGGCCTGATGCGGCCCGCCACGAATTCCTCTCCTCTGTTTCCTCTTCATGTCAGCCTATGTGCTCAACCTACGTCCTCAATTATTTGCTGGATGTATTCCAATCTCTCTCCCTCTAAAGCTTTTTCCCTCTACAGCTCCCTCTAGTACCATGGAAGTCATTCCCTCATGTCTTAACATATGTCCTATCTTCTTGTCCCTTCTCCTTATCAGTGTATTCTACATATTCCTTTCTTCTCCGATTATGTGCAAAATCTCTTAATTCCTTACCTTAACAGTACACCTACATTTCAACACTCGTCATTAGCACCACATCTCAAATGCTACGATTCTCGTATGTTCCGGTTTTCCCACAGTCTACGTTTCACTACCTTGCGTACCAGACGTACATTTTCAGAAATTTCTTCCTCAAATTAAGGCCAATATTTGATATTAGTAGAGTTCTCCCGGCCAGGACTGCCCTGTTTGCCATTGCTAGTCTGCTTTCGATACCCCCTTGCTCCGTCCGTCATTGGTTGTTTTACTGCCTAGGTAGCAGAATTCCTTAACCTCATCTACTTCGTGACCATCAGTCCTGATGATAAATTTCCCGCTGTTCTCATTTATACCACTACTCATTGCGTTCTTTCTTCGATTTACTCACAATCCACACTCTGTACTCATCAGATTGTTCATTCTGTTCAGCAGATCATGTACTTCTTCTTCACTTTCACTCGGGATAGCAATGTCATCAGTGATTCATATCATTGATAACCGCTCACCTTGAATTTTAATTCCACTCCTGATCCTCTCTTTTATTTCAATCATTGCTTCCTCGACGTACTGATTGAAAAGTGGTAATAATCCTTTTAACAACTTTGGTTATCATTCCTTCTTTTTCTGTATGCATGCTTGAACTGATTGCAATACTAGTGTCATCTCCCAAAATAACTACTTCTGTTTGTTGAATACTGGATGGCTGTTCCCTTACTTATATAAGGAACAATAGTGGCCCTAAGACTGAGTTGGGTACGCCATACATTATTTCTCCCCAGTCAGAACCATGTACTCAGAGCAAAATGGTAGAATTGCTATGTTCTGCTCTCTATATTCTTTTAGTACGATATATTATCCATTCGTTGCTTATATCATCAGTGCGAAGCAACATATTTTATGTGGGAGAATACTATGATTCACATAGTCAAATGCTTCAGATAGGTCACAAAAACAGCAAACAGCACTGTTTTACTATTTAATGCTCCTAAAATCTGGTGAGTGAACATGTAAATGCCATTCTCAGTACAGCAACTCTTCTGAAAACCATGCTGTGATTTGATGAGGATATCATTGTTGGTAGGGTTCTATTCTACTGCTGTTATAGAATATATCCTCTTCTCAAAACTTTTTGAAAATAATGTCAGCAGTGAAACAGTTCAGGAGCTTTTGACAGCTCTCTTATCATCTTTCTTAAAAGAGGTTTTACAGTGGCATATTTCAGTCCCTCTGAAGTTGATGAGAGGTATTTATCCAGCTTGCTAGTGAGATTTTCTCTAGGAGTATTCGACCCTAAACTTTCTACTATACTTATGAAAGGAATACATTTGCCACCTGTGACTCATAATTTATAGCCCTTCCATTCAGTTCAATGGTCATGTTATCCTGTTCTGTACAAATACATTTGCCACCTGTGACTCATAATTTATAGCCCTTCCATTCAGGTCAATGCTCATGTTATCCTGTTCTGTGACTGGTTGTCCTGTCACACATAACCCTACGTTCCGTATAGCCTTCGTTCTGTTGATGAAATTACTGAGTTCTCATATTATGTGCATATTCCCTTAATATTAATAAGCTCTTTCATTAATTCTCAGTTGTTTTTGCAGTGTGCAGCAGTTGAAGGATTTCTACTTCTTCTTGCCAGAACATGAATTTCATCTTTCCTTTTAGAAGATAGTTTAATCTCTCTAGTAGTCCATGGTTTTTTAAATGGCTGTTTAATGTCATTTCTGATTAGCTTGTGCAGAAATTTAATTTCAGATGATCATTTGACTTTATAAGGGAATAGATTAAATTTAATGTTACGATTTGGCTCAGTATAAATTTCATCCCATGTTACTTCAACTGTTCTTAAGAAAATTTGTCCTTGAGTCACTAATTATTCTGATTTCCACTGAGCTGTATCGATGCTCAAAGGCGCTGTGTTATTTATCCTAACTAAATGTGCATTACGTAAGAGAGAGCATGTCTTACTGGGTGAACAGATATTTTCTTCCTTTGAGCTTCACCAAACAAAATGTAATCCATTAGTGTTCTATTGTTGGATAGCTAATTTTTGAAACCAAATTGTACGATATAATATACTTTCCAGGTCATTTTTCCTGACAGAATCCTTTGGAAAATCTACATTCAGGTCACCAAAGACTATTAACTGCTTGCTGTTGTCTGACATAAAGCACATTAAAGTATCCAGACTCCTCATTAACAGTTCAAAATCTCCCCGTATGCATCTATATGCAGTTACATACAGTTGTACATGAATGAGTTTTCTGTTTCTGAAATTCTATTCTGTTTTAATACACGTAACAACTACTTTTTTCTTGTATTAGTTCTGCATGACTAAGCCTTCAGAGTGTAAGTTTTTTGTATATAAGTTAACTAACCCTTTGGTTATATTTTGCTGATACAGGCACAGAATGTCTATCTTTCCATAGCTCTCTAAATTTTCCAAACTCACAAGAAGCTTCTAATTTGTTTCTCAGTTCTGTAATATTTTTATGAAATAAGCTAATCTTACTTTTATGTGTATTCGTAAGCATTTTGCGGGGCGCCTCTGTTGCTTTGATTTCCTTCAAAACAGGCTGATAACAGAAACCTGTTTCCTTCAAAACAGGTTTCTGACATCAGAAACCACTGAGATCTTGTTCTGTGTGATGGTGCGACCCTTGCACCACTGTATACTGTTGTCAAGAAGTTCAGTCAATCTGTCTGTCCCTAGCAACAGCCATAGCACTAATATGAGATTTCATTTCATTCAACAGCACTTCCAACCTCTGCATTCAAATGGTGCACAGCTCCGCACTGAAACACCTAGAACCGGCCGGCCACAGCAGTGTTATCTCACGGCTGGATATGGCGTAGCAGGACCTCCACAATGCTTTTCCTTACACTTGCAAGAGTAGTTGCTACTCCTATTTAATCCAAGTCATTCCTAATGGTTTAATTACCGTTCTTAGCCAAGCTCTTCTCTTATCTGCCAATTACAATAACCTGACCCTCTTTGCCAAAACCTTTGCACAAATGCAGTATGTCTCATGTCACCTGCTTAATGCTAGCACTTGGCTTCACAATATTCGATTGCTTTTGACGTGTAGACATCAGTGCATATGAGGTGAACCTCAGTAAATTCCGGCGCATCCAATAGACCCCATTGCTTCTACTGTTTGAGAGAAATTTCGTAGTTTCAAGCGTGAATCACGTATTATTTAACAGAAGTTGAAACGAAAGGACAAATTTTTTAATGGTGTACTTCTGGTAGTTCTCCCGAGCTATCTTCATTTCATCTATAAAATAGAAACAACAACGGCGAGGTACACGCAGAAGTACACCATTAATCGTAATGGACTAGCTATCGAGATAAAGAGTTCACCCTTTATCAGTCTGAATTAATTTCGTCAAAATATTAATTTTTCTGCCTGCTTAAAACACTCAGTCGCTGTCTTTCTCTATCGTTGCTTTCGATATGGAGTTCCAAACTGTCAGAATATTAACATATCAGCGTTGATAGACATTGTAATAACTCATAGAGTTATCTCTAAGCACTGTCACTGAGTCTCTTTTCAAATAAAAACACAGTAATAACGTTTAACCAGATTGAATACCGTTCGTTAATTATCAAACGAAATCTGTATGTTTGTCTCCCAAAGATAAATTTTCGATAAATTTTTGTACTCATCCGTCAAAATAAACCATTCTATTATTTCACACCAAACTGAATACTACCGGCTGGTCCCGGCGGAGGTTCGAGTCCTCCCTCGGGCATGGGTGTGTGTGTTTGTCCTTAGGATAATTTAGTTTACGTAGTGCGTAAGCTTAGGGACTGATGACCTTAACAGTAAAGTCCCATCAGATTTTACACACATTTGACCACTTTTTTAATACTACCGATCACTACCAAGTGACAGAGCATAGTTATAAGGAAGATATAATTATCTTATGGCCAATGTTGCAGTCCGTGTACTCAGTATACTCAAACTACTAGCGATTTTCGTAGGTTTTAAATCGAAGGTAAACAGCCTTTCTCACAATACGGTAAGAACAAAACAACGAAAACAAAACAAAGTCCTAAATGCCACCGCCACTTTGTACCATAACCTTACATTAACATTCATTCAAAAAGTGCGATTCTAAACATCTTCAACCGTTGTCGATACGCATCCCCTTATAATCATCAGTTAAGCATTCAAGTAGTAACTCGACTTTTTTATAAATTTCCAACTCTGAATATTGCTATGCATTTTGTACTGGTGGTTCCCTGAGGTGTATAAACTTTCAAACAACCAAATCTGTCAAAGGTGCGATTTCAGTTCCTTTAAGATAACAACTTGAAAGCGAGTAAGCTAAATTTGTGGATGTTACTGTTGGTGCCACACCTAAACCACAACCGCAATGGAGACATTACCTCACTCAATGCATCAGTACATCACACAACCCAGTAACATAAATTTTCATCTACACTGTTACCTCTGGCAGAGTGAAAATGCGACCTAAAAGTTCATCACAGAAAATTTGACGATTGCGGCACCATAAAATACCATTCCAATAACAAACACTGACATTTGTACTAACAATCATATACACGTGACCCACTGTCAATACAAAAATTAATGTACCCTCTCACCAGCTTAAAATTTCACAAATGGCCCTTGCCACATCTAAGATATTTCGTAGGAGCTGAACTTTATTTTTGGAACCTAGACAAATAAAAATTAAACATAGGTCTTCACGGGATATCAATCCAAGTAACTAAAATCATTGGTACTCATTTTCATTTCGACATGCCACACAGTGTGTCTGCACTAAAACTTGTATGACCCCAACAGATGTCAACTCCAAATATCTGCTGAACTTCTGCCTACGATTAGCGACATACACAATTCTACGAAATTACGTTTAGCACCCCTCTCGCGCAGCTATAGCGAACAACTCTGTAGTTTCCATGCTAAATTCAAAAGGAAACCATCAAAATTGACCAATGCATAGTACTTATTCGGTTTTTGACACTCCATTAACTATTAGAATCAGACGTCGGGGATTTCTTGAAGAGGTCATCTCTTCGGCAGTGTTGTATCATCTCTGAAGTCTGCGCTGTCCAGTGGGTGATTTCTGCTACGTCTTGCGTTTCACAATGGACAAGGTACAAGGATGGCGGATCTAGAACATGTTCACATCCATACAGTAAACTACTTACACGCATAATTGCGATCATACCACAGCGGTTTTTCGCAAGTGAATGTCAAAGAATTTCTCATATGTGCTTGACACAGCACAACGGATGGAGATGAACGCTAAACTCGGACCAATTAACACATATTTATTTATCTATTTATTTCCTATTAGCCTGACCAGATCAGGTTCTTAAATCTGAAAACGCAAACACGTACAAAAATTTACATAAAAACACAATAATGTTAACGCACTATCAAAAAAATTATAGTAGGAATGCTAATAATAGTAGTAGTACAACTAATAATGATGATCAAATAATGGACGAATTAGGAATGAGATTAATTAGCTGTTACACAACAAACTCAATAACAGCATTATTAACAAAAATAATAATTCTAAATAACAATAATAATAATAGTATCACTAACAATAATAATAAATCAATGGCGGCATTACAATTTTAATGATTAGTTTAGCCTTTTTGAAGCCTTGTTTGGTATTGGAGGAAGTGGAATGGATTATAAAGCAGGAGAGGATTGAAATGAAAGTGTCACTGGATGCTAGGAATGAAGAAAATTTCAATAGAGAACTCTGTAGACAAGGGATGAGAAAAGAGATGGAGGAGGGAGCGTTGATGAGAGTCAGCTCAAGAAGAGAGAACCATTCTGACCGAAGATGGGCCGTTAGCTAACTTTCGAAATTTGAAAGGACTTTAATTTCTCTCATATTTTGAGGGAGATGGTTCCAAAGCCGGGTTCCTGATATACGAAATTAGTTAGAGAATGTGGAAGTGTTGTGTGCTGTTACTGAGAGGATTGTACTGTGCTGAGAACGAGTATTGCCGTTGTGTTGTTCAGCCAGTAGTCTATAAGAGATGAAGATAAATAGAAAGGTACGCAGCGATTGACAAGAACCTGCAGCAAACACGGCGTGTAGTCATGATAAATGTTCATAGCCAGGAGTGATACGATCCGAAGTATCGTACTTCACAAATGTATCCCATGCTAGCATTCATTGCCAGTTCCAAACGATATGAACTCTCGTGTGAAAGTCCTTGGAGAATAGGATCACCATAAACAAAAATGGGGAGTATTTGTGTTACCTACAGCGCTTCTCTTTTAAGCTAGAGACGAAATACTTTTCTATATTTGTGTAATGAATAATGTGATGCCGACACCTTCTTACAGACTGCAGATATGTTTTCAGACCAGTGTAGGTCCTGGTCCAAAATTTTCGCCAAATTCTCTGCAGAAGAAGAAAAGGCAATTTTGTGCTTTTCGGCATTAGGACTACAATAGATTCTTTGAGTTGAGGAGTTACAAGTCTTTTGAGAGAGACTAAGATTGCTTGCACCTTAGATGGGTAAGTCTCAAAACTACATTCTACGCACTTTCTGATAAAGCAAGTAAATCAACTTTCACATTCTGGATGGCTGTGTGCAGTTTTTTTAGGCTTGCACGTTGGTATAACTCAAGGTCGTCAGCGAATATATGATATTTTCAATGGGAAAAAGGGTCATCACATAATTAGCATATAACAAGAACAGTTCAAACGGTTCAAAAGGCTCTGAGCACTATGGGACTCAACTGCTGAGAACTTAGAACTTAGAACTAGTTAAACCTATCTAACCTAAGGACATCACAAACATCCATGCCCGAGGCAGGATTCGAACCTGCGACCGTAGCGGTCTTGCGGTTCCAGACTGCAGTGCCTTTAACCGCACGGCCACTTCGGCCGGCTAACAAGAACAGTAATGACTTCAGTACTAACTCTTGTGGGAGCCCTGATAACTACATTCCTAAATTGCGACCTCTTTATTCCAATCATTACACACTGCTGACGATATGTAAGGTATGAGTGGGACAGTTGTATAGAATAAGGCGTTACTGCGATTCATTTTCCAAAAGAAAAAGTCGGTGCCATGTGGAAGCTTAATCCACATCATACTAGGCAGCCGAGTCTCAGTTACATGTGTCACAATATCGCAAACATTTCGTAACGTTCACACACTTTCACAAGAGATAATATTAGATATAGGCAGGTAGAGTGCACATATTCCGTTACGTGGAAGGAGGGGGACGGGCAAGCGAGAGGTGGCGAGTAATACAGCTAGTCAGCCTCTACCTGTAACATTGACATTTATTTGAGCCATCAGTCTTCTGACTGGTTTGATGTGGCCCATTAAGAACTCCTCTACTGTGCGAAACTCTTCTTCTCTGTGTAGCACTTGCAACCTACGTCCTGAATTACGTGCAGAGTATATTCCAATTTCTGTCTTCCTCTACAGTTTGTGAACTCTACAGCTTCATATACAACCATCGAACTCATTCCCATCCTCTTGTCAGTGTTTTCCACATATTGCTTTCCTATCCCAGTCTGCACAGACCCTCCTCATTCGTTACCTTATCAATTCAACCAATTTTCTACAATATTCATACTTCTGAAGCACCACACCTCAAATGCTTTGATTCTCTTTTGTTCCAGTTTTCCAACGGTCCATGTTTCACTACCATACAGTGCTGTGCTCCAAACGTACATTCGTAGGAACGTATACCTCAAATTAAGGCATATGTTTGACTTTAGTAGATTCCTCTTGAATAGGAATGATCTTTTTCCAGTGTCGGTCTCTTTTTGATATCCTTCTTGCTCCATCCATCACTGGTTATTTTGCTACATTGGTAGTAGAATTCCTTGACTTTATCTACTTCGTGACCATCAGTCCTGATGTTAAGTGCATCACTGTTCTTATTTCTGGTATCTCTCATTACGTTCGTGTGTCTTTCATTTCCTCTCAGTCTATTTTCTGTACTCGTTACACTGTTAATTCCATTCAGCAGACTGTGTAATTCTTCTTCACTTTTGTTCAGGATAACAATGTCTTCAGCGAATCATATTACTGATATCATTTCATCTTGAATTTTAATTCCGATAGTGAACCTTTCTTTTACATCCATTACTGCTTCTTGTATGTACAAACTGAACAAAATAGACGAAGGATTACATCCCTGTCTTACCCCGTTTTAAATCCGAGCACTTCGCTCTTGGTTGTCCACTATTATTAATTCCCTCTTAGTTCTTGTATATATTGTAAACTACCCGTCTCTCTGCATAACCTACTCCAATGTTTCGCAGAATTCCGAACATCTTGCACCACTTTACATTGTAGAACATTTTATCCAGGTCGACAGATCCTAAGAACGTGTTCTGGTTTTTCTTTAGTCTTGTTTCCATTATCAACCGCAATGTCAGAATTACCTGTCCGGTGGCATTACTTTTCCTAAAGCCTAACTGCTAGCCGTCTAACCCATCCTCACTTTCCTTTTCCGTTCTTCTGTATATTATTCTTGTCAGCAACTGGGATGCATGAGCTAGTAAGCTGGTTGTGCTATAATTCTCGCACACGTCAGGTCTTGGAGTCAACCGAATTGTGCGGATGATATTTTCCCGAAACTCTGATGGTATGACGTCAGACTTACACACTCCACACACCAACGTCAATAGTCATTTTGTTGCCATTTCTGATGGAATGTTATCTATCCCTTCTGCCTTCTTTTATCTTAAGTCCTCCATAGCTTACTTAAATTTTCATTCTAATACTGGATCTTCCATCTCTTCTAAATCGACTGCTGTTTCCTCTTCTATCAAATTAGACAAAACATCTGCCTCATAAAGGCATTCAATGTGCTCTTTCCACCTATCTGCTCTCTCCCCTGCATTTCACAGTGGAGTTCCCGTTTCACGCTTATTGTTACCATCCTTGCTTTTAATTTAACGGAAGCTTGTTTTCGCTTTCCTGTAAGCTGAGGCATCCTTCGGAAAAACATTTCTTTTTCGATTTCGTCCCGTTTTTCATGTAGCCATTTTGTCTTAGTCTCCATGCACGTCCTTTTTATTTCATTCCTCAGCGACTTGTATTTCCGTATTCCTGAAATTCACTGAGCATTTTTTTACTTCCTTCTTTCATCGGTCAGCCAGAGTATTAATTCTGTTACCCGAGTTTCTTCGTAGTTACATGCTTTCTATCCATCTTTATTTTTCCAACCCCTGTGATTGCCCTTTTTAGACATGTCCCTTCGTTTTTTTCTGTACTACTTAGTGAGCTATTTCTTATTGCTGTATCTATAGCCTTAGAAAACTGCAAACGTATTTCGTCGTTTCTTAGTATTTTCGTGTCATACTTCTCTGCAAATTGACTCTTCCTAACTAAACACTTAAACTTCAGCCTACTCTTCTTCACTACTACATCGTCTGATTCTGGCGGCGCCTTACAGTCCACTATTTTATTTCGGAATCTCTGTTGACGATGACGTAATCTAACTTAAATCTTCCCGTATCACCCTGTGTTTTTCAAGTATACGTCCTCCTCTTGTTATTATTGGACAAAGTATTCACTACTTGTAGCTGAAGTTTATTACAGAAAATATTAGTTTTTCTCCTCTCTCATTTCATGTCCAAAGCCCATACTCTCCTGCAACCTCTTTTCATCAACTCTTCCCCTACAACTGCACTCCCTTCCCCCATGACTAAGAAATTCTCATATCCCCTTGCGTACTGTATTACACTTTCAGTACCATCATATACCTTCTCAATCTCTTTATTTTCAGCTTGCGACATCGGCATGTATAACTCAACTGTCGTTGTTGCTGTTGGTTTGTTGTCGATTCTGATAAGAACTGTCCTATCATTGAACTGTTCAGAGTAACACACTCTCTTCCCTACCTACCTATTCATAACGAATCCTACTTCCGTTACATCATTTTTAGATGGTGTTGATATTACTCTATACTCATATTACCAGGAGTCCTTCTCTTCTTTCCATTTCACATCACTGACTCCTACTATATCTAGATCGAGCCTTTGCATTACCCTTTCAGGACTTTCTAGCCTCCCTACAATGTCCAAGCTTCTGATATTCCAACCCCCGACTCGGTGAACGTTAATGCTTTCTTTGGTTACTCAGCCTTTTTCTCATGGTCACCACCCCCTTGACAGTCCACACCCACTGATCCGGATGGAGGACTTTTCCGGAATCTTTTGCCAATGGAGAGATCATCATGACACCTTTTTGATTACAGACCACACACCCTTTGGCTATTCTTTGTCTTTTATGCAGTGGTTTGCATTGCCTTCTGCATCCTCATGCCGTTTATCATTGATGATTCTCCTGCCTTTATGGGCAATGCCCCACCCCAAGGACAAAAGAGTGCCCTGAACTGCTGTCTGTTCCTCCGGCAACTTTGACAAGGCCGTTGGGTTAATAACTGTGAATGCTTATGGCGAAGTCTTTGGCCTACATTGCTGATTATTAATCAAAATTTGAGTGGTAGCTGTACTGATAACGTTTTGATTTCTAATCAAGGTCATCACCCCTAGACCACAGGAGCCTCCGACCATTGCCGTATTCACATTAATTTGCCGACCCAGTAAACACACGCGATAAGCCTGAGACAAAAGCAGAAGAATCCGAAACTTGGAAGCTTTAGTTACAGATAAATTTAAACAATCTTAATTACCATCTCAAATTTTGCCACTTGCATTAAAGACGTTCTAGAGCTTTCTTAGAATTTCAGTCAAATCGCAGACTGTGGTGTCAACATAAGACACCACGCTAGAAGTTGCGATAATCGATAGTGGTCCAGCACTTGCAACCTCTCTGGATTCGCTGGCGCTTGCAGCGCCGCGGTATGTCTCCGACAGGGACTTGCAGATCACACCGGCCAAGTAAGCTACTGCTCGTGAGCGAAGTCAGTTTGGAATAGTCTTCCGCTCGCTAGGTTCGCAGCCTCTAGTTCGCACATGTATTACGCACTTAATAACGGGATTGTGTTATCTTGCTTGTTGTATAGTGCAGTTAATGTCTGTTAATGAGTCCTTTGTATTAAGAAGCTGACCGTTGTGACCAAACGGTTCTAGGCGCTACAGTCTGGAACCACGCGACCGCTACGGTCGCAAGTTCGAATCCTGCCTCAAGCATGGATGTGTGTGATGTCCTTAGGTTAGTTAGGTTTAAGTAGTTCTAAGTTCTAGGGGACTGATTGTAACGTCTCCGCTCCGCGTACGTTAACTCTTTAAAGCCTGTACTATGATAAGTTGACGGGCTTCACCTTATAAGAAAGGATTTAGTAAATATGTTGACCGCGTGTACCTGAATGGAGGCAAAATCAGACTTACGCCCACTCAGTAACAACAATGATACGTCAAGCAAGTCTAAAGTGCAACTACACGTTAGGACGGGCAAGAAACATACCCAGCAGATGCTACCAATTGTTAGTAATACGGTTGCCAGCCTAATTAGGCATTAAGTGAGTTTTTTCCTTGTACAAGTGGATGTACGTACAAGCATAACAACACGTAGTAATACTGCATTATATGGTAAATTTTAGAACCAGAAAAATCTACTGAACTAATATTTTCCCTTTTTGTACTAATTTGGACAAGCTATAAATACACAACATTACACTATAATGATTACTACAAACTGCGTTTTGTCTATTGATCTGACTGAAATCGGGCATAGGTTACCCTAGAAATAGCACTTTTGAAACACATAAGCAATGTCAATTTTAATAAGGGTAAAACACTGATAAATTTAGGTTTTATATTGACTTTAACTTTGCAGGTCAAATCAGTTCAGTACACTCCAGAATTTAAATGAATAGAAAAGAAAAGAGTGGAGGGGGGGGGGGGGGGTGCCTGAAACTGTTATGATCACTGTGTTGAAACTATTAACTATTGGAAACATTAAGCACTCAAGATTTACAAAATATGAGTTACTACTCTTTTAGTCTTATTACTTCCTCATTTAACTACCATTATTTTTGTCTCAAATTATTTAAGCTTCATTACTAAACCAATTCCAAAATTATCTTCCAACTTTGTCAGACCTTTGTTCTTTGCTTATATTTTCATTAACAATAAGGCTCCTTAAACATCTTTCTAGCATAGATAGGTCTGCAGGTAATTCTTATTAACATAAACTTTAAATCTTCATTTCGGGACACTCGGATTGCACAACATGTGGAAAGGACCCTGTCTCGGTTAGTGATGAGGATAATTAATTGATAGGGCAATTCTGGTAAAAGTTAAGTTATTATTGAATAGTCAGGAACAAAATTAGCACTGGTCCACACGAATACAATTCTAAAGATTCAACTTGTTCGAGTCGATGCGGCGGTTGGCGGGCAGCGAGATGGCGAGGCGCACAGCACACATACAATCACAGCTATGGCTCTTGCTGTATCGGCACTTTGCTTCTTCTTAGCGTCGCAATCCTTTTCAATTCCGTGCCTATAGAATATAGCCATGCTGTATAGTCGTCGGAAACGGCACATCCGAGACTCAATGAAACCACTTTTTCCAGGATAGCCTCCTCGATCCGGAACGTGTTCCTCAGACCGATGCCCAACTCCGACTGTATTGCTGAGCCCGTTATGCCGTGCCGCGCCCGTGTGCATTTTCCCGCGCTCGTATCCCATCCACCCTTTACCGCTCCCCTACAGATAGGGTATTCACCAAAGGTTTTACATTCCACATATCCTAATACATTGCCTACGTATGGACCAGGCGCACAATTACAATTTTAAACATGTTACAATAGATTCAACATGTGTTACACTTCAATTCTGTTATAGCATTTCTTGAAATTTGACATAAATATTAACATTCACATCGAAAGTTGCTTACAGTTTCTTTAACATAATGACACGAAAAGAAAAAGAAATGAAATCAAAACATTGCTTACATTAATTCATCGAAAATCAGAAGAAAAATTATTGTATGTACAGTTGTTGTTGTTACATGATGACCTCAGAAGTTAAGTCCCATAGTGCTCAGAGCCATTTGAACCATTTTGTATTCAAGAAAGATAGTTGTTATTAGTTATGTTCCTGGAGAGCAGTAGCAGGACAAAGTTAAGTAAAAGCTATTTACTAACGTATTCCAGTACAAA
The DNA here is from genome assembly GCF_021461395.2 of Schistocerca americana. Taxonomy (NCBI): domain Eukaryota; kingdom Metazoa; phylum Arthropoda; class Insecta; order Orthoptera; family Acrididae; genus Schistocerca; species Schistocerca americana. The sequence goes on along the minus strand of NC_060119.1, from coordinate 1,159,299,967 downwards.
TTATTACAGAATGTTCCAGAACCCTACAACCACCCCACTTGTGCTAGCCTCTATCATCCCACTGCAAATCCCAGGGGTACTGATCGAAAAGCATCCAGCATTTGTGTGAGGTCATGACATGCTGCCATCGACCTTCACATCACAGACCTGATGACAAGAGAAAGGGAAACTGGGATGAGCACCACACCCACAGTCTGACTGGACAACGAAGTGACAGTAAAGGGACATATCTCTTTCGAACCCAATTCTAAATTAATAAGACACGTGTGTGCCAACCATCTTACCAAAGTACTAGCTGTTCTTACTCAATCACAACACAATAAATACGCCACATCGTGGTTCTGATTCATTAATAAGATGGGGCTGGTGTGTTTACAACAGGTGTCTCGGTTTTGTTTTGGTGCAATTTTGGGACAGACAGACCGTAACGCTTTTACATATCATAATTGCTTTTTACTGGCAAGTCTAACTGAAATGAATCTTCTCTTTTTCTTAATGAACAAAACTCAACGTGTTGTTGTTGTTGTGGTCTTCAGTCCTGACACTGGTTTGATGCAGCTCTCCATGCTACCCTATCCTGTCCAAGCCTCTTCATCTCCCACTACCTACTGCAGCCTACATCCTTTTGAATCTGCTTAGTGTATTCATCTCTTGGTCTCCCTCTACGATTTTTACACTCCACGCTGCCCTCCAGTACTAATTTGGTGATCCCTTGATGCATCAGAACATGTCCTACCAACCGATCCCTTCTTCTAGTCAAGTTGGGCCACAAACTTCTCTTCTCCCCAACTCTGTTCAATACCTCCTCATTGGTTATATGATCTACCCATCTAATCTTCAGCATTCTTCTGTAGCACCACATTTCTAAAGCTTCTATTCTCTTCTTGTCTAAATTATTTATCGACCATGTTTCACTTCCATACATGGCTACACTCCATACAAATACTTTCAGAAACGATTTCCTGACACTTAAATCAACACTGGATGTTAACACATTTCTCCTCTTCAGAAACGCTTTCCTTGCCATTGCCAGTCTACATTTTATATCCTCACTATTTCGACCATCGTCAGTTATTTTGCTCCCCAAATAGAAAAACTCCTTTACTACTTTAACTGTGTCACATTTCATAATTTAATTCCCGCTGCATCACCCGACTTAATTCGACTACATTCCATTATCCTCATTTTGCTTTTGTTGATGTTCATCTTATACCCTCCTTTCAAGACACTGTCCATTCCGTTCAACTGCTCTTCCAAGTCCTTTGCTGTCTCTGACAGAATTACAATGTCATCGGCGAACCTCAAAGTTTTAATTTCTTCTCCACGGCTTTTAAAACCTACTCCGAACTTTTCTTTCGTTTCCTTTAGTGCTTGCTCAATATACAGATTGAATAGCAACGAGGAGGGGCTACAACCCTGTCTCACTCCCTTCCCAACCACTGCTTCCCTTTCATGTCCCTCGACTCTTATAACTGCCATCTGGTTTCTGTACAAATTGTAAATAGCCTTTCGCTTCCTGTATTTTACCCCTGCCACCTTTAGAATTTGATAGAGAGTATTCCAGTCAAACTCAACGTGATCACGTGTTATGGCGGTTCTCCAACTCTACAGGCTCTTTGGTTCTTTCAACCGACTGACCCTGGGTGCTTCGAGATGTACTCACCAACTTAGGGATAAGCCACACAAAACGGTGTCTTAGTATGAGATCCCGAGACTACCACGGTATTACTAATTATTCATAAGCCCTGACGTGACTTACTGAAATGCACCTAAGCAGAAGAAGTGGAGGGAGAGAAATTTCATAACTATGACAGGATTCGGAAAATTCACGGCTAACACTCAATAAGCCCTGACTTGACGTACTGAAATGTGTCTAAGCAGAAGAAGTGGAGGGAGAGAAATTTCATAACTATGGCAGTATTCGGAAAATTCACGGCTAACACTCATTTAACAGACTTTCTGTAAACGTGACTTGGTTTTGACGTCACGCACAATAACGAAAACAGTAGTAACTGCTGTCGACATTCGGTAGCTTTCGATACGGGGCTCTCAGACGACTTCATGTACGTGTGTCCGAGATTTATGAAAATACGACGCTCTTAGTACGATTTTTTATAATTATTGTTGCAATTAAACTTTATACAATAGCCCGCATCTCGTGGTCGTGCGGTAGCGTTCTCGCTTCCCACGCCCGGGTTCCCGGGTTCGATTCCCGGCGGGGTCAGGGATTTTCTCTGCCTCGTGATGGCTGGGTGTTGTGTGCTGTCCTTAGGTTAGTTAGGTTTAAGTAGTTCTAAGTTCTAGGGGACTTATGACCACAGCAGTTGAGTCCCATAGTGCTCAGAGCCATTTGAACCATTTGAACTTTATACAATAGTTTTTCGAAGGTTATCTCCTTCATACAAGAATTTTCTCTGAGGAGTAAGCTGCTGTCAATAACAATTAACAAGTGAGACACACTTTTATTATAATTGCTGTATTCTACTTAAAGAAACGATCCATTCATAATTTATCACAAACATGCCACCAATATTGTTAAATGGCAGTTAAATAGTGCATCAACGATATAAGCCTTCAGGACATAGTAAGATAACCAAGAGAGGGGACTAAAACTCCATGACAAACTGCGAGCGTAATAGATAATGTGGTGGTATATGGAGTCGCAGGATGTAGGAACGCATCCCACTACACGTAAATATATGTGTTTTTTTTTCCTCTTAGTGTTTTTAACACATTTTGTGACATTTAATACAAGTATGTTTTGCGATAGTCGACTATATTTACATTTCCGTTTGATTACAGAACGAAAAATGAAGTGCATATCTGGTTTACCTTTGAATACATCACGGGAAAGGCAGTGATCAATGTCTTACAAATATTTACTATTAAAAACAGTGTTGATCACGATTTATTTATCAAGGTGACCGGTTTCGACCATTACTGTGGTCATCTTCAGAGCATTGAGTAGGAACCTCTTTCTGTTGGAGAAAAATAAAAATGTTTGGTGAAATAAAATTACAGTGTAAAGATAAAATATTTCCTAAAAGTCTTAATAATTTTTAAAAAAATTTAAAAAACAAAGGACAGAAGGGTAAACATTCTAAAGCGGATCATCGAAAAGCTCAAAGAAATGTTTGTTTTTGAACTGAAGTTGTTCGTTTAAAACAGACAATGTATTACTTTTATGAAGTGAAAAGATTTCGATTTCTTCTAAGGTATTTAGCAGTGGTCCTTTTGGCACAGTATGTAATATTTTCAAATTGTTGGAGATGCAACCCTCAGAATGATTGTATCCATCAAGATGTTGACCAAATATTGATTTGGTACGTTCAGTACCAGTAGTATGTTCTTTGAAACGCGTTAAAAAGTTACGGCCAGTTTGGCCAATAGTAGTGATTCTCCAGCAGAAAGAGGTTCCTACTAAATGGTCTAAAGATGACCACAGTAGTGGTCGAAATCGGTCACCTTGATAAATAAATCGTGATCAAGACTGTTTTTAATAGTAAATAAATATCTGGTGATTTCCGAGTGTGTGGTTAGACAGGACCCGAAGAAAACAACCAGAATTGCTGGGCGGGAAATGAGGAGCATTAACATTGATATTCATCCTTGTGACAAACACGATAGCTGGTCTTGCGGTTGTCGATGCTGCGCGTCGTGTATTTTCAGAACGAACTGTAACATGAGTGTTACACAAAATTCACCGAAGTCGAATAGTAACATTTTTAGTTAAGTTCGTATTCTTTCATCAGAAGAAATCACCCAAGTCCAAGTTATTAATCACTTCCAACAGAATTAAAAATCAACATTTCTTTATTTTCTGGCCACGAAAACATTATCGTGGAACTGAAAATCCTAACTATATTTCAGTTTCAGTGCAACATTAAAGAAGAAACCCATATTTATAATTTGGCTGTGTATGGATTCGAACATGAACTAATGCAGCACAGCACTGAATTTTATTTTTCTAACATATTATGAAGTCCAATGTGCGGCATACGCGATTATTTGTTCTTTAACGCTCGCCACATTCTCGCTCGGCCGTGGGCTATCCGCGGTGCTTACTGATAAAAACTGTGCTTTCTGCAACATATATTTCGCATTGATTAAACATAGAATCTCCCGCATTTTTGACCTTGGCTGCGCTCTCAACTGTCCCTTTATCAACCGTCATCTCCAAACTAGCAAGTCACAGGATTGCCTTAAAATGTAAATTACGTCAGTTTGGTGGTTCACTTTTCTCGCGCATACTACGTGCCATGTGAAATTATTCAGCTATTTGCTTGCCACTCATGTCAAGTATGACATATTTTTTTACATGTCTTCCGGTTTTATTGACTCTGTTTCAAAGGACACTATCGGGTGAATCTTGTTTTGACGTTGACACACCATTGTTTTGTACGTATTTCACTTCTGAAGACGACAGTGTAAACTGTCGAAACCAGTAAAGAGAAACAAACATGGTTTTCCTGTCCATTTGACAACTGAACTTTTTGTCCTGGTAGTAAATTACAACAATCTACATCTACATCTACATTATTACTCTGCAATTCACATTTAAGTGCATGGCAGAGGGTTCATCGAACCACAATCATACTATCTCTCTACCATTCCACTCCCGAACAGCGCGCGGAAAAAACGAACACCTAAACCTTTCTGTTCGAGCTCTGATTTCTCTTATTTTATTTTGATGATCATTCCTACCTATGTAGGTTGGGCTCAACAAAATATTTTCACATTCGGAAGAGAAAGTTGGTGACTGAAATTTCGTAAATAGATCTCGCCGCGACGAAAAAGTCTTTGTTTTAATGACTTCCATCCCAACCCGCGTATCATATCTGCCACACTCTCTCCCCTATTACGTGTTAATACAAAACGAGCTGCCCTTTTTCGCACCCTTTCGATGTCCTTCGTCAATCCCACCTGGTGAGGATCCCACACAGCGCAGCAATATTCTAACAGAGGACGAACGAGTGTAGTGTAAGCTGTCTCTTTAGTGGACTTGTTGCATCTTCTAAGTGTCCTGCCTATGAAACGCAACCTTTGGCTCGCCTTCCCCACAATATTATCTGTGTGGTCTTTCCAATTGAAGTTATTCGTAATTTTAACACCCAGGTACTTAGTTGAATTGACAGCCTTGAGAATTGTACTATTTATCGAGTAATCGAATTCCAACGGATTTCCCTGGGAAATCATGTGGATCACCTCACACTTTAAGTTATTTAGCGTCCACTGCCACCTGCCACACCATACAGCAATCTTTTCTAAATCGCTTTGCAACTGATACTGGTCTTCGGATGACCTTACTAGACGGTAAATTACACCTGATATCACTTAAAGTTTTACTCGATGATTTGCCGTCTATTGCTACGAACTGCGACCTTCCTGACAGGAAATCACAAATCCAGTCGCACAACTGAGACGATACCCCGTAGGCCCGCAGCTTGATTAGAAGTCGCTTGTGAAGAACGGTGTCAAAAGCTTTCTGGATATCTAGAAATACGGAATCAACTTGAGATCCCCTGTCGATAGCGGCCATTACTTCGTGCGAATAAAGAGCTAGCTGCGTTGCACAAGAACGATGTTTTCTGAAGCCATGCTGATTACGTATCAATAGATCGTTCCCTTCGAGGTGATTCACAATGTTTGAATACAGTATATGCTCCAAAACCCTACCGCAAACCGACGTCAATGATATAGATCTGTAGTTCGATGGATTACTCCTACTACCCTTCTTAAACACTGGAGCGACCTGCGCAATTTTCCAGTCTGTAGGTACAGATCTATCGGTGGGCGAGCGGTTGTATATGATTGCTAAGTAGGGAGCTATTGTATCAGCGTAATCTGTAAGGAACCTATCGGTATACAATCTGGGCCTGAAGACTTGCCCATATCAAGCGATTTGAGTTGCTTCGCAAACCCTAAGGTATCTACTTCTAAGAAACTCATGCTAGCAGCTGTTCGTGTTTAAAATTCTGGAATGGCGACAATCGATCTGTTATAGTGTCCATGGCCCCTGGGCTATCATATAAATTGAAGAAACCTACTCTCTGACAAATATGATATGGGAATGGTTTCTAGACTCCGTTGTGTTTCACGTTAAATATATCGTGGAGGCTTTAATGAAAAAAATTGGTTACACATATATCATTCAAAGTATTTTCCATGGTTGGTCACTACTTTCTCCCATCTTTCGGGCAGTGTACGAATCCAGCGTCGAAAAAATTGTTCATCTTTTGAAGCGACCCACGAATTAATCCGAATTGTGACTTCTTCATAAGATGGGAAGTGTTGGTCAACCAGGACATCCGTCACTGATCTAAACAGGTGATAGAGGTAGCAATGTCTGGAAAATGCGGCGGGTGGGGTAGGACTTCCCATATTAACGTTTCCAAGTAGGTCTTGATCTCTTTTGCAACGTGGGGTCGACCGTTGTCGTGCTGCAAAATCACTTTATCGTGCCTCTTGCTGTATTCGGCCGTTTGTCTTTTAATGCTCTGCTCAAACGCATTAATTGCATTCGATAACGAGCACCTGTGATTGTTTCCCTCTGTTTTAACACCTCACAGTACACGACGCCGAGCTGGTCCCACCAAATGCAGAGCATGATCTTGGAGCCGTGAATATTCCATTTGTCCGTCGACGTGGAAGCATGTCCGGTATATCCCCACGATTTTTAGCGTTTTGGGTTATCGTAATGAAACCATTTTTCGTCACCGGTCACAATGCGATACAGAAATCCCTTCCGTTTTTGCCTCTGAAGCAACTGTTCACAAACACACAAACGCCGTTCGACGTCTCTCGGAATCAGCTCACACGGGACCCAAGTTGCTTCTTTCTGAATCCTGCCGAGAGGATTGACATGTTTCGATATGGCTTGCTGTGTCACTCCTACTAATCGTGCCAATTCTTGTTGAGTTTGAAGCGAGCCTTCTCTCATCAATCTCTTCAATTTAGCATCTTCGAAAACTTTCTCTTTTCAGTCACTATTCCGGTATACGACACTTCATATATGTATACAATTCTTTTATCTTCGCAGATGTTCCGCAGAGCTCTCGCCTTTTTCTGTCTCCCTTGTGGACGGGAGACAGACCCCGAAGATCTTCGTGTCGTAGCGGTCTGCGACGACGACGCAGACCCTGTACTATTGGACCCACAGGTGAGCAGCGTCGAGGAGTGCGAAGAATGTAACACAGGCTTAGGGGAACACAGATTCTACATTATCACGGTGGTGATTAATTAACACATCACATTTGAGATTACCGCGAGAACGTCTGCATTTCCTAAAGTTGGCACAAGTATCGGTAGCTAAAAGCGAGCAATCACTTACTGATAGCTCTAAGGTTTGCTTCTGTACTGGGCTAGAACTTAATTTTACTGGCTTACTGTTACCGGGGCCAATGGGTCATTAGATGTATCACACGGAAAACCTCGGTTCAGCTTCCGGAAATTTCAGTGAATTTTCTTAGACGGGAGGACGGGAACGGGTTACTCAGCCTCCTGAGACCAATCGAGCAACTACTGACACCGAGAAGTGGAGGCTGCAATACACGGACACTGACAATGACCTGGAAAACGGTGTGCTTATCCCATGCCCTTCATAACGCATTCAGTGACGCCAATTGCAGGGGATGGTCCGGCGATTGGACGGTATCCATGGTCTGTGGGCGGAATCGGCGTTTTTACTGTGTTGCCACTGTGTCGGCACGGAGGGGTGTCGGACGTGATGGAGGTGCCTCTGTCCACCGGTGATCCCTGAAGAAACTCCGTCTGGTATATGACCGATCCGTATATTTTTGTCTTTTATACAGTCAGTTATCTCCCAGCCTCGATTTTACCATTCCTACAACATTCTTCCATTCATGTTAGATTTCATCTTAGCTCCAGATGGAGTATGCAATGAATGGGTGAATGGAGACTTGCTTTTTACGCACTTAATTGCCAGCTAACCACACATCTTTAAATAGAATACGCCGACTATTCATTGTCTGTGTTAGTTTCCTCTCAATTATGATGTAACAGAACATTAATTACATCCACATTCCCTGAAATATGATCAGAATTTGATGCCGGATAAATGGAAAATCTTGAGGAGGGTGGGGAGGGGGGTGGCGGGGGGGGAGGGGTAAGGCAAGCTAAAAAGCTAAACTAAAGCACCATTTATTATTGTTATCACTTTGCTTTGTGGACAGAATACATATTAAGTACGTGTTGTAATCGTTGAAAAAGATGTTTATCGGCAATGGACCCATTTCCGTGAGAATTAGGGTTCATGTTGCTTAAGGGACAAATGCCTCCTCGTTCCCTTGCTGATTAGTGTCTTCTGCACAGCAGCACATCCTGTCGTGTGACCTCCGCCGTGGTCAGGTCATTGACTCCCTGTCCGAACTAAACTGAAATCCGTGAAACGGATGATTCGTGTTTCGGTTTCCTCGCTAAGCATCGACATATAAATGGACATGATTGAACCGAACCGAGGGAGAACACCAGTACTGAGGCCACAGTTAATATTAGCGGGTCACCATACTCGGCATTGCCGTTAAGTATTCCACGAAGTCAACGAGATGCTCTCAGGAAATCGGACTTTTATGATATCCACTGAGAACATTACATGACTCTAGATACGTAATGATAAAAACACAGTACCTTGTATAGGAAAAGATGAGTGTCTTAGATTATGGTTAAATATTGAGAAATAAATAAAGTGAAAGCAATAAATGAAAACATGACGACTCAAACCAAACTCCCACAGGATTTCAACGTGGTGTGGATGCGGTTCCGTTTGGGCCCCGGTCAAGAGGAAGGTGTTCCTCCGAAGTCAGAAGAGCCGCAGAAGATGCCGATGTCAGCTGATGCTGCAGACGTCAGTCCTGGGCTACCGGACACACAGCAGGAGGAGCGCACCATGGGAAAGGTAAGACGACATTGTGATTACCAGGGAGGGCAAGAATATTGAATGTATTATTTGAGCAACCTTGTTTCTTATCAGTCCACCTAATTCTTAACAGTCTTCTATACCACCACATGTAAAACGCTTAGATTCCTTTCCGTTTCAGTTTTCGTACGGTGAATGATTTACTGCTCTCCTCCAAACGCACATTCTTTTTGTTTGTTACCAGTAGGCTTCTCTTGACCACATTTGCTCTCTTTTACTCTGATGCTTTGGTTTTTATGTCCTCCTGGAGTCTTCCATCATGGGTTATTTCCATTCCAAAGCAGCAGAAACCCCTAAATTCACCTCCATCGTAATCGTAAATTTTGACGTCAAGGTTCTAGGTATTTTCGTTTTTCCACTTCTCATTATTTTTCTTATTTTTCAGTTTACTCTCAATCCACGTCCTGCACTCATTAGACTGTTCATTCCATGCAACAGATCTATTCTTCTTCTTCATTTTCACTGAGGATAGCATTGTCATCAACGAATATTGTTATTCATATCCTTTAACCTTGAATTTTAGACCATCTTTTGAATCTTTCTTTAATTTGTGTTATTGCTTCTGTGCTGTAATGATTGTAAAGTGTGGCTGTAAGTCAGCGTCCTTTCGTACACTCTTCCTAATCCGAGACCCGTAAGATTTGTCTTTCGACTTTGGTTTATGGTTTATTCCTATGTCTCTCAGAATTTCGAAAGTCTTACACCATTTCACATAGTTTTACGATTTTTCCACGTTAATTACACTACGACCGTGTCTTGATTCTTCTTCAGCCCTTCTTCCGTTGTCAATCAAAATGCCAGATATTCCTCTCCACTTTTCGGTATATTATATCTATATTCTCGTCAGCTGCTTGAATTCACGAGCTGTTGAGTAAACTGTACGGTAACTCTCGCACTTATTTGCCCTTGCTCTCCTCGGAATTTTATGGATGACATTTTTCCATATATCGTGTTCATGTAAGAAGCCGATAGTATTAGAATGCACATCTACACCCCCAGGAAATTTACAGTTAGTACGATGGAGTATTTACTTCAATGAGCGTCTTTCGCCAATGCATAACGGAGGAAGTTCTTCCACGTACTTTATGCTTCTTTAACAATTGTAGGGAATTGTAAGCACTGTCTTAGAGCAATGAATTTCATTGGTTTACAGCTGAAATGGAATAAAAGAGGGCCAAGAACTTTACATTCACATCTCTTGTTTGAAAGCGCTGTTTGTGGAACACTGTTTTTACTGTTTATAGAAGTTGCTCCTAGTGGTTTAGAACCTTGTACTGCAATGTATTAATAATATTAATGTCATCTTAAACTTACGGTTTCTTTTACTTTGTTTACTATTTGGGAATTTGTTGTTGTTGTGTTATTCAATACGAAGACTGGTTTGATAGAGAGCTCCATGCTATTCTATCCTGTGCAGGAACCTTCATCTCCGAGTAACTTCTGCAACCTACATCCTTCTGAACCTGCGCATCGTATTGATCTCTTAGTCTCCTCTACGATTTTTACCCCCCGTGCTCGCCTTCATTGGTGAATTGGCGATCCGTTAATGTCTCAGAATGTGTCCTAGCAACCGATTACTTATCCTAGTCACTTCTTGCAACGAATTCGTTTTCTTCTCAATTCAGTACCTCCTCATTAGTTACGTGATCTACCAATCTAATCATCAGCATTTTTTTGTAACACCACATTTCAACAGTTTCTACTGTATTTATTTCTTCTATTTTATGCATTTTGGAAGTACCTCATTGTATGGCCAAGTAGTTTTCGATGACAGTGTCCCAAGGAATGAAACGAATTAATTGAAACAGAAAAGAGTAATTAAGTCGACCACTCACAAGTATTTAAAGAAAATCAAAGGCCGAGTGGGATTACATTTATTTTTCAGAAACAGTAGCCATCTGAAACAGGCGTTACTCTCTTCGCTCACAAGTATTTAAAGAAGATCAAAGGCCGAGTGATGTTGCATTTCTTTCTCAGAAACAGTAGCCGTCTGAAACAGGCGTTGCTCTTTTCGCGTACGAAGCAATAGACTATGCACAATGTTGATCACTCATCACTCAGACAGGGTCATCAGCACTTGACCGTTAACGATTCCATTCTAAAGAGCGGGGGAGCGCAGTGGTTAGCACACTGGACTCGCTTTCGGGAGGACGACGCTTCAAACCCGTTTTCGGCAGTCCTTATTTAGGTTTTCCGTGATTTCTCTGAATCGCTTAAGGAAATGCTGGGGTGGTTCCTTCCAAATGGCACGTCCGCTTTCCTTCTCCATCCTTCCCTAATTAGAGCTTGTGCTAGGCCTTGTAAGGTACCCTCTCTGTTATTGTTTTTTTTGTTTGTTATTGTCTTTTGTTATTGTAGATGTAGAGATATGAAATTATTGTAGCGGTTTGTTTAGTCAGCCGTACTTCGGAATTTTTGGACATTAAATGGAGCCTGAAACTTGCTTAATAAATACTTCGCGTGAAGTGCGATTTGCGGCATAAACAAAAATTAATTGCGGAGATGCAATTCACAGAATATTAACAGATAAGCTTTACAACAATGCGCACGACTGACTAGACACATTCAGAGGATACGTACATTCGCGTACGAGTGGTTGCGATCTGATGAGAAAGATCTATCTTAATTTTTTTTGTGTGTGAAATAATTACGTCGTAACACACTCGGAGATTGTGAACGTAAAATCAGGGTAGAGGCACGTACTTTTTGTCATTCCCCGTGGCCTGGGTAAAAGAATTGCAATTATTTAAATTTAAGAATATTCCTTTTTCAATCGGACTCCTATTTTTATACGATAAGGAAGAATGCAGCTTCTGAATGTCTCGGCAAAAACACATCGCAATTCATCTTAGCGGCCACCAAAGGAAAGTAGTGAGCACAATCACGTACCTCTATTGTTGAGCATCGCCGTCGTAAAGATCGTCGCCTCCATCTAAAATTCGCCTTCTCGAATTAACAGAATAATTTGTACTCCATTGGTATGGAATTTAGGCTTGATCTTGACAGAAATTATAATACTAGAAGTAATAAAAGAAACTCGAAATTAGTCCTTTGTCTCTCAGTGATAAAAAGTTTTTTAGAGTATTTCTCTGGTATGACAGTCGAACAAATTTTCTTCTTGTATCTTTGAGATTAAATTACAACATTTTTTAGTTCCTTTTCAGCCTCTGATGACCTCGTTCTTGACGGGATGTTAAACACTAATCTCCTACTGCTCCTCCTCCTCCGATTCCGTTCTGAGCCGCGAAACAATCTCTTGCACGGAAATGCAGAAATATTTTACCACTATTTCGTACCGGGATCTAAATGGCCAGTATCTCCGAGTGCAGTGAAATGCATGATAATCCACACAACAATCGCGAACTATGTAACGTGCCGGCACATGTCCTTATTTTAGTGCCACTTAAAGTTCACGTCACAACCGGATGTACCGGTACTGAAACATTTCCTCACCCAGTAGATAGTGCGCAGTATACTCGACCTACCTTGCTTTGTTTATTCAATATTATCTTCCCGGCAGCTACGTCCGTCTCACCTAAATCACACTGAAATTAAGAAGCCAGGATCCTACGTTAAGTTTTCCAAAATCAAAAGTCAGGATCGTATTCATTGTTTAACATTTATGTCAACCACAGTACGATTTATTTGTTATCACTCGCACACACAATATTCATGTGACCAGGCCTCTTACACTTAATCGTCGCATTAGGTAGGTCAAAAACTTCCAGTCTTTAACAAAGTTCACGATTATAATTACCGAAAAATTAACCGACTTGCCGCATTTTTGCTCCAAGAGAATCTGACCGAGAACTAACTGAAAACTGCACCAGCTCGGGCCTTATATAGACGAGCGCTTGAATATTTGACTATTTCTGTTAATATATTATAGTTTATAATTTCCCAGGGTTAAAATGATCCTTTCTAACTGGTTTTGAAGTTAACTATTGGGTTTTATTATTTAAATAACATGAGTGAGCTGTATCAGTTTAAATACGCGGAACTAACTTATGCATCCACCGTGGGAATTCCCGACTTATAACTATGGCAGCCCTCTTGAATAATAACTTTTACATATCCAAATTTACTTAATTCATGATTAATGCACTTACAAAGTTGATACTGGAGCCATTTTACGTAAAAAAATATAGGTAGCAAAAGTATCAAAACAGATCTCGGAATTATACAGTAGTTTGGTCACAATTGGCACTGAAAGTCATACAGGCTACAGATTTCTAGTCATAATATTTATTTAACTAATATACTTTCGGTTAATTTAAACACTTTGCTGGAATCAGTAAAATTTAGGCTTTCTTTTGGATGCAATCTTATAGCTGAATTCGATCTATTTGCTCACTGGAATTTTACTTAATATGTATTGCACAAAATACGTTATTGTTCATAACTTTTAATAGGATGCATTTCCAATCAAATTAATTAGCTTATTATTTTCAGAATAGACATTAGAATGAACTGAAATAATAGATTTTACTAGGGGAATTTTATTTAAACTATTTCTGAATTTTGTACTATGAGGCTGAAGGCCACAGAATCTGCAGTCGGAATCTGAGTAGTGAAAATAAAAAACATAAAAGTTCATTGCTTAACTAAGTTACTGAAGGAGTGTAAAACCAAAACAGGATAGCAGTATGCAACCCTCCTTCGTTACAACTACGAGACAGTTGTCAACATCTGGAGACATAAATAGTGTGTAGTCAACTGATAGTAATAACACAAGATTTGCGTATTGTATTCTAAATTCAAACTTACGCTCTTAGAGCAACACCCACCGCTAATCTGAAGTAGATCCTCAGCAGTGTCCTATTGCAAAGTCAAATATTCCCTTTCTCCAGAACGCTTCTTGTGTTGTACCTACATAAAATTACATATTCGCGAACAGTCTACTTTTCAGCATTTCAATGTGAGTACTCGTTTTCTGTGCAGGTGTCTGACGCGACTGCTGTCTCGACGGTCGCCGTGGTGCACTCCATCGCAGACGATGGCGCTTCCAGTGAGGGGGAGGTGCCGCCTCCAGCTCGCCGCAGACGCGGCTGCCGCCGTTGCTGGGCGGAGAGACTGGGCGAGAAGGTGGTCGCTCTGCCACACGGTCGCCAGGGCTACCGCCTAAGTAGGAGATAAAACTTTTTCATGGGGAAGGAGAACTGAAAACCTGCAGAAACTTCAAATTTGTGGTCATGTGAAAATGATACAGTTCACAACAACAACAAGGAAGAGAGCTTCTAAATCTTTCCATGACATATTATGGAATAATTTTTTTCGGCAGGACGCTAAGGAAGAAATATTTTAAATTACGGTGGAGAACATAGTTCTGTAAGGAGCAGAGATGTGGCCTGAAACGGGGAACGTTACGGAGATTATCAGAACATTGGAAAAGAAAATATATGAGAAGACGTCTGCAGGCGACGTGACAAGATAAATTACGAAATGAAGTGTGGAGGCCAATGGAGATAACGTGCTTCGAGCAAAATCTTTGCACAATACAGAGTTTCACTGGTACCGGTACGTCCGAAGATTAATTAAAATTAGTCGCCAAGGAAGGTTTTAAACTGGGAGCCGTGTGGAAGAATGAGAAGAGACCAGCGTTAAAATGGGAAGAATACAGACAAGAAGCATTGGAAGACCGGAAGACTGGAACAGCAGCAGCCTGTCGAGGTCGAAAACGGCTAACTGTTAGGATCATGTGACGTCTAAGAAGATAATAACATTTTCGCCGCTCAGCTTCGATTTATCGCGCAAATTGAAAAAATGATAGTGAAGGAACAAAGGGTGATTTTGTGAAGTGTTGGTCACCGGTTCGTTGTTTGTCATCGATGAGGATATTGGCAACCAGTTATGGATGACATTAAATCCAAGTAACAACGTAACAGTTGAGCTTTCGTGTATGCAGCAAGCAGTTAAACGAAGGAAATTGCTTCAGTGGAGCGTCCGTTGTTACTGGAAAGAAGTCAAAACATTTTTGGTTTTGGTGCCACTTTCGGGGGAGTCATGTAAATTGATGTTACTAAAGCCAGTTTTTTCTGTACTAACAAACCATTTGCTAAACACTCAATAAAATTTTAATGGTGATATAACATCAAAGATTATTATCGGTTTTTGTAAAAATATTAATAGAGTCTTACAGCATTAGTTGTTTATGACAATGTGTTGCTATTGAATAGCCAGCCGGAGTGGCCGAGCGGCTGTAGGCGCTTCAGTCCGGAACCGCGCGACCTCTACGGTCACAGGTTCGAATCCTGCCTCGGGCATGGATGTGTGTGAAGTCCTTAGGTTAATTAGGTTTAAGTAGTTCTACGTTCTAGGGGACTGATGACCACAGAAGTTAAGTCCCATAGTGCTCAGAGCCATTTAAAACATTTTTTTTTTTTTTTTTTTTTTTTTGCTATTGAATATTCTGTGAGTTAGTTCAAATGTTCAAATGTGTATGAAAACTTATGGAACCTAACTGCTACGGTCATCACTCCCTAAGCTTACACACTACTTGACCTAAATTATCCTAAGGACATACACACCCACATCCATGCCTGAGGGAGGACTAGAACCTCCGCCGGGACCAGCCGCACAGTCCATGACTGCAGCGCCCTAGACCAATCAGTTAATCCCTCGCGGCTGTGAGTTACTATGTAACTCTCCTTCATAAGGGCTAGGCGAGTCAAGCTGAGAAAATGTCTATGGATTTTAAGATGCTATGACAGAGAATATCACTCTCTCGGAATAATTGGTTTGGCTTCATTCTTTCGCACCTATATGAATTTGGAATGTTTCAGCTGTCATAATTTAATCGGAAATCGGCTGTCGGCATTACGTTCAATTAAATGAAGAGAATTTTCTAAACAATTACACTAAAATACGTAATTATGGCTTCAATGTCCCCTATACAAATTTCGCCCAATCCGGATATTTCTATTTATAAAACAGCACCCACCCAACTTTCACTTGGTAATCTCCTAATAACATAAGAGAGAGATTAATTTTAAGAAAGATAAAATACCAGTCATTACTGGTAGGGTACAGATAATTATTCGCACCAATACATTTTCAAAGATATGTACATCCTAACACACCAGAGCCAGGTAGAAGAAAGAATCGAGGGAACTGACAAAGAAGGAAGAGGCAAATGATAAACATCACTTCAAAGATATAAACTCGATCCATTCCTTTGAAAACAGTACGGATTTCTTTCACCAATAACACTCCTTTCTTGGTTAAATTGCTTAGCGTATAATTCATCAGAATAATTACCAAAGTAAACGTATTAGGACTTCGTTATATGTACTAGCTGAGAATATATTTACAGATAGGACCAGTTAGTTAATTGCTGATGCTAAACTCTGGAAACAAGATGTGCACAAATTAATGAACCACTATCAGTTCACAATCTATAAAACCGTTTAATTTATAGTCAAAACTTTCGATGAGTTTTAAATTTGTCACGAACCACATAGAGGTATAGAAAGAAGTTATCACATTAAAATTGTGGAATGATACAAGATTTCTTTACTTCGTGTCAAAACAAACGTGAAACATCGCTGCGGCTAAATAAATAATTAAATTAATGTTTCACAGTTATTGCAGAAGTATGATACAGGAACACCTTCATCTATATTATTACTCTGTAAATCTCAATTAAGTGCCTAGCAGAGGTTTCATCGAAGCACCATCAAACTATTTCTCCATTACTCCAGTCTGCTCTTGGACAGCGTGAGGGATATAAGAACAGCTAAATCTTTTCGTGTGAGCTCTAATTTCTCTTACTTTATTATAAAAATCACTTCTCTCTGTGTAGCAGAGTGCCAATAAAATATATTCGAATTCGCAGAAGGAAGTTGGTGATTGAAATTTCATGAAGAGATCCTCCCTCATCGAATAACGACTTTGTCTTAATGAAAGCCATCGAAATTTGTGTGATATCCGTGACACTCTCTACCGCTGCACTTATTTGAACATTCCCTACATTCTCATCAAATCTCATTCGATACGGATCCCACACCGCACAGCAACACCCGAGAAGAGGACGAACAAGCGTAGTGTAGGCTGCCTCTCTTTAGCAGACCTGAGTATGACATTGGATACACATCACTATAACTGTTATGCAGGCTGCTTGATGATCAAATTCGACAAGATTGAAGGGGCACTTGTAGCAGAAATTGTGGAACAGAAACGCACATTATACGAAATGAATATAGTAACAGCAGGGATGGTTTTCCATACTGCCTAGTGCTTCGTGATAGTTTACAGAAATTAATTCGAACCAAAACTCAAGTAAACTACCTAGTTTTTTTTCAGTGTAATTACCTACTAACACATAGTACCACTGCATACCATCCTATTCCCCCCACCTTAGACACGCATAGTTTCAAACACGAACACACACCATTCATAGGAATTGTTATAGCTGCTAACACCTTAATTTACGCTGCATGGTTTGAAATAGGTAACCGATAATTTGGGATTACTGAAGAATAGGATACTACCCGTCGGCTTTACCAATGATTTCGGAAGTTATCACAGATAATCTATCTCACAGATTTAACAGCAGCGACGAGTGCTAAGAAACAAAAGAATTCATTATACAGAAAACATATGGTAGACATGTAACTTGTACATTCATATTGCGAACATAATGTTAAGTATATTGCTTCTTTGAGTCCTAGCACCCTATTCTTCAATTGACCTATATAGCTCAAGTGATGAATGGAACAAGAGCGCAAAAAGAAAAAAGAAAGAAGTAACGTTAGCATGGTGCACTGTAGTTGACATATACGAGTTGTATCCTGAACTTCAGCTGACCTTTATAGGTTACCTGCAGTACGGGATGCAAATTTAGCGTATGTCGACTTTTTCGCCTTCGCTAGCACTAGTATCAGCTGAAGAATAGTCTTCAGTTGATCTATAATTATAGGTCGACTGAAGTACGAGATACAAATTTTACAGGTGATGCTTTTTTTGCCTCCGGTGCTACTGACATCCAATTGTTCACCTATGCAGTTGACCTATATAGGTCAACTGAGGTACTGGATAAACGACTCAAAAATATCGTAGTAATAGCAGTGCTAGCGAAGGCACGGGATACACGACTGAAAAATGCCATAGCAAATGTAGTCATAGCGAAGCCGAAGAAAAGCGACAACTGCAAAATTTCTATTCCTTAATACAATTGACGATCCCTGCTTCAAGTTTTCCGTATTCATAGGAATAGGTAAATCCGATACTACAAACAGAAATCAAACAACAAAAATTGTATAGAAATAACAACAAATCTTCCAAAATATCTCAAACTCGCTAAGAATGAGAATCTGCCTTTTAAAAACACATTCATTTATTTCACTTTACAATGATAATGTTACGCCACGAAAGATAACAGATTTATTATCTACGGTTCGAAAATAAAGACTCAAATATCGATGTGTATAATATGACGTCATTGTTCAAAGCTGACGGGTTGTACCCCATTCTTCAGCTGACCCGATAATTTTGATCCAGTATTCTGCAAATAAATATTTATACTTGATAATACCGCTAGTACCATATTTCCATCAAATTGTTCTATAGGTCAACGTTACACTTTTTATGTCGATGAACCAAATTTTCAAAATCTAAACTATTCATACAGAAGAGAATTGCAAGCCAGCACTTCGTGGTGACACGCCTACAGTCGTGAACAAATATTTCAAACTTGAACTAGAGTGGCCTGGGTTTTCATGGCTTTTTAGAAATAACATAAGGACGTATGGATAGTGAACTTGATTTATTTTGTAAAACTCACTGAATCACAATTACTTATTGGCGCCATAAAATTTTAACCACGTAGGATCTGGTGCCAAAAGCATCGGCAGATATTTTCTGGTGCGTATTAGGAGATATGAATCTCACACCTAAAACGAATATTTTGAAATAGAAAAATAGAGATCCAAAATACACGCCTAACGAAATTAAAGAGCAAGATGGAATGGTAGTCTTGTAGGGCGCCTGACTCTTATATGGTGCAAAGAAATGTAGATCCTGTTATTTCCACAGGCTTGGTACATTTAGATTCACATAAACGTCAATAGTTAATTTATCAAAAACGGTTAAGCTCACTTTCAGATTATTATTATTTGACACGCGCTCCTAACGTAGTGAGACGTAAAAGAGTCTGCTTCCCGGGTGGACACGATTCGTCAAGGTGTGCGTTTGGCTACTAAGAGGTCGTTGTTGTCTTCAGTCCAAGATTGATTGGATGCTAGCCTACCCTGTGCGAACCTTTTTATCTCAACATCATCTCCATCCATATGCATTCAAGTCTTTGTCTTCCTCTACAATACTTTTAGTCAAGTTACGCTGCAAATTTCTTTGTACCCACTTCGGTTCAGTACGTTTTCTTTCGTTACTCGATCTACAGAGCAAATTTACAATATTCTTCTGTAGCACAAACTTCAAAACTTTCAATTCTCATTTCGACTAACCAATATATCGCGAAGATTTCACTTCCGTACGTAGCTGTAATACAGACGAGTACCTTCGGAATAAACTTCGTGATATTCAAATTCATCCTTTTCAGGCATTAGATTCTTGCTGCTGTCAGTCTACATTTCATATTGTCTCGACTACGGCCATCATCAGTTACTTTGATGCTCATGTCAGAGAAGCACCCAGAAATGGAGCCGAAAACGCAATGAAACTTCACTGGTTGAGAGAGTCCCTGTGGTTATTTCAGAGATTACGTAATCGAGTTAAATTTACAAAGAACTTTCCGATACTATACCACTTTTCAGTTCACTTTACACATCTTCTCGTCTGGATATAGGCAGTACTGTTCTTGGAAATGTGTCATGAAGCCGTTAAAACTTCAACTGAGACAACGCGGGCCACAACTGCTGTACCTGGTCCTTGATGTCCTATGTGCTGACACAGGGAATAACTTGACGTTCGAGTTGGTCCCACATATGTTTTTGTAAAATCCTCGTCGGCAGATTTGTAAAGAGCTAGTCGCTGCTACTGTGGAAGCCGAGGTTGTGAGTTCTGTAAACGGCTTCTGGTGCAGTAGTACAACGCAAAGACAATTTCTTCCTGCCACTATTACACAGCTGTGCCCAAGGGTCAGGTAACGTGTTAGAAGAACGTAGGGTCTACAACACTCCAATGAATCACTAACAAAATCAGACAAATGAGTGTAGGAATGCGTATTTAAATACAGAGATATGTACACTGGCAGAATACGGCGCTGCGGTCGGCAGCGCCTATATATGCCAACGACTGTCTGTTGCAGTTGTTAGATCAGTTACTGCTGTTACAATGGCAGGTTATCAAGATATAAGTGAGTCTGAACGTGGTGTTATAGTCAGCGCACAAGCGATGGGACACAGCATCTCCTATGTAGCAATTAAGTGGGGGTTTTCCGGTAGGCCCATTTCAAGACTGTACGGTGAATATCAGGAATCTGTTAAAGTATCAAATCCCCGACATCGCTGTGGCCGGATAAAGAGCTTGCAAAACGCGACCAACGACGACTGAAGAGAATCGTTCAATTTGACAAAAGTGCAGCACTTCCCCAAACTGTTACACATTCAAAGCTGGGCCATCAACAAGTGTCAGCTTGTGAAGCATTCATCGATATGAGCTTTATGAATCGAAGGCGCACTCATGCACCCTTGATCACTGCATGACAAAAAGATTTATGCTTCTCCCGAGCCCGTCGACACCGACATTATACTGTTGATGACTGGAAACATGTTGCGTGTTCGGACGAGTCTCGTTTCAGATTGTATCGAGCGGATGGACGTGTACGGGTATGGTGAAAACCTCATGAATGCATGGACCCTGCATATCAGCAGGAGACAGTTCAACCTGGCGCAGGCTCTACAAGGGCGTGGCGAGTGGGCAGTTTGAGTAGTATGGGATCCCTGAAACGTCTAGATACGATTCAGACATGTAGCACTTATATAGGCATCCTGTCTGATCACCTGCAGACTTTCATGTCCATTCCAATGGACATTGGCAATTCCAGCAGGACAATGCGACAACCCGTACGTCCAGGAAAGCTATAGAGTGGCTCCAGGACAACACTTCTGAGTATAAACACTTCCAATGGCCACCAAACTCCCCGGAGATGAACATTAATGAGCGTATCTGCGATGCCTTGCATCGTGCAATGTGTGGTGTCAGGAAAATAAGAACCGAAGATGGCGATTGTGTAAAAATTAAAAAGTAATATATTGCTAAGCAATTCCGATTTTGATTTTATGCCTTCTGCGCTATCTTCCTCCTCATTGCGAATGTAGTATAAAAGTGAAACAATGACAATACACAATTTTAGTAGGCATTCAATGAATTCCCAAGAGTACGCATCTTGGTCGTGCTCAGAAGCATCTGACTTATTTCAATTTTTGCAGATTGTTCAAAAGGTTTTAAGGCAGAAGTCTGAGGAAGGGTGGATCTTGCAGTATTTCCACATCGGAAACGTGTCAACAGTGCACACCACACAAGCACACACACACATAATGTTACACCATGAATTATGTGTTAAGCAGTAATAGCGAACTCTAAGCATGATCTGTTAATGGTATAATGCACAGCAGAGCCTAAATTTACTTTCCTCACCTAAATACATCTATCATGCTTACCAAGAGTCACGCTGATCTTTAAAAATTTATAAATCTCGAAGAGATGCATCAGCAATACAAATAACTCAGTGTTTATGTCAAATGTACAATGTTATTGCCCTCATATTAAATATTTTCCACGTCTAAACTGTTTTATGAAGCTCGAGAAGGGTCACAATGAACTTTCAACACCTCAAACTCTGCAGTAACACGTCTGCAAGCAAAAAATGTGACGATCACTTCAAGTGTCACATTGTTATTTTACACAAACACACACACACACACACACACACACACACACACACACACACACACACGTCAAACTGATGCATAAAACATCATTTGGGGCTCTCTAAGTAGAAGTCTCAACGTTATTTCCGTGCCCGAACACTAGTGGCAATAATACCTTGCTAAACAGACGCTGACATTAGAAGTTAGGCCTAACTAATGACGGAGGAAACGCTTCATATGTAAAATACTACGCTAATCAGGAAAGCACAAAAACAAATACTCAGTCTGAAATAAGATCAGCCACTGGAAGGAGGTAAATATTTCCGTTACATTGGCTTACTCTTGGTGAAAGATAAAGTGGACCTGCAAATTAAGTACTTCCACATATTACTAGTTCTGTTGTAGTTGGTGAGCATTACAGTAGTACTTTTACATCCAAAATACGTTAAAAGTGTTCTCAGTCCAATCTGAGGTTCATAGAGGTGTAATCACCTGTCAGCATAGAATGTAACGTTTCAGCTAATTAAACCATTAGAGGATGGGGTGTTGAGGTTCTTGTTTTCAGTAGACAATATATTCGACGATTTTGATATATATTAAATACGTTTTGTTACAACTGATAGGACCCAGTAGACAAAAGCAACATCTAAGGAAGGCTACAACATTAAAAAATCAGAAATGCGACCTCAGAGCTCTCTAAACCTGCATTACCCACAGTCAGATATTAAATAAAACCAAAATTTGATCAAAATACGCAATGTAAAAATTATACACTTACTTGCAACTTAAATTATAGAGAAACTGGCTAAACACAATTTAAGGACAGGCGGTCGAAACTGTTTTGATTAGATTTTTTAATGAGATACATCTTTTAACCTCGTAATATTTCCATAATGTACAAGGAGCACTTCTGCTGTCTTTACATTCATCAGAACACTGCCAAAGAAAGTACTGGAACAAGATAGAGATGAAGCTTAGCCATGAATGACTGTGCAACAAAAAAAAGATGGAAAGTCTATAATTCGAAAGTTACAGTTGGTACAAATATAAAATTATTTGTTATTTATCGGGCACAAACACACACACACACACACACACATACACATACACACACACACACACACACACTTACATGCATGTTGCTTATCCTATGCATAATTGCCGATCTGTGATCATAAACGAAAATTTGTATCTAAATGAAATAATTACGTTGTTTGTCGTATGGAAGACTTCCAATACAAAACATACGTGGTACTACAGTTGTAATTTAATCATTCTACAAAATTAAAAAATACGCGCAACTTGTGTGCTGGCACTACTGACAAAAATTTCAGATTAAGTAGCACTTGTTATCGACCTAACTTTCTTGAACCGTTTGGCTCTCAAACACCAAAGACGTGCAGTGTGACTGCCCAACGTTTCTGCCATATGCTTCGCCATCATGTCATACCCGCCCTACAGGAGACAGAGTCGTTGATCTCAACGTATTTCATGCAAGATATGGCCCCACTTCATATCGCTTCTGAAGTTCCCATGCATCTCTGGAAACTATCGAACTATCAGCCGATAGTTTCCAAATGCTTGGCCGGCACGGTCACCTGCCTGTGTTTTCTGGTTGCGGGGCTACCTGAAGGGCAGGGCTGGGTTTACCATGGGAACATTCAAACAAGTGCTGATCTGAAGCGCAGCATATCAACAGCGGTAGCCACCACACCTACGGACATGTTTTGTTCTGCTGTGAACAACGCAATCCTGCACTTTCAGACTCTTCTGGGCACTGATGGGAGCCATATTGAGCCCACTTTGTGTAGCAGTATTGGTACCTGGATGTAATTGTATGGTGTACCGCAGCAGCACATTGAAAGTGTTTCAGTTGAATTGATCCTGCATTACTTCTCTTCCCCATGCCCTTGACATTAAAAATACCGAGTTCGGTACCCGTGGGGTAATTATTTTCCTTGTTATAACGTGTTAAATACGGAAAGTTTAATGATAACCACCCAGAACATATAAATTTTTCAAAACACCCTACGGTGAGGGCGTGAATCCATCCAGAAGTTGTCAGCTGCACTGGTGGAGGAATGGATCACCCAGCCAACAGAACTTGCCAGTCTGTCGGCGAGCGTGGGAGCAAGTTACAGAGCATCTGTTGCTCTCCGTGATGATCACACACCCTATTAAAAACCACATCTTGTCATATTTAATGTCCAGGGCAGCATCACAGATGTCGGTGACTTCAGTGTAATGATTGTCCTTAAAGTAACAGTAATGTAGCAGATACTGGCTGGAGAGGGCTCCTTCGAAAGTCTTGTTGCGGTAAAAAGGGCGCCATTTGCGGCTGTTGGACGGAGGGATAACCAGAGTCCAGACCCAGCCACCAAAGAACAGCACACAGTGGATGTCCACAGCTGTCGCCCCTATGTGGCAGCGTTCTGTCAACTGTGTGAGATGATTACCCTCGCCTTGGGCAAAGTTAAACGCTACCTTATGAGTCGGGGATTGTTCTATCAGGCCCCACCCGCCTTGGTTGGTTTTTGGAGCCAAGGGGTCCGAGCCTTGAACAAAGGAAAAGTTCGAACGGTGAAAGGACAAGGGAAACTGCGTCTCGTTGTTAAAAATACAGTTGTGAAGCCATTCTGTGCCTCCACTGACGGCGCCGCGCCAACAGGTGAGCCATTTTTTCCATACAATGAGGAGATCTCGTCATCAGTTTCCCCCGTTGCACACTACATCCTTCCCACTTCTGTTTCGCTCTTGATAAAACCCTCCATTGCGTTAACAGAAGTGGTAGGGGAATGTGCTGTTTCTAGGTTTCCTGTAAAATGCGTGCCACACGCACATTTTTGTGTGTTTGTTTGTGTGTGTGTGTGTGTGTGTGTGTGTGTGTGTGTGTGTGTGTGTGCGATCTATTCCAGCTGCAATCTATTGTCCCAGTTAAATTCAAGGTACCCGTTGCCCGCAGGTATACGCTTTAGTATAACGAATACGGCTGTGTGATAGCCCAGTATCAGTTACGTTTTCACTGCTGAAGGCGTTAATAACCTCAACACATCTGCACGGATACAACTCTCATGTGCAATAACAGATATCATTAAGTGAAATACGAAGAAGCAAAATGAAATTTTTCAGTTATACTCGCGGATTCTCATGACCGATACACGTAAGAAAGGAAGTAGTACAGCAAGAAACAAACGAACTACAACATCCAGAACTAACATCACTTTCTAAACTGACAAACTGATATTATATGGGAATACACAAAAATAAACAGGCAGACAATATGTGGAGACATAACGGACTTGTCCCAGTAGACAAGTTCACACAAAAGCTGAAAAACCTGTACTATCAGGCGCCTGACTGACAGAGAGGAAATTCGCAGAGGCTTACAGAGTATGGTTGTACATATAGACTTGGTATGACTGTAGAGACCGAGATATGAAGGTGGGAAGGACATGTCACCTTGAAAATGAATAAAGAAATTCTTTGAAAGATTACAAGATGTATGAAAATACGTAAATGAAAACCTAATGAACGGTGAATAGATGACATTCGAACAAATTCACGGGCAGTCTCGACGTAAATACTTGAAGACAAATACAGGGGAAAGCCTGATGCACGACTACATGGAGCAGTGGATGTTGCCTGTTAATTCATATCACAATATGTAGTGCAGAATTAGAATTTCTAGAAACGTGTTTGTCCTGGCTGGATGTTATGCACATTTAATAGACAGTTCTAGAGTTGTAGGGAAGAAAGATAACGCAGCGAATATATTAACGTAACATCAGATATAAGCAAACAGCAGGCAGATACCAGGCTTCAAACAGTCACTACGAGGATTGTCAGTGAAGATTTTTGCAAATTGCTAGAGACATCGGCAATGTTTTGCATTTAATATTTGAAATAATGACTAAGGTGCATAGCTACAAACAATTTTCTTAATTATAAAATTCACAGATTTTATTCAACTGACACTAGCCATAAAAGCCTCCTCACTTACACCAAGCAGTACAGACGATATTGTGCGTGGTATACGTGAGGTTATGAAAAAAATTGGAGACAGATAAGAACACACGAGGTCTAATCACTCGAAAGTCAATTGCATTAAAAACAGTAACAACAAACGACAGTGCTTTAGTACCGTAGCACAAGTGCATGTAACACGCTGTCACATTCCTCCGATCTCGAAATCTTGGCCATGTAGTCTGTTTACACCAAGATCCAATGGCTCAGGTAGATTTCGGCTGATGTTGCAAGATTTTGATTTTTCAGTTCCATAAAACATTTTCAAAGGCGAAATTTGTGTTAACTACCGGAAATAGGTTTGAACTCTAAAGTCTCGGACCTGTTTCAATTTCAATCGATGATAATAATTTTTATATTACTGACACTGACAGTCTCAAGGTGGAAAATAATTTTAATAAGTGAAGGTAGTAAGTAATAGTAAATGTTGCCCGCCCAGCTAGACGCACGGTCTAACGCACTGCTTCCCGAGTGGGAAGGAGTGCCGGTCCCTGGCACTAATCCACCCGGCGGATTAGTGTCGAGCTGTGGTGTGCCGGCGAGCCTGTGGATGGTTTTCAAGGTGGTAGTCCATCTGCCTCTGCGAATGCGGGTTGGTTCCCCTTATTCCGCCTCAGTTACACTGTGTCGGCGATTACTGCGCAAACACTGTCTCCACGTTCGAGTACACCATAATTACTCTACCATGCAAACACTGGGGTTACACTCGTCTGGTATGAGACGTTCCCAGTGGCTCCACTGGCGGCCGAACCGCACAATAACCCTGGGTTCGGTATGGGTCGGCGGTGGGATGGGTGGACTGCTGTGGCGTGTTGTGGGCTTGTGAACCACTGACGGCCATGGCGGGACTAAGCCTCTCCGTCGTATCTAGGTCGCCGGTTCAATACACAATACACGAATAGTAAATGTACAGAAACAGAATATGAGTACGTCGAAACGATAAGAAAACTTCAATGAGAGAAAGAAGATGATACCAGTTGAATGTTTTACAGATTTGTTGAAGGGCAAGTGATACTGACATGGATGTATCTTGCAGAACAGTTTGTGATAATAGTAGAGTTGGACCGTTACTATCTTGAGGAACCTACTTGAGTACCTCTTTACCGATAGATGAAGGTCTGTTTGTCTTCTTATCCTGTCTTTTTACGTGGCGAGTCAGTCAGGATCACAGTATAGAAATTTTATTAAATAGCGCTGCAACGTAAACTGAAACTGTAAATGATACTCTATGGAGGGAATGAGTTTTTCTGCTCTTCTTTTTTCTGATAGAATGCTTGTTACGAATTAACGGTAATGGTCGCAATAGTACCCGCTGACACTACGCAGTACCTACGGTTGCACGCACGCTTGTCTTTACGACGATAGCTGCATACAAAGCGTTGACGAAATGACGCTTCTCATGTAAAGACACAAGTGTTGATACCCGAAGTTGATGTATCAGCTGTTCTAAAAGGGCCCAGTACAGTATTTATTTTTGTATTTTTCTAAGTCTCCTAAGGACCAAGTAAAGTTTTGTAGTACATCTAACGACCTTTTAAGAGTTACGTTGTTAGATCAATACCTAGCACTAGTGGTTATTTTCTTTACAAATTTCTCTTCGTTTAATAACATCAGCCTCTTCTAAGTCTCCACACAGTCCACCTTCAACACCACAGCTACCGATCTGATATGAGTACTGGTGGATCCCCAACGTAAAGTCATGCTCATCTTTGCTTCGTTCAGTCTCTATTGACAGTAATGTTTGACTGTTTTGTGATGAGTTCCACTGGGCCCTTTGACATAACGATATGATTCAGTATTGTGAATATGGAAATGCAATTGTTACATTCTTACAGATACATCGTGAAGGAGAGTGTTCATGTGAACCAATTAACAATAGAAGTATTGCAATAACTATTGGAAATTTAGACATTCTAGCAGTGTAAGTCTAGTGTGACGTCCTTTTGGGATTCGTCACGTCACATACAAAGGAAATTACATATATATTTTATATATTTTTATTTTTAATTTATCGGCATGCTTCTTTCTCTCAGGAATATTGTCTTTTCTTATCACTTTTACTTACGTGCATAAGTAAATATTAAACGTGTTCTTGAAGGGCCTCAATCATTCATGTACAAACTTTAGATTTTGAACGTGATGACTAAAATATAGTTGCCGTTAAATGAATTGGATGTAATTTTGATAATTTCTATTTATTGGTTGCAAAGCAAGGCTTGAGAGAATTTCGATTGTTGCCGTGGAGCGGCCAAGATAAAACTTACTGAACTCATGGAATTTGTATAGTTTAAAAACATGAACTTTAACGTAAATTAATTATCTGTTGCAATTTAAAAAGGTTCTTATAACGAAATCTCTCGCATTTACAGTTACTGTTAACACTGAAAAATAAATTAATACTTCAGCGCGTAATGGCCAACCAGAGGCTGCATCTGAAGTTGAGCTTCTCGCAGCGCAAATTACTGAAAAAATGCTTATTAAAAATAATTAGCCACTGCGAGCATATGAAGTGACAACTATTACAAGGAAATTCATTTTGTAATAATAATAACAAGTTTATTTTAGTAATAAATACTTATAACTTACATAAAATATGTGTAGCCGCTCAATGGCTGCCTTCCATGTAGCGAAACAAAACAGTGTGTGTACCAACAAATACGTCCTTCCTCCTCGGCCGTACAATCACGTCTCTTTCGATCCTTTTTTTATTTTCATAGAAATTAAATAAAGATGCTATCGCTGCATATCAGTTGTTTCAAGAACATTAACAATATCTTTTACACTAATTATATTCATAAAATACGTAAACTACGATTTATAACCGCTAAAAATATCAATATTTATGTGACGTACCGTCACACTAGGGACCGATGACTTCAGCCGTTTGGTCCCTTAGGAATTCGCACACACATTCTCATCCACAGCAGTGCTTCCTCCGTTCTTATAAAATGATGACCAAGCCATCCGTGTGGTACAGTAGTCAGTTGAAAAAATTCAAGGTCCGTCGCTTTGTGCCATGTAGAATAGCACGGCAGTATTCCGTGGCGCCAGCACTGTCGTTCCTAGCCACGCGGTACTGGCGCCAGCAGGCGGCAGCCATTGTGAAACATGCGGCGGAGGGGATCGCCACAGTGGCCGTTGCTATAGAGAGGCACGGACAGAGCCGCATTGGCGGACTATGGGCCTAAATTTTGGCAGCCCATGAAACATATAGGAAAACCCCCTTTCCTTCCCTTTTAATGGACGCACATCCAGCCCTCCTAATGACCAGTAGTACTACTACTACTGCTACTACTAATACAGTAATAATAACAAAATAATGACACTCATTTTAATTTACAAACAATCTGGTAGTGTGGGCGTATCAGTGTTGTTAGTTGTAAAACAAGCTAACTCGAAGATCCCACTATTTCTGGCTCTTCTGAAGACATCTGCATCTACATCTACATCTACATGATTACTCTGGAATTCACATTTAAGTGCTTGGCAGCGTGTTCATCGAACCACAATCATACTATCTCTCTACCACTCCACTCCCAAACAGCGCGCGGTAAAAAACGGACATCCAAACCTTTTTGTTCGAGCTCTGATTTCTCTTATTTTATTTTGATGATCATTCCTACCTATGTAGGTTGGGCTCAACAAAATATTTTCGCATTCGGAAGAGAAAGTTGGTGACTGAAATTTCGTAAATAGATCTCGCCACGACGAAAAACGTCTTTGCTTTAATGACTTCCATCCCACCTCGCGTATCATATCTGCCGCACTCTCTCCCCTATTACGTGATAATACAAAACGAGCTGCCCGTTTTTGCACCCTTTCGATGTCTTCCGTCAATCCCACCTGGTAAGGATCCCACACCGCGCAGCAATATTCTAACAGAGGATGAACGAGTGTAGTGTAAGCTGTCTCTTTACTGGGCTTGTTGCATCTTCTAAGTGTCCTGTCAATGAAACGCAACCTTTGGCTCGCCTTCCCCACAATATTATCTATGTGGTCTTTCCAACTGAAGTTATTCGTAATTTTAACACCCAGTTGAATTGACAGCCTTGAGAATTGTACTATTTATCGAGTAATCGAATTCCAACGCAACTCATGTGTATCACCTCACACTTTTCGTTTTTTAGCGTCCACTGCCGCCCACCACACCATACAGCAATCTTTTCTACGCTTTGCAACTGATACTGGTCTTCGGATGACCTTACTAGACGGTAAATTACAGCATCATCTGCGAACAACCTAAGAGAACTGCTCAGATTGTCACCCAGGTCATTTATATAGATCAGGAACAGCAGAGGTCCTAGGACGCTTCCCTGGGAAACACCTGATATCACTTCAGTTTTACTCGATGATTTGCCATCTATTACTATGAACTGCGACCTTCCTGACAGGAAATCACGAATCCAGTCGCACAACTGTGACGATACCCTGTAGGCCCGCAGCTTGATTAGAAGTCGCTTGTGAGGAACGGTGTCAAAAGCTTTCCAAAATCTAGAAATCAACTTGAGATCCCCTGTCGATAGCGGCCGTTACTTCGTGCGAATAAAGAGCTAGCTGCGTTGCACAACCATGCTGATTACGTATCAATAGATCGTTCCCTTCGAAGTGATTCATAATGTTTGAATACAGTATATGCTCCAAAACCCTACTGCAAACCGACGTCAATGATCTGCGCAATTTTCCAGTCTGTAGGTACAGATCTATCGTTGAGCGAGCGGTTGTATATGATTCCTAAGTAGGGAGCTATTGTATCAGTGTAATCTGAAAGGAACCTAATCGGTATACCATCTGGACCTGAAGACTTACCCGTATCAAGCGATTTTAATTGCTTCTCAACCCCTAAGGTATCTACTTCTAAGAAACTCATGCTAGCAGCTGTTTGTGCTTCAAATTCTGGAATATTCAATTCGTCTTCCCTGGTGAAGGAATTTCGGAAAACTGCGTTCAATAACTCCGCTTTAGCGGCACTGCCCAGCAAAGGTATTGACTGCGTCTTGGCGCTTGTGTACTTTACATACGACCAGAATTTCTTCGGATTTTCTATCAAATTTCGAGAGAATGTTTCGTTGTGGAACCTATTAAAGGCATCTCGCATTGAAGTCCATGCCAAATTTCGCGCGTCCGTAAATTTTAGCCAATCTTCCGGATTTCGCGTTCTTCTGAATTTCGCAAGCTTTTTCCGTTGCCTCTGCAACACCGTTCGGACCTGTTTTGTGTACCATGGGGGATCAGTTCCATCGTCATATCATGGGTCTCGGCTTTCAAGAATTCGCAGTACTGGTTTTTCAGCTGAGGTACAACAAGAGCCGATAAACGGCTACACCATACCGTCCTTCACACATGTTTCACACACGTTTTAGACAAGGAGGTCTCCTTTCAGCTGAAGTACTTGTTGCAGGAATTTTAGCAATTGGGCAAAATAGTCCGTAGGCCCTTACTATAACTTTGCACTCGGCACAGGTCGATAGGTCGAACAATCGATTGTGACGTGTTGCGAGAGCGAGTGTCGAGATGCGCCAGAGTGGTTGGCGGGAATTGTGTGTGTATGGAGGCGATTATTGGAATACAGGTTTTTTTAACCGAGAAGGGTGTCACCATCGCCGTGGTTAGACCCTTAAATAATAAATAAATATCGGTAAAGTGATGAAGTATCTTTATAAAAGTGATCAGTGAAGTTACTAGTGCCGATATTTAGTTTCGCGTCTACCGCGCCGACCTAACCTTGGATTAGTGTTGGATGCAGTGATGGATTAGCGTGTGACGATAATGGCAAATGAAGAAAGCCTGTGCTGAGATTAGCCGTAATTAGATATGTATGACGAAGGCAGTGGCTGTCTCCTTTATGTGTTTTGAGAAGAATATAAGTTCGTGATTAGTAAAACTGCGTTGGTGTTCCTTATTGCAATATATTCAGTATTATAGTATTGAACAGGACGAACTGGAAAGTAACAACTTCCGTAGCAGTCAATTCCGATTACCAGCCCAATTAGGTTCACAGTCATGTTAATAATAAATATTGGGCTGCTATTCGATCAGATCAGGTCGGGATAAAAACGGAGGTGTTAGACCTTGGCTCACTGTGAAAGGACAAGTGCAATCTTCGGAAAAAAAGTAAAGAACAATAGGTAATTTTATCTTGCTTAACACGAGAAAATATTTTCCAATTTCGGATGAAGACATCATGTAAACGTTAAACTTGTGGCAATAAATTCATTCGGGTTACATATGCATAGGTAAATGCAAAATTGAAACTTTAAAACAATGTTTCGATGTGTAGGACCTTATAAATGGTTACCGTAGTTAAAATTGCGTAACCATAACGAATGTTGGACGGTGGACAATGTCTACAGAACGTTTTGCAAAATTAAAAATCGCGACGAGAAACAGTGCATCTTGAACAATACGAAGTAATAGCATCTTACGATTGTGAATAAACTGTTTTTTCGCCATATTAGATAAGAGTAGTAGTGTCGATAAACTGTGTTATAATGTGCAAACGCGTAAATCCGTGCGAAAAGCTGTGAAAATTGAACACCAAAGAAAGACATGTGTGAACATTACCACAACAAATCGAGCCAAGAATTCGTCACTAAAGTTTTTAAAGAAGTGTTTAATAGTAATGTTATGACCGAAATTGCTTTTTGATTGATGAAAATCGAGCAACTTCATATGGACCCATAAACTGTTATGCAGGCAGCAACTTACGTGGCGACGCAATTGTTGAATGACGTCACACAGACCCATGCAGCAGCGGCGCCAAAGTGCTTCGATCCGCGAGGCGATTTCACACAACATCCCAACTACCTGTGCAAGGAGTAGGTCAGATGCAGACGCACTACACTGGACAGCGACCAGTGCGAATTCGAGATACACCGAGCGTCAACCTGGCATCTAGCAGCCGAACTACAAACTACGCCCGCCCGCAGCGCCACAGAGTGGCCGACTGAGAACTACAGTGAGTCACCACACATCTCCAGCGTGACTTCACGCGACTCCAGCGGCAGTACATTCAGCAGCACGTCACAAAAGCGCCACGCCCACTTCAAATGTCAAAACATTGCGACTCGTGGTAACGTCAGTTGGTGAGTAAAGACAACTTGTTAGCATAACATTAAATTGCAATATACTATCTTCACAATAAATAAACAGTTTTAAACTGTGTTTTGCCTTAGGACAAGTGCCCACTTACAGTAATTTCAGAAACTTTTACGAAAGATAGTGTGATTACTTATGCATATCGTGCTGCCTAAACAGTGATTATGCAGATATGCTAATTGTTTTAGGAGATTTTACATTTATAGACTTAATGAATGGTGTGATTTGTCTTATTCAAAACATTTTACATAAACTGTGTATGTGAAAACTGATATTTGAATTTATTATACTTTGAGAGTCGTTATGTATCAATTTTGGGATTAACTGAAGATACTGCAGTTATTGTTTCATTAGTTTATCGGTAATTAGGAGTGTTTTGGGTTACTAGAGGTTATTTTACATTACTTGTTTGTGCATTAAAAATAAACCAAACATGTCTACTGAAGATCAGCAGGAGGTTTGTGAGGCAGTAGCTGAAAGTGGAGGGATAGGACAGGAAGACAGAGATAATTCAGGAATCAGTGATTATGGATTGTCATTAGAAAACCCAATTAGCACATTCAACTACTTACCCCGAGACACCAGGACAAACAACGAGAGATAAGGCAGTTTGACAGGGTGAGTATGTACGGTTGATGTTAGCAGACTTTTTAAAGGAAACCAAGGCAACAAAAGAAAAATTAGAAGAAACTAAAGAAAGGGAAGAAATGTTCCGTAAATCATAAAAGGATGATTCACAAAAAACCAAAAAAAGCTTAGAAAAATCATTTAAGGAAACTCTAGCACAAGAGATCAAAACATCACAAAGGAATATAGAATATAATCTGAAGAAGGAAATGTAAGAGCTACAAGAACGACTGAAGATGGAAATCAACGAGAGAGAGAGTAAGCTACAGAAGAGCATAGACCAAGTCCAGGGAGACGCGGGGAAGATGGAAGGAAAGTAACAAAAGAGGTAGAAGGCGATATTAAAGAAACTAAAGCCGAATTGGAAGAAAGAATTACCGAAGTTGAAATAAAGTGCAATCATCAAATCGCTGAGGTGACGCAGATGCAGAAACAATGCAATGATGTGGTTAAGGGGATAGGAAATAGGCAAAACCAACTGGCTGTCCATTTGAAAAATGCTATAGCCGTGCAACAACAAGAGGACAACAAGAGGGTCGCAATGGAGCTCAGGTAATTACAACATGGAGTGCAACAATTGGAGAGCAAGACAGAAGAAATTGATAAACGAATGAGCAATGCAACTTTAACCGTTGGGGAAGGTAGAGTCTTTACCTTGATGAGTGGTGATAGTCGGTACGTCTAAAACAATACAGGGCAGAAGTATAAACCGAAAGGAGGATGGCACCCAATGATATTTATGAAATGGTTAAAAGGAGTTTTCCCAGCACATTTCAAGGATGCAGACAAGATTCAATTTGCAATAGATAGGATGGAAGATGAGGCCTCACTTGGGCAGTCAGGAAGAAGGAAGGGATTACTAATTATGGTCAGTTTGAAGGGGAATTCTTGAAGAAATACTCGTCTAAAAGTCATCAGTGTGCAGCACTTGAGGACCTACAACACTGCAAGGCACTTAATACATGGAGAGGGACGTTGAGAGAGTTTGCCGAACATTTGTGGGAATTAAATGAGACCTTGGAACAACGCCTGAGTGATGACATATTGATATCAGCGATAAAAAGAACGTTGAGCTGGAGAATGCAAGAAACTGTATCCAGGAGCCTAATTAAAGATAGGGAGATACTGGAACAATTGGAATCTGTTCAATCACAGGAACACAACCAAGCTAATGATCAAAATCGAGAGGGAAGTGGTGACCAAAGTAATCATTTTAATAATTCGTCTAATTATAGAGGAAGAGGTGGTGGCCATTGGTATAGAAACCATGGTGGTGAAAGGCAATGGAGAAATGATTAGAGAAGGTGTGAAGAACCGAGAGATCGTGAGAGAGAAAGGGATAGGCGAATGAATGACACAGTGCATATAGCCAGCCAGGGTGGCCGAGCGGTTCTAGGC
Source organism: Schistocerca americana (assembly GCF_021461395.2). Taxonomy (NCBI): domain Eukaryota; kingdom Metazoa; phylum Arthropoda; class Insecta; order Orthoptera; family Acrididae; genus Schistocerca; species Schistocerca americana. Next base: position 1,159,265,062 of record NC_060119.1, on the reverse strand, counting down.
GCTACAGTCCGGAACCGCGCGACCGCTACGGTCGCAGGTTCGAATCCTCCCTCGGGTATGGATGTGTGTGATGTCCTCAGGATAGTTAGGTTTAAGTAGTTCTAAGTTCTAGGGGACCGATGACCTCAGAAGTTAAGTCCCACAGTGCTCAGAACCATTTGATTTTTGAACAGTGCATATAGAAGAGGCAGAGAGACCAGAAAACTGAACGACATTCCAGATGAGGTCCAGTCAGGAGTGAGAGCTACAAGGACCAGAATAAACCTACTAAGACACGACAATGGTGGAGATATAAGAATAGATCTACTGGAGGAAAGAAGTAGGATTCCCAAATAACCCATACTACCCATGATAGGGATCAAGCTTTGTGGACAGAATATTGAGGCATTAGTTGACACAGGAAGTGAAGCATGTGCAATATCCAAGAGGCTGTATGAACAGGTACTGAAGGTAAACCTTAGCTTCCCTAGTTTCCCAGTGAGTGGAGTGAGAATTGTGAATGCATTAGGTGCAAGGAGTAAACCTATTAAAGAACAAGTGTTGATTACCTTCGAGATAGAGGGAGAAGAATACAAAGCAACATATTTGGTGGTGGCTGGACTGAACACATCAATTATTTTAGGAATAATGAAGTTGAAGCGATAGTGAGTTTTGATGAAGGTACTATCAAGGTCAAAGGAAGAAAGCGAGAAGAGAAGAGGTTGAAGTTTGCTGAGGGTAGTGCAATAAAAGAAGAGGAAGAATTTAAAAGGATAAGTTTGTGTTATTAAGAGGAACCCACAGTAGTATATGGGGAAGAGGAACTAGAAGAAGAAGTGTTGGTGTACTTTAAGGGATTAGCACGAGAGGGTCAACATGAAGAGGATAAGATCAGTAAAAAGTTGGAGGAAATGACACACCTAGAGGAGGAGATTAAGAGGAAATTAGCCACAGTATTATACAGGCGTTGTAAGGTATTTCCTCAATGTCCAGGTATCATGAAAGGGGTGGAGTGTAAGCTAAAGATAAAGAACCATAAACCGCTCAATATAAAACAGTATTCCATTCCCTAGGCGAAAAGAAGAGCAGTAGATGAGGAGATACGTTGGTGTTATATAAAGGGCCAACAGTCAATGTAACAGCCCCCTATTTGTTGTTGATAAGAAGGATGGAAAGGTGAGGATATTTTTAGATGCAAGGAAGGTTCACTGTGATAGGATGTTAAAGTAGTCTACTATTTGCTATTGTAATTATGAGCTGTATAGATTATTTCTTATTCCTTTTTTTGAACTATCATGTTTTGTATGAGGTACGGCAGGTACAATCAACAGCACAAGTGTGGGCTGTATATAGAAAAGGGATAAATGTTGATGCTGGATGTGTAGAAAACTAGGGTGTATGACTCTATGTTTTTTTAGAACAAAGATTCTTTTATTACCAATTGTAACAACAACAACCCTGTACTATTGCACATATAAGTAAATTTTTTTTCTATCTGATTTTTCGATAAACTAGTGTAATTGATGTTCTGATTTCATTTCTTTTTTGTTTCATGTCATTGTGTTGAGAAAACTGTAAACAAGTTTCAATGTGAAAATTAATGTTTATGTCAAATGTCAAGCAATATTGTAATAGAATTGAAATGTAACAAATGTTGAGACTGTTGTAAGATGTTTAAAATTGTAACTGTGCGTCTGGTCCATATGTAGGCAATGTGTTAGGATATGTAGAATGCAAAACTTCGGGTGAATACCCGGCCTGTCAGGGAGTGGTAAAAGGTGGATGGCAGGCGAGCGCGGGGAAATGCACGCGGGCACTGCACGGCACAACGGGCTCAGCAGTAGTAGTTGGAGTTTGGCATTGGTCTGAGCAACGCCTTCTGGAGCAAGGAGGCTCTGCTGGAAGACGTAGTTTCACTGAGCCTCGGGTATGCTGTTCCAACGCCCACACAGCATGGCAATATTCCATAGGCACTAAATAGAAAAGTATTGTGACGCTACGAAGAATTAAAGTGCCGATATGTCAAGAGCCATAGCTGTGGTTGTATGTGTGCTCTGTGCCTCGCCATCTCGCCGCCTGCCAACCGCCGCATCGATACAAGCAGGTTGAAACTTTTAGTACTGTATGTGCATGGACCATAGAGTGAACTGTTCAATAATAACCTAAATTTTACCAGAACTTTCCCCTCATTTAAATGTCCTCACAACTAACCTAGGCAGGGTCCTTTCCAAATGTTGTGCAATCCAAGTGTCCCGATATGAAATATTAAATTTCGTGTTAATAATAATTACTTTCAGACCTAGTTATGTTAGAATGGTGTTTAAAGAACTGTTTTGTTAATGAACCAGTAAATGAATAACGAAGGTCTATCAAAGTTGAAAGATAACTTTATTATTGATATAGTAATGAAGTTTAATTATTTTGAGACAGATATAAAGGTATTTAAATGAGAAGTAAGTAAGATAAAAAGAGTAGTAACTCATATACTGGAAATCTTGAACGCATGATAATTTCAGTAACCAATTTTTTTTATATAGTAAACATAACAGTTTCAGGGTCCCCCCCTTTTTTATTCATTTGAATTCTGAGGTGTTCCACATTGGTTTGACCAGCAAAAGTTAAAGTCAATATATAAGTCAAAATTGATCAGTGTTTTATCTTTATCAAAATGGACATTTTGTGTGTGGCTCGAAAGTGCTATTCCTAGGGTAACCTATGCCCGATTTTAATCAAATCAATAGACAGTATAGAGTTGTGTAGTATACATTAAAGTGCAGTGTTATGTATTCATGATTTTTTCCATATCAGTACAGAATGTGAAACTATCAGTTCAATAAATTTTCTGGTTCTAAAATTCTACTATATTATGCAGTGTTACTACTTGTTGTTTTGCATGAATATACATCAACTTGTACAGGGAAGAAACTCAGTTAATGCCTAATTAGGCTGGCGACCGTATTATTATCAAATTGGTAGCATCTTCAGTGTTGCTTTTGGTACATACTGACGTGTAATTGCATTTTGAACTTACTTGACAGATCATTGTTAGTAAAGAGTGGGTGTAAGTCTGATTTGCCACCATTCAGGAACATGTGGTCAATATCTATACGAAAATCCTGCCTTGTACGGTGAACCCCACTCACTTACCATAGTACAGGCTTTAATGAGTATTGTGTGCCCCACACGCACGTTACAAGTGGCTTCCAAGTGACAGGACATCCAGTGGTTTTCGGTCAGAAATTAAGGTGAATACCGAACAGTGGATGTTCAGGGGCACGAATTGAAATAATATTCATTAAAGTAAATAGCAGTGAACGTCAAGTACGGTAGTAAGGTGTAATTTGCATTCGGTATGGACAAGAACGTAGACACAGTAGATGTGCCGAGCATAATGAAAGATGGCAATGACAGGAGTTTACGCGGCCAGATAACAGATGGCGTTAGCGGTAGACAATTGGCGTACATAGAATACCACGAACATGTTAACGAACAGATTGAAATGTCGAGATTGCCTCGAACACACCAAGGAATAAAACATGTAGTAGAGAATGACTTTGTAGATGATAGTGGGTACGTGAACGAATCCACTGACATGTTTGATTCACCACAGATAAAGAAAGAATGGAAAGAAAATTTTGAAATAGGATCGGAATACACCGATTCCGTAGAACAAAACAGTGTGAAAATTTTAAGCAAGAACGACTTATTTGAACGATTAACCAAACAAGTTGCAGGACAGAGTGAGCAGCTCAAAGCACAGAATGATCAGCTTAAAACACACGTTGACGAGCAGCTTAAAACACAGAATGATCAACTTAAAACACACGTTGACGAGCAGCTCAAAACACAAGTTGGTCAGCTTAAAGCACAGGTCGAAGAACAAGGAATTAAAATTAGTAAACAAATACAACAGGTAGAACCAAAAGTGGGTAATTTAAGCTCTGTAGTAAATACTATGAAGTCTGAAATTGACACAATTAATAAAAATATGAATACTATGCAGTGGGAAATTGACAACATTAACAGTAGGTTTGATGTTGAAATTCTCAACATCCAAGAGAAAGTAGAGCCTCTAGTTGAAACAAAAGTAGACGAAAAAGTTTTCGGTCTTAAAACTGAGATCGTAAACGAATGCCAACATGGAATCTCACAGTTGAAGAAGGTAGTTTCAGATACTGAAAGAAATTTAGGCGAAAAATTTATCGGATGTGTGCAAAAGTGTGAACAAAATACATCGAAAATTCATGGCAAAATTTTCGATCTCGAGAGTAAAATCGAAAATAGGCCTGGTGTGGTCTGTAATGGCACGCCACTTACGAAGCTGTTGGAGGGTGAGGAATGCTTCGATCCCGCCAAAAAATATAAGTGATGGCATTCGTTGGATTTCATCAAAAATTGCGAGAAGATATTTCCTGAACACTTGTCTGGTCAGGAGAAGATAAACGTAGTAATTAGCGCCTTAGCAGGTGCCACTAAGTGCTGGGGAATTAACTTGAATACCGTACTAATGACGTTCGAAGAGTTTAAACAAAAGTTTACGGAAGAATACTGGTCCGAACAAAAACAGGATCATTTGTGGCGCGAGTTTATCATGGCCAAACTTCATGATAACGGGGGCAGGAATTCTTTGAAAGATTTATGTGAATATTGGTACCGAAAGTTGACACATTTAAGAGGAAGAAGATCCGATTCTGAAATCGTATGGGAGCTATATAAAAAGCTTCCAGAAGATTCGAAGAGATATGTGGGAAGCAATCATCACAGCTTCCAAGCGTTTCTCGAAAGGGTCGAAGACGAAGATCACTGGCACGAAAGTCGTGCCAATTATCAGAATTTTAGTAACAGGAATAACCGCAATAATGACGGGAGGAATGACGGCGATGGTTTTCGCGTCAACATGGTAGAGGTGGAGGAAGAGGAAGAGGGAGTTATCCAGGTCGCGGTAGAGGGTATACCGCGCAAAATCATAACGATGCGGGAAACTGATTTCCGCGAACGTTGCGGACCAAACGGAAGAGGACAGAACATACTGGCACCGATTTAAGAAACATTACCGGACTGACAGTAAAGTTATGAGACAGCTTAGAGACAGGCGTGGAACGACGCAGCATGTTGTTGCGAAGCAAGCGTCAGGTGCGTGCGCAGATGACTCATCTCCGCTGTGCAGAGCGATACATGTTAACAGGCAAGTGGAGCATCAGAGGGCAACGGCCCAGCCTAGCAGAACAGCTGTTCAGACAGACGTCGCTAGCAAGGCGGCAGAATTAGGTACGAACATTGCCGTAAGAGCTGGCGAATACGTTACGAGTGGTAATTCCATGGCGAGGGAAATAATAGATGGAACAGTGGATACACAGAGAGGTGCGATTAGCAGTGTTAGCAATGAAGTAAATGGCAAGAACGAATTAGCAGAAGTAACTGATTAGCGTGTGCAGATCGACGATCTGTACAAGGGCCTCAAGCAATGTGAGTGGGAGGATTTTAAGAAGGAATATGAGGCAAGGAGGTTAATTAGGGAAAAAGGAAATAGTAGGGACATCGATAAGGTGACGTGGCCCGAATTTGAAGAGGAGAGAGTAAATAGCGCCGCGCAAAGTACGCGTGATGCCGATAAGACAATGGTTAAAGTTAGGAAGGAATTGGTGGATGAAATCCTAAGCACTGACGAGGAAGTAACTTCCGTTAACGATCCGCCAACAGTACAAGCTGTTACCGAAAGGCACCATGGGGAAGGGGCAGGTAATTACCTAAGAGTAACTGAAGTCCATGAGGATTACACTAAATATGAAGTGACAGTGGATGTGAGTAAAGCTGATAATGAGGTCGTTTTGCCAAAAGAGGATATTGAGTTAAAATCAAAGCCTGACGAAAAGGCAGAGGAACAAATTAGTGCCTGTCTCACAAAAGCTTTCATGTTAGAACGTGAAAGCGATCCAGAATCTTCGGATTCTGAAGATAGTTCAGATGACGAGTATGTTGGTACTAGTGAAAATTATGGGAATACAGCTAATTGCGATATTGTACCTACTGATGACGAAGTTTCAAATCAAAACCCAGATGTTGAGACTGAGCACACAAAAAAGGAGCCACTGGACGACTCAGTGTTATTGTTACAAAGAGTTCAAGTAAGCAAAGACTTTGAACTCCAGAAACCGAGAAATCCACGAGATATAAATGGTTCACAGGTCAGGAACGTTTCTTGGAAAGATGTCACAGTCGACCAAGGTGCGTTGCGGAAAAAACAGGAAGGGGCATGATTTAGAGTCTGGGGCAGATTTATATAGGACTTTGAGAATGTCATGAACACCTTACATCACGAAACTGCTGGGTTCCCACCGGAAGAAATTTTGTTTGGCAGCAGAAGTAAAAGTTTAATTGAGGAAAAATCTAGAGTTTCCACCTTGCACAAGCTTGGGGTTGAGTCAAAAGAAAGAATTAGTCAGAAAAAGGGCAAAACAAAAAGCTGAATCTAGATCTAAAAGACATGATAAAAACCTGAAAGTTTCAAAATTTAAAATTGGAGATTATGTTCTTTTAAAAACCCTCGAAAAATCTGGTGAACTGAACCATGAAATTTCCAAATTTAAATATATTTATAATGGATCGTATATAATACAGAACATTCCACACGATAGTGCTTACTACCTGATCTACCCAAAATCCAAGAGACCTTTAGGTGTAAGACACGTTGTGGACCTGAAACCGTATGTTCCTAGGAGTGAGTAACCTAAGTACAATCAGAAAGCAATTTGCAGTAAATGTGCTGCATCTTATGCTGAAACTATTTTATTCTAAATGTAACAAATCTTTGTAAGTGTATGTATACCAATGTCAGCGTGCCCATGTACTTATGTGAGATTCAGATTACCAAATGTACTATAAATGTAAAGATGTATGGAGAAAAGGGCTGAAAACAAAGGGTAAATGCTGCAAGCCAAATAAAAGATGGGACTGCCAAACACCAAAGAGGGCAGATAAATAATCAAAGGAGAATTGTAAGGGTGGTACAGGTGATGTGATAAAATGGTGTGAAATGGACTGCCAAATCTGAATAATAGGCAGAAAATATGTATAGTAATTTTTCTAAATAGTACCGTGTTTTATTAGTAAATAAGGAAATGACTGCCATTTAATGCAAGCAGCAACAAATTGTCTTATAGTGCATATAGGTATTTGTATCTGCTTTGTAGTTAAGTGTTTGTGTTCCAAATTTTTTTTTTATTTCTCTGAGAAATTTAATAATAATGGGTAATTTGCTACTTAAATGATGTTGTGATAGGAGGTTGGACTGTGCCAAAGGCACTTAAGTAAATGATAGGTAAATGTTCTCGATATATTAAAAAGTATAGACCTATATGATGTGAGTGAAAGGAAGTTTTGTGATATAAAATTTTATGATGGCACATTCACGTAAAGATTCAGAACCCCTGTATAATTATAAAGTTTAGTGTTCCCATCAAATTTGCACTTAGTGAAATTTACTGGAAACAGGGGCATGTGTAACAACAACAACGCTGTACTGTTGTACATATAAGTAATTTTTTTTCCATCTGATTTTTCGATAAACTAGTGTAATTGAGGTTCTGATTTCATTTCTTTTTTGTTTCATGTCATTGTGTTAAGAAAACTGTAAACAAGTTTCAATGTGATTATTAATGTTTATGTCAAATGTCAAGCAATATTGTAATAGAATTGAAATGTAACAAATGTTGAGACTGTTGCAAGATGTTTAAAATTGTAACTGTGCATCTGGTCCATACGTAGGCAATGTGTTAGGATATGTAGAATGCAAAACCTCGGGTGAATACCCAGCCTGTCAGGGAGCGGTAAAAGGTGGATGGAAGGCAAGCGCAGGGAAATGCATACGGGCACTGCACGGCACAACGGGCTCAGCAGTAGTAGTTGGAGTTCGGCATTGGTCTGAGCAACGCCTTCTGGAGCGAGGAGGCTCTCCTGGAAGACATAGTTTCACTAAGCCTCGGGTATGCTGTTCCAACGCCCACACAGCATGGCAATATTCCATAGGCACTAAATGGAAAAGTATTGCGATGCTACAAAGAATTAATGTGCCGATATGTCAAGAGCCATAGCTGTGGTTGTATGTGTGCTCTGTGCTGGCTCAAAATGGTTCAAATGGCTCTGAGCACTATGGGACTCAACTGCTGAGATCACTAGTCCCCTAGAACTTAGAACTAGTTAAACCTAACTAACCTAAGGACATCAAAAACATCCATGCCCGAGGCAGGATTCGAACCTGCGACCGTAGTGGTCTTGCGGTTCCAGACTGCAGCGCCTTTAACCGCATGGCCACTTCGGCCGGCTGTGCTCTGTGCCTCGCCATCTCGCCGCCTGCCAACCGCCGCATCGATACAAGCGGGTTGAAACTTTTAGTACTGTATGCGTATGGACCATAGAGTGAACTGTTCAATAATAACCTAAATTTTACCAGAACTTTCCCCTTATTTAATTATCCTCACAACTAACCTAGGCAGGGTCCTTTCCAAATGTTGTGCAATCCGAGTGTCCCGCAATGAAAAATTAAATTTCGTGTTAATAATAATTACTTGCACACCTAGTTATGTTAGAATGGTGTTTAAAGAACTGTTTTGTTAATGAACCAGAAAATGAATAACGAAGGTTTAACACAGTTGAAAGATAACTTTAATATTGCTATAGTAATGAAGTTTAATTATTTCGAGACAGATATAAAGGTATTTAAATGAGAAGTAAGTAAGATAAAAAGAGTAGTAACTCATATACTGGAAATCTTGAACGCATGATAATTTCAGTAACCAATTTTTTTTATATAGTAATCATAACAGTTTCAGGGTCCCCCCTCCTTTTTTTATTCATTTGTGTTCTGAAGTGTTCCACATTGGTTTGACCAGCAGAAGTTAAAGTCAATATATAAGTCAAAATTGATCAGTGTTTTATCTTTTCAAAATTGACATTTTGTGTGTGGCTCGAAAGTGCTATTCCTTGGGTAACCTATGCCCGATTTTAATCAGATCAATAGACAGTATAGAGTCTTGTAGTATACATTATAGTGCAGTGTTATGTATTCATGATTTTTTCCGTATCAGTACAGAATGTGAAACTATCAGTTCAATAGATTTTCTGGTTCTAAAATTCTACTATATTATGCAGTGTTACTACTTGTTGTTTTGCATGAATATACATCAACCTGTACAGGGAGGACACTCAGTTAATGCCTAATTAGGCTGGCGACCGTATTATTATCAAATTGGTAGCATCTTCAGTGTTGCTTTTGGTACATACTGACGTGTAATTGCATTTTGAACTTACTTGATGGATCATTGTTAGTACAGAGTGGGTGTAAGTCTGATTTGCCACCATTCAGGTACACGTGGTCAATATCTATACGAAAATCCGGCCTCGAAAGGTGAACCCCGCTCACTTACCATAGTACAAGCTTTAATGAGTATTGTGTGCCCGACGCGCACGTTACACAATGAATCTAATAGATCATACATCTAATCAATGAGTATTTCAATACTGTAAGACTATCCTTTTGTCTGTAATGTTGCAAGATGCACAGAAGGGTCTGACTGATTGGGTGGCATAGCGCTGAGGTGCTCATGCAAAACGCTTCCGTACCACATGAGAGTGCGGGAGGCCAAGCTGATGTCGCCATAGGAGAGGCTACAGAGCCCCTGCGCTCCCCACTCCACTGTCAGTCGAGGTACACTCCACACGCCCGCTACAACACGTCAACGGCCTGGGGCGACATGCACCTACAACTGGCCATTCATTAGTTGCGCCACCCTTACGACTGGAGACAATATCCCTCAGAGGCAACAGAAGGTGGTTTTTCTGCTCAACGGCTCGCGTGGCGGCGGCGCGATGGTAGAATGAACGACACGCGGCAGAGTCTGGCGGGATTTTTTAACAGCAAATATTAACTAGTACTGGACTGTGGAGCCGTGATACAAGATGACTGCTCGTATTATCAATAAGTTGGAAAGTGAAGGAGTGGAGTTTCCATGTTGCGAGTGGTGGAAAAAATTTTGTCTTTAGCAGACAGGACGATTGTTTTGTTTTGTCCTGACCACTAAACGGTGGGATCCATAAACCTTTGGGAGTGACTTGTTAAGTGTGCTTTGGAAAATGCATGTGGGACACTTGGTATACTTAAAGAGGACAGTTGTCGTTTGGTGACTAATTATTGTCTGAATGCAAGAAACTAAAATGGGACATTGACGTTTGCATTTCTAGTAGGAGACATTTCTTTAATTGGTGCAGGAATAAGTGCTGTTTGTTGGAACTTAAGATTCTTAATTACACCCTGAACTGAAAGTACAGGACCGTGGGTAATAGTAGTTGTAGGGCCATTTCTGGACGACCAGATTCGTGTGGATGGTAATCTGAGAGTGACTAAGACATTTGTGTTTAATGTGAGATACAGTTTACTGTTCAGTGCGTGATCAAAATGCCGATTTGAGTGACCTAAAGACTTTCGTCCGGGTAACCATGGGAGAGCTTTGACACTGACACAGTGTTTCTAGGAAAACTGTCAGCAACTTTTTGACCCAAGAAAATCACAGAATGAAATGATTCTGTGTGACTTGCAAGATAGGGAATAATATATTTATATTTGTAATTGTGTAACTTTTTTATATGTTTATTCCTGAAGGGACAGCAAGAGTAATTGTATCTCATTAACAATTTTTTGAGAATAGTTAGTGTGTATTTCTTGTTTGTTCTGGGTTATCAAGTTCACGTAGCATGTTTATTAGAATATTTGGTACAAGGATGCTTTAATTATTAGCCCGTGGCGCAATAATAACCTAGCGGCTCTTGTTGCATTGGTCAGTAAGTTTGTCACACGGGACAAGAGTTTGCATTTCATAACAAATATCGGAATTAACTGATGCATTTTGATGTCGTGGACAGTAATAATCTTGTTGGTGTGTTGACTGAAGCCACTTATTTTCATTATCACAGTGGTGATATTTCACATAGAAGTGTAATGGAGGCTAGTCGAAATGCTAGTTCTTGTCGTCTAAATATGTAACAACAGAAAAATGAGCAGTAGAGCAAAATACGAGAGCTACTGGTGGATTCAAGCACTTATTGCTAACTATTTACTGCCTGTATTGATTGAAGTTTGTGGACTGACTGCCTCAGCAGCAGGTATTTGTACTGGTGGACAAGGATAAGGTTAAACTCACAGTCGTGTAGTGGTGGTATTTGCTTAAGTCATGATAGTTAATGAGGTAGACATGATGTCTTAGATGGACTACATTACACAACCATTATGTAACTTGTGGTATATTTCTTCTTTTCTTTCAGTTTTATTTCTCTGTCGGTTTGATGTACGTTTTAGAGTAATGGTATGGAGCCTGACATTTCACATGTAACTAGTGCACACAATTTCTTCTCTTTCGTTTATTTTGTTTTGTATTTAGACATTGCCAGGTAAAGATTATTACCCTGCACTTTAGGAATGTCAGATTACTTGCTCAGTGTTCGGATGGTGAGCTACTTAAAATTTCCTGAGTACAACTAGTATTTTTTTAATTGTTATAGAATTAGTGAAGTTTGGATTACTTCTAAAAAAATAATGGCGATCCCAACAAATAAGCAAATTTTTATGTCGTTATTATTTTTACTTTATGATGTAATGTTTTATTTGTCATTTGGATTGATGTAAGTTTGTATGTGTATGTTACTCCGGATTGTGGAGAGTATAATAATGCAATAACTATGTCAATAATTTGGTAAAGTTACAGTATTTGGTCGTCTATTTGAGGTCACCAGGGGCTAAGGTCTCCTCCTGGTTATTATGATGACATGCTACGTTTGTTCGAATACAGTTTTCTTTAAAAAATGTTCCGAACTACCCTCGCATTGCAAGGATAGTACTGTGCCATTTTTTTCTGCATGGGTAGCCGGTGGTGAAAGGGTACAGTACTGCCCGACATTGAAAATAGGTACAACATTCTTTGTTATTCATGTCAGAACAACGTACTCTTTGTAATAATAAATCAATTTCACTTAATACACCAAAGCCGGATACCAGTGTAGGAAAGAATGACAATTTATTTCTTCAATTGATCACATGTGCACTCCCACAAAATAAATCCCTATATCCAATTTGGTGAGATCTGTGAAATGAATGAATGTATGGTCGTCTGCTAACCACAGATAGTGAATGTGCAATATATGATCATCTTTGAGACGGTCCTTTGGTCACCTTTGGTGGAACCAAAGAGATGAAATTTACCTGAGCTCTGAGCACCTGAAATGTGGCTGGCCAATACGGTAGCATGGTGGTCCCCCACCTTGATGGAGGTTCGAGATGACCTCAAGAATGGCCCTGTTTCAGCACTCTGGCGCTGGATCTTGTGTTGGTTAGACCTGTCTTAGATGTGCTCTGTAAAGACAAAAGAGTGGAGAAAATGGTATGCATGTGAAATACTTAATAGTAGTTTGGAATAATTATTTCTCTATTTCAGGAACTTTTTTGGGGGGAGGTGGGGATTAAATGACAGGCAGGTAATATTAACAGGATCGTAGTAATCTTTGGAAGTGACCAACGGTCACAGTGAAACCACATGTACCAATAAGTTTAAAATACCTGCGAGTGCTAGTACTAAGTTGAAATACTTCCGAGTGCTAAAGTTAAGCTGAATTACTGGCGTGTGTACTATAAGTTGGAAATACTTAAGAAATGGCGTGTGCAGGACTTGAAATTAGAGACGAGTACTTCCATGTGGTGAGTACTGTGTGAGTCTCAATCTGTGTATGAGAGAAAGGATAAAGATAAGTATTCGTCCATGGTATCAGTTAAGGACTCACGTGTTCGACGAATATGTTCTAAATATTACTTTGCGAATTATGATTCCATGTGACGCTGGATTCAAACTTTAATACTCTGAGAGAGAAGCAAGGTGAGTCAGCCGTCTATCCAGCAACGCCACTTGGCTTGCATTGCATAGGAAAACGTGCATATTTCCTCCAGAGTTCGTAGTAGGAAACAAAATTTACGGAGTGGGGCAGTGTCGTGTGAAACTGGGATGAATACTAATTGAAGTGGGAAGCTGAAAGCGTAGTGATTCTAACGTTGTGACTATTCTTTGTGATGTATGTTGCCAGTGTGATGTGTTTCATGTAATTTAAGTATATGTGGTTTGCATGTGAGAGCAGCAAGATAGGTTCAGAGGCAGTGGGTTATGCATGTTGCTTTTTGTACCGCTCGGTCTGGAGGAAATTTTCGTGAAGATGGGTGTGAGAGTCGAAGTGTGAGATATAGCAAAAGATCCACCATCCTATCCAGAAAGAGCATTGTAGCGTTAGATCATTACGAGGCCATAAGATAGAGAATCACCAATGCAAAGCCATGCTCACTGGGCGGAGTTTCTCATGTGTAATTGTTGTATAAAATGTAATGATGTGTTTAACTTATCTTTGAATCATAATAGAATTTATCGGAATAAAAAAAAGATAGTGAAAACAAAATGATTGGTGGCCTTCTTCTTCGAATAGTGTGTAATCATGATACCCAGAATTTATAATGTGTGCGCCATTCACATTCAGTGCGATGGCCACGTGTTGATCAAAGCTGCTCGGTAAGAAAGAAAATCTATTGCCAGAGCGTAGTGAACAATCAGAGTTGTGTAAATTACTGATAGTCAGATGTGCGTTATCCGTTTCCGTTGCGTAATATTCAAACAGGAGAATAATTTGTAGCTTAATTGTGGGTACTGGAGCTCAGAATCAGTCATTGACGTTTTGCGAAAAGTAAGAATAAATCCACTCGCTTGGCAGACCACTCATCTTGCAGGCCTGATTGCTTGATGCCACAGCATGAGTAAGACATGTGGGTGCCTCTCAAGGTGATTACTGTGAAGCCGAATAATAGGTTTTGTTTATAACTCTGGTTTATTTTATTTTCTGAGACTACTCACCGAACGTTTCAGATGCACCTTGCATATGTAACTCGTATACTGGTCACATACACGTAAGAGTGGTTAGTTGAGTAGTGTATTGATAGGTGATGTGTAGGTGATTGGGAGACGTTAGTAGCAGCCAGGCTAGAAGTAGCTAGTAGAGATTTTACCTAGCATTCAGTAACAGATAATTCAATTTTTTCTTTTAAAATAAGCGACTATTGTCATAATTACTTAGAACTGCAGGCCCTAAATTGCAATACGTTACACTGTGTAACAGCTGCCTGTGTGGAACAGGATTTAATGGTCGTATTACTTAGTATTATTATTAATTTAAGAGGACGTTTCGTTTTATTGCACATCCGTTCAAGTTTTTTCGAACCACGAATAAGTGTTACGTCGTATGTAGTTGTCTGTGTAGGAATAGATTGAATTGTTTGTATTATTTATTACTATCATATTAAGAAGAAATTTTATCTTATTCAAGCTCTCTTCACATTTATTCGTGCCAAAATGGAACTTTGGTTTTACAGTAATGTTTTCCATCTTGTTAAGTTTGTGTTTTGCATGGTAAATAAAGCCTTAATAAACTATCGAGCTCCATGTCTGCACAAGTCACAGCCACAGCCCGAATTAACACTCGTCTTAAATCCCCCACTACATCCTTAAAGACTGGCATCGTTTCGCCTTTCAGGCAGCCATTTTTAACGAGTAGAAGCAGACGCTCTTCACCTATGGTAACATCAACTGAACCACGTAGTGTGGTGCAGTGGTTCCGAATATGTATTAAACTTGATGTGCCTTAGCTACCAATCTCCTCAAGGTCTCCATGAAAAGCACGTGTCTGAGTAATTATCGTGAACCAGCACAAAAAAATTCATCTCCTTATTTCAGTCTGTAGCACGCGCATACCTAATCACACATGGGAAAAATACGATCTTTAACGCCCCTCCATGCTTTGACAATTATAACGACTAGTGATAGTTTCGACTTCCAGTCATATACAAACTTTACATCACATCGTTTTATATTCAGGCAACTGCTACTAACTACTGGTGAAAAATATTTCGATAGGTACCGTCTCTTCGTGTGCAATCAAGAACAATGATATCTAGGTGTTCAACACCGGGTCATCACAGAACTTCAAACGTACCCACACCTCGCTGCTGGTTAAATAAATCGATGTTTTAACGATCTCTATTCTGACTAGAAAAGATCCGCGGTATTTGCCGAGTTGAAATATCTTGGTGAGTCAAATCAATTTTGTTTCGTCATACCGATTCAGTTATGTTGGTGCTGGCAAAAATTTTGATATCCAACATTCGACGATGCTTAATTAACAGTCGTTTCGGTTCTGTGTTCAGGTAGTCGTCCAGCACAAAAGTTCGCGCCAAGTCATTTCAGGTTAAGCTTGTGGACACTCTGTTACTTGTGAATCAACAGTATTGAAGACTACCCCATTTCAATTGTCTTGGTGCCTGATATTTGCACTATCGAAATGTTAACTAGCATGGCGACTCATTGTCGTACGGAGGATTAATATCTGATGGTTT
This sequence comes from Schistocerca americana, assembly GCF_021461395.2. NCBI lineage: Eukaryota > Metazoa > Arthropoda > Insecta > Orthoptera > Acrididae > Schistocerca > Schistocerca americana. Next base: position 1,159,249,617 of record NC_060119.1, on the reverse strand, counting down.
CTTGTGGTAACCATTTCGTACAGTCAAAACACTGTGCCAAAAAGAGATTATAGGATTTCCAAGGAAGCTGGGTTCTGTTGGTTGCGTATAAATAAAGTGAAAACCAATTCGGGTCGTTCTGATACTTTTGACTATGATATAACGGTACATTCCTAGACAAAGCGACGTTATGTTATTTATGAAAAAGCCTGGGTTTAAAGCAACAGGCCTCTATTCTAACACTGTTGTAGTGACACACGTAATTTTTTCCTCCTGAACTTTTAAGTTCAATTTAGTAAACATGTCAAGTGAACCGTTACAATGAAGTATAGAATATGGAAGAGACAGAATTTAGACAAAGTTTACATTTAATACTAGCTTGTTTAGTGATTCAGGTAAATTCCCGTGTTAACGATTTCTTAATCTACTGTTGTTAATAGTTTGAAGAATCACGATCGTGGTAAAGCAGTTACATATAACGTACGATCAATAAAAAGCTGTGGTATCGACAAAGCGATTGCAATTTTTTATTATCGGTCCAGGACAACACTCTCAACAATGAATCATCGCGTGATACGTCACGAGCAGTTGCCTGGCATCATTGCGATACTTATTCGTGACGAGTGAACTCTTTCTGAGTTGCTACTTGTGCTGTGTTAAGTGTCGTGCGCTATTTAACTAACATCTTACAGTGGTACTTGGTTTCTAAGCGTCTGTGAACTTTCTCGGGTTCTAGGAAGAAGACAGAAAACCAGTATCTGAGGAGTTTCTGGCGAGGAACAGGTAAGCGAGCAGTCATTTTCACTTTCCCCTACGTACAGATGGACTTTTTTGTTGTCAAGTTAACTTGGCGGTCGTGGTGCTGTTGTAAAATTGTATCAGGTATAGGTCCGCAGACTAAATTGGTAGGTCATTCCTGCGAGTACGCTCTCATTGGTCAGCGACGTGTTACGTCACACTGCAGCCAGCGTTGGCGTCATAGAGCACTCGCTAACGGGATTCTCGCGTCTCTTTTCATTCGATTTTCGAAACTTCATTGACGGGGTTCAAAACGAATCGAAAGAATTAGTATCTGAAATATCTGAAACCAAATGTAAGACGGTAAAAATAACATTTTTCAATATCCGAAGCTAGCTGCTGATGCTCATCACAAACACTTACAGCTTAAGAACGTCACTACGTCGAATATTTTATAGTTTTTTGTGCTACTTCGTTCAGACGTGTTTAGAGAATATTAAGATAGAGATGACGAATTTTACCTTCTGATGGTGACCTGGATAACTTTACTCAGTTCTACTGACGAAGAGGCAGTCCAGATAACATATCTTTTCGCGAAAGTCCTATTCATTTCATTCCATTTGGCCTTTAACTCAAAAATTTAACACTCTTGAAAGTTCTCCTACTTGATGAAATTAATGACTTATTCTTTAGATTTCAGGATACCTTGATTGTACAAGTACTGTATTGCGGATGAGAAGGCAGTCCAGAGATCATGTCTTTTCGCAGAAGACCGCTTCATTGCATTCCATTTGTCTCTTTAACTAAAAAATCTGAAAGTTCTCATACTTGCATGCAAATTACAGATTTCTTTCTTTCGATTTCATGATATCTTGATTATACGTATACTGTTAATGATTCTATCCCACGTTTGCAACGTGAAATACTTGCTTCATGAAAACAAGCAAAAATAATTTCCAAATATGATATTGTAGCAATCTACTCAGGTAATTGAGACGTAAGTCCACCTGGATCTAGAGGAATGTTCGGTACTAGCCGTCAGATTTCACCTGTGACGTAATGGGTGCTATGGCGTCACGTTTTGGTGCGTATTCTGAAATGAATTTGTGTGTAGCCTTACATTCTGTATATCGTAATCTCTTTGATTAGAACAGAAAGTAATTTATTAATCTCTGAGCGGGATTTGAAATTGCTTTTCAAATATTAGTAACGTCGATAAATATGTACCAAAAAAACAGTGGAGTTTTTGTTTTGGGACAGAGGTGCAATCTTCTTTTCTATTTTAATTTTTGCAGTTGCTCCTGTTTCGTTAATTTTGTTTCATGTTAGGTTTTAAATTATTAGGATGGTTACCTATAAACTATTAGAAGTTCATAGGTAGCCTCGATTTCTTGAACGTCAACCTATTGGCGATACTAATCCGCAACAAGTAAGCACGGGTGCGTACTCTGTTACCGTTATTTTCATTTCTGTGCTACTTTTGTGTAACAGCGACTTGCTCTGCGCTGATTCCTTCATTGAGTTTTGCTGTAGGCAATTATTTGACATGATAGCAATTGAGTACATGCCGAGAGGGGGTGGACTAAAAAGAGAAATGTATTTCTTGGAATTATTGATGAAGTTCGGAACTTCCGAGTGCGTAGCTACTTCGTGAGAACAGCTTAATGTCGAAACAATGGATTGGTTTTACTGGAGCTCTAGGTTAGAATGTGACGTGATGATTTGGATGTGAGTTGGCAAAGCTAACGAATCCTACTGTTGTGGACACTGATCTGTAGCGTAACCTGAGGTCTGGTTTAGATTACACTGCAACCGTTTGGTTCGGAGTTGGCCAAGCCAACGACCGTGGCAGTGGAAAAGATTCCAGTGGTGACAGACTGTTAGGTAGCGTTGCCCGAGATCTAGGTTAGGTTGGATTGCAGCAGTTTGGTTGTGAACTGGTGAAGCCAACGAACCTGCAGCGGAAAACCTTTCTGTGGTGACAGATTGATCTGTAGCTTAGTACAAGGTCTAGGTTAGTTTATAATTAACAGTTTGCTTGTTATAGCCGAGAAAACGACAAGAGACTCACCTGTAGTGTAGCATAAGATATGTGTTAGGTGTAATGTGCAAACTTCACTGAGGTGTCGAAGGAAACGAATGCCAACAAGAATGTATGGTGCCTGGTTGATCTGTATCGTATATCATGATATATGATGCCCTTCGCAGTATCCTACGTGTATTTGCCAGTTTACCGAATATCTGGACTACGTGGTTGAGTTACGAGTTATTAGTAGTAAACTGCAGGTGATGTTATCTACAAATGTGTATTGTCATTGGCTAACAACATACTAACGGTTTAACGTTATCAGATTGTTCTGTGTGATGCTCGTTTAGCTTACTTCCAAATATGAGTCGATTCACTGTTTCCGAGTACAATAATTATGAGCTACAGTAACTCCGAAAGCAAATATTATTTACGAGAGTCATGGGAGCTATTGTGAACGGCAGCAGACTTTCGAAAAGTTGCTGTTCCTGTGAGTGTAATTTAAGTTCATTTTTTCATCATATTTTTGAGGTTTCCGTTTAGCAGCATAGTTTTTTCCCGATTATTCAGGCTGCCTTTTGAGATAATTAATGTGTATTTCTTACGTTCGTAGTTTCTGACTTTTTCAACAGATACAGGTAGTTATAGTACTAGGTTACGTTTCAATTTATTTTCCTACACTTCACCTACAGTATTTGTAAATTCTTAACGAAATCATCTTTTGTTACAAATATAGCAGAGGTGTACTTCGGACTGGTCTCCATTTTTACCAGAATCATTTCTTTCCACTTCATATTTTACGTTTTGACGTCCAGTATAGTGACAGAGCCTGAATTTACGATAGGGCCTACTGGATGACATTTTCGTTCTAAAAACTATTTCTTTCATTAGAATATTCGTAATCCGAAAGTTTGTTTTGCTTTCCATTTCTTTTCTCGTTTTTTTCACCTTCTGGTTCTGTCTGTTACGTTGAAGAAATCAATATTGACATGACGTCAAATTGCGCATAATATTTACAGCGTTTGACGCATGTTTCTTGTGTTTCTAGTCACCCGCCAAAGCCAACGACTCCAATCGAAGAACTCTTTTTATCTGCCCACCTTTCATAGGTTCAGATATCCATTCTTGTTTCGCTGTTAATTTTGTATCGGCATGGCTTTTTCCTGTTGTAATTCATAATGAACTGTCCATGTTTTTGCACCTGAATGCGATGTATTCTAACACGTATCTGAGCCCATAGCGAGTAACTTCTTCACTGGAGCTCGCTGAATCACTAAGATCGCAATCTCCAAGAAAATCTTCTTCATCTGAAATATTGTGATGTCAAGTTTCGGTTTCTTTGTTTCGTAACTCACTAGGGAAAATTCTCAAATTCGGCCATTATTTCTTCTGCAGAATTTTGGTCTTTGTCCTCTTCAATGGAAGCACCAAGGGACACAGGTAGACTTGTCGCATTATCAGACAATCTTTGTAGGCGTATTCCACTTTTCACCTCAAAATGGCATAGGATTACTATAAAATGCACCAAGATCATTAATTCTAGAAAAAAATTTCGAGACTATGTTAACTCAGTCTGGCAGTCAGTCGTTTTTCACGTCTCCGAAAAGTCCAAATAATTAGCTTATTAATGAAGCAAATTCTTTATGGAACGGTTTGAGACTATTTCTGTACCCTACTCGCATATTCGAGAAAATTTCCAAAAAGCTCTTCAGGGAATTCTCTTGGCTTGTGAGGTTGAAACCACAACCACTTGTATGGGGTGTATTCTGATCATGAGTGTAACCCGAGTTCAACATATGGAAATAGTCGTTTATCAGTTCTATCAAGCTTGCTTCACGAGCTTTATGGAGGACAATCTCACAGATTGGACAGTCTCACGTGAAAATCGCCGTGCAGCCATTCTAACGTTTTGACGTGCACGACCACTCACATTCATGTGAGCTTCCAACATGTGACAGGCGACCGAAAGATCGTTTGTCTGATGGTTAGAAGATCTTCTATTACAGTTTTTGTGAATACGATACCGTTAGACAATGTGATTCCATCGGCAAAATAGCGATTTCTTAATAATTGTAGAAAATGCAGTGTGTCGTAAAAAACATTCCGCCGATCACTACTCAATTTATAGAAATGTTTCGTGGTTCATTTTATGCTACATGATTTTTTAAATTTAGTACTACTTGAATGATATGCATAATTTGTGCTTCCTTCTTTACGTGTAATTTAACACATAGCTGTATGTGCTGCATGATTATAAAAGGGAGAAATTTTAATATCTTATGCGACAGATATTGAGCAGTGTATAGACTCCCGATTTTCTCTGAAGAATAAATCACTAAGTTTGCAGCCATTTGTTTGCTGTAATAGAATGACCAGTCAAGCTGAAACCATGTAGAAAGTGTTAACTCAAAACTACGACAGTGACTTCAGCTGGCGACGATGTTGCCACTTATGTTATCCGAGTAGGATCCTGGCTAAACTTATTACTTCAGTTTCAGTCTCCCTCACTCCAACATTTTGTCGTTGTTTGTTATGGTCTTCAGTCCTGAGACTGTTTTGATGCAGCTCTCCGTGCTACTCTATCCTGTGCAAGCTTCTTCATCTCCTAGTACCTACTGCAACCTACATCCTTCTGAATCTGCTTAGTGTATTCATCTCTTGGTCTCCCTCTACGATTTTTACCCTCCACGCTGCCCTCCAATACTAAATTTGTGATCCCCTGATGCTTCAGAACATGTCCTACCAACCGGTTTCTTCTTCTTGTCAAGTTGTGCCACGAAATCCTAGTCAATTCTATTCAATACCTCCTCATTAGTTATGTGATCTGCCCATCTAATCTTCAGCATTCTTCTGTAGCACCACATTTCGAAAGCTTCTATTCTCTTCTTGCCCAAACTATTTATCGTCCATGTTTCACTACCATACATGGCTACACTCCATACAAATACTTTCAGAAATGTCTTCCTGACACTTAAATATATACTCGATGTTAACAAATTTCTCTTCTTCAGAAACGCTTTCCTTGCCATTGCCAGTCTACATTTTATATCCTCTCTACTTCGACCATCATCAGTTATTTTGCTCCCCAAATATCAAAACTCCTTTACTACTTTAAATGTTCTCATTTCCTTATCTAATTCCCTCAGCACCACCCGATTTAATTCGACTACATTCCATTAACCTCGTTTTCCTTTTGTTGATGTTCATCTTATATCCTCCTTTCAAGACACTGTCCATTCCGTTCAACTCCTCTTCCAAGTCCTTTGTTTTCTCTGACAGAATTACAATGTCATCGGTGAACCTCAAAGCTTTTATTTCTTCTCCATGGATTTTAATACCTACTCCGAATTTTTCTTTTGTTTGCTTTACTGGTTGCTCAATATACAAATTGAATAACATCGGGGAGAGGCTACTACCCTATCTCACTCCCTTCCCAACCACTGCTTCCCTTTCATGCCCCTCGACTCTTATAACTGCCATCTGGTTTCTGTACAAATTGTAAATAGCCTTTCGCTCCCTGTATTTTACCCCTGCCACCTCTAGAATTTGAAAGAGAGTATTCCAGTGAACATTGAAAAAAGCTTTCTCTAAGTCTACAAATGCTAGAAACGTAGGTTTGCCTTTCCTTAATCTTTCTTCTAAGATTAGTCGTAAGGTGAGTATTGCCTCACGTGTTCCAGTGTTTCTACGGAATCAAAACCGATCTTCCCCGAGGTCGGCTTCTACTAGTTTTTCCATTCGTCTGTAAAGAATTCGTGTTAGTATTTTGCAGCTGTGACTTCGGTAATTTTCACATCTGTCAACACCTGCTTTCTTTGGGATTGGAATTATTATATTCTTCTTAAAGTCTGAGGGTATTTCGCCTGTCTCATACATCTTGCTCACCACATGGTAGAGTTTTGTCAGGACTGGCACTCCGAAGGTCGTCAGTAGTTCTAATGGAATGTTGTCTATTCCCGGGGCCTTGTTTCGACTCAGGTCTTTCAGTGCTCTGTCAAACTTTTCACGCAGTATCGTATCTCCCATTTCATCTTCATCTACATCGTTTTCCATTTCCATAACACTGTCTTCAAGTACATCGCCCTTGTGTAGACCCTCTATACACTCCTTACACCTTTCTGCTTTCCCTTCTTTGCTTAACACTGGGTTTCCATCTGAGCTCTTGATGTTCATACAAGTGGTTCCCTTTTCTCCAAATGTCTCTTTAATTTTCCTGTAGGCAGTATCTGTCTTGCCCCTAGTGAGATAAGCCTCTACATCCTTACACTTGTCTTCCAGCCATTCCTGCTTAGCAGTTTTGCACTTCCTGTTGATCTCATTTTTGAGACGTTTGTATTCCTTTTTACCTGCTTCATTTGCTGCATTTTTATATTTTCTCCTTTCATCAATTAAATTCAATATTTCTTCTGTTACACAAGGATTTCTACTAGCCCTCGTCTTTTTACTTACTTGCTCCTCTGCTGCCTTCACTACTTCATCCCTCAGAGCTACCCATTCTTCTTCTGCTGTATTTCTTTCCACTATTCCTGTCAATTGATCCCTTATGCTCTCCCTGAAACTCTGTACAACCTCTGGTTTAGTCAGTTTATCCAGGTCCCATCTCCTTAAATTCTCACCTTTTTGCAGTTTCTTCAGTTTTAATCTACAGTTCATAACCAATAGATTGTGGTCAGAGTCCACATCTGCCCCTGGAAATGTCTTACAATTTAAAGCTTAGTTCCTAAATCTCTGTCTTACCATTATATAATCTGTCTGATACCTTCTAGTATCTCCGGGATTCTTCCATGTATACAGCCTTCTTTTATGATTCTTGAACCAAGTGTTAACTATGATTAAGTTATGCTCTGTGCAAAATTCTACCAGACGACTTCCTCTTCTGTTTCTTACCCATAACCATATTCACCTACTATGTTTTTTTCTCTCCCTTTTCCTACTCTCGAATTCTAGTCACCCATGACTATTAAATTTCGTTTCCTTTCACTACCTGCATAATTTCTTTTATCTCATCATACATTTCATCTATTTCTGCATCATCTGCAGAGCTAGTTGGCATAAAACCTCTACTACTGTAGTAGGCATGGACTTCGTGTCTATCTTGGCCACAATAATGCGTTCAATATTCTGTTTGTAGTAGCTTACCCGCACTCATATTTTTTTGTTCATTATTAAACCTACTCCTGCATTACCCCTATTTGATTTTGTATTTATTAACCCTGTATTCACCTGACCAAAAGTCTTGTTCCTCCTGAAATCGAACTTCACTAATTCCCACTATATCTAACTTTAATCTATCCATTTCCCTTTTTAAATTTTCTAACCTACCTGCTCGATTAAGGGATCTGACATTCCACTTTCCGATCCGTAGAACGCCAGTTTTCTTTCTCCTGATAACGACGTCCTCCTGAGTAGTCTCCACTTGGAGATCCGAATGGGGGACTATTTTACCTCCGGAATATTTTACCCAAGAGGACGCCATCATCATTTAACCATACAGCAAAGCTGCATGCCCTCGGGAAAAATTACGGCTGTAGTTTCACCTTGCTTTCAGCCGTTCGCAGTACCAGCACAGCAAGGCCGTTTTGGTTAGTGTTACAAGGCAAGATCAGTCAATCATCCAGACTGTTGCCACTGCAACTACTGAAAATACTGCTGCCCCTCTTGAGGAACCACACGTTTGTCTGGTCTCTCAAAAGATACCCCTCCGTTGTGGTTGCACCTGCGGTACGGCCGTCTGTATCGCTGAGGCACGCAAGCCTCCCCACCGACGGTAAGGTCCATGGTTCATTGGGGTGAAGCAAATTTTAGTTTCGTTTCTATCCTTTTCCCCAAGAAGACATTTACTCACTGTCGTTGCAAAAAGGGAAGTATCTGTGTTGAAATAATCGTGGGGCACTCGCAGTTTTTATATGCCTTGCAGTACCGGTAACTTTTGCCTTCTTTTGTAGACTGGCGTCACTTACTGAATGTGTGAATGTTAACATGCGCAGAATTCAATGCTGTAATATCAAGTCGCCAGAGATACAACAACCATTTTCTATGTTAACGATTGTCTCGTGACAGAGTGATCCAGTTTCCCATAGACTTCAACAAAATGTTTCCTTTATGTGTGCAGCGGAAGTTGTCATCCGTTGTCCTGCTACATAGTACCACGTGAGCTGCGAAACAGTAGACAGCACGGGTCTAGTGTAGGACTTTTTCACACATTTGACTATAAGACTCTGAGCAGTTACTTAGCCAGAAATTTATTTCGTTACTTTCGTGTTCCATGGAACAATTTGCATGATAAACCATAATGATGTCATACATTTCATTTTACATTCTCACTGCAAATTAATTTGTACATATAGTTACTTTTAAGTTTGTGTTATGTGAAAAAGATGTTATATGGGGGTTAGTAGCTCCTAGCCACCATCTTTTATACATTACTATAACAGATATTGTCCTACGGAACATAAGTAGTTATTGAGAAGATGTTTTCTCCGTTTGTTTTCAAATGTTACTTTGATTTATATCATTGGGCAAGTGACCAAATATTTTTATTTCAGCCCAGTGCGCCCTTTTTGTGATAAAGGCAACGTTAATGTCGAATAATGAATGTGGTTTATTTCTCTTCTGGGACTGTATTTATGTTTGTCATTGTTCCATTTAATCTGTCGTGGATTCCTTACAACAGGCTTCATGACTGTGAAGAAGTATTCAGAATTCCTCAAAGAGATGTCTTCAACATGATATTGGGTGAACACTACATGTCATTCACACAACAAGTTTAGGAGCTACGAGGATTTTGTTTCTTAAAGAAGAATTATCCCAGAACATTATTCCATATTACATTGTTGAATGAAAATCTGCAAAATATGTCAAAATTCTGATTTGTCTCTCACCTAGATCTGCGGTGACCCTAGGTGCAAATCTGACTGAGCAAAGTTGGTTCAGGAGTTACAAGATGAGCTTTTTCCGGTTTAATTTCTCATCGATAAGGACATTTTAGAATTTCGAAGTTTCTACCCCGTTTACAATTTCCTTACATGTGTTGTATTTATAAATGGTAGAGTATCCCTAAATGTGCAAAACTAAGTATGTTGTGTCTTTTTAAAATAAAGACCACTCGCAGGGAAAGCGTTTTTTTCCGGTCATCAGTCTTCTGACTGGCCTGATGCGGCCCGCCACGAATTCCTCTCCTCTGCTTCCTCTTCATGTCAGCCTATGTCCTCAACCTACGTCCTCAATTATTTGCTGGATGTATTCCAATCTCTCTCCCTCTACAGCTTTTTCCCTCTACAGCTCCCTCTAGTACCATGGAAGTCATTCCCTCATGTCTTAACATATGTCCTATCTTCTTGTCCCTTCTCCTTATCAGTGTTTTCTACATATGCCTTTCTTCTCCGATTATGTGCAAAACCTCTTAATTCCTTACCTTAACAGTACACCTACATTTCAACACTCGTCATTAGCACCACATCTGAAATGCTACGATTCTCTTATGTTCCGGTTTTCCCTCAGTCTACGTTTCACTACCTTACGTACCAGACGTACATTTTCAGAAATTTCTTCCTCAAATTAAGGCCAATATTTGATATTAGTAGACTTCTCTTGGCCAGGAATGCCCTGTTTGCCATTGCTAGTCTGCTTTCGATACCCCCTTGCTCCGTCCGTCATTGGTTGTTTTACTGCCTAGGTAGCAGAATTCCTTAACCTCATCTACTTCGTGACCATCAGTCCTGATGCTAAGTTTCCCGCTGTTCTCATTTATACCACTACTCATTGCGTTCTTTCTTCGATTTACTCACAATCCATACTCTGTACTCATCAGACTGTTCATTCTGTTCAGCAGATCATGTACTTCTTCTTCACTTTCACTCGGGATAGCAATGTCATCAGTGATTTGTATCATTGATAACCTCTCACCTTGAATTTTAATTCCACTCCTGAACCTCTCTTTTATTTCAATCATTGCTTCCTCGATGTACTGATTGAAAAGTGGTAATAATCCTTTTAACAACTCTGTTTATCATTCCTTCTTTTTCTGTATGCAAGCTTGAACTGATTGCAATACTAGTGTCATCTCCCAAAATAACTACTTCTGTTTGTTGAATACTGGATGGCTGTTCCCTTACTTACATAAGGAACAATAGTGGCCCTAAGACTGAGTTGGGTACGCCATACATGATTTCTCCCCAGTCAGAATCATGTCCTCAGAGCAAAATGGTAGAATTGCTATGTTCTGCTCTCTATATTCTTTTAGTACGATATATTATCCATTCGTTGCTTATATCATCACTGCGAAACAACATATTTTATGTGGGAGAATACTATGATTCACATAGTCAAATGCTTCAGATAGGTCACAAAAACAGCAAACAACACTGTTTTACTATTTAATGCTCCTAAAATCTGGTGAGTGAACATGTAAATGCCATTCTCAGTACAGCAACTCTTCTGAAAACCATGCTGTGATTTGATGAGGATATCATTGTTGGTAGGGTTCTATTCTACTGCTGTTATAGAATATATCCTCTTCTCAAAAATTTTTGAAAATGATGTCAGCAGTGAAACAGTTCAGGAGCTTTTGACAGCTCTCTTATCATCTTTCTTAAAAGAGGTTTTACAGTGGCATATTTCAGTCCCTCTGAAGTTGATGAGAGGTATTTATCCAGCTTGCTAGTGAGATTTTCTCTAGAAGTATTCGACCCTAAACTTTCTACTATACTTATGAAAGGAATACATTTGCCACCTGTGACTCATAATTTATAGCCCTTCCATTCAGTTCAATGGTCATGTTATCCTGTTCTGTACAAATACATTTGCCACCTGTGACTCATAATTTGTAGCCCTTCCATTCAGGTCAATGCTCATGTTATCCTGTTCTGTGACTGGTTGTCCTGTCACACATAACCCTACGTTCCGAATAGCCTTCGCTCTGTTGATGAAATTACTGAGTTCTCATATTATGTGCATATTCCTTTAATTTTAATAAGCTCTTTCATTAACTTTCAGTTGTTTTTGCAGTGTGCAACAGTCGAAGGATTTCTACTTCTTCTTGCCAGAACATGAATTTCATTTTTCATTAGAAGATAGTTTCATCTCTCTAGTGGTCCATGGTTTTTTAAATGGCTGTTTAATGTCATTTCTGATTAGCTTGTGCAGAAATTTAATTTCAGATGATCATTTGACTTTATAAGGGAATATATTAAATTTAATTTTACGATTTGGCTCAGTATAAATTTCATCTCATGTTACTTCAACTGTTCTTAAGAAAATTTGTCCTTGAGTCACTAATTATTCTGATTTCCACTGAGCTGTATCGATGCTCAAAGGCGCTGTGTTATTTATCCTAACTAAATGTGAATTACGTAAGAGAGAGCATGTCTTACTGGGTGAACAGATATTTTCTTCCTTTGAGCTTCACCAAACAAAACGTAATCCATTAGTGTTCTATTGTTGGATAGCTAATTTTTGAAACCAAATTGTAGGAAATAATACAGTTTCCAGGTCATTTTTCCTGACAGAATCCTTTGGAAAATCTACATTCAGGTCACCAAAGACTATTAACTGCTTGCTGTTGTCTGACATAAAGCACATTAAAGTATCCAGACTCCTCATTAACAATTCAAAATCTCCCAGTATGCATCTATATGCAGTTACATACAGTTGTACATGAATGAGTTTTCTGTTTCTGAAATTCTATTCTGTTTTAATACACGTAAAAACTACTTTTTTCTTGTATTAGTTCTGCATGACTAAGCCTTCAGAGTGTAAGTTTTTTGTATATAAATTACCTAACCCTTTGGTTATATTTTGCTGATACAGGCACAGAATGTCTATCATTCCATAGTTCTCTAAATTTTCCAAACTCACAAGAAGCTTCTAATTTGTTACTCAGTTCTGTAATATTTTTATGAAATAAGCTAATCTTACTTTTATGTGTATTCTTAGGCATTTTGCGGGGCGCCTCTGTTAGTTTGATTTCCTTCAAAACAGGCTGATGTCAGAAACCTGTTTCCTTCAAAACAGGTTTCTGACATCAGAAACCACTGAGATTTGTTCTGTGTGATGGTGCGACCCTTGCACCACTGTATACTGTTGTCAAGAAGTTCAGTCAATCTGTCTGTCCCTAGCAACAGCCATAGCACTAATATGAGATTTCATTTCATTCAACAGCACTTCCAAACTCTGCATTCAAATGGTGCACAGTTCCGCACTGAAACACCTAGAACCGGCCGGCCACAGCAGTGTTAGCTCACGGCTGGATATGGCGTAGCAGGACCTCCACAATGCTTTTCCTTACACTTGCAAGAGTAGTTGCTACTCCTATTTAATCCAAGTCATTCCTAATGCTTTAATTACCGTTCTTAGCCAAGCTCTTCTCTCATCTGCCAATTACAATAACCTGACCCTCTTTGCCAAAACCTTTGCACAAATGCAGTATGTCTCATGTCACCTGCTTAATGCTAGCACTTGGCTTCACAATATTCGATTGCTTTTGACGTGTAGACATCATTGCATATGAGGTGAACCTCAGTAAATTCCGGCGCATCCAATAGACCCCATTGCTTCTACTATTTGAGAGAAATTTCGTAGTTTCAAGGGTGAATCACGTATTATTTAACAGAAGTTGAAAGGACGAATTTTTTAATGGTGTACTTCTGGTAGTTCTCCCGAGCTATCTTCATTTCATCTATAAAATAGAAACAACAACGGCGAGGTACACCCAGAAGTACACCATTAACCGTAATGGACTAGCTATCGAGATGAAGAGTTCTCCCTTTATCAGTCTGAATTAATTTCGTCAAAATATTAATTTTTCTGTCTGCTTAAAACACTCAGTCGCTGTCTTTCTCTATCGTTGCTTTCGATATGGAGTTCCAAACTGTCAGAATATTAACATATCAGCGTTGATAGACATTGTAATAACTCATAGAGTTATCTCTAAGCACTCTCACTGAGTCTCTTTTCAAATAAAAACACAGTAATACCGTTTAACCAGATTGAATACCGTTCGTTAATTATCAAATGAAATCTGTATCTTTGTCTCCCAAAGATAAATTCTCGATAAATTTTTGTACTCATCCGTCAAAATAAACCATTCTATTATTTCACACCAAACTGAATACTACCGGCTGGTCCCGGCGGAGGTTCGAGTCCTCCCTCGGGCATGGGTGTGTGCGTTTGTCCTTAGGATAATTTAGTTTAAGTAGTGTGTAAGCTTAGGGACTGATGACCTTAACAGTAAAGTCCCATAAGATTTTACACACATTTGACCATTTTTTTAATACTACCGATCACTACCAAGTGACAGAGCATAGTTATAAGGAAGATATAATTATCTTATGGCCAATGTTGCAGTCCGTGTACTCAGTAAACTCGAACTACTAGTGATTTTCGTAGGTTTTAAATCGAAGGTAAACAGCCTTTCTCACAATACGGTAAGAACAAAACAACGAAAACAAAACAAAGTCCTAAATGCCACCGCCACTTTGTACCATAACCTTACATTAACATTCATTCAAAAAGTGCGATTCTAAACATCTTCAACCGTTGTCGATACGCATCCCTTATAATCATCAGTTAAGCATTCAAGTAGTAACTCGACTTTTTTATAAATTTCCAAGTCTAAATTTTGCTATGCATTTTGTACTGGTGGTTCCCTGAGGTGTATAAACTTTCAAACAACCAAATCTGTCAAAGGTGCGATTTCAGCTCCTTTAAGATAACAACTTGAAAGCGAGTAAGATAAATTTGTGGATGTTACTGTTAGTGCCACACCTAAACCACAACCGCAATGGAGACATTACCTCACTCAATGCATCAGTACATCACATAACCCAGTAACATAAATTTTCATCCACCGTGTTACCTCTGGCAGTGTAAAAATGCGACCTAACAGTTCATCACAGAAAATTTGACGATTGCGGTACCATAAAATACCACTCCAATAACAAACACTGACATTTGTACTAACTATCATATACACGTGACCCACTGTCAGTACAAAAATTAATGTACCCTCTCACCAGCTTAAAATCTCACAAATGGCCCTTGCCACATCTAAGATATTTCGTAGGAGCTGAACTTTATTTTTGGAACCTAGACAAATAAAAATTAAACATAGGTCTTCACGGGATATCAATCCAAGTAACTAAAATCATTGGTACTCATCTTCATTTCGACATGCCACACAGTGTATCTGCACTAAAACTTGTATGACCCCAACAGATGTCAACTCCAAATATCTGCTGAACTTCTGCCTACGATTAGCGACATACGCAATTATACGAAATTGCGTTTAGCAACCCTCTCGCGCAGCTGTAGCAAACAACTCTGTAGTTTCCATGCTAAATTCAAAACGAAACCATCAAAATTGACCAATGCATAGTACATATTCGGTTTTTGACACTCCATTAACTATTAGAATCAGACGTCGGGGATTTCGTGAAGGGGTCATCTCTTCGGCAGTGTTGTATCATCTCTGAAGTCTGCGCTGTCCAGTGGGTGATTTCTGCTACGTCTTGCGTTTCACAATGGACAAGGTACAAGGATGGCGGCTCTAGAACATGTTCACATCCATACAGTAAACTACTTGCACGCATAATTGCGATCATACCACAGCGGTTTTTCGCAAGTGAATGTCAAAGAATTTGTCATATGTGCTTGACACAGCACAACGGATGGAGATGAACGCTAAACTCGGACCACTTAACACATATTTATTTATCTATTTATTTCTTATTAGCCTGAACAGATCAGGTTCTTAAACCTGAAAAAGCAAACACGTACAAAAAAATTACATAAATACACAATAATGTTAACGCACTATCAAAAAAATTATAGTAGGAATGCTAATAATAGTAGTAGTACAACTAATAATGATGATCAAATAATGGACGAATTAGGAATTAGATTAATTAGCTGTTACACACCAAACTCAATAACAGCATTATTAAAAAAATAATAATTCTAAATAACAATAATAATATCACTAACAATAATAATAAATCAATGGAGGCATTAAAATGTTAATGATTAGTTTAGCCTTTTTGAAGCTTTGTATGGTATTGGAGGAAGTGGAATGGATAATAAAGCAGGAGAGGACTGAAATGAAAGTGTCACTGGATGCTAGGAATGAAGAAAATTTCAATAGAGAACTCTGTAGACAAGGGATGAGAAAAGTAATGGAGGAGGGAGCGTTGATGAGAGTAAGCTCAAGAAGAGAGAACCATTCTGACCGAAGATGGGCCATTAGCTGTCTTTCGAAATTTGAAAGGACTTTAATTTCTCTCATATTTTGAGGGAGATGGTTACAAAGCCGGGTTCCTGATATACGAAATTAGTTAGAGAATGTGGAAGTGGTGTGTACTGTCACTGAGAGGATTGTACTGTGCTGAGAACGAGTATTACCGTTGTGTTGTTCAGCCAGTAGTCTAAGAGATGAAGATAAATAGAAAGGTACCCAGCGATTGACAAGAACCTGCAGCAAACACGGCGTGTAGTCATGATAAATGTTCATAGCCAGGAGTGATACGGTCCGAAGTATCGTACTTCACAAATGTATCCCATGCTAGCATTCATTGCCAGTTCCAAACAATATGAACTCTCGTGTGAAAGTCCTTGGAGAATAGGATCACCATAAACAAAAATGGGGAGTATTTGTCTTACCTACCGCGTTTCTCTTTTAAGCTAGAGATGAAATACTTTTCTATATTTTTGTAATGAGTAATGTGATGCCGACACCTTCTTACAGACTGCAGATATGTTTTCAGCCTAGTGTAGGTCCTGGTCCAAAATTATCGCCAAATTCTCTGCAGAAGAAGAAAAGGCAATTTTGTGCTTTTCGGCATCAGGACTGGAATAGATTCTCTGAGTTGAGGAGTTACAAGTCTTTTGTGAGAGACTAAGATTGCTTGCACCTTAGATGGGTAAGTCTCAAAACTACATTCTACGCACTTTCTGATAAAGCAAGTAAATCAACTTTCACATTCTGGATGGCTGTGTGCAGTTTTTTTAGGCTTGCACATAGGTATAACTCAAGGTCGTCAGCGAATATATGATATTTTAAATGGGAAAAAGGGTCATCACATAATTAGCATAATAAGAATAGTAATGACTTCAGTACTAACTCTTGTGGGAGCCCTGATAACTGCATTCCTAAATTGCGACCTCTTTATTCCGATCATTACACACTGCTGGCGATATGTAAGGTATGAGTGGGACAGTTGTATAGAATAAGGCGTTACTGCGATTCATTTTCCAAAGGAAAAAGTCGGTGCCGGTGGAAGCTTTTTCCATATCAAACTAGGCAGTCTAGTCCCAGTTACATGTATCACAATATCGCAAACATTTCGTAACGTTCACACACTTTCACAAGAGATAATATAAGATATAGGCAGGTAGAGTGCACATATTCCGTTATCTGGAAGGATGGGGACGGGCAAGCGAGAGGTGGCGAGGAACACAGCTAGTCAGCCTCTACCTGTAACAGTGACATTTATTTTAGCCATCAGTCTTCTGACTGGTTTGATGAGGCCCACTAAGAACTCCTCTGCTGTGTGAAACTCTTCTTCTCGGTGTAGCACTTGCAACCTACGTCCTGAATTTCGTGCAGAGTATATTCCAATTTCTGTCTTCCTCTACAGTTTCTGAACTCTGCAGCTTCATATACAACCATCTAACTCGTTCCTTTCCACTTGTCAGTGTTTTCCACATATTGCTTTCCTACCCCATTCTGCACAGACCCTCCTCATTCGTTACCTTATCAGTTCATCCAATTTTCTACATTCTTCATACTTCTGAAGCACCACACCTCAAATGCTTTGATTCTCTTTTGTTCCAGTTTTTCAACGGTCCATGTTTCACTACCATAAAGTGCTGTGCTCCAAACGTACATTCGTAGGAACGTATACCTCCCGTCTCTCTACATTACCTACTCCAATTTTTCGCAGAATTCCGAACATCTTGCACCACTTTACATTGTCGAACATTTTATCCAGGTCGACAGATCCTAAGAACGTGTTCTGGGTTTGCTTTAGTCTTGTTTCCATTATCAACCGCAATGTCAGAATTACCTGTCCGGTGCCATTACTTTTCCTAAAGCTTAACTGCTAGTCGTCTAACACATCCTCAGTTTCCTTTTCCGTTCTTCTGTATATTATTCTTGTCAGCAACTGGGATGCATGAGCTAATAAGCTGGTTGTGCTATAATTCTCGCACACGTCAGGTCTTGCAGTCAACCGAATTGTGCGGATGATATTTTCCCGAAACTCTGATGGTATGACGTCAGACTTATACCCCCCCTCACACCTATGTCAATAGCCATTTTGTTGCCATTTCTGATGGAATGTTATCTATCCCTTCTGCCTTCTTTTATCTTAAGTCCTCCAAAGCTTACTTAAATTTTCATTCTAATACTGGATCTTTTATCTCTTCTAAATCGACTGCTGTTTCCTCTTCTATCAAATTAGACAAAACATCTGCCTCATAAAGGCATTCAATGAGCTCTTTCCATCTATCTGCGCTCTCCCTTGCATTTAACAGTGGAGTTCCCGTTTCACGCTTATTGTTACCATCCTTGCTTTTAATTTAACGGAAGCTTGTTTTCGCTTTCCTGTAAGCTGAGGCATCCTTCGGAAAAACATTTCTTTTTCGATTTCGTTCCATTTTCCATGTAGCCATTTTGTCTTAGTCTCCATGCACGTCCTGTTTATTTCATTCCTCAGCGACTTGTATTTCCGTATTCCTGAAATTCACTGAGCATTTTGTTACTTCCTTCTTTCATCGGTCAGCCGGAGTATTTATTCTGTTACCCGAGTTTCTTCGCAGTTACATGCTTTCTATCCATCTTTATCTTTCCAATTTCTGTGATTGCCGTTTTTAGACATGTCCCTTCGTTTTTATCTGTACTACTTAGCGAGCTATTTCTTATTGCTGTATCTATAGCCTTAGAAAACTGCAAACGTATTTCGTCGTTTCTTAGTATTTTCGTGTCATACTTCTCTGCAAATTGACTCTTCCTAGCTAAACACTTAAACTTCAGCCTACTCTTCATCACTACATTGTCTGATCCTGGCTGCGCCTTACAGTCCACTATTTTATTTCGGAATCTCTGTTAACGGTGACGTAATCTAACTTAAATCTTCCCGTATCACCCTGTGTTTTTCAAGTATACGTCCTCCTCTTGTTATTATTGGCAAAGTATTCACTACTTCTAGCTGAAGTTTATTACAGAAAGAACTAGTATTTCTACTCTCTCATTTCATGTCCAAAGCCCGTACTCTCCTGTAACTTTTTTCATCTACTCTTCCCCTACAACTGCACTCCCTTCCCCCATGACTAAGAAATTCTCATCTCCCCTTACGTACCGTATTACACTTTCAGTACCATATTCCCTCTCAATTTTTTTTATATTCAGCTTGCGACGTCGGCATGTATACCTCAACTGTCGTTGTTTGCTGTTGGTTTGTTGTCGATTCTGATAAGAACTGTCCTATCATCGAACTGTTCAGAGTAACACGCTCTCTCCCCTACCTACCTATTCATAACGAATCCTGCTTCCGGTACATCATTTTTAGATGCTGTTGATGTTACTCTATACTCATGTTACCAGGAGTCCTCTTCTTTCCATTTCAATTCACTGACTCCTACTATATCTAGATCGAGGCTTTGCATTACCCTCTCAGGACTTTCAAGCCTCCCTACAACGTCCAAGCTTCTGATATTCCATCCCCCGACTCGGAGAGCGTTATGCTTTCTTTGGTTACTCAGCCTTTTACTCATGGTCACCACCTCCTTGACAGTCCACACCCACAGATCCGGATGGAGAACTTTTCCGGAATCTTTTGCCAATGGAGACATCATCACGACACCTTTTTAATTACAGACCACATGCCCTGTGGCTATTCATTAAGTGTCTTTTATGCAGTGGTTTGCATTGCCTTCTGCATCCTCATGCCGTTTATCATTGCTGATTCTTCTGCCTTTATGGGCAATGTCCCACCCCAAGGGCAAGAGAGCGCCCTGAACTGCTGTCTGCTCCTCCGGCAGCTTTGACAAGGCCGTTGGCATAATAACCGTGAATGCTTATGCCGAAGTCTTCGGCCGCCATTGCTGATTATTAAACAAAATTTAAGCGGCAGCTGTACAGATAACGTTTTGATTTCTAATCAAAGTCATCACCCCTAGACCACAGGAGCCTCTGACCACTGCCGTATTCACATTAATTTGCCGACCCAGTAAACACACGGGATAAGCCTGAGACAAAAGCAGAAGAATCCGAAACTTGCAAGCTTTAGTTACAGATAAATTTAAACAACCTTAATTGCCATCTCAAATTTTGCCACTTGCTTTAAAGACGTTCTAGAGCTTTCTTAGAATTTCAGCCAAATCGCAGAATGGGGTGTCAGCATTAGACACCACGCTAAATGTGCGATAATCGATAGTGGTCCAGTACTTGCAACTTCTGTGGACTCGCTGGCGCTTGCAGCGCCGCGGTCTGGCTCCGACAGAGACTTGCAGATCGCACCGGCCGAGTAAGCTACTGGTCGTGAGAGAAGTCAGATTAGAATAGCCTTCCGCTCGCTAGGTTCGCAGCCTCTAGTTCGCACATGTATTACGCACTTAATAACGGGATTGTGTTATCTTGCTTGCTGTATAATGCAGTTAATGTCTGTTAATGAGTCATTTGTATTCAAGAAGCTGGCTGTGGTGGCCGAGCGGTTCTAGACGCCTCAGTCCGTAGCCGCGCGACTGCTACGGTGCACGCCCGATTCCTGCCTCAAGCATGGATGTGTGTGATGCCCTTAGGTTAGTTAGGTTTAAGTAATTCTAAGTTCTAGGGGACTGATGACCTCAGATGTTAAGTCCCATAGCGCTCAGAGCCGTTTGAACCATATTGTATTCAAGAAAGATAGTTGTTATTAGCTATGTTCCTGGAGAGCAGTAGCAGGACTAAGTTAAGTAAAAGTTATTTACTAAAATATTCCAGTACTAATTATTACAGAATGTTCCAGAACCCTACAACCACCCCACTCGTGCTAGCCTCTATCATCCCACTGCAAATCCCAGGGGTACCGATCGAAAAGCATCCAGCAATTGTGTGAGGTCATTACATGCTACCATCAACCTTCACATCACAGACCTGATGACAAGAGAAAGGGAAACTGGGATAAGCACCACACCCACGGTCTGACTGGACAACGAAGTGGCAGTAAATGGGACATATCTCTTTCCAACCCAATTCTAAATTAATAAAACACGTGTGTGCCAACCATATTCCCACCGTACTAGCTGTTCTTTCTCAATCACAACACAATAAATACGCCACATCGTGGTTCTGATTCATTAATAAGATGGGGTTGGTGCGTTTACAACAGGTGTCTCAGTTTTCTTTTGGTGTAATTTTGGGACAGACAGACCGTAACACTTTTACGTATTATAATTGCTTTTTACTGGCACGTCTAACTGAAATGAATCTTCTCTTTTTCTTAATGAACAAAACTCAACGTGTTGTTGTTGTTGTGGTCTTCAGTCCTGAGACTGGTTTGATGCAGCTCTCCATGCTGCTCTATCCTGTGCAAGCTTCTTCATCTCCAAGTACCTACTGCAACCTACATCCTTCTGAATCTGCTTAGTGTATTCATCTCTTGGTCTCCCTCTACAATTTTTATCCTCCACGCTGCCCTCCAGTACTAATTTGGTGATCCCTTGATGCCTCAGAACATGTCCAACCAACCGATCCCTTCTTCTAGTCAAGTTGTGCCACAAACTCCTCTTCTCCCCAATTCTATTCAATACCTCCTCATTAGTTATACGATCTACCCATCTAATCTTCACCATTCTTCTGTAGCACCACATTTCGAAAGCTTCTATTCTCTTCTTGTCTAAGCTATTTATCGTCCATGTTTCACTTCCATACATGGCTACACTCCATACAAATACTTTCAGAAACGACTTCCTGACACTTAAATCTATACTCGATGTTAACAAATTTCTCTTCTTCAGAAACGCTTTCCTTGCCATTGCCGGTCAACATTTTATATCCTCTCTACTTCGACCATCATCAGTTATTTTGCTCCCCAAATAGCAAAACGCCTTTACTACTTTAAGTGTTCTCATTTCCTTATCTAATTCACTCAGCATCACCCGATTTAATTCGACTGCATTCCATTATCCTCGTTTTGCTTTTGTTGATGTTCATCTTATACCCTCCTTTCAAGACATTGTCTATTCCGTTCAACTGCTCTTCCAAGTCCTTTGCTGTCTCTGACAGAATTACAATGTCATCGGCGAACCTCAAAGTTTTTATTTCTTCTCCATGGATTTTAATACCTACTCCGAACTTTTCTTTCGTTTCCTTTACTGCTTGCTCAATACACAGATTGAATTGCAACGGGGAGAGGCTACAACCCTGTCTTACTCCCTTCCCAATCACTGCTTCCCTTTCATGTCCCTCGACTCTAATAACTGCCATCTACTTTCTGTACAAATTGTAAATAGCCTTTCGCTCCCTGTATTTTACCCCTGCCACCTTTAGAATTTGGAAGAGAGTATTCCAGTCAAACTCAACGTCGTCACGTGTTATGGCGGTTCTCCAACTCTAGAGGCTCCTAGGTTCGTTCAACCGACTGATCCTGGGTGCTTCGAGAAGT
Organism: Schistocerca americana; assembly: GCF_021461395.2. Lineage (NCBI taxonomy): Eukaryota > Metazoa > Arthropoda > Insecta > Orthoptera > Acrididae > Schistocerca > Schistocerca americana. Next base: position 1,159,227,237 of record NC_060119.1, on the reverse strand, counting down.
ACTCACCAACTTTGGGTTAAGCCACACAAAACGGCGCCTTAGTATGAGTTTCCGAGACTACTACGGTATTACTAATTATTCATAAGCCCTGACTTGACTCACTGAAATGCGCCGAAGCAGAAGAAGTGGAGGGAGAGAAATTTCATAACTATGACAGGATTCAGAATATTCACGGCTAACACCCAATAAGCCCTGATTTGACTTACTGAAATGTGCCTAAGCAGAAGTGGAGGGGGAGAAATTTCATAACTATGGCAGTATTCGGAAAATTCACGGCTAACACTCAGTAAGCCCTGACTTGACTTACTGAAACGTGCTTAAGCAGAAGAAGTGGAGGGGGAGAAATTTCATAAGTATGGCAGTATTCGGAAAATTTACGGCTAACACTCATTTAAAAGACATTATGTAAACGTGACTTGGTTTTGACGTCACGCACAATAACAAAAACTGTAGTAACTGCTGTCGACATTCGGTAGCTTTCGATACGGGTCTCTCAGACGACTTCTTGTGCGTGTATCCTAGATTTATGAAAATACGACGCTCTTAGTACGATTTTTTATGATTATTGTTGCAATTGAACTTCCGACAATAGTTTTTCGAAGGTGATTTCCTTCATACAAGAATTTTCTCTGAGGAGTAAGCTGTTGTCAATAATAATTTACAAATGAGACACACTATTATTATAATTGCAGTATTCCATTTAAAGAAACGGTCCATTCATGATTTATCACAAACATGTCACCAATATTGTTAAATGGCAGTTAATAGTGCATCAACGGTATAAGCCTTCAAGACATAGTAAGATAACCAAGAGAGGAGAGTAAACTCCATCACAAACTGCGAGCGTAATAGATAATGTGGTGGTATATGGCGTCGCAGGTTGTAGGAACGCATCCCACTACACGTAAATATATGTATATATTTTTTTCCTATTAGTGTTGTTACTACATTTCGTGACATTTAATACAAGTATGTTCTGCGATAGTCGATTATATTTACATTTCCGTTTGATTACAGAACGAAAAATGAAGTAAATATATGGTGATTTCCGAGTGCGTGGTTAGGCAGGAACCGAAGAAAACAACTAAAATTGCTGGGCGGGAAATGAGGAGCATTAACACTTATATTCATCCTTGTGACAGAGACGATAGCTGGACTTGCAGTTGTCGATGCTGCGCGTGGTGTACTTGCAGAACGAATTGTAACATGAGTGTTACCCAAAATTCACCAAAGTCGAAGAGTAACATTTTGAGTTAAGTTCGTATTCATTCATCAGAAGAAATCACCCAAGTCCAAGTTATTAATCACTTCCAACAGAATTAAAAATCAACATTTCTTTATTTTCTGGCCACGAAAACATTATCGTGGAACTGAAATTCCTAACTATATTTCAGTTTCAGTGCAACATTCAAGGGGAAACCCATATTTATAATTTGGCTGTGTATGGATTCTAACATGAACTAATGCAGCACAGCACTGAATTTTATTTTTCTAACATATTATGAAGTCCAATCTGCGGCATACGGGATTATTTGTTCTTTAACGCTCGCCACATTCTCGCTCGGCCGTGGGCTATCCGCTGTGCGTACTGATACAAACTGTGCTTTCTGCAACATAGATTTCGCATTGATTAAACATAGAATCTCCCGCATTTTTTACCTTGGCTGCGCTCTCAACTGTCCCTTTATCAACCGTCATGTCCAAACGAGCAAGTCACAGGATTGCCATAAAATGTAAATTACGTCAGTTTGGTGGTTCACTTTTCTCGCGGATACTACTTGCCATGTGAAATTAGTCAGGTATTTGGTTGCCATTCATGACAAGTATGACATTTTTTTTTAGATGTCTCCCGGTTTTATTGACTCTGTTTCAAAGGACACTATCGGGTGAATCTTGTTTTGACGTTGACACACCATTGTTTTGTACGTATTTCTCTTCTGAAGACGACAGTCGGAACCGGTAAAGAGAAACAAATATGGTTTTCCTGTCCATCTGACGACTGACCTTTTTGTCCTTGTGGTAAATTACCACAATGGCAACAATCGATCTGTTACAGTGTCCATGGCCCCTGGGCTATCATTTAAGTTGAAGAAACCTACTCTCTGAGAAATATGGTATGGGGATGGTTTCTAGACTCCGTTGTGTTTCACGTTAAATATATCGTTCATACAAAATTTCTAAACGAACTTTGGGACCAAACTACAAGGTGTACAACTTTGCTTCCGCCGTTTTTTCCCCAACATTTAAGGCTTTGATGAAAAAAATTGGTTACACATATATCTTTCAAAGTATTTTCCATCGTTGGTCACTAGCTTCTCCCATCTTTCGGGCAGTGTACGAATCCAGCGTCGAAATAATTGTTCATCTTTTGAAGCGATCCACGAATTAATCCGAATTGTGACTTCTTCATAAGGTGGGAAGTGTTGGTCAGCCAGGACATGCGCCATTGATCTAAACAGGTGATAGTCAGAGGGAGCAATGTCTGGAAAATACGGCGGGTGGGGTTGGACTTCCCATATTAACGTTTCCAAGTAGGTTTTGACCTCTTTTGCAACGTGGGGTCGAGCGTTGTCGTGCTGCAAAATCACTTTATCGTGCCTCTCTCTGTACTGCGGCCGTTTGTCTTTTAATGCTCTGCTCAAACGCATTAATTGCTTTCGATAACGAGCACCTGTGATTGTTTCCCTGTGTTTTAACACTTCATAGTACACGACGCCGAGCTGGTCCCAACAAATGCAGAGCATGATCTTGGAGCCGTGGATATTCGGTTTGGCCATTGATGTGGAAGCATGTCCGGTATATCCTCACGATTTTTAGCGTTTTGGGTTATCGTAATGAAACCATTTTTCGTCCCCGGTCACAATGCGATACAGAAATCCCTTCTGTTTTTGCCTCTGAAGCAACTGTTCACAAACACGCAAACGCCGTTCGATGTCTTCCAACATTCTGCGTGCTGTCTGTTGTTCTAAGTCGAGTCCCCCTACCACTTTCGCGCAACGTCGCACTGATCGTGTTTTTTTAGGGAACTGACTGGTTTGAACCTGGGACCTGTTGCTGGTAAGGAGACGCCAGACCACACATGACATGTAGAGTTCAGAAGAGTTCAATGAGACTAGCGATGATATAACCAAATACTTAATGATTTCAGCGTCAGCTCCACTGCACTCCCAGTAAAAGAATCTTAATACTAACTAAATTTAGTGGAAGGGGTTCAAGGCTTTCCTATTTTTAGTTAGCTGGTAAAATAACGTCGAAAAAGCAGTTAAGTTTACCGTTTGAAATTTTATTCTAATCACAAAACATTGTTTACAAATTGCACTATTGATAAAAGGAAATGTTTTAATACAGGATGATAAAAACCAACTGTGTTCAACAAAAATGTGAACGAATATTCCCTGAATGGGTTTCCAAGTTCTACAATGGCTCGAAGGATGACCTATGCCATATCACATCTATAATCTCGGTTTAAATTAAGTTTCACAAAAGAGAAAACTCTCAAAATGTTCTGCAGTGACCCTCAACTATCTTTAATTACTCATCTAACTTGTCGTAAATTACAGTGGCTGGTGTGGCTTCTCAATAATTATATAACAGAAAAATCATTGCGTTTCAGATTTTAACTTACGTAGCAAATGTGAATACCATGAGCTTCAATTGACGATCGACACTAGTATTGCGTAAAAAGGGGATGTAACATATGAGACTTCTGCAGTTCTGAGTGAAGCCTTATGCGCTCAAAAATGCGACATCGTTTGCATTCATTACCTTGGCGGCGGCGGGCGGCGGCCGGGCGCAGCGGGGCGGCGGCCGGCGCAGCTCCATTCAGCTCTCCGTCTCCGAAGCAACTCTCTCCTAACTTCTCGTTACTACAGTTTACCGAAGTTGGTTTAAAATAACTATCTGGCTGTGTTTTCATCTGACCAATCAGGGTCTCAATGTTAACCTTAAGCTCCACCTACAAAAATTCTGTCTATCCAATGAGAAACGTTATACTTTTCGTGGTGGGGCAATGTTTTTAAAGTTTGCAACGTAACAGAGACGCGAAAAAGTCTCACGCTAAAACTTGCAGCTGGTGTGGCCCTTTTAGTGTTATCGTAAGATCTATACTGTTCTTCTGGAGAGCACTATCTTTTAACATGGGCTGGGGGGTGGTCCTGGAGGTTGCTTTTCATGGGGGGAGGGGCAATGTTTTTAACGTTTGCAACGTACCAGAGACGCGAAAAAGTCTCACACTGAAACTTGCGGCTGGTGTGGCCCTCTTTGTGTTATCGTAAGATCTATACTGTTCTTCTCGAGATCTCTAGCTTTTAACATGGGCTGGGGGTGGTCCTAGCGGTTAGCTGGCGACGTGGGTGTCCGTCCCTTATCGTAGGGCCTTCTAGCTTAACACAGTTCTGCTCTCGGCTTCTGTTCTCGTTTCTCCCCTCGGAACTGCGTCTGTCTCACCGTGGGAAGGTATGACATGCATTTAGGCATTCTTGTGTTAGTCTGTGGTATTCCATTTCCTCACTCATTACTCGTATTACTTTGGTTAATTTAATGTCACGATTTATTCGGAGCTATGTGACATTCTACTGGATTTGCTTATCATGTCAGGGTTTTCATGGAAGGTGTTGGATTTGCCTGACACCTTACAGTCTCTCGGATTTAGCTCACACGGGACCCAAGTTGCTTCTTTCTGAATCCTGCCGATAGCATTGAGATGTCTCGATATAGCTTGCTGTGTTACTCCTACTAATCGTCCCAATTCTTATTTAGTTTGACGCGAGTCTTGTCTCAGCAATGTCTTCAACTCTGCATCTTCGAAAACTTTCTCTGTTCAATCACTACTCCGGTCTACGACGTTAAAATCGCCGTTCTTGAAGCGTTGAAACTACTCACGACCCCTTCTTTCACTAATAGGGTCCATACCATACGTACTTGAGAGCATTCGATGAGACTCAGTCGCTGTTTTCTTCATATTGAAACAAAGAGTAGTACCTCCCGCAAACGACGAGAATTAGGCTCGTAAACTTACATTTTCAGTAAAGTGCTGCAACAACTCACTCTACTTGAAACAATAATATCCCTATTCAATAAATACGTGTAACTTTGGTAGTAAGCGCTGCTGATTTGCTCTGAGGTCAAGGCGTGGTTTTTGTAAGAAAATATTTAATGTCGACCAACATCATACATTAACCAGAAATTCTTTAACTTTCATAGCTTCGCGTAGCATGTTGATGAGGCGTGGATTTTCTCGTAAAACGCAGTCGCAGCACCCATCCCAAACATTGAGATTGGCTTACAATCCACCTCTGCGCCGCAGGCATTCTGCTCGGCTAATTTATGAATCTAGGGCAACACTTCATATATGTTTACACTTCTTTTATCTTCGCAGATGTTCCGCAGAGCTCTCGCCTTTTTCTGTCTCCCTTGTGGACGGGAGACAGACACCGAAGATCTTCGCGTCGTAGCGGTCTGCGACGACGACGCAGACCCTGTACTGTTGGACCCACAGGTGAGCAGCGTCGAGGAGTGTGAAGAATGTAACACAGGCTTAGGGGAACACAGATTCTACACAATCACAGTGGTGATTAATAAACTCATCACATTTGAGATTACTGCGAGAACGTCTGCATTTTCTAAAGTTGGCACAAGTATCGCTAGCTAAAAGCGGGCAATCACTTACTGATAGCTCTAAGGTTCACTTCTGTACTGGGCTAGAACTTAATTTTACTGGGTTACTGTTACCAGGGCTAACGGGTAATTAGATGTATCACACGGAAAACCTCGGTTCAGCTTCCGGGATTCCAGCGAACTTTCTTTGATGGGAGGACGGGAACGGGTTACTCAACCTCCAGAGAGCAATTGAGGAATTACTGAGACTGAGAAGTGGGGGTTCCAACACATGGAAGCTAACAATAACTTGGAAAGCGGTGTGCTTATCCCACTGCTCTTCATACCGCATTCAATGACGCCAAGTCAGAGGATGGCCCGGCGATTGGACGGTATCCACGATCTGGGGGTGGAATCACTGTGTCGGCACGGAGGTGTGTCGGACGTGATGGAGGTACCTCTCGCCACAGGCGAACCCTGAAGAACCTCCGTCTACTATATGACCATACCGTACATTTTTGTCTTTTATACAGTCATTTATTATCTTTGGCGTCGATATTACTCTCCCAGCCTCGATTTTATCATTCCTACCACATTCTCCCACTCATGTTAGATTACATCTTAGCTCCAGATGGACCATGTAATGCAAACGTGAATAAAGACTGACTGTTTACGAATTGCCAACTAACCACACATCTTTAACCTGAAGCCGACTATTCATTATCTGTGTTAGTTTAATCTCAATTCTGATGCAACAGAACAGTAATTTCATCCACACTTCCTGAAACATGATCAGAATTTGTTGAAGGATAAATGTATAGATCTTGAGGAGTGGGGGTGGGTGGGTGGGTAAGGCACGTTAAACAGCTAATCAAAATTACGAATTATTTTTGTTATCACTTTGCTTTGTGGACACATTGCCGTGAGAATGAGGGTTCATGTTGCTTCATGGGACTGCACGTTCCCTTGCTGATTAGTGTCTTCAGCACAGCAGCCCGTCATGTCGTGTGACCTCAGCCGTGGTCCGCCATTGACTCCCTGTCCGAACTAAACTGAAAATCGTGAAACGGATTATTCGTGTATCGGTTTCCTCGTTAAGCATCGACATATAAATGGACATGATTGAACCGAACCAGGGAGTGACACCAGTATTGAGTCAAAAGTTAATATAAGCGGGTCAACATACCCGGCATTTAAGACTTCGTGTTGGCTGGGTTTGCCGTTAATTTTTCACGAAGTCAACGAGATGCTCTCGTCCGCATTGCCATAAAAACCCTTCAGCATGCCGTATTAACCTGATATACGTCTTACACAGGAAATCGGACTTTTATGGTATCCACTGAGAAAATTACATGACTCTAGATACGTAATGATAAAAACACAGTACCTTGTATAGGAAAACGTAAGTGTCTTAGATTATGGTAAAATATTGATAAATAAATAAAGTGAAAAACAATAAATGAAAACATGACTAAAACCAAACTCCCACAGGATTTCAACGTGGTGTGGATGCGGTTCCGTTTGGGCCCCGGTCAAGAGGAAGGTGTTCCTCCGAGGCCAGAAGAGCTGCAGAAGGTGCCGATGTCAGCTGATGCTGCAGACGTCAGTCCTGGGCTACAGGACACACAGCAGGAGGAGCGCACCATGGGAAAGGTAAGACGACATTATGGTTACCAGGGAGGGCAAGAATATTGAAGGTATTTTTTGAGCAACCTTGTTTCTTATCAGTCCACCTAATTCTTAACATTCTTCTATACCACCACATGTACAACACTTAGATTCCTTTCCGCTTCAGTTTTCGTTCGGTGTATGATTCACTGCTGTCCTCCAAACGCACATACTTTTTGTTTGTTACCAGTGAACTTCTCTTGACCACATTTGCCCTCTTTTACTCTGCTGCTTTGGTTTCTATGTCCTCCTGCAGTCTTTCATCATGGGTTATTTCCCCTCCAAAGCAGCAGAAACGCCTAAAGTCACCTCCGTCGTAATCGTGAATTTTGACGTCAAGGTTCTACATATTTTCATTTCTCCACTTCTCATTATTTTTCGGTTTACTCTCAATCCACGTCCTGTACTCATTAGACTTCATTCCATGCAACAGATCTATTCTTCTTCTTCATTTTCACTGAGGATAGCATTGTCATCAACGAGTATTGTTATTCATAGCCTTTAATCTTGAATTTTAGACCAACTTTCGAATCTTTCTATAATTTCCGTTATTGCTTCTGTGCTGTAATGATTGTAAAGTGTGGCTGTAAGTCAGCGTCCTTTTTTACACTCTTCCTAATCCGAGACCCTTGAGATCTGTCTTTCAACTTTGGTTTATGGTTTATTCCTATGTCTCTCAGAATTTCGAATGTCTTACACCACTTCACATAGTTTTACGATTTTTCCACGTTTAATTACCCTGCGACCGTGTCTTGATTTTTCTTCAGCCCTTCTTCCGTTGTCAATCAAAATGCCAGATATTCCTCTCCACTTTTCGGTATATTATATCTATATTCTCGTCAGCTGCTTGGATTCACGAGGTGTTGAGTAAATTGTACGGTAGCTCTCGCACTTATTTACCCTTGCTGTCCTCGGAATTTTATGGATGACATTTTTCCATATATCGTGTTCTTGTAAGGAGCCGATAGTATTAGAATGCACATCTACACTCTCACGAAATTTAAAGTTAGTACGATGGAGTATTTCCTTCAATGAGCGTCTTCCGCCAACGCATAACAGGGGAAGTTCTTCCACGTACTTTATGCTTCTTTAAGAATTGTAGAGAATTGTACGCGCTGTCTTAGAGCAATGAATTTCATTGGTTTAGAGCTGAAATGGAAAAAAAAGAGGGCCAAGAACTTTACATTCACATCTCTTGTTTGAAAGCGCTGTTGTGGAACACTGTTTTCACTGTTTGTAGAAGTTCCTCCTAGTGGTTTAGAACCTTGTACTGCAATGTATTAATAATATTAATGTCATCTTAAACTTACGGTTTCTTTTACTTTATATACTATTTGGGTATTTGTTGTTGTTGTGTTATTCAGTACGAAGACTGGTTTGATAGAGCGCTCCGTGCTATTCTATCCTGTGCAGGAACCTTCATCTCCGAGTAACTTCTGCAACCTACAACCTTCTGAATCTGCGCATCGTGTTGATCTCTTAGTCTCCTCTACGATTTTTACCCCCCGTGCTCGCCTTCATTGGTGAATTGGCGATCCGTTAATGTCTCAGAATGTGTCCTAGGAACCGATCACTTATCCTAGTCAGTTTGTGCAACGAATTCGTTTTCTTCTCAATTCAGTACCTCCTCATTAGTTACGTGATCTACCAATCTAATCATCAGAATTTTTCTGTAACACCACATTTCAAAAGTTTCTACTCTATTTATTTCTTCTATTTTATGCGACTTTGGAAGTACCTCATTGTATGGCCAAGTAGTTTTCGATGACAGTGTACCATGGAATGTAACGAATTAAATTAAAACAGAAAAGAGGAATGAAGTCGACCACGCACAAGTATTTAAAGAAGATCAAAGGCCGAGTGATATTACATTTCTTTTTCAGAAATAGTAGCCGTTTGACACAGGCATTACTCTTTTCGCGTACGAAGTAATAGACTATGCACAGTGTTGATCACTCATCACTCAGACAGGGTCATCAGCACTCGACCGTTAACGATTTCGTTCTAAAGAGCAGGCGATCGCAGTGATTAGCACACTGGACTCGCTTTCGGGAGGACGACGCTTCCAAACCCGTTTTCGGCAGTCCTTATTTAGGTTTTCCGTGATATCTCTGAATCGCTGAAGGAAATGCTGGGGTGGTTCCTTCCAAATGGCACGGCCCCTTTCCTCCTCCATCCTTCCCTAATCAGAGCTTGTGCTAGGCCTTGTAACGAACCCTCTCTGTTATTGCTTTTTTTTTGTTTGTTATTGTTTTTTGTTATTGTAGTTGTAGAGATATGAAATTATTGTAACGGTTTGCTTAGTCAGCCGTACTTCGGAATTTTTTGACATTAAATGGAGCCTGAAACTTGCGTAACAAATACTTCGCGTGAAGTGCGATTTGCGGCATAAACAAAAAGTAATTGCGGAGATACAATCCACAGAATATTAACAGAAAAGCTTTAGAACAATGCGCACGACTGACTAGACACATTCAGAGGGTACGTACATTCGAGTGCGAGTGGTTGCGATCTGATGAGAAAGATCTATCTTAATTTTTTTGTGTAAAATAATTACGTCGTAACACACTCGGAGATTGTACGTTCGCAATCAGGGTAGAGGCACGTACGTTCTATTATTCCCCGTGGCCTGGGTAAAAGAATTGCAATTATTTAAATTTAAGAATATTTCTTTTTCAATCGGACTCCTATTTTTATACGAAAATGAAGATTGCAGGTTCTGAATGTCTCGGCAAAAACACATCGAAATTAATCTTAGCGGCCACCAAAGGAAAGTAGTGAGCACAACCACGTACCTCTATTGTTGAGCAACGCCGTCGTAGAGATCGTCACCTCCATCTAAAATTCGCCTTCTCGAATTAACAGAATAATTTGTACTCCATTGGTATGGGATTTAGGCTCGATCTTGACAGAAACTATAAAAACACATTTTTCGTCATTTAACATCCTCATTTAACACCGACATAGACATGAAACTATACAGTACGTCTTTACGCCAGTACATTTAGGCTTGATCTTGACAGAAACTATAAAACACATTTTTCGTCATTTAACACCTTCATTTAACACAGACATAGACATGAAACTATACAGTACGTCTTTACGCCAGTAGATCAGAACAGGTAGTTAATACTAGAAGTAACAAGAGAAACTCGAAATTAGTCCTTTGTCTCTCAATGATAAAGAAGTTTTTTAGAGGATTCCTCTGGTGTGACAGTCGAACAAATTTTCTTCTTGTATCTTTGAGATTAAATTACAACATTTTTTAGTTCCTTTTCAGTCTCTAATGACCTCGTTCTCGACGGGATGTTAAACACTAATCTCCTACTGCTCCTCCTCCTCCAATTCAGTTCTGAGCCGCGAAACAATCTCTTGCACGGAAATGCAGAAATAATTTACCACTATTTCGTACCGCGATCTAAATGGCCAGTATCTCCGAGTGCAGTGAAATGCCTGATAATCCACACAAGAATCGCGAACTACAAGACAGTTGTCAACATCTGGAGACATAGATAGTGTCTAGTCAACTGATAGTAATAACGCAAGATTTGCGTATTGTATTCTAAATTCAACTTACGGTCTTAGAGGAACACCCACTGCTAATCTGAAGTAGATCCTCAGCAGTGTCCTATTGCAAAGTCAAATATTCCCTTTCTCCAGAACGCTTCTTGTGTTGTACCTACATAAAATTACATATTCGCGGACAGTCTACTATTAAGCATTTCAATGTGAGTATCCGTTTTCTGTGCAGGTGGGTGACGCGACTGCTGTCTCGACGGTCGCCGTGGTGCAGTCCGCCCCAGACGATGGCGCTTCCAGTGAGGGGGAGGTGCCGCGCCCAGCTCGTCGCAGACGCGGCTGCCGCCGTTGCTGGGCGGAGAGACTGGGCGAGAAGGTGGTCGTTCTGCCACACGGTCGCCAGGGCTACCGCCTGAGTAGGAGATAAAACTTTGTCATGGGGAAGGAGAATTGAAAACCTGCAGAAACTGCAAATTTCTGGTCGTGTGAAAATGATACAGTTCACAACAACAACAGGGATGAGAACTTCTAAATCTTTCCATGACATATTATGGAATAATATTGTTCGGCCGGACGCTAATAAAGAAATTATTAAAGTGTGTCGGAGAACATAGTTCAGTAAGGAGCAGAAATGTGGCCTCAAACGGGGAGATTTAGGGAGATAATTAGAACACTGGAATGGGACTATATGAGAAGACGTCTGCAGGAAACGCGACAAGATAAATTTCGAAATAAAGTGTGGAGACCAATAGAGATAACGTGCTCCACTGCAAAATCTTTGAAGAATACAGCCCTCCACTGGTACCGGTACGTTCGAAGATTAATCAAAATTTGCGCCGAGGAAGATTTCAACGTGGAAGCGCGCGGAAGAAAGAGGAGAGACAAGCGTTAAAATGGGAAGAATACAGACAGGAAGCACTGGGAGACCGGAAGACTGGGACAGCAGCAGCCTGTCGAGGTCGAAAACGGCCAACTGTTGGGATCATGCGACGTCTAAGAAGAGAAGAACTTTTTCGCTGCTCAGCTTCGATTTATCGTGCAAATTGGAAAAATGATACTGCAGGAACAAAGGGTGATTTTGTGAAGTGTTTGTCACCGGTTCGTTGTTTGTCATTGATGAGGTTATTGGCAACCAGTTATGGATGACACTAAATCCAAGCCACAACGTAACAGTTGAGCTTTCGTGTATGCAGCAAGCAGTTAAACGAGGGAAATTGGTGCAGTGGAGCGTCCGTTGTTACTAGAAAGAAGTTAAAACATTTTTTGTTTTGGTGCCGCTTTCGGGGCAGTCATGTAAATTGATGTTCCTAAAGTCAGTTTTTTCTGTACTAACAAACCATTTGCTAAACACTCAATAAAATTTTCATGGTGATATAACATCAAAGTTTATTACTGGTTTTTGTAAAAATATTAATAGAGTCTTACAGCATTGGTTGTTTATGACAATGTGTTGCTATTGAATATTCTGTGAGCTAGTTCAAATGTTCTAATGTGTGTGAAATCTTACGGGACTTAACTGCTAAGGTCATCACTCCCTAAGCTTACACACTACTTAACCTAAATTATCCTAAGGACAAACACACCCATACCCATGCCTGATGGAGGACTCGAACCTCCCCCAGGCCCAGACGCACAGTCCATGACTGCAGCGCCTCAGACCGCTCAGTTAATCCCTCGCGGCTGTGAGTTACTATGTAACTCTCCTTCATAAGGGCTAGACGAGTCAAGCTGACAAAAAGTCTATGGATTTTAAGACGCTATGACAGAATATCACTCTCTCGGAATAATTGCTTTGGCTTCATCCTTTCGCACCTATATGAATTTGGAATGTTTCAACTGTCATAATTTAATCGGAAATCGGCTGTCGGCATTACGTTCAATTAAATGAAGAGATTGTTCTAAACAATTACACTAAAATACGTAATTATGGCTTCAATGGCCCCTATACAAATTTCGCGCAATTCGGTTACTTCGATTTATAAAACAGCACCCACCCAACTTTCACTTGGTAATCTCCTAATAACATAAGAGAGATTAATTTTAAGAAAAATAAAATACCAGTCATTACTAGTAGGGTACAGATAATTATTCGCAGCAATACATTTTCAAAGATATGTACATCCTATCACACCAGAGCCAGGTGGAGGAAAGAATCGAGGGAACTGACAAAGAAGGAAGACAGGCAAATGATAAACATCACTTCAAAGATATAAACTTTTGTGGCGGTGTTCGTAGCGACAAACACTTGGCTGTAGAAATGGCTTACGAAGTCACCGCCACACTTTTAATAGCGGCCGACCGGTCCGCTGGAACAGTAAACAGAAAGATGAAACCCCAAACACTCTGATTAAATAAGTCGGTACTTATCTTTATTCATGAAGATACAGAAACACAGTAGTGAACTCGGTGTCTACAGAAATCTGTCTAGTTCGAGTCGGAGCGGCTAGGTCAGCGTCGGCTGACGACAAACAACAACTCTGCTGCGATGAACACACAACTGACTAGCAAGTCCACAATTTGGTGGCGAGTATACAACTGAGCGGCGAATTCAGAACTGTCCTAGCGCTCGCGACTCCAGCGCCTAAGAAACCAGAAGCCAGCGGTGGCGCGCGCAGACTTGCGGCGATTTGCTGTCTCGCTGGCGCTGCTTATGCGGACGGCGTCCGGACTTTGATGCTGCCAACCTTTTGGCAGCGGGCTCGGTTGGCATTACTGGCTAGGACATAACACTCCTCCCCCCCAAATCGCCGCACCGTCGTGGAATAATGACGTGGCGAGCGTCGACGGCGGGGGAGGGGTCTGGCCGCAGGCGTAGCAGAAGAGACCGGGGCGGAGACTGTTGTCGGTGGCAGTCCCCGGTCCGCACCCCAGCATTGGCTGCGCGGGGCCTCGGGAAACACCGACTGAAAACCGAGGTCAGGGCGCACGCCTGTGACCACGGACGCAGCTTCTGGTACTGGACGCGACGGGGCGTCGGGACCCACGAAGAGAGGCAGCGTCTCCTGACGCTGCGTCGACGGCTGCTGAGTGGGCGCCGGACAAGGCGCTGCGGTGTCAGACTCCTTGGGGGTGCCCAAGGAAAGCGGCTGCAGGACAGGCTGCACAGCCACCGCTTGGGAAGGCGGCCCGGCTGAGGGGTCGACGTCCATCTGCTCCGAAGGCGGTGGCGACTGAAGGGGGACCGCAGGCGCCGGAGCGACCGCTTGGGGCGCTCCCGGATGAAGCTGCGCGGGAGGCATCAACGGGACGGGCTGTCGGCGTGGTAGCGGCGACGGCGGCTGCTGCTGCCCTGGAGGCGGCAGCGAAGTCGGAAGGCGCGGCTGGAACCCGCCGCGGACCAAATCTGTGGACAAAGAACGAGCGGCAGAATCCGGGCGGCCAGCGCGGCGCAACTGGTTCTGATGCCTCCTGTGCACCCCAGTAGCACCTTGAACAGTATAAAAACCGCGACCCTGGACACTTATCACGGTGCCTCGTTCCCAACGACGGCGACCGTGATAAACTCTGAAAAAAACGGCGTCGTTGCGCTGAAAACGCGTGCGATGCTCAGAAGCGGCGGGACGATCCGGGGGGTGCAACAACCGTAGTAGGGTGCGATGACGACGGCCGTGGAGAAGCTCCGCAGGCGAAGGGCCGTCGCGTGGCGTGGTCCGGTACGACGACAGGAACGTGATGAGGGCCTGCTGACGAGAGTGCGTAGCACGAAGGCGGTCCATATGATCCTTGAATGTGCGTACAAAACGTTCCGCTGCACCATTCGATTGAGGGTGGAACGGCGGAGTAAGAACATGGGGAATGCCATTGGCAGAACAAAAACTTTCAAATTCAGCAGAGGTAAATTGTGGACCATTGTCAGACACTAAAACTTCTGGAAGACCCTCAATACAAAAAATTGAAGTCAACGCCTGTATAGTTTGTGCAGACGTTGTAGACTGCATGGGCACAACAAACGGAAAATTACTAAATGCATCTATCACGATGAGCCAACGAGAATTCCAATATGGACCAGCGAAATCAATATGTACTCGCTGCCAGGGACCGGCAGGGCGTGCCCACTCAGAATAGCGTTGAGGCGGAGCATCTTGGTGTTCGGCACACGTCGAACAATCTGTAGACATCTGCGTAATCTGCTTATCAATGCCGATCCATGTACAATGACGGCGGGCAAGCTGCTTGGTGCGGACCACTCCCCAATGACCTTGATGCAATAAGTCGAGGACCTTGGATTGGAGCACTTGGGGAACCACTACACGAAGCTGGTCATTCTCGGTGAACAGCAAAACTCCGTGCGAAACAGACAACAGATGACGTTGCGGATAATAGCGACGAACCACAGGATCCGATATGTCCTTTGCCTTGGACGGCCAACCACGTTGAACAAAACGTAATAGTAAACTCAGATGAGGATCCGTAGCTGTCTCACGTGCCACCTGGCGATTATCAATCGGAAAATCCCGGAGGGATTGATGCTCATCGGCGTCAATCTGATGGCAAGAGTCTTCGGAGGAATCAAAGACATCATCCGCAGCAATCGGCAATCGAGAAAGCGCGTCAGAGTTTGCATGCTGAGCTGTAGGGCGATACAGTATCTCATACTGGTATTGTGATAACAAAAGAGCCCAACGTTGTAGTCTTTGAGCTGTCCGCTGAGGAACTGGTTTAGACGGATGAAACAGTGACGTCAGGGGCTTGTGATCCGTTACTAAATAGAATGGTCTATCATAGAGGTAGTGATGGAATTTTGTGACACCGAACACAATAGCCAACGCTTCCTTGTCCAATTGGCTATAATGACACTGAGCTTTGTTTAGCAATTTGGATGCGAACGCAATAGGACGTTCGGTGTTACCGACTCGGTGAGACAACACAGCACCGAGGCCGAAAGAAGAGGCATCACAAGCTAACACCAGAGGCTTGTTAGGGTCGTAATGGACCAGACAACGATCATTCAATAAAGCCTCTTTAAGCTGCTGAAAGGCTGACTGGCAATCAGCTGACCACACAAACGGAACATTCTTACGGCGGAGACGATGCAACGGTGCAGCAATCTGTGATGCATTAGGGATAAACCTAATATAATACGTCAATTTGCCAAGAACTGCTTGCAATTCATGCAGATTGCGAGGGGCGGGCAAATCACGAATAGCTGCTAAATGTGACTGGGAGGAATGAATGCCTTGAGCATTAATAACATGTCCCAGATACTCCATCTCCGTAAGGAAAAATGAACATTTATCGATGTTGCAACGTAGGCCTGCCTGAGAACACTTTAAACAAACACTCCAAATTACGGAAATGTTCAGCAGGCGTCCGACCGGACACAACAATATCGTCTAAATAGTTGCAACACGATGGCACATTAGCCAGAAGTTGTGACAAAAAACGCTGAAAAACAGCTGGAGCTGACGCACAACCAAAAGGCAAACGCAGAAAACGGAACAACCCCAACGACGTGTTTATGACAAAATACTGTTGTGATTGCTCGTCGAGGGGCAATTGCAAATATGCTTCACGGAGATCAATTTTGGAAAAGAAACGAGCTTCCCCTAACTTATCCATCAGCTCGTCCGGTCTAGGCAAAGGAAAAGAATCAATGACAGTCTGAGGATTAACTGTCGACTTAAAATCAGCACACAAACGTAACTTGCCAGATGGTTTCTTTCTAATAACTAAGGGAGAAGCCCACTGGCTCGCTGAAACGGGTTGAAACACCGTTGTTTTGCCAACGACGAAGTTCATCTTCTACAGGTGCCCGGAGGGCGTGAGGCACTGGACGAGCACGACAAAATCGAGGCTGAGCATTATCTTTTAACGTAATATGAGCGGCAAAGTTCGCAGCACAACCCAGTTCGTCTTTAAATATGTCACTGTATCGTTTACACAAATCGGTTATGCTGTCTTGAGGAACAACAACAGAATTAATTTGCAACACATTGTCTTGAATAGACAGGCCAAACAAGTCAAAACAGTCCAATCCGAAAATGTTTACACTGTCTGTAGCGCGGAGCACTGTGAATGAAACTGTTTTTGTATTGCCACGGAATGTGGCTGGCACGCTACATACACCTAACACAGGAATGTGTTCTCCACTATAAGTAGCCAAAGAATGTTTTGCCGCTGAAAGTTTAGGACGGCCGATAGCCGCATACGTAGCACTATTTATGAGAGTCACAGACGCACCAGTGTCTAATTGAAAATTGAAAGTCTTATCCTGGATGCGTAGCTTCACAAATAGTTTATTACACTGTCTCTGGATCGGTGCAGTGGAGGCGGAAGACACCAAATCAGCGCGTTTAGCGCGTGTTCGCTGCTTACGACATCTCGTGGGTTGGGCGGGTGGAACAACAACTCCCGCTTCACTTGCAGTCTGTACATTACTTTTTACAGCGTTTGAATTACGCTTGGGTCGCATAGCAGAGGGCTGGGTGGGTGGCTTATTGCGAACAAGTTTATTACCCACACGAACCGTGGAAGAGTCTGTAAACGCGACCTTCTGGGCGGGCTGGCTTTGAAGAACATGAATATCCATGGGCTGGGCAGCACTAGAATTGTTCTTGCGTTTACGCAAACAAACAGTCTGGATGTGTCCTTTCCTTTGACAAAAGTGACAAACCGCGTTTCTTAACGGGCAACGTTCACGAGGATGAGCCAGAACACACTTAGGGCAAGACTTAACTCTATCATTTTGCACACGCGGCTGACGAATGTGTTTAACATGACGCGGCCGGCTAGTGTTTACAGTCTGACTCTGCCCGTGGGGCCGCGGGTGTGACAGAACTTGCTTAGCACAGGCAATTTGAGAAATACATGGCTGATCTAACTCACACTCAGCATAGTCAAAAGTATCTTGGGTTTCAATGATGTTCATCACAGTCTCTAATGACGGGTCCGGCAACTTTAAGATAGCAGCACGAATACGAGAATCTGCAATGTTTTGAGTAATAGCGTCTCGTAGCACGACATCACTGTAGGAAGATCCACACACACAAATCGGCACTGACGGGTGAGGCCCCGTAAATCTGTTAACCACTGTTTATTAGATTGATGTGGCAGTTTCTTTAATCTGAAGAACTTGAATCTGGCTGCTGCCACATGAACTCGCGACTCGAAATACTCAGCAAGCTTGTTAACAACAACGTCATAGTCTAAAGCTTCTGGCTGGGATTCCGGGAACAATTTACAAAGTAGTCGATAGATTTCCACGCCTGCAGTGGAAATTAAATAAAGCTGCCGCTCAGTACCTGTGATTTTGTAGACTGACATGTGCGCCTGCAACTGCGCGAAATATTCTCGCCATTCTTCTCTGGATTCATCAAAAGCCCGGAACGGTGGTGCTGCCTGTGCTTGTTCCTTTTGTGTTGGAGGATTAGCCGCTTGTTTGGCGATTGCTTCCACCAGACTTTGTATTTGCTGACTCTGTAACAAGATCAACTGTTGTAATTCGGCAGACATAGTGAACACAAATTAAACCAGCCCCCAAAAGTTTATCGCTATAATTAGTATAACAAGAACAAGTTGAACCAGCCCTGCACACGAGTTCGGAAGACCTCGTCGCCAGTTTTGTGGCGGTGTTCGTAGCGACAAACACTTGGCTGTAGAAATGGCTTACGAAGTCACCGCCACACTTTTAATAGCGGCCGACCGGTCCGCTGGAACAGTAAACAGAAAGATGAAACCCCAAACACTCTGATTAAATAAGTCGGTACTTATCTTTATTCATGAAGATACAGAAACACAGTAGTGAACTCGGTGTCTACAGAAATCTGTCTAGTTCGAGTCGGAGCGGCTAGGTCAGCGTCGGCTGACGACAAACAACAACTCTGCTGCGATGAACACACAACTGACTAGCAAGTCCACAATTTGGTGGCGAGTATACAACGGAGCGGCGAATTCAGAACTGTCCTAGCGCTCGCGACTCCAGCGCCTAAGAAACCAGAAGCCAGCGGTGGCGCGCGCAGACTTGCGGCGATTTGCTGTCTCGCTGGCGCTGCTTATGCGGAAGGCGTCCGGACTTTGATGCTGCCAACCTTTTGGCAGCGGGCTCGGTTGGCATTACTGGCTAGGACATAACACAAACTCGACCCACTCTCTTGAAAACAGTATGGATTTCTTTCACCAACAAGACTCCTTTCCTGGTTAAATTGCTTAGCGTATAATTCATCAGAATAATTACCAAAGTAAACTTATTAGGACAGGAAACGGAAAAACGTTAGTACTTCGTTATAAGTACTAGCTGAGAATATATTTACAGATAGGACCAGTTAGTTAATTGCTGATGCTAAACTCTGGAAACAAGATATGTAGAAATTAATGAACCACTATCAGTTCACAATCCGAAAACCGTTTAATTTATAGTCAAAACCTTCGATGAATTTTAAATTTGGTACGAACCACACAGAGGTTTAGAAAGAAGGTATCACATTAAAATTGTGGGATGATACAAGATATCTTTACTTCGTGTCAAAACAAACGTGAAAAATCGCTCCGGCTAAATAAATAATTAAATTAATCACTTCTCCCTGTGTAGCAGGGCGCCAATAAAATATTTTTGAATTCCAAGGAGGAACTTGGCGATTGAAATTTCATGAAGAGATCCTCCCTCACCGAATAACGCCTTTGTTTTAATGAAAGCTATCGAAGTTTGTGTGATATCCGTGACACTCTCGAACCAAAACTCAAGTAAACTACCTAGTTTTTTTCAGTGGAATTACCTACTAACACATAGTAGCACTGCATACCATCCAGTTCCCCCTACCTTAGACACGCATAGTTACAAACACGAACACACACCATTCATAGGAATTGTTATAGCTGCTAACACCTTAATTTACGCTGCATGGTTTGAAATAGGTAATCGATAATTTGGGATTACCGAAGAATAGGATACTACCCGTCGGCTTTACCAAAGATTTCAGAAGTTATCACAGATAATGTATCTCACAGATTTAACAGCAGCGACGAATGTTAAGAAACAAAAGAATGCAGGACACAGAAAACAGATGGTAGACATATAACTTGTACATTCATATTGCGAACATAATGTTAAGCATATTGCTTCTTTGAGTCCTAGCACCCTATTCTTCAGTTGGCCTATATAGCTCAAGTGATGAATGGAACAAGAGTGCAAAAAGAAAAAAGAAAGAAGTAACGTTAGCATGGTGCACCGCAGTTGACATATACGAGTTGTATCCTGAACTTCAGCTGACCATTATAGGTTACCTGTAGTACGGAATACAAATTTAACGTTTGTCGACTTTTTCGCCTACGCTAGAACTAGTATCAGCTGAAGAATAGTCTTCAGTTGATCTATAATTATAGGTCGACTGAAGTACAGTATACAGATTTTACAGGTGATGCTTTTCTTTGCCTCCGGTTCTACTGACATCCTATTGTTCACCTATACAGTTGATCTATATAGGTCAACTGAGGTACGGGATAAACGACTCAAAACTATCGCAATAATAGCAGTGCTAGCGAAGGCACGGGAAAATGCAATAACAATTGTAGTCATAGCAAAGGCGAAGAAAAGCGACAACTGCAAAATTTCTATTCCGTAATACAGTTGACTATCCCTGCTTCAAGTTTTCTATATTAATAGGAACAGATAAATCCGAACCTACAAACAGAAATCAAACAACAAAAATTGTCATGAAATAAAAACAAATCTTCCAAAATATCTCGAACTCACTAAGAATCAGACTCAGCCTTTTAAAAACACATTCATTTATTTCACTTTACAATGATAATGCTATGCCACAAAAGATAACCGATTTATTATCTACGGTTCGAAAATAAAGACGCAAATATCTATGAGTAAAACATTACGTCATTGTTCAAAGCTGACGGGTTGTACCCCATTTTTCAGCTGATCCGATAATTTTGATGCAGTATTCTGCAAATAAATATTTATACTGGATCATACCACTAGTACCATATTTCCATCAAATTGTTCTGTAGGTCATCGTTACACTTTTTATGTAGATGAACCAAATTTTCGAAATTTAAACTATTCATACAGAAGCGAGTTGCAAGCCAGCATTTCGTGGTGACACGCCTACAGTCGTGAACAAATATTTCAAAGTTGAACTAGAGTGACCTGGGTTTTCAAGGCTTCTTTTTTTGAAATAACGTAAGGACGTATGGACAGTGAAACTGATTTATTTTGTAAAACTCACTGAGTCACAAATCACTTATTGGTGCCATTAAATTTTAACCACATAGTATCTGGTGCCCAAAGCATCGGCAGGTATTTTCTGGTACGTATTAGGAGATATGAATCTCACACCAATAACGAATATTTTGTAATAGAAAAAATAGAGATCGAAAATACACGCCTAACGAAACTAAAGAACAAGATGGAATGGTAGTCTTGTAGGGCGCCTGACTCTTATGTGGTGCAAAGAAATGTAGATCCTGTTATTTCCACAGGCTTGGTACATCTATATTCACATAAACGTCAATATTTATGTTATCAGAAACGGTTAAGCTCACTCTCAGATTATTATTATTTGACACGCGCTGCTAACGTAGTGAGACGTAAGAGAGTCTGCGACACGATTCGTAATGGTGCGCGTTTGGCTACTAAGAGATCGATGTTGTCTTCAGTGCAAGATTGACTGGATGCTAGCCTACCCTGTGTGAACCTTTTTATCTCAACATAATCAACATCATCTCCTCCATATGCATTCAAGTGTTTGTCTTCCTCTACAATACTTTTAGTCAAGTTATGCTGCAAATTTCTTTGTACTCACTTCGGTTCAGTACGTTGTCTTTCTTTATTCGATCTATAGAGCAAATTTACAATATTCTTCTGTAGCACAAACTTCAAAACTTTCAATTCCAATTTCGACTAACCAATATATGGCGAAGATTTCACTTCCGTACATAGCTGTAATACAGACGAGTACCTTCGGAATAAACTTCGTGATATTCAAATTCGTCCTTTTCAGACATTACATTCTTGCTGCTGTCAGTCTACATTTTATATTGTCTCGACTTCGGCCATCATCAGTTACTTTGATGCACATGTCAGAGAAGCACCCAGAAATGAAACGTCACTGGTCGAGAGTGTCCCTGGTGTTATTTCAGAGATTACGAAATCGAGTCAAATTTACAAATAACTTTCCGGTACTATATCACTTTTCAGTTGACTTTACACAACTTCTCGTATGGATATAAGAACTACTGTTCCTGCAAATGTGTCATGAAGCCGTTGAAACCTCAACTGAGGCAACGCGGGCCACAACTGCTGTACCTGGTCCTTGATGTCCTATGTGCTGACACAGGGAATAACTTGACGCTCGAGTTGGTCCCACATATGTTTTTGTAAAAGCCTCGTCGGCAGATTTGTAAAGGGCTAGTCGCTGCTACTGCGGAAGCCGAGGTTGTGAGTTCGTGAAACAGCTTCTGGTGCAGTACAACGCAAAGACAATTTCTTCCTGCCACTATTACACAGCTGTGCCCCAGGGTCAGGTAACATGTTAGAAGAACGAAGGCTATACAACACTCCAATGAATCACTAACAAAATCACACAAATGAGTGTAGGAATGCGTATTTAGATACAGAGATATGTACACTGGCGGAATACGGCGCTGCGTTCGGCAGCGCCAATATATGCCAACGACAGTCTGTTGCAGTTGTTAGATCAGTCACTGCTGTTACAATGGCAGGTTATCAAGATATAAGTGAGTCTGAACGTGGTGTTATAGTCGGCGCACAAGCAATGGGACACAGCAAGTGGGGGTTTTCCGGTAGGCCCATTTCAAGACTGTGTGCTGAATATCAGGAATCTGTTAAAGTATCAAATCCTCGACATCGCTGTGGCCGGATAAAGAGGCTGCAAAACGGGACCAACGACGACTGAAGAGAATCGTTCAATTTGACAAAAGTGCAGCACTTCCCCAAACTGTAACATATTCAAAGCTGGGCCATCGACAAGTGCCAGCTTGCGAACCATTCATCGATATGAGCTTTCGGAATCGAAGGCGCTCTCATGCAGCCTTGATCACTGCATGACAAAAAGATTTACGCTTCTCCCGAGCCCGTCAACACCGACATTATACTGTTGATGACTGGAAACATGTTGCGTGTTCGGACGAGTCTCGTTTCAAACTGTATCGAGCGGATGGACATGTAAGGGTATGGTGAAAACCTCATGAATGCATGTACCCTGCATATCAGCAGGTGACTGTTCAACCTGGTGGAGGGTCTACAAGGGCGTAGGGACTGGGCTGTTTGAGTAGTATGGGATCCCTGAAACGTCTAGATACGACTCAGACATGTGGCACTTATATAGGCATCCTGTCTGATCAGCTGCAGCCTTTCATGTCCATTCCGACGGACATTGGCAATTCTAGCAGGACAATGCGACATCTCGTACGTCCAGAAAAGCTATAGAGTGGCTCCAGGACAACACTTCTGAGTTTAAACACTTCCACTGGCCCCCAAACTCCCCGGAGATCAACATTACTGAGCGTATCTGCGATGCCTTGCATCGTGCAATGTGTGGTGTCAGGAAAATAAGAACCGAAGATGGCGATTGTGTAAAAATTAAAAAGTAATATATTGCTAAGCAATCCAGCTTTTGATTTTATGCCTTCTGCGCTATCTTGCTCCCCTTTGCGAATGTAGTATAAAAGTGAAACAATGACAATATACAATTTTAGTTGGCATTCAGATGAATTCCCAAGAGTATGCATCTTGGTCGTGCTCAGAAGCATCTGACTTATTTCAATTTTTGCTGATTGTTCAAAAGGTTTTAAGGCAAAAATCTCATGAAAGGTGGATCTTGCGGTGTTCCCACATCAGAAATGTGTCAACAGTGCATACCACACAAGCACACACACACATAACGTTACACCATGAATTATGTGTTAAGCAGTAATAGCGAACTCTAAGTATGACCTGTTAATGGTATAATGCACAGCAGAGCCTCAATCTACTTTCCTCATCCAAATGCTTCTATCATGCTTGCCAAGGGTCACGCTGATCTTTCAAAATTTATAAATCTCGAAGAAATGCGTCTGCAATACAAATAATTCAGTGTTTATGTCAAATGTACAAGGTTATTGCCCTCATATTAAATTTTTTTTCCACATCTAAACCGTTTTATGAAGCTCGTGAAGCGTCACAATGAACTTTCAACACCTTGAACTCTGCAAGTGTCACATTGTTATTTTACACACACACACACACACACACACACACACACACACACACACACACACACGTCAAACTGATGCATAAAAGATCATTTGGGGCTCTCTAAGTAGGAGTCTCAACGTTATTTCCATGCCTGAACACTAGTGCCAATAATATCTTGCTAAACAGGCGCTGACATTAGAAGTTAGGCCTAACTAATGACGCAGGAAACGCTTGATACGTAAAATACTACGCTAAGCAGGAAATCACAAAAATAAATACTCAGTCTGGAATAAGATCAGCCACTGGAAGGAGGTAAATAATTCCGTTACATTGGCTTACTCTTGGTGAAAGATAAAGTGCACCTGCAAATTAAGTACTTCCACATATTACTGGTTCTGTTGTAGTTGGTGAGCATTAGAGTAGTACTTTTACATCCAAATACGTTAAAAGTGTTCTCAGTCCAATCTGAGGTTCGTAGAGCTGTAATCACCTGTCAGCTTAGAAAGCTTTTCAGTAATGTTTCAGCTAAGCAAACCATTAGAGGATGGGGTGTTGTGGTTCTTGTTTTCAGTATACAATATAGTCGACGATATTGA
The DNA here is from genome assembly GCF_021461395.2 of Schistocerca americana. Lineage (NCBI taxonomy): Eukaryota > Metazoa > Arthropoda > Insecta > Orthoptera > Acrididae > Schistocerca > Schistocerca americana. The sequence goes on along the minus strand of NC_060119.1, from coordinate 1,159,202,715 downwards.
TGTATGTTAATTACTTTTTGTTACAACTGATAGGACCTAGTAGACAAAAGGAACATCTAAGGAAGGCTACAATATAAAAAAATCAGAAATGCGGTGGCAATGCTCTCTAAATCAGCATTGCCCACAGTCAGCTATTAAATAAAACCAAAATTTGATCAAAACAAGCAATGTAAAAAACATACACTTACTTGCAACGTAAATTATAGAGAAACTGACTAAACAAAATTTAAGGACGGGAGGTCGAAACTGTTTAGATTAGATTTTTTAATGAGACACATCATTTAACCTCGTAATATCTCCATAATGTACAAGGAGCACTTCTGCTCTCTTTACATTCATCAGAACCCTGCCAAAGACAGAACTGGAACAAGATAGAGATGAAGCTTAGCCATAGATGACTGTGCAACAAAACAAAAAAGGAAAGTCTATAATTCGAAAATTACAGTTGGTACAAAAATAAAATTATTTGTAATTTATCGGGCACGAGCACACACACACACACACACACACACACACACACACACACACACACACACTTACATGAATGTTGCTTATCCTATGTATAATTACAGATCTGTGATCATAAGCGAAAATTTGTATCTAAATGAAATAATTACGTTGTTTCTCGTATGGAGGACTTCCAAAACAAAACATACGTGGTACTACAGTTGTAAATTAATAATTCTACAAAATTAAAAATACGCGTAGCTTGTGTGGTGGCACTGCTGATAAAAATTTCGGATTAAGTAGCACTTGTTATCGACCTAACTTTCTTGAACCGTTCGGCTCTCAAACACCAAAGACGTGCAGTGTGACTGGCCGGCGTTACTGCGATATGCTTCGCCATCATGTCATACCCGCCCTACAGGAGACAGAGTCATTGATCTCAACGTATGTCATGCAAGATACGGCCCCACTGCATATCGCTTCTGAAGTTCCCATGTATCCTGAAATACATTTGGAAACTATCAAACTATCCTGCATTACTTCTCTTCCCCAAGCCCTTGACATTAAAGCTACCGAGTTCGGTACCCGTGGGGTAATTATTTTCCTTGTTATAACGTGTTAAATACGGAAAGTTTAATGATAACCACCCGGTACAGATAAATTTTTCAAAACACCCAACGGTGAGGGCGTGAATCCATCCAGAAGTTGTCAGCTGCACTGGTGGAGGAATGGAACACCCCGCCACCAGTACTTACCAGCCTCTCGGCGAGCGTGGGAGCAAGTTACAAAGCATCTGTTGCTCTCCGTGGTGATCACACACCCTATGAAAAACAACATCTTGTCATTTTTAATGTCCAGGGCAGCATCACAGATGTCGGTGACTTCAGTGTAATGATTGTCCTTAAAGTAACAGTAATGTAGCAGATACCGGCTGGAGAGGGCTCCTTCGAAAGTCTTGTTGCGGTAAAAAGGGCGCTATTTGCGGCTGTTGGACGGAGGGATAACCAGAGTCCAGACCCAGCCACCAAAGAACAGCAAACAGTGGATGTCCACAGCTGTTGTCCCTATGTGGCCGTGTTCTGTCAACCGTGTGAAATAGTTACCCTCGGCTCGGGCAAAGCTAAACACTACCTTATGAGTCGGGAATTGTTCTTTCAGGCCTTGGTTGGTATTTGGAGCCAAGGGGTCCGAGCCTTGAACAAAGGAAAAGTTTGAACGGTGAAACTACAAGGCAAATTGCGTCTCGTTGTTAAAAATACAGTTGTGAAACCGTTCTGTGCCTCCACTGACGGCGCCGCGCCAACATGTGAGCCATTTTTTCCATACAATGAGGAGATCTCGTCATCAGTTTCCCCCGTTGCACACTACATCCTTCCCACTCCTGTTTCGCTCTTGATAAAGCACTCCTTTGGGTTAGCAGAAATGGTAGGGGAATGTGCTGTTTCTGGGTTTTCTGTAAAATGCGTGCCACACGCACATGTTTGTGTGTGTGTGTGTGTGTGTGTGTGTGTGTGTGTGCGATGCAATCACGTGCTCCAATCTATTGTCCCAGTTAAATTCAAGGTACCCGTTGCCCGCAGGTAGACGCTATGTTTAGTATAACGAATACGGCTGTGATAGCCCAGTATCAGTTACGTTTTCACTGCTGGAGGCGTTAATAACCTCAACACATCTGCACAGATGCAACTCACATGTGCCATAACAAAGAGCATTAAGTGAAATACGAAGAAGCAAAATAAAATTTTTCAGTTATACTCGCGGTTTCTCATGACCGTTACACGTAAGAAAGGAAGTAGTGCAGCAAGAAACAAACCAACTACAACAGCCAGAACTAACATCAGTTTCTAAACTGACAAACTGATATTATATGGGAAGACATAAAAAATAAACAGGCAGACAATATGTGGAGACATAACGGACTTGTCCCAGTAGACAGGTTCACACAAAAGCTGGGTAACCTGTACTATCATGCGCCTGGCTGACAGAGAGGAAATTCGCAGAGGCTTACAGAGTGTGGATGTACATATAGACTTGGTATGACTGTAGAGACCGAGATATGAAGGTGGGGAGGACACGTCACTTTGAAGATGAAAAAAGAAATTATTTAATAGATTACATGTATGAGAATACGTAGACGAAAACCTAATGAACGGTGAATAGATGACATACGAACAAATTCACGGGCAGTCTCGACGTAAATACTTGAAGACAAATACATGGGAAAGTCTGAAGCACGACTACATGGAGTAGTGGATGTTGCCTGTTAATTCATATCACAATATGTAGTGCAGAATTAGAATTTCTAGAAACGTTTTTGTCCTGGCTCGGTGTTATGCACATTTAATAGACAGTTCTAGACTTGTAGGGAAGAAAGATAACGCAGCAAATATATTAACGTAATATTACATATGAGCAAACACCAGGCAGATACCAGGCTTCAGTCACTACGAGGATTGTCAGTGAAGATTTTTGCAAATTGCTAGACACATCGGCAATGTTTTGCTTTTAATATTTGAAATAATGACTAAGGTGCATAGCTACAAACAAGTTTCTTAATTATAAAATTATCAGCTTTTATTCAACTGACACTAGCCATAAAAGCCTCCTCACTTACACCAAGCAGTACAGACGATATTGTGCATGGTATACGTGAGGTTATGAAAAAAAATTAGAGAGAGATAAGAACACACGAGGTCAAATCACTCGAAAGTCAATTGGATTAAAAACAGTAACAGCAAAGGACAGTCCTTTAGTACCGTAGCACAAGAGCGTGTAACGCGCTGTCATATTCCTCCGATCTCGAAATCTTGGCCAAGTAGTCTGTTTACACCAAAATCCAATGGCTCAGGTAGATTTCGGTTGATGTTGCAAGATTTTGATTTTTCAGTTGCATAAAACATTTTCAAAGGCGAAATTTGTGTTAACTACCGGAAATAGGTTTGAACTCTAAAGTCTCGGACCTGTTTCAATTTCAATCGGTAATAATAATTTTTATGTTACTGACACTGACAGTCTCAAGGTGGAAGGTAGTAAGTAATAGTAAATGTAGCCCGCCCGGCTAGCCGCGCGGTCTAACGCACTGCTTCCCGAGTGGGAAGGCGTGCCGGTCCCTGGCACTAATCCGCCCGGCGGATTAGTGTCGAGCTGCGGTGTGCCGGCGAGGCTGTGGATGGTTTTCAAGGTGGTAGTCCATCTGCCTCCGCGAATGCGGGTTGGTTCCCCTTATTCCGCCTCAGTTACACTGTGTCGGCGATTGCTGCGCAACCACTGTCTCCACGTACGCCTACACCATAATTACTCTACCACGCAAACATTGGGGTTACACTCGTCTGGTATGAGACGTTCCCAGTGGCTCCACTGGCGGCCGAACCGCACAATAACCCTGGGTTTGGTATGGGTCGGCGGTGGTATGGGTGGACTGCTGTGGCGTGTTGTGGGCTTGTGAACCACTGACGGCCATGGCGGGACTAAGCCTCTCCGTCGTATCTAGGTCGCCGGTTCAATACACAATACACGAATAGTAAATGTACAGAAACAGAATATGAGTACATCGAAACGATAAGAAAACTTAAATGAGAGAAAGAGGATGATACCAGTTGAATGTTTTACAGATTTGGTGAAGGGCAAGTGATACTGACATGGATGTATCTTGCAGAACAGTTTGTGATAAAAGTAGAGTTGGACCATTACTATCTTGAGAAACCTACTTGAGTACCTCTTTACCGATGGATGAAGGTCAGTTTGTCTTCTTATCCCGTTTCTTTACGTGGCGAATCAGTCGGGATCACAGTATAGAAATTGTATTAAAAAGTGCTGCAACGTAAACTGAAACTGTAAATGATACTCTATGGAGGGAATGAGTTTTTCTGTTGTTCTTTTTTCTAATAGAATGCTTGTTAAGAATTAACAGTAATGGTCGCAATAGTACCTGCTGACACTATGCAGTACCTACGGTTGCACCCACGCTTGTCTTTACGACGATAGCTGCATACAAAGCGTTGACGAAATGACGCTTCTCATGTAAAGACACAAGTGTTGATACCCGAAGTTGATGTATCAGCTGTTCTAAAAGGGCCCAGTACAGTATTTATTTTTGTATTTTTCTAAGTCTCCTAAGGACCAAGTAAAGTTTTGTAGTACATATAAGGACCTTTTAAGAGTTACGTTGTTAGATCAATACCTAGCACTAGTGTTATTTTCTTTACAAATTTCTCTTCGTTTAATAACATCAGCCTCTTCTAAGTCTCCACACAGTCCACCTTGAACACCACAGCTACCGATCGGATATGAGTACTGGTGGATACCCAACGTAAAGTCATGCTCATCTTTGCTTCGTACAGTCTCTATTGACAGTAATGTTTGACTGTTTTGTGATGTGTTCCACTGGACCCTTTGACATAACGATGTGATTCAGTATTGTGAATACGGAAATGCAATTGCTACATTCTTCCAGATACATCGTGAAGGAGAGTGTTCATGTGAACCAATTAACAATTGAAGTATTGTAATAAGTATTGGAAATTTAAACATTCTAGCAGTATAAGTCTAGTGTGACGTCCTTTTGGGATTCGTCACGTCACATACAAAGGAAATTGCATATAATTTTATATATTTTTATTTTTAATTTATCGGCATGCTTCTTTCTCTCAGGGATATTGTCTTTTCTTATCACTTTTACTTACGTGCATAAGTAAATATGAAACGGTTTCTTGAAGGGCCTCAATCATTCATGTACCAACTTTAGATTTTGAACGTGATGACTAAAATATAGGTGCCGCTAAACGAATTGGATGTAATTTTGATAATTTCTATTTATTGATTGCAAAGCAAGGCTTGAGAGAATTTCGATTGTTGCCGTGGAGCGGCCAACATAAAACTTACTGAACTCATGGAATCAGTATAGTTTAAAAACATGAACTTTAACGTAAATTAATTATCTGTTGCAATTTAAAAAGGTTCTTATAACGAAATCTCTCGCATTTACAGTGACTGTTAACACTGAAAAATAAATTAATACTTCGGCGCGTAATGGCCGACCAGAGGCTGCATCGGAAGATGAGCCTCTCGCAGCGCAAATTACTGAAAAAATGCTTATTAAAAATAATTTGCAACTGCGAGCATATGAGGTGACAACTATTACAAAGAAATTCATTTTGTAATAATAATAACAAGTTTATTTTAGTAATAAATACGTATAACTTACATAAAATATGTGTAGCCGCTCAATGGCTGCCTTCCGTGTAGCGAAACAAAACAGTGTGTGTACCAACAAATACGTCCTTCCTCCTCGGCCGTACAATTTGGTCTCTTTCGATCCTTTTTTTATTTTCATAGACATTAAATAAAGATGCTATCGCTGCATATCAGTTGTTTCAAGAACATTAACCATATCTTTTACACTAATTATATTCATAAAATACGTAAACTACGATTTACAACCGCTAAAAATGTCAATATTTATGTGACGTACCGTCACACTAGGGACCGATAACCTCAGCAGTTTGGTCCCTTAGGAATTCGCACAAACATACTCATCCACAGCAGTGCTTTCTCCATTCTTATAAAATGATGACCAAGCCATCCGTGTGGTTCAGTAGTCAGTTGAAAAAATTGTAGGTCCGTCGCTTTGTGCCATGTAGAATAGCACGGCAGTATTGCGTGGCGCCAGCACTGTCGTTCCTAGCCACGCGGTACTGGCGCCAGCAGGCGGCAGCCATTGTGAAACATGCGGCGGAGGGGATCGCCACAGTGGCCGTTGCTATAGAGAGGCACGGACAGATCCGCATTGGTGGACTATGGGCCTAAATTCTGGCAGGCCATGAAACATGTGGGAAAACCCCCTTTCCTTCCCTTTTAATGGACATACATCCAGCACTCCCAATGACCAGTAGTACTACTACTACTGCTACTACTAATACAGTAATAATAACAAAATAATGACACTCATTTTAATTTACAAACAATCTGGTAGTGTAGGCGTATCAGTGTTGTTAGTTGTAAAACAAGCTAACTCGAAGATCCCACTATTTCTGGCTCTTCTGAAGACATCTGCATCTACATCTACATCTACATGATTACTCTGCAATTCACATTTAAGTGCTTGGCAGAGTGTTCATCGAACCACAATCATACTATCTCTCTACCACTCCACTCCCAAACAGCGCGCGGGAAAAACGGACACCTAAGCCTTTCTGTTCGAGCTCTGATTTCTCTTATTTTATTTTGATGATCATTCCTATCTATGTAGGTTGGGCTCAACAAAATATTTTCGCATTCGGAAGAGAAAGTTGGTGACTGAAATTTCGTATATAGATCTTGCCGCGACGAAAAACGTCTTTGCTTTAATGACTTCCCTCCCACCTCGCGTATCATATCTGCCACACTCTCTCCCCTATTACGCGATAATACAAAACGAGCTGCCCGTTTTTGCACCCTTTCGATGTCTTCCGTCAATCCCACCTGGTAAGGATCCCACACCGCGCAGCAATATTCTAACAGAAGACGAACGAGTGTAGTGTAAGCTGTCTCTTTAGTGGGCTTGTTGCATCTTCTAAGTGTCCTGTCAATGAAACGCAACCTTTGGCTCGCCTTCCCCACAATATTATCTATGTGGTCTTTCCAACTGAAGTTATTCGTAATTTTAACACCCAGTTGAATTGAATGCCTTGAGAATTGTACTATTTATCGAGTAATCGAATTCCAACGGATTTCTTTTGGAACTCATGTGGATCACCTCACACTTTTCGTTTTTTAGCGTCCACTGCCGCCTGCCACACCATACAGCAATCTTTTCTACGCTTTGCAACTGATACTGGTCTTCGGATGACCTTACTAGACGGTAAATTACAGCATCATCTGCGAACAGTCTAAGAGAACTGCTCAGATTGTCACCCAGGTCATTTATATAGATCAGGAACAGCAGAGGTCCTAGGACGCTTCCCTGGGAAACACCTGATATCACTTCAGTTTTATTCGATGATTTGCTATCTATTACTATGAACTGCGACCTTCCTGACAGGAAATCACGAATCCAGACGCACAACTGAGACGATACCCTGTAGGCCCGCAGCTTGATTAGAAGTCGCTTGTGAGAAACGGTGTCAAAAGCTTTCGAAAATCTAGAAATACGGAATCAACTTGAGATCCCCTGTCGATAGCGGCCGTTACTTCGTGCGAATAAAGAGCTAGCTGCGTTGCACAAGAACGATGTTTTCTGAAACCATTCTGATTACGTATCAATAGATCGTTCCCTTCGAGGTGATTCATAATGTTTGAATACAGTATATGCTCCAAAAACCTACTGCAAACCGACGTCAATGATCTGCGCAATTTTCCAATCTGTAGGTACAGATCTATCGGTGAGCGAGCGGTTATATATGGTTGCTAAGTAGGGAGCTATTGTATCAGTGTAATCTGAAAGGAACCTAGTCGGTATACTACCTGGACCTGAAGACTTATCCGTATCAAGCGATTTTAATTGCTTCTCAACCCCTAAGGTATCTACTACTAAGAACCTCATGATAGCAGCTGTTTGTGTTTCAAATTCTGGAATATTCCACTCGTCTTCCCTGGTGAAGGAATTTCGGAAAACTGCGTTCAATAACTCCGCTTTAGCGGCACTGATAAGCGAAGGTATTCACTGCGTCTTGCCGCTTGTGTACTTTACATATGACCAGAATTTCTTCGGATTTTCTATCAAATTTCGAGACAGTGTTTCGTTGTGGAAGCTATTAAAGGCATCTCGCATTGAAGTCCGTGCCAAATTCCGCGCGTCTGTAAATTTTAGCCAATCTTCGGGATTTAGCGTTCTTCTGAACTTCGTAAGCTTTTTCCGTTGCCTCTGCAACAGCGTTCGGACCTGTTTTGTGTACCATGGGGGATCAGTTCCATCGTCATATCATGGGTCTCGGCTTTCAAGAATTCGCAGTACTGGTTTGTTATGTGTGTGTTATATTCAATATGGACTGTAGAAGATTATTGTTGCTTGATTGAAAATTGTGATTTGGACAATGCCATGTTTGTGAGATGTAATGACCTTTTGTAGAATATTATTATGGAGGCAGCCCACTACCAGAGTCGATGGATTATTTGGTAAATTGTAATTTCATTAATTATTTACACTGTGTGTTTTGTTCAGATGTAATAATATCTAGTTTCTTTGCCGATTCTTTTAGGCCAGAGGCTCCAAAGAAGTCTTCTAGGGCGGGGATGTAAGGGGTCCGTAGGCTTTTAGTATAACTTTGCACTCGGCACAGCTCGATAGGGCGAACAATCGATTGTGACGTGTTGTGAGAGCGAGTGTCGAGATGCGCCAGAGTGGTTGGCGGGAATGGTGTGTGTGGTGGCCATTATTGGAATACAGGTTTTTTTAACCGAGAAGGGTGTCACCATCGCCGTGGTTAGACCACTAAATAATAAATAAATACCACAAAAGTGATGAAGTATCTTTATAAAAGTGATCAGTGACATTGCTAGTGCTGATATTTAGTTTCGCGTCTACCGCGCCGACCTAACCTTGGATTACAGTGTTGGATGCAGTGATGGATTAGCGTGTGACGATAATGGCAAATGAAGAAAGCCTGGGCTGAGATTAGCCGTAATTAGATAAGTATGATGAAGGCAGTGGCTGTCTCCTTTATGTGTTTTGAGAAGAATATAAGTTCGTAATTAGTAAAACTGCGTTGATGTTCCTTATTACCATATATTCAGTATTATAGTATTGAACAGGACGAACTGGAAAGTAACAACTGCCGTAGCAGTCAATTCCGATTACCAGCCCAATTAGGTTCACAGTCATGTTAATAATAAATATTGGGCTGCTATTCGATCAGATCAGGTCGGGATAAAAACGGAGGTGTTAGACCTTGGCTCACTGTGAAAGGACAAGTGCAATCTTCGGGCAAAAAGTAAAGAACAATAGGTAATGTTATCTTGCTTAACACGAGAAAATATTTTCATTCGGGTTACATATGCATAAGTAATCGTAAAATTGAAACTTTAAAACAGTGTTTCGATGTGTAGGACCTTATAAATGGTTACCGTAGTTAAAATTGCGTAACCATAACGAATGTTGGACGGTGGACAATGTCTACAGCACGTTTTGCAAAATTAAAAATCGCGACGAGAAACAGTGCATCTTGAACAATACGAAGTAATAGCATCTTACAATTGTGAATAAACTGTTTTTTCGCCATATTAGATAAGAGTAGTAGTGTCGATAAACTGTGTTATAATGTGCAAACACGTAAATCCGTGCGACAAGCTGTGAAAATTGAACACCAAAGAAAGACATGTGTGATCATTACCACAACAAAACGAGCCAAGAATTCGTCACGAAAGCTTTTAAAGAAGTGTTTAATAGTAATGTTACGACCGAAATTGCTTTTTGATTGATGAATATCGAGCAACATCATATGGACACATAAACTGTTACGCAAGCGACAACTTATGTGGCGACGCAATTGTTGAATGACGTCACGCAGACCCATGCAGCAGCGGCGCCAAAGAGCTTCGATCCGTGAGGCGATTTCACGCATCATCCCAACTACCTGTGCAAGGAGTAGGTCAGACGCAGACGCACTACACTGGACAGCGACCAGCACGACTTCGAGATACACCAAGTGTCAACCCGGCATCTAGCAGCCGAACTACAAACTACGCCCGCCCGCAGCGCCACGGAGTGGCCAACTGAGAACTACAGTGACTCACCACAGATCTCCAGCGTGACTTCACGTGGCTCCAGCAGCAGTACATTCAGCAGTGCGTCACAAAAGCGCCACGCCCACTTCAAATGTCAAAACATCGCGACTCGTGGTAATGTCAGTTGGTGAGTGAAGACAACTTGTTAGCATAACATTAAATTGCAATATACTATCTTCACAATAAATAAACAGTTTTAAACTGTGTTTTGCCTTAGGACAGGTGACCAGTTACAGTAATTTCAGAAACTTTTACGGAAGATATTCTGAAATATAGCGTGATTATTTATGCATATTGTGCTGCTAAACAGTGATTATGCAGATATACTAATTGTTTTTGAAGATTTTACATTTATAGATTTAATGAATGGTGTGATTTGTCTTATTTAAAACATTTTACATAAACTGTGTATGTGAAAATTGATATTTGGATTTATTATACTTTGAGAGTCGTTATGTTCAGTACTCATATGTATTGTATCAATTTTGGGATTAACTGATGATACTGCAGTTACTGTTTCATTAGTTTATCGGTAATTAGGAGTGTTTTACGTTACAAGAGGTTATTTTACATTACTTGCTTGTGCATTAAAAATAAACCAAACATGTCTACCGAAGATCAGCAGGTGGTTTGTGAGGCAGTAGCTGAAAGGAGAGGGATAGGACAGGAAGACAGAGATAATTCAGCAATCAGCGATTATGGATGGTCATTAGAAAACCCAATTAGCACATTCAACTACTTACCCCAAGACACCAGGACAAACAACGAGAGATAAGCCAGTTTGAGAGGGTGTGGATGTACGGTCGATGTTAGCAGACTTGTTAAAGGAAACCAAGGCAACAAAAGAAAAATTAGAAGAAACTAAAGAAAGGGAAGAAATGTTCCATAAATCATTAAAGGAAGATTCACAAAAAACCAAAGAAAGCTTAGAAAAATCATTTAAGGAAACTCTAGCACAAGAGATCAAAACATCGCAAAGGAATATAGAATATAATCTGAAGAAGGAAATGTAAGAGCTACAGGAACGACTGAAGATGGAAATCAACGAGAGAGAGAGTAAGCTACAGAAGAGCATAGACCAAGTCCAGGGAGACGTGGGGAAGATGGAAGGAAAGTAACAAAAGAGGTAGAAGACGATATTAAAGAAACTAAAGCCGAATTGGAAGAAAGAATTACCGAAGTTGAAATAAAGGGCAATCATCAAATCGCTGAGGTGACGCAGGTGCAGAAACAATGCAATGATGCGGTTAAGGGGATAGAAGATAGGCAAAACCAACTGGCTGTCAATTTGAAAAATGCTATAGCTGTGCAACAACAAGAGGATAACAAGAGGGTCACAATGGAGCTCAGGTAATTACAACATGGAGTGCAACAATTGGAGAGCAAGACAGAAGAAATTGATAAACGAATTAGCAATGCAACTTTAACTGTTGGGGAAGGTAGAGTCGTTACATTGATGAGCGGTGATAGTCAGTACGTCCAAAACAATACAGGGCAGAAGTATAAACCGAAAGGAGGATGGCACCCAATGATATTTATGAAATGGTTAAAAGGAGTTTTCTCAGCACATTTCAAGGACGCAGACAAGATTCAGTTTGCAATAGATAGGATGGAAGATGAGGCCTTTACTTGGGGAGTCAGGAAGAAGGAAGGGAATACTAATTATGGTCAGTTTGAAGGGGAATTCTTGAAGAAATACTCGTCTAAAAGTCATCAGTGTGCAGCACTTGAGGACCTACAACACTGCAAGGCACTTAATACATGGAGAGGGACGTTGAGAGAGTTTGCCGAACATTTGTGGGAATTAAATGAGACCTTGGAACAACCTCTGAGTGATGACATAATGATATCAGCGATAAAAAGAAGGTTGAGATGGAGAACGCAGGAAACTGTATCCAGGAGCCTAATTAAAGATAGGGAGATACTGGAACAATTGGAATCTGTTCAATCACAGGAACACAACCAAGCTAATGATCAAAATCGAGAGGGAAGTGGTGACCAAAGTAATCATTTTAATAATTCGTCTAATTATAGAGAAAGAGGTGGTGGCCATTGGTATAGAAACCATGGTGGTGAAAGGCAATGGAGAAATGATTAGAGAAGGAGTGAAGAACCGAGAGATCGTGAGAGAGAAAGGGATAGGCGAATGAATGACACAGTGCATATAGCCAGCCAGGGTGGCCGAGCGGTTCTAGGCGCTACAGTCCGGAACCGCGCGACCGCTACGGTCGCAGGTTCGAATCCTCCCTCGGGCATGGATGTGTGTGATGTCCTTAGGATAATTAGGTTTAAGTAGTTCTAAGTTCTAGGGGACTGATGACCTCAGAAGTTAAGTCCCATAAGTGCTCAAAACCATTTGATTTTTGAACAGTGCATATAGAAGAGGCAGAGAGACCAGAAAACTGAACGACACTCCAAATGAGGTCCGGTCAGGAGTGAGAGCTACAAGGACCAGAATAAACCTACTAAGACACGACAATGGTGGAGATATAAGAAGAGATCTACTGGAGGAAAGAAGTAGGATTCCCAAAGAACCCATACTACCCGTGATAGGGATCAAGCTATGTGGACAGAATATTGAGGCATTAGTTGACACAGGAAGTGAAGCATATGCAATATCCAAGAGGCTGTATGAACAGGTACTGAAGGTAAACCTTAGCTTCCCTAGTTTCCCAGTGAATGGAGTGAGAATTGTGAATGCATTAGGTGCAAGGAGTAAACCTATTAAAGAACAAGTGTTGATTACCTTCGAGATAGAGGGAGAAGAATACGAAGCAACATATTTGGTGGTGGCTGGACTGAACACATCAATTATTTTAGGAATAATGAATTTGAAGCGATAGTGAGTTTTGATGAAGGTACTATCAAGGTCACAGGAAGAAAGTGAGAAGAGAAGAGGTTGAAGTCGCTGAGGGTAGTGCAATAAAAGAAGAGGAAGAATTTAAAAGGATAAGTTTGTGTTATTAAGAGGAACCCACAGTAGTATACGGGAAAGAGGAACTAGAAGAAGAAGTGTTGGTGTACTTTGAGGGATCAGCATGAGAGGGTCAACATGAAGAGGATAAGATCAGTAAAAAGTTGGAGGAAATGACACACCTAGAGGAGGAGATTAAGAGGAAATTAGCCACAGTATTATACAGGTGTTGTAAGGTATTTCGTCAATGGCCATGTATCATGAAAGGGGTGGAGTGTAAGCTAAAGATAAAGAACCACAAACCACTCAATATAAAACAGTATTCCATTCCCTAGGCGAAAAGAAGAGCAGTAGATGAGGAGATACAGAGGATGATGGACCTTGGTGTTATATAAAGGGCCAACAGTCAATATAACAGCCCCCTATTTGTTGTTGATAAGAAGGATGGAAAGGTGAGGATATTTTTAGATGCAAGGACGGTGAACGAGATCATCGAGCTGGAGCAGGACAAGCCTGAGACAATAGAAGAACTGATTCACAATATTTCGAGGAGCGAAGGTACTTAGTAGTATCGACTTAACTGCGGTTACTGGCAAATACTATTGGCCACAGAGTCCCACCAGTACACAGCATTTACTTATGGAGGGAGGTGCTATCCATTTAGAGTGTTGCCATTTGGGCTTAATGTATCAGTGTCTGAATTCATAAGAGCAATGGATAAGATACTGGGTGAGGAGTTACTTAAGAAAGTCACTGTTTATGTGGATGACCTCTTGATAGCAAGTGAATCATGGGAAGAACATTTGGATAGGTTGGATGCAGTCTTGGAAGCCTTTGAAACTGCAGGGGTAACCGTAAATCTGGACAAGTTGGAATTTAGCAAATCAAAGAGAAAATTCCTGGGCTATATAATATCAGAGGAAGGTAGCTATCCTGATCCTAGTAAAATGGAGGCTATTAGAAATTTTCTGACCCCCCATAGTAAGAAGCAGTTGCGAGCGTTGTTTGGGGTTTTCGAGTTTTATAGAAAATTTTTCAAGGGATCCGTACTTAATGCCCCGAATATGAGGGAATTGACCAAGGCAAGAATGATGTGGCATTGGAGTGCATAGTGCCAAACCGAGTTTGAGAATATGAAGGAAGCACTATGTAGTGCAGACATATTGTATCACCCAGATTTTTCCAAGGAGATTTATTTGGGAGCGGACGGTTCTGACTATGGACTGAGGATACATTTGTACCAAATGGGGAGGAGCAGAAATGGTGAGAGAGTAAGAACAATAACGTTTGGTAGCAGGAGTTTAAATGCTTGGGGATATAAAATATTCGATTACTGAAAGTGAGGCATTGGCAATCATATGGGGGTTTCAGCGATTTCGTTATTATTTGGCGGGGCGGCATGTGAAAATGGTGACTGACCATAAGGCCCTTACATTTCTGACCACAAGCAAATTGAGGCATAGCAGACTAACACGATGGGCCCTGGCATTACAGGACTATTAGTTAGAGATAATTTATGATGCAGGAGCAACCCATATAATACCTGACGCCTTGTCAAGATTAGCAGCTGTCTTGAGAGGAATGTTGGTGGACTGGCCAGAAGGAGAAGAATTTAGAATTAACTTGATGAAAGGAGTACAGTACGAAGAATTCCTAAAGAATGTGTGCAAAGAACAGAACGAGGACAAGAAATTAAAGACAATTAAAAACAAATACAGGTGTGTGGGAGAGGAAAGAATTTGCACATTTTATTATATTCACAATGGGATACTTTATAAAAGAAACAAGGAGAGTGAGGAGAACTGGAAACTCTGTGTGCCTGAGCATGTGGTAGAGTAATTTATTTGGTATACGCACTATAGTAATGCGCATTATGGATCAAAGAAGTGTCTGGAAAAGTTGAACTCAGATTGTGCATTCAGCAACATGGGAAGGTGTATACATAAGATACTAAGTACATGTGACACTTGTCAAAAATCTACAACGACTACAGTACAGCACAAAGGGTATATGCACCCAGTTGTACCAACAGTGATTAAGGACATAGTAGCAGTGGATCTCTTTGGGCCACTTCCTGCCTCACAAGGGAATTACACACAATTCTCAGTAGTGGAAGAACTGGTTTCCAAGTACATAAAATTTTACCCGTTAAAGAAAGCCACTAGTAGAGACATCATTAACCAGTTTGAGAAAGACTATTTTCAAGAGGTGTGTATTCCAAAGCAAATCTTGAGTGATAATGGGTCACAATTTAGGCCAAAGGAGGGGAGAGAGATGCTAAATAAACATAAAATAGAGCAAATTGTCATTTGTAGATATAGCCCAGCTTCTAACCCAGCAGCACAAACAATGAAGGAATTGAACCATTTATGCCGAACATAATGTCATAGGAAGCATGGTTCATGGAAAGAATGTTTAGAAGAATTTGAGCAGGTCAAGAATCACCTCCCGCATGATTCTACAGGGTTTGTACCATGTGAAGCATTGCTAAATCAAGAATCTGACAGTATTTTTCATGAGTTGCTAGTCTACCCACCAGGAAGTTCATTGACTTGGGAAAGGGATTTGGAACTAGTGGAATTAAGTAAGAAGGAGAAGGCTAGGAAAAGATGGGAGAGACACGACAAGCTAGTGAAACCTATAACTTACCGAGTGGGAGACTTAGTACTAGTAAAGGTTCATGCAAAATCAAAGAAAATAAACTCTGAAATACACAAATTCAACCACCTTTATAAGGGACCATACGGGATTATAAAAATTGGGCATACTAACACGGTGGAGTTGGAATATGCAAGACCAAGAGAGTGCATGGTAAGGAGCATGTGGTAAACATAAAAAGGTACTACTCAGACGAGAACAGGAATAACCCAGATGAGGAAGTGGAATTCGATTAGGGCGAATGTCTGAAATGGGCTGTTCAAGCTCCATGATGTAGTTGGGTAAGACATGTTTGGAACGTTTAGTTGTTAATCGGACATTTGAAAAAGGGGAATGTTTATGTGCATTGTATTTTCTGACGTATTATAAATAGAGCTTCATATTTCATATCAATAATTACTTGAGAATGGCTGTAAGACCTGTAACAACTCAATTGTAATATAATAACTCATATGTCATATGTTCACACAATAATTTTTGATTGTATGTTGTGTGTTATATTCAATATGGACTGTAGAAGATTATTGTTGCTTGATGGAAAATTGTGATTTGGACAATGCCATGTTTGTGAGATGTAATGACCTTTTGTAGAATATTATTATGGAGGCAGCCCACTACCAGAGTCGATGGATTATTTGGTAAATTGTAATTTCATTAATTATTTACACTGTGTGTTTTGTTCAGATGTAATAATATCTAGTTTCTTTTCCGATTCTTTTAGGCCAGAGGCTCCAAAGAAGTCTTCTAGGGCGGGGATGTAAGGGGTCCGTAGGCCTTTACTATAACTTTGCACTCGGCACAGCTCGACAGGGCGAACAATCGATTGTGACGTGTTGTGAGAGCGAGTGTCGAGATGCGCCAGAGTGGTTGGTGGGAATGGTGTGTGTGTGTGGAGGCCACTATTAGAATACAGGATTTTTTAACCGAGAGGGGTGACACCATCGCTGTGGTTAGACCACTAATTATTAAATAAATACCACAAAAGTGATGAAGTATCTTTATAAAAGTGATCAGTGACATTACTAGTGCCGATATTTAGTTTCGCGTCTTCCGCGCGGCCTAACCTTGGATTGCAGTGTTGGATGCAGTGATGGATTAGCGTGTGACGATAATGGCAAATGAAGAAAGCCTGTGCTGACGAACTGGAAAGTAACAACTTCCGTAGCAGTCAATTCCGATTACCAGCCCCATTAGGTTGATGATAATATTGGCGGACCGAGTAGTATCGCTTAATTTAAGAAAAAGCAGCTTATCACAATGTGAAAACTTTGTTCCCAGTTGTGACACAATATTATCCAGTTCCTAGAAATACTCCGGTTGTAGTTTGACATCAAGGGATTCCCAATGTTTTCTTCCATCATTTCAGCTCTATTCATGGAAGCTTCAGCTTGCGAAGCACTCAAGTGCATCGTGGAATTTAAAAAGTCAGTCAGTTTATATTCATGTCTTGAATTTTTTAATGTAAGCTATGCATCCTGTGAAAGAATTGTTGCAAAACCGTTCATCACTGTTTTATTTTTCCGAACAAGCATTTAAATCTTTAAAACTATGGTTTCATAACGGAGAGAAGAAAAAAATTCAAAGTCTAGGAGCTATTTTTCAAACCACAGGCTTCTGTTGAAGCCGTTGGTCTATAAAGTCTGGACTGCTCGATAATAGCAGTTAAAACCTAAATTAGTCCCGGATTGTTTTCGTGAATGACAGATTTTTTGGTGTTGCAGTTATGGCTCGTCTCCTTCATAGTTCGTGTTTTCTATCAGCAGCCTGAAGTGATTCCAGTCACGTATTATTTCTTCTGTAAAACATATTTTGTTGCTATGTTTCCTTACTGCTTCTATTCATCCTACAGTTTTTTTCAGCTTACTAACGTAACTAAATTTTTTTGTAATCCTTGTTTCTTCCACTCTTGTTCAATGTTCATAAACTTTTATTTGTCTCTTCCTCAGTGTATCTGTTATCTTTTCTGTATTTTTGTATAAATCTTCATTTCCCCTTTTAATCCATCTATTTTCATTGTTTTTTTTCAGAACCTAGAATTTTTCTTACTATTTTTTTCTCTCTTTTTTCTAGTTCCCTTAATTCGCCTTTCTTATTCTGATTTAGGCACTCTCATCCATATGTTTCTTCTGTCCTAGTAACTGAACTATAATGTCTAATCTTAGCTTGTATGGCTTGGTTTTTTATTATAGTAGTTTTGTGTTCATTTCTTTGCAAATTCTTTTTTATTTTTTCTTTATGTGTTGTGTTATCCAGTCCATTGGCTTGAATCCACACTCCAAGGTATTTGAATTTATCAACTCTTTTAATTTTTACATACTTTGTTTTCATACACTTTTCTATAATATGTTTGTGTTCTATATACTTGGGTTTATCATAGGAAATTTTTAGCAAAGACTTTTCAGCAATCTCATGTAAGAGATCAAGCATAACTGTGTCGTCAGTTCGGTTTTCAGTTATCAATGCCATATGATCCACAAAGGCTAAACGTTTCACATCAATTTTATTTTTTCCTTAGCCCATGCTTGTATCCTTTGTGCCTCTGTTTTTTAATGTGCTTTCCAATGGTTTTATCTAAAACCAAGTTAAAGAGAATTGGGACAGTCCATCACCTTGTCGAACTTCTGTTTTGATTTTGAATGGTTCAGAACTATCGACTTGAAACAAAAGCCTTGATGTTGCATCTGTGAGCGTTTGTTCAACAAGTCTTCTGGTGTTTTTGTTTATCCCTCATTCATAATGTATCTGGAATAGTGTTTGTCTGTCATTTGAGTTGCAGCTTTCTTGAAGTCTAAGAAAGACACTACTGTATTATTATTTTGTATAGCTCTCATTCTCAAAATTGTTTTTAAATCAAGAATCTGTTGTGCACATAATCTACCTTTTCTAAATCCTGCTTGATAATCTCCTGTATTAGATGCTACTTGTTCTCTACTCTTTTTAAAAGCGCTTTAGACAGTATTTTTTATGTTACTGGTAACAGGGACATACCCCTGTAGTGAATGGTATCTGTTTTGTCTCCTTTTTATGGAGAGGATGGATCATTGTTTGTTTCCAAACACTTGGTATGATTCCTTTTGTCCAAATGTCTTTAATTACTTTGCAAATTTTCTGCCATGTGGATAAGCCCATTAGTTTCCACATTTCTGCTACTATCCCATCCACTATGGGTGCTTTGTTAATCTTCAATGCTTTGATAATCTTTTCAATTTCTTCTACTGTAGATGGATCCAATGGTGGAGTTTCATATTGTGGATTTGAAATTTTAGTGTCATTAGGCTCTTCACAATTTAATACATTATCAAAGTATTCATCTAAGATTTGGCAGTAATCGTTATTGCTTTAAAACATTTTCCATTTTTATCTTTAAAATGTAAACTGGGTGACTGGAATCCTATTAAAACTTCTTTGTAAGTCTTGCCGAAGCCTGTAGTGTTGTTCCTTTTAAAGACTGAATCCATTTCTTGTAATGTGTCTTTGTCATATTTTCTTTTCACTGATCTGATTATTTTTGCTGTCTTTTACCTTTCTTCTTTAAACTCTTCCCAGTATTCACGTTTCTTATTACAGTTCCATTTTTTCCATGCCTTTAGTCGATTGTCAATTGCTTCATCACACAGCTCGTTCCACCATCTGTGTCTTGGTGTTGTTGGTGGTTGTCTCATTTCCTTAATTGACTCTATCATAGTTGCTTTAATTTCTTCCCAGTCCTTTTTTTCTTTTCTTCAATATGTCACAGAATTTGTCCTGATATTGCATGGGAAATTTAGTGTTTACCGTTGGATATCTTCTTGTTTTGGTTTAGGTTTTTTCGGTTGGAACATGGTCTTTAATTCCATCAGATAATAATCTGAGTCTATGTTTACACCCTTCCTCCCACTGACATCCAAGATTTCCTTGTAGTTACGAGTCGTTATATTCACATGATCTAATTGATATTCACCTTGATTTGGATTATGTGATTCCCACGTTTTTTTCTTTCCTGCAAGTTTCCTGAAAAATGTCGACATTAGTTTTAGGTTAAATTATTTACGTAAATCTACGAGTCTTTCCCCATTTCTGTTTATATATTTTTTTCACAAATATCCTCATTTATGCATTCAGCCAGTTCGTCCTGTATGGAAAACCCCAGATCTAGCCCATTTTCTTCCAGTGTACTTTCAGATCTTCGTCTTTGTTTAGTACAACTTTAAAAATGGATTTCTGGGGACAGGCGGTTCTCCATCAATATTCAGCATGGGACCAGCAGGATAATGGTTGTGGCCGAAGTTGGAGGCTCACCTCCTCTCGGAGATGAACGGTCAGTGATGGGTATTTCTGGAGAGACACCAAAGAAAGGAGTTCTGCACGAAGATAATCTAAGACTCTCGATGCATTTTCATGTGTATCGACTCTAGATTAACATGCTAAGCATGGTCAGATCTGGCGTGTGGACAACAACCTGTTGGAGCAGGTCCCGATTTTCCTGTTCACACACACAGCATTACAGGAGGTTGAGGAGCAGCTCCAGCAGGTCTCAAGGAGCACAATCAGAGCGATTTTCCAGTCAGTCTGGTATGCAGGTGCTCTACTGTTCCTGCCAATTAACAGTGTAACATGCATGGGTGCATTAAGTGGAGCTACTTGTAGTCCACATCATAAAGAGAGTTGTGAGTGTTGAGTTGCGGCTTGTTGTATCTGTTGCACATGCGGCTCTCCTGAGTGAATACTGCGTATTGCACGTAGCGTATGCTGAAGTGAATATTGTGTCCCAAAGAAAGTTGTGTTATTGTGCTACACGCAGCGCACATGATTAGGCAAAATTTAAACGTAAATTAAAAACTCGTTACAACTGTGGATCTCTTCCATACTCTGTGGTATTAATGTTGATTCAGTATGGAATTTTTTATTGTACCTGCGGTTCAGTCGTATGTATTGTGATTTGGTGTATTATCTTATAAGAATGACATCTTTATACAAGGTGAATATGAGAAGTTTGCTAAATTGTGCCATAACAAAACGAAAACTAGACCTACAAGCAAAGTACCTTTACTGGCGTTCAAAGTAATCACCATTAGCTACAACACACTTCCGACTTCACTTTAAAGCCGTTGGAAACTGTCAGCAAGCATTACTTGTGGAATAGCTCGAAGCATCATGCGACGCGTTGTCGAACCCTCGCATCATCATTGATGCTATGACGTATTTGGGTTCCTTTGGGGGACTAGACTGAATTTCTTGAATTAATTATTGTTATTATTTTAAGACGATATTTTATGTTATGCAACGCATTTTGAAGTTTGTTCAAGCCACAAATGACAATTGGCGTTAAAGGACTGTTTTGAATCTTGGTACTAACATTACAATCCTGAGACAAAGTGATAGTCAGTGGCACGGTGCTCATCGTCTTGCCCGCCACCCAAAAGTATCGTCTGACGAAATTAAATATTAATATAATGATTATTTTCTTTAATTTAATACACTGAAGCCAGATACCAGTGTAGGAAAGAATGACAATTTATTTCTTTAATTGCTCACATGTGCACTCCCACAAAATAAATCCCTATATCCAATTTGGTGAGATCTGTGAAATGAATGAATGTGTGGTCGACTGCTAACCGCAGATAGTGAATGTGCAATATATGATCATCTTTGAGACGGTCCTTTGGTCACCTTTGGTGGAACCAAAGAGATGAACTGTAGCTACACTTTCACTGCATACCTGACTTAATCCAGACTTGCCCGCGTCGTCGGGAAAAGCCCTCGATTGTGGACAAAGCCCGCCGCCTAAAGGATCACCAAGCCGCGGTCCGCTGATCAATTCAGCCCCTTCTGAATGTTTACCGTTCTCGCTCATTAACCCGAAGTCTACACGTACTTCCTGCTCCACTATGCCGCCCGCTACGTTCACCCCAGAATCACTCTTCTCCATGGTGACTACACTTTTCGACTGTGACCTAGTTACAACAGACAATATGCAAAAAAAAGTTTATAGAACGATTTACCAGCCTTAGGCGACGTAGTAATCAATTAAAAAAAAACAAAGATCCTCACCAATCCAGAAAGAAATTGCAAACAAAAAATTTTACTTCTCAGCGCTACCACAATATACGTAAAAATCTTGACAAATCCCATCAAAAAAAATCTTAACAGCAAACTCTGACAGCACAATCCTGGCAGGGTCGAAATTATGAGAGGCACCCACATGCCTTACTCATGCTGTAGCATCAAGCAGTCAGGCCTGCAAGATGAGTGGTCTGCCAGGCGAGTGGATTTATTCTTATTTATCGCAAAACGTCAATGACTGATTCTGAGCTCTAGTACCCACAATTAAGATACAAATTATTCTCCTGTTTGAATATTACGGAATGGAAACGGATAACACACATCTGACTATTAGTAGTTTACACAACTCTGATTGTTCACAACCCTCTGGCAATACGACATTTTCTTTCTTACCCAATGGCTTTGATCAACATGTGGCCATCGTACTGAATGTGAATGGCGCACACATTATAAATTCTGGGTATCATGATTACACACTATTCGAAGAACAAGGCCACCAATCATTTTGTTTTCACTATCTTTCTTTTATTCCGATAAATTCTATTATGATTCAAAGATAACCTAAACACACCATTACATTTTATACAACAATTACACATGAGAAACTCCGCCTAGTGGGCATGGCTTTACATTGGTGATTCTCTATCTTATGGTCTCGTAATAATCTAATGCTACAGTGCACTTTCTGGTTAGGATGGTGGATCTTTTGCTATATCTCATACTTCGACTCTCACACCCATCTTCACGAAAATTTCCTTCAGACCGAGCGGTACAAAAGGAACATGCATAACCCACTGCCTCTGAACCTATCTTGCTACTCTCCAGTGCAAACCACACATACTTAAATTACATGAAATACATCACACTGGCAACATACATCAGAAAGAATAGTCACAACGTTAGAATCACTACGCTTTCAGCTTCCCACTTCAATTAGTATTCATCCCAGTTTCACACGACACTGGAAGCGATGGATAAAGATAATAAGGAAAGATTGGAAGCGATTAATAAAGATAGTAAGGAAAGATTGGAGGCAATCGATAAGGGAAATAAAGAGGCAATGAGGAAGCTACACTCAGTTATCGATGAGCGTCTGTCCACAGTTAATAATCGGTTAGATGAGGGGGAGAAGGATCTGGGTGTGTTGAAGCAAGTATGTGACGCCATAAAAGAAAAAACCAATAATTTGGAGGTACGAATAATTGCAATATAGAGTAATATTACAGAACGCAGGGACGTGTTGCCAGATGAGCAAATTAAAGAGTTAGTGGAGGACTTACTTGCAGCCGGCCGAAGTGGCCGTGCGGTTAAAGGCGCTTCAGTCTGGAACCGCAAGACCGCTACGGTCACAGGTTCGAATCCTGCCTCGGGCATGGATGTTTGTGATGTCCTTAGGTTAGTTAGGTTTAACTAGTTCTAAGTTCTAGGGGACTAATGACCTCAGCAGTTGAGTCCCATAGTGCTCAGAGCCATTTGAACCATTTGACTTACTTGCAGATAAACAAGGGGCATTAGACAGCGTGGAAGCTCAAGTCATCCAGCAGGAAGTGGCGCTAAATAAACACAGGGATGAAGTCGCGGAGGTAGTGGTCAGAACGAATACGATTAGTGCAGATGTAGAAAAGATCAGTATAAGAGGCGAGACAGGCTCTGACAGTACGCAGCGAGAGGTTCATGCCGACCAGGAGGAGATACAATCACTATTACAGTTTAAAGAGGAGCAATTAGAAATAAGTAGGAAACATAGGGAAGAACTAGCACAGTTGCAATTAGCGTGCAGTAGCGAAGGTGACACACCACCAGGTAGATTGCAGAGGGAGAGTGAGATAAATTCAAAAAAAGAAAATAGGCAGAAAGAGGTAGACGAATTCAGAGAGTTCGAAGAACGGTTGTGTCGCATAAAACAGGTGGCAAACCCAACTGGGTATAGTCCAAAGTCGGAAAACGTAAATGTGGAAGAAGAATGTAGGCAGCACTTCGTGTCGGTACAAAAATACACTTGTTTTCCGCATCCTGATAACTACCACCATCCATGCCTGTGGCTGTCTCAATTTCAAGATCCATTACCTTCATCGTGGGGACCGCTCCTCAAAATGAAGTTTGTGTGTAACCATTTGAGGGACGAGGCTAGAACGAAAATGCTTGAAGTTATTAAGGACTGTAGTAGCTACAAGAAATTTTGTGACAAGTTTTTAAATGAATTCTGGTCGAAAAGTAAGCAGGACCAGGTTAAGCAAAGCATATTGGTGATGCCAAATTGTACAAAGGTGGTATAAGAGATCCAGTGGCTTGCCATCAGGAAATGCTGAGACGAAATAGGTATCTGGATGTGCCATATGAACCTGGGGAGCTCATTAGGATCTCTATAACGAAGTTGCCAGTGAAATTGCTCAGAGATGTAGCGATAGCAGGTAGAGGCTTAGACGGTTCTGCGTCATTTCAGCACTTGTTACAGGAACTGGGTAATGAGAGCAACATCGTTAATGGAGAAACGACTCATAGGTCAGACAGAGTCGAGGACAGGAACTGCAGAAACTATCAGAATGGCAGGAGAGCATGGAATCCTGGCATTTCATTCTTGTCATAATGGATTGATGGATAGGAGAAAGTAATCCAACATATCAGCCTTAGCATGTCGCCGTAAAACACATGTCGCTGGCACTGAAAATTGTCTATGTAGCAGACATACTCTACTGATATGTAGGAACGCAAATACAATATTTCTGATCATAGAATAAGAAATCAGTAATGGCATCTGTTAGGCTGGTCTCTCAGAGAAAAAAAGACATTAAGGCTTACAAAAATTTGCAAATTTTGATTTGGAACACTAAAGTAAAAGGACTGTTTCCTCAAAAACCAGTTACTAAAAACGTTATGTAATAATGCCAATGAGTCAATTTTAATTAATGCGATTTGACTATTGCAGGTGCTTAACACGTAATGTAAAAAGTCAACATTGTGATCTGTATAGGATGGGCTATATTTATACTGCTGTTACAGGTAACATCAACAACGTGATCGAATTTTTTAGATTAGATGCCATCTGAACTATAGTATCTCATTGTAGTGGTGACAATTATAATTTAATGCTGCATATGGTTGTTCGGAATCTGGTGTTAGGAAAAGAGGCCATTGGCACCAAAGTTTCTAACGCTTGTGCTGTCCCTTTCTCCCGGTTTGTATATTCTCTGCACTTATTTAATTTTCATGTAAGCACAGATTCCTAACTAGCAAATTCTTTACTGTGTAAAGTGGACCATTCAGAGTGAGGCGGATTGTCCATGAAAATGCTGTACTGACTGAGGAAAACGATCGCGTGAGCTTCATCACGTTTCTAACATCAAATTATGGAAAAGTAAGTATAGATCAAAAGTAGGCAAGTTATGGTAGATAGTCAGTGTATTTATTTGTGGTGTTTAATGTTGTGCAGGGTCAAATCGAACATAAGAATTTTCAGGCGGGATGTCAGGAACTATGACGGAACAAACTGGTCGAATGAGTCATGAACAGGAGTCGACAGAGTGATGTATGTACGTATTTTTTGTCATATGAATAAGGATCAAGCAGAGACGACGTGGTGATTAGTGAGTGGATGAAGATGGTGGATAGAGAGAGAAGCAACGTGATAAATAGTAGTGGATAAAGGTGTTATTTAAGGAGAGAAACGACGTGAAGCAGTATGATTAATAAAGAGAGATTCGACGTGATGAAACAGTGGTAAATAAGGGTGAGTAGAACTGAATAATGTGGAGATGTCTTAGATGTGTGTTACAGAGAGGCCTGTTTATGCTGCAATCGAGATTGATGGGAATGGCGAAGGAAGACCAGGAAATGATGGAGTAATGGATGGACGGAGAGCCGAAATACGAATGAAGAGATGAGGACAACTGAACAACGTGAAAGGACATAAAGGGAGTATGAGATCCAGGTGGTGAACGTTGTGGAATACTGACGTAAGATGTAATATAAGTGTAAATCTAATTCTTACCATAACATTTGCAATATGGCAAAAATACAGTATAACTAATAAAAACGGTAACAAGAATGTGTACAGTTATTTTGCAGGATGAATAATTTGTGTATTTTTTTTCTTAGATGAAATGTCGCAGTCCTAAGTTGATATTTAGTAGGATAAATAATCGGTAAAGTGAATGCAGAGGTTAGCCGATGGATAGTGGCGCCAGAGTGAAAGGACGAAATCGGAGACTGGAATGCTATCTCCAAAAGAATTCCATGTGTTATGTGGTTCAGTATAAGGGAGCAAAGGTATGGTATGTTGATGTGAGTGTGGTGGTCTTAAGGTTAGCTAACTTCTAGACCTATTCTGTTGCTGTATTAATGGATTGAATGAGAAGGAAAGTGCGGTGTCAGCTGAGTGAGAGTCGTAGAGTAGTGTGATAAATGGACACACTCCTGTAAAGGGGATGCTACCGATCTATAAGTAATACATTATTGTACTTTATTGTTCGATTTGGATGAACCTCGATGGTAGGTCAGGATATCACCTCATGTGGATGGTACATACATGTCCTAGAAATGTTGATATATAAAATAAAAAGTAAAATATGTAAAGAGATACCAATTTCTGTCTGTCACAAGAACAGAGGTGCATTGTATGTTGTAG
Source organism: Schistocerca americana (assembly GCF_021461395.2). NCBI lineage: Eukaryota > Metazoa > Arthropoda > Insecta > Orthoptera > Acrididae > Schistocerca > Schistocerca americana. The sequence goes on along the minus strand of NC_060119.1, from coordinate 1,159,176,331 downwards.
ATTTAGAGTCATCAGTTTCTAAAATGTTTATTGTGTTAGGATGTTAAAGTAGTTTATTATTTGATATTACGTAATAGGTAATTGTGAATTGTATAGATTGTTTCTTATTTTTTTGTTAGAACACTTTCAAGGGGTATTAATTTCAGTCTGTCACAAGCTCAAAGGTGCTGTAGTTTTAGAATCAACAGTTTTTGATATGTTCACTGTGATAGTCTACTATTTGCTATTGTAATTATGAGCTGTATAGATTATTTCTTATTCCTTTTTTTGAACTGTCATGTTTTGTATGAGGTACAGCAGGTACAATCAATAGCACAAGTGTGAGCTGTATATACAAAAGGGATAAATGTTGATGCTGTATGTGTATAAAACTAGGGTGTATGACTCTATGACTTTTTAGAACAAGGATTCTTTTAATACCAATTGTAACAACAACCCTGTACTATTGTACATATAAGTACATTTTTTTCCATCTGATTTTTCGATAAACTAGTGTATTTGATGTTCTGATTTCATTTCTTTTTTGTTTCTTGTCATTGTGTTGAGAAAACTGTAAACAAGCTTCAATGTGAATATTAATGTTTATGTCGAATGTCAAGCAATATTGTAATAGAATTGAGATGTAACAAATGTTGAGACTGTTGTAAGATGTTGAAAATTGTAACTGTGCGTCTGGACCATGCGTAGGCAATGTGTTAGGATATGTAGAATGCAAAACCTCGGGTGAATACCCGGCCTGTCAGGAAGCGGAGAAAGGTGGATGGCAGGCGAGTGCGGGGAAATGCACGCGGGCACTGCACGGCGCAACGGGCTCAGCAGTAGTAGTTGGAGTTTGGCATTGGTCTGAGCAACACCTTCTGGAGCGAGGAGGCTCTCCTGGAAGACGTAGTTTCACTGAGCCTTGGGTATGCTGTTCCAAAGCCCACACAGCATGGCAATATTCCATAGGCACTAAATAGAAAAGTATTGCGACGCTACGAAGAATTAAAGTGCCGATACGTCAAGAGCCATAGCTGTGGTTGTATGTGTGCTCTGTGCCTCGCCATCTCGCCGCCTGCCAACCGCCGCATCGATACAAGCAGGTTGAAACTTTTAGTACTGTGTGCGTATGGACCATAGAGTAAACTGTTCAATAATAACCTAAATTTTACCAGAACTTTTCCCTCATTTAATTATCCTCACAACTAACCTAGGCAGGGTCCTTTCCAAATGTTGTGCATTCCGAGTGTCCCAAAATGAAAAATTAAATTTCGTGTTAATAACAATTACTTGCAGACCTAGTTATGTTAGAATGGTGTTTAAAGAACTGTTTTGTTAATGAACCAGTAAATGAATAATGAAGGTCTACTGCAGTTGAAAGATAACTTTAATACTGATATAGTAATGAAGTTTAATTATTTCGAGACAGATATAAAGGTATTTAAATGAGAAGTAAATAAGGTAAAAAGAGTAGTAACTCATATACTGGAAATCTTGAACGCATGATAATTTCAGTAACCAATTTTTTTTATACAGTAATCATAACAGTTTCAGGGTCCCCCCCCCCTTTTTTATTCATTTGAATTCTGGAGTGTTCCACATTGGTTTGACCAGCAAAAGTTAAAGTCAATATATAAGTCAAAATTGATCAGTGTTTTATCTTTATCAAAATTGACATATAGTGTGTGGCTCGAAAGTGCTATTCCTAGGGTAACCTATGCCCGATTTTAATCAGATCAATAGACAGTATAGAGTCTTGTAGTATACATTATAGTGCAGTGTTATGTATTCATGATTTTTTCCATATCAGTACAGAACGTGAAACTATCAGTTCAATAGATTTTCTGGTCCTAAAATTCTACTATATTATGCAGTGTTACTACTTGTTGTTTTGCATGAATATACATCAACTTGTACAGGGAAGAAACTCAGTTAATGCCTAATTAGGCTGGTGACCGTATTATTATCAAATTGGTAGCATCTTCAGTGTTGCTTTTGGTACATACTGACGTGTAATTGCATTTTGAACTTACTTGACGGATCAGTGTTAGTACAGACTGGGTGTAAGTCTGATTTGCCACCATTCAGGTACACGCGGTCAATAACTATACGAAAATCCTTTCTCGTAAGGTGAACCCCGCTCACTTACCATAGTACAGGCTTTAATGAGTATTGTGTGCACCACACGCACGTTACAAGTGGCTTCCCGGTGACAGGACATCCAGTTGTTTTTCGTCACAAATTAACGTAAATACCGAACAGTGGATGTTCAGTGGCACGAATTGCAATAATATTCAGTGCAATAGCAGTGAACGTCAAGTACAGTAGTGTGGTGTAATTTGCGTTCGGTATGGACAAGAACGTAGACACCGTAGATGTGGCGAGCGTAATGAAAGATGCGGCTGGCAATGACAGGAGTTTACGCGGCCACTTAACAGATGGCGTTAGCGGTAGACAATTGGCGTACTTGCAATACCACGAACATGTTAACGAACTGATTGAAATGTCGAGATTGACTCGAACACACCAAGGAATAAAACAGGAAGTAGAGAATAACTTTGTAGATGATAGTGGGTACATGAACGAATCCACTGACATGTTTGATTCACCACAGATAAAGAAAGAGCCGAAAGACAATTTTGAAATAGGATCGGTATACACCGATTCCGTAGAACAAAACAGTGTGAAAATTTTAAGCATGAACGACTTATGTGAACGATTAACCAAACAAATTGCAGGACAGAGTGAGCAGCTCAAAACACAGAATGATCAGCTTAAAACACACGTTGACGAGCAGCTTAAAACATAGAATGATCAGCTTAAAACACACGTTGATGAGCAGCTTAAAACACAAGTTGGTCAGCTTAAAGCACAGGTCGAAGAACAAGGAATTAAAATTAGTAAACAAATACAACAGGTAGAACAAAAAGTGGGTAATTTAAGCTCTGTAGTAAATACTATGAAGTCTGAAATTGACACAATTAATAAAAATATGAATACTATGCAGGGGGAAATTGACAACACTAGAAGTAGGTTTGATGTTGAAATACTCAACATTCAAGAGAAAGTAGAGCCTCTAGTTGAAACAAAAGTAGACGAAAAAGTTTTCGGTCTTAAAACTGAGATCGTAAACGAATGCCAACATGGAATCTCACAGTTGAAAAAGGCAGTTTCAGATACTGAAAGAAATCTAGACGAAAAAGTTATCGGATGTGTGCAAAAATGAGAACAAAATACATCGAAAATTCAAGGCAAAATTTTCGATCTCGAGAGTAAAATCAAAAATGGGCCTGGTGTGGTCTGTAATGGCACGCCACTTACGAAGCTGTTGGAAGGTGAGGAACGCTTCGATCCCGCCAAAAAATATAACGGATGGCATCCGTTGGATTTCATCAAAAATTGCGAGAGGATGTTTCCTGAACACTTGTCTGGTCAGGAGAAGATAAACGTAGTAATTAGCGCCTTAGCAGGTGACGCTAAGCGCTGGGGAATTAACTTGAATACCGAACTAATGACGTTCGAAGAGTTTAAACAAAAGTTTACGGAAAAATACTGGTCCGAACAAAAACAGGATCATTTGTGGCGGGAGTTTATCATGGCCAAACTTCATTATAACAGGGGCAGGAATTCTTTGAAAGATTTCTGCGAAAATTGGTACCGAAAGTTGACACATTTAAGAGGGAGAAGATCCGATTCTGAAATCGTATGGGAGCTATATGAAAAGCTTCCAGAAGATTTGAAGAGATATGTGGGAAGCAATCATCGCAGCTTTGAAGCGTTTCTCGAAAGGGTCGAAGACGAAGATCACTGGCGCGAAAGTCGTGCCAATTATCAGAATTTTAGTAACAGGAATAACCGCAATAATGACGGGAGGAATGACGGCGATGGTTTTCGCGTCAACATGGTAGAGGTGGAGGAAGAGGAAGAGGGAGTTATCCAGGTTGCGGTAGAGGGTATATCGCGCAAAATAATAACGACGCAGGAAACTGATTTCCGCGAATGTTGCGGGCCAAACGGATGCGGACAGAACATACCGGCCCCGATTTAAGAAACATTACCGGACTGACAGTAAAGTTATGAGACAGCTTAGAGACAGGCGTGGAACGACGCAACGTGTTGTTGCGAAGCAAGCGTCAGGTGCGTGTGCAGATGACTCATCTTGGCTGCGCAGAGCGATACATGTTAACAGGCGAGTGGAGCATCAGAGGGCAACGGCCCAGCCTAGTAGAACAGCTGTTCAGAGAGAAGCCGCTAGCAAGGCGGCAGAATTAGGTACCAACATTGCCGTAAGAGCTGGCGAATACATTACGAGTGGTAATTCCGTGGTGAAGGAAATAATAGATGGAACAGTGGATACACAGAGAGGTGCGGTTAGCTGTGTTAGCAATGAAGCAAATGGCAAAGAATGAATTAGCAGAAGTAACTGATTGGCGTGTGCAGATCGACGATCTGTACAAAGGCCTCAAGCAATGTGAGTGGGAGGATGGGAGGATTTTAAGAAGGAATATGAGCAAGGGGTTAATTAGTGAAAAAGGAAATAGGGACGTGGATAAGGTGACGTGGCCCGAATTTGAAGAGGAGAGAGCAAATAGCGCCGCGCAAAGTATGCGTGCTGCCGATAACACAATGGTTAAAGATAGGAAGGAATTGGAGGATGAAATCCTAAGCACTGACGAGGAAGTAACTACCGTTAACGATCCGCCAACAGTACAAGCTGTTACCGAAAGGCACCATGGGGAAGGGGCAGGTAATTACCTAAGAGTAACTGAAGTCCACGAGGATTGCACTAAATATGAAGTAACAGTGGATGTGAGTAAAGCTGATAATGAGGTCGTTTCGCCTAAAGAGGATATTGAGTTAAAATCAAAGCCTGACGAAAAGCCAGAGGAACAAATTAGTGCCTGTCTCACAAAAGCTTTCACGTTAGCACCTGAAAGCGATCCAGAATCTTCGGATTCTGACGATAGTTCAGATGACGAGTATTTTGGTACTAGTGAAAATTGTGGGAATACAGCTAATTGCGATATTGTACCTACTGATGACGAAGTTTCAAAACAAAACCCAGATGTTGAGACTGAACACAAAAAACGGAGCCACCGGACGACTCAGTGTTATTGTTACAAAGAGTTCAAGTAAGCAAAGACTTTGAACTCCAGAAACCGAGAAAGCCACCAGATATAAATGGTTCACAGGTCAGGAACGTATCTTGGGACGATGTCACAGTCGACCAAGGTGCGTTGCGGAAAAAACAGGAAGGGGCATGATTTAGAGTCTGGGGTAGATTTATATAGGACTTTGAGAATGTCATGAACTCCTTACATCATGAAACTACTGGGTTCCCACCGGAAGAAATTTTGTTTGGCAGCAGAAGTAAAAGTTTAATTGAGGAAAAACTAGAGATTCCACCTTGTACAAGCTTGGAGTTGAGTCAAAAGAAAGAATTAGTAAAAGGGCAAAACAAAAAGCTGAATCTAGATCTAAAAGACATGATAAAAACCTGAAAGTTTCAAAATTTAAGATTGGAGATTATGTTCTTTTAAAAACCCACGAAAAATCTAGTGAACTGAACCATGAAATTTCCAAATTTAAATATATTTATAATGGACCGTATATAATACAGAACATTCCACACGATAGTGCTTACTACCTGATCTACCCAAAATCCTAGAGACCTTTAGGTGTAAGAAACGTTGTGGACCTGAAACTGTATGTTCCTAGGAGTGTGTAACCTAAGTATAATCAGAAAGCCATTTGCAGTAAATGTGCTGTATCTTATGCTGAAACTATTTTATTCTAAATGTAACAAATCTTTGTAAATGTATGTATACCAATGTCAGTGTGCTAATGTACTTATGTGAGTTTCAGATTGCCAAATGTACTATAAATGTAAAGATGTATGGAGAAAAGGGCTGAAAACAAAGGGTAAATGCTGCAAGCCAAATAAAAGATGGGATTGCCAAACACCAAAGAGGGCAGATAAATAGTCAAAGGAGAATTGTAAGTGTGGTACAGGTGATGTGATAAAATGGTGTGAAATGGACTGCCAAATCTGAATAATAGGCAGCAAATATGTGTAGTAATTTTTCTAAATTGTATTGTGTTTTATTAGTAAATAAGGAAATGACTGCCATTTAATGCAAGCAGCAACAAATTGTCTTTTAGTGTATATAGGTTTTTGTATCTGCTTTGCAGTTAAGTGTTTGTGTTCCAAATTTTCATTTTTATTTATCTGAGAAATTTAATAATAATGAGTAATTTGCTACTTAAATCATGTTGTGATAGGAGGTTGGGCTGTGCCAAATGCACTTAAGTAAATGATAGGTAAATATTCTCGATATATTAAAAAGTATAGACCTATATGACGTGAGTGAAAGGAAGTTTTATGATATAAAATTTTATGATGGCACATTCACGCAAAGATTCAGAACCCCTGTATAAATATAAAGTTTAAGGTTCCCATCAAATTTGCACTTAGTGAAATTTACTGGAAACAGGGACATGTGTAACAACAACAACGCTGTACTGTTGTACATATAAGTAATTTTTTTTCCATCCGATTTTTCGGTAAACTAGTGTAATTGATGTTCTGATTTCATTTCTTTCTTGTTTCATGTCATTGTGTTAAGGAAACTGTAAACAAGTTTCAATGTGAATAATAATGTTTATGTCAAATGTCAAGCAATATTGTAATAGAATTGAAATGTAACAAATGTTGAGACTGTTACAAGATGTTCAAAATTGTAACTGTGTATCTGGTCCATACGTAAGCAATGTGTTAGGATATGTAGAATGCAAAACCTCGGGTGAATACCCAGCCTGTCAGGGAGCGGTAAAAGGTGGATGGCAGGTGAGCGTGGGGAAATACACGCATGCACTGCACGGTACAACGGGCTCAGCAGTAGTAGTTGGAGTTTGGCATTGGTCTGAGCAACACCTTCTGGAGCGAGGAGGCTCTCCTGGAAGACGTAGTTTCACTGAGCCTCGGGTATGCTGTTCCAACGCCCACACAGCATGGCAATATTCCATAGGCACTAAATAGAAAAGTATTGCGACGCTACGAAGAATTAAAGTGCCGATACGTCAAGAGCCATAGCTGTGGTTGTATGTGTGCTCTGTGCCTCGCCATCTCGCCGCCTGCCAACCGCCGCATCGATACAAGCAGGTTGAAACTTTTAGTACTGTATGCGTATGGACCATAGAGTAAACTGTTCAATAATAACCTAAATTTTACCAGAACTTTTCCCTCATTTAATTATCCTCACAACTAACCTAGGCAGGGTCCTTTCCAAATGTTGTGCAATCCGAGTGTCCCAAAATGAAAAATTAAATTTCGTGTTAATAATAATTACTTGCAGACCTAGTTATGTTAGAATGGTGTTTAAAGAACTGTTTTGTTAATGAACCAGTAAATGAATAATGAAGGTCTAACGAAGTTGAAAGATAACTTTAATATTGATATAGTAATGAAGTTTAATTATATCGAGACAGATATAAAGGTATTTAAATGAGAAGTAAGTAAGATAAAAAGAGCAGTAACTCATATACTGGAAATCTTGAACGCATGATAATTTCAGTAACCAATTTTTTTATATAGTAATCATAACAGTTTCAGGGTCCCCCCCCCTTTTTATTCATTTGAATTCTGAAGTATTCCACATTGGTTTGACCAGCAAAAGTTAAAGTCAATATATAAGTCAAAATTGATCAGTGTTTTATCTTTATCAAAATTGACATTTTGTGTATGGCTCGAAAGTGCTATTCCTAGGCTAACATATGCCCAATTTTAATCAGATCAAGTCTGACTTGCCACCATTCAGGTACACGCGGTCAATATCTATACGAAAATCCTGCCTTGTAAGGTGAACCCCGCTCACTTACCATAGTACAGACTTTAATGAGTATTGTGTGCCCCACGTGCACGTTACACAATGTATCTAATAGATCATACATCTAATCAATGAGTATTTAAATACTGTAAGAATATCCTTTTGTCTGTAGTGTTGCATGAGAGTGTGGGAGGCCAAGCTGATGTCGCCATGGGAGAGGCGACAGAGCCGTTGCGCTCCCCACTCCACTGTCAGTCAGGTACACTCCACACGCCCGCTACAACACGTCAACGGCCTGGGGCGACATGCACCTACAACTGGCCATTCATTAGTTGCGCCACCCTTACGACTGGAGACAGTATCCCTCAGAGGCAACAGAAGGTGGTTTTTCTGCTCAACGGCTCGCGTGGCGGTGGCGCGATGGTAGAATGAACGATACGCGGCAGAGTCTGGCGGGATTTTGTAACAGCAAATATTAACTAGTACTGGACTGTGGAGCCGTGATACAAGATGACTGCTCGTATTCTCAATAAGTTGGAAAGTGAAGGACTGGTGTTTCCACATTGCGAGTGGTGGGAAAGATTTTGTCTTTAGCAGACAGGACGATTGTTTCGTTTTGTCCTGACCACTAAACGGTGGGATCCATAAACCTTTGGGAGTGACTTGTTAAGTGTGCTTTGGAAAATGCATGTGGAACACTTGGTATACTTAAAGAGGACAGTTGTCGTTTGATGACTAATTATTGTCTGAACGCAAGAAACTAAAATGGGACATTGATATTTGCATTTCTAGTGGGAGACATTTCTTTAATTGGTGCGGGAATAAGTGCTGTTTGTTGGAACTTAAGATTCTTAATTACACCCTGAACTGAAAGTACAGGACCGTGGGTAATATTAGTTGTAGGGCCATTTCTGGACGACCAGATTCGTGTGGATGGTAAGCTGAGAGTGACTAAGACATTTGTGTTTAATGTGAGATACAGTTTACTGTTCAGCGCATGTTGAAAATGCCGATTTGAGTGACCTAAAGACTTTCGTCCGGGTAACCATGGGAGAGCTTTGACTCTGAGACAGCGTTTCTAGGAAAACTGTCAGCAACTTTTTGACCCAAGAAATTCACAGAATGAAATGATTCTGTGGGACTTGCAAGATAGGGAATAATGTATTTGTATTTGTAATTGTGTAAATTTTTTATATGTTTATCCTGAAGGGACAGCAAGTGTAATTGTATTTCATTAACAATTTTTTGAGAATAGTTAGTGTGGATTTTTTGCTTGTTCTGGGTTATCAAGTTCACTTAGCATGTTTATTAGAATATTTGGTACAAGGATGCTTTAATTATTAGCCCATGGCGCAATAATAACCTAGCGGCTCTTGTTTCATTAGTCAGTAAGTTTGTCACATGGGACAAGAGTTTGCATTTCACAACAAATATCAGAATTAACTGATGCATTTTGACGTCGTGGACAGTAATAATCTTGTTGGTGTGTTGACTGAAGCCACTTATTTTCATTATCACAGTGGTGACATTTCACATAGAAGTGTAATGGAGGCTAGTCGAAATGCAAGTTCTTGTCGTCTAAATATGTAACAACAGAAAAATGAGCTGTGGAGCAAAATACAAGAGCTACTGGTGGATTCAAGCACTTATTGCTAACTATTTACTGCGTGTATTGATTGAAGTTTATGGACTGACTACCTCAGCAGCAGGTATTTGTACTGGTGGGCAAGGATAAGGTTAAACTCAAAGTCGTGTAGTGGTGGTATTTGCTTAAGTGATGGTAGTTAATGAGGTGTGACATGATGTCTTAGATGGGCTATATTACACAACCATTATGTAACTTGTGATATATTTCTTTTTTTTTCAGTTTTATTTCTCTGTCGGTCTGATGTACATTTTAGAGTAATGGTATGGGGCCTGACATGTCACATGTAACTAGTGTGCGCATTTTTTTCTCTTTTGTTGATTTTGTTTCGTATTTAGACATTGCTGTGTAAAGATTATTACCCTGCAATTTAGGAATGTCAGGAATGTCAGATTACTTGCTCAGTGTTTGGACAGTGAGCTACTTAAAATTTCATGAGTACAATTAGTATTTTTTAATTGTTATAGAGTTAGTGAAGTTTGGATTACTCCTAAAAAAATAACGGAGATCCCGGTAGCTAAGCAAAATTTTATGTCGTTATTACTTTTATTTGTATGATGTAATGTTTTATTTGTCATTTGGATTGATGTAAGTTCGTATGTATATGTTACTCCAGATTGTGGAGAGTATAATAAAGCAGTAACTGTGTCAATAATTTGGTAAAGTTACAGTATTTGGTCGTCTATTTGAGGTCACCAGGGAATAAGGTCTCCTCCTGGTTATTATGATGACATGTTACGTTTGTTCGAATACAGTTTTCTTTAAAAAAATGTTCTGAACTACCCTCGCATTGCAAGGATAGTACCGTGCCATTTTTTTTCTGGATGGGTAGCCGGTGGTAAAAGGGTACAGCACCGCCCGACATTGAAAATAGGTACAACATTCCTCGTTATTCTGGTCAGAACAACATACTTTTTGTAATAATAACTCAATTTCACTTAATACACCGAAGCCGGATACCAGTGTAGGAAAGAATGACAATTTATTTCTTCAATTGATCACATGTGCAATCCCACAAAATAAATCCCTATAGCCAATTTGGTGAGATCTGTGAAATGAATGAATGTATGGTCGTCTGCTAACCGCAGATAGTGAATGTGCAATATATGATCATCTTTGAGACGGTCCTTTGGTCACCTTTGGTGGAACCAAAGAGATGAAATTTACCTGAGCTTTGAGCACCTGAAATGTGGCTGGCCAATACGGTAGCATGGTGGTCCCCCACCTTGATGGAGGTGCGAGATGACCTCAAGAATGGCCCTGTTTCAGCACTCTGGCGCTGGATCTTGTGTTGGTAAGACCTGTCTTAGATGTGCTCTGTAAAGACAAAAGAGTGGTGAAAATGGTATGCATGTGAAATACTTAATTGTAGTTTGGAATAATTATTTCTCTATTTCAGGAACTTCTTTTTTTTTGGGGGGGGGGGGGGGAATTAAATTACAGGCAGGTAATATTAACGGGATCGTAGTAATCTTCGGAAGTGACAAACGGTCACAGTGAAACCACATGTAGCAATAAGTTTAAATACCTGAGAGTGCTAGTACTAAGTTGAAATACTTCCGAGTGATAAAGTTAAGCTGAATTACTGGCGTGTGTACTATAAGTTGGAAATATTTAAGAAATGGCGTTTGCAGGACTTGAAATTAGAGACGAGTACTTCCATGTGGTGAGTACTGTGTGAGCCTCAATCTGTGTATGAGACAAAGGATAAAGACAAGTATTCGTCAATGGTGTCAGTTGAGGACTCACGTGTGTGACGAATATGTTCTTAATATTACTTTGCGAATTATGATTCCATGTGACGCTGGATTCAAACTTTAATGCTCTGAGAGAGAAGCAAGGTGAGTCAGCCGTCTATCCAGCAACGCCACTTGGCTTGCATTGCATAGGAAAACGTGCATATATCCTCCATAGTTCGTAGTAGGAAAGAAAAGTTACGGAGTGGGGCAGTGTCGTGTGAAACTGGGATGAATACTAATTGAAGTGGGAATCTGAAAGCGTACTGATTCTAACGTTGTGACTATTCTTTGTGATGTATGTTGCCAGTGTGATGTATTTCATGTAATTTAAGTATGTGTGGTTTGCACTGGAGAGTAGCAAGATAGGTTCAGAGGCAGTGGGTTATGCATGTTCCTTTTGTGCCGCTCGGTCTGAAGGAAATTTTCGTGAAGATGGGTGTGAGAGTCGAAGTATGAGATATAGCAAAAGATCCACCATCCTAACCAGAAAGTGCACTGTAGCATTAGATTATTACGAGACCATAAGATAGAGAATCACCAATGTAAAGCCATGCTCACTGGGCGGAGTTTCTCGTGTGTAATTGTTGTATAAAATGTAATGGTGTGTTTAGGTTATCTTTGAATCATAATAGAATTTATCGGAATAAAAAAAGGTAGTGAAAACAAAATGATTGGTGGCTTTGTTCTTCGAATAGTGTGTAATCATGATACCCAGAATTTATAACATGTGCGCCATTCACATTCAGTGCGATGGCCACGTGTTGATCAAAGCCGTTGGGTAAGAAAGAAAATGTATTGCCTGAGCGTAGTGAACAATCAGAGTTGTGTAAATTACTAATAGTTATCCGTTTCCGTTCCGTAATATTCAAACAGGAGAATAATTTGTAGGTTAATTGTGGGTACTAGAGCTCACAATCAGTCAGTGTGACGAATATGTTCTTAATATTACTTTGCGAATTATGATTCCATGTGACGCTGGATTCAAACTTTAATACTCTGAGAGAGAAGCAATGTGAGTCAGCCGTCTATCCAGCAACGCCACTTGGCTTGCATTGCATAGGAAAACGTGCATATATCCTCCATAGTTCGTAGTAGGAAAGAAAAGTTACGGAGTGGGGCACTGTCGTGTGAAACTGGGATGAATACTAATTGAAGTGGAAATCTGAAAGCGTACTGATTCTAACGTTGTGACTATTCTTTGTGATGTATGTTGCCAGTGTGATGTATTTCATGTAATTTAAGTATGTGTGGTTTGCACTGGAGAGTAGCAAGATAGGTTCAGAGGCAGTGGGTTATGCATGTTCCTTTTGTGCCGCTCGGTCTGAAGGAAATTTTCGTGAAGATGGGTGTGAGAGTCGAAGTATGAGATATAGCAAAAGATCCACCATCCTAACCAGAAAGTGCACTGTAGCATTAGATTATTACGAGACCATAAGACAGAGAATCACCAATGTAAAGCCATGCTCACTGGGCGGAGTTTCTCGTGTGTAATTGTTGTATAAAATGTAATGGTGTGTTTAGGTTATCTTTGAATCATAATAGAATTTATCGGAATAAAAAAAAGATAGTGAAAACAAAATGATTGGTTGCCTTCTTCTTCGAATAGTGTGTAATCATGATACCCAGAATTTATAACACGTGCGCCATTCACATTCAGTGCGATGGCCACGTGTTGATCAAAGCCGTTGGGTAAGAAAGAAAATGTATTGCCTGAGCGTAGTGAACAATCAGAGTTGTGTAAATTACTAATAGTTATCCGTTTCCGTTCCGTAATATTCAAACAGGAGAATAATTTGTAGCTTAATTGTGGGTACTAGAGCTCACAATCAGTCATTGACGTTTTGCGATAAATAAGAATAAATCCACTCGCTTGGCAAACCACTCATCTTGCAGGCCTGACTGCTTGATGCCACAGTATGAGTAAGGCATGTGGGTGCCTCTCAAGGTGATTACTGTGAAGCCGAATAAAAGGTTTATTTTATTTTCTGAGACTACTCACCGAACGTTTCAGATGCACCTTGCATATGTAACTCGTATACTGGTCACATACACGTAAGAGTGGTTAGTTGAGTAGTGTATTGATAGGTGATGTGTAGGTGATTGGGAGACGTTAGTAGCAGCCAGGCTAGAAGTAGCTAGTAGAGATTTTACCTAGCATTCAGTAACAGATAATTCAATTTTTTCTTTTAAAATAAGCGACTATTGTCATAATTACTTAGAACTGCAGGCCCTAAATTGCAAGACGTTACACTGTGTAACAGCTGCCTGTGTGGAACAGGATTTAATGGTCGTATTACTTAGTATTATTATTAATTTAAGAGGACGTTTCGTTTTATTGCACATCCGTTCAAGTTTTTTCGAACCACGAATAAGTGTTACGTCGTATGTAGTTGTCTGTGTAGGAATAGATTGAATTGTTTGTATTATTTATTACTATCATATTAAGAAGAAATTTTATCTTATTCAAGCTCTCTTCACATTTATTCGTGCCAAAAAGGAACTTTGGTTGTACAGTAATGTTTTCCATCTTGTTAAGTTTGTGTTTTGCATGGTAAATAAAGCCTTAATAAACTATCGAGCTCCATGTCTGCACAAGCCACAGCCACAGCCCGAATAACACTCGTCTTAAATCCCCCACTATATCCTTAAAGACTGGGTTCGTTTCGCCTTTCAGGCAGCCATTTTTAACGAGTAGAAGCAGACGCTCTTCACCTATGGTAACATCAACTGAACCACGTAGTGTGGTGCAGTGGTTCCGAATATGTATTAAACTTGATGTGCCTTAGCTACCAATCTCCTCAAGGTCTCCATGAAAAGCACGTGTCTGAGTAATTATCGTGAACCAGCACAAAAAAATTCATCTCCTTATTTCAGTCTGTAGCACGCGCATACCTAATCACACATGGGAAAAATACGATCTTTAACGCCCCTCCATGCTTTGACAATTATAACGACTAGTGATAGTTTCGACTTCCAGTCATCTACAAACTTTACATCACATCGTTTTATATTCAGGCAACTGCTACTAACTACTGGTGAAAAATATTTCGATAGGTACCGTCTCTTCGTGTGCAATCAAGAACAATGATATCTAGGTGTTCAACACCGGGTCATCACAGAACTTCAAACGTACCCACACCTCGCTGCTGGTTAAATAAATCGATGTTTTAACGATCTCTATTCTGACTAGAAAAGATCTGCGGTATTTGCCGAGTTGAAATATCTTGGTGAGTCAAATCAATTTTGTTTCGTCATACCGATTCAGTTATGTTGGTGCTGGCAAAAATTTTGATATCCAACATTCGACGATGCTTAATTAACAGTCGTTTCGGTTCTGTGTTCAGGTAGTCGTCCAGCACAAAAGTTCGCGCCAAGTCATTTCAGGTTAAGCTTGTGGACACTCTGTTACTTGTGAATCAACAGTATTGAAGACTACCCCATTTCAATTGTCTTGGTGCCTGATATTTGCACTATCGAAATGTTAACTAGCATGGCGACTCATTGTCGTACGGAGGATTAATATCTGATGGTTTCTTGTAGTAACCATTTCGTACAGTCAAACGACTGTGCCAAAATGAGATTATAAGATTTGCAAGGAAGTTGGGTTCTGTTGGTTGCATATAAATAAAGTGAAAACCAATTCGGGTCGTTCTGATACTTTTGACTATGATATAACGGTACATTCCTAGACAAAGCGACGTTATGTTATTTATGAAAAAGCCTGGGTTTAAAGCAACAGGCCTCTATTCTAACACTGTTGTAGTGACACACGTAATTTTTTCCTCCTGAACTTTTAAGTTCAATTTAGTAAACATGTCAAGTGAACCGTTACAATGAAGTGTAGAATATGGAAGAGACAGAATTTAGACAAAGTTTACATTGAATACTAGCTTGTTTAGTGATTCAGGTGAGAAATTCCCGTGTTAACGATTTCTTAATCTACTGTTGTTAATAGTTTGAAGAATCACGATCGTGGTAAAGCAGTTACATATAACGTACGATCAATAAAAAGCTGTGGTATCGACAAAGCGATTGCAATTTTTTATTATCGGTCCAGGACAACACTCTCAACAATGAATCATCGCGTGATACGTCACGAGCAGTTGCCTGGCATCATTGCGAAACTTATTCGTGACGAGTGAACTCTTTCTGAGTTCCTACTTGTGCTGTGTTAAGTGTCGTGCGCTATTTAACTAACATCTTACAGTGGTACTTGGTTTCTAAGCGTCTGTGAACTTTCTCGGGTTCTAGGAAGAAGACAGAAAACCAGTATCTGAGGAGATTCTGTCGAGGAACAGGTAAGCGAGCAGTCATTTTCACTTTCCCCTACGTACAGATGGACTTTTTTGTTGTCAAGTTAACTTGGCGGTCGTGGTGCTGTTATAAAATTGTATCAGGTATAGGTCCGCAGACTAAAATGGTATGTCATTTCTGCGAGTACGCTCTCATTGGCCAGCGAAGTGTTACGTCACACTGCAGCCAGCGTTGGCATCATAGCGCACTCGCTAACGGTATTCTCGCGTCTCTTTTCATTCGATTTTCGAAACTTCATTGACGGGGTTCAAAACGAATCGAAAGAATTAGTATCTGAAATATCTGAAAGCAAATATAAGATGGTAAAAATAACATTTTTCAATATCCGAAGCTAGCTGCTGATGCTCATCACAAACACTTACAGCTTAAGAACGTCACTACGTCGAATATTTTATAGTTTTTTGTGCTACTTCGTTCACATGTGTTTAGAGAATATTAAGAGAGAGATGACGAATTTTACCTTCTGATGGTGACCTGGATAACTTTACTCAAATCTGCTGACGAAGAGGCAGACGAGATAACATATCTTTTCGCGAAAGCCCGATTCATTTCATTCCATTTGGCCTTTAACTCAAAAATTTAACACTCATGAAAGTTCTCCTCCTTGATGAAATTAATGACTTATTGTTTAGATTTCGGGATACCTTGATTGTACAAGTACTGTATTGCGGATGAGGAGGCAGTCCAGAGATCATGTCTTTTCGCAGAAGACCGCTTCATTTAATTCCATTTTCTCTTTAACTAAAAAATCTAACGCCGACGAAGGTTCTCCTACTTGCATGCAAATTACCGATTTCTTTCTTTCGATTTTATGATATCGTGATTGTACATATACTGTTAATGATTCTATCCCACGTTTGCAACGTGAAATACTTGCTCCATGGAAACATGCAAAAATAATTTCCAAATATGATATTGTAGCAATCTACTCAGGTGATTGAGACGTAAGTCCACCTGGATCTAGAGGAATGTTCGGTACTAGCCGTCAGCTTTCACCTGTGACGTAATGGCTGCTATGGCGTCACGTTTTGGTGCGTATTCTGAAATGAATTTGTGTGTAGCCTTACATTCTGTTTATCGTAATCTCTTTGATTAGTACGGAAAGTAATTTACTAATCTCTGAGCGGGATTTGAAATTGCTCTTCAAATATTAGTAACGTCGATAAATATGTACCAAAAAAACAGTGGAGTTTTTGTTTTGGGACAGAGGTGCGATCTCCTTTTTTATTTTAATTTTTGCGGTTGCTCCTGTTTCGTTAATTTTGTTTCATGTTAGGTTTTAAATTATTAGGATGGTTACCTATGAACTATTAGAAGTTCATAGGTAGCCTGGATTTCTTGAACGTCAACCTATTGGCGATACTAATCCGCAACTAGTAAGCACGGGTGCGTACTCTGTTACCGTTATTTTCATTTCTGTGCTAGTTTTGTGTAACAGCGATTTCCTCTGCGGCGATTCCTTCATTGAGTGTTGCTGTAGGCAATTATTTGACATGATAGCAATTGAGTACATGCCGAGGAGGAGGTGGACTAAAAAGAGAAATGTATTTCTTGGAATTATTGATGAAGTTCGGAACTTCCGAGTGCGTAGCTACCTCGTAAGAACAGCTTAATGTCGAAACAATGGATTGGTTTTACTGGAGGTCTAGGTTAGAATGTGACGTGATGATTTGGATGTGAGTTGGCAAAGCTAACGAATCCTACTGTTGTGGACACTGATCTGTAGCGTAACCTGAGGTCTGGTTTAGATTACACTGCAACCGTTTGGTTCGGAGTTGGCCAAGCCAACGACCGTGGCAGTGGAAAAGATTCCAGTGGTGACAAACTGTTAGATAGCGCTGCCCGAGATCTAGGTTAGGTTGGATTCCAGGAATTTGGTTGTGAACTGGTGAAGCCAACGAACCCGGCAGCGGAAGACCTTTCTGTGGTGACAGATTGATCTGTAGCTTAGTAAGAGGTCTAGGTTAGTTTATAATTAACAGTTTTCTTGTTATAGTCGAGAAAACGACAAGAGACTCACCTGTAGTGTAGCATGAGATATGTGTTAGGTGTAATGTGCAGACTTAGCTGAGGTGTCGAAGGAAATGATTGCCGACAAGAATGTATGGCGCCTGATTGATCTGTATTGTATATCATGATATATGATGCCCTTCGCAGTATCCTACTTTGCTGAATATCTGGTCTATGTGGTTGAATTACGAGTTATTAGTAGTAAACTGCAGGTGATGTTATCTACGTTTGAGTATTGTCTTTGGCTAACAACATACTAACGGTTTAGCGTTATCAGATTGTTCTGTGCGATGCTTGTTTAGCTTAATTCCAAATATGAGTCGATTCACTGTTTCCGAGTACAATAATTGTGAGCTACAGTTATTCCTGAAGCAAATATTATTTGCGAGAGTCTATCTAAAAACTATTTCTTTCATTAGAATATTCGTAATCCGAAAGTTTGTTTTGCTTTCCATTTCTTTTCTTTTTTTTTCACTTTCTGGTTCTGTCCGTTACGTTGAAGAAATCAATATTGACATGACGTCACATTGCGCATAATATTTACAGCGTTTGTCGCATGTTTCTTGTGTTTCTTAAGTCACCCGCCAAAGCTAACGACTCCAGTCGAAGACCCCTCTTTATCTGCCCACCTTTCAAAGGTTCAGCTATCCATTCTTGTTTCGCTGTTAATTTTGTATCGGCATGGCTTTTTGCTGTTGTAATTACTAATGAACTGTCAATATTTTTGCACCTGAATGCGATGTATTCTAACAAATACCTAAGCGCATAGTAAGTAACGTCTTCACTGGAGCTCGCTGAATCACTAAGATCGCAATCTCCAAGAAAATCTTCTTCATCTGAAATATTGTGATGTCAAGTTTCGGCTCCTTTGTTTCGTAACTCACTAGGAAAATTCCCAAATTCGGTCATTATTTCTTCTGCAGAATTTGGTCTTTGTCCTCTTCAATGGAAGCACCAAGGGACACAGGTAGATTCGTCGCATTGTCAGACAATATTAGTAGGCGTATTCTACTTTTCACCTCAAAATGGCATAGGATTACTATAAAATGCACCAAGATCATTAATTCTAGAAAAAAATTTTCGAGACTATGCTAACTCAGTCTGGCAGCCAGGATGTAGGTTGCCCCGTCGTTTTTCCCGTCTGCGAAAAGTCCAAATAATTAGCTTATTAATGAAGCAAATCCTTTTTGGAACGGTTTGAGACTATTTCTGCACCCTACTCGCCTATTCGAGAAAATTTCCAAACACCTCTTCAGAGAATTCTCTTTGACTTCTGAGGTTGAAACCACAACCACTTTTAATGGGTGTATTCTGACCATGAGTGTAACCCGAGTTCAACATATGGAAATAGTCGTTTGTCAGTTCTATCAAGCTTACTTCACGAGCTTTATGGAGGACAATCTCACAGATTGGGCAGTGGGACGTGAAAATAGCCGTGCAGCCACTCTAAAGTTTTGACGTGCACGACCACTCACATTCATGTGAGCTTCCAACATGTGACAGGCGACCGAAAGATCATTTGTCTGATGGTTAGAAGATCTTTTATTACAATTTTTGTAAATACGATACCGTTAGACAATGTGATTCCATCGGCAAAATAGCGATTTGTAAATAATTTTAGAAAATGCATATGTCGTAAAAAACATTATGTCGATCACTACTCAGTTTATAGAAATGTCTTTTGTTTCATTTTATTCTACATGACTTTTTTAAATTTAGTACTACTCGAATGATATGCATAACTTGTGCTTCCTTCTTTACGTGTAATTTAACACATAGCTGTAAGTGCTGCGTGATTATAAAAAGGAGAAATTTTAATATCTTATGCGACATATATTGAAAAGTGTGTGGACTTCCGATTTTTTCTGAAGAATGAATCACTAAGTTTGCAGCCATTTGTTTGCTGTAATAGAATGACCAGTCAAGCTGAAACCATGTACAAAGCGTTAACTCAAAACTACGACAGTGTCTTCAGCCGGCGACGATGTTGCCACTTCTGTTGTCCGAGAAGGATCCTGGCTAAACTTATTACTTCAGTTTAAGTCTCCCTCACTCCAACATTTTGTCGTTGTTTGTTGTGGTCTTCAGTCCTGAGACTGGTTTGATGCAGCTCTCCATGCTACTCTATCCTGTGCAAGCTTCTTCATCTCCCAGTACCTACTGCAACCTACGTCCTTCTGAATCTGCTTAGTGTATTCATCTCTTGGTCTCCCTCTACCATTTTTACCCTCCACGATGCCCTCCAATGCTATATTTGTGATCCCCTGATGCCTCAGAACATGTCCTACCAACCAGTCCCTTCTTCTTGTCGAGTTGTGCCACAAACTCCTCTTCTCCCCAATTCTGTTCAAAACCTCCTGTATTCTCTTCTTGTCCAAACTATTTGTCGTCCGTGTTTCACTTCCATACATGGCTACACTCCATACAAATACCTTCAGAAACTACTTCCTGACACTTAAATCTATACTCGATGTTAACAAATTTCTCTTCTTCAGAAACGCTTTCCTTGCCATTGCCAGTCTACATTTTATATCCTCTCTACTTCGACCATCATCTGTTATTTTGCTCCCCAAACAGCAAAACTCCTTTACTGCTTTAAGTGTTCTCATTTCCTTATCTAATTCCCTCAGCATCACCTGACTTGATTCGACTACATTCCATTAACCTCGTTTTGCTTTTGTTGATGTTCATCTTATATCCTCATTTCAAGACACTGTCCATTCCGTTCAACTGCTCTTCCAAGCCCTTTGCTTTCTCTGACAGGATTACAATGTCATCGGCGAACCTCAAAGCTTTTATTTCTTCTCCATGGATTTTAATACCTACTCCGAATATGAAAGAGCGTATTCCAGTCAACATTGTCAAAAGCTTTCTCTAAGTCTATAAATGCTAGAAACGTAGGTTTGCCTATTCTTAATCTTTCTTCTAAGATAAGTCGTAAGGTAAGTATTGCCTCACGTGTTCCAACATTTCTACGGAATCCAAACTGATCTTCTCCGCGGTCGGCTTCTACCAGTTTTTTCATTCGTCTGTAAATAATTCGCGTTAGTATTTTGCAGCTGTGACTTATTAAACTGATAGTTCGGTAATTTTCACATCTGTCAGCACCTGCTTTCTTTGGAATTGGAATTATTATATTCTTCTTAGAGTCTTGCTCACCAGATGGTAGAATTCTGTCAGGACTGGCCCTCCGAAGGCCGTCAGTAGTTCTAATGGAATGTTGTCTACTCCCGGGACCTTGTTTCGACTCAGGTCTTTCCGTGCTCTGTCAAACTCTTCACGCAGTATCGTATCTCACATTTCATCTTCATCTACATCCTCTTCCATTTCCATAGCACTGTCTTCAAGTACGTCGCCCTTGTATAGACGCTCTATACACTCCTTACACCTTTCTGCTTTCCCTTCTTTGCTTAGAACTGGGTTTCCATTTGAGCTCTTGATATTCATACAAGTGGCTGCCTTTTCTCCAAATGTCTCTTTAATTTTCCTGTAGGCAGTATTTATCTTGCCCCTAGTGAGATAAGCCTCTACATCCTTACATTTGTTCTCCAGCCATCCCTGCTTAGCCATTTTGCACTTCCTGTCGATCTCATCTTTGAGACGTTTTTATTCCTTTTAACTTAACTTAGGCCCCGGTTAAGTTAAAATTCGTTGTTTTTAAAAAGGCCTATGATTGCATACATCGCAAGAGCCTACTAAACTTTTTAAGGGAGTTTGGCATAGCACAGAAACTCATCTATCTGATAAAGATCTGTCTGAACGAAACACGTGCAAAGGTGAAAATGGGATATCGCGTAACTGAGGAGTTTGAAATTGTGACAGGACTCAGGCAAGGAGAAGATCGTACGCGAGACCTTCCAAGAGAACGAAGGGATTGAAATCGAAGGAAAGAGACTGGCATACTTATCCTATGCAGACGGCATCTGCTTACTCTCTACGTCGGAAGAGGAGTTGGAGCAAATGACCAAAACACTAAAGGAGGCTGCCAGCAAATTTGGGCTAAACATAAACAAAGCCAAGGCAGAGTACCTCGTTATGACGCGTGGTCATTGTCAGACTGCTGATCATCTACAATCACTGCAGATTGGGGACCATTCCTACAAGAGAGTGCAAGAATTCAAATACCTAGGGGCACTTTTCCCTGAGAGCTCGTCACGTGAAGCAGAGATCAATGCCAGAATACAACAGGAAACCGATCTTACCACAGCCCAGCACAACTGCTTCGGTCCAAATATCTCTCCAGGCAATTCAAGATTCGACTGTACAAAACCCTGATCCAGCCTGTTGTTCTATATGGCTGTGAGACATGGAGTATCCGGAAACAGGACTTCCATAAGCTCCTTGTTTTTGAGAGAAAAGTGCTTCGGAAGATCTTCGGTCCGGTTCTGGATGCAGATACAGGGAAATAGAGGATCAGATACAACCAAGAGCTTGAGGAACTATACCAGCAGCCCAGCATAGCAGGAACTGTCAAAGCCAAACGAATGCAGTGGGCCGGCCATGTGGCCCGGATGGAGGATGACAAATGGCCTCGGAAGCTCCTGGATTTCACACCTACAGGAGGGAGAGCGCCAGGGAGACCCAAGATGCGTTGGAGGGATTAGCTCCATGAAGATTTAAACCAAGTGTCAATAGATGTGGACGATTGGCGGATAGCAGCAATGGACAGAATACAGTGGGGGAGGAAATTGTAGATGTGTGCGGTCCACTGGGCCTGATAACGTAGAAGTAGTAGTTGTATTCCTTTTTGCCTGCTTCATTTACTGCTTTTTTATATTTTCTCGTTTCATCAATTAAATTCAGTACTTCTTCTGTTACCCAAGGATTTCTACTAGCCCTCGTCTTTTTACCTACTTGATCCTCTGCTGCCTTCACTACTTCATCCCTCAAAGCTACCCATTCTTCTTCTACTGTATTTCTTTCCCCCATTCCTGTCAATTGCTCCCTTATGCTCTCCCTGAAACTCTGTACAACCTCTGGTTCTTTCAGTTTATCCAGGTCCCATCTCCTTAAATTCCCACCTTTTTGCAGTTTCTTCAGTTTTAATCTACAGTTCATAACCAATAGATTGTGGTCAGAGTCCACATCTGCCCCTGGAAATGTCTCACAATTTAAAACCTGTTTCCTAAATCTCTGTCTTACCATTATATAATCTATCTGATACCTTCTAGTATCTCCAGGATTCTTCCATGTATACAGCCTTCTTTTATGGTTCTTGAACCAAGTGTTAGCTACGATTAAATTATGCTCTGTGCAGAATTCAACGAGACGGCTTCCTCTTCCATTTCTTACCCCCAGTCCATATTCACCTACTATGTTTCTTTCTCTCCCTTTTCCAAATCTCGATTCCAGTCACCCATGACTATTAAATATTCGTCTCCCTTCACTACCTGAATAATTTCTTTCATCCATTTCTGCATCATCTGCAGAGCTAGTTGGCATGAAACGTCTACTACTGTAGTAGGCATGGGCTTCGTGTTTATCTTGGCCACAATAATGCGTTCACTATGCTGTTTGTAGTAGCTTACCCGCACTCCTATTTATTTATTCATTATTAAACCTACTACTGCATTACCCCTATTTGATTTTGTATTTATAACCCTGTATTCACCTGACCAAAAGTCTTGTTCCTCCTGCCACCGAACTTCACTAATTCCCAATGTATCTAACTTTAATCTCTCCATTTTCCTTTTTAAATTTTCTAACCTACCTGCTCGATTAAGGGATCTGACATTCCACGTTCCGATCCGGAGAACGCCAGTTTTATTTCTCCTGGTAACGACGTCCTATTGAGTAGTCTCCGCCTGGAGATCCGAATGGGGGACTATCTTACCTCCGGAATATTTTACCCAAGAGGACGCCAACATCATTTAACCATACAGTAAAGCTGCATGCCCTCGGGAAAAATTACAGCTGTAGTTTCACCTTGCTGTCAGCCATTCGCAGTACCAGCACAGCAAGGCCGTTTTGGTTAGTGTTACAAGGTCAGATCGGTCAGTCATCCAGACTGTTGCCCCTGCAACTACGGAAAAGGCTGTTGCCCCTCTTGAGGAACCACACTTTTGTCTGGTCTCTCAACAGATACCCCTCCGTTGTGGTTGCACCTGCGGTACGGCCGTCTGTATCGCTGAGGCACGCAAGCCTCCCCACCAACGGCAAGGTCCACGGTTTATGGGGGGAAGCAAATTATAGTTTCGTTTCTATCCTTTTCCCCAAGAAGACATTTACTCACTGTCGTTGCGAAAAGGGAAGTATCTGTGTTGAAATAATCGTGGGGCACTCGCAGTTTTAATATGCCTTGCAGTACCAGTAACTTTTGCCTTCTTTTGTAGACTGGCGTCACTTACTGAATGTGTGAAAGTTAACATGCGCAGAATTCAATGCTGTAATGTCAAGTCGCCAGAGATACAACCACCATTTTCTATGTTAACGGTTGTCTCGTGACAGAGTACTCCATTTTCCCATGGACTTCAACAAAATGTTTCCTTTATGTGTGTAGCGGAAGTTGTCATCCGTTGTCCTGCTACATAGTACTATGTGAACTGCGAAACAGCACGGGTCTTGTGTTGGACTTTTTCACACGTTTGACTATCAGACTCTGAGCAGTTACTTAGTTAGAAATTTATTTCGTTACTTTCGTGTTCCATGGAACAATTTGCATGATAAACCATAAAGATGTCATACATTTCATTTTACATTCTCACTGCAAATTAATTTATACATATAGTTACTTTTAAGTTTGTTTTATGTGAAAAAGATGTTATATGGTGGTTAGCAGCTCCTACCTACCATCTTTTATACATTACTATAACAGAAATTGTCCTACGGAATATAAGTAGTTGTTGAGAAGATGTTTTCTCCGTTTGTTTTCAAATGTTACTTTCATTTATATCATTGGGTAAGTGACCAAATATTTTTTTTTTCATTCCAGTGCGCCCTTTTTGTGATAAAGGCAACATTAATGTCGATTAATGAATGTGGTTTATTTTTCTTCTGGGACTGTATTTATATTTGTCATTGCTCCATTTAATCTGTAGTGGATTCCTTACAACAGGCTTCATGAATGTGAACAAGTACTCAGAATTCCTTAAAGAGATGTCTACAACATGATATTGGGTGAACAGTACATGTTATTCACACAACACGTTTAGGAGCTACGAGGATTTTGTTTCTTAAAGAAGAGTTATCCCAGAACATTATTCCATATTACATTATTGAATGAAGATGTGCAAAATATGTCAACATACTGATTTGTCTCTCACCTAGTCTGCGGTGACCCTAGGTGCAAATCTGACTGAACAAAGTTGGTTCAGGAGTTATAAGATGAGCTTTCTCCAGTTTAATTTCTCATCGATAAGGACATCTAATAATTTCGATGTTTCTACCCTGTTTACTATTTCCTTACATGTGTTGTATTTATAAATGGTATAGTATCACTAAATGTGCAAAACTAAGCATGTTGTGTCTTTTTAAAATAAAGACGACTCGCAGGGAAAGCGTTTTTTTTTCCGGTCATCAGTCTTCTGACTGGCCTGATGCGGCCCACCACGAATTCCTCTCCTCTGCTAACCTCTTCATGTCAGCCTATGTCCTCAACCTACGTCCTCAATTATTTGCTGGATGTATTCCAATCTCTCTCCCTCTACAGTTTTTTCCCTCTACAGCTCCCTTTAGTACCATGGAAGTCATTCCCTCATGTCTTAACAGATGTCCTATCTTCCTGTCCCTTCTCCTTCTGAGTGTTTTCTACATATTCCTTTCCTCTCCGATTATGTGCAGAACCTCTTAATTCGTTACCTTAACAGTACACCTATATTTCAACACTCGTCATTAGCACCACATCTCAAATGCTATGTTTCTCGTATGTTCCGGGTTTCCCACAGTCTACGTTTCACCACCTTGCGTACCAGACGTACATTTTCAGAAATTTCTTCCTCAAATTACGGCCAATGTTTGATATCAGTAGACTTCTCCTGGCCGGGAATGCCCTTTTTGCCATTGCTAGTCTGCTTTCGATACCCCATTGCTCTGCCCGTCATTGGTTGTTTTACTGCCTAGGTAGCAGAATTCATTAACCTCATCTACTTCGTGACCATCAGTCCTGATGTTAAGTTTCCCGCTGTTCTCATTTATACTACATCTCATTGCGTTCTTTCTTCGATTTACTCACAATCTATACTCTGTACTCTTCAGACTGTTCATTTTGTTCTGAAGATCATGAACTTCTTCTTCACTTTCACTCAGGATAGCAATGTCATCAGTGATTTGTATCATTGATAACCTCTCACCTCGAATTTCAATTCCACTCCTGAACCTCTCTTTTATTTCAATCATTGCTTCCTTGATGTACTGATTGAAAAGTGGTAATAATCCTTTTAACAACTTTGTTTATCATTCCTTCTTTTTCTGTATGCATGCTTGAACTGATTGCAATTCTAGTGTCATCTCCAAAAATAACTACTTCTGTTTGTTGAATACTGGATGGCTGTTCCGTTACTTATATAAGGAACAACAGTGGACCTAAATCTGAGTTGGGTACCCCATACATGATTTCTCCCCAGTCAGAATCATGTCCTCAGAGCGAAATGGTAGAATTACTATGTCTCTACTTTTAGTAAGATATATTATCCATTCGTTGCTTATATCATCAGTCCGAAACAACATATTTTATGTGGGAGAATACTATGATTCACACAATCAAATGCTTCAGATAGGTCACAAAAACAACAAACAGCACTGTTTTATTATTTAATGCTCCTAAAATCTGGTGAGTGAACATGTAAATGGCATTCTCAGTACAGCAACTCTTCTGAAAATCATACTGTGATTTGATGAGGATATCATTGTTGGTAGGGTTCTATTCTACTGCTGTTATAGAATATATCCTCTTCTCAAAAATTTTTGAAAATAATGTCAGCAGTGAAACAGTTCAGTAGTTTTTGACAGCTCTCTTATCATCTTTCTTAAAAGAGGTTTAACAATGGCGTATTTCAGTCCCTCTGAATTAGATGAGAGGTATATATCCAGCTTGCTTGTGAGATTTTCTCTTGGAGTATTCGACCCTAAACTTTCCACTATACTTATGAAACGAATACATTTGCCACCTGTGACTCATAATTTATAGCCCTTCCATTCAGTTCAATAGTCATGTTATCCTGTTCTGTACAAATACACTTACCACCTGTGACTCATAATTTATAGCCCTTCCATTCAGGTCAATGGTCATGTTACACTGTTCTGTGGCTGGTGGTCCTGTCACACGTATCCCTATGTTCCGTATAGCCTTCAGTCTGTTGATGAAATTACTGAGTTCTCAAATTATGTGCATATTCCTTTAATTTTAATAAGCTTTTTCATTAATTCTCAGTTGTTTTTGCAGTGTGCAACAGTTGAAGGATTTCTACTTCTTCTTGCCAGAACATGAATTTCATCTTTCCTTTTAGAAGATAGTTTCATCTCTCTAGTAGTCCATGGTTTTTTAAATGGCTGTTTAGTGTCTTTTCTGATTAGCTTATTCAGAAAGTTAATTTCGGATGATCATTTGACTTTATAATGGAATAGATTAAATTTAATGTTACGATTTGGCTCATTATAAATTTCATCCCATGTTACTTCAACTGTTCTTAAGAACATTTGTCCTTGAGTCACTAATTATTCTGATTTCCACTGAGTTGTATCGATGCTCAAAGGTGATGAGTTATTGATCCTAACTAAATGTGCATCACGTAAGAGAGAGCATGTCTTACTGGGTGAACAGTTATTTTCTTCCTTTGAGCTTCACCAAAGAAAACATAATCCATTAGTGTTCTATTGCTGGATAGTTAATTTTTGAAACCAAATTGTAGGATATAATATTGTGTCCAGGTAATTTTTTCTAACAGAATCCTTTAGAAAATCTACATTTAGGTCACCAAAGACTATTAACTGTTTGCTGTTGTCTGACATACAGCACATTAAAGTATCCAGACTCCTCATTAACAGTTCAAAATCTCCCAGTATGCATCTATATGCAGTTACAGTTGTACATGAACCATTTTTCTGTTTCTGAAATTCTATTCTGTTTTAATACACGTAAAAACTACTTTTTTCTTGTATTAGTTCTCCATGACTAAGCCTTCAGAGTGTAAGTTTTTGTATATAAGTTAACTAAACCTTTGGTTATATTTTTCTGATACAGGCACAGAATGTCTATCTTTCCATAGCTCTCTAAATTTTCCAAACTCACAAGAAGCTACTAACTTGTTACTCAGTTCTCTAATATTTTTATGAAATAAGCTAATCTTACTTTTATGTGTATTCTTAGGCATTTTGTGGGGCGCCTCTGTTACTTTGATTTCCTTCAAAACAGGCTGCCTGAATCCTAATTATAACCCACAGAGATCGATCTCTGACATTAGAAACCACTGGGATCTTACTTTGTGTGATGGTGACACCCTTGCACCCTTGTAAACTGTTGTCAAGAATTTCAGTCAATCTGTCTTTCCCTACCAACAACCATAGCACTAATACGAGATTTCATTTCAGTCAACAGCACTTCCCACCTCTGCATTCAAATGGTTCAAATGGCTCCAAGAACTATGGAATTAACATCTGAGGTCATCAGTCCCCTACAGTTGGAACTACTTAAGCCTAACTAACCTAAGGAGATCACACACATCCATGCCCGGGGCAGGATTCGAACCTGCGACCGTATTAGCAGCGCAGTTCCGCACTGAAACACCTAGACCCGCTCGGCCACAGAGGCCGGCCTCTGTATTCACACAGCTCACAGCAGTGTTAACTCACGGCTGGATATGGCGCAGCAGGACCTCCACAATGCTTTTCCTTACACTTGCAAGAGTAGTTGCTGCTCCTATTTAATCCAAGTCACTCCTAATGCTTTAATTACCGTTCTTAGCCAGGTTCTTCTCTTATCTGTCTATTACAATAACCTGACCCTCTTTGCCAAAACCTTTGCACAAATGCAGTATGTTTCATGACAATTTGACCTGTACCATTTCGCCTATATCCATCCTATGGCTATTACCTAGCAGGAAGCCTCTTTTCTCCCTACTGTTCTTGATACTAACCTACATTGAGTAGATGAAGTTGAAGAGCTCCTCCCATTTCGTCCATTGCTTGGTACCTTTACCCAGTCCCCATGCTTTATTTTGCCCATTAACCTATCTTGTACAAATTTCGCGACGTCTGCTTGGGCCTCAAGACCACCAATCTTTGCCTCCTGTACAGCGATTCTCTTCTCTTTTTTGAGAGTCTACAGTTTCATGTGAAAGCGTCTTTGAGATACCCATTAATTTCCATCCTAAAACCACTCCAGTGAAATTAGAAGCAAAGTCTGCAGATATCTCTCCTTCTCTGAGTATCCGACAGTATTATCAATCATTTTCGTAAGCAACAACAGAGATTGCACGCTTAAAAATAGAATGAAATCACCGAACTCACTTTACACTACATGAATTTTTATAATTTATTAACAGCATGTTAGCCTTCGTATGTACGATATAACGAAAAAAGTATTTATTTCCTCTCTCAGCAAGGTCTTTGTGCTCACTTATATGCAGTATTTGTTAATTATTCACAGTAGGATGTAATTTTACTGTGGACAAACTGTATATAAACAAACGAATAGTGTTAAAGTTTCTAAATGAAACAACTTAAGACTTTCGCTTTTTTCCCCC
The DNA here is from genome assembly GCF_021461395.2 of Schistocerca americana. NCBI lineage: Eukaryota > Metazoa > Arthropoda > Insecta > Orthoptera > Acrididae > Schistocerca > Schistocerca americana. The sequence continues at coordinate 1,159,147,140 of NC_060119.1, read as the reverse complement.
TGAAGTATGAAGTTAGTAATGAATGGACACGCTCAAATTAAATTGTTGAAAAAAAAACAGAACAATTCAACGGGATTCTTTACATTTAGCGTACCAAAACGTAAATGAAAGTGTGATGGCAACCGGATCTTACGATCTTTTCGCCTTTTTTTTGTGGACTAATACGTAAAGGAAAGTGATGCCTTTAGTATTAAACATGAAAACGCACTAATAAACGTATTTATGATTAATTTGATTAAACTAATTCTTGTTACATTCTAAGTAACTTATCTTTACGAGGGCGTTAAACATCGGAAGTCTCGCCTCGCGCTGGGCTGCCACCACATGAAGATATTTACGTGTATTTCTTTGAGAAAAGAAGGGTAATCATTTATTGTGCTGCCCGACTACGTCTCTTATCATCTTTTATCGGTTGCTTTTGACGTGTAGACATCAGTGCATATGAGGTGAACCTCAGTACCAGATACCGGTACTCGTAAATTCCGGCGCATCCAAAAGACCCCATTGCTTCTACTGTTTGAGAGACATTTCGTAGTTTCAAGCGTGAATCACGTATTATTTAACAGAAGTTGAAACGAAAGGACAAATTTTTTAATGGTGTAGTTTTGGGAGTTCTCCCGAGCTATCTTCATTTCATGTATAAAATAGAAACAACAACGGCGAGGTACACGCAGAAGTACACCATTAATCGAAATGGACTAGCTATCGAGATAAAGAGTTCTCCCTTTATCAGTCTGAATTAATTTTGTCAAAATATTAATTTTTCTGTCTGCTTAAAACACTCAGTCGCTGTCTTTCTCTATCGTTGCTTTCGATATGGAGTTCCAAACTGTCAGAATATTAACATATCAGCGTTGATAGACATTGTAATAACTCATAGAGTTATCTCTAAGCACTCTCACTGAGTCTCTTTTCAAATAAAAACACAGTAATAACGTTTAACCAGATTGAATACCGTTCGTTAATTATGAAACGAAATCTGTATCTTTGTCTTCCAAAGATAAATACTCGATAAATTTTTGTACTCATCCGTCAAAATAAAGCATTCTATTATTTCACACCAAACTGAATATAACCGGATGGTCCCGCCGGTGTTTCAAGTCCTCCCTCGGGCATGAGTGTGTGTGTTTGTCCTTAGGATAATTTAGTTTAAGTAGTGTGTCAGCTTAGGGACTGATAACCTTAACAGTTAAGTCCCATAACATTTTACACACATTTGACCATTTTTTGAATACTACCGATCACTACCAAGTGACAGAGCACAGTTATAAGGAAGATATAATTATCTTATGGCCAATGTTGCAGTCCGTGTAGTCAGTAAACTCAAATTACTAGTGATTTTCGTAGGTTTTAAATCGAAGGTAAACAGCCTTTCCCACAATACGGTTATAACAAAACAACGAAAACAAAACAAAGTCCTAAATGCCACAGCCACTTTGTACCATAACCTTACATTAACATTCATTCAGAAAGTGCGTTTCTAAACATCTGCAACCGTTGTCGATACGCATCCCCTTATAATCATCAGTTAAACATTCAAGCAGTAACTCGACTTTTTTAAATTTCCAAGTCTAGATATTGCTATGCATTTTGTACTGGTGGTTCCCTGAGGTGTATAAACTTTCAAACAACCAAATCTGTCAAAGGTCCGATTTCAGTTCCTTTAAGGCAACAACTTGAAAGCGAGTAAGCTAAATTTGTGAATGTTACTGTTAGTGCCACACCTAAACCACAACCGCAATGGAGACATTACCTCACTCAATGCATCAGTACATCACATAACCCAGTAACATGAATTTTCATCCACCCTGTTACCTCTGGCAGTGTGAAAATGCGACCTGAAAGTTCATCACAGAAAATTTGACGATTGCTAGACCATAAAATACCATTCCAATAACAAACACTAACATTTGTACTAACTGTCATATACACGTGACCCTCCGTCACTACAAAAATTAATGTACCCTCTCACCAACTTAAAATCTCACAAATGGCCCTTGCCACAACTAAGATATTTCGTAGGAGCTGAACTTTATTTTTGGAACCTAGAAAAATAAAAATTAAACATAGGTCTTCACGGGATATCAATCCAAGTAACTAAAATCATTGGTACTCATCTTCATTTCGACATGCCACACAGTGTATCTGCACTAAAACTTGTCTGACCCCACCAGATGTCAACTCCAAATATCTGCTAAACTTCTGCCTACGATTACCGACATACGCATTTCTACGAAATTGCGTTTAGCACCCCTCTCGTGCAGCTGTAGCGAACAACTCTGTAGTTTACATGCTAAATTCAAAAGGAAACCATCAAAATTGACCAACGCATAGTACAACTTCGGTTTTTGACACTCCATTAACTATTAGAATCAGACGTCGGGGATTTCGTGAAGGGGTCATCTTTTCGGCAGTGTTGTATCATCTCTGGAGTCTGCGCTGTCCGGTGGCTGACTTCTGCTACGTCTTGCATTTCACAATGGACAAGGTATAAGGATGGCGGATCTAGAACATGTTCACATCCATACAGTAAACTATTTACACGCATAATTGCGATCATACCACAGCGGTTTTTCGCAAAAGAATGACAAAAATTTTCTCATATGTGCTTGACACAGCACAACGGATGGAGATGAACGCTAAACTCGGACCGCTTAACACATATTTATTTATCTATTTATTTCTTATAAGCCTGACCAGATCAGGTTCTTACATTTGAAAAAACAAACATGTACAAAAAAATTACATAAAAACACAATAATGTTAAGCACTATTAAAAAAAATTATAATAGGAATGCTAATAATAGTAGTAGTACAACTAATAATGATGATCAAATAATGGACGAATTAGGAATGAGATTAATTAGCTGTTACACAACAACAGCATTATTAACAAAAATAATAATTCTAAATAACAGTAATAATAATAGTATCACTAACAATTATAATAAATCAATGGAGGCATTAAAATGTTAATGATTAGTTTAGCCTTTTTGAATCCTTGTTTGGTATTGGAGGCAGTGGAATGGATAATAAAAGAGGAGTGGATTGAAATGAAAGTGTCACAGGATGCTAGGAATGAAGAAAATTTCAGTAGAGAACTCTGTAGACAAGGGATGAGAAAAGTGATGGAGCGTTGATGAGAGTAAGCTCAAGAAGAGAGAACCATTCTGACCGAAGATGGGCCGTTAGCTGTCTTTCGAAATTTGAAAGGACTTTAATTTCTCCACATGGTTCCAAACCCGGGTTCCTGATATACTAAATTTGTTAGAGAATGTGGAAGTGTTGTGTACTGTTACTGAGAGGATTGTACTGTGCTGAGAACGAGTATTGCCGTTGTGTTGTTCAGCCAGTAGTCTAAGAGATGAAGATAAATAGAAAGGTACGCAGCGATTGACAAGAACCTGCAGCAAACACGGCGTGTAGTCATGATAAACGTTCATAGCCAGGAGTGATACGGTCGAAGTATCGTACTTCACAAATGTATCCCATGCTAACATTCATTGCCAGTTTCAAACGATATGAACTCTCGTGTGAAAGTCCTTGGAGAATAGGATCACCATAAACAAAAATGGGGAGTATTGGTGTTACCTACCGCGTTTCTCTTTCAAGCTAGAGACGAAATACTTTTCTATATTTGTGCAATGAATAATGTGATGCCGACACCTTCTTACAGACTGCAGATGTGTTTTCAGCCCAGGGTAGGTCCTGGTCCAAAATCTGCAGAAGAAGAAAAGGCAATTTTGTGCTTTTCGGGATTAGGACTGGAATAGATTCTCTGAGCTGACGAGTTATAAGTCTTTTGTGAGAGACTAAGATTGCTTGCACCTTAGATGGGTAAGTCTCAGAACTACATTCTGCGCACTTTCTGATAAAGCAAGTAAATCAACTTTCACATTCTGGATGGCTGTGTGCGGTTTTTTTAGGCAACCACGTAGGTATAACTCAAGGTCGTCAGCGAATATATGATATTTTCAATGGGAAAAAGGGTCATCACTTAATTAGCATATAACAAGAATGACTTCAGTACTAACTCTTGTGGGAGCCCTGATAACTACATTCCTAAATTGCGACCTCTTTATTCCAATCATTACACACTGCTGACGATATGTAAGGTATGAGTGGGACAGTTGTATAGAATAAGGCGTTACTCCGATTCATTTTCCAAAGGAAAAAGTCGGTGCCATGTGGAAGCTATTTCCACATCAAACTAGGCAGCCTAGTCTCAGTTACATGTATCACAATATCTCAAACATTTCGTAACGTTCACACACTTTCACAAGAGATAATATTAGTTATAGGCAGGTTGTTGTTGTTGTGGTCTTCAGTCCTGAGACTGGTTTGATGCAGCTCTCCATGCTACTCTATCCTGTGCAAGCTTCTTCATCTCCCAGTAACTACTGCAGCCTACATCCTTCGGAAGCTCCTTAGTGTATTCATCTCTTGGTCTTCCTCTACGATTTTTACCCTCCACGCTGCCCTCCAATACTAAATTGCTGATCCCTCGATGTCTCAGAACATGTCCTACCAACCGATCCCTTCTTCTAGTCAAGTTGTGCCACAAGCTCCTCTTCTCCCCAATTCTATTCAATACCTCCTCATTAGGTATGTGATCTACCCATCTAATCTTCAGCATTCTTCTGTAGCACCACATTTCGAAAGCTTCTATTCCCTTTTGTCTAAACTATTTATCGTCCACGTTTCACTTCCATACATGGCTACACTCCATACAAATACTTTCAGAAACGACTTCCTGACATTTAAATCTACACTCGATGTTAAGAAATTTTTCTTCTTCAGAAACGCTTTCCTTGCCATTGCCTGTCTACATTTCATATCCCCTCTACTTCGACCATCATCAGTTATTTTGCTCCCCAAATAGCTAAACTCCTTTACTACTTTAAGTGTCTCATTTCCTAATCTAATTCCCTCAGCATCACCCGACTTAATTCGATTACATTCCGTTATATTCGATTTGCTTTTGTTGATGTTCATCTTATACCCTCCTTTCAAGACACTGTCTATTCCGTTCAACTGCTCTTCCAAGTCCTTTGCTGTCTCTGACAGAATTACGATGTCATCGGTGAACCTCAAAGTTTTTATTTCTTCTCCATGGATTTTAATACCTACTCCGAACTTTTCCTTTGTTTCCTTTCCTACTTGCTCAATATACAGATTGAATAACATCGGGGATAGGCTACAACCATGTCTCACACCCACTGCTTCCATTTCATAGCCCTCGACTCTTATAACTGCCATCTGCTTTCTGTACAAATTGTAAATAGCCTTTCGCTCCCTGTATTTTACCCTTGCTACCTTCAGAATTTGAAAGAGAGTATTCCAATCAACATTGTCAAAAGCTTTCTCTAAGTCTACAAATGCTGGAAACGTAGGTTTGCCTTTCCTTAATCTTTCTTCTAAGGATAAGTCGTAGGGTCAGTATTGCCTCACGTGTTCCAACATTTCTACGGAATCCAAACTGATCTTCCGCGAGGTCGCCTTCAATCAGTTTTTCCATTCGTCTGTAAAGAATTCGCGTTAGTATTTTGCATCTGTGACTTATTAAACTGATAGTTCGGTAATTTTCACATCTGTCATCACCTGCTTTCTTTGGGATCGGAATTGTTATATTCTTCTTGAAGTCTGAGGGTATTTCGCCTATCTCATACATCTTGCTCACAAGATGTAGAGTTTTGTCAGGACTGACTCTCCCAAGGCTGTCAGTAGTTCTAATGGAATGTTGTCTACTCCCGGGACCTTGTTTCGACAGTGCTCTGTCAAACTCTTGACGCAGTATCATATCTCCCATTTCATCTTCATATACATCCTCTTCCATTTCCATTATATTGTCCTCAAGTACATCGCCCTTGTATAGACCCTCTATATACTCCTTCCATCTTTCTGCTTTCCCTTCTTTGCTTAGAACTGAGTTTCCGTCAAAGCTCTTGATATTAATGCAAGTGGTTCTCCTTTCTCCAAAGGACTCTTTAATTTTCCTGTAGGCAGTATCTATCTAACCCCTAGTGAGATAAGCCTCTACATCCTTATATTTGTCCTCTAGCCATCCCAGCTTAGCCATTTTGCACTTACTGTCGTTATCATTTTTGAGACTTTTGTATTCCTTTTTGTCTGCTTCATTTACTGCATTTTTATATTTTCTCCTTTCATCAATTAAATTCAGTATTTCCTCTGTTACCCAAGGGTTTCTTCTAGCCCTCGTCTTTTTACCTATTTGATCCTCCTATCCCTTCACTATTTCATCCCTAAAGCTACCCATTCTTCTTCTACTGTATTTCTTTCCCCCATTCCTGTCAATTGTTCCCTTATGCTCGCCCTGAAACTCTGTACAACCTCTGCTTTAGTCAGTTTATACGGGTCCCATCTCCATAAATTCCCACCTTTTTGCAGTTTCTTCAGTTTTAATCTTCAGTTCATAACCAATAGATTGTTGTCAGACTCCACATCTGCCCCTGGAAATGTCTTACAATTTAAAACCTGGTTCATAAATCTCTGTTTTACCATTATATAATCTGTCTGATACCTTCTAGTATCTTCAGGATTATTCCATGTATACAACCTTCTTTTATGATTCTTGAACCAAGTGTCAGCTATGATTAAGTTATGCTCTGTGCAAAATTCTACCAGACGGCTTCCTCTTTCATTTCTCCTCCCCAATCCATATTCACCTGCTATGTTTCCTTCTCTCCCTTTCCTACTCTTGAATTCCAGTCACCCATGACTATTAAATTTTCGTCTCTCTTCACTACCTCGATAATTTCTTTTATCTCATCATACATTTCATCAATTTCTTCATCATCTGCAGAGCTAGTTGGCATATAAACTTGTACTACTGTAGGAGGCATGGACTTCGTGTCTATCTTGGCCACAATAATGCGTTCACTATGCTGTTGGTAGTAGCTTACCAGCACTCCTATTTATTTATTCATTATTAAACCTACTCCTGCATTACCCCTATTTGATTTTGTATTTATAACCCTGTATTCACCTGACCAAAAGTCTTGTTCCTCCTGCCACCGAACTTCACTAATTCCCACTATATCTAACTTCAACCTATCCATTTCCCTTTTTAAATTTTCTAACCTACCTGCCCGCTTAAGGGATCTGACATTCCACGCTCCGATCCGTAGAACGCCAATTTTCTTTCTCCTGATAACGACGCCCTCCTGAGTAGTCCCCGCCCAGAGATCCGAATGGGGGACTATTTTACCTCCGGAATATTTTACCCAAGAGGACGCCATCATCGTTTAACCATACAGTAAAGCTGCATAGGCAGGTAGAGTGCACATATTCCGTCACCTGGAAGGAGGGGGACGGGCACGCGAGATGTGGCGAGGACGACTGCCAGTCAGCCTCTACCTGTAACACTGACATTTTTTTGAGCCATCAGTCTTCTGACTGGTTTGATGTGGCCCACTAAGAACTCCTCTGCTGTGCGAAACTATTCTTCTCTGTGTAACACTTGCAACCTACGTCCTGAATTTCGTACAGAGTATATTCCAATTTCTGTCTTCCTCTACAGTTTCTGAACTCTACAGCTTCATATACAACCATCGAACTCATTCCCTTCCACTTGTCAGTGTTTTTCACATATTGCTTTCCTATCCCATTCTGCGCAGACCCTCCTCATTCGTTATCTTATCAGTTCAACCAATTTTCTACATTCTTCATACTTTTGAAGCACCACACATCAAATGCTTTGATTCTCTTTTGTTCCAGATTTCCTACGGTCCATGTTTCACTACCATACAGTGCTGTGCTCCAAACGTACATTCTTAGAAACGCATACCTCAAATTAAGGCCTATGTTTGACTTTAGTAGATTTCTCTTGAATAGGAATGATCCTTTTGCAGTGTCGGTCTCTTTTTGATGTCCTTCTTGCTACACCCATCACTGGTTATTTTGCTACATAGGTAATAGAATTCCTTAACTTTATCTACTTCGTGACCATCAGTCCTGATGTTAAGGATATCGCTGTTCTTATTTCTGGTACCTCTCGTTACGTTCGTGTGTCTTTGATTTCCTCTCAGTCTATTTTCTGTACTCGTTTCACTGTTAATTCCATTCAGCAGACTCCTTAATTCTTCTTCACTGTTATTCAGGATAACAATGTTTTCAGCGAATCATATTACTGATATCATTTCATCTTGAATTTTAATTCCGATAGTGAACCTTTCTTTTACTTCCGTTATTGCTTCTTGTATGTACAAACTTAACAAAATAGGCGAAGGATTACATCCCTGTCTTACCCCGTTTTAAATCCGAGCACTTCGCTCTTGGTTGTCCACTATTATTAATTCGCTCTTAGTTCTTGTACATATTGTACACTACCCGTCTCTCTGCATAACCTACTCCAATTTTTCGCAGAATTCCGAACATCTTGCACCACTTTACATTGTCGAACGTTTTATCCAGGTCGACAGATCCTAAGAATGTGTTTTGGTTTTTCTTTTGTCTTGTTCCCATTATCAACCGCAATGTCAGAATTACCTGTCCGGTGCCATTACGTTTCCTAAAGCCTAACTGTTAGTCGTCTAACTCATCCTCAGTTTCCTTTTCCGTTCTTCTGTATATTATTCTTGTCAGCAACTGGGATGCGTGAGCTAGTAAGCTGGTTGTGCTATAATTCTCGCACACGTCAGGTCTTGCAGTCAACCGAATTGTGCGGATGATATTTTCCCGAAACTCTGATGGTATGACGTCAGACTTACACACTCCACACACCAACGTCAATAGTCATTTTGTTGCCATTTCTGATGGAATGTTATCTATCCCTTCTGCCTTCTTTTATCTTAAATCCTCCAAAACTTTCTTAAATTTTCATTCTAATACTGGATCTTTTATCTCTTCTAAATCGAGTGCTGTTTCCTCTTCTATCAAATTAGACAAAACATCTGCCTCATAAAGGAATTCAATGTGCTCTTCCCATCTACCCGCTCTCTCCTTTGCATTTAACAGTGGAGATCCCGTTTCACGCTTATTGTTAGCATCCTTGCTTTTAATTTAACGGAAGCTTGTTTTCGCTTTCCTGTAAGCTGAGGCATCCTTCGGAAAAACATTTCTTTTTCGATTTCGTCCCATTTTTCATGTAGCCATTTTGTCTTACTCTCCATGTACGTCCTGTTTATTTCATTCCTCAGCGACTTGTATTTCTGTATTAATGAAATTCACTGAGCATTTTGTTACTTCCTTCTTTCATCGGTCAGCCGGAGTATTTATTCTGTTACCCGAGTTTCTTCGCAGTTACATGCTTGCTATCCATCTTTATCTTTCCAGCTTCTGTGATTGCCCTTTTTAGACATGTCCCTTCGTTTTCATCTGTATTACTTAGCGAGCTATTTCTTATTGCTGTATCTATAGCCTAATAAAACTGCAAACGTATTCCGTCGTTTCTTAGTATTTTCGTTTCATACTTCTCTGCAAATTGACTCTTCCTAATTAAACACTTAAACTTCAGCCGACTCTTCATCACTACTATATTGTCTGATACTGGCTGAGCGTTACAGTCCACTATTTTATTTCGGAATCTCTGTTGACGATGACGTAATCTAACTTAAATCTTCCCGTATCACCCTGTGTTTTTCAAGTATGCGTCCTCCTCTTATTATTGGACAAAGTATTCTACTTCTAGCTGAAGTTTATTACCGCAAGCATTAGTTTTTCTCCTCTCTCATTTCATGTCCAAAGCCCACACTCTCCTGTGACCTTTTTCATCTACTCTTCCCCTACAACTGAACTCCCTTCCCCCATTACTGAGAAATTCTCATCTCCCCTTGCGTACTGTATTACCCTTTCAGTAACATCGTATACCTTCTCAATCTCTTTATTTTCAGCTCGCGACGTCGGCATGTATACCTCAACTGTCGTTGTTGCTGTTAGTTTGTTGTCGATTCTGATAAGAACTGTCCTATCATTGAACTGTTCAGAGTAACACACTCTCTTCTCTACCTACCTAATCATAACGAATCCTACTTCCGTTCCATCATGTTTAGATGGTGTTGATATTACTCTATACTCATGTTACCGGGAGTCCTTCTGTTCTTTCCATTTCACTTCACTGACTCCTACTATATCTAGATCGAGCCTTTGCATTACCCTATCAGGACTTTCTAGCCTCCCTACAATGTCCAAGCTTCTGATATTCCACCCACCGACTCGGAGTACGTTATGCTTTCTTTGGTTACTCAGCCTTTTTCTCATGGTCACCACCCACTTGACAGTCCACACCCACAGGTCCGGATGGAGGATTTTTCGGAATCTTTTGCCAAAGGAGAGATCATCATGACACCTTTTTAATTACAGACCACATACCCTGTGGCTATTCATTAAGTGTCTTTTATGCGGTGGTTTGCATTGCCTTCTGCATCCTCATGCCGTTGATCATTGCTGATTCTTCTGCCCTTATGGGCAATGTCCCACCCCAAGGACAAGAGAGTGCCCTGAACCGCTGTCTGCTCCTCCGGCAGCTTTGACAAGGCCGTTGGCATAATAACCGTGAATGCTTATGCCGAAGTCTTCGTCCGCCATTGCTGATTATTAATCAAAATTTAAGCGGCAGCTGTACCGATAACGTTTTGATTTCTAATCAAAGTCATCAGCCCTAGACCACAGGGGCCTCTCACCATTGCCGTATTCACATTAATTTTCCGACCCAGTAAACACACGCGATAAGCCTGAGACAAAAGAAGAAGAATTCGAAACTTGCAAGCTTTAGTTAGAGATAAATTTAAACAACCTTAATTGCCATTTCAAATTTTGCTACTTGCATTAAAGGCGTTCTAGAGCTTTCTTAAAATTTCAGCCAAATCGCAGACTGTGGTGTCAACATTAGAGGTTGCGATAATCGATAGTGGTCCAGCACTTGCAACCTCTCTGGACTCGCTGGCGCTTGCAGCGCCGCGGTCTGGCTCCGACAGAGACTTGCAGATCGCACCGGTCGAGTAACCTACTGGTCGTGAGCGAAGTCAGATTAGAATAGCCTTCCGCTCGCTAGGTTCGCAGCCTCTAGGTCGCACATGTATTAAGCACTTAATAACGGGATTGCGTTATTTTGCTTGTTGTATAATGCAGTTAATGTCTGTTAATGAGTCATTTGTATTCAAAAAGCTGGCCGCGGTGCCGAGCGGTTCTAAGTGTTTGAGTCCGGAGCCGCGCGACTGTTACGGTGCAGGCCCGAATCCTGCCTCAAGCATGGATGTGTGTGATGTCCTTAGGATAGTGAGGTTTAAGTAGTTCTAAGTTCTAGGGGACTGATGACCTCAGATGTTAAGTCCCATAGCGCTCAGAGCCATTTGAACCATTTTGTATTCAAGAAAGATAGTTGTTATTAGTTATGTTCCTGGAGAGCAGTAGCAGGACAAAGTTAAGTAAATACTAAAGTATTCCAGTACTAATAATTACGGAATGTTCCAGAACCTACAACCACCCCACTCGTGCTAGCCTCTATCATCGCACTGCAAATCCCAGGGGTACCGATCGTAAAGCATCCAGCAATTGTGTGAGGTCATGACATGCTGCCATCGACCTTCACATCACAGACCTGTTGACAAGAGAAAGGGAAACTGGGATGTGCTCCATACCCACGGTCTGACTGGACGACGAAGTGACAGTAAATGGGACACATCTCTTTTGAACCCAATTCTAAATTAATAAGAGATGTATGTGCCAACCATCTTACCACAGTACTATCTGTTCTTTCTCAATCACAACACAATAAATACGCCACACCGTGGTTCTGATTCATTAATAAGATGGGGCTGGTGCGTTTACAACAGGTGTCTCGGTTTTCTTTTGGTGTAATTTTGGGACAGACAGACCATAATGCTTTTACGTATCATAATTGCTTTTTACAGGCAAGTCTAACTGAAATGAATCTTCTCTTTTTCTTAATGACCAAAACTCAACGTGTTGTTGTTGTTGTGGTCTTCAGTCCTGAGACTGGTTTGATGCAGCTCTCCATGCTACTCTATCCTGTGCAAGGTTCTTAATCTCCCAGTACCTACTGTAGCCTACATCCTTCTGAATCTGCTTAGTGTATTCATCTCTTGGTCTCCCTCTACGATTTTTACCCTCCACGCTGTCCTCCAGTACTAAATTGGTGATCCCTTGATGCCTCAGAACATGTCCTACCAACCGATCCCTTCTTCTAGTCAAGTTGTGCCACAAACTCCTCTTCTCCCCAATTCAATTCAATACCTCCTCATTAGTTATATGATCTACCCATCTAATCTTCAGCATTCTTCTGTAGCACCACATTTCGAAAGCTTGTATTCTCTTCTTGTCTAAACTATTTATCGGACATGTTTCACTTCCATACATGACTACACTCCATACAAATACTTTCAGAAACGACTTCCTGACACTTAAATCAACACTGGACGTTAACAAATTTCTCCTCTTCAGAAACGCTTTCCTTGCCATTGCCAGTCTACATTTTATATCCTCTCTACTTCGAACATCATCAGTTATTTTGCTCCCCAAATAGCTAAACTCCTTTACTACTGTAAGTGTCTCATTTCCTAATCTAATTCCCTCAGCATCACCCGACTTAATTCGACTACATTCCATTACCCTCGTTTTGCTTTTGTTGATGTTCATCTTATACCCTCCTTTCAAGACACTATCCATTCCGTTCAACTGCTCTTCCAAGTCCTTTGCTGTCTCTGACAGAATTACAATGTCATCGGTGAACCTCAAAGTTTTTATTTCTTCTCCACGGATTTTAATACCTACTCCGAACTTTTCTTTCGTTTCCTTTAGTACTTGCTCAATATACAGATTGAATAGCAATGGGGAGAGGCTACAACCCTGTCTCACTCCCTTCTCAACCACTGCTTCCCTTTCATGTCCCTCGACTCTTATAACTGCCATCTGGTTTCTGTACAAATTGTAAATAGCCTTTCGCTCCCTTTATTCTACCCCTGCCACCTTTTGAATTTGGAAGAGAGTATTCCAGTCAAACTCAACGTGGTCACGTGTTATGGCGGTTCTCCAACTCTACAGGCTCTTAGGTTCGTTCAACCGACTGACCCTGGGTGCTTCGAGATGTACTCACCAACTTAGGGATAAGCCACACAAAACGGCGCCTTAATATGAGTTCCCGAGACTACTACGGTATTACTAATTACTAATAAGCCCTGACTTGACTTACTGAAATGTGCCTAAGCAGAAGAAGTGGAGTGGGAGAAATTTCATAACTATGGCAGTATTCGGAAAATTCACGGCTAACACTCATTTAAAAGACTTTCTGTAAACGTGACTTGGTTTTGACGTCACGCACAATAACGAAAACAGTAGTAACTGCTGTGGACATTCGGTAGCGTTCGATACGGGGCTCTTAGACGACTTCATGTACGTGTATCCGAGATTTATGAAAATACGACGCTCTATGTACGATTTTTTATAATTATTGTTGCAATTAAACTTCATACAATAGTTTTTCGAAGGTTATCTCCTTCATGCAAAACTTTTCTCTCAGGAGTAAGCTGTTGTCAATAATAATTTACAAATGAGACACACTTTTGTTATAATTGCAGTATTTCATTTAAAGAAACGGTCCATTCATAATTTATCACAAACATGTCACCAATATTGTTAAATGGCAGTTAATAGTGCATCAACGATATAAGCCTTCAAGACATAGTAAGATAACCAAGAGAGGAGACTAAAACTCCATGACAAACTGCGAGCGTAATAGATAATGTGGTGGTATATGGAGTCGCTGGATGTAGGAACGCATCCCACTACACGTAAATATATGTATATATTTTTTTCCTTTTAGTGTTGTTAACACATTTTGTGACATTAATACAAGTATGTTCTGCGATAGTCGATTATATTTACATTTCCGTTTGATTACAGAACGAAAAATGAAGTAAATATCTGGTGATTTCCGAGTGCGTGGTTAGGCAGGAACCGAAGAGAACAACCAAAATTGCTGGGCGGGAAATGAGGAGCATTAACATTTATATTCATCCTTGTGGCAAAGACGATAGCTGGTCTTGCGGTTGTCGATGCTGCGCGTGGTGTATTTGCAGAACGATCTGTAACATGAGTGTTACCCAAAATTCACCAAAGTCCAAGAGTAACATTTTTAGTTAAGTTCGTATTTATTCATCAGAAGAAATCACCCAAGTCCAAGTTATTAATCACTTCCAACAGAATTAAAAATCAACATTTCTTTATTTTCTGGCCATGAAAACATTATCGTAGAACTGAAAATCCTAACTATATTTCAGTTTCAGTGCAACATTCAAGAAGAAACCCATATTTATAATTTGGCTGTGTATGGATTCGAACATGAACTAATGCAGCACAGCACTGAATTTTATTTTTCTAACATATTATGAAGTCCAATCTGCGGCATAGGCGATTATTTGTTCTTTAACGCTCGCCACATTCTCGCTCGGCCGTGGGCTATCCGCGGATGGTGGGCAGTTGCCGGTAGTAAGTCTGAAAGCGGTGCTTACTGATACAAACTGTGCTTTCTGCAACATATATTTCGCATTGATTAAACATAGAATCTCCCGCATTTTTGACCTTGGCTGCGCTCTCAACTGTCCCTTTATCAACCGTCATCTCCAAACGAGCAAGTCACAGGATTGGCTTAAAATGTAAGTTACGTCAGTTTGGTGGTTCACTTTTCTCGCGCATATTACATGCCATGTGAAATTAGTCAGGTATTTGGTTGCCACTTATGACAAATATGACATATTTTTTGAGATGTCTCCCGGTTTCATTGACTCTGTTTCAAAGGACACAATCGGGTGAATCTTGTTTTGACGTCGACACACCATTGTTTTGTACGTATTTCACTTCTGAAGACGACAGTGTAAACTGTCGAAACCGGTAAAGAGAAACAAATATGGTTTTCCTGTCCATCTGACGACTGACCTTTTTGTCCTAGTAGTAAATTACAAGAATGGCGACAATCGATCTGTTACAGTGGCCATGGCCCTTGGCTACCATTTAAATTGAAGAAACCTACTCTCTGAGAAATATGGTATGGAGACTCTGTTGTGTTTCACGTTAAATATATCGTTCATACAAAATTTCTAAACGAACTTTGGGACCAAACTGCAAGGTGTACAGCAGTGTCTATTCGGTTTGGCCGTCGACGTGGAAGCATGTCCCGCATATCCCCACGATTTTTAGCGTTTTTGGTTATCGTAATGAAACCATTTTTCGTCCCCGGTCACAATGCGATACAGAAATCCATTCTGTTTTTGCCTCTGAAGCAACTGTTCACAAACACACAAACGCCGTTCGACGTCTCTCGGATCCAGCTCACACGGGACCCAAGTTGCTTCTTTCTGAATCCTGCCGATAGCATTGAGATGTTTCGATATGGCTTGCTGTGTCACTCCTACTAATCGTGCCAATTCTTGTTGAGTTTGACGCGAGTCTTGTCTCAGCAATGTCTTCAATTCTGCATCTTCGAAAACTTTATCTGTTCAATCACTATTCCGGTTTACGACGTTAAAATCGCCGTTCTTGAAGCATTGAAACCACTCACGACCCGTTCTTTCACTAATAGGGTCCTTACCATACGTACTTGAGAGCATTCGATGAGACTCAGTCGCTGTTTTCTTCATATTGAAACAAAACAGTAACACCTCCCGCAAATGAGGAGAATTAGACTCGTAAACTTTCATTTTCAGTAAAGTACAATTTTATGATGCAGACACAGATCGACTAATTTTTGAATGAGTTTATGTTGACCGAGGTCCTAGCTAATTGCTTGACATCGGCGATATGTTTCTTTCGACCGCTACGTACCGTTGTCGCCACCTATTGGCAAGTGGCGGAAGCAAAGTTGTGCACCTTGTATCTTTACGTGAAAATAGTTTGTTTTTCCATTTATTCGTTAGTATAGTGCTGCAACAACTCACTCTACTTGAAACAATAATATCCCTATTCAATAAATACGTATAACTTTGCTAGTAAGCGTTGTTGATTTGCTCTGAGGTCAAGGCGTGGTTTTTGTAAGAAAATATTTAATGTCGACCAACATCATACATTACCAGAAATTCTTTAGTTTTCGTAGCTTTGCGTAGCATGTTGATGAGGCGTGGAATTTCTCGTAAAAGTCGCAGCACCCATCCCAAACATTGAGATTGGCTTACAATCCACCTCTGCGCCGCAGGCATTCTGCTCGGCTAATTTATGAATGTAGGACCACACTTCATATATGTATACACTTCTTTTATCTTCGCAGATGTTCCGCAGAGCTCTCGCCTTTTTCTGTCTCCCTTGTGGACGGGAGACAGACACCGAAGATCTTCGTGTCGTAGCGGTCTGCGACGACGACGCAGACCCTGTACTGTTGGACCCACAGGTGAGCAGCGTCGAGGAATGTGAAGAGTATAACACTGAGGGTTAGGGGAACATAGACTATACATAATCAAAGTGATCATTAATTAACACATCACATTTGAGTTTAGCGCGAGAACTTCTGCATTTTCTAAAGTTGGCACAAGTATCGGTAGCTAAAAGCGAGCAATCACTTACTGATAGCTCTAAGGTTTACTTCTGTGCTGGGCTAGAACTTAATTTTACTGGGTAACTGTTACCGGCGCTAATGGGTAATTAGATATATCACACGGAAAACCTCGGTTCAGCTTCCGGAAATTTCAGAGAATTTTCTTAGACGGGAGGACGGGAACGGGTTACTCAGCCTCCTGAGACCAATCGAGGAACTACTGAGACTGAGAAGTGGAGGCTGCAATACACGGACACTGACAATGACCTGGAAAACGGTGTGCTTATCCCACGCCCATCATACCGCATTCAGTGACGCCAATTGCAGAGGATGGTCCGGCGATTGTACGGTATCCATGGTCTGTGGGCGGAATCAGCGTTTTTACTGTGTTGCCACTTTGTCGGCACGGAGGGGTGTCGGACGTGATGGAGGTGCCTCTGTCCACCGGTGATCTCTGAATAACCTCCGTCTGCTATATGACCGATCCGTACATTTTTGTCTTTTATACAGTCAGTTATCTCCCAGCCTCGATTTTACCAATCCTACAACATTCTCCCACTCCTGTTAGATTTCATCTTAGCTCCAGATGGAGTATGCAATGAATGCGTGAATGCAGACTTGCTTTTTACGCACTTAATTGCCAGCTAACCACACATTTTTAACCTAAATACGACGACTATTCATTGTCTGTGTTAGTTTCCTCTCAATTATGATGTAACAGAGCAGTAATTACATCCACACTCTTTGAAACATGATCAGAATTTGATGCCGGATAAATGTAAAATCTTGAGAAAGGGGGGGGGGGGGGGTAAGAAAAGCTAAAAAGCTAAACTAAATCACCATTTATTTTTGTTATCACTTGTCTTTGTGGATAGAATACATATCAAGCACGTGTTGTAATCGTTGAAAAAGATATTTATCGGCAATGGACCCATTTCCGTGAGAATGAGGGTTCATGTTGCTTAATGGACAAATGACTCCACGTTGCCTTGTTGATTAATGTCTTCTGCACAGCAGCACATCCTGTCGTGTGACCTTCGCCGTGGTCAGGTCATTGACTCCCTGTCCGAACTTATCTGAAAATTGTGAAACGAACGATATGTGTTTCGGTTTCCTCACTAAGCAAGGACGTATAAATTGACATGACTGAAAAAAAAAGAGGTTCAAATGGCTCTGAGCACTATGGGACTCAACATCTGAGGTCATCAGTCCCCTAGAACTTAGAACTACTTAAACCTAACTAACCTAAGGACATCACACACTTTCATGCCCGAGTCTGGATTCGAACCTGCGACCGTAGCGGTCGCGCGGTTCCAAACTGTAGCGCCTGGAACCGCTTGGCCACACCGGCCGGCGACATGACTGAACGTAACCGGAGAGTGACATAGGTACTGAGTCCACAGCTAATATTAGCAGGTCAACATACTCGGCGTTTAAACTTCTTCTTGTCTAGGGTTGCCGTTAAGTATTTCACGGAGACAACGAGCGGATGCTCTCGTCCACTTTGCCATATAAACCAGTCAACATGCCGCATTAACAAGATATATGTCTTACACAGGAAGTCGGACTTCCATGGTATTCACTGAGAAAATTATATGACTCTAGTTACATGATGATAAAATCACAGTATCTTGTATTGGAAAATATGAGTGTCTTAGATTATGGTAAAATAATTGGAAACAGCTGGCCAGGGTGGCCGAGCGGTTCTAGGCGCTACAGTCTGGAGCCGCGCGACCGCTACGGTCGCAGGTTCGAATCCTGTCTCGGCCATGGATGTGTTTGATGTCCTTAGGTTAGTTAGGTTTAAGTAGTTCTAAGTTCTAGGGAACTGATGACCTCAGAAGTTAAGTCCCATAGTGCTCAGAGCCATTTGAACCATTTGAAAATTGGAAACAAATAAAGTAGAAACAATAAATCAAAACATGAACACGAAAACATAACCCCCACAGGATTTCAACGTGGTGTGGATGCGGTTCCGTTTGGGCCCCGGTCAAGAGGAAGGTGTTCCCCCGAGGTCAGAAGAGCCGCAGAAGATGCCGATGTCAGCTGATGCTGCAGACGTCAGTCCTGGGCTACAGGACACACAGCAGGAGGAGTGCACCATGGGAAAGGTAAGACGACATTATGATCACCAGGGAGGGCAAGAATATTGAAGGTACAATGAAAGTAAGGGCAGTCAAATTCCAATTCTGAATTCGTGCACGCTGGGGAGTAAGCTGTTCTTCTATCTCGTATTTACTGTGAGTGCCTCCCGCTTGGGTCACGACCACATTATTCGAAAAGCACGTTGGTAGCTCTCGTAAACATAATAACTTTAAAAAGGGATCCTCGGAAATACAGTTCAATGTCACTGTCCGGAGCATCTTGCTGACGCAACATTTTAATGCAACAAAGTCATGAGATAATTATGGAAGTTTCTTTTGCGACAGGGTACAAATATAAGAGACTAATTTGGGAAAAGTTCTTTATTTTTGAGTATCTATACCTTGAACTGCAGGGGAGCAGAAACTAAAGAAATACCGTTTCTAAATCTAAACCATATCGATTTAATGTGACACAAAATCTAGAAGAGAACCAAAGCAAATTTTTTATGTTTGAAAGTGTGCATCCCTGAAATCAAAATGTGCTACTGAATGAGTCTACATTGCGCAGCTGAACTGTCTATTGTACGTTGCTAGGAACATCCTAGGTATGCTGTCCAGAAGATGGTCGTAATATACCTGCATAAGCCTCTGGCAGTCCTCAACATTGTTCATCCAGACGTCATACAGTGTTTGGAGACAGTACTTCCAAACGGTCGCTGCACGTTGCAACACGTCCCAAGCATGTTCTACTGTTCTGAATTAATAGTCTACTGACTGCTTTGCTGCGGCGCTCCACGAACTCCTCTTCTGCTATAACCTCCTCATGAAGAAGCAGGATATGCACCCAACGCCCAAAATTTTTCGCTGAATGTACCCCACCTTCTATCTTCTACAAGGATTCTGTTCTTTTCCGCACTGGTTTTCGTACAATGTATGATTCACTACCATGACAATGCTGTCCTCCAAACGCACATTCTTTTTGTTTGTTACCAATAGACTTCACTTGGCTGTATTTGCCCTCTTTGACTGTGCTATTTCCGTTTCTATGTCGCCTTGTGGTCTTCCATCATGGGTTATTTCCCTTTCAAAGTAGCAGAACCCCCTAAATTCACCTACGTCGTAATCCCGAATTTTGATGTCAGGTTTCTTGGTACTTTCATTTTTCCACTTCTCATTTTTTTCTCATTTTTCGGTTTACAGTCAATCCACGTTCTGTGCTCATTTGACTGTTAATTCCGTGCAACAAATCCGTTTTCCTTCTTCACTTTCACTGATGATAGCATTGTCAGCAGCGAATATTCTTATGCATATCGTTTTACCTTGAATTTTAGACCAACTTTTGAAGCTTTCTTTAATTTCCATCATTGCTTCTGTGCTGTAATGATTGAAAAGTATGGCTGAAAGACTGCGTCCTTTCTTATACTCTAAACCGAGACCTTTAAGCTTCGTCTTTTAATTTTGGTTTATGATTTATTCCTATCTCCCTCAGAATTTAGAATGTCTTACACCACTCCACATAGTTGGACAATTTTTGAATGTTTACTTACCCTACGACCGTGTCTTGATTTTTCTTCAGCCCTCCTTCCGTTGTCAATCACAACACCAGATATGCCTCTCCACTTTCCTGTATGTCATTCCCGTCAGCAGCTTGGATGCAAGAGCTGTTGAGCATATTGTGTGATTTATCAAGCACTTATTTACCCTTGCTGTCCTCGGAATTTTATTGATGACATTTTTCCATATATCGTGTTTATGTAAGGAGCATATACCATCAGAATGTACATCTACAACTATCATGAAATTTGCATTTAATATGACGGACTAATTTATTCAATGAGGGATTCCGACGTTGCATAAAGGAGCGAGTTTTGCCACTTACTGAAAGCTTTTATAACAATTGTACGCAATTGTATGCACTGTCCTAGAGCAATTAATTTCAGCAGGCTTAGAGCAGAAATGAAAAAAAAAGAAGGCTTCAACTTTACATTCACATTTCTTGTTTGAAATCTCTGTTTGTGGGTCACTGGTTTTATTGTTTACAGACTCTCCTTGTATGGGTTTAGAATCTGCCACTGTAATGTATTAATAACACAAATGTCATCCTAAACTTACAGGTATTTTATTTACTATTTCGGTGTTTGTTGTTGTTGTGGTCTTCAATCCGAAGACTGGTTTGATGGAGCTCCTCAAACTACTCTATTCTGTGAAAGGACCTTCATCTCACAGTAACTACTGCTACCTACATCCCTCTAAATCTGCTTATCGTATTGATCCCTTGGTCTCGTCTACGATTTTTACCCCTCCCCCCTCTCAAAGCTCCACACCAGTGGTAAACTGGTGGTAAAATTTATCCTGTGCAACAAATATGTTTTCTCCCCAATTCTGTTCAGTACCTCTTCATTAGTTACATGATCTACCCATCTAATCTTCATCGTTTTTCTGTAACACCACATTTCAAAGCTTCTACGGTATTTATTTCTTCTATTAAAGCGATTGTGGGAGAACCTCAAATAGTTGTCGATGACAGTGTCCCAAGGAATACATCGAATTAAAAGAAAAAAGAAAAAATTAATGAAGTCGGCAACTTACAAGTGGTTTGAAGGAGACCAAAGGCCAAGCGATATTACATTCCTTTTTCAGAAACAGCACTAGTTTGAAACAGATCTTGCGCTTTTCGCTTACGACGTAATAGACTATGCTCAATGTGGATCATTGATTACTCAGACAGAGTCATCATCACATAACCATTAACGATTCCTTTGTACCGTGCAGAGTAGCACAGTGGTTAGCACACGGGACTCGCTTTCTGGCCGTCCTGAGTTACGTTTTTCCTGGTTTCTCTAAATCACTGAAGGAAATTCTGGATTGTTCCCTACGGAAGGGAACGGCCGCTTTTGTCCTCCATCCTTCCGTAATCAGACCTTGTCCTCGGCCCCCGATGACCATGTTCTCGACGGGACGTTAAACACTAGTCTCCCGTCATCCCTCCTCCTCTGATTCCGTTCTGAGCTGCGAAACCATCTCTTGTACAGAAATACAGAAATATTTTCCAAAACGCTTCTTAAGCCGTGCGCACATCAAATTACATCTTCGTGAACATTCTACTACTAAGCATTTCAAAGTGAGTACTCGTTTTCTGTGCAGGTGGGTGACGCGACTGCTGTCTCGACGGTCGCCGTGGTGCACTCCGCCCCAGACGATGGCGCTTCCAGCGAGGGGGAGGTGCCGCCCCCAGCTCGCCGCAGACGCGGCTGCCGCCGTTGCTGGGCGGAAAGACTGGGCGAGAAGGTGGTCGTTCTGCCACACGGTCGCCAGGGCTACCGCCTAAGTAGGAGATGAACTTTGTCATGGGGAAGGAGAACTGAAATCCTGCAGAAACTGCAAATTTCTGGTCGCGTGAAAATGATACAGTTCACAACAACAACGGGGATGAGAGCTTCTAAATCTTTCCATGACACATTATGGAATAATATTGTTCGGCAGGACGCTAATAAAGAAATTATTAAAGTGTGGTGGAGAACATAGTTCTGTAAGGAGCAGAGATGTGGCCTGAAACGGGGAGATTTAGGGAGATAATTAGAACACTGGAATATGACTATATGAGAAGTCTGCAGGTAACGTGACAAGATAAATTTCGAAATAAAGTGTGGAGACCAATAGAGATAACGTGCTCCACTGCAAAATCTTTGAAGAATACAGACATTCACTGGTACCGGTACGTTCGAAAATTAATCAAAATTTGCGCCGAGGAAGATTTCAACGTGGAAGCCGCGCGGAAGAAAGAGGAGAGACCAGCGTTAAAATGGGAAGAATACAGACAGGAAGCATTGGAAGACCGGAAGACTGGAACAGCAGCAGCCTGTCGAGGTCGAAAACGACTAACTGTTAGCACCAAACGCTGTTGAAGAAGAGAAGAAATTTTTCGCTGCTCAGCTTCGACTTTGGTGCAAATCGAAAAAAAATTATGCTAACGGAAAAAGGGTGATTTTCTCAACTGTTTCTCACCTGTTCGTTGTTTGTCTTTTATGAGGCTATTGGCAACTGGTAACGGAAGACATTAAATCCGAACAATTACGTAAGAGTTGAAATTTCGCATATCCAGCAAGCAGTTAAACTGTGGAAAATGATGCAGTCCGGTGTTACTGAAAAGAAGTCAAAACGTTTTTTGGTTTTGTACCGCTTTCGGGAGAGTCATGTAAATTGATGATACTAAATTCAGTGTTTTGTATATTCACAAACCATTTGCTTAACACTTAATAAAATTTTAAAGGTGATATAACAACAAATTTTTTTGTTTTTGTAAAGTATTATTAGTCTTACAGCATTTACGGTTTATGAAAATGTGATGCTATTGAATATTCTGAGAGTCAGTATTTAACTCTCCTTCATAAGGACTAAGCGAGTTAAACTGACGAAATGTCTACGGATTTAAAGATCCTAGGACACAAAATAACACTCTCGGAATAACTGGCATGGTTTCGTCTTTTCGCACCTGTATGAATTTTTAATGTTTCTACTGTCATAATTTACTCTGCAATCGGCTGTCTGCGTACGTTCAATTAAATGAAGGCAATTTTCTAAATAGTTACGTAAATATGTAGTTATCTCGTTGAAATGGCCACAATGGCGGCTGTACTAATTTCACGCAAGCCGGTTATTGCGGTTTATGAAACAGCTTAACCCACTTTTCACCTGGTAATCTCTTAATAACTTAAGAGAGAGATTAGTGTTAAGAAAAATAAGATATCGTTCATGACTGGTACGGTACAGATAGTTATTCGCACCAATAAATTTTCTAAGATATGTAGAGTCGTGCTCAAAAGTATCCGAACGACCTGAATTGCATTTCGCCTGATTCACATGCAACCCACATAACGCAGGTGTCTAGCAGGTCCTCTAATCGCTCCTCGGTACAGTCGTTTGACTATTAAAAATGGTTCCAACAAGTCACCATTAGAAAACACTGCTCTGTATCGCAATAACTGTCTAGCAGGTCCTCTAATCGCTCCTCGGTACAGTCGTTTGACTATTGAAAATGGTTCCAACAAGTCACCACTAGAAAACACTGCTCTGTATCGCAATAACTCAAGATGTAAAGTAATACCAAGGCACTACAAATATCAGGGAACACCTTATCACAGATAAGACTGTTCTTAAGGCTTGTAAGCTCACATTTATTACAATAAATGACACACCTAAAATGCTACCATTCTCATCATTATGTCAGATAGGTAATGCACATAGTAAATTCGTCGTATCCATGATTTTCTCTTCAATGTGACATACCGTACTTATTATTTAACACAAAATGACATTAAAAATTTAAGCTATTCACGAGGAGCAAGTTGAGAATATGTATGAACTTCAAATGACACCACGAACCGTCTGTTCTGCATATGGATTCAAACCCAGATCATGCAAACTAAGCGAAGACTTCGCGACTGACGAAAACTAACAGTCATTCCTGACTAGGCATACAGAGAGTGATATACCTCGATTTCAGACAGTATCAACTTAAAATAACATAACGTAAACATTTTTATCGGATGCGAAATTCTACGTAGCATCTACTGTCCTTTTAACGAACTACGAGAGATCTTAAATATTGCTTCTTCACAAGTAACTTACTTGAGATGCCGTGAGGTAAAGCTTTGTGGTGGACAGGGATTCGAACCCAGAACTTAATCGGATTGTTATCGAAGCACGATCTACTGTGCCATATCGGATTTTCTCGGCAGTAGCTAGATGTTCTAACTGAAATGACGAGACGAAACATAAATTTTTTCCTTCCCAGTGTAATTTTTCCTCCTATCTACGTAATTCTGTAGCTCTCAATTCGTTCGAGCAATCAATCATTCATGATAGGAAATACAGTCATAGCTCAGTCACTCAAAATGATTCTGAAATTTTACTTGTTGGAATGAAATCAGGCGATGATTCTTCTTCTCTGCAGGCTCGTGCTTTGCGGCAGTCTGCTAATCTGCACAAATAAAATGCCTCGTAATTTTGGGAGCGTTGTATAATCAGTCGGGAAACCTCAGATCAAGCGGATATTTGGCTTTGATGAAGTTTAACCTTCCGAAGAAGCAATGGAGCTCTTGGATTATTAAGTGCAGGTTCGTATCCAGTCTTTCGGAAGTCCCTTCTGATTAACAACTACGCAATATATCGATAAATATCATTAATTCTCAAATTTAAAATACACACCATTTACTTGAAGGAGCCATCTATATATATTTCCATTTAATCGTACAGTTCATATCAGTTATCTTCTGTAATAAATCTCAATAATCAGATTACAGTTCTTCCAAACCAAGCACAGGCTAATCGGCACGAAGACAATCTCGGAAGCTCCCTTTCCTTTTTTTTTTTTTAACAACCACCAGAGAGAGTACTACATAGAATACTTATGCGCTCATGGCATAGCTATTGTATGAGCTACTTTTCGCATGGATTCCGCGAGTATGAAGATAGAAAATTAGTAAACGGCATTCAAGGGTAGAATTGTATCTGAATAATTCATCGAATATAAAGAGATATTACAATTGCCCCTCGCAGCGAGCAAAGTTAATGATAATACACTTTGCGAGCTAACAGAAAAAAATTTGTTGGGTTGTTTATTCAAAAGAGGAATATTTTGAATTCGTAGACTTTTACTATAGAGAGTATGGGTAACATGTTAAGACAATAAGTTACGAGAATACCTAAGCTGTAGCTTTTACATGTACCGGGGTATACCCGCATCCCGAGTACATAACCAGGGAAGATGTAGATTGGTGTAATTACGAAAAAGGTCTACCCATTTGAGAACTGGCCTTCACAGGGAAACCCTGGAAAACCCGGAAGAATAGACCCCAGCTCAGGTATTAAAGAAGATAGGAAAGCCTAAATCCAGTAATTTTGAAATATATAGAAGCTCTATAGATTAGATCGAAGGAAAAGTGCCTCATAGCCAAAAAAAATTTTTACAATATTGCTCAAAAAAAATTTTCAAAATTCTTCTTTCGACGATGTAGCCGGCGATCTCGTTGTGAAGTCGATGGAACAGGAACACTGGGTACGGACACCGGGTAGGCGACGTACAGCGTTTGGTGGACGCGGCACGGAGGACAGGCGATGGCTTATGGTACAGGATAGAAGCTGGTAACGTGCCGTAGAAACAGGAAGATGATCTCAGGAACAGATGGTCAGGTACGTGAACATGAAACAGGTTTAAAGTGGAATAAGAAAAGGTTCTGACTGAATAAATCCCTGGAAGAGAGTGGATTAAGGCAACGAAGTCCATATTTCATCGTTGAACTCAAAATCGGAGTGGATCCCTACATTCTTCCATCTGTACTAGACTGGAACATCCATCAGTCCTGACAATCGCGATTTTTTTTTTTTTTTTTTTTTTTTTTTTTTTTTTTTTTTTTTTTTTTTTTTTTAGTCCTCAATACCAAAGTTGTTTTGCATAACAACTGCTGATTGTCCAAAACATTGCCATATGGACCGTGGGCATTTAAATTTTGTTGTAGCTCATATCGAATGTATTCCTCTCAAAAAAAATTTTTTAATCATATCTTCGTTTTGTTATAGTGCAGGTGGAAGTAGAGCATTGAATCTGTCCGAGGTTTGCTTTCAATTACGAAATTATGGATAAAATTTAAGTTTACACCTGATGAAAAATTTTAAACATAGGCATATGACACTGACTCCACAAAAGGAATTATTTGAAAAATTTTCATTATTCTTATAATTAATTGATTTATAGATCCACTTGCAAATAAATATCATTAATGATGACGTATGTTCATTTAACAAATCATCCACTCGTAGAATCTTCTTCATCCTCTCATGAACATTTATGGAAATATATTTCAACAATTATGTCCATAACATGAAACACACAAACTGCTATTCTTAAAATGTTAGTTAAAATTCTTAAATTAATTCTCCTGGTAAAGAAGGCATAATTAAAAAATCAAAAAATTATAATAATTTTCTCTCGCGCAACCAGAGAGTTTCTTCAATTGTTTGCAACAGTGACATTATCGACTGTTGCTTCATTTCACAGTTCATTTGTTTTCTTGCGCGAACAGCGCACATCATACACACAGCGTATTTACCTACATATCCCACACTGTTCAAGTTTCACACGCAATTCTCACATAAGTGCCGTGTCTTGAGGAAATGTAGATGCACTTTCATTGTATATCACTGTGGCTCCTGCTCATAGTCCACACTTACAAACACTAGTAATTAACAAATTCTTCTACCTATCTAAAAAATTTTGTGCTAAACTATCACAGGAGTAATCTCACTGTCTCTTAACCTATCACAGGAGTAATCTCACTGTCTCTTAACCTATCACAGGAGTAATCTCACTGTCTCTTAACCTACCACAGGAGTAATCTCACTGTCTCTTAACCTCTAGACAACATAAACTTCTTGATATTTATACGCACATTCGACTCATAGTCAAATTCCACTCTAAATTCTTCTCCATATTTGGTATCACAGATCTACGATCCTTCAAAAAATTTCTTAATATCATTATGCGGGAATAATCCCTTTATTCTTTTCGATTTGGGATATGCCAACAAGTATGATCCAGGATTTGGTATATTTACAATAACATATGGTCTGGTAGAAATAAGATTCCATTTCTTTATGTTCTTCACCAGTTTCGAGGAATGGATGTGTCGCCTCAATAAAACCTTTTCTCCAAGATGAAACGTCTGAATCCGGTGAATCCGTTTTTCATATATCAATTTCCATTGTACTGCCATTTTAGTTAAATTGGCAAGTGCGAGTCAAATCTTTTCTTCCCATTTTAAATTCTGGTCTTCATACTTTTCGTCCGTTGCCTCCAGGTTTTGGAACGACTAAGAGCGGAGAACAATATGGACTAGTTGATGGCTCAATCAAGTTCCATCCTAACATTCTATTTATCTCCCTTTGAACGGATTGTTCTAAACGCCAGGGGATCGGATAGTGCTTGTAACAGTAAGTCTGATGTGGCTTCACTTGTAGGTGACAAATATACCCTTTAATAATTCCTGGTTTCTCATCAAAAATCTCTTCATATGCCTATAACAAACAATGAAGCTGCTGCATTTGTTCTCCGGTAAGCTGATTTGAGTCACTAGCTTTTATCATTGTTGTTTGGTTAAAGTCCTCCTGTTGTATCAAATCCTTTGAAAGCTCCTTCCAACGACCGTTTGTAGTGTCAATTAATTGAATTATGGCACCGCGACAATATTTCTCATGCACCGTATCCTTTCTATTTAAATCCAGTGCTATCTCTTCTCCATTTAATCTAAATTTAACTATTCCTTCCAAAAAATCTATCTGACAATCGTACTCCTGCATACTCCCAATACCAAGAATACAGTCCACTAATAACTTCTCCACTACAAGGAACGTGCATTTTATTGCTACATTTCCCATTTTCATCTCTAATTGTGTTTGTATTTTGACATTGGGAGAGCGTGCTCCAACAGCTCCGATGATTTTGCAGTTCTGTACTGGCAAAATTTGTACCTTCTTCTTCCTAATAATTCTCCGAAAAAGAGCGCCTGAGATGACATTGGCGGAAGCGGCGGAGTCCAATATCACATTCGTTGGAACTTCCTCTATTTCAACACATACTTCCGATACCGGAACACTCGATCTGTCATTATGACACGTTATTAAATCCTTTGTTAACTCTTCAGTCAACAGCTCACCATCATTATATCTTAACATTTGTAATTTTACTGTTTCGCCCCTAACAGATCCCCTGACCGCTCCTCCGGGGCACGATGCGGTCATGTTTAGTTTGACTGATTATTGGTCCGATTGGTATTTATCTCTTCAGCTACTTCAGTGATTATTGGTTGTTGTGGTGAATTCGGTCTATATTGTCTTGCTTGATTCGTGTAATTATTGTTGTTGTTTTGCTGGTGTTGATAGAACTGTCCTGTGTTGCCATACATTGGATCATATCGATTAAAATTCCTACTGTTCCTAAAATAGCCCCTCGCTGCACCATTACTAAAGTTTTCATTATGGTAATAATTATTGTTTGCATTTTGTCCATTTCTAAGTCTCCTCGGAGAGTGTAGTTGGTTATGATTATTGTTACTGCTACCATTACTGCCATTCCCACTCGAGTTGCAGCTCGGATTCGCTTCTATTGCTCTTCTTTGATATGACATTTCTCTTGCCCTTTTATTGTCCTCCTCAATTATATCAATACGATCAAGCGTTGTCATAAATGAGTCTATATCCTTATCATTTGTATATAACAGCTGATTCCTTATACTGGTGGGTAGTCTGGACTTGAGTAGTCTAAGTATATCCGGCAAAGGAATCGGTACATCCCAATACAAAGATTTATTAATGTATTTCTCAAAATATCTCTTTAGAGATCCTCTAGAAAACGAGAAAGGCTCAGGATATAATACTTCCTGCCTAAGTCTTTCTTGTATTCCAGCAGACCAATATTTTGCTAGAAAAGCCTGCTCAAATTCTTTGTAACAGTTACAAGAAGATGTTTGTTCGGATGCCCACAATGCTCCTGTTCCTTGTATATATCCAGATGCAAAACTAATCTTTTGCCATTCTGTCCAAGATCGTGGAAATAGACCATTGAAACTTCGAATAAAGACTACAGGATGAACATTCTTTTTGTCGGGGTTAAAGATTTGAAATTGTCTCTGTTTAATCATCTTCTCCTCAACGCTACTACGATTCCAAAAATCATCCTGTTCGTACTTTTCCCTGTGGCTATCCGTTATATCGAATCTTACTTGTGACGTTCCAGTTCTGTCTACATCGGATCTTGACGTGGACGGAATGTCACGCACAGATTGAGAGTTTTGTTTCCTACTTCTCGGTGTTTCTAAATCCTCCTGCGAGAGATTTAGTGACCTTTCGATATTTTCTTTCCAACGCGAGAAATCTTCGCCAAGTTGTTCTCGAACTTCCTTTAACCCTTTGTTAAAAAAATTATCCTCGGAACTCTCTGAAATGGACTGTAAAGCTACTTTCACAGTTTCTTCTATGGTTTCCGAAGGAGAATTTTGCCGCTCTAATGTCATTTCTGAAAACTTTCCCGCAAGTACATTCATTCTATGTTCCACTGTCTCCTGTTTTTCCTTCACTTCGTCAAATTGCTTCTTTAGATTATCTTGGGATTCTGTTATTTCTGGTATCATAGCTACGGAACACTGTATGTCCTCTTGAGCTTGTATTACTTGAGGAAACAGTTCTACTTGTTTTTGTATCGTGTCAATTTTGACGGATACATATTCGGTTAGTTCCGCTTTTAATTTACTATTGTTTTCTTGGCATTGTCGGCGGACCTCCTCAATTCGAGCAATAAGATTCTGTTCGGTCTTTTCTGCCTGTTCTTTTATTTCCTGTGTCTGGGTATTTAATCTCTGATCTAATTCGGTAAAGGTTGCTCTTAACTGATTTTGTAATTCTGTTTGATTTTCGGCTAGTTGATTTTTGAATTCATTTTGTATAACGGATAAGTCTCGTTTTACCTCTGCTTGGCCTTCGGCTAATAGAGACAACTGTTGCATAATAACAACTAATGTGTCAACAACAGTCTGATCAGCTGTTGTATGAATGTTTTCTGAACCAGCGGGATTATTTATGTTGCTACCGCTAGCCACAACAGTCTCAGAATTGCTATCCGTGGCCTCTGCTTCTGTGCAAACAGCTGAAGGCTGTTGCACGTCTCGTTGCTGATTCAATGACATTTTAAATGCCGCTCTAGTCAATACCATTAAATAACTGTCAATATCAGGTTCCAGTCACTAAATACAGTTTCAAATTTACTGTCGTAGACACACTTAACTTTCAAATTACTTCACAGATGGTATAAAGTTCAATGTCCAGATACGAAAATCACACAATATACAGTTCTACAATCTAACTACTATCTGGAAAAAAGTTCTTTCTAAATTGATTTCAAACTATATTAACTACAGGAAAAAAAAATTAGATTTCTCTGGCCTTGTTCTGTAGTCTCGGTGTTGTCCAATAGTTGAAATCGTTTCTTGGTATCAGCAATCTTTTACTATGGGCACCGAATCTCTCTTCAGATTAGTTACCTCTCGTTCTCGTTGGTTTTCATGAAACAAAAAATACATATATTATATAACAATCCAAGAGAGTCCTGTCACACTGGCGCCACTGTAATTTCTCCTCCTCATATCTTTTCTACGTGATTATGTAGCTCTCAATTCGTTCGAGCAATCAATCATTCATGATAGGAAATACAGTCATAGCTCAGTCACTCAAAATGATTCTGAAATTTTACTTGTTGGAATGAAATCAGGCGATGATTCTTCTTCTCTGCAGGCTCGTGCTTTGCGGCAGTCTGCTAATCTGCACAAATAAAATGCCTCGTAATTTTGGGAGCGTTGTATAATCAGTCGGGAAACCTCAGATCAAGCGGATATTTGGCTTTGATGAAGTTTAACCTTCCGAAGAAGCAATGGAGCTCTTGGATTATTAAGTGCAGGTTCGTATCCAGTCTTTCGGAAGTCCCTTCTGATTAACAACTACGCAATATATCGATAAATATCATTAATTCTCAAATTTAAAATACACACCATTTACTTGAAGGAGCCATCTATATATATTTCCATTTAATCGTACAGTTCATATCAGTTATCTTCTGTAATAAATCTCAATAATCAGATTACAGTTCTTCCAAACCAAGCACAGGCTAATCGGCACGAAGACAATCTCGGAAGCTCCCTTTCCTTTTTTTTTTTTTAACAACCACCAGAGAGAGTACTACATAGAATACTTATGCGCTCATGGCATAGCTATTGTATGAGCTACTTTTCGCATGGATTCCGCGAGTATGAAGATAGAAAATTAGTAAACGGCATTCAAGGGTAGAATTGTATCTGAATAATTCATCGAATATAAAGAGATATTACACCAGGACTCCAACGTGACACCTATGTCTGTTATATTCCAGAGAAAACGAACGTTAAATATGGGTTTACTACACCAGCAGTGACATGTGAACATGTTTGAACTACAAAAAATTTGACGAAGAGTTCAGTGGTGACTGGGAATCGAACCCCACAAATATCGTTGTTGATTGCACACAAAGAGACGTCAGCTACCGAATTTTTCTCCACCAGCAGCTCGGAATAACATCCTTGAACTTACAGTGATCTCCAAATAGTTCTGTGTCTCACTGGGAGTCAAAAACGTCATATATCGTTAGTGTTGATGTTGAGGAATCTGCAGTTTTAAACAAACAACAAATTGTAGTCGAGCTCTATTGTCACGAAGGGATCAAATTCCGCGTTAAGGGCGAGCTGAGTTGCATTCCCAGTGTTCCGTCACTAGAAATAAATAACTAGTATAAGGAAGGTTACTGCTGATAGAGTTTCTACATGTCGCCACTCATGACTTTATTGTAGTTCAAACTAACGTCTACTTCGTAAAGAAGGAATATCATGATTAATGTGAATTTCAGACCACAATGCCATTATACCTTTTTCACTTGGCGTAGCCAGAGGAGAATAGAATCTGTCTCTCCTTATCAAAAATCATCAGTAGAGGTTGGCATCGAACCCATACCTTGAAAATACGAACCTATCATCAATCCAACAGACCAGCAAAACTTCTTCCGTATGGCTCATTTTTCTATCAAAACACCGTTGCGCCACACTGGATGAGAATTCTGACACACAGGCTCCCTGTAGTGGTATGCAGCATGTTCAGTAAATTCATTTACTTGGTTGACCGAATCGCCATGAACTTGCTGCCTCAGCTACCCAGTGCATACTTTGGATTCTATTTTGTAATCAACGAAATAAAATCATATAACTGAAACCTACACAGAACTGTCAGCAGTGCAGGATGATGAAATTTAAATAGGAAGTGTTCCTTTCCAGTCTAGTGCGCTTACTGTTTGTTGAAAACGTCGTGCATTGCAAAAGAAAAGCTGTAACTGTCTGTCTCTCAGAAGTCTAGATCCGACCATATGCATTATCTCACAGCACTGTGGTATGCGGAAGTTCTGGAGAAATTGTTGTTGACTTCTGCAACTGCTGTAGCTACATCTGGGCTAGTAGCTTAACGGTCGCCGGACGGCATAGTGTTAATGTACCTCGCTCGCCGCTAGACCAGCCGAAACGAAACTGCGCGACTCACCTGCACTTTGTTAAAGAACTGCGCTACCTTGTTGCCGGCTGGGGTGGCCGAGCGGTTCTAGGCGCTACAGTCTGGAACGGCGCGGCCGCTACGCTCGCAGGTTCGAATCCTGCCTCGGGCATGGATGTGTGTGATGTCCTTAGGTTAGATAGGTTAAAAATGGTGGCACGGTAGCTCAGCGTGTTCGGTAAGAGAGCCGGTTTGCCTCTGTAATAAAAAAAACTGAGTGGAAGGATCAACCACCGAACTTGAACAGGATGTCTTGCGACGTATGAAACGACCAAGCACAACGATCAATAACGAACAAAATGAAAAAAAAAGAACGGTAAGTGTCGGCCACTGAAGATGAGATGTCGTGAGTTCGAGTACATTCACTGCTACATTTTTTAAAACGCAATGCTGCTGTCTGCTGAAGTTATCAGTTTAATGGAACTTTGAACATAATTCTCTTCACTTCTCAACACAAAATAGTCGCATGTGGAAAAAGGGCTAACTTCTGCGACATTTTGTTCTTTTCAGGTTTAATAGACTGCCAGGCAGCAGATGCATCTCGAAACTTTGGTAATATGTATGGCGAGAACGCATCGTGCCAAAATACGTCAGAAAAGTATTTTCTACATTAGCTGTCGTATGTTTGTGGCATTTTATTCTTCATCAAACCTTGTTTGACAGCTTTAACTCAGAACAAGTTTTCTACATGCATGTAATCAATAAACTGCATGTGCATTGTCAGACTGTTATAGATAACATAAGAGAATTCGCATATATCGTTGATGATTAATTTCTCTCTCGTGTTTACTATTGTTTTAACAACACTAAAAGAAACCTTACGAAAATTTTGAACTGCATTATAAGAAATGGAATAAAACTACCCACGATAATCGTACGGCGAAAGTCTGTTTCAATAAAACTGAGTATCTGTACACAAGCTTGCCTCTATCGCCACGAATTAGTAAAATACTACTCACTAAGATTTCGACTGAGTCTGTGTTTGATTGGTATGCTGTGTCATACTCAAGTGGTATGCAAATGTGGCATTTCATAAATAAAGTTATGTGTTCCTACAAAACCAAAATTTGCTTGTCAGCAGCGGAGAGAGGCGTTGCCTGTTATGCAGCATTGTAAGTTTTTCAACATTTCACTATGAGCCGAAAGTACTTCCTTGCGATTTCCTTATCGATGTTTGATCTGACTGCTTGTAGCTCTTTCACAGAAGAGATAGAAACGTTACACTCGACAAAACTGGAACGACAAACCACAACAAACGATTCTTCGCAAGTCAGCACGTTACCACATAGCTAGGGAAGAGACCTGTGGCTACATGTCCTCTTACGAGGCCAATAGTGCCTAGAACTCGTAAACCGCTACTTAAAGGAAGAGATTACTTGCGATTTACGCGTGCAACGACTTTCCTGGGCTGAAAACCATAAATTTACAATCTTTTGTTACACCTCAAGCGGTAATAACTCAGATTATTCAATGGAAATGACAGGAAAAATCAAGTGAACTTTGAGGCTCAATTCCGTGCACACCAGGAAGTAACTCGTCGATCACAGAGTTGCCAAACATACCTTGCCTTGTTGCCAAATCTTAGTTACATTGCCTGGAGGAAGAAGACAAACCAATGTGATCCTACAGCGGGCTGGGAAGTGACCATAGCTGGCGTCTCAAAGCTGCTATGGCCTGGAATACGTAATCCGACTGATTCACATTTCTGTAACTAGGTTTAGGGACTGGAGCGTAGTTACTAATAATACTCAGAATTGACTGCAAACTAAGCATCATAAATCAGTAACTCTCATAGTTGTTTTTATATTTCTTTCGTAAGTGTACTCAAAACTAAGAAACTCATTGACGGACGTTTTCGTGCCTCGCAGATAGTCCAGCACAACAAACAAATAAAAATAAGAATGTGTGTGTGTGAGACAGCGAGAGAAAGAGAGAGAGAGAGAGGGGGAAATAAAAAAGAATGAGAGAGAGAGTAAAAAAATTGTTGTAAAGAAATTGAATCATGGTATGTAAAGAAATCTTTCATTAAAATGACACGTTCCACATCATTACGAAATGTCGTATTCATGATCTATGGAACAAGTACTAATCTAATCAAATCTAATGTAATCTAGTCATATCATATTACTGACTAGCCATGAAGAGGCATGAATTACCGAAATTTTTGCCAATATCAATAATCAAATCTAAACTTGAAAATAAAAGGTGACAGTTTTTGTAATGACTCCTATCAAGACCCTTTCGGCCCTGTTAACTAACCACAAAAGATTTCTGATATACCTCCGTTCAAAAGTAACAATGTATGCTTGCATTTAAAGATGAATCGCATGGTGTGAAGTTCTGTGAGGGAGATACGAACCCAACACGTAATTGGATTGTTAACTAAGTAAAATCAAATGTTACATATTGGTTTTTCTTACCAGCTGCTAGGTGTTTGAATCTAAAGTAAGGATACAAATTTTTGTGCCTGAGCGACAATCGAACCGCACACCTACCGTCCTTCTTTATCATCCACGAATACAAGGTAAGTATCAATTGCTTACTCACCAACAGTAAGATGTGTGCGTGTTTGACCAGTAATAACGACACCTATTGCAAATGTTGGCAACACATGAACAGACATTAAAAATGCACGTTAATTTTCAGTAGCGGGCCGGTGTGCACGTGATAGGGCTTGAAATGAAATTATGAATATTTTTGTACTGGATCAGGATTCGGACGCATATACTTACCTTTGGAGTATTGCAATCTTGGGAAAAGGAACGAAATGATTGAACTATACTGTTCCGAGAGATTCAGATCCTCGAAAGAGGAGATACGAATTCGATTTACAGTCCAGCACCAAATTTTTCAACGTCTCTAGTTGAATCAGGTACGAGTAAAATAAGAGCCCTGTTCCTTTAAATGGCAATCGGTTCATCAAATAAAATAAAATTTTCTAATGTAAGTAAGTTTACTGGCGACTGTATTTCTGTTTACCATGACTTCCGCCTATGTCATTCCCCAGTTGGTATTGAAGGAACGTGATGTTTAATGCGGATTCTGGATTATAACATCTTTCTCTTGAGCTTACCAGAGGTAAAGTAAGTCTGTTTGTGCCTCTTAAAATTAAACGCCTGAACCCACGCATAGCACCTGTGATAGTTCGTTCCACCAGACCATTTTGGCCACATTTCCCAGCCCCAAGAGTGTGCTGTAACGGATGATCTGCTTAGCTTACGAAATTAGTCACGGTGGAAAACATGCGAGTCTATTAAATGTTTAAGTAGAAGCAAGCTTCTGACGCGGGGATTATGCTATTCTCATGTCAGCAGGATGTAAAGACTCTTCTAGGCATCATAGCCTCGATGTGAGGCCATTTGGAAATTTTCATTAATTCAGCAAATTTCGAGAAAATCCACTGTGAAGCGTGAAGTTACCGGATAACTCGATTAATACCGTCGTTATTACTATCATTTTCTTCATACCGCTGCTGAAACACATGTGTTTGAAGATCGTATAATGCCTTTTGGTCATTATAGAAGTAGTTGCCCAAGAATAGGTTCTTTTCCTGTCACGGAATCCCTTTCATCTTAATATCAAACATCAGAAATTACTCGTAGATTACATTAAAACTAAAGTAATTGATGAAGACTTTACTTGAAAACAAAAACGCGTTGCCTTTCTTCATTTACTAGCTCCTAGAAATGGCTGTCGAATACTGCCAAACCAAAAGCCAAGGAATCTTACTGCCTTCCCATATACGTCGCTGTCATTTCTCCCACATGATTAGGCCGACGTTACCTGCTGAAAAACACGCATCTGACTCATTGACCCTACACTTAGTCGCTGACCATAAATTCTAGCTCAGAGTGACACCAGTATAAGTTTTCATTATGTATTATTAAGCTCTAGCATGAGGACACCTATCTGCTGGTGGATAATAATTTTGATTTTTAATGTATTTTCTTTCGTTGTCAACACTATCGATATATGACGTTTTTGACTCCAAGCAAGACACAGAACTATTTGCGAGATCACTGTAAGTTCAAGGATGTTATTCCGAGCTGCTGGTGGAGAAAAATTCAGTAGCTGACATCTCTTTGCGTGCAGGCAACAACGATATTTATGGGGTTCGATTCCCAATCACCACTGAACTCTTCGTCATATTTTTTCTAGTTCTAACATCCTCACATGTCGCTGCTGGTGTAGCAAACCCATATTTAACGTTCGTTTTCTCTGAAATATAACAGCGATAGGTGACACTTTGGAGTCCTGGGAAGGAAAAAATTTATGTTTCATCTCGTCTTTTCAGTTAGAACATCTAGCTACTGCCGCGAAAAACCGATATGGCACAGTAGATTGTGCTTCGATAACAATCCGATTAGGTTTTGGGTTCGAATTCCTGTCCAAATCAAAGCTTTACCTCACGGCATCTCAAGTAAGTTACTTGTGAAGAAGAAATGTTTAACATCTCTCGTAGATCGTTAACAAGGACAGTAGATGCTGGGTAGGAATTCGCGTCCGTTAACAATGTATACGTTATGTTATTTTAAGTTGATATTTGATAACTGATACTGTCTAAAATCGAGGTATATCACTCTCTGTATGCTTCGTCAGGAATGACTGTTAGTTTCCGTTAATCGCGAAGCCTTAGCTTAGTCTGCATGACCTGGGTTTGAATCCATATGCAGAACGAGACGGTTCGTCGTGTCATTTGAAGTTCATACACATTCTCAACTAGCTCCTCGTGAATAACTTAAATTTTTAATGTCATTTTGTGTTAAATAATAAGTACGGTATGTTACATTGAAGAGGAAATCATGAATACGACGAACTTACTATGTGCATTACCTATCTGACGTAATAATGAGAATGGTACCATTTCAGGTGTGTCATTTATTGTAATAAATGTGAGCTCACAAGCCTTAAGAACAGTCTTATCTGTGATAAGGTGTTCCCTGATATTTGTGTTGCCTTGGTATTACTTTACATCTTGAGTTATTGCGATACAGAGCAGTGTTTTCTAGTGGTGACTTGTTGGAACCATTTTCAATAGTCAAACGACTGTACCGAGGAGCGATTAGAGGACCTGCTAGACAGTTATTGCGATACAGAGCAGTGTTTTCTAGTGGTGACTTGTTGGAACCATTTTCAATAGTCAAACGACTGTACCGAGGAGCGATTAGAGGACCTGCTAGACACCTGCGTTATGTGGGTTGCATGTGAATCAGGCGAAATGCAATTCAGGTCGTTCGGATACTTTTGAGCACGACTATACATAAGTAGCTTGAAAATAACCTGCTCGTCGATTTCTACTGTGTTTCTCAGCAAAAGTTCTATAGTTTTCTAATATTGCATGTTAAGTAACGTTTGTTCTACGCAATAACGAGACTGCTTAGTAAAATAGGATGACGTGTGATGTCTAAGTGGTGGAACACACTCTTGACTGAACTGAATTACATTTTGTATTTTATTGTCAGTTGTTCACATGTTTGTACTTATGACAAGATGGCATACGTAATACATTAAAACTTTGCTGTAATCAGGAAGCGACCCACAGCCATTGTTAGGCGGTGATGTACTGGTTGATCCAGTCCACATAGCTGGACACGCGCGTGAATACGTCTGGATAGGGTGGCTCGCCGCAGTTGTAGGACCACGACACGATGCCCACCAGGACTCCCTCGTGGAACAGCGGCCCTCCAGAATCAGCCTGTAGGTATCATTTCCAATGTAAAATTTTCAATATTTCAAAGTGCATAATTTTGCTGTATTTATATGTGGTGTCTGTTCTTTCTGACATCATTCTAGTTCTGAAGCCACTGTGAGTCAAAGCACACAGGAATTAAAGACATTAGCTGCCAATAGTCACTGATTTATATCAATGGGGCAAGCTGAAAATTTGTGCTGGATCGGGCTTCGAAGCAGGGTCTCCTGTTTACTAGGTAGATTCGCTGACCACTACGT
Source organism: Schistocerca americana (assembly GCF_021461395.2). Lineage (NCBI taxonomy): Eukaryota > Metazoa > Arthropoda > Insecta > Orthoptera > Acrididae > Schistocerca > Schistocerca americana. The sequence goes on along the minus strand of NC_060119.1, from coordinate 1,159,108,440 downwards.
CGTCATGGCACGGACTATCCTACCCCACCTCCTGTCGGACCCAAATTCTCAGCTTATCCACACATTCCCCATTATCCTCATTACTCGTGACATTTCTCTGATTGCCGTAAGCGTACGAGCTTGGTGTGCATCTACACTGAAGGAATCATTGGCTTTTCTCGCCTTAGTTACGTACAGGATGACAATTCCAGAACCATATAAGGAAAAACGTAAATTAGTTACAAACTGCGGCGTACACACACCTTATCTAACATGTTAACGACACTACAGATATTCAGATTTAGGTTATGACATGCTCGATATGCCTGCCATCATTGGCAATGATGTAGCGCAGATGAACAGCGAAATTCCGCATGACCCGCTGATGTGTCGGAACATTGATACTCTCGATGACCTCCTGAGTGGCCGTTTTCAGTTCAGCAGTGGCTTTGGGGCTATTGTTGTACACCTCCTTTTTAATATAGCCCCACAAAAAGGAGTCGCGTGTGTTCAGATCTGGAGAATATGGCTGCCAATCGAGGCCCATGCCAGTGGCCTCTGGGTGCCCCAGAGTCAGAATGCGGTCGCCAAAGAGCTCCTCCAGAACATCAAACAATCTCCTGCTTCGATGGGGTCGAGCTCCGTCTTGCATGGACCACTTTTTGTCGAAATCAGGGTCACTTTGGATAATGGAGATGAGATGATCTTCCAAACCCTTCACTTACCGTTCGGTAATCACCGTGCCGTCGAGAAATATCGCACCAATGAGTGACTCGACATTACACGCCACATAGTCACCCGTTGAGGCTAAAGAGACTTCTCGGCCGCGAAATGCGGTTTCTCAGTTCCCTAATGTGCCAATTTGGCTAGTGACGAACCCATCCAAATGAAAGTGGACTTCGCCTCTAAGGCAAACCATACGGCGCTTACTAATTCCCAACACGCCCCGCGGCCAACCGTGCAGTTTGAACGTCATAATGCAAAACGTTCAGAAGTTATGACGATTTTACTTCATGTAGTTCAATAATTGTCACCCTGTATGTCTGAAATACATATATAGGGTGGTCCATTGACCGCGACCGGGCCAAAAATCTCGCGAAACAAGGGTCAAACGAAAAAACTACAAAGAACGAAACTTGTCTAGCTTGAAGGGGGATGGCGCTTTGGGTGACCCGCTAGATGGCGCTGCCATAGGTCAAACGGATATTAACTGCGTTTTTTTAAATAGGATACCCCATTTTTTATTATATATTCGTGTAGTACGTAAAGAAATATGAATTTTTTAGTTGGACCACGTTTTTCGCTTTATAATAGTCACAAACATATGGTTCACAATTTTACACGAACATTTTATTTCGGTTGTTCAAAAAAATGTTCAAATGTGTGTGAAATCTTATGGGACTTAACTGCTAAGGTCATCGGTCCCTAAGCTTACACACTACTTAACCTAAATTATCGTAAGGACAAACACACACACCCATGCCCGAGGGAGGACTCGAACCTCCGCCGGGACCAGCCGCACAGTCCATGACTGCAGCGCCGCAGACCGCTCGGCTAATCCCGCGCGGCTTCGGTTGTTCCAGTGTGATACATGTAGCTTTGTGTACGCATGCTGTTACAGCGCGATTACCTGTAAAACCCACATTAACGTAATAAATGCTCAAAATGATGTCCGTCAACCTCAATACATATGGCCATACGTGTAACGACATTCCTCTCAACAGCGAGTAGTTCGCCTTCCGTAATGGTCGCACATGCATTGACAATGCGCTAACGCATGTTGTCAGGCGTTTTCGTTGGATCACGATAGCAAATATCCTTCAACTTTCCCCACAGAAATAAATCCGGGGACGTCATGTCCGGTGAAAGTGCTGGCCATGGTATGGTGCTTTGACGACCAATCTACCTGTCATGAAATATGCTATTCAATACCGCTTCAAACGTACGCGAGAAATATGTGCCGGACATCCATCATGTTGGAAGTACATCGCCATTCTGTCATGCAGTGAAACATCTTGTAGTAACATCGGTAGAACGTTACGTAGGAAATCAGCATACATTGCACCATTTAGATTGCCACCGATAAAATGGGGGCCAATTATCCTTCCTCCCTTAATGCCTCACCATACACTAACCCGCCAAGGTCTCTGATGTTCCACTTGTTGCAGCCATCGTGGATTTTCCGTTGCCCAATAGTGCATATTATGCCGGTTTACGTTATCGCTGTTGGTAAATGACGCTTCGTCGCTAAATAGAACGCATGCAAAAAATCTGTCATCGTCCCGTAATTTCTCTTGTGTCCAGTGGCAGAACTGTACACGACGTTCAAAGTCGTCGCCATGCAATTCCTGGTGCATAGAAATATGGTACGGGTGCAATCGATGTAGATGTAGCACTCTCAACGCCGACGTTTTTGAGATTCCCGATTCTCGCGTAATTTGTCTGCTACTAATGTGTGGATTAGCCTCGACAGCAGCTAAAACACCTACTTGGGCATCATCATTTGTTGCAGGTCGTGGTTGACGTTTCACATGTGGCTGAACACTTCCTGTTTCCTTAAATAACGTAACTATACGGCGAACGGTCCGGACACTTGGATGATGTCGTACAAGATACCGAGCAGCATACATAGCACACACCGGTTGGGCATTTTGATCACAGTAGCCATACATCAACACGACATTGACCATTTCTGCAATTGGTAAATGGTCCATTTTAACACGGGTAATGTATCATGAAGCAAATACTGTCCGCACTGGCGGAATGTTACGTGATACCACGTACTTATACGTTCGTGACTATTACAGCGCCATCTATCACAAAGTGAAAAAAGTGGTTCATTCATATTTCTTTACGTACACCACGAATATGTAATAAAAATGGGGGTTCCTATTTTAAAAAAACGCTGTTGATATCTGTTTGACATATGGCAGCGCCATCTAGCGGGCCATCCATAGCGCCATCTGGTTTCCCCTTCAAGCTGGACTAGTTTCGTTCTTAGTAGTTTTTTCGATTGATGCTTTGATGCTTATTTCGTGAGATATTTGGCCCGGTCACTGTCAATGGACCAAATGGACCACCCTATATATATATATATATATATATATATATATATATATATATATATATATATATATATGTATGTATATAGCTCGAATTCTTACAGGAATCAGAGAAATGTAGCGGGTAATGAGGATAGGGGGACTACATGCGTAATGTGTGGATAAGTTGAGAATTTGGGTGCTAGGGTAGTCCGTGCCGTGACGGCGTAATGGTCAGCGGATCTACCTAGTACACAGAAGACCCTGCTTTGTATCTCGGTCTGGCACAAATTTTCAACTTGCTCCATTGATATAAATCAGTGCCCACTGGCAGCTAATGTCTTTCATTCATTAGTGCCTTCACTATTTTTGTGTCATCAAAGATGTTGATAATTAACTACCTTACCCATGGCAGTAACATATTTTATTTATTTACTCATTCTACTAATGCATTTATCTTAACAGAAGTGATTAGGGCTCACATGCCCTTTTTTATATATAACCGAACTACCTGGTGAGTAAACGTTACAATATGTATAGAACTGTGTAATATACAGGCTGATTCAAAAGTAACTGTACACGTTTTGTGGATGTAATGTATGCATCAAAGTAAGAGTAACACTTAAAGCAACTATTTCAGAGTTATGCAGTAGAATAGGGATCACAAGTGCAACGGAAGCAACACAGAATTGATTCTTTTCAGAAAACAACGACGCGAAGAGACCTGAAATTCAATTCAACTACGTACTGTATGTTTACCTCAGGACACGTTCAGAGTGATGCCCATAGAGATGAAGACACTGACGTGCTTGAAGTCTTACCGCTCCTGGGGGCTCCGCTCATCCCATTCTGCACAGTTCACTGCCGTAGTTGTGCTACATTCTCGATTACAGCACAATACACGAGCTCCTTACAACAGCCCCGAGGGTAGAAGCCCAGGGGTTAAGATCCAGAGATTTGGCGGCCCCAGCATCTGGTCCTGCGCGACTTGTCCACTTATCGGGATAAGCAACTTTGAGATATTCTCTGGCACTCGTCCGAAATATGCAGGGACACTATCGACAAAGCAACATCAGTCGATACGCAGGCGTACACGACACGCTAGAGCCTTTACTGGCCCATGATCTAATGTCTACCACAAATGGCATTATGAGTCATAACTCGGAAATAAAGCAATTTCAGGCAAAACTTTATGTAACATTTTATTCTTATATTGAACCATACATTACACCAACAAAGAGCTTACGGTTACTTTTGAATCGCCCCGCATAATGATAATAACAATAGTGAACTCATCTGCTGTGATTACTGTTTCAATCAATATGTATAATAATAATAATCCATAACATATAGTAGTGAATATCAGGAATTTAAAAAATGTCGCCCATTCATCCCTCTTGGACTATATGTTGTATAGTGATATAATTGTGTAGGCACATTCAGCAGCATACGTGAATACTGTCTGAAAAATGTGTTACGAGTAGAGGCCGGCCGCGGTGGTCTCGCGGTTCTAGGCGCGCAGTCCGGAACCGCGCGACTGCTACGGTCGCAGGTTCGAATCCTGCCTCGGGCATGGATGTGTGTGATGTCCTTCGGTTAGTTAGGTTTAAGTAGTTCTAAGTTCTAGGGGACTGATGACCACAGCTGTTAAGTCCCCTAGTGCTCAGAACCATTTGAACCATTTTTTTGTTACGAATAGAGTCAGTAGCAGCGAAGAAACTAATTTTAACGTCATGTACGATGCGGTAGTTTTTCACGTATCTCATTGTTTATTACGGCATACCTCCTAAACTATGTGCCGTACAATGTTATAATTTTTCAAATAGTTCAAATGGCTCTGAGCACTATGGGACTTAACTGCTGAGGTCATCAGTCCTCTAGAACTTAGAACTACTTAAACCTAACTAACCTAAGGACATCACACACATCCATGCCCGAGGCAGGATTCGAACCTGCGACCGTATCAGTCACGCGGTTCCAGAATGTAGCGCCTAGAACCGCTCGGCCACTCCGGCTGGCTATAATTTTTCACTTATACTAAGTGTGCTATAGTGCATACCGTCTGTAAAATGTGTCGCGAACATATTCAGTGATAAAGAATTAATAAATTATAACGTCATGCCTCATACGGTACTTTCACTGTATGAACAGCGGAAAAGTAGCATGTGTTAAAAAAAATTCCTGTCGAAATAATTAAAATGCCAAGATCGCTTAAATACTGTTTACTAGATTACCGGTTTTAACACACTAAAGGTGGCATCATCTGATCTGAATGTAGCTTAACATGTATAAATCATTTGGATGTAACGATATATTTATACATGTTAAGCTACATTCAGATCCGATAATGGCACCTTTAGTGTGTTGAAACCAGTCATCTAGTAAACAGTATTTAAGCGATCTTGGCTTCTGAATTATTTCTACAACAGAGTGATCGCCCCACAACACACTATGTGTTCACCGCAAAATTTTTCCTGTCGTCATTTAGTAGGGATTGTCAGCAATAAAAAGTTTCGTTAAGGTTTGAAGTTATGTGTAAAGTTCGTTGAAAGTCGCTAAGTGCTCTCATTCTGAAATATTGGATGAATAAAGTCTGGGAATTCATCCTTTGCGGGTTATGCTCCTTCTACTTCCCCCACCCTTATTATAGGTACGTGGTTCTTACCTCCACAACGATATTCGCCTGACAGTAAACTATATGAGTATCAAGTTTGATTGAAAGCGGTCCATAGGCTTAAGAGGAGATGAGAAACACACACACTCACTGACACACACACACACACGCACACACACACACACACACACACACACACACACACACACACACACAAACACATAATATGTATGGATTAGAGTTGGTTCTTATCCAATTGGTTGGGGGGGGGGGGGGGGGGGGGGCATGATTACTCAGAAATTCACAGTTAAGCTCCTGGCAGAGGCTTCCTCGAACCACCTTCAAACTATTTCTCTACCGCTCCACTATCGAAACGTGTTTTTGAAAAACGAACCCTTAAATCTTCCCGTAAGAACTCTGACTTCTCTTATTTTATTATTATGATAATTTCGCCCTATGTATGGTGATAATTTCGCCAACAAATTATTTTCACGCTCTTAGAAGAAAATTGGTGAATGAAATTTCAAGAGAACATACTGCTGCAACGAAAAACGTTTTTGTTTTAATGATTGCAACCCTAACAAGCGTATCATATCTGTGGCACTCTCCTCCCTATTTCATGGTAGTACAAACCGAGCTGCCCTTCTATCAACTTTTTCGACGTCCTCCGTCCGTCTGATTTTGTCATATTATGTGACCAATCTGTTCATATCTCCTTCGCTTTATTTATTTCCGCTGACTGAATCAACTGAACTCCGACGGTCACTGTGCTTACACCTAAGTGTGACCTGCCTGCACCATTTTGTTTGTCTCCACAAGCTGAAGTACGAAACGAACATGTGGGTGTGAGGGGTGTACGCCGCCATGGGATGAAAGAATTGGTTGACGAGTAGGAAAAGAGACACAAAGTGGAATTAAGTGAATGATATATGTTTCGTATGCGTCGTAGTATTGGGCATTAGTCAGTTACAAATGTGTAAATAAGAGAGCCACAGAAAATTACTGTTATGGTCGTGCGCAGCAGGCACAAGAACTGTATATATAACGTATACATAATCATTGTATTCCGGTTAATTATATGCTCCACTATATAACTTACTTTATACTATCACAGATCTGATTATGACTTCAATAGAGACATATTCGCTTTTAGAGTCAATAAACAGCGATGCTTACAGAACAATCGTTTGCAAGTCATAGGCCGAGAACGCAGAATAAGGACTATAGAATGTATCGTACTGGAAGTAAAGACGAAGAGTTTGATTCAGGACACTTGTGATCTATAAAACCGGGGAAAAACCTCAATTTTTCCTGCAGGGGCCACCTAAGCTGACCACATGAGCATCATGCGACATTTTGAATACCCTCTCGCCCTCTTTATGCAATCGGCTTAGTTGGCCAGATTTTTGAATTTTTTTGTTTAGTTTGTTAAGTAGTTTAAACTTTCCCAAGAGGGTAACGAGGAGAAAAAAGACATTTGTAAACATAATGCAAAAACTAATTAAGAAACAAAACGGTTTAGCTGACATAAAGTTTACGCAAAAAGTCAGTTGTTCAATTTGTTAGCGCAACAACAACGTGTGCTTAACATTCAAGGATGATTTTAGCGAGAAAAAGAAATGAGCTTCAAACAGTTAGGACTGGCTAAGCTGGTGACGTAAGAGGTTCTAGAGCATTTTAAAATCTCGCTCAGAGTGCATGCGCCGCAGTTTAGGTGCATTTTATAGGCGAGTTCTGTGCTGTTTCCCTGACTTGATAGACCACAGTGTCCTATATCAAATTGCTTCTTACGACTTATCCGACATCATAGTGGTACGATGTTCTACAAATGATACAGTGAAAACTTTCAAGAAAAAGGAAAAAGATACACCATCACCTATTCAAAAGAAATCCGTACCTATGACTAACGTTCCTAGTGTTATTACACTGCCATTATTTACGAACATCTAGTCAAAATTCGTTTTTCAATTAGAAATTTCACTTTGAAGCTAAAAAATAGTTTTCACAAACAGCACATATAGACTGAAAATAAATGTGCACACAGCTCTAGAACATTTGCCATACTTGTTCAAATACTGAATGTGTAGCCACCAAATTTATGTTATATACACAGAGAACTGTACTCTATCTGCTGAGTTACTCATTATTGTCACATTTACTATATGGAGGTAATTATAAAGCAGTCAATATAATCCTTAAACACGATACGATCCATTCAAAAATTCACACGCACTGTTGCCTATGGTTAGGCCACCAACCACACAATGGTGTAGTGCTGGTTGCCGCCATTCGCATACGCCAGCCGCACTAGCGCGGGAGACCGACCACACCTGCGGCAGTAAACCCATCGCTGTAAAAAGAAAAGCCTCCCAACAAAAAAGGAGTAAATCAAAAACAAGAGAGCCAGAAAACTATGCCTGTGACCAAAGCTGTGGCAAGTACACAAAAAAAAGCAAATATGAGGAGACTGACTCCGATTCTGACATCTTTTTAAAAATGGACGAAAGCATGGAGGTTCGCTTCAGAAATTCCACACCATAATCAGCACATGTAGGTGGAGGAAATTATATCTGCCTAAATTTAGAGGGGGAAAGACGAATTAATGCAGCTACAGAGATGTCCGTACCATACAAAAAATACTGGAAGAGTACCTAGAAGTCATGTCTCTAAAGCCTCTGGACAAGGACAAAATAGTTTTCCAGTTAAATTAAAAAAGATATTTCTCTTATCAATAAGAGTTATGTGATATGGAAATGGTCAATTCCTCATATTGGTACTGGGGGTGAGAAATATCAAACGAGGACTCTACTTTGTGCATAATGGTTCTGCTGATTTTCATGAAAGAATACAAGTCAGTGATTCTCTTTTGCGTATGTCTTTTTTCTATATTATTGTCAATATATTAAGTAGAATTGTAAATACTTCTTGCCCATTGCTGGTTGAATTCATAGTTGTATTTCTCTCCGAAGTACGTTTCGCACCGTAAATATTCTAGAAGCATCGCCCACAAAAAAAATCCCTGTTATACACATGTATTATTTCGTGTGTTCTCTACCTCATTTATAAGATCTCAATTTTCTATCTTTAGTGTACATAACGATATCACACGTATATTATATATTTGATGAAACATTATTAAGAATTTCTGTCCCAAAAAATACACTGCTACTATTTTTTCTAGTCTTCATTTGTAACTTCAGAAATTAAATACTCTGTAATAATTACATTTTTCCCCAACAGTTACTCTTTTACTTTCAAAAATACAGAATAATTTTTTGATTTTGCATCATATTTAAGAGGGGAAAGGACGTCAAACGGGCCGACTTGGAGCACGAGAGGTAGCACAGGACATTTTAATTTCCACTGTCTATGTTTTTACAATAAATTCATAAAACTTTGTCAGCATGACCAGGAAGGATTTACGATTCACACTCATAGCAGTGGAAGTTCAAAACCATAGTAAAATAATTTTTTTACATGTCAAATTTCATCATTTTTTCACTTACTATTGGCTACATTTGTTGCTATAGGTACACTATTCTTCATAAGTAAGAGAAATTCTTCTATGAATTTTGCACAGCATCCAAAACATACTTACAGGTGTACAAAACTCTAGAATTTTTTTAATTTATGAAAAAGTGAATGAGCTGTTACATTTTAAACTTAATGGTTAGAAAAAGCTCAAATTTTATAGTCTGTTTGTAAACACAGAGCGATAAGCAGGTGCGTAATCACTGAGGTCAACGCTCACACAGAGTGACTCCCATGTGGCTGATGCAACACGCTCAATAATTAAGTAAGCAATGAGTAGTTTTTTGTAAGGGTAAGGGAAAGGGAATAGGCCTACTTTATTTGATAGGTTTGGAAAATTCTAGAGTTTCATACACCTGTAAGTATGGTTTGCATGCTGTGCAAAATTTATTGAAGAATCTCACTTACTCATGAAGAAAAGTGTACCTATAGCAACAAATGCAGCCAACAGTAAGTGAAAAAATGATGAAGATGCACACGCAAAAAATTTATTTTGTTATGTGTTTGAACTTCCACTGTTATGAGTGTGAATTCTGAATCCTTCCTGGTCATGCTGACAAAGTTTTATGAATTTATTTGTAGAAGTATAGACAGTGGAAATTAAAATATCCTGTGGTGCCTCTCCTCCTCCAAGTCGGCCCGTTTGACGTTCTACCCCCCTTAACTGACCTTGCCCTGTACACCCCGAAATGTAGAAACTTAAGCTACATTTAGGCAACGTTTGCACACTAATATCTGTGCACACTCACACTGCAGGAGCCAGCTTGCTGCTCGACGCCACCTGCGCAGATCATGGTGGGGTAGACCGGGTACTCGAAGCCGTCCCAGTAGAGAGACGAGCATAGCTCCTGGTTCCACACCACGATGTCCACTTTCTGCAGCTCAGCCGGAGAGCTTCCACCGAACTGCAAAATGTGTTACTTCTCGTTAGAGCGTCCCGAAACTACAATGAAACTGTTTACAGCTCGAGCCGTGGTAAAATTTCCTGTTTTGAGAGAGCGCCGCAGCGCGTAGTGTGTAGCAGTCGCCCTCCGTTTCTGGCGGTGGCACCGCTGTGGCAATCACAGCTTTGGTGTCTCCCTCTGGTGGAAAGCGGGAAAGTTTGCCTGTTCACGTGCATTTAAGGGGCGCTATAAGCTCGCCAGGAGATCCCTCCAAAACCCAGGCAATCATTGTAGGCAAAACCACCCCTTCCTTCCGCCTCCTTGATTTCTACATCACCATATATGGCCGTCCTATCGCCCTCACTCCCACCCTTAAGTACCTTGGCGTCACCCTTGACCGTCGCCTCTCCTGGACTCCCCACCTCCAGACAATCCAAGCCAAGGCACGCTCCCGACTCAGTCTCCTCAAGCTCCTCTCCAGCTGTACGTGGGGTCTGGACCCCTCCACCATCCTCCACACCTATAAATCCCTCATCCGCCCTATCGTTTGTTATGCCCATCCGGCTTGGATCTCCGCCCCCCCTCCCTTTTATAAATCCCTCCAAATCCTTGAACGCCATGCTCTCCGCCTCGCCTATCTCATCTGTCTCCCCTCCCCCACACGGATCCTGTATGATCTCATCCCCTTCCCCCACCTCCTCCTTTTCCTTGAAAGGATACGGATCCTGTACACCTCCCGTAAACTCGACCCTCCTCACCCGCTCGTCTCCCTGATCCTCACCCACCCCCGCCCGCTGCCGCACCTGTATTCCCATGTCCCACCCGGTCTCCATCTCTCCACCCTCCTTACCCTCTCCCAAGGTGGCTTCCGCCAGCTCCCCCTCCCTGATGATGTCCTCCTCCCCTGCATCTACCCCTCCTATCAACTTTGATCCTCCCCCCCCCCACCTCCTGTGTCCTTTCCTTTAGGCACCCTCCCTCCCCCCCTTTCCCTTCCCTTCTCTTTCCTTTCCCCCCTCCCTCCTCCCCTCTCCCCCGGGCTTCCCCTCCCCCTTCCTCCCTCCCCCTCCCTCCTTTGCCCATGGCATCTCTGCTCTCCCCTCTCCCATTTCCCCTTCCTCCTCCTCCACCTCCTCTCTTGGCAGGTCCCCGGACTCGTACACGCTCAGTGAACATTCGCGCGCCGGAGATCATCGCCATCAGTGTTTAATGTGTGTGCATCGTTTTGTGTTTCGTGCAGTTACAACTCAACTGTTCACATGTGCCGTCGCTGTTCTCCGTGTTTTGTGCGCCGTGTCTCCAAGTGTTAGTGTTTTTTTTCGTCCAACGTGAACGGCTTCTTGTTTGTTTTTTTTTTTTTTTTTTGTATCTCCATTTTTTTGCCCGCCGTTTTTTGTATTGTATATATCACCTCTCTGTCATGTTTATTGTTCCACTTAAGGCTGAAGAGCAGCGTACTATGCTGCTGACAGCCCGCCTGTATAGGTGTTTAAAATTACAATAAAGGAAAAAAAACTCGCCAGGAGTCAGTTTGGACTCTCGGCGAGTATAGGCAGTTGGTCAGTCACTCGTCACCGGTTGCTGGTCTGTCTCTCGTTCGCATTTGTGCGGCAGTCAGTGTCTGGCTGTCGTCCGGAATGCTAATATGTGTTAGGCCGCCAGTCTGCTCGAGTTTGTTCAGGCAATGGGCATTGGCGGTTGGATCGATCGGTTGGTGGGTCGCGCAATGGGACACAAGATGACTTGTCCGTCTTGAGCGTCGGTGCATGTGAGGTCGCCACGTGAGTCCAGTGGGCCGCGCCGTATAGCGAGGGGTAGTAGCTTCGCGGCCGACACGAGAGCAACAGGAGCCAACCTACGACATCGGTCTGGCCGGTGCGAGCTGCGACGCCGTGAGATGGGAGATCGGCGCGCCTTCCTGCGTCCGTTGAAGCAGCTAGCAGCGGACGGTTCAGGAGAGCGTTTTGGGGGTGCTGCGCCATGTCTTCGCCAGACATCGCAATTTATTAGAAGTGATTCGAGATATGTTGTTTCATTAACTTGTTAAATTCTACTTGTTCTCTTGGTCAGTCTCTCGTCCCCAGCTTGCTCGTCTGTCTCCCGTCCGCATTCGTTAGGCAGTTGGTGTCTGTCTGTCTGTTTGTCGATCTGCCGTACGATCATAGCTGCCTCTGTCATGTTTGTCGGATTCGGTGTTAACGAATTTATTGCTTAAGGTGTAAAGGCCGAATTCCTGAAATATGTTTTATCTTGCTTATCATCTTGAGAGGCGGTATATGTGTAATATAGAACATGTTTGTACATTTTATGTAAGACTGCATTTCATGGGATTTTATTCGCCACCCTTCCACCGTAAGAGTTTTCTTTAAAATCAAGTACCACCTTCGGTGGCAAGTTAATTTTTTAATGTTAGTGTTTTGTACCATTTCCATCCCTCTTACGGTGTGCATAGTTTGTGTTTGTGTGAGTTGTTAAAATTTTTAGTTTAAAGTAATCTGGTGTGTTGCAGATTTGCATCAGTGTAGTCTTTCAGAGGTTGTTGTACGCGGTCGTGACTACGGCCGTGTTAAAAGGGAGCGGCAAGGTTCTCAGCCCAAAAACTCATACTATATAAAAAAAATTGTTATTTCTGCCTCTGAATAAATTGTAACTTGCTATTTACAGGGTGCTTTCTGATTATAATTTTAAATCTATTTAAAAAAAAGGGCTTTTATGAATATAATTTCCATTTATTAACAATTATTTTTTAAATTTGTTTCATCAGTTACCAATTGGCAAATACTTCCACATTCACATAGTGTGATTAAATGTGTTAATGTTCTTGATGAATCGCTAGTAAATAAATTCTTAAGAAAAGGTTTTGAAATTAAAATTCACGGTTCAAAGCTATCGAACACTCACACTCAAAAACAGTTTCACTCCAAAGAGCTGAGTAAAACTGTCAAAATGTTTTGAGTAATTCACAAATCAATCGATATTCAACCCATCCTTGTAAACTGTTCGCTATTCAAAACCAATTTACACAACATCTATATGTGTGACAGCTTGTAGACTCAGATTGAAAGAAAACGGAGTCTGAAAACATACTCTTTATGAAACACAATAGATATTACCATGAAATGAATATCAGAAACATGCACTCCAGAACACTTCTTAGAGGATATTAAAATGGGGTGTGTCGACCTTTCACCTTTGTGACGGCTTGAATGCTACAGGGTGCACTCTCAACGAGGTGCCGAATGTATGTCGAGGAACGGCGGCCCATTCTTCCTCATAAGCTCAAACCAGAGAGCGTAGTGATGTTGGTCGCTTGGGGTTTGGAAGAAGTCGAAGTTGCGACTCATCCTAAAAATGCTCCATTGTGTTCAAGCCGAGACTCTGGATAGGCCAGTCTAATTCAGGAATGTTATTGTCTACAAACCATTGTCTCAGTAATGCCTTTTTATACAGTAAACGTTGTTCATATTGATACAAACCATATCGTCTCCGCACTGTTGATATACTGGATGCATCACACAATGTTGTAAAATGTGTTCTTATCCAGTTTGTTTGCTTGGTGATCAGCTGATCTGAGTTTTGATTTAAATGTTCTGTGGAGGGGTTCGTGGACAACTGAGTGAAAAAGTGTCGGGTGATATTATTATTATTATTATTATTATTATTATTATTATTATTATTATTATTATTATTATTTTCTTTTGGAATTTAATTCTATTATTTTATCTATAAATGTAAACAATGAATTGTTTGGCAGTTGTACTTGATCATTCAACAGGGTTTTCCTTTCTGCTGATAAATCATCAAGTATATAGGCCGAACAGTTCATTGTTTACGCTAATAGATACAATAATAGAATGACACTCCAAACGAGGATTATTATTGTAGTAATAGTAATAACACAGAAAACCTTTTCACTCAGTCCTTGAACCCTCTACAGAACATTTAAACCAAACTCAAAGTTGATCACCAAGGCTTTCAACCACTCTCTAACAGCTATTACATTCACATTCAACACTCTAAAACACAAACCATCAAACCCATCCCACACACATTATGTATGTATACTGGGTGATCAAAAAGTCAGTATAAATTTGAAAACTTAATAAACCACGGAATAATGTAGATAGAGAGGTAAAAATTGACACACATGCTTGGAATGACATGGGGTTTTATTAGAACAAAAAAAAACAAAGTTCACAAAATGTCCGACAGATGGCGCTGGACAGCAAAACGTCAGTGACTACGCATGACAATCGTGTATAAAGTAGAAAAGCAGCTGTAATGAGAGAGAGAATCAGATGCGCCAGCAGTCGCAGCATGTTGACATTACCTGAAAAGGAGCTTTTAGTAAAGCTGTATTATCAGAATGGGGAATGTGCCAGTTCAGCGTTACGATCCTATCGCCATAGGAAGGGGATTCGAACGGGTAAAGGTCCGTTGACAAATGCAGCTGTGGCGAGAATGATTTCGAAGTTCGAAGCCACGGGTTGTTTAGACGATAGACCCCGTAGTGGCCGACCGAGCACAAGGCGTAATGCTGCTGAGACAGTTCAGGGCTACGGTCGCAGGTTCGAATCCTGCCTCGAGCATGGATGTTTGTGATGTCCTTAGGTAAGTTAGGTTTAACTAGTTCTAAGTTCTAGGGGACTAATGACCTCAGCAGTTGAGTCCCATAGTGCTCAGAGCCATTTGAACCATTTAGAACAGTTCAGGAAGAAATGGAGACTGTAGCGGGCTCGTCTATGCACGGGGAAGTCAGTGCTCGTGCAGTCGCACGTCGCACCGGCATTCCACACACTACTGTTTGGTTGGCACTGAGGCGTACCCTCCGATGCTATCCGTACAAAATCCATCGGCATCATGAACTGTTACCTGGTGATTTAGTGAAGCGGAGGGCATTTGCGGTGTGGGCGTTTCAAAAGATGGCGAAAGAGACGATTGGTTGAGTAACGTGTTGTGGACCGACGAAGCTCATTTCACGCTCCGGGGGTCTGTCAACGCCCACAACTGCAGAATTTGGGCTACCGAAAATCCTAGAACTGTCGTGGAAACTCCTTTGCACGACGAGAAAGTCACGGTATGGGTTGGATTTACCACATCTACCGTTATCGGGCCTTTTTTCTTCGAGGAAATGCGTGATTCTGTTTTTGTAACTGCTACCGTGACGGGTGAGAGGTGCGCCGATATGTTACAGAATCGCATCATCCCCAGCCTGGCTGATAAGGACCTGCTGGAATGCACGATGTTGATGCAGGATGGCGCTCCACCCCATATTGCTAGACGCGTGAAAGATCTCTTGCGCGCGTCGTTTGGTGATGATCGTGTGCTCAGCCGCCACTTTCGTCATGCTTGGCCTCCCAGGTCCCCAGACCTCAGTCCGTTCGATTATTGGCTTTGGGGTTACCTGAAGCCGCAAGTGCATCGTGATCGACCGACATCTCTAGGGATGCTGAAAGACAATATCCGACGCTAATTCCTCACCATAACTCCGGACATGCTTTACAGTGCTGTTCACAACATTATTCCTCGACTACAGCTATTGTTGAGGAATTATGGTGGACATATTGAGCATTTCCTGTAAAGAACATCATCTTTGCTTTGTCTTACTTTGTTATGCTAATTATTGCTATTCTGATCAGATGAAGTGCCATCTTGCGGACATTTTTTGAACTTTTGTATTTTTTTGGTCCTAATAAAACGCCATGTCATTCCAAGCATGTGTGTCAATTTGTACCTCTCTATCTACATTATTCCGTGATTTATTCAGTTTTCAAATTTATACTGACTTTTTGATCACCCGGTATATACATAGATATATGCTCTTCAGCTCACTCTCTCTCTCTCTTTCACACACACACACACACACACACACACACACACACACACACACACACACAAATGTAACATCATGAATAGACGTTCGCTTTCAACATATACTTCGTCAGTTTGGCAACATGTAGGTGAACAAACCAAACAGGAGGAAAAACACATAATGAACTCACAAGAATTACGCCTTTAAAAGCACAATGTTCGAACAAATGGCTATAACTAGGGCAAAAGAATAATAGTGCAGCACAAAGAAGAAGGAAAACATGGTGAACAGCGTGAAATAATAAAGTTTGGAATAGAAAATTGTGCTTACGCTTCGGAATTGAAGCAGTACTGCGACCTCCAGACCAGATGAGAGGAAACGCAGATGCCAAGAACCTGCAAGTGAGTACTTACTTAGGTAAAAAAGACGCGACGTTAACTGTTTGATAATCTAAAAATAACAAAAATGCATCGTTCAAGATGCCACTGAAGATGCCTTAGAGTAAGAAAAAGACGAAACGCGTCTGGGAAAAATAAATTAAGTCGCAGTGGACTACATCTTGGACATTTTGAAATTAAGTCGCAGCAAGGAAAGGCGGTTTTATTTACAAAAGAAGTTTTCATGTCCTTCCACTTTTAGAGTTTTCTTGTGCGCGATAAGAAGACCACGTAGTAATACCCCAAACACCACAACGCCACTTCCTCTGCGCTTCACCTTTGGCACTTCACATGATGGCAAGTAACGTTTCCGAGGCACTCGCAAAACCCAGCGCCTGCCATCGGATTGCCACAGGGCGTAGGGTGAATGATCATTCCAGATGACGCGTTCCCAGTCATCCACTGTCCAGTGGCGTCACTCTTTCCAGCGCTTCAAGTGTCGCTAAGGACTAGCTACAGAGATGTGTGACGTATGAGGAACCGCGCGACCATTGTACCACACACTCTCGTAACTCGCTAGGCACAGCCATTGTGTGAGCTGGACTGCTGGTTGCATTTTGGAATTCGCGAATGATGGCATACGCTGGTTTCCTGTTATTTTTTACAACCATTCCATCTATGAAGCTTTTTGAAATATATAAACAAGTGTGAGCCTTGGCTGACGTAATGTGTGACTTCGTAACAGATAAATCAACGTCAGCTGGCTTTAAAACGTTAAAAATAACCTTCCCTGATTTTCCGAACATACGTTTCGCATCAACTCAGTCAAGAGCAGAAGTGAAAGATGTGTTAAAACGATTTGCACCTGCAACCGATTCACTACGGTACCTCGCATGGGATACTTCCTAATACTGTGCCAGTGTAGTGGAACAGCTTGACGTGGCATGGGCTCAACAAGTCTTTCAAAGTCCACTGCAGAAATACCGAACTGCGTTGCCTCTACAGCCGTCCATAGTTGCCGAAATGTTGCTGGTGCAGTGTTTTGGGTACGAACTGACCTCTCCATTATGGCCCATAAATGTTGGAATTAAGTCGGGTGATGCTGAGGGAATTAGATTAGGAAATGAGACACTTAAAGTAGAAAAGGAGTTTTGCTATTTGTGGAGCAAAACAACTGATGATGACCGAAGTAGAGAGGATATAAAATGTAGACTGGCAATGGCAATGAAAGCGTTTCTGAAGAAGAGAAATTTGTTAACATAGAGTATACATTGAGGAGTAAGTAAGTCGTTTCTGAAAGTGTTTGTATGGAATGTAGCCATGTATGGAAGTGAAACATGGACGATAACTAGTTTGAACAAGAAGAGAATAGAAGCTTTCGAAATATGTTGCTACAGAAGAATGCTGAAGATTAGATGGGTAGATCATATAACTAATGAGGTGGTACTGAATAGGATTGGGGAGAAGAGAAGTTTGTGGCACAACTTCACTAGTAGAAGGGATCGGTTGGTAGGACATGTTCTGAGGCATCAAGGGATCACCAATTTGGTATTGGAGGGCAGCGTCGAGGGTAAAAATCGTAGAGAGAGACCAAGAGATGAAAACACTAAACAGATTCAGAAGGATGTAGGTTGCAGTAGGTACTGGGGGATGAAGAACTTTCACACGATAGAATAGCATGGAGAGCTGCATCAAACCTGTCTCAGGACTGAAGACCACAACAACAACAACAAATGTTCGATGGGATTCAGGTCGGGCTATCTGAGTGGCCAAACCATTCGCTCGACATGTCCAAAATGTTGTAGTCCGGTGACATGGTGCATTGTCATCCATAAAAATGCCATCGTTCTTTGGGAACATTAACTCCATGAATGGCTGCAGATTGTCACCAAATAGCTGAAAATAGCCATTTAAAGGCAGTTATCAGTTCAGTTGGATAAGAGGACCTAATCTATTCCATATGAAAACAGACTACACCATTATGAAACCACTAACAGCTTGCACAGTACTTTCTTCATAATTTGGGTCCACGGCTTCGTGGGGTTTGCGCCACACTTGGACGCTCTTGCTAACCGATATCGGGATTCATCCGACTGGACCACAACTTTCCAGTAGTCCAGGGTCAAATCGATGAGGTCTTGTGCCCAGGAGAGGCGGTGCTGGCGATGTCGTACTGTTAGCGAAGGAATTATAATTAAATAAAGACCCTAATCTGCCGACAGGCGTTGATATACATCAACGGGGACAGCTGAAAATGTGTGCCCCGACTGGGACTCGAACCCGGGATCTCCTGTTTACATGCATGAAGCTCTATCTATCTGAGCCACCGAGGGCATAGAGGATAGTGCGACTGCAGGGATTTATCCCTTGCACGCTCCTCGTGAGACCCACAATCTTAACTTAATGTCCACACACTACATTCGTAGTGCCCCTGCCCATTACACTCATTACTCGCGGCAGACCATCTTACCAAGTCCCGTAAGAGTTCGGGCAATGCGTGTGCATCCAGCACAGAAGAAGAAGGTCAATGGCCGGCAAGCCTTAACTATATGAAGATGGTATCCGTTCTTTCGGACATGTCATCTTCGTATATGTTAGCGAAGGCTCTCTCGCCGCTCGTCTGCTGCCATTGTCCATTAATACCAGATTTCGCCACACTGCCCGAACGGATACGTTCGTCGTACATCCCACATTGATTTCTGCGGTTATTTCCCGCAGTACTGCTTGTGTGTTAGCACTGACAACTCTATGCAAACGCCACTGCTATAGGTCGTTCAGTGAAGGCCGTCGCCCGCTGCGTTATCCGTAGTCAAAGGTAATGCCTGAAATTTGGTAAACTCGGCACGCTCTTGACACTGTGACTCGCGGAATATTGTATTCCCTAACGATTGAGGAATAAATTTCTGAGAACTTACGTTTGGAGCACTTTATTGTATGCCAGTGAAACAGGGACTGTAAGAAAACCGGAACAGAGGAGAATCGAAATGGGGTGCTACGCAACAACGTTGAAAATTAGCTCAACTTATGATGTAAGGAATCAGGAGGTTCTTCGCAGAATCGGCGAGGAAAGGAATATATGCAAAAGTCTGACAAGAAGAAGCTACTGGGTGGTAGGACATCTGTTAAGACATCAGAGAATATCTTTCACGGTACTGGACGGTAAAAACTGTAGAGGAAGGAAACAGATATTGGAATGCATCCACCAAATAAGTGGGGGCAACGGCCTTGCCGCAGTGGATACACAGGTTCCCGTGAGATCACCGGAGTTAAGCGCTGTCGGGCGTGGTCGGCACTTGGATGGGTGACCATCCGGGCCGCCATGCGCTGTTGCCATTTTTCGAGGTGCACTCAGCCTCGTGATGCCAATTGAGGAGCTACTCGACCGAATAGTAGCGGCTTAGATCAAGAATACCATCACAACGACTGGGAGAGCGGTGTGCTGACCACACACCCCTCCTATCCGCATCCTCAACCGACGATGACACGGCGGTCGGATGGTCCCGATGGGCCACTTGTGGCCTAAATATGGAGTGCTTTATCCACCAAATAATTGAGGACGTTCGTGCAAGAGCTAGTCTGAGATGAAGAGGTTGGTAAAGAAGAGGAATTCGTAGCCGGCTGCATCAAACCAGTCAGAAGACTGATGATTCAAAAAAAAAAAAAAAATGCGAACTGGAATATTTCTTGCGTCTAGCTTCAACTAACATTCCGCATGCACTGCGTCGGTTAGGGAGTGTGTCATAGAACTGTTGTATCTTCACCTGAGGCAAGCTTGCACACAGCTATTGTGACTGGCCCTTGATATAACGGATACTGGCGCTGGGCGAAACTGACGCTCTAATTGGCTCCACACTCTTTCTGTCTGGGGCAGATCTTCGCAGCTTAAGTGCCTATTACACAATGCGCGTAAACCGTACACGTATGCACCAGCGCCCCAAGCGCGCACATCTGTGACTACAGGCTGGTTCACGTAGACCTATTACACCATCCACGCGTGATGTACCCAGCGCACATGCGCAGGAGACAGTGATAACGCGAGAAACGCAAATAGGTCTGTCTGATCTCTTGTAAAGTCTTTCGGTCTAACGCGCCAAACACATCCCGGCTTGGAGGAAGAGACCAAACAGCGAGGTCATCGGTCTCATCGGATTAGGTAAGGACGGGGAAGGAAGTCGACCGTCCCCTTTCAAAGGAACCATCCCGGCATTTGCCTGGAGCGATTAGGGAAATCACGGAAAACCTAAATCAGGATGGCCGGACGCGGGATTGAACCGTCGTCCTCCCGAATGCGAGTCCAGTGTGCTAACCACTGCGCCACCTCGCTCGGTGCGCCAAACACAAGCGGGACCGAGTGACATATTTTAACGTCATTCGTTCAAATTATTTAATTGAGCTCAAGGTTACTATTTAATAAGAAATTTTTTATCATTATCTGAATTACAGACTCAACAGTTAGTTTTATATTATGACACTTGGTCACTCAGGTATGTGTATATCCAAAATTTTCATTTATACAGCATTTTTCACATGAGGGATCCACTTGTTTTTGGAGCTATTGCCCTGGCAGTGACAGTAAATCTTCGGATTAGGGCAGAACGACGATGAAAACGAAAAACCAGACGTTGTTGAGTTCGACCCTGACTGAAAAGAATGGACGAAGGCAGGGGATTATATTCACTGCCAAAGAAAGAACTGAGGCCCGAAGATCCGCAAGAATTTCGGAACTTCGTGAAGATGGACATGGCCTGTATCGAGAAGCTGCTGTCTATGATAGAAGGTGGGATTAGGAAGTGTGACACAGCCAACAGGGAGGCTGTCTCACATTCTCGAAAGTAAGAATTAAATCATTTGTTTATACGTTTCGTGATCATACCAGCCAAGATCACGAATAAAATTCTGATAAATGCCCTGTTATGATGCAGGCTGGTTGTTACACTGCATTTCCTGGCGACTGGGGAATCTCTTACAAGCCTGGTTTTCGGCCACCTTTCATTTGGCCACCATTTCAGAAGTTGTTATGGATGTACGCACTCGGCGATCACTGCCAATTTCTCTTTCCTGGTGTGCTGAAATAAAGCAAGAGATGCAATCAAATCAAACATGAACTTACGTAGGCTAAGGCATTACGACACAAATCCAAAATCACCGTGTAACGTTTTATGCATATTACTCAGAAAGAAACGATTGTCGACTGGAAAAAATACTTTTCTGCATTTATGAAAACCTACTTACTGAAAAAAAATGTGGAAAACCCCCAACACAAAAATCTGAAATTAGCCACTAGTCACCTAATAATAAGCAAATAACAAGAAGAAAGCACTGCGATGCCCCTTCTGCGCATTCGCAAGTTATCGCTGCCTACTGCGCATGCGCGAATCGACGGCAGTTTAGAACTGCTCTCTATTCTGACGCGCAGATTATGAGTTTGCGAATTTTCGTAGTTTCACCCGTTCTACCGCTAGATGGCTGTCGCGCTAGACCAGTGCCGTTCTGGCGGATCTTCTTGTAATACCCCCTTTACTGACCATGGGAGTCCCTCCCCATCAGGCGGACAGCTCATATAAAAAACTATCATGCGTGGACGACCGTTATCCTGTTGGAAAATGTCACGACGATACAAGCACAAGAGGTAACACGGGATGACTCAGCATGTCCGTGACATACTGTTGTGCCATCAAAATCCCCTGAGTAATTATCAGCACTGACCTGAAGTCACACTCGATTGCACCCCACTCAGTGACGTCAGGAGTAACATCGCAGCGTCTCTCTAAAACAGCGGAAGTATGGAATCTCACCCCAGGTCCCTGCCATACTCGCCGACAGTCATCATCCGGGATAGTACAGAACGAAATGCGACGCCGTTCGTCAGCATTCCATGCTTCCCAATCACGGGACCACTCCAAATGCAGCCGTTTGTGTTGTGGTGTTAATGACAGGCTCCGCGCGGGATAGTAATATCCTACTACAGTTACTGCCAGTCTCTAAACAATAGTGCGACGTGGCACAGAATTTTGCAGTGTGTCCATTACTTGATCACTCACCACACTCCCCCTGAGATTCATCTCTGCTCGCACGAATCGCTAATTACGAGGACAATATTTTCGCACAGACAACGTGCTGTAGACCAGCGTAGAGGATTGGAGGAAAGCACAGGCGGCTGACCTTCTGTGACAAGGGTGTTGAAAAGTTGGTACTACCTACGACAAATGTCTAAGTTGGAGTGGCGAGTATGTAGAGAAGTAGCTGGAAGGTTTATGTAACTGTTGCAAATAAAACCTTTTTGACTTTCGTCGTGGTTTCCATTTCGGCACCTATCGGACCTTACATTCCGAATAGCCCTCGTACGACGTGCTTGGTGCACAATAAATGAGGGAGTACTCTTGAGTACGCACATTACTACTTCGAACAATTTGTAAAAACATGTCAGTAGTGGAATTAGGCGATAATTGTTTAAATCTCTCGTGTCACTTTTCTCATAAACAGACGTACTTTAACCGGTCGGGAAAAATTACCTGTGCCAGTGAGGCCTTACATACTTTATTGAGGATATTATTTACTCAGTTAGAACAACTTTTCAGAGCTCTGTAATGCCAACAACACCAAATGAACCTTTGCTTTTGTGGAACTCTTATAATTCTGTTAATTTTATTGAAGGATGTTGATGATACTTCTAGTTGTTTAAAGTATTGTGGAAAGACATTTTTAGTATAGTCTCTTGTCCTTCAACTGAACCATTTTATGCCGGCCAGAGTGGCCGAGCGGTTCTAGGCGCTACAGTCTGGAACCGCGTCCGCTACGGTCGCAGGTTCGAATCCTGCGTCGGGCATGGATGGATGTGTCCTTAGGTTAGTTAGGTTTAAGTAGTTCTAAGTTCTAGGGGACTGATGACCTCAGCAGTTAAGTCCCATAGTGCTCAGAGACATTTGAACCTTTTTTTAACTTTGTCATCCTTTTGCTGCTACATTTAGAAAGTGTAAGTGTTGTTGAATGTTGTATGTTAACCAGGGACCTAGAAACGACAGAAAGGCTCCGTCCCCTCCGCAGCCGAAGTGGTCCACAACCCCACGATGACTACCGCAGTCCACGTCACCCCTCTGCCGCCCCACTCCGAAATACTCTTTCAGGCTTATTGTGCATTTCCCCTGTGGAGCCCTCCTGGGAAAACCTCACACCAAACAAGTGTAGCCCCTGTATTTGCGTGGTAGAGTAGTGGTGATGTATGCGTACGTGGAGAACTTGTTTGCGCAGCAATCGCCGACATAGTGTAGCTGAGGCGGAATAAGAGGAACCAGACCGCATTCGCCGAGGCAGATGGAAAACCGCCAAAAAACCATCCACAGACTGGCCAACTCACCGGACCTCGACACAAGTCTGCCGGGCGGATTCGTGCCGGGGACCAGGCGCTCCTTCCCGCTCCGGAAAGCCATGTGTTAGACCGCTCGGCTAACCGGGAGGGCAAATGTGAGTAGTCTTTACTTGTGATTGTGTTATCGTAAATACGAACCTGGAAATGTTAATTGACAACGTAAATGTGATACTGAACTCAAAGCCACATCACTTAGATGAATCTGATTTTATTCATAAGCAAATAAATAAACAAACCAATAATTTCACCCTCAGTAGACTTCCTCAGTGCGAACTGTTTGAAAAAAACGTAACTGCACAAAAAAGCACACCAAATTATAATCTCGACCTATATAAGAATGTGCCCTGTAACACACGACAACACTGACATATGGGTCTGGTAAAATAAAGAAACTGACAGAACCTACATTGCGCAAAGGAAACTTATTATGAATCTCACCTGCAAAATAAAGTACTGGCAGAAACAGCAACATAGAAAGAGTCCACAATAGTCCGCAACAGCTAAAAAAATACTGCTAATACTTAACTACAGTTGGTCGAGGGAAATTGGGCTCATAATCTTGAGACAGAATGCCACTGAAGCACATGACCCAACCTTTAAGTACTGAAATTTCAGTTAAGAAGGAACTTATTAAAAAAAAGTTATAGAATATGACAAATATAGAATATGAAAATTCTTTTAATCTAATAACTTCTGTGGTACAGTAAATTAACTCAGAAGATCAATCAATAGAATAGTTATCAAAAACTCGACTGTGACGAAGGTGAAGTGACCAACAATACAAGTCTACAAAAATAAAAATAAACTTTTTACATTATCAAATAATACTTTGTTCTTCATTTGAAAACCTTTTTTATGTTTTTTATGCCATCCAACCATTGTTATGAGTCATTATTCCTCCTCGTAATATATCTGAAACTCACATAGTTCCGAAAGTAGGTCCATGCATAATACTGTACACTCAAGGAATCGCGCCTGCTGCACACCGCAGCTTTCCACTGCTGACTGCCAAAGATTTTAAGATTCCACAGTGATGCCATCGAAGACACACATAGTGTTGGCTAACAATTGTTTCTCTGACCACAATTCTTCAGACACATTATTTTCCTTTACAAACATTAATACATCCAATAACTTCATCCTAAATAGCCATATTACAAAATTGATTGTTACAACCACTTGCAACTTTTCACTAATCAGTCACAATTTTGTCAGTTAGTTTAATTGTTATGGTACCTTGTTCTCTGACTGGCTGCCCTATCTCCCGTTTGACAATATCCCATACAGATCTGATGTAATTAAATTTTCCTTGAAAAATTTGAGTCTCATTGTTATCTACGTTAATGACAGAAGCTAAATAAATGAGTTGTTGATATTTGCGCCATGGCCAGGACTTAAACCCGAGTTTCCTTACAACTAGCTGGGAATTATACCCGTTACACCACTGTAGTAATACAGGTAAATTCATTTCTTCAGCTTCAATCATTATGGTAGATAAAGTTAAGACTCAAATGCCTCAATGAAAATTAAATTGTATCAGACATATAAACCACCTACGCTTGAGGTACTGGCAGGATTGCCCCGCTATTTCCAGTGGTGGTGTGCTATTCCAGAGACTCGACAATAGTGAGGACTTAAGAAGGGGAAAAGTAAGCTGAAGACTAGAAGTTTGTGTTGGAGGAGGGGGGGGGGGGGGGAGCATTGGACTAGGCTAGTCCGTGCAGCAGTGTTACCTATAGTGCAATGGGGCTGTAATGGCTAGCTCCACTTCCCTAGCAAGCAAGAAATTTCAGGCTCAGGTCCTAGACGCGACACAAACTTTGATTCATTTCTTCAGCTTCTATCATTATTGTATATCTCATATAGTTTTAATCTTACGATCTGCGTTATTCATATCTGTCAGGACCCGTATACTTCTGAACATTTTAATGACTTTCCTTAAAACATAAACAGCATTATCTGTAGTACGCAAGTAAAATCGGATCTTGACTTATTCTGGCCTTTATATAATTTCCCTCATCCTCTTACACGAGATTTTAGTTCCAATAGTTATCCGTGGCTTAATTGTTGGTGTAATTAATTTTCTGGATAACTCTTCAGGAAAGCTACTTTCAAATACGGACACAAATTTACGATGGAATACACTGAATTTGACATTAGCGTTTCTTTCTATATATACTTTATCCCACAACACCTTTTTAACTTACAGTGGCCCAGACCCCTGTCGAATCCCCGCGGCGCATTCACGACCGTGGCTGAAGTACTGGCCAGCCTGACTGCGGTTTTCCAGTCGGTTCCCACGCCCGTTGAAGCAAATGTTTCGTCTCATAATACACGATGGACCAACAGTTAAAAAAATACTATTACACAGAGAGCAAAGTTTTCGCTGTTCATCGATAGGGGTCACATACAGTGATGAGCCAAAAGATTATGACCACCTGCTTCATGGCTTGTTTGTCCGTCTTTGGAACGAAATACATCACTGATTCTGCGTATCAGGAATACCACAGTTTGTTGGCAGGTTTTTGGAGGTATGTGGCATTAGATGTCTACGCACAGGCCATGTAATTCGCGTAAATAACCCGCCCCTGACTATTGTACGCGGTGATGGTGCCAGATAGCGACCCAGGTGGATTCCATAGGATTTACATCAAGCAAATTTGGTCGCCAAGACATCAACGTGAGTTGACTATTATACTCCTCAAACCACTGCAGCGCGGTTCTGCCTCCGAGACACGGACAATTATCCTATTGGAGGATAACATCACCGGTGGGAAGACATCAAGCATGAACGGATGCAGGTGGTTCGCAGCCGTCAGCGTGTCTTCGATTACCACCACAGGTCCAATGAAAGTGCAGGATAATGTCTCATGTAGCATAATCCTACTCCCAACAGAATCCGTGCGTGGCGCGCTCCATGTTCCGAGCCGCCGCTTATCTCGATGACGGCGTTTGTGGAGACGACCATCGACCTAGTGTAGCAAAAGTGTGATTCAACCGGACATTGATCGACGGTCGAATCCTGACGGACCTGTGCCCACTGCATTCGTGATTGACGACATCGTTGGGTCAACATGTGGACACGTAGAGATAGTCTGCTGCAGAGCTCCATGTTCAACAAGGTACGGTGAATGGTGTGCTCCAAAACACTTGTGCGTGCACCAGCATTGTGCTTGGTTCAAATGGCTCTGAGCACTGTGGGACTTAACGTCTGAGGTCATCAGTCTCCTAGAACTTAGCACTACTTAAACCTAACTAGCCTAAGGACATGACACACATCGATGTCTCGGGCAGGATTCGAACCTGCGACCGTAGCGAGCATTGTGCTTTTTGGACAGGGATACCACAGATCACCATCTATCCTACTTAACAGAGCAAACAAGCCTCCGAACCACACATTCTGTGAGAGTCGTGGACGTCCGACCATTTAGCGCCTTTTGACTGCCTCTTTCCGAACATGCTCACGACAGTAGCACGTGAACATTTGACCAGCTTCACCGTTCTCGAGATACTCGTTCACAGTCACTGCTTAATAATAATCTGCCCTTCCTCAAAGTCGCTTGTCTCAATTTATTTCCCCCGTTTACAGCCCATATCTTCGCTAGAGTGATCCCACGTCCGTCTCTGGTCCGCTTACATACTTTTGTTACCGCGTCACGCGCCCGCAACACCAGCAAGCGACATCCAATGTCGCGGTGGACAGCCCTCAGAGATTTTTGGTGATCATTGTATACAGAGACTTCCCTCCCTTAGCTTACTGATCAATGCGGCAACAGGAAGACATTCGGCCACAAAGTTAAATGAAATACGTTTGTGTAAAATTGAGTACAGTGGAGACTGTCGTAGATGGGGTGGGGGAACGCTAACGAGAAGAAGAAGATAGGAACCTCGTTGGTGATAATCCAACAACATTTTCTTTGATGATTAACTTCAAAGGCTTCTACAGTTTCCTACTCACCACAAAGTGAGGAATCGCAATGAAAGAGCAGTAAGGAACACATTACGTACGGAGGTTGTACCCCAGCCGATAACAGTGACACTGGAGCCCTCTGGAGTCTCCTGTCCTTGCGCTGGAAGCTGTACAGTTCCCATCGTGGTGCCGTCCAGGACAAAAGGTGTCGCTACCTGTAAAAATATTATCGGGTCAGATAATGGTAGACAATTACTCGACACAGAATACGGAGGACAGCAGACTGCAGCTAGCACTCAGAAAGGCTGGCTCACCTTTTAAATAAAATCGCCGTGTAACATATGAAGGCTGTTCGGAAAGTAAGTTCCGATCGGACGCGAAATGGAAACCACTGTGAAAATCGGATGGGTAGTGCCTCTCTAGTACGTCCGTCAATTGCGCCACTTCGCTCTTTTCAGTTCTAACCGTGCAGTGACCACGTAAAGATGCCTAGAAAGTAGTGTCCCCTGCCAAGTGTGAAGGCCTGCTGAGAGATTTCAACTAATGGCGTGCAGCCCACACAACGTAACTCTCATGCATGCCCTTCTTGATGACAATTCTCGGCCGCACTCTTAAGGAGCAATGAGAACGGTTGGTTGGTTGGTTGGTTTGGAGGAAAAGGAACTGAACGGCAGAAAAAATGCTCCTGCAGCGTTTTCGATGGGAAGTGTTTGGTCAGCCACGACACAGCCCGTAATTGGCTGATCCTGAGTTTCATCTCTGCTCACGTGAACCGCTGGCTATGATTCAAATGGCTCGGAGCACTATGGGACTTAACATCTGTGGTCATCAGTCCCCTAGAACTTAGAAATACTTAAACCTAACTAACCTAAGGACATCACACACATTCATGCCCGAGGCAGGATTCGAACCTGCGGCCGTAGCGGTCACGCGGTTCCAGACTGAAGTGCGTAGAACCGCACGGCCACACCGGCCGGCCGCTGGCTATGATGACAACATTGTGACACAGACAACGAGCTGCAGACGAAGGTAGAGAAATTGGCGGAAAGCACAGGCGGTTGCCTTCTATGAAAGAGTATTGGAGAGTTGGTACAACACTACGACAATTGTCTAAGTCGGATCGGCGACTGTGTGGAGAAGTAGCTGTAAGGTATAGCTAACTGTTGGAAAGTTTTGGTTTTCAGAGTGGTTTCTTGTTTCGCGACCGATCGATTAGTCCTCGTATTGGTAGCACGCAAAAATGGCACAGCGATCGCTAGGAGCGCTGTGGGTGGTGTATAACTGGTACCTGGTCACGTGACATAAAACCGTTGGCGTAAATGACAGTGAAATGCAGCGTGCGTGTCGTCCGGTTGTATGGAATCACAGCAGTACGATTGGTCGAAAATGGCTCTGAGCACTAAGGGACTTTTAACATCTGAGGTCATCAGTCCCCTAGATCTTAGAACTACTTAAACTTAACTAACCCAAGGACATCAGACACATCCATGCCCGAGGCAGGGTTAAAACCTGCGACCGTAGCGGTAACGTAGTTCCAGACTGAAGCGCCTAGAGTCGCTCGGCCACACCAGCCGGCTACGATCGGTCGACGTGACAGGGAGGCAGAAAGAAGCTTTCGCATTTGGATCATACTGCAAATGAAGCTGCCCGATTTGTTGCTGTACCAGCGCGGAAAATCCATTTATCTTCGAGCGAACATTAACAACTGAACTGCATGCTGGTTTACATGTTGCCAAGGCTCTTCGGAGTACGCTGCAAAAGTTTCGCTGGGAACACGACAGCCTACTGTAAAGGGAAGACACACTTTATTCAATCACCAAACACGCGACTGCGTACGCACAGGCGGCGGCTAATATCTGGTCATATTCGTATTGACAGCTGAAATCATCTACATCTACATCCACACCCACATGGATACTCAGTAAATCACATTTAAGTGCTTGGCGGACGGTTCATCGAACCATCTGCACAATAATTCTCTAGCATTCCAATCTCGAACAGCGGGCAGTAAAAACGAACACCTATATCTTTCCGTGCGAGCTTTGATTTCCCTTATTTTATTACGGTGATCATTCCTCCCTATGTAGGTCGGCGGCACCTGAAATAAGTTTGCAACCCAGCGGCCCAACTTCCCCGAACGGGGTCTCCCGGCAATGAATGCCACACGACCATTTCTCCATAACGTACACCTACTTCTGTTCATTCTTCTCTTAGTTCTTTCAAACTTCCGCCAGTAACAGGATTACAAGGTCTGAGCTTCTTAGCACATATTGCAACATACTTTGCTGTTACACTACTTTTTTATTACTCTAGGTATACTTGAAGGAGCTCTATCAGTGTGTCTTTTTTTTTTTTTTTTTTTTTTTTTTTTTTTTACACTTCTAGTTCCGTAGGACCAAATTGAGGAGCAAATCTTCATGGTTATGGAACGTGTTATTACATGAAATTACAACCTAAAAGTAATAACAGATAAAATAAAACGTTAAGGAACCCAAAAAATACAAGCCATAAGTATATATAAACGCAATCAACAATATAAGATAGGAATGAGCTTAATTTTTCAGGGAACTCCTCGTAAGAATAGAAGTGACCCATGAGCAAACTCTTCAGTTTAGATTTGAAAGCGCATGTATTACTGCTAAGATTTTTGAATTCTTGTGGCAGCTTATTGAAAATGTATGCAGCAGTGTACTGCACACCTTTCTGCACAAGAGTCAAGGAAGTGCGATCCAAATGCAGATTGGATATATATATATATATATATATATATATATATATATATATATATATATATACGACAGAATAAAATTCAGAAACATCATTAAGAAAAGTAAACCACATGAGATACAACGTGACAAACGAGCAGGCATAAAATGGACCGAAGAACGCAAGCAAGATCACAGCCAGAAGATGAAAGAAATATGGGCAACCAAAAAGGCAATCAAGATGAAGCCGAAGACACAAATCCGACAAGAAGCATGGACAGAGGACCGGAAACAGAAACACAGCGAGCGAATGAGGGAAGTTTGGGCAGCAAGGAAGGCAGCAAAAGGAACTGGCCATGTAGTTCAGTCCAAATGCGCTCTTTGAGGGCAAAACACCAATAATATATATATATATATATATATATATATATATATATATATGGTGTTACAAAAAGGTACGGCCAAACTTTCAGGAAACATTCCTCACATACAAATAAAGAAAAGATGTTACGTGGACATGTGTCCGGAAACGCTTAATTTCCATGTTAGAGCTCATTTTAGTTTGTTTTGCCACCTACGCTCAATGGAGCACGTTATCATGATTTCATACGGATACTATACCTGTGTTGCTAGAACATGTGCCTTTACAAGTACGACACAGCATGTGGCTCATGCACGATGGAGCTCCTGCACATTTCAGTCGAAGTGTTCGTACGCTTCTCAACAACAGATTCGGTGACCGATGGATTGGTAGAGGCGGACCAACTCCATAGCCTCCACGCTCTCCTGACCTCAACCCTCTTGACCTTCATTTATGGGGGCATTTGAAAGCTCTTGTCTACGCAACCCCGGTACCAAATGTAGAGACTCTTCGTGCTCGTATTGTGGACGGCTTTGATACAATGCGCCATTCTCCAGGGCTGCATCAGCGCATCAGGGATTCCATGCGACGGAGGGTGGATGCGTGTATCCTCGCTAACGGAGGACATTTTGAACATTTCCTATAACAAAGTGTTTGAAGTCACGTTGGTACGTTCTGTTGCTGTGTGTTTCCATTCAATGATTAATGTGATTTGAAGAGAAGTAATAAAATGAGCTCTAACATGGAAAGTAAGCGTTTCCGGACACATGTCCACATAACATCTTTTCTTTCTTTGTGTGTGAGGAATGTTTTCTGAAAGTTTGGCCGTACCTTTTTGTAACACCCTGACGTCGGCCTCGAGGCCGATGTCAGGATACCCACACTAGTGAATGGGTGTCGACCAGGGGTTCGCGAAGTGACACCACTAACTGCCCGAACCGCCAGTTTCTGAGTCAAAAATATCCTTTGAGAATGGGAAGAATTATCCCAAAACTTATAAGCGAATGAAAATAAACAAAGTAGACTACTTTTCGTGTCGAACTATTACATACTTCAGATACCGTTCGAATAGTAACTGGCAGCATGAAGTCTCTGAACAAGATCCTGAACGTGGGCTTTCCACGACAAACCCGATCTACTGGTAGACTCAACTGGCGCTACTGCAATGTGAGCCATGCCCTCCGCCATCAGTGCCTTCTCCAGCCCCATGGTAACACACCTAACAGCAGCATTAAGATGTGGCCGACGCTGAAACACGTGCACGGAGTGAACATTAGTGCCACTAATCTGAGTAGCTATCTTTACCAACTGTATTTTTTTACATGAGTCCTTTGCCACGCGGAGTGGCCGCGCGGTTTGAGGCCCCATGTCACGGGTTCTGCGGCCCCTCCCGTCGGAGGTTCGAGTCCTGCCTCGGGCATGGGTGTGTGTGTGTGTGTTGTTCTTAGCATAAGTTATTTTACGTTAATTTAAGTAGTGTGTAAGTTAAGTACCGTTGACCTCAGAAGTTTGGTCCCTTAGGAATTCACACAAATTTGAACGTTTTGAACATGAGTCCTTCCCGACAACTACGCAAAGCAGTTTGTGCGCTATACGTTTCCATTAGACTTCCGGTTTTCGTGTACAACCAACAGAAATTTATTCATTCGTCGCTTGTTAGATCCCTTCCGCCCCTTCAGCGTTCACACATTGGTTCCTGTCTCGCTTCATAGTTTACTGATTTCCTCACGCTACACGATTACAGACACACACAAACCATCAATGAGGAACTTGTGCTGGCTGTTGCTGTACGCGAATAACGACGCGATTAAGGTCTTTGGAGTCAAACATGACGTTGGATTTGGTCATGGCTCCTACGCTCCGCCACGAGAATTAGTGCGGGCAGCCTAGTAAATTAGGATGTGTTCGGCCCTCCTTGTATATTGTGCTCGTTTATTCGATCATACAGGGTTTTAGTTCAGCTACTACAGTTATTATAGCAGTGGATGTGTACATTCAATATTTTTAACTGCTTATATGAATGTTGATATCAGAAAACCTCGTAAAACCAGGTCTCAATGTAACAAATCTTCCTGAAAAAGAAAGTGGGATACGTTTCTGGGCATTATACACATCTCAAGCTATAGACTGTGACGCTACAACGCAGTCCTTGCTATGAATTTTTTCCCTTACTTAACACATGAAACTGTTTGTATACGATGTATTGCCTAGTGTAAATATGTATTGTAAATACTATGTTTAAATTATGTAATATTTAACACTGGCAAGTCAGGGCATATTTAGTTAACGTTGAAATCAGAGAGATTGTTTTGTCGTGCCGTTGGGCGCGGGAGCGCGCCAGCGGGTAATAGTAGCAGTAACGCCGTGCTCGGAGGAAGAAGTACAGTTGAGTGCTGCTAGTCCTAGCTGTGTTACTCGTACATCTAACGGCTAGTGTGTGGGTCTAAGTACGACGGGAAAGTAATGGTCGGCATATCTCGAAGCATGGCCGGGCAAGTTATTATGGATTAATGGGCATAGTGCTGAAGAAACGAGGACTTAAATGTGAAGCGCACTGTGGGCCCAAGTCGCAACAGTAAAAGCCCGATGCCACATTGTGTCGCAGCCGTGGACTTCCGTCGATCCACCGAAAACGAGGGAAGTAAGATCTACGTAATTTTCGAAGGATAAAATTGTAGAAGGCTTGCCAGTGACTGTGCTTTTCTCTAAAGTTGAACAATTAATAACAAGCACTTTATAATCGAAGTGTTGCAGTTACATTCCGCACGACAATAACACCAAGTAGGTTCCTTCCAATCCTTACGTTATTGAACCGAGGGTGTCACGCCATTATCAAGAGAAACTACGTTAATTATCAAATTATTTGCATAGACGGTGAAGAGTAAATTTCAGACTGATTATCGTAGTTAATTGTTGCACTTAATAATCTTACGCCAACCGTAGTAACTTAATAATAGACTGAAGTAATAAATTTGATTATTAAGATTTATTTCAACCCATATTCAGCTGAAGTTAATTCAAGGATATTTCATGAAACTATAAAGCTTATTCCACCTGACGATACCCCAATTAATGAATTATTATCACTCAAAACATAGTTAATCCATTATTGACAATATATTTCATTATTAGTAGATTAAACTGTGCAAAGTACCTAATTTTAAAGACAGAATGACAGTCCATTATTCAAAATCTCGATAGATAATTATCTGTGTTGTCAGCATTGCACTTAGCTGACAAATTATGAACAAAATAAGTGTAGTTAGATTGTTATGACATTGTTTTATATGACTACTGAGCCTGACACAGCACTTACGTAAAAGTCCCCGTTCCACCTGCTGCGCTACAAGCAGGTAAACTTTATTTTTGACACAATTATTCACGCACTTAACAGTACTGTCGCTCATCAGTTGAGCTGGCGACCGATTTTTTAATTGCTTTTAGAACTTAATCATTTCTTTCGGCAAAATTTCCACTGGCAAAATGTATTTCCAAATTATTTCCATTATCTCATTTACCGATCGTTATTGAATGAAATTACTCATTCAATAAAGATCAAGTTATAACGTCTCCTGTTTCCCGCGGAATAATCATTATTTATTTCGGATTCGGATGCCTTATCCCGACACTGGTCAAAATTCATAATTCACGGTCATTGTCAACTTGCAATTTCGCAAATCCCGGGAAGCAGGGGGGTGTTATAAGACCAACGGCGAAACTTAATCTAATAAAGATTTTGTCTTACCGTCATATGTTAAGTTCTGTGCCTACCTTGATTAAGGCGATGTCGTTGATCCAGGAATTAGAACTGTCGTATTGAGGATGGATTATAGTCTCACTGATGTTTATCATGGAACCACCCTGCACGAGACTGGTTGTTCCTGCTAGGATCGCATAGTAGCCACCCCTACAAACAAGAAAACAAGACATTACAAGAGAAAGGAGATTGCCACACAGTGCCGAAATTTGTTACTTCGCTACGATATTGTAAGATTTGTATCATAATTGACAGTCCAGAGATCCACCGATCATATGCCGAATTTCTCTCTTTGATGATGGAAATGTTACGTCTCGTGTATATTTGTGCATAAGTACATACTGATCGTTTGTTGGTGTGACTGTATATATTACATTTAATTTTACGTTTGTTTTATCAAATAAAACACACACACACACACACACACACACACACACACACACACACACACACACACACACACACACACTACCTCCTAAAATATGTATAGTGTGTACAGAGATGACCATCAAAAATGATTTCAGTTAATTTGACAGATTTTTATTCTTGACTATCTGCACATCACGTACTCATAACACGCTAGGTTCGTGTGTGGGCCCCTTCTGCCTGTCATTTGCGATATGCACTCTTTCATCAATTTGACGGCCCTGTGGCCTCTATTCTACTTCGCAGCTGTTGGTATGCATAACCCACTGCAGTCCAGTCCACACCTGACTGTAACATGGCGCAGAATATTGCACAAAACTAACTTTCCCTATCCTAAACAGTGGTGGCGCTACACTGTAAAGAAAAGTAAAGGTGTCATCGTTGAAACTTGTTGTAATACTGTATCTTTCATAGCATTTGAGCTGTTATTTATTCATCAACCCTTCTCAGCATCAAATGGTCATTAACGTCATTGTCTGGCCAATTTCAATTTCGGATTAATTATACAATAATTCGAAGCTATTTGGTCACTTACCTAAATACCCGGCCATTGACGTTGCTTTCTGCTTTACTTAATTGTCCAAAACATATACTGGGCTGTTATAATTAAACTTTCCCTATATAACACGTTATAACACGGAAACTAATTACTGTACGAGTACCAGACTTGGTAGCATTAAGGTCCAGAATATAGGGTGCACGATTTCCATGCATCACAGCGCCACTGTCCAGTTCCAACTATGGCCACCAGATGCCGTGATTAGTCATCGTGATTCATAGTCTCACACACCCTACCAGTCGCAGTGCACATGTTGATGTGTCCACATGGGCTTGAACGAAAGGAGGAGGGCATTATTGCTAAAGCTCTATTATCAAAGCAAAGTAATGCTGCAGCTGCAGCTGAGAATATCGGCGGCTGAAAGGATTATGGAAGGGTCCTCTTTCTCCACCTGCTGTGTGCAGCATGATGAAGAAGTTCGAATCCACATGAGAACTGGGCGTCGCTCCGAGAAGAGGCCGACGACTGGTTGCATCACAGGTGTCTGACAAAATCGCTGTTACTATGGCAGACAACGCTGCGCGTAATTCCCAATTGTCAGGCAGGGCTCGTGCTGTTGAACATCCCGTGGTCCACTGTACGGAAGGTGCTTCGAACCATTCTCAAATGGTGTCCGTACAAGATCCATGTCGTACAGCAGCTTGCACCACAGGACGCACAACGATGTGTTGACTTGGCTCTCCATTTTCTCGCAAGGATTGAAACTGACTAGGGCTGCCCCTGGACAATCCTATGGATAGACGAAGCTCTGACAGGTGAGGTGCACTCACAGAATTTCCTAGTGTGGGGGGTCTTCACCTCCAGTCACTGTTCATGAAGTACCTCTGCATGATGAATGTGTCACTGAATGGCGTGGATTCAGAGCTACGTTCATCGCTGGCCCATTCTTTTTGGAAAAAGTTGGTGCTCAGAAACAAAAGATGTGCAGTGCGACTGGCCAACGTTACTTCGATGTGCTTCGCCAGCATGTCATACCCGCCCCACAGGAGAGAGACACATTGAGCTCAACAGTTTTCAAGCTAGGTACGGTCTCACCGCACACCACTCGTGAGGTTTACCTGCTTCTCCAATACACATTTGACGGTACGATCACCTGATCTCACTCCCTGTGATGTCTGGTGGCGAGGCTACCTGAAGGACAGGGTTTACCAGGGAAACATTAACACATGTGCTGGTCTGAAGCGCAACATATCAAGAGAGGTAGTCAGTATACCTACGAACATGCTTGGTACTGCTGTGCAGAATGACATCCCGAGCTTACAGACGCTTCTGGACACTGATGGGCGCCATATCGAGCCCCTTTTGTAGCAGTAACCGTACTGGTGTATAATGGTAGATGTACCGTAGCATCACATTAGAAGTGTTTCAATTGAACTGATTCTGCATTATTTCTCTTCCCCATGTCTTTGACATTAATGCTACCGAGTTTGTACAGTAATTAGTTTCCGTGTTATAACGTGTTAAATAGTGAATTTTTAATTATAACCACCGGGGTGAAAAGTATTTTAACCGACAAACTCTGAGAAGTTATAGGGGGCATCAAAACAAACATTTTTCCCTAATGTCATTTTCTCCTATGATGAGTATTTAAACCGGTAGAGGAAGATTCCTCTGGCGGCAAATTAATTAAACCAGCAAACACTTTTCCATTTTTTTACGACCAAGAGACAACACATTAACACAACCCAATTTCAATTACAGTATATTTTCAAAATTGCCTCCATTGACACGTAAACAGAGGTTACACCGTCGGATCATGTTCTGTCTGACAGGGCAAAAAACCCCGGGAGTATCCTGAATTGTTCCTGCTGCTGCTACTATCCGGGCTACCAGATCCTCTTTTGATGCAACACGAGTTGCCTAAACAAGGTTGCGCGTCTCTCCCCACACAAAAAATTCCAGAGGGGACATGTCTGGGGATCGAGCAGGCCATGGTACAGGACCACCTCTGCCAATCCGCGTTTCTGGGAACCGTCGGCCAGGAATCGACGCACACGACGACTGAAATGTGCCGGCGCCCCGTCATTTTGGAACCACATGCGTTGTCTTGTAGGGAGCGGGACGTCTTCCAGCAATTCTGGCAATGCTCTGGCGAGAAAATTGTAATACTGCCTGCCATTTAATTGCCTAGGTAGCAGATACGGCCCAATTAAACAGTCCCCAACAACACCGACCCACACATTAACGAAGAACTGCACTTGACGAGCGCTAGTAACTGTGGCATGTGGGTTATCCTCACTCCAAACATGCGAATTGTGCATGTTGAAGACTCCATCACGCCCGAACGTTGCTTCATCGGTAAACAACACAGGACGCATTTCACATTGTTCCAGGTACGACTGCGAAAACTGTGCTCTGGGTGGATAATCAACTGGTTCCAGGTTGTGGACACGCTGTAAGTGAAATGGACGTAACAATTGCTCTCGAAGGACTGTTCTTACATTCGTCTGATTCGTCCCCATGTTAAGTGCAGTTGCACGAGTACTGATCGAAGAATCCCGCTCCACATGCTGCAAGACAGCTTCCTCAAATTGCAGCGTTCTTACCGTGCGACGGCGTCCCTATCCAGGCAATCTGTTAAATGACCCGGTCTCAAGCACCAACCATATCAGAGTACTCACTCCAGGTGTATCGCTCCATTAGTAAACAGAGACAATGCACTACTACACTGTTTGACAGTAGTTGCCTACAACTGAAGAGCGTAATACGCCCTCTAATAACTGAAGATCGTAATTCGGCCTCTAACAGCTGAAGAGCGTCAAATCGAAGACTTGCACCCGGCGAACGGTCTACCCGACGGGAGGCCCTAGTCACACGACATTTTTAACAGATGTTTGAGATTTCGCGTTTGCACTGTGTAACTGGAGTCAGCCCCAACAAATGTCAACAGAAAGAGTCGGTTTGTTTCCCATTACAAACAAAAAGTTTGTAAAAACCGGAATATTACGTGCCCATTCGATAGAACGCTCCCAAATTAGTCTATTCCGACATTCGTTTCAGCGATATATATTAGCAAGTACAATAAAAAACACGAAGAAAGCGATCCACCAGCGATTCAGTACTGCTGCGTGCAGCCATCGCGGGCCAAGGCAGTGTCGTCATTGCTCGAGTACTGGATAGTCTTCGAGTTTTACTGTTATTTGGATGGGCGTCTAAATTCCAATTTACAAATCATTTTGTTTCTAACGGGAAATAATCCGACGCTTTCCGTGGACACTGGGCGATGCATGAAAGACGTGATAAGCGGTGTTTGTTTGGGCTGACTTCATCTACGCAAAGCAAAAATGAAACTGCAAATATCTGATAAAACACCGCAGAAAATGCGCCTGGCGTCTATCAGGGGAGACACCCCGAATATATATGTTCTTATCCCGTCTATATATACAGAAGAGCTAAAGAAACTGGTACACCTGCCTAATATCTTGTAGAGCCCCGCGAGCACGCAAAGGTGCCGCAACACGACGTGGTATGGACTCGACGTCGTATGAAGTACTGCTGGAGGGAACTGACACCATGACTCCTGCAGGGCTGTCCGTAAATCCGTAAAAATACGAGGGGCTGGAGATCTCTTCCGAACAGCAAGTTGCAAGGCATCCCAGATATGCTGGGTAATGTTCATGTTTGGGGAGTTTGGTGGACAGCGGAAGTGTTTCAACTCAGCAGTGTTCCTGCAGCCACTCTGTAGCAATTCTGGATGTGTGGGATGTCGCATTGTTCTCCTGAAATTTCCCAAGTCCGTCAGAATGCACAATTGACTTGAATGCATGCAGCTGATCAGACAGGATGCTTACATGAATGTCACCTGTCAGAGTCGTATCTACACGAATCAAGGGGCCCATATCACTCCAACTGCACACGCCCCACACCATTACAGAGCCTCCACTAGCTTGAACAGTCCCCTGGTGACATGCAGGGTCCAAGGGTACACGAGTGGGCCTTCAGCTCCGAAAGCCCATATTGATGATGGTTTGTTGAATGGTTCGCACGCTGACTCCTGTTGATGACCCAGCATTGAAATTTGCAGCAATTTTCACTTATGTCACGTTGGACGATTCTATTCAGTCGTCGTTGGTCACGTTCTTGTAGGATTTTTTTCTGGACGCGGCGATGTCAGAGATGATGTTTTAGCGGATTCCTGATATTCACGGTGCACTCGTGAAATGGTCGTACGGAAAAATCCCCACTTCATCGCTACATCCGTGATGTTGCATCCTATCGCACGTGCGCCGACTATAACACCACGTCATTCATATCTTGATGACCTGCAATAGTAGCTGCACGATGGTCACGGGACGTGGTAGGAATTGGTATGCACTGTATGGTTTGGTTTAGCGACGAAGCCCACTTTCATTTGAATGGGATCGTCAATAGCAAAACCTGCGCATCTGGGTGTCTGAAAATACGCATTTCGCGATCGAGAAACCTCTTCACTCTCAACGGGTGACTGTGTGGTGTGCAATGTCCAGTCACAGATTAATCTATGCGATGTTCCTTGATGGTACGGTGACTACCGAACGGTACGTGAAGGTCTTGGAAGATGATTTCATCCCTATTATCCAAAGTGATCCTGATTTCGACAAGATGTGGTTCATGCAAGACGGAGCCGGACCACATCGAAGCAGGTTGTGTTTGATGGTCTGGAGCAGCACTTTGAGGACCGCATTCTGGCTCTGGGGTACCCAGAAGCCACTGGCATGGGCCTCGATTGGCCACCATATTCTCCGGATCTGAACACTTGCGACTCCTTTTTGTGAGGCTGTATTAAAGACAAGATGTACACGAATAACCCCAAAATCATTGCTGAACTGAAAACAGCCACTCACGAGGTTATCGACAGCATCGATGTTCCGACAAATCAGCGGGTCATGCAGAATTTCACTATTTGTCTGCGCCACATCATCGCCAATGATGGCAGGCTTATCGAACATGTCATAACCTAAATCCGAATCTTTGTAGTGACGTTTACATGTTGAATGAAGTGTGTGTTCGCCGCAACTTGTAATTAATTTAGGTTTATATATGAAAAAGGTGTATATACCCAATTATTGAACCATATCGAAAAAATGTAAATTGGTAATAAACTACGGCGTGCACACAATTTATTCAACATGCAAACGTCACTAGAGAGATTTAGATTTAGGTTACGACATGTACGATATGCCTGCCATCACTGGCGATGATGTGGCGCAGACGAATAATGAAATCCTGCATGACCTGTTGACGTGTCGGAACATCGATGCTGTCGATATATACATACTTACTTAACACAGTACACGACAGATATTCGGTTCCAGACATATCGTTATAGAAACTTTTCTTCTAGTTTTGACCAATACTACTTCCTGTAGAAATATGTGACATTTTTAAACTCCCTTTGTATGCAGGCAGACAACATCAAAACAAATAAATTTAGTTATAGCATGCGGTCCTC
Source organism: Schistocerca americana (assembly GCF_021461395.2). Taxonomy (NCBI): domain Eukaryota; kingdom Metazoa; phylum Arthropoda; class Insecta; order Orthoptera; family Acrididae; genus Schistocerca; species Schistocerca americana. The sequence goes on along the minus strand of NC_060119.1, from coordinate 1,159,067,687 downwards.
CCTCCCTCCATGAACCATGGACCTTGCCGTTGGTGGGGAGGCTTGCGTGCCTCAGCGATACAGATAGCCGTACCGTAGATGCAACCACAACGGAGGGGTATCTGTTGAGAGGCCAGATAAACGTGTGGTTCCTGAAGAGGGGCAGCAACCTTTTCAGTAGTTGCAGGGGCAACAGTCTGGATGATTGACTGATCTGGCCTTGTAACACTAACAAAAACGGCCTTGCTGTGCTGGTACTGCGAACGCCTGAAAGCGAGGGGAAACTACGGCCGTAATTTTTTCCCGAGGGCATGCAGCTTTACTGGAATACTGTCTTTAAAATTCTGAAGGTGTCAGGGGTAAAAGACAGGGAGCGAACGGCTATTTACAATTTGTACAGAAACCAGATGGCAGTTATAAGAGTCGAGGGACATGAAAGGGAAGCAGTGGTTGGGAAGGGAGTGAGACAGGATTGTAGACTATCCCCGAAGTTATTCAATCTGTATATTGAGAAACCAGTAAAGGAAATAAAAGAAAAATACGGAGTAGGTATTAAAATCCATGGAGAAGAAATAAAAACTTTGAGGTTCGCCGATGACATTGTAATTCTGTCAGAGACAGCAAAGGATCTGGAAGAGCAGTTGAACGGAATGGACAGTGTCTTGAAAGGAGGGTGTAAGATGAACATCAACAAAAGCAAAACGTGGATACTGGAATGTAGTCGAATTAAATCGGGTGATGCTGCCGGAATTAGATTAAGAAATGAGAGACGTAAAGTAGTAAAGGAGTTTTCTATCTGGGGAGCCAAATAACTGATGATGGTCGAAGTAGAGAGAATATAAAATGTAGACTGGCAATGGCAAGGAAAGCGTTTCTGAAGAAGAGAAATTTGTTAACATCGAGTTTAGATTTAAATGTCAGGAAGTATTTGTATGTAGTGTAGTCATGTATGGAAGTGAAACGTGGACGATAAATACTTTAGACAAGAAGAAAATAGAAGCTTTCGAAATCTGGTGCCACAGAAGAATGCTGAAGATTAGATGGGTAGATCACATAACTAATGAGGAAGTATGGAACAGAATTGGAGAGAAGAGAAATTTGTGGCACAACTTGACTCGAAGAAGAGATCGGTTGGTAGGGCATATTCTGAGGCATCAAGGGACCATCCAATTTAGTATTGGACGGCAGCGTGGAGGGTAAAAATCGCAGAGGGAGACCAAGAGATGAATACACTAAGCAGATTCAGAAGGATGTAGGTTGCAGTAGGTACTGGGAGATGAAGAAGCTTGCACAGGATACAGTAGCATGGAGAGCTGCATCAAACCAGTCTCTGGACTGAAGACCACAACAACAACATGCGGTCCTCAAAGTGCTCCTCCAGTCCATCAAACACTGCCTGAAGGCAATTTCTGAAGCTGGGGACGAGTTACACAGAAGGCAGTTTAGCATGCTAGTTACAGCAGTGGTATTCACGGGAATTGTTCGAATGTGCGACCATTGGCCTTTATGTAGCAGTGCATCGTCAGACCATTGACTGTCCGTTGGAAGATACCTGACATGTCCGCAATACTAGCAGCAAGGACGACAGTTCTAACAACAGAGGTGTTCTTCTGTTTCGAAAACGGTTTCATACACCAGCTGCTTCATATGCCCCTACAGGAAGAAATCCAAGACACGTGAGGTCACGTGACACGTGGGGAGGCCATAGGGCCACTTCGGCCGATCCATCGATTGCCGAAGGTGGCTCTCAGATGATTCCTCACAGAACTGCTGAAATGGTTTGGCGCATCATCGCGTTAATACTCCTTTGTCTAACATTCAGAGGTACATCCTCCAGCCGTTCTGGTAACACATGTTCCATAAAGATGAGATATCTCCGACCGTTGGGGCAGAATGGAACAATGTATGGGCCAGTCAAGCTACAACTGAGAATGCGGACCCACACACCACCGAATCGCTGTTGACGAGCACGAAGCCGAGTGAGTCATGGATTCACACGTGCTCAAACATGCGAATAGTGGACGCTGAAAAGCCAAGTGAGTGCACAAGACCTCGGTTGGAAATATAGCGTACAGCGCAGTCCGTTCTAAAAACAATTGTACGAACTGTACGTGTTAGGGAAAATCTTCGGTTGGTTGTGCTACCACACAAAGAATATGGAAAGCGTGAAGCCGCTGTTCATGTAATACGTTCCACACTAGGTTATGTCTGACGCCAAGAATGTGTCAACACGTCGTGTAGGCTAATTGTAGATGGGGAGTCTTCAACATGTCGTCGCAGAATCTCGTCTTCCATTTCGGGAGTTCACACTGTTCGATTCCGACTTGCATCATACAGTACTGCGCGGAGAGTATTTGTTTCACGTAGCACGTGATGAACAAGTCCGAACGTTTGGTGGAAACCGTTACTTTGGAAAGCGCTATCGATACTGCCTCACTGCATCACGTCCATTTCCGTTCACAGTCACGTATAATAGATGCATGTCAGCCATTTCATCGTACGCGAACCGCTCTATGTACGCTGTTGCTGTCACAGGCCGATAATGACTGCGACTGAATTGGTTTGTTTACAAAATAAGTCACCTTTGTTATCCCAAGGCGGTGATGCTTGCGAATGTATCGATGTGTTTCCAAGCAGACGCCAGAACCAACCATTCGTACACATAGCAGTTTTGAATGGCAGTACGCATTTCCAGTCAGTGACATCAACAAACCACTTTACTTCAAAACCACTAACAAAATATTCACTACCATTAAAAAATGACTTCAGAGACCGTACTTTCCTAACCTAAATACACTGAAAAACCAAAGAAACTGGTACATCTGCCTAATATCGTGTAGGGTCCCCGCAAGCACGCAGAAGCGGCGCGCGTGGTAGCTGCGCGGTCTGAGGGGTCTTGTCACGGTCCACGCTGCTCCCCCCGTCGCAGGTTCGAGTCCTCCCTCGGGCATAGGTGAGTGTATTGTCCATAGCGTAAGTTATTTTAAGTTAAATTAAGTATTGAGTAAGCTTAGGGACCGATGCCGCAACACGATGTGGCATGGACTCGACTAATGTCTGAACCAGTGCTGGAGGGAATTGACACCATGAATGCTGCAGGGCTGTCCATTAATCCATAAGTGTACTAGGGGGTAGAGGTCTCTTCAGTACAGCACATTGCAAGGCATTCCAGATATACTCAATTATGTTCATGTCTGGGAAGTTTGGTGGCCAACGGAAGTGTTTAAACTCAGAAGAGCATTCCTGAAGCCACTCTGTGGGAATTCTGGACGAGTGGGGTGTCGTATTGTCCTGCTGGAATTACCCAAGTCCGTCGGAACGCACAATGAATATGAAAGGATGTAGGTGTCCAGGCAGGATGCTAATGTACCTGTCCCCTGTCAGAGTTGTACCCAGGCGCATCAGGGGCCGCAAATCTCTCCAATTGCACTCGCCCCACACCATTACAGAGCCTCCACCAGCTTCAACAGTCTCCTGCTGGGATGCAGGCTCCATGGATTCATGATGTTGTCTCCATACCCGTACACGTAAATCCGCTCGACACAATCTGAAACAAGATTCGCCCGACCAGGCAACATGTTTCCAGTCATCAAGAGTCCAATGTCGCTGTTGACGGGCGTAAAGCTTTGTGTCGTGCAGTCATCAAGGGTACGTAAGTGGACCTTCGACTCCGAAAGCCAATATCGATTATGTTTCGTTGAATGGTTCCCACGCTTACTCTTGTTGATGACCCAGCACTGAAATTTGCAGCAATTTGCGGAAGGGTTGCACTTCTGTCTCGTTGCACGATTCTCTTTAGTCGTCGTTGGTCCCGTTCTTGCAGGCTCTTTTTCCGGCCGCAGCGAAGTCGTAGATTTGATGTTTTACCGGATTCCTGATATTCACGGTACACTCGTGAAATGGTCGTACGGAAAAATCCCCACTTCATCTCTACCTCGGAGATGCTGTGTGCCATCACCTGTGAGCCGACTATAGCACCACGTTCAAACTTACATAACCTGCCATTGTAGCAGCAGTAACCGATCTAACAACTGCGCCAGACGCTTGTTGTCTTATATAGGCGTTGCCGACCGCAGCGTTGTATTCTGCCTATTTACATGTCTCTGTATTTGAATATCCATGCCTGTACCAGTTTCTCTGGTGCTCCAGTGTATATAACCGCGCTGTTGTTCTCTACTTCCTACATTAATTTGGACGAATAGTTTCGCAACGCCTTGTATAACCCTCATAAAGAAAATTGTGCCACGTCCTTATAAGAGATACACAGGTCAAAAAGTAGAAATAAAGATTCTATGAATTATTGCCCAGGAAAAATAATCGTTGACACATAGGCCAGTCATGTTAGCCACCGTCTATTGACGCTACAGGAGCTGCCCGTTGTGCTTACTATTCGTTCTTACATATCCTCAAGCCCTTTTCCTCAATGAGTCACAAAATAGTGCGAAAAACTGGCTGCCCTCGAACTTGGGCGCATGCTTGGGAGACTCCGTGCTGTGAGTTGTGCACTTTGCTGACGAGCATGGAATACACCAGTGTGTTTAAAATGTCCCTTCAACAATAAATTTAAGGAATTAGGATCAGGTGAATGGGGAAGCCATGCTTTTGGTTTTCCTCGATCAATCCATCCCTCATTAAATATTTGTGTTAAGCACTGTCGTACTGGGCGTAGAAAACGTGGTGGCACCTCTTCGTCCGAAAACCACATCCATTGACGTTCTCGAATAGCCGTGGTAAAATGTCGCAATGCGCTTCGTGATAAGCAGCGGCGTCTGCTTTCTTGTCTGCTAAGGTGTATGGCTCTGTGAGTCTGTCGCATAATTAGTCCGTGCCTACTCATCAATATTGAAGCAATCCTGATATCTTGCTTCCATAGTCACGCAGCATTTTGCATCTTCCACACGTCGCTGCTGTGAGAAGTTATTACATCTATAAATGGTCTTTTGTTGGTTATTTTCTCAGCAGTTATTGTTGGTTTTCCCGTCTTAAGCTTACTGCTTTCATTGATGAAGCACCTTCTGTGGTCATTCTGGAATTGTAGCAAGAATAAAACGGCTGTACATTTTGGTATTTCCGGATTAAAAACAGTCATCCAGTAAAATGCTTTTTTAGCGATCTTGACTTGTGATGTTACATTGCAGATCGTTCCCAGACTGATCATGTAAGGAATAAATTACTTAGGTTGTTTTTGCCTCTTGTTTATATTGTATGAAGTCCATTGTTTTTCCTTCATTTTTAGCGAAACTTGAATTTGCAAGAAACCTGTTTGCACACATTTACTTACACTGCATTTGTGGTTTTTTTTCTTCGTCTTACTTTTGCAAAATTCATAAGAGAAATAGTACCATAGTTTCACGTATTCTACACTCGACGTAATGTTTTACGTTTATTCATTTGTGTTCCGTCTAGGTTGTGAATATCGCCACCTTGTAAATTAAACTGTTTTTTTCTTGTGTGTGTGTGTGTGTGTGTGTGTGTGTGTGTGTGTGTGTGTGTGTGTGAGAGAGAGAGAGAGAGAGAGAGATAGATATGTAACGCCAGTCTGCAGTCTGCGGAGATTGTCATCACAATGGTATTTAGCGTACCATGCCAGCAAGTCAGCCAGTGGATGACTGAAGTCAGTTAGAAGATGAAAATCATTAATGGGAGAACAAGGGTGACTGACAAGGTAGACGAAAAATCCACCAGTGATTTTCACTAAGAGAATCAGACCACTTCCCTTAGGGGCAGATTTTTATCTGTTTCGCTCCCCACTTGTGCACTCTCTGAGATACCATCGCTCTTCTAGTTTTGTCCCCTTGGTCGTAACTAATCCAGTTTTCTCACAGTGGTTGAACCTGTTACTGATAATTTAGTTCGGCACTACATGTTCTGTAGATTTCTACAATTTCTTCCGAAATAATATGGAATCACATACATGATTTGTTGCTGTGTATGGCTGGCTTCTTGCAGATGACTAAGTAGAGCACAGTGGCTTCCATGTAAACAAATTAACATAACTGTCTTTGTCACTACTCACACTACATCTGAAATACAATTTTAACGGCAAAGTAAAGATCTTTGTCTATTACACTCACACGGATTGACATGTTACCAGCAAACAGAATGTTGCACTTCGGTCCCAATGGAGAAAAATCTTCAGCAGTAACAATAGCTTCGGGGATACCGCAAGAAACTATTCACTAACTCCACTGAAGAGCCAAAGAAACTGGTATAGACATGCGTATTCAAATACAGAGATAATTAAACTTAAGACAACAAGTGTCTGGCGCAATCGTCAGATCAGTTATTGCTGCAAAAATGGCAGTTTATCAAGATTTACGTGAGTTTGAACGTGGTGTTATAGTCGGCGCACGAGCGATGGAACACAGCAACATCGAGGTAGCTATGAAGTGGGGATTTTCCCGTACGACCATTCCACGAGTGTGCCGTGAATATCAGGAATTCGGTAAAACATCAAATCTCTGACATCGCTGCGGCTGGGAAAAAGATCCTGCAAGAACGGGACCTACGGCGACTAAAGAGAAACGTCCAACGTGAAAGAAGTGCAACCCTTCCGCAAATTGCTGCAAATTTCAGTTCTGGGCCGTCAACAAGTGTCAGCGTGCGAACCATTCAACAAAACATCGTCGATATGGGCTTTCAGAGCAGGATGCACATTCATGTACCATAGATGACTGCACAACACAAAACTTTAGACCTCGACTGGGCCCGTCAACACCGACATTGGACTGTTGATGACTGGAAACATGTTGCCCGGTCGGACGAGTCTCGTTTCAAATTGTATCGGGCAAATGGACGTCTACGGGTATGGAGACAACCTCATGAATCCATGGACCCTGCCTAACCAGCAGAGGACTATTCAAGCTGGTGAAGGCTCTGTAATGGTGTGAGGCGTATGCAGTTTGAGTGATATGGGATCCCTGATACGTCTAGATACGAGTCTGACAGGTGACACGTACGTAAGCATCCTGCCTGATCACGTGCGTCTATTCATGTCTATTGTGCATTCCGAACGACCTGGGGTAATTTCAGCAGGACAATGCGACACCCCACACGTCCAGAACTGTTACAGAGTTGCTCCAGGAACGCTTTTCTGCGTTTAAACACTTCCACTTGCCAGCAATCTCCCCAGACATGAACATTATTGAGTATATCTGGGATGCCTAGCAACGTGTTGTTCAGAAGAGATCTGTACCCCCTTGTATTCTTACGGATTTATGGACAGTGCTGCAGAATTTAAGGTGTCAGTTCCCTCCAGCAGTACTTCAGACATTAGTCGAGTCCATGCCACGTCGGGTTGCGGGACTTCTGCGTGCTCGCAGGGGTCCTACACGATATTAGGCAGGTGTACCAGTATCTTTGACTCGTCAGTTTATGTAAATGATCTTTTTGGACCATGAGTGTTCTGATCGGTTTCATGCGGAGCGCCACGAATTACTCTCCTGTGCCAACCACTTCATAGTAGAACACAACCGACGTCTTTCAATATTCGTTGGAGATATTCAAATCTCTGTCTTCTCCTACACACTCCCTCAAGTACCATACAAATTATTCCTTGGTGTTGTAAAGCATGTTATGTCGTTCTGTCCCTTCTTCTTGTCAATGTTTTTCTACAGCCGCGCGGAGTGGCCGCGCGGTTTGAGGCTCCATATCACGGATTGCGCGGCCCCTCCCGCCGTAGGTTCGAATACTCCCTCGGGCATGGGTGTGTGTGTTGTTCTTAACGTAAGTTAGTTTAAGTAGTGTGTAAGTCTAGTGTGTAAGTCTAGGGACCGATGACTCAGCAGTTTGGTTTCTTAGGAATTCACACACATTGGAACATCTACATCTACATCTACATACATACTCCGCAATCCACCATACGGTGCATGGCGGAGGGTAGCTCGTACCACAACTAGCATCTTCTCTCTCTTTTCCACTCCCAAACAGAACGAGGGAAAAATGACTGCCTGTATGCCTCTGTACGAGCCCTAATCTCTCTTATCTTATCTTTGTGGTCTTTCCGCGAAAAATAAGTTGGCGGCAGTAAACTTGTATTGCAGTCAGCCTCAAATGCTGGTTCTCTAAACTTCCTCAGTAGCGATTCTCGAAAAGTACGCCTCCTTTCCTCCAGAGACTCCCACCCGAGTTCCTGAAGCATTTCCGTAACACTCGTGTGATAATCAAACCTATCAGTAACAAATCAAGCAGCCCGCCTCTGAATTTCTTCTATGTCCTCCCTCAATCCGACCTGATAGGGATCCCAAACGCTCGAGCAGTACTCAAGAATAGGTCGCACCAGCGTTCTATAAGCGGTCTCGTTTACAGATGAACCACATCTTCCCAAAATTCTACCAATGAACCGAAGACGACCATCCGCCTTCCCCACAACTGCCATTATATGCTTGTCCCATTTCATATCGTTCTACAATGATACGCCCAAATATTTAATCGACGTGACTGTGTCAAGCGCTACACTACTAATGGAGTATTCAAACATTACGGGAATCTTTTTCCTATTCATCTGCATTAATTTACATTTATCTACATTTAGAGTTAGCTGCCATTCTTTACACCAATCACAAATCCTGTCCAAGTCATCTTGTATCCTCCTACAGTCACTCAACGACGACACCTTCCCGTACACCACAGCATCATCAGCAAACAGCCGCACATTGCTATCCACCTTATCCAAATGATCATTTATGTAGATAGAAAACAACAGCGGACCAACCACACTTCCCTGGGGCACTCCAGATGGTACCCTCACCTCCGATTAACACTCACCATCGAGGGCAATGTACTGGGTTCTATCACTTTAGAAGTCTTCGAGCCACTCACTTATTTGGGAACCAATTCCATATTCTCGTTCCTTAGTTAGGAGTCTGCAGTGGGGCACCGAGTCAAACGCTTTCCGTAAGTCAAGGAATATGGCATCCGTCTGATACCCTTCATCCATGGTCCGCAAGATATCATGTAAGAAAAGGGCGAGTTGCGTTTCGCATTAGCGATGCTTTCTAAAGCCGTGCTGATGCATGGACAGCAACTTGTCTGTGTCAAGGAAATTCATTATATTAGAACTGACAATATGTTCGAGAATCCTGCAACAAACCGATGTTAAGGATATTGGTCTGTAATTTTGAGGATTCGTCCTTCTACCCTTCTTATTTGTTTCTCTACATGTTCCCCTCTTCAACGATTCGACGAGATACATCCTTATTGCTAATCAGTCCACATAATTTTCTAGGTTCTTCTATGCAACCTACCCAAACTCTTCGATTGTCTTCTTTTCCGGTTTCCCTATAGTCTGTGGTTCAGACTCATCCAACACTGTGCTCCAAGTGCACATTTTCAGAAATTTCTTCCTCGGGTTAAGGCCGATGTTTGACACTAGCAGATATCCCTTGGCCAGGAATGGTCTCTTTGCCTGTGCTAGTGTGTTCTTTATGTCCTCCTTGCTTTGCCTGTCATTTGTTATTTTGCTTGCAGTGAAACGGAATTCCTTCACTTCGTCCACAGCGTGGTCATCAATTTCAAAGTTAAGTTCATCAGTAGTCTCATTTCTGCTATTCCTGATTACTTTCTGTTTACTCTCATTCAGTATTCTGTACTCATTTGTACATTCTATTGAACAGGTCCTGTAATTCTTCTTCACCTCCACTGAGGATAGCAATGCCATCAGCTGACATTATCATTGATGTCATTCCATCCTAAATTTCCCACTCCTAAATCTTTCCACATTGGTACTTCGATGTATCGACTGAACAGTAGGGACGAAACTTTTGTGTCTTATTCTCTTTCTAACCCGAGCACTTTTTTCTTAGTCTTCTTATTTTTCCCTCTAGGTTCTTCTATCTATTACATGTCACCCGTCTTTATCCGTAGCTTACACCTATTGCTTTGAGAATATCGGTCTTGCACCATTTTTGCATTGTCTAACGCTTTTTCTTAATCAACAAACCCTATGAACGTCTCTTGATTTATCTTAAGTCTTGTATCCATTATCTAGAACAGTTTCTAAATCATATCTACTTTAAATTATCCATTTTTTAAATCTTTATTCCTACTTCCAGATTTTGCATTGTCTAACGCTTTTTCTTAGTCAACAAACCCTATGAACGTCTCTTGATTTATCTTAAGTCTTGTATCCATTATCTAGAACAGTTTCTAAATCATATCTACTTTAAATTATCCATTTTTTAAATCTTTATTCCTACTTCCAGATTAAAAAGATTTTCATATGCACATGCACAACTTACCTATTCCTTCTTTTTTGATGGTTCCTTGGAGTTCTTCACTTACGTATTCTTTTTCGTAGCTCTTCATTTAGTGCTTTGTCGGCCCCCACAGTTCAGTGCAATTGGATACCATCCTGACATGCTCTTGCACTGTTTCCCCACTCTCTCCCTTTCTCTTTCGCGTACACGAGGCTACATCACCTACGATTTGGGAATGAATCTATTGTCTACATTAGTCGTTTCGTTTCACACGTACTTACATTTCGAAACAGTGGGCCGCGCTAACAGCCCAGAACTCGTTGAGGATAGACGCGCCACAGGCGTGAATGTAGGTGCCGAGAAAATCAAGTTGCACCGACAGCTGCAACAAAACACAACGCGTTCTAATAGAGAAATAAAAAGCGCTCAGTTGTTGCTACCTACTAGGCTGCGAAGCAAAAATAGAGAAAAATGCATTTCTGAACACTGAGTGCGAGCTGAAGGTCTCTGTACGTCTTTGAAACCCTATCAAGATCTGAGGGAATATTTGTGCAGCTTTTTTTAGGACAGTATTTTTTTACAGATAACTGCATTATCTGCAAAAGGTCTGAGGATTCTATCAATATTGTCTGTCAGGTCATTATTATTCAGTATAAATATCAATGGTCCCAACACATTTGCCTGGGGTGCTTCTGAAGGTACTTCCGTATCTGTCAATGACTCTTCATACAAAATAACACATCAACCCTCGCATAGTAAACCTCTGTGGCATTCAATACAAACTGGTGTCCAAAATTAAAGCAACAAACTGCTATTTCCCTGCCCTGTGTCTAATTCGCGATATAACCATGCAAACTGTCAACAGATGTCCGTACGATCGTGTTGTGCACGGACTACGGCATTCCGAACGACAGACAACCACGCCAGCAATGACGTCAGGGCACCTATCAAGCGAGGTAGTATTTGCAGGGTAGTCTAACATCCACAGTCGCTGTGTACACAGTCGCAGACGATGCATTGTGGCACAGAGAAGACGCCTAAGACTCTCTGATGTGAAGGGCCAAAGCAAGTGGCCCGATGGCTAAATGTGAATCGTCCTGTTGTTTCTCGTAGCTGTATCCCGGAGACCAGGACAGGACCAACCACGTGTGACATCAGAAACAATGGGTCGTTATTTGGCTGTAAGGGGCTGACGGTACCGCCTTACTACTGCACTGTAACTGGCATCTGACCTCGCAGCATCCTCTGGACGTGTTGTATAGAGGCAAACAGTGTACAAAAGTCTTCAGAAGAGTTGCCTTTAGTGTTGGAGACCTACTGTCTGTTTACCCCTGTCGTGTCTTCACAGAAGGGAACGTCTATATCGGAGCTGTCAACCTGTCGCCTGGATGGTCGAATGGTGGGCCAACGTTCTTTTGCAGATGAGAACCGATTTGGTCTGGAGAGTCATTCTGGACGGATTCGCATCTGGAGAGCACGTAAAACACCTTTTCGGCACTCAAACATTGTGGAAAGAGACCGATATGGAGGAGGATCCCTACTGATATTGACAGGGATTATGTTGAAACTTCCTGGCAGATTAAAACTGTGTGCCGGGCCGAGACTCGAACTCGGGACCTTTGCCTTTCGCGGGCAAGTGCTCTACCAACTGAGCTACCGAAGCACGACTCACGCCCCGTCCTCACAGCTTTACTTCTGCCAGTACCTCGTGTTCTACCTTCCAAACTTTACAGAAGCTCTCCTGCGAACCTTGCAGGACTAGCGCTCCTGAAAGAAAGGGTATTGCGGAGACATGGCTTAGCCACGGCCTGGGGGATGTTTCCAGAATGAGATTTGCACTCTGCAGCGGAGTGTGCGCTGATATGAAACTTCCTGGCAGATTAAAACTGTGTGCCGGGCTGAGACTCGAACTCAGGACCCTTGCCTTTCGCGGGCAAGTGCTCTACCAACTGAGCTACCCAAGCGCGACTCATGCCCCGTCCTCACAGCTGTACTTCTGCCAGTGCCATTCTGGAAACATCCCCCAGGCTGTGGCTAAGCCATGTCTGCAAGGTTCGCAGGAGAGCTTCTGTAAAGTTTGGAAGGTAGGAGACGAGGTACTGGCAGAAGCAATGCTGTGAGGACGGGGCGTGAGTCGTGCTTGGGTAGCTCAGTTGGTATAGCACCTGTCCGCGAAAGGCAAAGGTCCCGAGTTCGAGTCTCGGTCCGACACACAGTTTTAATCCGCCAGGAAGTTTCATATCAGCGCACGCTCGGCTGCAGAGTGGAAATCTCATTCAGGGATTATGTTGACCACTCGAATACTTCTTCATGAAATTGTACAGGTGAATCAGGAAGATTCAACTGCTGTCAGGTACCAGGAGATCTTAGAATATCATCCACGGTTGTTGCGAGATGCTGTGGGCCCAGACCTGACTTCGTACTGATGGAGGATAATGTTCGACCTCATAGAGCAACAGTGGTTGATGGTTTGTTGGACACTGAACGCATGGCGCGGGCTGCTCGCTCTCCCGATTTGAATCTTATAGAGCATGTCTGGGATGCACTAGGGAGACAGGTTGCGTCACGTCAGTATCCATCAACCACTCTCTAAGACTTGCGAGCAGCTCTGCAGGAAGAATGGGCGTTATTGCCTCAACATGAGACTGGTGACGCAATTCACAACATGTCCCGTTGTTGTCAAATGGTTGAAATGGATCTGAGCACTACGGGACTTAACTTCTGACGTCATCAGTCCCCTAGAACTTAGAACTACTTAAACCTAACTAACCTAAGGACATCACACACATCCATGCCCGAGACAGCATTCGAACCTGCGACCGTAGTGGTCGCGCGGTTCCAGTTTGTAGCGCCTAGAACCGCTCGGCCACCCAGACCGTCCGTTGTTGTCAGGCCCGTATTGGTGCCAGAGGTGGTCACACTCCATACTGAGAACATTGACGGGTTGTCAGAATGTATGTACATACCTGTTAACTTGGAAAAAAAAAACGAAGAACATTTATGTCTACTGTTATGCATGTTGCAGTTAATTACGTTCTGTATTCTTTACATTGTCTCTACTTAAGTATCTCCTGTTGATACTGTTTTGTGGCAAAATAAACGCAACCTTGCTGAATTTCCGTTTGGTGCTTTAATTTTGGACACAAGTGTAGATTTCATTCTTATTCATTCGAGAAAAATTCTGTAAAATGAACCGAAACGGATAATTACGGTATATTATTCTGATATCTAAACAATAACCAGACTCAGTAGTACACGCAAAGTACTTCTTTTCATATGATTAATAAGAATATGGATGTCACGTTTTTGAACAAAGAACCTCAATTACATCCCCACATGATTAAATCCACAGTATCCGAAAAATTGTGGAATACAGCTACAAAATATTCACAAAAATATTTATTCATATTCTCATAAAGTTAGGCTGAGAACGAACATCAAAGATATGAAATAGAAGAGAAAGTCAGAACGACTGAGATATTTCTGTTGGATATTAACAACAACAACAAAATGTACTCATCGAAGTGGAGAAACAGAGAGTAATCCATCCTACAAGGGAACTGTTAGAACTTCACCTCAGTGATTTGGTTGGTACTGACAGGGCGCGTGGTGCTTCAACATCTGTAAAAAGGAACTCGCAACTCTCAAGGGTTATGGAGAAAACCGGCTTTGAACATTTTAGGCGTACCTATATACTTTGTGTGGTCGCAGCTGAGCGGTCTCATAAACGCAGTGTCTCTTGTTCGGATCTCGCTGCCGGCGCTACCACTTTTTGTGAACTATCTACACCAATATTCCGTGCTGCGCTGCGATATTTGCGGTACGCCATGAAATTGTGTGACGACCGAGAACCGTTTATGAATACAAATCATGTTTGTTTTGAAATAGACACACAAAAAAAACACGAATATCCAAAAATTCAGCGTTCATTACATCTGCTGTAGGTCGCGATGATTATTGTTATCCATGTTCTTAAGCCAGTATCATCCTGATTCGTGCAGTCCGGCACAGGTTACACGTTATACTTGTGGTAAATGTGGATACAATAATGCAAATAAAGTGACTACACTGATATGAATGAAAGTTCTCGTGTATTCTGTTTTCATTTCCAGTCTCCGTAACAGAAAGGACTTTTTCTCCTTTTTTCGTGTTGAAGATTAGGAAAACAGTAAATGGCTCAAATGGCTCTGAGCACTATGCGACTTAACTTCTGAGGTCATCAGTCGGCTAGAACTCAGAAGTAATCAAACCTAACTAATCTAAGGACATCACACACAACCATACCCCAGGCAGGATTCGAACCTGCGACCGGAGCGGTCGCTCGGTTCCAGACTGGAGCGCCTAGAAAACAGTAAATGCCGGTCGGGGTGACCGAGCGGTTCTAGGCGCTTCAGTCTGGAACCGCGCGACCACTACGGTCGCAGGTTCGAATCCTGCCTCGGGCATGGATGTGTGTGATGTCCTTAGGTTAGTTAGGTTGAAGTAGTTCTAAGTTCTTGGGGACTGATGACCACAGATGTTAAGTCCCATAGTGCTCAGAGCCATTTTTTGAAAGCAGTAAATGTATGATTAAATATTGACACTTTGCAGGGTCATAATAAATCTGTTGTTAGAATGACGTTGAAACGAAAAATAAAGTATCGGCAGCGAGATCCGATACGGAGACCTCGCATATGTGAAACTAAGCGCTTATTCCCTCAGCTACCGACTTTCTAATCACTAGCGCTTGTACTAAGTACACACAGTATAAGCATGCCTGCAGTTTTCAAACTCGGGTTTTCCAAAAACGCTTGAGGGTTGCGTCTTACTGTCTACGTATGTTGAAGCCTAGTTGTGCCCTTGACACACTGTGATTATGAATCGAATCGGTACGCCTTATTAGACGCCATCTACAACACTTCGTTTGTTAACAAAACTTCTCGTTTGATGACTTTACTGGATTTATTGCATTATTTTTGTGCCTTCTATTTATTTCGTTAAGGTAACTGACAAGAGAATATCCTCATCGTACCCCCCCCCCCCCCCCGCCCCTCAGATTTAGTGGTAAGAGGGTCCAGTGGACCGCCCGTCTAAAGCTGAAAACAGGGGGAAGTGTTCTGAACTGTGAAAAAAAAGCAAAATACACTACTGGCCATTAAAATTGCTACACCAAGAAGAAATGCAGATGATAAACGGGTATTCATAGGACAAATATATTATATTAGAACTGACATGTGATTATGTGGTGTCACCGCCAGACACCACACTTGCTAGGTGGTAGCCTTTAAATCGGCCGCGGTCCGTTATTATACGTCGGACCCGCGTGTCGCCGCTATCAGTGATTGCAGACCGAGCGCCGCCACACGGTAGGTCTAGAGACACTTCCTAGCACTGTCCCCAGTTGTACAGCCGACTTTGCTAGCGATGGTTCACTGACAAATTACGCTCTCATTTGCCGAGACGATAGTTAGCATAGCCTTCAGCTACGTCATTTGCTACGACCTAGCAAGTCGCCATTATCATTTGCTATTAATCTTGTGACGCATGTACCGTCAGACCGATGTTCACCAATTATGGATTAAAGTTAAGTATTCCAGAAGCTACGTACCATTTTTGCTACTACAACTGTTCCAGACCTCACGCCAGCCTGCGTGAGCTTAAACGCGTGCCTTTCGGCTACCCGTCACAGTGGATTGGCTGTCTTGCCAGTCCACAAAAGATTACATTTTCACGCAGTTTAGGTACACAGATCCTGAGAAATCGGTACCCAGAACAACCACCTCTGGCCGTAATAGCGGCCTTGATACGCACGGGCATTGAGTCAAACAGAGCTTGGATGGCGTGTACAGGTACAGCTGCCATGTAGTTTCAACACGGTACCACAGTCCATCAGGAGTAGTGACTGGCGTATTGTGACGAGCCAGTAGCTCGGCCACCATTGACCAGACGTTTTCAATTGGTGAGAGATCTGGAGAATGTGCTGGCTGGGGCAGCAGTAGAACATTTTCTGTATCCAGAAAGGCCCGTACAGGACCTGCAACATGCGGTCGTGCATTATCCTGCTGAAATGTTGGGTTTCGCAGGTATCGAATGGAGGGTAGAGCCACGGGTGACCGAGACGTGTAACCAATGGCACCCCATACCATCACGCCGGGTGATACGCCAGTATGGCGATGACGAATACACGCTTCCAATGTGCGTTCACCGCGATGTCACCAAACACGGATACGACCATCATGATGCTATTAACAGAACCTGGACTCATCCGAAAAAATGACGTTTTGCCATTCGCGCACCCAGGTTCGTCGATGATTACACCATCGCAGGCGCTCCTGTCTGTGATCTAGCGTCAAGGGTAACCGCAGCCATGGTCTCCGAGCTGATAGTCCACGCTGCTGCAAACGCCGTCGAACTGTTTGGCAGATGGTTGTTGTCTTGCAAACGTCCCCATCTGTTGACTCCTAGATCGCGACGTGGCTGCACGATCCGTTACAGCCATGCGGATAAGATGCATGTCATCTTGACTGCTAGTGATACGAGGCCGTTGGGATCGAGCACGGCGTTCCGTATTACCCTCCTGAACCCACCGATTCCACATTCTGCTAACAGTCATTGGATCTCGAGCAACGCGAGCAGCAATGTCGCGGTACGATAAACTTCAATCGCGATAGGCTACAATCCGACCTTTATCAAAGACGGAAACGTGATGGTACGCATTTCTCCTCCTTACACGAGGCATCACACAACGTTTCACCAGGCAACGCCGATCAACTGCTGTTTGTGTATGAGAAATCGGGTGGAAACTTTCCTCATGTCAGCACGTTGTAGGTGTTGCCACCGGCGCCAACCTTTGTGTGAATGCTCTGAAAAGCTAATCATTTGCATATCACAGCATCTTCTTCCTGTCGGTTAAATTTCGCGTCGGTAGCAATTCATCTTCGTGGTGTAGCAATTCTAATGGACAGTAGTGTAGTATCAATTAACGGTCCAAGAATAAAAGTGCAGTAAAGAGCAGCTTGGAACAGGAACGGCGTCGTAAGTGATCATGGTGTTGGATTGCCAAACGAGCGAGCCCTGTTCGAAACTACCTCGTGCAATTTTTTTTATTTTTTTTCACATCATCAGCTGCTTGTCCGGTCATTGAAATATTTCTCCTCTTTCTGTAGTCTTGGCAATTGTCATACTGTGCATTGGTTATAGAAAATGAGTCATGTGGTAAGAACACGTTACTGTCGCAAGTAAATGTGATGAATAGTGAGAGCAAGCGAGATACCACACAGACGTCTCACAGAAATGAAAACAACAATTAAACGAGTGTGAACTATGTTACGACAAATGAATTCAAGAGTCAAAACTTCCAAAAGCTAACGCAACTTCAAAAACGTTAAAAGCCTGTGTTTTGACAGAGCACAGTAAAACTGTGTGATTGTGAAACTGTTGCGTTCATTTGCTGCAGCTTATATTTTCATCTTTTCCTTGGGAGTGTTCACATTCACAATCATATATGTGCAAGGTACAAATTAGGTGCGTCGGTAAGAGATTCCTATCACATGACACACTTACTGTCACTAATGCCATGTATGACAAACCAGACGTGTTTTCTGGTAGAGTATTCGGTTGACTTGTCGCCTCGTCATCAAACGTTTGCGGTTCCCACTCGAAAGCAGCTTCCGTTCGGCTACTAGCAGAGTAGTTCTGCAGAATCAGCTGTCATTGTAGGTCCCCTATCTTACATCTCGCTGTTGCAAACGGACATTGCACCACGACACAGACCTGAATAAAGGGAACACTGAAAAAAAAAAATTGGTAGAAGGGAGGTTTGAACGCGTCTCGCCCGTCCAACACAGCAATCCCTTAACCACGACGACATTTAACTTCCCGCTTGCATCATATTGCACTTCTTATTTTTGAAACCTACACTGTTTCTGTTCCGCCTTTTTTTCACTGGTTAGTACATCACCTTATTGTTTTCATGTCTGATCTAAATTCAGTTTTTGACGGGCTGGCCAATGGGCTCTCTTACCACTAAATCTGAAGAGGGTTGCAATGGGGAACTTCCCTTGTGAGAAGTGGCGATGGACATGTGCACTGCTGCCATATTTTGGTTGTGTTGGCAGTCCGTACATCAGCGTGTTCGATGGGTCCCTTTCTGCAGCTCGATAAGGGCGATACGAGGAAGTACCAGAGAAACACTGAAGGCACTGTTTCAGCACAGTCCCTCAAAGGTTCACATCCTCCTTGACTAGTGAACAGTGCCAAAACCGGTTCTCCAATTAGGAATCGGTGTAATTTCTCTGGAACAGCGTGAAAACTAAACAAAGGCAAGTTATATGTAGTGACTGCTAAAGTCACGGCATTTGACGCTGTGGTTGTTAGCTTCAACTATGCAGTTTAGCAGAGTCCTAGACAGTCATGGCTAGATCTCAGCGAGAATTCTGTGATGACTAAAAATCCTGTTGCTAGATTCTACCAGCAAAGGCCAAGAGCACCCTCTTTCCTTCCCTTTTGGACGCCTATGAGATCGCCAGGAAGTGCAAAATGGCTAAGCAGGGATGGCTAGAGGACAAATGTAAGGATGTAGAAGCCTATCTCACTAGGGGTAAGATAGATACCGCCTACAGGAAAATTAAAGAGACCTTTGGAGATAAGAGAACGACTTGTATGAATATCAAGAGCTCAGATGGAAACCCAGTTCTAAGCAAAGAAGGGAAAGCAGAAAGGTGGAAGGAGTATATAGAGGGTCTATACAAGGGCGATGTACTTGAGGACAATATTATGGAAATGGAAGAGGATGTAGATGAAGATGAAATGGGAGATATGATACTGCGTGAAGAGTTTGACAGAGCACTGAAAGACCTGAGTCGAAACAAGGCCCCCGGAGTAGACAATATTCCATTGGAACTACTGACGGCCGTGGGAGAGCCAGTCCTGACAAAACTCTACCATCTGGTGAGCAAGATGTATGAAACAGGCGAAATACCCTCAGACTTCAAGAAGAATATAATAATTCCAATCCCAAAGAAAGCAGGTGTTGACAGATGTGAAAATTACCGAACTATCAGCTTAATAAGTCACAGCTGCAAAATACTAACACGAATTCTTTACAGACAAATGGAAAAACTAGTAGAAGCCAACCTCGGGGAAGATCAGTTTGGATTCCGTAGAAACACTGGAACACGTGAGGCAATACTGACCTTACGACTTATCTTAGAAGAAAGATTAAGGAAAGGCAAACCTACGTTTCTAGCATTTGTAGACTTAGAGAAAGCTTTTGACAATGTTGACTGGAATACTCTCTTTCAAATTCTAAAGGTGTCAGGGGTAAAAGAAAGGGAGCGAAAGGCTATTTACAATTTGTACAGAAACCAGATGGCAGTTATAAGAGTCGAGGGACATGAAAGGGAAGCAGTGGTTGGGAATGGAGTAAGACAGGGTTGTAGCCTCTCCCCGATGTTGTTCAATCTGTATATTGAGCAAGCAGTAAAGGAAACAAAAGAAAAATTCGGAGTGGGTATTAAAATTCATGGAGAAGAAATAAAAACTTTGAGGTTCGCCGATGACATTGTAATTCTGTCAGAGACAGCAAAGGACTTGGAAGAGCAGTTGAATGGAATGGACAGTGTCTTGAAAGGAGGATATAAGATGAACATCAACAAAAGCAAAACGAGGATAATGCAATGTAGTCTAATTAAGTCGGGTGATGCTGAGGGAATTAGATTAGGAAATGAGGCACTTAAAGTAGTAAAGGAGTTTTGCTATTTGGGGAGCAAAATAACTGATGATGGTCGAAGTAGAGAGGATATAAAATGTAGGCTGGCAATGGCAAGGAAAGCGTTTCTGAAGAAGAGAAATTTGTTAACATCCAGTATTGATTTAAGTGTCAGGAAGTCATTTCTGAAAGTATTCGTATGGAGTGTAGCCATGTATGGAAGTGAAACATGGACGATAAATAGTTTGGACAAGAAGAGAATAGAAGCTTTCGAAATGTGGTGCTACAGAAGAATGCTGAAGATTAGATGGGTAGATCACATAACTAATGAGGAAGTATTGAATAGGATTGGGGAGAAGAGAAGTTTGTGGCACAACTTGACCAGAAGAAGGGATCGGTTGGTAGGACATGTTCTGAGGCATCAAGGGATCACCAATTTAGTATTGGAGGGCAGCGTGGAGGGTAAAAATCGTAGAGGGAGACCAAGAGATGAATACACTAAGCAGATTCAGAAGGATGTAGGTTGCAGTAGGTACAGAGAGATGAAAAAGCTTGCACAGGATATAGTAGCATGGAGAGCTGCATCAAACCAGTCTCAGGACTGAAGACCACAACAACAACAACAACAACAACATGATATCGAACGATGTCTATTTGTGACTGTGAGAGACAATGAAGCCTTTGTTGAAAGAAGCTGTGATCGTAATATTCTTCTACATGTTAAGCCTTTTGCATATTTTTTAAATGAACACACCGCCATTTGACTGTATTGTTATCTATTTAATTACGACCCAGGCTCGGCCTTTTATGCCATTTTCAAGCGATTGAGTGTTTGTCATTAACATACGAGTATACTGCAGGACATCAAGCTCGAAATTGGCCATAATTTAAGAAAAATATTGGTTCCCCACGAAATGCCAAAAGTAAAATCACCATCTTGTTAAAAGATCATTTTCTTAATTTATGGCCAATTTTGAGCTTTATGTCCTGCGATATATGTTAACGACATAAACTTAGTCACTTGAAAATGGCATAAAAGACCGAAATCTGTGTCGTAATTAAATAAACAATAATACAGTCAAATGGTGATATGTTTCCCAAAAATTATTGTATGACTGTTGCTCAGCAACATCAAAAACTGTCTTTTACATATCATGTGTGGTTTAAAAGAGCTTTCTATTAAAGTTGTCACACTAGCCATGCAATATATAAGTTGCATATTTTGTTATATTTATGTTGCTGGGGACCTTGACCTGGAAAGGGAACTCTCCTGGGGCTGCGTCCACGCCGTTGATAATTCGCCCCCGCTCAGTAGACACCGTCCGTGGTACAGCGCCACCTGCAACACACAAGAAGTAGAACTACAACCTAACATAATATTATACAAGTGCGATGCGCGCTGCGTTGAAAGCTGTCGCCGTCCGGCAGCTGGAGCGAGGGCTAGCGCTGCAGTTGGCGAGAAGACCAACCATACTTTAACGCCATACAAGCTGTAAAGACAATGTTTGTTTTTATTTCTGTTCTCCCTGATTTACGAAGTAATTATTGTACACGATGTATCAAAAAGAATCATCCGATTTTTTACAAAAATCATAACTATTATGCTATGTGAGATATGTGCGTGAACAACGTACTGGTAGAAAGAGCAAACTCTCGGGTTTTACATGGTTACCGCTAGGTAGCAGCACTGTGTGCCCACTTCAGTTCTAGTAAAAATGGTATCGGGAGAACAATAAGCGTTTTGTGTTCTACGTTTTGCACAGTGAGAGTCAGTAATAACTGATGACTAACTGACACCCTCAGCTGCCGACAGGTGTTGTTGTTATACTCGTACCTCGATGTGGACAGCTGAAAATGTGTGCCCCGACCGGGACTCGAACCCGGGATCTCCTGCTTACATGGCAGACGCTCTATCCATCTGAGCCACTGAGGACAGAGATGAATAGCGCGACTGCAGGGACTTATCCCTTGCACGCTTCCCGTGAGACTCACATTCCCAACTGTCCACAATTCTACATATGTATTGTTCCTTATAGACATTTGCCCACCCACTCGTTACTCGCGCACGCTTTGGCGATTCCCGTAAGAGTTTGGGCAACCTGTGTGCATTCGCACAGACGAAGGTCAATAGCTGGGTAGCCTTTAAGGCTACCACGGATTCGTCTCCTGTGCCAACCTTTCCATCTTGGAGTAGCAGTTGGAACCTACGTCCTCAATTATTTGCTGAATATATGGCTCAAATGGCTCTGAGCACTATGGGACTTAACATCTTAGGTCATCAGTCCCCTAGAACTTAGAACTAGTTAAATCTAACTAACCTAAGGACATCACACACATCCATGCTCGAGGCAGAATTCGAACCTGCGACCGTAGCAGTCGCCCGGTTCCGGACTGCGCGCCTAGAACCGCGAGACCACCGCGGCCGGCTGCTGAATATATCCCAGTCTCAGTCTGCCTCTATAGTTTTTAACCTCTGCAGCTCCCTCTAGTAGCATGGAAGTCATTCCCTGATGTCTTAACGGATGTCCTATTGCCCTGTCCCTTCTTCTTGTCAGTGTTTTCCACATATTCCTTTCCTCTCCGATTCTGTGCAGAACCTCCTCATTCCTTACTTTACCAGTCCACCTATCTTTCAACATTCGTCTAAAACGCCACATCTCAAATGCTTCATTCTTTTCTGTTCAAGATCTACCACAGTCCACGTTACACTACCGTACAATGCTATGCTCCAAACGTACATTCTCAGAAATCTCTTCCTCAAATTAAAACCTAAGTTTGATACCAGTAGACCTGTCTTGGCCAGGAATGCCCTTTTTGCCAGTGCTAGTCTTCTTTTGCTGTCCCTCTTTCTCCGTCCGTCATTGGTTATTTTGCAGCCTTGGCAGTAGAATTTCTTAACTTCATCTACTTTGTAACCATCAACTCTGATGTTAAGTTTCTCGCTGTTCTCATTTCTGGTATTTCTCATTACCTTTGTACCATTACCATTACCTATTCGGCACTCATTAGACTGTTCATTCCACTCAGCAGATCAAGTAATTCTTCACTTTCACTCAGGATAGCAATGTCATCAGCGAATCTGGTCATTGATATCCTTTCTCCTTGAATTTTAATTCCACTCAGGTGCCTTCTTTTATTTCCATCACTGCTTCTTCGATGTATAAATTGAACAATAGGGGTGAAAGACTATATCCCTGTCTTACACCCTTTTTAATGCGAGCATTTCCTTCTTGGTCTTCAACTCTCATTATCCCCTCTTGGCTCTTGTACATGTTGCGTATTACCCGTGTCTGCTAATACATTACCCCTATTTTCCTCAGAATTTTGAACATCTTGCACTATTTGTCCTCGTCGAACGCTTTTTCCAGGTCGACGAATCCTGTGAACAGAGGCAATATTTATTTACACAGGGCGATGACTGATTTGAATGTTTTTCGAAAAACCGTTAAAAGACAGCGCCTAAGCCATTAATCAATGACAATGAGGCCCTCTCACACACACCATCGGCGCATGCGCAAAGCCTCGCCAACGTCCGCAGTTCTAGACAGGAGTCTTTGCCTTCGTTCATCTTCTAAATCTATATCGCAGGTCCCACTCACACCACTCTATATTGGCGGCGGTGCTGAGCGGTGTTTCAAACTTGTGACGCCATGCTACCAAGGTAATGAATAGCTCAAGATGATCGAGTCTGCCGAGCGAAATTAAAATTAAATAATACGATAACTTTAGCGGCTTATCTCTATATTAGTCAAAGCCGTCACTGTGTCTCCTGCAGACGATCCCGGTCTTTGCTAAAACGAAATAGTTGTCTTCCTCCTCCAAAATCAGAATGAATCCACAATAAATTTACACGTTATTGTTTATCACTTTAAATTAACGCCTTGTAGCAATTCAATCCAGGATGGTTTGACGCAAATCCAGGGTGGTTTGAAGCACAAACGTCACCGCAAAGCACTCTAACGAAGCTTCACACTAGTAGTTTAGGTGAAAATTTTACGCGCCATCTGTACTTCCGCTGAGAAATGTTCTCAAGCAGGAACGCATCAAACTGAATAACGCAGGACTGACTTGTTTCAGGGGTAGTCGCATTCCGCCATTAACACGTGGAGTTTGACAACAAGCTATATGTACGTATTAATTAACTCTTCTATTCACAATTTCCCCCTAAATTGTAGCATTATTCTCTTGATTTTTTTATATAATATAGTTTTTTTCCTAAAATAACCATCCACAAGACGAGCTGCATTTCGTCATTTATAGAGGTATCGCGGAGGTGCAAAATCCATTTCCTATTTACCCGTTGCGACATATTTCTTTTATTTCCCTATTCCACTATGAAATCATTAAATTCTGCATAAGACAGCAATCAACTTGATGCTCAAAACTGAGACATCTTACACCTTATAACAACTGCTTAAGCTCGTAATAACAATCCAAATTCACGATCGCCTAAGTGGCAAAAATTTTATTTCGACGCTCTCATATTGCCGCGCGTTTAGGGCCGTCATGTCACGGATTGCGCGGCCACTCCAGCCGGAGGTTGGAGTCCTCCCTCGGGCATGGGTGTGCGTGTTGTTCTTGGCACAAGTTAGATTAAGTAGTGTGTAAGTCAAGGGGCCGATGACCTCAGCAGTTTGGTCCCTTAGGAATTCACACACATTTAAACATTTTTGGTCTCATGTTTTATCTGTCATACAATGAGGCAGTCAGTTAGTAACATAGAAAATAGCTGCTCATCAGTATTTTTTTGGCTTTCACAAGCCAAAGACTTCACACAGCCCTATCCTGCGATTGGAATATCTGTTGTTCACGTGCTCATAGATATAAATATCGAAGTGGGGTGATGCATTGCCGTGTTGAAATCTCATCCTCTCGCAGGCAACGACTTAAGCTCGTAGCAGCGATCCATAGTCAAGATCGCCCAAGTCTCCAAACTTTGTGGAGGCGCATCTAGAATGAACTGCAGGTAATAAGATACCATTTCTTAATCCTGTGCAATTCCTGCAAACAAGTTTATAGAGAATCATTGCAGATCATCTGAAATCAGCATGTCGTACTGGTTTTTACCACTCCACACGAGGATTTTGTGGTAGTTGAAAATGCCGAGGCGCCCTCTGTGAAGTTGCTTTCACTGCAGTCCTACACTGGATAATACTTTGAAATGTGGAATCGTTTGGCTGCACTGCTAGAGCGCCCTAATTGGGATACGGACGTACTGTATTTTCAGTGTGTGCATTTCACGGACAAGGTGACTGGTACATTTTGATCCAGTACAATCTCCTCAAATGTTATTGTTTGAACGATCCTTTGTGTAGACGTTTGGCCAGCATTTCGAAACTTGCATGACACAGTTCCCTGTGGTGCTTTACATGAATGAACAAGAAAGATAATCGTCATTTCTTTCTGTTTTCCGTCGTTCCTTAGTTGCTTAAAAGTTGGTGGAGGTATGTTCCGTCCATGCAACTAGCTGAAGACAGTTTGTTTATTGCCATACGCGTTCCGCTTCTTTTATTTGTGAAGCACCTTCAGTGGCCTATAACAGATATTTCTATTTATACATATAATAAATGTATTATCTGGTAGTTACAGTGCGTTAATATGTCACATTTTCTCATGTTTTTCTCTTGTTTCTTAGGTCAAAATCAACTTCTGCAGCACAAATCTCATGATGTGAAATTATCGTTCGTTGTTACTTGCGACTTCCAGTGTCATTAGGCCACTTGTGTGAACCTGGTGATGTGTTCATTAGATTCCATGCTCCATTTGGCGGATTTCCAGCTTCTATCACCCACATTTGATTCAAACACGTCGCATACATCACTTACACGTTATATTTGTGTTCGACGTGTATCTGTTTTCGGCGTGTAATGTTTCCAACTGTGGCTATGTGTTTATCCCTCGCCTTTTGTTTGTACCGTATGTGTGGTTTGATATTTTCATTTGTTTTGTATGTGTGCGTGTGCGTATTTTGTTGTGTGTAAATGTGTCGTTCTTTGTGAGAGTATAATTTTGATTTCTTATTAATTAAACGGATATTTGTGTGCGTATCTGCGTGTGTGTGTGTGTGACAGAGAGAGAGAGAGAGAGAGAGAGACAGAGAGAGAGAGAGAGACGATCAACATAATATAAAAAACTGAACACATCGCAGCAAGAGCACCGCAATATACACAGAACAAACACAAATCATAACACTCTCTAACAAAAACAGATAGAAAAGCACGAAAAAGTACAACACTCACACCAACATAAATTTCACACAAAACTCATAAATCCTACAGATACAGAATTAACAGAGAAAGAAAGACACTTAATAGAGGAAGGGCTCAAACACGACAGCAGTACAAAAATAGATACCCACTTCATATAAAATCTGATTCTAGGGACAAAAAGAAGGGACAAAAGAAGAGAAAAGAGAAAATAACAGTATAAATATTGGGCTAACACGAGAACTAGTGAAGAAATTAATAAACAACGTAATCACCATGTTAAAGAACGAGCAAAACAGGAAACTTCAAGCAGAAAACAACACCACTAAGAAATTAAAAGAACAACTACAAGCTGACAACATAATCGTTACAAGAGCTGATAAAGGGAACAGCACAGTATTGATTAATAAAGAAAAATATAAAGAAAAAAATTAAAGATTTCATCTCCTCTAACAATATCACACAAGTGGAATCTGATCCACCAGCACGTTTCCAGACATACATAAAGAACAAACTCAAAGACAGCAAAGACATACTCACTGATAAACAAAAATAACACATCACACAGAAGAAGCCAAAAGCACTGACACTCAGAAACCAACCCAAGGTCCACAAACCCCTTATTCCATTTAGGTCTGTCATTAATTTCATGAACGCACCACCATGCCATGTGGCAAAACACTTGAACAAAATTATAATGCAACATTATGAAATGAAGGACAGCAGAACACAAATGTTCTCATAACACATCACACAGACAGCATCGCCTATTTCTTTCAACACAGAGAACATGTACATTTTAACAACCATTGCTGACACAATAAACTAATTCAAGAAAACTTACTGACATACAACAAACTACCTACAAACAATGTTAATGAAATATCTAAAACGCTCAAAGCAGTCACATCCTAAAATTACTTCCAATTTGAAAAGGTTTTTCTCACACAAGAAATTGTGCTTCCAACAGGAGCCCCACTATCAGGAACATTGGCAAAAATATTCATCAGCCACGTAGAAAACACAATTTTTGATACAGTCGTCACAAAGAAAGGATGCAAAATTGTTCAGTAGTACAGATATGTGGTTGACATAATCTGTATGGTAGATGAACCAACAGAAAAAATTGATAAACTTCAAACAGACATAAACAATATACATAAAAATTTCAATTCACCATGGAAAGAGAAACCCAAAAGCAAATACATTTCTTAGATATAACAATAAAGAGAGACAACAACAAACACACATTGGACACCTTCAGAAAGCCTACATCCACAGACGCAATTGTACATGCTTCATCCAACCACCTGCAAAATCAAAAATTAGCACTCCTACGACACATGTTACACTTACTAAATAAGATCCCACACAGCAAATAAACCTATGAAAAAACAATACAACTCATAGCCATAAACAGTGGTTACAGCACCCAAGTAGCAAGAAAACTCAACCTCAACATTACAATACAATTAAAGAAAAATGAAAACAAGCAGAGAAAACAAACACCTAACAACCCCACAGACACTGCAGCACACGGAAACACAAAATAGTAACACAAACAACAGACAAACCAGATAAATACCAAAGAGCAGATATATACAAGCTAGAGCGCCAAGAATGTAAGTCATTATATCTAGAGATGACAGGTAGGAACTTAAAAACTAGATACATGTATAAAGAACATATAAGAAGTTGGAAACACGAAAATAGCGATTCTACCTTCGCCGAACACCTGATAAAACATGGACATGAACTATCCAACATTGAACTTATGACGGTTGTCAGATTGAATAATCACAACAAAAAGCTCCTGACATTGCAAGAAAACTTTCACGTTCAAAGAGCCATCGCATGAAAAAGAAGGTACTCGATCACCAAAATCATATAAACAATATCTCAATGATCATGTTAGCCACATAAACAATAACAAACGGAGATCTTGAAATAACCAGATTAAATAATTAATTAATCTTCCTCTCTTAGCCCCTTCTCTCCCTCCCTCCCTCCCTCCCTCTCTCTCTCTCTCTCTCTCTCTCTCTCTCTCTCTCTGTCTCACACACACACACACACACACACACGACACAAACAAAAAACAAAAGACGAGAGGTAAACACACGGAGAAAGTTGGTAACGCTATACACCGAAAACACACACACATTCAGTACAAATATAAAGTGTAAGTGGTGTATGTGATGTGTTGAATAAAATGTTGGTGAAAAAACGTTGGAAATCGGGCAACTGAGCATGGAAACTAATGAACACATCTCCAGGAACACAGAAATGGGGTAAATACGCTGTGAATCGGAAGTAACAGCGAACGATAATTTCACATCACGAAATATGCGCTACAAAAGTTGATTCTAACCTAAAAAACAAGAGAAAGACATGACAAAATGTAACACAGCAACATAATGTAACTACCACATAATACATTTACTGTATGTATTAAAAGAAATATGTATTACAGGCCGCTGATGATGCTCCACAAGTAAAAGAAGCGAAACGCGTATGGCAATAAACAAACTTCCTCAATTAGGAATTGGGAAGAAGTGATGAATAAAGCAGGAAGAAAAGAAAGATTTTGTTTTGTTGGCTCGGACTGGGGAAGGAATTGGAAGAACTGATCGTGTCTTTTGCAGAGGAAACATCGCGACATTTGATATAAGCAGTTTACGACATCTACATCTAAGTTTACATCTCGAATATATATCTAAGTCTACATCTACGTGATACTCAGCAGTTCACAATTAAAGTACCTGGTAGTTGGTTCAACGAACCACCTTCAACGTATTTCTGTATCGTTCCACTCTCGAACAGCACACTGAAAAAACGGACACTTGAATCTTTCTGTGCGATCTCTGATTTCTCTTATTTCATTATAGTGTTCATTTCTTCGTATGTAGGCGGGCCCCAACGAAATATTTGCACACTCAGAGGAGAAACTTGGTGACTGACATTACTTGAGAAGATCCTGCCGCAACGGAAAACGCCATTGTTTTAATGATTGCCATCCTAATTCGCGTATTATGTCCGTGGGACTCTCTTCCCTATTTCGCAGTAATACAAAACGAGCTGACATTCTTTGAACTTTTTCAATGTCATCCATCAGACCTATCGGATGCGTATCCCACATTATGCAGCAATATTTCAACAGAGAACGGACAAGCGTAGTGTAGGTAATCTCTTTAGTAGACCTACTGCATTTTTTGTTCAACCAATAAATCGCAGTCATTGGTTCGCTTTCCTCAGAACATAACCTATGAGATCGTTCCAATTTAAGTCATCCGTAATTTTAATCTCTAAGTATCTAGTTGAATTGACAGCCTTTAGATTTGCTGGCTTCATCCTGAAACCGAAATTTAACGCATCCTTTTTAGTACTCATGTGGATGACTTCAGTCATCTGATGAATTTATAGGATGATAAATGACAGCAAAATCAGGAACGGTAGAGGGCCTGTAATACTTCCTTGGGGAACTGCAGAGATCACTTCTGTTTTGCTCGATGACTTTCGGTCAGTTACTACGAACTGTGACCTTTCTGACAGGAAATCACAGATCCAGTCGCGTAACTGAGGCGATACTCCGCAGGCGCGCAATTTTATTAGAAGTCGCTTGTGAGGAACGGTGTCAAAATCCTTCTGGAAACCCAGTAATATGGCATCAATTTGACGTCTCCTGTCGATAGCAGTCATTACTTCGTGAGAATGAAGACCGAGTTGTGTTTCACAAAAACGATTTTTTCTGCATCCCTGTTGGCTATTTGTCAATAAATTCTTTTCTTCGAGGTAATTCATAATGTTCGATCACAGTACATGTTCCAAAATCCTACTTCAAATCGACGTAAGTGATATGGGCCTATAATTCAGCGGATTACTTCTATTTCCTTTCTTCGGTACTGGT
Organism: Schistocerca americana; assembly: GCF_021461395.2. Taxonomy (NCBI): domain Eukaryota; kingdom Metazoa; phylum Arthropoda; class Insecta; order Orthoptera; family Acrididae; genus Schistocerca; species Schistocerca americana. The sequence continues at coordinate 1,159,037,714 of NC_060119.1, read as the reverse complement.
GTTTCCTATCCAGCTTTCCGGTCTTTAGTTAGGCCTACGAATCTTTCGACGAGCGAGCTGTTGTAAATAATTGCTGAGTATCCGCAAGAGACCTAATTTGGATATATGAACAAGGTTATCCCCAACGCAACAGCAGTGTCTCAATGTTCTAGCAGTGATCGAAAAATATGTGGATATTCCAGCAACTCGTCAATGGTCTCTGGTCAAAGTACTTGCAAGCGTGCAACTAACCACACGTAACAAAAAGTTATTTAGCCCTACGAGACATCACAGTAACACCGCGTAACACCAACTCTAGTTTAGATAACAGCTTCAGTTCGTCGAGGAAGAGAGTCCACAAATTCTTCAGCTGTGTCATATCGAGCTAAAGTAACTCATCGATGATTGCACCCTGTAGAGCTTACAAATTGCGAGTATATTAATTGCTACGTTTCGCCCGTTGTTACCAGTAGTTCGAGGCGTTTATTGGCTCTGAGCACTATGCGACTTAACTTCTGAGGTCATCAGTCGCCTAGAACTTAGAACTACTTAAACCTAACTAACCTAAGGACGTCACACACATCCATGCCCGAGGCAGGATTCGAACCTGCGACCGTAGCGGTTGCTCGGTTCCAGACTGTAGCGCCTAGAACCGCACGGCCACTTCGGCCGGCCGAGGCGTTTATTCTGGGGTTGAGGTCGGGTTAATTGGGGGGCTCAGACGATGTGCGCTAACGTGCGAGAGTGTTTGGCGACCAGAAACGGATACTTAGTCCTGTGAACAGATCTCTTCCGAAGGCAGGAATGTCCACAGCCCACTCATCATGAGGATGAGAAGATTTAGAAGAATACTCAACATATACTCACCGAAGCGCTCACTGTTTCATGTTAACGGCAACCTAGATTAGATTAGATTAATACTAGTTCCATGGATCATGAATACGATATTTCGTAATGATGTGGAACGAGTCAAATTTTCCAATACATGACATAATTAAGTTAATTTAACAACATAATTAAGTTAATATAACACCTTTTTTAATTTTTTTGTTTTTTTTAATTTTTTTTTCTTAATTTATGTCTAAAAATTCCTCTATGGAGTAGAAGGAGTTGTCATTCAGAAGTTCTTTTAATTTCTTCTTAAATACTTGTTGGTTATCTGTCAGACTTTTGATACTATTTGGTAAGTGACCAAAGACTTTAGTGGCAGTATAATTCACCCCTTTCTGTGCCAAAGTTATATTTAATCTTTAATAGTGAAGATCATCCTTTCTCCTAGTATTGTAGTTATGCACACTGCTATTACTTTTGAATTGGGTTTGGTTGTTAATAACAAATTTCATAAGAGAGTATATATACTGAGAAGCTACTGTGAATATCCCTAGATCCTTAAACAAATGTCTGCAGGATGATCTTGGGTGGACTCCAGCTATTATTCTGATTACACGCTTTTGTGCAATAAATACTTTATTCCTCAGTGATGAATTACCCCAAAATATGATGCCATATGCAAGCAATGAGTGAAAATAGGCGTAGTAAGATAATTTACTAAGATGTTTATCACCAAAATTTGCAATGACCCTTATTGCATAAGTAGCTGAACTCAAACGTTTCAGCAGATCATCAATGTCGAGTGCCGATCTTTTTATTTCATATCATACACTGAAGCACCGAAGAAACTGATATAGGCATGCGCATTCAAATACAGAGATATGTAAACAGGCAGAATACGGCGCTGCGTCGGCAACCCCTGTATAAGACAATAAGTGTCTGGCGCAGCTGTTAGATCTCTTACTGCTGGTACAATGGCAGGTTATCAAGATTTAAGTGAGTTTGAACCTGGTGTTATAGTCGGTGCACCAGCGATGGGACACAGCAACTTCGAGGTAGCGATGAAGTGGGGATTTTCCCGTACGGCCCTTTCACGAATGTACCGTGAATATCGGGAAACGGTAAAACATCAGACCTCCGAAATCGCTGCTACCGGAAAAAGATTCTGCAAGAACGGACCAACGACGACTGAAGAGAATCGTTCAACGTAACAGAAGTGCTATCTTTCCGCAAATCAGTGCAGTCTTCAATGCTGGGCCTTCAACAAGTGTCAGCGTGCGAATCATTCAACAAAAGGTCATCGATATGCGCTTTTGGAGCCGAGGGTGCACTCGTGTACCCTTGCTGACTGCACGACACAAAGCTTTACGCCTCGCCTGGGTCCGCCAGCACCGACTTTGGACTGGAAACATGTTGTCTGGTAGGACAAGTCTCGTTTCAAATTGTATCGAGCGGATGGACGTATAGGGGTATCGAGACAGCCACATGAATCCATGGATTCCTGCATGTCAGCAGGGAACTGTTCAAGCTGGTTGAGGCTCTATAATGGTGTGGAATGTCTGCAGTTTGAGTGGTATGTGATCCCTGATATGTCTAGATACGACTCTGACAGGTGACACGTACGTAAGCACCCTGTCTGATCACCTGTATCCATTCGTCTGCATTCCGATGGACTCCGGTAATTCCAGAAGAACAATGCGACACGCAAAACGTCCAGAACTGCTACAGAGTGGCACCAGGAACACTCTTCTGAGATTAAGCTATTCCGCTGTCCACCAAACTCCCCAGACATGAAAATTATTGAGCGTTTATGGGGTGCCTAGCAACGTGCTGTTCAGAGGGGATCCTCATCCCGTGGTATACTTACGGATTTACGGACAGCCCTGCAGCAATCATGGTGTCAGTTCCCTCCACACTACTTCAGACATCAGTCGAGTCCATGCCACGACCTGTTGCGGCACTTCTGCGTGTTCGCTGTGGCGCTACACGATTTAGGCTGGTGTACCGGTTCTTCAGTCTATTTTTTTCCACAATTTTCGGTAAGTATTTGAAGCTGTTCTTTTGAAATTGTAGTAGATCATAATTTTACTGTCACTGTATGAAGGAGTCTTACCACTTTTTTAGCTTTCATCAGGTCCGACCTTTATCTTTGACTGCGTGAAGCAAGTATATGTGGCACAAATGAAGTGCGATTGCACTGGGCGGTGGCGGTATGAATGGGATAAGATTTCCAATGTGAAGAAATTGTACAGCAGCTGCATTAAAACAAAAACTTTTAACGCAGCTAGTGTGCTATTTCTTCACGTCGGCATTATTCGAAAACAGTTGCTGAAAGCGATGAACAAAAATGTAAATGACAAGTGTGGGCTTTTAGGTGGGTGGAGACGTGTGAGGGGAAATGCTGACGTAAACTGCGCTCGGTGCTACCACCAGAAACTGTAATGTTTAGATTCTCCGCGACATTTTGACACTACAGCTGCTAGGTCGTTGGCGTTGGCAGGAATGAAAAAAACAGGAAAGTCGACATGCAAGTGTTCCGGACACATACGACATGTGACGAAACCGAACAACGGTCCCATCGGACTTATTTTGTTGTGCCACTTATGTGCAGCTGCTATCGCTAGGAGAGTGGTTATCGCCGAAGCGTGAATGTGCTTCCTTTTTCTTTCGATTCTTGCTCTAAGGGGGATAGGCTGGTTGCCAGCTTGTCGATGTACAGAATATCTAGTAACAAATCAATGCTTAAATATACAGCTCTAAAAGCGGCCGTATATCTACAATCTGGTGCCGATATTTTTATAGCCAGGGTCGTCGATACTTTTTTCGTCGATGTATCGATGCTATTCTTCCATACACCAAGAGCATATAACGTTGTTTTTTAAATATCGGTGTATCTGATTCCTGATAATTTTTAAAATATCAACAGTCCTAACAGGAAGATTCGCGTATTCAATGCGCCAAACCACACATAAAATGGACAATAGCCGACCGAAGGATTGTAACGGGGTCAGATGAATTTCGATTTTGCCTCTTTTCAAATGATGTGAAGCGTATAGCGTAACGGCGGGCCAGTGAGGTGTCTAACTCACAATGTGTGGAGGGTCTAGTTCGAGCTGAAGTCGTTCAGTGACGTTTCAGTGTCGCTTTTCTTACCGTGACTGACTCAGTTATATGGGTCCTTTGTTGTTCTTAATACACTCCTGGAAATTGAAATAAGAACACCGTGAATTCATTGTCCCAGGAAGGGGAAACTTTATTGACACATTCCTGGGGTCAGATACATCACATGATCACACTGACAGAACCACAGGCACATAGACACAGGCAACAGAGCATGCACAATGTCGGCACTAGTACAGTGTATATCCACCTTTCGCAGCAATGCAGGCTGCTATTCTCCCATGGAGACGATCGTAGAGATGCTGGATGTAGTCCTGTGGAACGGCTTCCCATGCCATTTCCACCTGGCGCCTCAGTTGGACCAGCATTCGTGCTGGACGTGCAGACCGCGTGAGACGACGCTTCATCCAGTCCCAAACATGCTCAATGGGGGACAGATCCGGAGATCTTGCTGGCCAGGGTAGTTGACTTACACCTTCTAGAGCACGTTGGGTGGCACGGGATACATGCGGACGTGCATTGTCCTGTTGGAACAGCAAGTTCCCTTGCCGGTCTAGGAATGGTAGAACGATGGGTTCGATGACGGTTTGGATGTACCGTGCACTATTCAGTGTCCCCTCGACGATCACCAGTGGTGTACGGCCAGTGTAGGAGATCGCTCCCCACACCATGATGCCGGGTGTTGGCCCTGTGTGCCTCGGTCGTATGCAGTCCTGATTGTGGCGCTCACCTGCACGGCGCCAAACACGCATACGACCATCATTGGCACCAAGGCAGAAGCGACTCTCATCGCTGAAGACGACACGTCTCCATTCGTCCCTCCATTCACGCCTGTCGCGACACCACTGGAGGCGGGCTGCACGATGTTGGGGCGTGAGCGGAAGACGGCCTAACGGTGTGCGGGACCGTAGCCCAGCTTCATGGAGACGGTTGCGAATGGTCCTCGCCGATACCCCAGGAGCAACAGTGTCCCTAATTTGCTGGGAAGTGGCGGTGCGGTCCCCTACGGCACTGCGTAGGATCCTACGGTCTTGGCGTGCATCCGTGCGTCGCTGCGGTCCGGTCCCAGGTCGACGGGCACGTGCACCTTCCGCCGACCACTGGCGACAACATCGATGTACTGTGGAGACCTCACGCCCCACGTGTTGAGCAATTCGGCGGTACGTCCACCCGGCCTCCCGCATGCCCACTATACGCCCTCGCTCAAAGTCCGTCAACTGCACATACGGTTCACGTCCACGCTGTCGCGGCATGCTACCAGTGTTAAAGACTGCGATGGAGCTCCGTATGCCACGGCAAACTGGCTGACACTGACGGCGGCGGTGCACAAATGCTGCGCAGCTAGCGCCATTCGACGGCCAACACCGCGGTTCCTGGTGTGTCCGCTGTGCCGTGCGTGTGATCATTGCTTGTACAGCCCTCTCGCAGTGTCCGGAGCAAGTATGGTGGGTCTGACACACCGGTGTCAATGTGTTCTTTTTTCCATTTCCAGGAGTGTATATATTAATGACTTGCCATTCTATATTCATGAAGAGGCAAAGTTAGTTCTCTATTACACCGCCATCTATCACAAAGCGAAAAAAGTGGTCCAACTAAAACATTCATATTTCTTTCGTACTACACGAATATGTGATAAAAATGGGGGTTCCTATTTAAAAAACGCACTTGATATCCGTTTGACCTATGGCAGCGTCATCTAGCTGGCAAACCATAGCGCCATCTGGTTTCCGCATTCAAGCTAGACAAGTTTCGTTCTTTGTAGTTTTTTCGTTTGACGCTTATTTCGTGCGATATTTGGCCCGGTCACGATCAATGAGCCACCCTGTATGCATATGTTTTGGAAAAATCATCGACATTTTATCAACAGCCCTACCTTATCTGGTGCTGTGAGCAACGCCTTTTGCGACATACGTGACAAACGATGTCCACAGCAAGCAGTTCACTTAGAAATCTCCTCTCGGAAACTGGTTGAGACGGAGCGCATGCGCTGATAGCAGCGGTTCCTGTCCGACTGCCACTGACGAGGCGTGACTCCGGCGTGGCTCCCATTCTCCGGTCTATATCGGTTCTTATCGTTTTACGACCATTACTCTTACGACGTGTCACATGGCCGCTGTCGTTCTGTCACTTACCATCGAAGACCCATCTCACTGTGCTGATACAACGCAGCACAGTGTCAAGTACACACCACTTCACTCACATGACTTGCATCACCGATGGAGCGTCACGCGACCACCTGGTACATCTACATCTACACGGATACTCTGAAAATCACACTTAAGTGCCTGGCAGCGGGTTCATCGAACTACCTTCACGTTAATTTTCTATTACTCCTCTCTCCAATAGCGGCGCGTAAAATACGAACACCTATATCTTTTCGGGCGAGCTCGGATTCCTTCGTTTTACTATGATGATCGTTTCTCCCTATGTAGGTCGGCGTCAGTAAAACATTTTCGAATTAGGAGTAGAAAGTTGGTGATTGAAATTTCGTGAGAAAATTACGCCTCAACGAAAAACGTCTTTGTTTTAAGGGGAGATTTACTATCTTTGGTTCAAAAAATCGATTTTTTAATTGCATTTTTGGATCCATAAAAGTGTTTAGAATCCACCCCTGAAACGGTTTTTCCGAATGCGTAACGTAAATGTTTGTTATTCGCGGTTGAACAAAAAAAGCACCTGCCTGAAATCGGCCTTTTTCACAACCAGTTTTTTTTTCGGGAATGTGCTTGCCCATGACTGAAACTGATAAAGTGATCAAGTAGCTTGGCAATCCGACGGCATTCCAATTCGGAGGAACAGATAGGCAATTTGGGCTACGTATTTCCACAAGTGTTCCACGGATGACCACCCACAACACCAAAATTGTCCGGCTGGGGAAACTAGTTGGTGCAAGTGGCGCACTGCAGAGGCTACCGGACATATGGACGAATATCAGCACGACCAGCCGCTTTCCAAAGAGATTCAAAAAGTGGTTCATCCGATCTACGAGGCCCTTTCGGAGGACGAGTTATTGTATGGGTGCCTGGGAGGAAACACACAAAATTCAGATGAAAGTTTGAACGCATGTGTTTGGAAGTTAGCCCCCAAGCATTTGCATTCTGGTGCGAAGACTGTGGAGATTGCGACTTTCCTGGCAGTGAGCAGCTTCAATGGTGGGTATTCAGCAATTCTGAAGACCGTGACAACGATGGACGTCACCCTAGGACTCTAATCGACGCAGTTCGCCAAGCATTCGAACGACCACCGGACTCAAGCGGCCGTAAACCGCTTGTCACCGGCCGTGCGAGCGACTCTGGAGCAACGCAGGATCGCCTAGATCGAGCAGAACGCCCTCTGTGAGGGATAGGAAGGACTATTTTGTGGACTCGAATAGCAGATTGAACGTAAGTTGCATAATATTGCATTTATATGCAGTCGAAACTTCAAACGCGTTTTTCTCGAAATGACCTTTTTTTTTATCACGCGGTATGGTAACTTCAAATCTACTGAACCGATTGGCATGATTATTTGTTTCCGACCAAGGCTAAATAAATTGTCTAGGAGTTGTACAACTTTTATGCCGATCCATCAACTATAAATATTATTACTTGGCCGGCGAAGTCGAAAAATCGATGAAAAAAACCCTATTTTTTCAAATGGCCGCCATTTTGTTCCCTATGATCCAAATAACTTAAGCGAGGTACAACTCCAATAGAATCTTATCTACTTCGCTAACGTCAACTCAATTTTGATTTATGACGACCCGGCTGACCTGTGACATACCGCGCGTGGAAGTCTACATCGAAATTTTGTTTCGTTCCGACAGCACTTCCGCCTTTGCTCGTTGACATTTCGGATCGAAAAAATTCCAATTTGTAGAGGAAATATCAATAAACATTTTGACCAAATTTGACATTGATATCTATAACACATCCCGAGAAAAAATTCTCATTCTTATCCTTTTTTTCGGGCCAAATATAGTAAACCTCCCTTTAATGGTGTCCATCCCAAATCCTGTATCATGTCCACGACGCTCTCCTACTTCGCGATAATGCAAGACGTTCTGCTCACCTTTGTAATTTCTCGATGTACTTCGTTAATCCTATTTGGTAAGGATCCCAGACCGCGCAGCAGTACCCCAAAAGCGGACGGGCAAGCGTACTGTAGGCACTTTCTTTAGTAGATCTGTTACATATTCTAACAAGGGAACCTCCCCATCGCACCCGCCTCAGATTTATTTATAAGTCGGCACAGTGGATAGGCCTTGACAAACTGAACACAGATCAATCGAGGAAATAGGAAGAAGTTGTATGGAAGTATGAAAAAAAAGCAAAATATACAAAATGAGCAGTCCATGTGCAAGATAGGCATTATCAAAGACAACATGAACTAATGTGCGCCGTGGTCCCGTGGTTAGCGCGAGCAACTGCGTCACGAGAGGTCCATAGTTTTATCCCTCATATGAAAAATTTTTTATTTTCAGACAATTATCAAAGTTCAGGCACTCACACATAATCAACTTCGCTCTCCAAAATTCCAGGACATGTTCATATTTGCTTGGACATATGCAGGATTTGACGGTCTACACACGGAAAATTTTGAAAACTTCAAAAACATATGTTTTGACAGAGCACAGGGAAAACTGTGCGACTGTGAAACTGTTGCATTCATTTGTTGCAGTTTATGTGACAAACTCTTATGTTTTAATCACTTTTTTGGGAGTGATTATCACATCCACAAGAAAACCTAAATCGGGCAAGGTAGAAGAATCTTTTTACCCATTTGCCAAGTGTACGAGTTAGGTGGGTCGACAACATACTCTTGTCATGTGGCGCACATGCCGTCACCAGTGTCGTATAGAATATATCAGATGTGTTTTCCTGTGGAGGAATCGATTGACCTATGACCTTGCGATCAAATGTTTTCGGTTACCATTGGAGAGGCACGTCATTTCGTCTACTAATCGCACGGTTTTCCGGTGCGGTCGCAAAACACAGACACTAAACTTATTACAATGAACAGAGACGTCAATGAACGAAGGGACAGATCATAACTCTGCGAAAATAAAGAAAGTAAACTCTTCACTCGAGGGAAGACTTGAACCAAGGACCTCTCGCTCCGCAGCTGTTCACGCTAACCCCGGGACCACGGCACTCCTGCTCTCACGTTATCCTTGATGTTGCCTGTATTGCACATGGACTACTCAGTTTATATATTTTGCTTATTTTTTCATAGTTCCACACAACTTCTTCCTGTTTTCTCAATTGATCTGTGTTCAGTTTTTCAAGGCCTATCCATTGTGCCAACTTATAACTAAATCTCAGGGGAGTGCGATGGGGAGGTTCCCTTGTAAGTGTTCTGCCAATAAGACGCAGTCGTTGGTTTGCTTCCCCCCCTCCCCCCCCCCCCACAACATTTTCTATGTGTTCTTTCCAATTTAAATTGTTCGTAATTGTACGAGGGTCGTTCAGTAAGTAATGACCCAATTTATTTAAAAAAAAGTCATTAATATACATAAACAAACGTCCTTGTTGATGCTTCACATTTTATGTTTCTTGTGTGCGCCGGTGAAGTATCGAACCGTTCTGGTAGATGGCAGAGTCATAGTACAGCGTCAAAATGGCGTCTACATACGACTCACGTTACAAGCATCGTGCTGTTATCGTATTCTTGTGTGCAGAAAAAGAAACCGTGGTGAATACCCATAAACGTTTCTGTGCACCGTATGGCGATGCTGCAGTTGATAGGAGTACAGTTGGGCGGTGGGTAAAGGAAGTTACAGCCACAGGAAATGCAGAAACTGAGCTCCATGATCAGCCACGCCAGGGACGTCCTGTCACAGCCACTACTCCAGGAATGCTGAATCATGCGGATGCCATTATTTGTGCCAACCGGCGGGCTCATCACAACGGTTTTGAGATGCTCTACGGCAGGGGTGGGCACGAGAGCTGCCCGCATGGTTGCCGCGAGGGCAACGCGGAGCAGACGTGAGGGCACGTACTGCGGATAGCAGAGCTGTGCGATGTGGTTGGCCGCTTGGGTATGTGCAATGCACGGGGGCAACCGTGCCGCTGCGAGAGCGCGTCGGGCACACAGCTGAGTATGGACCAGCTAACGTACGTAGAGCAGGTGGAGCACACATACGTCAGAGGTCGTTTCACGCATATGTGGCGTCCGTGAACTCGGCACCGATACACGGTTGTCGGGGGGCCTATCATATGTGCACAACATGCGTGTGTGGGACGTAAGTGTAAAATGTTGAAACCTTCCCGTCTCCTTATATCTCTTTTGCTACGCAACCTTCCCTTCTACAATAACCTATGAAACCTTCCCTTAGGATTTATATCTCTTGCTTAATAATAACAAATGAAATCTTCCCTTTGAAATTAATTCTCTTTCTCAATAATAATAAGTGCAGTCTTCGCATGCAAATTTAAATGCTGCTTATTAAAAGTGATTTGCTGATTATTTCGACGAAACATAAAATGTGTCGTCGTCGTGGCCCTCAGTCGTTACCTACAATAACCCAAAACTGTTCCTTACCCTTTTTACTGTTACTGGATCGCCATCTGACTGCTACATCGAACTGCGGCATGAATATAGTTACTCTGTTTTACTATGCTATATTAGCTGCTGGTGGGCTGTCATAATAAGTGGCTGTATTTATTACCAAAGCTGACGTTTTTCTTTAATAGCAAAGCTGACATTATTCTTTAATTAATTTGACTGAAGTTACGTAATTCATAATTAAATTTTTTCTTGACAACAATAAAATTTTGCAAAGTTCTAAGTTGATGGTTTTTGGGATTGATTATAATCAGTAATGCAATATTGCTAGCAAATATTAATTATAGCCCGCCGCGGTGGCCGTGCGGTTCTGGCGCTGCAGTCCGGAACCGCGGGACTGCCATTGATTAGCCAAGCGGTCTAGGGCGCTGCAGTCTGGAATCGCGTGACCGCTGTGGTCGCAGGTTCGAATCCTGCCTCGGGCATGGATGTGTGGGATGTCCTTAGATTAGCTAGGTTTAGGTAGTTCTAAGATCTAGGGGACTGATGACCTCAGAAGTTAAGTCCCATAGTGCACAGAGCCATTTGAACCATTTTTCTCCCGCCAACAATGCTTTCTGGTGCAGACAATCCCTGCTACCATTACAAAATGTATCAATGCGCGGCCTTTCACGCTCTTTTTAAAATTATATTAATGTGCGGTCTGTCCCGCCAACAATACTTTGGTACAGACATTCCCTGCTACCACAATTATTTCCAAAATGACAAATATTAATTATTCCTGCTTAAACCTATTAATAAAATATAAACATCTTTCATAAATTGTGGTTTGACAATAGACAATAGAAATATACATGTCTTACAATGTGCTTACCCGAAGTTTGTGTATCCTGTGCCATGCAACGGTTGGCCATGTACGGATGAAACACAGTTTCGAACCATTGTGTAGGATACAGATATAAAGATTAAGAAACGAACAAACCTGTATCAAAATGTTACGTTATATTTACACAAACGTGTGTAGTTCAGAAGAGGGGTGCTACGTACGAATAGAACACAGGCATTAATTTACATCATCCTGGATGTTGTTAGAATGACTTTGAACTAGCATCGCGATATTTGGTGTGAAACTACTGTTCATTAGGCGCACTGCACCAGTCAGATGAACATCCGTTAGACTACTACTAAGCTTCGATTTTGTCAGTTTCATTATGGAGAAAACACTTTCGCACAGGTATGTTGTTCCAAGAAAACTATACACGCAAGCAGTTATTTTAAGTAACAATGCAAACTGTTCAGATGGTTTAAATGGCTCTGAGCACTATGGGACTTAACTTCTGAGGTCATCAGTCCTCTAGAACTTAGAACTACTTAAACCTAACTAACCTAAGGACATAACACACGTCCATGCCCGAGGCAGGATTCGAACCTGCGACCGTAGCTGTCGCGCGGTTCCAGACTGTAGCGTCTAGAACCGCTCGGCCACCCCGGCCGACCTGCAAACTGTTCACGTGCGAAATATTTGTAGAAGTTTCCCAAGGTTTCTGCAGTGCGAAACTTCTCCTTCAGCACCCGTTTGCATTGAAAGTCAATGAGTTCCAACTGAATTTCAGAAGGCACATTTTCAACGTAAACTGCAAAAGGCGTCACAAAAAGGTTGACAACGCATTCCAGTTGATCTAAGTCCTCAAATCGACTATCCAAAATGCCTTCGAGATACTATAGCACGGTTACAAACCCATCAAAATGTTCTTTGAGCCTCTCCTGTTCCAAATTGTTTTCACTATCAACTAGTGCAACGCTCGGGAAGCGTACACACAACATTTCTGACAGTTGCTTTGCCCACAAAAGCAGTTTACTCTTGAATGCCAAGACAGTGTCAAACACTTCGCTCATTGCCTTATTTCAACTTTGCAAAGCTGCTTTCACGCTATTCAGATGCGAGGTTACGTCAGTTAAAAACGCAAGGTCTAAAATCCACTGTGGGTCGTCCAATTCTTTCGCCGATTTTCCTTTGGCATCCATGAATAACGCTATATCTTTATGTAAATTAAAAAATCGTTCTAAAACAACATCTCCACTCAACCAGCGTACTTCACAAAAATATGGAACATCGCCGTATTCACACTCGACATCTGCCAGGAACGATTTGAATTGTCTGTGTCACAAACTCTGCGATCTGAGAATGTTAACTGTTTTTATAACCACGTCCATGACGCCAACTAGTTTCGCGCATTTTGCTAGAAAATTGAGACGGTGAAGAACGAAATGTATTGCTGGTAATTCCTGCTGGACACCGACGACTTTCAACTTTTCTCGTATCAAAGCAACCAGACTTATGACCAATAATTGCAGGAGCCCCATCTATTGCAGTCGATGAAAGTTTTTCCCAACATAGCTCGTATTTCTCTACTAAATGTTCAACGCACGAAAATATATCGTCGGTTATTTTTGTGTAATGCATTGACACTAAATTGAGGAGTTCCTCAGTCACATTAAACTGAACATCAACTCCTCGCAAAAAGACTCCAAGTTGAGCAACATCACATACATCAGAGTTTTCGTCCAATGCTAATGAAAAGAAAACCAAATCTTTGATCTTGTTTCTCATATGAACTTTCACATCGTGTGGCATTTCTACAATGCGCCTGTAAACGGTTCTCCGTGAAAGAGAAACAGTACCAAAAACAGGAAGACATGCCGGGCACAAAATTGTTGCGGCAGCAACAAAACATTATTTCACAAATTCTGCATCGCCGAATGGCCGTGCTGTTTTAGCTACACACATGCTCATAAATTTAGGATAATTGCAGAATGTGGTGCCACACACGCGGCACTACACAAAACTGGTGCTAATAGCATAGGCACATACGGAACACACACGAGACAGATTTGTAAGTCCACGGTATTGGTGATAAGTTGAGAAAACCATCCCGAAACACATGTGCTACAAAACGCCACTGTTTCCTGCGCATGTACTCCGACAACAATATGGGATATGACCACCACGCACACGTGCACAGGCCGCACAAGGGGTTGGCGTACTCTGGATCAGGTGGTCGAGTAGCTGCTGGAGTATAGCCTCCCATTCTTGCACCAGTGCCTGTCGGAGCCCCTGAAGTGTCGTAGGGGTTTGAAGACGTGCTCGATGGGGTTTGGGTCTGGAAAACAGGCAGGCTACTCCATTCGCCTCATATCTTCTGCTTCATCAGGAGGTGGGACACACTGCAGCCCTGAAAAGGCGGACATACCGGTGCAAAATGACGTCCCGATACATCTGACCTGTTACAGTTCCTCTGTCAAAGACATGCAGGGGTGTACGTGCACCAATCATAATCTCATCCCACACCATCAAACCACGACCTCCAAACAGGTCCCTTTCAAGGACATTAAGGGGTTGGTATATGGTTCCTGGTTCACGCCAGATGAAAACCCGGCGAGAAGCACTGTTCAGACTATACCTGGACTCGTTAGTGAACATATCCTGAGACCACAGGTCCAATGACCATGTACTCCGTTCTTGACACCGGGCTTTACGGGCTCTCCCGTGACCAGGGGTCAGTGGAATGTACATTGCAGGTCTCCGGGTGAATAAATCATGTGTGTTCAGCCGTTTGTAGACTGTGTGTCTGGAGACAACTGTTCCAGTGGCTGCGGTAAGGTCCTGAGCAAGGCTACCTGCAGTACTCCGTAGCCACCTGCGGGCACTGATGGTGAGATATCGTTCTTCTTATGGGATTGTACGCTGTGGACGTCCCGTACTGTGGCGCCTGGACACGTTTCCTGTCTGCTGGAATCATTGCCCTAATCTTGAGATCACACTTTGTGGCACACGGAGGGCCCGTGCTACGATCTGCTGTTTGACCAGCCTCCAGTCGCCCTAATATTATACCTCTCATAACGTCATCAATATGTGTTCTTTGAGCCATTTTCAACACACAGTCACCATTGACACGTCTGAACACTTACTCGCTGCACCGTACTCTGACAAGCACCAACACACCTCTGAGTATGTGGACTGCTGCCAGCGCCACCGTGCGATGACCGCAGGTCAGATGCACCGCATGGTCATACTCCGAGGTCATTTAAACCCGCAAACTGCCCACCAGAGCGTTGTTCCACCATATATCAGCATTATCCTTAATTTATGAGCATGAGTGTATTTTAAGAGCTACATGATAGCTTAGTGTCATCGCTGCATCGTTGTGGATGATGAGATTTTCGTCCTGTACATACGTACAGGAAAAGGTAAAAATGATGGAAATGCACATAACATATTATTAATAACAATAATAATGTGAATCAATGTCATAATTATCTACATGTATTCGCACGTCTTTCTCCTTTTTCTGGCCGGCCACGATGGCCGAGCGGTTCTAGGCGCTTCAGTCCGGAACCGCACGACTGCTACGGTCGCAGGTTCGAATCCTGCCTCGGGCGTGGATGTGTGTAACGTCCTTAGGCTAGTTAGGTTTAAGTAGTTCTAAGTTCTAGGGGACTGATGGCTTCAGATGTTAAGTGCCGTAGTGCTCAGAGCCATTTGAACCATTTGAACCTCTTCTGCTTCGGTTCGATAAGATTGGCTTTTCTTTCTTCATTATTCAAACCCACTGTATCCTTCTCGTGAAGCAGTTGTCGCTTCACATTGTACTTCTTCCGTGAAAACAATGTTGCATTGCACATAAGTACCGAGGTCCTCTTTGCGTTCAACAAAAAAGTACTCTTCTTCCCACTGTGGATTAAAGATCAAAGGACTTTCGTTTCGACGATTTTACTCCTCCTCAGCCATTTTCCACCCACTAGTTCTGTTTCATCACAAACACAGAATGCGAAGTAAACGGACCTAGTGGCTCCGTGCGGCGCAGTGACGTGCGTGGGTGGCAAGGCGAGTAGGTGGTGGGGGTACTGCTGGCTGGCGGAGTGGGGGAGAGACGCGGGCAGGCCATGCGGGGATCCGCGAGCACCCGTGCTCGCGAAACGGTATTTGCACAGCCCTGCTCCACGGGGAACACACTTAGAAGATGACGAGAGTGTCAGTCATACAGTGAAAACATGGCAACGCATATAGCACAAGAGCTTCTCTCTTCCACGGCGTACGTCCCCATAGAATGTGATGGAGACTGTGTAGAAAAATAGGGCATGGACAAGACATATTGATGCATACACCAAATTCTGTTTCTTAACAACAAATATGTTCCGAGGGCATTGCTTATTGAACGACCCTCGTAGTTTCTAGGTACTGAGTTGAATTTACGGCCTTTAGATTAGACTGATTTATCGTGTAACCGGAGTTTACAGGATTACTTTTAGTACTCATATGGGTGACTCATAGTCATGGGTGACTGGAATTCCATAGTAGGAAAAGGGAGAGAAGGAAAACTAGTAGGTGAATATGGATTGGGGGGAAGAAATGAAAGAGAAAGTCGCCTGGCAGAATTTTGCACAGAGCATAACTTAATCACAGCTAACACTTGGTTCACGAATCATAAAAGAAGGTTGTATACATGGAAGAAGCCTGCAGAAACTGACAGGTTTCAGATAGATTATATAATGGTAAGAAAGAGATTCAGGAACCAGGTTTTAAATTGTAAGACTTTTCCAGGGGCAGATGAGGACTCTGACCATAATCTACTGTAGATTAAAACTGAAGAAACTGCAACAAGGTGAGAATTTAAGAAGATGGCACCTGGATAAACTGAAAGAACCAGAGGTTGTAGTGAGCTTCAGAGAGAGCATTAGGGAACGATTGACAAGAATGGGGGAAAGAAATACAGTAGAAGATGAATGGGTAGCTTTGAGAGACGAAATAGTGAAGGTAGCAGAGGATCCAGTAGGTAAAAAGACGGGGGCTATTAAAAATTTTTGGGTAACAGAAGAGATATTGAATTTAATTGAAGAAAGGAGAAAATATAAAAATGCAGTAAATGAAGCAGGCAAAAAGGAATACAAACGTCTCAAAAATGAGAGCGAGTGGAAGTGCAAAATGGCTAAGCAGGGATGGCTAGAGGATAAATGTAAGGATGTAGAGGCTTATCTAGCTAAGGGTAAGATTGACACTGCCTACAGGAAAATTAAAGAGACCTTTGGAGAAAGGAGAACCACTTGCATGAATATCAAGAGCTCAGATGGAAACCCAGTTCTAAGCAAAGAAGGGAAAGAAGAAAGGTGGAAGGAGTATGTAGAGGGCCTGTACAAGGGCGATGTACTTGAGGACAATATTATGGAAATGGAAGAGGATGTAGATGAAGATGAAATGGGAGATACGGTACTGCGTGAAGAGTTTGACAGAGCACTGAAAGACCTGAGTCGAAACAAGGCCCCGGGAATAGACAACATTCCATTAGAACTACTGACAGCCTTGGGAGAGCCAGTCCTGACAAAACTCTACCATCTGGCAAGTAAGATGTATGAGACAGGCGAAATACCCTCAGACTTCAAGTAGAATATAATAATTCCAATCCCAAAGAAAGCAGGTGTTGGCAGATGTGAAAATTACCGAACTATCAGTTTAATAAGCCACTGCTGCGAAATACTAATACGAATTCTTTACAGACGAATGGAAAAACTGGTAGAAGCCGACCTCGGGGATGGTCAATTTGGATTCCGTAGAAATGTTGGAACACGTGAGGCAATGCTGACCCTACGACTTATCTTAGAAGATAGATTAAGGAAAGGCAAACCTACGTTTCTAGCATTTGTAGAGTTAGAGAAAGCTTTTGACAATGTTGACTGGAATACTCTCAAATTCTCGAGGTGGCATGGGTAAAATACAGGGAGCGAAAGGCTATTTACAATTTGTACAGATAATAGATGGCAGTTATAAGAGTCGAGGGACATGAAAGGGAAGCAGTGGTTGGGAAGGGAGTGAGACAGGGTTGTAGCCTATCCCCGATGTTATTCAATCTGTATATTGAGCAAGCAGTAAAGAAAACAAAAGAAAAATTTGGAGTAGGAACTAAATTCCATGGAGAAGAAATAAAAACTTTGAGGTTCGCCGATGACATTGTAATTCTGTCAGAGACAGCAAAGGACCTGGAAGAGCAGCTCAATGGAATGGACAGTGTCTTGTAAGGAGGATATAAGATGAACATCAACAAAAGCAAAACAAGAATAATGGAATGTAATCGAATTAAATCAGGTGATGCTGCGTGAATTAGATTAGGAAATGAGACGCTAAAAGTAGTAAATGTGTATTGCTATTTGGGGAGCAAAATAACTGATAATGGTCGAAGTAGAGAGGATATAAAATGTAGACTGACAATGACAATGAAAGCATTTCTGAAGAAGGGAAATTTGTTAACATCGAGTATAGATTTAAGTGTCAGGAAGTCGTTTCTGAAAGTATTTGTATGGAGTGTAGCCATGTATGGAAGTGAAACATGGCCGATAAATAGTTTAGACAAGAAGAGAATAGAAGCTTCCGAAATGCGGTGCTACAGAAGAATGCTGAAGATTAGATGGGTAGATCACATAACTAATGAGGAGGTATTGAATAGAATTGGAGAGAAGAGAAATTTGTGGCACAACTTGACTAGAAGAAGGGATCGGTTGGTAGGGCAAATTCTGAGGCATCAAGGGATCACCAATTTAGTATTGGAGGACAGCGTGGAGGGTAAAAATCGCAGAGGGAGACCAAGAGATGAATACACTAAACAGATTCAGAAGGATGTAGGTTGCAGTAAGTACTGGGAGATGAAGAACCTTGCACAGGATAGAGTAGCATGGAGTGCTGCATCAAACCAGTCTCTGGACTGAAGACCACAACAACAACATGGATGACCTCACACTCTCACACTTTTCATTATTTACGGTTAGTCGCCAATTTTCACGCCTTTCAGATACCTTTTCTAAGTCGTTTTTCAGTATGCTTGGATCTTATAAGGAGTTTACTAGACGATATACGACAGCATCATCTGCAAACAACCTAAGACGGCTGCTCAGATTGTCTCCTAAATCGTTTATATAGATACGATACAGCAGAGGGCCTGTAACATTGGCTTGGAGAACGCGAGAAATCGCTTCTGTATTACTGGATGACTTTCCGTCAGTTACTACGAACTGTGATCTTTCTGACTTGAAATCACGAATACAATCTTATAATTGGTACGAGTGCTACTGGGTGGTAACGAGTATAATTAAATTTTCGCTACTTGAGACGTCTCCTACGAAAAAGGAGTGATTGTACGGCAAAGAAACTTTGTGGAAGCAGTTGTAAGGAGATTCGGAAGAGAAATAACAAATAAACCATTAACAAGGAACACATTGTAATTTCCACTTGAGAAGGTAACATTCGTTAATTGAGAGCCATGGTTACCTTCCAGGTGACAAACTTTGCTCAGTGTGACAACCATCTCCATTCACGGCAGCCTGGAACCGCACTAGAGACTGCTCTACTGCTGCCCGAAACGTCTCAGTTGGGATATTGGCTTTCTCCCTCACTATGCCCATGTTCCATCTCCAGCATCTCTTAGCGTCTCGTTGACGAACCCTGTCTTTCAGGCCATCCCACTGCCAGAAGTCATATGGTTCCAAATCCAGCGATCTTGATGGCCACGCAATTTGAGACGGTAGGCCAACGATTCCGTTATCTACATATGTTTTACGTATTAACCGAGCGACGTACGAGCAATTTGAGAGGAGCTGCTTCGTGCATCAAAACAGTTGAGTCCAAGGCACCTCTCTGCCATAGATCAGGGATCACATGTTGTGAAAGCAAAGCTGCATGTCGTTGGTCATTGGGGTCCGAATTCCTCAAAGAAAATTGGAACAATCAGGAACTATACCGTGAAGCCACACCATACAGTGACGCGTTCATCATGCAAGAGAACGTGACGAACGTTCGTTGGCGATGACGATCCAAAAATGCAACAATTGTTGGTGTTCACTGCCCCATTGAGCGTAAAGTGTGCTTCATCACGCCACACAATTTTCCAAGGCCACATGATTGTCGTCAGCTTCAGCCCTTGCAAGAAACGTAAGAACAAAGTCTACTCGAATGTGTGCGTCACGTGGCGAATGTTGACTGGTAATCTGAATTTTGTACTGATACTGTGCGGCGGTGGATAATACGCACATCAAAAAAAGTTTTGCATCACCCCAGTTCCCAGAACTCCTGAAGATAGACGTTGACTGTGGATATTGTATCACAGACACAGACCCTTTGCTGTTTAGGGATGTCACTAAACCCACCCAAAGATGTAAACAACCGTGCAAGAGCAGCACCTATTAGACGGAGTAGGTCGGACAGCCGATCAGTTCCAGTCATTCCACCAGGAAGGAGGTACACGGCTCGTGTTGTCTGTAGTTCATCCATGCCTAGACGGTCAATACCGCGGTTCGATCGCGTACTCAGTGTTACTTTGTGCCAGGAAGGGCACTGAACAAGGGAAGTGCCCAGGCGTCTCTGTGTGAACCAAAGCGATGTTGTTCGGACACAGAGTAGATACAGAGAGACAGGAACTGCCGATGACATGCCGCTCAGGCCGCCCCAAGGGCTACTATGGCAGTGGGTGACCGATACCTATGGATTATGGCTCGGAGGAACCCTGACAGCAGGCCACCATCTTGAATAATGGTTCTCGTGCAGCCACAGGACGTCGTGTTACGACTCAAACTGTGCGCAATATGCAACTTTATTCCCGACGTCCATGGGGAGGTCCATCTTTGCAACAACGACACCATGCAGCGCCGTGCAGATGGGCCCAACAACATGCTGAATGGACCGCTCAAGATTGGCATCACGTTCTCTCCACCGATGAGTGTCGCAAATGCCTTCAACCAGACACTCGTCAGAGACGTGTTTGGAGGCTACTCGGTCAGGCTGAACGCCCTAGACACACTGTCCAGCGAGTGCAGAAGGTAGAGGTTCCCTGATGTTTTGGGGTGCCATTATGTGGGGCCGACGTACGCCGCTGATGGTCATGGAAGGCGCCGTAACGGCTGTACGATACGTGAATGCCATCCTCCGACCGATAGTGCAACCATATCGGCAGCATATTGGCGAGGCATTCGTCCTCATGGACAACAATTCGCGCCAGCGCACATCTTGAGTGAATAACTTCCTTCAGGATAACGACATCGCTTGACTAGAGTGGCCAGAATGTTCTCCAGACATGAACCCAATCGAACACGCCTGGGATGGATTTAAAAGGGCTGTTTATGGACGACGTGACCCAACAACCACTCCGAGGTATCTACGCCGAACCGCCATTGAGGAGTGGGACAATCTGGACCAGGAGTGCCTTGATGAAATTGTGGATAGTATGCCACAACGAATACAGGCCTGCATCAATGCAAGAGGACGTGCTACTGGGTATTAGAGGTACCGGTGTGGACAGAAATCTGGACCACCACCTCTGAAGGTCTCGCTGTATAGTGGTACAACGTGCAATGTGTGGTTTTCATGAGCAATAAAAAGGGTGGAAATGATGTTTACGTTGATCTCTTTTCTTATTTTCTGTACAGGTTCGGGAACTCTTGGAACCGAGGTGTTTTATGTTTGTAGTAAGAATTGAATTACTGTATTTGATCGTTCGTTGGCGTCTTTTACAAGACGCGGTCAGCCACAAAGCGATGGAGAACATGCTGACGATATTTTCCAGTCTGCACGTCTCCATTCTTCTTGTGCTCACTGAAAGAAATGTTTCTACTCTCTATTTATTGCATGGGATCAGGAACTATGGTTATAAATACAAGTTTTGAGTTCTAATTGATTCATATATTCAGTAAAATTTCACACTCACAAACACAGTAATCTCTCTGATAATAATAATAATAATAGTAATAATAATAATAATAATGATGTCTCTATCATAAACAGCATTATGAGCATTTCGGAAGTGACCTCTACGGCAAGTTCCAGTTAAATAGACTTTCGCCCTGACTTCTAATCATCAAAGTTAATTGCTCACCACAAAAGTGGAAACTAATCTCACCACTTGTGACGCGGGTTTGCTAACATTATGGGCGGCACACAATTATTCCGCAAAATCTAAGCGACAGTGTACAGTCCTGGCTAGTTCGCTTCCTGTTTTTATCGAAAAACAAGCGTTTAGCAGCAGACTGCCTGTGACGTCATTCGTGGCATTGCGTAAGCGGCGATTGGCTAACGCGGACCGGCTGATAGCTAGGTGTGCAGTGTGTCTCTCACTGCCTCTCAGGTCGTATTTATACAGGGTGATACGTTGATCGTGACCGAGCCAAATATCTCACGAAATAAGCGTCAAACGAAAAAACTACAAAGAACGAAACTTGTCTAGCTTGAAGGGGGAAACCAGATGACGCTATGGTTGGCCCGCTAGATGGCGCTGGCATTGGTCAAACGGATATCAACTGCGTTTTTTTTAACAGGAACCCCCTTTTTATCACATATTCGTGTAGTACGTAAAGAAATATGAATGTTTCAGTTGGACCACTTTTTTCGCTTTGTGACAGATGGCACTGTAATAGTCACAAACATATGGCTCACAATTTTAGACGAACAGTTGGTAACAGGTAGGTTTTTTAAATTAAAATACAGACCGTAGGTACGTTTGAACATTTTATTTCGGTTGTTCCAATGAGATGCATATGCCTTTGTCAACTTATCATTTCTGAGAACGCATGCTGTTACGGCGTGATTACCTGTAAATACCACATTAATGCAATAAATGCTCAAAATTATGTCCGTCAACCTCAATGCATTTGGCAATACGTGTAACGACATTCCTCTCAACAGCGAGTAGTTCGCCTTCTTTAATGGTCGCACATGCATTGACAATGCGCTGACGCATGTTGTCAGGCGTTGTCGGTGGGTCACGATAGCAAATATCCTTCAGCTTTCCCCACACAAAGAAATCCGGGGACGTCAGATCCGGTGAACTTGCGGGCCATGGTATAGTGCTTCGACGACCAATCCACCTGTCATGAAATATGCTATTCAATACCGCTTCAACCGCACGTGAGCTATGTGCCGGACATCCATCATGTTGGAAGTACATCGCCATTCTGTCATCCAGCGAAACATATTGTAGTAACATCGGTAGAACGTTACGTAGGAAATCAGCATACATTGTACCATTTAGACTGCCATCGATAAAATGGGGGCCAGTTATCCTTCCTCCCATAATGCCGCACCATACATTAACCCGCCAACGTCGCTTATGTTCCACTTGTCGCAGCCATCGTGGATTTTCCGTTGCCCAATAGCGCATATTATGCCGGTTTACGTTACCGCTGTTGGTGAATGACGCTTCGCCGCTAAATAGGACGCGTGCAAAAAAATTTGTCATCATCCCGTAATTTCTCCTGTGCCCAGTGGCAGAACACCTGCTTGGGCATCATCATTTCTTGCAGGTCGTGGTTGACGTTTCACATGTGACTGAACACCTCCTGATTCCTTAAATAACGTAACTATCCGGCGAACGGTCCGGACACTTGGACGATGTCGTCCAGGATACCGAGCAGCATACATAGCAAACGCCCGTTAGGCATTTTGATCACAATAGCCATACATCAACACGATATCGACCTTTTCCGCAATTGGTGAACGGTCCATTTTAACAAGAAGCAAATACCGTCCGCACTAGCTGAATGATACGTGATACCACGTGCTTATACGTTTGTGACTATTACAGTGCCATCTATCACAAATCGAAAAATGTGGTCCAACTAAAACATTCATATTTCCTTACGTACTACACGAATATGTAATATAAGTGGAGGATCCTATAAAAAATTTTTAAAAAAAGCAGTTGATATCCGTTTGACCTATGGAAGCGCCGTCTAGCGGGCTAACCATAGCGCCATCTGGTTTCCCCCTTCAAGTTAGACGAGTTTTGTCCTTTGTAGTTTTTTCGTTTGATGCTTATTTCGTGAGATATTTGGCCCGGTCACGATCAATGGACCACCCTGTATATGGGCGCAGCGGCCGCCCAAACGAAACATCTGCCATCATCTGCTCTATGCCCAGGTAGCAGCATCTGAATGGCCACTTTCTCGGACACATTATTTCATAACACTGTTATGTTCAGTTTACAATCTTCATGTTTTTTATATGAATGTAGTTAAGTTGGGTTTAGTTACAGAAAAAGTTCCAGCTCTACTGCATTTAAACTTTGCAGCTAGAATTTTTAGAACGGAATCGATAGTAGAATATGACCTCTCAACAACATGTTTAAGAGACTATGTATTGATTGGTATTTGCATCAAAGTTTGGAAATTTGTAATATCTTTATTATTTAATGGATGTAATCAAGTGTTCTAGTCAGAACTTTCTATCATTAATATAAATGATACAAATCTATTAAAAACAAGGAAGTTTTTGTTCCAGATTTAGTTTTTAGTAAATTACTTGAAAACTATTAGAGATATCTTAATGGGGTCACACAGTTAAAGTTTTTACATCAAACTTAAGCTTCATAAGAATTTTCATATTTCTGAGTCTAATATTTATGCCTTCAATTTTTCGTAAAAAACTCGAACTTTAACAAATATGTTGCTCCGATCAAGTTGAGACTGGAAACATTTTATTGTGGCATACATTTGCCGATTCTGAGCAATTTTTGGTTTTCTAGCTTCATTATTTGCCGCAACATAGTTTTTATTTAAAACGATGTATTTAGGGAAACATCTTCATCTGATCACATAAATATACTGAAGCATATGTTGACAAAGTTTGGAAAAGCTACTTTAATTTTTTATTTCATTCCTTGATTATGGCACAATACTCCTGTATCCTAAGCACAGGCGCGTTCTGATCACGTGGCGCTAGTGCCAGTGAACTGGGGTAAGTCCCCGCGCACTCGCTCGCCTCTGAATCTCCCAAATGATAACAGCGCTTGTTTCATCATAACACCATTTCATAGCAGGGGCGTTTGAAAAGTCAGAGAGATTGCACCACCGGTGCCTATCGAGATCATGTTTAGTTAGTAGCATCTTTGGAAAGAACTCACACCAAGTTTCAGCCATATTGGCCTATTTCTTTGTGTTTGGCATTCGTGTGAATCAAGGAAGTCTAGTGATTGTCAAAAAAATGGACGAAAAAGAATTTCGTGTGGTGATTAAATATTACTTTATGAAAGTCAAAACGTCTCAGGAGACTAAAGAGAAGCTCGAAAAATATTACGGTGACTCTGCACCTTCGATTAGAACAATTTATAAGTGATTTCAAAATTTGCGGAGTGGCCATATGGACACAAGTGATGCTGAACGTTCTGGACGCCCTGTGGAGGTTACGACTCCAAAAATCATTGATAAATTCCATGATATGGTGATGGATGACAGAAGAATTAAAGCGCGAGAGATTGATAGTGCTGTGGGCAACTCGAATGTATGGGTCAGAAAATTTTGCGTAAACATTTGGACATGAGAAAGTTATCCGCAAGTTGGGTTCCGCGATTTCTCACGCTTGATCGAAAACGGAATCGTGTGAAGTGTTGCAAGGATGGTTTGCAGCTGTTCAGAAAGAATCCGCAGGACTTTAAGCGTCGTTTCGTCACTGTGGATGAAACATGGATACATTACTATACTCCTGAGACCAAACAACAATCTAAACAATGGGTTACCAAGGGAGAATCTGCACCAAAAAAGGCGAAGACCATTCCTTCGGCCGGAAAGGTTATGGCGACTTGGCGACTGGTTTGGAATTCGCAAGGAATAATCCTCATCGACTATCTGGAAAAGGGTAAAACTATTACAGGTGCATATTATTCATCGTTATTGGACCGTTTGAAAACTGACCTACAAGAAAAACGCCTGCGATTCGACCGCAAAAAAGTCCTTTTCCATCACGGCAATGCACCAGCACACACCTCAGAAGTTGTGGTTGCAAAATTATTGGAAATAGGATTCCAACTCGTTTCACATCACCACCTATTCTCCAGACTTGGCCTCCTCGGACTACTATTTGTTCCCCAATTTGAAGAAATGGCTGGTGGGACAAAGATTTTATTCAAATGAGGAGGTGATTGCAGCAACTAATAGCTATTTTGGACCATTCCTATCATTCGGAAGGGATCAATAAATTAGAACGAAGTGTATAAGTCTAAAAGGAGACTATGTCGAAAAACAAAAGAGATTTACCCCAAACAAGTAAGTAGTTTTTATTTTGCACCGACTTTTCAAACGCCCCTAGTAGTTGTTCGTAGTACTTTTCGAAAGCTAGACCACGGAATGTCCAGCTGTTGTGACAGCTCGAGCACTGCTCGAAGATCGCACATTGCGCTCAACATTCTCAGCCACGACAATAGTAAATTATTCAACAGTTTGTGGCGCAATGGGACGTCGGCATCTCTCAGGAGCGATTCACAAATCGCCAGTTGATTCGCATTCGCGCGTCATGTTCTTCAACCCCGAAGAGAAAAGAGGACTCTTACTACTCCTTTAATGCATAGAGACTGGCGAAGAACAGCATCACCATTGGTGTTGTTTGGATAAAACAGTTTTACGAGTAAAGTCCCGTTTACCTTATCCAGGCCCACACTGACTATGTGCAACTGTAATGCACGTTGATGCTTGTGTTCCAACCCTACGTCGCCGTACCAGAATCGGCGCATACACACTGACTATGTGCAACTGTAATGCACGTTGATGATTGTGTTCCAACCCTACGTCGCCTTACCAGTATCGGCGCCTAACGACAAGTCAAGAGACTAACACTATTAACAACACAAATCGTGCAGCCCACAGTTTGAATAACATTCCTATAAAATTGGGTCCCCAAATGATAAAAAATCGAAAGACACCAGTGTGATTTTTTAAGGCAATCACTAATAAATGTCCGACGAGATTATCTACAGTCAGTGACACTGTGTCATACACTGAAGCGTCAAAGAAACTGGTATAGGCACGTGTATTCAAATACAGAGATATGCAAACAGGCAGCATACCGCGCTGCGGTCGGCAACGCCTAAATAAGAAAACAAGTGTCTGACGCAGTTGTTAGATCGGATGCAGCTGCTACAATGGCAGGCTATAAAGATGTAAGTTAGTCTGAACGTGGTGTTATAGTTGGCGCACGAGCGATGGGACGTAGCATCTCCGAGGTAGCGATGAAGTGGGAATTTTCCCGTACAACCATTTCACGATTGTACCTTGAATATCGGGAAAAAGATTCTGCAAGAACGAGACCAACGACGACTGAAGAGAATCGTTCAACGTGAAAGGAGTGCAACCATTCTGATTTCAATGCTGGGCCATCAACAAGTGTCGGCATGCGAACCATTCCACGAAACATCATCGATATAGGCTTTTGGCCGGCTGCGGTGGCCGAGCGGTTCTACGCGCTTCGGTCCGGTACCGCGCCACTGCTTCGGTCGCAGGTTCGAATCCTGTCTCGGGCATGGATGTGTGTGATGTCCTTAGGTTAGTTAGGTTTAGTAGTTCTAAGTTCTAGGGGACTGATGACCTCAGATGTCAAGTCCCATGGTGCTCAGAGCCATTTGATCCATTTGATATGGGCTTTTGGAGCCGAAGGCCTACTCGTGATCCCTTGATGACTGCACGACACAAAGCTTTACGAATCGCCTGAGCTTGTCGACACCGACATTGGACTGTTGATGACTGGTAACATATTGCCTGGTCGGGAAAGACTCGTTTCAAATTGTGTACGGGTACGGAGACAACCTCAGGAATCCATGCGCACTGCCTGTTCAAATGGTTCAAATGGCTCTGAGCATTATGGGACTTAACATCTATGGTCATCAGTCCCCTAGAACTTAGAACTACTTAAACCTAACCAACCTAAGGACATCACACAACACCCAGTCATCACGAGGCAGAGAAAATCCCTGACCCCGCCGGGAATCGAACCCGGGAACCCGGGCGCGGGAAGCGAGAACGCTACCGCACGACCACGAGATGCGGACAGGCACTGCATGTCAGCAGGGGACTGTGAGGCTGTGTACTGGTGTGGGGCGTATGAAGTTGGAGTGATATGGGACACCTGATACGTTTAAATAAGACTCTGACAGGTGACACGTATGTAAGCGTCCTATCTTATCACTTGCATCCATTCATGTTCATTGGGCATTCCCCGGACTTGGGCAATTCCAGCAGGACAATGCGATATTTAAAAGGTCCAGAATTGCTACAGAGTGGCTTCAGGAACGCTCTTCGGAGATTAAACACTTCCGCTGGCCACCAAACGCCGCAGACATGAACATTATTGAGCATAGCTGTGATGCCTAGCAACGAGCTGTTCAGAAGAGATCTCCACTCCCGCGCACTCTTACGAATTTATGGACAGCCCTGCAGGATTCATTGAATCAATTCCCTCCAGCACTACTTCAGACATTAGTCGAGCCCATGTCACGCCGTGTTGCGGCACTTCTGCGTGCTCGTGGGAGCGCTACACGATATTAGGCAGGTGCACCACTTTCTTTGGCTCTTCAGAATATATTGCAATGCGACAACCCACCTGCAGCGTAGTGTACTGCCGCCAAGATCACCAAGACCAACGTAAGCAGCGAAGACCTCGCCATAGTGTCTTCTTCAACCTAGTACGTCCACAGTGATTGTGCGCTTGCAACGTACGACGTTAAACTCGCTTCGGTTTATATACAGTTCCATTAATACGACTGAAATCGCGTCGTTTGATGATTATCGATAAAAGCACAAAGTTCAGAGATAATGACTTCGCCTCTCTGTAAACACTTGGAATAATTACCGTCGCTATAAAAGCGTTCATCTATATCTACATCCTATCAAATACGTTTATCCTCTTCTGATGAGCATCTATAGGGTCATCGAACGCAGAAGGGCTACATTTCGTTTGTTATCAAAAGCGCTTGTGCTCGTGGTCGTGCGGTAGCGTTCTCGCTTCCCGCGCCCGGGTTCCCGGGTTCGATTCCCGGCGGGGTCATGGATTTTCTCTGCCTCGCGATGACTGGGTGTTGTGTGCTGTCTTTAGGTTAGTTAGGTTTAAGTAGTTCTAAGTTCTAGGGGACTGATGACCATAGATGTTAAGTCCCATAGTGCTCAGAGCCATTTGATTTGAACCAAAAGTGCTTGTGTGATGTTAGGTGGACTTGCTGCAAACTATCTAGTGCGCCAGACTGTCTTCCCAGACAACATACGACCTACTAAATCACACTATCTACAAGACACAATTTATTTATGACTGAAGGCAGAAGTGCATGGTAATCAGAGAAGAGGAAACTCGAAGACCTTGTGATGTGGTGCCGTAGATGGATATGAAAGCCATGTCAAAAAGGAAAACACGAGATGAAGAAGTAGTGCAAAGAACGAGTGAGGACAAAAACTCAGACGAGCAGAAAGGAAAAAATAATGATACCTATGCGAGAGTTCCCAGACGAAACTGGCAGGAATAATATAAAAGAATAGTTTACTATGTGCGGTCTTATTGGATGGGGTCATGCCTTCATCGCTAAAAAATGAGAACTTCTTCACCCAGCCAATTATACAGGGATTTACAGCGTGAAGGCGGGAAGGAAAGCACCTCGAAGGATAATAATGTGCTATGCGAGCTTCTCGTGCAGTTTCAGTAGCCACTAGCCGCTTTTTCGGCCTTAAGGGCCAGCGATAGTTGACAATGAATCAACCATTCAACCATAGGGTCTCAAAATATACGATCGAACCAGAGCATGGAATACGAAGATCCTGACACAGATGTCAAATTTAGTCTGGAATGTCTTTTACAACGAGTATATTTAGCAAAAACGTGTTTTCTAGTGTAAGGAAAGAGGACACTACTCAGGAGACCAAAAAATTGTTAACAAATAATTCGATGGGCTAGATAAGGAACCGTACCGTAGTAAAGTTTTATGTAATGACTTGGCAGAAAATCCTAAGAGATTTTGGTTATATGTCAAAGTGGTAGGTGGGTCAAAACACAATGTAGACACTCAGTGACCGAAATGGTACTGAAACAGAGGATGACAGACTAAAGGCCGAAATACTAAATGTCTTTTTCCAAAGCTGTTTCACAGAGGAAGACTGCTCTGTAATTCCTTCTCTAGACTGTCGCACAGATGACAAACTGGTAGACATCGAAATAGACGACAGAGGGATAGAAAAACGATTAAAATCGCTCAAAAGAGGAAAAGCCGCTGGACCTGATGGAATACCAGTTCGGTTTAACACAGAGTACGCGAAGGAACTTGCCCCCCATCTTGCAGCGGTGTACCCTAGGTCTCTAGAAGAGCGTAGCGTTTCAAAGGATTGGAAAAGGACACAGGTCATCCCCGTTTTCAAAAAGGGACGTCGAACAGATGTGCAGAACTATAGACCTATATCTCTAACGTCGATCAGTTGTAGAATTTTGGAACACGTATTATGTTCGAGTATAATGACTTTTTTGGAGACTAGAAATCTACTCTGTAGGAATCAGCACGGGTTTCGAAAAAGACGGTCGTGTGAAACCCAGCTCGCGCTATTCGTCCACGAGACTCAGAGGGCCATAGACACGGGTTCCGATGTAGATGCCGTGTTTCTTGACTTCCGCAAGGCGTTCGATACAGTTCCCCACAGTCGTTTAATGAACATAGTAAGAGCATATGGACTGTCAGACCAATTGTGTGATTGGATTGAAGAGTTCCTAGATAACAGAACGCAGCATGTCATTCTCAATGGAGAGAAGTCTTCCGAAGTAAGAGTGATTTCAGGTGTGCCGCAGGGGAGTGTTGTAGGACCGTTGCTATTCACAATAGACATAAATGACCTTGTGGATGACATCGGAAGTTCATTGAGGCTGTTTGCGGATGATGCTGTGGTATATCGAGAGGTTGTAACAATGGAAAATTGTACTGAAATGCAGGAGGATCTGCAGCGAATTGACGCATGGTGCAGGGAATGGCAATTGAATCTCGATGTAGACAAGTGTAATGTGCTGCGAATACATAGAAAGATAGATCCCTTATCATTTAGCTACAAAATAGCAGGTCAGCAATTGGAAGCAATTAATTCCATAAATTATCTGAGAGTACGCATTAGGAGTGATTTAAAATGGAATGATCAAATAAAGTTGATCGTTGGTAAAGCAGATGCCACACTGAGATTCATTGGAAGAATCCTAAGGAAATGCAATTCGAAAACAAAGGAAGTAGGTTACAGTACGCTTGTTCGCCCACTGCATGAATACTGCTCAGCAGTGTGGGATCCGTACCAGATAGGGTTGATAGAAGAGACAGAGAAGATCCAACGGAGAGCAGCGCGCTTCGTTACAGGATCATTTAGGAATCGCGAAAGCGTTACGGAGATGATAGATAAACTCCAGTGGAAGTTTCTGCAGGAGAGACGCTCAGTAGCTCGGTACGGGCTTTTGTTGAAGTTTCGAGAACATACCTTCACCGAAGAGTCAAGCAGTATATTGCTCTCTCCTACGTATATCCCGCGAAGAGACCATGAGGATAAATTCAGAGAGATTAGAGTCCACACAGAAGCATACCGACAATCCTTCTTTCCACGAACAATACGAGACTGGAATAGAAGGGAGAACCGATAGAGGTACTCAAGGTACCCTCCACCACACACCGTCAGGTGGCTTGCGGAGTATGGATGTAGATGTAGATCAGTCAATTGTAAGGACATGCAGGGGGAGAGAGACTTGGGAACACTTTACTGTTATACTTGATGTGAGGGATTTCAACTTCTGCTATAAAGTCTTCTACGTCTTTAGCTGTGAATACAATCACTGTCTATTACAGTCACTCCTAGTTAACACTTGGTAGTCGATGCGCTAACATACTCAAGTAAGTGTAATAAAATGGAACTCAAGTAAAAGTCCTCCTGCAGTTGTTCTGTTCATCATCGAAGTACTTGCAACCGTTAAAGTGACCATGAGAGTAACAGAATAGCGTGTTATTCATCTATTTCATGTCGATCCTCTTCTTCATTTCCGCCGCCTCATGCAAGACACTGTTTGAGTGTTTTACTTTTCCCAAAGATATTACAGTATATTTTTGTGCTATTATCATTAGGATATTTTTATTTTCCACTCTGAAAATTATTGTAATATATTTACATTTGAATTTCAAACTGAAGTTGAAGGAGTGATAATAAGACATAATTTTGCATTGGTTTACGTATGTAGTTAATTGCACACGTCACTTAAATTCTAACTCACCTCCACGTGGTGCACCCCGGGCAACGCTGCCAAGCGGCTAAAGAGTTAGAAACCTAGGCAATCCGGATTGTCTTACGACCTCCAGGATAACGGGACACAATGCAAGCGAAACAAGCGAATGGCCTTTCCCAAGACCCTAGGACAAAGACCGTGGGACCAATCTTGCACGTCAGCCAGTTCAATAAAGAAAACATAAGCGGACCAAAGAGTGAATGCTTATCGAAGCTTCTTTTAGACCATGACATTGACATCCTTTTAATACAAGAAACACACACTGCAGACGAAGCACAGCTCCAGTCGAGAGGAAAAATCCCAGGGTACAGATTGATTAGCGCAAAATACCACCCAACTATGGCACCGCTACTTACGCAAAGACAAGTATTGATAATACGAAGCTAGTCTCTACATCTGACAGCGATAACATCCGTAAAACTACAATAAAAGTGGGAGATTTAACTATCATTAACATCTACAAACCTCCGTCGTTTCCTGGCCAGCAAACCAGCCCCTCATCGTCGACCACCCTGCCCTAATTGCAGGTGATTTCAGTAGCCACCATACTGAATGGATGTACAGGGAAAACGACGCAAACGGGCTCAGAATTATGAAATGGGCTGAGATGCAGATCACGCACCTAATTTACAGCCATAAAGACATGGCAACATTCATATCAGCCAGATAGGGTCGGAGACAAACCCCGACCTATGTTCTGTTTCCACCGACCCGAGGGCTTAGCCTGTCCCTGTTAACCGTCACATCGTTAAACACATCCCGCACAGCCGGCACAGACCAATCTTTCTTGAGGTGGGCATATAGATCCCCGTGATCCTTACTTCTCCAGTACACCGGTGGAATTTCTCCAAAGCTGACTGGTCTGGCTCTACTAGAGACCTGGACTTTAATATACGATTCATACCCCTTCATCCTCAGCATGACCAAAAATTTGCCGACACTGTTATAAAGACCGCTAAAAAACACTTTCCTAGGGGTATTAGACAGCAGTATATACCAGGATGGACTGAAGGTAGTGAACGGCTGTATGAGGACTACGAGAAGAGCGGAAGATCTGAAGTCGCAGATGACCTCCTGCGTAGCCTGGACAAAGATAGTAGGGTGAAGTGGAGGAACACCATCGAAAAACTGGATTTTAGACGCTCTAGCAGAAAATCATGGAGCCTTCTGAAGAAACTGGGAGCAAATGCACATTACCAGAAACTAAACCAAGTATTATACCAGACCAAATTGCCAACAATATCGCCAAAACGTCTAGAGAGACTGTCTATAAAGAACACTCACGTAAAATAAAGATAGAACTAAATACATCAAAGAAAAACTGCCTTGAACAACAAGACAAAACTGTTCACAGTCACAGAAACGCTACAGGCCCTACAAGGCATAAGAAACGGCAAGGCCCCTGGTCTCGACAACATACACCCACAATTCCTAACAATCTGTGGACCAACAACAAAAGAATGGCTGACGACTTTTTACTCCCACATACTCCAGTCAAGAGTTTTGCCAAAAGAATTCAAGGAGGTCAAAGATCATTGCCATCCTCAAATCAGGAAATCCAGAGCATAACCAGAAAACTGTAGACCAATCGCTCTCTTAAGCGTAGCATATAAACTGCTTGAGCGTCTCCTTTACAACAGATTAAATTCAGTCGTACTGGAGTCTCTGCCTATCGACCAAGTCGGCTTCAGACCCAGTCGAAACTGCGAAGATCAGGTCCTCACATTAACAACGTTCATTCAGGGGGGAACGCTTGGAAACTGGTGCGGTTTACGTCGATTTGACAGCGGCATATGATACTGTCTGGAGAGAGGGTCTAACATATTAGTTCCTAAAAGCTACTAGATGTAAAACGATGACGTCTCTTTTTGCGAACATGTTGTCAAATAGAGTCTTGCAAATCTCAATGGGTGGCTCTTTCAGCAAATCAAAACTCCTGAGTAGTGATCTCCCCCAAGGATCAGTGCTTGCGCCTCTGCTGTTCAATCTCTATGTAGCCGACCTACCAACTACCGCATCTAGAAAACTTATTTACGCAGATGACATTACTCTTGCATGCCAACATACTAATATGACTGCTCTTGAACAGACTCTCACCCAAGATCTAGAACTGATGGCTGAATACTTCAGGAAATGGCGACTAATCCCAAGTGTACTTAAAACGGAGACTTCATGCTGCCATCTAAATAATGGGCTGGCTAGAACACCTCTACAGATATCTCTGAATGGTACTGCGCTTCCTTACATATCCCATCCAAAATATCTGGGCGTAACATTGGATCGCACCCTCTCTTACATAAAAAACACCTATCAAACCTGGCGGGTGGTCAAAGCAAAGTGCTCTCAACTGGAATAACGCCGAACTGAGTACAGCAAAGGTAAAAGGGAACGCTTCTTTAATGATCAGTTTTTCATTAATACATTTGACCATCTATTTCAGATTGACACTGACCGGCCGGTGTGGCCGAGCGGTTCTAGGCGCTTCAGTCCAGAACCGTGCTGCTGCTACAGTCGCAGGTTCGAATCCTGCCTCGGGCATGGATGTGTGTGATGTCCTTAGATTAGTTAGGTTTAAGTAGTTCGAAGTCTAGGGGACTGATGACCTCAGATGTTAAGTCCCATAGTGCTTGGAGCCATTTTGAACTGACGTTGATAAACAATTGAACGAATAAGCGCGTTATTAAATGGTTGGTCATGAATGAAGTTATACAGTGTTGTGTAAAAGACTGAAAAGCAGCCGACTTGTGGCGGCACACCTCGCTTCTTCCCCATTTACTCTGAAAAGTCGTACCTAAGAAGTTGACACCGTGCCGTGCTGCCTTCGAAGCTCGAGGCTACTTACAGGCGTAACTCAAGAAGTCATTCGAACATCGATTAGTAAAGGACCGAACTACAATGATTACTATGGGAACAGCCCAAACGTGTCTCGTTAATTAAAATGTAGTAATCGTCATTAGGCTTCACATGCGATCAAATATCAGTTAAAAACAAAACTTAAAAAATATTGACGAAGCAAATATAGGGTTGAGACGAGCAAGACAGAGAAATACTAACAATGAGCAGTAACAGTGGAGGATGATGGCTTATTATCTACACTGTAGGCCGTAGCGCCTAGTAGCAGTAGTAGTAGTAGTAGTAGTAGTAGTTCTATTTATCCGTAGATCTCTTTTACGATGTGTTTTGCTATTGCAATTTAAAAATAACAAAACTAAAGTAATTCACATATACAGACATTTACAGGTTTACGGGTATAGAATGACAAGGGTGGAACAGGTAACCTGCTGTGGCCTTATAGTAGGAACCATGCCGGTATTCACCTGAAATAATTTAGAGATACCACGGAAAAACTAAATCAGTATGGCCGGATAAATATTGGAGCCCCCACCCTCAAGAATACGAAACCACTCTATCCTGGAAAACTGAGTCAGCATCCCTTTATGACGGATGAGATGTTGAGCTCAGAAAGAGGATAAGGTGCTAGTATTATAAATTGAGGTGACAAAAGCCATAGGATACCCCCTATTATCGAGTCGGGCCTCCTTTTGCCTGGAGTAGTGCAGAAACTCGACGTGGCAGGGACTCAACAAGTCGTTGGAAGTCCCCTGCAGAAAAACTGACCCATGCTACCTCTATAGCCGGCCATAATTGTGACTGGGTTGCTCTGCTCTCAGTCATTAAGTGAAGGCCGTCGGCCACTGCGTTGTCCGTGGTGAGAGGTAATGACAGAAATTTTGTGTTCTCGGCAGACTCCTGATGCTGTGCATCTCGGACTACTGAATTTCGGAACGATTTCTAAAATGGAATTTCCCATGTGTCTAGCTCCAAGTACCATTTCGTGTTCAGAGTCTGTTAAATCCCGTCGTCCCTCCACAATCAATTCGCAAATCTTTTTACATCAATCCTCTGAGTGTAAATAACAGCACTGCTAATGCACTACCCTTTTAACTTTTTTCATGAATCACGTGAGTACAAATGACAGCATCGCTAATGCACTGCCCTTTTAAATCTTGTGTATGCGATACCACCGGCATCTGCATATCTGCATATCGCTATCCCATGCCTTTTGTCACCTGAGTGTGCATCGCACAGCTCTGGGAGTAACTATTTGCAGAAAAGAAAAAAAGTATAGTGTGGAAGTGCTATGGCGAATGATAGATTTTATTTTCGGTATTATTATTATTTGTGTCACATTTTTTTAAGAAACCTGATACTCTTCAGTCTATGAAATGTATCCCCGAACAGGTACTTTGTAACTGTTTTAGCAGTTTCTTTAACCTCCTTTAGCAGCTTATTGTATCGTTTTATTTCTTGGTATAAAACGCTATTTTGATTTTTATGTTTATTCTTTATTCCAGTCTAGATTTTGTTCCAACGACCTCGACATAGCTGCTTGTGCAGTAATCATATTATCTTTTATGCACACAGCCGACCGGTGTGGCCATGCGGTTCTAGCCGCTTCAGTCCGGAACCGCGCTGCTGCTACGGTCGCAGTTCGAATCCTGCCTCGAGCATGGATGTGTGTGATGTCCTTAGGTTAGTTAGGTTTAATTAGTTCTAAGTTCTAGGCGACTGATGACCTCAGAAGTTAACTCGCATAGTGCTCAGAGCCATTTGAACCATTTTATGCACACAACTAACTGGTAAATGCACTCACACAGTGCAATTAAAATCTCCACTATTTTGAACAAATTTTTTCAATGAGCTCGACTAGTATTTTTGGTTATTGTTCTTGTGAACTATTCCTGCAGTTTGAAAACTGTGTTCATACTTCCTGTACTCGCGAGGAAGGAATTCATAACTAATAATTGATTGTACATATGAATAGTATGTAACCAAAAATAACTGGCTGTTACATACAGACAACAGGATTCTAAGATTGTGATAATGTTGTTGGCATTCTTTTTGTAGATACCTTTGTGTATTCACACCACTTCAACAAAGAATCAATATTCATTACTAGAAATTTTACATTCATTACGAAATCTATAGAGGTTCCATCTACATTTAATTTAACGTGGCATTAGTTTTCTTAATATTCAGTTTTAGTTCATTGCTTATTGATCAATTGTAAACTTCGTTAAAGTTTTATTTTCTTTTTCTGCAAGAAGTTCTTCTGTTTCCGCAATGGCTATAATACTGCTGGCATCAGGAAAGAGAACTTTGTCCCAGTTACTAATACTACTGGCAGTTTCACTGTTGTACATCAGGAATAATATTGGTCCTCTTATACTAACTTGACGAACTCCTATGTTAACGTATTTTGGTTCTGATCAGTGTTTTACCAAAAATTTAGAGTTATTGAGGTATTTATTACCTCTGCTGTTTGTACCCTATCTACTAGGTATGGTCTCTCCCTGTGGAGCATATGGCAGCGGCGGTTGTCCTTGGACCACGTGCATCAGCTAGACTATTTATGCCTATTGAATAATAAACGTTCTACTCGATTTTCAAAGACTCTCACTACACCTTTAAGTGTGTGAGGCCTTACAGCCACGCTTGGAACCTACCAACGTGGCTCCTAGCACCAGGTTCTCTGCGATGGTCACTGATCACACGGACACTGCGTCCTGACTGCCCCCAAGACTCCGACCAAAGTGAGGCTGGGTGATCCTGCTGGGTCCTCTTCAAAAACTGGGTACCAGAACGAAAACAGTACCATTTGCTTTTGCCACCTACTTGACTATTCCTGCAAAAAGCTATGCCCGTCTTACAAATGGCGTTTGTGGGAACCCACCAAATCTTCTAGGTTAACATAAATTTACACTTGTAAGAAGGGAAAGATTATATGTAATTTTCGTCTTACTTTCGGATTGGAATATACAGAAAATATGAAAGCAGCATTTCTTTATAAAAATTAATTTGTAACTTCATTCCCTAAAATGAAATAAGCATCCCGAGGCGTCAGACTCTATGTTGGATGGTGCTGATGAGACACTGTCTTGAGGATCTAACCAATTCACCACCTCTAGGTGCAGGTAACAGCGACACAGTCTGTGGCAGTCTGTCAGATTCTCAGAGGAGCCAGTGAGACGTCATTAGCAAAGTAAACATTTATTGCTTAAGGACGAACATTATGAAGTACCTCGAAGAAAACGATTTATTGAGACATAGTCAGTACGTTTTCAGAAAATATCGTTCTTGTGAAACACAACTACCTCTTTATACTTATGAAGTAATAAGTGCTATCGACAGGGGATGTCAAATTTATTCCATATTTTTAGATTTCCAAAAGGCTTTCGACACCGTTCCTCACAAGCGTCTTCTAACCAAATTGCGTGCCTACCGAGTATCGCCTCAGCTGTGCGACTGGATTCGTGATTTCCTATCAGAAAGGTCACAGTGCGTAGTAATAGACGGAAAGTCATCGAGTAAAACAGTAGTAATATCCGGCGTTCCCCAAGGAAGTGTTATAGGCCCTCTATTGTTCCTCATCTACACTCCTGGAAATTGAAATAAGAACACCGTGAATTCATTGTCCCAGGAAGGGGAAACTTTATTGACACATTCCTGGGGTCAGATACATCACATGATCACACTGACAGAACCACAGGCACATAGACACAGGCAACAGAGCATGCACAATGTCGGCACTAGTACAGTGTATATCCACCTTTCGCAGCAATGCAGGCTGCTATTCTCCCATGGAGACGATCGTAGAGATGCTGGATGTAGTCCTGTGGAACGGCTTGCCATGCCATTTCCACCTGGCGCCTCAGTTGGACCAGCGTTCGTGCTGGACGTGCAGACTGCGTGAGACGACGCTTCATCCAGTCCCAAACATGCTCAATGGGGGACAGATCCGGAGATCTTGCTGGCCAGGGTAGTTGACTTACACCTTCTAGAGCACGTTGGGTGGCACGGGATACATGCGGACTGCACATACGGTTCACGTCCACGCTGTCGCGGCATGCTACCAGTGTTAAGGACTGCGATGGAGCTCCGTATGCCACGGCAAACTGGCTGACACTGACGGCGGCGATGCACAAATGCTGCGCAGCTAGCGCCATTCGACGGCCAACACCGCGGTTCCTGGTGTGTCCGCTGTGCCGTGCGTGTGATCATTGCTTGTACAGCCCTCTCGCAGTGTCCGGAGCAAGTATGGTGGGTCTGACACACCGGTGTCAATGTGTTCTTTTTTCCATTTCCAGGAGTTTATATTAACGACATAGGAAACAATCTGAGTAGCCGTCTTAGATTGTTTGGAGATGATGCTGTCATTTACTGTCTTGTAGTCATCAGATGTCCAAAACTACTTGCAAAATGATTTAGTGGCAATTGACCCAGAATAAGGAAAAGTGTGAAGTTATTCACATGAGTACTAAAAGAAATCAGCTAAATTTCGATTACGCGATGAGTCGCACAAATCTGAAGGCTGTAAATTCAGTTAAATACTTAGGGATTACAATCACAAATAACCTTTTTCGGAACGATCACGTAGATAATATTGAGGGTAGAGCAAACCAAAGACTGCGATTCATTGGCAGAACACTTAGAAGGTGCATCAGGTCTATTAAAGAGACTACTTACAGCACGCTTGTCCGCCCTATTCTGGAGTGTTGCTGTGTGGTGTGGGATCCGCATCAGTTGGGATGACGGATGACATCGAAAAAGTACAAAGAAGGGCAGCTCGTTTCATATTATCGCGAAACACGGGAGATAGTGCCACAGATAGGATACGTGAATTGGAGTGGCAATCATTAAAACAAAGGCGTTTTTCGTTGCGAGCTCACCTTCTCATGAAATTTCAACCACCAGTTTTCTCCTCCAACTGCGAAAACGTTCTGTCGGTACCCACCTACATAGGGAGAGATGATCATCACGAGAAAATAAGAGAAATCTGGGCTCGCACTGGAAAATTTAAGTGCTCGTTTTTCCCGCGTGCCGTTCGGCAGTGGAACGGTAGAGAGACAGCTCGAAGGTTCATAGAACTCTCTGCCAGGCACTTTATTGTGAATATCAAAGTAATCACGTAGATGTAGACTTAGATGAAGGATATGCAGTTATCTTGAGTCTCAGACTGCCTCCAGCTCCGGCCATCCTGATTTAGGTTTTCCGTCATTTCCCTAAATCACTCCAGGCAAATGCTGGGATGGTTCCTCTGAAAGGGCACGGCCGACTTCCTTACCCATCCTTCCCTAATCTGATGAGACCGATGACCATGCTGTCTGGTCTCCTTCCCCAAACCAACCAACCAACCTCCAGCTGAGGAGCAGGAGTGGCGTGCACCACGCCTGGAATGCGCTGATACCAAGGCGCGGCCCGCAGTCTCGTCCCGTAGCGGTGACGGAAGTAGCGGTTTCAGTTCCCATTACGTCACGAGGCCATAGGCGACACTGTGCGGCCATCGTCGTCTGCTCCGGCCACGGCTGCTAGCGGCTCCTGAATGTGTATGACCCTGGAATGCCTGATCGTACAGTAGACTGTGTGCAACAAAGGCACCACCAGCTCCGCATGACTTGCGTGGTCTGGTCCCTGGCCGCACTGGTTAGGCCACCTGAAGGCCCAATGGATGACAGCTCCCACAGGTCGGCACAAGTCTCGATTCGAACGACAGCGACATACAAGCCAACGAGACGATCGGTTGCACCAACACCCCAAAAAGGACTTTACTGACCATTTCACATCGTTGTAGGAACTCCCTGTGAGTGGCCTTAAAAGTTATGAACACTTGTTCATTACAAAAGTTGTGTTCCAAAGTACAGAAGATCAACAGGTGCTCATAGCTATTAAGGTATGCATTTTAGAGCACATGTTTACTGAACATTTTTTTCTTGTTTTGGCCCATACTACCTCTTCCCAAAATATAGAAAGCAAAGGGCTTGCAGTAGAAGAGATTCACTTCACAATATTGAAAATCAAGAATATCTCATAGCTCTTCAGGTATGCGTTTTAGAGCCCATCTTTACTTGACATTTGTGCTTCTATTATCGTGTACTTTCAGCCGTGTAAGTTTGTGCCTCCTTCTTGATACACCCTGTACGTAGAAGGCTGCTGAACTCGTTCAGCGTCATTACTTCGTACAACTACTGAGCTAAAACACACTGTTATTGGCGACTCCATGTTGTCTTGTGCACTAGGACCAGATAACAGGTATACTTGAAAAAAGAGACAGCATTGGTCGTATATTTTTTACTATTGCAAAATCGATTTTCTGTCACTCAGTGACAGAAAATCGATTTTGCAATAGTAAAAAATATACGACCAATGCTGTCTCTTTTTTCAAGTAAAACACACTGTCTGACAAAAAAAGTGAATCACCCATTAAGAGAGGTGGGAATGAAACTTTAAACAGTGACAGTGTATAGGATGTTAATGCAGTGATTACAAAATCGAGTGAAGTTTAGAAGTATGAGCTCTCTTGTCAGAATGAAATTGCAACCTCTCTGGCTAGGACGCATGCACTGATTGCAACGGGAAATATGTCACAAAGTCATTTCATCCTCTCCTGAAGCGAGCTGGCCCACGAATCTCGTAGCTGCTCGTTGATATGGTGGATACTGGCACTGGGATGGAATTGCCATCCTAGCTGGCCCCATAGATGTTCTGTCGAGCCGGCTAGAGTGGCCGAGCGGTTCTGGGCGCTACAGTCTGGAACCGCGCGACCGCTACGGTCGCAGGTTCGAAACCTGCCCCGGGCATAAATGTGTGTGATGTCCTTAGGTTAGTTAGGTTTAAGTAGTTCTAAGTTCTGGGGGACTTATGACCTCAGCAGTCATAGTGCTCAGAGCCATTTGAACCATTTTGTTCTGTCAAGGACAGATCTGGGTATCTTGTTGGCCACAGGAGTACGGCAACAAGACGATGACAATTCATAAAAACACTTTTGGAAAAATGCCACCACCAACCTGCCGCACTAGAGATAACACATGAGGACGCAGGATTTCTGTGATGTACCGCCGTACCCTCAGAATTCCCTCAATCACTACCAGCCGCAACCAGAAGTCACACCTGATGGCTCCCCACACCGTGAAGCCAGCAGCAACACCGCTGAGCCCCTCTAAAACATTGGGAGACTTGGACCTCTCACCAGGTCGCCACC
Organism: Schistocerca americana; assembly: GCF_021461395.2. Lineage (NCBI taxonomy): Eukaryota > Metazoa > Arthropoda > Insecta > Orthoptera > Acrididae > Schistocerca > Schistocerca americana. The sequence continues at coordinate 1,158,996,186 of NC_060119.1, read as the reverse complement.
ATATTCGCCGACGATGTTCATCTGCCGTATTATACCCCGCGTCATCATGCTGGCCTGCTGATTGCTGTCAAATGGAACTTGTGTACATCCCGGTCAAGGCGGAGAGAACAGTGCGCTGTTTATAGTCCATTGGCCTCGCTGCGTAGCGCTAAAGGGAAAAGGAAGACATGCGCGGAAAAACGGGCTAACTCTCAAATATGAATGCTTGAGGACAAGTGATGCCATCTGTTGTTGGGTGCGGGACCTATCAAAATCGACATTAGTCTCACCACTGAATATCACATTAAGATATTTAGGGGCGAGACCAATGTCAATTTTGATAGTTCCCGTACCCAGCAACAGATGGCAACACCTATACGTTAAGTTTTTACATTTGAGGATTAACAAGTTGTTCTGCATGTGTGTTCAATTCACGACGAATGAAGGGCAGACGGAAGGCAATTTTTATCCCTACACTGCCAATGCTATTTCACTCTTTGTATGGGTGCACTTTACAAAAGAACTATAAGTGTCAAAACAGTGAAATTTTTGCTGAATGTATACAATATAGATGCCTGCATTTACAAAGACAATGAACAAAATACCTCTCAAGCATTTGAAGAAAATTTTTTTAGTCTTTCACTAATAAAATTTCACGTCTTTTAATGCATAAGCTATTAGAAAACAGTTTTTGTTGTGTTGTAGATCTCAATGTATTTGTAATAACTTATTACCATCCTGAGCACAAACTGACCAAATTTCTATTTCTAACCCAATTACTTTAGAAAGTAATGGTACCTGAAAATCAAAAAATATAGTTTTGAGAAAAATCAATTTAAAGCTTAGCATTGCTGTTTTAGTATAGTTATTGATGACAATTTTTATATTGTATTGTATTGAACTGGGGACCTATAAACAACGGAGAGGCTTCGTCCCCGCCGTAGCCCTCAGTGGTTCACAGCCCCACAACAAGCCACAGCAGTCCACTCACCCCACCGCCGCCCCACACCGAACACAGGGTTATTTTGCGGCTCGGCCCCAGTGGACCTCCACAGGAACGTCTCACTCCAGACGAGTGTAGCCCCATTGTTTGCGTGCTACAGTAATTATGGTGTACGCATACGTGTAGACGGTGTTTGTGCAGCAATCGCTGACATAGTGTAACTGAGGCGGGATAAGGGGCACCAGCCAGCATTCACCGAGGCAGATGAAAAACCGCCTTAAAAATCATCCACAGACTGCCCGGCACACCGGACCTCGATACTTATCCGCCGGGCGGAATCGTGCCGGGGACGGGCACGCAGTCCCGCCCGGAAAGCAGTGCGTTAGACCACGTGGCTAAACTGGCGGGCTTGATGAGAATTACTTATCACTAGTATCTTCCTGCACCGTACTGAGAATCATCTAAATCATATTGATCTTCTTTTCTTCTCTTGGACCCTCTTGTTTTCTGTCTAGTTTCTTTTGTGTATTTTAAATTAGCAATTTCTACCTTACTGATTCTCTCTTAAGATCAAATAAGGCAAAATGGATAGATAACATTCCAACAGAATTTCTAAAGTCATTGGGGGAAGTAGCAACAAAATGACTATTCACTTTGGTGTGTAGAAAGTAAGAGTCTGGCATCATACCATCTGACATTCGGAAAAGCATCATCCACACAATTCCGAAGACGGCGAGATCTGACAAGTGCGAGAATTATCGCACAATAAGCTTAACAGCTCATGCATCCAAGTTGCTTACAAGAATAATATACGGAAGAATGGAAAAGAAAATTGAGGATGCGCTAGATGACGATCAGTTCGGCTTTAGGAAAGGTAAAAGCAGGAGAGAGGCAATTCTGACGTTTCGATTAGTAATGGAAGCAAGACTAAAGAAAAATCAACACACGTTCATAGGATTTCTCGACCTGGAAAAAGCGTTCGACAATGTAAAATGGCGCAAGACGTTAGAAATTCTGAGAAAAATTGTGGTACACTATAGGGAGAGATGCGTCATATACAATATGTACAACAACCAAGAGGGAATAATAAGAGTGGACGACCAAGAACGAAGTGCTTGTACGAAAAAGGGTGTAGGACAAGGAGGTAGTCTTTTGCCCTACTGTTCAATCTGTACATCGAGGAAGCAATGATGGACATAAAAGAAAGGTTCAGCAGTGGAATTAAAATTCGAGGTGAAAGGATATCAACGATACGATTCGCTGATGACATTGCTATCCTGAGTGAAAGTGAAGAAAAAGTACATGATCTGCTGAATGGAATGAACAGTCTAAAACGCACAGAATGTGGATTGAGAGTAAATCGAAGAAAGGCGAAGTTAATGAGAAATAGTAGAAATGAGAACAGCGAGAAACTTAACATCAGGATTGATGGTCACGAAGTCAGTGAAGTTAAGGAATTCTGCTACCTAGGCAGTAAAATAACCAATGACGGACGGAGCAAGGAGGACATCAAAAGCAGACTAGCTATGACAAAAAGGGCATTCCTGGCAAAGAACAGTCTACTAACATCAAATATCGGCCTTAATTTGAGGAAGAAATTTCTGAGAAAGTACGTCTGGAGTACAGCATTGTATGGTAGTGAAACATGAACTGTGGGAGAACGGGAACAGCAGAGAATCGAAGCATTTGAGATATGGTGCTACAGAAGAATGTTGAAAATTAGGTGGACTGATAAGGTAAGGAATGTGGAGATTCTGTGCAGAATCGGAGAGGAAAGGAATATGTGGAAAACACTGATAAGAAGAGGGACAGGATGATAGGACATCTATTAAGACATGAAGGAATGACTTCCATGGTACTAGAGGGAGCTGTAGAGGGCAATGACTGTAGAGGAAGACAGAGTTTGGAGTACATCCAGCAAATAACTGAGGACGTAAAACTTCCTGGCAGATTAAAACTTCGTGGCAGATTAAAACTGTGTGCCAGACCGAGACTTTGCTCTGGTAGAGCACTGGTAGAGCACTTGCCCGCGAAAGGCAAAGGTCCTGAGTTCGAGTCTCGGTCCAGCACACAGTTTTAATCTACCACGAAGTATATCCTTCTCTACTCTCAATTGTTCTCATTTATTTTTTTATTGGGTCATCAGTCTTCTGACTAATTTGACGCGGTCAGCCACGAATTCCTCTCCTGTCCTAACTTCTTCATCTCAGAGTAGCACTTGCAACCTACGTCCTCAGTTCCCAGAATGAGATTTTCACTCTGCAGCGGAGTGTGCGCTGACATGAAACTTCCTGGCAGATTCAAACTGTGTTCCGGACCGATACTCGAACTCGGGACCTTTGCCTCTGTAAAGTTTGGAAGGTAGGAGACGAGGTACTGGAAGAAGTAAAGCTATGAGGACGGGGCGTGAGTCGTGCTTGGGTAGCTCAGTTGGTAGAGCACTTTCCCGCGGAAGGCAAAGGTCCCGAGTTCGAGTCTCGGTCCGGTACACAGTTTTAATCTGCCAGGAAGTTTCATGTCAGCGCACACTCCGCTGCAGAGTGAAAATCTCATTCTGGGAACTGAGGACGTGGGTTGCAAGTGCTACTCTGAGATGAAGAAGTTAGCACAGGAGAGGAATTCGTGGCTGACCGCATCAAATTAGTCAGAAGACTGATGACCCAATAAAAAAATAAATGAGAACAATTGAGAGTAGAGAAGGATATTCTATGTCAGTCTCTATACTTCTGTACGGAGAAAGCACTCAAAGCAGAAATTGCTTAGCAATCGATTTTTCATGAGAGCAATGATAAACTCCTTTTCCTAACAACGGAGTTCGTTTATGGATGTTGGTGCTACTGCAACCAGTACCCCTCCGAGTGCCTTCTAACCAATATAAACCAGAGATAAGCATGTAATCAGTTCAAGGACGCGTCATCAAACATCTGCCGCCAATACGATAAATTATTACTCGATAACGTTTATTTCATTGCTTCAAGGCCACCGAGACACAGTGAGATTGCGCTATGCACATGATATGATAGAGATCTCGAAAAGGGCGATTACATTTAAGTCTCTTCATTGACGATCAAGTTCGGCACTTATCAATGTCATTAAAGACAGTAAGTAAACATATAACTTGTGTTTTTATCAAGACACTTGACACTAAATCCTACTTTGAATGGAACTTAGATCTATCATCGCCTGCAGATTCATTCACAAGTAGTAGTGCAGTGTGCTGTCTCGTCTTGGAGCATTCCAAAAACAAGTCGTAATTTCTCTCTCTCGACTAATAATACCAGCAGAAGTTGGTACATCTCGCCTCTGTCAGTCATTATGGCCGGTGGGACGTCGTCTAGTACGTATTTCTTGATTCAAAAATCTTTACCAACAGTCGTATGTTTTGGTTTATTTTATTTTATATCTGAAATGCTACCAGTTTCGTCAACTCAGTAGTACCATATTCAGACCCCATACGCTTTTATCGTATTAACATTCTAATCGAATGGTACCATAAAAATGGAATCGTAAATCCGATCGTTATGCAACAGATTCCTGTGATCGGGTGACGCTGACTGAGCCTACATACAGTCCTCGAAAAGAAAAGCAGTTGGTACATGGTCGATCTAGTCAAGCCATACTTATAAAAAGTATCAGTAACTCCCGGAAATTCGTAATACAGTGCAGGTGCACTGCTAAAAGACTGTTTTAGGTAGATTCCCTCGACTTCAGTTCCTAAATTTGACCTAGCCTCCTCGCTGCTAGTTTGTCCCTTAATATACCCTTTCGGAGTACGACACATCTATGAGCACTTCTTTTTTGGCAGAGGTATCACGTTTTACTTTCAGAGTCAGGGTCCCAATGAGTACATTTATAGCAGAAACAGTGCGGCCAAATACTTCTTCTACATAGACCCAACAATTCACAGAACAAATCGACAACATTTTGTTGCAAATCCTACAATTGAAGCCACAGAGATGTGGCTGTTTTGTGATCTAGTTGCGGACAGTCTCTGATACTACTGAAGCGCCACGGAATAATATGCTTTGTATAGTGGAGTAAAATTTTGAAGCCTTTCTCTAGTAGCCCAAGGAGTGAGCAAAGTACGGCAGTGCGCAACATATGGGCAAGGAAGGATCACTGATGTTGCTTGTAATACGGCTGCAAGACAGAGTTAATTGCTGCACGTTGTAAGGGCTGTATCTGCAAGATGCCAATGCATCAGATTGTCATCAGAGGGAGAGAGGGATACTTTCATTGTGATGACCATGCAGACTGGAGTAAGAAGGCATTAGTCAGACACAAAGATTCTATTCAGTACACTGACTTCGCAAAATACGAGTACCATCCACCATCGCACCTGAAAGACGAGGTCGAGATACCTTTCCAACCAGGGCGACTAAAAGAGCTGACCAGAGAAAAAAATCAGGCCAAGTGATTTCACTGACGACTCACAGTAGCAGAGCATACGGGCCAGTCCTGCATAAATATCAGTACTGTTTTAGTCTAGTCGGGAAGCGACTCGGTTCACAGCCATCCAGCCTGGAGGTTGGACCTGTCTCGGTTTAATCCTGCACGCCTAGTCGTCTACAACCTTGCACGGAGCAGCGAGTCCCACCTGGAGGACATAGCCCCCACAGCTGACTAGTCGAATGCAAATCCACTGTTTGCAGTTGTAAGTTCAGGTTCTCAGCATATCTAACTGCACTGGTGTCAGTTGTACCCAGGAATAGAATCAGTCTCGGAACGTTTTGGACGGAAGATGTAGTCTATCATGTGCAAAACACTTTATGTCACGAATAGTTACTGCTACCTACGTCCACCTGTGACAGTTTACTGTATTCAGTCCTTGGTCTCACTCTACAATTTTTTACCCCCCTCCCCACACTTCCAGCCGGCCGCGGTGGCCGAGCGGTTCTAGGCGCTTCAGTCCGGAACCGCGCGACTACTATGATCGCAGGTTCGAATCCTGCCTCGGGCATGGATGTGTGTGATGTCCATAGGTTAGTTAGGTTTAAGTAGTTCTAAGTTCTAGGGGACTGATGACCTCAGATGTTAAGTCCCATAGTGCTCAGAGCCATTTGCACCATTTGAACCCACACTTCCCTTCATTACGAAATTGAGTAGTGCTTGTTGCCTTCTTCGGTCTACCCGTCTCAACTTCAACAGCCTTGTGTAGCACCACATTTCAAAAGCTTCTATTCACTTCTTGCCTGAACTTCTTATTATCCACGCTTCGCTTCCATACAACGCTAAACTCCAGACAAATACCTCCAGCGAAGACTTCCTGACACTTAGATTTATATTAAATTTTAACAAATTCTTCTTTTTCAGAAATGCTTTTCCTGCTACACCCAGTCTACATTTTATATCCTCTCTCGTTCGTCCACCATCAACTATTTTGCTGCTCAAATAAGTAGGAGAGGTGGATGGGTTCTGTAACAAAGGGTGCATTGTTCTTTCTTGTACACAAACTTGACACTTGCCCTAGCGTTCTTATATAAACAAATCGCTCACTTGAGTTCTTGTTCTGTTTATTTAGGACTGATTAACCGCCTATAGCTGTCTTTATAATTACCTTAATTTATGACCCAAGATGGCCCCCGAGTAGAGGACTTTCGCTCTTGTTCATCCATGCGGTACTTAATGGTCCAAATCTTTTAGTGTAAAGTGATAACTGTAATCTTAATTATCATAATTTGCTGCTCAAAAATGTCGGTCTAATTGTCCCTCCTAATGTAACGTACTCCTTTTGGTCCCCCGTCATAAGTTCTATCCACTCTCTCCTCGTATGGAGCGCAGAAAGCAGAAACGATGACTATTTAAATGTGTATGTGTGTGCTGTGATTAGTCTACACTTGTCTTTGCTGTTCCTACAAGAGTGTTGTATATGGAGCTGCAATACATTCGTACTGTAGCTTGCTCACTTAACACTAACTACGGGAACTCTGTTCTGCAAAAAGCATCATTTTACTATCATGAATTTTTAAAACTAGTCGCCAATCTTTGGATAACTTTGACTTATTGTTAATATACACTACTGGTGTGGTTACGTCAGAAGCCATGTTGGTACAAAAGTGAAAAACAGTAAGTGGATGCAGTGAACTATTACGCACCAGGCTATGTCTTTATTGGGTACATCTGAGGAAGGTGGTCGATTCATTTGTTCCTTTGACCACGTATGATTTCGCACCCGTGGCTTTGGGGTAGCGTCTGTAACTTGTAACCAAAACACCTTCAGTCCCTAGTTCGACCCTCGCCGGTGCAGAGATTCAGGGAATTGTCTTGTCCTTGGGGTAAAAAACTGCTCCTAAAAAGAAGAAGAATCAGCAATGATCAAAGGCATGAGACTACAAAAATCAATGGAAACCACTACATTACACCCACATAATGTGCACCCACAGGACACGTGATCTGTGGTTGAAAAATGTGTCATGATGATCTGTCCATTGGCAAAAGATTCGGGACTAATCTCCCATTCGGATCACCGAGAGGGGACTGCCAAAGGGGAGGTGACCAGGAGAATAGGTGCAGAAACTCGGTCTAATTATAGTGGGGGTCAGTGAAGTGAACTGGAAAGAAGACAAGGATCTGGTCATATGAGTATAGAGTAATATCAATAGCAGCAGAAAGTGGTATAACGGGAGTAGCATCCGCTATGCATAGGAAGGTAAGGCAGAGAGTGAGTTATTGTGAACAGTTAAGTGATAGGATTGTTCCCTTCATAATCGACAGTAAACCGACACCAACAACAATGGCTCAGGTACACATGCCGACGTCGCAAGAACAGGATGAAGAGATAGAGAGAATATTCCGCCGCAACGAAAAACGCCTTTGTTTTAATGATGTCCACCCCAAATCCTGTATCATTTCAGTGACACTCTCTCCCCTATTTCACGATAATACAAAACGTGCTGACCTACTCTGAACTAATTCGATATACTCCGTCAATCCTATCTGATAAGGATCCCACACCGCGCAGCAGTATTGCAAAAGAGGACGGAAAACCGTAGTGTAGGCGATCTCTTTAGTAGATCTGTTACATTTCCTAAGTGTCCCGACAATAAAACGAAGTCTTTGGTTACCTTTTCGCACAACATTTTCTATGTGTTCCTTCCAATTTAAGTTGTTCGTAATTGTAATTCCTAGGCATTTAGTTGATTTTATAGCCTTTAGATTTGACTGATTCATCATGTAACCGAAGTTTAACGGATTTGTTTTAGCACTCACGTGGATGACCTCACACCAAACTTTTCGTTATTTAGGGTCAACTGCCAATTTTTCCACCATACAGATACCTTTTCTAAATCTTTTTTCAATTTGTTTTGATCTTCTGATAACTTTACTAGACGATAAACGACGACATCATCTGCAAACAACCTAAGACAGCTGCTCAGATTGTCTTCTAAATCGTTTATGTAGATAAGGAACAGCAAAGGGCCTGTCACACTACCTTGGGCAACAACAGAAATCACTTCTGTTTTACTCGATGTATTTCCGTCAATTACTACGAACTGTGACCTCTGACAGGAAATCACGAATCTAGTCGGACAACTGAGACGATATTCCATAAGCACGCAATTTTACTACAAGCCGCTTGTGTGGTACAGTGTCAAAAGCCTTCTGGAAATCTAGAAATCTAGAAATACGGATTCAATTTGAAATCCATTGTCGAAAGTACTCAACACGTCGTGTGAGTAAAGAGCTACAGCAGTTGTGTTTCACAAGAACAAAGTTTTGTAAATCCGTGTTGACTATGTGTCAGTAGACCATTCTCTCTGAACACAACATATGTTCCAAAATCGTACTGCACATCGACTTTAGATGCGGGCTGTAATTTAGTGGATGCGTCCTGTGCAACTTTCCAGTCTTCGGCTACGACTCTTTCGTCGAGAGAACGGTGTGTATGATTGTTAAGTATGGAGCTATTGTATCAGCATACTCTGAAAGGAACCTAACTGGTATACAGTCTGGACCGGAAGACTTGCCTTTGTTAAGTAATTTCAGTTGCTTCGGTACTCCGAGGATATCTACTACTACGTTACTCATGTTGGTATCTGTTCTCGATTCGAATTCTGGAATATTTACTTCGTCTTCTTTGGTGAAGGAGTTTCTGAAGGCTGTGTTTAATAACTCTGCTTTGGCAACACTGTCGTCGATAGAATTTCCATTGCTATCGCGCAAAGGAGGCATTGATTGTGTCTTGCCGCTAGCAGACTTCACATACGACCAAAATCTCCTTGGATTTTCTGCCAGGTTTCGAGACAAAGTTTCGTTGTGGAAAGTATTAGAAGCATCTCGCATTGAAATCCGTGCTAAATTTCGAGCTTCTGTAAAAGATCACCAATCTTTGAGATCTTGCATCCGTTTTTCATTGTTCCTGCTAGTGTTCTGACCAGTTTTGTGTATCAGGAAGGATCAGCTCCGTGCTAAGTGCGATATTCGGTAGCCGGTTGCCGCACTTTACGTCTAAATTTGACAGAAGGATTAGGGTCGACATAGTTGCATTCTCTCATTCCACGTGGCAGTGAAGAGAAACTTGTATTTTAACTCAAGATATTGCTGGACAAAAGGTAACCGGGTCTCCTCCCCTTGCCGTCCAAATTCTGGCCACACCAATTTGTTTCACAGCCGGGATTTGAAACGGCTACCTCTAAGACGAGTGCTACCGATCAGGTATGAGATAGGGACTTCTGTTACGGAGTCTAGGGTGTTAAGGAAATCACCTCAGTATTTGCATTTAGGGAAATCACAAAAAAATCAAAAAATCGCAATGATTGGACGGGTTTGAACCCCAGTTCTCTCGGCTGCCGCTAAAAAAAAAAAAAAAAAAAAAGTGTCATGTAATATTTTGTGTAATGTAATATCTTGTATAGACACCTTTTATTAACCTGCACCTTCTTTCGCCCCTACTGTTCAATCTGTATAGCGAAGGAGCAATGATGGAAATAAAAGAGTTTCTGGAATTGAATTAAAAATCCAAGGTGAAAGGATGTCAATAGTATATCGCTGGTGGCGTTGCTATCCTGAGTGAAATTGAAGAAGAATTACATGGAATGGACAATCTAATGAGTACAGAATATGGATTGAAAGTAAATCGAAAAAAAACGAGAGTAATGAGAAGTAGCAGAAATGAAAATAGCGAAATCTTAACATCAGGGTTGATGGTCACGAAGTAGATGAAGCTAAGGATTTTTACTACCTAGGCAACAAAATATACAATGGCGGACGGAGCAAGGAGGACATCAAAAGCAGGCTAGCACTGGCAAAAATGGCATTCCTGGCCAAGAAAATTCTACTAGTATCAAACATAGGCCTTAACCTGAAGAAGTAATTTCCGAAAATGTGCGTTTGGAGCACAGCATTCTATGGTAGAGAAACATGGAAAAAATGGTTCAAATGGCTCTAGGCACTATGGGACTTAACATCTGAGGTCATCAGTCCCCTAGATTTAGAACTACTTAAACCTAACTAGCCTAAGGACGTCACAGACATCTATGCCCGAGGCAGGATTCGAACATCCGACCGTAGCAGCGCCGCGGTTCCGGACTGAAGCGCCAAGAATCGCTCGGCCACAGTGGCTGGCAGTGAAACATGGACTATGAGAAAAGCAGAAAAGAGAAAATTTAAGCATTTGAGACGAGGTGTTACAGACGCCTGTTGAGAATTAGTAGGATTGATACGGTAAGAAATGAGGAGATTCTGCGCCGAAACGGAGAAGAAAGGAATATGTGGAAAACACTGACAAGAAGAAGGGACGGGATGATAGGACATCTGTTAAGACATCTGTGGAATAACGTCCATTATACTAGACGGATCTGTAGAGGCAGAAACTGTACAGGAAGACAGAGGCTGGAATACATCCATCAAATAATTCAGGACGTAGGTTGCAAGTGCCACTTTGAGATGAAGAGGTTGGCCCAAGATAGAAATTCGTGGCGGGACGCATCAATCCATTCAGAAGACCGATGACTCAAAAAAATATAAAAAAATAAAAAACGGGGCCTCCGGAGACCGTGGGTTCCTTGTACGAAAATACTCAGATAGTATCCCTTGAACATCCTCTGAAAGTTTTTCGGTGAATTTCTAGTTCACCCTAGACATGTAATGAACTGATAATTAGAACAGCTGGCACAATAAACACGAAAAACATCTGAAGCAATAAGCGCAGTTCAGACAGCACGTGTGTTTTGCTGTTGTCATTATGCTCCAGGTGTCGTTTGGTAGCGCAGACTGCTAATGTATCTGGACGGATATCGGAGGGCCTCCGATTTCAGTACGACTTGTTATTGTGTTTTCGACAGGCACTTAATGTGGTTTTCACATGTACCGGAGACTGGGGGAGTCAAGAATGCGAAGCTCTTCCGTGCTTAGGATCCTGCGTTAGGTGGAGATTCTTTGCATCCACTTTCGAAAATCTAATGGACTATAGTAACAGAGAACTGGAAGAACCTACCGTTCTGTTACTGTGGTGCAGAGGAAAAAACTAGCCACATTGTCATCCCATATCCCCTGCAATCAAAAAAATAAATCGTTGACTACAGCTTCTGGTCAACAGTCGGACGGGGGGGGGGGGGGGGGGGGGGAGAACTTTGCATTTGTGTGAAGACTTCGTAAGTAACAAATGATTTATTCTTATTTTATTTACCCGTCAAGTTCCGTAGCATCAAATTGAGGAGCAAATCTCCAAGGTCATGGAACGTGTCACTACATGAAATTACAATATAAAAGTAATAACAGATAAAAATAAATGTTTATGAACCCAAAAAAGTCAGTCCACAAGTATAAGCAAACGCAATGAACAATACAACAAGAATAAGCTTAATTTTTCAAGGAACTCCTCAACAGAATAGGAGTGGACATAAAAGTTTTCTGGGTATGGCACCCAGAAGAAGGCCGCTGCAACCGTGGCCGAAACGTTGGTTTTTCTCCAGCAACAGTAGTTTTTATACATTATGTCGCGGTATCACACCCAGAAAACTTTTATGTCGACTGACTCTGGCCGCGGAAGCCTATGCAATTAGAATAGTAGTGATCCATGAGGAAACAACGCGTGGATTACTGCTAAGATTTTTGAATTCGAGTGGTAGCTTATTGAAAATGGATGCAGCAGTATACTGCACATCTTTCTGCACAAGAGTTAAGGAAGTCCGATCCAAATGCACATTCGATTTCTGTCGAGTATAACTGAGTTAAAGCTAATTATTCTTGCGAATAAGATAATATTGTTAACAAGAAATGACAGTAAGGAATATATATATTGAGAGGCCTATGTCAAAATACCCAGACTCGTGGACAGCGGTCGACAAGAGGTTCGTGAACTTATACCACTTATTGCTCGAACCTCCCGTATCTGAGCCAAAAATATCCTTTTAGAATGGGAAGAGTTACCCCAAAATACAAGGGTTGACTGGAAAGTAATGCCTCCACCTTTGTAACTCTTCATCAGTTAGCAGCATTGGTATGCGGCAGATACTGGCTTCTTCCGTAGCCTCTTCTCTACAGCTCCAGTTGGCGGGAAGCCTTAGCATTGAACGGTTGTGTTGTTACCGTGTAAAGTATGGAACCCTGCGCAGACAGTGGGTCGATGCTATTGAAGCAACGTGCAGTCGTTGAATTCTTGACAGCAGAAGGCGTCACCCCAAAGAAGATTCATCAGAGAATGAAAGCAGTTTATGGTGATTGTGTTGATGTGAGTACTGTGCGTCTTTGGTCGAGTAAGTTTGAAGATGTTGAGGCGGGAACATCTGACCTGCGTGACAAACCAAGGTTTGACGTCCTTTGACAGCAACCACCGGGTTTCAAAAACAAAATGTTGACAGATTGATTCAGGACGATCGTCATATCACTAGTGAATATTGGTAATTAATGATCACATTCTAAGGATTATTTCTGCGTTTGGTTTTTTAAAATATTCCCATCCAAGCTCAATTAACGAAGGTGGAGGCATTACTTTTTATTCAACCCTCGTATAATGCCATACGACATAAGCGATTTAAAACAAGCAACGTAGACTAATTTTCATGTCGAATGATCACTTACTTCAGATACTGTTCAAATAGTAAAAATGGCAGAATTAAGTCTCTGAACAAGATCCTGAACGTGGGCTTTCCATGACAGTTTACTATCTGTCTGAACACCTAGAAATTCGAACTGTTCAGTTTCACTAATCATATGACCGTTCTCTGAAATTAAACGTCAGATTTTGTTGAATTGTGTGTTAGAAAATGTAAAAACTGAGTCTTATTGTGATTTAGCTTTAGTTTATTTTCCACAAGCCACGAACTTAGGTACTATTTGAAACCTAGCCAATGTTGCAGTCAACATCCTTTACTATCAAGCTGATGTCATCAGCAAACAGAAAAATTTTAGAGTTACCCGTAATACTAGAGGGCATATCATTTATATAAATAAGGAACAGGAATGGCCCCAATACTGATTCCTGGGGTACCCCTCACTTGACCGTACCCCACTCAGACCCCACATCACAGCCATTATCAACATTGTGAATAATGGCCTTTTGCTGTATGTTGCTAAAGTAAGAGGTGAACCAATTGTGAGTTACTCCCTGTATTCAATAATGCTCCAACCTTTGGAGCAATATTTCGTGATCAACACAATCAAATGCCTTAGTTAAATTGAAAAATATGCCTAGCGTTCGAAACCTTTTGTTTAATCCATCCAGTACCTCACAGAGAAAAGTGAATATAACATTTTCAGTTGTTAAACGACTTCTAAAGCCGAACTGTACAATTGATAGCAAATTGTGTGATACAAAATGATCAATTATCCCTACATACACAGCCTTTTCAATAACTTTAGCAAACACTTATGGCATAGAAATAGGTCTGAAATTATCTACATTATCCCTTTCTCTCTTTTTATAAACCGGCTTTACTACTGAGTGCTTTAATCGTTCAGGAAACTGACCATTCCTAAAGCAAAACTTACAAATATGGCTAAACACAGGGTAACATGTGCAGCACAGTACTTTAATATTCTGCTACACACTCCATAATAACCATGAGAGTCCTTAGTTCTGAGACTTCGAGGGATCACCAGTTTAGTATTGGAGGGCAGCGTGGAGGCTAAAAATCGTAGAGGGAGACCAGGAGATGATTACACTAAGCAGATTCAGCAGGATGTAGGTTGCAGTAGGTACTGGGAGATGAAGAACCTTGCACAGTATAGAGTAGCATGGAGAGCTGCATCAAACCAGTTTCTGGACTGAAGACCACAACAACATCAACAACAACGTGTGAACGTCTGCCATATTGCTCTTTTCTGTCAGTTTTAGTGTAGCTTGACATACTAATTTTTCCCCATCACAAATGATAATTTTGACGCAACGGCTAAATTTACCCCGATAAGCCAAAACATTACGACCGCTGCGCACCGCGAGTTTAAATGTCGCCTGGTGACGTTTCAGGAACGTGACGACACGGTAAGGAATGTACGCAAGTGGATCAAAGGCTGATGGGGAATCATTCTAGCGACGACACGGCCGCAATTTGGGACATGTACTGACATAAACGATTTTGATAAACGTGTTATTATTGTTACCCAGAGCCTGTGAACGACTATCTCGAACACGGCGAAGTTGGTCGAATGTTCACGTGCTGCTGTCGTGCGAATTTTATGGACAGTGAAATTATCACTAGCGATAAGTGCTTGGACACCCACGATTCTTCAAAGAACGTCGGATTTGGAGGCTTTCATGCTCTGTAAATCAGGATGGAGGATAGTTGGTGATCTGTGGCATCTCTACCGAAAGAGCACAACGCTGGTGCATGCATTAAGTACATTGTTCTGCGTAGGGCTCCGCAAGCAGACAGCCCCTACGTGTTCACATGTTGGCCCAACGACACCGTCAATTACGATTCCAGTGGCCATGTGATAGTCGAGATTGGACCGTATATCAATGGAAACGTGTCTCCTCGTCAGATTACTCACGTTTTTGCTACACCAGGTGGATGGTCGTCTCCACAAACGCCATCAGCCACGCGAACGGCGGTTCGAAACGTGCACTGCGCGGTTGTAGGCTGATGGGAGCAGTATTATGCTTTGGGAGACATTCTGATGCGCTTGCATGGGACCTGTGGTAGTAATCGAAGAAACGCTGACAATTGTGGACCACCTGCATGCCTTCATGCTTGATGTATTTCCCGCCGGTGATGTCATCTTCCAGCAGGAAAATTGACAGTGTCTCAAAGCCAGAAGCATGCTATAGTGGTTTGAGGAGCATGATATTGTAATCATGTTGATGTCTTCACGATGAAATTCGCTTGAGGTGAATTCAATGGCACCCTTTTGGGTCAACATCAGGCGCCATCACCGCAAACACAAATAGCGTCCTGCTGTTTAAGCAAATTACATGACTTGTGCATGGACATCTGGTGCGATATACCTCCTCAAACCTTCCGACAAACTGTTGAATCTATAATACGCAGAATTGGAGACGTATTGCGTTCCAAAGATGGACCTACAAGTTATTAAGCAGGTGGTCATAATGTTTTGACTCGTCAGTGTATATTTCATAGCCTCTTTGCTTTATAACATATAAACAATTTCTGCATTCGAATGAATGGAAACCCACAATGTTAATCTGTTTACGGCGTAAATAGATATTTTCCACAAGCTACTTTTGTTGCAGACGAAAATCATGTCAGATCTGCTATTTAAGGGCAGTACTGACGGCCATAATCTGATGCGCATACGTGTCGTGTTCGCTACCAAGGATAAACGTACATCCACAACTCAAACTGAGTTTTATCAAACAAGAAGTCCTCAATTTCGTCTCGGATACGCTTCGATTCTTCGTAAGTGTGCATATACACCTCATGAGACTGTATCAGCAGTCTTCTAAAATCAAGAAATGTGCTACACATCTGATCACCCTTAACTAATCTCGTGAATGAAGAGCTGGAAGTCACACATTTATTCGTTATATAGCCCCATCTCACCCCAACAGGGGTGGTAATCAGTCAAGGGAAATGCCAACAAAGAATGTGATCCATAATTCTACAAAAAACTATTACCATGGTAACGCTGTGCCTTTCTCCAAATCAGTCCCGTTCTCCAAATCCTCTTACCCTCTTTCAAGTTATTAGTTTTACCACTAGCGTCACATCTTGCTATTTTATACAAAGGTTTCCATATTTACACATGTTTAACGTCAAACATCACAATATTGTATTTTACATATTGTTTTGTCTGTGATTAGAATTTCTCTCTTTCCAGTGACAATTGTGCAATTAATAATGAAGAGGAAAGGCTTCCTATTGTTCTGCAAAATCGTATTTATTTGCCTCAGAAATCGTCTTTCCGCTTCTTAGTCCATCTTCAGGTGACAAGGGAATGTCGCAAACACAGATAAAACGACATATGATTTGCACAGATATCCTTAATACAGAAGATACATAAATGATGACTTGTAAAAGTGCTTAGATTGGAAAGCATTATACGGGGTGATTCAAAAAGAATACCACAACTTTAAAAATGTGTATTTAATGAAAGAAACATAATATAACCTTCTGTTATACATCATTACAAAGAGTATTTAAAAAGGTTTTTTTTCACTCGAAAACAAGTTCAGAGATGTTCAATATGGCCCCCTCCAGACACTCGAGCAATATCAACCCGATACTCCAACTCGTTCCACACTCTCTGTAGCATATCAGGTGTAACAATTTGGATAGCTGCTGTTATTTCTCGTTTCAAATCATCAATGGTGGCTGGGAGAGGTGGCCGAAACACCATATCCTTAACATACCCCCATAAGAAAAAATCGCAGGGGGTAAGATCAGGGCTTCTTGGAGGCCAGTGATGAAGTGTTCTGTCACGGGCTGCCTGGCGGCCGATCCATCGCCTCGGGTAGTTGACGTTCAGGTAGTTACGGACAGATAAGTGCCAATGTGGTGGCGCTCCATCCTGCTGAAATATGAATTGTTGTGCTTCTTGTTCGAGCTGAGGGAACAGCCAATTATCTAACGTCACCAGATACTGTAGTCCAGTTACAGTAGCACCTTCGAAGAAAAAGGGACCAAAAACTTTATTGGCTGAAATGGCACAGAAAACGTTCACCTTAGGCGAGTCACGTTCATACTGAGTTGTTTCCCGCGGATTCTCAGTGCCCCATATACAGACATTGTGACGGTTGACTTTCCCGTTAGTGTGGAAAGTTGCTTCATCACTAAACACAATCTTTGCATCAACTGACGCTGACGCCTAGTCAACAGCGCCTCAAGCGAACAAATGTGCAACTAAATGAAACTTTATAGCTCCCTTAATTCGCCGACAGATAGTGCTTAGCTCTGCCTTTTGTCGTTGCAGAGTTTTAAATTCCTAAAGTTGTGGTATTCTTTTTGAATCACCCTGTATTTTTATCACAAAATAATAGTTAGGTCTACTTTAACAGAAAAAGGAAACAAAGTTTTTTACATTGAGATACAGTTAACGAATTATGAAAAATAAAATTTAATTTACGATTTATTTGTAACTAAAAATGAATTTAAGAGAGGAGAAAAGGCAAACTAAGTTTGGTTAATATTAAGCTTGCATTTTGTGTCCTATGTTTGTAAATAGGTGTGGGATGGCAGGTAAAAATTTAAGGTTTTCCTTAGTTTTGACAGTTTTTAAGTTGAAATGTTTGAAAGTTTTACGTTCATGCGAATACCACTGCCTTTCGCAACGGCGTGAAAACGAATTGTGCAGATAGCCAGAAAGCGATGGAGAATGCGCTGTCCATAATCTTCACTCTACAGGTCCACAACTCATCTCACTGAAACTGAACTAAAATCTTTCAACTCTGTAAGAGTAATGCATAGTGTGCAATCCTCAAGCATCGACCGGTCACAGAAGCACCGTCAAACGGCATCAAGAAGACGCTGACCCCCGCGCCAGAGGAAAGAGTCGTATCTTGACGTATCAGGGGTCCCATATCACTCCAACTGCACACGCCCACACCATTACAGAGCCTTCACCAGCTTGAACAGTCCCCTGCTGACATACAGGGCCAATGGATTCATGAGGCTATTTGCATAACCATACACGCTCATCCGCTCGATACAATTTGACGCGGTACTCGTCCGACCAGACAACATGTTTCCAGTCATCAACATCCAATGTCGGTGTTGGCGGGCCCAGGCGAGGCGTCAAACTCTGTTTCGTGCAGTCATCAAGGGTACACCAGTGGGCCTTCGGCTCTGAAAGCCCATATCGATGACGTTTCGTTGAATGGTACACACGGTGACACTTTTTGATGGCCCAGCACTGAAATCTGCAGCAATTAGTGGAAGGGTTGCACTTCTGTCTCGTTGAACGATTCTCTTCAGTCGTCTTACTTGCAGGATCCTTTTCCTGCCACAGTTTTACCACATTCCTGATATTGATGATGATGATGATGATGTTTGGTTTGTGTAGCGCTTAACTGCGAGGTTATCAGCACAGGTAGAAAATCTCAACCTTTGCTCAGTCCAATCTCGCCACTTTCATGATGATGAAATGATGAGGACAACAGAAGCACCCAGTCATCTCGAGGCAGGTGAAAATCCCTGACCCCGCCGGAAGTCGAGCACGGGACCCCATGGAATTCCTGATATTCACGGTACACTCGTGAAACAGTCGTACCGGAAAATCCCCATTTCATCGCTCCCTTGGAAATGCTGTGTCCCATCGTTCGTGCGCCGACTATAAAAACCACATTCAAACTCACTTAAATGTTGATAGCCTGCCATTGTGGCAGCAGTAACCGATTTAATAGCTGCGCCAGACACTTGTCTTATATAGGCGTTGCCGACCGCAGCGCCGTGTTCTGCCTGTTTACATATCTGTGTATTTGAATACGTATGTCTATACCACTTTTGCGCTTCAGTGTAATTGAATGTAGGTGGCACAAAAAACTCAGGAAGTCCCTCACCGCGAGAAGTTACGTTTTGTTTCTCTCTTTAACAGAAATATAAAGTTTTTTTTATAATTTGAAAATATGTTTGGGCAGGTGATCTTGGATTTCTGCCACCGGCCATCGCAACTTCTCTTCTTCCTTGCTTGTGTCGGTGCTGACTTCCACAGTAGCCGCCACAACATCTGGGAACGAGGATTCCAGAACCAACGCTGCCTTCGCTCTTAGCTGCTCCGTCACAGCGCGTCACTAATATTTCCCTCTTTTCTTTCAGAGGAGCATTGCTACCAATTGTGTTCTTTCTTGCAGATTAGCCGCAGCGGTTGAGCTATTTTTATATTTTCATTGTTTCTAATTATTTTGTTGCGGCGCTCCTCTCAATAAAATGGCCTCTAACCTGCCTTCTACACCTCCTCCACCTGCGCCTATGCCTTCTGGCTTTGATCTAACACAGTTTATTCAGTTTCAGAACTACCAAGTGGCGCCGTTGATGAGGTTAGTCCAGCAGCTCATTAATGCACAAGACGCTGTTGCATCAACTCCACCATAATAGCCAGTCACATCCACAACATCGCCTCCATGCATTCCATCGTTCCAAGGTTTCGTGTACAAAAAGAGGAAAGGAATGAGTGGTGTGCTCAGTTCAACGCTCATTGTGCTGCAACGTACTGTGAAACTTTCTTAGTTCTTGTCAACAGCTGACGCAGGAGTTTACGGCCTCGCTCAGAAAGTTATTCCCGACTAGTAGGCTGGAGTTGCTAGTTGTTACAGATTTAGTTTCTGCCCTCACTAAGGATTACGAGGATGAGGTACAGATTACTGCAGCTTGTTACAAGTTCTTTCAATTGCGGAGTATAATAACTTTTCTGGAGACTAGAAATCTACTCTGTGGGAATCAGCATGGGTTTCGAAAAAAACGATCGTGTGAAACCCAGCTCGCGCTATTCGTCCACGAGGCTCAGAGGGCCATAGACACGGGTTCCCAGGTAGATGCTGTGTTTCTTGACTTCCGAAAGGCGTTCGATACAATACTCCACAGTCGTTTAATGAACAAAGTAAGAGCATATGGACTATCAAACCAATTGTGTGATTGGATTGAAGAGTTCCTAGATAACAGAACGCAGCATGTCATTCTCAATGGAGAGAAGTCTTCCAGAGTAAGAGTGATTTCAGGTGTGCCGTAGGGGAGTGTCGTAGGACCGTTGCTATTCACAATATACATAAATGACCTTGTGGATGACATCGGAAGTTCACTGAGGCTTTTTGCGGATGATGCTGTGGTATATCGAGAGGTTGTAACAATGGAAAATTGTACTGAAATGCAGGAGGATCTGCAGCGAATTGACGCATGGTGCAGGGAATGGCAATTGAATATCAATGTAGACAAGTGTAATGTGTTGCAAATACATAGAAAGATAGATCCCTTATCATTTAGCTACAATATAGCAGGTCAGCAACTGGAAGCAGTTAATTGCATAAATTATCTGGGAGTACGCATTAGGAGTGATTTAACATGGAATGATCATATAAAGTTGATCGTCGGTAAAGCAGATACCAGACTGAGATTCATTGGAAGAGTCCGAAATCAAAGGAAGTAGGTTACAGTACGCTTGTTCGTCCACTGCTTGAATACTGCTCAGCAGTGTGGGATCCGTACCAGATAGGGTTGATAGAAGAGATAGAGAAGATCCAACGGAGAGCAGCGCGCTTCGTTACAGGATCATTTAGTAATCGCGAAAGCGTTACGGAGATGATAGATAAACTCCAGTGGAAGACTCTGCAGGAGAGACGCTCAGTAGCCCGGTACGAGCTTTTGATGAAGTTCCGAGAACATACCTTCACCGAGGAGTCAAGCAGGATATTGCTCCCTCTTACGTATATCTCGCGAACAGACCATGAGGATAAAATCAGAGAGATTAGAGCCCACACAGAGGCATACCGACAATCCTTCTTTCCACGAGCAATACGAGACTTGAATAGAAGGGAGAACCGATAGAGGTACTCAAGGTACCCTCCGCCACACACCGTCAGGTGGCTTGCGGAGTATGGATGTAGATGTAGATGTACATCCAGAACAAACATACCGTCAGTGTGTCACTGAAGTTCAGGGTTTTACACAACAGTGTCGTTTTCAATATGACTGTGGACTGAACTATAGTGACGCAATGATGCGTGATGCAATTGCGTATAGTGTGCCAGACAGCAGCTTGGTTGGTTGGTTTAAAAGTGGGGGAAACAGACCAAACTGCAAGGTCATCGGTCCCTTGTTCCCAGTAGAACAATTACCTAAAGGAAAGAAGAAAACAAAGAAGACATACGGCACAATAGGGACCGATGACCGTAGCAGTCTGGTCCCTTTAATCCCACAAACCAACCAACGGCACAATAACAGGAGAAAAGGAAGAGACAGAAGAACGACAGAATGACAATGGACAAAACAGGATGCGGCAGCGCGGTTCTTTCCGTCCCTTTATGACGGACCTGCACCTACCTGTGAACATTGTCTCAGCAGATCATCAGTAGGATAGCCGAGTAAAACCTACTGTACTTAGACGTGAACCAGGCAGCAATTAAAGTCACTAATCTACGTTTCAGGAGAAACACGAAATTAAAGGTTGGAAATTTTGTCCTCAATTAATATATTCTGAAACTTAGGTCAACAAGTATCACTGCCAAGCCCGTGCTAGTCTTAACACAGGCACTCACAATCCCCTTCACTCACGTTAGCACGTTTATGGTGTTGCATTTCCCGAAAACGTAATAGCTACAAAAATACTGATTGTTTTAGATCGATAATGCTCGCCAAAGTCTGTCGGTACCAAAAGCAGTTACAGTTTTTTGCCACCGACCTGCTCAATACACCACGCGGAATATATGTCTTTTCTCGTCGCAAAATACACTTAAAAGTTCCGAAATTTCTACACACACATCGGAATAATTATGCCGTCACTTTCCAACACTTTTGACATATGAAACACTGCTAGATCCGGCAACTTATTATTTCCATCGGAACTACTACTGCACACGTCCGATCTCTTTCATGGCTAGACTTCGACTCTTCCCTAGAATACTTTAAGTCTTCTCTACCAGCAGAGAAAGGGGCGCGAAGAATATTGCTTTACCATTGGTCAGTTTAATCGACAGCCAATAGCAAAACAACACTCTCCCGCGTCAGTCCGCGCTTTTCATCCATAACCAATCGCAAAATAGTAGCCCTCACGACTGCACTTTTTACCGACGTAATTATCGAATATGCTGAAGTTTTGCTTATGCATAAAGTTATTTACTGTTGTTCTTTATACCTGAATTAACTTTCCCTTTACCATAAACTTACTTTACAAATCTATTCTACAAAAATCCCCTTTGTCCATATCCATACTTCTTCGAAATGTTCCCACACTATATCCTACTACATAACTCGTTAAACAATTATCTTCATATTAACCTTAAACCACACTCACGCATCATTCATACAGCTAAAACACATTTATTACATTTTACATACATAAAAAGACATAATAACACTTTATGAAAATACTAGAACAGTTTATGAAAAACATTCTATTACTTTAGTGCACTCTAGTGGGCACAATCGAAACTAAAATCTCAGTCCCCCTACCCAATATTGTCCTCTATCGGCTGATACATAAACTACGTGCGCGTCCAGTCTCGCGTCAGCATCTGTCACTATCCAGCTCTGAGACACATCTCCCACTTAACTGCCTCCAAGGCAGGATCGTTATACGGCGCTACACCTCAAGGACACCCTAAAAGCCCTAGGGTGGGGGACACAGACGGACTAAAGACATGCGCTAAAACTTAGATCAAATGATAAAACTCACTCTCACGAATAAAACGTAAAACTAAAGCTGCTGTTGAGGCATTGCCCCCAACACCGAAAGTAGGGTGCTGGGGAAGTTAAAAGTCCGCCGCAGAACGGCTAAAAGTGGGCTGTCCGGCATGTTTTTTTTTTTTTTTTCTTTGCCTGGAAGGGTTGTCCTAAGTGTTGGTTACAGACAACGGACCACAGTTTATGGCTCGGGACTTTGAACAGTTTTGTACAGTCAATGATGTCACACGCCTTACCAGCGCTCCATTTCATTCTCAGTCGAACGGAGAAGCTGAACGATTTATGCGTACGTACAAGCAACAGAGGACCAAACTACGTGCCTCTCACATACGGGAGCAAGCGCTGCTGCTCTTCCTCGCAACATACCGTCCCAGCCTCGAGACGGTCCGTGGCCGGCGGAGCTCCTACAAGGAGCTGTCACCAGATTCATATCGTCCCGGGATCTTGAGGCCAGCGCTGTCCCGGAGGATACAGTAGAGAAATTAAGTTTTCTTTCTTCTCTTAATAGAAATAAAGTTTTCTATTAATTTAAAAGTGTTCTCTACCGCACGCCGCTCCACCTGCTGCACGCTCTGCAGCGCGCGGCATCTCCCGCGTTCCACAAGTATCGCTTTGCGCCTAATGATTCTCTTCTTTTCAGAGATTTTGGTCGCACCCGGTGCTGGGAGAGAAGAACGATTCTTCGAAATTTGGGCGCTGGCATGTATTTAATTCAATGTCCCGCTGGGTTACTGCGCCGCCAACAGAATCAGATTCGTCCTTGTCGACTGCGAGATTCTTCTGCATATTTTCTGTCACCAGATTCATATCGTCCCGGGATCTTGAGGCCAGCGCTGTCCCGGAGGATACAGTAGAGAAATTAAGTTTTCTTTCTTCTCTTAATAGAAATAAAGTTTTCTATTAATTTAAAAGTGTTCTGTACAGATGACTTTGGATTCCTGTCACCGTGTAACGCCGGAAATGCATATCCTCCTATTGCCATCTATTGCACTATTTTTTTTCCTTATTTTGTTACCTGAAGGTATGACATTTCTGTGTCTTTATATATTATAATTGTTTTACTATTTGTAGACATATATTTATGCACTTATGCCGATATATAATTGGTTTGTTTTGTAAATACTATTTGTATTTTTATGCTGGATCTTGCCTATCGAAAACTATGCTATCGAACGATTACATCGATAGGTCGTGTGTAGAACCAAAGTGTTTAGGATCTTTGGTAGTGTTAACTCTGTCGCGTGTAGCGCAGGCAGAGCGGAGACTGGCTGGAGTAGGGCAGTGGAACAGGTGAGTGACGCTTCCGCGAGTTGCCGCGCTTTCGGGGTTTGGCAGCGTGTAATTGCGCTCGACTTGCTGGCACGGTGTCGCGGACGCGAAACAATAGCTGGCACACATCAAGAGCCCGTGTCGAGAAGAAGGCGCGCCGACATCCAGCTTCTGCAACAGCTACGGCCGACAATGAGTGATTGTCGCCACGTCCTCGATCGACGACTTCAAACCTTCAATCAACCAACAAGGAAGACTGAAAGCACGTAAAGTTTTAGAACTGTATGGCAGACCTCAGCTTTTCAAACTAATCCATTAGCATTACTAAAATACAGCAACTTAGCATGAACCTTTGTTGCTCATTGGCCCAATTGCTTTACCAAGCAGGGTCCCTTCCTTTTCCGAAATGAACTCGAGTGTAGTTGAAATTCAAACGCCAGCATTAAAGTAATATCATTCCATTTCACTGCTTTAATTTCAAAGTTCAGTTGAGGTATTCATAGCTGGCTACAATATTTAGATTACACAAGCACAAATTAAGAGTGCGAGTTTTGTCACCATATTTTAGCTTACCTGTGACTGCAGCTCAGCTTGGTACATACTAAATTTTACTATTGTTAATTGTTCAAAATCATTTAATTCAAGTTCAAAGTTAAATCTCTTATTTCTAAATTGCGTAGATTCAAGTAGCTTTTAAAATGATTGTTGCGGTAGCCATGGACTAATCATATATTGTTGCATTTCGTAGTGCTTCAGAAACAAAGTTCACTATTAATTTCAGTCACTAAATTAAGTTTCAACTTTACGGTTTTATTAATTCTTTTGCTAAATTAAGTCAGAGTGTAGCGAAATTTATTATTTCTGACAAACATTTAGTTTTCACACAGCACGTGTCAACCTTCAGTTGCCACGCTTTTAGTGCTAATTATATGTGCAATAACCTTTCTTTTTCAGTTATTATTGTAGTTGTCCATAGGACTGGCGACCGTAATTTTCCCCAAATCTCAAGTATGTAATTAGCGCCAGTTAATTGTTAACGTAACGACCGCACATTTACTTTCTTTATTAACTTTCCCCCTTTTCAAAATTAATTTCCACCAGTTTCATTTGCATTTTTCCTTTCATTTAGATATAACCCTTTCATCCCTCTTTAAAGACAGATTAACTTCGGTGACCATTGCTTTTCCCAAATTTCCATTAGGTACACACGGTTTAATTTTTACTGTCATTAAGGTCGATAAGTGAGGGGCAGGTTGTCAGCTACCACAACTTCTCTCCTTCCTTGTTTGTGTCGGTGCTGACTACCCCAGTAGCCGACACAATGCACAGGAGTCAGGAGCAACGCCGATACATAAGTCCACTGTCGTTTAAGGACGCTGTTGTTGTTGTGGTGGTGGTCTTCAGTCCAAAGACTGGTTTGATGCAACTCTCCACACTACTCTATCCTGTGCGAGCTTCTTCGTCTCCGAGTGCCTACTGCAACATACATCCCTCTGAATCTGCTTACTGCATTCATCTCTGGTCTCCCTCTACGATTTTTACCCCCCCCCCCTCCCTTCGCTCCAGTATTAAATTGGTGATCCCTTGATGCCTCAGAATGAGTCCGTTCTCTTAGTCATGTTTGACATAGATTTCTCTTCTCCCCAATTCTATTCAGTACCTCCTTATTAGTTACGTGATCTACCCATCTAATCTTTAGCATTCTTCTGTAGGACCTCATTTCAAAAGCTTCTATTCTCTTCTTGTCTAAACTGTTAATCGTCCATCTTTCACATCCATACATGGCTGCACTCCATAAAACCACTTTCAGAAAGGACTTCTTGACAGTTCAATCTACAGTCCAAGTTAACAAATTTCTCTTCTTCAGAAACGCCTTTCTTACCATTCCCAGTCTACGTTTTATAACATCCCTACTATGACCTTCAAAGTTATTTTTCTTCCCAAATAGCAAAACTCATTTACTACTTTAAGTGTCTCATTTTCTGATCTAATCCCCTCAGCATCACCTGATGTAATTCGACTACATTCCATTATTGTCCATTATTCCATTACTTTCTAATAAATGTTCACGTGCAGAAGTATTAATTTTGCGAGTCATTAAAGTTTATCGCCGGCCGGTGTGGCCGAGCGGTTCTAGGCGCTTCCGCCTGGAACCTCGCGATCGCTACTGTCGCAGGTTCGAATCCTGCCTCGGGTATATATGTGTGTGATGTCCTTAGGTTACTTAGGTTTAAGTAGTTCTAAGTTCTAGGGGACTGATGACCTCAGATGCTAAGTCCCATAGTGCTCAGAGCCATTTCAACCATTTAAGTTTATCCTCGCTCGACACAGTTCAGAGTAAATTGCTACTCTAAGTTCAAATTACAAATAACCATTATTTATTCTGTTAATTATGCACAGTTAATTGCTCGCCTTTAAAGTGGAAAATAATCTGCGCCATTTACCACGCATAGTGCTCAGAGCCATTTGAACTTACAACGAAGCTTTTCTATCACATCGTGGGCAGCACAGGAAAGAAAGGCTTTCCAGTAAACTATTAATCCCAGTAAGTTCACTTTTACGTATTTGTATTAAACAAGCGCTATATCTAATTCAATGAGAAAAACTGTCAGGTCATTCTTCATAAACGCCATCCGAGGTCCAGCGGACACGTTCGCAGATAGAATTACGGCACATACTGCAGCGTTGCGAGACACATGACGTTCGGCTGGCAGTCATCGAATAATGTTTTTAAATGAATAAACGTCGGTTTTTACATACACTACTGCCCATTAAAATTGCTACACCACGAAGATGACGTGTGCTACAGGCGCGAAATTTAACCGACAGGAAGAAGATGCTGTGGTATGCAAATGATTAGCTTCTCATAGCATTCACATAAGGATGGCGCCGGTGGCGACACCTACAACGTGCTGACATGAGGAAAGGTTCCAACAGATTTCTCATACACAAACAACAGTTGACCGGCGTTGCCTGGTGAAACGTTTTTGTGATGCCTCGTGTAAGGAGGAGAAATGCGAACCATCACTGTTCCGACTTTGATAAAGGTCGGATTGTAGCCAATCGCGATTGCGCGTATCACCCGGCGTGATGGTATGGTGTGCCATTGGTTACACGTCTCGGTCACCTCCTGTTCGCATTGACGACACTTTGAACAGTGGATGTTACACTTCAGATGTGTTATGACCCGTGCCTCTACCCTTCATTCGATCCCTGCGAAACCCTACATTTCAGCAGGATAATGCAATACCGCATGTTGCAGGTCCTGTACGGGCCTTTCTGGATACAGAAAATGTTCGATTGCTGCCACGGCCAGCACATTCTCCAGACCTCTCACCAATTGAAAACGTCTGGTCAATGATGGCCGAGCAACTGGCTCATCACAATACGCCAATCACTACTCTTGCTGAACTGTGGTATCGTGTTGAAGCTGCATGGGCAGCTGTACCTGTTTGACTCAATGCCCAGCCATATCAAGGCCGTTATTTCGGCCAGAGGTGGTTGTTGTGGGTACTGATTTCTCAGGATCTATGCACCCAAACTGCGTAAAAATTTAATCACATGTCGGTTCTAGTATATTTGTCCAATGAATACCCGTTAATCATCTGCATTTCTTCTTGGTGTAGCAATTTTAATGGCCAGTAGTGTACTTTCGGTGCCTACGGCAAACAGAACAGCTGCTGTTAGATCGCTTCCAGCGTCGGAAGTTGTGTCCATGTAGGACCAGTTTTTACTACAAAATCATTTACATCGTTGTTATTTGAAGACGAATAACGTTCTCAATATTGCTGAGTAAATCTGTACTCTGTTAATGTTGTGTGAAACTTTCATCTCGATTGGTCTAATACATTGATTTCCAGAATTTTTCAAACGAAACCGAAGGTAGATAGTAGCCTCTGAACTGCCTCTTTTCTACTTTGTGTACCCTTGCTAAATGCCATTGTCACCCTGAAAGTTGGCACAGCTTCATCATAACATACGTCAAACAGAGTGCTGTCATTATAGGTTTGTAGTTTGATTACAAAGGTTAGTTACTCTAACTCATTCTTGCAGTTTCGTACGATTATTGGTTCCTACGTAATAAGTCAAAAAATAAAACAGGTAGCTTCATAAAAACCTCCACGATATGTTTCTATATAAAACAGACCCTAATTCCAAAAGCACAACTGTTTAATTTTAATGTTACGCGCTTTCGAAATTTCGTAAGAAGTTTATTTTTGTGGAAAGTAATGAGTGTATCATGATGAGACTCAAAACATTTGACAGTGACATAGTTTTACATAAGCTGGCCAAGTTTTGTGAAAATATATAAACATTTAATTTCACATAAAATTACTGCGCAACTCTTGGTTCATTTGTTGTCTGTGCATGGCACTGCTATGTTGATCTTGGCCGAGTGACCCGTGGGGCAGGGGGGGAGGGGGTGGAACAGAGACGGCGCCTTGCTTCACTACATCATATCTTCATATCTATGTAAGTCGCATGTCGCTTTACCTGTATTTGCAACATTCGGGCCTCACCTGAAGATGGCATAAGAAGCCAAAAGCCGATTTGTGACCAAATAAATACAATTCTGGAGAACATTAGGATTTTTCCTACTTAATATTATTATGTTCTGTCAGTCACTGGCGTAAAATTCAGTTAATATCAATTATACAGTTCCTGGAATCGTTCATTAAATTTTTAACATCCTTATATAGCACCACATGTCCAACGCTTTTGGTTCCCTTTTTCTTTACTTTTCCTCTTTCTTCTTCCTCAGCCAACCTTTCTCTTCCGCACATTACTGAGCTGCAGTGACGATCAATGATTTCTTGGTATGTGCCAATCGGCATCTTACACCGTCTGCTCAAAAATATCTGGACACCTATCAGTGCACATTAATAAGGGGTGTGTCCACATTTCGTCTCTATGCACTCTGCTGGGGACGCTTCAAATGAGGAGTCTGGATGTCTGTGGGGGAATGGCAATACACTCTTCCTCAAGAGCCGAAACTATACAAGATAGCAGTGGCACCGGACGCTGCAGTCAGTAGCCAAGTCAACGTTCTAGCCCATTCCAAAGGAATTGTATTAAGTTCAGGTCACGAGTCTGGACAGGTCAGTCCCTTTCAGGCATCTTACTGTCCACAAACCATTGCCTCACAGGTGCTCCTTCATGACAGGGTACACTGTCAAGCTGGTGCATACAATAATTGTAACAATAACTGCTACTCTACTGTACGCAGTACATACACTACTGGGCATTAAAATTGCTACACCAAGAAGAATTGCAGATGATAAACGGGTATTCATTGGACAAATATATTATACTAGAACTGACAAGTGATTACATTTTCACGCAATCTGGGTGCATAGATCCTGAGAAATCAGTACCCACAACAACCACCTCTGGCCGAAATTAACGGCCTTGATAAGAATGGGCATTGAGTCAAACAGAGCTTGGATGGCGTGTACAGGTACAGCTGCCCATGCAGCTTCAACACGATACCACAGTTAATCAAGAGTAGTGACTGGCGTATTGTGACGAACCAGTTGCTCGGCCACCATTGACCAGACGTTTTCCTATGGTGAGAGATCTGGAGTGTGTGCTGGCCAGAGCAGCAGTCGAACATTTTCTGTATCCAGAAAGCCCTGTACAGGACCTGCAACATGCGGTCGTGCATTATCCTGTTGAAATGTAGGGTTTCGCAGGGATCGAATGAAGGGTAGAGTCACGGGTCGTAAAACATCTGAAATGTAACGTCCTGTGTTCAAAGCGCCGTCAATGCGATCAAGAGGTGACCGAGACGTGTAATAAATGGCACCCCATACCATCACGTCGGGTGATACGCCAGTATGGCGATGACGAATACAGGCTTCCAATGTGCGTTCACCGCGATGTCGCCAAACACGGATGCAACCATCATGATGCTGTAAACAGAACCAGCGTCAAGGGTAACCGCAGCCATGGTCTCCTAGCTGATAGTCTATGCTGCTGCAAACGTCGTCGAACTGTTCGTGCAGATGGTTGTTGTCTTGCGAAAGTCCCCATCTGTCGACTTGTAACACTACGCTACTGCACACGATACTTATTAAAGCCTGTACTATGGTAAGTTGACGGGCTTCACCTTATAAGAAAGGATTTTGGTATATATGTTGACCGCGTGTACCTGAATGGAGGCAAAATCAGACTTCCACCCACTCAGTAACAACAATGATACGTCAAGCAAGTCTGAAGTGCAACTATACGTTAGGACGGACAAGAAAGGACACAGCAGATGCTACCGAATTGTTAATAATAAGGTCGCCAGCCTAATTAGGCATTAACTGAGTTTCTTCCCAGTACAAGTTGATGTACGTTCATACAAAACAACACGTAATAGCACTGCATAATATGGTAAATTTTAGAACCAGAAAATCTACTGAACTAATAATTTCACTTTCTGTACTAATATGGACAAGCCAAATATACACAACAATACACTATAATGTTTACTACGAACTTCATACTGTCTATTGATCTGATTAAAATCGGGCATAGGTTACCCTAGAAATAGCACTTTCGAAACACACATACAATGTCAATTTTGAAAAAGGTAAAACACTAATAAATTTTGGTTTTATATTGACTTTAACTTTGCTGGTCAAACCAGTTCAGTACACTTCAGAATTTAAAAGAATAGAAAAGAAAAAGGGGGGGGGGGGAAGGGAACCCTGAATCTGTTATGATCACTGTACTGAAAATTTTGATTATGGAATCGTTAAGCACTCAAGATTTCCAATATATGGAGTTACAACTCTTTTTGTCTTATTCCTTGCTCATTTAACTACCATTAATTTTGTCTCAAATTAATTAAACTTCATCACTAAACCAATTTCAACATTATCTACCAACTTTGTCAGCCCTTTGTTCTTCACTTATTGATTCATTAACAACAAAGTTCTTTAAACTTCATTCTAACATAGATAGGTCGGCAGGTAATTATTATTAACATAAACTTTAAATCTTCATTTCGGGACACTCGGATTGCACAACATGTGGAAAGGACCCTGTCTAGGTTAGTGATGAGGATAATTAAATGATAGGACAGTTCTGGTAAAAGTTAAGATGTTATTGAACAGTCAGAAACAAAAGTAACACTGGTCCACACGAATACAGTACTAAAAGTTTCAACCTGTTGGTATCGATGCGGCGGTTGGCGGGCGGCGAGATGGCGAGGCGCAGGACACACATACAATCACAGCTATGGCTCTTGATGTATCGGCACTTTACTTCTTCATAGCGTCGCAATATTTTTCCATTTAGTGCCTATGGAATTTTGCCATGCTGTATAGTCGTCGGAAACGGCACATCCGAGGCTCAACGAAATCACGTTTTCCAGGAGAGCCTCCTCGATCCAGAACGTGTTTCTCAGACCGATGCCCAACTCCGACTACTACTGCTGAGCCCGTTATGCCGTGCAGCGCCCGTGTGCATTTTCCCTCGCTCGCCTGCCATCCACCTTTTACCGCTCCCCTACAGACGCTTACGCTTTACAGACGGGCCTTCCTTGGCCCGAGGTAGCGGAGTTTAAGCTGTTTGAGCTGTTCCTCCTGAAGTCCTCTCGGTTTGGAATGGTTTTTCTTCGCGTGTTGGTCTGTCCTCTGGTTTCTCTGGTTGCAGCAGCTTATCTGCCGGCTGATTCCGGCGGCTTCTTGTTCTTCTTCTTCCTATTACTGCTTCCTGGCTGCCCGAATTCTATTCTCTTCAGGCGAGACCAGTCCACTGGCGGCGTCTGTGTTCGGATATACTTGACTGCTTCCTCAGTCATGTATTTCCAGTCCTCGTCCGTGAAGATCGGGTGCTTGTTTATGAGCTCCAGATCTCCACGGCTGACGATTGCCCTCCCGCGCAGCTTCTGGTTTAAGGGTTCGCACCCCCAGTGGAAATCGTAAGGTTTGTGAGGAAGGGGAGGGATGTTGTCCGCCGTGAAAGGGTAGGGATGGTCATGATGGGGGTGGCTTCCGTCTCGCAGGGAATCGGCGATCTTGGTGAGCACCTCCCTCACACAGTTCTTGTTAGGGAGGGGGAGGCACTCGAACGGCTCGTCTTCTTCTTCTCCCTCGGCCTCCATCGGCACTTCCTGTGTCGTCTGCGTTTCCGCAGACACAGGAGTGACGACTGCTTGTATGTCCTGCAGGTGCTGCTTCACCACTTCCGGCGGCGGCGGCGAGACGGACTGTACCACGTCCATGGGCGTCTCCCCGGTCTCCTGTATTGCTACAGGTTCCGGGGCGACGTCCGTTTGCGCGGACACATCCGTCTGCGTGGACACATCCGTTTGCGTGGACACATCCACCCCAACTTGTCGTGCCACCGTGGGGTTGGCAACGGGGGCGGGTGTCTTCTTCTGCGCCGTCCGGATTTCTTCCCGCAACTCTTGCAGCTGCCGGTGGAGACCGACGATCTCCTTCTGCATGGCCGCTCTCTCTGCCGCCATCGCGGCTTTGAGGGCGGCCACGGCGTCGTCGGTAGCGGCGCTGGGCGGGATTGCGGCCGCCCGGTTTTCCCCCTTGGGCGGGGGTGGCGGGACGGCTGCCTCTTCTTCATGTACCGCCTTATTGGCGGTTGTTGGTGTCCGTTGCTTCAGGTATGCGCAGCTGCGTGCGTTTGCGGCGTGCGCGCCGCCACAGTTAACGCACGTTGGCGCGACGTGTGGTGGCTTGTCGCAGTCGCGTGTATCATGTGCCTTTGCACATTTCAGACACGCGACCGCGTCCCTGCACGTCCTGGCGACGTGTCCCTCTTGTGCTGCGGTCGACTGCGCTTCTTCTTCTTGTTGCTGCCGCGGCCGTCTCCTGCCAGCATGAGCAGAAGCTTTTCCACAGCAGCAGGTTTGCCTCCCTTTCCGCGTCCGGACATGGCGATGGCTAGTAGCGAGCGAGCGACGGTGTAAACGATGCGAGCCGCAGCGAGTCGTGCAGCGGAGTGCGTGCGTGCGTCGCGTGCGTGGAGGGTATTCACCAAAGGTTTTGCACTCCACATATCCTAATACATTGCCTACGTATGGACCAGGCGCACAATTACAACTTTAACATCTTACAACAGTTTCAACATTTCTTACATTTCCATTTTGTTATAATATTGCTTGCAATTTGACATAAACATTAATATTCACATCGAAAATTGTTTACAGTTCCTTTAACATAATGGCACGAAACAAAAAAGAAATGAAATCAGAACATCGATTATACTAATTTATCGAAAAACAGAAGCAAAAATTATTATATGTACAACAGTATAATGATGTTGTTGTTACCGACTCAGGGATCGAGACGTGGCTGCACGATCCGTTTCAGCCATGCGGATGAGATGCCTGTCATCTCGACTGCTAGTTATACGAGGCCGTTGGGATCCAGCACGACGTTCCGTATTACCCTCCTGAACCCACCGATTCCATATTCTGCTAACAGTCATTGGATCTCGACCAACGCGAGCAACAATGGCGCGATACGATAAACCGCAATCGCGATAGGCTACAATCCGACCTTTATCAAAGTCGGAAACGTGATGGTACGCATTTCTTCTCCTTACACGAGGCATGACGACACCGTGTCACCAGGCAACGCCGGTCAACTACTGTTTGTGTATGAGAAATCTGTTGGAAACTTTCCTCATGTCAACACATTGTAGGTGTCGCCACCGGCGCCAACCTTGTATGAATGTTCTGACAAGCTAACCTTTTGCATATCACAGCATCTTCTTCCTGTCGGTTAAATGTCGCGTCTGTAGCACGTCATCTTCGTGGTGTAGCAATTTCTATGGCCAATAGTGTAGTGTTGTATAATGTGTTCATGTCCTTCCGCATTTACCGTTTTCTTAAGCGCAATAAGGGAATCATAGGCTAGCCACGAAAGATCCGCACCCACAGACTGGAAAGTTGCACAGGTCATATCAGTATTCAAGAAAGGTAGTACGAGTAATCCACTAAATTATAGACCCATATAATTAACGTGGATATGCAGCAGGATTTTGGAACATATATTGTGTTCGAACATTTTGAATTACCTCGAAGAAAACGGTCTATTAACACACAGTCAACGTAGATTTAGAAAACATCGTTCTTCTGAAACGCAACAAGCTCTTTATTCGCATGCAGTGTTGAGTGCTATTGACAAAGGATTCCAGATTGATTCCGTATTTCTGGATGTCCGGAAGGCTTTTGACACTGTACCACACAAGCAGCTTGTAGTGAAATTGCTTGCTTATGGCATATCGTCTCAGTTATGTGAGTGGACTCGTGATTTCCTGCCAGAGAAGTCACAGTTCGTAGTAGAAGTGATTTCTGGCGTTCCCCAAGATAGTGTTATAGGCGCTTGGCTGTTGCTTATCTATATAAACGATTTGGGAGACAATCTGAGCTGCCGTCTTAGGTTGCTTGCATATGACGCTGTCGTTTATCGACTAATAAAGTTATCAGAAGATCAAAACAAATTGCAAAACGATTTAGAAAAAATATCTGAATGCTGCGAAAATTGGCAGTGACTCTAAATAACGAAAAGTGTGAGGTCATCCACATGAGTGCTAAAATGAATCCGTTAAACTTCGGTTACGCGATACATTAGTGCAATCCAAAGGCCGTAAATTCAACTAAATACTTAGGAATTACAATTACGAACAACTTAAATTTGAAGGAACATATAGAAAATGTGATGGGGAAAGCTACTCAAAGACTGCGTTTTATTGGCAGGTCTCTTAGAAAATGTAACATATCTACCAAGGAGGCTGCCTACACTACGCGTGTCCGTCCCCTTTTGAAGTACTGCTGCACGGTCTGCGATCCTTACCAGATAGAATTAACGAAGTACGAAGTTCAAAAAAGTGCAGCACGTGTTGTATTATAGCGAAACAGGGGAGAGGGTATCACGGGCATGAGGCAGGATTTGGGATGGACCCCAATAAAACGAAGGCGTTTTTCGTTGCGACAGAATCTTCTCACGAAAATCCAATAACCAACTTTCTCCTCCGAATGCAAAAATATTTTTTGACACCGACCTCGATAGGGAGAAACGATCACCACGATAAAATAAGGGAAATCAGAGCTCGGAGAGAAAGATACAGGTGTTCGTTCTTTCCGAGCGCTATACAAGACCGGAATAATAGAGCATTGTGAAGGTGCTTCGATGAACCCTCTGTCAGACACTTCAATGTGATTTGCAGAGTATCCATAGAGATGAAGATGTAGAACACCCCTCACTCCGCCTAAGATGGCTATTTTTTGATGACGTTATTAGATGAGTAAATATTTATAAAGGGAAATGATTTACGAGGGTTATTCGGAAAGTAAGGAACTATCGGTCGCCAAATGGAAACCACAGTGAAAATCCAATGAAGTTTTGCACAGGTGTGTTGGGCAGTGTCTCTAGTATTCCCGTCGATCGCATTACGTCCTTCATTTTAGTTCTGAGCGCACAGGGAGCACATAAAGATACCTTGAACAATAGTGTCAACCACCAAGTACGAGGGCCTGGTGAGAAATTTCGCCTGAAGCTACGCAGCCAACATTACATAACTGTCGTGAGCTTTCTTCTTCAAGACAATTCTCAACCGCATTCTGCAGGGGCAGTGAAGATGCTCCTGCATCGTTTTCAACTGGGAATGTTTGATTACCCACCATACAGCCCGTCATTGTCTCCCTCTGAGTTTCATTTCTGCTCACGTGAACCATTGGCTATGAAGACAACATTCTGGCACAGACAACGAACTGTAGGCCAGCGTAAAGAATTTGCGGAAAGCACTGGCGGCTGCCTTCTATAACGAGGATATTGGAAAGCTGCTACAACGCTACGACAAACGTCCAAGTCGGATCGGCGACTATGGAGATAAGTAGCTGGAAGTTGTAGCTAACTGTTGCAAATAAAACAGTTTTGATTTTCACTGTGGTTTCCATTTCGCGACCTATCGTTCCTTAGTTTCTCAATAGCCCTCGTATTTGAAGAATTGTGGTCAGAGAAACAGTTGTTAAGGCAACAATACTTGTGTCTGCGGTGGCAGCACTGTGAAGTTGTAGAATCTTTGACAGTCAGTAGTGGAAAGCTGCGGTGTGCAGCAGGCGGGGACTCGTGGAGTGTGCAGTGTAATGCATGAACGCACTTTTGGAACTATGAGAGTTGCAGATATATTACGAGGAGAAACGATGACTCAGAACAATGTCTGGACAGCGTACGGACATAAAAAGGTTTCGAAATGAAGAACAAGCTATTGTTTGATGAGGTAAAAAGTTTATTTTATTTTTGTAGACTTGAATTGTTGATCCAATTCACCCTCGTCACAGCCGAGTTTTTAGTAATTATTCTATTGATTGATATTCTGAGTTAATTTACTGTACCATGGAAGTTACGAGGGCTATCCACAAAGTACATTACGTTTTCGTTTGTGTCCGTTAGGGGCGGGGCTAGCGCGGCCATCTTGGTGTCACGGCATTCCGCCGCTCAGTCGGCATCCTGCCGTGCTAGTGAGAGGTTCGTGCTGTACTCCGTTTAGTTACTGTGACAGTTTGAAATGTCAGCGTTAATTGAAAATGCCGCAAAGTGTGAAGTGCGTGCTGTAATAAGGTTTCTGACTGCAAAAAACTGTACACCGATAGAAATCTATCGGCAGCTTTGTGAAGTGTATGGGGACAACATAATCACTGAAGGTGGAGTGCGTCAATGGGTCATAAAATTTAAAAATGGCTGAACTAACGTTCACGACGAAGAGCGAAGTGGAAGACCCAGCATAGTGACTGCCGAACTTGTCGAAAAAGTCGATGCCGCGGTCCCTGAAAACCGTAATTTCACAATAACGGAACTCTCTATGAGTTTTCCACAAATTTCACGAAGTTTGTTGCACGAAATCATTACCGAAAAGCTTGGTTACCACAAGTTTTGTGCAAGATGGATACCAAAAATCTTGACAGAGATTCACAAAAATTAGCGAATGGCTGCAGCGTTAACGTTTTTGGACGCTTACGAGAAAGATGGCGACTCATTACTCGATCGCATCGTTACTGGTGACGAAACATGGGTTAAGCATGTGAACTGCGAGACAAAATTGCAGTCAGTGCAGTGGGGGCACACAAATTCCCCCCAAAAATCCAAGAAATGCATGCAGACAATGTCGGCAAGGAAGGTGATGGCGACTGTCTTTTGGGACAGAAAAGGTGTGATTTTTGTGGATTTCGCCGGCCGAAGTGGCCGTGCGGCTAAAGGCGCTGCAGTCTGGAACCGCAAGACCGCTACGGTCGCAGGTTCGAATCCTGCCTCGGGCATGGATGTTTGTGATGTCCTTAGGTTAGTTAGGTTTAACTAGTTCTAAGTTCTAGGGGACTAATGACCTCAGCAGTTGAGTCCCATAGTGCTCAGAGCCATTTGAACCATTTTTTTTGTGGATTTCCTGGAAAGAGGCACTACAATAAACTCTCAAAGGTATTGCCAAACTCTGAACAACCTCAGAAGAGCAATACAAAACAAGCGCACGGGAAAGTTGGGCTCAAAGATCTTGCTGATTCACGACAACGCCCGGGCCCACACGGCAAATGCCACTCGTGAAGTTCTCGAATCTTTTAAGTGGGAGTTGTTTCCTCATCCGCCGCACAGTCCCGACCTGGCACCGAGCGACTTCCACTTATTCCCAGCAATGAAGAAGTGGTTGGCTATGCAGCGTTTTGATGACGACGCACAGCTTCAAGAAGAGGTAACCACGTGGTTGAAAGCGCAGGCGGCCGAATTTTACGACGAAGGAATTTCCAAGCTCGTCCATCGCTACGATAAGTGCCTTAATTTAAATGGCAACTATGTAGAAAAGTAGTATTTAAGTGTGGCTTTCATATGTATATAATAAAAAAATTTCCAATACTTTATTTATTTTTAATTCCAAAACGTAATGTATTTTGTGGATAGCCCTCGTATTAGGTTAAATGAATTTTCATATTTGAGTCTATAATTGCTTTCTTTGATAACTGAAATTTCAGTACTTAAAGGTTGAGTCACGTGTTTCATTGGCATTATTTGTCAAGATTAAGAACCCACTTTCCCTCGACCAACTGTAGATAGTTTTTAGAAGTATTGTTTTAGCTGCTGCAGAGTCTTGTTGTGTTGCTGTTTCTGTTACTACTTCATTTTGCAGGTGAGGTTCATAATACGTGATTGCTTCGTTTCCTTTGCGCAATGTAGGTTGTGTCAGTTTCTCTATTTGACCAGGGCTATATGTCAGTGCAGAAATTTTCGTGTGTTTCAGATTACATTCTTATAGAGGTCGACATTACAGTTTTTTTTTATACAGTTGCGTTTTTTCAAACAGTTCACACTGACCAAGTCTACTGAGCAAGGAATTATTAGTTTGCTTATTTATTTGCTTGTAAATGAGCTCGGTTTTCACACGCAGAATTCTTTTCAGTTTTTTGTAGGTAATGTGGCTTTGAGCTCAGTAGCGCATTTAGGTTGTCAGTTCACGTTCGCAGATTTGTACGGCCATCCTGATTTAGGTTTTCCGTGATTTCCCTAAATCGCTTCAGAAAAATGCTGGCATGGTTCCTTTGAAAGGGCATGGCCGACTTCCTTCCCCGTCCTCCCTAATTCTATGAGACCGATGACCTCGGTGTTTGCTCTCTTCCCTCAAACAATCCAATCCAAATCCAGATTTGTATTTAAGATAACAACAACCACAAGTAAAAACTACTCACTGGCAACCGTAACACCATCTCCTTCGTACTTCACTTTTGGCAGTACACATGATCACAGGTAAAGTTGTCGAGGCATTCGCCAAACACAGACACAGGAAGATAAGTTTTTGTTAAGTGTAGTCATAACATTAATAAAGCTATTTTGAAGTTTCTTCTCTTCATTATTCACTGGGAGGCTTTCAAAATAGCAATGACAGAGCAGGTAGGTAGCAAGCAACTTCTTTTGTTATTTGATAGGATCTGATCCAGCACATTTTCTTGTTAACGCTGAGGTGGTAGGAATTGCCTCTGTACCTCATTTTTGCAATGTAACGTTTAAAAAGTCTGCATTCACTTGACCTTGATTGACATTGTTACCTGGCTCCTACTTTTCTTTCAGTGGGTCTAGATTGTGCTCCGTCCTAAAAACAAATATACACAAGTGTCTGAGGAATAAAACACGGTAAAACCTGAGCTAACCCACTATGTCTAACGTTAGTGGCAAAGTAATGCTAACCCTCAAACAAGTTCATTATAGGTTTCTCTATGCGACAAGGTAAGACAAAGCAATGACTCTAGCCATCTTATAGGCGTTCACTGACTCACATTACATTAAATTTAAATGCTGCTAACATTAAAGAATTTCGCAAAATTTAGTAGATGCTATGTATAAAACTTTATGAGATAAGATAAGTACAGTGTAATGCTAAGACACAATTGCGGTATTTTCAAAGTGTGAGGAATTCCTGGTGCCTAATCAGGATATTCATCTCTGTCATCAAAGAATAGAGCTCTGTTGTCATTATCACTCTCTCCAAAGAACCATCTCTTTACTCGATTGCAAGATTTCGACGTTACTGCCATATTGTCATTGTGGAATGGCACTGTTTTCATTCAAAGACAAGAAGATAAACATGGCAAGGTGAAACATTGTATGCAGCCGACAATGCTTTCTAGCAGTTCAAATGGAACTTATTGTTGCCAGCTTGTCCTGTAGCTGAAACCACGACAGATAGCGCAATGACATTAATTCTCACTAAATTGAGGTGTAGCACTTCCTTCCACTAAACCCTTCGATTATTTTCACGTAAAGACACAAATTATATATTATTTTCACATAAATTTTGATCACATATTAAAAAGAACAGTGAATTTTATACACTAATCAGTAGGTTTATTTTGAGCCAGATTCATGAGTTCTTTGTGTGCAGCATAGTCGCGTAGGAGTTACACCAGTATTAATTCGGCCACTGCTGTTTGCTCCTGGCGTTCCAAATTAGCCATTATTTTGTCTAGCTGCATTGCATTTCTGTACGTGTCATAATGTCTTCAGGTTGAACGACAGTTTCGTTAGCTAACCTTCACTTTATCTTCATCGTCTGCAGGCGCAAAACGGCGGTAATATCGTCGTCAGTAAACGTACCGTATCCTATGTCTTTCTCGTTTCACAGTCTTTTACGTCAGCGAAACCTATGCCGGAATCATTGTAAGCACGTTATACATCAAATTCAACAGCAATGTTTTTTAGCAAATTCTCCTAACCTAAGGACATCACACACATCCATGACCGAGGCAGGATTCGAACCTGCGACCGCAGTGGTCGCGCGGTTCCAGGCTGTAGCGCCTAGAACCGCTCGGCCACCACGTCCGGCACTTACAAGTTCGTGGTGCCTTCCATAGGTAATGCTGCAGTTCACCCTTAGCCTTGATGACAGCTTCCACTCTTGCAGGCATACGTTCACTCAGGTTCTGGAAGGTTTCTTCGGGAATGGGAGCCCATTCTTCATGGAGTGCTGCACTAAGAAGAGGTATCGGTGTCGGTTCCAAACCAACCCAAAGGTGTGCTATAGTCAAGACTCAGTTCAGTCCAGTCCATTACAGGTATGTTATTGTCGTGTAACCACTCCACCACAGGCCGTGTATCATGAAGAGGTGCTCAATCATTTTGAAAGATGCATTCGCCATCCCGGAATTGCTCTTCAACAGTAGGAAGCAAGAAGGTGCTTAAAACATCAATGTAGGCCTGTGCTGTGATAATGCCAAGAAAAACAACAAAGGGTGGAACTCCCCTCCATGAAAAACACGACAACACCATAACACACTGCCTCCGAATTTTACTGTTGGTACTACACATGCTGGCAGATGACATTCACCGGGCATTCTCCATACCTAGAGTCTGCCATCGGATCGCCACATTGTGTACCGTGATTCGTCACTCCACACAACATTTTTCAACTGTTCAATTGTCCAATGTATATGCTCCTTACACCAAGCGAGGCGTGATGCGTTGTTCATGAGAAGCCGCTCGACCATGAAATCCAAGTTTTCGGACCTACCGCCTAACTGTCATAGCACTTGCAATGGATCCTGACACAGTTTGGAATTCCTGGATAGATGTCTGTCTATTACACATTACGATGTCTGCCTATTACACCTTACGACCCTCTTCAACTGTCGGTGGTCTCTGTCAGTCAACAGATGAGGTCGGCCTGTACAATTTTGTGCTGTACGTGTCCCTTTACGTTTCCACTTCACTATCATATCGAAAACAGAGGACCTAGGGATGTTTAGGAGTGTGGAAATCGCGTATACAGACATATGACACAAGTGACACCCAATCACCTGACCACGTTCGACGTCGGTGAGTTCCACAGAGCGCCCCATTCTGTTCTCTCACGATGTCCAATGACTACTCAGGTCGCTGATGTGGAGTACCTGGCAGTAGGTGGCAGCACAATGCACCTAATATGAAAAACGTATGCTTTTGGGGGTGTCCGGATACTTTCGATCACATAGTGTATTTTGACAGTTTATTAATTTGATCCACGCTTTCTTTCGTTGTTATTACGAATTTGTATACTGTATTTGTACATGGCTGTTGTTTTCTTGCTTTCTTATATTGAGAACAATTACGTAATTTTCGTATGATCTGAGAGTTGGTTCTATACTGACAGGTTTATAGCTTGATCAAGAGATGCTGTACGTTTACATTTGTTTGTGGTGGATACTGTGGTTGGAGAATGGAGGTGATGCTCGTAAAAGAAGATAGACGGTGCTATAGACTTACACTGTACCAAAGCCTAATACATACAGTCACGACACTCTCTGGTGTGAAGTTGTTATCGTTTGATAGATGGAACGATACTCGTGCTCCAAGCTGTGAGAAAGCAGTCACACGCTTCGGAAGGATAATGTTGCCCGCCCGGTTAGCCGTGCGGTCTAAGGCACTGCTTTTCGGGCAGAAGGCGTGCCGGTCCCCGACACGAATCCGCCACCATAATTACTCTACACTCGTCTGATGTGAGACGTTCCCGGGGATGTTCACGGGGTGCAAAACCACAGAATAACCCTGAGTTCGATGTGGGGCGGCGGAGGGGTGAGTGGACTGTTGTAGCCTGTTGTGGGGTTGTGTACCACTGCGAGCTACGGCGTGGACGAAGCCTCTCCATCGTTTCTAGATCTCCAGTTCCATACAGTGCAATACAAGGATAATGTTTGTTTTTAATTATTTTTCTCTTAACTGACGGAATAGTAGTTATATTTTTGAGTTTCCTGCGTTAGTAAGTTTCCAAGACACATGAATTATCGTGAAATACGTGCAAAAACAGTCGAATCACACTGATCATTGATGTAAGCTACAACTCATTCATGAGAAATACTTTCGAATATGTCTATATTTGCCGCTTATGCTGCTCAAAGTAAGAGAATATAAACGCATTTCATACATTTATTTCTGTTGTCTGTTGTTATTATCATAGGCACTTTAGTTGACACTTAATATATTTTACAGAATCCAATGATTCTCCCTGTCTTTCACTTTACTCGACTTTCTAACGGATATTTTTGTAAATGTAATTACTTTTGCTTCAAAATTTGGAATGTGCTGAAGATTCTCACGGTTTCTGGCTCATATTTCGTAACAATTATGGAATTGGCTTCTCCTCTGTTAGGAAACAGTTTTACTGCTTTTGACTATTTATTATCACATCTGTGTGGTTTCCCTTAAGCTATAGTTGTGGTGGATTATTTGGAGCATTAAATGGTGTAGGTGTTACATTCAATATATACTGTGTGATCAAAAGTATTCGTACATGTGGCTGAAAATGACTCACAAGTTCGTGTTCGTGGCGCCCTCCACCGGTAATGCTGCTATTCAGTATGGTGTTGGCCCACCTTTAGCCTAGATGACAGCTTCCACTCTTGCAGGCATACACTCAGTCAGGTGCTGGAATGTTTCTTGGGGAATGGCAGCTCATTCTTCATGGCGTGCTGCACTGAGGAGAGGTATCGATGTCGGTTGGTGAAGCCTGACAGGAACTCGGCATTCCAAAACATCTCATCGGTGTTATATAGGATTCAGGTCAGGACTCTGTGTAGGCCAGTCTATTACAGTGATGTTATTATCGTGTAACCACTCTGCCACAGGCCGTGCATCATGAACAGGTGTTCGATCGTGCTGAAAGATGCAATCGCCATCCCCGAATTGTTCTACAACAGTGGGAAGCAATGAAACGTCCCCTTAGAAAAATTATACATGACTGTGTTTAAACTGACACAATTTTTTTTTTTTTTTTTTTTTTTTTTTTTTTTTTTTTTTTTTTTTAACGCAACGCAATCTGACTTTCAGTAATGCCTACAAGAGAATGGCCCTGACTAAATTAATCTATACGTTTCACAAATCACTTACCTCACAAAAATCTTCGTTACTCGAACTACTGCAATATAGCGAGCGCCACTACTCAAAATGGCTCAAATGGCTCTGAGCACTATGGGACTTAACAGCTATGGTCATCAGTCCCCTAGAACTTAGAACTACTTAAACCTAACTAACCTAAGGACAGCACACAACACCCAGCCATCACGAGGCAGAGAAAATCCCTGACCCCGCCGGGAATCGAACCCGGGAACCCGGGCGTGGGAAGCGAGAACGCTACCGCACGACCACGAGATGCGGGCAGCGCCACTACTGCCAGCTAAATAAAAGATTCAAACTACAGAAGGCACTAACTACTGATAGGCATAGTTAGCAAATAAAAGATTTTAATAGAGAACAAACAATGTATTTACCTTAATAGTCATGATATGTATAGCAGTTCATGCCATCCAGTCTTACAAATTTCAAAACTCCGCCATTTCTCTCCCCACATCTACCACTGCTGGCGGCTCACCTCCAACTGCGCAACGCTACGCGCTGTTCACATCCAGCTGCCGCTGCCCAACACTACAATGGCAGACAACAATGCAAACTAGCCACAGACTGCACACAGCACAGCCAGTGATTTTCATACAGAGCGCTACGTGGCGTTACCAATAAGAAAACCTAAACAGCCTACTTACAGCAAGAAGGTGCTTAAAACATCAGTTTAGGCCTGTGCTGTGATAGCGTCACGCAAAACAACAAGGGGTGCAAGTCCCCTCCATGAAAAACACGACCACACCATAAAACCACCGCCTCCGAATTTTACTGTTGATACTACACAAGCTGGCAGATGACCTTCACCGGGCATTCGCCACACCCACTCCCTGACATCGGATCGCCACGTTGTGTACCGTGATTA
Organism: Schistocerca americana; assembly: GCF_021461395.2. NCBI lineage: Eukaryota > Metazoa > Arthropoda > Insecta > Orthoptera > Acrididae > Schistocerca > Schistocerca americana. The sequence continues at coordinate 1,158,952,047 of NC_060119.1, read as the reverse complement.
GTCACTCAACACAACGTTTTTCCACTGTTCAACAGTCCAATGTCTACGCTCATTACACCAAGCGCGGCGTCGTTGGTATTTATCGGTGTGATGTGTGTTTCTTGAACAGCCGCTCGGCCATGAAATCCAAGTTTTCTCACCACCCATCTAACTGTAATTGTACTTGCAGTGGAATCTTATGCAGTTTGGAATTCCTGTGTGATGGTCTGGATATTACACATTACGACCCTCTTCAACTGTCGGCGGTCTCTGTCAGTCAACAGACGCGGTCGGCCTGTACGCTTTTGTGTTGTACGTGTCCCTTCACGTTTCCACATCACTATCACATCAAATTGACCTAGGGATGTTTAGGAAAGTGGAAATCTCGCGTACAGACGTATGACATAAGTGACACCCAATCACTTGACCACGTTCGAAGTCCGTGAGTTCCACGGAGCGCCCAATTCTGCTCTCTCACGATGTGTAATGACTGCTGGGGTCGCTGTTATAAAGTACCTGGCAGTAGGTGGCAGCACAATGCACCTAATATGAAAAATCTATGTTTTTGGGGGTGCCCGGATAGTTTTGATCACGTAATGTAGGTCTCCTACGTTTCACATTCACTGATTGGCTGAAAGTGTGGCGAACAAAACTCTGCGATTTTGGATAGATATAGGACAGGGCTTGCCAATGTGTGGTCTGCGGACCAATAATGTCGGCCGGCTCTTTCTAGGGGGTCCGCGGCCACCTTGAACCAAATCGTGTAAAATAATGAGTAAAATTATTGAATAAAAATGTGAAAATCAAATTCATCACTATTTTTTTTTTCGTGTGATAAACATGTGTACTTTTACTTCAGGTCGTATTCCGAAGCAGCTGTTTTCAGTTCCTAAGTGAGAACGCATACACAGTTTAGTGCCGGAGAATGTCGCTTCTCTGATCGACTGTTTCGCAACAATACGGGGGCAGTTCGTGCGCCGGCTCACGGCGCTAGATGCGCTGAAACCTTTTACACATGCGCGGAGCCAGCTTTGTCGACCAATCACAGCGCTCGCTGGCACGTATGCGGCCCCAGGTATCATTAAATGTTAAACTTGCTCTGTCAGTGCACTACCTATTTGATAAGTCGATTTTTGACCAGTTTATTACTTCTAACAGGGATCGGTGGCTGAAGTCAGGATCATTCTAGAAAGGTGCAGTTTCTCCATCGCCTTCACAACAAGGGAAGTTTCCAGTTGAAATGAATGAGGAGGGAGGACGACCAAAGGAAGAACAATCACAAGAAGCTCCACAGCCGGATTTATTACGTGAAAACGCTGCAAGTACTCCATTGGATGCAATATCCTGTGGAAGTGGAATAACCAAGAAGCGCTAGTACAACAAAAGCAATTTAGAAATGGGCTTTATGGAGACAAAGGAGGGTAAAGCTCAATGTGTAATTTTTGCGCGAGTCCTTCCGAACAGTTCAGTGGTTCCAGTTAAATTGGGCCGTCATTTTGAAGGTACTCATCCGGATTTCCGGGCTAAAGACATCGATTTTTTTAAAAGGGACATTGCTAAACTAGCTGCTTCTCAGCGTTGCATGAAAACTCATGCAAAAACAATTGATGAAAATTTATTAAAAGCTTCTTTCTTGGTTAGTTATCGAGTGGCAAAAACAGGCAAAGCTCATACCACTGCAGAAAATCTCATAAAGCCGTGTGTTAATGATATTGTTTCTTGCATTCTAGACGAAAAGGCAGTGAAGCTTGTATCTTCGGTGCCATTATCAAACAATAGTGTCAAGAGACACATTGTTGACATGTCAAATGATGTGAAAGACACTCTTGTTTCTCGCATCCAACACAATTAATTTTCTCTGCAGATAGATGAATCCACTGATGTTGCAGGATTAGCGATTTTATTGGCTTTTGTCCGTTATGAATATTCTGGATGTTTTGAGGAGGACCTCTTATTGTGCAGACCACTACCTGCCAACACAACAGATGCTGAAATATTCCGTCTATTGGATGATATTTTAAAAACTAACGAAATTTCATCGCCTAATTGCACAGATGTGTGCACAGATGGTGCAAAAGCTATGACGAGTCCTACAGTCGGAGCAATAACGACAATAAAAGAAAACGTCAAGAATTGCAGCAGTAGTCATTGTGCTCTCCACAGATATGCTTTAGTTACGAAACAAATGCCTGTTTCGTTCAAGAAAGTTTGAGACGAATCCATTCAAATCATTAACTACATAAAATGAAGGCCGTTGAAGTTAAGACTTTTCACAATACTGTGTGAAGATATGGGAAGCCTTCATCGTTCCCTGCTTCTCCACACAGAAGTGAGGTGGCTCTCACGTGGTGATGCACTCTCTCGGTTGTACGAATTAAGATTGAAGTCTTAGTTTTCCTTTTGGAGCATAACACCAAATTAGCAGACCTTATTAATGACGAAAATTAGCAGTGTATACTTGCCTATTTGTCAGATATTTTCTCCAAAATGAACGAAATGAATATTTCACTCCAAGGGCAAAGCTAAACAAAGGTCACTATTATCGACAAAGTTCGAGCATTCAAGGGGAAAATCCATTTTTGGACAGAGAGTGTCGAGGAGGGGGAGGTCGAGTGTTTTCCTCTTCTCAAGGAGTTTTTGAAAAACAAAACATTGGCGCTTGGGAAGAATTTGTTTCATCAAATCCTGGAACATCTCAGAAGCTTGATGTCATTGTTGGAGCATTATTTCCCAACAGCTGAAGATAAGAAGCTGCAGAAATACGAATGGGTGGTCAACCCATTCACTGTATCCAAAAAGCCGAACATTATGTTATCAAATGAATATGAGTTGTTGATAGAAATTGCCACAGACCCTAGCCTGAAATCAAGTTTTGACATTGATGGTTACTCACACTTTTGGATCCGTTTGGATAACAAGAAATACTACCCCCTTGTTGAAAAGGCAAAACGTGTACTTCTTCCGTTTGCCACAACGTACATGTGTGAATCTGGATTCTCGATCTATGCTGTCCACAAAACGAAGTACCGAAGCTGTCTAGATGCGGAACCAGACATCCGTCTCCAGTTGTCAAGAACTGAACCCAACTTTTCAAAATTGTGTTAGCAGAAGCACCCTCAACCATCACATTAGGATTCTATTGTTATTCCTACAGGCGTATCTATAGTAAAGAAGAAAGCATTTTTCTTCGTAGATGCTCAGTGAACGTACCTGAACTATAACTCTGTAGGAATTTTGTATCTGTCTTCTATCATTTAGAAAATAATTATTAATTGAATTCTGTTGGCACTGATATTTTTGTTACGAAAATTAAAATGATCTCTAAAGCTAATTTCTTTTTTTATAATATATTCCGTCCTCTCAGTTAAAAATATGACCTGCCTATACTTCAATTACAATTACTTGCTATTACTCTGACACTATATTGTGAGAACTGGGTGCGAGCGTAAACCAATGAGGACTTTTCACGTGCCACCTTGTAAAAGGTAAACCTCCTCTGCCAGAATTGTTTCCTTCAAGAAAAAAGGTCTTACGTTCTGTGAAATGCTTTGTCTTCTTACATAGAAATAAGACAGTCTGTTTGTTTTCCTAATTTGTTTACAGTCGAGGCTGACTGCCACGATATAGTGTCCGAGTAGTACTTGAAGTTGTCAGCTGTGGCTAAACTGTTGCCACGCCGCCTGCCAGTTGCCAGCTACCAACTGACAGTACACTGTTGCAACGCCCCCTGCTAGCTGCCGTCTATGGACTGACAGCTGCCGCACAGTAGATACGCAAAGACGTAAAAATAACTAGTCTTTCCGAGCTGTTTACAAGGGCACGAAAATCGATTGTGGAACTGGAAAACGGCTTTATAAAAACAGGTTTCCAGAATCGATTTTGAAGTGTTTTCCTGACCAACCAAAAGCTGAACTGGGACATCGGCTTACGAAATCCGGCTTTGGAAACGCATGAATACTGGGTGAATGTATTCCCACACATTGCAGAACAGATGTCACAATAGTCCTTTAAAGGCAATTCCTTGGCCTCTTTTCTTTCGTAATGTGTTTGTATCCCGAATCATGGGTCTGCCTCTTTTCTTCACAGCCGCGCGGAATGGCCGCGCAGTCTAGTGCACCATGTTGTCGTGGATTGCGCGGCCGCTCCCGCCGGAGGTTCGAGTCCTCCCTCGGGCATATGTGTGTGTGTGTGTGTGTGTGTGTGTGTGTGTGTGTGTGTTTTGTCCTTAGCGGAAGTTAAACTTAGAATAATAGTGTGTAAGACTAGGGACTGATGACCTCAGCGGTTAAGTCCCATAGACTTTACATACGTTTGAACATTTTTCTTCGGATTTCACGGAAAACCACACACACACACACACACACACACACACGACTGTTACGAAATCTGCATGCTCCTTACACAACAATAGCCAAACAGTAGAAGTAAACAGACCACAAGCGACAGCTTGTCAATAGCGAACAGTTTGGACGTGACGTTGATTGCTCTTGGAGGAAGGCAGCTCCAACGTGTAAAATGTTAACTACCAAGTAATTTTAATCAGGCTGTAGTATGTTGAACAAGGGGAGTAAATCCACTAGTAAGTGTCTGGATACAGTGGGAATTCAAATTGGATCGTTAATTTCAAGTTGTTTTAATTCATCTCCAAAACCAAAGACTGCTGATACTTCGGGTGGAGGGGGGGGGGGGGGGGCATTGGGAACATAGCACTTGCATTAAGAAGCTTTCAGTTCCCATGGGTTTCGCTCTGAAATTTAAAGTTACTGTGCTCTTGACTGACTAAGGGTCCGCCATTGATTTTCGTCTGAAGAAGGGGTCCTTCAGCTGAAAAGGTTGGGAAGCCCTGACATAGGACTTCTTTCTGTAAAAGTTCAGGTCTTCTGGTGCTTACTAGCAGTCTTTTTTTGTTTGAGGAAAACGACATTATTCAGGAAATGTCTGTAGGTTACAAGAGAATCGTAAATAAACTGTCCTGTAATACACCGTTTCGTACGTCCCAGAGCCTTAAGAAACTATATAATCACAAATGTGGTGTAATTTTTTAGTTATTGTCGATTTTTATGGCACTACATACACTCCCTACTGTAAAAGCTATGTTACAAATGAACACGAACGTTAGTGTTCACACTCGTGCGGTATCGGATTCAGAAGTGTCGCTTCCTGGCTACTTGGTGCGCTGCAGACGGAGTGTCCCGAGTGCCTTACGATGTTTTGAAGGCAGCCTGCCACTGTTTTAAATAGCCCAAAAACATTAGCAGACTAGTGTCTACGATTGTTTCTTGTTCAATATTTCTGTCGTGTGTATGCAACAACTGTTTTAAATACCAAAAATTACAGAGTTTACATGAATAAAATAACGTAAGGAAGGCAATTTCGAACGTTTTTCTGTTCTTGAACGCGTATTTGGTCCAGTATTAGGACACATTAGGCTTCGTTAATGTAACTTTTTTTCTGCTGATATATTTCGAATAACCAAGAAGAGAAGAAATTGAAGTGAAAAGCATGCTTTCGTAATCCATTTAATTCCACTTTTACTGTATTTGTGTCGACAGCAAAGAAAGATGGAACTCCGAAAACAATGCTTGTTTGCTTACTGGTATTGCTTCTTGTTCGTTTTCAACTCGTACGCACAACATTTTTAATGTTCACGTTTGAAAATACAAATAAATAAAAAGAAAATAGTTTCTGGGCCAATCACTTTTTTATTTTGCCACTACGCGTTTCGATCGTTTACACCATCATCTTCAGGTGAAGAATTGTTTATTTACATTGCTGGTGTCTGTGAAGAGTACAGACGTCTTTTCACCGCCGGAGATCAAGGGCAGTGAGGGTTATTTCACGTCTTTTGCTAACGATGAAAATTGTTTATTTAGAAAAGGCACATTAAAAAGTTAAGAACTATGAATTTCTGACATTAAGTTAAGTTTATAGGGACGGTAGAGTTGTAAAAGGTCTACGTACCGTTGCCTGATGTATGTCCTCTGCACTGCACATTACATTTACATTGTCCTTACAAAGGTGTTGTACATGTTGAAGGTATGATTGTTTATATTGGATACATAGATAAAAAATTAAAAGGTTTCTACAAAAATTCGTTGTTCTTTTTTAAATTTAGGAATGGGCTGCATCAAAATACTTACGCATGCACAACCCAGTTATTGTATTAGGTGGTTCATACAAATAATCTTCTTTTTCTAATGTGAATATGCTGCAGGACTGGATACAAAAATGATGATTAAATTATCATGTACAAAAACATGTTTTCCTTTTGTATTAAAAAACGTTCATGGGCTACTCTTGAATAAAGATTGAGCATACTTCAATCCCATTTAAACAAACATATCTGTAATATATACATCTTTGAAACGACAGTGTTAACGTAATGTGCAGTGCAGCAACACTATGAAGACCTTTTACAACTCTACGTCCCAATAAGTACATTCCACTGTCAGAAATTCATGTTTTTTAACATCTAAAGTGCTTTTTCTAAATAAACAATTTTTATTATTAATAAAAGACAGGAAACAACTTGCACTGCACTTCGTCTGCGACTGTGAAAAAGCGTCTGTACTCTTCACCAATACCAGCCACGTAAATAAACAATTCACCACCAGAAGATTGTGTAACCATCGAAAAGCGTAGTGGCAAAATAAACAAGTGACTGACGCATAATCTGTTTCATTTGTATTGATCAACAGCCGCAGCCATCATAACGCCGTCGCTTATGGACGAAATATTCATGCAAGACACTTACCTACGTGTTCTTTGCTAGCCCATAAACGTGTGCAATGGGGTAAGAAGCAGGGGATGCTATCGTATCTTTTGCATGCCAACAAAGTGAACTGTTATTGAAATGTCAAGAACTGCGTAGAGGCACACCTTCATACAGAATAAAGTTCTCGTTCTATTAGACGTTAGTTGTATTAATTTCACTGTAGTCTACACATCTTCTCACTCTGAAATCTTTCCTATGATGCGTCATTCTGTGTGTGACCAACAGTAGCAATTTACAAGGTTAAAAAAACCGATGTGTTGTTGTTGTGGTCTTCAGTCCAGAGACTGGTTTGCTGCAGCTCTCCATACTACTCTATCCTGTGCAAGCCTCTTCATCTCCGTGTAACAACTGCAACCTACGTCCTTCTGAATCTCCTTACTGTATTCATCTCTTGGTCTTCCTCTTCGACTTTTACCCCCCCCCTCCTCCCACCAACGCTTCCCTCCAGTACTAGACTGGTTATCCCTTGATGTCTCAGAATGTGTATCATTAATGCCAATGAAACATATGACTCAACCTTTAGGTACTGAAATTTCAGTTATCAAAGAAAGCGATTATAAACTCTAATACGAAAATTCGTTTAACCTAATAACTTCCACGGTACAGTAAATTAACTCAGAAGATCAGTCAATAGAATGTTGTTGTTGTTGTTGTGCTCTACAGTCCTGAGACTGGTTTGATGCAGCTCTCCACGCTACTCTATCCCGTGCAAGCCTCTTCATCTCCCAGTACCTACTGCAACCAACATCCTTTTGAATCTGCTTAGTGTATTCATCTCTTGGTCTACCTCTACAATTTTTACCCTCCACGCTGCCCTCCGATACTAAATAGGTGATCCCTCGATACCTCAGAACATGTCCTACCAACCGATCCCTTCTTCTGCTCAAGTTGTGCCACAAATGTCTCTTCTCCCCAATTCTATTCAATACCTCCTCATTAGTTATTTGGTCTACCCACCTGATCTTCAGCATTCTTCTGTAGCACCACATTTCGATAGCTTCTATTTTCTTCCTGTCCAAACTATTTATCGTCCATGTTTCACTTCCATACATGGCTACACTCCATACAAATACTTACAGAAACGACTTCCTCATACTTAAATCTATACTCGAAGTTAACACATTTCTCTTCTTCAGAAATGCTTTCCTTGCCATCGCCAGTCTGCATTTTATATCTTCTCTAGTTCGACCATCATCAGTTATTTTGCTCCTGAAATAGGAAAATTCATCTACTACTTTAAGTGTCTCATTTCCTAATCTAATTCCCTCAGCATCACCCGATTTAATTCGACTACATTGCATTATCCTCGTTTTGCTTTTGTTGATGTTCATCTTATATCCTTCTTTCAAGATTCTGTCCATTCCGTTCAACTGCTCTTCCAGGTCCTGTGCTGTCTCTGACAGAATTACAATGTCATTGACGAACCTCAAAGTTTTTATTTCTTCTCCATAGATTTTAATTCCTACTCCGAGTTTTCTTTTGTTTCCTTTACTGCTTGCTCAATATACAGATTGAATAATAACTGTCTCACTCCCTTCCCAACCACTGCTTCCCTTTCATACCCCTCAACTCTTATAACTGCCATTTGGTTTCTATACATATTGTAAATAGCCTTTCGCTCCCTGTATTTTACCCCTGCCACCTTCAGAATTTGAAAGAGAGTATTCCGGTCAACATTGTCAAAAGCTTTCTCTAAGTTTACAAATGCTAGAAACGTAGATTTGCCTTTCCCTAATCTGTCTTCTAAGATAAGTCGTAGGTTCAGTATTGGCTCACGTGTTCCAACATTTCTAAGGAATCCAAACCGATCTTCCCCGAGGTCGACTTCTATCAGTTTTCCCATTCGTCTGTAAAGAATGCGTGTTAGTACTTTGCAACCGTGACTTCTTAAACTGATAGTCCGGTGAGTTTTACACCTGTGAACTCTTGTTTTCTTTGGCGTTGGAATTATTATATTGTTCTTGAAGTCACAGGGTATTTCGCCCGTCTCATACATCTTGCTCACCAAATGGGAAGAGTTTTGTCATGACTGGCTCACCCAAGGATATCAATAGTTGAAATAGAATGTTGTCTATTAGATGCTGGCTTCAAGCCTTAACACAGCAGAGATAGAGACTTGCGTGGTCTATGTTATATGTGGTCTATGACTCATATCCATGAGTTATGCGCTCTGTGAAATGGAGCTAACACAATTTTTCTCATTTACAGCTGAAATCAAGCACCGATTTTGACAGTTCAACGAACTGTAATATTACTGTTACATATGTAGCAGTGCAGTTAACCTGGTTTCTCCAAAATTCCTGATAATAAAGCAATGGTTTCAATTTTTCATGTGATCAAGTCGAAATGTATTGACAGTTCTTGTTAACAGGTGATGGGATCGCTGTTCCTTAGTGAATACTTTTTTTTCCTGTGAATTCTTGTAGTTCACAAAATAACAATTTCGCACGCAGCATTAGTTCTCTAACGATTCGACAAGGTTATGTGTGAAACGCTTTTGAAAGAAAGGAAATTCGTTTCTGTGCATAATGTCAGGTATTTACGCAAAATAAGCTCATACATTTTCTGACTTTTGCTTAATTCAGTACGGATACGGAAACGATATCAAGATAGGAAGCGAAATATATTACAAAACGTTGATTATAGTTGTGTAGTGAGTTAGATACTAGCGATATGTCGTCTCAAAATCTTAGTCACTCTACGAGTTTTAAATGCAGAGACCAACGTCCATCCTAGCTTTCAACTCATGGAAAAAGCTCTGCAAGGATTTTGAACTAGTTCCGTTTCACAATTGAGATTTTCATCCGTTTGTGAACTGTGTAGCGTTAAAAGAATACTTATTTGGGCATATATGGAGGTCATTAATTATGCTGCTAATACAAAACACAAAATTTGATCTGTAATAAAATTACAGTGAAGATGGAGAACCCTCAGGGATGTGGAACGAGTCAAGATATACAGTAACAACACTCCGTATTAACGTTAGTATACATATCTCTATACAGCATAGTTAAATTCATACCTACAGCACCTAGTTAATTAAAGTAAAAAAAAAATTGCTACTCTGAAAAATAGCTTCTGCATCCACAGTTACACTAAATACTTACTGTTTGCCTCTCACTGGTAGCTTAATAATAAACTCAATTACACTTGAATATTTCAAGCAAAATAGTTACTTATATCTGCAAAAACTAAGTCTTGCTTGCAAAGGATTACTATTTAACATATAGCTTTACAACATGCATTCGTACCTACCATGTAATCACTGAACTTTTTAATTATTGAATGTAGATCTTCAAGTAACGAAAAGAGTGGCTAATTTAAGCATGGCTTTCTTATGAATTAGTAAAAATTCCTAATTTCTTGCTTCAAGTCGGATGGGAGCTTGTTGAGTACCATACCTTTGTAGCAGATACATTACTTCTGTCAGACCACTGGGCAAGAATCCAAAGTGCACATGAAAATGATTTTGATTACTTTGTATTGTATTAAGTATATCACAATTCAGCTGGCACTTGTTTCTATCATCAGTAAGAAAAACCATTAAGGAGTACAGGTATCGGGGCGTAAGCATTCCAAGAGTCTTAAAAAGCACTCTACACAATGTGTGGTTATCTGCTTGTAACACCATAGCTCTAATGCTGTACTGATTTATTTTGCTTTTGTTTCATTTAATGTTACATTGTTGTGCTTCTGTAAATGTGTGTGATTGAATCGATAACATAAAATTGTATACTGCTTTCTTTATACAAACTTTGATGTCATGGTTTGGTTCTATGCTGTGTAGCATATCTTTCATTTAAACTCTTTGTCCCTGTCCGCCCCAGTAGCTGAGTGGTCAGCGTGACGGATTGCCGTCCTCTGGGCCCGGGTTCGATTCCCGGCTGGGTCGGAGATTTTCTCCGCTCAGGGACTGGGTGTTGTGTTGTGTTCATCATCATTTCATCCCCATCCGGCGTGCAGGTCGCCCAATGTGGCGCCGAATGTAATAAGACCTGCGATATGGCGGCCGGACCTGCCCCGCGAGGGGCCTCCCGGCCAATGACGCCAAACGCTCATTTCCATTTCCAACTCTTTGTCCCATTTGGAGGGAACAAAACTTACTGTATATAATTGTAATTTTGTGTGAAAATTTTTTTGTAGAGATGACAATATGTGTAAATGTTTTGTTTTATTTAATGTATTTGGTTGCTGTTATGTAAACTGCTGATCCTCACTTAGGATTCTTAGTTATTCTGTATGTAAAAGTTGTTGTGGTTCCCCTCGGGAACGGAACTGTGTAGCGCGCGCAAATTGTGGCTGGCCTAGGTAGGAAAGGTGGAACTGATAGTCAGTCGGGGACGAGCTACCAAACCGTGCACTGCCATGTAAAAGATGCATATTGTGCTGGTTCTGAGAGAGGCTTTTTCTGCTTCTTTCCAATGCCTCGGATGGATGGATAAATAGCTGGAACTATTCTGGAATTTGTATCTATCATCGCCACCAAGAAATGACAGAGTCCAGCAATTCTGCCTGCAATTCCACCTACCAACATGCAGTTGCCACCACATTGCGCAATCATTGCATCGGAATGCTATAATGATGTACAGTGAAGGATCAGCTTACTGGATGTGTTAGTGTGTTCAAACATAAGGTAATTTATATCTGAATTTATATACCAACCTTGATTTTTCTCCTCATCATAACACCTCTCAGGTTCCACTCCATTTGAACTAAAGTGATTTCTGAGTGTCCTTACTGAAAGAAATTAAAGCCTAGAGTTTTGCTAATTGATGCCTCTTGAACATAGTAAAAAGAAAGTTAAAGTTAATGTGGCAAGAGAGTGGGTTAAAGTTAATGATGCTTGCTGAAAATAATTTTCCTAGTAAAACTGCTTATTAATGTGTTGTTGCCTACTTCAAAATTAAAAGTTCTGAAGATTGAGGCTTATAAAGTTTTGCTTAGTGAATGATCACATTACTGCCTGTTGTAAATCGCAGAAGGTGAGTCAGTATCTTACGTATATGATAATTTTGTGTTTCACTGTAGTAAAAATGGAGAACTGCAGTTGTGAAACGTTATATACTTATGTTTGCTAAGTGTATGTTTCTCTTGTGTATAGGAAGTGCATATTAATAACCTAATAGGATCCACAGTTTGTCTATTGTATTAATGCTGGGTAATTAGTAATGGAAAGACCACTAATTATAAAAAACCATAATTTCTTTAAAGCCTGAAAGTAATAGGGTGTTTCAGTATCTCTTGTAATTTTGCAAATAGTTTCTGCTGCTCTAACTGTTAGTTTCAATCTTACCGTAAACTTATGTATGTGTCAGAGTTCATTGCACTCGCGTGTGACAAAGTATAGGTTGTGTTTATTCGTTAAAATTACTAATAACTATTTTCTTAAACGAGAATGTTAATCATTGTCTTGCCTAGTTAGGCTGGCGACCGTTTTCTTTATCAGTTGAACACTACAGATAGGCAAAATTTTGTTCGTACTGTTCAAATATTTACGTAATTCTGACTTTCATTTTCGATAAGCCATTCCCCAGCACGGTCAACCTAGCAAAATTCCTCTCAGAGGGTAACACTGCTCTGTTGCTTTATACCATAATTGTTTTACTAGATAATTATATATCACGACCTGCCTCCTAATTTAAGGTTATGGTATAGCAGTAGCAGACAGGAGTGTTATATGCTTTACACAATAATTTTGCTTCTCCCTTCTGGTGAACAGACACTATTTACTACACGTGCCCAAACACTTTATTTACTTAAAGTGTCCTTCCCCAGACGATTCATTTAGTAACAGAGTGAAAATATACCAATGTCTTAACACTATTGCATATTTCTTATAGATGGACTACTCTCTCGGAACTTCTGTAGGATCTGGAATTGGCTACATTATCTGTATTAAGGTTGCAACCTTTTCTGGTAAAGTGTCAGGGGAAAGTACATTTCTGATGACAACGTTTTCACTTTCTGACCCTGTGCCAAAAAGTTGAACAAATCAGAAAATCCGCGATTAACACAAAAGAACAATGAATGCACTGATGGTAATAATACAATTTATCACGGAAAAACAACACTTATGCAAAATTTATATCATCGTATTGTGGAAATTTATTACCGCATCATTTAACACAGATCTTTCAGAATCAACTTCATTTAACCCAATTTTAGCTGAATTGAAAACTCTCATGGGAGGGAAGAAGAAAAAATTGTTAAGTCATCTTAGAAAGTAAGATGATAACACAGTTTTAAGGCATAGACATTTGGAAACTGAGTTACACACTGAAACAAATATAAGGCGTTAGTTTCTCACTTGTCAGCAACAGAGTTAAGGAAAATACAGAGCACGTCTACAGAATGGGACACAAATTCATTAATTTATTTCACACAAATAAACTAAAAAACTACAGCTCAGCTGTTGGTGATTTAACTTCTGAAGCTGTAGTTGCCACCATATGTGTATGTAATTCTGTTTTCAAAACAGTCACAAAATCACTGATTACTAAACAAAACTATTTTTGCGTGGACACTTCTAATCAGAGCACGGTGTAGCTTGTTCCTGTGAAGTCCTGCTTCATCATATAGCCTTATTTTACATTCTCAATGAGTACAGCTTTTTTTCCGGTGATGAATGGGATTATCAAGGCAAGGACTATTTGGACCATGATTATTCAGCTGAAGGAAAACATCATTCCTTATTTCCTGCAGAGCTAAAGTAACTAATTCCTTAAATGATTTTTCCCAGTTAAAGTTGACATCTAACACTTTTGGCCCATCTTACACAAATAATTGCGAAATCATTGGATTTGATAGATAAGCCACCACTGTTTTTTCTGTTCAGGATACCGATACTAGAAATTTTAGAACACAGTCATATTTGCCACATGTGGCATTCCAGTTTTTTTTTTTTTCAGTGTCCTAGCCAAGTACAAAGTGTAATGAAACTGGATGAGGTATGTAATCATAGTCGTTATTTATTCCAATGGCAGAGCAATTGGCACTAGCAGATGTACCAGTCTGAATGTGTACCAAAAATCCAATGGAAGTAGCTTCAGAGTATTGGGTTGACATTATGCTCCTCAACGATTTATCACAGCATTAAAAAACACTTCCAACAGTAGGAAAGTCCTTCGTGGTGCAGATCTGCTTGTGACAGCGTCATTCACAACGAGAGATGAATGTAAACTGTCGAATGTACCTAAAAAATATGTTCTTGTTGAGTGAACCACTTAAGTTCCCTTAGGAGACTCTTTTAACGTAAACTGCCAATCTTTTACTTGCTTTACACACCTGCATCAATAAGTGAGAAGAGTCATGAAATACGAAAGTTTAAATTGCGTAAAAAGCGGATCTTATGGTTATAAATGGATTTCATTTCTTAAAAAAGCATAACAAAACATTTCACACATTTGTTAAGGAATCGTCAGAAAAGTAACGTTGCCTGCCAAATTGATATTTTGTGTTTCACTCTTGTGGAATCGGTGCACTAAAAGACTCAGAATGCAACAAAAACAGATATTCACTGAAGAACCGTAATTTTGTTGCTTGTAAACAGTACTGACTGTACATCTCACCTCCCTACATGTAAAAACGATGGTCGTCGTATTAATATCAGAAATTTCGGATAAATCAGATTAACTGCACTACTACATATTGGTTGGTTGATTTTTGATTTTTTTTGGGGGGGGGGGGGGGGGGGGGAACAGGGAGGCTATCAGTCCCATCAGCCGGCCGCGGTTACCGTGCGGTTCTGGCGCTGCAGTCCGGAACTGCGGGACTGCTACGGTCGCAGGTTCGAGTCCTGCCTCGGGCATGGATGTGTGTGATGTCCTTAGGTTAGTTAGGTTTAAGTAGTTCTAAGTTCTTGGGGACTTATGACCTAAGATGTTGAGTCCCATAGTGCTCAGAGCCATTTGAAGCCATCAGTCCCATCGGATTAGGGAAGGAAGTCGGCCGTGCCCTTTCAAAGGAACCATCCCGGCATTTGCGTGAAGCGATTTAGGGAAATCACGGAAAATCTATGTGATTACATAGGCTTTCCCGGCGTAATAAGTCATGAAAGTCTCTTTGGGTTTGCTGCCGGATCCTAAAATCAACTTGCCTTGATATTTCGGCAATCCAACTGGTCGCCATCTTCAAGAAAATGCTGCTTCTGCTGATGAGTCCCGCTGAGAACTGACGCCAGGTTTTTTTTTTTTTTTTTTTTTGTATTTCAATTCCCCATCGGGGCGGGCGGGCTGGCAGCAGCATATGCGCTGCTCTTCAGCCGAAAGACATAGAACAAAACAAGAGAAGACATTTAGAAACAGCAAAGGAGAGAAGAAGGCGAACATAGATATAAAAAAGGGAGAACATCATGGAAGGCAATAGACAAAAAAACGGGGGTGACTGTAAAATGGAGATAAAAAACTGTTTAAAAGTAGCACACACAAAAAGCCTCACCCTGCGACGATTAAAAGAACACAAGGCACAGTATGACTGGAGCATAAAGGTGTTGACGGATGGCATAGCACATAACGTAACACTGACAGCGAACCTCAAGGCAGTACACAATTAAAATCACACCTCTTGACGCACACGAGAAACAGCACTAAACACAACACTGATGTGGCACACTGATGATGATCAGTGCATAGGATCTGCCAGGTTCTAGGAGAGGAGGGAGACCTGAAGAAGGGAGGGAGGGGAAGAGATGGGGGAGGGGAATGGGGGGCATGCGGAAGAGGGCCAGGTAGGGAGGGATGTGGGAAGGAGAGAGGCAAGTATGGGGTGCAGGGTCTCAGGGGAGGGGGAATGGAGGAAAATCCGCTCTGGGAGAAGGAGGAAAGAGGAGAAGGGGGCCCTGGTGAGGGGGGGGGGGGGGAACAAGGCCAGGTTATAGTTGGAAGGAAGGGTAAATGTCACGGTGAAGTTCGTCATCCGGGAGGGGGAGGCATTGGAAATTGCCCTGATGAAGGAGATGGAGGGTGTGGAGGTGGAGAGAGGGAGGGATACAGCGATAGAGGCGCGGCAACGGGCAGGGGGTGGAGAGGAAGGAGGAAACCAGAGGGTGGGGGGATCAACCCTGCGAACAATGTAAAGGATGCGGAGATGTTGGAGGAACAAGAGGAGGTGGGGGAAGGGGATCAGTTCATACAGTAGCCGTGTGGGGGAAGGAAGGCGGATACGGAAGGCAAGGCGGAGCGCATGGCGTTCAAGGATTTGGAGGGCCTTGTAAAAGCGGATGGGGGCGGAGATCCAGGCGACGCTGGCATAACAGAGGATAGGACGGATGAGGGATTTGTAGGTGTGGAGGATGGTAGAAGGATGCAATCCCCATGTCCGGCCGGACAGGAGTTTCAGTAGGCGGAGGCGGGAATGGGCTTTCTGCTGGATGGTCAGGAGATGAGGGGTCCAGGTGAGGTGTCGGTCAAGGGTGAGGCCAAGGTATTTCAGGGTGGGGGTGAGTTCGATAGGACGACCATAAAGGGTGAGGTAGAAATCATGGAGGCGAAAGGAGCGAGTGGTGCGGCCTATGAAGATTGCCTGGGTTTTGGAGGGGTTGAGACGGAGAAACCACTGGTTACACCAAGTGGTGAACTGGTTAAGGTGGGTTTGGAGGGTACGTTGAGACCGTTGAAGGGTAGGATAGAGAGCCAGGAAGGCGGTGTCATCAGCATATTGGAGAAGGTGGACTGGTGGGGGTGGCTTGGGCATATCAGCTGTATACAAGAGATAAAGGAGAGGGGAGAGGACAGAACCCTGGGGGACGCCAGCCGTGGGAGTTGGTGTTATGGACGGTGACATAGGAAGGACGGTGCGAGAGGAAGGAAGCGACCAGACGGACAAAATTGATAGGCAGGGCGTAGGTTTGGAGTTTAAAGAGGAGACCGGGATGCCATACATGGTCATAGGCATTTTGGAGGTCAAGGGAAACATAAATGGCGGAGCGATGGGAGTTGAGCTGGAGGGACAGAAGGTGAACAAGGTTGAGGAGTTGGTCGTCAGCACAGAAGGAGGGTCGGAAGCCACACTGGGTAAGGGGGAGGAGGTGGTGTTGAGCAAGGTGCCGATGGATACGGTGGGAGAGGATGGATTCAAAGACCTTACTGAAGACGGAGGTGAGGCAGATGGGACGATAGGAGGAGGCGGCAGAAGGGGGTTTGTTGGGTTTGAGGAATAAGAGGACGTGGGAGGTCTTCCACAGGTCAGGGTAGAAGCCAGTAGAGAGGACGACGTTATAGAGATGGGCAAGGACAGTCAGGAAGGAAAGGGGCTTTCTCGAAGGTGACGGTAGGTGACACAGTCGTGACCAGGAGCCGAGTTGCGTTTGGACTGGAGGATAAGTTTAATGTCTTGTGCTGTGATGGGAGTGTTTACGTCGGAGGGGTGGCAACTGCCCCAAGTACTGGAGGCTAGGAGCAAGTGGAGCGACCGATGTATCGGCACGTTCCATGACGGTGGGGAAAAGAGAATAATCAAAGTGGGGATCATCGGGGATGGAGAAGACCTCGGAAAGGTGAGAAGCGAAGTGGTTGGCCTTACTGAGGTTGTCTGGAAGGGCGCGATCGTTATGGAGAAGGGGGTAGTGGCTGTATAGTGAGGCGATTGAAATTAGGTTGGCTGATAATTTAATCAACAGAGACAATGGGTTTCCTCTTAGCAAGACGTGGAATCCTGAATTATCTCGCATCAAAACTGAACGTTCTTCGGTGCGGCCTTGATTGCGATATATCGTTGCCATCAGTGTTTCACTAAGGGCGGCGCCACCTCCCTGTCTTGGAAGGCAGAAACCGTGATGGGCGGCGCATGCGCCGTGTACTGAACGGTGGCCTATATAGGACGTCGATTTACAACCTGGCGCCAGTTCTCAGTGGGACTCATCAGCAGAAGCAGCATTTTCCTGAAGATGGCGACCAGTTGGATCGCCGAAATATCGAGTCAAGTTGATTTTAGGATCCGGCAGCAAACCCGAAGAGACTTTCAACACGGCAAATCTAAATCAGGATGGCCGGACGCGGGTTTGAACCGTCGTCCTCCCGAATACGAGTCCAGAGTGCTAACCACTGGGCCACCTCGCTCGGTCTACTACACGTGTAACAGCAATAATGCAATTTTTTTGTTAAAATCATTGCTTAATTTCAATTATAAATGAGAAAAACTGTAACTATCAACTCCACTCCACACATTGCGTAATAAGAGCAACTCGGCGTCCTGCCCCGGGTCACGTGACATAGATGACGGTTTCAGTGGAGGCCCACTGGTCACTATCTCGCCTGCCTCGGTTTCAGTGTAATGATGCCACTTGCAGTCTATCTTATCTATGGCCTATGGTCTGAGTTTCTGTTCGTGTAACCTTTGGCTTAAGGTGCAATTTGGTTTATCGTTTCAAAATGCTAATGCGCTAATGATGTTTTCTAAGAACTGTGTCTTTTAGGTCTGTTTGTTCGTTTAGAATATCTTTAGGGTTGTTTTTTATGTGTAGGTAAATATTCATTTCTTCTAGCATGTTTATGTTGATTCCTTGAGACATTTTTGTGTTTTCTGTTTCTTAGATGTAAAAAGGAGGTTAATTTCGGAAACTGTTGTGTGTTCGCTGTATCTGAAGTAGAAGTTGCGTCTCGTTTCTTCTATGCAAAATTTTTCGCAGTTTCCGCAATTTTATATATTCCAGTATATTCCGGGTGATCAAAAAGTCAGTATAAATTTGAAAACTTAATAAACCACGGAATAATGTAGATAGAGAGGTAAAAATTGGCACACGTGCTTGGAATGACATGGGGTTTCTTTAGAACAAAAAAAAAAAAAAAAGTTCACAAAATGTCAGACAGATGGCGCTAGACAGCAAAACGCCCACAACTTCAGAATTTGGGCTACCGATAATCCTAGAACTGTCTTGGAAACTCCATTGCACGACGAGAAAGTCACGGTATGGGTTGGATTTACCACATCTACCGTTATCGGGCCTTTTTTCTTCGAGGAAATGCGTGATTCTGTTTTTGTAACCGCTACCGTGACGGGTGAGAGGTACGCCGATATGTTACAGAATCGCATCATTCCCAGCCTGGCTGATAAACACCTGCTGGAACGTTCCACCCCATATTGCTAGACTCGTGAAAGATCTTTTGCGCGCGTCGTTTGGTGATGATCGTGTGCTCAACCGCCACTTTCGTCAAGCTTGGCCTCCCAGGTCCCCAGACCTCAGTCCATGCGATTATTGGCCTTGGGGTTACCTGAAGTCGCAAGTGCATCGTGATCGACCGACATCTCTAGGGATGCTGAAAGACAACATCCGACGCCAATGCCTCACCATAACTCCGGAGATGCTTTACAGTGCTGTTCACAACATTATTCCTCGACTACAGCTATTGTTGAGGAGTGATGGTGGACATATTGAGCAATTGCTGTAAAGAACATCATCTTTGCTTTGTCTTACTTTGTTATGCTAATTATTGCTATTCTGATCAGATGAAGCGCCATCTGTCGGACATTTTTTGAACTTCTGTATTTTTTTGGTTCTAATAAAAGCCCGTGTCATTCTAAGCATGTGTGTCAATTTATACCTCTCTATCTACATTATTTCGTGATTTATTCAGTTTTCGGATTTATACTGACTTTTTGATCACCTGGTAAGTATCCTAGTATTCTGGCTTTTGCAGAATAGATTTTTGTGCTTGTTAGATGTTTTGAAAGTTGATTTTATAGCTGTTTTTTTAAGGTGGCATTGTTTATCTGATAGTTTACGAATCTAAGTGGCAGGTATGTATGTGTTTTCCTTTTTTGGCTGTATTTCTCATAAGAATGGCATTTTTTGGTTGATAGGTTGGTGTTAGTTTAGGTTTTATCGCTGTATGATCATTGTACTACGCCTGGATCGAAGGCATTTTTATCTGCTACTCTAGTATTTTTATTTCGTTGTGTGCGGCATGTAGTTCTAGTGGTACGTGTATCACTCTTTTATGATAGGACTGAAGAATTATACCCTTTCCACTCGAACTACAAGCCATGCCCAGTGGAATAAGAACATTAGAATACGTATCTTATAAAAATGCCTTCGATCCAGGATAGTACGACGATTCTAGAACGAAAAAAAAAAAAAAAAAATTCAGACAATCCTAAAACATAAACAGTTTTTTGAAGCTTTATTAGCATTTTGAAACGATACACCAAATTACAGCATACACCAAAGATTACAATTCCAGTATATAAATACGTTATTACAACTTAACGTTAGTAAACCTGGATCAAGTTGATAAGCTGTCAAAATAGAACCAACTATCAAATCTTATGAAAAATACATGCTTGTAGACTAGTGACCTGACGCTAATTCGTACGTTATGAACAACGTAAGTACGCTCCTGTGTATATTCTGTGTGAAATACTGTCTGATTGACGATACCTATATGTGTATAATGGTTGCAAGGTGTACTATAAAATGGCAATAACGCCGAAGTACATTTGCATTACGAAAGAGTATAAAACTTTAAGCAGTTAACACGAATTAACTATTCATTAAAATGTCATACTGTGACCTATATTACACTGCAGGGCCTACTAAGCGGGAACATAATCGTAACTCATATGCTCACAAAATACGTAATAGCCGCACAGGGTGCCAAATGTTATGCCGTCATTTAGTCTGTCGAAGAATGCTACATCATTGATGGTTACAATATCTGTCTTCGTACACTATGTGATCAAAAGTATCCGGACGCCCCAAAAAACATACGGTTTTCATATTAAGTGCATTATGCTGCCACGTACTGCCAAGTACTCCACATCAGCGACCTTAGTGGTCATTAGACATCGTGAGAGAGCAGAATGGGGCGCTCCGCGGAACTCACGGACTTCGAACATTCTCAGGTGATTGGGTGTCACTTGGGTCATACGTCTGTACGCGACGTTTCCACACTCCTTAACATCCCTAGGTCCACTGTTTTCTATGTGATTGTGAAGTGGAAACGTGAAGGGACACGTACAGCACAAAAGCGGACAACCGGACGGAGTGGCCGAGCGGTTCTAGGCACTACAGTCTGGAACCGCGCGACCGCTACGGTCGCAGGTTCGAATCCTGCCTCGGGCGTGGATGTGTGTGATGTTCTTAGGTTAGTTAAGTTTAAGTAGTTCTAAGTTCTAGGGGACTGATGACCCAAGAAGTTAAGTCCCATAGTGCTCAGAGCCATTTGAACCATTTTTTGAACAGAAGTGTACAGGCCTACCTCGTCTGTTGACTGACAGAGACCGCCGACTGTTGAAGAGGGTCGTAATGTGTAATAAGCACACATCTATCCAGACGATACACAGGAATTACAAACTGCATCAGGATCGACTGCAAGTACTATGACAGTTAGGCAGGAGGTGAGAAAACTTAGATTTCATGGTCGACCAGCTTTTCATAAGCCACACATCACGCCGGTAAATGCCAAACGACACCTCGCTCGGTGTAAGGAGCGTAAACATTGGACGACTGAACAGTGAAAAAATGTAGTGTGGAGTGAAGAATCACCGGACACAATGTGGGAATCTGATGGCAGGGTGTGGCTATGGATAATGCCCGGCAAACGTCATCTACCACCTTCTGTAGTGCCAATAGTAAAATTCGGAGGCGGTGGCGTTATGGTGTTGTTGTGTTTTTCATGGAGGGGGGTTGCAGCCCTTGTTGTTTTGCGTAGCACTATTACAGCAAAGGCTTACATTGATGTTTTAAGCACCTTCTTACTTCCCACTGTTGAAGAGCAATTCGGGGATGGCGACTGCAACTTTCAACACGATCGATCACCTGTTCAAAATGCACCGCCTGTGGCGGAGTTGTTACACGACAATAACATCACTGTAATGGGCTGGCCTCCACAGAGTCCTGACCTGAATCCTATAGAATCCCTTTCGGATGTTTTGGAATGCTAGCTTCGTGTCAGGCCTCACCGACCGACATCGATACCTCTCCTCAGCGAAGCACTCCGTGAAGAGTAGGCTGCCGTTCCCAAAGAAACCTTCCAGCACCTGATTGAACGTATGCCTGCGAGAGTGGAAGCTGTCATCAAGGCTAAGAGTGGGCAACACCATATTGATTGAATTCCAGCATTACCGATGGATGTCGGCACGAACTTGTAACTCATTTTCAGCCAGGTGTCCGGATACTTTTGATCATATAGTGTACGTTGGCCGCGCGGGGTAGCCGCGCGGTCAGAGGCGTCTTGTACGGTCCGCGCGGCTACCCCCGTCGGAGGTGCGAGTCCTCTGTCGGGCATGGGTGTGTGTGTTGTCTGTAGCTTAAGTTAGCTTAAGTTAGATTAAGTAGTGTGTAAGCTTAGGGACCGATGACCTAAGCAGTTTGGTCCCAGAAGATATTACCACGAATTCACAATTTACAATTCGTACGCTGTCTGTATGTACACTACACAATGTCCTTCAGACAAGCATGCACATCTGAAGGAACAGACACTGTTCTGTCGACTACAACTATGGTAAATTACATGAAATGCATTCAAATTTGGGATTCCTAATGGACGTCACCTGTTGGCGACACATGAAAGTTTCTGCTAAACCGTGACTCGAACCCGGAATTTCCGCTTATAGCGAGTTGGTAATATACTTCCTAGGTAGAGAAAGTGATCCACTTGTTCCACAGGTATACTGAAAATAAAAATACTGAAATCCGGAAACGCGATTCCAGGAGCTGGATGTATGAGTCCCTTTGTGTCAGGGATGTTGTTGTTCAAGCAAACCATTCATATGAGTACCGAAACAGTTTACATACAATTACAGCTCTGTGGGCGGATGATATGAAAAAGCATTGTCGTCTGCATATTGCAGTTCACTTATTTCTATGAGACTTATGAACCTTATAGAACAGAGTCTGTCCTCCGTCAAATCTGTATTTAAGTACAAAACCTGCTCTTTTTACTGATGTTATCTTAAGCATGACTGGGAGGTGCAGGACAAACAATGTTGGTGCGAGGGAACATCCTTGATTAAGCCTATTAGTAATAGGGAATTTGTCAGATATTTGGTCCTGATAAACAACACATGTCATCGTGGAGAGCTTGAACAAAGTGTACAGGACAACGGAAATATTTAGAGACTTTCCACGAAGCTATTCTGGACACTATCAAAGGTATTTCCTACCTCACAAGTCACTAACAGAGAAAGGCTGACGTACAGTATATTTTACGGACAAATGGTTCAAATGGTTCAAATGGCTCTGAGCACTATGGGACTCAACTGCTGTGGTCATTAGTCCCCTAGAACTTAGAACTACTTAAATCTAACTAACCTAAGGACATCACACACATCCATGCCCGAGGCAGGATTCGAACCTGCGACCGTAGCAGTCGCACAGTTCCGGACTGCGCGCCTAGAACCGCGAGACCACCGCGGCCGGCTACGGACAAATAACCCTCTTTCAAGTATGTGAGAAGAGTCATTGCCGGATTATCTGGGGTAAAACACGCACAAAGTAGCTTGGCGCGATACGTGTGCTACCTGGCCAGACGTCATATTATCTAGTGGGAGGCGGTGGGATCTAATGTGCCTGTTCGTTCCCTCTCCACCACACTAATAGCTCTCGTGCTGTCTCCGTAGCAACGCGCGCCGTCAGCTTCCTCGCACAGAAGACAGCATGAGTCCGAGAATGCAGGACAGCACAGGTAGGCAGGCATTACCGGCGACTGTAGCTTGTACATCTGCATGCATGCTCTCTAAATCGCTCCAAACTGCTTCATGGACGTGGTCCTCCCATTGTACTAGTCTTCCCGATCACGTGAAAGAAGACAGCTTCTACACATGTCTAAAAGTCGTCGCTAGTAGTAACTTACCTTCATTATAAGTTTGGAAGCTGTGTGTAGGAAATAGCGGAGTATTCGTGTTCTCCTACCTCGAAGAAAACCATTATTGACACAAAGTCAGCACGGTTTCAGGAAATATCGCTCGTGTGCAAACAAAGTTAGCTTTTTATTCTCATGAAATAATGACTGCTATCGACAGGGGATCTCGAATTTATTCCATGTTTATAGATTTCCAGAACCACCTCACACCGTTCCTTAAAAAAGGCTTCTAATCAAATTGCGTGCCTATCGAGTATCGTTTCAGTTGTGCGACTGGATTCGTGATTTCCTGTTCAAAAGGTCACATTTCGTAGCAACAATAGATTTACTATTGAAATTTGGGGACAGCACTTTTCAGGAGCAGTCGGACAACATATTGCTTCCCCCCGCAAATAACCCGCGTATTGTCCGCAGCTCGTGGTCGTGCGGTAGCGTTCTCGCTTCCCGCGCCCGGGTTCCCGGGTTCGATTCCCGGCGGGGTCAGGGATTTTCTCTGCCTCGTGACGACTGGGTGTTGTGTGATGTCCTTAGGTTAGTTAGGTTTAAGTAGTTCTAAGTTCTAGGGGACTGATGACCATAGATGTTAAGTCCCATAGTGCTCAGAGCCATTTGAACCAACTCGCGTATTGATCACGAGGAGAAAATTCGAGAAATTAGAGTCATTACAGAGGCTTACCGACAATCATTCCTCCCACGCACTATTCACTAGTGGAACGGGGTTGGAGAGATCAGTTAGTGGTACCGAAAGTACCCTCGGCGAAACGCCATTAGGTGGCTTGCGGAATATGATGTAGATGTAGATGAACTGACGAAAAGTCATCGAGTAAAAGAGAAATGATACCTGCCGTTCGCCAAGGATGTGTTATAGGCCTTCTGCTGTTCCTACCTAATCTATATAAACGATTTCGGTGATAATCTGAGCAACCATCTTTGGTTGTTTGCAGATGATGATGTCGTTTATCGTCTAGTACAGCCATGGAAAGATCAGACCCGATTCCGAAATAATGGAGCGAAGACAGCTGTATGGTGCAGAAAGTGGCAGTTGATCGTAAATACTGAAAACTGTGAGTTCATCCATGAGAGTACTAAAATAAATCCGTTAAAACTTCCGTTGCACGATAAATCGCAGAAGACTAAAGACTATGAATTCAACTAAATATCTAGGAATTACAATTGTAAACAACTTTTGGAACGATCACATAGATAATGTTGTGGATAAGCAAACGAAAGACGGCGATTTATTGGCACAACATTTAAAAGATACAAACAAATTCACTAGACTGCCTACACGTCGTCTTCCAGAATACTGATACGCGGTGTAGGATCCTTACCAGACAGGATAGACGGAGGAGATCGAAAGAGTTCAAAGAAGGTGAGCTCGTTTTGTACTGTCGCGAAATAGAGGAGAGAGTGTCACCGACGTGATACCCGATTTGGCACGGTAGTCATTAAAATAAAGGCGTTGTTCGTTGCGGCGAGATCTTTTCAAGTAATTTCAGTCGCCGACTTTCTCCTCCGAATGCGAAAATATTCTGTTGACCCCCACCTACGTTGAGAGAAATGATCATCGTAATAAACAGAATCAGAGCTCGCACGAAAGCTTCAAGTGTTAATTTTTCCCGCGCGCTGCGGAGAGTGGAACGGTACAGAAGTAGTGTGAAGGTGGCCCGATTAACCTTTTGCCAGGCACTTCATAGAGTAGTCATGTAGATGTGGATGTAAATGATTCTTTGATGGGAATCGTCCGAAATAAATCTATAAAAAGTCTCTCTTCAAATGTGATTAAGTTCACTTTTGTGACACTCTCTTTAAAGTTTAATCGTCCGTTCTATAATTATTATTCTGTGTTTAATTTCCATTGTAAAGTTTCGTGGAATTTTCTTTTCGTTGTGGGAACTCGCCTACAAACTCTTTGACAGTTTTAC
This sequence comes from Schistocerca americana, assembly GCF_021461395.2. NCBI lineage: Eukaryota > Metazoa > Arthropoda > Insecta > Orthoptera > Acrididae > Schistocerca > Schistocerca americana. The sequence goes on along the minus strand of NC_060119.1, from coordinate 1,158,926,572 downwards.
TGGCTTAAGGATGGTCGAAAAAAAATGGCTCTGAGCACTATGGGACTCAACTGCTGAGGTCATTAGTCCCCTAGAACTTAGAACTAGTTAAACCTAACTAACCTAAGAACATCACAAACATCCATGCCCGAGGCAGGATTCGAACCTGCGACCGTAGCGGTCTTGCGGTTCCAGACTGCAGCGCCTTTAACCGCACGGCCACTTCGGCCGGCAAGGATGGTCGAATTCGGCCTAAAAAGGTTCCAGTTAAAAAATAATAATATTTTATAATATTTATAATATTTTTATCCCAACACTGTCAAAATATTAAAGATTTTTCATTTTATATTTTGTCTTTATCAGTGGCTAACACACATCACTGATCGGCAACTGTTTGAGTATGTGCTGTCGTTAAACAGGTAGTAATGCGTGTCAGAAGAAAAGCATTTCTCGTACTTTTCTACTTCCCATTCTCTAACCGACGTGATAGGAGGGGCTGTTTCTGATCTCGTTCCTTTAAGGAAATCGAATCTTTCCCGGAAAATCACAACGAGCTGGAAGTGGAACGAGAGGGTTCCCAGGTGGGAAAATTTGTGAGGCGGTAGGGTAGATTTGTCCTTCGTCTTACTTCCAGTTGGAACCTCCCGAAACATTTGCCTAGAGTGTTTCAAATTAGAACTGTGGAAGTTTTAACCTGATTAAGTATATGTAAGCCAGATGTGCATGAGTGCGTGGAGGTGTTTTTATGTGTGTGAAAGAGGTAGGTGGATAACTTACTTGAGCTATAATGACGCGCACTTAGACAAGGTGTTTCGTATCCACAAAGGGGCATTGTAGCGCTGAAGCGCCCATGTAGTATCGCATTGGTTCCAGCGGGGAAAGCAATCTGCCATTTAGTGTTCGCTGTGACGAATTCCGTCTTATTCAGTTCTCTCATAAATATGGTTTGCGAGTAACGAAGTTGATACAAGCAGAGATAAATTTCCGGACCTTCGTCCTGAACTATCTCTATCAGTAGTTGCTGATTCAAAGAGGGACTGCAAAAGACATCTTGGTCAACTGACAATCAAGGCAGAAGCAAACCACCATTACCCGTAAGTGTATCATCCACCGCACTGGACAGCGTACGAGACCAATTGCACAACTAGAAAATGAATATTCCAAATGTAATAGTTTACGTTTATGACTTATTTTTGTGTTTTATCTATTCTGTTGTGGGCGTTGGACAGACGGAATGTCTGTACGGCAAATTTTCAAACGAACCATTGCTGGCACCGATGGCCAGTGCTGCGAAGCCGCAGTGAAGTGTGAAAAGTATTATTATATCATTTCTTAACACACATCATAACAACAAACAAACAAAGATTATCAACACAAAGGGAAAACAGCCAAAGTTGCAAATTTGCTTGATGACTAGTTCCGGGTCGGGATCCATTTTCAAACCATCCAGATAGTCAAAATGGTATTTCCCAAAGTATGAGAACCATGTCAAGATAACAAACATATACATATAGCAGAGCTGTTCGTTATCTTGACATGATTCTTTTATTTTGGGAAATACCATTTTGACTATGTGGATGATTTGAAAATGGGTCCCGACCCGAAACTAGTCTTCAAGTAAATAAAAGTGAAATCTGCAACTTTGGCTGTTTTTCCGTTGTATTGATTAACACAAGTTGCTGCCCTGCAATTGCTCCAGCATACTGGGAAGTTCGAAAATAAATTGTAACTACAGCAGCAATTCTAGCGTCCTTGTAGTACCAGAACCAGTAGCTTCGTATGTAGCCCACACTGCAGAACAGTATTTCACCAGTGGGTTTATAAGAAAGATAAGAAGAAAGGAAGGTTAAAGTTTAGGGTCTTGTCAATATCGAGGTTATTAGAGATGTATTCCTAGTCCGGTCAAACGAGGATGCAAACAAATCAGTCTTGATAGCTTAACACGATGTAGAGAAACCATGGCAAACGTAAATCAGGTAACCTAGTACTTGTCATCTTCCTTTTGCTGCTACCGTACTATCTCTTTCATAGGCATATTCTAATTTTGCTTCACGTACGACAGAGCATATGTGATGATGTAAATACTATATTACCTTACTCATCTACATAAACATCTGAATCCCGCTCATCACTATGAAGCCCAGGCGGAGGCTAATTTCATTTTATCCTACTGTTACGCTTTCTTTTTCCATTCCGCTCACGAATGAGACGTGGAAATGTGTCTGCTTACTTCTCAAAGGGCAGTGCGTAGCAGTACACACAGAACTCTTATATACTTTAGAGAAATTCACGATTCCAAAAAACAGAATTTTTAATCTTCTCTTTCGTACACTAAGTGTAGACTACAGTCAATCAAGTCTAGGTGAAGATACCGTTTCATACCCAACGAATTTTTAATGCCATGCTTTTTCTTTGAAGTTCTCGGTCCTGCACTTTTACTTTTCATGTCGTACGATGCTTTTTTTCCTTCATTTACCGACAATGACCGGTTTCTGTGTTGGGTAAATTATTGTAGAGAAAATTATTGTAGAGACTGGAATTACTTCTATATTTCTGTTCCAACTAAGCTTTGGCATATGTTACAGTGTTACCTACGAAACATTTGAAGATACACCCAGTATTATGTAATTGTTCTTACTGTTGACAAATGACAGCAGAGTTCACAAATCGACTTATTTTCGCGTGTTTTTGGGCGTCAGAGGCCAAGGTGTGAACTACTACACGTCTGCCTACCGAGGTCTAAACAGCTACAGTCACTTCTAGATAGACAAAACACGGGGAGGCCAAGGTGTGAACTACTACACGTCTGCCTACCGAGGTCTAAACAGCTACAGTCACTTCTAGATAGACAAAACACGGGGTGCCACAATAAGTGTCCGCTAATCTTAAATGGTCCCTGTCTATAAGTGATAGTTAATGACACTGAAATGCCTCAAGTATCACACATCTTATGAAAGAAGAGCTCCAGTCATTTTTTATTCAATGACAAAGAGAGAGGATGGTTTAAATATCTGTTATTGTATAATCTCCTCCTCCTAACGAGTTCACTGACATCCATTAGGAAAGCGTACTCTCTCATCATTAACAGTATTACGACAGCACTGATAACCTCACTTCGTCGTGCAGACGAAACCCGACAGCCGATTTACATACCCTAGCAAAATCGATTCAGACTTAACACTTATTGTCATTATAGGAGTTGGTAGCTCTGATAGAAATGTAATGTAATTTAGCTAATTACGTGAGTTACGAGGGCTATCCACAAAGTTTTGGAATTAAAAATAAATGAAGTATTGGAAAATTTTTTATTATATACAGATGAAAGCCACACTTAAACACTACTTTTCTACATAGTTGCCATTTAAATTAAGGCACTTTTCGTAGCGATGGGCGAGCTTGGAAATTCCTTCGTCGTAAAATTCGGCCGCCTGCGCCTTCAACCACGTGGTTACCTCTTCTTTTGGGACAGAAACGGTGTGATTTTTGTGGATTTCCTGGAAAGAGGCACTAGAATAAACTCTCAAAGGTATTTCCAAACTCTGCACAACCTCAGAAGAACAATACAAAACAAGCGCAGGGGAAAGTTGGGCTCAAAGATCTTGCTGATTCACGACAACGCCCAGACCCACACGGCAAATGCCACTCGTGAAGTTCTCGAATCTTTTAAGTGGGAGTTGTTTCCTCATCCGCCGTACAGTCCCGACCTGGCACCGAGCGACTTCCACTTATTCCCAGCAATGAAGGAGTGGTTGGCTATGCAGCGTTTTGATGACGACGCACAGCTTCAAGAAGAGGTAACCGCGTGGTTGAAGGCGCAGGCGGCAGAATTTTACGACGAAGGAATTTCCAAGCTCATCCATCGCTACGATAAGTGCCTTAATTTAAATGGCAACTATGTAGAAAAGTAGTATTTAAGTGTGGCTTTCATCTGTATATAATTAAAAAAATTTCCAATTCTTTATTTATTTTTAATTCCAAAACGTAATGTACTTTGTGGATAGCCCTCGTACAAACGTCATCCGGCATCCGCAGTTGTCGATAAGCGAAACCACTATTTGTTTGGGGGTAACCCGTTGACAAAGCACATCATGATGTGTATCGAAATCGAAACACCGCTTTTGAAATTGATCTTTTCATAGATAACACACGACTGCGCTATTAGCACTTTTTCCTTTTGCCGTGTGGCTAGCGCCTTCCGCCAGGTAGACCGTTCGCCTGGCGCAAGTCTGTCGAGTTGGCGCAACGTCGGTGACTTGTGTGTCGATGGGGATGAACTGATGATGAGTAGAACAGCACAACACCCAGTCCCTGAGCGGAGAAAATCTCCGACCCAGCCGGGAATCGAACCCGAGCCGTTAGGTATGACATTCCGTCACGCTCACCACTCAGCTACCAGGGGCGGACGTTAGCACAGTCATCTATTGTAAATTACGATATGCAGGTATTTTTCGTGTATAAAACATTTTACTTGCGTAAAAGATACTGTGTATTTGGATAAATATACAGGGTACTCAAAAAGTGTCACCGAGCGAGATGGCGCAGTGATTAGCACACTGGACTCGCATTCGGGTGGAAGACGGTTCAAATCCGCGTCTGGCTATCCTGATTTAGGTTTCCCGTGATTTCGTTAAATCGCTTCAGGCAAATGCTGGGATGGTTCCTATGAAAGAGCGCGGCCGAGTTCTTTCTCTAATCCGATGGGACCGATGACCTCGTTGTTTCGTCCCCTCCCCCAAAACCAGCCAACCGAAAAGTTCCGAATATTTCGACAGGTGGTAGTACCACCACAGCAAGAAAAATGCCCAATGAAAATGGGCTCTAAAATGCATATCTCATGAGCTAGGAGCACTTGCTCATCTTCTGTACAGTGAAACATATCTCCTCTGCTGGAAGCTCTCTGTTTTCCATATTTTGGGAGGAGGTAGTATGGACCAAAAGAAGGAAAATATCCAGTGAACATAGGCACCAAAATACATCCCTCAAGAGCTATGAGCATTTGTTCATCTTCGCTACTGTGAAACACATCTCTTCTATTGAAGAAGTGCTCATAACTCAGATTTTCTAACTTCCCTACCACATTCAAACTTCCGGTATTCCATGCCCAAACTTGTAGGACGCTATCCTTTCCTCCAATCATTTCCTCATGGTTACCTCCCCATTGGCAGTCTCCTCCCGAGTGGGGACTAGTCCGCCAGAGGAAAGATAATGATGACACTTTTTCAGTTACAGGCCACATGTTCTGTAGCTACGCTTCATGTGTCTTTAATGCAGCATTTTCCATTGCCTTCAGCATCCTCATGCCGTTGATCATTGCTGATTCTTCCGCCTTTTAGGGCAAGAGAGTGCCCTGAAACTCAGTGGGCTCCTCCGCTCTCTTTGACAACGCCGTTGGCAGAACGAGGGTGACTTCTAATGCAGGAAGTGTTCGGTCGCCATTGCTGATTATTTTTATTCAAAATGTAAGTAGTGTCGAGGCTCGAACCAGGGACCGAGGACGTTTTGATTACTAATCAATGACGCTACCCTCTACTACGCGTATACCAAATGGGAAAGCGACAAGGCACAGTCGCCACCCTAATGGTCCCCCGAGTCACCCTATTGCGCATTTCCCTTTGTAGGGAAAGTGTTCACGAAATAGAACGACAAGAGGAAAAGCTTGGTCGTCCTAAATGGCTGTTACAGTTCTTTAGCGGAATATTATGCACTACGTAATAATAATTTATAACACCCTTAGGATGAGCTCACACTACTTACATTTCGTGTTCATTTACGTACTTAAGGCTAGAGCAAGAGATAAATACACAATTTTATAGTTTCGCTAGGTATTAATTGCATCTCTCTCTACTTCAGCTTCATTAAATATTCCATATTAAGAGCCTCTTGTAATCTCCAGAAGACCACTATAAACCACAGTAGTTTCAGTGTAATTATCTTTGAATAAAAGTGTCATTTCTGTTCGTCTCGCTGTGTATTTCTTTGCCACCTTCCGTGACATTCTGTAGTAGTTCTAACGAGTGTATCTGCATAGCTATCCTCAGCAGCAAGCACAGATATACTTGTTTTGTGAATAAAACCGCATTTTCTTGCTGCAACTTAATTTATTTTTCCCAGACGCGTTTCGCCTTTTTCTTGCTCTAAGGCATATTCAGTGGGATAGTTTGTTGGCATCGGTGTTTCCTCTCATCTGGTGTGGAGGGCGCATTACCACTTCGTTTCCGGAACATAAGCACAATTTTGTATTCCGAACTCTTTCTATAGCACTGTTCACCATGTTTCTCCTTCTTTGTGGTGCACTAGTACTCTTTTGCCTCTAGTTATAGGTATTTGTTCGAACGCTGTGCTTTAACGACGTCGATATTCTGAGTTCATTATGTGCTTCCTCCTCCAAACAGGAAGTGGTAGTGCGACCTCCAGACAAGATGAGAGGAAACGCCGATGCCAAAAAACTCTCCCACTGAAAACGCCTTATAGTAAGAAAAAGATGAAACTCATCTGGGAAAAATAAATTACGTTGCAACAAGAAAAGGTGGTTGGTTTTATTCAAAAAACAAGTACTGTATATTGTAATAGTTCTTTCTGTGTGTGCTATGGGTTTCATCGAGCTATGTTGTCTGGTGGTCACACATCGTGCAAAACTTTCACACCAGTGTATTTAAATTGTTGCATAAGAGGACTGTACCGTTTCACAGTGAAAAATTTTTCATTGACCGACTTCGAGCGCAAAGACAGTGCTTTACAGCTTTCGGTCACCAAGCTATGCTACTGACTTGGGTGTACGATGACCTTTCCGACGTATCTTACAGAGCAAAGGTATACTGTACAGAGGAGAGATACACTGTCGACAGTGTTACCTTATGTCCCGTCAGAATAGAGCTAGTGTCACTGTTTTGTGTAATAATATATTCAATTCGAGTCGTCAGTAACATGCGCTCCTTAGACCCATATGTGCAGGTGCAGATTGACACTGGTCAGTACTGACAAGGTGTGGACATATTTCGTGAGCCTTCAGTCAGAAGATTTCGTGTTTAATACGGAAGTTTGTTCAGTATACAGGGTACAGCTCGGAGTGCCACAAATGATTTAGGAAGGAAGCACGTTCTGGACAGTGAGAGCTTGCGGTTTTGGTTACTGCTGTTCGATGGGGGACAACTGTCAGCACGTGATCCGTACCTACCTGCTCTATTGGCTACAAACATCGAGTGCATAACGGACAGATGCGACATTAGCATTTCATGGCGACAGACAACTTCCGATGAGGCAACGATCGTACTTGATGCGTAGGCCACAATCTGTATCGCTGAGTGGCCAAAATGGTCGCTAGGTTCCAGTTGCGGATTGTCTATCTAACCGCTTTTAGGGGGGAAAAAAATCTGAGTTTCAACTTTTCATTTAATTACGGACCGAAATGAAAAATATAAGATGCCCTCATAACCCACTCATTAAGACGTATAACCTTCCGTTAAAAGTTTAAAGAGCCAGTCCAGTACTAAAGTTAGAAACTGTGTGTACGTCGTGAGGCAGCATAACTCATATTACGCAGACTATATCCACACATTGAAAATTTGAAAACAAGAGCTCTCAGCGACAACCAACAAACCTTACGCGTAATTTGAAAACTTTTCGAAACTTTTTATCGCTGACATCTCCCTCGCCCCCTCCCCAGCAAAATAATGAAACGGAAAAAGTTTGTCGCTTTCTACATTTTCACTGTTCACGTAGTGAAACTTCAGCATTAAGAACGATATTTAATTTTTTAACTTCTTCACTACTAACTTTATTCGTAACACAGTTTTCAGACTGTTTCCAAATGTACAATCTCAGGAGATATGGCTTCATAAGCATTTGAGACGCCTGAAAAACTAGATTTTCTTAAAACGGGGCGGAAATTACACTATACGCGTCCAGCGTTTGACAATGGGAGCATTCAGCGATTCTCAATAACCTTTGAACATAATTTCAGATCTTTACTAAACTTTTTCTCGCTCACAGCCCCACAAAAAAAGGAAAGAAAAACAGTTTGTTTGTTTAACTGTTTATATTAAATGTACAATTAAATGCATCTGTATATTGTAATATATGCTTCACGTAAAGTAAAAAAAATATTATAACGTCATAATAGCACGAAATTATGTTGTTAAACTACATTTAATGACTTTACTTTTATATCTTACTTTTGCTGTGACCAAGTCTAAAATTAACAGTTTGACACTACGCACTATTTGCCAAAAACGTCTTACAGGAACGTATAAAGGAGTTATCAGTTTCCTGATTTACCAGCTTTGGTTTTGACTTTTTCTTTAGTGTGCGATTCAGTAATCCGAAAGTAATGAAACAATATAATTAGTGTTTTGTATCTTTAACGTCAAACATTTAACTCTAGTTCTTTTGTGAAGTATCGGTTTCATGTATGAGAGTTCGAAAGAATCGGGTGTGGGAGAGGCTTACTGGTGAACTGTACTTGAACAATGCACGAAAATATATTAAAGGAAAATTGTGGATAATAGTTAGACTGGCCGGAAGACCTGTAAATACCATTCATACCTCGCGGAGAAGAAGTTTCAATGGCGCCAGTGGCATATCACCTCTGTAATTCTGCTTTTTTATTAAGCGCAAGGGGCTCCCAAATCCGACGATTCAAAACGTCGTATCCTCTGAGTTTTATCGAGCGAGGGGGCGCAGAGGTGAAGACATCGGGCTCGTATTGTGAAAGAGAAGGATTCAGAATTTCATAAGACCTTTTCTTTACGTTTCCCATGGATTTTTTAAATAACTTCAGGAAATCGCCTATATGGATCGTTTTGACATTAATGACTTTCCGCATTCAGGGAGAGTTTCGGGGTTGGATGAAGATCGTTGAAACGCATTAATCCACAACTATCCATATCAGTGTGCTCGAGAACTGGAAGATGCAATGAACTGTGAGCTTTCCACCGTCGTGCGATTTTCTCATGCAGGAGAGAAGGTTCAAAAATTGGGTGTATGGGTACCGCATGCTCTAAGCCAAAACCGCAAAAATATGTGCATCTCTGCATGCATCAACTGGCTCGTGAACATTCCTATCCAGTATCGTCACTAGTGACAAGAAATGGTATCTTTACGCTAACATAAGGGAAAGAAAGAATGGCTGAGCCCAAACGAAGCAACATCTCTCCGTACAAAGACCTGCACACGTCCACAAAATACAATGTTATGCATCTGGCGAAACAGCGACGGTGTGGCGTACTACGAATTGCTTCCCGAGGTGTAACCATCACTGCTGACATTTACTGTCATCAACTGAGAAGTCTTCCAGACGCAAACCAAGAACAACGATCAGGAAGACCGCTTAAAGTTATACTACTCCTCCATAATGTCGCCCCGCATTCTGCTAGACTGACAAAAAAACACCATACAAGAGTTGGGCAGGGAAGTCATTATGCATCCACCTTATTCACCTGATCTTGCGCCCTCAGATTTTCACCTTTTCCGCTCTCTATCGAACAACTTTCAAGGAGTGCTAGTTCTGCAAGGTTCGCAGGAGAGCTTCTGTCAAGTTTGGAAGGTAGGAGACGAGATAGTGGCAGTAGTAAAGCTGTGAGGACCGGGCGTAAGTCGTGCTTCGGTAGCTCAGATGGTAGAGCACTTGCCCGCGAAAGGCAAAGGTCGTGAGTTCGAGTCTCGGTCGTGCACACAGTTTTAATCTGCCAGGAAGTTTCAACTTTCAAGGAGCTTCTTTTCCGGATGAAAATGTGTTCCTAATATGGTTCGACGAGTTCTTCGCCTCAAAACCAAGTGATTTCTACAGTCGCCTAATCTAAAAGATACCCCAGCGTTGGGAGACTGTTATGAATAGTGAAGTAGAATATATTGATGACTAAGGTCTCTGTTATGTGTGTCTGTTCTGTTTAGTAAGTCATCGAAAAACGCTACGAACTTACATATCAACCCAATAATAACCAGCTAACACTGAACAAAAGTGCAAGCAAAAGCCATTCCTACCTACCCATGTGCAAAAGCGCTATAAGAACAAGAGAGCTACTAGTTATGTGAGAAACATGAAATGACAGACTAATAAGCAAGTTTCCATAAATCCTTGATAGGATGACAAAATTGCCACTAGATGACAGCAGGGTAAAGGTGGTGGCGCCGTGTCATATCTACTATGATATTAAGTTACATAAAATGACAAAATGAAAAGTGGTACATCAGGGAACATGGAAATAATACAGTGTAATGAGCTGTTTTAACAACGTAGTAAAAGAAAGTTAAAAACATTACGTATACATCATATGATCCAAGTCCGTGACGCTGTGTGTCCAAAGACATAGCTAGTTCATTGACCACTACTCGTAAGAATGGTGGAAGTACCTCAGTGTACCACTTAAAGTCTCTGTCTTGCAATAGAATCGGTAGTTTCACGCGAATGGCATCAATAATTCAATATTCAGAAACCACGGGGGGGCTCAAAGGGCTAAAGAGTTGTGGTCATCACCAAAGCTAAACTCGTAACCTTTAATGTGCTCAGACCGCAAATGCTCTGTTATTTTCTGGGGCGCGCACGGCTTTCTGTACTTCTCCGTTCCTAAACACGGGTAATGAGATGTCACATTTGTGAAACGAGTGTCATCACGGCTATAGCTTCATGGTGGAAAATATTAGCCCTTAACCTTGAGACCTCGTACCACGTTTTCCTGCTGCTGTTGGAAAAGGAATACCCTTGGCGTTAAGCGATTTCGGGAAATCAACGAAAACCTAAGGTTGTACGTTTGGAGTTGAACGCCCGTCTTTTCGGGCCTAGTGTGTTAACCTCTGGACAACCTCGCTCGCAATTCCCGATGGCGCAGCGGCCACCATTTCGGCGTCATACGCTACTTTGCAGCCCAGTTACTAGTATAGACTAACTTCAGGTCAACAAAAATGTGTATCTTTCTCCTCTTCTGCCACCGAGGAACTGAAATTCATTCAGCACATTCTGACAGTGTGGCCAACATTGATTTCCATAAACACCGATAGATCCAAATTTGCGTTAGAGATGAATCGGATATCCGGAAACTATCCGGTATGCGGCTTATCCGTCGTGATTTTACTATCTGGCCGGATACTTGTTACCAGATCAATACTCGTCTGAGACCGGATTTTCAGCAAATTATAAAAATTTTATAAAATCGACTTTATTTAATTCACTCGTAGGATACTCTGAACACAAATAAAACCACAATATCTTTAAATCAAAACACCGTTTCTTCTTCTTCTTCTTCTTTTCCTTCTTCTTCTTTCATTTCACCCTGTTTGGAATACCTTATTTTTTCGTCTTTCGTTCTTATGTGAGATGGTATATCGAGTAATAACTTTTCTGTAACTTCTTGTTCTCTTAAGTGGATTACTAACTAAACCCTCTGCAGCTTACCTGGTATTGTTCACTACAAAATGTCATATTTTGCAATTTTCGTAAACCAGTGACGTTTTGTTATGCGGTTTTAGAAGAAATCAAAGATTCTGAGAAATGGCCGTAAAGATTTAATCTCCTTTTTCGCATATTAGAGTATTTCAATTTTTTGTGGAGAGTTTCATTCTTAATGTATACTATTTTATTATCCTGAAATTTTGTTCGTATGATTTTTTCTTTTTTTTCTTTTAGTTCTAATTATTCTAAATGGCCAATGTGATTCATGGTTAGTGTTTTGCTGCGTACATTGCTTCTGGCTTCATCACTGTTTTGTAATGCTTAATTTTGGACCCTCATAAAAGGGATTTCTTGCTGTATGTCTCTTCTGTCATATTGAAGGCCAGTTCATGTTTGTTTTTCCCGAACGCTTTGCATTCTGTTGTATTCCAACTAATCCATTCCCCCAGATATTCAAATTCTTTCACTATTTCTATTTTCTGTTGTTGGAATTTTAGGTATTTGTTTGGGCGCTTGTTGTGTGTCATGAGTTTAGTTTTGTCAAAGGAAATGTTAAGACCTATTTAGCTGCTTGTTTCTCTAGGCCAAGGTTTTGTTCTTTTGCTTCCTCCGTTCTTCCAGCAAATAGGGCGTTGTCATCTGAAAAGGCAATGCATTTGATTTTGAGATTCTTCTTTTTGCAACCCCGTCTTACTCCACTCTTCATATTTTTATTCCTTTCTCTGATCACTTTCTCAGGTCCACAATTAAACAATAAGGGGGAAAGCCCTTGTCCTTGTCTTACTTCTGTTTTTATTTCAAATGGGTCTGATACTTCGCCCGTGAATTTAGCTTTTGAAAACGTGTTTGGAATAGTGGCTTCTATTATGTTAGTTCGTTTTCTACCCTTACCAAGTTCTCTATTACTAATACTACGGATTGTCTGTCAATCTAATAATACCCATTCTTGGTATCAATGAAGGAAATTATGTATGTATGTGCCCTTGATTTTTGGTATGCCATGTTGGTTTCGAGATTTTGTATTTGTTCAGAGCAGGATCTTACCATTTATGAACCATACCTGTTAATCACCCAGTTGTGGGTGCAATTGCGGCTCTGCCCTATTTAAAAGAACTTTTGAAAGAAGTTTTGAGTTACATCCAGCAATGATATTCCTTCGTAATTGTTTTGCTCTCTTTTGAAGCCGTTTTTGTAAAGAGAGTGCATAAGATCTGTTTTCCACTCCACTGGGATCTCTTCTTCTTTCTATATTTTATTGAAGATGCATTGAATGGATTTAACAGAATTTTTATTATCTTTTCTCCATACTCCGGCCACTATTTGATTTTCACCCAAAGCTTTATTTATTTTTTTAATTCTGAAATGTTTTTTGTGATTCTTCAATTGTTTGTGATTCTGAATATGGTTTATCAGAACTATTTGGAGTGAATTCAAATTTTTCAAGAATTCGTTCACAATTCCATAGTTTCTCAAAGTATTCTGCTAATATCTTACAATTTTCTGTTTTGTTGTGAACAGTGCTGTATTATAGCAATTTCCGGACCCCCACCCTCACCCCACCTGCAAACGCACTACACTAGTTTCACACTGCGATGCCCAGTTTTATCGTCAGCTAAAGAATTTCATCAAAAAGCTTCAAAGCTTCTGTTGTCTCGTCGAGAGAGAGAAAGAAATAACTTCCTGAGAAGACTGCGTCACAATAAATTCCACTGTACATTACCACTTACCCTCACCGATATCTGGCGGCATACTGCGTTGGGTGAACTTTGATGCCAAACTGTGCGATGAGAGTGAACCTCTCACGAAGCAAACCATGTTTGTTTTTGTACAGAAACTTTGAAATAGACATATAATTGTAAAAATTCAGCGTTTATAAAATGTGCAAGATGCCGAAAAAATTACTGCTTCCCCTGTTTTTACGACGAATATTACCCCAGCATGTCTAAATTATCGAAGTAGCTAATTTTATGTACGAAGTTCTCCTGATGTATGCCCTACAATCCCTTCCTGCAAATTTATTTGCAACCCCACATTTTCATTCATTTTTACTTTTATTAAATATTAGTAAATAGAATGTACTGAGCTTTATTTCAGTTTATTCCTGGCAGATTAAAACTGTGAGCCGGACCGAGACTCGAACTGGTAGAATTAAAGTTGTGAGGACAACTCGTGAGTCTTGCTTGGGTAGCTCAGTTGGTAAAGCCCGCGAAAGGCAAAGGTCTCGCGGTCGAGTCTCGCTCCAGCCAACAGATTTAATCTTCCAGGAAGTTACATATCGGCGCACACTCGGCTGCAGAGTGAAAATTTCGTTCTGGAAGTAAAGCAAAAATTGAAAATAAAGAAGTTTCCTCATACAGACTCGACCCCACTACCGTGGTGTTACCATTCTGTACACTTTCCGCTGCGAAAACTGCCGTTTGGAAGATACGCTAATATGGCTGAAGCTGCGCCAAGACTGCTATTTTTTCTAAACGCCTGTCTGTTTGGAGCTCCCCTTCTGTCATTTAATTTCCGGCAAAGCTCTGCGTATTCTATAAATTTTGTGCATGTGCGGTCTTGTGAGACCCAAACGTTATGTGCCACATCCGGCATCTGGATCCTGCCAAAGAGCTATCCGTTTCGTCTCTATAGTCTACATCTACATCTACATGGATACTCAGAAAATCGCGTTTAAGTGCCTGGCAGAGGGCTCATCACACCACTTTCACGATAATTCTCTATTAGTCCAAATTCGTACAGCGCGCGGAAAAAGCAAACACCTATAGCTTTCCGTGCGGGCTCTGATTTCACTTATTTTATTACGGTGATCGTTCCTCCCTATGTAGGGCAGCGTCAACAAACTATTTTCGCATTCGGAGGTGAAAGTTGTTTATTGAAATTTGGTGAGAAGCTTCCGACGCAATAAAAATCACCTTTGTTTAAATGGCGACCACCACATACTATTGTCGCACTACGGAAACCACACCGTGTAGGAGCTTCCTCTCGGAGCGAGTACCTTTACGGCCATCGTTCTAGTAATAAGAAAGGCAATCGGAAACGTACTGCATAATACCATCGGCATTCTGATCACAACACATTCGCGGAACGCCCTGGAAAAACTAGATCATAAGTTCTGGAAATTGAAGATGAACTATTACCTCTTTCGGGTAAAGGAGCTGATTAATCTGTCCGTCAGGAGAAAAGCGTTCTACTTGTAGAGGTCAAAGGACATGCCGAAATCATACTGTCGACAAATGAGCAAAGAGCTCAATCACGGAAGAGATACCTTTCTTAATGTGTCTCCCCTTGTCACACTTTTGAGGTTGAATAAATAAAGGAGTTTTCCATGAATGGCGCCGATTTTGGGAAACCTGACTGATGACGAGAGGACGATATTCAAGAATTTAGCCGTTGATTACTTTTAAAAAATCGGATCAGAGTTCGCATTTGCTTGACGTCACATAACATCAACAATAATAATCTGACATGAACACTGGTAATTGCCCTGAACATCGCCATAGAATGAAAATTTTAACCTCTCCGTATTACGAAGATCATCGTACACAAACAGGATATACTGGTACGTCATCTGCTGCTCGACTGTTCCCGCTACGCGAAAGAGACAGCAAGCTAAACTCCATAAAGCAACCGCATCGAATGGTAATTCCTCTGCTGACAAGTCTCATTGATCTTGCAGAACAGCCGAAAACTTATGTTCATGTCGCAAGACATTTTCAAAAAAACTTGCATTCGTCTGTAATTCCCAAGATATTTTCAAGGAAAGCACATCCGTCTGTAAATACCAAGATGTGAAGGCACTGAACCACAGTAACCACATTATT
The DNA here is from genome assembly GCF_021461395.2 of Schistocerca americana. Lineage (NCBI taxonomy): Eukaryota > Metazoa > Arthropoda > Insecta > Orthoptera > Acrididae > Schistocerca > Schistocerca americana. The sequence goes on along the minus strand of NC_060119.1, from coordinate 1,158,911,389 downwards.
TGATAGACTAAAGACAGGTGCGTGTTGGTCAGCAGATTCCATAGGAACGAATCGTCTGCAGCTATTTTCTCGTTAACTGGTTATCTGTATTTACACCGTTAATCTCTAGTCTTTAATGGCTATTTATCTCTAATGGCAGGCCCCATAAAATATACTACGAATACCATACGGTTGTCAGTTACGATACATTCTCAGCACAAAACTGACGCATTGGAAACTTATGGCACAATAACGTAGAATCTAAAAAAAGAAAATAAATATGTACACTGGTGTGCAAAAGTTAAAGTGATAGCCCTCTTTTAACGCATGAAAAATACGCTATTTCTGTGATTTTTTTAAGTGAAACAAAAAGTAATCCTAAATCTGATGACATAGTTTTATTCCTTACATATTTGTCTTTAGGCAGTGCTATCTGAGTCCACACAGGATGCTCCCAGTAACCACTGTACCAGGTGGAAGGACTCATTTCAACCGGAACACTGGTCATCGACGCAAATTCTCGAAGCACTCCTTTTGAACCTGCAACCAAGTAGTTTTGCACAAGTCATTTTCGATACATTTTCTATAAGCTTACCTAGGTAATAGAAAAATATTGATTTATAACAAAATGATGACATGTTGAAACAAATGTCATTTTCTTCGCCCACAAAATCTAGAGGAAATCACGCACGCTGATAGGAGAATTCAATTTAGAACGCCAGCAACAAATTCCAGTCAGAATCGTATGTACTGTTCTCTAGTCATGTTTCCAGTCAGTTTGATAAATACGGTTTCGAGTAAAACGGTTTTTAAAGTTTTGGGTTACATTTTTTGTACACTGAAGAGCCAAATAAACTAGTACAGTCACGAGTGTTCAGACACAGAGATATGTAAACAATCAGAATACAGGCTGCGGTCGGCAACGCCCACGTAAGACAAAAAGTGTCTGGAGCACTTGTTAGATCGTTTACTGCTACTACAATTGCAGGTTATCAAGGTTTAAGAGAGTTGGGATGTGGTGCTATCGTCGGCGCACGACAGATGAGACACAGCATCTCCAAGGTAGCGATGAAGAGGGGTTTTTCCCGTACTACCATTTCACGAGTGTGCCGCGAATATCAGGAATCCGATAAAACATCAAATCTCCGACATCGCTACGGCCTGAAGAAGATCCTGCAAGAACGGGATCAACGATGACTGAAGAAAATCGATCAACGTGACAGAAGTGCAACCCTTCCGCAAATTGCTGCAGGTTTCAATGCTGGGCCATCAACAAGTGTCACCGTGCGAACCATTCAACGGAACATCATCAATAAGCCTTTCGGAGCACGACACAAAGCTTTACGCTTTGCGTGGGCCCGTCAACACCGACACTGGACTGGAAACATGTTGCCTCGTCGGACAAGCCTCGTTTCAAATTGTAACGAACTGATGGATGTGTACGGGTATGGAGACAACCTATGAATCCATCGACCTTGCATGTCAACAGGGGACTGTTCAAGCTGTTGGAAGCTTTGTAATGGTGTGAGGCGTGAACAGTTGGAGTATTATGGCACCCTAATACATCTAGACACGACTATGACAGGTGACACGTACGTAAGCATCCTGTCTGATCACCTGCATCCATTCATGTCCACTGTGCATTCTGACGGACTTGGGAAATTCCAGCAGGACAATGCGACTCTACACACATCGAGAATTGCTACAGAGACGCTCCAGGAACACTATTCTGAGTTTAAACACTTCCGCTGATCACCAAACTCGCCAGACATGAACATTATTGAGCATATTTGGGATGTCTTGCAACGTGCTGTTCAGAAGAGATCTCCACCTCCTCGTACTCTTTAAGGATTTGTGGACAGCTCTGAAGAATTCTTGGTGTCAGTTCCTTCCAGCACTACTTGAGACATTAGTCGAGTCCATGCCATGTCGTGTTGTGGCGCTTCTGCGTGTTCTCTGGGGCCCTACACGATATAGGCAGGTGTGCCAGTTTTTTTGGGTCTTCAGTGTAGTTACGTTAAATTTACCTCTAGTCTTCAATCCTTTGACCGTACAGCAGTCCTTCCAGATCCTCTTTCGTGGCCATGGCGGTCCCGCGGGCCTCTTTGGCAGCTTCTATCACACGCTGCTCTGCTTGTTCCATACGCTTTACGTCCGCTTTTGCGCAGAAGTTGTAACAAGCTGGATCGATCTCACGTTATAGCACGTTCGGAACTTCCATAGTGTCTGCTAGGCCGCCGTTGAAATCACGTTCCAACTATTTTTTCCCACTGTTCATGGTTTTCAGAGACATTTTTTCACGAATCGACTTGTATTTCGACAAAGCAGTTACTGGCGAACCTGGGATGAACACCACAATCAAGTAGACATCCCGGAGATTGTAGCAATATAAAAAGAAAACTCGATTTCTTCAAATATTCAAACTGGACTACCTCCATAAGGACGAAAGTAAGTTACACATTATATGTCACTGGCAAGTATCATAGCTCGAAGAAATTGGGCCATAAATAGAAATGACTGCCACAATTTAGTAGGAAAGGAGACGGAAAGAAACACGTAGTGAGATGAACAGAAACGACCATTTCATTCAAAGACAATAATTGCTCTGAAGTCTCAGCGACTTACGACAGTACCCTGTACATAACATAAGACGGGACATGGTTCTTATTATGGTTCGCGATCGCCAAGGACGGAAATACAAGCTCTTCGACATCCTTCGATAATGGCCACAGGGTTGGTTAGGAGTTCTTGTAGTAGGACGTTCCATTCCTCCAGTAGCGCGGTCGAAAACTGCTGGATGGTTATTGGTGCATGCGGATGTGCTGCCGTGCGTCTCTCCTCAATGTACCCCACATGTGCTCGATGGGACGTAAGTCGCGGGAATGGGTAGACGAGACCATTCGCCGAAAATTTTCTCGTTCTTGGTTCTTGCGGATATTTTATACTACCTGTCTTCCCCTACAACTTGTACCTATCTTTCACAGAATTTCGAACGCCTTGCACCATTTTGAGGTGACGGAACCTAAAAGAAATCTCTTGCTGAGTTCTTGTAATGGCGTACCACTCCCATTTGATGTGCCGCATCCAGTGTGTATAAGAATAGGGGAAACTGGTGGATAGCTAGACGACTGGAAGAAGTCTCTCTTCATCCACTATAGAAGAAAGAGTCAATCAGAAATGGCTCCAACTACCGAGCCATTGCTCTCATACACCAAGCAAGTAAAACTTTTATCTACAGCCTGTGAGGTAACGGGCGAGTTGTGGCGCCCTGAAAATATTGTAAGTTCGGAGCTGGCGTGGCCGCACGGGCCGCTCGGCAAGCCGGGGCTCGTCAGCAACCGTGTGGTGCTGAACACTAGCCGGGGCAAGTGGGGTAGCCCCAGCGCGTGGTCCAGGCCGACCGCGTGGCTGGGAATTCCGTGTTGACGCTGTATCGAGGAAGGTGCTTTGTGTTGGTGAAGGAGATTTGTATGCCGGGAGTGCCAAAGATAGCGGACTTTGTGAAACCATAATGGCACACATTTCATAGTTCATGTAGAAATTAATAATAGCCAGCGGAATCATGATAACTTAAAAAGAAACATGTACATTACCATTATTTGCACGACGATTCTGATGGTGTACTCAGATATTCAATATCTTTATTAGTTTAAAGTTTAGTATCTGACTGTAAATTATACAAGTAACATCCAGCAACGAAATAACAAATTATAAAAGTTTCATCCGATTTTGTCTGTCGACATGTGTTTAGAAAGCTACTAGTGTAAACCGAAATTGGTATGAATTACAGGCATGTAACTTGAATAGTACCTGAGTTGTTGGAGGTCAAAGTGGCCGATTACTATTGATCGCGTCAGGCCATAAGTATTCCACAGTTACACGAAAAAACGGTAGCAGCATGCTTATAAATATATTTATTCGTCTATGTCTTTGTTTATATCCTATATATACCGTTCATGAAGAAATTGGTCAAATATTTACTCTGTTTTAGAAAGCACAAGGACATTAGGTTACTGGCCTACTTTTGTTTCTGTTCCTTTGATATATGTTTATTTGATTTGTTTATGTATTTAATAATTGTGTAAGAGCGTGTTTACGGTCCAGCCGTAGGGATATTTATTTAATTTCAGGTCATGTAAATGTAAATCCAGTATTTCGAATGTGTTTCAATATGTTTGTGAGTGTGTATAGGCTTGGAGACATGGCGGGACGCTCTAGCCACTCACAGCTTTCGTTACTACGGTAGGCGACTACCGAAGTGAATGAAGGAACAGGATGGAAATGGGGGAGGGTTGCACGGGACAGGAGAGAGCTGGACGGGAAGGCGCGATGGTCGGTCGCAGGAAATACTTGGAGAGTGTTGAGCAGTTTGCGCGTGGTCGCGGGAGATAGAAATATTTCGTTGTGCCAACTTGCGGCCGGCCGTTGTGGTCGAGCGGTTCTAGGCGCTTCAGTCTGGAACCGCGCGACCGCTACGGTCGCAGGTTCGAATCCTGCCTTGGGCATGGATGTGTGTGATGTCCTTAGGCTAGTTAGGTTTAAGTAGTTCTAAGTTCTAGAGGACTGATGACCTCAGATGTTAAGTCCCATAGTGCTCGGATCCATTTGAACCACTTTTTTTTTTTTTTTTTTTTTTGCCAACTTGTGCACTTGTGAGATTTCCGTGGCTTCTGCAGTGGCTAGCTATGTTGTTGCTCATAACTAATTATGTGAAGTTGGAATCTATTGTTTCCCTATTATTCAACTTATATTTTATATAATTGCTGGACCATCGACACCAATAAGTGTTTTCCAGTAATAAATGGCATTCTTAAAGGTACTTCTGCTATCATACTCATCATTTAAAGTCGTTAAAATAGTAGCTGCAGATTTTATTTATAAATTCCTATGTTACATTCAAAATTCGCAATTACCGAGTGATAGAAACCTTAAGCACCCAGACAACGAAACCAGCCAAAACTATTAATATTTTAACTCTGAGACTGAGGGTAAGTAGTTGAGGGCCAGTTTTTTTTTTACTTTTTTTTAAGCCCTCAATCCTGAGCCAACGTTTGTACCCATACACCCAACCTCAAATATCCACAGAAAAAGCAGGTGCTGTTGAAGGAAAATGGACTCGTGAACAGATACCCAACAGATGACAAATAATCGAGAATTGGCGAGAGTTCTGTGCTCCTGACTTCATCTGCTTCCTTGACTATATGAAAGCCTTTGACTGGCTTGTCTGGGAAACGTTATCTGCCAAACTGTGCAACATCTGTGCTGTACTTGTCATTAGGAGTGCTGTTGGTGTTTGGACTAAAGGCATCTTACACTGAAGAGACATATAAACTGGTACACCTGCCTAATAGCTTTTAGGACCGCCACGAGCACGCAAATGTGCTGCAACGTGACATGACATGGCATGGACTCGACTGATATCTGGAGTAGTGTTAGAGGGAACTGACGCCATGGATCCTGCTGGGCTGTCCATAAATCCATAAAAGTACGAGGGGGTGAAGATCTCTTCTAAACAGTATGTTGCAAGGCATCACAGACATGCTCATAATGTTCATGTCTGGGGAAGTGTTTCACTCAGAAGAGTGTTCCTGGAGCCACTCTGCAGCAGTTCTGGACATGCATGGATGCAGGTGATCAGAAAGGATGCTCACGTACGTGTCACCTGTCAGAGTCGTATCTAGACATATCAGGGGTCCCATATCGCTCCAACTACACACTCCGTACACCATAACAGAGCCTGCACCAGCTTGAACAGTCCCCTGCTGACATCCAGGGTCCATCGATTCATGAGTTTGTCTCCATACACGTAAGCGTCCGTCCGCTCGATATAATATGAAACGAGACTCGTCCGACCAGTCATCAATAGTCCAATGTCGGCGTTGACTGGCGCAGGCAAGGCGTAAAGCTTTGTGTCGTGCAGTCATCGAGGGTACACGAGTGGGCCTTCGATTCCGAAAGCCCATATCGATGATGTTTTATTAAATGTTTCTCATACTGACACTTGTTGATGGTCCAACATTGAAATCTGCAGCAGTATGTGGGAGGGATGCACTTCTGTCACGTTGAACGATTCTCTTCAGTGGTCGTTGATCCCGTTCTTGCAGAATCTTTTTCCAGGCGCAGCGATGTCCCCAGTTCATCGCTATCTCGGAGATGCTGTATCCCATCGCTCGTGCGCCGACTGTAACACGACGTTCAAACTCACTTAAATCTTGACAACTGACATTGAAGCAGCAGTAACCGATCTAACAACTGCACGCCGGCCGTTGTGGTGGAGCGGTTCTAGGCGCTACAGTCTGGAACCGCGAGTCCGCTGCGGTCGCAGGGTCGAATCCTGCCTCGGGTATGGATGTGTGTGGTGTTCTTAGATGATGTGTGTGGTGTTCTTAGGTTAGTTATGTTTACGTAGTTCTAAGTTCTAGGGGACTGATGACCTCAGAAGTTAAGTCCCATAGTACTCAGAGCCATGTAACAACTGCGCCATACACTTGATGTCTTATATAGGCGTTATCGACCGCAGCGCCATATTTTGCCTGTTTACGTATCTCTGTATTTGAATACGCATGCCTATACTAGTTTCTTTGGTGCTTCAGTGTAATTGGTGTTAGAGCTATTAACAATACCTCTTTTCTGATGACACCGTCCTCTTATCCAGCAGCTGGTAACAAAAGTAAAGGACGTAAGTCTGTTTTATGTATTGGGCATCAATCTCAGCAAGTCCAAAGTCATGATAACTGATCGAGGCGTGCTGGTTCAACTTACATGTCTTTCATCTAACTTGGGTCACTTATCTGTGACACGGAAAGCTTTGAAGACGAGGTAAGAAGACGAGTCACGCTACGGCCAGTGGCTATGAAGCAGCTCACCAAGATCTGACAGGACAGAGCGATAGCAAGCATCACAAAGGTTCACCTTGTTGAAAAACTCGTGTTTTCTCTCTTTTTTTATGGTTGCGATACATGGACCCATAAAGCCAGAGACAAACAGCGCATCGACGCATTTGAGCTTAGGCGGGGCATTAAATGGACTGAAAGAAGAACAAATATGTCCATTACTGAGCAACTCAATATCTTGACGCGCCTTCCTTCTCGTGTCAGCCAAAAAATCTCCAGTTCTTTGGCCATATTGTGAGAAGAGTTGGAGAAAACCTGGAAGTAAAGATCGTGGCCATGGGACCGAGAGGAAGAGCAGCGAATAGGTGGACTGATGAAATCAAAAAGATCTTTGGCCTGCCTCTTCAGCAGATCCTAAGAGAAGCTGATAACCGTACGGGATGGAGACGCTTGGTTCATGGGGTCACGAGGCTCAGCAATCAGCATAACGACTTGTGATGATGCAGGATTTGACATTATTGAACGCTTTTTCTCAGTCAACAAATCCTATGAACGTGTCTTGATTTTCCTTGTCTTACTTCCATCAAAAAGCGTATGGTCAGAACTGCCTCTCTGGTGCCTTCACCTTTCCGAAACTCAGACTAATTATCATTTAACAAATCCACAATTTTCTTTTCGATTCTTCTGTGTGTTATCCTTGAGGGCAGCTTCGATACGTGAGCTGTTAAGCTGATTGATGATAGTTTTCGCATTTATCTCCTCTTCCTGTCTTCGGAGTTGTGCGGATGACATCATCCCGAACAAGACAAACTTTAAGCAGTCATGGTTCTTAATGAAGTTTCCACCGGGTGATTGGGCCTTAATTTCGAAGGTAAGCTGAAAAAGTGGCAAACGAAACAAGAGGCGATTCGCAGTCACCACTGCCGGACAGAAGTTTAACCACTTCTGCTACCAAGGCTATCACCACAGAATTCACGTCATACCACCAGCACGCTTCGACTATAGGTACATCCAAGACGTCAAACATACATACTTTGGCATTTGGCAGTCGTAGAGACAGAAATGAATCGGATCGGCTGCTTAGGGGCTGATTAAAATGAAACCAAAAGTTCCCCCAGCTTGATGGCACGCGTGGGAACAATGAGTATAAACACACATAAACGGCTCGAGGAATTTCTGCTAAAAGTTGGCAATAAATTAGGAGTATATTCTGTTACCTTCGTGCGTGTGAACGTGTCTGTGCGCGCGCCTTTAGGCGTGTTTTTGTTAATGTTACTGATTTTTTAAAATTATTCATCATCTCGTTGAAAAGAGAGATTACTGCCTTCGACTGGAAAGCAGACATGAAAGTTCCTGGCATTACCAAGAGACCAGTTGTGTGAGAAGTCGCTCGCGGACAACAGGCCTTGTCATTCGCTATGTTCGACATGCTTCGTTCAGGCTTTTTAGTACACCTTAATAGCACTACTTTACAAAATAATTTCAGATAGGCAAAGGCTTTATTGGTATTATGAAATGAAATTTCATGTGCAGAGTATTTTCCAAATGTTTGTTGAGGAATGAAAGAAATGTATTCTGTCGCACGCTCGAAAGATTATCTTGTTAACAGGAGCTGTCGAGAACTGAAACGAATTACGACGTCCGTTTAATCTGTATAGGTTACTTGTGGCGTCCGCTTCCTGGTCCTAATGTGTTTACCTGTCCATTACCAGTCTGCACCTGGTACCAGATAATGGACGACATCTGTTCGGCGCGCTTCGGCGACCCACCCAGGTGCGGTTTGGTTTCGGCGACTTTACGAGCCATCCTACATTTCAGCGCACCGCAATAACAGTACGTCTCTTCCTTCCCAATAGCCCGTTTTAATGGTACGTTTTCTCCGCAGCTACGATGTTACCACCTTGTCAGTCCCCGATGCTTACCACTCGAGTTACAGTGAAGAGCTGCCGTTTATAGAAATTGCGTATTCTCCGCCCGCTGTCCTGTCGACGTGTGTGTCAAGGTTGAGTTGTCGGATGAGTGCTTTTAAATATCAATTATCCTGTGAGATGCTAGTTATAATGTCTGAAGAACCAGTAGGCCCATATTCCGAAGGTGTTATAAGCCCGTAACCTTTATACACACTTCTTGGGATATCTGTCTCATAATTTCTTCCAGGTTTCATCGATTTACTTAATATGGAAGCAACGCTTACGTTGGTTCATCTGCATCTACATACATACTCCGCAAGCCACAGTACGGTGCATGACGGAGAATATCTTATACCTCTACTGGTCATTTCTTTCTGCTCCACTCGCAAATAGAGTGGGGGGGGGGGGGAAACAACAATCTATATGCCACCGGACGGGTCCTAATTTTCCTTATCTTCGTAGGCCTTGCAGAAAATTTACTTTGGTGGTGTCAGAAATGTTCTGCAATCTGCTTTAAATGCCGGCACTCTAATTTCTTTTCAGTAGTGTTTTTCTATAAGGACGTCGTCTTCCCTCTAGCGGTGCCGATTTGAGTTCGCGGAGCGCCGGCCGTTGTGGCCGAGCGGTTGTAGGCGCTTCAGTCCGGAACCGCCCTGATGCTCCGGTTGCAGGTTCGAATCCTGCCTTATGCATGGATGTGTGTGATGTCCTTAGGTTAGTTAGGTTTAAGTAGTTCTATGTCTACGTGATGATGACCTCAGATGTTAAATCCCATAGTGCTTAGAGCCATTTGAACCAAGTTCACGAAGCACCACCGAAATACCTGCGTGTTTATCGAACCTACTGGTTACAAATATAGCGGTCCGCCTCTAAACTGCTACGATGTCTTCCTTTAGCGCGATCTGATGGGAATCCCAAACACTCAATAATCAGTCGCGCCAGTGTTCTACAAGCGGCCTCCTTTATAGATCAGCTACTCTTTCCTAAAATTGTCCCAATAAACCGAAGTCAACCATTCACTCTCCCTTCTATCCTCATTACGCGCTCGCTCCATTTCATATCGCTTTGCAACCTTACGCCTAGATATTTAATCGCCGTGACTGTGCAAGCAAAGCATTACTAATGCTGTAATCCTACTCGTATGCAATAACTTACGTTTTTCCACATTTAGAGCAAGTTGCCATTCATCAATAAGTGGGGTACAACACGAAAATTTTTCTGTTTGTTTTGAAGATTCCGCTGTACATTCCAGTGATGTTATACGTCTATAAGCTTCATATCGGTATATACTATTCGGGACGTCCGTCGCACGTATCCTAGGACACATCCATTTAATTAATATTGAATCTAAGGCAACGCTATTTAACTAAAGTAGTACCGCCGTTTTCCACTAATGCAGGAGACAAATATGTGGTGAACGCAAGCGAAAATATGAAGCAGCTGTAACGCCCATTACGTCCATACCGTCCTTGAAACTGGAGTTGTAGCTCCGAAACGCGTTTGAAACTAAGTAGAAAATAAAAACTTCGCTATGAGACATGAATCATGCAGTGTAGCGTACTGGTTAGCGGCGCTGGCTGGGCGGGTTATGGACCACCGCTTCAAACCCAAACACCACTAATTATTTGTTATTTAGTGATTATAGTTTCTGGGAGGTTCTCGAAATTTATTTGCAATGTTTCTCATATTCTGGAATATCCGATGTTTGTATAAGTTGGTTGGTTGATTTGGGGGAGGGACCAGACAGCTACATCATCGGTCCTATCGGATTATGGAAGGAAGTCGGCCGTACCCTTTCAAAGGAACCATCGCGGCATTTGCCTGAAGTGATCTAGGGAAATCGCGGGAAACCTAAGTCAGAATGGCCGGACGCGGGTTTGAACCGTCGTCCTCCCGAAAGCGAGTGCAGTGCGCTAATCGCTCGGTTTGTAAAAGTTAAATTGCTTCCTATGAAAAATCGCTAACCGAGTCTGAGGCTTCTTCTGTCCAGTCAGTCGTTGACCAGAAGACAGCAAACCGAAAGCAAAAGTTTTCCATTTCGCATTTAAGAAATCGGTCGCGCAGGAGAATCGTCAAACAAACCATCGCACAGAGTCTCGTACGGAGGACACTGTAATAAGCATCCCTGGCGCAGAGAAACAACTGAAAGAGTTAAAAGCAAATCAGTCACCAGGTCCGGATGTAATCTCATTTCGTTTGTACAAAGAGTACTCAACAGCATTGGGTCCTTACTTAGATCGCATTTATCGCGAATCTCTCGCCCAGCGCAAAGCCCCAAGTGGCTGAAAAAAAAGCGCAGGTGACTCCTGCGTACAAGAAGGGTAAAAGAACGGACCCGCATAATTACAGACCAGTATCCTTAGCGTCGGTTTGCTGCATATTCCTTGTACATATTCTCAGTTACAAAATAACAAATTTCCTTATGAGGGATAATCTTCCGTCCACAAATCAGCACGGTTTTAGAAAGCAGCGCTTCTGCGAATTTCAGCTTGCCCTTTTCTCACTGTGAACTGCGGATGAAGGGCAACAGGCGGATTCCATATTCCTAGATTTCTGTAAAGCATTTGACACGGTGCCACACCGCCGACTGTTAACGAAGATACAGGGTGTTTCAAAAATGACCGGTATATTTGAAACGGCAATAAAAACTAAACGAGCAGCGATAGAAATACACCGTTTGTTGCAATATGCTTGGGACAACAGTACATTTTCAGGCGGACAAACTTTCGAAATTACAGTAGTTACAATTTTCAACAACAGATGGCGCTGCAAGTGATGTGAAAGATATAGAAGACATCGCAGTCTGTGGGTGCGCCATTCTGTACGTCGTCTTTCTGCTGTAAGCGTGTGCTGTTCACAACGTGCAAGTGTACTGTAGACAACATGGTTTATTCCTTAGAACAGAGGATTTTTCTGGTGTTGGAATTCCACCGCCTAGAACACAGTGTTGTAGCAACAAGACGAAGTTTTCAACGGAGGTTTAATGTAACCAAAGGACCGAAAAGCGATACAATAAAGGATCTGTTTGAAAAATTTCAACGGACTGGGAACGTGACGGATGAACGTGCTGGAAAGGCAGGGCGACCGCATACGGCAACCACAGAGGGCAACGCGCAGCTAGTGCAGCAGGTGATCCAACAGCGGCCTCGGGTTTCCGTTCGCCGTGTTGCAGCTGCGGTCCAAATGACGCCAACGTCTACGTATCGTCTCATGCACCAGAGTTTACACCTCTATCCATACAAAATTCAAACGCGGCAACCCCTCAGCGCCGCTACCATTGCTGCACGAGAGACATTCGCTAACGATATAGTGCACAGGATTGATGACGGCGATATGCATGTGGGCAGCATTTGGTTTACTGACGAAGCTTATTTTTACCTGGACGGCTTCGTCAATAAACAGAACTGGCGCATATGGGGAACCGAAAAGCCCCATGTTGCAGTCCCATCGTCCCTGCATCCTCAAAAAGTACTGGTCTGGGCCGCCATTTCTTCCAAAGGAATCATTGGCCCATTTTTCAGATCCGAAACGATTACTGCATCACGCTATCTGGACATTCTTCGTGAATTTGTGGCGGTACAAACTGCCTTAGACGACACTGCGAACACCTCGTGGTTTATGCAAGATGGTGCCCGGCCACATCGCACGGCCGACGTCTTTAATTTCCTGAATGAATATTTCGATGATCGTGTGATTGCTTTGGGCTGTCCGAAACATACAGGAGGCGGCGTGGATTGGCCTCCCTATTCGCCAGACATGAACCCCTGTGACTTCTTTCTGTGGGGACACTTGAAAGACCAGGTGTACCGCCAGAATCCAGAAATAATTGAACAGCTGAAGCAGTACATCTCATCTGCATGTGAAGCCATTCTGCCAGACACGTTGTCAAAGGTTTCGGGTAATTTCATTCAGAGACTACGCCATATTATTGCTACGCATGGTGGATATGTGGAAAATATCGTACTATAGAGTTTCCCAGACCGCAGCGCCATCTGTTGTTGAAAATTGTAACTACTGTAATTTCGAAAGTTTGTCTGCCTGAAAATGTACTGTTGTCCCAAGCATATTGCAACAAACGGTGTATTTCTATCGCTGCTCGTTTAGTTTTTATTGCCGTTTCAAATATACCGGTAATTTTTGAAACACCCTGTATAAGCATACGGAATACGTTCCCAGGCATGTGAGTGGCTCGAAGACTTCTAAGTAACAGAACCCAGCATGTTGTCCTCCGATGACGAGCGTTCATAAGAGACAAGCTTATCGACAGGAGTGCCCCAGGGGAAATGTGATAGGACGGCTATTATTCTCTATACACATAAATGATTTGGCGTACAGCGTGGGAAGTAATCTACGGTTGTTTGCTGATGATGCTGTGGTGTACGGTAAGATGTCGCCGTTGTGCGGCTGTAGGAAGATACAAAATGACTTAGACCAAAATTCTAGCTCCAAATGTAGAAAAATGTAAGTTAAAGCATTTGGTTAGGAAAAACAATCCCTAAATGTTCGACTCGAGTATTAGTAATGTGCATCTTGACACGGTCACGTTGATTAAATCTCTTGGCGTAACGTTACAAAGCAGCATCAAATGGAATGAGCATGTAACGGTTCTAGCAGGGATGACGAATGGTATACTTCGGTTCATTGGGAGAATTCTTAGGAAAGTGTGGTTCATCTCTAAAGGAGACCGCATATATGACACGTGCGAAACATCGTTGAGTATTGTTCGAGTGTTTGACATCCGTACTAGGTCGGATTAAAGGAAGACAGCGAAGCAATTCACAGGCGTGCTGCTAGGTATGTTACCGGTCGGTTCGAAACAACGCGCTGTTATTACTGAGATGTTTCGGGAAATCTAATTGTAATCACTGAAGGGAAGGCGACGTTCTTTTCGAGAAACAGTATTGAGAAAATTTAGAGTGCCGGCACTTGATTCCAATTGGAGAATGATTCTACTACCACCAACTTACATTTCATATAAGGACCACGAAGGTAAGGGAAATCAGGAGCTGTCCGGAGACATATAGACTGTTGTTTTTACCTCGCTCTATTTGCGAGTGAGACAGGAAAGGAAATGACTAGCAGTGGCACAGGAAGATGTAGAAGTAGCTGCCTTCTCCATCAAGGAATTTGTTTTTATTCTGGCTGAACGTTGGTGTCCGTAGTAAATAGCTCTCAATACTAGGTGCTGAATTTTGTTGCCTTCAGGTTTGCACTTGATTGTGGTTTAAGAGCTGACAGTACTGGAGCTGATGACAGAAAATCCATACTAATAAAAAATGTTATAGATTCATTATCTATATGGATATTCCGTCTTCTGTCCCAGTACTATCAGGTCTGTCCGTTTGAACGCGCTAGTCTCTAAAAATACTACAGGAGTTTTCTAGGGGTTTTCACACGTAACTTGAGCATTGCTTGGGTCATCGTGTAGGCTTCATTTCATCAAAATCGAATTATGTAAAAAGATATCTTAACTGAAAGTTTTATCAACACTACATCCATACTAACATTATAAACGCGAAAGTAACTCTGTCTGTTACATTTTACAAAGTGTGTAGTACGGTATATTTATTGATTTTGAGCAATATGACACCAAAAATAGAACAAAACTCTTTGAAATAGCTAATTAATCTTTGACTTTTGAACTTTATCATATTTGTGAAAATGCTCTTATTGTTTGATATGTTCTACATAATACGATTCAACGTAATGAACACAATGTTTAAAATATCCTCTACGTAATTAACACATACTTCCATTCTAATACCAGTAATATTAACTGCGAAAGTAATTCACTCTGTTGCGTTTTCACTCCTCTTCCGCTGAACATTTTCCAGTGGTATTTGGTACGGAAATAGCTTAAACTCTGAGGAAAACCATAGGCTACGTTAAAAAGTTGTATCTTTTTGAGTATTATTAACATTTTTAACCATAGTATACGTGAGTGGTATGCAGACGACGCTGACGCGATGGTCGGCGACTCTTAAGAGTCTATAGATTAGAGAGCAAACCCAATGTTATTATGCGCGTGTTCAAGCGATTGAGTTCCTACACCATCTGGCATAGCTGGAGAGCTTTGGTGAAGATACAACAATTAAATCGGTAGGTAGGCCTGACAACCGTATTGAAAACTATTATTATAAGCATCGCAAATGTTACGTCTGATTTGGAGCACAGTTTTAAGAGAGTTCAAACTGCTAAACTTACTCGAATACAACAAATCTCAGAACAACCTCGTGCCGTCGGGAACTTGGACGCAGAACGTCAGGCAGCCCTCAGAGCTGCACAGACATTGGAACAGCAACAAGCCCGTAGCGTTTCAGACGCTGAGTGAGTGTCACGCGCCTTTCAACAGCTTGCAAGACGCTTGAAGACTCATAGCGACAGCGTCATGTAAAGGTTGTGCGACGAACAGAGAGTCGCACCTTCATATGCTGCATTTGATTATGATCTATTAACTGACTATGTTGATCATAAATTAGTTATCAAAGGAAGATAGATCAAAAATGTAGCCGCGGTACCATAAAGTATCAAAGTTGAAGGTAGAAACGGTTGGTATGTGTTGCTCTGATGGCGAAATGTCAAAATGGCTCTGAGCACTACGGGACTTAACTTCTGTGGTCATCAGTCCCCTAGAACTTAGAACTACTTAAACCTAACTAATCTAAGGACATCACACACATCCATGCCCGAGGCAGGATTCGAACCTGCGACCGTAGCAGTCGCGCGGTTCCGGACTGAGCGCCTTAACCGCGAGACCACCGCGGCCGGCACGAAATGTCACTTCCAGTACTAGATGAACCAAAGAAACCCCTAAAAACTTCTGTACGAATATAATGAATCGAGAATTTTTTAAAGTATAATTAGAAAATATAGTGTATGCTTTCTTATTCGAGATACAGCAAAATAATATAAACATATTCATTATGTACCTACAGGATGACAATTACTGAACTATATGAAAATAAACGTAAATTACTCGTAGTTATAAATTACGGTGCCTCTACAGATATTCAGATTTAGGTTATAACATGTTCGATATGCCTGACACCATTGGCGATGATGTGGTGCAGACAAATAGCGAATTTCTACATTACCTGCTGAAGCGCCTGAAAAATAATGCTGCCGATGACCTTCTGAACGGCTGTTTTCAGCTCAGTAATGGTTTTGGGGTTATTGCTGTACACCTTGTCTTTAATATAGCCCCACAAAATGGAGTCACACGTGTTCGGATCCGGAGAATATGGCGCCCAATCGAGGCCCATGCCACTGGCCTCCGGATACCCCAGAGCCACAATGCGGTCCCCAAAGTGCTCCTCCAGGACATCAAACGCTCTCCTGCTTCGATGGGGTCGAGCTCCGTCTTGCATGAACCACTTCTTGTCGAAGTCAGGGTCACTTTGGATAATGGGGATGAAATCATCTTGCAAAACCTTCACGTACCGTGCAGTAGTCACCGTGCCATCTAGGAATATCGCACCGATTACTCCGTGACTGGACATTGCACACAACACAGTCACTCGTTGATGGTGAAGAGACTTCTTGATCACGAAATGCGGATTCTCAGTCCCCCAAATGCGCCAATTTTGCTTATTGACGAACCCATCCAAATGAAAGTGGGCCGGCCGTTGTGGCCGACAGGTTCTAGGCGCTACTGTCCGGACCGCGCTGCTGCTACGGTCGCAGGTTCAAATCCTGTCTCGGGCATGGATGTGTGTGATGTCCTTAGGTTAGGATTTTGGATTGTTTGGTGGAGGAGACCAGACAGCGAGGTCATAGGTCTCCTTAGGTTAGTTAGGCCTAAGTCGTTCTAAGTCTAGGGGACTGATGACCTCAGATGTTAAGTGCCATAGTGCCTAGAGCCATTTGACCCATTTGAAATGAAAGTGGGCTTCATCGCTAAGCCAAACCAAGGTTCGCGCGCATGCATCTACAAATTGCCATCATGCACCGCGGCCAACCACGCAGTTTGAACGTCCTTACGCAAACTGTTCAGAATTTATGACGATCTTATTTCGTGTAGTTCAATAACTGTCACCCTGTAGATACTGGCACTCCATACACTTTTTAGACATATGTCTCTACATCGCTATATACACAGATGATTCATAAAATTACTAGCTCGCTTACTCACCATTCACTCATTATAACAAAACTACTGATGTTCGAGCGAAGCAGCGGGTAACAGCAAGTCACGTTATAAATGCGAAAGTAACGCTGCCTGTTACTTTTTCACGACTAGCCCGTTGAACCGATTTAGATGAACTTTATGTGGAGATAGCTTGAACTGTGAGGATGGACATAGGCTACTTTAGAAAGTGTGCATTGCAAGATGCTTATTGATTTGAAGAACATTACGCCAATTAGGGAAAGATTTACTCTATGAAAAAGCTGCTTACTATTTGCCTTTTGATCTTTACTATATTTTTGAAAAAGCCTTTAATGGTTGGTGCATGCTACATAAGACTATTCAAAGTAATGAATACAACCTTCATAGAATGTTCGGCGTGTTTAATCCATACTTCCACATTATTTATTACATATTGTACACGCTGTATACCGCGCCGGCCGTGGTGGTCTAGCGGTTCTAGGCGCTCAGTCCGGAACCGCGCGACTGCTACGGTCGCAGGTTCGAATCCTGCCTCGGGCATGGATGTGTGTGATGTCCTTAGGTTAGTTAGGTTTAAGTCGTTCTAAGTTCTAGGAGACTGATGACTACTGATGTTAAGTCCCATAGTGCTCTGAACCATTTGAACGCTGTATACCGTACAGCTACTTGAATAGCACAATGCACAGAGGCTCGCTCCTGCCCGTGTGCCCCTCCATACGAACAGCTCGGCAGCGCCGCCGCTGACGCCGACTCATAGTGCATTGGGACAGCTTGGAATGGAGGGAAATCAGGGAGAAAATAACTACACCGCTGTCCAAAATTAAAGCAACGAACTGCTATTTCCCCGTCCTATGTCTAATTAACGATATAACCGTACAAGCAGTCAACAGATGTCGTTACGGTCGCCTTCTGCACGGAAGATGGCATTCCGATCAACCGACAACCATGTCAGCACATCAAGGCACCTGTCAAGCGGAGTAGTGTTTGTAAGGTAGTCCCATACCCACAGCCGCTGTGCACAAACGGTGCAGTACGGCACAGAAAAGACGCCTACAGACTCTCTGCTGTGGAGGGCCGTAGGAGGAATGGAAGCAGGAGAGTCGCAAACAGATGTGGCCCGATGGCTTAATGTGAATCGTTCTGTTGTTTCCCTGACGACGCGACAGTTTATAGAGATCGAAACTGCATCCCGATCACGTGTGGACCGTTATTTGGCTGTAAGGGCACGACGGTACCGCCTTAGTACTGCACTGCAACTGGCATCTGATCTCGCAGCATCCTCCGGACGTGTTATATCGAGGCAAACGGTGTACAGAAGGCTTCAACAGAGAGGCCTTTATTGTTGGAGACCTGGAAATTGGAAATTTTTGGTAAGCTTCTATAGGACCAAACTGCTGAAGTCATCGGTCCCTAGACTTACACACTACTTAATCTAACTTAAACTAAAACTAACTTACACTAAGGACAGCACACACACCCACGCCCGAGAGAGGACTCGAACCTCCGACGGGGGGAGCCGCGCGGTTGAAGACCTGCTGTCTGTTTAGCTCTGCCGTGTCTTCACTGAAGGGAACGTCTAGACTGGAGCTGTCAACATGTCACCTGCACGGTCGAACGGTAGGTTAATGTTCTTTTCACAGATGAGTCTCGATTTGGTCTGAAGAGTGATTCTCGACAGATTCGCATCTGGAGGCCACGTGGAACAGGGTTTCGGGACTCAAATATTGTGGAAAGAGACTGAAATCGAGGAGGATCCCTAGTGGCGTGGGCAGGGATTACGTTCACAACTCGAACACTTCTTGATTAAATTGCATGGGTGAATCAGCAAAATTTAACTGTTGTCAGATACCATGTTGAGATCTTGGGGTGCGGTTGTTGTGAGAAGCTGTGGGCACAGAATTCGTATTGATGGACGATAATGCTCGAATTCATAGAGCACAGGTGGTAGATGTTTTTTTTTTTTTTAAACGTAAGATATAGCAGGCATGGCGTGGCCTGCTCGCTCTCCCGATATGAATCGCATGAGCATGTGTTGGATGCATTAGGAAGACGGGTTGCATGACGTCACTTTCGCCAACCACGTTCCAAGACCTGTGAGCAGCTGTGCAGGAAGAATGGGCGTTACTACCTCAACATGACATTGACGACATTCACTGCTCGTCCCGTCGTTGTCAAGCCTGTGTTGGTACCAGAGGTGATCACATCCCACACTGAGCACATGAACCAGTTGTCAGGATGAGTGTGCAAATCCGTTTAAGTTTGGAAAAACGGAGAACATTTTTGTCTATCGTTATGCATGTTGCAGTTGATTATGTTCTGTATCCTTTACATTATTTATACTTTACTATCACCTGTTTATACTGTTTTATGGCAAAATAAACGCAACCTTGCAAAATTTCCGTTTGTTGCTTTAATTTAGGACAGCAGTGTAGTGTCGCTTACCCGAACAGCCAGACTCGTGAGGGAGTTGATGTTAATGCACATACAGTAGCCTATTTACTTACCATCACTCATCATAACAAAACTAATGATAAGCAAAGCCACGGGTAACAGCTAATTAATAATAAAATGTTACACATCTGAAAAAATGAATCTTCTCTATATATAAAAGGCAACGTCCTGACTGACTGAATGACTAATTCATCATCGACCAGCCCAAAGAGTTAAGGACAAAACTTAAAATTTGGAGAAGGTGTGGTTCTTATACTGTAGGCGTCGTTTAAGAAGGGATGTTTCGGTATTCCAACCATAAGTGGTAAAATAGGGGATTAAGGGTTTTTCTCTTTTTAAAAAAAATGTCGTTTTTAAGGCAATTTTGAAGTTAGACCTACGAAAATTGTTATTTGGTTTGCCAGTCAGAAATAAAGAAATACGTGTTTCAGCATTTTTGGAAATTTAACCTTTGGGGGTGAAATAGTAAATGAAAGCTTTTTGAAAACATATCATTATTAAAGAACTACTTAAGCAACGCCCCTGAACATTGGTATTTAACCCTTCGATTACAAATAAAAAAATGTGTTACAGTGTTTTGGAAATTGAACTTTTAAGAGACTGGAACATGGTATGAAAATTTTTATGAAAATATTTTATTATAAAAGCATTTTTAAGGCTAAATATACGAAAATTTGCGTTTTCCTTCTCTGTTAAAAATAAGACATGCGCTTGTCACTGTTTTTGGATATTCAGCCCCTACGGAGGTGAATTAGGGGTGAAACGTTTTATGAAAATGTTTCGTTGCGAAAGTATTTTTAAAGCTGAATCCTTGAACACTGGTGTTTGGCTTCTTGGTTTGAGATGAAAAAATACGTGTTTCACGGTTTTTGGAAATTCGACCCCTAAGGGTGCGAAACAGGACCAGGACTGATTCACTGACTCATTATCACCCAGCCTAAACCGCTAAGAATGGAAACTGGAGTTTGGAGAGGGTGTGGATCTTACACTGTAGGCATAGTTTAGGAAGGGATTGTCGTAATTTCACTTCTAAGGGGGTGAAATAGGAGAGGAAAGGCTTTTTGAAAGTATGTCGCTATCAAGGGAATTTTGAGGTTAGAACTACGAAAACCGGTATTTGGTTTCCCCGTCACAAAATAAAAAATATGTGTTTCAGCATTTCTGAAAATTCAACCACTAAGAGAGTAAAATAGTGGGTGAAAGTTTTCTTGAAAATAACTAATTACCAAAGAACTGCTAATGGATTTGTAAGGCTACATCTATGACAGCTGATATTTGACTTCTCAGTTAGAAATAAAAAACACGTGTTTAAGTGTTTCTGGAAATTCATTCCCTAAGGGACTGCAATAGCGGATGAAAATTTTAAAGAAAATATGTCGTTACTATAAAAAAAATTTTGAAGCTAAATTTATGTAAATTGATATTTCACTTCTCGCTTGGATATAAAGAAATATTTGTTTGGGTATGAAAGTTACTGTGTAAATATCTCCACAAAAACACAAAAGGCATGATTAACAAAAACTTTGGACTTCAGCTACCCGAATCTCCTTTTGGTCAGAAGGCGATGCGTATATGGCCATAATTAGCGTGAAAATCTTAGAAGGTGCTGCAGTTTATCCACAAGATAAAAATTCGATTGAATAACAACAACAAAATCTCTGCAGGCCATCAGTCTACACGAGCGAAGCAGCGGGTGCTAAGCTAGAGTTGTTATAAGTTTACAACCTTCAAATCGATATACAGTATTTAGGATGTCCGTCTCATGTTTTCTTCCGGAGTACATCAATTTCATTCATTTACATGCTACGCTAACGTTCAAGTGAGGTAAAGAAACAGTTTTGTTCAGTTTATCTCTAATGGCACAAAAATTAAGTTTCAAAATAATATGAGTAAAGTACAGGGTTACTAAAATGATTCGTTCGTTTTCAGAGTTCTGTATTTTCAAAAGTATTACACGCACAAATCACTAACAGGTGAATAGAACAGTAATCCCACAGAGTTTTCTTGTGCCCATCAGTTGACTTTATGTGTGGAATATGCAATATGTTTATCTGATACATCAGTGCAGCGTGCATTCACAAGAAATTATGGAAAACAGTCGCTATGTAAAACAGAGGACTGTGCATTGGTATGGACACAGCTTTTCTCTACAAACAGAAAATCATATATGGTAATACGAAATGAAATATGAATGTTTAATGTTGCATTATCTACAGTAAGTTTCAAGTACTGGTCAACCAAGTCAGTCAGATGCAACCACGGAGAATGTGAAGAAAAGTTTCGGATGGAACCATGGAGAATGTCAAGATAAGTTTCGTACGCAGTCCAAAGAAATCGAGCGTCCACAAAAGCCACGAACTTAGAGTATCACAGCAAACTGTGTGGAAGGTTACGTTTCAAACCGTACCGTCTGCATATGTGTAACGATTTAAACCGGAAGATCATGACGCGGCCTTCAATTTTCCATCATAATGCAAGAGGCACTTCAGGATAAACGTTTTGCTTCAAAGCTGATATTCAGCGACGAAGCAACCTTCCATTTATCCAGAAAGGTTAATGGCCATATTGTGAGAATACGTGGCACTAAAAATCGTCATGAAATTCTGGCGCATGAACGGGATTCGCCGAAGTTTAATGTTTTCTGTGCAATGTTACAGACAAACCTATATGAGCTGTTTTTCTTCTGTGATGAGACTAAGACGGATACTTCTTAGCTCGATATGTTGCACCTGTGGTTGTTTCCACAACTGACTGCTGATTCCGAGAATTTCATCTTCCAGCAAGACGGGGCACTCCTCTCATTGGAGCATCGCTTAAGTCGCTACCTAAACGACAAACTTCCGCTTGCCTCTCCACCCCCTCCTCTCCCCCTCCTCCACCAACATCTTGTGACTTTTGCCTTTCATTTGGGATTACATTAAGGACCGTGTTTACGACCTCTCACTACCAAGGACACTAGAACAGTTCAGAAAACGCGTCAATGCTTCATTGATGGTCATTGACAGGATGTTGTCACAGAAGGTATTGAACGAACTTAACTACTGCTGGGACGTGTGTCGTGGGACCATAGAAACATGCATAGAACATTTGTTGAGGGGAGTATGCCAACTTGACAGGATTGCGGTTCTATTCATGCATCAATAATATTTGCACGTGTAATACTTTGGAACATATACTGATGAGTCAAAACATTATGATTATCCGTTTAATAGCTTCTTTGTCCATCTTTGGAACAAAAAACGTCACTGATTCTGCGTATTAGGGATCCGACTGTTTTCTGGTAGATTTGCGGCGGTAGGTGCCATTATATGTCTGCGCACATGTCATGTAATTCGCGTAAATAACGGTTCGCTGATTTGGCTACGCGCTAATGTCGCCCGATAGCGAGCCAGATGGGTTCCATAGGATTCACATCAGGCGAATTTCGTCGCTGAGACGTTATAAATGTCGTGTGACGAGGGCCTCCCGTCGGGTAGACCGCTCGCCTGGTGCAAGTCTTTCGATTTGACGCCACTTCGGCGACTTGCGTGTCGATGGGGATGAAATGATGATGATTAGGACAACACAAAACCCAGTCCCTGAGCAGAGAAAATCTCCGACCCAGCCGGGAATCGAACCCGGGCCCTTAGGATTGATAGTCCGTCGCGCTGACCACTCAGCTACCGGGGCCGGAAGCTGAGACGTTAATGTGAGTTCACTACAAAGTTGCTCAAATCACTGTAGCACGCTTCTGGCTCCGAGAGACGGACAATTGTACTGCTGGAAGATGACATCGCCATAGGAAAGACATCAAACATGAAGGGGTGCAGACGGTTCGCAGCTGTCAGCGTGTCTTCGATTACTACCACAGGACCCACGCAAGCGCAGGAGAATGTATACGTGGCGCACTGCACGTTTTGAGCGCGTTCACCTCGATGACGGCGTTTGTGGAGACGACCAGTGACCTAGTGTAGCAAAAATGTGATTCACCGAAAGAGCCGACACGTTTCCATTGATTGACGGTCGAATCCCGCTCCCACTGCAGTCTTAACTCACGATATCATTGGGTCAGCATGTGAATACGTAGGGGTGGTCTCCTGCAGAGTTCCATGTTCAACCGTGTACGATGAACAGTGTGATCCGAAACACTTGTGCGTGCACCAGCATTGTGCTCTTTCGGCAGAGATGCCACAGATCACTATCTATCCTACTTTACAGAGCAGACAAACTTCCAAACCCCACGGTTTGTCGCGTACGTCCAACCATTTAGCGCCTACTGGTAGTTTCATTGTCGTCCCAGCTCTTTCCATAGATGCTCACGCCAGTAGCACGTGAACATTCGACCAGTTCGCCGTTGTCGAGATAGTCGTTCACAGGCTCTGCGTAATAATAATCTGCTCTTTGTCAAAGTCGCTGACCTCAACGGATATCCCCGTATGTTCGCTAGGATGATCCCCCGTCCGTGTCTGAACCGTTTACATAGTTTTGTTACCGCGTCACGTGGCCACAACACCTCCAGGCGCTATCCAGTGTCGCGGTGGGCAGTGGTTATAATGTTTTGGCTTATTGGTGTAGAGAGCTTTGAAAACGAATGAATCATTTCCAGCAGTCCGGTGCTTTTTTTCAGTATTTCTTGACCAATCCTGCATATTAAAATAATTATTAATGGTCATTTATAAAAACTGCGGAATGAAGGGTCAGGCAGTCATTCCTCTCAGAGTCCATATGTAAAAATGATACTGGGGAAAACTCTTAATACGTTATATAAAGTGATGCTCCCTCTTCGATGGGGTTCAAAGTGGTTTGTGAATTATGGATGTAGATGTAGAAGCATTGTCTTTATGATGTCCATACTTGAAAATGCTATTGCAAAGATTAATTATGAAGTTCAAGAGGATACTTTTTCCAGTTTTATAGCTTTCATTTGCATGACAAAGTTCGCGCTAATTTGAACAGGTAAATTTATTTATTTATTTATTTATTTTTTTTTTTTTCTGTTGAGGTACAGAAAACGTCTCAAGTATGAAAGGCGAGTAGCGTTAGACTCAACATCAGTTTTATTGCCTGGACGATTCAAGATATTGAAACAAACTTTTCAAAAAATGATTAAGTGCAGAAGAGTATTTCATTTTGTTTCATGGTTAATATTCTTAACTTTTGCATCAGCGAGAAAATTCGAAAAGAAAAATTATGCACTTTTAAAGGCACTGAAAATCGCTTAAAAAGGAGAATACAGTGCTACGACATTCGTTAACGCTTACAAAACTATATGGGAAAATTGTTAAAGCTGAAAAGCAAGGCGGACGGAATCCGCTAATGCGGCATAAAAAGCCAAGTCGGCTGGCGTCACTGTTTACAACGTACATTAAATATCAGGAAATACACAAGATCACTCCATATTACAAATTAAAGACCCTCGACGAATTTTTCTGTCTGCATGCGAAGGCAAATCTCAGGGAAGAGATTTTGATACGGTTTTCACTAACAGATAATGTACGAGAATGGTTTGTGTATATAATTTATAAATACGCTGACGGAAAGAATAGCTACAGCAAAAAATAATTACTGTAGAGTAATTAAATTTTGAGAATACATTTGTCTAGGTAACGTATTTAAGTGACTAACATTGCAAGATGACAGGTTAGTGTAAGCACGAGATTAGCCATTGCAATTCAAAAGTGAAATGCTGGTACATTAATAGTCGGTGTAGCTCCCAAAATGTGCAATTCAAGCATACAACCGTGCATGCATTGTGTTGTAAAGGTGCCGGATGTCAGTTTGTGGGATAGAGTTCCATGTCTGATACACTTGGCCGGTCGGTATAAGGATGGTTAATGCTGGTTGTGAATGACGCCATAGTTATCGTCCGATGATGTCCCATAAGTGCTCGTCTGCAGACAGATAAGGTGATCGAGCAGGCAGAGGCACCACGTTGATAGTCTATAGAGAGTGCTGGATTACAACAGCGGTATGTGGGCGAGCGTTATCCTGTTGGAAAACACCCTCTGCAATGCTATTCAACAATGGCAGCACGACAGGTCGAATCAACAGATTAACGCACAGATTTTCAGTTAGGGTGCGTGGGATAACCAAGAGAGTGCTCCCAGTGCCGTACGAAATCCCACCCCAGACCACAACTCCAGGTGTAGGTCCATCGTGTCTAGCACGCAGACAGGCTGGCTGCAGCCCCTGTACTGGCCTCCTTATAACCAATGCAAGGCCCATCACTGGCACCGAGGCAGAACCAACTTTCATCAGAGAACGCATCAGGACTCCACCGTGTTCTCGAATGAGCTCTCGCTTGACACCACTGAAGTCGCAAATGACTGTGGCTAGGGGCCAATGGACTGCACGCTACAAGGCGTCTGGTCCGTAGCTGTCCTTGAAGTAATCGATTTGTAACAGTCTGCCGTGTCTCTGTGGTACCAACTGCTGCTGAAATTGGTGGTGCAGATACAGTACGATGTTCCGGAGCCATACGGCGAAAACTACTCTCTCGGTAGTGCCGCGATGGCCGTCCGGAGCTCGGCCTTCTTGCGACCATACATTCTCGTGACCACCGCTGCCAGCAAGCATGAACAGTACTACGTTCCGCCCAAACCTTTCCGCAGTGTCGCAGAAGGAACAACCAGTTTCTTGTAGCCCTATTATCAGACCTCGTTCACACTTCAGTTTATGTCGTACAACTCTTTCTTCGTGTCGCGATTTTTTTTTTCGGTTAGTGTATTTAATAGTTGAGTTAACGCTCCTCATATCTCAATTTTAGCACATTTCTCAGTCACTGTTGCGAAATGTTTCAACTCCAATTAGCAACAAATATCCGTAGTTGCATGTTTAAGAGTTTTAGAATGCTGTTAAAAGCACTATCCTATTCCGTTTATAAAGAAAATGTGTAATCGCTTCGGTATATTGGATGAGACGAGAAAAATAGTATGAACCTTATAACAAAATTACGAGCCCATCACCATTCATTTTCTTGAAACCTCGTTTCCATATCCTAAACCGTTCAGGAAATAAAATGGCCTTTACTTCGCATGCGTCTTACCCAGCATAATTTAAAATGATACAACACAGTGGTAAATTGCCTTTCCCCACAACCGCAAGAGCGGACTCCAAATCCCCGTACAGCCAGTCGCATTTAGTATTAATGCAATTTTGTCACATGATAACATGGTTGGAGACCGTGGCTGTCATTTGAAGACAAATATTGATGGTGTTAAGACACCAACCAGCCACAAATTTATTTTCAGTTCCTTTATTCCAAAGCTACCGTTACCGGATTCGAATCATTACGATTCATCTTCAGACGATTTTCATACTTTCATTACAACATGTGCTCCATTTTTTTACAGATTAATTGCCCTAAAATATAAATAATTTCATAATTATAAGCACGCCACACAGATGGTTGCGTTACAGATTTGCATTCGATGTGACTTACGTGAAATGCCGGTTTGGAGTGTTTGTTTTCATAGTTCTCGTTCAACAGATGTCAATAGATTCCCGCTGCATTCTTATCGTTGCACACGTAAATTTTTCTCACTGGAAACTTTAAATTTGTCACGGAATAGATTTCTAACATGCACCACATGTTTTGATACGTTAGGTCATGCAGAAACCGGAACGGCTCCATTAATAACCAGACCAGTAAAATTCGAGTTTTGAGTTCAAAAACGTGGTGGAATTCTCGAAGCTGTTTTAATCACTCAAACATGCCACCTTTACGATTCAGTTCGATGAAAGGGTATTGCAGAATGTATTAGTACTTAATTGACTGAGAGTGTATGCAGACTACATTTTATGTATGGGTGTCAAAAATGGGTCAAATGGCTCTGAGCACTATGGGACTCAACTGCTGTGGTTATCAGTCCCCTAGAACTTAGAACTACTTAAACCTAACTAACCTAAGGACATCACACACATCCATGCCCGAGGCAGGATTCGAACCTGCGACCGTAGCAGTCGCACCGTTCCGGACTGCGCGCCTAGAACCGCGAGACCACCGCGGCCGGCCTGTATGGGTGTACTTCTGCATTCATAGCTTAGTTTCTGAGAAACAGAAGGAAAATTGGAACGTGTACAAAAAATTTGGTGGGCTATTTTTCCATATGACAGCGTTAGCTCCACTCGGAAATTGGGGCAAACTCAGAATATTCATAGACGAGGTACAGTTGGATTATTAAAATTGTTTCTAGAACTTCACGTACAGGGTTCCAATTATTGAAGTATATGAAATAAAATCGTCATTACTTCTGAGTGGTTTGCGTTAGAACGTTCAAACTGCACCGTTGGCCGCGGGTCATTTGCACGTGAAAATGTCACGATACAGCGTGTCTGAGTGTATTAGCGCTTGTGAAGACCTACTATGTGAGCAATAACAGCCCACCTGAGGCTCAAAGGAAGTTTGCGACCTAGTTCAAGCTGTACAACCGGTCCAAGTGTGCTAACAATCAGAAATTTGATCCGCAAGTTTGAGTGAATGGGTAGTGTTCGTGATGACAGTGTTGGCAATGCCGGTCGTCCAAAAAGGGTGGAAACGCATCAAAACGTCGAGAAGACACACGCTGTGTTTCAAACCAGCCTCACGAAATCGATCAAACGAGCTGCACGACAGGTGGGAATCAACCAGGCGACACTGCGACAGTTTGCTGTTAAGAGCCGGCCGGAGTGGTCGAGCGGTTCTAGGCGCTACAGTCTGGAACCGCGCGACCGCTAAGGTCGCAGTTTCGAATCCTGCCCCGGGCAGGGATGTGTGTGCTGTCCTTAGGTTAGTTAGGTTTAAGTAGTTCTAAGTTCTAGGGGACTGATAACCTCAGAAGTAAGTCCCATAGTGCTCAGAGCCATTTTTTTTTTTTTTTTTTTTTTTTTTTTTTGTTGAAAACTGGCGTACAAAATTCAAACCCATCGGCCATTAAGCCCCAGGTCCATGGAACAGTAGTTGCGTTCGCCAACACTATTGTCCACAGAATTGACGAACAGGACTTTGATGTGAGTATGGTTTGGTTTAGCGACGAAGCCAATTTTCATTTGGATAGGTTCGTCAGTAACTAAAATTGGCGCATTTGGGGCACTGAGGATCTGCATTTCGTGATAGAGAGGTCTCTTCGCCCTCAATGGGTGACTGTGTGGTGTGCAATATCCAGTCACAGAATAATCAATGCGATATTCCTTGATGTCACGGTGACTACCAAACGGTACATGAAGATGATTTAATCCCTGATATCTAAAGTGACCCCGATTTCGACAAGATGTGGTTCATGCAAGACTAAACTCGACACCATAGAAGCAGGAACGTGTTTGATGTCTTGGGGGAGTAGTTTGGGAACTGCACTCTGGCTCTGGGGTACCCAGAGGCCACTCGATTGGCCGTCATTTTCTCCGGATCTCAACACATGCGACTTCTTTTTGTGGGACTATATTAAAGACAAGGTGGTACAGCAATAACCCCAAAACCATTGCTGAGCTGAAAACAGCCATTCAGAAGGCCATCGGCAGCATCGATGTTGCTACACTTCAGCGGGTCATGCAGAATTTCGCTATTCGTCTGCGCCACATCATCGCCAATGATGGCAGGAATATTGAACATGCCATAACCCAAATCCGAACATCTGTAGCGACGTTTACATGTTGAACGAAGTGTGCGCACCCCATAGTTTGTAACAAATTTACTTCTTTTTTTCATATAGTTCAATATTTGTCACCCTGTATTTTCTGAAGGCGTGCCCTTTTTTGGATCTAGTTTTACAGGCGTAAGGACTACGACCGATGGCTCTGAGCACTATGGGACTTAACTGCTGTGGTCATCAGTGCCCTAGAACTTAGAACTACTTAAACCTAACTAACCTAAGGACATCACACACATCCATGCCCGAGGCAGGATTTGAACCTGCGACCGCAGCGGTCGCACGGTTCCAGACTGTAGCGCCTAGAACCGCTCGGCCACTCCGGCCGGCGACTACGACCGAATTTTTACCTCCCTCTACATCTGCATGTGCATGACCAATCTGGACTTCACAATTAAGTGTCTGGCGGAGGGTTCATCGAACCACCTTCAGAGTATTTCTCTGCCATTCCACTCACGAAGAATTATAGGTAATATGAACACTTAAATCTCTCCGTGCGATCTTTGATTTCTTTTATTTTATTACGACGATCATTTCTGCCTATGTAGGCTGGACTCAATAAAATATTTTTACATTCAAAGAAGGAAGTTGGAGATTGGAATTTCGTTAAAATGTCTCGCCGCAACGAAAAACGCCTTCGCTTTAATGACGGAATGTCTTCGCATGGCCGGCCGGTGTGCCCAAGCGGTTAAAGGCGCTACAGTCTGGAACCGCGCTACCGCTACGGTCGCAGGTTCGAATCCTGCCTCGGGCATGGATGTGTGTGATGTCCTTAGGTTAGTTAGGTTTAAGTAGTTCTAAGTTCTAGGGGACTGATGACCTTAGAAGTTAAGTCCCATAGTGCTCAGAGCCATTTGAGCCATTTTTTGTCTTCGCATGGTGAACGACGCCGGCCCTTACGTCAAACGTTTTGTGCTCTACCATCAATGAATCAGTTGAAATACGATTGTCTAAGTCCCTTATTAATCGAGGCGGCGGTTTCCAATTAAATTCTGTGTGGAATCGCGTCACAGAAAAACTTCGCGCTCTGCGTAGGCGGCGTCATTTACCGTGCGAAGACAAGAGGACGCGCGGCGCAGCGCACAGACTTGCAAACAAATAGCTCTTGCGCAACGGCAACTGGACGGACCGCGCATGTGCCAGCGGGGTCTTAAATACGTGAGCTCAGTGCCTTTCGTGTCCCCTCTGGCAGGCCTCCGGCTTTTTTGTGTGAACAGTGCGCCGGAGATCGTCGCCGCAGTGCTCGTGTTTGTCGTCCCGTCGGTGCATCAGTGTCTCTCCGTCCGAGCTCCTCTGTTCACGTGTGGCATTCCGTATTCTCCTCCGTTGTGTGCAGTGTTGAACTTTTTTTTTTATCCGAGCAGTACCTCGGTGAACGATATCGCTTATTTTTGCTATGTTTGTGTCCAGTTTTTGTCCTCCATGTATGTTTGTTTCTCTGCATTTCTGTTATGCTGTGTGTCTTTCCTATGGCCGAAGAGCTGCGTAAATAGGCCGCTGTCGGCCTACCTTGTTTGTAAGGTATCAAAATGACAATAAAGGAAAAAAAGCCTTTCGTGTCAGTATTCGCCTGAAGATGGCCAGAAGACTCTGCGCGGAAATATCGTGGCAGGAAGCTGCAGGTACCCGGCAGTTCACCCGAAATTTTATGCAACTACCTCTGACCTGTCGTCCACGTCGAGACTCGGTTTGGGCGGAGAATCCGAATCACTGTCGGATACAAAAATCCTACTTCTCTACTGTTGCTTCTCTACGAATGTCACTGTAGGCTACATGTTAAACTACTCCTTGCTTCCACAACAGAAATGTTAGACCAGTTATGGTACAGCAAGAACAAAATGGCTCTGAGCACTATGGGGCTCAATTGCTGTGGTCATTAGTCCCTTAGAACTTAGAACTACTTAAACCTAACTAACCTAAGGACAGCACACGCATCCATGCCCGAGGCAGGATTCGAACCTGCGACCGTAGCAGTCGCACGGTTCCGGACTGCGCGCCTAGAACCGCGAGACCACCGCGGCCGGCTACAGCGAGAACAGACAGCAGTTCCACAGTGGCAGTCTGCCGAGTCATGCTTACTCAAAAGAAATTTTGAGTAACCTTTATGATCATTTCTTTCGAATTTTTTGTACCAAAAATCTATGCGGCCATTAGTTCCTGCATAACATAGCATCTAAGCAGATCATGTACGTTACATATAGTATGTTCTAAGACACTACAGAAAAGTCCAGGCTAATACTGAATATCTGTCCGTCTTGATGTGGCCTGGAATAAAAATTTTCAGAGTAAAACTCATACGAAATCATAGTCTCAGCTTTCCATTATTCACACTGGGAGTGATGGTCCAGTGCTTAAAAGAATGGACTCGCATTCGGGAGTACTGCGTTTCACATCCACGTTCAGATACCCAGATTTACAGGGGATAGGCAATATAATTTGAACAGAAGTAGTAATGGGATGGTTGTGTTTGACGGTCAACAATGCAGGGAAGGCACGTGTAGCGCTGGACAGAGCGTGTTCTGTATGGACTAGGTATCAGTACAGGTTGTTTATGAGTAGTGCACACTTCGTATTTGCATTCAGAGGCCAAGGTCGACACACAATGAAAGACCTAACAGAAATCCAAAGAGGACAGATTGTGGGGGCCCAATTAGCAGGAGCATCAGTAACAAAGACAGCCAACTTATTGAATATGAAGATGGTATCTGTTCTTTCGGCCATGCCTGAAAACAGAGATACCATCTTCATATCTTCTTTAGTGCCGATGCACTCACATTTCTCGAACTCTTATGGGAATCGGTAGATTGACTTCCGCGAGTTAAGAGCATAGTGGACAGGGGCACTACAATTGTAGTGTGTGGATAGTAAGCTGCAACTGTGGATCTCACGGGGAGCGTGTCAGAGATAAGTCACTGCAGTCGCACTATACTCTGTGCTCTCGGTGGCTTAGTCGGATAGAGAGTCTGCCATGTAAGCAGGAGATCCTGGGTTCGAGTCCCGGTGGGGGCACACATTTTCAACTACCCCCGTTGGTATTTATCAACGCCTGTTAGCAGATAATGGTCTATATTTCATTGTAACTTCATTCAACTTATTGAATGTTTCAGGAGCTACTGTTTCAGCAGTCATGACAGCCTACACAATAGATGGAAAGACATCATCGTGGAAACGTAATAGTGGGGGCAAATCAAAATTAAATGACAGAGATCGTCTGAACGGTAACACGAATTGTGTCAAAACAACACAAGACTGTGGCGGCTAAAGTGACTGCGGAGCTCAATAGCCGTGTTCGAGACCCCGTATCTACCGACGCTGTCCGCCGAGAACTCCATAAACCGAATAGTCATGGACGAGCTGCTATACCGAAACCATTAGTGAC
Source organism: Schistocerca americana (assembly GCF_021461395.2). NCBI lineage: Eukaryota > Metazoa > Arthropoda > Insecta > Orthoptera > Acrididae > Schistocerca > Schistocerca americana. The sequence goes on along the minus strand of NC_060119.1, from coordinate 1,158,879,128 downwards.
GACAACCAACGCAAAGAAGCGTAAAACACAGTGCCAGGACCATAAATCCTGGACGGTGGAAACACGTCATATGGTCCGACGAGTCAACATTTCCGTTATTTCCGACATCGGGCCGGGTTTACGTCTGGAGAACGCCCAAAGAAGCCTACAACCCTGATTGCTTGATTCTAACGTTTAAGCATGAAGATGGAAGAGTGATGGTGTGGGTAGCCATATCATGGTATTCTGCTGGTCCCATCATTACTCTCAAAGGCCGTGTTACAGCCAACGATTATATGAACATTTTAGATGATCAGGTGCACCCCATGATGTTGTTCCCCAACAATGATGCCATATTTCAGGTTGATAATGCATCAAATTGTTCAAATGGCTATTCCAAGAAGAATCGCAGCTGTATTGCGGGCAAATGTGGGTCCAACCCCATATTAATAAACCATTCCCAAATAAGTACAGGTGTTCACATTACTTTGCCTATCCACCGTAGGTTTTTCATGGCTTCTATCAAACTCCTAAAGTGATATGAAGAGTAGTTAATTCGAAAGTGTGTCCTTCTGAGCTTAAGTCTCGTCTCAGATAAACTGCCGCGCGGGATTAGCCGAGCGGTCTAAGGCGGAGGTTCGTGTCCTCCCTCGGTCATGGGTGTGTGTGTTTGTCCTTAGGATAATTTAGGTTAGGTAGTGTGTAAGCTTAGGGACTCATGACCTTAGCAGTTAAGTCCCTAAGATTTCACACACATTTGAACATTTCAGATAAACTCATCGTAGAAAGGACATTAACTGTTAATCTTCTTTCCTTTATAACTTTTTTGTCTGGAGCAGAAGATAGATAAGGAGGACGTATTGACCAAACTTTCAGTCTGTAGCATTCACAATCTGTGTGACAAAATATTTTACGGCAACAGTAATGGGAGTCCCCCGTTTCCCTGTTTCTTTTTATTCTAGTTTATATTTTCATAATCACTGTACTTCGATTTCTAAAAAGATGATCAGACCATTGACCCAAAACTTAATTTTTTTTTGTCGAAAGATTCCCTTTGTACAATGTACGTTTCGATATTAATTAATTCCGCCAATAATCTGAAGATCAAACGATATACAATCTCTTTCTTCTCGTTTAGTCGATTTCGACCCTCCTTGACACCGATTTCTATCGTCCTGCACCATCCCGCAATGACTTCTAGGTTGGAGTCCATTACTACTGTAATGCCATCAGTCTACCTCATACTTTGCCGCCCTCTTGTTCTTGTGCCTCCTATCTTCCCCAGCATTTAGGCCTTTTTCAGCGAATTACGTCTTCTCATGACGTCCCTAGATCAATTTTTGTTTAAGTATCAGATCTTCCAAGGCGCAGTCCGGTTTTTTTTGCTGTAATACTGACATACTCGTTCTCTTTCCGGCCCGTGGAAATCTAAGGAGTTTCCTCCAACACCAGAAGTCGAAGGAGGTCTAGTCTACACCGTTCAGTCTTTCTTATAGTCCATGCCTCACATTCCTACATCACAACTGGAGAGACCGTAGCCCTTAACGTACCCATATTTGCTGTTAAAGCTTTGTCTGTAATCCTTAAACCATTGTCAATTTTGAACATTGCCTTTCTATCAAGTAACAGCCTTTCCCTTGTTGCAGTCACCATTAGCAGTCTGGGAGCCAAGATAATTGAGCATGGTTCAAATGGCTCTGAGCACTATGGGACTTAACATCTGAGGTCATCAGTCCCCTAGAACTTAGAACTAATTAAACCGAACTAACCTAAGGACATCACACACATCCATGCCCGAGGCAGGATTCGAACCTGCGACCGTAGCGGTTGCGCGGTTCCAGACTGAAGCGTCTAGAACCGCTCGGCCACTAAGGCCGGCTAATTGAACATAAAAACTACCTCCATTGTTTCTCCTCCTATATACCACGAAGCGACGACTGTAGTGGCCATAATTTTCGTTTTCTTGTCATTCAGCACTTTGCCAGCTTTGCACTTCCTTCTTTCACCGTCAGTCAGAGGATCTTTAACTCTTCTCCACCCTCTGCCATCAGGATGGCATTATCTGCGTACCTAAGGTAATTTATATTTATCCGAGGTATTTTGAATTCGGTTTCTTCTTCCTCTAACTCGACATTCCTCATAAAGTGCTCTGCATACAGATTGAATAAATAAGCTGTCAATATGCAGTCACGCCGTACTTATTTGTGGATCTTGACCCCTTTAGTTGGTTGGTTGGTTGGTTGATTTGGGGAAGTGGACCAAACAGTGAGGTCGTCGATCCCATCGGATGAGGGAAGGATGGGAAAGGAAATTGGCCGTGCTGTTTAAAAGGAAACATCCTGGAATTTGCCTGATGCGATTTAGAGAAATCACGGAAAACCTAAATCAGGGTGGCCGGACGCGAGTTTCAACCGTCGTCCTCCCGAATGCGAGTCCACTACTCCACCTTTCTCGGTCCCGTTTAGCTGCTCCACATAGGATGATCACTTTGGCTTCTTGGCCAGAGTACAAATTCATAAATTCCGTATGAGGTAAATGAGGTGATGTGGTACCCCCAAGTTTTTGAGTGCTTTCCATAATTTATTGGTGTCGACAGAATCAAAAGCTATAGCGTTATCAATAAAGCATATATAAATGTATATATACAGTGCTCTCTTGCCTCCTCCATAATCCATCTGAAGTTGACAATTTGATCTCTGATCCCTCTTTCGTTATGAAACCTAGCTTAGTCTTCAGATAGATCTCTGTCTGTGTGCTGGCGAAGTCTGTTTTATAAGATTTTAAGCATGGCTTTGCTTGTCATTTGAGGTAAGTGTGATTGTTCGGTAAATCGAACGCCCTTTAGAAATACCCTTATTTGGAATCGGAATGAATACTGAACATTTCCAGTATTTTGGCAACTGGTGGGTTCTCCGTATTTACTAACACACTGAACCCAGCGCTATCACCGTGTTCTCCTCTGTAACTTCGAATAATTCTGCTGGAATGCCATCATGTCCACTAGCCCCGTTTTTAGCAATATTTTCAAGACCATTTGACTTCACTTTCGTTCTACTTCCGAAATCTCACTAACTTCATCTGAAAGAGTATGCGGCTATTTCCCATCTCGTCCCAACTTGTTTTTTGTGATTTCTTCGAATATGTTGGCGTATTAGACGATGAAAAAATAGCAAGAAAGTCTTACATTAAAAAATTAATGGGTAAAGCAGTAGCACGATCGTGCAGGTCATGTTTTATTCCGGCTTGATTGTCCAGTAACTTACTGCAAAATATTTGATATTATGGGGAGTAATAACGACTAAAAGCTTGATCTGATTTTACTTTTATTTGATGGAAATGCTATCGAAATGTTACACGACATATAACTCACATTTTCTGGTATGAAAACCAGAAAATGTGCAGGTCATGTTTTATTCCGGCTTGATTGTCCTCTAACTTACTGCAAAATATTTGATATTATGGGGAGTAATAATGACTAAAAGCTTGATCTGATTTTACTTTTATTTGATGGAAATGCTATCGAAATTTTGACCACTGGTGGGTTCTCCGTATTTACTGACACACTGAACCCAGCGCTATCACCGTGTTCTCCTCTGAGTTAATCACAACAAATTTCTAGTTCTGGAATACAAATACATGGTACAAACTGCTTCACTTCTTGCGAAGCGTTTTGAGCAATCCATTTGCTTCGCAAGATATAGGAATGGGTTGCATTTTATACACTTCGTTTTAGTTCTACTATTTCAGTGCTCAAATCGACATGTTCGTCGCGACAAAATACCATCCGCTGTGGACCAGCGATATACTCGTACCTATCGTACCGCTTGTGAAGGCCTTGTTTTGGAAGATGTTTGTATATTTTTCTCTTTTTTGAGACACCTAAGTCATTTTCTTACAGTGCCTTGCACTCTTTGCTCTCCACCGTCTGTATTGACAAGCCGAAAGTCACCCTAAATTTAAGAATATCTATGATGCTCTTTTTCACAATCTGGTTTTCACTGCTGTGATCTCTGTTCTGTCATCTCAAACAACTACTAAGTGCACCAAACACAGACGAAACGCCGCACAAATCGGAATCTTCTAAAAGAAGGCGAATATAATCTTTTGTTAGTCCTGCATGTAACAAATCTAATCTGCATCAAAGTTTTCCTGTAAAAATGTTCAAAAAGCTGTGTCAGAGCGATCACGGAAGCGTTTCCATTCGAGGCTAAAGTTATGCAGTAAATACCTAACTCGTAAAAACGTGCTGATAGAAATTTAATGCAAAATTGCTCTGCCTAGACAAGAGATTACTAATAACTGTCATAGAATGACTCTATATTTTCCTTCCCAAACAATCTTACACTGCCGACCGTCGAAACAACTCGTTTTAACGCAATTACGAGTTACTCACCTGACTACACTGTGATACATTCGTTTAATCAAATCTCAATTACATGTGCTGTGATCTACTGGCATCCAGAGATAGCCTAAACAAGAGAACGTGCACAATCGTCGCATGTCGGGTACGAGCAAGCAAAGAGGCTCAGTCCGCCATAAAAAAATGAAAATCGGAGTCACAGTATTGATTGGATTCGGGTGAAAAGGTTTATGCAGATCTCCTAAACATTCTCTCCATCTTTCTGTAATGGTCTCTGCTTTTGTTAGATCTTCAGCGTTTCTATCATTTATCGTTCCAGTTTTCGCCTAGAATGTTCCTTTTAAGTCATTAATTTTCTTGTAAAGGTGCCTTGTTTTCCCCATTCTGTTATTCTCTTCAAATTCTTCGCACTGTCCATATAAGAAGATGTTATTGTCCCTTCTATCTAATTTCCGGAGCTCTGTATTAAATTTAAGCATTGTTGATCCATATCCTTCGATTTCTGCTTTCCTTCGTTCTGTTGCTATGTGCAATGCCTCAGCCCATACCATTTGCCCTGGTTGTTATTACTTTTCTGGGAATGTGTTTTTCTGCTGCCTACTTGACAGTATAGGCTACGTTTTTGCACAGCTCTTGTGGGTTTTTGTCTTCTCATGCATTAAGTCTGTTCCTGACTTCCACTGTATTATTAGACATACAGTATGGTGTAATAACTGACTTTATTTAAATGATCCAAACTATTTACTAAACAAATTTCGCATTGCTCCTCTCCCCACAACTTTTTGTCGTGAAAGCGAAATAACTCCTTGTAGTAACAATATTTCAACAAAAAGCAAGGGACGTTTTGGACGTGTTTATCCTAAGAGGATTGACGTCTGTCGTTCTCTAATTGGAGATAGTGACCAGATGTCGCAAGTCGTAATTACTGGCAGAAGTCTTGCATTAGCTGCAGAACGTTTCACGCGTCTGGCACATCCCTCATACAGCATTAAATACCGAATACTCATGACAAAGACGGCACAAAACGTAACTGCAACTCTTTTATTACCTTTAGTTAAACCCTACTTAAATGCAGTGTTCTCTTTTTTATGTTTCCTTCCGTTCCTTAGTTTCTTTTACGTTCTTGGAGATGTGGTCCGTCTACGCAACTAAATGAAAGGTTGGTTGTGCTGTGGCCCAAACACTCTTTCATTTAGTCGCATAGACGGACATCTCCAAGAATAAATAACTCAGTACGTAAGGTGGTCATGTCATTTTGGTTTTTGTATGTTACCGATGTGCACGTCGGAGAGGGAGCAAGTTACGTCACTGTTAAACAATCTTTGGTCTGGTCGTGCCACAGTCTTTGTCTCTGTGCACTTCGATATATTCTTAGTCGAAGTGTGGTACGTGATGAAGAAAAGAAGTTTGATGTAAGACTGCAACATCGCGCAGCTAATTTCTATGAATGATTGTTGTCAGCTGTTTCACGTGTTCATAACTGGGGAATGACCAACCTACTTCCCTGGGTCATGCATTAACTTATTAACTGATTCAGCTGTTAGATTTTTATGGAAATTCTCTGTTAATATTGTACCCTCTTTAAGTGATTGTTCACTTTCTTAAGCTTAGTATTGTTGAGACGTATGTTACGTGCGAAATGACGCAGAGCTTTACTCTGTCTTTCTGGATATATACTTTTGTCTAAAATCGTTGTGTTGGAATATCATTTCATAGGAATAGTAACTCTCCCCATCCCACTGTTTATCATTGCCCATTATAGCATCTCACAGTTTGAATATAGTTTGGAAATTTTATTTAGAAATAGTAATCTAGCTTAGCCGCTACCTGCTTGCTGCTTGCTGTTGTGTTTTCGAGAAATCTGCTACAACGTTGTCAAGACGTGAAGTAATTGGAGATTGTGATTAAGAGTAGATAATTGCTTTATTTCTGTTACGCATTTAATATAAAGACAAGCTGCATTCAGATCAGTTACACTTCAGTTTAAATTAGGTTCTGGTTAGTCAAAGGTTGGTCTACAAGTTTGAAACCAGTTTGTGGGGACATAGTTTCGGTAATACGTAGACTTTTATAGAGTGGGAGGTAAAGTTGCGCTGAATTTCATACAGAAACAAATATTTCTTTTTGGATGATTTATTCTGATGAGTGTAGTGATTTACAAATTCCACATGTAATTTAATAAAACGAGAAAGAGAAGAATTGTATTTTAATATGCCGACATGTTGAATTCTAACAAAAACGCAAGTATTTCGTTTTTTAAAATAAAAGGGTGGGGGGGGAAGCAAAAGAGGGGAAGTTGAGGTAACCCATGTAACTGCAACCACATCACATCGGAACACTCCATTCTGGAGATATCGCATGACGTAACCACAAGGTTAGGGCTGTTATGATAAGCTCACGAGGACTGCTAAGCGTGTGGACAAGGTCACAGGGAGCTAGTCGTTCCAACTACTGCTCCGTCGAAGTTGTCGGCACTCTGGAACTAATGTCACACAGCGTAATACGCAGTCCTTACGTCAATGCAAGATGATTTGTCACAAATCCCTTGCCTGGTCGCTGGGCTAAGAGGACGCTCGTGTTTGACAAAAAAATCGCGCCATCGGCTGAGGGCGTGCTACTGTAGCTGAACTTAGTTTCGGAAAATCACTGACGCTGAATATACATGTATAATGGCTCGTATCTCACGCTTTTAAGTTGTAGAAACATATTACCAATAATGGTTCAAAAACGCAGTAGTGAATTCTGTAGGAAAACCTAACTCTTTAAAATGGTTCTATCATGCAGTATCAATAAGATGAGGAGAACGTCTTTTTTTGAATTGTACTCTTCATTACTATATGTATAATATAAAATTAATGTGCAACATGGAAAAAGCGTTTTTCTTGCAGAATACTGCAAATTATTTTTTTTTATTTGAGCAACCACATGGGGTTCATGTTTCATCAAGGCGTCTTAAAAAAAAATGGCTCTTAGTACTATGGGACTTAACTTCTGAGGTCATCAGTCCCCTAGAATTTAGAACTACTTAAACCCAACTAACCTAAGGACATCATACACATCCATGCCCGAGGCAAGATTCGAACCTGCGACCGTAGCGGTCGCGCGGTTCCAGACTGTAGCGCCTAGAACCGCTCGGCCACTCCGGCCGGCAAGGCGTCTTCAATGGGCGTCCTGTAATATTATGCTTCTTTTTTTACTATCACATTTGGGTTATAGATTTATAAATAGTTCGTTGAAGTTTTCTGTAATACTGAGTGCTTATAATTAAACTTTCCCTATTTAACACATTATAACACGGAAACTAATTACCGTACGAGTACCAAACTTGGTAGCATTAATTTCAAGGACGTGCGGTAAAGAAATAATGCAGAATTAATTCCATTGAAACACTTTTAACGTGCTGCTGCGGTACATCATACCATTACATACCGGTACCATTACTGCTACAAAGGGGGCTCAATATGGCGTCCATCAGTGTCCAGAAAGGTCTGAAAGCACAGTATTGTATTCTTCACAGCAGAAGGAGACATGTCCGTAGGTATGTTCGCTACCTCCCTTGATATGCTGTGTTTCAGATCAGCACATGTGTGTGTGTTGGCTTGGTAAACCCTGTCCTTCAGGTAGTCCCACAGCCAGAAATTACAGGGTGTGAGATCAAGTGATCGTGCCGGCCAAGCATTTGGAAACGATCGGCTGATAATTCGATCGTTTCCAAATGTGTTCCGGAGAAGCAGGTGAACGTCACGAGCGAGGTGCGGTTTTCTTGCATGAAAACTGTTGAGTTCAGTGCGTCTCTCTCCTGTAGGGAGGGTATGACATGCTGGCGAAGCATATCGCAGTAACGTTGGTCAGTCACATTGCACGCCTTTGAACCTTGAGCGCCAACCTGTTAAAAAAAGGATAGGCCTATGATGAACGTAGCTGTGAAGCCACACCATACGGTGACACGTTCACCATACAGGGAACTTCATGCAGTGCTTGGAGGAAGATATTTAATCTTGGCAATTCTGTGTGTTTACTTCGCCCCATCAGAGAAAAATGAGCTTCGTCTGTCCATAGGATGGTCCAGGGTCAGCCCTCGTCAACTTCAATCCTTGCGAGAAAGTGGAGAGCGAAGTCAACACGTCGTTGTGCGTCCTGTGGTGCAAGCTGCTGTACAATATGGGTCTTGTACGGATGCGATTTGAGAATGGTTCGAAGCACCTTCCATACAGTGGACCACGGGATGTTCAACTTCGTGATACAGCACGCGCAGTGCCTGACGATCAGGAATTTGGCGCAGCGTTGTCTACCATCAACCACCTGTGGTGCAACCGGTCGTCGGCCTCTTCAAGGAGCGACGCCCAGATCTCCAGTTAGTTCGAATTTCTTCATCATGCTCCGCACAGCAGCTGGAGAAAGAGGACGCTTCCGTAATCCTTTCAGCCGGCGATATTCTCGAATTGCAGCTGCGGCATTACTGTTGTTTTGATAAAAGAGCTTCACAAATAATTCCTTGCTCCTTTTGTCCAAGCTCATGTTGACACGTCAACAAGTGCACTGCCTCTGGTCAGGTGTGTGAGACTATGAATCACGTTGGCTGATCACGGCATCTGGTGGCCATAATTAGAACTGGACGCTGGCGCTGTCACGCATGGAAATACTCCGGACGTTAATGGTACCAAGTTTGGTATCGACCGCTAATTACTTTCCGTATTATAAGGTGTTAAATAGGGGAAGTTTAATTATAATCACCCACTAAAACAGAAACGTATTTGCAGTAAAATGCCTAACCCTTTTTTTTTTTGACGATCATGCAGCTCACCCTCATGTGGAAAATCGGTTGAAAGCCTTCACTTTTTCGTGTAGTTAATGTGGTTTCGTAACATAGCATTTCAACTGCTATTTTCGATGTCCAAAGTTATTTGTTTTGTAAATGTTACCAGTTTTCTCAGTTTTTTGCTTTCTCTTCTTTCCTGTCTGACTGTGTGTGTGTGTGTGGTGTGTGTGTGTGTGTGTGTGTGTGTGTGTGTGTTGATGTGACAGTGAAAGTGGCCCGAGTTTGGACAGCATCGGAACGTGAGAACAGGCATACATACCGTCAAGGTTTTGGTGCATCACGTCTGATCTTCGCAAGGGAGAATCGCCTTATTGTGCATGAAGCAGATCATAACCCCTTCACATCCGTGTCTGCTATCCTAGAACAAGTAACAGACCCTACGTAACAAGCTGTGTTATCCTGAATCACTTGTTGGAAAACAGCAGCACCGGGGCTAGGAATTACCGTCCTATGCGTAGACTGCCGTTAACACCACAACACAAATGTCTTGTTTGGGGTGGTGCTGCAATTGAGGGTAAATGGCGACATACTGTGTTCAGCGATGATTCGCTGTGTGCACAACCCTGGTTGGACCACATAGGACAGTATGGTGACCACATGGGGAAACGCCTCATTCTTCCAATGTTCTGAAGAGGCACAGTGGTGGTACCTCATTCCACTTCCCATTAGAATCTTTTTCGACACCAGAGTAGCCCTGCTTGGCGGTGTCCTGGTGTCAGTGGTAGCCCGGCCTGAGGTTCACTATAGCCCTGCTGCAAGCAACAGTTGCCAGTGACACAGCAGGTGAAACATGTGCCCGGATTTCGTCCCTGCATGATATTCGAACGACCACCACTGCTCGCACAAAGCGTCGATCTCACCATGCGTCTGTACTACGCCTACGTCCAGAACCTGGTGTGGGAACGCCCCACAGACCACTGCTGAAAGCAGAGACACACCACGGATTACATTGTACCGAACATGTGCAACAATCTGTCAAGACGTTTATCCGGCTTCCTGCAGGCCCAAAATGCGTCCCCGTTCAAAAAAATGAGCTGTTCAACTGTGGGTATGTCAATTCTGACGCTGCAGTTAATAATAGAAGTAAGACCAAAGAAAAATCAAGACACATTCATAGGATTTGTCCACCTGGAAAAAGCGTTCGACATTGTAAAATGGTGCAAGATGTTCCAAATTCTGAGAAAAATAGGAATAAGCTATAGGGAGGGACGGGACATATACAATATGTACAAGAGCCAAGAGGGAATAATAAGAGTGGAAAACCAAGAACGAAGTGCTCGTATTAAAATGTGTGTAAGACAAGGATGTAGTCTTTCACCCCTCCTGTTCAATCTGTACATCGAGGAAGCAATGATGGAGAAAAAAAGGTTCAGGAGTGGAAGCCGGCCGCTGTGACAGAGCGGTTCTAGGCGCTTCAGTCTCGAACCGCGCTGCTGCTACGGTCGCAGGTTCGAATCCTGCCTCGGGCATGGATGTGTGTGATGATCTTAGGTTAGTTAGGTTTAAGTAGTTCTAAATCTAAGGGACTGATGACCTCAGATATTAAGTCCAATAGTGCTTAGAGCCATTTGAACCAGGGGTGGAATTAAAATTCAAGGTGAAAGGATATCAATGATACGATTCGCTGATGACATTGCTATCCTGAGTGAAAGTGAAGAAGAATTACATGATCTGCTGAATGGAATGAGCACTCTAATGAGTACAGAGTATGGATTGAGAGTAAGTCGAAGAAAGGCAAAGGTAATGAGAAGACACGTGGCGCCCACGTGTGCTAACTGTGGTGGCGCGCATGCTGCAAACTCGCGCAGCGGCGCGTACCTAAAGAAGAGGACACAGGCCGCCGCAAGAAAAGCGGCAAATAAGGAAGAGGTTGCGGTCCCACAAGGACCGCGCCAACAAGATGTCAGCGAGGTTGGAGTCCCGCCCAGCGCCGCCACCGACGACACAGTGGCTGCTCTCAAAGCCGCAATGGAGGCAGAGAGGGCAGCCACCTTCGACCATAGATACTAATAGACTGGGCAAGCAGTGCAGCGGCTATACGTCTGGCGTGGCTGCAACATAGAATCACGTGACTGTTGGCAGAACGTCGGCGGGAGTTCAAGGCACCATTCTGATTCCTGATTTCACTTCCAGTATTTCTCAGTGGATTTCCTCCTAACTTCACCACATTAAATGTAGCTTATGTAAACACAGCTAGAAGTGATAAATTATTGCGTAACCACTGTACAAATTTAGTTTTACACCCATTACTTCACAATGAACTTTGTGAACTGCTGAAACACTTTCGATGTTCGGCAATATATTGGCCGCGAATATTTCAGTGTTACCAATTATGAGATGCATTCTCTACTCACAATACGCGTTATGCACTGCATAAAATGTAAATATTGCGTGTGTGTCTTTTAGTGCCTTGGTTGTAGAAAGTGTTATAGACTTCATAAATCGGCATAAACAACAAAACCTGTAACGTAAACAACACATCGAATGTAACGAACTCAATTGTGTCGTTCACCCACAAAACGTAAAGCAGTTTCATTTGAAAGCTCTTTTTTGGTTTAAACAGTTTGTTTCGTAGATGTATCAAATAAGATATCTACAAAATCAGTACCTACTTACATGAATACTTGTTCCACAGATCATGAATACGATACTTCACAATGATGTGTCAGTTTAATGAAAGGTAGACCTATCATTACATGACAATTCTTCCAATCACTTATTTATACCTAAAAAATCGTCTACTGAGTAGGTGCTGTCATTCACAGATTCTTTTAGTTTGATTTTAAATGCTGGTTCGCTATCTGTCGGGCTTTTAATGCTTTTTGGTAAATGACCAAAGATTTTTGTAGCAGCATATTATTTATCCCATACATTACAGCTTATTATCTGGAAACTAACATAGGTCATACAACTACCTTTTTGCAAATGGTATTCAGTATTTGTTTCTGATACTTGTATGTTTTGTAACTGGGAAGTACAAAATAAAAATAAACCCTGATGAGAAATCAAACCCCTAACTTGTTTTTACAAATTGTTCTCTAAAATAATACCAGCATAATTCACCCCTTTTTGTACCAAAGTCAGATTTAATCCAGGATAGCAAAAATCATCCTTTCTTCTTATGTAGTAGCAATGCACATTGCCATTGCTTTTGGAGTGGGAAGGGTTATTGGTAATAAATCTCTCTCTCTCTCTCTCTCACACACACACACACACAAACACACTATATATCTTCTTCAAAGTGCTTCGAACAGATGCGTGTGTACGCAGTAGGCTTGAAATCTTTTCGTTTCACTGCCTGTATCCACATCTGCCTGCGCCCTTCATCCTTTGGAAACCTATACGAAAGAGAAAAAGCGGCTTTGTAGCTTACCATTTCAAGAAATATATACGATTGCAATGTGCGCCTAGAAACACACACAGCACTTCAAACCGCCAATTTACGTAACTGTGGCGTTCTGGGTAAGGATATGATACACACAATAGTTTATCAGTATTCAAGAAATACCGCTAAATTATACTAATAATACTTACACGTGAAATTTAATGTTACTTCCCTTCACAAAACGCTCGGTACAACCATAAGCACAACAGGATACCACCATGTGCCACGAAATATACGTCATGACCAGTCTACCAATATCTATGGTCGAAGGCAGCCACTCAGAAGGAGCTCGTCGCCGTTCACCGGCAGCTCCAACAGCTGAGGGAGGAACTCACGATGGCGACGAAGAAGACACTCGCCTCCGACGCCACCCCCACGGTGGTTCGACAAGTAGGGATGGACGCGGCGACCCAGACGGGTGTTTCGCCGCGGACGGACGCAGCAACACAACGGACGTCGCCCCGGAACCTGTAGCAATACAGGAGACCGGGGAGACGCCCATGGACGTGGCACCGTCCGCCCCTTCCCCAACTCCCGACGTGGAGTTGAAACACCAGGGGAAACACGAAGAAGAGGGTGGGAAACAGCGCACCGATGTCATCCCTTTCCCAGACTGCAGCAACATGCCGGCGGTGCTGAGGAAGATCGCCACCATGCTGCGGGATGGGCGCTTCAACGCGCAGAAAAACCCATACCTCTTCGCCCAGGTAGAAGGGACACAGAAGCCTTCGCTACCACACAGGCCGGTAGACTTCCGTGGCGGACACCGAGCAATAATGCTTGAATTCCCCACAAGAAAGGATCTCAACGTCATCAACGCGAACCCCGTATTCACGCCGTGCGACTGGGACTACATCCTAGAAGACGTAGTCGTACGGCTGAGGAAGGATGTCCGCGACGGCGAGAGGCAGCTGGGCAGCTGACAGCAGAGCTCGAGGCAGCAATACAGCAAGTCATGCGCGAGGAGAAGAAAACGCAAAAGAACAAAGTACACCGCTAGCATGTTCGCATGCCAGCAGCCAGGAGACATCGACAAACAGTGCCAGGACAAACCATCAAGAGAGGAAACACCTTCACACACCCAACAAGGAACAGGAGGCAAGGCCGTAACAGGCTAGAACTCCACCATCCTCGGGCCAAGGATAAGGCCCGCCAGTTTAGCGTCAGCGTCAGAGAAGTGATAGAAATGAGAACAGCGAGAAACTTAATATCAGCATCGATGGTCACGAAGTTGATGAAGTTAAGGAATTCTGCTACCTAGTCCAGTGACTGCCGGAGTAAGGAGGACTTCAAAAGCAGGCTAACAATAGCAAAAATGGCATTGCTGGCCAAGAGAAGCCTACTAATATCAAACCTCGGCCTTAATTTGAGGAAGACATTTTTGAGAATGTACGTCTCGAGTACAGCATTGTATGGTAGTGAAACATGGAGTGTGGGTTGGGCATATGACAAAAGCATAACCACGGAAGCTATCACATTTGATTGGGAGCGTAAGAGTCATATCGATATTTAAGAACCACATACTACCATAAACTTCTACAGTGAAGAGCCAAAGAAACCGATACACCTGCCTAATATCGTGTAGGGCCACCGCGAGCACGCAGAAGCACCGCAGCACGACGTGGCATGGACTCGACTAATGTCTGAAGTAGTGCTGGAGGGAACAGACCCCATGAATCCTGCAGGGCTGGCCATAAATCCGTAAGAGTACAACGGGGTGGAGATCTCTTCTGAACAGCACGTTGCAAGGCGGCCCAGATTTGCTCAGTTATGTTCATGTCTGGGGAGTTAGGTGGCCAGCAGAAGTGATTAAACTCAGAAGACTGTTCCCGGAGCCACTCTGTAGCAATTCTGGATGTGTGAGGCGTCGCATTATCCTACTGGAATTGCCCAAGTCCGTCGGAATGCCCAATGGACATGAACAGATGCAGTTCATCAGACAGGATGCTTACGTTCGTGTCGTCTATCAAAATCGTATCTACAGGCATCAGGAGTCCCATATCACTCCAACTGCATACGCCTCGTGCCATTGTTTCGCACGCTGACAATTGTTGATGCCCCAGCATTGAAATCTACCGCAAGTTGTGGAAGGGTTGCAGTTCTGTCACGTTAATCGATTCTCTTCAGTCGTCGTGGTCCCGTTCTTGCAGCATCTTTCTCCGGCCGCAGCAGTGTCGGGGATTTGATGTTTTTGGCGGCTTCCTGATATTCACGGTATACTCGTGAAACGGTCGTACGGGAAAACCCCTACTTCATCGCTACCACGGAGATGCTGTGTCATATTGCTCGTGCGCCGACTATAACACCATGTTCAAACTCACCTAACTCCCGATAACTTGCCATTGCAGCAGCAGTAACCGATCTAATAAATGCCCCAGACACTTGTTGTCTTATATAGGCGTTGCCGACCGCAGCGCCGCATTCTGCCTGTTTACATATCTTTGTATTTTAATACGCATGCCTATACCAATTTCTTTGACGCTTCAGTGTATAACACCTCATTAATTAGCAGGAAATCCATTTAAATACAACACACTCTGTTCCTTTAATAAATTTCGCTGGTTTCTCTTCTTTGCCGTCAATGTCTCCAGTTCTTCTAATGCATTTAACGACGAGCTTTTATCTGCTGTGCGTATTACGCTCATCCTATACTGGGTTTCATCTATGGATAGCTCGGTGACGTTTAAATATGTTCATCTAAAACCGCACAGGTAGAACTAGCGTCACAATATTCTTTCTTCGTTACAATGAAACTATTTTCGTGTCTAGCCATTATAATACCTGCTTCCGTGATCTCGGCAAATGATTTTCCACACTTCTTACTTACTGTATTTATCCCTGGGCAAACTCTCTCTTTTTTTCATAGTGAGTCCAAGAAAATTATTAATCCGAAATGCGACTTTAACCTTCGGCCTACAAAAGCATCTCGCTGTGCGCTCTCTTGCTGGAACTTATACACGAGTGTAACGTGACGTTTGCGACCACGTTTCTCGCGTTTACATTTTTCTTTAAAGGGTGGTGTAATTTGGTTTATCACATTCTTGATACCCTTTTCTGAAAGAAATCTCTTTAACAGTATGTAGTTCCTTGTTCGTTCCTCATCTACACGGGGTACCTTAAACATCCTGTGTAAAAGACGATTAAAAATATGCGTTCTAATGTCGTGCCGTGTGATTGTGATCGCTTCTAACAGTTATTTCAGAGAACGCATGCTTTCTATACACCTTACGTGCATCTTTACCCTCCGGTCTGCCAACTAAAGCGTCGAGAGAAATTTTACACTAGCTTTAAGTTCGTGATTAAGCCTAAATGCAAATTTTGGTGCATGAGAATAATATAAGAAACATTGTTTGTTTAAGTAATTCACCAAACCAGTTCCGGTGGAACACCGCCATCTTCAGTGGGTTTCTTTATCCTAAAACACTGAAATATTACATCTTAATCTCATTACGAAAAAAATTACTATTCGTGTACTGTTTGGTTCCAGATAGGTGTTATTTTTTTATTTATTTGGAACGCCGGCCGCGGTGGCCGTGCGGTTCTGGCGCTGCAGTCCGGAACCGCGGGACTGCTACGGTCGCAGGTTCGAATCCTGCCTCGGGCATGGGTGTGTGTGGTGTCCTTAGGTTAGTTAGGTTTAAGTAGTTCTAAGTTCTAGGGGACTTATGACCTAAGATGTTGAGTCCCATAGTGCTCAGAGCCATTTGAACCATTTATTTGGAACATCCTCCATTGAAATATTTGTAATACAACATGTACAGGGTGACAATTACTGAAATAAAACCGTCATAACTTCTGAACGGTTTCCATCAGGACGTCCAAACTGCACGGTTGGCCGCTGGCCATGATGGGTGATAGTATGCGCGTATGGTTTGGTTTAGCGACAAAGCCCACTTTCATTTGGACGGGTTCGTCGATAAGCAAAATTGGCGCATTTGGTGTACTGAGAATGCGCATTTCGCGATCGCGAAGTCTCGTCCCCTCAACGGGTGGCTCTGTGGTGTGCAATGTCCAATCACGAAATAATCGGTGCGATATGCCTTGATGGCACGGTGACTACCGAACGGTACGTGAAGGTTTTGGAAGATGATTTAATCCGTGTTATCCAAAGTGACCCCGATTTCGACAATATGTGGTTCATGCAAGACGAAATTCGACCCCATCGAAGCAGGAGAGCGTTTGATGTCCTGGAGGAGTAGTCTGGGAACCGCACTCTGGCGTACCCAGAGGCCACTGGCATGGGCCTCGATTGGCCGTCATGTTCTACGGATCTGAGCACATGCGATTCCTTTCTTTGGGGAAATATTAAAGACAAGGTGTACAGCAATACCCCCAAAACCACTGCTGAGCGGAAAACAGCCATTCAGGAGGTAATCGACAGCATCGATGTTCCAACACTTCAACGGGTCATGCAGAATTTCACTAATCGCCTTTGCCACATCGTCGCCGAAGATTGCAGGCATATCGAATGTATCAACCTAAATCCGAGTAACTGTAGTGATGTTTACATGTTGAATAAACTGTGCGCACGGCGAAGTTTGTAACTAATTTATGTTTTTTTCATATAGTTCAATAACTGACACCTTATATGTATTGTGTGTGTGTTTGTGTTTGTGGAGTGCAGTGTAATGTTTACGTTGTATGGTGACGATGATGTGCGAAGGCAGAGGGTGAAACCATATGCCGGCCCAAAGCCTACTTCTCACGAATAGCACGAAGAGGGCCGCCAACCTTAACGTCCCCATCCGATGGACGGTTCATCATCAACAGAGTCACACCCCCTTAATCCATGACACACTACGGAGAGGTTTCGTATTTAAATGAGGACATTGGAGCAAAGTCCGGTGATCAGGAACTTTACACCACCACCTCCCCTCCCCTTGACGGCTGAATACTGCCAGTGAAAATTTTTTCCACCACCAGGATTCGAACTGGTTTACGCACGGGTCGAACGCCGCCGCACTGCCATGCGCTAGTGACCTCGGCCACAGAGTGTGAAAAATTTTATAGTTCCGTTTTACTTCAAAGTCATTGCATGACTTCTATATTTGTTGTCATTTTTAGGCATACAACATGTCACCTGCAAAGTTATCAGCAGCTGTCCTTAATAAATATAAATGCCCCTCATACCTTTGCAGGTGTCATGCTGTATGTCGGAAAACAGCAACAAACACAGAAATCATGCAATGACTTTAAAGTAAAAAGGTAATAGAGAATTACTCAGACATACGAGGGACGTTCAATAAGTAAAGCAACCCCTTTTTTTTTGCTGGCCAATTTCGGTTGAAAGAATGTGGGACATGCTTTCCAAGCAGAGAGCTGTCACTGAGTTTCTTTTGGCGGAAAACCAGATCATTGCAGATATTTATAGGCGCTTTCAAAATGTATGCTGAGATCTAGAAGTTAACAAAAGCACGCTGAGTTGTCAGGCAAGACCGCGAAAACCTGTCAGATTTTCGCGTGCCGGTCTGCCATATGCACCGACAGGCTTCAGCGCGAGCGTCACCACAAAAACGCAGACGAACTTCTCCTTCCCCATGACAACGCAAAGCCTCACGTAATGCTGCGCACTTCAGAGGAGCTCACAAAACATCAAAACTCATCCGCCCTACACCCCGGAACACACAGCTTCCGGCTCCCATCTGTTTGGCTCAATGAAGGATGCACTCCGCGAAAGGCAGTACGTTGACAATGGGGAGGGTACTGATGCAGCAAGATGTTGGTTCCGACGTCAACCATTAGAGCGATACCATGCTGGTTCAAAATGGTTCAAATGGCTATAAGCGCTATGGGACTTAACATCTGAGGTCATCAGTCCCCTAGACTTAGAACCACTTAAACCTAACTAACCTAAGGACATCACACACGTCCATGCCCGAGGCAGGATTCGAACCTGCGACCGTAGCAGCAGCGCGCTCCGGTCTGAAGCGCCTAGAACCGCTCGACCACAGCGGCCAGCTACCATGCTGGTATACAGGACCTACCACTAAGGTGGCGTAAGGCCATCGCATTGAACGGAAATTAAGGTGAAAAATAGCTTTTTGTAGCGAAAAGAGTGGGGAATAATATGGAGCTTTGGAATCCTGAGTAAAACTAACGTGCGTTCAGAAAAAAAGTGTTACATTACTTATTGAACGGCCATGGTATCTCTGCAACCGAACGGTACTCGTATTATGTTTTCTCGCAATCTAATTAACAATTATAATTTTTCTTGCTTTAGTGTTAAGAGGCCCACTGAAGATGGCGGTATATCGCCGAAACTAGTATGGAGAGTTCAATAAGCAAAAAGTCTTTTTTATCCAGGCGGACCCAAGTCTCGTATTGTTTTTCGCAGACACAAACCAACAAAACAAGAGTTCAAGTTCAAATTACAATTATTGGGCACATTTGGTTAACTTTATGGCCAATGGCATTGTAATTCTGTCAGAGCAGCAAAGGACATGGAAGAGCAGTTGAACGTAGGATATAAGATGAACATCAACAAAAGCAAAACGACTATAATGGAATGTAGTCTAATTAAATCAGGTGATGCTAAGGGAATTGGATTAGGAAATGAGACACTTAAAGTAGTAGGCGAGTTTTGCTATTTGGGAAGCAAAATAACATGATGGTCAAAGTAGGGAGGATATAAAATGAAGAGAGGAAATGGCAAGAAAAGCGTTTCTGAAGAAGAGAAATTTGTTAACATCAAGTATTCTGAAGAAGAGAAATTTGTTAACATCGAGTATAGATTTAAGTGTCAGGAAGTTCTTTCTGAAAGTATTTGTATGGTGTGTAGCCATGTATGGAAGTGAAACATGGACAATTAACAGCTCAGACAGGAAGAGAATGAAGCATTTGAAATGTGGCGCTACAGAAGAATGCTGAAGATTACGTAGGTAGATCATGTAAGTAATGAGGAAGTACTGAACAGAATTGGGGAGAAGAGGAATTTGTGACACAATTTTACCAGAAAAACGGATCTGTTGGTAGGACACATTCTGAGGCATCGAGGGATCACCAATTTAGTACTGTAGGGAAGCGTGGGGGGGGGGGGGGGGGGTAGAAATCGTAGAAGGAGGCCAATAGATGAATACACTAAGCAGATTCAGAAGGATGTAGGTTGCATTAGTTACTCGGAGATGAAGAGACTTGCTCAGGTGAGCTCTCATGGAGAGCTCCATCAAATCAGTATTTGAACTGAAGACCACAACAACAACAGCGTGGGTTATTTCATCCAACTCCTGTCTAGTACTAGTAATTAAATTTATACTGACATCTAAATAGCCGTAGTGGTACAATGTTTTCTGTTTTATGTCTGAGTACGGTAATTTTCGCAAAATTTAATTCTTCTGTAATTTAGAAGTACCTCTCACAGGGAGCTCGTCAGACATGTTGCCTGTCGCTACAGCAGCCGCCATCTGATAGACTTTCCCCATTCAAGCTACAAATTCGGAATCGTGAACCAAATTGTAAGATGTCTAACAACTGGGATGTCTCTCAAGTGTCTGTCTTCTCCTTGGAGTGAAGAATGTAAGCTGTAGAGAAAATGCTGTGATCCGTGACGTCTGTGTCGCAGGCTGCTGGAAGACCCGGTACACCGTGGCTCTGCTGAGCCTCATGGGTCTGGCCATCAGCTTCATGACGCGCGTCAACATCTCGGTGGCCATCGTCGACATGGTCAACGAGACGGCGCTCGAAGAACGCGCTCTCAGATCCAGCGACGCCTTTCACTTCGGTGCGGCCGTCGGCAGTAGAGACGACCCAGATGTGTGTCCAGGAAAGCTGGTGCTGAAGAATCAAGCTGGTGGCAGGGTGAGTCATTCCAACCAGAGGGGACACACCTCTGGGTTTTACGTTGTCGCTCCGCAACTCCACGTAACGTTCCTTAGGCTAACCTAGTCATTCAGGCGTCGCAGTTTGGTAACTGAGATTCTGATTGGCTCATTTAATACTGTGAAGTGAAGGGAGTGGACAAGAATATGGAATCACTACAAACGCGACATAGGCAAGTAACAACAATATAACTTAACAGTCTGGGACTGGCGAGCAATCATATAACTACTACGCCGGTTAAAGTGGAAGTCTGCGACCGGCAGCCGATAACGTAGCTTCTCTTTGTCGATTATAGCGAAAAATCTGCAGTTCCTTAATGTCTTGGCAGCGTATAATTTCGTGTACAATAGTAAACACGTGACCTCAAAATGATCATGTTCCATGAAAACTATTTGTTGGACAGTGTAATTTTAGCGATTGTAATGCAAGTTATATCGTGTGCACTGTGATTTCACATTTCTGATTATGCCACTGTGAAATTCAAATAAACGTTGTGTCGCTATTTAATGCTTGGATTACTTATCTTCCGAACATATTTATGTAGGAGGAGATGTGAGTCTCTATAGCTGTCTGACTATGATCTGTCAAACTGGAAGTGGGTATCGACAACGTTATAATGCAAATAAAGTAGGAAAATCTATTTTAAAATTTATTTGTTGTGTGGTCCACATCAGTTGGTAATATCCTTTACGGAATCAGTTTGCAGCATATTATTTGAGAACATCAAGATACAAGACTTCAAGATATGTGAAACCGAGTGCACCGACGGATGAGGGAAACTTCGAAAGTGCTGCATCGGTTCTGTATTTGCGTCCATTACTCGCACGAAGAGGAAATTGTATTCGTAAAACCTTCTATATCAGTAACAGCATTCTGACGAACTGACTGAGTGAATAAGGTGACGATATGAACAGCATGTACAAAGTACGTTCAGGAGGCAAAAGTCATGAGATACCTCCTAATATCGTGTCGGACCTCCTTTTGCCCGACGTAGTGCAGCACCTCGACGCGGCGTGGACTCAACAAATCGCTGGAAGTCCCTTGCAGAAATATTGACCCATGTTGCCTCTATAGGCGTCCATAACTGCGAAAGTGTTGCCGGTGCAGCATTTTGTGCACAAACTGACCTCTCGATTGTGTCACATAAACGTCCGATGCCATTCATGTCGGGCGATCTGGATAGCCAAATCATTCGCTCCAACTGTCCGGGGTTCCGGTGACATGGTGCATTGACATACATAAAAATTCCACCATTGTTTGGGAACATGAAATCGCCGAATGGGTGCAGATGGTCTCCAAGTAGCCGAACATAAACATTTCCAGTCAATGGTCGGGTCAGTTGGGCCAGAGGACCCAGTCCATTCCATTTAAACACAGCCCACGCCATTATGGAGCCACCATCACCTTAACAAGGCTGACGACTTGTGTCCATGGCTTCGTAGGGTCTGCGCCATATCATCAGCTCTTGCCAACGGAAATCGGGACTCATCTGAGCAGGACATGGTTTCCCAGTCGTCTAGGTCCAAGCAATAAGTTGACGAGCAGAGGATAGACGTGGACCCCCAGGGGTCCGCGTGCTATGACAGAGGGATCCTCAAGATGCTGTTAGAATAAAAAAAATATATATATAATATATTTCGTATGATAACAGATTTTTTGTTTTGCCCGCTCAATATTTTTTGAATAATGAATGTGTCAATGTTTTTTCTAAGCACCAAAAAAAGAAAACATATAAAAGACTCTTAATTTGGCTTTTTTAGGTACTTGATACTGTGATATGACAAGGTACCAATCATACTCGATGAGGGGGTCCTCGAGAAAATTTTGTTGGGAACCCCTGTCCTAACGGATACGTTCGCGGTACGTCTCACGCTGATTTCTGTGGTTCTTTAAGCGTAGTTGCTTGTCTATTAGCACTGACAACTCTACGCAAACGGTGCTATTTTCGGTCATTAAGTGAAGGCCGTCGGCCACTACGTTGTCGGTAGTGAGAGGTAATGCCTGAAACTTGGTACTCTCGGCACACTCTTGACACTGTGGATCTCGGAATACTGAATCCCCCAACGATTTCCGAAATTGAATGTCCCATGCGTCTGGCTCAGAGTCTCTTCATTCCCGTAATGCGGCCATAAACAGGTCGGAAACTTCCTCACATGAACCATCTGAGAAGAAACGACAGCTCCGCCAATGCAGTGCATTTTGTACCTTCTGTAAGAGATACCACCGCCATCTGTATATGTGCATATCGCTATTCCGTGACTGTTGTCAACTGTCAGTGTAGAGAATGGGTCTATGTGGGTGTACCACAGGTGCTGCACGACAGAATTCTTGAAACAGTTGTAAAGCCGATAAGAAGGAAACTGAGCGTCAGCTACGGAAAAGATCTCGCAGCTAAGGCTCGAGGTTGCACTGTTGCAGAACGGGGAGTTCGCGTGGGACAAGCAGAAGCAGGGGGAGATCCTGGCGGCGTTCTACTACGGCTACGCGGCGGGTCACATACCTGGTGGGCTTCTGGCTGACCGTTTCGGCGGCAGGATCGTCTTCGGGATCGGCATATTCCTCTCGTCCCTCCTCACCGTCCTCACGCCGATTTCGGCGTGGACCGACGCCTATCTTCTGTTCGCCAACAGGGTTGGACAAGGATTTACGCAGGCATGTATTAGCCCTATTGACTTACGTGATCTATCTACATATACGAGGATTGGAACTTTAATAGTGGCAACTAATTATTTGCAGCTCGTACAAAATAGGTACGTGTTTCAAAGTTTTACTGACCTTCAAAGTAGTCACCAGCATTGTGTGTACCCCGCTGCCACCGATCTGGAAGTCGTAGGATACTGTTAGCAGTGCCAGTTGTGTTGACAGTTCGAGCTGCGCGGTCTATTGCCCGACGAATTTGTAGCAGTTCTGAAGCGAATGCCGTGAAGTGTTTCCTTCAGTTTAGAAATCGAGCTGAACTCACGAGGGCTTAAGTCAGGGGAGTGCAGTAGGTGGTATAGCAATTATCCATCAGTCAAACAAATCAGTAACAGCTTGCACTGTACGTGCTCGAGCACTGTCCTGTAAAATGATGGTCAGATCCTCCAAAAATTGCCGGCCGCGGTGGTCTAGCGGTTCTGGCGCTGCAGTCCGGAACCGCAGGACTGCTACGGTCGCTGGTTCGAATCCTGCCTCGGGCATGGGTGTGTGTGATGTCCTTAGGTTAGTTAGGTTTAAATAGTTCTAAGTTCTAGGGACTTATGACCTAAGATGTTGAGTCCCATAGTGCTCAGAGCCATTTTGAACCTCCAAAAATTGTCATCACTTCTGTCTCTAAGCTGGTCGTAGGTTGTGTTCCAAAAATGAACAGCATAGATACAGAAGTGACGACACTTTCTGCAGGACCTGACCGTCATCTCGCAGGACAATGCTCAAGCACGTATAGTGCAAGCTGTTACTGATTTGTTTGACTGATGGGGCTGCTAAGTGCTATAACACCTACTGCACTCACCTGACTTAAGCCCTCGTGAGTTCAACTCGATTTCTAAACCGAAGGAAACACTTCACGGCATTCGCTTCAGAACTGCTAAAAATTCGTCGGGCAATAGACCGCGCAGCTCGAACTGTCAACACAACTGGCACTGCTTAGAGTATCCTTCGACTTCCACATATCTGGCAACGGGCTACACACAATGCTGGTGACTACTCTGAAGGTCAGCAAAACTTTCAAACACGTATCTATTCTGTACGAGCTGTAAATGAAGAGTTGCCACTATTAAAGTTCCAACCCTCGTATAAAGAAAAGTATGTGTTTATTTGTTTGGTTGTTTGTAAATCTACAGTTTTAAATCCGGTACTGTTGAAATTTTGCACTCTTTACCTCAAAGACTAGAGTAGGGTCACTGTCTACATAAGATTTCATAATCTAATTTCAAACATATATTTAGTAATATATAAAGGTGAAAAGCTGTTACCAGAAACCTCCAAAGGTTCTTGGTCGATCTAATTCAAATGTATACACGATCCACTAATGAACATTTGGGAGGACATAGACCACACATTATTTAATACTCACAATAAATAAATAAGTATAATATAAAATAAAGGAGAACCGTTTTTACCAAACATTTCTAAATGTGTTTGACCGGGTTACTTCAAAATTCTTTCCCGATTTAGTAAAATGAAACAACGAAGAAAATTAATGAAAAATTAAATGCTTAGTAAAGAAAATACGTCGTTGTAAACTAATTCCTATCGCGAGGATAGATTTCAACTGTCTTGGAGATAGTACCATCAGACGTCACTAGATCCCGAAAGACCTAACAGAACCCGGACTGTGATTTAAACTGTTCCAACAGTTCGAGTCGTGCTCAAACACAGCCCTATTTGAAACAGTGAAAACTGAGCTGTAACAAAAACACAATGAGATACCTATCGCAAAATGTAACAACAGATCGCGCAACTGATCATCTTTTCACACAGGTGAAGATGTACTCACTCGCCGCAATCCGTTTACACCCAATGATTCAAATATGCCCTTCGATTTAATGTGATTGTAGTTTACCCATGCGGCTTCCATTCGGTACGAGTATGAACAAGGCACAGGGCCAATCACTTTGTGCGGCAGGCATTAAACATCCCGGGCAAAGCTGGGCACTCCTGTTGGTGAGTAATGAGACCTCTCCACGCTGTCACTACCAGCATTCTGGGAGAAATGTTTTAATTCAAATTCCGTAAATCAATATGAAGTGCAGCGCAGAAGGTACCTACTTTACTTGTACTTGAGATCCAAAAAGCATTTGTCTCAGTACAATTTTGGTAAACATTTTTGGAAAACAGTGATCAATTAATTATTATATTTTGACTAAAGTTCAGTCTTGATCACACCATTTATGTTTTAATGATATAGGTAACCGGTTTCGGTTCTTTTTACAAAACCATCATCAGACCCATGGCTCCCTTAGGATGGTAGGCGGAGCCCTCCTCGCTACGCAACGAGGAGAGCTCCGCCTACCATCCTAAGGGAGCCATGGGTCTGATGATGGTTTTGTAAAAAGAACCGAAACCGGTTACCTATATCATTAAAACATAAATGGTGTGATCAAGACTGAACTTTAGTCAAAATATAATTTGTCTCAGTGAAACAAAGCTTATTACCGTGTCTCATACAGTCTGTCAAATGAAATTTATTACTGTATTAAGGATTCCCTGGTAAGGAAGGCGTAATGTGTAATCTTTGAAGGCCAAGAAATGTGACCGTTTCTGCCGGTCCTTCTGGAGAATGTTAAATTTAGATGTGTCGCCAGTCGACTAGAATCTGCAGGGACGCCATCATACTGCCACAACATACGCATCCTTGCAGCCAAAAACGCTCTTCCAATAATACTGGAGGAGGAGGAGGAGATTAGTGTTTAACGTCCCTTCGACAACGAGGTCATTAGAGACGGAGCGCAAGCTCGGGTGAGGGAAGGATGGGGAAGGAAATCGGCCGTGCCCTTTCAAAGGAACCATCCCGGCATTTACCTGTAGCGATTTAGGGAAATCACGGAAAACCTAAATCAGGATGGCCGGAGACGGGATTGAACCGTCGTCCTCCCGAATGCGAGTCCAGTGTGCTAAAATAATACTGGAAGCTCGTTTTCAAGAAAGTAGAAATGACTTCAAGAAAATCACTTCAACTTTCTTGAAAACGAGCTTCCATTTTTATTGGAAGAGCTTTCTTTGCGGGGAAATGGAAGTGGAAGAAAATATGAAAACGGAAGAACTGATTTAGCCTACAAAACAGCAAATCAATTTTTTAACAAACATAAAACAACCCTCTCAGGCACAACAGAAAATAAAGAGGGGAAGACATGGTGAAGAGATGGAAAGAATACATAGACGAGTTGTATGCCAGTACAACTCTTTCGGAGGAAGTAATAGGAAGAGAAGGGCAAGTAGACGAAGATGACAAGGGGGACGATATTCTGCAAGAAGAATTTGACGAAGCTCTAAAAGAACTACGGGACAACAAAGCAACGGGTATTGATGACATCCCTGCAGAACTAATAAAGAATGCTGGTAACAGCATGAAAACGATGCTGCTTAAACTTATTAGGTCCCTCTATAACACAGGAGAGATACCGACAGACTTCCAGAAAGGCATCATTGTTCATATACCAAAGAAGGCAGCAGCTCCAAGCTGTGAACACTACCGAACTTTAAGCCTAATATCACATGCATCAAAAATTCTCATAAAAATAGTTCTGAAGAGAATTGAAGAGAAGGTGGAGGATATGCTGAGTGAAGATTACTCTGGATTCAGAAGGGGACTGGTAGCAAGGGAAGCGATTCTGGAACTGAGACTCATTATCGAAAAGCAAATACAGAAAAATAAACGATCTTATATTGGCTTTGTAGACCTGGAAAGGCATTTGATAACGTTATCTGGCAAGAGATGTTCAGAGTACAGATGAAAAGTGGAATGAAGTACAAAGACATCCGTGTGATATTCAGTTTCTATAAGAATGAGGTGGCAGTGGTTAGGAACTGTCACCAGGAACAAGAGGCAAATATCAGAAAAGAGGTGAGACAAGGATATGCTCTCTCTCCTCTTACATTCAAGGCTTACAACCAGGAAGCTATAGACCAAGTTCGAGAAACTACTGAGGTGGGGATCAAAATTAATGGGCAGAAGATAGACATGCTACGTTGTGCAGATGATATTGCTATAGTCACGGAGACAAAAAATATCTAGAAGAAGCCCTCAGAACAATGGAAAGGATTCTATGCAATCAGTGTGGAATGAGAATAAACAAGAAAAAGACTAAAGTGATGATATGCAGTACAGGAGTAGAATATGAACCTCTGAGAAAGAGAATTGGAAGAGAGGAGCTGGAACTGATAGAGGAATTTACTTACCTGGGAAGTAAAATCACGAGAGATGGTAAAGCCGGAAAGAAATTGCGAGCAGGATACAAAAGGCCAAAATTGCATTTAATCGAAGAAGGAACTTATTCGCCAGCAAGAACATCAGTCTGAAAATAAGGAAACGTATCATGAAAGCTTTCTTTTGGACTGTGGCCCTATACGGATGCGAAACTTGGACAATTGGAAGAGAAGAGAGAAGACCGCTAGAGGCCCTGGAGATGTGGAGCTGTAGAAGGATGATGAAGATCAGCTGGAGAGACAAAGTAACAAATAAAGAGGTGCTTCGAAGAGTACAGGAAACCAGATCTCTGTGGAGGCACATCCAAACAAGAAGAGACAAACTCGTAGGGCACATCCTATGACACGACAACATCATTGGAACAATAGCAGAAGTAACTACTGAAGGAAGGAAACGGAGGGGGGCGACCAAGGATATCATACATGCAATAGATCATGAATGATGTCGGATGTGACACATACGACGAAATGAAGAGGAAGGCAGACAGAAGAGAGGAATTGTGTTCTCCTGCAAACCAACGTCAGGATTGAACTCGAAAAGAGGAAGAAGAAGTGACTTTAGACACACCACAGGGGAGTGAGTTGGGGACCTTTACTGTCCATGCTGTATGAGGAAGTGATGAAAAATGATGCCTCCGAATTTTCTATTCTGTTCTAAAGTGTGTCGCAGAGTGAGAAACAGCGTTTTGTAATCGAGATTCCAAGTGCAGAAAAAGCGTCGACACATGGGGCACACTCTCCATCAGCTTGCCAGACCACGCCTGAGCGCCGCCACGTCTGCAGCAATCCGCTGCCCTAGGCTCACTGTCGTCTATGATGATGATCTTTGGTTTGTGGGGCGCTCAACTGCGCGGTCATCAGCGCCGGTACAAAATTCCAATTGTTACACAGTCCATTTTTTCAAATGGCTCTGAGCACTATGGGACTTTACATCTATGGTCATCAGTCCCCTAGAACTTAGAACTACTTAAACCTAACTAACCTAAGGACATCACACAACACCCAGCCATCACGAGGCAGAGAAAATCCCTGACCCCGCCGGGAATCGAACCCGGGAACCCGGGCGTGGGAAGCGAGAACGCTACCGCACGACCACGAGATGTGGGCAGTCCATTTTTTACACAGTCCAATCTAGCCACTGTCACGAATGATGATGGTGATGAAATGATGAGTACAACACAAACACCAAGTCCCCGGGTAGACTCCCAGTCCCCTGGCAGAGAACATCCCCAACCCGGCCGGGAATCGAACCCGGGACCCCGTGATCCAGAGCCAGCAACGCTTGCCACTAGGCCACAAGTTGCAGGCTTCACTATCACTGTCACCTATCATCCTCCGCGCAGTCTCGACTTGACTCCATCCGATTTTCATCTGTTTCCTAAAGTTAAAGAATACCTTCAATGACTTAGTGATGAAGTGGTGCCGGCCGCGGTGGCCGAGCGGTTCTAAGCGCTTGAGTCCGGAACCGCGCGATTGCTACGGTCGCAGGTTCGAATCCTGCCTCGGGCATGGATGTGTGTGATGTCCTTAGGTTAGTTAGGTTTAAGTAGTTCTAAGTTCTAGGGGACTGATGACCTCAGATCTTAAGTCCCATAGTGCTCAGAGCCATTTTGATGAAATGGTGCAAGCAGGGGTGAGGTTGTGGCCCCATCAACAAAGTGAAACATTCTACAGAGACAATATCAACATAATGGTCTCTTCTTGGGAAAAATGTGTTCGCCGCCACGCTGACTAAGATGGGAAATAAATATGCAGACATGGAGAATAAAGATGTGGAATATTAATACAGTTTGTTTTACTTAAGGAGCTTCAAGAGTTTCACATAAAAAATTCGGAGGCATTACTTTTCAGCACATCCTCGTACATTAATGACGTGGCAGAAAATGTTAACTGAAGACGTTTCGCAGATGATACTGTTACTATAATGAAGTACTATCTGAATAAAGATGCCAAATATTTATGAAGATAATGATGAAATGATGAGTACAACACAAACACCCAGTGATTCAGAGGCAGATATGCTTTGAAAGTGTTGTAAAAACTGGCGGTTTGCTTGAAACGTACAGAAACGTAAAATTGTGCACATCTGGAAACATAAAAATGACTATCGTATCAGCGACTCACTACTGGAATGAGTCAATTCATTACTTTGACCTGGGTACCACAGGGATACTGAAAAAGCAGAACTGGTAGATACTTGAAAACAGACGGCAACTATTCCGAGAAAGCTTATTGATAACCGGAGTAGTGTGAATGAAATAATATTGGTAGTACATCCGCTTGAAGCCGATTGTTAGCAAGAGAACGCCGTTTTAACAGGGTGGTTTAAAGGGGAAGTCTCACGAGGGACAGTAAATATTTTAGGATGGTAGCATGGACTAAGAATTTTAAGTAATTTTGACTATTTTTCGACCGTGATTGTCTCAAGAAATACGTAAAGGCTTTTTAAATTACCGCTACCAGTCACGGACTTTGTTAGCTATTGTATTATTTATTTATTTTGCTACTTGTTACGAGGGAATACCTCATCTTCAGGCTAAATGGCACTCCAAAATCAATTTCGCGATAAAATTATACTGATGTTACATAGTCTTTTCATAAATGCTGTGATTGTCCTATGGAAGAAGAGGAAACTTAGTAAAAGGCGATGTCACTTTGGAAGCTGGACTGATGTTTGCATGAAAAATAGCAAAATAAATAAATAATACAATAGTTAACAAAGTTTGTGACTGGTAGCGGTAATTTAAAAAACCTTTACATATAGCATGGACTAATTCGAATAAAACATTCCATATAAACGTGCCCAAATTTTATTGGTTAAAGAGATAAAGCTGTTGGAATATAACAAAAACGAATGTTCACAGGAGATGTTAAGCAAAGACAAATGATGATGTTCAAATGTAATTTTCAAAAAATTTCACCTCCGATTTCCATGCGTATTCAGATTCACTTAACATCACGTGTAGCTATTTTGAGGCCGTCTTGGAGCTCTTTTGTGAGGGCGGCTCTATTTGTAACCTGGACGATTAAATTCATCTCTTGTGCTTACTTTTTCTTCTCAGACTTCCCCTTTTAACCACCCCCACAGCCAAAACTTTAAAGGAGGCTAACGTCCAGGGACTTTGCTGGCCAAGAAATGTGACTATTTCTGCCGATATTTCTTTCAGGGGCTGTTAGGTTTAAATAGTGTATTAATATGTCGACTATGCAAGGGCCCCGTCATGTTCGAATAACGCATACATTCTCGAAGCCCAATGAACTTCTTCTAACAATACTGGAAGCACGTTTTGAAGAATGTCTAGAAAACGGGACCCTGAAGACATTGCGATTGTACACAGGCAAAAACAACCGATTGTCATAATGCATCATACGTTTCTAGAGGGGCATTCTTGAGAATGTGTCCACGGAAACATTTGGAGTTTCGTCGGACGATTACTGTGAATTAACAACTGTTTCTGGTAGCGTCACGAGTGAAAGTGGCTGCGTCAATAAACAGTATTAGCGGGATTGCTCGGCGATTATCAATTGGGGAATGACAACGTTCCATTCGTCTACTTTCATCCCGTTTTCGAAGGTACTGAATCCGCTGTAAGTGATAAGGATGGACGCCGCACATACGTAATGTCCGTCATTCTCTTGGATGTGGAACACCGTTAACTGTAGAAGTTATGTGTGTGCTTATCGAAGGGCCGCGTTCTGCCAAGTGAACCATCTTTCTTACTTCATCAACACTCCGTTCATTTACACTTTCAGACGAAATATGACTGTTGTACGCTGCGCCAGTTTCACTGGTACTCTGCGATAGGAAATCACCTGCCGTAATCTTTACGGCAGCGACTATCAGCAGCACCCTTTCCATTCCGAAACCCTTACACAAATACCATATGGGCATATTCGGCATTTAGAAATACGTGCGTCATGCTTAAACGATGTAGTTGAGTTGACTAACAAATAACGATTATAGTTGGAAAATTCAATTATGTAATCCCAAGTACAACTTCACGACTTGACGTTTACTACAAAAATGACAATTGCCAAATAAAGCCGTAAGAATTGCAGTACTAACAAGTGAAATGAAAACTTGTCTCTGCAACCAGCTGTATCTCTGTAACAAATACAACTTGGACACTATTACTTGGAATGTTGTAAAAACAGATTTGTTATTGTCCATCCTCGGATGGCTCATCTACATCTACATCTATGTGATTACTCTGCTATTCACAATGAAGTGCCTGGCAGAGGGTTCACTGAACCACTTTCATGCTGTCTCCCTACCGTTCCACTCTCGAACGGCATGCGGGAAAAACGAGCACTTAAATTTTTCTGTGCAAGCCCTGATTTCTATTGTTTTATCGGGATGATCATTTCTCCCTATGTAGGTGGGTGCCAACAGAACGTTTTCGCAATCGGAGGAGAAAACTGGTGATGGAAATGTCATGAGAAGATCCCGTAGCAACGAAAAACGCTTTTGTTTTAATGATTGCCACCCAATTCACGTATCATGTCTGTGACACTATCTCCCCTATTTCTTGGTAATAAAAAACGAGCTGCCCTTCTTTGTACTTTTTCGATGTCATCTGTCAGTCCCACCTGATGCGGATCCCACACCGCACAGCAATACTCCAGAATAGGGCGGACAAGCGTAGTGTAAGTAGTCTCTTTAGTAGACCTGTTGCACCTTCTGAGAGTTCTCCCAATGAATCGCAGTCTGTGGTTTGCTCTACCCACAACATTATTTATGTGATCGTTCCAATTTAGGTTATTTGTAATTCTGATCCCTAAGTATTTAGTTGCATTTACAGCCCTCAAGTTTGCGTGACTTATCGCGTAATCGAAATTTAGCCGATTTCTTTTAGTACTCACGTGAATAACTTCACACTTTTCTTTATTCAGGGTCAATTACCACTTTTCGCTCCATACAGATATCTACATCATTTTGCAAGTCTTTTTGATCATCTGATGACCTTACAAGACGGTAAATGACAGCATCATCCGCAAACAATCTAAGAGGGCTACTCAGATTGTCTCCTATGTCGTTAATATATATCAGGAACAATAGAGGGCCTATACCACCTCCTTGGGGAACGCCGGATTTTACTTCTGTTTAACTCGATGACTTTCCGTCTATTACGACGAACTGTGACCTTTCTGACAAGAAATCACGAATCCAGTCGCACAACTGAGGCGATACTCCATATGCACGCAGATTGGTTAGAAGACGCTTGTGAGGAACGGTGTCGAAAGCCTTCTAGATATCTAAAAATATGGAATCAATTTGACATCCCCTTTCGATAGGACTTATTACTTCATGAGTGTAAAGAGCTAGTTGTGTTTCACAAGGATTTTCTGAATCGCTGCTGACTATATGTCAATATCGTTTTCTTCGAGGTGCTTCATAATGTTCGAATACAGTATATGTTCTAAAACCCTACTGCAAATCGACGTTAGTGATATAGACCTGTAATTCAGCGGATTACTCCTACTTTCCTCTTTGGGTATTGGTGTGACTTGAGCAATTTTCCAGTCTTTAGGTACGGATCTTTCTGCGATCGAATAGTTGTATATAATTGCTAAATATGGAGCTACTTTATCAGCGCACTCTGAGAGGAACTTGACTGGTATACAATCTGGACCGGAGGCCTTGTCTTTATTAAGTGATTTAAGCTGCTTTGTTACACAGAGGATATCTACTTCTATGTTTCTCATCTTGGCAGTTGTTCTTGACTGGAATTCAGGAATATTTACTTATTGAACCGTAACTGGTCATTTTAAAATATTAAAGTAATCAAGGAAGGCAATAATAAATCTCTCTTACAACCGGTGATTGCGGATATTCTCCGACGTCATTTTTTGCGATGTTTTATCCAAATTAGTCTATGCTAACACCTCTTAAAATTATTATTGTTCTTCTTGGAACATGTCGATATATACACTGGCGGAAAAAAATCTTAACACCGAGAAACAATTAATGTAGGGTAATAAAATTTCCGGGAAGACATCTGTCTAGGTAACATACGTACTGAAGTGATTAACGTTACAAGGCGACGGCTTGATTAAGAGCGAAAAAAGCCATTGCAAATTTGAAATGCTGGTACATTAATAACCCGTGTAACCGACAGAATGTTGAATACAAGCATGCAAACGTTCATGCATTGTGTCGTATAGGTGCCGGATGCCAGTTTGTGGGATGGAGTTCCATGGCTGTTGCACTTGTGCAATGAATACAGGGATGGTTAACGCTGTTTGTGGATGATGCTGGAGTTGTAGCCCGATGACGTCACACAGGTGCTCAATTGGAGACAGATCTGTTGATCTAGCAGGCCAATGCAATACGTCGATAGTCCGCAGAGCGTGATGCGTTACAACAGCGGTGTGTGGACGAGCTTTATCCTGTTGGAAAACATCCCCTGGTTTGCTGTTTATGATTGGCAGCACAACATGTCGAGTCACCAGACTGGTGTAAAAATCTGCAGTCGAGGTGCGTGGAAGAACAACGAGAGTGCTCCTACTGCCATACGAAATCGCATCCCAGATCATAACTT
This sequence comes from Schistocerca americana, assembly GCF_021461395.2. Taxonomy (NCBI): domain Eukaryota; kingdom Metazoa; phylum Arthropoda; class Insecta; order Orthoptera; family Acrididae; genus Schistocerca; species Schistocerca americana. The sequence goes on along the minus strand of NC_060119.1, from coordinate 1,158,845,322 downwards.
CAGCTGTAGGTGCAGTGTGTCTAAGCTGCAAATAAACGTATTGCAGGCACTCGCTTCCCCTCCTTCCAATCAGCACATGGCCTTCACTGGCGCGGAGGCAGAACCGGCTTTGATCAGAAAACGCAACGGACCTCCACTCTGCCCTCCAACTATCTCTCGCTTGACACCGCTGAAGTCGCAAACGAAGGTGGTTTGAGATCAGTTGAATGCACGTTACAGGGTGTCTGGCTCTGAGCTGTCGTTGAGGTAAGTGATTTGTAACAGTTCGTTGTGTCACTGTGGTGCCAACTGCTGTTTGAATGGCTGCTGCGGATGCAGTGCGATGCGTCACAGCCATGCAACGAACAAGATGGGCTTCCCTTTCTGTAGTGCCACGTCGCCGTCCGGAGCCCGGATTTCTTGCGACCGTACCTTCCCGTGACCACCGCTGCCAATCACTTACAGTGGCTACATTCCTGCCAAGTTTTTCTGCAGTATCCCAGAAGGAACATCCAGCTTCTTGTAGATTTATTACACGGCCTTGTTCTAATACAGTGAGCTGTTGATAATGATGTCTTGTCGTCTTAAAGGCATTATTGACTAACATCAACTCACCGCGTGCAACCTCAAAGATAACTAAGGCTCACGACTGCTACAGCGCTAATTAAAACAATCTTGATTGCGCCACGCTTACGCGACTGGCGCGAAATTTGACTTCGTCTTTCAGGTATAGAAACACGACTACCATCTTTCGTTTATCACACACAACTCCTTCTTGGTGTTGGGAATCTTTTCGCCATTGTGCATAAATATATTTGATGATTACCTGACGTCGTCCGGATACTTATTTTCTCAGAAAATAAAAGATTGGAAAAGGATTTCTTACACATTTAGTTCTTCTAAAAGCTTCTACACAATTTTCATAGTTGCCAAAAATTTCGTACAATTCTATAGTGCTCTGTTAGTTTTACACGACGAATCTTGAACTCAGGTGTCATTGGAACTGCCAGCAATCACCCTAAAAAATCCAAAAATTATGGACTCAATTGATTTTAGAGGGACGTTTGAAAAGTCCGTGCAAAGTACGAGAGATGGCACCACCGGAGCGTATCGAGGTCATGTTTAGTTAGTAGCCTCTTTGGAAATAATGCACACCGAGTTTCAGCCATATTGGTCTATTTCTTTGTGTTTGGCATTCGTGTGAATCAAGGAAGTCGAGTGATTGTCAAGAACTGCACGAAGAAGAATTTCATGTGGGGATTAAACTCCTCAGTAGACTAAAGAGAAGCTTAATAAACCTTACAGTGACTCTGCACCTTTGATTAGAACAGTTTGTAAGTGGTTTCAAAATTTTCGGAGTGCCCATATGGGCACTAGTGATGCTGAGCTTTCTGGACGCCATGTGGAGGTTACGACTCCAGAAATCATCGATAAAATCCATGATATGGTGATGGATGACAGAAGAGTTAAAGTGCGTGAGATTGCTAGTGCTCTGGGAATCTCGAATGAACGGGTACATAATATTTTGCATAAACATTTGGACATGAGAACGCTATCCGCAAGATGGGTTCCACGATTGCTCACGCTTGAACAAAAACGGAATCGTGTGAAGTGTTTTAGGGATGGTTTGCAGCTGTTCAAGAAGAATCTGCGGGACTTTAAGTGTCGTTTCGTCACTGTGGATGAAACATGGATATTTTACTATACTCCTGAGACCAAACAACATCTAAACTATGGGTTACCAAGGGAGAATCTGCACCAAAAAAGGCGAAGACCAGTCCTTCGGCCAGAATGGTTATGGCGAATGTCTTTTGGGATTCGCAAGGGATAATCCTCATCGACGAACTGGAAAAGGGTAAAACTATTACAGGTGCATATTATTCATCGTTATTGGTCCGTTTGTAAACCGTGCTGCAAGAAAAAAGCAGGCGATTGAAACGCAAAAAAGTCCTTTTCGATCACGACAATGCACCAGCACACACCTCAGCAGTTGTGGTCTCAAAATTACTGGAAATAGGATTCCAACTCGTTTCACATCCCCCCTATTCTCCAAACTTGGCTCCCTCGGATTACTATTTGTTCCCCAATTTGAAGAAATGGCTGGCAGGACAAAGATTTTATTCAAACGATTAGGTAATTGCAGCAACTAATACCTATTTTGCAGACTTGGACAATTCCTGTTATTCGGAAGGGATCAACAAATTAGAACAGCATTGGACGAAGTGTATAAGGAGACTATGTCCAAAAATAAAAAAGGTTCACCCCAAACACGTAAGTAGTTTTTATTTTTGCTCAGACTTTTCAAACGCCCCTCGTATATGTCACCATATTTCCGGTTACAGTACCCCTCCAGGGATGCTATGCGTATATTACTCACTCCCTATTTTTTCCCAGTTAATCTGTCAAATGTGTATTAAGTTTTGTTGTAATTGCTTCAGCTATTTTCGAAACCCCATACCCTTCTGCATTCCTAACGGCTGTTGGGGTATCGTACCCCCAAAGCATTTCTTTTCAGATATGTGTACTAAGTAGAAACTGCTTCTGGGGTTCGAGACCTCATATGTTGGATCAAATTCGGTTTTTTCCTGTAAAGATATCGCATTATTATTTCTTTCGATATCTTGAACAGTTTTGTCGGACGCTCTGCGTAGATGTCATGTAATTTGAGCACAATGTTAATTTAACTGTAAAATCAGGTCAGCTGTAGTAATATTCGGTACATCTGTAACGTAGAACTTGCAAATCAGCATATTAATACTGTCAATACACACACATCAAAAAAAAGTTTTGCAACACCTGCATTTCTGCCCTTTTTATTGCTCATGAAAACCACACATTGCTTGTTGTACCACCATACAGCGAGACCTTCAGAGGTGGTGGTCCAGATTGCTGTGCCCACCGGTACCTCTAATTCCCAGTAGCACGTCCTCTTGAATTGATTCATGCCTGTATTCGTCGTGGCATAATATCCACAAGTTCGTCAAGGCACTACTGGTCCAGATTGTCCCACTCCTCAACGGCGATTCGACGTAGATGCCTCAGTGTGATTGGTGGGGCAAGTCGTCCATATACAGCCCTTTTCAATCTATCCCAGGCATGTTCGATAGGGTTCATATCTGAAGAACACGCTGGCCACTCTAGTCGAGCGTTGTCGTTTTCTTGCAGGAAGTCATTCACAAGTTGTGCACGATGGGGGAGCGAATTGTTGTCCATGAAGACGAACGCCACGCCAATGTACTGCCGACATGATTGCACTGTCGGTCTGAGGATGGCATTCACGTATCGTACAGCCGTTACTGCGCCTTCCATGACCATCAGCGCCGTACGTCGGCTCCACATAATGCCACTCCAAAACAGCTGGGAACCTTCAGCTTGCTGCACTCGCTGGACAGTGTGTCTAAGGCGTTCAGCCTGACCGGGTTGCCTCCAAACACGATTGTCTGGTTGAAGGCATATGCGACACTTATCGGTGAAGAGAACTTGATGCCAATTCTGAGCGGACCATTCGGCATGTTCTTGGGCCCATCTGTACCGCACTGCATGGTGTCGTGGTTTCAAAGATGTGCCTCGCCATGGACGTCGGGAGTGAAGTTGCGCATCATGCTGCCTATTGCGCACAGTTTGAGTCGTAACACGAGGTCCTGTGGTTGCATGAAATGCATTGCTGTCAGGGTTCCTCCGAGCAATAATCCGTAGGTAGCGGTCATCCATTGCAGTGGTAGCCCTTGGGCGGCCTGAGCGAGCCATATCGTCGACAGTTCCTGTATCTCCTCCATGTCCGAACAACATCACTTTGGTTCACTCCGAGACGCCTGGACACTGCCCTTGTTGAGAGCCCTTCCTGGCACAAAGTAACAATGCGGACGCGATCGAACCGCGGTATTTACCGTCTAGGCATGGTTGAACTACAGACATCACGACCCGTGTAGCTCCTTCCTGGTGGAATGGCTGGAGCTGATCGGCTGACGGACCACCTCTGACTAATAGGCGTTGCTCATGCATGTTTGTTTACATCTTTGGGCGGGTTTAGTGTCATCTCTGAACAGTCAAAGAGACTGTGTCTGTATTACAATATCCACAGTCACCGTCTATCTTCAGGAGTTCTCGGAACCGGGGTGATGCAAAACTTTTTTTGATGTGTGTATATAGTTTGTGTTTTTCTCATTTGGACAAACCTCGTAGCTTGTCCTTCTACCGTAATTACACTCTAAGGCGAAATAACGACTCACCACGTAGAAATTATCCGAATACGAGATGTGATAACGCATTGGTCCACCTCTGGCCCTTATGCAAGCAGTTATTCGGCTTGGTATTGACTGATAGATTTGTTGGACGCCCTCCTCAGAGATAACGTGCCAAATTCTGTCTGACAGCGCGTTAGATCGGCAAAATCGAGCTGGTTGGAGGGCCCTGTCCATAGTGTTCAAAACATTCTCAATTGGGGAGACGTTCTGTGACCTTGCTGACCAATTTAGGGTTTGGTATGCATGAAGGCAAGCAGTAGAAACTATTGCAGTGTGCGGGCGAGCATTATCTTGCTGAATCGTGAGCTCAGGGTGTCTTGCCATGAAGGGCAAGAAAACGAGGTGTAAAACATCGTCGGCGCATACCGCTGTGCTGTAAGGGAGCCACGGATGACAAGCAAAGGGGACCTGCTATTAAATGAAGTGAAGCCCCAGACTGTCGCTTCTGGTTGTCGGGGCCATATGATGAGCGACAGTCAGCTTGGTACCTCACTGCTGACCTGTGAGTCTCTGGACACGTCTCTGGCCTGGAATAGCATTGACTGGAGCAGAATAGTCTTCAGTGATGACCCTGCTTCGAACTTATCTCCAGTGACCATCAAAGACGTGTCTGGAGATGTTCCAAACAGTGGTTGGAGACGAACCTGGCTGTGTCCCGCCATACAGCCCGACAACCAGTAATGATGGTGTAGGGTTCAATTTTCTTTTCATAGCAGGACCTCTCCTATATCATCCGCGGAACACTTACAGTACAGTGGTATGATGACGATATTCCACACCGCGTTTTGTTGCCCATCATAAGCCATCCAGGGCTAACATTTCAGCAAGATATTGCCCGCCCGCACACGGCGAGAATTCCTAGTGCTTGTCTTCATCTTCGCCAAACCCTACCTTGGCCAGCATGGTTGCCGGTTCTCTCCCCAATGGAAAACGTTTCGAGCTTTATGCGCAGGGCCCTCCACCCAGCTCGGGATTTTGACGATCTAACGCGCCAATTGGACAGAATTTGGCACGACATCCTTCAAGACATCCAGCTAGACTATCGACCATGCCAATCTCTATAGCTGCTTGTATAAGGGCCAGAGGTCGACCAACGTGTTATCGACTTGTTGAATTTGTGAGGCTCTCTCTCTTTCATTAACCATCCAGTTTTTTTCTAACTGTAATCATTTGTTTGTCTGTACATGTACATCACATCTACAGGTTTCCGTCCCATTCCGATAATTTCTTCGTGGTGCGCCCTTTATTTGTCGTAGATGCATTCTTTATATTGATTATATGTCAAAGTATATGATGGGGTGGGAACATTCATACAAACTGTCCACTAAGTACAATTCATAAGTCGTTAAAGAATATACTTTCGTGTATCTCTATAAAACGTAATAGATCATTGACAGTTATAGAAATTATTTCAGCACTTGTCCAGAACGACTAAATAACTAAAGCAGAAGTAACAATTTCAAGAGACTTGAAAATTTAAAAGTATAGAGCGAGCCGTGTCGCCACCCATATTTGGTACGAGCAGAAGATTCACTGTAAAAGCCCCCTGATGACACACACAGGAAATCCCACTGGATCGGTTGTTTGTTTAGCACAGCTATTAGCGCCTGCTGCACCAGTATGCGGGGCTAACCTGGACTGACTTGAAAAGACTGGCAGCCACTTAAATGAATGCAAATGGCACCTCATCCTAAACGTGTCTCTCTGGCTGATGCAACTGTGTGTAATTACAATTCTCAAGGCTATGTGAACAATTCACTAGTTGTGTGCTGAGAGAAAGCTTTAAAAGTACCTTATTTTTACAATATAGCTAGAAAAATAATTGCAACACTATGCAGGAAATTTCTTTCCTGCACGATTAAGTGCGAAGAAAAAAAAAAACCAAATGCGGAATTGTCGCCTGATAAAATTTCCGAACGAAAGACTTTCAAATAGCTTTTAATTTACAAAAATATACCATTGCGTTCTTGGCGAAATGTCAAATTTAATAGTCGTAGACCAGAACTGATGAGTTACAGCTAGAATCACTCACATCTGAAGAATATCTGAGAGTAACGGTTTACGTGATTATGAGGAGAAGCCATCGTATGGGCTCAGTTGTAGGTACACTGCCAGGCTGCCTTTGAGATTGTCTGCTTAAGGTATTACACACAGAGCATTTATACGATCTATGCTGGAACACTCTCATGCATGGTATTCATATCAGGTCGTAAAGGGGAAATGGCTCTGAGCACTATGGAACTTAAAATCTGTGGTTATCAGTCCCCTAGAACTTAGAACTACTTAAACCTAACTAACCGAAGGACATCACACACATCCACGCCCGAGGCAGGATTCGAACCTGCGACCGTAGCAGTCGCGCGCGGTTCCGGACTGCGCGCCTAGAACCGCTGGACCACCGCGGCCGGCCGTAAAGGGGAAATCGAGCTTATACAGATAATATCTGCAGTAATAGCAACTGCCTTCTGTGCCTCTTGGGAGATTACAATCAAAATGCTTAAAATCGCAGATGGCAAAAATTTGAAGAAAACTTAAATCCTGTTTAGAAAGTTCCAAAAATTGGTGTTAAGGGCTGAGCTGGTGAATTTACTGCAGCATCCTATGTGCCTGAAATCATGACGATTTTATTCAGGACTCGAATACATCATATTATTTTCCACTCTTTTGACTACAAAGCGCTATTTTTCAACATAATCTCCGTTCAACGCGACGGCCACACGCCACGTTACTGGGAAGACATTATGCCTGCATAGTGCAACTCTGGTCGACGTCGAAGGCAACATCTTGCTGCATGAATAACCTCGCCGTCATCCACGCTCTGCTTCCCATGGGGTGCATCCTTCATTGGGCCACACAGATGGAAGCTGGAAGGTGCGAGATCCGGGCTAAAGGGTAGATAGGGAAGAACAGTCCAATGAAATTTTATGAGTTTCTCTCGAGTGCGTAGACTTGCGTGAGGTCTTATGTTGTCATGGAGAAGGAGAAGTTCGTTTGCACATTTGTGGCGACTGTAACGATACAAGTGTCATTACCACCGTGGATAAACTGTTTTATTTCAATAATACATTTTCTTTTTCGAAACTTGTTATTACAAGTATTAACTGTGCGTAGATGGATAAAAATATACACTCCTGGAAATTGAAATAAGAACACCGTGAATTCATTGTCCCAGGAAGGGGAAACTTTATTGACACATTCCTGGGGTCAGATACATCACATGATCACACTGACAGAACCACAGGCACATAGACACAGGCAACAGAGCATGCACAATGTCGGCACTAGTACAGTGTATATCCACCTTTCGCAGCAATGCAGGCTGCTATTCTCCCATGGAGACGATCGTAGAGATGCTGGATGTAGTCCTGTGGAACGGCTTGCCATGCCATTTCCACCTGGCGCCTCAGTTGGACCAGCGTTCGTGCTGGACGTGCAGACCGCGTGAGACGACGCTTCATCCAGTCCCAAACATCCTCAATGGGGGACAGATCCGGAGATCTTGCTGGCCAGGGTAGTTGACTTACACCTTCTAGAGCACGTTGGGTGGCACGGGATACATGCGGACGTGCATTGTCCTGTTGAAACAGCAAGTTCCCTTGCCGGTCTAGGAATGGTAGAACGATGGGTTCGATGACGGTTTGGATGTACCGTGCACTATTCAGTGTCCCCTCGACGATCACCAGTGGTGTACGGCCAGTGTAGGAGATCGCTCCCCACACCATGATGCCGGGTGTTGGCCCTGTGTGCCTCGGTCGTATGCAGTCCTGATTGTGGCGCTCACCTGCACGGCGCCAAACACGCATACGACCATCATTGGCACCAAGGCAGAAGCGACTCTCATCGCTGAAGACGACACGTCTCCATTCGTCCCTCCATTCACGCCTGTCGCGACACCACTGGAGGCGGGCTGCACGATGTTGGGGCGTGAGCGGAAGACGGCCTAACGGTGTGCGGGACCGTAGCCCAGCTTCATGGAGACGGTTGCGAATGGTCCTCGCCGATACCCCAGGAGCAACAGTGTCCCTAATTTGCTGGGAAGTGGCGGTGCGGTCCCCTACGGCACTGCGTAGGATCCTACGGTCTTGGCGTGCATCCGTGCGTCGCTGCGGTCCGGTCCCAGGTCGACGGGCACGTGCACCTTCCGCCGACCACTGGCGACAACATCGATGTACTGTGGAGACCTCACGCCCCACGTGTTGAGCAATTCGGCGGTACGTCCACCCGGCCTCCCGCATGCCCACTATACGCCCTCGCTCAAAGTCCGTCAACTGCACATACGGTTCACGTCCACGCTGTCGCGGCATGCTATCAGTGTTAAAGACTGCGATGGAGCTCCGTATGCCACGGCAAACTGGCTGACACTGACGGCAGCGGTGCACAAATGCTGCGCAGCTAGCGCCATTCGACGACCAACACCGCGGTTCCTGGTGTGTCCGCTGTGCCGTGCGTGTGATCATTGCTTGTACAGCCCTCTCGCAGTGTCCGGAGCAAGTATGGTGGGTCTGACACACCGGTGTCAATGTGTTCTTTTTTCCATTTCCAGGAGTGTATATAAGGCAATGAGGAACTAGAGCAAGCACGATATGGTTATGCCATCTAGTGGTAACGGTGATAAACTGAGCTCACCTGCCATTGCACAGAGCTCCAACCAGACAGAGAAACGAGCAATCGTAAATCGTAGAGATATTTTTGAACGTTACTGTTTAAATAACGACTTGTGTATTGTTATATGTATTTTGCAAAACTGCTTTTATCATTATAATTGTCATGGGCTTATGTAACTACAACTACTTTAGTTTTAAGGCTTAATTAATAGCGACTTACCTACAGAAGGGTAGGTTGCCTTCGACGTCGACCAGAGCTGCACTATGCAGGCATTACCGTCTTTTTTTACTGGCTAGAACATTCTCTAAGGCCGGTATTACACTATTTCCGGTCAGGACTCTGTGCAGGCCAGTCCATTACAGGGATGTTATTGTGTAACCACTCCGCCACATGCCATGCATTATGAACAGGTGCTCGATAGTGTTGAAAGAAGCAATCGCCATCCCCAAATTGTTCTTCAACAGTGGGAAGCAAGAAGGTGCTTAAAACATCTACGTAGGCCTGCACTGTGATAGTGCCACCCAAAATAACAACGGGTGCAAGCCCGCTCCAAGAAAAACACGACCACACCAGAACACCGCCGCCTCCGAATTTTATTGTTGGCACTACAGACGCTGGCAGATGACGTTCTCCGGGCATTCGCCATACCCACACCCTGCCATCGGACTGCCACATTGTGTACCTTGATTCGTCACTCCACACAACGTTTTCCACTGTTCAATCGTCCTTTTTTTACGCTCCTTACACCAAGCGAGGCGTCGTTTGGCATTTTCAGGCGAGATGTGTGGCTTATGAAAAGCTGGTCGACCATGAAATCTAAGTTTTCTCACCTCCCGCCTAACTGTCACAGTACTTGCACTGGATACCGATGCAGTTTGGAATTCCTGAGTGATGGTGTGGATAGATATCTGCCTATTACACATTACGTGTCCCTTCACGTTTCCACTTCACTATCACATCGGAAACAGTGGACCTAGGAAATCTCGCGTACAGACGTATGATACAAGAGACACCCAATCACCTGACACGTTCGAGGTCCGTGATTTCAGCGTAGCGCCCCATTCTGTTCTCTCACGATGTCTAATGACTACTGAGGTCGCTGAGTACCTGGCAGCAGGTGGCAGCATAATGCACCTAATATGTAAAACGTATGTTTTTGGGGGTGCTCGTATACTTTTGAACACGTTTGGTGTATATCAGTAGTCTGACACCATATTAAATGTGTTTTGGGTAATGTTGGAAGGTGGTTCTGAATTTGATCTATGGTATGGCTCCGAATTTCCTGGCGGAAGCCCACAGGCTCGTTACGCAAAAGGGAGATCCTTCAATTTCGTCCTTACTTACCACTGATACTAAAGCGAGCCTTATTATACCGTATTACCTTATCAACTCGTCAGTCATGAGCGTTATTGTCGTGATAACTGGTGGGGGAGGGGACTCTATTTATCTTACTACGTTAGCACTCTGGGCCAAATCGGAGCTATTTACTTTCATTAAGCGTGCATTTTCTTTGACAAACTGTTGGTAGCATACCAATACTCTCTGAAGGTGAAGGCAGTTGGAATAACCTTAACTGACAGTTAACTACGTCCAGATATATGTATATTTCTTACAAATCTTGATACCAGATTGAACATAACTACACAAACCGTAGGTAATCTTATACTATTTTAGTCCCTTATGTACACGCAAACAAGAGGTCGACTTCATTAGATGGGAATGAGTATGCGCATGTGTGGTTTGATTTAGCGACGAAGCCCACTTTAATTTGGAAGGGTTCGTCAATATGCAAAATTGCCGCTTTTGGGGGACTGAGAATCGCACTTCGCGATCGAGAAGTCTCTTCACCCTCAACGGGTGACTGTGGTGTGCAGTGTCCAGTCATGGAATAATTGGTGCGATATTCCTTGATTTCACGGTGTTGAAAGGTTTTGGAAGATTATTTCATCCCCATTATCCATAGTGACCCTGATTTCGACAAGATGTGGTTCGTGCAAGACGTAAATCGACCCCATCGAAGCAGGAGAGTGTTTGATGTCCTGGAGGAGCACTTTGGGGACCGCATCCTGGTTCTGGGGTACCCAGAGGCCATTGGCATGGGCCTCGAATGGTCAACATATTCTCCAGATCTGAACACATGCGACTCCTTTTTGTGGGGCTATATTAAACACAAAGTGTACATCAATAACCCCAAGACCATTGCTGAGCTGAAAACAGCCATTCAGGTCATCGTCAGCATCGACGCTCCGACACTTCAGAGGGTCATGCAAAATTTCGCTATTCGTCTGCACCACATCATCGCCAATGATGGCAAGAATATCGAACATGTCATATCCTAAATCCGAATAGCTGTAGTGACGTTTACATGTTGAATAAAGTGTGTGCACGCCATAGTTTGTAACTAATTGATTTTTTTCATATAGTTCAATACTTTTCACCTTGTACAATGACTATTGGTACTCATGGGTCTGAGATCTTTCAGATATAGTGGTTAATGTCGAAGTTGAAATGACCGATGACCACGTGGCGTCCGACACCATAGTAAGAAAAATTATAAGACTCACTCAACACTGAGTTTAGAACAAATGGAATTAACACTTTGATCGCCTAATTACATGTGAGGATCTCGGGGTGGAAATTTGCAAATTTAATCACCGATTTCATAGTGCGACCGTGTTACTTAGTACGCCCTGCGCGCTAGCATAATTTCATCACTCTAAATTCCATGTGAAGTGACTAAACTTTAAACGCAAAAATCTAATCCTGACTTACTATCAAATTCCACGTTCCGGCAGAACGAGTATACTCACCGTCTAGTCGGGTCCGGGTGTCGAAAATTCACATATCTCTGTGGACGGTGTGTCCAGAGTTAGTTCTTTGTGGAGGGGGAGCAATTGACCAATCCTAGGCACCTGTAAAAAAGCTTGGCTGCTAAGCCAATCAGAGAGGCTGCAAAAGTGTGGGCGGTCGTCGTTCCTAGGTTGTTTCTGAACAGAGAAAAGATGTAGAAGATTCTAGAAAGTTCTGCGCTGGATACTAATGCTCCAGTCAAGGGATTCGATTTTGTAAATGGCGAGAAGACTCGTTTGTGCCATTGGGACTTGTTCTCCTCAGGCAGGCGTAAAGACAACCAACAAACTCTTCCACAGCTCCCAGAGAAAGAAAGCGAGGGACTGCCTCTAACCTGAAGCTATGTCGCCATGTTCTCATCTCAATCAAGTGACTACAGTGGGACTTGGCATATGGAAATGAATGACACTGCTGCTCTCAATGACTAAATATAAAATAAACCCAAATGTCAACCTGGGAAGGATAAAATTATGAATGGGGTACGAAAATAACGAACACCTGTCAATGTGACGTAGAGTAAAAGTAAGTTAAATCATTTTCTTTTAGACTACTCCACTGAAGAATTTCTTCAGAAAAATTCTCAAAACTAATTTTTAGGTTACTTTGTAATTAACATTAGCGTTGCAATACAACAATATTCCCTAACATCCAGTCATTTCATTGTATTTATAATTAAATAAAATGTACATCTTTGACTTCTTCAGGCATCCCAGAGACTCCTGTTCTTGAAATCCAAAGAGTACAACAGCTGTAACGCATTGTAGATGTACTATGGAGCACGTAGTAACACAGTCGTGAATTTAACTCGTACAAATATTAAAACGTATTTGTTTTTCTCGAGACTCTTCCTGTACCGAAATTTTACTTTCAGAAAAACTCGAATATTTATGTAACCTGTTGACACCAACTTGTCGTCATTTCTAGGGCGGCATAGTACCGGCTATTCAAACGCTGACTTCCAGATGGGCGCCTGACCACGAAAGGAGCAAGTTCTCTGTCATTTTCCTGGGTGAGTTCACAACGTTCAAAGCTCCATTTTTCCCCCCAAGATCGTTTCTTTTATGAAAACACTTATGTAACTACAACTTCTATACTGTAACTTCGTTAGACTACCCCACAAGTGCTGTACTGAAACTATAACTTATTTGTAGTTGGGTAATGACGATGGAGACGCAAGTTTAATTATAGTTTCCAGTTTAGTTTAGTCTGTTATTATGTTTGGAGTATTCCAGAAGCTAATGAGGAAGTGTACACGTGATAGTGACACGAAGGGAAAGTAGATCTCAGATGTACTCCGTTTCCCATTTTGAGATATCGTCATCCTTAAGGACAGCATTTTTACAGTAATGGCGATCACAGTCTTCTTTTTCCTTAGCGCTGTCGCCGATTTGACAAGTTTCTAAAACTAAAGTCCAGTCACAGTCATCATGAATTTTCTGACAGGGAGAAAACTTTTATTTTCACTGTAGTCGCATTTGACCCGTTCCCAGCAGACTGCATTTTAGTGATGTAACTGAGAGCACGAAGCACATTAGTCACTCAGAGATTGCTCTTACACAACACTTAGAGTGTAGCAAATCAGAGTAATGGATGTGTCAAGCAATTTGTTTTAACAAGCTTTATGTTGAAACGCCTAACATACGAACGAAAAATTCGAACCTAAAAACGCTGCATCTACATTTATACAGTTAATTGTTTGTCAAAGGGTAAAAAACCTATTTTCCACACATGGCTGGGATGGTACAGCAACCAGTAATATACGATGAAGGAACAAACAGTTAGTCTTCGTTGCAGGAATGTATTTATTATCTATTTGCCAATGATGCGTTTCGTCTGATTCAGGCACCTTCAAATTGGCATACACAAAAAATTAGATTTTGACACAAGTGACATGACTGCATTTTGAAACACAGGAGTAACTAGCAAGCAACTGCAACATGACTTACTGAATATTTGGTGGTGGTAGGTACGAGGGTAGTTCAATAAGTAATGCAACACATTTTTTTCTGGGCCAACTTTGGTTGAAAAAACCGGAAGTTTCTTGTGGAATATTTTCAAACATTCCCGCTTCGTCTCGTATAGTTTCATTGACTTCCGACAGGTGGCAGCGCTGTACGGAGCTGTTAAAATGGCGTCTGTAACGGATGTGCGTTGCAAACAACGGGCAGTGATCGAGTTTCTTTTGGCGGAAAACCAGGGCATCTCAGATATTCATAGGCGCTTGCAGAATGTCTACGGTGATCTGGCAGTGGACAAAAGCACAGTGAGTCGTTGGGCAAAGCGTGTGTCATCATCGCCGCAAGGTCAAGCAAGACTGTCTGATCTCCCGTGTGCGGGCCGGCCGTGCACAGCTGTGACTCCTGCAATGGCGGAGCGTGCGAACACACTCGTTCGAGATGATCGACGGATCACCATCAAACAACTCAGTGCTCAACTTGACATCTCTGTTGGTAGTGCTGTCACAATTGTTCACCAGTTGGGATATTCAAAGGTTTGTTCCCGCTGGGTCCCTCGTTGTCTAACCGAACACCATAAAGAGCAAAGGAGAACCATCTGTGTGGAATTGCTTTCTCGTCATGTGGCTGAGGGTGACAATTTCTTGTCAAAGATTGTTACAGGCGATGAAACATGGGTTCATCACTTCGAACCTGAAACAAAACGGCAATCAATGGAGTGGCGCCACACCCACTCCCCTACCAAGAAAAAGTTTAAAGCCATACCCTCAGCCGGTAAAGTCATGATTACAGTCTTCTGGGACGCTGAAGGGGTTATTTTGTTCGATGTCGTTCCCCATGGTCAAACGATCAACTCTGAAGTGTATTGTGCTACTCTTCAGAAATTGAAGAAACGACTTCAGCGTGTTCGTAGGCACAAAAATCTGAACGAACTTCTCCTTCTTCATGACAACGCAACACCTCACACAAGTCTTCACACCCAAGAGGAGCTCACAAAACTTCAGTGGACTGTTCTTCCTCATGCACCCTACAGCCCCGATCTCGCACCGTCGGATTTCCATATGTTTGGCCCAATGAAGGATGCAATCCGTGGGAGGCACTGCGCGGATGATGAAGAAGTTATTGATGCAGTACGACGTTGGCTCCGACATCGACCAGTGGAATGGTACCGTGCAGGCATACAGGCCCTCATTTCAAGGTGGCGTAAGGCCGTAGCATTGAATGGAGATTACGTTGAAAAATAGTGTTGTGTAGCTAAAAGATTGGGGAATAACCTGGTGTATTTCAATGCTGAATAAAACAACCCCTGTTTCAGAAAAAAAATGTGTTGCATTACTTATTGAACTGCCCTCGTACATCTTGATACCGAGCACATTATTTGCTGGGACGTTCTGTGATTTCGGTATCTTATGTACCTAAAACCATTTAATATTGCAGTTGCTTGCTATTAACTCCAATAAAGCAAAATGGGGTCAAAACACTTATAACGGAAGTCTGAAGATATCTGAAGCAGGCGAAACGTGTCATTGGTAAATAAATAGCAAATACGTCCCTGCAACCAAGACTGACTGTTTCTTCATAAATAAAACTACTATCAGAATATTTATGTACCATTCCACTCTCGCATGGCACATGGAAAAAATGAATGTTTAAATCTTTCTGTGCGAGCCGTTGTTTCTCTTATTTTACACTCTAAGAAAAATAAGGACGAACCACAAAGAATTATCCGTTAGACCTGGTGTACATGTATTTGTATAGACAAACAAATTATTACAATTTCAGAAAAAAATGGATGATTTAGTAAAGAGAAAGAGCTTCATAAATTGAACAAGTCAACAAAGCGTTGGTCCATCTTTGGCCATTATGCAGTAATTTATCGCCTTGGTATTGGTTGATGGGGTTTTTAAGTTATTAGATGTCATCCTGAGGGATATCGTACCAAATTCTGTCCGACTGGCGCGTTAGTTAATCAAAATCCTGAGATGGTTGGAGTGCCCTGCCCATAATGCTGTAAACGTTCTCAACTGAGGAAAGATCTGGCGAACTTGCTGACCAAGGTAGGGTTTGGCAAACACGAGGACAAGCAGTAGAAAGCCTCGTTGTGTGCGGGGTGGCATTATCTTGGTGAAATGGAAGCCCAGGATGGCTTGCCGTGAATGGCAATAACGTGGAGCGTAGAATATCGTCTAAGTACCGCTGTACTGTAAGGGTTACGCGGATGAAATCCAAAGGGGTCCTGCTATGAAAAGAAATGACACCCCAGACCATCACTCTTCGTTACAGGGCCAAATGCAGGCGACATTCGGGTTGGTATCCGACTGATGTCCAGAGCTTCCCCAAACGTATTCTTTCTTTTGCTTACACCATAGTCCCTCAGCGATCGCAGGGTCGGCGTGGTTACAGCGGATTTGGCAATGTTAGTGTTAGGGATGGCCGGATGCCCTTCCTGCCGCCACCCCGTACCCCCAACTGTCTGCGTCTAGTGTAAATCGTGAAAGAGTGCGGACGTGTTTCAAATGTCTGCGACCTATGTAACTGAGGCGGAACGTGGGGACCAGCCCAGTATTCACCTAGCGGGATGTGGAAATCCGCCTAAAAACCACATTCAGTCTGGCCGGCACACCGGGCCTCGTCGTTAATCCGCCGGGCGGATTCGATCCAGGGCCGGTGCGCCTACCCGAGTCCAGGAAGCCGCGTTAGCGCGCTGCTTCCCCAAACGTATCTCGGGCCTGAAATCTCACTGACTTCAGTAGAATTGTCTTCAGTGATGAGTCTCGCTCTGAACTGAACCTGGATGACAAACGAAGACGTTTGCCCTGGACAGCAATGGGATGTCAACCCGACAGTCGCCCTCCAACCAGCTCGGGAATTTGTTGATCTAACGCGCCAATTGGACAGAATTTGTCACGATATCCCTCAAAACGACATCGAAGAATTCTATCAGTCAATGCCAAGCTGAATAATTGATTGCGTAAGGGCCGCGGTGGACCAACGCGTTATTGACTTCCTCTTTTTTGTCTTAATGTGTATTATGAAGCCTCACGGAGTGGCCGCGTAGTTTGAGGCGCCATGCACAGACTGTGCGGCCTCTCCCGCCGGAGGTTCGAGTCCTCCCTCGGGCATGGGTGTGTGTGTTGTTCTTAGCATAAGTTAGTTTAAGTAGTGGCTAAGTTTAGTTGAAGTAGCGTGTAAGTCTAGGGACCGATGACCTCAGCAGTTTGGTGTCTTAGGAATTCACACACATTTGAACATTTGTATTATGAAGCCAATTTCTTCCTATGTAGGTGGGAGTCAACAAAATATTTTCGCTTTGGCAGGAGACAGATGGTGATTCAAATTTTGTGAAACGATTTCACCGCATTTGAAAGCGCCTTTGTTTTAATTATTGCCACCCCAACTCACATATTATAACTGTGGCTATTTACCCCCTGTTTCACTATAATACAAAACGAGCTGCCCTTCTTTGAACTTTCTCGATGTTCACGGTCAATCCTATCTATTGATGATTCCATATAACGCAGCAGTGCCGCATAAGAGGACCGGCAAGCGAAGTTTGGGCAGTCTCTAATAGATTTGTCGCATCTCCTTAATCTTCTGCTAATAAAACGTAGTCTTTGGTTCGTTTTCCCATAGGAAATACGGGTATTACGAGATGGTTGCAATTTAAGTTGTTTGTTATTATAATCCATATACTTAGCTGAATCTAATAAATTTAAATTTGTGTTATTTATCGCGTAAACGAAATTTAAAAGAAATTTTTTCAGTTCTTATGCGGAAGATGTCACACTTCCTATTGTTTAGGGCCAACTGACACTTATCGCATCATGCAGATATCAATTCGTTTTGATCTTCCGATGAATTGACTAGACGGTGTACGACAGCGTCATCAACGATCTAAGAGGGTTGCTCAGATTGTCCCTAAATCGTTTATATAATAGTAGAGGGCCTATAAAACTTCCTCGGACAAGTCCAGACATAACTTATGTTTCGCTAGATGACTTCCGTCAATTACTATCAACTGTGGCCTTTCTTTCAAGACATCACGAACCCAGCCGCACAACTGATACGATACTCCATAGGCACGCAGTGTGGTCGGAAGGCGCTTGTAAATAACGCTATCAAAAGCGTACTGGAAATTTAGAAATATGGAATCAACATGAGACTACCTGTCGATAGCCGTCATTTCTTCGTGTGAAGTAATAGACTTAAGCACAGCTGGATAACACGCGTAAGGACTTAACCGAGTAGTAGTCATCAGAGTTAATCAGCGCGCTTCCTCCTTATTTAGAATTGAGTAGGACAGGAAGAGACTTCAGAAAAAAGTACGATAAAAATGTGTATTTCACAAACACGGAAAATAAGAATAGTGAAAGACTGTCCTCCATTGACAGGAGCAGACCGTCATGGTAAGCAAGGCCTCTCATCGCAGGAAAGAGTTCCAGACTCATAAAGTTACTAGACCTGATAGCATCATTACACTTCCAAAGAAACAGCAGTGTTAAAACTTCGACATGTCTAGGGATGGAGTCCAGCTCAGTTCCATGTGAGGCGAAACCTAGAATGGTTTCTTCGCGAAATTTATTGACCGTTCTTTTCCTACTCACTTGTTCACCTGAGCTAAATAAGAATCGCGCTGATTAACTCAAATGACGTCTTCTCGGGAAAGTTCCTTTACACGATGATAGAGTGGTTCTCCGAATATGCTGAAGTCAGTTACTTTCTCATCGTCTGAAAACGAGTCAGTGCTCCCTCATTAAAGGTGTCCAGGGGATGTTGAATACTAACATGGCCTTCTTCTTTCACCAACTCTAATATTTCCTTGCTTTCGGTTCTGCTTCGAGTGCTTGATGAAAAACACGACAATGCCACCCTTTGAAGCCAATGCTGTTTCACAGTTATTTATTTATCCGCTGTTTATCCAAAACTCCAGAAAAAATTACTATTATTATGACCAAAGCTCTCTCTCCACCATCGCTACTATTTTATATGACAGTTTTAAACATGCCTGTTACTCAGCAACCGTATACTGGGTACAACATCAGTCTGATGTTGTTCCCAGTTGGGCACACGTGGCAAACGCTAGAACGTTATATTTCACTTTTGACTTGAGAATAGCTGCTCTAAATTCTGACCATTTCTTTTTAGCAACGTAATTTTACGCTTTATCGAAATTTCGGTGATTAAGACACCCCTAGTAGATGTCGAAACCTAGATCAATGTACCTACCAGTTATGTGCAACCGGTTGGCTGTATAATCCTATGTATTTTATATGAAATAAATACATCACGTTATATTTAGTTGTGTTTATTATTATCTGTCTAACATCTTGTTCATTTTAGAATCTATTGTGTTTCGGAGCAGAAGGTCCATGTTTAGTGTTCCACAGTTTTCATTTGTGGAATTGTAGAGTTGTATTGTGCGCTGATAAGTAACCCATATTTGAAAGAGGTCACACTTCTAAGCAGTTGAGAATTCGGTGCAAAAGCGTAACGCAACAATGATAACAGTTTTAAGTATCTTTCTGATTCGTGACAAGCCTGATTAATAGTTAGTTCACAATGGGATCCCTTCACAGCGCTATTTTGCACATTGATTATACATAAACTGGTGAACAAAGACAGCAGTCACATTGCTTATATGTTTTTGAGGGATATCTCACGCCGTTTAGGAAGTTTACAGATTGATCATGGTGTCGTTATCATACACTGAAACGCCAGAGCTACTGGTATAGGCATGCGTATTCAAATACAGAAATATGAAACACTCAGAATACAGCGCTGCTGACGGTATCCCCTACATAAGACAACAAGTGTCTGGCGCAGTTGTTACATCATTTACTGCTGCTACAATGGCAGGTTATCAAGACGTGAGTGAAACTGAACGTGGAGTTATAGTCCACACACGAGCGATGCCACACAGTATCTCCGAGGTAGCGATGAAGTGGGGATTTTCCCGTACGACCGTTTCACGAGTGTACCGTGAATATCAGGAATCCGGTAAAACATCAAATCTCCGACATCGCTGCAGCCGGAAAAAGATCCTGCAAGAATGGGACCAACGGCGACTAAAGAGAATCGTTCAGCGTGACGCTAGCGCAACCCTTCCGTAAGTTGCGCCAGATTTCAATGCTGGGCCATCAACAAGTGTCCACATGCGAACCATTCAATGAATCACCATCGATATGGGATTTCCGAACCGAAGGCCCACTCGTGTACCCTTGATGAGTGCACTACACGAAGAGTTACGCCTCTGCTGGGTCCGTCAACACCGACTTTGAACTGTTGATCGCTGGAAACATGTTTCCTGGTCGGACGAGTCTCGTTTCAAATTGTATCGAGCGGATGGACGTATATTGGTATGGAGAGAACATATGAGTCCATGGACCCAGCATGTTCAAATGGTTCAAATGGCTCTGAGCACTATGGGACTTAACATCTATGGTCATCAGTCCCCTAGAACTTAGAACTACTTAAACCTAACCAACCTAAGGACATCACACAACACCCAGTCATCACGAGGCAGAGAAAATCCCTGACCCCGCCGGGAATCGAACCCGGGAACCCGGGCGTGGGAAGCGAGAACGCTACCGCACGACCACGAGCTGCGGACGACCCTGCATGTCAACAGGGGACTGTTCAAGCTGGTGGGGAGTCTGTAATGGTGTGGGGCGTATGCAGCTTGATTGATATGGTACACCTAATACGTCTAGATACGACTCTGACAACGTCTAGATACGACTCTGACAGGTGACACATACGTAAGCATACTCTCTGATCACCGGAACCCATTCATGTCAATTTTGCATTCCGACGGACCAGGGCTATTTCATCAGGACAATGCGACACAGAACACTTCCAGAATTGCTATAGAGTGGCTCTAGGAATGCCCTTCTGAGTTTAAACACTTGCGCTGGCCACCAAACTCCCCAGACATGAGCTTTATTAAGCAAATCTAGGATGCCTTGCAACGTGCTGTTCAGAAGAGATCTCCACCCCCCTCGTACTCTTACGGATTTACGTACAGCCCTGTAGGATTCATCGTGTCAATTCTCTCCAGCACTACTTCAGACCCCCGTCGGAGGTTCGAATGCTCCCTCGGGCATGGGTGTGTGTGTCGTCCTTAGCGCAAATTAGATTAAGTAGTGTGTAAGCTTAGGGACCGATGAGCTCAGCTGTTTGGTCCCATAATACGGCAAATTTCCAGATTACTACTTCAGACATTAGTCGAGTCCATGGCACGTCGTGTTGCGGCACTTCGGCGTGCTTGCGGGGCCCCTACACGATATTAGGCAGATGTACCAGTTTCTCTGGCTCTTCGGTGTATCACAGATGCAGAATTTATTACGAATCAGCTAGAAGTAACGAGTGTAATGTTGACGAAACGTTAGTCTACATGACGTTTCTTCGTTTGTAATTTCGTACAGATCTGCGTAGATTACGCTCAGAGATAAATGAAAAAATTCGAGTGGTTAACAAACATAACCAATTCGGATACTCTTTCTTCGCCAGACACAGCAGATCTCTCAAAGTAAAATTTGTTGAATGTTGAGAATACAATGTGTATGGAATCCAAGGAAACGTTAGCTAAGAGCAATTGACGAGTTTGTTGTAACTTTTCTGTTCATTTTTCACTGTCTCTATTTACTATCCAAAGCCGCCTATCGAAAGCCGCAATGTGGTGTTAGGCATTTAAATTTGTGTACCGCTCAGATGGCACTTCCTTCGTCTGAGGTCGCATTATTTCTAATACCATAATAATTGCATTGTGGAATCTCTTAATCCATATTAGAAGTCTCGTGCGTCCTTTCTCCATGCAACAGTTTCAAAAATACGTTTCCTTGAAAATTTTGTCCTATGTTATTTTAGATACTTGCAGTTAAATTCAGTGGACCACATATCGAACAGCCACACGGAAAGTGGGCCGATTTCCATATACGGCTTTAGCTCACACGCTTTCATGGATATTCCGGTTCGTCTGGAATACAGAGAAATCTGCGTCTTCATCATGCATATTCACTTAACTACTCCGAACTCATTTCCTTAACGACACAGAATCTTCAAATGTATGTGGTAAACCCCTTGACACCTACGTCGGGCATCTTCAGAAATGTGTTTTCTCGCGCAAGTGCATCAGCCAACGGTTTCATAAGAAGCATTTCTGACACATGGCATTCAAATAACGTCTGTTACCAGAACATCATACTAACATGCTTTTCCGTCTAACATGAAAAGATATTCAACTTCCTGGAAGATTAAAACACCAAGACTCTTGCTCGGGATCTTTGCCTTTATGGGACAAGATCACAATCGACTTCAGTTACCCAAGAACGAACCAGGACCGGACCTCACAGTTTTACTTCCACCCTACCTCATCTCCTACGTTCCAAACTCCGCAGTTTTGCTGCGAAATTTGCATGACTAGCACCCACGGAAGAAAGGATTTTGTGGAGATGCAACATAGCCACAGCCTAGAGGAGGGGGGGGGGGGGGGGTTGGAGGATGTTCCAGAATGAAGTTATCACTCTGCAGCGGAGTTTGCGCTTCCTGGTAAATTAAATTGTATGCACCGGAGCGAGATTCGAATGCTGGACCTTTGCCTTTCGCGAGTAAGTGCTCTACTGACTGAGCTACACAAGCGCAACATGGACCCGACCTCACAGATTTGCCTCCGCCGCTACCTCATCTCCTGCTTTCCTTCCTTCCAGGAGTGCTAATCCTGTTAAGTTTCGGAGGAGAACTTTTGTGCAGTTTGGATTATAGGAGACGAGGTATTGGCGGAAGTAAAGCTATAAGGAAGGGTCGTGATTCGTGCTTGGGTAGCTCAGTTGGTAGAGCACTTGCCCGCAAAAGGTAAAAGTCCAGAACTCCAGTCTCGGTCCGGCACGCAGCTTTAATCTCCCAGGAAGCTTCGTATCAGCTCACACTCGGCTGCAGAGATAATACTGATCAAAGTTTCCAAAAAATCGACAGCTGCAGCAAAGCAGATCCAAATAGAGAAAAACAAAATGGAAATAATTACAATTTATGTTACACAGATCCAACCAATTTAGTGTTTCCGACATTGCAGGAGGTTATGTAGACTCAACAATATGCACAAAAGCTTCAAAGATCCCCGCAAGGTTCAAGTGATCTTATTTCATACGCATATGATTTTCCTTAAATGTCTTCCAGGCTGCGAAAAAGTTGTTTAATTGGTTCAGAAATACAATAACAGAATGTAGAAATCCAAACACGAGTACTAGAAATCAAAACCGATAACATTAGTGCATACCTCAAGACGGGGTTGATACGAGTGTGGTAGAAGCTTCTGTTTACCATGTGTCCTCCAGATGCTTCTTCGTCCATCGGACAGCAGGATTCGCCAGCTATAAATGACATGGAAATTATTTCTGACACCTCCACATGGCCTGGCAGGAAATATAATTTTGGCTGTGGTGCTTTTCCCACGAGCGATTTCCCTATATCGCCAGTGGCGAACGACGCTATGATTCCTTTGAGAAGAACACTTTCCTTATCATGAAATTTTCTCGGGTAATCCACCGATTGGTGGCTTCGATGAGTTCCATACTCATCATCTTCAGGCGAAGATGATGGGCTGATCACCCGAGAAGATTTCATCATTGGAATACGCAAAGAAAGCCTGCACTGACATACACTTCCCCTATCCCTACCCAATCCCGTCTTTCTTTAAAAAGTGGTCATCAACAGGAGGTTAAATCCCAAATTTCCGCCCCGTGGTATTTTTTTTGTTGTTGTCGTTTCTGTCCGGTTGTTAGTAAAAATAATCGCACCACCAATATCCTAGAAGATTGTTTCGACTGCATTAGATAGGAATTTCAATGTGAACAGGAGGCTCGTAATATTTTAGATGAGTGTAATTTATACACTGAAGAGCCAAGGAAACTGGTACACCTGCCCAATATGTGGTGTCACCGCCAGACACCACACTTGCTAGGTGGTAGCTTTAAATCGGCCGCGGTCCATTAGTACATGTCGGACCCGCGTGTCGCCACTTTCAGTGATAGCAGACCGAGCGCCACCACACGGCAGGTCTAGAGAGACGTACTAGCACTCGCCCCAGTTGTACGGACGACTTTGCTAGCGACTACACTGACGAAGCCTTTCTCTCATTTGCCGAGAGATAGTTAGAATAGCCTTCAGCTAAGTCCATGGCTACGACCTAGCAAGGCGCCATTAGCATTATATTGCATTTATCTAGAGAGAGTCTCACTTGTATCATCAAGAACGCTGTATACAAATGATGGATTAAAGTTAAGTATTCCAGCAGCTACGTACTTTTCTTTATAGCATTCATTACGATCCTGTTTCAGACCGTCACGCCATCCTTCGTGTGCTTATAGCGTGAATTGCGGTCACCTCAAATCACACTGTGTCGGCACTTCTGTCGACACATCACAATATCGTGTAGGCTCCCCACGAGCACGCAGGAGTGCCGCAACACGACGTGGCATGAACTCGACTAATGTCTGAAGTAGTGCTGGGCGGAACTGACACCATGAATCCTACAGGGCTGTCCATAAATCCGTAAGAGTACGACGGGGTGGAGATCTCTTCTGAACAGCACGTTGCAAGGCATCCCAGATGTACTCATTATTTTTCATGTCTGGGGATTATGGTGACCAGCGGAAGTGTTTAAAATCAGAATAGTGTCTCTGGAGTCACTCTGCAGCAATTTCCGACGTGTGGGGTATCGCATTGTCCTGCTGGAATTGTCCAAGTCCGCCGGAATGCACACTGAACACGAATAGATGCAGGAGATCAGAAAGGATGCTTACGTTCGTGTCACCCGTCGGAGTCGTATTTAGACGTATCAGGGATCCTATATCACTCCATCACCACTACAGAGCCTCCACCCCCTTCAAAAGTCCCCAGCTGACATGCAGGGTCCATGGACGCATAAGTTGTCTCCACACCCGTACACTTCCATCCGGTCGCTACAATATGAAACGAAACTCGTCCGACCAGGCAATATGTTCCCAGTCATCAATAGTCCAATGTCGGTCTTGACGGGCTCAGGCGAGGCATAAAGCTTTGTGTCGCGCAGTCGTCAAAGGTATACGAGTGGGTCTTCGGCTCCGAAAGCCAATATCGATGATATTTCGTTGAATGGTTCGCACGCTGACACTTGTTGACGGCCCAACGTTGAAATCTGCAGCAATTTGCGGCAACGATTCTCTTTAGTCGTCGTTCTTCCGTTCTTGCAGGCTCTTCTTCCTGCCGCAGCGATATCAGAGATTTATTTGACGTTTTACAGGATTCCTGACGTACACGGTACACTCGTGAAATGGTCGTACGGGAAAATCCCCACTTCATCGCTACCTCGGAGATGCTGTATCCCATCGCTCGTACGCCGACTGTAACACCATGTTCAAACTCATTTAAATCTTGTTAACCCGCCACTGTAACAGTAGTAACCGATACAACAACTGCGTCATACACTTGTTGTCTTATATAGGCGTAGCCGACCCCAGCGCCGAATTCTGCCTGTTTCCATACCTCTGTATTTGAATATGCATGCCTATACCTGTTTCTTCGGCTTTTCAGTGTAGCATCGTAAAATAGTTGTACCCGGGTAGCACCCTTTCTTAGTACGCTATAATATCCTCTTTTTCCAGGGATATCAAACTGAAGTGACGAAATCCTTGTACACACTATGTCTGTTGCTACTCTGTAACCAAGATATAAGTGTTTGGTGTATTTACACCTTAAGTTGATTGTGAAACGTGTATCTGAGGAGGAAATGACGTTCGAGACCTAAATGGGTTTCGTAAGCCCCTGAAAACACTTCGCGTGTATTTTGGACCACAAAATTGGTCATTAACCTGGCACACATATCAGATGTCTATCTCGTTCAGCTGCCTGACACAACAGCAGTCGCTGAACGACGTGGCGCAATAAAAAAAAATGGTTCAAATGGCTCTGAGCACTATGGGACTCAACTTCTGAGGTCATTAGTCCCCTAGAACTTAGAACTACTTAAACCTAACTAACCTAAGGACATCACACACATCCATGCCCGAGGCAGGATTCGAACCTGCGACCGTAGCAGTCGCGCGGTTCCGGACTGAGCGCCTAGAACCGCTAGACCACCGTGGCCGAAGTGGCGCAATCGTTACGACACTTGTCTAGCAGTCGGAAGCAGACGCAATCCATACATCTCGATTGAGTGGTCTGTTTTTTTGCTAAAACGCTTAGAGTCAGCATCAAGACGAGTCCGCCGAGAAGACTGTAGCCCATTTGTGCCTCCTTCCTTTTTAGATTCTGACCTGATATCTTTGATCTAACACGTAACACTAAATAAAAAATGTCGTGTGACCAGGGCCTCCCGTCGGGTAGACCGTTGGCCTTGTGCAAGTCTTTCGATTCGACGCCACTTCGGCGATTTGCTCGTCGATGGGGATGAAATGATGATGATTAGGACAACACAACACCCAGCCCATGAGCGGAGAAAATCTCCGACCCAGCCGGGAATCGAACCCGGGCCCTTAGGTTTGACATTATGTCACGCTGACCATTTTTTTTTTAAACTCATTTTGTTCGTTTTCGTTCGTTATATCTGCTCGGGGCGGACGTCGAAAGACACCCGTTTCAGTTCGTTGTTGACCTATTAACTCAGTTTTTTTATTACAGAGGCCAACCAGCCCTCTGACCGAACACGCTGAGCTACCGTGCCGGCACCACTCAGCTACCGAGGACGGACACGTAAGACTTACCTGTCCGTTTAGATATGTAACGGAAGAAAAACTTTTTTTAATAGGTTAAGAATTATTAGGCGTCGTAATAGTCATGCGAAATATGTCATTAGCAAAACATTTATCTCGGTTGTGTCCTGGTGTATCGATGGGGCCGATTTAAAATCGATCTGTTACATCTTTTGTATACAATAAACTCCTTGGCCATAATGAAATCTGTCTACTGACATTAATAATAATTGCATAATTAAATATAAGAACTTAATGTAAAACAAACAGCAAAATCTTGTTTAATTGGAATAATGTACACTGAAGCGCCAAAGAAACTGGTATAAGCATGCGTATTCAAATACAGGGATATATAAATAGGCAGAATACGGCGCTGTGGTCGGCAACCCCTGCATAAGACAACAGCTATCTGGCGCAATTGTTAGATCGGATACTGCTGTTACAGTGGCAGGTTGCCAGGATTTAAGTGAGTTCGAGCATGGGGTTACAGTTGGCGCACGAGCGATGGCACTCCCATCTCCGAGGTAGCGATGAAGTGGGGATTTTCCCGTACGGACATTTCACGAGGGTACCGTGAATATCAGGAATCCAGTAAAACATCAAATCTTCGACATCGCTGTGGCCGGAAAAAGATCCTGCAAGAATGGGACCAACGACGACTGAAGAGAATCGTTCAGCGAGACAGAAGTGCAGCTCTTCCGCAAATTGCTCCAGATTTCAGTGCTGGGCTGTCAACAAGTGTCAGCGTGCGAACCATTCAACGAAACATCATCGATATGGGATTTCCAAGCCAAAGTCCCATTCGTGTGCCCTTGATAACTGCACTACATGACGATTTACGCCTCGCCTGGGTCCGTCAACACCAACATTGGACTGTTGATCGTTAGAAACTTGTTACCTGGTCGGACGAGTCACGTTTCAAATTGTATCGAGCGGATGGACGTGTACTGGTAGACAACGTATGAGTCCGTGGACCTTGCATGTCATCAGGGGACTGTTCAAGCTGGTGGAGGCTCTGTAATGGTGTGGGGCGTGTCCAGCTTGAGTGATATGGGGCACCTGATACGTCTAGTTACGACTCCGACAACGTCTAGATACGACTCTGACAGGTGACATGTACGTAAGGATCCTCTCTGATCACCTGCATCAGTTCATGTCCATTGTGCATTCCGACGGACTTGGACAATTCGAACAGGACAATGCGGCACCCCATAGGTCCAAAATTGCTACAGAGGGGTTGCAGGATCACTCTTGTCAACTTAAAGACTTCCGCTGGTCACCAAACACTCCAGATATGAACATTATTGGGCATATATGAGATGTCTTGCAACGTGCTGTTCAAAAGAGATCTCCACCGCCTCATACTCTTACGAATTTTTTGGACAGCTCTGCAGGATTCACGGTGTCAATTCCCTCGAGCGCCACTCCAGACATTAGTCGAGTCCATGCCACGACGTATTCTGCCACTTCTGCGTGCTCGCATGGGTCCTACATGATATTATGCTGGTACACCAGTTTCTTTGGCTCTCCAGTGTCTTTACTACAATAATGTATTTAAGTTATAAACGATTCCGAACATTCCAGCACAAGCTGCATATATGCCACCTATACAGGAAACTAGCAATCTACCTGACAAGTTTCTTCGCCATTATGGTTGTTGTGGTAATAATATTACGGTATCAGAGCTAAACTGTTCCTATTAGCGGATTACTCTACAGCGCACTGCAACCAGAGTGTGCACAATATATGTAAAACACCTGAGAATAGGATGATATGCTCGATTTCGATCATGCTTTAAATAAAATAACTTCTTTCAGCAAATTTGGCCTGTTGACATCACCGTTATTCAATCTGTACATCATTACCAGAATGAGATTTTCACTCTGCAGCGGAGTGTGCGCTGATATGAAACTTCCTGGCAGATTAAAACTGTGTGCCGGACCGGGACTCGAACTCGGGACTTTTGCCTTTCACGGGCTAGTGCTCTACCAACCGAGCTCGAGTCTCGGTCCGGCACACAGTTTTAATCTACCAGGAAGTTTCATATCAGCGCACACTCCGCTGCAGAGTGAAAGTCTCATTCTGAAAACAGCCCCCAGGCTGTGGCTAAGCTATGACTCTGCAATATCCTTTCTTTGAGGAGTGCTAGTTCTGCAAGGTTCGCAGGAGAGCTTCCGTAAAGTTTGGAAGGTAGGAGACGAGGTACTGGCAGAAGTAAAGCTGTGGGGACGGGGCATGAGTCATTCTTGGGTAGCTCAGATGGTAGAGCACTTGCCCGCGAAAGGCAAAGGTCCCGTGTACATCAATACAGTCGAGAAATCACCCGAGCACTACGGAGAAGACATTCTTAGGTACTAATGCAACAACATACTTCGCTCCCTATTCTCTAAAGGATTCCTGGTAAAAGTAAGCCATAAAACTCTTGCCACTTCTCTGTGAGATTGCGCAACCCGGTCACATATTACTATGTTACAAATGTTCTGCTATGCGAACCGCCTAATAAAATATCGTTATCTTCGGGATCATTGTTCCTTACCTACGTAGTGCAATTTTAAGCTTGCTTAACTTAGAACTGGCGCCACCCCATACCTACAGCTCAATACTGTTTGCAATTTATCAATTTAAATCCTAGCTTTCAACCAAT
Source organism: Schistocerca americana (assembly GCF_021461395.2). Classification (NCBI taxonomy): domain Eukaryota; kingdom Metazoa; phylum Arthropoda; class Insecta; order Orthoptera; family Acrididae; genus Schistocerca; species Schistocerca americana. The sequence continues at coordinate 1,158,816,323 of NC_060119.1, read as the reverse complement.
GGAATACAGAGAAACATGAGGTCACAAGCGCACGACGAATTTTAGATACACTGGCTGACAAAAAGAAGTGAACTATTCCGAAGGGGAAGAGGAAATTTTAGTGGTTTAGGGTACGTTGTGTCATTTCAGTGACTATAAAATCGAATCAGATTTACAAAGGACTTGGCAGCGAGAGCCCACTTGTCAGTACGACATTGCACCCCCTGTTGGCCTGGATCCATGCACTGATTCGGTTAGGAACGGCGTTATAAAACCACTTCCCTCTCCTGGGGCTAGCTGTCCCACAGCTGTTGTGATTGGTTCTTGACATTCTGGATACTGGCTCTGGGATGATGTTAACGTCAGATCTGATGCCACAAGTCTTGTATCGGGGACAGATTTAGGACTTTTCACACCACTGGAAAATCTCAACATATCGCGTAGAGTCCATAGAGGGACGCGCCTCATGTGTAGACGAGCATTGTCCTCCTGAAAATTTTCCATGGTGTAATGTGTAATTTAAACGGTAAGAAACAAGTTTGATGCAAACACTCTATGCAAGTGATTGAATCTTTTCTTAAATGTTTAGTTGCGTAAGAACTAGTCTTCCTCTCAGACGCTAGTCAGTCATTTCCTGATGACGGCCTAATAAGCCGAAAGTAGTCAAAGAAACAATAATCAGTAGAACAAAAACATTGTACTTGTTATTCAACCTTAAATATGTAATTTTTCTACCAAAAAGTACTGGAAGAATCCATGAATAAGAAACAATTAAATTTATGAACTTTAAAAATGACTTTAGCTGTTGTTTAAAATGAAATACTCCATTGCAGCAGAGACATCGCCAGTGTAGTGCAGCCAAAATGAATGAGAAAGAAGGTCACACAATAAAAATTCAACTCTTCATCTGTTTCCTGTCGGTGCTCGAGGAAAAACGTGGCTCGCTGAAAGAATAAGTTACGTCTGGGTAGTACCATCCAGACACGAACACCGCCTGGTTAAAATACATTTATCTGCTGTTTTACTGCTTTCACTTCATGTACAGTAACTGTTAATCTTTCCAGGTTGTCTTCAAACTCGGAACTTCTTTATAAATGGTCACAACGGTCCCTTCTCTTCAAAATAAGTTTATCCAAGTAAAACAATACCACAACGCGAAATTACACTCTCTATTTTCATCATGCAGAAGCATTTGAATTGGCTTCCAAGAATAAAAATCATAAAATCAGAACTGAAATACTTGGCAGTATACGGCAAAAATTACGTCTCACTCCTACCAGCAACGACTTCCAACTACTAACCAAGAGGATCAAAGACAGTTTATATATTTAAGAAAATATTTTGTGTGAAAAATGGCTATCTTATTAACAATCGTTAAGGTATTCGGAAAGTTCATTATTAACAATATTTAGTGTTGATAATTTCAAACATAAATAACGTTATATAAACAAATTTCGAAATAAATTCAGTATATGAAAAACACTTAAGTTACTTGAAAAATTATAAAAGTCATATTACTAACTTTACTTAAAATATACGAAATGTGACATAATAACAATTTTGAATATGTTTGTATTGTATAGTATACAATGTAAGACATGACAAAAAGACGACACACCACGAAGGAATTATCCGAATTGGACGGAAATCGTTAGATGTGATGCACATGTACAGAGAAAGAAATAATTATAATTTCAGGAAAATTGTATGATTTATTCAAGAGAAAAAAAGTTTCTCAAACTGAGCGAGTGAATAACGCGTTGATCCATCTCTGGCTCTTATACAACAGTTATTCAGATTTCACTGATTGCATGAGTTGGTGGAAAAATCTGTACAATTGGCACGTTAGATCATCAAAATCCGGAGCTTGTTGGAAAGCCACGCCCATAATGCTCCACACGTTCTCAACTGGGGACAGATCCATCGGCCTTGCTTGCCAAGATAGGCTCTGGTAAAGACGAAGATAATCAGCAGAAACTCTCGCCGTGTGCAGGGGTAATTATCTTGCTGAAATGTAAGCCCAAGATGGCTTGCCATGACGGACAACAAGGCGGGCGTAAGATATCGTCGAGGTACACTGTGCTGTAAGGGCGTCGGATCACATCTAAAGTGGTCCTGCTACAAAAATAAATGGTGGGCGACAGTCACATTAGTATCACACCGCTGTTCCGGGCGGCTCCAGAGAAGTCTTCGGTGTGTACTGTCATTGACTGGAGTAGAATTGTCTTCGACCAGTGAAGACCTGTCCGAAGACGCTCCGGACAGTGGTTGGATGTCAACATGACTGCCATCCACCATTCGGCTCAACAATCAGGAGTGGTGGCCTGGACTGCAATGTCTATTCACAGCAGGACCCCTTCCGTTGTCATCCGCGCCATCCTTACAGCACGGCGGTACCTCGACGATTTTCTACGCCCCGTTTTGTTGCCCTTCATTGCAAGCCATCCTGGGCCTACATTTCACTTGCCAAACCTTGCCTTCGCAAGCAACGTCGCCAAACGTCTCCCCAGTTGAGGATGTTATGAACATTATGGGCACAGCCTTCCAACCAACTCGACATTTTGACGATCTAACGCGCCAGTTGGACATAATTTGGCACGACATTCTTCAGGCCATCCAACAACTTTATCACTGCTTACCAACCCGAATGACCGGTTGTATAAGGGGCCAGAGGTGGGCCAACACGTTACTGACTTGCTCAATTTGTAAAGCTCTTTCTCTTGATTAAATCATCCAATATTTCTGATATTGTAATCATTTGTTTGTCTGTAGATTTACATCACGTGTATTGATTTCCGCCCCCATTAGGATAATTCCTTCGTGGTGCATCGATTTTTTCCTTGTTTTTTTTTAGTATATTTATAAAGTGTATCGGGTAATCCTTTCTTAACTGTATCGACAAGTACTCTAAGTGGCGAAATATGATCTATTGTTCAGTTCCATTACACATAATAAATCTTTAAGTTCGGTTAATAATTGTATGAAATAGAGCAAGTCAGATGTTTGTTATTAGATAGGCAACCTACAACTGGACCATTAGCTCCTGTGCCCGTTTTAGCACTTGGTAATACACACTGAAGAGCCAAAGAAACTGGTACACCTGCCTAATATTGTGTAGGACCCCGCGAGCACGTACAAGTGCCGCAACACGACGTCGCATGAACTCGACTAATGTCTGAAGTAGTACTGGAGGGAATTGACACCATGAATCCGGAAGGGCTGTCCATAAATCAGTAAGAGTACCAGGCGGTCGAGAACTCTTTTGAACAGCGCATTGCAAGACATCCCAGATATGCTCAATAACGTTCATATCTGGGGAGTTTGGCGGCTAGCGGAAGTGTTTAAACTCAGAAGAGTGTTCCTGGAGCCACTCTGTAGCAATTCTGGACGTGTGGGGTGTCGCATAGTCCTACTGGAATTCATCAAGTCCGCAGTGGACACGAATCGATGCAGGTGATCAGACAGGATGCTTGCGCGTGTTTGACCAGGCAGAGTCGTATCTAGACGTCTCATGGGGTCCCCTATTACTACAACTGCACACGCCCCACAGTTACAGATCCTCCACCAGTTTGAACTGAGTCCTGCTGACATGCATTCATGAGGATTCACGAGGTTGTCTCCATACCCTTACACGTTCATCCGCTTGATACAATTTGAAACGAGCCTCGTCCGACCAGACAACATGTTTCCTGTCATCGACAGTCCAATGTCAGTGTTGATGGGCCCAGGTGAAGCATAAAGATTTGTGTCTTGCAGCCATCAAGAGTACACGATTTGACCTTCGGCTCCAAAACCTCATATCCATGATGTTTCGCTGAATGGTACGCACGCTGACACTTGTTGACGGCCTAGCATTGAAATCTGCAGCAACTTGCGAAAGGGTTCCACTTCTGTCATGTTGAACAACTCTCTTCAGTTGTTGATCCCGTTCCTGGAGGGTCTTTTTCCGGCCGCAGCAATGTCGGAGATTTGATGTTTTGCCGGAGTCGGGGTCGTATCTAGACGTATCAGCTATCCCATATCACTCAAGCTGTACACGCCCCACACCATTACTGAGTCTCCACCAGCTTGAAAAGTCCTCTGCTGACGTGCAGGGTCCTTGGACTCATAAGTTGTCTCCACACCCGTACACTGCCATCCGATCGATACAATATGAAACGAGACTCGTTCGACCAGGCAACATGTTTCCAGTCGAAAACAGTCCAACGTCGGTCTTGACGGGCCCAGGCGAGGAATATAGCTTTGTGTCGTACAGTCATCAAAGGTACACGAGTGCGTCTTCGGCTCCGAAAGCCAATATCGATGATGTTTCGTTGAATGGTTCGTACGCTGACACTTGTTGACGGTCCTGCATTGGGATCTGCAGCAATCTGCGGGAACGATCCTCTTTAGTCGTCGTTGGTCCCGATCTTGCAGGATCTTTTTCCGGACGCAGCGATGTCGGAGATTTGACTTTTACAGGGTTCCTGATATTCAAGGTACCCTCGTGAAATGTCCGTACGGTAAAATCTCCACTTCATCGCTTCCTCTGAGATACTGTGTCCTATCGCTCGTGCGCCGACTATAACACCACGTTCTAACTCACTTCAACCTTGAAAACCTGCCACTGTAGCAGCAGTAGCTAACAATTGTGCCAGACAGTTGTTGTGTAATATAGGCGTTGCCGACCGCAGCGCCGTGTTCTGCTTGTTTACATGTCTCTGTATTTGAATACGCTTGTCTATACCAGTAGCCTGTACTTTTACGTGTGGTCACCCTGTCAGAGTACCTCTTATTGGTTGCGTTCCCCGGCAGGGATGTACATCGGCATCATCGCGTCCATGGCGCTGACGGGCGCCATGTGCGAGATGGCCGGCGGCTGGCCACTCGCCTTCTACTCCTTCGGCGCCATCGGCCTGCTCTGGTGCGTCCCCTGGTTCCTGCTGGTCGCCGACTCGCCGGCCAAGCATCCAAGCATCGACCCTGCCGAGCGCTGCTACATAGAGGCCTACGTCCTGCCCATCAACAAGGTAACGCCAGCTGCAGCGACATTAATCGCAAAAGCTCGCTAGCTGCACACAGGATGGGTCACCTATTTCTCTTCGCTTATTACACTACTGGCCATTAAAATTGCTACACCACGAAGATGACGTGCTACATACGCGAAATTTAACCGACAGGAAGAAGAGGCTGTGATATGCAAATGATTAGCTTTTCAGAGCATTCACACAACGTGTGGCGACACCTACAACGTGCTGACATGAGCAAAGTTTCCAACCGATTTCTCAAACACAAGCAGCAGTTGACCGGCGTTGCCTGGTGAAACGTTGTTGTCATGCCTAGTGTAAGGAGTACCATCACTTTTCCGACTTTGATCGAGGTCGGATTGTAGCCTATCGCGATTGCGGTTTGTCGTATCGCGACATTGCTGCTCGCGTTGGACGAGATCCAATGACTGTTCACAGAATATGGAATCGGTGGGTTCAGGAGGGTAATACGGAATGCCGTGCTGGATCCCAACGGCCTCGTATCAGTAGCAGTCGAGATGACAGACATCTTATCCGCATGGCTGTAACGGATCGTGCAGCCACGTCTCGATCCCTGAGTCAACAGATGCGGACGTTTGCAAGACAACAACCATCTGCACGAACAGTTCGACGACGTTTGCAGCAGCATGGACTATCAGCTCGGAGACCGTGGTTGCGGTTACCCTTGAAGCTGCATCACAGACAGGAGCACCTCAACGACGAACCTGGGTGCACGAATGGAAAAACGTCTTTTTTTTTTTTTTTTTTTTTTTTGATGAATCCAGGTTCTGTTTACAGCATCATGATGGTCGTATCCATGTTTGGCGACATCGCGGTGAACACACATTGGAAGCGTGTATGCATCATCGCCATAGTGGCGTATCACCCGGCGTGATGGTATGGGGTGTCATTGGTTACACGTCTCGGTCACCTCTTGTTCGCACTGACGGCACTTTGAACAGTGGACTTTTCATTTCAAATGTGTTACGACCCGTGGCTCTACCCTTCATTCGATCCCTGCGAAACTCTACATTTCAGCAGGATAATGCACCACCACATGTTGCAGGTCCTGTACGGGCCTTTCTGGATACAGAAAATGTTCGAATGCTGCCCTGGCCCGCACATTCTCCAGATCTCTCACCAACTGAAAAGTCTGGTGAATGGTGACTGAGCAACTGGCTCATCACAATACGCCAGTCACTACTCTTGATGAACTGTGGTATCGTGTTGAAGCTGCATGGGCAGCTGTACCTACACACGCCATCCAAGATCTGTTTGACTCAATGCCCAGGCGTATCAAGGCCGTTATTACGGCCAGAGGTGGTTGTTCCGGGTACTGATTTCTCAGGATTTATGCACCCAAATTGCGTGAAAACGTGATCACATGTCAGTTCTAGTATAATATATTTGTCCAATGAATACCCGTTTATCATCTGCATTTTTTCTTGGTGTAGCAATTTTAATTGCCAGTAGTGTAGTTAATGCTACCGGATGGTTACAACTGAAGTGCAGGTACTCACAGATGTCCAGTGTGGGCAGTAATTATCGTTTGGCAGCGAAACATGCTAGATATACAAACGCGTTAATGCGGAACCGGTTTACACTGGAAAAAAATAGTTCCAGTTTTGGCCACCAGGTGCCATGTTCCTAATGGATTAGGAACATGGCATGGGCAGACAAGGTCAAATACATCTACATCTACATCTACATACGTATACCGCAAGCCACCATACGGTGCGCGGCGGAAGGTACCTTGTACCACTACTAGAGACTCCTTTTCCTTTTCCACTCGCAAACAGAGCGAGTGGAAAAACGGATATGTGTACGACTCTGCACTACTCGTAATTTCTATTACCTGATTTTCGTGGCCCTTGGGCGAACTGTAAGTTCGCAGCAGTTTGATGGTACTGCAGCTAGCTTCAAATGCCGGTTCTTTAAATTTTCTCAATCGCCTTCCTAATAAATGACGTCGCCTTACTTCCAGCGGTTCGTATTTGCGCTCCCGAAGCGTCTCCGTAATACTCGCGTGTCAATCAAACCTATTGGTAACAAATCAAGCAGTCCGCTGTGGAGTTTCTGCCGCACTTCTCGCCCACATTACATTTATATTTTACGTCTACTTGCTATCAGTCGGACACAAACACCAGAAGCAGGAAGAAAGGGAGAGAGTGCCGTGCATTAAGTTTTGCAGTAGACGGTTCCAGTGCGTGGAAACGCGGGTGGTAGAGGTGACTGTACCATGCTGGAGTTCCGAATAGACAGCCGGGAATCACATACTGAGCGTGGCGCGAGCAATACAACGTTGTTAATTAATATTTACTATTTTAACACCGCTATGCTTCTCCGGCCATATCGTCAACACTAATTGTACTGATAGGAGGTTAATAATAATTTCACAAATTCAAAAATAGGAGAAAAAATGGAAATGAGAATAACATATTAACTTAGTTGTACTGGCGGACGACGATGGACCCATCAGAAGTGTGCATGAATAAGCAGGCGCCAAACCATTATTGTAGCTCACTACGAGTACTTTACGAAGTACGGGCGAGTGATAAAAGCATAATGTTGATTTTGTTATTAACCACAGCTTACACAACTTGATCAAAATGAGCACTTGAGACGTCGAAAAGATACTGCACCTCTAAAACGACATGATCTACAGTTGCCTTCAGATCAGGTAGAGATCGAACGTGTGCCTGTTAAACACGTTCGTTTAGATATTCCCCAAGCCAAAAGTCACATACATTCATATCAGGAAACCCTGCAGGCTATGCATGTGGAAAAACCTCTAGAGGTTAAACGTTCTGGAACTTTGAATTAAGAAGATCTTACATGAAAACTGTGGTTTCCACACGGTTTCAAGAAGTTGTCGATAACGTGCAGACCTATATCGATACTGGACTGGAAAGACATTGGTCCCAGCAATTCTCTGACCGTATCAAAATCTCTACAGTAAGTCCGTAGACTAGCGCGGACACATACAAAGGAAAGCGCAGAGAATTGCAGTTTATATACGTAGAGAGACAAGATTTAATAAAATCTGTCTTTTTTTGCTTACTGAAACATGACTACAATTTATATTCGCATGCTGTAGTGTTCGTCTACAATGCCTTCGATGTATCATGAATGCGATGTATGTTCGAATGGCAAAAGGATATTTTCATGGGATATAATTACAGTTTTCAGATTTTTTTCTTTACTTGTACTGTAAGAACCTTGCTTTCTGCCGAAGCCGACCGGAGTGGCCGAGCGGTTCTAGGCGCTACAGTCTGGAACCATGCGACCGCTACGGTCGCAGGTTCGAATCCTGCCTCGGGCATGGATGTGTGTGATGTCCTTTGGTTAGTTACGTTTAAGTAGTTCTAAGTTCTAGGGGACTAATGACCTCAGCAGTTAAGTCCCATAGTACTCAGAGCCATTTTTTTTCCTGCCGAATTTCGTGAGTTTAGACCAACGAAAAGTATCCTATAGACTCCGATGAAGAGGTCGCAAGTATCAAAATCAGTAACATAAATGGCCGAATCTTCTGATCGCATTGACCTAGAAGCTTAAATGATTTACCCTGCCAACGGATAATAAACCTCAGTAGGTGACATAAATTTGAATTTGATACAGCAGCCTGTACAAGAGAAAAACGTGTATTAACAGACGGACAGACAAACAGAGGGAAGGATAAAAAATGATAAAAATATTTTTTCGCGTTCTTGTTGTTGTTGTTGTTGTGGTCTTCAGTCCTGAGACTGGTTTGATGCAGCTCTCCATGCTACTCTATCCTGTGCAAGCTTCTTCATCTCCCAATACTTACTGCAACTTACATCCTTCTGAATCTGCTTAGTGTATTCATCTCTTGGTCTCCCTCTACGATTTTTACCCTCCACGCTGCCCTCCAGTGCTAAATATGTGATCCCTTGATGCCTCAGAACATGTCCTACCAACCGGTCCCTTCTTCTTGTCAAGTTGTGCCACAAACTCCTCTTCTCCCCAATTCTATTCAATACCTCCTTATTAGTTATGTGATCGACCCATCTAATCTTCAGAGTTCTTTTGTAGCACCACATTTCGAAAGCTTCTATTCTCTTCTTGTCCAAACTACTTATCGTCCATGTTTCACTTCCATACATGGCTACACTCCATACAAATTCTTTCAGAAACGACTTCCTGACACTTAAATCTATACTCGGTGTTAACAAATTTCTCTTCTTCAGAAATGCTTTCCTTGCCATTGCCAGTCTACATTTTATATCCTCTCTACTTCGACCATTATCAGTTATTTTGTTCCCCAAATAGCAAAACTCCTTTACTACCTTAAGTGTCTCATTTCCTAATCTAATTCCCTCAGCATCACCCGACTTAATTCGACTACATTCCATTATCCTCCTTTTGCTTTTGTTGATGTTCATCTTATATCCTCCTTTCAAGACACTGTCCATTCCTTTCAACTGCTCTTCAAGTCCTTTGCTGTCTCTGACAGAATTACAATGTCATCGGCGATCCTCAAAGTTTTTATTTCTTCTCCATGGATTTTAATACCTACTCCGAACTTTTCTTTCGTTTCCTTTACTGCTTGCTCAATATACAGACTGAATAGCAACGGGGAGAGGCTACAGCCCTGTATCACTCCCTTCCCAACCACTGCTTCCCTTTCATGTCCCTCGACTCTTACAACTGCCATCTGGTTTCTGTACAAATTGTAAATAGCCTTACGCTCCCTGTATTTTATCCCTGCCACCTTTAGAATTTGAAAGAGAGTATTCCAGTCAACATTATCTAAAGCTTTCTCTAAGTCTACAATTGCTAGAAACGTAGGTTTGCCTTTCCTTAATCTTTCTTCTAAGATAAGTCGTAAGGTCAGTATTGCCTCACGTGTTCCAAAATTTCTACGGAATCCAAACTGATCTTCCCCGAGGTTGGCTTCAACCAGTTTTTCCATTCGTCTGTAAAGAATTCGTGTTAGTATTTTGCAGCTGTGACTTATCAAACTGAGAGTTCGGTATTTTTCACATCTGTCAACACCTGCTTTCTTTGGGATTGCAATTATTACATTCTTCTTGAAGTCTTAGGGTATTTCGCCTGTCTCATACGTCTTGCTCACCAGATGGTAGAGTTTTGTCAGGACTGTCTCTCCCAAGGCCGTCAGTAGTTCTAATGGAATGTTGTCTACTCCCAGGGCCTTGTTTCGACTCAGGTCTTTCAGTGCTCTGTCAAACTCTTCACGCAGTATCACATCTCCCATTTCATCTTCATCTACATCCTCTTCCATTTCCATAATATTGTCCTCAAGTACATCGCCCTTGTATAGACCCTCTATATACTCCTTCCACCTTTCTGCTTTCCCTTCTTTGCTTAGAACTGGGTTTCCATCTGAGCTCTTGCTATTCATACAAGTGGTTCTCTTTTCTCCAAAGGTCTCTTTAATTTTCCTATAGGCAGTATCTATCTTACCCCTAGTGAGATAAGCCTCTACATCCTTACATTTGTCCTCTAGCCATCCCTGCTTAGATATTTTGACTTCCTGTCGATCTCATTTTGAGACGTTTGTATTCCTTTTTTCCTGCTTCATTTGCTGCATTTTTATATTTTCTCCTTTCATCAGTTAAATTCAATATTTCTTCTGTTACCCAAGGATTTCTACTAGCCCTTGTCTTTTTACCTACTTGATCTTCTGTTGCCTTCACTACTTCATCCCTCAGAGCTACCCATTCTTCTTCTACTGTATTTCTTTCCCCTATTCCTGTCAATCGTTCCCTTACGCTCTCCCTGAAACTCTGTACAACCTCTGGTTCTTTCAGTTTATCCAGGTCCCATGTCCTTAAATTCCCACATTTTTACAGTTTCTTCAGTTTTAATCTACAGTCCATAACCAATAGATTGTGGTCAGAGTCCAAATCGGCCCCTGGAAATGTCTTACAGTTTTAAACCTGGTTCCTAAATCTCTGTCTTCCCATTATATATTCTATCTGATACCTTATAGTATCTCCAGGATTCTTCCATGTACGCAACCTTCTTTTATGATTCTAGAAACAACTTTTTCGTGTTATACATTTACAAATCAACTATTTTCGGACTTTCTTCCTTTACTTTTGGTGTCAAACCTGGCTTCTTGCCAAATTTCATGATTCTAGATCAGCGGGAAGTAACCTACAGGTTCTGACAACTGAGTTTTCGAGTATCAAAATACACTGAAGCGCCAAAGAAACTAGTAGGGGCATGCGTATTCAAATACAGAGATATGTAAACAGGCAGAGTACGGTGCTGCGGTCGGCAACGCCTATATTAGACAAGTGTCTGGCGCAGCTGTTACATCAGCTACTGCTGCTATAATGGCAAGTTATCAAGGATAAGGGAGTTAGCACATAGTGTTATAGTCACCGCACAAGCGGTAGGACACAGCATCCCCGAGGTAGCAATGAAGTGGGGATTTTCCGTACGGCTATTTCACGATTGTATCGTGAATATCAGGAATCCGGTAAAACGTCAAATCTCCGACATCGCTGCGGCCGGAAAAAGATCCTACAAGAACGGGGCCAACGACGAATGAAGATAATCGATCAATGTGACAGAAGTGCAACCCTTCCCCAGATTATTTCATTGCTGGGCTACCAACAAGAGTCACCGTGCGAACCATTCAACGAAATATCATCGATATGTACGATATTGCAGGTCCTGTACGAGTATGGAGAAAGCGTCATAAATCCATGGGCCCTGCATGTCAGCAGGTGACTGTTCAAGCTGGTAGAGGCTCTGTAATGGTGTGGGGCGAGTGCAGTTGCAATGATACGGGGACCCCGATACGTCTAGATACGTCTCTGACAGGTGACACGTACGTAAGCATCCTGTCTTATCACCTGGATCCATTCATGTCCATTGTCCATTCCGACGGACTTGGACAATTCCAGCAGAACAATGCAACACTCTACACGTCCAAAATTGCTACACAGTGGCTCCAGGAACACCCATCTGAGTTTAAACATTTCCGCTGCCCACTAAACTCCCTAGACATGAACACTGTTGAGCATATCTGGGATGGCTTGCAACGTGCTGTTCAGAAGAGACCTCCAGCTCCTCCTACTCTTATGGATTTATGGACAGTTCTGCGGGATTCATGGTGCCATTTCCGTCCAGCACTACTTCAGACAGTTTTCGAGTCCATACCGGTCTTGTTGTGGCACTTCTGCGTGGTCCCGGGTACCCTACACGATACTAGGCAGGTATATCAGCTTCTTTGGCTCTCCAGTGTATGTGACATATATGGCCGTATCTTTTGATTGAATTGACTTAGAAGCTTTTTGAGCTACCAAACGACCATTGAACTCAATATGTGACATGGGTCTGAGCACTATGGGACTTAACATCTGAGGTCATTAGTCTCCTAGAACTTAGAACTACTTAAACCTAACTAACCTAAGGACATCACATACATCCAAGCCCGAGGCAGGATTCGAACCTGCGACCGTAGCGGTCGCGCGGTTCTAGACTGAAGCACCTAGAACCGCTCGGCCACACAGGCCGGCAATATGTGACATGAATTTGAAACTTGTTACCTCTACCCATCCCTGAGAAGAAGAGTTCTTAACCGTCGGACAGACAGGCAGAGATAAACGCGGACGGACAAGAAAGCAATCCTACGAAGGTTCCGTATCTCAACCTGTAAAAACGTTCCGTTATTACAGGTTGAGATACGGAACCCTAAAAATGACGTCCGAGCTGAATGGACCACTGGAAAGAGGCAGATGGGGAAGCAGTACAGTGGTATAATAACGTAGACTGTTGAATGTAGCGTGTTAAAAGATCTGTGATGATGTCAAGAGCTTATGGCCTGGACCAATTAGGAGTTGGGTCGCGAACTCTTCTAGGATGAGATCGGATTCAGTCTGCATAGTGATTCTGGACGTACCCGCTTATGACGAAAGCTTGGAAGTGAAGCTTTGAGGGCGGTTTGTGAGTCGTGCTTGGGTAGCTCTGTCGATATAGCACTTGCCCGCGAAAGGTGTAGGTCCCCGGATCACTGACGCCTTAGCTCAGCGTGTTCAGAGGGTTAGCCGCCCTCTGTAATAATAATAATAAATAAAAAAAAAAAGCGATCGCGTTTCGGTCTCGCACATAGCTTTCATCTGCCAGGACTGTGTCATATCTTCTGCATTAAACTGTTTGGGAAAGCGCATATTTACAGTAACTGTGATTCCGTAAATGATGACTGATTTTTGCTCGATCAGTGCCAGTATTGCGCTAAAATTAATTTAAAGTGTCCGTCTGATGATCAGGGTGATGAAACCAATAGCAAAAGTATTATTCAGTCAGTAGCTTCAGGAAGTTTGCTACAGCATTCTTCAAACATTTGCAAGCTGAGAGATACCGGCATCCAGCACTTCGATATACAGGGTGAGCACAAAGTCTTGCCCTGATTACAAAAATTTATAACAGAATAACCGTTTGACAAAATACGTTACATTTGATGCCGTTACTTAGGTTAGTGTTAGTAGTTGTTGTGACCAATAGTTGGCGCTAGTGCTCCACAACACCGACCCGGTCTGTTAGGTCACGTTAGCTGCTGGCGAAATGGCGTCGAAGCAGGAGAAAGCGCGATGTGTGCTTTGGTTTCACGAAACGAAATCGCATATCAGTGTTCAGCGTAAATTTCGGGCTTCTTATGGACGCAGCCCTCCTGACGTTAAATCAGTAAAGCGATGGTATGCAAAGTTTAGCGAAACAGGCAGCGTTGAAGATCGTCCTTAAAGTGGCAGCCTCGTGTGACTCATGCAACTGTTGATCGAGTTCGGCAATCCTTTCAACGGAGTCCGTCTAAATCAACTCGTCAAGCATCACGTGAACTTCAAATGCCACAAGCAGTGTGGTGAAGATTCTCCATGAAAGGCTTAGATTGCATGCTTACAAAGTGCAAATCGTGCTGTCCTTTGCAACCGAATGATTTGCTGACACGTGCTGAATTGGCAACTGAGCTTCTCAATAGGATTGATGGCGCTAACGATTACTTAAATCGCATATGCTTTACCGATGAATCCACCTTTCATGTCAGTGGAATGGTAAATAGGCATAATGTTCGTATATGGGGTTCAGATTCTCCACATGCTACTGTACAGTTACAGCGAGACAGCGAAAAAGTGAATGTTTGGTGCGGCCTCATGCATAACAAATTTTTGGACCGTTTTTCTTCGCGGAAAAATCCATTACCGCTAGCATTGCCCCACAGTTAGAAGAATATCAACCATGGATAATTTTCCAGCAAGATGGAGCCCCCCCCCCCCCCCCACACACACACACACTGGGCTTTGATAGTGCATGATTTGATGGATGAAACATTTAAACATTTCCGGATCGGTGGATTGGAAGGAACGGTCCAACACCCTGGCCACCCCGCTCTCCAGACATTACGCCCCTTGACTTTTTTTTCTGGGGCTATATCAAGGGCAGAGTCTTCGTCACACCAGTTGCTGACGTCGACGAACTGGTGGCTAGGATACAAGCTGCTGTGGGTACTGTGACAAAACACATATTACGAAACACAAGGCGGGAACTTAAATACCGCCTCGACATTCTCCGAGCTACCAAGGGAGCACACGTTGAGGTTTACTTACGTAAGTGGTCTTAAAAATGTTCAAATGTGTGTGAAATCTTATGGGGCTTAACTGCTAAGGTCATCAGTCCCTAAGCTTACACACTACTTAACCTAAATTATCCTAAGGGCAAACACATACACCCATGCCCGAGGGAGGACTCTAACCTCCGCCGGTATCAGCCGCACAGTCCATGACTGCAGCGCCTAAAACCGCTCGGCTAATCCCGCGCGGCCGTAAGTGGTCTTAAAAAAACTAGTAACACTAACCTATGTAACGGCATCAAATGTAAATTATTATGTCAAACCGTTATTCTGTAATAATTTTTATAATCATGGCAAGACTTTGTGCTCACCCTGGACAAACACTGATGGTCAGGCACTAACAGAGAGAGTATGAAGCACTATAAAACACTGAGCACGAGGGACTTCTTCTCAAAGCATGAGCTACCGTTACTCCTCGAGAAAACTGATTGCCGTTTCTATCTCTTCTTATTGTGACGTCTTCTGTCGCTTCAGCTACAGCCGCGACGAATCTGTTATAATCCTTCTACACGATCGACTTTATCGTCTCAGTTAACTAGTCGAGACAAGTTCATCTCTTGCAGCGCCCCTGGCTTTGTCTTCCCATACTGATTGTGAGTCTTGTCTTTTCCGAGTGGCCATTTCCGTTTTACGTCAGCGCCAAAATTGCGGGTGGTTGTGAGAGCTGTCTGTTGTGCAGTTTGACTTGTGATTGGTGAAAGCGAGGTTGTGAGAGACTGTCGTGCGCACGAAAAAATCGAAATACAGTAACCAGAAGTAGGAACAAGCAATGACAATAGAGTTTATTGATCACCAGCACAGAATTCATAGCGGAAGTTCTTGTCAACGGTCGTGTGGAAAATTCTCTACACTCCTGAGAACTGAAGGAATAGGAACAGTGTCATCCAAACATTTCAGAACATATGCATGTATTCGCTCGAGAAAACATGTACTTGCAAACACGTCAGACAGTACGTAGAAAGCAGTAAATAATGGCTTTTTGCTTTATCCTTTGTATGTTGCTTTCTTGTTGTGCGCCAAATAACAACCGAAAATTATTTTTCTTGTCCAGCACTCTGACTTCTTCCCCATTCAGATAATTTTCATTAAAACAGTGCTATCTGTTTACATTCTTATTTTTGCATTTTCTCTGTAAAACGTAAATACTTTCTGCTTTCAGATATTTCGTCTCTCTTGTAGGAGGACGTTGGTAGGAAAAAATGCCAGGACATCCTGTAACTTTTCAATGTGCTACGAGAACAAAACAAAAAACATAATAAAGATTAAGAAGACACGGAAGCACAAATTTAGTTGCTATAATGGGAGTAACTCGACCAGAATAGGTTATAATTTCAGACGTTAGCTGATGCTCCCACATGGGGTCTCTCTGCCCATGCGCAGCGTGCATCATACTCGGAAATTTAGAACTCCATACTCGGCACAATCCATAGATCATTGACGCTATATACGTACTCGCCTGTTGGTAGGTTGCCGATTTACACTCGCGTCGTGGTTGGTTGCTGATTTACTCGCAGGCACGCAAGGCGCACGCACTTTGAGTAGTCGATTTTGACCAGAAATGTGTAAAACGGGCGGTTCTTTAGAACCGGTTCTATCTACTGGACTTGTGTGCAGATGCACAGGATGTTACGTCCTCGTTCATCTTCGATTTCACACTGCAGTGCTTTTATACTACAATTTGCATGCCTGTATTTTATATGCAACTCTCCGCCCTTAGGAAAGCGACGAGCATGCTCCGCAGCTGTTTCTCATGTTCACGGAAGAGACTTTCTCCACCGTGCGTGTCGTTACGTTGCAGAAGCGACTGCCCGTGCCGTGGAAGAGCGTGCTGACGACCCCGGCGCTGTGGGCCCTCATCGCCATCATGGTGACCTTCGACTGGACCTTCTATATCTACATCTCCTCACTGCCCCTCTACCTCGCCAGCGTCCTCCACTTCGATATGCAAAGTGTGAGTACAGTGACTCTTAGAAGCATTCTGACACTTACTTATATCTATTCTGGATGAATCATGCTGCAAACAAACCCATACCTTCAAGAAAATTTCACATAACGATATTTCTCTATTTTTATTTGTGTACTTAATTTTTATTTGTTCTTCCTTTGACAGTTTAACACAACAGTAGAAGGGGGTGTCAAAAATAACCTTTTTTTTTTTTTTTTTTTTTTTTTTTTTTTTTTTTTTTTTTTTTTTTTTTTTTTTGCGCCCGCGCTTGAGATTGGTGTTGGCAGTACCGAAAAGGTCTGACCTTGAGTGACGTAATACCACATGCATCAGTCGGCTGGTGCTACACAGTTGGATGGAAGCAGGGAAAGCGTACGTGCGTGTTTACTGTACACAATATGGATCTCAAGTTGCAGCAGCGCGCGTCTATTAGATAAGCCAAAAGGTCGCCGACAGCGCATTGTAGGCCTTGTTAGCGAGCAAGCCGCCAAAAGAAATGTAAACGCTCTGCAAATGTCCGTGGGACAGGAAAACTGGCGCCCAGACATGCAGACTCTGTTTCAAAACATGTTTTGTCATTGCTAGTTTATGGCTATTCTTTGCAAACTTTGAAATGGACGCAACAGGGGAGATAACAAGCAGTTTATGGAGGGCTGTGCTTCCACCCTGTATTGTGTTAGCAAAAGACACGGCAAACATGTGGGAAAGAGGCCATAAAGCTGAATTTTTTTCCGTTTTCTGCCAATTAACTTTAAGTCTCTGATTGGTCAAATCGGTTTGCAGTGCAAAGACCATTCACTGAGCTTAGAATGCCGAGCTCCAGCTCGTGATTGGCTTATGTGAAATTGGGGGAAGTCAAAAAAAAGAAATGTGCTTTCGGAACCGAGCTGAGAAGGCAACACACAGAAAGGGAGATCGACTCTTGTACAAGTCTCTTGTACTGGCACTTCGCCAGTAAAGAACTGCAGGTCTCTACCTAAACGGTGAGACTTGTGTCCTTTACTAGGGCGCGACTTAGAGCCTGTGCCAGTCACCTTCTGAACCGTCAGAGGTACTGCATATATCATCACGGTCACAACGAGTGACGCTTGGGTGTACTTATTTGTCCTTAGTCGGCCGTCTAAACGTTTGACGTATTCCGACACGCACAGTCGTCGCACGGAGTCAAATTGGTTTGGCAGACCAGTAAACGGGACCACCTGCACACTGGAATCCGTCGGGGTTTCAGAGGCTCTTAGGGAAGTACCTGCATTCTGAATTAACCGAACGCAAGACCGCGTACTTGCATTTTTCGGGAACACGCGTTTAATAACAGATTGCCGCCGTCCGTGACTTCAGTCGGCGAACGCATCGTAGTGTGGCGCCTTGACCAGTAGTATGGTAAAGTATTCGCTGCTGCGAAGTAGGGCTATAATATCTATTTCTCAGCACCCTGTCCTTTCGAACCATATTTTTCCTTTTTTTGTACGGTAGAATGTAGATGCTCGGTGGTGGCGTAATTTGATGCCATAACTTGGATTCATGTGTATGAAGTGAGATAAGGCGAGTAGTGTTCTGGTTAGTGTCGTGTGTCGATCCCCAGCAGATCACTTTCGCCACTATAGATCCCATTTTAGTAAGGCTTTTGTTGAATAAATATTTTTTGTATGAAGTTTCTTTAATAATTTTGTTGTCTTGTCTTGTTTAATCGATTGTGAATTAGACTACAACTTCTCCCTGAGTTCTGATTAACAATTTCTTCGCATTTTTATGGCAGTCTAGATCAGAAATATAAGGAGTAGCGTTTTCATTTGGTGTCCACTGCGTGAATTTTTACTTCATAAACAGTAATCGTCTTTCACGTTAATGGGTGGCATTATACTGCATGGCTTCCAATTTTGCATTAAGTTCTTTATTAAGCTCGGTGTGTCTTTGTTGATAGTTTTATGCATACGGTTGATTAGTAAGGTCCGACATTTATGTCTGGCGCTGATGAGACCAAACCCTCCTCTTGAAGTTGGTGGGGTAAAGAAACCACCAGCCTATGAACGGAATGGCAGTGAGGGTGAAAAAGCAGTGTAGCCCGCGACACGACAGTACCCATACTTTAATTATCCACTATTTGAGAATGGGGGAACTTAGAGACTTACAAGAAATTTTACACATAATTTCAAACACCTAAGAAACTTTTTCTCGCTGTCGACCGCCACAAAATGCAGAAATCAAAAACTGTTCGTGGCTTACTACATTTTCGCTGTTCATGTAGTAAAACTGCCACATGAAGCACGCCATTTTTTAAACTGTATTCGTGACACATTTTGCAGACACTATTCGCATATACCACTGAATGTACCAGAAACATTACATCATTGTACGACACTTATTATGGGAGATACGACTTCATAAAAACCGAATGCAAGACGTTTAAATTTATTACTTCTTTACTACTAACTTTATTCAGAACACATTTCGCAGACAGTAGGCGCGGATACGAGAGACACGGGGGATGGCTAGAGAGAGAGGGAGAGGAGGAGGTGGATAGAGAGAGGGCGAAGGCAGGCCGGAGGGTCACCCATCCAAGTACTAGCCCAGTCTGATAGCGTTTAAGTTCGGTGATCTGACGGGAACCGGTGTTACCACTGCGGCAAGGCTGTTGGGCCATATATACAGGTAATAATAATAATTTCGTATGGCTCAATAGCCTGGTACAAGTCTTTCTATTGGACGCCTCTTCAGCGACTTGCGAGTCCCTAACCCGAACCAGTTATCCAACTGGGGAAAGGGGACCTACAGTTTAACGTGGAATTAGAAACACGTGTTGTTTCTGGTGACTTCCACATCGTCGAGTGGCCAACGGTAGCTTAAAACGAAGACTGACAGATCTTAAAGGTTTCAACCAGTGAGTTTGCTTCAAAATATGTGACAAAAATGGTCATAGCTTTTGATTTCATTGAATTACAAATTTAAATTTTTTACACCGCTTATAGAAAGTAGACTTCAGTATTTCACATAAATTTTAACTTAACATCGCTACCTGATTCCGAGAAAAAAGTGTCTTAACAGACAGACAAATGGACAAAAAACGGTAAAAAAATATTTTATAAGTTATATAATTACAAATTAACGATTTTCGGATTTTGTATTGTGAAACCCTGCTTCTTTTCAAATTCCATGATTTTAGGCAAACGAGAAGTGCATTATAGGTTTTGGTCAGCGATTTTGCCAGTATCAAAATGATTGTGACGTCTTAGAAGCTTAAGGAACCGAAAGACCTTATGTGATGCACATTTCAGCTTGGTACCTCTCTCTATCTGTTCCTGAGAAACTGATAGACAGACAGACAGACGGAATAGAAAGTGATCCTATAAAAGTATAATGGTTCTGTTTTTATCACTTGAGGTCTGGAACGCTAAAAACACAAGTTATGTAACGCTTACTAAAGACACAGTGTCTCCCGTTTCATTCGTCAGTACTAAAAGATTTAGTATAATGACAGTCAATCATTTCTAGATATACTTGATAGTTCTGTGATGAATAAAGTCTGTACCCCAGTTTCCAAGAGGGGAGCGAGCAGGATATAGAATCGACAGAGGTCGTGTCAAAGCAGACACCTCAAGCTCTTTAGGGAAACCCCTTAAAACGAGATGGCTAAACAAAAGCTCTGTGACCTACTTCTTTGCCCCTGACCGGACTCTCTTCTTCGCACACAGAATGAGATGCGACAGTTGTGGGGCAACAAGATTCGGCGTTACAACGTTTGTTGAGACCACAGTAAATGAGTGTCTGCGACTTAATGTGAAGACCGTCCAGAAAAGCTAAATCCTCTTGCCTAAAGTTGCTTGGAAGCACAATCAACAGTGTTCTCTTTTAGTAACCACCAGTAATCCCAAACCCGATCATTCATAGGATCGAACTCCCAAGTATAAGAAAGCTTTAAACGTCTGATTATTTTACAACTTAATTTATGTGTTAAACATGAGATGGCGCCGAGATCGGAATGCAATATCTTCATGGTTGAAGACACAAAACTTTAATTATGTTAACCAGGCTCCTTGGCTGTGCATTATATCTACACTAATATTATAAATCCGAAAGTAACTGTCTATTAGGTTTTCAGGACTAAACCGGTGAACCGATTTTGATGAAATCTAGTATGATGATAGCTCGAACACTGAGGAACAACATAGGCTACTGTAGAAAGCGTGAAGCACAACATATTTATTGTTTTGAAGAATACAACGCGCAGTATGGAACAATACACCGAAGAGCCAAAGAAACTGGTACACTTGCCTAACATCATGTAGTGCCCCTGCGAGCAAGCAGAAGTGCCGCAACACGATGTGGCATTGACTCGACTAATGTCTAAAGTAGTGCTGGAGAGAACTGACACCATGAATCCTGCAGGGTTGTCCATAAATCCGTAAGAGTACGAGGGGGGTGGAGATCTCTTCTGAACAGCACGTTGCCAGGCATCCCAGATATGCTCAGTAATATTCATGTCTGGGGAGTTTGTCGCCAGCGCGGGTGTTTAAACTCAGACGAATGTTCCTGGAGTCACTCTGTAGCAATTCTGGAGATGTGGGGTGACGGATTGTCCTGCTGGAATTGCCCAGCTCCATCGGAATGCACAACGAACATGAATGGATGCAGGTGATCAGACAGGATGCTTACGTACGTGTCACCTGTCAGAGTTGTATGTAGACATATCAGGGGTCCCATATCACTTCAACTGCACGCATTCCACACTATTACAGAGCCTCCACCAGCTTGAACA
The DNA here is from genome assembly GCF_021461395.2 of Schistocerca americana. NCBI lineage: Eukaryota > Metazoa > Arthropoda > Insecta > Orthoptera > Acrididae > Schistocerca > Schistocerca americana. Next base: position 1,158,795,021 of record NC_060119.1, on the reverse strand, counting down.
GTCCCCAGCTGACATGCAGGGTCCATGGATTCATGAGGTTGTCTCCCCTGCCCATCCACACGATGCAATTTGAAACGAGACTCGTCCGACCAGGCAACATGTTTCCAGTCAACAACAGTCCATTGTCGGTGTTGACGGGCCCAAGCAAGGCGTAAAGCTTTGTGTCGTACAGTCATCAAGGGTACACGAGTGGACCTTCGACTACGAAAGCCCATATCGATGATGTTTCGTTGAATGGTTCGCACGCTGACATTTGTTGATGGCCTAGCAATGAAATCTGGAGCAATTTGTGGAAGCGTTGCACTTCTGTCACGTTGAACGATTGTCTTCAGTCATCGTTGGTCCCGTTCCTGCAGGATATTTTTCCGATCGCAGTGGTATTTGGTGTTTTACCGGTACGCTCGTAAAATGGTCGTACAGGAAAATCCCTACTTCATCGCTACCGCGGAGATATTGTGTCCCATCGCTCGTGCGCCGACTGTAACGCAACGTTCAGACTCACTTAAAGCTTGATAACCTGCCATTGTTGCAGCAGTAGCTAACAACTGCACCAGATACTTGTCTCGTATAGGCGTTATCGACCGCAGCGCCGTATTCTGCCCGTTTACACATCTCTGTATTTGAATAGGCATGCCTGTACTAGTTTTTTTGTAACTTCAGTGTATTATAAATGTGAAATTAACACGGTCTGTTACGTTTTGGTGACTAAACCGGTGAACCGATATCCTTGAAATTTGGCATGGGACAGCTTGAGTCTTAAGGATGAATATAGACTACTTCACAAAGTGTGTAGTACAAGATACTTATTGATTTGAGGAATATTTGCTCTTTCACTTCTGAACTTTGTCATATTTGAAAAAATGTTTTTATTGTTTGATATGTTCCACGTAATACGATTCAACGTAATCAATACCATGCTTATTCAATTGTCAACGTGTTTAATCCACAGGAATACCAGTATCATTAATTGCTAAAGTAACTCACTGTGTTACGTTTCCACGACTCTACCGCTGCACCGATTCCGATGGTATTTGATATGGAGATAGCTTGAACCCTAAGAAAGATCATGGGCTACTTTAGAAAGTTGTACCTTTTTGAGGGTTATTAAAATATTTAAATCTCAAATACGTGAGCGGTACGCAGACGACGTTGGCGCTGTGTCTATAGATTATTACGTGAAAGTGCAAATACAGTGCTATTGTGGGCGCAGTTTATGATGCTGAGTTGTTACACCATTTGGCATAACCGGAGAGTTTTTGTGGAGATACAGAAAGAAAATCCGACTGTAGGTCCGAGAACCATATTTAAGATTATTGCAATAAGCGTCGCAAATCTGATTTAGAAGAGATACATCGTTCTAAGAGAGTTCAGCTGTGAAAGTTACTCGAATCCAACTAACCTCGGAGTAACCTCACGTCCGCCGGAAGTTCGATGCAGAACGCCAGGCGACCTAAGAGCTACAGACACACAAATACACTCACCCTAGCCCGTCGAATTTTAGACGCCGAGCTTCACGCGTCTCTTACAGCTGCCGAGACGCTTGAAGACCCACAACGACGGCGACATTTAAAGGCTGTACGACAAACAGGGAGACGTGGCATCTTTACACGTGGAACGTGAGACGGTTTTTATGAGGCTGAATTTCATTGCGATCTATTGATTGATTATGTTATTTATAAATTATTCATGTTGCGGGATGGATCAAAAATGTAGGTGCTACAATGCATTGAAATGGAAGGAAGAAACGTTTGGCATATTTTGCTCTGGTGGAAAAACCTCACAGCCAATGTTTGGTGAGCCGGACAGACCTCTAAGGACTCTGCTTCTCTACAAATGTAATGAATCGAGGCGTTTTTTAAATACAGGGTGTATCAAAAACAATCACCCGATTTGGCTCATCTATATTTCTGAAACTACTAAACAAATACAATGAATTTTGTTTTTTGATGAACGGGAAACTAAAAAAGTTTTTTTTTTTATACCTTTTCATAGGTGTTCAATATCCCCCCCCCCCCCCCCCTTGAGCTGCAGGGCATATGTCAATGCGGTATTCAAATTGTTCCCACACGGCAGCGAGCATGTCTTGAGTTACAACTTCCACAGCTGCTGTTATTGTTGTTGGTAACGGAGGCACATAAACAAAGTCTTTTATAAATCCCCACAAAAATTGATCACATACAGTCAGGTCCACTGACCCTGGAGGTCAGCAATGTAAGGCTGAATATTTTGCTCCAGGGCTACCAATCCATCGTTCACTAATCCTTTGATTTGAAAATTCCCGCACTTCCAGATGCCATTGTGGCGGTGCCCCATTCTGTTGGTAAATGAAGTCATTCGAATCTGTCTCCAACTGTGGGGAAAGAAAGTTCTCAAGCATATCGAGATATGTGCTTCCTGTGACAGTGTTCTCGGCAAAGGAAAATGCACCATACACCCCTTCCCGTGAAACTGCACAAAACACATTATATTTTGGAGAGTCCCTCTCATGTTGTACAACTTCATGTCGTTGTTCCATACCCCATATTCTCCCATTACGATGGTTCACCTTTCCATTTAAATGGAATGTTGCCTCATCGCTAAACACTAAGCATGGAAGAAAAGTGTTATCCTCCCTCTTGTCAAGAACAAAATTATGGAACTCTACACGTTGTTGTTTGCCACCTTCGCCAAGAGCTTGCAGTAGCTGAATTTTGTATGGTTTCATATGTAAACATCGACGCAACACACGCCAGACGGACATGGGGGCATGTTGAGCTGTCGAGCTGCACGACGAACGGATTTCTACGGACTCGTTGTGAAACTATGGCGGATACGTTCGACGTCTGTGTCAGACAATCGAGGACGGTCTACGCAAACAACCTGTTTCTCGGAATTGTTCATGCCATCGTCTAATAATCTGTGCTATAGGAGGACCCACACCATACCTATTACGAAAGTCACGCTGAACGGTTATTATTGACCCGCGCTGTTCAAAACGTAGAAAACAAAACGCTTTCTGTTGTCCCGACATTATTTTTACTAGAAATGAAATGGGCGCACACTGCTGCTACCTAACGGGAACCACGTAAAACTCGAGAGTTTGCACTTTCCAACAGTACGTTTTCACGCACATATCTCGGATAACCTAGCAGTTTTTTTTAATCAGATGATTCTTTTTGATACACCTTGTATAATTAGAAAATATAATGCATGCTTTCTGATTCGACATGCAGCAAAATAACAAAAGCACATTTATTATGTGGCTACATACCCGCACTGCATGCATTTTTTTTATTCATACTTCTCTACACCACTGTATACACATTTACAAATTACTAGCTTGCCTACTCAGCATAGCACTCGTCATAACAGAACTACTGATATGCTAGCGCAGTCGCGGGAATAGCTACTTATTTTAATAAATACAGCGACCAGCCACTTTGTTAACTATCTTTAGTAAAGATAAGACGCATTTCGGACTTTCATCCACCTTCAATTAGAATGATACATATTTGAGTCTTTAGTCAGGACGTAGTTGCATCATCGACAGCAGATTAGATGCTGCAGCTGGCCAGTGAAAAATAACAGTTTTCCTAGTTACTACATTTCGCGAGTTGCGTATTTATGAGATATTGCTTTTTAGCTATGCTTTCTTTCTACTCTGCTTGTAGTTGTTCCGATTATCGTCTTTATGGGGGCGTGGGGTTGTGCAAAATAGATCCATAAAGCACGAACAGCGAAAATGTAGTAAGCTACAAATTTTTTTCGTTTCGTTATTTGGGGGGGGGGGGGGAGGGGATTTCAGCGAGAAAAAGTTTCTAAAAGTCTCAAAATTGTGTGTAAAATTTTTTGGTAGTCGCTAAGTGGTCGTATTCTCAAACACTGTATGAAAACAGTGTGGATAATTTGCGCGCCGTGACATACACGATCTCAAGAAATAATATTATACACAGTTTAACTTTAAATGCGAACATTTTTAGGTTAGGCTTTACCGTGACTGTTACTGACATTAAATGAAACAACAAGTTTACTGTTACCAGTCACCGTTTTATTTTTTCCGGATTGTTAGCAGAAATATTTATTAGTAACCTAGAAGACAAAATCTTGAATTCCAATCACCACCTCCTCAAAAATATCATCTACTACTATAGATATGTAGATGATATCATAATTTTAATCAAAGGCACTAAAGATGACATCAGTGAGTTGAATCAGTTTTTCAACAACTCCCATGAAAGCATAAATTTCCTAGACCTTACCATTACAATAAAGAATAACAGACATCAGTTTGAAATTTATCGGAAGCCTACCACAACACATACTACAATCCACAACTCCTCTTGCCACCCCGCAGCACACAAAATGGCAGCATACCGGTACATGATTAATAGAGCTATCCAACTACCACTTTCAGTGATAAACGTGATCAAGAAATTGAAATAATAAAACAAACAGCTATTGAAAATGGCTATAACAACTCCATAATAGACACTCTAAAACACTCAATAATGGCAAAGCAATCACAACACAAAAAACAAAAAGAAAATAATGTTTTGCATACAGTCCCCTTTCTGTGTAACATTTCATACCAGATTGCTAATGTCTTCAAACGGAAAGGCATAAGTATATCCTTTACAACAGACAACAAGATTGGACAGAAGTTACCCCACAACATCGGCACACGAAACCCACTTCATCACACAGGTGTGTACAAAATTGAATGTTTGGACTGTGACTGCTTCTACATAGGCCAGACAGGCAGATCATTTGAGATTAGGTTCAAGGAACACATGGCAGCACTAAAAAACAAAAAATACCACACATCAGCAATAGCTACCCACCTACATGAAACAAAACACCATGTTAACAACACAAGTATTAGCATCCTACACATCCAACCAAAAAGCAGAAAACTAGATATCCTTGAAACACCCCAAATATACAAACACCAAATGAAACAACCAGAATCCATCTTAAATGACAAAAATGACAATATTTACAATAGTATCATCTCTGTTTTCAGCAACTGCCTACACTCTGAAAATACACACACACACACACACACACACACACACACACACACACACACACACACGTGCACATATCCTAATATTTACCATAAATATTGACAGCCGCCAAGAGTACAAGAGATTGACCTCATTCACAGATAATTCATCACACCAACAGCTTGTACCCCCTGTCAGCTTAAAACTGTATGTACATCATCTACTGGCACAAATGTATATCTATCTGCATATTTTATAACATTAACCAGTGTATTACCCCAACCTTTAGGCAGCTAATATATGCAACATGTAATCTTAAGACTCCTTGCCATGTAAATGTTTGCTCTCATATAATCACTCCTTCCTCTCTCTCTCTCTCTCTCTCTCTCTCTCTCTCTCTCTTTCTTCAAAGAGTGTCATCTATGTATGATTTTACTGCTGTAGCCAATATGATCATTGTAATTGAAGCCTATAACATTTTACCTAATTGTTATTAGCAAGTATGAAGTTTAAGCCATTTTAAAATTTCACCTGATTGCATAAACGAGTACGAATGTTTAGCTGTTTTAACCTTTCAAAATTGGATTTATATACCACCTGAAGTACACACACATATATTTGACAACTCAAAACAAACACCTCCAAATGGTTTAAACGATTATTCTGTAATAATGTTGTTACAATGTATATTCTTTGCACTTTGCGATTATGTCTTCTCTTCTGCTGCTTGCACCCAGCTGATTCCAGACGCCATATTTGTTTACAAATGTGGCAGTATACATGTGAAGTGTTACGACAGAAAAAGGAACTTGTGACCACTGGAGGTACTCTAGTTTACTTATTAAAGTTTACCATTAAATATCAGTTTAATTTTTTGTCAAAAGTTTCCAAAACCATATTCTGAAATAGTGTCTTGTTTCTCCACTAGGCAGTGCCACAAGTTCCTCCAAATGTCGTAACACAACATACACACATATGTAATACTAACTAATGTAAATCCACCCGATGATGGAGGTTTAAACCTTCGAAACGCGTCGTGGAAAAAATAAAACGGTGACTGGTAACAGTAAACTTGTTGTTTCATTTAATTATACACGGTTTCTAGCTTCAATACTTAATGTGTTAAACGTTTAAATGAATTAATGAAGATCGCGCCTTACATTCAAGACGAGTAAACTTATGTTTAACTTAAGGCTTGCAGGAGTAACAAAAATTTTTGTTGTATAACTTTTATGAATAAGGTACAACAGCATTACAAATTTTTAAATTCAATAAATAATTATGTGAAATACTGAAAATAATTTTTTTTTTTTTTTTTTTTGTTTGCTTCTGGGAGCCGATTCGGCATAGTGAGTCCGGTATGTGACTACATGTCTAATGGGCAGTATGGTGTTAACCCGAAACTCTTGCTAAAGTAAATGCCACCGCTGCCGAACTCAAAAGGCATCTTGCGGCATTTCTAGATCGCAGATCCCGCCACCTCACATCAGTTACAAGCCTTCTCCATTTCGTTTCAATATTTTCCTTGGGAAATTTAATTCCGACGATTAACATCGATTAGGGACTTTACGAGTAACGGAAATTGGAAATTTGTGGTAAGGTGTAATGGGACCAAACTGCTGAGGTCATTGGTCCCTAAGCCTACACACTACTTAATCTAACTTAAACTAACTTACACTATCGACAACGCACACACCCATTCCCGAGGGAGGGGACTCGAACCTCCGATGGGGGAGGGGGGGGCGGGGGGAAAGGCCGCACGGACCGTGACAAGGCGCCCTAGACCGCGCGGCTACGAGTAACGGCTGCTCCCTATACGTAGTGAGCAGACAGTAAGACGGATATCACTGTTCACTCAATATTCAGCCGCAATGCACCCATCGTTCGCCTCAAATGTCTATAGGGGTCTACTCAAGCCTGATAAAGAAAAGGAATTATCGTAGTCGCGTATCAACATGGCGAGTTTTTACGGACTGCCCTCAACAAATACGAACACAGTTGCCAGCGAACATTAATCAGTTTGAAGAGTATAAACATCCACCGAAAACTTCTAATACCAGTTCTGTTCAATTGTTTTCATTTGGTGGGACAACTTGTAGGCTCTCGATGTCATTTTATAGCTTACTATGTTTGTAATCTGAGAAGCGCTCACTCACGTATCTGTCTATGTATGTGTCTATTCGTTGCAGAACGGCTTCCTGTCGGCCGCGCCCCACGTTATAAGTGCGGGCGGCAGTCTGTTCTTCGGATGGCTCACCGATTTTGTGTTCCGGAAGGGCTACATATCCAAACTTCACGGATTTCGCATTATAAACGGAATGGGTAAGTTCAAGCCGATCGTTCATTGTTTTAGAAACCAAATATACCACAAGACAAACATAGTTTTGTATGTTGCATTTAAACTCCGCTAAATCGTGCGAGGCAAAACAAAATTGCTCGTATACGAATGAACTGTTTGGCAGCGATATATACTGATAAAATTCTCTCGAGCTTCCAGCTGCGTCAAGTGGTTTGCACACTCTGATGCCATCGTATTTTTTGTACGATGGAGAGAATATTTGAACCAGATGGTCGGCTAATGGGTCCCCTTAGCGACGGCTAAGGGGAGCCCACTAGCTCCATTTGCAGCCAACCTGTTTACGGAGCTCTTTGACGACATCGTCCTGGACATAGCCCCTGCAGAGTCTAGTTGCTTTTAACGTTTCATCGACGACACGTTCATTATCTGGTGCCGTGGACTTGGAAAGATGGGAGAATTTTTGGATCACATCAAGGATATCCGTGGCAACATTAAATTCACCATGGGGGTAGAGACAGATGTACCTTGCTGTTCCTTGACGTCTTCATCCGCCATGAAGCAAATGGATATCTCAACCACAGTGTTTGCCGGAAACCCACCCACAACGGACCGATAGCTGTACGCTATCAGCTATCACCATCCGTCACTGAATCGTTCTGTTCTGAGGACCTTGGTGCATCAAACGGAAGCCGTCTCAGAAGCTGAAAACCTGCCGAAGGTACCGAACTACTTACGGAAAGTATTAAAGCAAAACGGCCACAACTATTGCCAGATTTCTCAAGCCATCTTTCCGAACACACGTGAGCAGGAGGACCCCGAGAAGGACTCGAAGAAGTTTCCATTTTTGCCACTCTGTAGCTCAGTAACAGGAAAAATATCTGGCTCCTAAAGAGGCATAAGTTCAATTCGGTCATCAGGGTTCCAGCAAAAATTCGACAAGTCATGAGGCCTGTGAAAGACGACGTAGACCTCGGAACGCCAGGTGTATATAAAATACCGTGTGGGTGTCGACAGTTTTATGTTAGACTGTGTGTATTACTGAACAGCGCTGTATAGAACACGAGAGATGCTTTCGTCTTCGTCACCCTTACAAGAGAAGGCCGAAGTTGAAGAAATTAGTCGTGGAAAACCAGTACGCAAAGAAGTTAGATACAGCAGTACTAAGATACAGCAATAACCATTAGCTCAGTAGGCATTACAGTTGAAGAGAAAGAAAAACGTAAAAAATGGATAGCAGAAGAAATTCTTCAGTTGATCGATGAAAGAAGGAAGTACAAAAATGTTCATGGAAATTCAGGGATTCAGAAATACAAGTCGTTGAGGAATGAAATAAATAGGAAGTGCAGGGAAGCTAAGACGAAATGGCTGCATGAAAAATGTAAAGAAATCGAAAAAGACATAATTTTCGGAAGGACAGACTCAGCATACAGGAAAGTCAAAACAACCTTCGATGACATTAAAAGCAACGGTGGTAACATTAAGAGTGCAACAGGAATTCCACTGCTACATGCAGAGGAGAGTGTGAATAGGTGGAAAGAGTACACTGAAGGCCTCTGCAAGGGGGAAGATTTGTCGGATGTGATAGAAGAAAAAACAGGAGTCGATTTGGAAGAGACCGGTGATCCAGTATTAGAACCAGAATTTAAGAGAGCTTTGCAGGACTTAAGATCAAATAAGGCAGAAGGGATAGGTAACATTTTTAAAATCAAATGACTATTCACATTGGTGTGTAGAACGTTTGTATCTGGCGACATATCATCTGACTTTCGAAAAAATATCATCCACACAATTCCGAAGACTGCAGGAGATGACAAGTGCGACAATTATCACACAATTAACTTAGCAGCTGATGCGTCCAAGTTGCTGACAAGGATAATATAAAGAATAATAGAAAAGAAAATTGAGGATGCTCTAGAAGACTATCAGTTTGACTTTAGGAAAGGAAAAGGCTCGAGAGAGGCAATTCTCACATTGCGGTTAATAACGGAAGCAAGACTAAAAAAATCAAGACACGTTCATAGGATTTGTCGACCTGGAAAAAGCGTTCGACAATTAAAATGGCACAAGATGTTCGAAATTCTGAGAAAAATAGGGATAAGCAGTAGGGAGAGACGGGTAATACGAGCCAAGAAGGAATAATAACGAAGTGCTCGGATTAAAAAGGGTGTAAGACAAAAATGTAGTCTTTTGCCCCTACTGTTCAATCTGTACATCGAAGAAGCAATGATGGAAATAAAAGAAATATTCAGGAGTAGGATTAAAATTCAAATTGAAATGATATCATTGATTCGATTCGCTGATGACATTGCTATCCTGAGCGAAAGTGAAGAAGAATTAGATGTTCTTCTGAACGGAATGAACAGCCTGAGTACAGAATATTGATTGGGAGTAAATGGAAGAAATACGAAAGTAATAAGAAATAGCAGAAATGAAAACAGCGAGAAACTTAACATCAGGATTGATAATCACGAAATAGATGAAGTCACGGAATTCTACTACCTAGGCAGTAAAATCACCAACGGGGTACAGAGGAAGGAGGACATCAAAACCAGACTAGCACTGGCAAAAATGGTTTTCCTGGCCAAGGTAAGTCTACTAGTATCAAACATAGGGCTTAATTTGAGGAAGAAATTTCTGAGAATGTGCGTTTGGAGCACAGCATTGTATGGTAGAGCACTTGCCCACGAAAAGCTAAGGTCCCGAGTTCGAGTCTCAGTCCAGTACACAGTTTTAATCTGCGAGGAAGTTTCATTTCCTTCTGATATTCAAGGGCACTTTGAACTTCAGAAACTACATCACTGAAAGGCAAACACTCATTTCATTACTATTGTTAAAAACAGTATTAACAAGCTTCTGTGAACCCTCCTCATTACTGCCACGACCTATTCTTTTCGCCACCTTGATTGTTTGCTAAGATCACCTACCACGTGACACACTTGCCCTGCGTTTCAGTTTACAAAACATTTAAGAACTATCTATTACCTAGAAATTGAACTACAAGTATGATTTGTTAAGTCTTGTTTTGTGAATAACTCATCTTGCTTCTCGACATCGTCTGTTTTGAGGAATATTCACTAGGTTCAGCGATCCTCCAGCTTTTTAGTCCCGTCGGTAAAATAGATTCTGTCAAACTGTGCAAAGTTCTCGATGACTGCAACTATCACTTCCTCTTTTTATGAAAATTTCTTCCCAGCAAGCCAATGTTTCAAATCAGGCAACAGGAAGAAGTTACTTGGGGCTAAGTCTGTTGCGTAGGATGGATGATGAACCAATTCAAAGCCCAGTTCATGCGCTTTCGCCATTGTCATCGTAAACAAAGAGTATTTCATCTCAGATTCGAGAGGAGCAAAAACCTAGCTGACAAACGAAAACTGAACGAAGCGAAATTGACCTGCAGAGCACTGATGACTGGTGCAGGCTCTGGCAGTTGACCTTGAAAGTAAATAATTGTAACATATTGCGCACACATAGGAAAAGAAATTCACTACTGTACAGCTACACTACTGATGACAGCGTCTACCGTAAAATATCTAGGCGTAACTATCCAGAGCGATCTTAAGTGGAATGACCAGATAGAACACATAGTTGGAAAAGCAGACACAAGATTCAGATCAATCGGAAGAATCTTAAGGAAATGTAAGTCATCCACGAAAGATGTGGCTTATAAGGCGCTTGTTCGCCTGATCTTTGAGTATTGTTCATCTATCTGGATCCCTATCAGGTAGGACTGATAGATACAACGAAGAGCTGCGCGTTTCGTGACGGTATCGTTTAGCTGGCGAGAGAGCATTACGGAGAGGCTAAACAAACTCTGTTGGCAGACATTACAAGAGAGGCGTTGTGCATCACAGAGAGCTTTACTATTGGAATTTCGGGTCAGCACTTCTCAGGAGGAGTCAGACAACATACATGCATCTCGCTTCTTGACCACAAGGACAAAATTCGAGAAATTAGACCCAATACAGAGGCTTACCGACTATCATTTTCCCCACGCAGCATTCGCGAGTGGAACAGGGTTGGAGGGATCAGATAGTGGTACCGAAAGTACTCACCGCCACACACCATTAGGTAGCTTGTGGAGTATGATGTAGATGTAGATGTCATCGCTGATGTGTGGGATGGTGCATTATCCTTTGAAAGAGCACCTGTTTGCGTTCCAGCTGTTGTCTTTTATCAGCCAATGTTAAGTTCCAAACGATCCAACAATGAAACATAATAGGATCCACTTATGGTTCTCCCTTCTTCCAGATAGTCTATGAAGATTATTCCTTGAGAATCCCAAAAAACAGTGGCCATCACCTTACCAGCTGACAAGATGGTCTTTCCTTCTTTGGTGCACTTTGACCATTCTATGTCCATTGTTCTGACCCTGGTGAATAACGATGTATCCAGATTTCCTCAACAGTCACAAATCGGTGCAAAAAGCTTTGCGGATTGCGATCCATAACTCTAACCTATTATATTTCATTGTTGGATCGTTTGAAACTTGCATTGGCTGAAAAAATACAACAGCTGGCACGCAAAAAACTGTTCTTTCAAAAGATAATGCACTACTCCACACATCATTGTGTTGAAATGTTGTACCTGATGCGTTCTTGGTCGACTGTTGGCAATCGCGCCGCCTACCTTGCACACAGATTCTGCAGAACCAGTTCTGTGTGGGCGATATTAAGCGTTCGCTCACTTGAGATGCCTACAGCCTCAGCAATCTTATGTATTTTTATTTATTGATCTTGCATTACCATATAATGGATTTTGTATATGGTTCAGCTTGCGGTGACCACGTTTAAATTCGTTAATCCAAAAGTTAATGGTCTTCAATGATGGTGCACAGTCCGCGTGATCTTCATCCAATTATGTTTTGATTTCCCCAACCTTTCAATAGGAAATGCTTAATAACATCCCGAAACTCCGTATTCTCCATTTCCAAACGCAGTCGACACACTGACCAATGTAGACGGCTGTCAAGAATGAACTGTACGGTATACATTGTTGAAATTCGTTACATGACCCTCAGAATAGTCAAGTTTACCAACCGCGAAGGTACAACAAAAATGTTCCATTCTTTCATAGAAATTTACCAGACTTACCAAATCACACTTATAGTGACGCGCGATATTTGCGAGCTGAGCGCTTCATACGATTTTAAATGCTGTCGCAACTTCATGTGACTGGCCACTGTGACCGAGCGTTTCAATGCGCTTCAGTCCGGAACCGCACTGCTGCTACAGTCGCAGCTTCGAATCCTGCCTCGGGCATGGATGTATGTGATGTCCTTAGGTTAGTTAGGTTTAAGTGGTTCTAAGTTCTAGGGTACTGATGACCTCAGATGTTAAGTCCCATAGTGCTTAGAGCCATTTGAACCATTTTGAATGGACTTTATGTGACTACAGCTCGTCATTTGATGCGATTAAGTAGTCGAGACAAAGGTTAATTTCTCTGTCATCGATGTAGACATTTCATCATCTTCTGACTGATGAGAAACGGATCATACTGTTGTTAAGTGGCCCAAAGCAATCATCACTAAATACTGCAGGCGACGATAAGACTGAAATCGGCTTTTTGCAGGTACTCTGGTGCCGACAGCGACGCTGATCGTGGTCTCGCAGGTGGGCTGCAACGCGCCTGTGATCGTGGCTGTGCTGGCGATCAACGGCTTCCTCATGTCCACCAACTGCTCGGGGCCCTACATGAACATGCATGTCATCGCACCCAACTACTCCGGGACGGTTGTCGGCATTGTCAACACATTCGCCAACCTGACAGGGATCGTCGTCCCGTATATTGTCGGCGCCTTCACCAGCGCCAATGTACGTCATCATTTCTCTAGTTATGTAACTAACATGTAGCCTAAGTAAACACACACGCACATACACAGGTACAGGCTGACAATTATTGAACTATACAAAAAAAACTAAATTATTTACAAACTACGACGTGCATACACTTTATTCGACATGTAAATATCGCTAGAGATATTCGGATTTAGGTTATGACATATTCGATATGTCTGCCATCATTGGTTATGATGTGGCACAGGCAAATAGTGAAATACTGCATGACCCGCTGACGTGTCGGAACATCGATGCTGTCGATGACCTGAATAGGTGTTTTCAGATCAGCAGTGGTTTTAGGGTTATTGCTGTACACCTTGTCTTTAATACATCCCTACAGAAAGGAGTCGCATGTGTTCAGATGCGAAGAATGTGGCGACCAATCGAGGCCCGTGCCAGTTGCTTCTGGATACCATAGAGCCAGAATGAGGTTCCCAAAGTGCTCTTCTAGGACACCAAACGCTCTCCTGCTTTGATGGGGTCGAGCTCCGTCTTGCAAGAAACCACATCTTGTCGAAATCAGGGTAACTTTGGATAATGGGGATGAAATCATCTTTCAAAACCTTCACATACTGTTCGGTAGTCACTGTGCCATCAAGAAATATCGCACCGATTGTTCCGTGACTGGACATTGCACACCACACAGTCACCTGTTGAGGGTGAAGAGACTTCTTGATCGCGAAATGAGAATTCTCAGTCTCTCAAATGCGCCAATTTTGTTTATTTATGAATCTATCCAAAACGAAAGTGGCTTCGTCGCCAAACCAAACCATACTAATTCCCATCACGCCCCACGGCCAACCGTGCAGTTTAAACGTTCTAATACAAACCGTTCCGAAATTATGACGATTTTATTTCATATAGTTCAATAACTGTCACCCAGTACATACGCACGCATGCATACGGAACACGTGCAGGCAAAGATATCTTTTTTTCAGGCGATTACCACTTGAGCTCGTTAACTGGCTCCTTAAATCGATGTAACGAACAGTTAAAAAGAAAGAAAGTAAACTCTTTGTTATTTCAAACATAAACGCCACAGCTGTTAATACATTTATCCCACTGTCATACAGGACGGTCAATCATGACAGAAAAATGTTTGCGGTTGCCTGCGGAACCATGATTGTACCCATGTGTGCACGTCTTCGCACAAAACAAATCGGCAGCAACGAATATCTTTCTTCAGGGCTCCAAAAATGTGGAAATCGCATGGAGAGAGATCGTGACTGTGTGGAGGGCTTCCCAGCGAAACTTGTGCGGCGTCGTCGAAACAACCTTGGCAGGCGGCCATTACCCAGCAACAAAATGCCGTCCGTCAACATTTCTGGGCGTTTGGACTCGACGGCGCGCTTCAGTTTTTGCAAGGTGGCCATGTACCGCTGGGCACATCAACAGACAGCATCATTCTGTTGTAGGATAATGCCCGAACACATGGTGTCGTGGATGTTTCGACTTCGCTGTGGAAGTTTCTGTGGGAAGACCTTACACATCCTCCATACAGTCCCGATCTCTCCCATGCGATTTCCATATTTTTGGAGCCCTGAAGAAAGACGTTTGTGGCCGTCAATTTACTTTGGACGAAGAGCACCACCCCTGTTTAACAATCATGGTCTGGCAGGCTACGACAGACATTTTTACATGAAGCCATTTATCACCTTTTCTCACAATGGGATAAATGTACAGGGTGACAATTACTGAACTACATGAAACAAAATCGTCATAACTTCCGAACGGTTTGCGTTAGGACGTTCAAGCTGCACGGTTGGCCGCGGGGCGTGATGGGAATTAGTATGCGCTGTAAGGATTGGTTAAGTGATGAAGACCACTTTCTTTTGGATGGGTTCGTCAATAAGAAAACTGGTGCCTTTGGGGGACTGAGAATCAATATTTCGCGATCGAGAAGTCTTTACACTCTCAACAGGTGACTGTGTGGAGTGCAATGTCCAGTCACAGAACGATTGGTGCTATATTCTTTGATGGCACGGTGACTACCGAACGGTGCAGGAAGATGATTCCATCCCCATTATCCAAATTGACCCTAGTTTCGACAAGATGTGGTTCATGCAAGACGGAACTCAACCCCATCGAAGCAGGAGAGTGTTTGATGTCCTGGAATAGCACTTTTGGGACCGCGTTCTGGCTCTAGGGTACCCAGAATCCACTGGTATGGTCCTGGATTGGCCACCACTTTCTCCAGATCTGCACACATACGACTCCTTTTGTGGGGCTGTATTAAAGACAAGGTGTACAACAATAACCCCAAATCCATTGCTGAGCTGAAATCAGCCATTCAGGACGTAAACGACAGCATTGATGTTCTGACACTTCAGCGGGTCATGCAGAACTCCACTACTCTTCTGCACCACATCAATGCTAATGATGGCAAGCATATTTAACATGTCATAATCTAAATCTGAATGTCGGCAGTGACTTTTACATGTTGAATAAGGTGTGTACACGCCTTAGTTTGTAACTAATTTACGTTTTTTTTTCATGTACTTCAGTAATTGTCATCCTGTATTAGCAGTTACGGCGATTACTTCTGAAATAATGAACAGTTTACTTACATTTTTTCTACCTGTCTCGTTTTCATTTGCCGCCCCTTATAATTCTGCTACCTGCCTTATAGTATACAGTATTTCTTGACAGCCCGCCCAGTTGGCCGTGCGGCCTAACGCACGCCTTTCCGGGCGGGAAAGAGCGCGTGGTCCCCGGCGCGAATCCGCCCGGCAGATTTGTGTCGAGATCCGGTGCACCCGCCAGCCTGGGTGGTTTTTAGGCGGTTTTCCATCTGCCTCGGCGAATGCGGGCTGTTTCCCCCTATTCCACCTCAGTTACACTATGTCGGCGATTGCTGCGCAAACAAGTTCTCCACGTACGCGTGCACCACCATTACTCTACCATGCAAACATAGGGGTTACGCTCATCTGGTGTGAGACATTCCCTGGGGGGTCCCGCAGGGGCCGAACCGCACAACCGCACAATAACCCTGGGTTCGGTGTGGGGCGGGAAAGGAGTGAAGTGGAACTCCGGCAGTCGTCGTGGGGTTGTGGACCACTGCGGCTGCAGTGGGGATAGAGCCTCTCCATCGTTTCTGGGTTCCTGGTTAACATACAATACAATACAAATGCCTGACAGCTGGAGGATGTCCGTACAAGCGCAGATACCAAACTCAAAGTAGCTCAGAAGAAAATTTACTCCAATCCATTAGGGAAGAAGAATTTATCTTTAGGGATACATTTAGATGCTGTGACCTAGAATGCATCTGAAATTTCAAGCTAATCCTAATGGTTAAGTAATACATGAGGGGTGTTAAATAAGTAATGCAACACTATTTTTTCTCAGCTACTTTCGGTTGAAAAAATGCGGAATTTGTTGTGGGACATCGTTCAGTATTCCCGCTGCAGCCCCCACGGTTTCATGAAGTTCCGATAGGTGACCGCGCTATACATAGCCTTCAAAACGGCGTCTGTAACGGAGGTGCGTTCCAAGCAGAGAGCTGTCATTCAGTTCAGGAAATTCAGAGCATCGTAGATATTCATTGGCGCTTGCAGAATGCCTACGGAGACTTGGAAGTGAACAAGAGTACAGTGAGTCATTGGGCGAGGCTTCTGTCATTATCGCAACAAGGTAGCGCAGCTCCCGTCTGCCAGCCAGCCACACAGCTGTGACTCCTGCAATGTCGGAACGTGCGGACACCCTCATTCGAGGTGATCGACGGATCTCAGTCGAACACCTCGTAGCACAACTGTACATCTCTGTTGGCAGTGCTGACACACCCGTCCGGCAGTTGGGGTGCTCAAGTGTGTGCTAGCCGAGTTCCTCTTGCCTAAGAGAAGACCATGCAGAGCAACAAAGGACCATCTGCGCGTATTCTACCAATAAACCGAAGTCTACCACGTTGCTTTACGCATTCCATTTCATATCTCTACAAAGTGTTACACCCAGGTATTTGTACGAGTTGGCCAGTTCCAGCTGTGACTCTTTGGTATTGTAGGTGTAGGATACTCCTTTTTTTTCGTTTTGTGAAGTGCACAGTTTTACGTTTTTGTACATTTAAAGCAAGTTGCCACCCTGAGGAACAGAGAGACTCGGCCATAGCATTTCAGTACATCGTGTAGAAGACTACAAATTTGATAAACCATTCGGGTTTAAATCGATGAACAAGTAATAAAATTCTGCTGACACTGAAGCTCATCCCAGTCTCGGAAATGTCACAGAAAATCAGATCTTCTATAACTTTTCCCAGATGCTTGCTGTGAAACTCCCACATTGCTTCATTGAAAAAAATATGGTATTTTATGCTTATCCATTACGGATATATTAGAACCGTGACTGTATATTGAATGTAAATAAGATATACAGAACTCCAACCAGTCACTTTTTTGAATAATTATGTTTTATTCCATGAACCGGTTTTCGAACCTTTTCAGGTTCATCTTCAGATGTTTTCAGGAAGGTACATCATTATTGCTAGCACAATGCTGGGTGCTGGCTCTATGACAAAAAGATGGAACACACTATACTGTATCGCCATGACTATAGCTTATCTGTCGATATGGATGTAAATTTAGTTTTTCACTTACTGCGACAGTATAGGCAGATTTTTTCGGTTATACTGTCGCAGTAAGTGAAAAAAGACTCGGCCATAGCATTTCAGTACATCGTGTAGAAGACTACAAATTTGATAAACCATTCGGGTTTAAATCGATGAACAAGTAATAAAATTCTGCTGACACTGAAGCTCATCCCAGTCTCGGAAATGTCACAGAAAATCAGATCTTCTATAACTTTTCCCAGATGCTTGCTGTGAAACTCCCACATTGCTTCATTGAAAAAAATATGGTATTTTATAGGCAGATTTTTTCGGTTATACTGTCGCAGTAAGTGAAAAATTAAATTTACATCCATATCGACAGATAAGCTATAGTCATGGCGATACATTAAAGTGTGTTTCATCCTTTTTTGTCATAGAGCCAGCACCTAGCATTATGCTAGCAATAATGATGTACCTTCCTGAAACCATCTGAAGATGAACTTGTAAAGGTTCGAAAACCGGTTCATGGAATAAAACATAATTATTCAAAAAAGTGACTGGTTGCAGTTCTGTATAACTTATTTACATATATATGGTATTTTAGTTACTAGATAGAGTGGATGTATAGTGCTGAGAGAGTGTTGTTGTGCCCTCAGCAAACGCGGGCAGGCTGGAACAACGTGTTCTACGTGACTGTGGCGCTGTCAGTGGTGGCATACCTGGTGTATGCCATCTTCACATCAGCGGAGGCTCAACCTTGGAACGATCCACCCTCAGGTGAGTCTCTTTGCTTTTGTTCTTGTCGCATTTAATTGCGCTCCAAACAAAAATGAGTATACGTCAATCCAAGGCATCAGCTTATGTCGTTGGAGGCGTTTTACCTTTAACTTTGTTTTCTTGGTACCAAATTGTTCGTGCCTTATCGTGCCTTAGTCTTTGATCTGAATAGTCAGAAGACATACAGTGTTAAATATCTTATTGCTCTGGAGAGTGGTTTTGGATAGTGTGGCTTACAACTCAGTCCCATCAGAGTACAGTCCTAATTAATACTGGTCTTCCTTTGGAATCACTCTTTGAACATTAAAGAACCAGATATATCAGTACATAGTTTAGCAGTGGTGGAGTACTGATAAAATTCACTCAGGGTTTCAGATGCGTCAAGTGGTGTAAAGATCATGAGCTTTCGACCAAGCTCTCCTTGGCCATTATCAAGTGGTGACTACCGTCTGTGACGTCACTGGATCCCAGTTCATCCCATATAAGGAACTGTAACTTTTTGGTCACACCACCACCACAATTGCTTCAACCTTCCAGTAGACAGGTCCCAACCTGCATATCACTACAAACCGTCATCTTTATTGAATGTGTTTTCAGAAATTTTCATCTCGACTGCTTCGTTTATGATGCTATTTCAGAAACTATTTGTTGTTTTAATAAGAGATATTTCATCAAATGCAGTTCGATATTCCAGAGTATGTTCTGATACTGCTAATTTCTCGGGATACCGTAGGCGTAAACGCCACTCATGTGTTACGTGGCTCTGATCAATACTGTGTATAATCTAACATAAAACTGTCCATACTGCCACAGGATTCTCTATGTTCCTAATATCATGAGGCCTACATCGTCTTTCACAGCGCTAGTGAGTTTTCGAAATTTTGCTGAAGGCCTGAATCGATTTTCTGCCTTCTTAGTGAGCCTCAGAACGCCAAAAACTTAATCTGCTTCAGGTTCTCCTTGTTGGGTCTTCTGCTTACAAGTCTTCAGTGGAATGATTCGCGAAATATGAACATGAGAGGTGTTTCTACCACTGGTATTCTGAGAAATTAGCATTAGCAGAACATGGTAAGGAAACCGAATTGCGTTCGATGAAACATGTGTTATGAAAAGGACAAGTCGTTTCTGGGACACTATCAAAATGCTGAGAACACTCTGCATTTAAACACAGCTTGGGACTTGACCATCGTAAGGTTAAAGTGAGTGCATGGTTGCATGAAGAAACATTACTCATATGGCACTGGACTGTGCCACAGTGAAGTCACAGGAGGTAGTGCTCCTATAGAAGGATGGCAGCAGCAACCACACGTTAGTCACCAATTGACGATGGCCAAAGAGAACTCAGTCAAAAGCTTGTGGATTTTAAACCACTTGATGCAGCTGGGGACCGAGCGAGGTGGCGCAGTGGTTAGCATACTGGACTCGCATTCGGGAGGACGACGGTTCAATCCCGTCTCCGGCCATCCTGATTTAGGTTTTCCGTGATTTTCCTAAATCGTTTCAGGCAAATGCCGGGATGGTTCCTTTGAAAGGGCACGGCCGATTTCCTTCCCAATCCTTCCCTAACCCGAGCTTGCGCTCCGTCTCTAATGACCTCGTTGTCGACGGGACGTTAAACACTAACCACCACCACCACCACCACCACCAGCTGGGAACCAGAGAGAATGTTATCAGTAAACACACAGTTTTGAAAAGATTGCCTTTTGTATAAAATAAGATAGCTGTATGCGTCCAGTGAAGTGGTTTCACACAGGCCGTCATGACCATTGCTTCTTGACCTTTTGACTGGTTCATTCACCACCAGCTAAGCCTTTTGTCCTTGATTCTTGAACTTTTGAGTGGTTCACTTGCCACCAGCTAAGTATTGTTCCCCAGGTAGACACATTCATCATTTGTCATATCAGGAAAGAAATATAAATCACAGCTGAACCTGCTAAAGTCGTAAAATAATCAAACATTTTTTGTATGATGTATAGCAGAGTGAATATTCTACAAGTTTTATTTATTTGTACTCAGAGATTCAGAATCATTGAATATATTACACAAATTCTAATGTAGCCAATTTGACAACTGCAGTTTATTGACACTGCATACTTAGACAGAAGTAGTACATTTGTAATAGTGCATATTCCTCCCTACCTTCAGCACCACACCACTGTATGCTGGCTAAATTTCTATTAACATAATGAGGAGAATAATGAGAGTCTGCTATTACAAATGTTGATTTAGTTTTGATGTATTTTGTGTGCAACACAGTATCCATGTGTTGCCAGTCTGATCCAAAATATTGTTTAAATTTTTCTCCTTCATAATCGATGTCTTGTCATTAGTGTACTACAAAGTAATGTATAAATACTTATTGCAAATGACCTGTATTGAAAAAGTATTTCAATAGATTTAAATTGTAATTTAATTGTGGCGTTTTGTTTATGTATAGTTGTTGCCAGCCAAACCCGATTTTGGTATGAACTAGTTTCAAACTCGTTCATCCTGTTACCAATAGGATAAAACAGTTTAGCTTAGGTCAAATCGGTTTATCCTAGTTTGTATCCAAAGTATATTGAATAAACTGTCAATATGATTCATTAAATTAATTTATTAACTAATTAATAATTTCATGTCTATCACTAGATCAACTTATATACATCTATCTACAGAAATCACCTTATCTGCAATTTGCTTATTTATTTATTTTTGCAAGGTTTACTTTGGTGGCACTTAGAACTGCAGAGTACTTCGTTTTTCTTACAATTGCATTTGTTTGTTGTACAGTTTTTCATGCAACTGCATTTCACGAAGCCTTGCCCTGATTCAATAGTGGTTGCAGTCATTAAAGGTATTTCAATATCCTGGTTAACATCTACCACATCTAAAAACTTCTGAATGCAGGCCTCTAAATCAGTTCTAAAAAATAAAAAGGAAGTAAAACAAATATTTTTAATATTTTATTGCAAACAATTATGTAAAATTTTAATAAAACTATGCCTGCAATAATGTTTTTGAAATACGCCATGTTTGGTGCCAACTTTGTAGAGGCTCTCACCAGTTTTTGAAGTATTACTCCAATTATGTTTTGAAGGTCACCTCTGCTTTTTCTGCATCTGGAATAGTTATGATTATGTTGCCTCCAATGTCTGTTGGTGGATGGGATTTGCCAGAGGAAGCTTTCATTCTTTTACCTTGTTTTTTTAAATTTTCTGTCGCAATTTTTCTAGCATTTTGAATGTTGTTTGTGTCAATTTTTACAAAGTTATCATCATCACTATCTTTGTACTGCTCAGTACTGCTGTCATCTTTGATTGCCTTCTTTAAGTCATCTTCATCCTGAATATCATTTACGATTTCTTGAGGCAATGAGGAAGTGGAAAGTCCCACTCTAGGTTCGATTGTGAATAATGCTTTGTAAGGTGATTGTTTTATGCCACAGTGGTAAGCTCCATTTTTCATGAAATGGACATACCTTTATCCTTCCGACCACTTCGTCGAATTGTTGTCCTTTAACCAAGAACTTATATTTGCAGTCTCCCATGGCATGTTCAACAGAACCCTGGCTTTGGCTGTGCCTTGGTTTTCCATGCACAGTTTTCAGTTCTGGCCAAAGCTTTGCAAGTTCACTTATAACATTATTGACAAATTCTCTGCCATTATCAGATTCAAGAATGCATGGTGCCCCTACAGTTACGAATATGTCGTTCAAATGATAAGCCACTTCTATATCCTCTTTGATGTTAACACACAAAGGAGAACAAATTTTGTGAAATGGTCTTGGTAAACTAGAATGAATTTTAAAGTTCCATCTGGTTGTGTCTGGAAATCAATCAAATCGACTTGGCATCTGCTATTCATTTCTGAATGGAGAATTGGCTTTGAAACTAGCCTAGATATAAAGTTCATCAGTTGGAACGAAGTATTTTATATTCCCTTCACGCCGTGCAACGAGTTTCTTCACATCGCCAATTTTCAAAACAGCAAATTGTTTCAGTATTCTTTTTTGTAATGATGTTCTTTTTTCCAACTTTTCCGCGTCTTCTACTTGTTTAACCAAATCCGCATATTCGTCTACTGATAACACTTTATAATGAGAAGACTTTTTGTTTTCACTCTGCAAAATTTCCTCCATAAGCTTTTCTCTGTACAGCTTTTGATTGGCTTGTCTACTACACGAAGGCTCATCCATAACGAAACACCTCATAATAATTACACTAGGATTACAATAAAATCTTTTAAACGCAACCAGCAACTTAACATGTGCACTCGTCGACGCAAAATACCATTCAAAACAAAGAACAGTATTAGCAAAGAGTGGTTGAGAGGCCTGAGGGGCGAGCCAGAGATGATTCAGTGATTCCCCGATCATACAGGCAGCGACATGCTTTCCGACTAGGCAACATTAGTTCAGACTAGGACATAGCAGTTTATCCTAAAGCATGTAGGATAAACCAATTCGACCTAGGCTAACAGGATGAACGAGTTTGACCTAGACAAAACTAGTTCATCCTAAAATCGAGTTTGGCCAGTAACATAGTCACTTCATTGTCCAGCCTTCCTCTGATACGATTTGATACTTTTGGATGTTGCACTGTTTGTAGTAGTATAACTTGTGTGATAGTTTCCCGTGCATTTCGTTTTTGAAATTCAAAGTTGTCATCTGATAATTATTGTGTAAGAACAGTACAATTTAGAATACACAATAGATATTGTAGCATCCATTAACTACATTTTTCTTGTTTCAGAGAAAACAGCTGAAGTGAAACGCCAGGATGGTATTGATAATGTAACATTCAACAGCGAGGATGTGCGCCATGGAGGACTGCGATCTTTTGACACATAGCTTTTGTAATTTGTGCATCAACATTCCTGATTCATTTGATTACATCATGTGACAGACACAAAAAAGGAAACTCTGTAATGCAAATTGCTCACCTACATCGCAGTACAGAGTCCTTCATTCATCAGTTGAGGGGCTAGAATTCTAAAGGAACATGTCATCAATGTTTACAGACTTTAACAACTTTTAATGCATTGTAAATGTATTCTAAACTTAGTTCTTGTTGTGATAATTTGTGTTGAGGCAGTTGATGTATGCTAGACCCAAGTACCCATGGGCATTACCAACACTAAATGGCTGGAGGGAATGTCTCGTTAGATAGGGTATAGATCACAATGGGGTCTAAGCAGGAGGAGAAATAATATGTATAGACCATATTAGGCTATATGCTATATTTAGATCAGTTTAAAACACTGTTGTTAAATTCCTATAAACTAGGCATTCTACTACATTGTAGTTGAAAAACTGAGTAAACTGGAATACCTTTGTAATAAATATTTACTTAGCGTCATTCCTTTGATTTGATGGAATAACATTTTTCTGGATACATAAGCAGGAGACCCAGGTTCAAGTCCCAACCATGGCACAAATTTTAGTTCATTGCTTCAACTTCTATCGTTATAGAAGAACCATTCTCTGGCTTTTTTTTTTAAAAAAGTCAACAATGAATAAATAGCAATTCCTCTTGACTATGACTTTGTCATTATACAACACTGGACTGTAAGTGATTGTTGTGTGGCATCTGACTGTTAGCCAGCTACCACCTGGCCACCCCTCATACATACTTACAGCACAACCAAACAGATTCATGTTTATCTACCCTGCTGCCTCCTCACTTGTAGTCACGCCAACACAATTCATTGAAACTAGGAATATTGTCTTTTTAGTGAATAATACAAATGGATCTGATTTAGTAGAATGTTAGTAAATCCTGTAAACCATTAATTCTTACTGCACATGAGCTTTTAATATGTGTGATTAATTAAGCTTGGAAATATTCATTTAATGTTATCTTTTGTCAACTAAGTACAAAAAATTGAAACTGCTTTTCAAAAAATATTGGAAGGGACACATCTCCCCTGTCCCCCCATGGCAGTGATGCCCATGTAAAGTACCTGTTATTTTATTGATGACAGAGCTCCGACACATTGCTTAGGCTTGTCTTAAGCAATCGGTTAGTGGAATAATTTTTTTTAATCTCATTGGAGATGACTATAAAAACTCCAGGTATATACAAGAGACAATTACTATCAGTCTCTGATGATTGCTTTTGTCTGTATTGTTGTGGAATCTTTGGATGATATATTTCAGCTATGCTTGATCAGTCTCTATTTCATAGCTGGAATTGTCTATTTATACTGTGCCATTAAAACCTGATTTTTCATGCTTGTCTTGTGACAGGTGTAGCTAAGACGCATATTTTCATCCTCAAAAATTGCACCTTATCATTAATTTAAAAAATAGATTTTTTTCTAACATGGCATATAGTGGAAAATTTTTTTCATGTTGTTACAGGTATTTCTTCTGACAAGTTCTCAATAATTTCTTGTTAACTCACTCCTGTAACTGATATTATTTAGTACTACATGCGCCATTTATCAAGTATTATTAACCAAATAGCCACTCTTCCTGTTAGTCTGATAGGTATGTATCAATGATCTCCTTCAGAGTACTGAAAGAGGCAAACAATAAGATATTATTCTTTATTTATCTGATCAGTACAGGTGCCTATATTATCATTGTCCATAGTAGCTATGTTGTGTAGGTTATGTTGACTAATGTATGACTTAGACGCTGCTATGGTAACTTAAACAGGCTTGATTCTGTTGTTACACAGTCATCCTTGGCAGAACCTAGGAAAAGTGATACAGCTATTTATAACACAAATTCAACACACAGTTCCATTAGAGGTAGTAAAGATAAATCTCTTTAGAGCTGACAATAAGATAATCAGCCCACTGCAACATCCATAAAACTATAAGCAGCTATATTTTTGAACCACTGAGTAATCTTTCCTACCACATCTGATGTAATTCCACTAGCTCAGTGATATGTGAACACATGTTTGAAATAAAATAAACTGCAGTGAGTAGCTGAACTGCAGTGATTCAATGTTCAACAATTTGTAGAATCTAAAATAGTTTTTGATCACAAAGTTCTTCATTTCGCTCAATCACCTAATTTGATCATTAGGACCTTCATCAGATTCATGAAAGAAGGAAATGGTGTGTATATGTTTCAGCAACATCATTATGATAAGTTACAACATGGCAAATAGTAGCGTTGGTTCACATGACCCAAAAATCATCTGATAAATAACAAACTTTAGTACAAGTAGCAAAGAAAATTATTTGCCACGATTGGCATTGTCAGGAGATACAAAAGTTCATTGTGTGTCGCTGACTGCAGGTACAGTTTACAATGTAGCAGGGGATCAGTACCATTTCTACCTCATTGGGGCTCACGTTCTCCTTATGAGAAAGGCCAAAGGTCAGTGTCCCCCAAGGTCAATGTCCTCCCATACTGAGGCAGCTGTGTGATTTATCTTTGCTCTCCCTCGTCTCCTCCCCTCCCCTCTATGCCGGCCTATTGTACATCCCTTGTGCTCTGTATACCACAGTGAGTGTCATGAGGACCAACCAGTGGATGGACTCCTCCTCACTCGTGTTCTGTCTCTAATCCTATTAATCCTATCTGAACACCTGAGATGTCTTTTGCATAAATTCATTTCTGGAATTTGTAGCAGAGTATTGTGCCGAGTGGTATTTCTGCAAGCACTCCACCACCTTTCTTCTATCACTACTTACAGTTTTACGATTATCTGTCATTTTGCTGATTTTCCAAAAGAACCATTTTAAGATCGTAAATATGAGACTTTAAACGTTTAACAATTACCACAATGCATTATTTAAACAAATTAGAGAAGAATTGTGTATTTAAACAACTGACACACTACTGCAGTTTTGGAAAACACTATACGTTGGTTAGATGTATACTAGTCTTCTGCTTATATGTGTTAAAAACAGATGCTCACATACTATCAGGTTGTCTAAGAGCAGTCTGACACCGTGATACTACTGTGAACTTGTAAATAAGCGTGGGAACTTTTGTATACATGTATCAAACACTGCAGGCCACAAATACAAACTTGCAAAATTGCACCGGAGCTACCAATAGAATAGGATTGGAGGAGGAGGTGTGTACTTTATTTAAAACGAACAAAAAAATACATACAAGGTCTGTGCTTCCATCTGAATTACCACAAGAGCCCCCCCCAGTTTGACAGCTGGCAGCCATTGCACGCTGCCCCCCTCCACCTTGATCAGAGATGTAGTGTAAACAGTCGACTACATGGCGGATAACGCAGTGCGCCTGTGTAAAATACGTGATAAAAAGTGTTTGTGTTGGTGCAAAAAATAAGAAAGGCCAAGAAAAAACAAGGACAGGAGAACGCATGCTTCTGCATCCAAACTGCTGTCGAGATTGTAATACTTTAGAAACTGAAGATCCATGTAATTTGCCAGCTGAAGGTGGGTGCAAACCCGAAATGCATATTGGCATAAATAAAACGCATTAAAAAGGGCTGGTTGCTGTATTTTTACAGTGAAATATCAGTAGTGTAAACTGACTTACACACAGGCCAGAGATGCACCTCAGCTGCCACCACCATGTCTGGCCCCCAACTATACCTGAGCCGGTTAAACATGTCACATGACAGCTCGCGTGTGGTTGGCTACACTGCGATCACAAGGTTGCAATAGCTGCCACCGCACACTCCCACGACTCCAAAGTACGTTTTGTAAATGTAAGCTACAATCAACGTTTATACGTAAGTGCAACAAACTACGTTTTTCTAACAATGGAGAGAACGACGACAGAGACAAAGCATTTGATAGTATATGAAACCGGAAAATAAAAACACCTGAAGTTAGTGACAATATCTATGAAAAGTCATTCCAAATTGTAATAGCTGCATTTAAAACGTTGTATAATAATGTAAATCTAAGCATGCCAAATAACACGCTATTCACACAGCCTAGCCGATTGCAGAGAGCAAGAATTAATTCTGTATACATTTACACTCACCAATTTATGATGTCAATGGCGCAGTTCCATCTAATTCCCTTCACTATCATCGGAATCGGCGCCAAAAGCGTTGTCTTCATCCTCATCATCATCATCATCATCATCAAGAGAAATCAGTAATTGTTCGTTATCATTTATAATGAGATCTGTAGTCTGTGCTTCTCTTATCAGTTTAGCAGCATGGTCTACTTTTTTCCCCAAGAGGTAGCGCCTACATCTACATCTACATCTATACTCCGCGAGCCACCTTATGGTGTGTGGCGGAGGGTACTTATTGTACCACTATCTGATCCCCCCTTCCCTGTTCCATTCACGAATTGTGCGTGGGAAGAACGACTGCTTGTAAGTCTCCGTATTTGCTCTAATTTCTCGGATCTTTTCGTTGTGATCATTACGCGAGATATATGTGGGCGGTAGTAATATGTTGCCCATCTCTTCCCGGAATGTGCTCTCTCGTAATTTCGATAATAAACCTCTCCGTATTGCGTAACGCCTTTCTTGAAGTGTCCGCCACTGGAGCTTGTTCAGCATCTCCGTAACGCTCTCGCGCTGACTAAATGTCCCCATGACGAATCGCGCTGCTTTTCGCTGGATCATGTCTATCTCTTCTATTAATCCAACCTGGTAAGGGTCCCATACTGATGAGCAATACTCAAGAATCGGACGAACAAGCGTTTTGTAAGCTACTTCTTTCGTCGATGAGTCACATTTTCTTAGAATTCTTCCTATGAATCTCAACCTGGCGCCTGCTTTTCCCACTATTTGTTTTATGTGATCATTCCACTTCAGATCGCTCCAGATAGTAACTCCTAAGTATTTTACGGTCGTTACTGCTTCCAATGATTTACCACCTATGGCATAATCGTACTGGAATGGATTTCTGCCCCTATGTATGCGCATTATATTACATTTATCTACGTTTAGGGAAAGCTGCCAGCTGTCGCAACATGCATTAATCCTCTGCAGGTCCTCCTGGAGTACGTACGAGTCTTCTGATGTTGCTACTTTCTTGTAGACAACCGTGTCATCTGCAAATAGCCTCACGGAGCTACCGATGTTGTCAACTAAGTCATTTATGTATATTGTAAACAATAAAGGTCCTATCACGCTTCCCTGCGGTACTCCCGAAATTACCTCTACATCTGCAGATTTTGAACCGTTAAGAATGACATGTTGTGTTCTTTCTTCTAGGAAATCCTGAATCCAATCACAAACCTGGTCCGATATTCCGTAAGCTCGTATTTTTTTCACTAAACGTAAGTGCGGAACCGTATCAAATGCCTTCCTGAAGTCCAGGAATACGGCATCAATCTGCTCGCCAGTGTCTACGGCACTGTGAATTTCTTGGGCAAATAGGGCGAGCTGAGTTTCACATGATCTCTGTTTGCGGAATCCATGTTGGTTATGATGAAGGAGATTTGTATTATCTAAGAACGTCATAATACGAGAACACAAAACATGTTCCATTATTCTACAACAGATTGACGTAAGCGAAATAGGCCTATAATTATTCGCATCTGATTTATGACCCTTCTTGAAAATGGGAACGACCTGCGCTTTCTTCCAGTCGCTAGGTACTTTACGTTCTTCCAGCGATCTACGATAAATTGCTGATAGAAAGGGGGCAAGTTCTTTAGCATAATCACTGTAGAATCTTAAGGGTATCTCGTCTGGTCCGGATGCTTTTCCGCTACTAAGTGATAGCAGTTGTTTTTCAATTCCGATATTGTTTATTTCAATATTTTCCATTTTGGCGTCCGTGCGACGGCTGAAGTCAGGGACCGTGTTACGATTTTCCGCAGTGAAACAGTTTCGGAACACTGAATTCAGTATTTCTGCCTTTCTTCGGTCGTCCTCTGTTTCGGTGCCATCGTGGTCAACGAGTGACTGAATAGGGGATTTAGCAGCAAGACATTCATATAGCAGTCTTTCCACTTCTGTTATAGTAAAAGTCTTCTTGTTACTTCTCATGTACGCCTTGACGTCACTCCAAACCAATTCAATTGGATTAAAATGGCAGTGATAAGACGGTAGCCTAATTACCAAGTGACCCTGTTCGCTTGCAAGTTCGTCTACACCATATTTAGGCGTCACAGGCTTATTTTGTTTTACGAGCGAGTATAACAGCAGCTTTGACATGCTCATGTCCGCAGCAATGTCTCTCGCCTGCAACCATTGCACCATGGTTTCCTTACGGTCACTAAAGTGCGCGTCATTTATGACGGTGGCCGAGTTTAGTTTCGTTCTGCGCATCTG
Organism: Schistocerca americana; assembly: GCF_021461395.2. NCBI lineage: Eukaryota > Metazoa > Arthropoda > Insecta > Orthoptera > Acrididae > Schistocerca > Schistocerca americana. The sequence goes on along the minus strand of NC_060119.1, from coordinate 1,158,765,419 downwards.
ACGTCACAAAACACAGTGAGGCAAAGAACAGAGAACGACGTTGCCAGAGCTCGACTGCAGTGCAGTGTATCTCCTTTCCTACAATTTTGTGTAAGAATATGGTACGAGTTGCAATGACATGATCCTTTTCTAGTAACAGTCTTGGTCCATCTAACTTTTTAAAACGGAAACCCATACTTTTTAATATCATCTTAAGTGACGTTTCCCCCCCCCCCCCCCAACCCCCCACCCCCCTGAGGAAAGTTCACTTTCTTTTAAAGAAATTAGCAACTTTGCAGTTGTGGGGTATTCTTTCCTTTTATAGTATCCGTGTATGTGCCGACGAATTGTATCGGATTGGAAAGAATCAATATCTGTAACAGGACGAGGCTGCTTTTTTTTTTCTTTCCCGGATTACTTAAAAACACTCTCTTTCTCCCACAGGCGCTGTAATCCACACTGTTAACTTCACTATCTTGTAAGTCTTGAAGTAGCATCCCTTTCCTTATAACTGTTCTTTCACTGAGTCCTAGAGTTTTCGAGGTATGCTATAGCTTTATCGGCAGGAGTCGATGCATGCCCAAGAACAGAAACAAATTTTTTTTTTTTGCTCATAAAACTCATGCGTCCTCCATAGCAATTCCAAAGCCTGACTATTTAATGGCACTCCACGGCGCAATGGATTGTCACTTGGTGAACATCGTTTTGATGACATTGTTTAACAAACAAAAACTGTAGTCGAGGAGGTAACACAACACAACAGCAGGTGTTCGCGCACTAGCAGACAATGTTTGCACGGAAGCTGGCAACATGGTAGCGTCGACACGGGAACCGGCTTTTCTTGGGTGCTGTTATTGGTTCAGAAGACGCAGCGGCTCCTGTTCTTCACTCGTTTGTTAGTTATACTACCAACTCTACGGCGCTTGGGGAGTGACATGTTTCAGTGGCCCTGCGACATGCCGCTATTGTAAGAAATCACGCCATCCACTAAGCTGCCCGGCCATATAAGGCCTGAGGCCAGCTGCAGCAGTGGAGCAGCTGATACATCCTTCCTACCAGTGCTGATCATCACCAGTCTAATTGCGAAACTTAATCTAGTGAATCCACAATACTCTCAGCATTGTGCTTAAACTCACTGATCAAAAGTATCTGGACGTCACTATTGTAGCGATCAGAGACACAGGCTCTGGCTTGTAAGAGTCATCAGGTGCATTTTCTCAGGTGTTTTGGCAGATATCTGCAATCTGTAGTGGCAGTCATCAAAAGGAAATACTGCTCAGCATGTCTTTAATGTGTTGGGAAGTGTTGGTTTGTCTCCCACTATGAACAAAATATTTTGCTGTTGTTATTGGATAGGGTGATCACAAACTAGTCTGGCTCAATATCCATTTAATCAGTGAGTATTAACAGGGACATTAAAACCGGAAGAATATCTAATACTCCAGCCCTGCAAAGCACAGCACACCATTTACGTATCCATAACAGCTTCCCATTTCGATCATCATTATACATCATCTCGCTACAATCTTTAAATGTGCTTGGTTATGTAGTTACTCAGATGTTTATGGCTGTCAACGTGCTGTCTGTATTTTTGAGGTATCAAGCACTATCTGCCAAGTACAGAATGGGTACAATGTTGGATGATGACCAAATGGTGATGCAACAATTAAAAAGAAAATAGAAGTGCTGATGAGAATAAGCAAAGAGGCACTACAATAAACTCTCAAAGGTATTGCCAAACTCTGAACAACCTCAGAAGAGCAATACAAAACAAGCGCATGGGAAAGTTGGGCTCAAAGATCTTGCTGATTCACAACGCCCGGGCCCACATGGCAAATGCCACTCGTGAAGTTCTCGAATCTTTTAAGTGGGAGTTATTTCCTCATCCGCCGCACAGTCCCGACCTGGCACCGAGCGACTTCCACTTATTCCCAGCAATGAATAAGTGGTTGGCTATGCAGCGTTTTGATGACGACGCACAGCTTCAAGAAGAGGTAACCACGTGGTTGAAGGCGCAGGCGGCCGAATTTTACGACGAAGGAATTTCCAAGCTCGTCCATCGCTACGATAAGTGCCTTAATTTAAATGGCAACTATGTAGAAAAGTAGTATTTAAGTGTGGCTTTCATCTGTATATAATTAAAAAAAATTCCAATACTTTATTTATTTTTAATTCCAAAACGTAATGTATTTTGTGGATAGCCCTCGTATAAGGTTACGTGAATTTTCATATTTGAGTCTATAATTACTTTCTTTGATAACTGAAATTTCAGTACTTAAAGGTTGAGTCACGTGTTTCATTGGCATTATTTGTCAAGATTAAGAACCCACTTTCCCTCGACCAACTGTAGATAGTTTTTAGAAGTATTGTTTTAGCTGCTGCAGAGTCTTGTTGTGTTGCTGTTTCTGTTACTACTTCATTTTGCAGGTGAGGTTCATAATACGTGATTGCTTCGTTTCCTTTGCGCAATGTAGGTTGTGTCAGTTTCTCTATTTTACCAGGGCTATATGTCAGTGCAGAAATTTTCGTGTGTTTCAGATTACATTCTTATAGAGGTCGACATTACAGTTTTTTTTATACAGTTGCGTTTTTTCAAACAGTTCACACTGACCAAGTCTACTGAGCAAGGAATTATTAGTTTGCTTATTTATTTGCTTGTAAATGAGCTCGGTTTTCACACGCAGAATTCTTTTCAGTTTTTTGTAGGTAATGTGGCTTTGAGCTCAGTAGCGCATATAGGTTGTCAGTTCACGTTCCCAGATTTGTACGGCCATCCTGATTTAGGTTTTCCGTGATTTCCCTAAATCGCTTCAGACAAATGCTGGCATGGTTCCTTTGAAAGGGCATGGCCGACTTCCTTCCCCGTCCTCCCTAATTCTATGAGACCGATGACCTCGCTGTTTGGTCTCTTCCCTCAAACAATCCAATCCAAATCCAGATTTGTATTTAAGATAACAACAAACACAAGTAAAAACTACTCACTGACAACCGTAACACCATCTCCTTCGTACTTCACTTTTGGCAGTACACATGATCACAGGTAAAGCTGTAGAGGCATTCGCCAAACACAGACACAGGAAGATAAGTTTTTGTTAAGTGTAGTCATAACATTAATAAAGCTATTTTGAAGTTTCTTCTCTTCATTATTCACTGGGAGGCTTTCAAAATAGCAATGACAGAGCAGGTAGGTAGCAAGCAACTTCTTTTTTTATTTGATAGGACCTGATCCAGCACATTTTCTTGTTAACGCTGAGGTGGTAGGAATTGCCTCTGTACCTCATTTTTGCAATGTAACGTTTAAAAAGTCTGCATTCACTTGACCTTGATTGACATTGTTACCTGGCTCCTACTTTTCTTTCAGTAGGTCTAGATTGTGCTCCGTCCTAAAAGCAAATATACACAAGTGTCTGAGGAATAAAACACGGTAAAACCTGAGCTAACCCACTATGTCTAACGTTAGTGGCAAAGTAATGCTAACCCTCAAACAAGTTCATTATAGGTTTCTCTATGCGACAAGGTAAGACAAAGCAATGACTGTAGCCATCTTATAGGCGTTCACTGACTCACATTACATTAAATTTAAATGCTGCTAACATTAAAGAATTTCGCAAAATTTAGTAGATGCTATGTATAAAACTTTATGAGATAAGTACAGTGTAATGCTAAGACGCAATTGCGGTATTTTCAAAGTGTGAGGAATTCCTGGTGCCTAATCAGGATATTCATCTCTGTCATCAAAGAATAGGGCTCTGTTGTCATTATCACTCTCTCCAAAGAACCATCTCTTTACTCGATTGCAAGATTTCGACGTTACTGCCATATTGTCATTGTGGAATGGCACTGTTTTCATTCAAAGACAAGAAGATAAACATGGTAAGGTGAAACATTGTATGCAGCCGACAATGCTTTCTAGCAGTTCAAATGGAACTTATTGTTGCCACCTTGTCCTGTAGCTGAAACCACGACAGATAGCGCAATGACATTAATTCTCACTAAATTGAGGTGTAGCATTTCCTTCCACTAAACCCTTCGATTATTTTCACGTAAAGACACAAATTATATATTATTTTCACATTAATTTTGATCACATATTAAAAAGAACAGTGAATTTAATACACTAATCAGTAGGTTTATTTTGAGCCAGATTCATAAGTTCTTTGTGTCGCGTAGGAGTTACACCAGTATTAATTCAGCCACTGCTGTTTGCTCCTGGCGTTCCAAATTAGCCATTATTTTGTCTAGCTGCATTGCATTTCTGTACATGTCATAATGTCTTCAGGTTGAACGACAGTTTCGTTAGCTAAACTTCACCTTATCTTCATCGTCTGCAGGCGCAAAACGGCGGTAATATCGTCGTCAGTAAACGTACCGTATCCTATGTCTTTCTCGTTTCACAGTCTTTTACGTCAGCGAAACCTATGCCGGAATCATTGTAAGCACGTTATACATCAAATTCAACAGCAATGTTTTTTAGCAATTCTCCTAACCTAAGGACATCACACACATCCATGCCCGAGGCAGGATTCGAACCTGCGACCGCAGTGGTCGCGCGGTTCCGGGCTGTAGCGCCTAGAACCGCTCGGCCACCACGTCCGGCACTTACAAGTTCGTGGCGCCCTCCATAGGTAATGCTGCAATTCACCCTTAGCCTTGATGACAGCTTCCACTCTTGCAGGCATACGTTCACTCACGTTCTGGAAGGTTTCTTCGGGAATGGGAGCCCATTCTTCATGGAGTGCTGCACTAAGAAGAGGTATCGGTGTCGGTTCCAAACCATCCCAAAGGTGTGCTATAGTCAAGACTCTGTTCAGTCCAGTCCATTACATGTATGTTATTGTCGTGTAACCACTCCACCACAGGCCGTGTATCATGAAGAGGTGCTCGATCATTTTGAAAGATGCAATCGCCATCCCGGAATTGCTCTTCAACAGTAGGAAGCAAGAAGGTGCTTAAAACATCAATGTAGGCCTGTGCTGTGATAATGCCAAGAAAAACAACAAAGGGTGGAACTCCCCTCCATGAAAAACACGACAACACCATAACACACTGCCTCCGAATTTTACTGTTGGTACTACACATGCTGGCAGATGACATTCACTGGGCATTCTCCATACCTAGAGTCTGCCATCGGATCGCCACATTGTGTACCGTGATTCGTCACTCCACACAACATTTTTCAACTGTTCAATTGTCCAATGTATATGCTCCTTACACCAAGCGAGGCGTGATGTGTTGTTCATGAGAAGCCGCTCGACCATGAAATCCAAGTTTTCGGACCAACCGCCTAACTGTCATGGCACTTGCAGTGGATCCTGACGCAGTTTGGAATTCCTGTATGACGGTCTGGATAGATGTCTGTCTATTACACATTACGATGTCTGCCTATTACACCTTACGACCCTCTTCAACTGTCGGTGGTCTCTGTCAGTCAACAGATGAGGTCGGCCTGTACAATTTTGTGCTGTACGTGTCCCTTTACGTTTCCACTTCACTATCACATCGAAAACAGTGGACCTAGGGATGTTTAGGAGTGTGGAAATCGCGTATACAGACATATGACACAAGTGACACCCAATCACCTGACCACGTTCGACGTCGGTGAGTTCCACGGAGCGCCCCATTCTGTTCTCTCACAATGTCCAATGACTACTGAGGTCGCTGATGTGGAGTACCTGGCAGTAGGTGGCAGCACAATGCACCTAATATGAAAAACGTGTGCTTTTGGGGGTGTCCGGATACTTTCGATCACATAGTGTATTTTGACAGTTTATTAATTTGATCCACGCTTTCTTTCGTTGTTATTACGAATTTGTATACTGTATTTGTACATGGCTGTTGTTTTCTTGCTTTCCTATATTGAGAACAATTACGTAATTTTCGTATGATCTGAGAGTTGGTTCTATACTGACAGGTTTATAGCTTGATCAAGAGATGCTGTACGTTTACATTTGTTTGTGGTGGATACTGTGGTTGGAGAATGGAGGTAATGCTCGTAAAAGAAGATAGACGGTGCTATAGACTTACACTGTACCAAAGCCTAATACATACAGTCACGACACTCTCTGGTGCGAAGTTGTTATCGTTTGATAGATGGAACGATACTCGTGCTCCAAGCTGTGAGAAAGCAGTCACACGCTTCAGAAGGATAATGTTGCCCGCCCGGTTAGCCGTGCGGTCTAAGGCACTGCTTTTCGGGCAGAAGGCGTGCCGGTCCCCGACACGAATCCGCCACCATAATTACTCTACACTCGTCTGATGTGAGACGTTCCCGGGGATGTTCACCGGGTGCCAAACCACAGAATAACCCTGAGTTCGATGTGGGGCGGCGGAGGGGTGAGTGGACCGTTGTAGCCTGTTGTGGGATTGTGTACCACTGCGAGCTACGGCGTGGACGAAGCCTCTCCATCGTTTCTAGATCTCCAGTTCCATACAGTGCAATACAAGGATAATGTTTGTTTTTAATTATTTTTCTCTTAACTGACGGAATAGTAGTTATATTTTTGAGTTTCCTGCGTTAGTAAGTTTCCAAAACACATGAATTATCGTGAAATACGTGCAAAAACAGTTGAATCACACTGATCATTGATGTAAGCTACAACTCATTCATGAGAAATACTTTCGAATATGTCTATATTTGCCGCTTATGCTGCTCAAAGTAAGAGAATATAAACGCATTTCATACATTTATTTCTGTTGTCTGTTGTTATTATCATAGGCACTTTAGTTGACACTTAATTTATTTTATAGAATCCAATGATTCTCCCTGTCTTTCACTTTACTCGACTTTCTAACGGATATTTTTGTAAATGTAATTACCTTTGCTTCAAAATTTGGAATGTGCTGAAGATTCTCACGGTTTCTGGCTCACATTTCGTAACAATTATGGAATTGGCTTCTCTTCTGTTAGGAAACAGTTTTACTGCTTGTGACTATTTATTATCACATCTGTGTGGTTTCCCTAAAGCTATAGTTGTAGTGGATTATTTGGAACATTAAATGGTGTAGGTGTTACATTCAATATATACCGTGTGATCAAAAGTATTCGTACATGTGGCTGAAAATGACTCACAAGTTCGTGTTCGTGGCGCCCTCCACCGGTAATGCTGCTATTCAGTATGGTGTTGGCCCACCTTTAGCCTTGATGACAGCTTCCACTCTTGCAGGCATACACTCAGTCAGGTGCTGGAATGTTTCTTGGGGAATGGCAGCTCATTCTTCATGGCGTGCTGCACTGAGGAGAGGTATCGATGTCGGTTGGTGAAGCCTGACAGGAACTCGGCATTCCAAAACATCTCATCGGTGTTATATAGGCTTCAGGTCAGGACTCTGTGTAGGCCAGTCTATTACAGTGATGTTATTATCGTGTAACCACTCTGCCACAGGCCGTGCATCATGAACAGGTGTTCGATCGTGCTGAAAGATGCAATCGCAATCCCCGAATTGCTCTACAACAGTGGGAAGCAATGAAACGTCCCCTTAGAAAAATTATACATGACTGTGTTTAAATTGACACACAATATTCTTTTCTTTTTTTTTTTTTTTTTTTTTTTTTTAGCGCAACGCAATCTGACTTTCAGTAATCCCTACAAGAGAATGGCCCTGACTAAATTAATCTATACGTTTCACAAATCACTTACCTCACAAAAATCTTCGTTACTCGAACTACTGCAACACAGCGAGCGCCACTACTGCCAGCTAAATAAAAGATTCAAACTACAGAAGGCACTAACTACTGATAGGCATAGTTAGCAAATGAAAGATTTTAATAGAGAACAAACAATGTATTTACCTTAATAGTCATGATATATATATATAGCAGTTCATGCCATCCAGTCTTACAAATTTCAAAACTCCGCCATTTCTCTCCCCACATCCACCACTGCTGGCGGCTCACCTCCAACTGCGCAACGCTACGCGCTGTTCACATCCAGCTGCCGCTGCCCAACACTACAATGGCAGACAACAATGCAAACCAGCCACAGACTGCACACAGCACAGCCAGTGATTTTCATACAGAGCGCTACGTGGCGTTACCAACAAGAAAACCTAAACAGCCTATTTACATAGCCCCCATGCTTCCCACAAAAAATTTTACAATTTTTTTTTTTTTGGGCACTGGCCAATACATATTTGTTAAAATTTTTTTCACAATTACAATAACAAAGAAATCAAATGCATACACTTAATGATACAATGTTGGTCAAAAGCTAAAATTTTCTCACAGTCCATAAAGGCAGTCCTGATCGTTCATCACAGTACAATTGCAGTGTTTTTCTCAAAGTCTGCGCAGTAAAAGAAAATGCACATGGAAGTAGTGGATTTCCATGCCGTCTTGAAGAAGTAGTGTTGTCCTTCCAACAGAAAGACAGTGCTGACTCCTGACATGCAGACAAGTAATGGGCCACAACAGAGCAAACCCACAGCAGAGTCAGTCGAAGGTTTGAAGAATATTGGTAGGTAGGTCATCACAGAGCAGACCCACTGTAGTCCTGGTAGAGATTACGGTATTGGTGGGCCACCAGAGGTGCAGGCCCACTGCAGTCCTTGTAGAAATAATGGTATTGGTGCATCATCAAAGTCCTTGTAGAGATGGCCAGCAGCCATCTGTTGAGACTGTGCAGGTGCACAATCACCATTGAAGAGTCTTGTGGATAATATAGCAAGTCCATGAACCACCACTTGTGCACTCACAAAATTTTTTTTGAAATGTCCTTAGAACCACCAATGCTGTTATCCAGTCCCTTGCAGAATTATTAACACACACTCAAACACTATCAGTCCCTACATCTCACATATTGTCCGTATACTATGACCAACAGAAACGTGTGCAGTGAAATGTAACTTACAAGTTAATAATATGATGAACTGGTATCAATTACAATTTTATACCATAAGAACACAATAATAACGGTAAAAAATACATCATTAAAACATAATAATACAGATAACATTTGTAGTAATAGGGGCTTTACAAAAGAATAGAAATAAACATATAAATCAGTGTTACAGGAATTATGACATAAGTAAATACATAAAAGATCAGAATAATTATTGAAATATCAACTTCACACAAGAGCATTAAAACAGAACAGAATTAATAATGTCTAACATCTTTACAAAGTAAATAACATATTATTAATGCAAATTATATCTGAGGATAACAGTATTCCTCATCATAGTTCATGTAGCTGAGTATTAGAAAAATTCTACAACATAAGTCTTATCAGATAAACATATAAAGCCAGGAAGAACATAAATACCCAAGGGTACACAAACACATAGTGGGATAACACAAGGAAAGGACAGGGTTTGTTTTACTGCAGTATTTTGCAAACAAAACTTTCTTTACTTCTCGGAGATCTCCCTTCGTTCTTCCTTTTTTTCAAAAACTCCTATCTATACCTGCTTTCTGTACTTTTCTCGTATAGCCTCTCAGTGCATTTCTTCAAATTCATCGCAACTCATTCTCTTATAGGCTACCCCCTCATAAGCTAACTTAAATCTACTGAGCTCAGATGCTAAACAAAGGGACGAGGCAATGCAGCAGCACAAAACAATTAACACAACAGCAATGACAAAAAAATGGAAAATTGCAAAGCAAGCTACAGTAAATCTAAATTACCAACCAATGCAACGTTACAACTAATATGAGCCAATGTGCAGCAACAAGAAAAATAAATCAGTAGTAAAACTAGCTTAACAGAGTAATACAAAGTGAAATTTAGTAGCACTATGCCTGGCAAACAGCCGCAGCAAATGCAATAACTTATATCTAAACATGAGAAAGCTCAAGCAGAAAAAATATTACAGTAAAAATGACCATGTTTAATACCTATGTCACATCTTAACACTAGAGTGATGCATCATTGTAACTTGCTCTAGCAGACAAGTTACCAAGTCACTGACAAAAATTATGTATGCAATTCCTGTGAAGTGGAAATGTCTTTTTGTGCTCCCTCATTTTTTTTTTTTTTGAGTACATCCATCATACATTTTTACTGGATCTGTAGGCATAAAATATTTATATTAGTACATCTATAAAATTTTATTTTAACCAATGCTGCAGTGCAGCTAGGAACTAGATATTAAACAAAATAGGCAAAGCAAGGTGTGAAACGTCTTTCACTAGCCATATGGCATTTCATAATGCAGTAAACAATCTTTCAACTAGCAAGACAATAGACATGAAATGTTTCTCATCTTTTCATTTCAGTGCCGGCCGAAGTGGCCGTGCGGTTAAAGGCGCTGCAGTCTGGAACCACAAGACCGCTACAGTCGCAGGTTCGAATTCTGCCTCGGGCATGGATGTTTGTGATGTCCTTAGGTTAGTTAGGTTTAACTAGTTCTAAGTTCTAGGGGACTAAAGACCTCAGCAGTTGAGTCCCATAGTGCTCAGAGCCATTTGAACCATTTCATTTCAGTAAATATCACAAATTAAGAACTCTACAGTGTAATCATGTTTTCAAGTTTGAGGGTGTCGTATTTACGATGTTTTCTACAAAGGAATGTCAATAGCGAGGTTAATGGCCTCTTTTTTTTCTTTTTTCTCCACCTGTGCCTCTGAAAGGCACACACTAATGCCTTCTTTCCAGGCGTCTGTCGCGCAGCTGGGTGCCCACAACGCATTACATGAAGGTGGTCACTTAACTTTCTTACCGAAATATTTACGACAGCAGTTTCCGCTACAGTGACAGTCTCATATAAAAATATTTCACAGGTCAAGAATTTGCGTTACAAATCTGTAGAAACAAAATTCTATCGATACAACAGAGTCCAAAAAATTTTCGGCGGCATTGTAATACATTCACGCATTTACATACATTTCATAACTCTTAAAGTACGATTCTTGGTTTCCAACAACCTTTTTCACAAACCAGAGTCCCTAACCACTACTCATTATTCCTTACCTTATTCATCGACACTTATTCAATATTTCATCATAACAGATACGTAGCATACTCAAATAACTCATATAGCATCAGCTTATTGATCATAAACATACCGCAACAGCATAATACACATAGTCATCGTAATAATAACATCATAACACCTCAGTCAACTCTCAAAATCGTCGTAGCTTCCTCCAGTAATTTCAAAACCTAAAAAAAATTCTCTGCTCGTGTCAAAAGTGTCATCTGCCTCAAACGTACTTTAAAAATCGTGATCCCATACCAAATATATCATTCAAAGCTCTCATAATATCACAATGGGTCCGAAAAAATATGAACAGTTCACAAAGTACAGACAAAATACAATTTCGTAAGTGTGAAGTTACCCAACTGTGTAACTGCGTAAACATGTGTCACTGATGTTGTAAAAAAATGTTTGTTTCTCTGTTAAATAATCAGGTAGCTGTGTAATTCTGTGTTGGAGAAATATGGTATCGATGTGTAAAGTTGTATAAGCAAATACCATATTAGCTAGGGCTCCTTGTGCTTGCCACACACATGGTACACAAAGTAAGCGTGTACCCCCCTGAGGATTAATGTAATTATACCCTCAGGTGTTACAGATTACAGCAATGGAATGAAATGTATCACGGAAAACCTTTGTATCATTGTACTTCAAACATCTTTAAAAATAAATGTTTTAAGTACAAAATTAATCACTCAAATATGTGTACTGTAGCGCTAAACTGTGCGTCATGTTGTAAGATAATCTCTGTGGAAGTCTCGTAGTTATCGTCCTCCGAAAGCTAAGTTCTGCAGAATTCAATGTACTTACTTCATGATAAACAAAAGTGAAATGTTTTGCGTATAGATATCTTAGTTATTATGCTTATTGTTGTGATGAAGAAAGTACTGTGCTGTAACGTATTGTTGTGCTATGGAAATGGCTGTCTCCTTGTAGCTATACCACAAAAGTTACTACTAAAACATGTTTTACTTTCCAGAATAATACATAAAACTGTGCAGACATAAAACAGAAACACCGCAAAAGCAACATTGTAAATTGTCACTCATTAGTAGCGTCGTGATAAAATCGTGTAGCAGTCACATAAACTAACCACTGTGTCATCTGGTATCTCTCAGAAAGTACTTTAAATCCAGAATGTATTTTCAAGTAAACCAAATTGTTGCATTAAAATCTCATTAGCAGTACCAATATATGTCCTAAGTATGTAAGCCTGATAGTAGTTACGTAATTGTGCAACTAACAAGCATGAATGTACAAATACAATAACACATTGTCGCCTGTTCACCATAACAATGCATTCGTAATTTCTGTTTAAATATGTTCTCTTGGTTCTTGACTGGATATTTAACTTCAAACATTGTTACATGTTAACAGTTTCTTAAGTCTGACAAAGCGTACTAGAAATGTGAAGTGAAAAATTTTATGGCAAAGACTAAGTTAAAAAGCAGATTATGTTTCAATAAACGGTTTTACATGTGAAATGTGGTGCAATCCTTTACTCTTCCTAGTATGCAGAGTTTCTACTTCAACGCAATTATCATGTGGTATACGTCGGATTCTGTAAGGTCCATTGTAAACTAGAAAGAATTTGTGACTCAAGTGTTTCTTCTTATGTGACAATGAATGAGCTTTAATGAGAACTTTCTGATCAATGTATAATTTCTTTGCATTTGCTTTACCGTGTAGTTTCCTCCTTTTGTCTGCTGCAGATTTTATATTTTTAATAGCCAAATCAATTATGTCCTTGTGTTGAAGTTTACATGTATTCGGGAAAGGTACAAGCTCTCTGATTCTGTTCGGTGGTTCTTCATTCTTCAGTACAAGAGTAGGTGGTAAACCAGTGGAGTCATGAGGCATTTCATTCAGCACATTTTGAAATAAGTGTACATATCTGTCCCAAAGCTGATGCTTTCTGTGACAATAAAGTCTGCAAAGCTTATTGATTTCTTTCATAATCCGTTCAGATGGGTTACAATGTGGTGAGTACAATGAAATACAAACAGGTTTGATTTTATGATTCCGAAGCATGCGTGACCAAACAGCAGATCTGAATTGCGGTCCGTTATCTGAAATGACTTTACTAACGTGTCCAACTTCACGTACGAAATTTTTAACAAAGGCGTTGGATACAGACCGTCCAGTGGCTTTACGTAACGGTGTGAAAGAAACAAAGTTTGAAGTATGTTCAACAGCAACAGTACGAAAATCCATTAGATGTTCTGACAAGCGGTCCCAAGAGATCAACAGCAGCAAATTCTTTTAATTTAGAAGGAATAATAGGAAACAACGGAGCACGATGTGAGATAGTAGATGGTTTCGCCTTTTGACAAAGTTTACAAATAGACAAGACTCTTCGAATTCTCTTTTCTATATTGTTAAAATAACAAGTCGTTTGAAGAATATGATAACATTTTCGTGGACCAAAATGTGCGTAGCTGAAATGAATGTACCAAATGAGCTTATTAACAAAATCGTCTGGAATGCAAAGTACCCATAGCTTGTCATCAACAGTGCAGCGTTTGAAGAGTATGTTGTTTCTAACCGGATAATAACGCCGAATCTGAGTGTGCGGCTTTTCATGCCATTTACTTTTGATGTCTTTCCAAATCGGATCTTTATCTTGTTCATGAGCAATGTCCTTTAAAGATGTGGTGATGAAGTTTTCAAAGGCGACTTTCTGAATGTAAAGAATACTGAAATTTTTCTCGAGGTTGCCTTCTGTGTTACTTTTCTCAAGCCCAGCCGGTGCGCGTGAGTGCGTCCGCAACAATGTTCTCCTTGCCGGGAACGTAGACTATTGTGAAGTGGAATTCTTGCAGAAACAATGCCCAACGTTTTAACCTGTCATGATTTAATTTTGAAGACATAAGAAATTGTAATGCACGATGATCACTGTATACTTTTACGTGCTTACCAGAAAGAAAGAAACGGAATTTGTTAAATGCCCAAACGATAGCTAAAGCTTCTAATTCAGTAACGGAATAATTTTTTTAAATTTTGTTAGCACTCGGCTAGCTAAACCAATGGTTTTCTGATCAGTAGTGTCATTTTCTATGGCTTCTTGAAATAAGTGGGCACCAAGACCGACTTTAGGAAAATCCGTGCAAAGGCAAAAATCTTGTGAGAAATCTGGATGAGCTAGTATTGGCACGTTAAGTAGCGATTCTTTCAAAGAATTGAATTCCAACTGTGCTTGTTCGTCCCAGTTCCAAATAGTATTTTTTCCAGTGAAAGAACAAAGTTTTGGTGTAACTAGAATTTGCATATTCAGAAAACGACGGTAAAAATTTACGAGACCTAGAAAACTGCGGACTTGTCTTTTTGTGGATGGAACTGGAATGGCTCTGATTGCTTCTAACTTTTCAGGATCTGGCTGAATGCTTTCAGAAGAAATAATATGTCCCAAAAACCTCACCTTTGACCTACCGAATCCAGACTTTTCCAAGTTAACTGTAATTCCAGATTCTGCAAAAATTCGTAACAAACTGTTGAGGATGCGATTATGTTGTTCCCATGAGACTTCTGCTATTAGAATATCATCCACATATAAGGTGATGTGACGGTGGAAGAACTCAGGTAATACGGAATTTAGCCCGCAGATGAATGCTGCCGAAGAACTGTTCAAACCAAAAGGAAGTTTCCGAAATTGATAACAAACGCCGAAACAAAGAAAAGCTGTGTGTTTTCTACATTCTGGATGAAGTTCGATCTGATAAAATCTGGATCTGAGATCAATAGAAGACAACACTTTTACATCATTAAAATTTTGAAGAAGGTCTTCCATCGTCTGCGGCCTGTCTGTTTCAGGAATGATGATAGTATTGACTTGTCTCGAATCTAAGACAAACCTGATCGATGCATTTTTCTTCTCAACAACATGTAATGGATTGTTGTATGAGCTTACTGCAGGCTCAATAATGCCCTCATTAAGCATAGATTGTATTTCTGTTCTAACACGGTCCCTATAATGCGCCGGAATTACGTATGGTCTAACACAAAATTTAGTATGCTCACGAACACGAAATTGGTATTGAAATCCCTTGATTGTTCCTGTTTTGTGAGTAAAAACTGTGGAATGTGCTTGTAAAATCTCAAAAAGGTCTTGCCTATCAGTGTCGTTACAATTCTCAATTGTTTGAATTTTATTCTGAATTAACTCATTAGTATCAAATATGTCGTCGATATCATCCCTGTCAGTACTTGCAGAGTGATTGTTAGTGTCTAGTTCCGTAGAAAATTCCGAACTGTTGTCTAACAGAAGGTAAAGCCGATTAATTTCCTCGTCATGGTTTGAGAGCCAATCTTCAAATTTCAAAGCTATTGACTTACCTTCTTTCTCTAAACTTATTTCAGCATCGTGAAAGTTTAAGATTGCTTTGTATTCATTCAAAAAGTCTACTCCCAACATAATTTCCGTCGACAATAATGGAACAATAAGAAAGTTCATAGAGAAGCTGTGGCTTTGACATAAGAATTCTAAGTTGGTTTGTTGTCGTACATCTACACTTTTTCCAACGATTGCACCTTGTAATTTAATCTTACTTAACGGAAGTGTGGGGCAATCGTTCGATTTATTACATTTGCTAAAGGCTGTTTCACTAATTACTGAAATGGGACTGCCAGAGTCAAGTACTGCAGTAAATTTTACGTCATTTACTGTAATGTGAATCACAGGATATGCAATATTTTTATGTTTTACGTCGTGTTCCTGGAGTAAGATGTCCCTAATGTCTTCCATTTTTACGTAATTACTAGCTACGGCAGCTGCGTCGTCAGTTTCATACGAACGTTTTGTGGCTGCCAGCGGTATGAGTCATTGCCTATTGTCTCTTTGTTGGCGCGCGTCGTTATTGGGATTTGGAGACCTAACTTCTACAAATTCTCCTTGTCGAGAGTGCCCTGCTCTGTTTGAATCTCGCCAATTCTGATGCAATTCAGGCCTGTCGTTACGACTATATCGTCTGTCGTCATGTCGGTGGATTCCATAGTTTCCTTCTTGCCGGTCACGTGGTGGGGAATTTGTTCCTGAATCGTTACTGCGCGCTGAACTGTTGCGTCTGAAGTTATTCTGTCTCCCTTGATAATAATTGTTTTTTTTCCATATTGTCTGTTTCTATGGTTATCTCTGTCATATTCATTACTATGGAAATGCGATCTTTCTCTGTAACTATTATTACTCTGCCAACGGTTGTCATACAGGTGGTGTCTGTTTTGGTGACGATTTGTGTTGTGAGAATAGCCTTGTCGTGTCCAGTTATGTGACCTGTAATTATTGTGTTCCTGTTTTCGCGTTCCGTGATTGTCAGTGTCAATTTCTAATTCTTGTAACAGTCCCTGAAAAGCTTCAATGTTGTCTTTGCAACGTCCTGCCAAAATAATATTTCTTAAATGTTCAGGCAATTTCATTAAGCAAATGCGGATGAGTTCTGAAGAGCTGTATGGGTTTGAAAGATATTGATTCTTATGCAACATGTCTTCAAAATATTTGACAAGACTGGAAAATTCAGATTGTTCAAAGTGTTTCATCATCATTATGCTATGTTTTACTCGGTCTTGTGTAGCTTGAGACCAATATGCTGAGAGGAAGGCATGGTAAAATTCTCCTTCACTGTGACAATCGTGAATGACCGATCGCATTCTTACAGCTGGTTCATTCTCTAAATAGCCACACATAAATTCTAATCTGTGCTCTAATGACCAGTTGGGAGGAAAACAATGAGAGAATTGATGGAGCCACGCTTGTGGATGGATGTCGTTGCCAGAATTCTTAAATGTTTTAAATTTACGTGTAGTAATGAACAGCTTATAGTCAAAATCATCATGTCGGCGAGTCGCATATCGGTCATTGTTACGTCGTTTCGGCGGTTCCATTTCAAAATTCGGTGCACCTTGCCAATTTCTTTCATAATTTCCGAAATGTCCTGTGTTATTATTTTATGGTTGTTCGGTATTTCTATGTCCCTCTTCCCGTACTGGAGCGCGAGTGTCCTCTGAAATATGAAATTTTTGTATTACTTGTGCCAACTGATCTTGTACTTTCCGGATTTCTCTTTTGTGTTGAGTATTAATTTGATTCTGATTTTGTTTGAATTTCTTAATTTGTTCATACTCTTCTGTGTCAGTGATGGCTACAGGTCTTGTGTCATTCAGATCATCATCTACCTTTGTAGATAAGTTAGTGAACTGATCCGAAAGTTCGGCTACTTTCTTCGATAGTGTACTTATTTCCTCAGTATGTTTTTCTGAACCAAGTTACAGAGTATTTACTGTGTCCTTTAATTTTTCCTGAGTTTTTGCAAGTTGCATAACCGAATCAGTAGATGCAACTGAGTCAATTTTAGCTTGCAAGGTGTCGTGATTATCATGAACAATGGTTTGCAGTTCTTTTATGGCTGCTTCGTGATTCTGTAATGCATTTTCATGCCGCGAAAAAATAGGTTGAAAATGCTCACAAATTTGTGTTTTTACGTCATTACAGACTTTTTGACATTTCGATTCAATGTTATGTAACTCAGTAGTTAAATCTTCACGTGTTTGTTCAAGTGCGGTGTCTAACTTTTGAAGCTTTTGCTGTGTTTGTCTCTGATTTTGTTCCACTGTGTCTAACTGTTGCTGTGTTTGTCTCTGGTATTGTTCCATTGTGTCTAACTTTTGAAGATTTTGTTCCATTGTGTCTAACTTTTGAAGATTTTGTCCCATTTGTTTCTGATTTTGTTCGAGCGTTGTGTCTAACTTGTAGCCTTTGTCCCATTTGTTGCATTAACTGTAATAACAATGCATTAGTGTCTGGAATCTGTTCCTCTACGCTTTTCGGCAGTGCATTTGCACCGGCAACATTCACATTTTGACAAGCAGAAAATGTGTCTTGACTTATATGAGAAAACGGTGAGGACGCAAAACCTGAATCTACATTATTTGCAAAATTGTGTCCTGTCATTTCGGATTCCTGAGGCGAGCTGTTGCCAAGCGATCGATCGATAATGCTTCCCTGTTCACTAATTGTTTCACTGCCTACAACACTGTTTGCCGCCCGCTCCATTTCCCTATGCACAATTACCAAATTACTATGTTGAACATTAGTTAATTCATTACACGGTGGCGCTAACACACTGCATTCGTCTTCACTGTCATTTCTCAGTTTACTTTGGAGCCTAGTATTACGTTTTTCTTTCTCTGCCTCGTGATGACTGGGTGTTGTGTGATTTCTTTAGGTTAGTTAGGTTTAAGTAGTTCTAAGTTCTAGGGGGCTGATGACCATAGATGTTAAGTCCCATAGTGCTCAGAACCAACCATATTACGTTTTTCACACGACATTATTGTCACAATATTTCACACGACAACACAGAAAACTACAATTTGAAAAGCAAAATAAGAAAACACATTAACATAGCAATGAAAATAATATCTGGTTAATTGCAAGCGCAGCTGCGAAATACTTGGTGAAAATCTACATACATGCCACAACTGTTTTACTGTACAACTGCAACTACAAAGGAGATTCTCTCTACAATTACGCGCTAGCAATAAACAAAATCTACACTAATTACACAAACTACAAGAAAAAATCAGAAGATTCCAGTGAGGTATCCTCGGCTAAGGGTCGACATATGAAACGTCCCCTTAGAACAATTATAGATGACTGTGCTTAAACTGACACACAATTTTTTTTTTTTTTTTTAGCGCAACGCAATCTGACTTTCAGTAATCCCTACAAGAGAATGGCCCTGACTAAATTAATCTATACGTTTCACAAATCACTTACCTGACAAAAATCTTCGTTACTCGAACTACTGCAACACAGCGAGCGCCACTACTGCCAGCTAAATAAAAGATTCAAACTACAGAAGGCACTAACTACTGATAGGCATAGTTAGCAAATGAAAGATTTTAATAGAGAACAAACAATGTATTTACCTTAATAGTCATGATATACACTCCTGGAAATTGAAATAAGAACACCGTGAATTCATTGTCCCAGGAAGGGGAAACTTTATTGACACATTCCTGGGGTCAGATACATCACATGATCACACTGACAGAACCACAGGCACATAGACACAGGCAACAGAGCATGCACAATGTCGGCACTAGTACAGTGTATATCCACCTTTCGCAGCAATGCAGGCTGCTATTCTCCCATGGAGACGATCGTAGAGATGCTGGATGTAGTCCTGTGGAACGGCTTGCCATGCCATTTCCACCTGGCGCCTCAGTTGGACCAGCGTTCGTGCTGGACGTGCAGACCGCGTGAGACGACGCTTCATCCAGTCCCAAACATGCTCAATGGGGGACAGATCCGGAGATCTTGCTGGCCAGGGTAGTTGACTTACACCTTCTAGAGCACGTTGGGTGGCACGGGATACATGCGGACGTGCATTGTCCTGTTGGAACAGCAAGTTCCCTTGCCGGTCTAGGAATGGTAGAACGATGGGTTCGATGACGGTTTGGATGTACCGTGCACTATTCAGTGTCCCCTCGACGATCACCAGTGGTGTACGGCCAGTGTAGGAGATCGCTCCCCACACCATGATGCCGGGTGTTGGCCCTGTGTGCCTCGGTCGTATGCAGTCCTGATTGTGGCGCTCACCTGCACGGCGCCAAACACGCATACGACCATCATTGGCACCAAGGCAGAAGCGACTCTCATCGCTGAAGACGACACGTCTCCATTCGTCCCTCCATTCACGCCTGTCGCGACACCACTGGAGGCGGGCTGCACGATGTTGGGGCGTGAGCGGAAGGCGGCCTAACGGTGTGCGGGACCGTAGCCCAGCTTGATGGAGACGGTTGCGAATGGTCCTCGCCGATACCCCAGGAGCAACAGTGTCCCTAATTTGCCGGGAAGTGGCGGTGCGGTCCCCTACGGCACTGCGTAGGATCCTACGGTCTTGGCGTGCATCCGTGCGTCGCTGCGGTCCGGTCCCAGGTCGACGGGCACGTGCACCTTCCGCCGACCACTGGCGACAACATCGATGTACTGTGGAGACCTCACGCCCCACGTGTTGAGCAATTCGGCGGTACGTCCACCCGGCCTCCCGCATGCCCACTATACGCCCTCGCTCAAAGTCCGTCAACTGCTCATACGGTTCACGTCCACGCTGTCGCGGCATGCTACCAGTGTTAAAGACTGCGATGGAGCTCCGTATGCCACGGCAAACTGGCTGACACTGACGGCGGCGGTGCACAAATGCTGCGCAGCTAGCGCCATTCGACGGCCAACACCGCGGTTCCTGGTGTGTCCGCTGTGCCGTGCGTGTGATCATTGCTTGTACAGCCCTCTCGCAGTGTCCGGAGCAAGTATGGTGGGTCTGACACACCGGTGTCAATGTGTTCTTTTTTCCATTTCCAGGAGTGTATATAGCAGTTCATGCCATCCAGTCTTACAAATTTCAAAACTCCGCCATTTCTCTCCCCACATCCACCACTGCTGGCGGCTCACCTCCAACTGCGCAACGCTACGCGCTGTTCACATCCAGATGCCGCTGCCCAACACTACAATGGCAGACAACAATGCAAACTAGCCACAGACTGCACACAGCACAGCCAGTGATTTTCATACAGAGCGCTACGTGGCGTTACCAATAAGAAAACCTAAACAGCCTACTTACAGCAAGAAGGTGCTTAAAACATCAGTTTAGGCCTGTGCTGTGATAGTGCCACGCTAAACAACAAGGGGTGCAAGCCCCCTCCATGAAAAACACGACCACACCATAAAACCACCGCCTCCGAATTTTACTGTTGATACTACACAAGCTGGCAGATGACCTTCATCGGGCATTCGCCACACCCACACCCTGCCATCGGATCGCCACGTTGTGTACCGTGATTAGTCACTCAACACAACGTTTTTCCACTGTTCAACAGTCCAATGTCTACGCTCATTACACCAAGCGTGGCATCGTTGGTATTTGTCAGTGTGATGTGTGTTTCTTGAACAGCCGCTCGGCCATGAAATCCGAGTTTTCTCACCACCCATCTAACTGTAATTGTACTTGCAGTGGAATCTTATGCAGTATGGAATTCCTGTGTGATGGTCTGGATATTACACATTACGAACCTCTTCAACTGTCGGCGGTCTCTGTCAGTCAACAGACGCGGTCGGCCTGTACGCTTTTGTGTTGTACGTGTCCCTTCACGTTTCCACATCACTATCACATCAGAAACAGTGGACCTAGGGATGTTTAGGAAAGTGGAAATCTCGTGTACAGACGTATGACATAAGTGACACCCAATCACTTGACCACGTTCGAAGTCCGTGAGTTCCGCGGAGCGCCCAATTCTGCTCTCTCACGATGTGTAATGACTGCTGGGGTCGCTGTTATGGAGTACCTGGCAGTAGGTGGCAGCACAATGCACCTAATATGAGAAATCTATGTTTTTGGGGGTGCCCGGATAGTTTTGATCACGTAATGTAGGTCTCCTACGTTTCACATTCACTGATTGGCTGAAAGTGTGCCGAACAAAGCTCTGCGTTTTTGGATAGATATAGGACAGGGCTTGCCAATGTGTGGTCCGCGGACCAATAATGTCCGCCGGCTCCTTCTAGGGGGTCCGCGGCCACCTTGAACCAAATCGTGTAAAATAATGAGTAAAATTATTGAATAAAAATGTGAAAATCAAATTCATCACTATTTTTTTTTTTTCGTGTGAGAAACGTGTGTACTTTTACTTCAGGTCGTATTCCGAAGCAGCTTTTTTCAGTTCCTAAGTGAGAACGCATACACAGTTTAGTGACGGAGAATGCCGCTTCTCTGATCGACTGTTTCGCAACAATACGAGGGTAGTTTGTGCGCCAGCTCACGGCGCTAGATGCGCTGGAACTTTTTACACATGCGCGGAGCCAGCTTTGTCGACCAATCACAGCGCTCGCTGGCACATATGCGGCTACCTATTTCATAAGTCGATTTTTGACCAGTTTATTACTTCTAACAGGGATCGGTGGCTGAAGTCAGGATCATTCTAGAAAGGTGCAGTTTCTCCATCGCCTTCACAACAAGGGAAATTTCCAGTTGAAATGAATGAGGAGGGAGGACGACCAAAGGAAGAACAATCACAAGAAGCTCCACAGCCGGATTTATTACGTGAAAACGCTGCAAGTACTCCATTGGTTGCAATATCCTGTGGAAGTGGAATAACCAAGAAGCGCAAGTACAACAAAAGCAATTTAGAAATGGGCTTTATGGAGACAAAGGAGGGTAAAGCTCAATGTGTAATTTTTGCGCGAGTCCTTCCGAACAGTTCAGTGGTTCCAGTTAAATTGGGCCGACATTTTGAAGGTACTCACCCGGATTTCCAGGCTAAAGACATCGATTTTTTCAAAAGGGAGAGTGCTGAACTAGCTGCTTCTCAGAGTTGCATGAAAACTCATGCAAAAACAATTAATGAAAATTTATTAAAAGCTTCTTTCTTGGTTAGTTATCAAGTGGCAAAAACAGGCAAAGCTCATACCACTGCAGAAAATCTGATAAAGCCGTGTGTTAATGATATTGTTTCTTGCATTCTAGACGAAAAGGCAGTAAAGCTTGTATCTTCGGTGCCATTATCAAACAATACTGTCAAGAGACACATTGTTGACATGTCAAATGATGTGAAAGACACTCTTGTTTCTCGCATCCAACACAATTAATTTTCTCTGCAGATAGATGAATCCACTGATGTTGCAGGATTAGCGATTTTATTGGCTTTTGTCCGTTATGAATATTCTGGATGTTTTGAGGAGGACCTCTTATTGTGCAGACCACTACCTGCCAACTCAACAGATGCTGAAATATTCCGTCTATTGGATGATTTTTTTTAAAGACTAACGAAATTTCATGGTATAATTGCATAGATGTGTGCACATATGGTGCAAAAGCTATGACGAGTCCTACAGTCGGAGCAATAAGGACAATAAAAGAAAACGTCAAGAATTGCAACAGTAGTCATTGTGCTCTCCACAGATATGCTTTAGCTACCGAAACAAATGCCTGTTTCGTTCAAGAAAGTTTTAGACGAATCCATTCAAATCATTAACTACATAAAATCAAGGCCGTTGTAGTCAAGACTTCTCACAATACTGTGTGAAGATATGGGAAGCCTTCATCGTTCCCTGCTTCTCCACAAAGAAGTGAGGTGGCTCTCACGTGGGAATGCACTCTCTTGGTTGTACGAACTATGACTGAAGTCTTAGTTTTCCTTTTGGAGCATAACACCAAATTAGCAGACCTTATTGAGGACGAAAATTGGCAGTGTATACTTGCCTATTCGTCAGATATTTTCTCCAAAATGAACTAAATGAATATTTCACTCCAAGGGCAAAGTTAAACAAAGGGCACTACTATCGACAAAGTTCGAGGATTCATGGGGAAAATCAATTTTTAGACAGAGAGTGTCGAGGAGGGGGAGGTCGAGTGTTTTCCTCTTCTCAAGGAGTTTTTGAAAAACAAAACATTGGCGCCTGGGAAGAATTTGTTTCATCAAATCCTGGAACATCCCCGAAGCTTGATGTCATTGTTGGAGCATTATTTCCCAACAGCTGAAGATGAGAAGCTCCAGAAATACGAATGGGTGGTCAACCCATTCACTGTATCCAAAAAGCCGAGCATTCTATCATCAAATGAATGTGAGTTGTTGATAGAAATTGCCATAGACCCTACCTTGAAATCAAGTTTTGACATTGATGGTTACTCACACTTTTGGATCCGTTTGGATAACAAGAAATACTACCCCCTTGTTGAAAAGGCAAAACGTGTACTTCTTCCGTTTGCCACAACATACATGTGTGAATCTGGATTCTCGATCTATGCTGTCCACAAAACTAAGTACCGAAGCTGTCTAGATGCGGAACCACACATCCGTCTCCAGTTGTCAAGAACTGAACCCAACTTTTCAAAATTGTGTTAGCAGAAGCACCCTCAACCATCACATTAGGATTCTATTGTTATTCCCACAGACGCATCTATAGTAAAGAAGAAAGCATTTTTCTTCGTAGATGCTCAGTGAACGCACCTGAACTATAACTCTGTAGGAATTTTGTTTCTGTCTTCTATCATTTACAAAATAATTATTAATTGAATTCTGTTGGCACTGATATTTTTGTTAGGAAAATTAAAATGATCTCTAAAGCTAATTTCTTTTCTTTATAATATATTCCGCCCTCTCAGTTAAAAATATGGCCTGCCTATACTTCAATTACAATTACTTGCTATTACTCTGACACTATATTGTGGCAACTGGCTGCAAGCGTAAACACGTGCCACCTTGTAAAAGGTAAACCTCCTCTGCCAGAATTGTTTCCTTTAAGAAAAAAGGTCTTACGTTCTGTGAAATGCTTTGTCTTCTTACATAGAAATAAGGCAGTCTGTTTGTTTTCCTAATTTGTTTACAGTCGAGGCTGACTGCCACGATATGGAGTTCGAGTAGTGCTTGAAGTTGTCAGCTGTGGTTAAACTGTTGCCACGCCGCCTGCCAGTTGCCAGCTACCAACTGACAGTACACTGTTGCAACGCCCCCTGCTAGCTGCCGTCTATGGGCTGACAGCTGCCGCACAGTAGATACGCAAAGGCGTAAAAATAACCAGACTTTCCGAGCTGTTTACATGGGCACGAAAATCGATTGTGGAACTGGAAAACGGCTTTATAAAAACAGGTTTCCAGAATCGATTTTCAAGTGTTTACCTGACCAACCAAAAGCAAAACTGGGACATCGGCTTACGAAATCTGGTTTTGGAAACGCATGTGTACTGGGTGAATGTATTCCCACACATTGCAGAACAGATGTCACAATAGTCCTTTAAAGGCAATTCCTTGGCCTCATTTCTTTCGTGATGTGTTAGTATCCAGAATCACGGGTCTGCCTCTTTTCTTCACAGCTGCGCGGAATGGCCGCGCAGTCTAAAGGCGCCCTGTCGTCGTGGATTGCGCGGCCGCTCCCGCCGGAGGTTCGAGTCCTCCCTCGGGCATGTGTGTGTGTGTGTGTGTGTGTGTGTGTGTGTGTGTGTGTGTGTGTGTGTGCGTGTGTGTTTTGTGCTTAGTGGAAGTTTAACTTAGGTTAATAGTGTGTAAGACTAGGGACTGATGACCTCAGCAGTTAAGTCCCATAGACTTTACGTACATTTGAACATTTTTCTTCAGATTTCACGAAAAACCACACACACACACACACACACACACACACACACACACACACACACAAACGACTATTACGAAATATGCATGCTCCTTACACAACAACAGCCAAACAGTGGAAGTGAACAGATCAAAGGTGGCTGCTTGTCAACAGCGAACAGTTTGGACGTGACGTTGATTGCTCTTGGAGGAAGGCAGCTCCAACGTGTAAAATGTCAATTACCAAGTAATTTTAATCAGGCTATAGAGTGTTGAAGAAAGGGAGTAAATCCACTAGTAACTGTCTGGATACAGTGAGAATTCAAATTGGATCGTTAATTTCAAGTTGTTTTAATTCATCTCTAAACCAAAGATTACTGATACTTCGGGGGGAGGGGGGGTCATTGGGAACATGGCACTTGCATTAAGAAGCTTTCAGTTCCCATGGGTTTCGCTCTGAAATTTAAAGTTACTGTGCTCTTGACTGACTAAGGGTCCGCCATTGATTTTCGGCTGAAGAAGGGGTCCTTCAGCTGAAAAGGTTGGGAAGCCCTGACATAAGACTTCTTTCTGTAAATGGTCAGGTCTTCTGGTGCTTACTAGCAGTCTTTTTATGTTTGAGGAAAACGACATTATTCAGTAAATGTCTGTATGTTACAAGAGAATCGTAAATAAACTGTCCTGTAATACACCCTTTAGTACGTCCCAGAGCCTTAAGAAACTATATAATCACAAATGTGGTGTAATTTTTTAGTTATTGTCGATTTTTATGGCACTACATACACTCCCTACTGTAAAAGCTATGTTACAAATCAGTACGAACGTTAGTATTCACACTCATGCGGTATCGGATTCGGAAGTGTCGCTTCCTGGCTACTTGGTGCGCTGCTATCGTTGTGGCTAACAAAATGCTGACGGAGTGTCGCGAGTGCCTTACGATGTTTTGAAGGCAGCCTGCCACTGTTTTAAATAGCCCAAAACATTAGCAGATTAGTGTTTACGATTGCTTCTTGTTCATTATTTCTGTCGTGTGTATGCAACAACTCTTTTAAATACCAAAAATTACAGAGTTTACATGAATAAAATAACGTAAGGAAGGCAATTTCGAACGTTTTTCTGTTCTTGAACGCGTATTTGGTCCAGTATTAGGACACATTAGACTTCGTAAATGTAACTTTTTTTCTGCTGATATATTTCGAATAACCAAGAAGAGAAGAAATTGAAGTGAAAAGCATGCTTTCGTAATCCATTTAATTCCACTTTTACTGTATTTGTGTCGACAGCAAAGGAAGATGGAACTCCGAAACCAATGCTTGTTTGCTTACTGGTATTGCTTCTTGTTCGTTTTCAACTCGTATGCACAACATTTTTTAATGTTCACGTTTGAAAACACCTACAAATAAATAAAAAGAAAATAGTTTCTGGGCCAATCACTTTTTTATTTTGCCACTAAGCGTTTCGATGGTTTACACCATCATCTTCAGGTGAAGAATTGTTTATTTACATTGCTGGTGTTTGTGAAGAGTACAGACGTCTTTTCACTGCCGGAGATCAAGGGCAGTGTAGGTTATTTCACGTCTTTTGCTAACGATGAAAATTGTTTATTTAGAAAAGGCACTTTAAAAAGTTAAGAACTATGAATCTCTGACATTGAGTTACGTTTATAGGGACGGTAAAGTTGTAAAAGGTCAGCGTACTGTTGCCTGATATATGTCCTCTCCACTGCACATTACATTTACACTGTCCTTTCAAAGGTTTGTACATGTTGCAGGTATGATTGTTTATATTGGATACATAGATAAAAAATTAAAAGGTTTCTACAAAAATTCGTTGTTCTTTTTTAAATTTAGGAATGGGCTGCATCAGGATACTGACGTATGCACAACCCAGTTATTGTATTAGGTGGTTCATACAAATAATCTTCCTTTTCTAATGTGAATATGCTGCAGGACTTGATACAAAAATGATGATTAAATTGTCATGTACAAAAACATGTTTTCCTTTTGTATTAAAAAACGTTCATGGGCTACTATTGAATGTAGATTGAGCATACTTCAATCCCATTTAAACAAACATATCTGTAATATATACATCTTTGAAACGACAGTGTTAACGTAATGTGCAGTGCAGCAACAGTATGAAGACCTTTTACAACTCTACGTCCCAATAAGTACATTCCACTGTCAGAAATTCTTGTTTTTTAACATCTAAAGTGCTTTTTCTAAATAAACAATTTTTATTATTAATAAAAGACACGAAACAACCTGCACTGCCCTTCGTCTGCGACTGTGAAAAAGCGTCTGTACTCTTCACCAATACCAGCCACGTAAATAAACAATTCACCACCAGAAGATTGTGTAACCATCGAAAAGCGTAGTGGCAAAATAAACAAGTGACTGACGCATAATCTGTTTCATTTGTATTGATCAACAGCCGCAGCCATCATAACGCCGTCGCCTATGGACGAAATATTCATGCAAGACACTTACCTACGTGTTCTTTGCTAGCCCATAAACGTGTGCAATGGGGAAAGAAGCAAGGGATGCTATCGTATCTTTTGCATGCCAACAAAGTGAACTGTTATTGAAATGTCAAGAACTGCGTAGAGGCATACCTTCATACAGAATAAAGTTCTCGTTTTATTAGACGTTAGTTGTATTAATTTCACTGTAGTTTACACATCTTCTCACTCTGAAATCTTTCCTATGATGCGTCATTCTGTGTGTGACCAATAGTAGCAATTTACAAGGTTAAAAAAAACGATGTGTTGTTGTTGTGGTCTTCAGTCCAGAGACTGGTTTGATGCAGCTCTCCATGCTACTCTATCCTGTGCAAGCCTCTTCATCTCCAAGTAACAACTGCAACCTACGTCCTTCTGAATCTCCTTACTGTATTCATCTCTTGGTCTTCCTCTTCGACTTTTACCCCCCCCCCCCCCCCCCACACCAACGCTTCTCTCCAGTACTAGACTGGTTATCCCTTGATGTCTCAGAATGTGTTTCATTAATGCCAATGAAACACATGACTCAACCTTTTAAGTACTGAAATTTCAGTTATCAAAGAAAGCGATTATAAACTCTAATACGAAAATTCGTTTAACCTAATAACTTCCATGGTACAGTAAATTAACTCAGAAGATCAGTCAATAGAATGTTGTTGTTGTTATTGTGCTCTTCAGTCCTGAGACTGGTTTGATGCAGCTCTCCACGCTACTCTATCCTGTGCAAGCCTCTTCATCTCCCAGTACCTACTGCAACCTACATCCTTTTGAATCTGCTTAGTGTATTCATCTCTTGGTCTACCTCTACAATTTTTACCCTCCACGCTGCCCTCCAATACTAAATAGGTGATCCATCGATACCTCAGAACATGTCCTACCAACCGATCCCTTCTTCTGGTCAAGTTGTGCCACAAATGTCTCTTCTCCCCAATTCTATTCAATACCTCCTCATTAGTTATGTGATCTACCCACCTGATCTTCAGCATTCTTCTGTAGCACCACATTTCGATAGCTTCTATTCTCTTCCTGTCCAAACTATTTATCGTCCATGTTTCACTTCCATACATGGCTACACTCCATACAAATACTTACAGAAACGACTTTCTCATACTTAAATCTATACTCCATGTTAACACATTTCTCTTCTTCAGAAATGCTTTCCTTGCCATCGCCAGTCTGCAATTTATATCTTCTCTAGTTCGACCATCATCAGTTATTTTGCTCCTGAAATAGCAAAATTCATCTACTACTTTGAGTGTCTCATTTCCTAATCTAATTCCCTCAGCATCACCCGATTTAATTCGACTACATTGCATTATCCTCGTTTTGCTTTTGTTGATGTTCATTTTATATCCTTCTTTCAAGACTCTGTCCATTCCGTTCAACTGCTCTTCCAGGTCCTGTGCTGTCTCTGACAGAATTACAATGTCATTGACGAACCTCAAAATTTTTATTTCTTCTCCATGGATTTTCATTCCTACTCCGAGCTTTCTTTTGTTTCCTTTACTGCTTGCTCAATATACATATTGAATAATAACTGTCTCACTCCCTTCCCAACCACTGCTTCCCTTTCATACCCCTCAACTCTTATAACTGCCATTTGGTTTCTATACGTATTGTAAATAGCCTTTCGCTTCCTGTATTTTACCCCTGCCACCTTCAGAATTTGAAAGAGAGTATTCCAGTCAACATTGTCAAAAGCTTTCTCTAAGTCTACAAATGCTAGAAACGTAGATTTGCCTTTCCTTAATCTGTCTTCTAAGATAAGTCGTAGGGTCAGTATTGCCTCACGTGTTCCAACATTTCCACGGAATCCAAACTTATCTTCCCTGAGGTCGTATTCCAGCAGTTTTTCCATTAGTCTGTAAAGAATTCGTGTTAGTATTTTCCAGCTGTAAGTTATTAAGCTGATAGTTCGGTAATTTTCACATCTGTCAACATCTGCTTTCGTTGGGATTGGAATTATTATATTCTTCTTGAAGTCTGAGGTTATTTCGCCTGTCTTATAAATGAAGGGCTTATTTCAATAGTGGTACAAGTACATTTTTGTCCATTCTGAAATACAGAGTCCTAAAGTTAAAAGAGCGTTGAAAAATCTGCAGTTGAGATACCAGAAATATTCGAGTGTATATACTATATATACTCAAGTATATTCAAGTATATATACTTGAATGTTTCTGGTATCTCAACTGCAGTTTTTTCAGCGCTCTTTTAACTTTAGGACTCTGTATCCCAGAATGAACAAAAATCGACTTGTACCACTATTGAAATAAGCCCTTCATATCCTGCTCACCAGATGGTAGTGTTTTGTCAGGGCTGGCTCTCCCAAGGCTACCAGTAGTTCTAATGGAATCTTGTCTACTCCCGGGGCCTATAATTTTTTAAATTTGTCCCAACATTGTTCAATACTATAAATGTGATTAAGAGTGTGGTCTCAAACGCATAGATCCCGTAAAATGGATATTTCACTTCAACAGGTATGCAAATCGGTTTTTGGTGATGATAGCCTAACCTGTGTAACATAAAGGCCTACCTTTCCAACAGTAGCCTATTTGTTTCTTTTCCCGAATATTTCTCGCCAGTGACTCTGTCAGTTTTTCAGGAATGACCAAGCATATCACAGTAGGAATATACGTCCGCCTTGATCTTCTGCTTCATTTTACTTTTGAATTTCATTTTGAAGTCTTCAAAGTATACAAGGTGCTACCAAGATTTTTTACATGCCAATAGACAGTAGAGAGTTTATACGCCATTATTTTTATGCTAGTATATTTTTTGTATGTCAATAGTTAGTAGCCAGTTTACATGCCAATAGTCAGTAGAAGTATATACAACTAGGGGTAAGGTACAGGAAAATTAAAGAGACAGGAAAATGAAAGAGACCTTTGGAGAAAAGAGAACCACCTGTATCAATATCAAGAGCTGAGTCCCAAGCAAAGAAGGGAAAGCAGAAAGGTGGATGGAGTATATGGAGGGTCTCTACAAGGGCGGTGTGCTTGAGGGGGATTATGGAAATGGGAGAGGAAGTAATTGAAGGTAATATGGGAGATATGATACTGCGCGAAGAATTTGACAGAGCACTGGAAGACCTAAGTCGAAACAAGGTCCCGAGTGCAGACAACATTCTATTACAACTATTGATATCCTTGGGTGAGCCAGTCATGACAAAACTTTTTCCATTTGGTGAGCAATATGTATGAGACGGGTGAAATAGCCTGTGACTTCAAGAACAATATAATAATTCCAATCCCAAAGAAAACAAGAGTTCACAGGCGTGAAACTCACCGGACTATCAGTTTAAGAAGTCACGGTTGCAAAGTACTAACACGCATTCCTTACAGACGAACGGAAAAACTGATAGAAGTCGACCTCTGGGGAAGATCGGTTTGGATTTCTTAGAAATGTTGGAACACGTGAGGCAATGCTGACCCTACGACTTATCTTAGAAGACAGATTAAGGAAAGGCAAACCTACATTTCTAGCAGTTGTAGACTTAAAGAAAGCTTTTGACAATGTTGACTGGAATGCTCTCTTTCAAATTATGAAGGTGGCAGGGGTAATATACAGGGAGCGATAGGCTATTTACAATTTGTACAGAAACCAGATGGCAGTTATAAGAGTCGAGGGGCATGAAAGGGAAGCAGTGGTTGGGAGGGGAGTGAGACGAGCCACCCCCCCAATAATATCGATGTATCGCAGCCCTACCGCAGCAAGAAAACTGTACCTTTGCCAGGTCAGTTCTCTGTAGTGAGCGCTCTATGCTACACGCATTGTGTACACGCTGCAATACTCAAAAGTATTCACAGTAAGTGACGGAAGTATGAGTGATTATTTATCGTCATAATCACCACGCCCGCTCCCCACTACCAATAAAACAAACCAAACAAATAAAACAAAACAAACACATCCATACAATCATGCACAGAAACCTCACACACACGACAGCCCTCTCCCGCTGTTCTAGCTAGACTCTTTTTCAAAGATGTAAGCAATTATTAATTACCGGTGGAGGAATTTAGGGCATGAGATGCTGCACCAACAATCAGCGTGGTCAGAAAGCCGTGTGTTAAGCGGGGACGAGACCGTTGGTACAGTGTGGCTCGGTTGTCGGAGCTTTGCGGTTTAGAAGAAAATGAAAAACACAGGAAAGAATAAAAGTAAACAGCACAACCATAATTCATGTATACAAAAGACAATGTTGCTTGAACGGCTCCACTTACGAATGATTTGTGATTTCTTTCAACTTTAGATTACGATCGCATCGATTATTATACCTGTAAACAACGCAAGCTGGCTCTACACAGTCAAAGCACCAGATGCTATTTGGGATGCGATCACAAAAGTCGTCATATATCTCCAACGATTGAAACTGCACGCGGGCGCGTCAGAGTGGTGCCACGCGGAAGTATCATCGCGGTGAAACGTCGAGTTATAAATGCGCTGAACCTAACGTTTTGGGCTATATGTATGGCGGACGTCGGCTTCAGGTTTGTGACGTAATGACAATTACGCTTTTTTTCTTTTTCTTCATGGATATGAGTCATAGACCACATATAAGATAGACCGTGCAAGTCCCTGTCTCTGCCGTGGTAAGGCTTGAAGCCAGCATCTAAGTCACGTGACTCGGGGCAGAAAGCCGAGTTCCTGTCATCACGCGCTGTGTGAAGTGGAGCTGACATTTACAATTTTTCTCATTTACAGCTGAAATCAAGCACCGATTTTGACAGTTCAACGGACCGTAATATTACTGTTACATATGTAGCAGTGCAGTTAATCTGGTTTCTCCAAAATTCCTAATAATAAAGCAATGGTTTTAATTTTTCATGTGGTCAAGTCGAAACGTATTGACAGTTCCTGTTAACAAGCGACGGGATCGCTGTTCCTTAGTGAAGACTTTTTTTTTTCCTGTGAATTCTTGCAGTTAACAAAATAACAATTTCGCACGCAGCATTACTTCTCTAACGATTCGACAAGGATATGTGTGAAACGCTTTTGAAAGAAAGGAAATTCATTTCTGTGCATAATGTCTGGTATTTACGCACAATAAGCGCATACATTTTCTGACTTTTGCTTAATTCGGTATGGATACGGAAACTATATCAAGATAGGAAGCGAAACATATTACAAAACGTTGATTATAGTTGTGTAGTGAGTTAGATGTCTCAAAATCTTAGTCACTCTACGAGTTTTAAATGCAGAGACCAACGTCCATCCTAGCTTTCAACTCATAGAAATAGCTCTGCAAGGATTTTGAAATAGTTCCGTTTCACAATTGAGATTTTCATCCCTTTGTGAACTGTGTAGGGTTAAAAGAATACTTATCTGGGCATGTATGGAGGTCATTAATTATGCTGCTAAGACAAAGCACAAAATTTGATCTGTAATGAAATTACAGTGAAGATGGAAAACCCTCAGGGATGTGGAATGAGTCAAGATATACAGTAACAACACTCTGTATTAACGTTAGTATACATATCTCTATACAGCATAGTTAAATGCATACCTACAGCACCTAGTTAATTAAAGTAAAAAAAAAAAAGGCTGCTACTCTGAAAAATAGCTTCTGCATCCACAGCTACACTAAATACTTACTGTTTGCTTCTCACTGGTAGCTTAATAATAAACTCAATTACACTTGAATATTTCAAGCAAAATAGTTACTTATATCTGCAAAAACTAAGTCTTGCTTGCAATGGATAACTATTTAACATATAGCTTTACAACACGCATTCGCACCTACGATGTAACCGACAGAACTTCCTAATTACTGAATGTAGATCTTCAGGTAATGAAAAGAGTGGCTAATTTAAGCATGGCTTTCTTATGAATTAGTAAAAATTCCTAATTTCTTGCTTCAAGTCGGATGGGAGCTTGTTGAATACCATACCTTTGCAGCAGATACATTAATTCTGTCAGAACACTGGGCAAGAATGCAAAGTGCACATGAAAATGATTTTGATTAATTTGTATTGTATTAAGTATATCACAATTCAGCTGGCACTTGTTTCCATCATCAGTAAGAAAAACCATTAAGGAGTACAGGTATCGGGGAGTAAGCTTTCCAAGAAACTTAAAAAGCACTCTGCACAATGTGTGGTTATCTGCTTTAGACAATAATTTTGCTTCTCACTTCTGGTGAACAGACACTATTTACTACACATGCCCAAACACTTTATTTACTTAAAGTGCCCTTCCCCAGACTATTCATTTAATAACAGAGTGAAAATATGCCAATGTCTTAACATTATTGCATATTTCTTATAGATGAACTACTCTCTCGGAAGAATAAGGTAAACTGCCTTTTCTGGGCAGGACCATTATCAGTTTCATAACTTCTTTAGGATCTGCAATAGGCTACATTATCTGTGTTAAGGTTGCAGCCTTTTCTGGTAAAGTGTCAGGGGAAAGTATATTTCTGATGACAACATTTTCACTTTCTGACCGGGTGCCAAAAAGTTGAACAAATTATAAAATCAGCGATTAACACAAAAGAAAAATGAAAGTACTGATGGTAATAATACAATTTATTACAGAAAAACAACACTTAAGCAAAATTTATATCATCGTATTGTGGAAATTTATTACTGCGTCACTTAACACAGCTCTTTCAGAATCAACTTTATTTGACCCAGTTTTAGCTGAATTGAAAACTCTCATGTGAGGGAAGAAGAAAAAATTGTTAAGTCATCTTAGAACGTAAGATGATAACACATTTTTAAGGCATAGACATTTGGAAACTGAGTTACACAGTGAAACAAATATAAGGCGTTACTTTCTCACTTGTCAGCAACAGAGTTAAGGAAAATACAGAGCACGTCTACAGAATGGGACACAAATTCATTAATTTATTTCACACAAATAAACTAAAAAACTACAGCTCAGCTGTTGGTGACTTAACTTCTGAAGCTGTAGTTGCCACCATATGTGTATGTAATTCTGTTTTCAAAACAGTCACAAAATCACTGATTGTTAAAAAAACTATTTTTGCGCAGACACTTCTAATCAGAGCACGGTGTAGCTTGTTCCTGTGAAGTCCTGCTTCATCATATAGCCTTATTTTACATTCTCAATGAGTACAGCTTTTTTTCGGGTGATGAATGGGATTATCAAGGCAAGGACTATTTGGTCCATGATTATTCAGCTGAAGGAAAACATCATTCCTTATTTCCTGCAGAGCTAAAGTAAGTAATTCCTTAAATGATTTTTCCCATTAAAAGTTGACATCTAACACTTTCTGGCCCATCTTACACAAATAATTGCGAAATCATTGGATATGATAGTTAAGCCACCACTGTTTTTTCTGTTTAGGATACCGATACTAGAAATTTTAGAACACAGTCAAATTTGCCAAATGTGGCATTCCAGTTTTTTCTTCAGTGTCCTAGCCAAGTACAAAGTGTAATGAAACTGGATGAGGTATGTAATCATAGTCGTTATTTATTCCAATGGCAAAGCAATTGGCACTAGCAGATGTACCAGTCTGAATGTGTACCAAAAATCCAATGGAAGTAGCTTCAGAATATTGGGTTGACATTCTGCTCCTCCACGATTTATCACAGCATTAAAAAACACTTCCAACAGTAGGGAAGTCCTTCGTGGTGCAGATCTGCTTGTGACAACGTCGTTCACAACCAGAGATGAATGTAAACTGTCGAATGTACCTAAAAAATATGTTCTTGTTGAGTGAACCACTTAGTTCCCTTAGGAGACTCTTTTAACGTAAACTGCCAATCTTTTACTTGCTTTACACACCTGCATCACTAAGTGACAAGAGTCATGAAATATGAAAGCTTAAATTGCGTAAAAACCGGATCTTATGGTTATAAATGGATTTCATTTCTTATAAAAGCATAACAAAACATTTCACACATTTGTTAAGGAATCGTCAGAAAAGCAACGTTGCCTGCCAGATTGATATTTTGTGTTTCACTCTTGTGGAATCGGTGCACTAAAAGACTCAGAATGCAACAAAACATATTCACTGAAGAACTGTAATTTTTTTGCTTGTAAACAGTACTGACAGTACATTTCACCTTCCTACATGTAAAAACATTGGTCGTCGCATTAGTATCAGGAATTTCGGATAAATCAGATTAACTGCACTACTACAGGTTGGTTGACTGATTTTTTTTTTTTTTTTTTTTTTTTGGGGGGGGGGGGACCAAACAGGGAGGTTATCAGTCCCATCGGATTAGGGAAGGAAGTCGGCCGTGCCCTTTCAAAGGAACCATCCCGGCATTGGCCTGAAGCGATTTAGGGAAATCACGGAAAATCTAAATCAGGATGGCCGGACGCGGGTTTGAACCGTCGTCCTCCCGAATACGAGTCCAGAGTGCTAACCACTGGGCCACCTCGCTCGGTCTACTACACGTGTAACAGCAATGATGCAATTTTTTTGTTAAAATCAGTGCATAATTTCAACCATAAATGAGGAAAACTGTAACTATCAACCCCACTCCACACATTGCGTAATAAGAGCAACTCGGCGTCCTGCCCCGGGTCACGTGACATAGATGACGGTTTCAGTGGAGGCCCACTGGTCACTATCTCGTCTGCCTCGGTTTCAGTGTAATGATGCCACTTGCAGTCTATCTTATCTATGGCCTATGGTTTGAGTTACTGTTCGTGTAACCTTTGGCTTAAGGTGCAATTTGGTTTATCATTTCAAAATGCTAATGCGCTAATGATGTTTTCTAAGAACTGTGTCTTTTAGGTCTGTTTGTTCGTTTAGAATATCTTTAGGGTTGTTTTTTATGTGTAAGTAAATATTCATTTCTTCTAGCATATTTATGTTGATTCTTTTTGAAATTTTTTGTGTTTTCTGTGTTTTAGAAGTAAAAAGGAGGTTAGTTTCGGAAACAGTTGTGTGTTCGCTATATCTGATGTAGAAGTTGCGTCTCGTTTCTTCTATGTAAAATTTTTCGCAGTTTCCGCAATTTTATATATTCCAGTATATACCGGGTGATCAAAAAGTCAGTATAAATTTGAAAACTTAATAAACCACGGAATAATATAGATAGAGAGGAAAAAATTGACATACATGCTTGGAATGACATGGGGCTTCATTAGAATAATAAAAAAAAAAGTTCACAAAATGTCCGACAGATGGCGCTAGACAGCAAAACGCCCACAACTTCAGAATTTGGGCTTCCGAAAATCCTAGAACTGTCGTGGAAACTCCATTGCGCGACGAGAAAGTCACGGTATGGGTTGGATTTACCACATCTACCGTTATCGGGCCTTTTTTCTTCGAGGAAATACGTGATTCTGTTTTTGTAACCGTTACCGTGACGGGTGAGAGGTACACCGATATGTTACAGAATCGCATCATCCCCAGCCCGGCTGATAAACACCTGCTGGAACGTACGATGTTTGTGCAGGATGGCGCTCCACCCCATATTGCTAGACTCGTGAAAGATCTTTTGCGCGCGTCGTTTGGTGATGATCGTGTGCTCAACCGCCACTTTCGTCAAGCTTGGCCTCCCAGGTCCCCAGACCTCAGTCCATGCGATTATTGGCCTTGGGGTTACCTGAAGTCGCAAGTGCATCGTTATCGACCGACATCTCTAGGGATGCTGAAAGACAACATCCGACGCCAATGCCTCACCATAACTCCGGAGATGCTTTACAGTGCTGTTCACAACATTATTCCTCGACTACAGCTATTGTTGAGGAATGATGGTGGACATATTGAGCAATTCCTGTAAAGAAAATCATCTTTGCTTTGTCTTACATTGTTATGCTAATTATTGCTATTCTGATCAGATGAAGCGCCATCTGTCGGACATTTTTTGAACTTCTGTATTTTTTTGGTTCTAATAAAAGCCCGTGTCATTCTAAGCATGTGTGTCAATTTGTACCTCTCTATCTACATTATTTCGTGATTTATTCAGTTTTCAGATTTATACTGACTTTTTGATAACCTGGTAAGTATCCTAGTATTCTGGCTTTTGCAGAATGGATTTTTGTGCTTGTTAGATGTTTTGAAAGTTGATTTTATAGCTGTTTTTTTAAGGTGGCATTGTTTATCTGAGAGTTTACGAATCTAAGTGGCAGGTATGTATGTGTTTTCCTTTTTTGGCTGTATTTCTCATAAGAATGGCATTTTTTGGTTGATAGGTTGGTGTTAGTTTAGGTTTTATCGCTGTATGATCATTGTACTACGCCTGGATCAAAGGCATTTTTATCTGCTATTCTAGTATTTTTATTTCGTTGTGTGCGGCATGTAGTTCTAGTGGTAGGTGTATCACTCTTTTTATGATAGGATTGAAGAATTATACCCTTTCCACTCGAACTACAAGCCATGCCCAGTGGAATAAGAACATTAGAATACATATCTTATAAAAATGCCTTCGATCCAGGATAGTACGACGATTCTAGAACGAAAAAAAAAAAAAAACAAATTCAGACAATCCTAAAACAAACAGTTTTTTGAAGCTTTATTAGCATTTTGAAACGATACACCAAATTACAGCATACACCAAAGATTACAAATCCAGTATATAAATACGTTATTACAACTTAACGTAAGTAAACCTGGATCAAGTTGATAAGCTGTCAAAATAGAACCAACTTTCAAATCTTACGAAAAATACATGCTTGTAGACTAGTGACCTGACGCTAATTCGTACGTTATGAACAACGTAAGTACGCTCCTGTGTATATTCTGTGTGGAATACTGTCTGATTGACGATACCTATATGTGTATAATGGTTGCAAGGTGTACTATAAAATGGCAATAACACCAAAGTACAATTGCATTACGAAAGAGTATAAAACTTTAAGCAGTTAACACGAATTAACTATTCATTAAAATGTCATACTGTGACCTATATTACACTGCAGGGCCTACTAAGCGGGAACATAATCGTAACTCATATGATCACAAAATACGTGATAGCCGCACAGGGTGCCAAATATTATATCGTCATTTAGTCTGTCGAAGAATGCTACATCATTGATGGTTACAATATCTGTCTTCGTACACTATGTGATCAAAAGTATCCGGACGCCCCTTTTCATATTAAGTGCATTATGCTGCCACGTACTGCCTAGTACTCCACATCAGCGACCTTAGTGGTCATTAGACATCGTGAGAGAGCAGAATGGGGCGCTCCGCGGAACTCACGGACTTCCAACATTCTCAGGTGATTGGGTGTCATTTGGGTCATACATCTGTACGCGACGTTTCCACACTCCTAAACATCCCTAGATCCACTGTTTTCTATGTGATTGTGAAGTGGAAACGTGAAGGGACACGTACAGCACAAAAGCGGACAACCGGACGGAGTGGCCGAGCGGTTCTAGGCACTACAGTCTGGAACCGCGCGACCGCTACGGTCGCAGGTTCGAATCCTGCCTCGGGCATGGATGTGTGTGATGTCCTTAGGTTAGTTAAGTTTAAGCAGCTCTAAGTTCTAGGGGACTGATGACCTAAGAAGTTAAGTCCCATAGTGCTCAGAGCCATTTGAACCATTTTTTGAACAAAAGCGTACAGGCCTACCTCGTCTGTTGACTGACAGAGACCGCCGACTGTTAAAGAGGGTCGTAATGTGTAATAAGCACACATCTATCCAGACGATACACAGGAATTCCAAACTGCATCAGGATCGACTGCAAGTACTATGACAGTTAGGCAGGAGGTGAGAAAACATTGATTTCATGGACGAGAGGCTACTCATAAGCCACACATCACGCCGGTAAATGCCAAACGACACCTCGCTCGGTGTAAGGAGCGTAAACATTGGACGATTGAACAGTGAAAAAATGTAGGGTGGAGTGAAGAATCACCGGACACAATGTGGCAATCCGATGGCAGGGTGTGGCTATGGATAATGCCCGGTAAACGTCATCTACCAGCTTCTGTAGTGCCAATAGTAAAATTCGGAGGCGGTGGTGTTATGGTGTTGTTGTGTTTTTCATGGAGGGGGGGTTGCAGCCCTTGTTGTTTTGCGTAGCACTATTACAGCAAAGGCTTACATTGATGTTTTAAGCACCTTCTTACTTCCCACTGTTGAAGAGCAATTCGGGGATGGCGACTGCATCTTTCAACACGATCGATCACCTGTTCAAAATACACCGCCTGTGGCGGAGTGGTTACACGACAATAACATCACTGTAATGGGCTGGCCTCCACAGAGTCCTGACTTGAATCCTATAGAACCCCTTTCGGATGTTTTGGAATGCTGGCTTCGTGTCAGGCCTCACCGACCGACATCGATACCTCTCCTCAGCGAAGCACTCCGTGAAGAGTAGGCTGCCGTTCCCAAAGAAACCTTCCAGCACCTGATTGAACGTATGCCTGCGAGAGTGGAAGCTTGTCATCAAGGCTAAGAGTGGGCAACACCATATTGATTGAATTCCAGCTATACCGATGGATGTCGGCACGAACTTTTAACTCATTTTCAGCCAGGTGTCCGGATACTTTTGATCATATAGTGTACGTTGGCAGCGCGGGGTAACCGCGCGGTCAGAGGCGTCTTGTACGGTCCGCGCGGCTACCCCCGTCGGAGGTGCGAGTCCTCTGTCGGGCATGGGTGTGTTGTCTGTAGCTTAAGTTAGATTAAGTAATGTGTAAGCTTAGGGACCGATGACCTAAGCAGTTTGGTCCCAGAAGATATTACCACGAATTCACAATTTACAATTCGTACGCTGTCTGTATGTACACAACACAATGTCCTTCAGACAAGCATGCACATCTGAAGGAACAGACACTGTTCTGTCGACTACGACTATGGTAAATTACATGAAATGCATTCAAATTTGGGATTCCTAATGGACGTCACCTGTTGGCGACACATGAAAGTTTCTGCTAAACCGTGACTCGAACCCGGAATTTCCGCTTATAGCGAGTTGGTAATATACTTCCTAGGTAGAGAAAGTGATACACTTGTTCCACAGGTATACTGAAAATAAAAATACTGAAATCCGGAAACGCGATTTCAGGAGCTGGATGTATGAGTACCTTTGTGTCAGGGATGTTGTTGTTCAAGCAAACCATTCATATGAGTACCGAAACAGTTTACATACAATTACAGCTCTGTGGGCGGATGATATGAAGAAGCATTGTCGTCTGCATATTGCAGTTCACTTATTTCTATGAGACTTATGAACCTTATAGAACAGAGTCTGTCCTCCGTCAAATCTGTATTTAAGTACAAAACCTGCTCTTTTTACTGATGTTGTCTTAAGCATGACTGGGAGGTGCAGGACAAACAATGTTGGTGCGAGGGAACATCCTTGATTAAGCCTATTAGTAATAGGGAATTTGTCAGATATTTGGTCCTGATAAACAACACATGTCATCGTGGAGAGCTTGAACAAAGTGTACAGGACAACGGAAATATTTAGAGACTTTCCACGAAGCTTTTCTGGACACTATCAATGGTATTTCCTACCTCACACGTCACTAACAGAGAAAGGCTGACGTACAGTATATTTTACGGACAAATAACCCTCTTTCAAGTATGTGACAAGAGTCGTTTCCGGATTATCTGGGGTAAAACATGCACAAAGTAGTTTGGCGCGATACGTGTGTTACCTGGCCAGACGTCATATTATCTAGTGGGAGGGCGGTGGGATATAATGTGCCTGTTCGTTCCCTCTCCACCACACTAATAGCTCTCGTGCTGTCTCCGTAGCAACACGCGCCGTCAGCTTCCTCGCACAGAAGACAGCATGAGTCCGAGGATGCAGGACAGCACAGGTAGGCAGGCATTACCGGCGACATCAAATGGCTCTGAGCACTATGGGACTTAACATCTATGGTCATCAGTCCCCTAGAACTTTGAACTACTTAAACCTAACTAACCTAAGGACATCACACAACACCCAGCCATCACGAGGCAGAGAAAATCCCTGACCCCGCCGGGAATCGAACCCGGGAACCCGGGCGTGGGAAGCGAGAACGCTACCGCACGACCACGAGATGCGGGCAATTTTCCGGCGACTGTAGCTTGTACATCTGCATGCATGCTCTCTAAATCGCTCCAAACTGCTTCATGGACGTGGTCCTCCCATTGTACTAGTCTTCCCGATCACGTGAAAGAAGACAGCTTCTACACATGTCTAAAAGTCGTCGCTAGTAGTAACTTACCTTCATTATAAGTTCGGAAGCTGTGCATAGGAAATAGCGGAGTATTCGTGTTCTCCTACCTCGAAGAAAACCATTATTGGCACAAAGTCAGCACGGTTTCAGGAAATATCGCTCGTGTGCAAACAAAGTTAGCTTTTTATTCTCATGAAATAATGACTGCTATCGACAGGGGATCTCGAATTTATTCCATGTTTATAGATTTCCAGAACCACCTCACACCGTTCCTTAAAAAAGGCTTCTAGTCAAATTGCGTGCCTATCGAGTATCGTTTCAGTTGTGCGACTGGATTCGTGATTTCCTGTCGAAAAGGTCACATTTCGTAGCAACAATAGATTTACTATTGAAATTTGGGGGCAGCACTTTTCAGGAGCAGTCGGACAACATATTGCTTCCCCCCACAAATAACCCGCGTATTGTCCGCAGCTCGTGGTCGTGCGGTAGCGTTCTCGCTTCCCGCGCCCGGGTTCCCGGGTTCGATTCCCGGCGGGGTCAGGGATTTTCTCTGCCTCGTGACGACTGGGTGTTGTGTGATGTCCTTAGGTTAGTTAGGTTTAAGTAGTTCTAACTTCTAGGGGACTGATGACCATAGATGTTAAGTCCCATAGTGCTCAGAGCCATTTGAACCAACTCGCGTGTTGACCACGAGGAGAAAATTCGAGAAATTAGAGTCAGTACAGAGGCCTACCGACAATTATTCTTCCCAGGCACTATTCACTAGTGGAACGGGGTTGGAGGGATCAGTTAGTTGTACCGAAAGTACCCTCGGCGAAACGCCATTAGGTGGCTTGCGGAATATGATGTAGATGTAGATGAACTGACGAAAAGTCATCGAGTAAAAGAGAAGTGATACCTGCCGTTCGCCAAGGAAGTGTTATAGGCCTTCTGCTGTTCCTACCTAATCTATATAAACGATTTCGGTGATAATCTGAGCAACCATCTTAGGTTGTTTGCAGATGATGATGTCGTTTATCGTCTAGTACAGCCATGGAAAGATCAGACCCGATTCCGAAATAATGGAGCGAAGACAGCTGTATGGTGCCGAAAGTGGCAATTGATCGTAAATACTGAAAACTGTGAGTTCATCCATGAGAGTACTAAAATAAATCCGATAAAACTTCCGTTACACGATAAATCGCAGAAGACTAAAGACTATGAATTCAACTAAATATCTAGGAATTACAATTGTAAACAACGTTTGGAACGATCACATAGATAATGTTGTGGATAAGCAAACGAAAGACGGCGATTTATTGGCATAACATTTAAAAGATGCAAACAAATTTACTAGACTGCCTACACGTCGCCTTCCAGAATACTGATACGCGGTGTAGGATCCTTACCAGACAGGATAGACGGAGGAGATCGAAAGAGTTCAAAGAAGGTGAGCACGTTTTGTACTGTCGCGAAATAGAGGAGAGAGTGTCACCGACATGATACCCGATTTGGCACGGTAGTCATTAAAATAAAGGCGTTGTTCGTTGCGGCGAGATCTTTTCAAGTAATTTCAATCGCCGACTTTCTCCTCCGAATGCGAAAATATTCTGTTGACCCCCACCTACGTTGAGAGAAATGATCATCGTAATAAACAGAATCAGAGCTCTCACGAAAGCCTCAAGTGTTCATTTTTCCTGCGCGCTGCGGAGAGTGGAACGGTACAGAAGTAGTGTGAAGGTGGCCCGATTAACCTTTTGCCAGGCACTTCATAGAGTAGTCATGTAGATGTGGATGTAAATGATTCGTTGATGGGAATCGTCCGAAATAAATCTATAAAAAGTCTCTCTTCAAATGTGATTAAGTTCACTTTTGTGACACTCTCTTTTAAGTTTAGTCGTCCGTTCTATAGTTATTATTCTGTGTTTAATTTCCATTGTAAAGTTTCGTGGAATTTTCTTTTCGTTGTGGG
The DNA here is from genome assembly GCF_021461395.2 of Schistocerca americana. Taxonomy (NCBI): domain Eukaryota; kingdom Metazoa; phylum Arthropoda; class Insecta; order Orthoptera; family Acrididae; genus Schistocerca; species Schistocerca americana. The sequence goes on along the minus strand of NC_060119.1, from coordinate 1,158,721,941 downwards.
AACTCGCCTACAAACTCTTTGACAGTTTTACTGGCTTAAGGATGGTCGAATTCGGCCTAAAAAGGTTCCAGTTAAAAAATAATAATATTTTATAATATTTATAATATTTTTATCCCAACACTGTCAAAATATTAAAGATTTTTTATTTTATATTTTTTCTTTATCAGTGGCTAACACACATCACTGAACGGCAACTGTTTGAGGATGTGCTGTCGTTAAACAGGTAGTAATGCGTGTCAGAAGAAAAGCATTTCTCGTACTTTTCTACTTACCATTCTCTAACCGACGTGATAGGAGGGGCTGTTTCTGATCTAGTTCCTTTACAGAGATCGAATCTTTCCCGGAAAATCACAACGAGATGAAAGCGGAACGAGAGGGTTCCCAGGTGGGAAAATTTGTGAGGCGGTAGGGTAGATTTGTCCTTCGTCTTACTTCCAGTTGGAACCTCCCGAAACACTTGCCTAGAGTGTTTCAAATTAGAACTGTGGAAGTTTTAACCTGATTAAGTATATGTAAGCCAGATGTGCATGAGTGCATGGAGGTCTTTTTATGTGTGTGAAAGAGGTAGGTGGATGACTTACTTGAGCTGAAATGACGCGCACCTTAGACAAGGTGTTTCGTATCCACAAAGGGGCATTGTAGCGCTGAAGCGCCCATGTAGTATCGCATTGGTTCCAGCGGGGAAAGCAATCTGCCATTTAGTGTTCGCTGTGACGAATTCCGTCTTATTCAGTTCTCTCATAAATATGGTTTGCGAGTAACGAAGTTGATACAAGCAGAGATAAATGTCCGGACCTTCGTCCTGAACTATCTCTATCAGTAGTTGCTGATTCAAACAGGGACTGCAAAAGACATCTTGGTCAACTGACAATCAAGACAGAAGCAAACCACCATTACCCGTAAGTGTATCATCCACCGCACTGGACAGCGTAAGAGACCAACTGCACAACAAGAAAATGAATATTCCAAATGTAATAGTTTACGTTTATGACTTATTTTTGTGTTTTATCTATTCTGTTGTGAGCGTTGGACAGACGGAATGTCTGTACGGCAAATTTTCAAACGAACCATTGCTGGCACCGATGGCCAGTGCTGCGAAGCCGCAGTGAAGTGTGAAAAGTATTATTATATCATTTCTTAACACACATCATAACAACAAACAAACAAAAATTATCAACACAAAGGGAAAACAGCCAAAGTTGCAAATTTGCTTGATGACTAGTTCCGGGTCGGGATCCATTTTCAAATCATCCAGATAGTCAAAATGGTATTTCCCAAAGTATGAGAACCATGTCAAGATAACAAACATATACATATAGCAGAGCTGTTCGTTATCTTGACATGATTCTTTTATTTTGGGAAATACCATTTTGACTATGTGGATGATTTGAAAATGGGTCCCGACCCGAAACTAGCCATCAAGTAACTAAAAGTGAAATCTGCAACTTTGGCTGTTTTTCCGTTGTATTGATTAACACAAGTTGCTGCCCTGCAATTGCTCCAGCATACTGCGAAGTTAGAAAATAATTTGTAACTACAGCAGCAATTCTAGCGTCATTGTTGTGCCAGAATCAGTAGCTTCGTATGTAGCCCACACTGCAGAACAGTATTTCACCAGTGGGTTTTTAAGAAAGATAAGAAGAAAGAAAGGTTAACGTTTAGGGTCTTGTCAATATCGAGGTTATTAGAGACATATTCCTAGTCCGGTCAGACAAGGATGCAAACAAATCAGTCTTGATCGCTTATCACGATGTAGAGAAACCATGGCAAACGTAAATCAGGTAACCTACTACTTGTCATCTTCCTTTTGCTGCTACCATACTATCTCTTTTATAGGCATATTCTAATTTTGCTTCACGTACGACAGAGCATATGTGATGATGTAAATACAGGGGTTTCAAAATTGACCGGTATATTTGAAACGCCAATAAAAACTAAACGAGCAGCGATAGAAATACACCGTTTGTTGCAATATGCTTGGGACAACAGTACATTTTCAGGCAGACAAACTTTCGAAATTACAGTGGTTACAATTTTCAACAACAGATGGCGCTGCGGTCTGGGAAACTCTATAGTACGATATTTTCCACATATCCACTATGCGTAGCAATAATATGGCGTAGTCTCTGAATGAAATTACCCGAAACCTTTGACTACGTGTCTGGCGGAATGGCTTCACATGCAGATGAGATGTACTGCTTCAGCTGTTCAATTGTTTCTGGATCCTGGCGGTACACCTGGTCTTTCAAGTGTCCCCACAGATAGAAGTCACAGGGGTTCATGTCTGGCGAATAGGGAGGCCAATCCACGCCGCCTCCTGTATGTTTGGGATAGCCCAAAGCAATCACACGATCATCGAAATATTCATTCAGGAAATTAAAGACGTCGGCCGTGCGATGTGGCCAGGCACCATCTTGCATCAACCACGAGGTGTTCGCAGTGTCGTCTAAGGCAGTTTGCACCGCCACAAATTCACGAAGAATGTCCAGATAGCGTGATGCAGTAATCGTTTCGGATCTGGAAAATGGGCGAATGATTCCTTTGGAAGAAATGGCGGCCCAGACCAGTACTTTTTGAGGATGCAGGGACGATGGGACTGCAACATGGGGCTTTTCGGTTCCCCATATGCGCCAGTTCTGTTTATTGACGAAGCCGTCCAGGTAAAAATAAGCTTCGCCAGTAAGCCAAATGCTGCCCACATGCATATTGCCGTCATCAATCCTGTGCACTATATCGTTAGCGAATGTCTCTCGTGTAGCAATGGTAGCGGCGCTGAGGGGTTGCTGCGTTTGAATTTTGTATGGATAGAGGTGTAAACTCTGGCGCATGAGACGATACGTGGACGTTGGCGTCATTTGGACCGCAGCTGCAACACGGCGAATGGAAACCCGAGGCCGCTGTTGGATCACCTGCTGCACTAGCTGCGTGTTGCCCTCTGTGGTTGCCGCACGCGGTCGCCCTACCTTTCCAGCACGTTCATCCGTCACTTTCCCAGTCCACTGAAATTTTTCAAACAGATCCTTTATTGTATCGCTTTTCGGTCCTTTGGTTACATTAAACCTCCGTTGAAAACTTCGTCTTGTTGCAACAACACTGTGTTCTAGGCGGTGGAATTCCAACATCAGAAAAATCCTCTGTTCTAAGGAATAAACCATGTTGCCTACAGCACACTTGCACGTTGTGAACAGCACACGCTTACAGCAGAAAGACGACGTACAGAATGGCGCACCCACAGACTGCGTTGTCTTCTATATCTTTCACATCACTTGCAGCGCCATCTGTTGTTGAAAATTGTAACTACTGTAATTTCGAAAGTTTGTCCGCCTGAAAATGTACTGTTGTCCCAAGCATGTTGCAACAAACGGTGTATTTCTATCGCTGCCCGTTTAGTTTTTATTGCCGTTTCAAATATACCGGTTATTTTTGAAACACCCTGTACTATATTACCTTACTCATCTACATAAACATCTGAATCCCGCACATCACTATGAAGCCCAGACGGAGGCTAATTTCATTTTATCCTACTGTTACGCTTTCTTTTTCCATTCCGCTCACGAATGAGGCGTGGAAATGTGTCTGCTTACTTCTCAAAGGGCAGTGCGTAGCAGTACACACAGAACTGTTATATACTTTAGAGAAATTCACGATTCCAAAAAACAGAATTTTTAATCTTCTCTTTCGTACACTAAGTGTAGACTACAGTCAATCAAGTCTAGGTGAAGATACCGTTTCATACCCAACGAATTTTTAATGCCATGCTTTTTCTTTGAAGTTCTCGGTCCTGCACTTTTACTTTTCATGTCGTACGATGCTTTTTTTCCTTCATTTACCGACAATGACCGGTTTCTGTGTTGGGAAAATTATTGTAGAGAAAATGATTGTAGAGACTGGAATTACTTCTATATTTCTGTTCCAACTAAGCTTTGGCATGTGTTACAGCGTTACCTACGAAACATTTGAAGATACACCCAGTATTATGTAATTGTTCTTACTGTTGACAAATGACAGCAGAGTTGAACACAAATCGACTTATTTTCGTGTGTTTTGGGCGTCAGAGACCAAGGTGTTAACTATTACACGTCTGCCTACCGAGGTCTAAACAGCTACAGTCACTTCTAGATAGACAAAACACGGGGTGCCACAATAAGTGTCCGCTAATCTTAAATGGTCCCTGTCTATAAGTGATAGTTAATGACACTGAATTGCCTGAAGTATCATACATCTTATGAAAGAAGAGCTCCAGTCATTTTTTATTCAATGACAAAGAGAGAGGATGGTTTAAATATCTGTTGTTGTATAATCTCCTCCTCCTAACGAGTTCACTGACATCCATTAGGAAAGCGTACTCTCTCATCATTAACAGTATTACGACAGCACTGATAACCTCACTTCGTCGTGCAGACGAAACCCGACAGCCGATTTACATACCCTAGCAAAATCGATTCAGGCTTAACATTTATTGTCATTATAGGAGTTGGTAGCTCTGATAGAAATGTAATGTAATTTAGCTAATTACGTGAGTTACGAGGGCTATCGACAAAGTACATTACGTTTTGGAATTAAAAATAAATGAAGTATTGGAAAAAATTTTATTATATACAGATGAAAGCCACACTTAAATACTACTTTTCTACATAGTTGCCATTTAAATTAAGGCACTTATCGTAGCAATGGGCGAGCTTGGAAATTCCTTCGTCTTAAAATTCGGCCGCCTGCGCCTTCAACCGCGTGGTTACCTCTTCTTTTGGGACAGAAACGGTGTGATTTTTGTGGATTTCCTGGAAAGAGGCACTACAATAAACTCTCAAAGGTATTGCCAAACTCTGCACAACCTCAGAAGAGCAATACAAAACAAGCGCACGGGAAAGTTGGGCTCAAAGATCTTGCTGATTCACGACAACGCCCAGGCCCACACGGCAAATGCCACTCGTGAAGTTCTCGAATCATTTAAGTGGGAGTTGTTTCCTCATCCGCCGTATAGTCCCGACCTGGCACCGAGCGACTTCCACTTATTCCCAGCAATGAAGAAGTGGTTGGCTATGCAGCGTTTTGATGACGACGCACAGCTTCAAGAAGAGGTAACCACGTGGTTGAAGGCGCAGGCGGCCGAATTTTACGACGAAGGAATTTCCAAGCTCATCCATCGCTACGATAAGTGTCTTAATTTAAATGGCAACTATGTAGAAAAGTAGTATTTAAGTGTGGCTTTCATCTGTATATAATAAAAAAAATTCCAATTCTTTATTTATTTTTAATTCCAAAACGTAATGTACTTTGTGGATAGCCCTCGTACAAACGTCATCCGGCATCTGCAGTTGTCGATAAGCGAAACCACTATTTGTTTGGCGGTAAACCGTTGACAAAGCACATCATGATGTGTATCGAAATCGAAACACCGCTTTTCAAATTGATGTTTTCATAGATAACACACGACTGCACTATTAGACTTTTTCCTTTTGTCGTGTGGCTAGCGCCTTCCGCCAGGTAGACCGTTCGCCTGGCGCAAGTCTGTCGAGTTGGCGCAACGTCGGTGACTTGTGTGTCGATGGGGATGAACTGATGATGAGTAGAACAGCACAACACCCAGTCCCTGAGCGGAGAAAATCTCCGACCCAGCCGGGAATCGAACCCGAGCCGTTAGGTATGACATTCCGTCACGCTGACCACTCAGCTACCAGGGGCGGTCGTTAGCACTGTCATCTATTGTAAATTACGATATGCAGGTATTTTTCGTGTATAAAACATATTACTTGCGTAAAAGATACTGTGTATTTAGATAAATATACAGGGTACTCAAAAAGTGTCACCGAGCGAGATGGCGCAGTGATTAGCACACTGGACTCGCATTCGGGTGGAAGACGGTTCAAATCCGCGTCTGGCTATCCTGATTTAGGTTTCCCGTGATTTCGTTAAATCGCTTCAGGCAAATGCTGGGATGGTTCCTATGAAAGAGCGCGGCCGAGTTCTTTCTCTAATCCGATGGGACCGATGACCTCGTTGTTTCGTCCCCTCCCCCAAAACCAGCCAACCGAAAAGTGCCGAATATTTCGACAGGTGGTAGTACCACCAAAGCAAGAAAAATGCCCAATGAAAATGGGCTCTAAAATGCATACCTCATGAGCTAAGAGCACTTGCTCATCTTCTGTACAGTGAAACACATCTCCTCTGTTGGAAGCTCTTTGTTTTCCATATTTTGGGAGGACGTAGTATGGACCAAAACAAGGCAAATGTCCAGTAAACATAGGCACCAAAATGCATACCTCAAGAGCTATGACCACTTGTTCATCTTCGCTAATGTGAAACGCATCTCTTCTATTGAAAAAGTGCTCATAACTCAGATTTTCTAGCTTCCCTACCACATTCAAACTTCCGGTATTCCACTCCCAAACTTGTAGGACGCTGTCCTTTCTTCCAATCTTTTCCTGATGGTCACCTCCCCCTTGGCAGTCTCCTCCCGAGTGGGGACGGACTAGTTAATGATGACACTTTTTCAGTTACAGGCCACATGTTCTGTAGCTACGCATCATGTGTCTTTAATGCAGCGGTTTTCATTGCCTTCAGCATCCTCATGCCGTTGATCATTGCTGATTCGGAATAATGAGGGATAGTTTCCCACCCACAGGGCAAGAGAGTGCCCCGAAACTCAGTGGGCTCCTCCACTCTCTTTGATAAGGTCGTTGGCATAACGAGGGTGACTTCTAATGCAGGAAGTGTTCGGCCGCCATTAATGATTATTTTTATTCAAAATATAAGTAGTTTCGAGGCTCGAACCAGGGACCGAGGACGTTTTGATTACTAATCAATAACGCTACCCTAGACTACGCGTATACCAAATGGGAAAGCGACAAGGCACAGCCGCCACCCTAATGGTCCCCCGAGTCACCCTATTGCGCATTTCCCTTTGTAGGGAAAGTGTTCACGAAATAGAACGACAAGAGGAAAAGCTTGGTCGTCCTAAATGGCTGTTACAGTTCTTTAGCGGAATATTATGCACTACGTAATAATAATTTATAACACCCTTAGGATGAGCTCACACTACTTACATTTCGTGTTCATTTACGTACTTAAGGCTAGAGCAAGAGATAAATACACAATTTTATAGTTTCACTAGGTATTAATTGCATCTCTCTCTACTTCAGCTTCATTAAATATTCCATATTAAGAGCCTCTTGTAATCTCCAGAAGACCACTATAAACCACAGTAGCTTCAGTGCAATTATCTTTTAATAAAAGTGTCATTTCTGTTCGTCTCGCTGTGTATTTCTTTGCCACCTTCCGTGACATTCTGTAGTAGTTCTAACGAGTGTATCTGCGTAGCCATCCTCAGCAGCAAGCACAGAAATACTTGTTTTGTGAATAAAACCGCATTTTCTTGCTGTAACTTAATTTATTTTTCCCAGACGCGTTTCGGCTTTTTCTTGCTCTAAGGCATATTCAGTGGGATAGTTTGTTGGCATCGGTGTTTCCTCTCATCTGGTGTGGAGGGCGCATTACCACTTCGTTTCCGGAACATAAGCACAATTTTGTATTCCGAACTCTTTCTATAGCACTGTTCACCATGTTTCTCCTTCTTTGTGGTGCACTAGAACTCTTTTGCCTCTAGTTATAGGTATTTGTTCGAACGCTGTGCTTTAACGACGTCGATATTGTGAGTTCATTATGTGTTACCTCCTCCAAACAGGAGGTGGTAGTGCGACCTCCAGACAAGATGAGAGGAAACGCCGATGCCAAAAAACTCTCCCACTGAAAACGCCTTATAGTAAGAAAAAGATGAAACGCATCTGGGAAAAATAAATTACGTTGCAGCTAGAAAAGGTGGTTGATTTTATTCAAAAAACAAGTACTGTATATTGTAATAGTTCTTTCTGTGTGTGCTATGGGTTTCATCGAGCTATGTTGTCTGGTGGTCACACATCGTGCAAAACTTTCACACCAGTGTATTTAAATTGTTGCATAAGAGGACTGTACCGTTTCACAGTGAAGAATTTTTCATTGACCGACTTCGAGCGAAAAGACAGTGCTTTCGGTCACCAAGCTATGCTACTGACTTTGGTGTACGACGACCTTTCCGACGGATCTTACAGAGCAAAGGTATACTAAACAGAGCAGAGATACACTGTCGACAGTGTTACCTTATGTTCCGTCAGAATAGAGCTAGTGTCACTGTTTTGCATAATAATATATTCAATTCGAGTGGTCAGTAACATGCACTCCTTAGACCCATATGTGCAGGTGCAGATTGACACTGGTCAGTACTGACAAGGTGTGGAGATATTTCGTGAGCCTTCAGTCAGAAGATTTCGTGTTTAATACGGAAGTTTGTTCATTACACAGGTTACATCTCGGAGTGCCACAAATGATTTAGGAAGGAAGCACGTTCTGGACAATGAGAGCTTGCGGTTTTGGTTACTGCTGTTCGATGGAGGACAACTGTCAACACGTGATCCGTACCTACCTGCTCTATTGGCTACAAACATCGAGTGCATAACGGACAGATGCGACATTAGCATTTCATGGCGACAGACAACTTCCGATGAGGCAACGATCGTACTTGATGCGTAGGCCACAATCTGTATCGCTGAGTGGCCAAAATGGTCGCTAGGTTCCAGTTTCGGATTGTCTATCTAACCGCTTTTAGGGGGGAAAAAAATCTGAGTTTCAACTTTTCATTTAATTACGGACCGAAATGAAAAATTTAAGATGCCCTCATAACCCACTCATTAAGACGTATAACCTTCCGTTAAAAGTTTAAAAAGCCAGTCCAGTACTAAAGTTAGAAACTGTGCGTACGTCGTGAGGCAGCATAACTCATATTACGCAGACTATATCCACACATTGAAAATTTGAAAACGAGAGCTCTCAGAGACAACCAACAAACCTTACGCGTAATTTGAAAACTTTTCGAAACTTTTTATCGCTGACATCTCCCTCGCCCCTTCCCCAGCAAAATAATGAAACGGAAAAAGTTTGTCGCTTTCTATATTTTCACTGTTCACGCAGTGAAACTTCAGCATTAAGAACGACATTTAATTTTTTAACTTCTTCACTACTAACTTTATTCGTAACACAGTTTTCAGACTGTTTCCAAATGTACAATCTCAGGAGATATGGGTTTATAAAGATTTGAGACGCCTGAAAAACTAGATTTTCTTAAAACGGGGCGGAAATTACGCTATACGCGTCCAGCGTTTGACAATGGGAGCATTCAGCGATTCTCAATAACTTTTGAACATAATTTCAGACCTTTACTAAACTTTTTCTCGCTCACAGCCCCACAAAAAAAGGAAAGAAAAACAGTTTGTTTGTTTAACTGTTTATATTAAATGTACAATTAAATGCGTCTTTATATTGTAATATATCTTCACGTAAAGTAAAAAAAAAAAAATATTATAACGTCATAATAGCACGAAAGTATGTTGTTAAACTACATTTAATGACTTTACTTTTATATCTTACTTTTGCTGTGACCAAGTCTAAAATTAACAGTTTGACACTACGCACTATTTTCCAAAAACGTCTTACAGGAACATATAAAGGGGTTATCAGTTTCCTGATTTACCAGCTTTGGTTTTGACTTTTTCTTTAGTGTGCGAGTGAGTAATCCGAAAGTAATGAAACAATATAATTAGTGTTTTGTATCTTTAACGTCAAACATTTAACTCTAGTTCTTTTGTGAAGTATCGGTTTCATGTATGAGAGTTCGAAAGAATCGGGTGTGGGAGAGGCTTACTGGTGAACTGTAATTGAACAATGCACGAAAATATATTAAAGGAAAATTGTGGATAATAGTTAGACTGGCCGGAAGACCTGTAAATACCATTCATACCTCGCGGAGAACAAGTTTCAATGGCGCCAGTGACATATCAGCTCTGTAATTCTGCTTTTTTATTAAGCGCAAGGGGCTCCCAAATCCGACGATTCAAAACGTCGTATCCTCTGAGTTTTATCGAGCGAGGGGGCGCAGAGGTGAAGACATCGGGCTCGTATTGTGAAAGAGAAGGATTCAGAATTTCATAAGACCTTTTCTTTACGTTTCCCTTGGATTTTTTAAATAACTTCATGAAATCGACGATTTGGCTGTTTTCGTAGGGACACAATCAATCCGAGAGTTTGTTGTGTCTGCAGTGTCCCACATCTTGACGGGGGGTTAAACTCTTCCTTTTCACTTTCTTACGGTCTTTTATACCTGATGGCCCGCGGAATAAAAATCTCGATTTGGGGCTTTGTATGAGATTAGCGAACTATTACAGTAGGCGTTTAACCCTTTGAGTCCCAACAACATGAGAAAATATAATTTTAAAATTTTCCAGATAATTGATCTTCATTATCATGGTAAGCAAAGAATACCTGAATAAACTGTCAAAAAGTAAAGAATCAATTGTTTTAATGAGGTGCTTTCTCTTTGGATCCACTGGGACATACAGTATTCAACCACATCTCATTTCATGTAATATGCGTTTTTGAAAGCAAATTCGCATTTTTCCTAAAAAAAAATCCGACCTCTTCGAAACACCCATAAACTCATAACGTCTAAAACAAATTATAGTCCTAAACAACAAGCAAAATGGGCCTAAAATTTAATAAATTTTGTGTTACATCATGCGCCAGTAATTCCTTTCTGCCATACATTTAGATTAAGAAAAGTAAAATTAAAAGCTCAAATTTATGTTACAATAGCTTAGATACCCTGTACTTACTTTTACTGTCAGTGGTCTCCTCAATAGGACCATTATAAAAAAGACCGCATATCACAATTTCCTACGCGCACATAGCACAACCTCGGCCCCGAGTGATGCTTTGAACGCTCTAAGGAACGGCTACAGTGCATTAAACTCGTAGAATGATAAACGTATGACATAGAGTCTCGCAGGAAGCTAGCGACCATTTTACTAAATACTCGTATGCATAGCTAAACTAGCTAGGTCACATAAAAAGTCATACAGTAGGCGAAGAATGACTTAATTGATCACAAGCTAGATATGACGTGTTTCGAAATTATGTCTATCTAAAACATAAATACAAGAAACGAATTGGTATACAAAAATACAACACGAATCTTTGTTTTTAGATAGTATCAAGCTGGTGCATAAGTTCGAAGCGTTTTTCTTTTTCATGTTGTTACTCAGTCTGCTATGGCTTTATTTGTTGTTGTTGTTGTTGTTGTTGTGGTCTTCAGTCCAGAGACTGGTTTGATGCAGCTCTCCATGCTACTCTATCCTGTGCAAGCTTCTTCATCTCCCAGTACCTACTGCAACCTACATCCGTCTGAATCTGTTTAGTGTATTCATCTCTTGGTCTCCCTCTACGATTTTTACCCTCCACGCTGCCCTCCAATACTAAATTGGTGATCCCTTGATGCCCCAGAACATGTCCTACCAACCGATCCCTTCTTCTAGTAAAGTTGTGCCAGAAACTTCTCTTCTCCCCAATCCTACTCAATACCTCCTCATTAGTTATGTGATCTACCCATCTAATCTTCAGCATTCTTCTGTAGCACCACATTTCAAAGGCTTCTATTCTCTTCTTGTCCAAACTAGTCATTGTCCATGTTTCACTTCCATACATGGCTACACTCCATATAAATACTTTCAGAAACGACTTCCTGACACTTAAATCTATACTCGATGTTAACAAATTTCTCTTCTTCAGAAACGCTTTCCTTGCCATTGCCAGTCTACATTTTATATCCTCTCTACTTCGAACATCATCAGTTATTTTGCTCCCCAAATAGCAAAACTCATGGCTTTATTTATAGATTGTCATTTTTTATTTGTAGTTGTCTGTTGCTATTTGAGTTTACAACTGTCATTTTGTCATTTGGAGATAGTGAGTGGAGCTGTGGGCGCCAGAAAATGCAGTGCCAAGTGGAGAAATCGGAACATCGCCGACATGTTCTTCTGTGTGAGGTCAGTAGAGGAGTGACAGAAGCGGAGGCAGCCAAAAACATTTGCGCTATTTGTGGGGATAATGCCACTGAACAGAGCACGGCAAGGAAATGGGTTTCTCGTTTTACGGAGGATCGTTTTGACATTAGTGACTCACCGCATTCAGGAAGAGTTTCGGGGTTGGATGAAGATCGTTGAAACGCATTAATCCATAATTATCCACGTCGATGTGCTCGAGAACTGGCAGATGCGATGAATTTTGAGCATTCCACATTCGTGCGATTTTTTCATGCAGGAGGTAAGGTTCAAAAATTGGGTGTATGGGTACCGCATGTTCTAAGCCAAAACCACAAAAATATGTGCATCTCTGCATGCATCAACTGGCTTGTGAACATTCCTATCCAGTATCGTCACTAGTGACAAGAAATGGTGTCTTTATGCTAACATAAGGGAAAGAAAGGAATGGCTGATCCCAAACAAAGCAACAACTCCCTGTACAAAGATCTGTACACGTCCACAAAATATAATGTTATACGTCTGGCGAAACAGCGACGGTGTGGCGTACTACGAATTTTTTTCCGGGATGTAACCATCACTGCTGACAATTCCTGTCATCAACTGAGAAGTCTTGCAGACGCAAACCAAGAACAACGATGAGGAAGACCGTGTAAAGTTATACTACTCCTACATAAGGTCCGCCCGCATTCTGCTAGACTGACAAAAAAACACTATACAAAGAGTTGGGCACGGAAGTTATTATGCATCCACCTCATTCACCTGATCTTGCGCCCTCAGATTTGCACCTTTTCCGCTCTCTATCGAACAACCTTCAAGGAGTTTCTTTTCTTGGTGAAAATGCGCTCCAAATATGGCTCGTCGAGTTCTTCGCCTCAGAACTACGTGATTTCTACAGTCGCGTAATCGAAAAGTTACCTCAGCGTTGGCAGACTGTTGTAAATAGTGAAGTAGAATATACAGATGACTAAAGTCTCTGTTATGTGTGTCTGTTCTGTTCAGTAACTCATCGAAAAACGCTACGAACTCACGCATCAACCCAATAATAACCAGCTAACACTGAACAAAAGTGCAACCAAAGCCATTCCTACCTGCCCACGCGCAAAAGCGGTATAAGGATAAGACAGCTACTAGTTATGTGAGAAACATGAAATGACAGACTAATAAGCAAGTTTCCATAAAAACGGGATAGGAAGACAAAATTGCCACTACATGAATGCAGGGTAAATGCGGAGGCGCCGTGTCATATCTACTATCATATTCATCATCAGTGTTCTGCCTAAAGGCAGGTTTTCACATGGTAGTTTTCCAGGCTGTCCAGTCTTCTGCCATCCTCTTCAGATCTGCATAATTTCCTCTTCCCTTTATGTCGTCTATCATCTTGTATCTCCTTCTTCCTCTCAGTCTTCTCCCACAAACCAATCCTTCCAAAGCATCTACTAGCAAGCACTCCCTTCTCAATGAATGTCCCAACCAGTTCTTTTTCCTTTCTCTTACAACCTTCAGCAGACATCTTCTCTCACCAACCCTTTCCGATACTCTTTCATTACTCACTCTCTCCATCCAGCTTATTCTCTCCATTCTCCTCCATCTCAAATGCTTCTAACCTTTTTTCATCCTCTCGTCTCAGCGTCCATGTTTCCGCCCCATATAGTGCCACACTCCAGACAAAACATTTGCCAAGCCTTTTCCTTAGTTCTTTATCTAATTTGCCACATAAGAGTCTTCTCTTTCTGTTGAATGCCTCCTTCGCTATGGCAATTCGAGTTTCCACCTCCTGGTGACATCTCAAGTCTTCAGTTATTGTGCTTCCGAGATATTTAAATTCTCTTACTTGGCTAATGATAGATTGTCCTATTTTAATATTGGACAGTCTGCGTCTTGTACTGATGACCATACTCTTTGTTTGTGCTGTGTTTATTTGCATCCCATATTCCACACAAACTTCATTCAAATCTTTGAGCATGTTATTCACTGTCCGCTCACTTTCTGCCACTAATACCATGTCATCAGCAAATCTTATACATTCTATTCTCTTTCCACCAATACATATTCCTCTTTTCTCATCTAAGCTTTTCGCAATAATCTCTTCAAGATATACTTTAAACAACAGTGGGGAAAGGCAACAACCTTGTCTAACACCTCGTCCAATGCTGCTTCCTCCTGACATTTCATTTCCAATCCTTATCCTTGCTTTCTGGTGTAAATATAGATTCTGTATCAGTCGTCTCTCTTTCCAATCTACTCCTTTCCTCTTCAAAACATTCATCAGCTTGTTGCACTGAACTCTGTCAAAAGCCTTTTCTAAATCTATAAAGACAGCAAAGATTTCTCTACCCTTTTCCACATACAGGGTGTTTCAAAAATAACCGGTATATTTGAAACGGATATAAAAACTCAACGAGCAGCCATAGAAATACACCGTTTGTTGCAACATGCTTGGGACAACAGTACATTTTCAGGCAGACAAACTTTCGAAATTACAGTAGTTACAATTTTCAACAACAGATGGCGCTGCAAGTGATGTGAAAGATATAGATGACAACGCAGTCTGTGGGTGCGCCATTCTGTACGTCGTCTTTCTGCTGTAAGCGTGTGCTGTTCACAACGTGCAAGTGTGCTGTAGACAACATGGTTTATTCCTTAGAACAGAGGATTTTTCTGGTGTTGGAATTCCACCGCCTAGAACACAGCATTGTTGCAACAAGAAGAAGTTTTCAACGGAGGTTTAATGTAACCAAAGGACCGAAAAGCGATACAATAAAGGATCTGTTTGAAAAATTTCAACGGACTGGGAACGTGACAGATGAACGTGCTGGAAAGGTAGGGCGACCGCGTATGGCAACCACAGAGGGCAACGCGCAGCTAGTGCAGCAGGTGATCCAACAGCGGCCTCAGGTTTCCATTCGCCGTGTTGCAGCTGCGGTCCAAATGACGCCAACGTCCACGTATCGTCTCATGCGCCAGAGTTTACACCTCTATCCATACAAAATTCAGCTAGTGCAGCAGGTGATCCAACAGCGGCCTCAGGTTTCCATTCGCCGTGTTGCAGCTGCGGTCCAAATGACGCCAACGTCCACGTATCGTCTCATGCGCCAGAGTTTACACCTCTATCCATACAAAATTCAAACGCGGCAACCCCTCAGCGCCGCTACCATTGCTGCACGAGAGACATTCGCTAACGATATAGTGCACAGGATTGATGACGGCGATATGCATGTGGGCAGCATTTGATTTACTGGCGAAGCTTATTTTTACCTGGACGGCTTCGTCAATAAACAGAACTGGCGCATATGGGGAACCGAAAAGCCCCATGTTGCAGTCCCATCGTCCCTGCATCCTCAAAAAGTACTGGTCTGGGCCGCCATTTCTTCCAAAGGAATCATTGGCCCATTTTTCAGATCCGAAACGATTACTGCATCACGCTATCTGGACATTCTTCGTGAATTTGTGGCGGTACAAACTGCCTTAGACGACACTGCGAACACCTCGTGGTTGATGCAAGATGGTGCCTGGCCACATCGCACGGCCGACGTCTTTAATTTCCTGAATGAATATTTCTATGATCGTGTGATTGCTTTGGGCTATCCGAAACACACAGGAAGCGGCGTGGATTGGCCTCCCTATTCGCCAGACATGAACCCCTGTGACTTCTTTCTGTGGGGACACTTGAAAGACCAGGTGTACAGCCAGAATCCAGAAACAATTGAACAGCTGAAGCAGTACATCTCATCTGCATTTGAAGCCATTCCGCCAGACACGTAGTCAAAGGTTTCGGGTAATTTCATTCAGAGACTACGCCATATTATTGCTACGCATGGTGGATATGTGGAAAATATCGTACTATAGAGTTTCCCAGACCGCAGCGCCATCTGTTGTTGAAAATTGTAACTACTGTAATTTCGAAAGTTTGTCTGCCTGAAAATGTACTGTTGTCCCAAGCATATTGCAACAAACGGTGTATTTCTATCGCTGCTCGTTTAGTTTTTATTGGCGTTTCAAATATACCGGCAATTTTTGAAACACCCTGTATCGTTCCCCTATAGTTCTTGGCAGGCCAACAGCATCTCTTGTTCCTTTTCCTACTATGATATTAAGTTACATAAAATGACAAAATGAAAAGTGGTACATCAGTGAACATGGAAATAATACAGTGTAATGAGCTGTTTTAACAACGTAGTAAAAGAAAGTTAAAAACGTTACACATACTTCATATGATCCAAGTCCGTGACGCTGTGTGTCCAAAGACATAGCTAGGTCATTGACCACTACTCGTAAGAATGGTGGAAGTACCTCAGTGTACCACTAGAAGTCTCTGTCTTGCAATAGAATCGATGTCACCGGTAATTCATTATTCAGAAAGTACGGGGGTCTCAAAGTGTTAAACAGCTGTGGTCATCACGCAAGCTACACTCGTAACCTTTAATGTGCTCAGACCGCAAATGCTCCGTTATTTTCTGGGGCGCGCACAGCTTTCTGTACTTCTCCGTTCCTAAACACGCGTAATGAGATGTCAGATTTGCGAAACGAGTGTCATCACGGCTATAGCTTCATGGTGGAAAATATTAGCCCTTAACCTTGAGGCTTCGTACCACGTTTTCCTGCTGCTGTTTGAAAAGGAAGAAAGCTTTGGCTTGAACGTACTGTCGATTACGAAGGATTTAGGGGCGGATCATGTGGTCGGATTGGGGAAGGACGGGTACGGAAACAGGCTATGCCATTTCAGGGGAAACATTCCGCCCTTGGCGTTAGGTGATTTAGGAAAATCAAGGGGAAACTAAGTCTGTGCGTTCGAACGGGTAGTTGAATCCCCGTCTTCTCGAGCCTAGTATGCTAACCACTAGACAACCTTGGTCGGAATTCTCGACGGCGCAGCAGCTAACATGTCAGAGTTATATACTAGTCTTTTCTCATCTATGCAGCCAGGTTACTAGTATGGACTAACTTCGGGTCCGGCGTTTATAATGTGTGCAAGATGCCGAAAAATTACTGCTTCCCCTGTTTTACGACGAATATTACCCCAGCATGTACACTCCTGGAAATTGAAATAGGAACACCGTGAATTCATTGTCCCAGGAAGGGGAAACTTTATTGACACATTCCTGGGGTCAGATTCATCACATGATCACACTGACAGAACCACAGGCACATAGACACAGGCAACAGAGCATGCACAATGTCGGCACTAGTACAGTGTATATCCACCTTTCGCAGCAATGCAGGCTGCTATTCTCCCATGGAGACGATCGTAGAGATGCTGGATGTAGTCCTGTGGAACGGCTTGCCATGCCATTTCCACCTGGCGCCTCAGTTGGACCAGCGTTCGTGCTGGACGTGCAGACCGCGTGAGACGACGCTTCATCCAGTCCCAAACATGCTCAATGGGGGACAGATCCGGAGATCTTGCTGGCCAGGGTAGTTGACTTACACCTTCTAGAGCACGTTGGGTGGCACGGGATACATGCGGACGTGCATTGTCCTGTTGGAACAGCAAGTTCCCTTGCCGGTCTAGGAATGGTAGAACGATGGGTCCGATGACGGTTTGGATGTACCGTGCACTATTCAGTGTCCCCTCGACGATCACCAGTGGTGTACGGCCAGTGTAGGAGATCGCTCCCCACACCATGATGCCGGGTGTTGGCCCTGTGTGCCTCGGTCGTATGCAGTCCTGATTGTGGCGCTCACCTGCACGGCGCCAAACACGCATACGACCATCATTGGCACCAAGGCAGAAGCGACTCTCATCGCTGTAGACGACACGTCTCCATTCGTCCCACCATTCACGCCTGTCGCGACACCACTGGAGGCGGGCTGCACGATGTTGGGGCGTGAGCGGAAGACGGCCTAACGGTGTGCGGGACCGTAGCCCAGCTTCATGGAGACGGTTGCGAATGGTCCTCGCCGATACCCCAGGAGCAACAGTGTCCCTAATTTGCTGGGAAGTGGCGGTGCGGTCCCCTACGGCACTGCGTAGGATCCTACGGTCTTGGCGTGCATCCGTGCGTCGCTGCGGTCCGGTCCCAGGTCGACGGGCACGTGCACCTTCCGCCGACCACTGGCGACAACGTCGATGTACTGTGGAGACCTCACGCCCCACGTGTTGAGCAATTCGGCGGTACGTCCACCCGGCCTCCCGCATGCCAACTATACGCCCTCGCTCAAAGTCCGTCAACTGCACATACGGTTCACGTCCACGCTGTCGCGGCTTGCTACCAGTGTTAAAGACTGCGATGGAGCTCCGTATGCCACGGTAAACTGGCTGACACTGACGGCGGCGGTGCACAAATGCTGCGCAGCTAGCGCCATTCGACGGCCAACACCGCGGTTCCTGGTGTGTTCGCTGTGCCGTGCGTGTGATCATTGCTTGTACAGCCCTCTCGCAGTGTCCGGAGAAAGTATGGTGGGTCTGACACACCGGTGTCAATGTGTTCTTTTTTCCATTTCCAGGAGTGTATAAATTATCGAAGTAGCTAATTTTACATACGAAGTTTTCCTTATGAACGCCTACAATCCCTTACTGCAAATTTATTTGCAACCCCAAATTTTCATTCACTTTTCCTTTTATGAAAACATTAGTAAATACAATATACTGAGCGTTATTTCTGTTTATTTGCATTGCAAGTAACGTAAAACTTCCTGGCAGATTAAAACTGTGTGCCGGACCGAGATTCGAACTAGCAGAATTAAAGTTGTGAGAACAGCTCGTGAGTCGTGCTTGGGTAGCTCAGTTGGTAGAGCCCGCTCCGACCCACTGCTTTAATCTTCCAGGAAGTTACATATCGCCGCACACTCCGCTGCAGAGTCAAAATTTCGCTCTGGAAGTAAAGTAAAAATTGAAAATAAAGAAGTTTCCTCATACAGACTTGACCCCACTACCGTGGTGTTACCATTCTGTACACTTTCCGCTGCGCCAACTGCCGTTTGTAAGATACGCTATTAGGGCTGAAGCCGCGCCAGGACTGCTATTTTTTCTAAACACCTGACCATTTGGAGCTCCCCTTCTGTCACTTTAATTTCCGGCAAAGCTCTGCGTATTGTATAAATCTTGTGCATGTGTGGTCTTGTGAGATCCAAACGTTATGTGCCACAACCGGCATCTGTATCCTGCCAGAGAGCTATCCGTTTCTTCTCTATTGTCTTCTTCTACATCTACCTGGATACTCAGCAAATCCCATTTAAGTGCCTGGCAGAGGGTTCATCGCACCACTTTTACAATAATTCTCTATTAGTCCAAATTCGTACAGCGCGCGGAAGAAACGAATACTTATATCTTTCAGTGCGGGCTCTGAATTCTCTTATTTGATCATGGTGGTGGTGCCTCCCTATGTAGGTCGGCGTCAACAAACTATTTGCGCATTCGTAGGAGATTTTTTGAGAAAATTCCGACGCAACAAAAATCGCCTTTGTTTAAATGATGTCTACAACATTGTCGCACCACGGAAACAACACCATGTAGAAGCTTTCTCTCGGAGCGAGTACCTTTACGGCCAACGTTCTAGTAATAAGAAAGGCAATCAGAAACGTACTGCATAATACCATCGGCATTCTGATCACAACACATTCGCGGAACGCCCTGGAAAAACTAGATCATAAGTTCTGGAAATTGAAGATGAACTATTACCTCTTTCGGGTAAAGGAACTGATTAATCTGTCCTTCAGGAGAAAAGAGTTCTACTTGTTTAGGTCAAAGGACATTCCGAAATCATACAGTCGACAAATGACCAAAGAGCTCAATTACCGAAGACATATTTTTCTTAATATGTCTCCCTTTTTCACACTTTGGAACTAGAATAAATAAGTTTTCCATAAATGGCGCCGATTTTGGGAAACCTCACAGATGACGAGAGGGCGCTATTCAAGAATTCAACCGTTGATTACTTTTAAAAAATCAGATTAGTGTTCAAATTTGCTTGACGTCACATAACATCAACAATAATAATGTGAACTGAACACTGGTAATTGCCCTGAACATCGCCATAGAATGAGAATTTTAACCTCTCCGTATTACGAAGATCATCGTATACACGCAATATATACTGGTACGTCATCTACTGCTCGACTGTTCCCGTTACGCGAAAGAGACAGCAGGCCAAACTCCATCGGGCAAATCATATCAAATGGTAATTCCTCTGCGGAGAAGTATCATTGATCTTGCAGAACAGCCGAAAACCTTATGTTCATGTCGCAAGACATTTTCAAGAAAACTTGCATTCGTCTGCAATTACCAAAATATTTTCAAGAAACGGGCATCCGCCTGTAAATACCAAGATGTGAAGACACTGAACCACAGTAACCACTTATTTGATAGACTTCAAGAAAGGTGCGTGTTGGTCAGCACATTCCAGAGGAAGGAATCGTCAGCAGCTATTTTCTCGTTAACTGGTTATCTGTATTTACACCGTTAATCTCTAGTCTTTAATGGCTATTTATCTCTAATGGTAGTCGTCATAAAACATACTACGAATGCCATACGGTTGTCAGTTACGATATATTCTCAGCACAAAATTGACGCATTGCAAACGTATGGCATAATTATGTAGTTTATAAACATAGAAAATAAACATGTACACTGCTGTGCAAAAATTAAAGTGATCGCCTTCTTTTAAAGCATGAAAAATACGCTATTTCTGTGATTATTTAAGTAAAACAAAAAGTAGTCCTAAATCTGATGATATAGTTTTATTCCTTACACATTTGTCTTTAAGCAATGCTGTCTGTGTCCACACGGGATGCTCCCAGTAACCACTGCACCAGGTGGAAGGGCTCAACTCAACCGGAACACTGGTCATTGGCGCAAATTCTCGAAGCACTCCTTTTGAACCCGTAACAAAGTAGTTTTGCACAAGTCATTTTCGATACATTTTCTATTAGCGTACCTAGGACAGTAGAAAAATATTGATTTCTAAGAAAATGATGACATGTTGAAACAAATGTCATTTTCTTCGCACACGAAATGTAGAGGAAACCATGCACGCTGATGGAGAATTCAATTTAGAACGCCAGCAACAAATTCCAGTCAAAATCGTTTGTACTGTTCTCTAGTCGTGTTTCCAGTCAGTTTGATAAATACAGTTTCGTGTAAAAAGGTTGCATTTTTTATACACTGAAGAGCCAAAGACACTGTCGCAGGCATGGGTGTTCAAATACAGTGATATGTAAACAATCAGAGTACAGCGCTGCTGTCAGAAACGCCCACATAAGACAACAAGTGTCTGGAGCACTTGTTACATCGTTTACTGCTGCTACAATTGCAGATTATAAAGGTTTAAGGGAGTTGGAATGTGGTGTTACAGTCGGTGGACGACTGATCAGACACAGCATCTCCGAGGTAGCGATGAGGAGGGGTTTTTCCCGTACGACCATTTCACGAGTGTACCGTGAATATCAGGAATCCGATAAAACATCAAATCTCTGACATCGCTACGGCCGGAAGAAGATCCTGCAAGAACGGGACCAGCGACGACTGAAGATAATCGATCAACGTGACAGGAGTGCAACCCTTCCGCAAATTGCTGCAAATTTCAATGCTGGACCATCAACAAGTGTCACCCTACGAACCATTCAACGAAGCACCGTCGATATGGGCTTTCAGAGCCTGATTCACATTCGTGTACCCTTGATGACTGCACGACACAAAACTTTACGCCTTGCCTGGGCCCGTCAACACCGACATTGGACAATTGATGACTGGAAACACGTTGCCTCGTCGGACGAGCCTCGTTTCAAATTGTATCGAACTGATGGACGTGTAAGGGTGGGGAGACAACTTATGAATTCATTTACCCTGCGTATCAGCAGGGGACTGTTCAAGCTGGTGGAAGCTCTATAATGGTGTGAGGCGTGAGCAGTTGGAATGATATGGCACCCAAATACATGTAGACACTACTCTGACAGGTGATGCGCGCGTAAGCATCCTGTCTGATCACCTGCATCCATTCATGTCTATTGTGCAATCTGACGGACTTGGGAAATTCCAGCAGGACAATGCGACACTACACACATCGAGAATTGCTACAGAGCCGCTCCAGGAACACTCTCCTGAGTTTAAACACATGCGCTGGTCACCAAACTCCCCAGACATGAACATTATTGAGCATATCTGGGATGTCTTGCAACGTGCTGTTCAGAAGAGATCTCCACCCCCTCGTACTTTTAATGATTTGTGGACAGCCCTGAAGGATTGTTGGTGTCAGTTCCTTCCAGCACTATTTGAGACATTAATCGAGTCCATGCCACGTTCGTGTTGCGGCGCTTCTGCGTGTTCGCTGAGGCCCTACACGATATGGGCAAGTGTGCCAGTTTCTTTGGGTCTTCAGTGTCGTTTCGTTAAATTTACCTCTAGTCACCGATCCTTTGACCATACAGCAGTCCTTCCAGATCCAACAGGAAGTCCTGCTCCTCCTCTTTCGTGGCCATAGCGGTCCCGCGGGCCTCTTTGGCAGCTTCTATCACACGCTGATCTGCTTGCTCCATACGCTTTTCGTCCGCTTTTGCGCAGAAGTTGTAACAAGCTGGATCGATCTCACGTTATAGCACGTTCGGAACTTCCATAGTGTCTGCTAGGCCGCCGTTGAAATCACGTTCCAACTATTTTTTCCCACTGTTCATGGTTTTCAGAGACATTTTTTCACGAATCGACTTGTATTTCGACAAAGCAGCTACTGGCGAATCTGGGATGAACACCATAGTCAAGTAGACATCCCGGAGAACATTTGCAGCAAAATAAAAAGAAAACTCGATTTCTTCAAATATTCAAACTGGACTGTCTCCTTAAGGACGAAAGTAAGTTACACGTTATGTGTCACTGTCACTGTCAAAGTAGTGTCTACATGTTTTAGGGTGCCATATCACTCCAACTGCTCACGCCTCACACCATTATAGAGCCTCCACCAGCTTGAACAGTCCCCTGCTGATATGCAGGGTAAATGGATTCATAAGTTGTCTCCACGCCCTTACACGTCCATCAGTTCGATACAATTTGCTCGATGAAAATTGGGCTATAAATAAAAATGACTGCCACAATTTAGTAGGAAAGGAGACGGAAAGAAATACGTAGTGAGATGAACAGAAACGACCATTTCATTCAAAGACAATAATTGCTCTGAAGTCTCTGCGACTTATGATAGTACCCTGTACATAACATAAGACGGGACATGGTTCTTATTACGGTGCGCGATCGCCAACGACGGAGATACAAGCTCTTCGACGTGCTCCCATAATAGCCACAAGGTTGGTTAAGAGTTCTTGTGGTAGGACGTTCCATTCCTCCAGTAGCGCGGTCGAAAACTGCTGGATGGTTATTGGTGCATGCGGATCTGCTGCCGTGCGTCTCTCCTCAAGGTACCCCACAAGTGCTCGATGGGACGTAAGTCGTGGGAATGGGTAGACCAGACCATTCGCCGAAAATTTTCTCGTTCTTGTTCTTGCGGATGTTTTATACTACCCGTCTTTCCCTACAGCTTGTACCTATCTTTCATAGAATTTCGAATGCCTTGCACCATTTTGTTGAAGGAGATTTGTATGCCGGGAGTGCCAAAGATAGCGGACTTTGTGAAACCATAATGGCAGAAATTTCACAGTTCATGTAGAAATTAATAATAGCCAGCGGAATCATGATAACTTAAAAAGAAACATGTACATTACCATTATTTGCACGACGATTCTGATGGTGTACTCAGATATTCAATATCTTTATTAGTTTAAAGTTTAGTATCTGACTGTAAATTATACAAGTAACACCTAGCAACGAATTTACAAATTATAAAAGTTTCATCCGATTTTGTCTATCGACATGTGTTTAGAAAGCTACTAGTGTAAACCGAAATTGGTATGAATTACAGGCATGTAACTTGAATAGTACCTGAGTTGTTGGAGGTCATAGTGGCCGATTACTATTGATCGCGTCAGGCAATAAGTATTCCACAGTTACACGAAAAAACGGTAGCAGCGTGCTTATAAATATATTTATTCGTCTATGTCTTTGTTTATATCCTATATATACCGTTCATGAAGAAATTGGTCAAATATTTACTGTGTTTTAGAAAGCACAAGGACATTAGGTTACTGGCCTACTTTTGTTTCTGTTCCTTTGATATATGTTTATTTGATTTGTTTATGTATTTAATAATTGTGTAAGAGCGTGTTTACGGTCCAGCCGTAGGGATATTTATTTAATTTCAGGTCATGTAAATGTAAATCCAGTATTTCGTATGTGTTTCAATATGTTTGTGAGTGTGTATGGGCTTGGAGACATGGCGGGACGCTCTAGCCACTCACAGCTCTCGTTACTACGGTAGGCGACTACCGAAGTGAATGAAGGAACAGGATGGAAATGGAGGAGGGTTGCACGGGACA
The DNA here is from genome assembly GCF_021461395.2 of Schistocerca americana. Lineage (NCBI taxonomy): Eukaryota > Metazoa > Arthropoda > Insecta > Orthoptera > Acrididae > Schistocerca > Schistocerca americana. The sequence goes on along the minus strand of NC_060119.1, from coordinate 1,158,697,687 downwards.
GGAGAGTGCTGGACGGGAAGGCGCAATGGTCGGTCGCAGGAAATACTTGGAGAGTGTTGAGCAGTTTGCGCGTGGTCGCGGGAGATAGAAATATTTCGTTGTGCCAACTTGCGGCCAGCCATTGTGGTCGAGCGGTTCTAGGCGCTTCAGTCTGGAACCGCGCTACCGCTACGGTCGCAGGTTCGAATCCTGCCTTGGGCATGGATGTGTGGGATGTCCTTAGGTTAGTTAGGTATAAGTAGTTCTAAGTTCTAGAGGACTGATGACCTCAGATGTTAAGTCCCATAGTGCTCGGATCCATTTCAACGTTATTATTTTTTTTTAATTTTTTTTTTTTTTTTTGCCAACTTGTGCACTTGTGAGATTTCCGTGGCTTCTGCAGTGAACACGAGGTATGCGTCTAGAAGTGAATATCTTGCTAGCTATGTTGTTGCTCATAACTAATTATGTGAAGTTGGAATCTATTGTTTCTCTGTTATTCAACTTATATTTTATATAATTGCTGGTCCATCGACACCAATAAGTGGTTTGCAGTAATAAATGGCATTCTTAAAAGTACTTCTGCTATCATACTCTTCATTCAAAGTCCTTAAAATAGTACCTTCCGATTTTATTTAATTGCAATTTTTCATTTATAAATTCCTATGTTACATTCAAAATTCGCAATTGCCGAGTGATAGGAACCTTCAACCATTCGATTCATTTGTATATTCATATTGTATACTGTAGACTCAGCAGTATTTGTCATGTAATGCGACAACTACGTATCCCAGCTCCCAGACAACGAAACCAGCCAAAACTATTAATATTTTAACTCTGAGACTGAGGGTAAGTAGTTGAGAGCCGGTTTTTTTTTTTTACTTTTTTTTAAGCCCTCAATCCTGAGCCAACGTTTGTACCCATACACTCAACCTCAAATTTCCACAGAAAAAGCAGGTTTTGTTGAAGGAAAAGGGACTTGTGAACAGATACCCAACAGACGACAAATAATCGAGAATTGGAGAGATCTGTGCTCCTGACTTCATCTGCTTCCTTGACTATATGAAAGCCTTTGACTGGCTTGTCTGGAAAAATTTATCTGCCAGTGCAACATCTGTGCTGTACTTGTCATTAAGAGTGCTGTTGGTGTTTGGACTAAAGGCATCTTACACTGAAGAGACAAATAAACTGGTTCACCTGCCTAATAGCTTTTAGGACCGCCACGAGCACGCAAATGTGCTGCAACATGACATGACATGGCATGGTCTCGGCTGATGTCTGGAGTAGTGTTAGAGGGAACTGACGCCATGGATCCTGCTGGGCTGTCCATAAATCCATAAAAGTACGAGGGGGTGAAGATCTCTTCTAAACAGTATGTTGCAAGGCATCACAGATATGCTCAGTAATGTTCACGTCTGGGGAAGTGTTTCACTCAGAAGAGTGTTCCTGGGGCCAATCTGCAGTAGTTCTGGACATGAATGGATGCAGGTGATCAGAAAAGATTCTTACGTACGTGTCACCTGTCAGAGTCGTATCTAGACATATCAGGGGTCCCATATCATTCCAACTACACACGCCCTACACCATTACAGAGCCTGCACCAGCTTGAACAGTCCCCTGCTGACATCCAGGGTCCATGGATTCATGAGGTTGTCTCCATACCCGTAAGCGTCCGTCCGCTCAATACAATATGAAACGAGACTCGTCCGACCAGTCATCGACAGTCCAATGTCGGTGTTGACTGGCGCAGGCAAGGCGTAAAGCTTTGTGTCGTGCAGTCATCAAGGGTACACGAGTGGGCCTCCGATTCCGGAAGCCCATATCGATGATGTTTTGTTAAATGGTTCGCACGCTGACACTTGTTGATGGTCCAACATTAAAATCTGCAGCAATTTGTGGGAGGGCTGCACTTCTGTCACGTTGAACGATTCTGTTCAGAGGTCGTTGGTCCCGTTCTTGCAGGATCTTTTTCCAAGCACAGCGGTGTCCCCAGTTCATCGCTATCTCGGAGATGCTGTGTCCCATCGCTCGTGCGCCGACTGTAACACCACGTTCAAACTCACTTAAGCAGCAGTAACCGATCTAACAACTGCGCTATACACTTGTCTTATATAGGCATTGTCGACCGCAGCGCCATATTCTGCCTGTTTACGTAACTCTGTATTTGAATACGCATGCCTATACTAGTTTCTTTGGCGCTTCAGTGTAATTGGTGTTAGAGCTATTAACAATACCTATTTTCTGATGACACCGTCCTCTTATCCAGCAGCTGTTAACAAAAGTAAAGGACATAAGTCTGTTTTATGTATTGGGCATCAATCTCAGCAAGTCCAAAGTCATGATAACTGATCGAGGCGTGCTGGTTCAACTTACATGTCTTTCATCTAACTTGGGTCACTTATCTGTTACACGGAAAGTTGGGAAGATAAGGTAAGAAGACGAGTCACGCTACGGCCAGTGGCTATGAAGCAGCTCACCAAGATCTGGCAGGACAGAGCGATAACAAGCACCACAAAGGTCCGGCTTGTTGAAAAACTGGTGTTTTCTCTCTTATTTTATGGTTGCGAGACATGGACTCATAAAGCCAGAGACAAACAGAGCATCGACGTATTTGAGCTTAGGTGTTGGCGCAGTATGCTGGGCATTAAATGGACTGAAAGAACAACAAATATGTCCTTTACTGAGCAACTCAGTATCTTGACGCGCCTTCCTTCTCGTGTCAGCCAAAAAATCTCCAGTTCTTTGGTCATGTTGTGAGAAGAGATGGAGAAAACTGGAAGGAAAGATCGTGGGCAAGGGACCGAGAGGAAGAGCAGCGAACAGGTGGACTCATCAAATCAAAAATATATTTGGTCATCTTTGGTCTACCTCTTCAGCAGGTCCTAAGAGAAGCTGATAACCGTACGGGATGGAGACGCTTGGTTCATGGGGTCACGAGGCTCAGCAATCAGCATAACGACTCGTGATGATGCAGGATTTTACATTATCTAACGCTTTTTCTCAGTCAACAAATCCTATGAACGTGTCTTGATTTTCCTTGTCTTACTTCCATCATAAAGCCTATGGTCAGAACTGCCTCTCTGGTGTCTTCACCTTTCCGAAAGTCAGACTGATTATCATTTAACAAATCCACAATTTTCTTTTCGATTCTTCTGTGTGTTATCCTTGTGGGCAGCTTCGATACGTGAGCTGTTAAGCTGATTGTCTGATAGTTCTCGCATTTATCTCCTCTTCCTGTCTTCGGAGTTGTGTGGATGACATTATTCCGAACTAGACAAACTTTAAGCAGTCATGGTTCTTAATGAAGCATCCACTGGGTGATTGGGCCTTAATTTCGAAGGGAAGCTGAAAAAGTGGCAAAGAAAACAAGAGGCGATTCGCAATCACCACTTCTGCTACCAAGGCTACTACCATAGAATTCGCGTTATGCCACCAGCACGCTTCGACTATACATACAGTCTTAGACAATAAAACTGACCGCCGGCCGGCCGCCACAGGGACTAAGTCCGAGTCATTCACTTAAGGTGGCCAATAAAACTGACTGCCCCTGACAACTCTAAGTCTGGCCATCTGCACAATCTGGCAACACTGTAAGATGCGGAAGTGTCAGGAGGAAGTGTTATCTACTTCCGAGACGTTGTCGGACTACGTGAGCCCGTGGTCTAGTGGCAAGCGTCGTGCGTTCTAAACTTATAGTCGCCTGTTCGCGTCCAACTGGTTTTTTTTTTTTTTTTTTTTTTTTTTTTTTTTTTTTACGGCAGTCGGTCAAACGTTATGAGTCTGACTGAACATCGAAGATAATTCGCTTAACATTCTACCCACCAGCAATAACAAGTATTCCAGAAACAATCCCGCAGGATAGCTCGTGGCTGCGCCGCGATCATACCAGCTTTCTCTCGAGCGTTTCCTCGCGCTGCAGCGGCTACCGGCCACCGGCCAGACGCCACCCGCCGCCTGATATCTGGCGCCGCCCAGGTGAACGCGTCGCGACGCTGTCAGTGTGTGTCTCAACTGTCATTTTCGAATTTGAAGTTCTAGTTATCATCTGGCAGCTAAGCAATGGATTTCGCAAACTTGAAAATCATGAACTACAGTGAAGCATTGTAAAACTGAGTCGCAAGTGGAAATAGGTGTAACATCTGCAACACAACGTTTACTTTTGGTATAACAGAGGGGTGAATGCAGAGGAGGCAGCTAGAAAGATTTGAATTGTGTGTGGAGCGACTGCTTTTGGGAAAAATACGCCAGGAAAAGATATTCTTGTTTCAACAAAGATCGTTCTGGCATGAATGATTTTCCACATTAAGGAAGTCTCGAATACTGATATATGTGATAGATTACCATTTTACCATCACGCGACATTTGCATTCAACAGGCAAAGTTCAGAAGCCTGGTGTCGGAGTTCTGCATGCTCTAATTCCAAACAACAAAAATTAACGGAGTGACTATTATTGAACGTCATCAGGTCGCTCATTGAGCATTCGTATGCAGTACTGTTACTGGTGACGTGTTATGATGCCTTTATCGTTAACTTCCTAAGAAGAAATGAAAGGCTGAGCCCCTCCAAAAGATACAAACTCGAGCAAAGAGTAGTATGAACATAATATTTTACATCTGATAGCTCCAAAAGTGTGTTTTGAGCTACGAATTCTGCCCCAAGGTCTGTGTGCAACACAGCTGGAATTTGTTGCCAACAACTGAGACACCTATCGGTCTTAGCGTAAGAAAACCGAGTAATACAACTACATCACATGTGTTACTGTATGATAACGCACTTCTTGATTTGAGAAACAAAACTATCCAGGAAATTGAAATTAAAGTCATCTCTCAAGCACTTGTATTGATAGAGAAGTCCTCTCTCAAGCACTTGTCCGTCTCGTCATATATTCGTAAAAATTTACCTTTCCCGCTCTTGATCGATCAACCGTCAACGCAATTCATTTCTAGACGAAAATACTCTTAAAACTACTCTGGTATAATGATATCGTTAAAACCAGTAGGTTTCTACTGACGTAGAATTTGTAAACAACTTTAGCATTGTCAGATCGTTTTAGATATCGTGAAAGAAAATTCTTTTGCTGATTAATTTCTCTTTGATGATTACTGTTGCGTTTAGTAAACTAATGGAAAATCCAATTAAAATATTCACTGTACTAATACAAATTAAATTCAGCTTACTACAGAAACATCACGACGGCAGACTATCTTAATAAAGCATTAAGTATCTGTAAGACGATTGAGCCTATTTTAACACGAATTCGTAGGACATTATCGACTTTTGACTTCGAAAAGATCTGCATTTACCTCATTTCCTGTATCATTCGCAATTATTATGAAAATGTGGCATTTCATAGATAAAATTAAGTATTCACAACAACAAAAAATATGTCGTCATTATGAATTTGGCAGTACCGTAAGGTTTTCGCTCTGACGCTAAGGGTTACTGAAAGTAGCAAGGCGCATTTTGCTCGAGCGTTGTCTTACGATTCCCTTATTGCGTTTGTATCTGCCTGCTTGTAGCTCTGCTACAAAAGAATTAAAAATCTGGCTCTCAGCGAGTCTCGAAAGGCGAACGAAAGCAGCTTGCACCTGGTAGCCAAACATGTTTCTTGGGAACAGGCTACTCCCTAAAGCGGGAAGACATTCTTTTGTGGTTGAATTGTTGGCAAATGTCAGTCAGACGTGTGCCGTTCGTCTAAGCGTTTCGGTGTGTTGAATTTGTACCAATTATTTTTCTACAGGTTTTTCTGTACCAAATAGAGAGTTGAAGTCTCCCATTAGTATTTTCACGTCATCTTGGTGAATTTTGCTCATAGTATTTTCGAGTGTATATCTTTTATAGGGGCTCTGAATGAGCATAGTCATAAGTCGATTGTTGATGGATGCGATATCTTTGACAGAGTTGATGACAGATCTGTGTTCGAGAAATGCAGTGCCGAAGATTGGTACGCCTTTCGCTACCTTTTGTTGTATTTTGCTCTTGAAGATGCCATAGTTTCCGTAATGCAAGTGTTAATTGTCAATTAGTCGTGGTTCTTGAAGAGCAATGATGAGAATTTTTTGGCGGACGATTTCTTTTGTGAGATTATTGAGGTTTCTTGTTTGGGTCAATGTATCGATGTTTAGTTTTCAAATGAATGTTTTCTGCTTGTAGGGAAATTTACCAGAGATCTTCGATATTCTCTGCCGTGCTAACCTGGACTCCCCAGAGTGCGAAAATCCAACTGCCGCCTATCGGTGGCCAGGTTGTGTACCACCTGGGGTAAAGTTACCTTTGCTTGCATAGTTCATGTTTTCTTGTGTTTCATTGGTTTGGCCTGGGTGATACCGGGACCAGACAGGACCAGAGGGTGTTGAAGCCTTTGGAAGCAAATATTTTCAGCCAAGCTCATTGAGATAATAGACGGTGACCGGAGTAGCGGTGATTTTCACTCAGATGTGTCTGGATTTAGGGTTCAACGGATTGAGTAGCCGTTCAGGATTGTGTTAGTATTTGGTTCACCCCAAGTATTTGATTTCCTCGGTACCACCCCTATGGAGGACGGTTTCCCCTATCGGCCACAGGGGATTATTATTATTATTATTATTATTAGTAATATGTCATCAGCAAATCTGATATGGAGTATCTTCCCACCACAGAAATAGATGTGTATTGTTCGAGTCAGTATTTCCATCAGATAAATATGGATTATAATTACGTTACATTGCTGCTAGTCGACATATTTCTCACTTTTTCTTAGACAGTTGCTAGCTGTTACTCCATCAAAGGAATTTATGGGCGCAGCATTGTTGCAATACAGACGTTCAAATTATCCGATTTCTATAATTTCGTTTCGATACAAAATCGTCCTAATCGGATTCAGCCAGTCAGTCTTAATTTGGATAACCGACTACGACCCTCATCATATGATAGACTGGGTGAACCACATTCTTAATCGGACTGTTGAATCCACATCACTTATCTATGACAGGGCCTGAATTCTTAAACACTGTGGAAAATAATAATCCAATGTGATTATTACAAATACGTTTTTGAAATATAAATATATGAACCAATGAGATAACAGTTTATTTACAGGGGCAGAGACCCATCCATTATAGCAGGGCAGTGTGAGATTGGTTTCAGGGCTAGATAAACAGCTGAGGAACTGACTGGTGCATGTGTTGTTCAACACACAGTAGTTGTCATCCTCACTGGAATCAATGATTGTTTGCGTGTGTGTGTGCGCGTGTCTGTGTGCGTGTGTGTGCGTGTGTGCGCGTGTGTGTGTGTGTTTTCGTGTTAACGCAGAGGTAACAAGGTCATTGCCATGTGTCCCTACAAATGCAAGCCACCTTTGGACGAATATAGAAAATGTATGGTGGGAAGTAAACCCTCATGCTACACTGTCGACGACTTAATGAAATCAATTCCCCCACGCCCTCGAGAAATCTTACGTAATGATCGTGGGTGGGTTGGATACTAAAAGTATACTCGTCCACAAAAGCCATGTGGACATTTATCTTATAATCGGTCAAGCGTTGCTTTGTCGCAGCTCTTCAGCATACAGCAAGTCCATTTACTATCAGTCCCCTTCTTACAATCCTTGCAATGCAATTGAAAAATCTCATCCACTCGACGCCAACTGAGGAACTGACTGGTGCATGTGTTGTTCAACACACAGTAGTTGTACTCCTCACTGGAATCAATGACTGTGTGTGCGTGTGTGTGTGTGTGTGTGTGTGTGTGTGTGTGTGTGTGTGTGTGTGTGTGTGTTTTCGTGTTAACGCACAATCTGAATCAATACTATTAACATTAGAGAGACAACCAACAATAAATATTGCATCAAATATGACTGTAAAGTATTTTAATGCGATGGGAAGTTACAAACTGAATTTTTACCCATCCCACGTCCTGCGTATTACGTTAAGTAAGATGTATTAACTCCATAGTATCGTTAGCAGAGACAGTGCGCTCTTGTTGTCGAGGCTCGCGACAAGTGCAGCGATTAGCAGTGCCCAATGCCGCCGCGATTTGTTTGTGTTAGCTGAGCGTGGACACTGCAGCAGACGCTTCGCCCAAAAGCAGAAAGAAATCACCTTTGCTCTGACTGCAGTGAGCGGATATCACTGCCTGCGTGTTCTTATAGTAACCAACGTGAGACTCTACTCACAGGTGCCATGGAGCAATTGCAACGGGTATCATGTCATTAGTCATCAGAATATTAACCAGTGATGAAATGTCCACTCTATTTGAATCCCAAGAAAATAGGAACCTTCTCACAAAGGAATGTGAGGTGATATCAAAATATATCCAACATACCAAAATTAATTGGAGGGCTTTCATGTATGCAGTAATAGCACACAAAGAAATATTATGTCTTGGAAGCGTATATTTCATTTCCTCTTCTCATATTAACGTCCTTGTTTTAATATGAAGTGAGAAAATAAACACGAAAAACTAAAGTTCCTGAGAAGCATATAAGTCATTTCCTCTTCTCATATCACAACTTTTGTTTTAGTATGAAGTAAAAAAATCAACAGGTTAGAGTTCTGAAGCATAATATGACACCAGATTCTTATCGTAGGCGCTACCGGAAACGCCAAAAGCAGGGAGCTGTCCATTCTTTTGTCCAACAGTCTGTTTCCTTTCATGTATTACTCCCGCTAGGAGATTCTTATTTAAGGACTTGTGGGCATCAAGTTCTTCAGCAGAACAAGCCTTATGTTATAGTGCTAAATACGGCATGGAAAAAATGCAACAAAGACGAGTTCCGCTAGAGCAGTGAGGATATTTGCAAATGTGTGTATTCAGCAATGACTGCCAGCTGCCACAACACTTCACAGAATCCTTGCGAAGGCAACACAACTGTGCGTGCACTTCAGACTTCATTCGGTGAGACGTCAGGAGATGGATGAAAACGTCAAATTAACGTCGCTTTCCGAGTCGTATTCAATCCAGATTGAGGTGTTATTATGGTAGTTGAGCGTTCTAGCAATTACACTTTTATGATTCCCATATGAGTATTTCGAAAGCCAAAAGAACCCGTTAGTGTGAAACTATCGGGAACTGCATTATATCAAACTGCCAGAACTTGAGGCATTACGTGGACTCTTCTCTTCGCTGGGTGACCTATTACTGTTATTTAGCATTCTCTCCGTCCTAGTCGTAATGCAAATGTAACTTCAGAGGCGCTTTCCGCTATTCTTGACAAACATCAGCAACCTGTAATCGCTGAGAGTCACAATTGCGTGATGATAATGGTTCAGGTTGTCAGTAGTTGTGGTGGTGTTATGCTGTCAAACCGCTTACAGTAACGTTAATGGTGGCGCACATAATTTAGCGCTGACTACCTACTTAAGTAAAGATAGTGTTGTGGCGTCATCGTTTGTCTTTATTTGGCCTCAGCTTGAGTAATCCGATTCAACTAACATAGTACTCCAATCGCGGGCTCCTAATACAGTATGGCAGCAGAGATTATCGTACGGGTATTACATTAATTCTGCAATGAAATGCTTAACAAATCTTACCCTCAGCTATGCAGCTGGAATGGCTCATTACACAGGTACTCCATGTTGCACTTGGTTAAGTGATCCGTTCGCTGAAATCCTGCTTGTACTGTTCGTAAATACTCGTATACCTCAGAAATGGTTCAAATGGCTCTGAGCACTATGTGACTTAACTTCTGAGGTTATCAGTCCGCTAGAATTTAGAACTACTTAAACTTAACTAACCTAAGGACATCAGACACAGCCAGGTCCGAGACAGGATTCGAACCTGCGACCGTAGCGGTCGCGCGGTTCCCGACTATAGCGCCTGGAACCGCTCGGCCACCCCGGCCTGCATACTTGTATACTGACCATTTGTTACTTGACTAATTATGAACTACAATCTGATTCGCATGTATATGACATGGGTTAGCGCCGGCACAAAGGTAAGACTAAGGGTTGGATGCCGTTGAAGTCCTGTTACATTGATGGCAAGACAAATGTTCGCAAATCACCTCTATTGCCTCAAAAAACAATTGCATCTTAAATATCGAAGGACCGACGTCCTCACTGTCACAGCGCGTTGAAATACAGCAACGACGGCAGATGAAAATTTGTGATCGACTGGGCTTCGAACCCAGACCTCCTGCTTCCTAGACAGACGTTCTGATGACGGGACTAATATTTTTTTAATGTTTGAGAAGACTTTCAGCACCAGGTAGGCGGAGGCAAAGAGGGCAGGGGTCGGAGATCCGAGGCCTGGCCACAATGCCTCTCCCATACCTGCACTGAGCAGCTGCATTATTCCCATGTATTCCATGTTTGCACCCGTATATTCTTTTAAATTGTAGAACAAAACTGAAGTAGTAATTTAGGTAAAATAAATTACAGATTGCCGCCTCCAGTGGAGTGCGTTCCTTGTAGAACATAACTTATAACAATGGAAAGGGTGACGGAAAAATCCCTAACAAACATTCATTCAGAAATATATTCACATTTTAATTTATCATGCACTGGATGCATATGAGGTCTGTAAGGAAGCCATATATATTTCAACAAATAAAAGAAATTTCGGTGCCGGTGGGGTTTGCCAAATTAGAACAGTTCTGATTTTAGATCCAACGTAAAAGAATATTCCAGGAATTAAAAAAGTGAAAGAATAGTATTCCTCTTCTAGTGAATAAAAGTGCCCACCTCTTTGTAGATAAAAATTTAAAACCATTCCTTATATTTGTTATTCTTCTTCAGCTTGAAATTTTCTACTGCAATATAGAACATGTACTCTACTAAGTTTTGTTTGTTATGACGTAAAACACAAACTGTCCCAGAAGCCACGAATAACTGTTATTCTTTGCGGACGGGTAACATTTCCAGTCGGATTGTAAAGCTTCAGTTATCGGTATTTGACTTTCTGCGGTTCTATTGACAGTGCTAACTTCTTCGTAGTCCAGTTCCAAATTCTGATTCTATTTTCACATGAGAAGATGTGCGCTACAGTTTCTACAAGCCGTCATTTGTCGCCGTATGGAGATGGTCTCAATTTAATTTTACATAATCGTTCCGCTGTGGGTATGGTTTCGTTTACAAAGTCGCACCATACGGCACTTACTCTAGTTGGTATAATTTTATTGTTGATTTTTTTCCAGACGTTCCTCCAGTTTTTTGTAGGTTAAGTTACCGGAATTGGTTTGTGAAGACGATGTCTGGTAATATAATCATAAACGGTTCTAGTGTTGGTTTGTGCTCGTGGAAGTCTTATACAGCTCCAAACGCCATAGTACTTTCGGACGTAATCTAGGCTGGCGTGCTACATTAACAGGAGCGTTCCTATCCCCAGGATCTAACGAGAGGAACAGAAGTTTCGTGATGCCTGTCTTAGTGGCGTGTATTAGTTTAAAAGCACGTCTTTAATTCCAAGTCCTCCGTTTTGCCTCTGCAAAGTCACCGTGTCGAAGGATACTTTGATGATATTTTGTTTCCACAGATACCAATAGGCTACAGCTTGTATTTTTATGTGCAGTGACCTGCACTATTGGTACGACTGCTCCGACGTAATATATTTTTCTATGTATGTATGTATTTATAATCTGAACTTTGTGCAGTCGATCTAACGATCGCTTGTCATGGTCCTTGAAGAAGGTTCTGATGACATTAAGTTTCCGCTCCCAATTGTTCGTGGCCATGCGCTTGGGATTCGCCCTTAACTACAATCCGAGTTGGAGTCTCTCTTCAGTTACATCTAACCAGTGTGCACCTATTGCACTATTGTAAGAACCGAGATGCAGTATTTTGGTATTAAAATTTTGCAAATCCGGGTTCGAATCTGGTCAGGCACAAATTTTCATCTGACGCTGTTGTTCTATTTTAATGCCAAAGACAGCCTGGACATCTGTCCTTCAATCTTTAATTGATTAAAAAGTCTGTCTATTTCGATTCGCAGTGTCTGTTCTTTTGGAAATGTCCTAAGAACAGACATACACGCACACACACACACACACACACACACACACACACACACACACACACACACACACACACACACATTTATATCATAAGTGCTATTCGGAAAACGTTTGGCAACTCAGTGATAGTGCTGGACTGGAGCTGCATCAACCTACTCATTTCACTAGATATTGTTGTAATTTTCTGAACAATTACTGTTTAATAAGTGACAGCGACAGTGTCTCTCATCGTTTAATTTGTCGGAAACCTGCTTCTTTCTGCCCTAGGCTATACTATAGCAATGAGTGCTTGCTCACATTCTTGATACCTCACTGGACGTGCTACTGCAACTGTAGTCAAAGATTCAAATCCCACTGGAAAAGTATGTTTCAAGTCAGATGGTTTTGCTCCTCCCCTACTGCCATTGAAAACGATCACAACGAAATTAAGTATAGGTATTCTATGAAACCCTTGAGTTCATACTGCGGTGCTGTGAAGATGAAAAAGTAGTTTTCACAATTATCAGATGACAGATGGAACTTGTCAGATTCCACTAATTATGACTGCATCATTAACTGTTGGTTCACAGGCGCTTTTCTGCCGCTTATTGTAAGTGTTATTTGTATGTAGGAGCTGGAAGAATAGAAGCATCAAATTTTCGCCTTATGGAATGTTCGAATTCACCTTAAGTCTTCACGTTTCGAGCAAAGGCAGAATATCCGTCAGGAAAGCTGACAACAATAAGCCAGGCCATGCCTGTCTTCTGGTGGATGTGCCAATGACAGTGATTGTACAGCAAAGAGGCATTGCCAACTCAACCACTGGAGAAGCTCCAAAATTGTGAATCGCGTCTGGCGAATACGCTTTTAAGGTTTCGATCCGATTAAGACAGTAAAACACAAATAATTGTCGCAGTTATTATTATATGACATTTAGATTGCATTCAGTGCATCGATGTATTACAAGTAATTGCACTCTAGCCTCTAAACCTAGTTACAGAAATGCGAATAAGAATCATGGGCATATAATGAGGATCTAGCGGTCCTTGCCACCCGTAACTTCGAAACGAAGCTATAGCCACTTCCGAGGTCACTCACAGAACACATCAGCTGGTATCCTTCCTGACACTATAACTGAAACTTGGCAACAGCGCAGAATATGTTTGGCAGCTCTGTGACCGACGAGCTACTTCCTTGATGGCACAGAACTATCCTGCTAAATTCACTTGATATTATCGTGTCATTTCAATTGAATACTGTAAGTGATTTTCTCTTGAGACGTGACATAAGGATATCAGTTAATGCTTTTGAGTCAACGAAAGTGGTTTCACACGGGAAATACAACTACTCTCGTCTCTTATGTTGCGATTTATTTGCCATAGCGGCTACTGAGCCAGTAAGTACGTCAAAGACCAGCACCTGTTCGCTAGCTCCTAGGTAACGTGCTTGCCTGTCAGGTGCACGCTGCCTTTGTTCGCCTTTCGACACTCGCTGAATGCAAGATTTTTAATTCTTTTGTAGCAGAACTACAAGCAGCCAGATACAAATTCAATGAGGGAATGGTAAGACAACGCTCTAGCAAAATTCGTCTTGCTACTTTTAGTAACCCATAGTGTCAAAGCGAAAAACCTTACGGTACTGCCAAATTCATAATGCCACTTTTATTTTCTGCCGACATACTTTTTTGTTGTTGTGAATACGTAATTTTATCTATGAACTGCCACATTTTCATAATACTTACGAAGCAAATCATGTGAGGTAACACTTCACCAACTTGCCGGGAAGGTGGAAAAAGCACTACCCTTTCTGGATGCTCTCTGTATCTTCCTGGATGTCGAGGGGGTTCTAGTAATACGACCTTCGAGTAAATGGTTAGAGATGAAGAACCTAGTGGTGAATGAACTCATAGATGAGCTGAATGCGAGAGACTACTCTTGAAAAGAATAAGTAGACGATTTATTCACAGTAAGACTTAGAAAATTTGATAGTATTGTTAAACCTATGTGCACTGAACATTGTGAAAAAGTATTTAAAGACTAGCCGCACGAAAATTGGTGTAGTATTATTTATGGGGAAGCATGTCCAGCACATACACTGAAAAATTATATTTCTCGATGAAACTTTAGAGAGGGTTGTAGTGTCCCTGGAGGTAGCCATGGATAGAAAACTATTATAAACACCTCACATAAAGAATATATTCCACTGTGAAAGATAATCTTATAAGCACTAGAAGCTGCTGTATGGTAAACTGGGGTCTAAACCCAGTACGTACTGGATATACACCTCTGCAAAAATACCAATGATAATTTATTGTCATATAATATGAACAAAGTCGAACAGAAGGTGGCTGCTAGGGAGTCTCGCAAAGTGCAGAGACTGGCCTGCTTTCACAAACAGACGGAATTAGCAGGACATCCACTCTTGGGATGGATATTAGGCTAGACATGCCCGCCTTACACCTGTGGCTTAAAATGGAGGCCGCAACAGGGACATAAAGGCTAAAAATTGTAAATAACTGGATATAGTTAGAATATACGGAATCCCAAATCAGTATGGCGATGGCTGGGGAAATGCCGACTAACTATACAATAACTTCTAGCTGTTTCAATAAACCTTGCCATGTAACAGTTGGAAGCAGGGAGCAGTGGAAGAACGAACCACTACACCGTTCAGGAGACATAATATAGTGGTATACTGACAGGTCGAAAACAGATGAAACCAACGGGTCTGATGTACTGCCTAGAATCTCTTTAGGGAAGATGGCCACAGTATTACATAGTATCTTCTATCAGCATGTGCGCGGAGGAGAATTAGAGTAGACCCTACAAAAATCGTAGCATCTACTTTTATTCAGACAGCCAAGCAGCTCTGAAATCTCTATCAGCCCCTGGGACCGAAGGTCGTTGCAGAATGCCATGAAGCATTTTCTTTCGGACATGTCCGAAAGAACAGACACCACACATATATCCATATACAGAGTGTTTCAGGAGGAATATTAGATATTTTAGTAGGTGGTAGTACAGAAGAATTGCATAAAAAATTCCATACATATGCGTCCACTTTTTATTTTGTACAGAGATACAGCTGTTAGTACGTAACCCCAACAAACTCAAAGCAAAGGCAACGAGGACATTCAAAGTTGATTTTCAAAAATTCCCCCACCAACTTCAATGCACATTTGACTTCTCTTGATAACACCACGTGTAGGTCGTCTTTGCGTTCTTTTATGAGGGCTGCACTATTCATAATCCGAAAGATCAAATCGGCTCTTGGGTTTACTTTTTCTTTGTAGACTTCGCCTTTAACCATCCCCGCAGGCAAAAATCGAAAGAGATAAGGTCCGGGGACCTTGAAGGCCAAGAAAAGTGCCCATATCCAATGATCCATCTTCCAGGAAATGTTAGGTTTGGATAATGTGTCACCTGACGACTAGAATGTGCAGGAGCCCCGTCATGCTGGAGGAACATACGCATTCTTGTAGCCAAATGAACCTCTTCCAATGACGCTGGAAGCTCATTTTCAAGGACGTGTAGACAACTGGGTCCTGTAAGGACCAACATACGAAACGAAAATGCATTGAACCCAGCTATCTGTATGTTCAATAAAAATTGGACGCATGTTATATGTCATTATTTCAACAATTTGTCTATACTACCATCTCCTAGAATATTTACTATTCCTCCTGAAACATCCTGTATAATTATTTGGGTCTCCACGGGTCATCGAAAGTTTTCAGTGCTAGACGCATGACATCGTCCGACCCTCGCGGGAATACAGTGTGGACGCAAGCTAGTGGAACAATGGCCGGGGGGTACCGCGCATGTGGTGTGCGGCAAAAATGGGAATTCGCGTCTGACGAGGAGCGTGTGGAGATAGGTGCTGCAGAGAGGTTGACTGCTGTGTCATCATAGTATCCACCGTCGGAGGTTCGAATCCTCCCTCCGGCATGGGTGTATGTGTTGTCCATAGCGTAAGTTAGATTAAGTTAGATTAAGTAATGTGTAAGCTTAGGGACCGATGACCTAAGCAGCTTGGTCTCATAAGTTCTTACCACAAATTTACAAAATTTTAATACCAAAATACTGCACCTCGTTTCTAACAATAGTGCAATAGATACGCACTGGTTAGATGTAACTGAAGAGAGTCTCCAACTCCGACTGTGGTTAAGGGCGAATAACAAGCGCATGGGCACTAACAACTTGAAGCGGAATGTCATCCGAACCTTGTTGAAGGACCATGACAGGACCGGATCTTCGACACCTGCCCTCTTTGCCTCCGCCTACCTGGTGCTGAAAGTCTTCTCAAACATTAAAAAAAATATTAGTCCCGTCATCAGAACGTCTGTCTAGGAAGCAGGAGGTCTGGGTTCGAAGCCCAGTCGATCACAAATTTTCATCTGCCGTCGTTGCTGTATTTCAACGCGCTGTGACAGTGAGGACGTCGGTCCTTCGATATTTAAGATGCAATTGTTTTTTGAGGCAATAGAGGTGATTTGCGAACATTTGTCTTGCCATCAATGTAACAGGACTTCAACGGCATCCAACCCTTAGTCTTACCTTTGTGCCGGCGCTAACCCATGTCATATACATGCGAATCAGATTGTAGTTCATAATTAGTCAAGTAACAAATGGTCAGTATACAAGTATGCAGGCCGGGGTGGCCGAGCGGTTCCAGGCGCTATAGTCGGGAACCGCGCGACCGCTACGGTCGCAGGTTCGAATCCTGTCTCGGACCTGGATGTGTCTGATGTCCTCAGGTTAGTTAAGTTTAAGTAGTTCTAAATTCTAGCGGACTGATAACCTCAGAAGTTAAGTCACATAGTGCTCAGAGCCATTTGAACCATTTCTGAGGGATACGAGTATTTACGAACAGTACAAGCAGGATTTCAGCGAACGGATCACTTAACCAAGTGCAACATGGAGTACCTGTGTAGTGAGCCATTCTAGCTGCATAGCTGAGGGTAAGATTTGTTAAGCATTTCATTGCAGAATTAATGTAATATCCGCACGATAATCTCTGCAGTCATACTGTATTAGGAGCCCGCGATTGGAGTACTATGTTCGTTAAATCGGATTACTCAAGCTGAGGCCAAATAAAGACAAGCGACGACACCACAACACTATCTTTACTTAAGTAGGTAGTCAGCGCTAAATTATATGCGCCACCATTAATGTTACTGTAAGCTGGCTGGCTCTGAGCACTATGGGACTTAACAGCTGTGGTCATCAGTCCCCTAGAACTTAGAACTGGCTCTGAGCACTATGGGACTCAACTGCTGAGGTCATTAGTCCCCTAGAACTTAGAACTAGTTAAACCTAACTAACCTAAGGACATCACAAACATCCATGCCCGAGGCAGGATTCGAACCTGCGACCTTAGCGGTCTTGCGGTTCCAGACTGCAGCGCCTTTAACCGCACGGCCACTTCGGCCAACTTAGAACTACTTAAACCTAACTAACCTAAGGACATCACACACATCCATGCCCGAGGCAGGATTCGAACCTGAGACCGTAGCAGTCGCGCGGTTCCGGACTGCGCGCCTAGAACCGCGAGACCATCGCGGCCGGCCTACTGTAAGCAGTTTGACAGCATAACACCACCACAACTACTGACAACCTGAACCATTATCATCACGCATTTGTGACTCTCAGTGATTACAGGTTGCTGATGTTTGTCAAGAATAGCGGAAAGCGCCTCTGAAGTTACATTTGCATTACGACTAGGACGGAGAAAATGCTAAATAACAGTAATAGGTCATCCAGCGAAGAGAAGAGTCCACGTATTGTCTCAAGTTCTTGCAGTTTGATATAATGCAATTCCCGATAGTTTCACACTAACGGGTTCTTTTGGCTTTCGAAATACTCATATGGGAATCATAAAAGTGTAATTGCTAGAACGCTCAACTACCATAATAACACCTCAATCTGGATTGAATACGACTCGGAAAGCGACGTTAATTTGACGTTTTCATCCATCTCCTGACGTCTCACCGAATGAAGTCTGAAGTGCACACACAGTTGTGTTGCCTCCGCAAGGATTCTGTGAAGTGTTGTGGCAGCTGGCAGTCATTGCTTAATACACACATGTGCAAATATCCTCACTGCTCTAGCGGAACTCGTCTTTGTTGCATTTTTTCCATACCGTATTTAGCACTTTAACATAAGGCTTGTTCTGCTGAAGAACTTGATGCCCACAAGTCCTTAAATAAGAATCTCCTAGCGGGAGTAATACATGAAAGGAAACAGACTGTTGGACAAAAGAATGGACAGCTCCCTGCTTTTGGCGTTTCCGGTAGCGCCTACGATAAGAATCTGGTGTCATATTATGCTTCAGAACTCTAACCTGTTGATTTTTTTACTTCATACTAAAACAAAAGTTGTGATATGAGAAGAGGAAATGACTTATATGCTTCTCAGGAACTTTAGTTTTTCGTGTTTATTTTCTCACTTCATATTAAAACAAGGACGTTAATATGAGAAGAGGAAATGAAATATACGCTTCCAAGACATAATATTTCTTTGTGTGCTATTACTGCATACATGAAAGCCCTCCAATTAATTTTGGTATGTTGGATATATTTTGATATCACCTCACATTCCTTTGTGAGAAGGTTCCTATTTTCTTGGGATTCAAATAGAGTGGACATTTCATCACTGGTTAATATTCTGATGACTAATGACATGATACCCGTTGCAATTGCTCCATGGCACCTGTGAGTAGAGTCTCACGTTGGTTACTATAAGAACACGCAGGCAGTGATATCCGCTCACTGCAGTCAGAGCAAAGGTGATTTCTTTCTGTTTTTGGGCGAAGCGTCTGCTGCAGTGTCCACGCTCAGCTAACACAAACAAATCGCGGCGGCATTGGGCACTGCTAATCGCTGCACTTGTCGCGAGCCTCGACAACAAGAGCGCACTGTCTCTGCTAACGATACTATGGAGTTAATACATCTCACTTAACGTAATACGCAGGACGTGGGATGGGTAAAAATTCAGTTTGTAACTTCCCATCGCATTAAAATACTTTACAGTCATATTTGATGCAATATTTATTGTTGGTTGTCTCTCTAATGTTAATAGTATTGATTCAGATTGTGCGTTAACACGAAAACACACACACACACACACACACACACACACACACACACACACACACACACAGACACGCGCACACACACACACACGCAAACAATCATTGATTCCAGTGAGGATGACAACTACTGTGTGTTGAACAACACATGCACCAGTCAGTTCCTCAGCTGTTTATCTAGCCCTGAAACCAATCTCACACTGCCCTGCTATGATGGACGGGTCTCTGCCCCTGTAAATAAACTGTTATCTCATTGGTTCATATATTTATATTTCAGAAACGTATTTGTAATAATCACATTGGATTATTATTTTCCACAGTGTTTAAGAATTCAGGCCCTGTCATAGATAAGTGATGTGGATTCAACAGTCCGATTAAGAATGTGGTTCACCCAGTCTATCATATGATGAGGGTCGTAGTCGGTTATCCAAATTAAGACTGACTGGCTGAATCCGATTAGGACGATTTTGTATCGAAACGAAATTATAGAAATCGGATAATTTGAACGTCTGTATTGCAACAATGCTGCGCCCATAAATTCCTTTGATGGAGTAACAGCTAGCAACTGTCTAAGAAAAAGTGAGAAATATGTCGACTAGCAGCAATGTAACGTAATTATAATCCATATTTATCTGATGGAAATACTGACTCGAACAATACACATCTATTTCTGTGGTGGGAAGATACTCCATATCAGATTTGCTGATGACATATTACTAATAATAATAATAATAATAATCCCCTGTGGCCGATAGGGGAAACCGTCCTCCATAGGGGTGGTACCGAGGAAATCAAATACTTGGGGTGAACCAAATACTAACACAATCCTGAACGGCTACTCAATCCGTTGAACCCTAAATCCAGACACATCTGAGTGAAAATCACCGCTACTCCGGTCACCGTCTATTATCTCAATGAGCTTGGCTGAAAATATTTGCTTCCAAAGGCTTCAACACCCTCTGGTCCTGTCTGGTCCCGGTATCACCCAGGCCAAACCAATGAAACACAAGAAAACATGAACTATGCAAGCAAAGGTAACTTTACCCCAGGTGGTACACAACCTGGCCACCGATAGGCGGCAGTTGGATTTTCGCACTCTGGGGAGTCCAGGTTAGCACGGCAGAGAATATCGAAGATCTCTGGTAAATTTCCCTACAAGCAGAAAACATTCATTTGAAAACTAAACATCGATACATTGACCCAAACAAGAAACCTCAATAATCTCACAAAAGAAATCGTCCGCCAAAAAATTCTCATCATTGCTCTTCAAGAACCACGACTAATTGACAATTAACACTTGCATTACGGAAACTATGGCATCTTCAAGAGCAAAATACAACAAAAGGTAGCGAAAGGCGTACCAATCTTCGGCACTGCATTTCTCGAACACAGATCTGTCATCAACTCTGTCAAAGATATCGCATCCATCAACAATCGACTTATGACTATGCTCATTCAGAGCCCCTATAAAAGATATACACTCGAAAATACTATGAGCAAAATTCACCAAGATGACGTGAAAATACTAATGGGAGACTTCAACTCTCTATTTGGTACAGAAAAACCTGTAGAAAAATAATTGGTACAAATTCAACACACCGAAACGCTTAGACGAACGGCACACGTCTGACTGACATTTGCCAACAATTCAACCACAAAAGAATGTCTTCCCGCTTTAGGGAGTAGCCTGTTCCCAAGAAACATGTTTGGCTACCAGGTGCAAGCTGCTTTCGTTCGCCTTTCGAGACTCGCTGAGAGCCAGATTTTTAATTCTTTTGTAGCAGAGCTACAAGCAGGCAGATACAAACGCAATAAGGGAATCGTAAGACAACGCTCGAGCAAAATGCGCCTTGCTACTTTCAGTAACCCTTAGCGTCAGAGCGAAAACCTTACGGTACTGCCAAATTCATAATGACGACATATTTTTTGTTGTTGTGAATACTTAATTTTATCTATGAAATGCCACATTTTCATAATAATTGCGAATGATACAGGAAATGAGGTAAATGCAGATCTTTTCGAAGTCAAAAGTCGATAATGTCCTACGAATTCGTGTTAAAATAGGCTCAATCGTCTTACAGATACTTAATGCTTTATTAAGATAGTCTGCCGTCGTGATGTTTCTGTAGTAAGCTGAATTTAATTTGTATTAGTACAGTGAATATTTTAATTGGATTTTCCATTAGTTTACTAAACGCAACAGTAATCATCAAAGAGAAATTAATCAGCAAAAGAATTTTCTTTCACGATATCTAAAACGATCTGACAATGCTAAAGTTGTTTACAAATTCTACGTCAGTAGAAACCTACTGGTTTTAACGATATCATTATACCAGAGTAGTTTTAAGAGTATTTTCGTCTAGAAATGAATTGCGTTGACGGTTGATCGATCAAGAGCGGGAAAGGTAAATTTTTACGAATATATGACGAGACGGACAAGTGCTTGAGAGAGGACTTCTCTATCAATACAAGTGCTTGAGAGATGACTTTAATTTCAATTTCCTGGATAGTTTTGTTTCTCAAATCAAGAAGTGCGTTATCATACAGTAACACATGTGATGTAGTTGTATTACTCGGTTTTCTTACGCTAAGACCGATAGGTGTCTCAGTTGTTGGCAACAAATTCCAGCTGTGTTGCACACAGACCTTGGGGCAGAATTCGTAGCTCAAAACACACTTTTGGAGCTATCAGATGTAAAATATTATGTTCATACTACTCTTTGCTCGAGTTTGTATCTTTTGGAGGGGCTCAGCCTTTCATTTCTTCTTAGGAAGTTAACGATAAAGGCATCATAACACGTCACCAGTAACAGTACTGCATACGAATGCTCAATGAGCGACCTGATGACGTTCAATAATAGTCACTCCGTTAATTTTTGTTGTTTGGAATTAGAGCATGCAGAACTCCGACACCAGGCTTCTGAACTTTGCCTGTTGAATGCAAATGTCGCGTGATGGTAAAATGGTAATCTATCACATATATCAGTATTCGAGACTTCCTTAATGTGGAAAATCATTCATGCCAGAACGATCTTTGTTGAAACAAGAATATCTTTTCCTGGCGTATTTTTCCCAAAAGCAGTCGCTCCACACACAATTCAAATCTTTCTAGCTGCCTCCTCTGCATTCACCCCTCTGTTATACCAAAAGTAAACGTTGTGTTGCAGATGTTACACCTATTTCCACTTGCGACTCAGTTTTACAATGCTTCACTGTAGTTCATGATTTTCAAGTTTGCGAAATCCATTGCTTAGCTGCCAGATGATAACTAGAACTTCAAATTCGAAAATGACAGTTGAGACACACACTGACAGCGTCGCGACGCGTTCACCTGGGCGGCGCCAGATATCAGGCGGCGGGTGGCGTCTGGCCGGTGGCCGGTAGCCGCTGCAGCGCGAGGAAACGCTCGAGAGAAAGCTGGTATGATCGCGGCGCAGCCACGAGCTATCCTGCGGGATTGTTTCTGGAATACTTGTTATTGCTGGTGGGTAGAATGTTAAGCGAATTATCTTCGATGTTCAGTCAGACTCATAACGTTTGACCGACTGCCGTAAAAAAAAAAAAAAAAAAAAAAAAAAAAAAAAAAAAAAAAAAAAAAAAAAAAAAAAAAACCAGTTGGACGCGAACAGGCGACTATAAGTTTAGAACGCACGACGCTTGCCACTAGACCACGGGCTCACGTAGTCCGACAACGTCTCGGAAGTAGATAACACTTCCTCCTGACACTTCCGCATCTTACAGTGTTGCCAGATTGTGCAGATGGCCAGACTTAGAGTTGTCAGGGGCAGTCAGTTTTATTGGCCACCTTAAGTGAATGACTCGGACTTAGTCCCTGTGGCGGCCGGCCGGCGGTCAGTTTTATTGTCTAAGACTGTATGTATAGTCGAAGCGTGCTGGTGGCATAACGCGAATTCTATGGTAGTAGCCTTGGTAGCAGAAGTGGTGATTGCGAATCGCCTCTTGTTTTCTTTGCCACTTTTTCAGCTTCCCTTCGAAATTAAGGCCCAATCACCCAGTGGATGCTTCATTAAGAACCATGACTGCTTAAAGTTTGTCTAGTTCGGAATAATGTCATCCACACAACTCCGAAGACAGGAAGAGGAGATAAATGCGAGAACTATCAGACAATCAGCTTAACAGCTCACGTATCGAAGCTGCCCACAAGGATAACACACAGAAGAATCGAAAAGAAAATTGTGGATTTGTTAAATGATAATCAGTCTGACTTTCGGAAAGGTGAAGACACCAGAGAGGCAGTTCTGACCATAGGCTTTATGATGGAAGTAAGACAAGGAAAATCAAGACACGTTCATAGGATTTGTTGACTGAGAAAAAGCGTTAGATAATGTAAAATCCTGCATCATCACGAGTCGTTATGCTGATTGCTGAGCCTCGTGACCCCATGAACCAAGCGTCTCCATCCCGTACGGTTATCAGCTTCTCTTAGGACCTGCTGAAGAGGTAGACCAAAGATGACCAAATATATTTTTGATTTGATGAGTCCACCTGTTCGCTGCTCTTCCTCTCGGTCCCTTGCCCACGATCTTTCCTTCCAGTTTTCTCCATCTCTTCTCACAACATGACCAAAGAACTGGAGATTTTTTGGCTGACACGAGAAGGAAGGCGCGTCAAGATACTGAGTTGCTCAGTAAAGGACATATTTGTTGTTCTTTCAGTCCATTTAATGCCCAGCATACTGCGCCAACACCTAAGCTCAAATACGTCGATGCTCTGTTTGTCTCTGGCTTTATGAGTCCATGTCTCGCAACCATAAAATAAGAGAGAAAACACCAGTTTTTCAACAAGCCGGACCTTTGTGGTGCTTGTTATCGCTCTGTCCTGCCAGATCTTGGTGAGCTGCTTCATAGCCACTGGCCGTAGCGTGACTCGTCTTCTTACCTTATCTTCCCAACTTTCCGTGTAACAGATAAGTGACCCAAGTTAGATGAAAGACATGTAAGTTGAACCAGCACGCCTCGATCAGTTATCATGACTTTGGACTTGCTGAGATTGATGCCCAATACATAAAACAGACTTATGTCCTTTACTTTTGTTAACAGCTGCTGGATAAGAGGACGGTGTCATCAGAAAATAGGTATTGTTAATAGCTCTAACACCAATTACACTGAAGCGCCAAAGAAACTAGTATAGGCATGCGTATTCAAATACAGAGTTACGTAAACAGGCAGAATATGGCGCTGCGGTCGACAATGCCTATATAAGACAAGTGTATAGCGCAGTTGTTAGATCGGTTACTGCTGCTTAAGTGAGTTTGAACGTGGTGTTACAGTCGGCGCACGAGCGATGGGACACAGCATCTCCGAGATAGCGATGAACTGGGGACACCGCTGTGCTTGGAAAAAGATCCTGCAAGAACGGGACCAACGACCTCTGAACAGAATCGTTCAACGTGACAGAAGTGCAGCCCTCCCACAAATTGCTGCAGATTTTAATGTTGGACCATCAACAAGTGTCAGCGTGCGAACCATTTAACAAAACATCATCGATATGGGCTTCCGGAATCGGAGGCCCACTCGTGTACCCTTGATGACTGCACGACACAAAGCTTTACGCCTTGCCTGCGCCAGTCAACACCGACATTGGACTGTCGATGACTGGTCGGACGAGTCTCGTTTCATATTGTATTGAGCGGACGGACGCTTACGGGTATGGAGACAACCTCATGAATCCATGGACCCTGGATGTCAGCAGGGGACTGTTCAAGCTGGTGCAGGCTCTGTAATGGTGTAGGGCGTGTGTAGTTGGAATGATATGGGACCCCTGATATGTCTAGATACGACTCTGACAGGTGACACGTACGTAAGAATCTTTTCTGATCACCTGCATCCATTCATGTCCAGAACTACTGCAGATTGGCCCCAGGAACACTCTTCTGAGTGAAACACTTCCCCAGACGTGAACATTACTGAGCATATCTGTGATGCCTTGCAACATACTGTTTAGAAGAGATCTTCACCCCCTCGTACTTTTATGGATTTATGGACAGCCCAGCAGGATCCATGGCGTCAGTTCCCTCTAACACTACTCCAGACATCAGCCGAGACCATGCCATGTCATGTCATGTTGCAGCACATTTGCGTGCTCGTGGCGGTCCTAAAAGCTATTAGGCAGGTGAACCAGTTTATTTGTCTCTTCAGTGTAAGATGCCTTTAGTCCAAACACCAACAGCACTCTTAATGACAAGTACAGCACAGATGTTGCACTGGCAGATAAATTTTTCCAGACAAGCCAGTCAAAGGCTTTCATATAGTCAAGGAAGCAGATGAAGTCAGGAGCACAGATCTCTCCAATTCTCGATTATTTGTCGTCTGTTGGGTATCTGTTCACGAGTCCATTTTCCTTCAACAAAACCTGCTTTTTCTGTGGAAATTTGAGGTTGAGTGTATGGGTACAAACGTTGGCTCAGGATTTCTGGCTTAAAAAAAAAAAAGGCTACTACGTACCCTCAGACTCAGAGTTTAAATATTAATAGCTTTGGCTGGTTTCGTTGTCTGGGGGCTGGGATACGTAGTTGTCGCATTACATGACAAATACTGCTGAGTCTAAGTTGAAATGGATCCGAGCACTATGGGACTTAACATCTGAGGTCATCAGTCCTCTAGAACTTAGAACTACTTATACCTAACTAACCTAAGGACATCCCACACATCCATGCCCAAGGCAGGATTCGAACCTGCGACCGTAGCGGTCGCGTGGTTCCAGACTGAAGCGCCTAGAACCGCTCGACCACAACGGCCGGCCGCAAGTTGGCACAACGCAATATTTCTATCTCCCGCGACCACGCGCAAACTGCTCAACAAGTATTTCCTGCGACCGCCCATCGCGCCTTCCCGTCCAGCACTCTCCTGTCCCGTGCAACCCTCCTCCATTTCCATCCATCCTGTTCCTTCATTCACTTCGGTAGTCGCCTACCGTAGTAACGAGAGCTGTGAGTGGCTAGAGCGTCCCGCCATGTCTCCAAGCCCATACACACTCACAAACATATTGAAACACATACGAAATACTGGATTTACATTTACATGACCTGAAATTAAATAAATATCCCTACGGCTGGACCATAAACACGCTCTTACACAATTATTAAATACATAAACAAATCAAATAAACATATATCAAAGGAACAGAAACAAAAGTAGGCCAGTAACCTAATGTCCTTGTGCTTTCTAAAACACAGTAAATATTTGACCAATTTCTTCATGAACGGTATATATAGGATATAAACAAAGACATAGACGAATAAATATATTTATAAGCATGCTGCTACCGTTTTTTCGTGTAACTGTGGAATGCTTATGGCCTGACGCGATCGATAGTAATCGGCCACTTTGACCTCCAACAACTCAGGTACTATTCAAGTTACATGCCTGTAATTCATACCAATTTCGGTTTACACTACTAGCTTTCTAAACACATGTCGACAGACAAAATCGGATGAAACTTTTATAATTTGTTATTTCGTTGCTGGGTGTTACTTGTATAATTTACAGTCAGATACTAAACTTTAAACTAATAAAGATATTGAATATCTGAGTACACCATCAGAATCGTCGTGCAAATAATGGTAATGTACATGTTTCTTTTTAAGTTATCATGATTCCGCTGGCTATTATTAATTTCTACATGAACTGTGAAATGTCTGCCATTATGGTTTCACAAAGTCCGCCATGTTTGGAACTCCCGGCATACAAATCTCCTTCATCAACACAAAGCACCTTCCTCGATACAGCGTCAACACGGAATTCCCAGCCACGCGGTCGGCCTGGACCACGCGCTGGGGCTGCCCCACTTGCTCCGGCTACTGTTCGGCACCACGCGGTTGCTGACGAGCCCCGGCTTGCCGAGCGGCCCGTGCGGCCACTCCAGCTCCGAACTTAACAATATTTTCAGGGCGCCACAACTGGCCCGTTACCTCACAGGCTGTAGATAAAAGTTTTACTTGCTTGGTGTATGAGAGCAATGGCTCGGTAGTTGGAGCCATTTCTGATTGACTCTTTCTTCTATAGTGGATGAAGAGAGACTTCTTCCAGTCGTCTAGCTATCCACCAGTTTCCCATAATCTTATACACACTGAATGCGGCATATCAAATGCGAGTGGTACGCCATTACAAGAACTCAGCAAGAGATTTCTCTTAGGTTCCGTCACCTCAAAATGGTGCAAGGCGTTCGAAATTCTGTGAAAGATAGGTACAAGTTGTAGGGGAAGACGGGTAGTATAAAACACCCGCAAGAACCAAGAACGAGAAAATTTTCGGCGAATGGTCTGGTCTACCCATTCCCACGACTTACGTCCCATCGAGCACATGTGGGGCACATTGAGGAGAGACGCACGGCAGCAGATCCGCATGCACCAATAACCATCCAGCAGTTTTCGACCGCGCTACTGGAGGAATGGAACGTCCTACCACAAGAACTCTTAACCAACCTTGTGGCTATTATGGGAGCACGTCGAAGAGCTTGTATCTCCGTCGTTGGCGATCGCGCACCGTAATAAGAACCATGTCCCGTCTTATGTTATGTACAGCGTACTATCATAAGTCGCAGAGACTTCAGAGCAATTATTGTCTTTGAATGAAATGGTCGATTCTGTTCATCTCACTATGTGTTTCTTTCCGTCACCTTTTCTACTAAATTGTGGCAGTCATTTCTATTTATGGCCCAATTTTCATCGAGCAAATTGTATCGAACTGATCGACGTGTAAGGGCGTGGAGACAACTTATGAATCCATTTACCCTGCATATCAGCAGGGGACTGTTCAAGCTGGTGGAAGCTCTATAATGGTGTGAGGCGTGAGCAGTTGGAGTGATATGGCACCCTAATACATGTAGACACTACTTTGACAGTGACAGTGACACATAACGTGTAACTTACTTTCGTCCTTAAGGAGACAGTCCAGTTTGAATATTTGAAGAAATCGAGTTTTCTTTTTATTTTGCTACAAATGTTCTCCGGGATGTCTACTTGACTATGGTGTTCATCCCAGATTCGCCAGTAACAGCTATGTCAAAGTACAAGTCGATTTGTGAAAAAATGTCCCTGAAAACCATGAACAGTGGGAAAAAATAGTCGGCACGTGACTTCAACAGTGGCCTAACAGACACTATGGAAGTTCCGAACGTGCTTTAATGTGAGATTGAACCAGCCTGTTACAAATTCTGCGCAAACGCGGACGAAAAGCGTATGGAGCAAGTAGAGCAGCGCGTGATAGAAGCTGCCAAAGAGGCCCGCAGGACCGCTATGGCCACGAAAGAGGAGGAGCAGGACTTCCTGTTGGATCTGGAAGGACTGCTGTATGGTCAAAGGATCGGTGACTAGAGGTAAATTTAACGAAACTACACTGAAGACCCAAAGAAACTGGCACACTTGCCCATATCGTGTAGGGCCTCAGCGAACACGCAGAAGCGCCGCAACACGAACGTGGCATGGACTCGACTAATGTCTCAAATAGTGCTGGAAGGAACTGACACCAACAATCCTTCAGGGCTGTCCACAAATCATTAAAAGTACGAGGGGGTGGAGATCTCTTCTCAACAGCACGTTGCAAGACATCCCAGATATGCTCAATAATGTTCATGTCTGGGGAGTTTGGTGACCAGCGCATGTGTTTAAACTCAGGAGAGTGTTCCTGGAGCGGCTCTGTAGCAATTCTCGATGTGTGTAGTGTAGCATTGTCCTGCTGGAATTTCCCAAGTCCGTCAGACTGCGCAATAGACATGAATGGATGCAGGTGATCAGACAGGATGCTTACGTACGCGTCACCTGTCAGAGTAGTGTCTACATGTATTAGGGTGCCATATCATTCCAACTGCTCACACCTCACACCATTATAGAGCTTCCACCAGCTTGAACAGTCCCCTGCTGATACGCAGGGTAAATGAATTCATAAGTTGTCTCCCCACCCTTACACGTCCATCAGTTCGATACAATTTGAAACGAGGCTCGTCCGACGAGGCAACGTGTTTCCAGTCATCAATTGTCCAATGTCGGTGTTGACGGGCCCAGGCAAGGCGTAAAGTTTTGTGTCGTGCAGTCATCAAGGGTACACGAATGTGAATCAGGCTCTGAAAGCCCATATCGACGGTGCTTCGTTGAATGGTTCGTACGGTGACACTTGTTGATGGTCCAGCATTGAAATTTGCAGCAATTTGCGGAAGGGTTGCACTCCTGTCACGTTGATCGATTATCTTCAGTCGTCGCTGGTCCCGTTCTTGCAGGATCTTCTTCCGGCCGTAGCGATGTCAGAGATTTGATGTTTTATCGGATTCCTGATATTCACGGTACACTCGTGAAATGGTCGTACGGGAAAAACCCCTCCTCATCGCTACCTCGGAGATGCTGTGTCTGATCAGTCGTCCACCGACTGTAACACCACATTCCAACTCCCTTAAACCTTTATAATCTGCAATTGTAGCAGCAGTAAACGATGTAACAAGTGCTCCAGACACTTGTTGTCTTATGTGGGCGTTTCTGACAGCAGCGCTGTACTCTGATTGTTTACATATCACTGTATTTGAACACCCATGCCTGCGACAGTGTCTTTGGCTCTTCAGTGTATAAAAAATGCAACCTTTTTACACGAAACTGTATTTATCAAACTGACTGGAAACACGACTAGAGAACAGTACAAACGATTTTGACTGGAATTTGTTGCTGGCGTTCTAAATTGAATTCTCCATCAGCGTGCATGGTTTCCTCTACATTTCGTGTGCGAAGAAAATGACATTTGTTTCAACATGTCATCATTTTCTTAGAAATCAATATTTTTCTACTGTCCTAGGTACGCTAATAGAAAATGTATCGAAAATGACTTGTGCAAAACTACTTTGTTACGGGTTCAAAAGGAGTGCTTCGAGAATTTGCGCCAATGACCAGTGTTCCGGTTGAGTTGAGCCCTTCCACCTGGTGCAGTGGTTACTGGGAGCATCCCGTGTGGACACAGACAGCATTGCTTAAAGACAAATGTGTAAGGAATAAAACTATATCATCAGATTTAGGACTACTTTTTGTTTTACTTAAATAATCACAGAAATAGCGTATTTTTCATGCTTTAAAAGAAGGCGATCACTTTAATTTTTGCACAGCAGTGTACATGTTTATTTTCTATGTTTATAAACTACATAATTATGCCATACGTTTGCAATGCGTCAATTTTGTGCTGAGAATATATCGTAACTGACAACCGTATGGCATTCGTAGTATGTTTTATGACGACTACCATTAGAGATAAATAGCCATTAAAGACTAGAGATTAACGGTGTAAATACAGATAACCAGTTAACGAGAAAATAGCTGCTGACGATTCCTTCCTCTGGAATGTGCTGACCAACACGCACCTTTCTTGAAGTCTATCAAATAAGTGGTTACTGTGGTTCAGTGTCTTCACATCTTGGTATTTACAGGCGGATGCCCGTTTCTTGAAAATATTTTGGTAATTGCAGACGAATGCAAGTTTTCTTGAAAATGTCTTGCGACATGAACATAAGGTTTTCGGCTGTTCTGCAAGATCAATGATACTTCTCCGCAGAGGAATTACCATTTGATATGATTTGCCCGATGGAGTTTGGCCTGCTGTCTCTTTCGCGTAACGGGAACAGTCGAGCAGTAGATGACGTACCAGTATATATTGCGTGTATACGATGATCTTCGTAATACGGAGAGGTTAAAATTCTCATTCTATGGCGATGTTCAGGGCAATTACCAGTGTTCAGTTCACATTATTATTGTTGATGTTATGTGACGTCAAGCAAATTTGAACACTAATCTGATTTTTTAAAAGTAATCAACGGTTGAATTCTTGAATAGCGCCCTCTCGTCATCTGTGAGGTTTCCCAAAATCGGCGCCATTTATGGAAAACTTATTTATTCTAGTTCCAAAGTGTGAAAAAGGGAGACATATTAAGAAAAATATGTCTTCGGTAATTGAGCTCTTTGGTCATTTGTCGACTGTATGATTTCGGAATGTCCTTTGACCTAAACAAGTAGAACTCTTTTCTCCTGAAGGACAGATTAATCAGTTCCTTTACCCGAAAGAGGTAATAGTTCATCTTCAATTTCCAGAACTTATGATCTAGTTTTTCCAGGGCGTTCCGCGAATGTGTTGTGATCAGAATGCCGATGGTATTATGCAGTACGTTTCTGATTGCCTTTCTTATTACTAGAACGTTGGCCGTAAAGGTACTCGCTCCGAGAGAAAGCTTCTACATGGTGTTGTTTCCGTGGTGCGACAATGTTGTAGACATCATTTAAACAAAGGCGATTTTTGTTGCGTCGGAATTTTCTCAAAAAATCTCCTACGAATGCGCAAATAGTTTGTTGACGCCGACCTACATAGGGAGGCACCACCACCATGATCAAATAAGAGAATTCAGAGCCCGCACTGAAAGATATAAGTATTCGTTTCTTCCGCGCGCTGTACGAATTTGGACTAATAGAGAATTATTGTAAAAGTGGTGCGATGAACCCTCTGCCAGGCACTTAAATGGGATTTGCTGAGTATCCAGGTAGATGTAGAAGAAGACAATAGAGAAGAAACGGATAGCTCTCTGGCAGGATACAGATGCCGGTTGTGGCACATAACGTTTGGATCTCACAAGACCACACATGCACAAGATTTATACAATACGCAGAGCTTTGCCGGAAATTAAAGTGACAGAAGGGGAGCTCCAAATGGTCAGGTGTTTAGAAAAAATAGCAGTCCTGGCGCGGCTTCAGCCCTAATAGCGTATCTTACAAACGGCAGTTGGCGCAGCGGAAAGTGTACAGAATGGTAACACCACGGTAGTGGGGTCAAGTCTGTATGAGGAAACTTCTTTATTTTCAATTTTTACTTTACTTCCAGAGCGAAATTTTGACTCTGCAGCGGAGTGTGCGGCGATATGTAACTTCCTGGAAGATTAAAGCAGTGGGTCGGAGCGGGCTCTACCAACTGAGCTACCCAAGCACGACTCACGAGCTGTTCTCACAACTTTAATTCTGCTAGTTCGAATCTCGGTCCGGCACACAGTTTTAATCTGCCAGGAAGTTTTACGTTACTTGCAATGCAAATAAACAGAAATAACGCTCAGTATATTGTATTTACTAATGTTTTCATAAAAGGAAAAGTGAATGAAAATTTGGGGTTGCAAATAAATTTGCAGTAAGGGATTGTAGGCGTTCATAAGGAAAACTTCGTATGTAAAATTAGCTACTTCGATAATTTATACACTCCTGGAAATGGAAAAAAGAACACATTGACACCGGTGTGTCAGACCCACCATACTTTCTCCGGACACTGCGAGAGGGCTGTACAAGCAATGATCACACGCACGGCACAGCGAACACACCAGGAACCGCGGTGTTGGCCGTCGAATGGCGCTAGCTGCGCAGCATTTGTGCACCGCCGCCGTCAGTGTCAGCCAGTTAGCCGTGGCATACGGAGCTCCATCGCAGTCTTTAACACTGGTAGCATGCCGCGACAGCGTGGACGTGAACCGTATGTGCAGTTGACGGACTTTGAGCGAGGGCGTATAGTGGGCATGCGGGAGGCCGGGTGGACGTACCACCGAATTGCTCAACACGTGGGGCGTGAGGTCTCCACAGTACATCGATGTTGTCGCCAGTGGTCGGCGGAAGGTGCACGTGCCCGTCGACCTGGGACCGGACCGCAGCGACGCACGAATGCACGCCAAGACCGTAGGATCCTACGCAGTGCCGTAGGGGACCGCACCGCCACTTCCCAGCAAATTAGGGACACTGTTGCTCCTGGGGTATCGGCGAGGACCATTCGCAACCGTCTCCATGAAGCTGGGCTACGGTCCCGCACACCGTTAGGCCGTCTTCCGCTCACGCCCCAACATCGTACAGCCTGCCTCCAGTGGTGTCGCGACAGGCGTGAATGGAGGGACGAATGGAGACGTGTCGTCTTCAGCGATGAGAGTCGCTTCTGCCTTGGTGCCAATGATGGTCGTATGCGTGTTTGGCGCAGTGCAGGTGAGCGCCACAATCAGGACTGCATACGACCGAGGCACACAGGGCCAACACCCGGCATCATGGTGTGGGGAGCGATCTCCTACACTGGCCGTACACCACTGGTGATCGTCGAGGGGACACTGAATGGTGCACGGTACATCCAAACCGTCATCGAACCCATCGTTCTACCATTCCTAGACCGGCAAGGGAACTTGCTGTTCCAACAGGACAATGCACGTCCGCATGTATCCCGTGCCACCCAACGTGCTCTAGAAGGTGTAAGTCAACTACCCTGGCCAGCAAGATCTCCGGATCTGTCCCCCATTGAGCATGTTTGGGACTGGATGAAGCGTCGTCTCACGCGGTCTGCACGTCCAGCACGAACGCTGGTCCAACTGAGGCGTCAGGTGGAAATGGCATGGCAAGCCGTTCCACAGCACTACATCCAGCATCTCTACGATCGTCTCCATGGGAGAATAGCAGCCTGCATTGCTGCGAAAGGTGGATATACACTGTACTAGTGCCGACATTGTGCATGCTCTGTTGCCTGTGTCTATGTGCCTGTTGTTCTGTCAGTGTGATCATGTGATGTATCTGACCCCAGGAATGTGTCAATAAAGTTTCCCCTTCCTGGGACAATGAATTCACGGTGTTCTTATTTCAATTTCCAGGAGTGTATTTACTAATGTTTTCATAAAAGGAAAAGTGAATGAAAATTTGGGGTTGCAAATAAATTTGCAGTAAGGGATTGTAGGCGTTCATAAGGAAAACTTCGTATGTAAAATTAGCTACTTTGATAATTTATACATGCTGGGGTAATATTCGTCGTAAAACAGGGGAAGCAGTAATTTTTCGGCATCTTGCACACATTATAAACGCCGGACCCGAAGTTAGTCCATACTAGTAACCTGGCTGCATAGATGAGAAAAGACTAGTATATAACTCTGACATGTTAGCTGCTGCGCCGTCGAGAATTCCGACCAAGGTTGTCTAGTGGTTAGCATACTAGGCTCGAGAAGACGGGGATTCAACTACCCGTTCGAACGCACAGACTTAGTTTCCCCTTGATTTTCCTAAATCACCTAACGCCAAGGGCGGAATGTTTCCCCTGAAAGGGCATAGCCTGTTTCCTTACCCGTCCTTCCCCAATCCGAGCACATGATCCACCCCTAAATCCTTCGTAATCGACAGCACGTTCAAGCCAAAGCTTTCTTCCTTTTCAAACAGCAGCAGGAAAACGTGGTACGAAGCCTCAAGGTTAAGGGCTAATATTTTCCACCATGAAGCTATAGCCCCGATGACACTCGTTTCACAAATGTGACATCTCATTACGCGTGTTTAGGAACGGAGAAGTACAGAAAGCCGTGCGCGCCCCAGAAAATAACAGAGCATTTGCGGTCTGAGCACATTAAAGGTTACGAGTGTAGCTTGCGTGATGACCACAGCTGTTTAACACTTTGAGACCCCCGTACTTTCTGAATAATGAATTACCGGTGACATCGATTCTATTGCAAGACAGGGACTTCTAGTGGTACACTGAGGTACTTCCACCATTCTTACGAGTAGTGGCCAATGACCTAGCTATGTCTTTGGACACACAGCGTCACGGACTTGGATCATATGAAGTATGTGCAACGTTTTTAACTTTCTTTTACTACGTTGTTAAAACAGCTCATTACACTGTATTATTTCCATGTTCACTGATGTACCACTTTTCATTTTGTCATTGTTATTGCTACGCATGGTGAATATGCGGCAAATATCGTACTTTAGAGTTTCCCAGACCGCAGCGCCATCTGTTGTTGAAAATTGTAACTACTGTAATTTCGAAAGTTTGTCTGCCTGAAAATGTACTGTTGTCCCAAGCATATTGCAACAAACGGTGTATTTCTATCGCTGCTCGTTTAGTTTTTATTGCCGTTTCAAATATACCGGTTATTTTTGAAACACCCTGTATATGGAAAAGGGTAGAGAAATCTTTGCTGTCTTTATAGATTTAGAAAAGGCTTTTGACAGAGTTCAGTGCAACAAGCTGATGAATGTTTTGAACAGGAAAGGAGTAGATTGGAAAGAGAGACACATTCTGAGGCATCGAGGGATCACCAATTTAGTACTGGAGGGAAGCGTGGGGGCGGGGGGGGGGGGGGGCAAAAATCGTAGAAGGAGGCCAATAGATGAATACACTAAGCAGATTCAGAAGGATGTAGGTTGCAGTAGTTACTCCTAGACGAAGAGGCTTGCTCAGGAGAGCTCACATGGAGAGCTGCATCAAACCAGTCTTTGAACTGAAGACCGCAACAACAACAGCGTGGGTTATTTCATCCAACTCCCGTCTAATACAAGTAATTAAATTTATACTGACATCTAAATAGCTGTAGTGGTACAATGTTTTCTGTTTTATGTCTGAGTACGGTCATTTTGGCAAAATTTAATTCTTCTGTAATTTAGAAGTATCTCTGACAGGGAGCTCGTCAGACATGTTGCCTGTCGCTACAGCAGCCGCCATCTGGTAGACTTTTCCCATTCAAGTTACAGATTCGGAATCGTGAACCAAATTTTAAGATGTCTAACAATTGGGATGTCTCTCAAGTGTCTGTCTTCTCCTTGGAGTGAAGAATGTAAGCTGTAGAGAAAATGCTGTGATCCGTGACGTCTGTGTCGCAGGTTGCTGGAAGACCCGGTACACCGTGGCTCTGCTGAGCCTCATGGGTCTGGCCATCAGCTTCATGACGCGCGTCAACATCTCTGTGGCCATCGTCGACATGGTCAACGAGACGGCGCTCGAAGAACGCGCTCTCAGATCCAGCGACGCCTTTCACTTCGGTGCGGCGGTCAGCAGTAGAGACGACCCAGATGTGTGTCCAGGAAGGCTGGTGCTGAAGAATCAAGCTGGTGGCAGGGTGAGTCATTCCAACCAGAGGGAACACACCTCTGGGTTTTACATTGTCGCTCCGCAACTCCACGTAACGTTCCTTAGGCTAACCTAGTCACTCAGACGTCGCAGTTTGGTGACTGATATTCTGATTGGTTCATTTGATACTGTGAAGTAAAGGGAGAGGAGGAGAATATGGAAACACCACAAACGCGACATAGACGAGTAACAACAATATAACTTAACAGTCTGGAGCTGCCGAGCAACCATATAACTACTATGTTGGTTAAAGCGAAAGTCTGCGACTGGCAAGCAATGTCGTAGCTTCTTTTCGTCGATTTTAGTCAAAAATCTGCAGTTGCTTAATGTCTTGGCAGCGTAAAATTTCGTGTAGAATAGTAAAGACGTAACCTCAAAGTGATCATGTTCCACGAACACTATTTGTTGGACAGCGTAATTTTAGCGATTTTAATGCAAGTTATATCGTGTGCACTGTGATTTCACATTTCTGATTATGCCACTGTGAAATTCAAATAAACATTGTGTTGCTAATTAATGCCCGGATTATTTATCTTCCGAACATTTCTGTAGGAAGAGATGTGCATCTCTTTAGCTGTCTGACTATGATCTGTCAAACTGGAAGTGGCCATCGACAGCGTTGTAATGCAAATAAAGTAGGGAAATCTATTGTAAAATTTATTTGTTGTGTGATCCACATCAGTTGGTAATATTCTTTACAGAATCAGTTTGCAGCATATTATTTCAGAACATCAAGATACAAGACTTCGAGATATGTGAAACCGAGTGCACCGACGGATGAGGGAAACTTCGAAAGTGCTGCATCGGTTCTGTATTTGCGTCCATTACTCGCACGAAGAGGAAATTGTATTCGTAAAACCTTCTATATCAGTAACAGCATTCTGACGAACTGATTGAGTGAATAAGGTGACGATATGAACAGCATGTACAAAGTACGTTCAAATGGCAAAAGTCACGGGATATTTCCTAATATCATGTCGGGCCTCCTTTTGCCAGACGGAGTTCAGCAACTTGACATGGCATGGACTCAACAAATCGCTGGAAGTCCCTTGCAGAAATATTGAGCCTTGCTGCCTCTATAGGCGTCCATAACGGCGAAAGCGTTGCCGGTGCAGGATTTTGTACACGAAATGGCCTCTCGATTGTGTCACAAGAATGTCCGATGGGATTCATGTCGGGCGATCTGGATAGCCAAATCATTCGCTCGAACTGTCCAGTGTTCCGGTGACATGGTGCATTGTCATACATAAAAATTCCACCATTGTTTGGGAACATGAAATCCTTCAATGGCTGCAGATGGTCTCCAAGCAGCCGAACATAACTACACTCATGCTAATAAATTAAGGATAATGCTGGTACATGGTGAAACAACGCTCTGGTGGGCGGTTTACGGGTTTAAATCACCTCGGGGTATGACAATGCGGTGCATTTGACCTGCGGTGGTTGCACGGTGGCGCTGGCAGCAGTCCACATACGCAGAGGTGTGTTGGTGCATGTCAGAGTACGGCGCAGCCAATAACTGTGCAGACGTTTTCAGACGTGCTAATGGTGACTGTGTGTTGAAAATGGCTCAAAGAACACACATTGATGAGGTTATGACGGGTAGAATACTAGGGCGACTGGAGACTGGTCTAACACAGCAGGTCGTAGCACAGGCCCTACGTGTGCCGCAAAGTGTGACCTCACGATTGTGGCAACGATTCCAGCAGACAGAAAACGTGTCCAGGAGCTACAGTATACAACGCCCACAGTATACAACACCACAAGAAGACCGATATCTCACTATCAGTGCTCGGAGACGGCCACGGAGTACTGCAGGTAGCCTTGCTCAGGACCTTACCGCAGCCACTGAAACAGTTGTCACCAGACACACACTCTACAGACGACTGAAGAGACATAGTTTATTCGCCCGGAGGCCTGCAAGGTGCATTGCACTGACCCCTGGTCACAGGAGAGCGCGTAAAGCCTGGTGCCAAGAACACAGTACATTGTCATTGGAACAGTGGTCCCAGGTTATGTTCACGGACGAGTCCATGTGTAGTCTGAACAGTGATTCTCGCCGGGTTTTCATCTGGCGTGAACCAGGAACCAGATACCAACCCCTTATTATCCTTGAAAGGGACCTGTATGGAGTTCGTGGTTTGATGGTGTGGGGTGGGATTATGATTGGTGCACGTACACCCCTGCATGTCTTTGACAGAGGAACTGTAACAGGTCAGGCGTATCAGGACGTCATTTTGCACCAGTATGTCCGCCTTTTCAGGGGTGCAGTGGGTCCCACCTTCCTCTTGATGGATGATAACGCACGGCCCCACCGAGCTGCCATCGTGGAGGAGTACCTTGAAACAGAAGATATCAGGCGAATGGAGTGGCTTGCCTGTTTTCCATTGAGCACTTGTGGGATGCTCTCGGTCGACGTATCGCTGCATGTCTACAAACCCTTAGGACAGTTCAGGAGCTCCGACAGTTACTGGTGCAAGAATGGGAGGCTACACCCCAGCAGCTGCTCGACCACCTGATCCAGAGCATGCCAACCCCTTGTGCGGCCTGTGCACGTGTGCATGGTGATCATATCCCATATTTATGTCGGGGTACATGGGCAAGAAACAGTGGCGCTTTGTAGCACATGTATTTCGTGACGGTTTTCTCAACTTATCACCAATACCGTGGACTTACAGATCTGTGTCGTGTGTGTTCCCCATGTCCCTGTGCTATTAGTGCCAGTTTTGTGTAGTGCCACGTTGTGTGGCACCACATTCTGCAATTATCCTTAATTTATGAGTATGAGTGTATTTTCAGTGAATGATCGGTTCAGTTGGGCCACAGGACCCAGTCCATTCCATGTAAACACAGCCCACACCATTACGGAGCCACGATCAACTTAACAGTGCCTTGTTGACGACTTGGGTTTATGTCTTCGTAGGGTCTGCGCCATACTCGAACCCTACCATGAGCTCTTACCAACGGAAATCGGGACTCATCTGAGCAGGACATGGTTTCCCAGTCGTCTAGGTCCAATCAATAATGTCACGAGCTCAGGAGAGACGGACATCTCCTGCCAGAGTACATTAACACCGAAGTTCGCCGCATTCTCCAAACGGATACATTCGCGGTACGTCTCACACTGATTTCTGCATTTCTTTAAGGGGAGTTGCTTGTCTGTTAGCACTGACAACTCTACGCAAATGGTGTTATTCTCGGTCACTAAGTGAAGGCCGTCGGGCACTACGATGTCAGTAATGAGAGGTAATGCCTTTAACTTAGTACCCTCGGCACACTCTTGACACTGTGGATTTTGTAATATTGAATCCCCCAACGATTTCCGAAATCGAATGTCCCATGCGTCTGCCTCCAACTACCATTCCTGGTTCAGAGTCTTTTCATTCCCGTCATGCGGACATAAACACATCGGAAACTTTCTCACATGAATCATGTGTTACTGAAATAGAGGATGACAGACTAAAGGCCGAAATACTAAATGTCTTTTTCCAAAGCTGTTTCACAGAGGAAGACTGCACTGTAGTTCCTTCTCTAGATTGTCGCACAGATGACAAAATGGTAGATATCAAAATAGACGACAGAGGGATAGAGAAACAATTAAAATTGCTCAAAAGAGGAAAGGCCGCTGGACCTGATGGGATACCAGTTCGATTTTACACAGTGTACGCGAAGGAACTTGCCCCCCCTTCTTGCAGCGGTGTACCGTAGGTCTCTAGAAGAGCGTAGCATTCCAAAGGATTGGAAAAGGGCACAGGTCATCCCCGTTTTCAAGAAGGGACGTTGAACAGATGTGCAGAGCTATAGAGCTATATCTCTAACGTCTATCAGTTGTAGAATTTTGGAATACGTATTGCGTTCGAGTATAATGACTTTTCTGGAGACTAGAAATCTACTCTGTAGGAATCAGCATGGGTTTCGAAAAAGACGGTCGTGTGAAACCCAGCTCGCGCTATTCGTCCACGAGACTCAGAGGGCCATAGACACGGGTTCCCATGTAGGTGCCGTGTTTCTTGACTTCCGAAAGGCGTTCGATAGTTCCCCACAGTCGTTTAATGAACAAAGTAAGAGCATATTGACTATTAGACCAATTGTGTGATTGGATTGAAGAGTTCCTAGATAACAGAACGCAGCATGTCATTCTCAGTGGAGAGAAGTCTTCTGAAGTAAGAGTGATTTCAGGTGTGCCGCAGGGGCGTGTCGTAGGACCGTTGCTATTCACAATATACATAAATGACCTTGTGGATGACATCGGAAGTTCACTGAGGCTTTTTGCGGATGATGCTGCGGTATATCGAGAGGTTGTAACAATGGAAAATTGTACTGAAATGCAGGTGGATCTGCAACGAATTGACGCATGGTGCAGGGAATGGCAATTGAATATCAATGTAGACAAGTGTAATGTGCTGCGAATACATAGAAAGGAAGATCCCTTATCATTTAGCTACAATATAGCACGTCAGCAACTGGAAGCAGTTAATTCCATAAATTATCTGGGAGTACGCATTAGGAGTGATTTAAAATGGAATGATCATGTAAAGTTGATCGTCGGTAAAGCAGATGTCAGACTGAGATTCATTGGAAGAATCCTAAGGAAATGCAATCCGAAAACAAAGGAAGTAGGTTACAGTACGCTTGTTCGCCCACTGCTTGAATACTGCTCAGCAGTGTGAGATCCGTACCAGATAGGGTTGATAGAAGAGATAGACAAGATCGAACGGAGAGCAGCGCGCTTCGTTACAGTATCATTTAGTAATCGCGAAAGCGTTATGGAGATGATAGATAAACACCAGTGTAAGACTCTGCAGGAGAGACGCTCAGTAGCTCGGTACGGGCTTTTGTTGAAGTTTCGAGAACATACCTTCACCGAAGAGTCCAGCAGTATATTGCTCCCTCCTACGTATATCTCGCGAAGAGACCATGAGGATAAAATCAGAGAGATTAGAGCCCACACAGAGGCATAGCGACAATCCTTCTTTCCACGAACAATACGAGACTGGAATAGAAGGGAGAACCGTTAGAGGTACT
Source organism: Schistocerca americana (assembly GCF_021461395.2). Lineage (NCBI taxonomy): Eukaryota > Metazoa > Arthropoda > Insecta > Orthoptera > Acrididae > Schistocerca > Schistocerca americana. The sequence goes on along the minus strand of NC_060119.1, from coordinate 1,158,656,808 downwards.
CAAGGTAAACTCCGCCACACACCGTCAGGTGGCTTGCGGAGTATGGATGTAGATGTAGATGAAGATCTGAGAACAAACGACAGCTCCGCCAATGCACTGCCCTCTTGTACTTTCTGTAAGAGTTACCACCGCCATCTGTATATGTGCCTGTAACTATTCCTGACTTGTGAGCTGTCAGTGTATAGAATGGGGCTATGTGGGTCTACCACAGGTGCTGCACGATAGAATTCTTGAAACAGATCAATGAAAACTCCTGCAAACTAATTCGAGAGAGTTGTAAAGCCGATAAGAAGGAAACAGAGCATCAGCTACGGAAAAGATCTCGCAGCTAAGGCTCGAGGTTGCACTGTTGCAGAACGGGGAGTTCGCGTGGGACAAGCAGAAGCAGGGGGAGATCCTGGCGGCGTTCTACTACGGCTACGCGGCGGGTCACATACCTGGTGGGCTTCTGGCTGACCGTTTCGGCGGCAGGATCGTCTTCGGGATCGGCATATTCCTCTCGTCCCTCCTCACCGTCCTCACACCGATTTCGGCGTGGACCGACGCCTATCTTCTGTTCGCCAACAGGATTGGACAAGGATTTACGCAGGCATGTATTACCCCTATTGACTTACGTGATCTATCTACATATACGAGGGTTGGAACTTTAATAGTGGCGCCGGCCGAAGTGGCCGAGCGGTTCTAGGCGCTACAATCTGGAACCGCGCGACCGCTACAGTCGCAGGTTCGAATCCTACCTCGAGCATGGATGTGTGTGATGTCCTTAGGTTAGTTAGGTTTAAGTAGTTCTAAGTTCTAGGGGACTGATGACCTCAGAAGTTAAGTCCCATAGTGCTCAGAGCCATTTTTTTTTTAAATTGTGGCAACTATTTATTTACAGCTCGTACAAAATAGATACGTGTTCCAAAGTTTTACTGACCTTCACAGAAGTCACCAGCATTGTGTATAACCCGCTGCCAGCGACGTGAAAGTCGTAGGATACACTTAGCAGTGCCAGTTGTGTTGACAGTTCGAGGTGCGCGGTCTATTGCCCTATGAATCTGTAGCAGTTCTGAATTGAATGCCGTGAAGGGTTTCCTTCAGTTTAGAAATCGAGTTTTTAACTCACGAGGGCTTAAGTCAGGGGAGTGCAGTAGGTGGTATAGAACTTAGCAGCCCATCAGTCAAACAAATCAGTAACAGCTTGCACTGTACGTCCTTGAGAATTGTCCCGCATAATGATGGTCAGGTCCTGCAGAAAGTGTCATCCCTTCTGTCTCTATGCTGTTCATATTTGGAACACAACCTACGACCAGCTTAGAGACAGAAGTGATGACACTTTCTGCAGGACCTGACCATCATTTTGCAGGACAATGCTCAAGCACGTACAGTGCAAGCTGTTACTGATTTGTCTGACTGATGGGGCTGCTAAGTGGTATACCCCCAACTGCACTCCCCTGACTTAAGCCCTCGTGAGTTCAACTCGATTTCTAAACTGAAGGAAACACTCACGGCGTTCGCTTCAGAACTGCTACAAATTCGTCGAGCAATAGACCACGCCGCTCGAACTGTCAACACAACTGGCACTGCTAAGAGCATCCTTCGACTTCCACATAGCTGGCAACGGGTTACACACAATGCTGGTGACTACTTTGAAGGTCAGCAAAACTTTGAAACACGTATCTATTCTGTACGAGCTGTAAATGAATAGTTGCCTCTATTAAAGTTCCAACACTCGTGTAAAGAAAAGTGTGTGTTTATTTGTTTCGATGTTTGTAAATGTACAGTTTTAAATCCAGTACTGTTGAAATTTTGCACACTTCACCTCAAAGACAAGAGGATGATCACTGTCTACGTAAGATTTCATAATCTGATTTGAAACATATATGTATGTAATATATAAAGGTGAAAAGTTGTTACCAGAAATCTCCAATGGTTCTTGGTCGATTTAATTCAGATGTATACACGATCCACTAATGAACATTTGGGAGGACATAGACCAATTATTATTTAATACTCACAATAAATAAATAAATATAATATAATATAAAAGAGAACCGTTGTTACCAAACATTTCTAAATGTGGTTGATCGAGTAATTCGTGCCCGTTTTAGTTCAAATTTCTATATTCACATGAAACAATGAAGAAAATTAGTGAAACCTTAATTGCTTACTAAAAGAACTACATCACTGTAAACTGTAACTCCCATCACGAGAGTAAATTTCAGTGACAGTACCCGTCTTGGAGATAGTACCACCAGGAGTCACTAGACCGCGTGACGAGCGAAAGATCGAACAGAACCCGAACTGTGATTTAAACTGTTCGAACAGTTCGAGTCGTGCTCAAACATAGCCATATTTGAAACAATGAAAACTGAGCTGAAACAAATGCACAATGAGATACCTAATGCAAAATGTAACAACAGATGGCGCAACTCATCGTCTTTTCACGCAGGTGAAGATGTACTCACTGGCCGCAATCCGTTTACACCCAGTGATTCAAATATACCCATCGATTTAATGCGATTGCAGTTTACCCTTGCGGCTTGCATTCGGTGTGAGTATGAACAAATTACAGGACCGATCACTTTGTGTGGCAGGTATTAAACATCCCGGGCAAAGCTGCGCACTGCTGGCGGTGATTAATATGAGACCTCTTCACACTGCCACTACCAGCATTGTGGGCGAAATGTTTTAATTCACATTCCGTAAATCAATATGAAGTTCAGTGGTGCAGAAGGTACCTACTTTACTTGTACTCACGATCCAAAAAGCATCTGACTCAGTGCAACAAAGTTTACTACCGTGTCTCCTACAGTTTGTCAAATGAAATTTATTACTGTATTGGATTCTTTGGTAGGGAAGTCGTAATGAGAAACCTTTGAAAGCCAAGAAATATGACCGTTTCTGCCGATCCTTCTGGAGAATGTTAGATTTAGATGTGTCGCCTGTCGACTAGAATCTGCAGGGGCGCCGTGATACTGGCAGAACATACACATCCTTGCAGCCAAAGAAAGCTCTTCCAATAATACTGGAAGCTCGTTTTCACGAAAGTAGAAATGACTTCAAGAAAATCACTTCAACTTTCTTGAAAACGAGCTTCCAGGTTCGAATAGTCCCATAGTGCTCAGAGCCATTTGAACCATTTTTGAACGTGACTATTTCTGCCGATCTTTCTTCCAGGGACTGTTAGGTTTAGATGATGTGTTAGCATGTCGACTACAATATGCAAGGGCCCCGTCATGTTGGAATAACGTATACGTTCTTGAAGCCAAACTAACTTCTTCCAACAATACTGGAAACTCGTTTTGAAGAATGTCTAGAAAACGGGACCCTGAAGACATTGCGATAGTACAACAGGCCCAAACAGCTGATTGTCTGTCATAATGCATCATACGCTTCTAGAGGGATATTCTTGAGAATGTGTCCACAGAAACATTTACAGTTTCGTCGGACGACCACTGTGAATTAACAACTACTACTGGTAGCGTCACAATTGAAAGTGGCTGCGTCAGTAAACAGTATTAGCGGGATTACTCGGAGATTAGCAATTGGGCAATGACAACATTCCATTCGTCTACTTTCATCCCATTTTGGAAGGTACTGAATCCGCTGTAAGTGATAAGGATAGACGCCGCACGTACGTAATGTCCGTCATACGCTTGGATGTGGAACACCGTTAACTGTAGAAGTTACAGTGGTGGAAATATTTATTACATCACCTCTTACAATTAACTATTTTTGTTACAATCATCCAACAACTGAGCTAAATTTGCCTGATTTCTCTTGATTTCTATCAGAAATGAATATACACAATAATTTTTGTCAATTTGTTTTTATTCTTAATTTTTGTTTCTATAAAAATGTTTGCTTGTTATAATTTAACACTTTCTTGAAAAATGAGTAAGTGGGTATGTCAGCTATTCTGTTTGCTATTCTGAAATATGAATACTAATCTTGAAAGCAACACTGCATATTAATGTTGTCACAACACTGATGGATTTTAGTGTTTTATTGCCTCATATGAATACACTGTTGGATTTAATACTTTGTTGCTCCACTGCGCGCCTTAATCATCGTGAAGGCATTGAAAGAATGAACTTTTTAATGTACTCCTCGCTCAATTCATGAAACCACACATGCTCAAGGGTCTCATACAGCTCCCGTTTATTCCGTGGCTTCTTTTTGGTGATAGCATTTCCCATGACCTTCCAACAGTTTTCAATAGGATTGAGATCAGGGTTGTTCCCAGGCCACTCCATTACTCGAATCCCATTTTGTCAAAGGAAAGATTTTACCTGAAATGTAGAAGTGCGTGATAAGAAAGTAATCTGCTTATGGTCTGAAGATAATAAACCTTTTTTAAACCATACATGTGGCTGGTAGCTGTTTTTTATATAAATTATAAACCTGAAGCACAACAGCCACGTTTTCTCAACATGTCAACTTTCGACAAAATAGCGAATCTGCTTCGTGTTTGGTACAAATATTTGTCATAGGATTCACCTTCAAAGTTCTATGGCAAGGAACGGAGTCATCCTGAAAAATGCAATTGGAAACATCTCCAAACTGATCTCTAATGGTTGGCATATGCTTCCTTTCAAGGATGCATATGTAGGCATCAGTGTTGACAGTGCTATTGATGAAGTCCAGACGACCTACTCCGTGACTGAAAATGTACCCCCAGACCATCTGTCCTTGTGGGTGTTTGACTGTATGTGTTATGCATGATGGCAAAAATTCTTCACCTTTTCTTCGACGCACGAACACTTTTCCATCTGAGGCATGCAGATTAAATTTGGACTCGTCTGAAAAGATTACTTTGTTCCACATCTCTGGGGTCCATGTCGCATGTGCCTTTGCCCATTGTAGTCGCTGTTGTATTATCTTTGTCAATAAAGGCTTCCTTCTAGGACGATGGGCTAAGAGTCCAGCCTCCAGTGTCTATTTCCTACAGTTCTACTGGTTACTGAGATGTCACAGATTTCTTCCCAGTCTCGCCTTAGTTCAGTTGATGACAGACGAATATCGTTGAGCGAAAGCCTTTTCAATACCCTGTCCTGTTTGGCAGTAGACGCCCGTTTTCGATCTCTTCCTTTCTCACGATCAACATTTCCTTTTTCCCTATATTTTTTCATTTACCTCGAAATCGTAGACTGATTAAATCCTGTCTTAGAGGTTGCCTCTCTGGTGCTGATACCAACAGACGAATAAGCAAGTATAGCAGCTTTCTTTTCTGGTGTTTATTCAACTGACCTGCACCTCTCCTCACTGCAAAGTCTCAACTCAAAATGGCAGCATAAACAATGGTTTCATTGTAAAGCCAAAAGACAACAAAGAGTTTTGTATTCTTGGAAAACATGCGTGAAGTCAAATTATTAAGGCAAGAATATGTCAACAAAGTTCATCAACAATGGGACTGGTATAAGCCGAAGCAAACTGCAGCAAAAGTCAAAAATACGAATTAATTCATGGTGATGCAATAAATATTTCCACCACTGTATGTGTGTGCTTGTCGAAGTAACGCGTTCTGCCAAGTGAACAATCTTTCCTATTTCAACCACACTCCGCTCATTTGGACGTCCAGACGATATATGACTGTTGTACGCTGCACCAGTTTCACTGGTACTCTGCGGTAGGAAATCATCTGCCGTAATCTTTACGGCAGTGACTACCAGCAGCACCCTTTCCATTCCAAAACCCTCACACAAATACCATATGGGCATATTCGGCATTTATAAATACGTGCGGCATGCTTAAGCGATGTAGTTGAGCTGACTAACAAATAACGATTATAGTTGGAAAATTCAATAATGTAATCCCAAGTACAACTTCAGGACTTGACGTTTACTGCAAAAATGACAATCCCCAAATAAAGCCATAAAAATTGCAGTACTAACAAGTGAAATGAAAACTTGTCTCTGTAGCCAGATGTATCTCTGCAACTAATAAAACTTGAGCACTATTACTTGGAATGTTGTAAAAACAGATTTGTTATTGTCCATCCTTGGATGGCGCATCTACATCTACATCTACGTGATTACTCTGCTATTCACAATAAAGTGCCTGCAGAGGGTTCACTGAACCACCTTCATGCTGTCTCTCTACTGTTCCACTCTCGAACGGCACGCGGGAAAAACGAGCACTTAAATTTTTCTGTGCGAGCCCTGATTTCTCTTGTTTTATCTTGATGATCATTTCTCCCTATGTAGGTGGGTGCTAACAGAACGCTTTCGCAATCGGAGGAGAAAACAAGTGATTGAAATTTCGTGAGAAGATCCCGTCGCAACGAAAAAGTCTATGTTTTAATGATTGCCACCCAATTCACGTACCATGTCTGTGACACTATCTCCCCTATTTGGTGGTAATACAAAACGAGTTGCCCTTCTTTGTACTTTTTCGATGTCATCCATCAGTCCCATCTGATGCGGATCCCACACCGCACAGCAATACTCCAGAATAGGGCGGACAAGCGTAGTGTAAGCAGTCTCTTTAGTAGACCTGTTGCACCTTCTAAGTGTTCTGCCAATGAATCGCAGTCTTTGGTTTGTTCTACCCACAATATTATCCATGTGATCGTTCCTATTTAGGTTATCTGTAATTGTAATCCTTAAGTATTTAGTTGAATTTACAGCCTTCAGATTTGTGTAACTTATCGCGTAATCGAAATTTAGCTGATTTCTTTTAGTACTCATGTGAATAACTTCACACTTTTCTTTATTCAGAATCAATTGACACTTCTCGCACCATGCAGATATCTTATCTAAATCATTTTGCAAGTCGTTTTGATCATCTGATGACTTTACAAGACGGTAAATGACAGCATTATCTGCAAACAATCTAAGACGTCTACTCAGATTGTCTCCTATGTCGTTAATATGGATCAGGAACAATAGAGGGCCTATAACGTTTCGCTCGGGAACGCCGGATATTACATCTGTTTTACTCGATGACTTTCCGTCTATTACTACGAACTGTGACCTTTGTGACAGGATATCAAGAATCCAGTCGCACAACTCAGGCGATATTCCATAGGCACGCAGTTTGGTTAGAAGACGCTTGTGACGCTTCTGGAAATCTAAAAATGTGGAACCAATTTGACACCCCCTGTCGATAGGACTCATTACTTCATGAGTGAAAAGAGTTAGTTGTATTTCACAAGAAAGAACGATCCATTTTACGTACTTGCTCCCACCTTGTTAAATAAATAGTAGACTGAGTAATCTATATACATAATCGAAAAGTCACTAGCAAATTTACGAGAGGAAGCAATTGTTTGTAAGCTTTTGTACGAGCCGTAATATCTATTATATAGTCATAAAATCGCAGAAAAATAAGTCTACAGAATCAAGCCTTAATTATAATGCGTCTCAAAATTTTTAACATACGCAGTGTCTCTTACTAATATGATAACTATAATTAGAACTACATGGTATATACCCATGAAAAGTTACTATCCCTCCTTTCACATATTTTTCTTTGCATCCGTAGCAACAACAGTAATTCACCATCGCTATTACACTATCAACAAACGGTGAAACACAACAAAAACTCCTGATATTACAAACTTCAAATGCTGCGGAAAGCACAAACGCACAGCGAAGTCCCGAAAACACGTGACAATCCTGGTTTAATGTTGGCAACATGCGCAGAACGCAGTGCTCACGCCAGAGATATTTACTCTATGGTCTGGCTCTGAGATGTTATTGAGGTAAGCGATTTATAATAGTTGTGTCACTGTCGTGCCAACTGCTGCTCCAATGGCTGTTACGGATGCAATACGATGCGTCACAGCCATGCACCGAACACGATGGGCTTCCCTTTCGGTACGGCCACGTGGCCGTATGGAGCCCGGTTTTCTTGCGACCAAACCTTCCCGTGACCACCGCTGCCAGGAATCATTTACAGTAGCTACATTCCTGCCAAGTACGGCTTTGTTTATATACAGTGAGCTGTTGATAATGATGTCTGCGTCGTCTTAAAGGCATTATTGACTAACATCATCTCACCACGTCCAGTAACTAAAGCTCACCACTGCTACAGCGCTAATTAATACAATCTTGATTGCGCCAAGCATACGCGACTGGCGCGAAATTTGAAAAGACGTCGTCTTTCCAATATGGAAACACGGCTCGCAGAACTCCTCCTTGGGAATTTTTTTCGTCACTGTGCATAAATATATTTGATGATTATCTGACGTCGTCCGGCTACTTATTTTCTCAGAAAAGCTGGCCGTTGTGGCCGAGAAATTCTAGGCGCTTCAGTCCGGAACCGCGCTGCTGCGGTCACAGGTTTGAATCCTGCCTCAGGCATGGATGTGTGTGATGTCCTTAGGTTAGTTACGTTTAAGTTGTTCTAAGTCTAGGGGTACTGATGACCTCAGATGTTAAGTCCCATAGTGCTTAGAGCCATTTTAACCATTTTTTCCTCAGGAAATAAAAGATTGGGAAAAGGATTTCTTACAAATTTAGTTCTTCTAGAAGGTTCTACACAATTTTCATAGTCTCCAAAAATTTTGTACAATTCTATAGTGCTCTGTTAGTTTTACACGACGAGTCTTGAACTCGGGTGTCATTGGAACTGCCAGCAATCACCCTAGCAAATCCAAAAGTTATGAACTCATTTGATTTTATATGTCACCATATTTCCGGTTGCAGCACCCCTCCAGGGATGCTATGCCTATATTACTCACTCCGTATTCTTTCCCAGTTAATGTGTCAAATGTGTATTAAGTTTTGTTGTAATTGCTTCAGCTATTTTCGAAATCCCACACCCTTCTGCATTCCTAACGGCTGTTAGGGGTATCGTACCCCTAAAGCATTTCTTTCCTGATATGTGTACTAAGTAGAAACTGCTTCTGGGGTTGAGACCTCAAATGTTGGAACCAATTCGCTTTTGCTTGTAAAGATATCACATTATTATTTCTTTCGGTATCTTGAACAGTTTTGTCGGACGCTCTGCGTAGATGTCATGTAATTTGAGCACAATGTTAATTTAACTGTAAAATCATGTCAACTGTAGTAATATTCGGCACATCTGTAACATAGAACTTGCAAATTAGCATATTAATACTGTCAATACACACACATCAAAAAAAAGTTTTCCATCACCTGCATTTCTGCACTTTTTATTGCTCATGAAAACCACACATTGCTTGTTGTACCACCATACAGCGAGACCTTCAGAGGTGGTGGTCCAGATTGCTGTACCCACCGGTACCTCTAATTCCCAGTAGCACGTCCTCTTGCATTGATTCATGCCTGTATTCGTCGTGGCATACTATCCACAAGTTCATCAAGGCACTGTTGGTCCAGATTGTCCCACTCCTCAACGGCGATTCGGCGTAGATGCCTCAGTGTGATTGGTGGGTCAAGTCGTCCATATACAGCCCTTTTCAATCTATCCCAGGCATGTTCGATAGGGTTCATATCTGAAGTACATGCTGGCCACTCTAGTCGAGCGTTGTCGTTATCTTGCAGGAAGGCATTCACAAGTTGTGCACTATGGGGGAGCGAATTGTTGTTCATGAAGACGAACGCCACGCCAATGTACTGCCGACATGGTTGCACTGTCGGTCTGAGGATGGCATTTACGTATCGTACAGCCGTTACCGTGCCTTCCATCACCATCAGCGCCGTACGTCGGCTCCACATAATACCACCCCAAAACAGCTGGGAACCTTCAGCTTGCAGCACTCGCTGGACAGTGTGTCTAAGGCGTTCAGCCTGACCGGGTTGCCTCCAAACACGTCTTCCACGATTGTCTGGTTGAAGGCATATGCGACACTTATCGGTGAAGAGAACTTGATGCCAATCCTGAGCGGACCATTCGGCATGTTGTTGGGCCCATCTGTACTGGATGGTGTCGTAGTTGCAAAGATAGGCCTCACCATAGACGTCGGGAGTGAAGTTGCGCATCATGCAGCCTACTGCGCACAGTTTGAGTCATAACACGAGGTCCTGTGGCTGCACGAAAAGCATTATTCAACATGGTAGCGTTGCTGTCAGGGTTCCTCCGAGCAATAATCCGTAGGTAGCGGTCATCCATTGCAGTGGTAGCCCTTGGGCGGCCTGAGCGAGCCATGTCGTCGACAGTTCCTGTAGCTCTGTATCTCCTCTATGTCCGAACAACACGATTTGGTTCACTCCGAGACGCCTGGACACTTCCCTTGTTGAGAGCCCTTCCTGGCACAAAGTAACAATGCGGACGTGGTCGAACCGCGGTATTGACCGTCTAGACATGGTTGAACTACAGACATCACGAGCCGTGTAGCTCCTTCCTGGTGGAATGGCTGGAGCTGATCGGCTGACGGACCCCCTCTCACTAATAGGCGTTGCTCATGCATGTTTGTTTACATCTTTGGGCGGGTTTAGTGTCATCTCTGAATAGTCAAAGAGACTGTGCCTGTGATACAATATCCACAATCACCGTCTATCTTCAGGAGTTCTCGGAACCGGGGTGACGCAAAACTTTTTTTGGTGTGTGTATATAGTTTGTGATTTACTCATTTGGACAAACCTCGTAGCTTTTCCTTCTACCGTAATTACACTCTAAGGCAAAAGAACGACTGACCACATAGAAATTATCCGAATACAAGATGTGATAACGCATTGGTCCTCCTCTGGCCTTTATGCAAGCAGTATTTCTGCTTGGTGTTGACTGATAGAGTTCTTTGACGTCCTCCTCGGAGATAACGTGCCAAATTCTGTTTGATAGTGCGTTAGATCGTCAAAATCGAGCTGGTTGGAGGACCCTGCCCATAATGTTGCAAACGTTCTCAATTTGAGAGACGTTCTGCGACCTTGCTGGTCAATTTAGGGTTTGGTATGCATGAAGATAAACAGTAGAAACTATTGCAGTGTGCGGGCGGGCTTTATCTTGCTGAAATGTGGCCTCAGGATGGCTTTCCATGAAGGGCAACAAGAGAACGGGGTGTAGAACATCGTCGACACATACCGCTGTGCTCCAAGTGAGTAACAGATGACAAGCAAAAGGGACCTGCTATTAAATGAAATGAAACCCCAGACTTTCGCTTCTGGTTGTCGGGGCATATGATGGGCGACAGTCAGCTTGGTATCTCACTGCTGACGTGTGAGTCCCTGGACACGTCTCTGGCCTGTAATGGCAGTGACTGGAGCAAAATAGTCTTCAGTAACGACCCTGCTTCGAACTTATCTCCAATGACCAGATGTGTCTGGAGATGTTCCAGGCATTGGTTGGTGACGAACCTGACTGTGTCCCGCCATACGGCCCGACAACCAGTAATGATGGTGCAGGGGTCAATTTTCTTTTCATAGCAGGACCTCTTCTATATCATCCGCGCAACACTTACAGTACAGCGTTATGATGACGATATTCCACATCCCGTTTTGTTGCCCATCATAAACCATCCAGGGCTAACATTTCAGCAAGATATTGCCCGCCCGCAACACGGCGAGAATTCCTAGTGCTTGTTTTCATCTTTGCCAAATCCTACCTTGGCCAGCAAGGTTGTCGGTTCTCTCCCCAAAGAAAAACGTTTCGAGCATTATGCGCAGGGCCCTCCACCTAGCTCGGGATTTTGACGATCTAACGCGCCAATTTGGACAGAATTTGGCACGACATCCATCAAGACATCCAGCAAGACTATCGATCATGCCAAGCCGTATATCTGCTTGCATAAGGGCCAGAGGTCGACCAACGTGTTATCCACTTGTTGAATTTGTGAGGCTCTCTCTCTTTCATTAATCTTCCAGTTTTTTTTTAACTGTAATCATTTGTTTGTCTGTACATGTACATCACATCTACAGGTTTCCGTCCCATTCCGATAATTTCTTCGAGTGCGTCCTTTTTTGTCGTATATGTATTCTTTATATTTGATTATATGTCAAAGTATATGATGGGGTGGGAACATTCATATAAACTGTCCATGAAGTATAATTCGTAAGTCGTTAAAGAATATATTTTCATGTATCTTTATAAAACGTAATAGATCACTGACAGTTATACAAATTATTTCAGCATTTGTCCAGAACCACTAAATAACTAAAGCAGAAGTAACATTTTGAAGAGATACGAAAATTTAAACGTATAGAGCGAGCTGTGTCGCCACCCATATTTGGTATGAGCAGAAGATTCACTGTAAAAGCCCCCTCGATGACACACACAGGAAATCCCACTGGGTCGGTTGTTTGTTTAGCACAGCTATTAGCGCCTCCTGCACCAGTATGCAGGGCTAACCTGGACTGACTTGAAAAGACCGGCAGCCACATAAATGAATGCAAATGACAGTCGTCTACCTCATCCTAAACGTGTCTTCTGGCTGATGCAACTTTGTGTAATTTCAATTGTCAAGGCTATGTGAACAATTAACTAGCTGTGTGCTGAGAGAGAGCTTTAAAAGTACCTTATTTTTACAATATTGCTAGAAAAATACTTGCGTCACTATGAAGGAAATTTCTTTCCTGCACGAATAAGTGTGGAGATAAAAAAAAATGCGAAACTGTTATCTCATAAAATTTCCGGACGAAAGACTTTCAAATTGTTTTTAATTTACAAAAATATACCATTGTGAACTTGGCGAAATGTCAAACGTAATAGTCGTTGACTAGAACTGATGAGTTACAGCTAGAATCACTCAAAATGGTTCAAATGGCTCTGAGCACTATGGGACTTAACTTCTGAGGTCACCAGTCCCCTAGAACTTAGAACTACTTAAACCTAACTAACCTAAGGACATCACACACATCCATGCCCGAGGCAGGATTCGAACCTGGGACCATAGCGGTCGCGCAGTTCCAGACTGTAGCGCCTAGAACCGCTCGGCTACCCCGGCCGGCAGAATCACTCACATCTGTAAAACATCTGAGAGTAACAGTTTACGTGATTATGAGGAGGAGCCATCATATGTGGCTCAGTTGTAGGTACAGCAACTGCCAGCCTGCCTTCAGATTGTCTGCTTAGGGTTTTACACTCAGAGTATTTATACGATCTATGCTGGAACTCTACTCCCATGCATGGTATTCATATCAGGTCGTAAAGGGGAAATCGAGCTTATACAAATAACATCTGCAGTAATAGTAACTACCTTCTGTGCCCCTTGGGAGAGTGCAACAAAAATGCTTAAAATCGCAGCCTGCAAACATTTGAATAAAGATCATAATGTCTCACAAAACCCTATTTAGAAACTTCCATAAATTGGTTTTAAGGGCTGAGCTGGTGAATTTACTGAAGCTTCCTATGTGCCTCGAAACATGTTGATTTTATTCAGGATTCTAACACACCGTATTATTTTCCACCCCATCGAAGCAGGAGAGTGTTTGATGTCCTGGAGGAGCACTTTGGGGACCGCATTCTGGTTCTGGGGTACCCAGAGGCCATTGGCATGGGCCTCGATTGGCCACCATATTCTCCAGGTCTGAACACATGCGACTCCTTTTTGTGGGGCTATATTAAACACAAAGTGTACAGCAATAACCCCAAAACCATTGCTGAGCTGAAAACAGCCATTCAGCTCATCATCAGCATCGATGTTCTGACACTTCAGAGGGTCATGCAAAATTTCGCTATTAGTCTGCGCCACATCATCGCCATTGATGGCAGGCATATCGAACATGTCATATCCTAAATCCGAATAACTGTAGTGACATTTACATGTTGAATAAAGTGTGTGCGCGCCATAGTTTGTAACTAATTGATTTTTTTCATATAGTTCAATACTTTTCACCTTGTACAATGACTATTGGTACTCATGGGCCTCAGTTCTTTCAGATACAGTGTATAATGCCAAAGTTGAAATGGCCGATGACCACGTGGCGTCCGACACCATAGTAATAAAAATTATAAGACTCACTCAACACTGAGTTTAGAACAAATGGAATTAACACTTTGACCGCATAATTACATGTGAGGATCTCGGGGTGGAAATTTGCAAATTTAATCACCGATTTCATAGTGCGACCGTGCTACTTACAAGGAAACCTCCCCATCGCACCCCCCTCAGATTTAGTTATAAGTTGGCACAGTGGACAGGCCTTGAAACACTGAACACAGATCAATCGAGAAAACAGGAAGAAGTTGTGTGGAACTATGAAAAAAATAAGCAAAATATACAAACTGAGTAATCCATGCGTAGGATATGCAACATCAAGGAGAACGTGAGCTCAGGACCGCAGTGGTCCCGAGGTTAGCGTGAGCAGCTGCGGAACGAAAGGTCCTTGGTTCAAGTCTTCCCTCAGATGAAAAGTTTAATTTTTTATTTTCGCAAAGTTATGATCTGTCCGTTCGTACATTGACGTCTCTGTTCACTGAAATAAGTTTAGTGTCTGTGTTTTGCGACCGCACCGCAAAACCGTGCGATTAGTGGACGAAAGGACGTGCCTCTCCAATGGGAACCGAAAACATTTAATCGCAAGGTCTTACGATTCCTCCACAGGAAAACTCGTCTGATATATTCTATAAGACACTGGTGACGGCATGCGCGTCACATGACGGGAATATGTTGTCGACCCACCTAACTTGTACACTTGGTGAATGGGTAAAAAGATTCTTCTACCTTGCCCGATTTAGGTTTTCTTGTGGATGTGATAATCACTCCAATAAAGCGATGAAAACATAAGAGTTTGTCACATAAACTGCAACAAATGAATGCAACAGTTTCACAGTCACACAGTTTTCACTGTGCTCTGTCAAAACATATGTTTTTAACGTTTTCAAATTTTTCCGTGTGTAGACCGCCAAATCCTGCATATGTCCAAGCAAATCTGAACATGTCCTGGAATTTTGGAGAGCGAAGTTGATTATCTGTAAGTGCCTGAACTTTCATAATTGTCTGAAAATAAAAAATTAAAACTTTCACTCGAGGGAAGACTAGGACCAAGGACCTTTCGTTCCGCAGCTGCTCACGCTAACCACGGGACCACTGCGCTTCTGTGCTCACGTTGTCCTTGATGTTGCATATCCTACGCATGGATTACTCAGTTTGTATATTTTGCTTATTTTTTTCATAGTTCCACACAACTTCTTCCTGTTTTCTCGATTGATCTGTGTTCAGTGTTTCAAGGCCTGTTCACTGTGCCAACTTATAACTAAATCTGAGGGGGGTGCGATGGGGAGGTTCCTTGTTAGTACACCCTGCGCGCTAGCATAACTTCATGATTGTAAATCCCATGTGAAGTGACTAAACTTCAAACGCAAAAATCTAATCCTGACTTACGATCAAATTCCACGTTCCATCAGAACGAGCGTACCTACCGTCTACTCGGGTCGGGGATCGAAAATTCACAAATTTCTGTGGACGGTGTGTCCAGAGTTGGTTCTTTGTGGAGGGGGAGCAACTGACCAATCCTAGGCACCTGTGAAAAAAGCGTGGCTGCTAAGCCAATCAGAGAGGCTGGAAAAGTGTGGGCGGTCGTCGCTCCTAGGTTGTTTCTGAACAGAGAAAAGATATAGAAGATTCTAGAAAGTTCTGCGCTGGATACTACGGGTCCAGTCAAGGGATTCGATTATGTAAATGGCCAGAAGACTCGTTTGTGCTGTTGAAACTCGTTCCCCTCAGGCAGGCGTAAGGACAATCAACGAATTCCTCCACAGCTCCCAGAGAAAGAAAGCGAGGGACTTCCTCTAACCTGAAGCTATGTCGCCATGTTCCCATCGCAGTCAGGTGACTATGGTGAGATTTGCATATGGAAAGGAATGAGACTGCTGCTCCCAATAACTAAATATAAAATAAACCCAAATGTGCACCTGGGAAAGATAAAATTATGAATGGGGTACGAAAATAATGAACCCCTGTCAATGTGACGTAGCGTAAAAATGAGTTAAATCATTTTCTTCAGAAAAATTCTTAAAACTGATTTTTTGGTTACTTTATAATTAACATTAGCGTTGCAATACAACAATATTCTTTAACATTCAGTCATTTCATTGTATTTATATTGAAATAAAATGTACATCTTTGACTCCTTCAGGCATCCCAGAGACTAATGTTCTTGAAATCCACTGGATTGCAATGAAGATGTACTATGGAGCACGTAGTAGCACCGTCGTGAATTTAGCTCTTACAAATATTAAAAAGTATTTATTTTTCTCGAGACTCTTCCTGTATCGAAATTTTACTTTCAGAAAAATTAGAATTTTATGTAATCTGTTGACACCAGCTTGACGTCATTTCTAGGGCGGCATAGTACCGGCTATTCAAACGCTGACTTCCAGATGGGCGCCTGACCACGAAAGGAGCAAGTTCTCTGTCATTTTCCTGGGTGAGTTCACAACGTTCAAAGCCCCATTTTCCCCCCAAGATCTTTTCTTTTATGTAAACACTTATGTAACTCCAATTGCTATACTTTTAACTTCTTTAGACTACCCCACAAGGGCTGTACTGAAACTATAACTTATTTGTAGGTGGGTAATGACAATGGAGACGTAAGTTTGATTATAATTTCCAGCTTAGTCTATTATTATGTTTGGAGTATTTCAGAAGTTAATGAGGAAGTGTACACGTGATGGTGACACGAAGGGAAAGAAGATCTCAGATGTACTCTGCTTCCCATTTTGAGATATCGTCATCGTTAACTACAGCATTTTTATAGTAATGGCAATCACAGTCTCCTTTTCCCTTAGCGCTGTCGTCGATTTGACAAGTTTCTAAAACTAAAGGCCTCCAGTCACAGTCATCATGAATTTTCTGACAGGGAGAAAACTTTTACTTGCACTGTAGTCTCATTTTACCCTTACCCAGCAGACTGCATTTTAGTGGTGTAACTGAAAGCACGAAGCACAGTAGTCGCTCAGAGATTGCTCTTCCAGAACACTTGGAGTGTAGCAAGACAGAGTAATGGATGTGTCAAGCAATTTGTTTTAACAAGATTTATGTTGAAATGCCTAACATACGAACGAAAATTCGAACCTAAAAACGTTGCATCTACATTTACACAGTTAATTGTTTGGAAAAGGGTAAAAAAACTATTTTCCACACATGGCTGGGATGGTACAGCAACCAGTAATATACGATGAAGGAACAAACAGACAGTCTTGGTTGCGGGGATGTATTTATTATCTATTTGCCAATGACGCGTTTCGTCTGATTCAGGCAGCTTCAAATTGGCATACACAAAAAATTAGATTTTGTCACAAGTGACATGACTGCATTTTGAAACACAGGAGTAACTAGCAAGCAACTGCCACATGACTTACTGAATATTTGGTGGTGTTAGGTACATGTTGATACCGAGCACATTATTTGCTGGGACGTTCTGTGATCTCGGTATCTTATGTACCTAAAACCATTTAATATTGCAGTTGCTTGCTATTAACTCCAATAAAGCAAAATGGGGTCAAAACACTTATAACGGAAGTCTGAAGATATCTGAAGCAGGCGAAACGTGTCATTGGTAAATAAATAGTAAATACGTCTCTGCAACCAAGAGTGACTGTTTCTTCATAAATAAAACTACTATCAGAACATTTATGTACCATTCCACTCTCGCATGGCACATGGAAAAAATGAATGTTTAAATCTTTATGTGGGAGCCGTGGTTTCTCTTATTTTACACTCCAAGAAAAAAAAGGACGAACCACAAAGAATTATCCGTTAGACGTGGTGTACATGTACATGTATAGACAAACAAATTATTACAATTTCAGAAAAAAATGGATGATTTAGTCAAGAGAAAGAGCTTCATAAATTGAACAAGTCAACAAAGCGTTGGTCCATCTTTGGCCCTTATGCAGTAATTTATCGCCTTGGTATTGGTTGATGGAGTTTTTAAGTTATTAGATATCCTGAGGGATATCATACCAAATTTTGTCCGACTTCCGCGTTAGTTAGTCAAAATCCTGAAATGTTTGGAGTGCTCTGCCCATAATGCTGCAAACGTTCGCAACTGGGGAAAGATCTGGAGAACTTGGTGACCAAGGTAGGGTATGGCGAACACGAAGACAAGCAGTAGAAAGCCTCGCTGTGTGCGGGGTGGCATTATCTTGCTGAAATGGAAGCCCAGGATGGCTTGCCGTAAATGGCAATAACGTGGAGCGTAGAATATCGTCTAAGTACCGCTGTGCTGTAAGGGTGACGCAGATGAAATCCAATGGGGGTCCTGCTATGAAAAGAAATGACACCCCAGACCATCACTCTGGGTTGTTGGGCCGTATGCAGGCGACATTCAGGTTGGTATCCGACCGCTGTCCAGAGCTTCCCCAAACATATCTTCGGCCAGAAATCTCATTGACTTCAGTAGAATTGTCTTCAGCGATGAGTCTCGCTTTGAACTGAACCTGGATGACAAACGAAGACGTATCTGACGTTGCCCAGGACAACGATGGGACGTCAACCTGACAATCACCCTCCAACCAGTTCGGGAATTTGGCGATGTAACGCGCCAATTGGACAGAATTTGTCGCGATATCCCTCAAGACGACATCGAAGAACTCTATCAGTCAATTCCAAGCTGAATAATTGATTGCGTAAGGGCCGAGGTGGACCAACGCGTTATTGACTTCCTCTTTTTTGTCTTAATGTGTGTTATGAAGCTGCGCGGAGTGGCCGCGCGGTTTGAGGTGCCATGTCACGGATTGCGCGGCCCCTCCCTCCGGAGGTTCGAGTCCTCCCTCGGGCATGGGTGTGTGTCTTGTTCTTAGCATAAGTTAGTTTAAGTAGTGTCTAAGTTTAGTTGAAGAAGTGTGTGAGTCTAGGGACCGATGACCTCAGCAGTTTGGTCTCTTCGGAATTCACACACATCTGAACATTTGTATTATGAAGCCAATTTCTTCCCATATAGGTGGGAGTCAAAATATTTTCGCATTGGCAGGAGACAGTTGGTGATTCAAATTTTGTGAAACGATCTCGCCGCATCTGAAAGCGCCTTTGTTTTAATTATTGCCACCCCAACTCACTTATCATACCTGTGACTCTTTACCCCCTGTTTCACTATAATACAAAACGAGTTGCCCTTCTTTGAACTTTGTATATGTTCACGATCAATCCTATCTAGTGAGGATTCCATGCAACGCAGCAGTGCCGCATAAGAGGACGGACAAGCTAAGTTTGGGCAGTCTCTAATAGATTTGTCGCATCTCCTTAGTCTTCTGCTAATAAAACGTAGTCATTGGTTCGTCTTTCCCATAACAAATACGGGTATTACGAGATGGTTTCATTTAAGTTGTTTGTTATTGTAATCCATATACTTAGCTGAATCTAAAAAATTTAAATTTGTGTTATTTATCGCGTAAACGGAATTTAAACGAAATTTTTTTCAGTTCTTATGCGGAAGATGTCACACTTTCTGTTGTTTAGGGCCAACTGACACTTATCGCATCATACAGATATCAATTCGTTTTGATCTTCCGATGAATTGACTAGGCGGTATACGACGGCGTCGTCAACAATCTAAGAGGGTTGCTCAGATTGTCCCTAAATCGTTTACATAATAGTAGAGGGCCTATAAAACTTCCTCGGACAAGTCCAGACATAAAATATGTTTCGCTAGATGACTTCCGTCAATTACTATAAACTGTGGCCTCTCTTACAAGACATCACGAACCCAGCCGCACAACTGATACGATACTCCATAGGCACGCAGCGTGGTAGGAAGGCGCTTGTAAATAACGCTATCAAAAGCCTACTGGAAATTTAGAAACATGGAATCAACATGAGACTACCTGTCGATAGCCGTCATTTCTTCGTGTGAAGTAATAGACTTAAGCACAGTTGATAACCACGTGTAGGGACTTTCCCGAGTAGAGTTAATCAGCGCGCTTCCTCCTTATTTAGCTCATGTGAAGAATTGAGCAGGACAGGAAGAGACTTCAGAAAAAAGTACGATAAAAATGTGTATGTTCACAAACACGGAAAATAAGAATAGTGAAATACTGTACTTCATTGAAAGAAGCAGACCGCCACAGTAAACAAGGTCTCTCATCGCAGGAAAGAGTTCTAGACTAACAAAGTTACTAGAGCTGATAGCATCATTACACTTCCAGTGAAACATCAGTGTTAAAACTTCGACATGTCTACGGATGGAGTCCAGCTCAGTTCCCAGCCATATGTGAGGCGAACCCTGGAATGGTTTCTTCGCGAAATTTATTGTCCGTTCTTTTCCTACTCACTTGTTCACCTGAGCTAAATAAGAATCGCGCTGATTAACTCAAATGACGTCTTCTCGGGGAAGTCCCTTTACACGATGATGGAGTGGTTCTCCGAATATGCTGAAGCCACCTACTTTCTTATAGTTTAAAACGAGTCAGTGCTCCCTCATTAGAGGCATCCAGGGGATGCTGAATACTAACATGGCCTTCTTCTTCCACCAACTCTAATATTTCCTTGCTTTCGATTCTGCTTCAAGTGCTTGATGAAAAACACGAAAATGCCACTATTTATTAATGCGCTATTTACCCAAAACTCCAGAAAAAATTACATTATTAAGACCAAAGCTCTCTCTCCACCATCGCTACTATTTTATATGACAGTTTTAAACATGGCTATTACTCAGCAACCGTATACTAGTTTCAGCATAGGATTATACAGCCAGCCGGTTGCACATAACCGGTAGGTACATTGACTTAGGTTTCGACAACTATAGGGGTGTCATTATCAGAACGAAATTTTGATAAATCGTAAAATTACATTGCTAAAAAGCAATGGTCAGAATTTAGGGCAGCTATGCTCAAGTCAAACATGGACAAAATATTCCAGCTTTGCCATTTCTGACTTGAGCATAGCTGCTCTAAATTCTGACCATTGCTTTTTAGCAATGTAATTTTACGATTTATCAAAATTTCATTCTGATGAAGACACCCCTAGTAGATGTCGAAACATAGTTCAATGTACCTACCAGTTATGTGCAACCGGTTGGCTGTATAATCCTATGTATTTTACATGAAATAAATGCCTCACGACATATTTAGTTCTCTTTATTATTATATGTCTAACATCTGATACATTTTAGAATCTGTGTGCGTTTCGGAGCAGAAGGGCCATGTTTAGTGTTTCACAGTTTTCATTTGTGGAATTGTAGAGTTGTATTGTGCACTGATAAGGAACCTATATTTGAAAGAGGTCACACTTCTAAGCAGTTGAAAATTCAGCGCAAAATCGTAACGCAACAATGACAACAGTTTTAAATATCTTTCCGAATCGTGACACGTCTGATTAATAGTTAGTTCACAATGGGACCCCTTCACAGGGCTATTTTGCACATTGATTATACACAAACTGGTGAACAAAGACAGCGGTCACATTGGTTATATGTTTTTCAGGGATATCTCACGGCCGGCCGCTGTGGTCGAGCGGTTCTAGGCGCTTCAGTCCGGAACCGCGCTGCTGCTACGGTCGCAGGTTCGAATCCTGCCTCGGGCATGGATGTGTGTGGTGTCAAATGGTTCAAATGGCTCTGAGCACTATGGGACGTAACTTCTCAGGTCATCAGGCCCCTAGAACTTAGAACTACTTAAACCTAACTAACCTAAGGACATCACACACATCCATGCCCGAGGCAGGATTCGAACCTGCGACCGTCGCGGTCGCGCGGTTCCAGACTGTAGCGCCTAGAGCCGCTCGGCTACTTCGGCCGGCTGTGTGGTGTCCTTAGGTTAGTTAGATTTATGTACAGCCGCGCAGGATTCATGGTGTCAGTTCCCTCCAGCACTACTTCAGACATTAGTCGAGCCCATGCCACGTCGTGCTGCGGAACTTCGGCGTGCTCGTGTTGAGCCTACACGATATTAAGCAGATGTTCCAGTTTCTTTGGCTCTTCAGTGTGTCACACATGCAGAATTTATTACGAAACAGCTATAAGTAACGAGTGAAATGTTGACGAATGGTTATACCACATGGCGTTTCTTCCATGTGTAATTTCGTACACATTTGCGTAGGTGGCTAGATTACGCTCAGAGATAAACGAAAAAATTCGAATGGTTAACAAACATAACCAATTCGGATACTCTTTCTTCGCCAGGACACAGCAGAACTCTCAAAGTCAAATTTCTTGAATGTTGAAAATACAACGTGTATGGAATCCAATGAAACGTTAGCTAAGAGCAATCGACAAATTTGTTGTAACCTTTCTGTTCATTTTTCACTGACTCTGTTTACTATCGAAAGCCGCCCATCGAAAGCCGCCATTTACTGTTAGGCATTTAAATCTGTGTACCGTTCAGATGGCACTTCCTTCATCTGAGGTCGCATTATTTCCAGTACTATAGTAATTGCATTGTGGAATCTCTTAATCCATATTATAAATCTTATACGTCCTTTCTCCATGCAACAATTTTTTCCTATTTCATTTTAGATACTTGCAGTAAAATTCAGTGGACCACATTTCGAACAGTCACACGGTAAGTGGACTACATTCCATATTCGGCTTTAGCGAACACACTTTCGAGGATATTCCGGTTCGTCTGGACTGCAGAGAAATCTGCATCTTCATCATGCATATTCACTTAACTACTCCGAACTCATTTCCTTAACGACACAGAATCTTCAAACGTATGTGGTAAACCCCTTGACACTTACGTCGGGCATCTTCAGAAATATGTTTTCTCTCGCACGTGCATCAGCCATCGAACTCATAAGAAGCACCGCATTGTCGACACATGGCATTCAAGTAACGTCTGTTACCAGAACATCATACTAACATGTTTTTCCGTCCAACATCAAAGGATATTCAACTTCCTGGAAGATTAAATCTGTTTGCAACACCAAGACTCTAACTCGGGATCATTGCTTTTATGGGACAAGATCACAATCGACTTGAGTTACCCAAGAAGGACCCAGCACCAGACCTCACAGTTTTACTTCCGACACTATTTCATCTCCTACCTTACAAACTCCACAGTTTTGCTGCGAAATTTGCATGATTGACACTCATTGAAGAAACGATTTTGCGGAGACGCAACTTAGCCACTGCCTGGGGGAGGGGGGGGGGGGGGTGAAGGATGTTGCAGAATGAAGTTTTCACTCTGCAACGGAGTTTGCGCTGATATGAAACTTCCTGGTATATTAAATTGTGTGCACCTGAGCGAGACTCGAATGAGGGACCTTTGCCGTTCGCGAGCAAGTGCTCTTCTGACTGAGCTATACAAGCACAACATAGAGGCCCGACCGCACAGATTTACTTCCGCCGCTACCTCATCTCCTCCTTTCCTTTCTTCCTTGAGTGCTAGTCCTGCTAAGTTTCGCAGGAGAACTTCTGTGCAGTTTGGATGGTAGTAGACGAGGTACTGGCGGAAATAAAGCTATGAGGAAGGGTCGTGAGTCGTTCTTCGGTAGCTTAGTCGGTAGAACACTTGCCCGCAAAATGTAAATCCAGAACTCCAGTCTCGGTCCGGCACGAAGCTTTAATCTCCCAGGAAGTTTCGTATCAGCTCACACTCGACTGCAGAGTGAAAATTTCATCCGAAAGATAATACTGATCAAAATTTCCAAAATATCGACAGCTGCAGCAACGCAGATCCAAATACAGCAAAACTAAATGGAAATAAATTACAGTTTATGTTACACAAATCCAACCAATTTAGTGCTTCCGACATAGCTGGAGGTAATGTAGGCTCAACACTATGCACCAAAGCTTCAAAGATCCCAGAAAAGCTCAAGTGATCTTATTTCATACGCGTATGTTTTTCCTTAAATGTCTCCCAGGCTGCAAAAAAGTTGTTTAATTAGTTCATAAATACAATAATAGAATGCAGAAATCCAAAGACAAGTGCTAGATATCAAAACTGATAACATTAGTGAATAGCACAAGACGGGGTTGATACGAGTGTAGTAGAAGCTTCTGTTAACCAAGTGTCCTCCAGATGCTTCTTCGTCCATCGGACAGCAGAATTCGCCAGCTGTAAATGACATGGAAGTGATTTCTGACACCTACACATGGCCTGGCAGGAAATATAATTTTGGCTGTGGTGCTTTTCCCACGAGCGATTTCCCTATATCGCCAATGGCGAACGACGCTATGATTCCTTTGAGAAGAACACTTTCCTTATCATGAAATTTTCTCGGGTAATCCACCGATTGGTGGCTTCGATGAGTTCCATACTCATCATCTTCAGGCGAAGATGATGGGCTGATCACCCGAGAAGATTTCATCATTGGAATACGCAAAGAAAGCCTGCACTGACATACACTTCCCCTATCCCTACCCAATCCCGTCTTTCTTTAAAAAGTGGTCATCAACACGAGGTTAAATCCCAAATTTCCGCCCCGTGGTATTTTTTTTGTTGTTGTCGTTTCTGTCCGGTTGTTAGTAAAAATAATCGCACCACCAATATCCTAGAAGATTGTTTCGACTGCATTAGATAGGAATTTCGATGTGAACAGGAGGCTCGTAATATTTTAGATGAGTGTAATTTATACACTGAAGAACCAAGGAAACTGGTACACCTGCCCAATATGTGGTGTCACCGCCAGACACCACACTTGCTAGGTGGTAGCTTTAAATCGGCCGCGGTCCATTAGTACATGTCGGACCCGCGTGTCGCCACTTTCAGTGATAGCAGACCGAGCGCCACCACACGGCAGGTCTAGAGAGACGTACTAGCACTCGCCCCAGTTGTACGGACGACTTTGCTAGCGACTACACTGACGAAGCCTTTCACTCATTTGCCGAGAGATAGTTAGAATAGCCTTCAGCTAAGTCCATGGCTACGACCTAGCAAGGCGCCATTAGCATTATATTGCATTTATCTAGAGAGAGTCTCACTTGTATCATCAAGAACGCTGTATACAAATGATGGATTAAAGTTAAGTATTCCAGCAGCTACGTACTTTCCTTTATAGCATTCATTACGATCCTGTTTCAGACCGTCACGCCATCCTTCGTGTGCTTATAGCGTGCATTGCGGTCCCCTCAAATCACACTGTGTCGGCACTTCTGTCGACACATCACAATATCGTGTAGGCTCCCCACGAGCACGCAGGAGTGCCGCAACACGACGTGGCATGAACTCGACTAATGTCTGAAGTAGTGCTGGGCGGAACTGGCACCATGAATCCTACAGGGCTGACCATAAATCCGTAAGAGTACGAGTGGGTGGAGATCTCTTCTGAACAGCACGTTGCAAGGCATCCCAGATGTACTCATTATTTTTCATGTCTGGGGAGTATGGTGACCAGCGGAAGTGTTTAAACTCAGAATAGTGTCTCTGAAGTCACTCTGCAGCAATTTCCGACGTGTGGGGTATCGCATTGTCCTGCTGGAATTGTCCAAGTCCGCCGGAATGCACACTGAACACGAATAGGTGCAGGAAATCAGAAAGGATGCTTACGTTCGTGTCACCCGTCGGAGTCGTATTTAGACGTATCAGGGATCCTATATCACTCCATCACCACTACAGAGCCTCCACCCCCTTGAAAAGTCCCCTGCTGACATGCAGGGTCCATGGACGCGTAAGTTGTCTCCACACCCGTACACTTCCATCCGGTCGCTACAATATGAACGAAACTCGTCCGACCAGGCAATATGTTCCCAGTCATCAATAGTCCAATGTCGGTCTTGACGGGCTCAGGCGATGCATAAAGCTTTGTGTCGCGCAGTCGTCAAAGGTATACGAGTGGGTCTTCAGCTCCGAAAGCCAATATCGATGATGTTTCGTTGAATGGTTCGCACGCTGACACTTGTTGAGGGCCCAGCGTTGAAATCTGCAGCAATTTGCGGCAACGATTCTCTTTAGTCGTCGTTCTCCCGTTCTTGCAGGCTCTTCTTCCTGCCGCAGCGATATCGGAGATTTATTTGACGTTTTACAGGATTCCTGAGATACACGGTACACTCGTGAAATGGTCGTACGGGAAAATCCCCACTTCATCGCTACCTCGGAGATGCTGTATCCCATCGCTCGTACGCCGACTGTAACACCATGTTCAAACTCATTTAAATCTTGTGATTCTTGAGTTTCTCCCGGCGTATTTGATAATCAAAATATCCACGGGTATGCTGCCGGTCTATAGTGTTCAACGGGCACAATATTTCGGCGATCAAACATGTCGCCATCATCAGGTGGACTGACGGACTGAGCTCCTGTGAACGTGCCGGCACGGAGATCCGTACGCTATGGCTGCTCAGAGGGAACTGGGTTCGGTCGCGGCGGCGGCCGATTTAAATACCCTCCGCCCGCGGCGCGCTCCCTCCGCCGTCCGCGCCCAGCGCCACGGTCGCGCGGTGGAACAGATTGCGACGGCGTCTGAGATGACGTCGGTGTGATGGCTCTGTCCGCCGTGGTCGTCACAACTATACGTCTGCTCGATTTACTCTTAATTAACCCGATCGCTGGTTCCCAAGCCTTGCTAAGATTATAGCCACAGTCACGGTTTACGAGGTCGTCATTGGTGCGAATTTCGATGGCCTCTCTAACAACGCTGTCCCAGTATCTCGACGTCTGTACCAGAATCCTCGTGCGGTCATACTCCATGGCGTGATTTTCCGACAAACAATGTTCAGCGACCGCCGACTTGCTCGGATACATCAGTCGAGTGTGCCTCTGGTGTTCACGGCATCGATCCTCGACGGTACGCATCGTCTGACCAATATACGACTTGCCACATTGACACGGAATCTGGTACACGCCGGCCTTCCTCAAACCGAGGTCATCTTTGGCGCTCCCCACCAGTGCACGAGTTTTATTTGGAGGACAAAACACAGTTCCGACCCGGTGTTTCTTCAGAATGCGGGCGATTTTCCCCGAGAGTGCGCCTGTGTATGGAATAAATGCAGTGCCTACCTCCTCCCTCGTGACTTCATCCATCTCAACAGGTTGTGCTGCAGTGGTTGGGCGGAGAGCACGTTGAATCTGCCACTCTGAGTACCCATTTTTCGAAATACAGTTCTCAGATGTTCCAATTCCTGGGGTAGACTCTCTGCGTCAGAGATAGTGCGCGCCCTATGTACTAGAGTTTTAAGTACCCCATTCCTCTGTGAAGGGTGGTGGCAGCTGTCTGCATGCAAATACAGATCAGTGTGCGTAGCCTTCCGATACACCCCATGACCTAGGGTGCCGTCAGCCCTTCTCTTGACCAAGACGTCAAGGAAAGGTAATTTACCCTCCGTTTCAGTCTCCATAGTGAATTTGATGTTGGGGTGTATGGAGTTTAGATGTGTAAGGAAGTCAAGGAGTTTATCCATACCATGTGGCCAGATGACGAACGTGTCGTCCACGTAACGGAAAAAGCAAGTAGGTTTCCATACGGATGACGACAGGGCTTCCTCCTCGAAGTTCTCCATGTACAAGTTCGCTACCACCGGTGAGAGTGGGCTATCCATGGCGACTCCCTCCGTTTGTTCGTAGTATTCTCCATTAAAAAGAAAATACGTGGAAGTCGAGACATGCCTACAGGTTGCAGCCCGACTTCCGCCAGAATCAGCCGAGGAAATACGTCGTGCAACTTGTCGTGCGTTGACGAAATCCAAGCCGATGAAGTCAAATATCAGCAGTAAAGAGAGGGCGGCCATTCGTGATCTGAGGGAGCGCTCTGAAATTGTTGTCTTACCGGCTGACAAAGGCAATGCTACAGTTGTTGTCTCCCATAAGGACTACACTGATAAGATGCAGAGCCTGCTAAATGACGATTCCTACCGGAAGATCAGCGTTGACCCTACAAAGAAGGTGGAGAACAAGACGAGGGCGCTTCTCAAGGACGCAGATTTACCGGAGGGTGACGCTAAGAAATTGTTACCCCAAGGTCCGGTACCGCCTAGACTATATGGACTCCCGAAGGTTCACAAAGAGGGGGTACCATTACGCCCCATTGTCAGCAACATCAGGGCACCTACATATTTGTTGGCCAAATACCTGACGGGAATATTAAGTCCTTATGTGGGTAAATGCCCTCATCACATCCGTAATTCCGTGGATTTTGTTAAACGCCTTGATAGCTTCAGGTTGGATGAGTCAGATATCATGGTGAGTTTTGACGTCGTTTCCTTGTTTACGGGGGTACCCCTGCGAGAGTCACTAGAACTGATTAGTCAGAAGTTTGACGAGAAGACCACTGAACTTTTTAGGCATGTCTTGACTTCCACGTATTTTCTTTTTAATGGAGAATACTACGAACAAACGGAGGGAGTCGCCATGGGTAGCCCACTCTCACCGGTGGTAGCGAATTTGTACATGGAGAACTTCGCGGAGGAAGCCCAGTCGTCATCCGTATGGAAACCTACTTGCTTTTTCCGTTACGTGGACGACACGTTCGTCATCTGGCCACATGGTATGGATAAACTCCTTGACTTCCTTACACATCTAAACTCCATACACCCCAACATCAAATTCACTATGGAGACTGAAACGGAGGGTAAATTACCTTTCCTTGACGTCTTGGTCAAGAGAAGGGCTGACGGCACCCTAGGTCATGGGGTGTATCGGAAGGCTACGCACACTGATCTGTATCTGCATGCAGACAGCTGCCACCACCCTTCACAGAGGAATGGGGTACTTAAAACTCTAGTACATAGAGCGCGCACTATCTCTGACGCAGAGAGTCTACCCCAGGAATTGGAACATCTGAGAACTGTATTTCGAAAAAATGGGTACTCAGAGTGGCAGATTCAACGTGCTCTCCGCCCAACCACTGCAGCACAACCTGTTGAGATGGATGAAGTCACGAGGGAGGAGGTAGGCACTGCATTTATTCCATACACAGGCGCACTCTCGGGGAAAATCGCCCGCATTCTGAAGAAACACCGGGTCGGAACTGTGTTTTGTCCTCCAAATAAAACTCGTGCACTGGTGGGGAGCGCCAAAGATGACCTCGGTTTGAGGAAGGCCGGCGTGTACCAGATTCCGTGTCAATGTGGCAAGTCGTATATTGGTCAGACGATGCGTACCGTCGAGGATCGATGCCGTGAACACCAGAGGCACACTCGACTGATGTATCCGAGCAAGTCGGCGGTCGCTGAACATTGTTTGTCGGAAAATCACACCATGGAGTATGACCGCACGAGGATTCTGGTACAGACGTCGAGATACTGGGACAGCGTTGTTAGAGAGGCCATCGAAATTCGCACCAATGACGACCTCATAAACCGTGACTGTGGCTATAAACTTAGCAAGGTTGGGAACCAGCGATCGGGTTAATTAAGAGTAAATCGAGCAGACGTATAGTTGTGACGACCACGGCGGACAGAGCCATCACACCGACGTCATCTCAGACGCCGTCGCAATCTGTTCCACCGCGCGACCGTGGCGCTGGGCGTGGACGGCGGAGGGAGCGCGCCGCGGGCGGAGGGTATTTAAATCGGCCGCCGCCGCGACCGAACCCAGTTCCCTCTGAGCAGCCATAGCGTACGGATCTCCGTGCCGGCACGTTCACAGGAGCTCAGTCCGTCAGTTCACCTGATGATGGCGACATGTTTGATCGCCGAAATATTGTGCCCGTTGGACACTATAGACCGGCAGCATACCCGTGGATATTTTGATCATCATTTAAATCTTATTAACCCACCACTGTAACAGTAGTAACCGATACGTCATACACTTGTTGTCTTATATAGGCGTAGCCGACCCCAGCGCCGAATTCTGCCTGTTTCCATACCTCTATATTTAAATACGCATGCCTAAACCAGTTTCTTCGGCTTTTTAGTGTAGCATCGTAAAATAGTTGTACCCAGGTAGTACCCTCTCTCAGTACACTGTAATATTCTCTTTTGCCAGGAACATCAAATTGAAGTGACGAAATCCTTCTACACACTATGTCTGTTGCTACTCAACAACCAAGAAATCAATGTTTGGTATATTTACGCCTTAAGTTGATTGTGCAACGTGTATCTGAGGAGGAAATGACGTTCGAGACCTAAATGGGTTTCGTAAGCGCCTGAAAAAATGGTTCAAATGGCTCTGAGCACTATGCGACTTAGCTTCTCAGGTCATCAGTCGCCTAGAACTTAGAACTAATTAAACCTAACTAACCTAAGGACATCACACACATCCATGCCCGAGGCAGGATTCGAACCTGTGGCCAAGCGCCTGAAAACACTTCGGCTGGATGCTGGACCACATAATTGGTCATTAACCTGGCACGCATATCAGATGTCTATCTCGCTCAGCTGCCTGACACAACAGCAGTCGCTGAACGACGTGGCGCAATCGTTACGACACTTGTCTAGCAGTCGGAAGCAGACGCAATCCATACATCTCGACTGTTCTTTCGCTAAAACGCTTAGAGTCAGCATAAAGACGATTCCGCCGAGAGGACTGTAGCCCATTTGTGCCTCCTTTCTTTGTAGATTCTAACTGACCTGATATCAATAGGACTTTGATCTAACACGTAACACTTACCTGTCCGTTTAGATATGTAACGGAAGAAAAACTTTTTTCAGTAGATTAAGAATAATTAGGCGTCGTAATAGTCATGCGAAATATGTCATTAGCAAAACATTTATCTGGGTTGTGTCCTGATGTATCCATGTGGTCGATTTAAAAATGATCTGTTACATCTTATACTGAAATATGTCTACTGACATTAATAATTATACATTATTAAATATAAGAACTTAATGTAAAACAAACAGCAAAATCTTGTTTAATTAGAATAATGTACACTGAAGCGCCAAAGAAACTGGTATAAGCATGCGTATTCAAATACAGAGATATACTGGGTGATCAAAAATTCAGTATAAATTTGAAAACTGAATAAATCACCCAATAATGTAGATAGAGAGGTACAAATTGACACACATGCTTGGAATGACATGGGGTTTTATTAGATCCAAAAAAAATACAAAAGTTCAAAAAATGTCCAAAAGATGGCGCTTCATCTGATCAGAATAGCAATAATTAGCCTAACATTGTCAGACAAAGCAAAGATGATGTTCTTTACAGGAAATGCTCAATAAGTCCACAATCATTCCTCAACAATAGCTGTAGTCGAGGAATAATGTTGTGAACAGCACTGTAAAGCATGTCCGGAGTTATGGTGAGGCATTGGCGTCGGATGTTGTCTTTCAGCATCCCTAGAGATGTCGGTCGATCACGATGCACTTGCGACTTCAGGTAACCCCAAAGCCAATAATCGCACGGACTGAGGTCTGGGGACCTGGGAGGCCAAGCTTGACGAAAGTGGCGGTTGAGCACACGATCATCACCAAACGACGCGCGCAAAAGATCTTTCACGAGTCTAGCAATACTTTGTTTTTTTTTTGTTCTATTAAAACCCCATGTCATTCCAAGCATGTGTGTCAATTTTTACCTCTCTATCTACATTATTCCGTGGTGTATTAAGTTTTCAAATTTATACTTACTTTTTGATCACCCGGTATAAATAGGCAGAATATGGCGCTGTGGTCGGCAACCCCTGCATAAGACAACAGGTATCTGGCGCAATTGTTAGATCGGATACTGCTGTTACAGTGGCAGGTTGTCAGGATTTAAGGGAGTTCGAGCATGGGGCTCTAGTCGGCACACGAGCGATGGCACTCCCATCTCCGAGGTAGCGATGAAGTGGGGATTTTCCCGTACAGTCATTTCACGAGTGTATCGTGAATATCAGGAATCCGGTAAAGCATCAAATCTCCGACATCGCTGTGGCCGGAAAAAGATCCTGCAAGAATGGGACCAACGACTAAAGAGAATCGTCCAGCGAGACAGAAGTGCAGCCCTTCCGCAAATTGCTTCAGATTTCAGTGCTGGGCTGTCAGTAAGTGTCAGCGTGGGAACCATTCAACGAAACATCATCGATATGGGATTTCCAAGCCAAAGGCCCATTCGTGTACCCTTGATAACTGCACTACACGAAGATTTACGCCTCGCCCGGGTCCGTCAACACCAACATTGGATTGTTGATCGCTAGAAACTTGTTGCCTGTCGGACGAGTCTCGTTTCAAATTGTATCGAGCGGATGGACGTGTACTGGTAGACAACGTATGAGTCCGTGGACCCTGCATGTCAGCAAGGGACTTTTCAAGCTGGTGGAGGGTCTGTAATGGTGTGGGGCGTGTCCAGCTTCAGTGATATGGGGCACCTGATACGTCTAGATACGACTCTGACAATGTCTAGATACGACTCTGACAGGTGACACGTACGTAAGTATCCTCTCTGATCACCTGCGTCCGTTCATGTCCATTGTACATTCCGACGGACTTTGACAATTCCAGCAGGACAATGCGACACCCCACAGGTCCACAATTGCTACAGAGTGGCTGCAGGAACACTCTTGTCAGCTTAAAGACTTCCGCTGGTCACCAAACTCCCCAGATACGAACATTATTGGCCTTATATGAGATGTCTTGCAACGTGCTGTTCAAAAGAGATCTCCAGCGCCTCGTACTCTTACGGATTGTTTGGACAGCTCTGCAGGATTCACGGTGTCAATTCCCTCCAGCGCTACTCCAGACATTAGTCTAGTCCATGCCACGACGTATTCTGGCATATCCGCGTGCTTGCAGGGGTCCTACATGATATTAGGCAGGTGTACCAGTTTCTTTGGCTCTTCAGTGTCTTTACTAGAATAATGTATTTAAGTTATAAACGATTCCGGACATTCCAGCACATGCCGTATATATGCCACCTATACGGGAAACCAGCAGTCTACCTGACAAGTTTTTTCGCCATTATGGTTGTTGTAGTAATAATATTACTGTATCACATCAAAACCGTTCCTATTAGCGGATTACTCTACAGCGCACTGCAACCAGAGTGTGCACAATGTATGTGAAACACCTGAGAATAGGAAGATATGCTCAAATTCGATCATGATTTAAATAAAATAACTTCTTTCAGCAAATTTGGTCTGTTGACGTCACCGTTATTCAATCTGTACATCAGTACAGTCGCGAAATCACCCGAGCACTTTGGTACTAAAGCAACAAAATACTTCGCTCCCTCTTCTCTAAAGGATTCCTGATAAAAGTATTTCATAAAACTCTTGCCACTTCTCTGTGAGATTGCGCAACTCCGTCACATATTACTATGTTACAAATGTTCTGCTATGCGAACCGCCTAATAAAATATCGTTATCTTCGGGATCATTGTTCCTTACCTAGGTAGTGCAATTGTAAGCTTGCTTGACTTAGAACTGGCGCCACCCCATACCTATAGCTCAATACTATTTGCAATTTATCAATTTCAAATCCTAGCTTTCCTAGCTTTCAACCAATGGAACGCAGACAAACATGAGGGCACAATCGCACGACGAATTTTAGATACACTGGCTGACAAAAAGAAGTGAACTATTCCGAACAGGAAGAGGAAACGAAATGACATTTCACTGGTTTAACGTATGTGGTGTCATTTGAGTGATTACAAAATCGAATCAAAATTACAAAGGACTTGGCAGTGAGAGTCCACTTATCAGTACGACATTGCACCCGCTGTTGGCATGGATCCATGCACTGATTCGGTTAGGAACGGCGTTATAAAGCCACTGTATCTTTCCTGAGGCCAGCTGGCCCACAGCTGTTGTAATTCGTCCTTGACATTCTGTATATTGGCGCTGGGACGACGTTAACGTCGGAACTGATGCCACAAGTGTTCTATCGGGGACAGACTTAGGACTTTTGCACACCACCGGAAAACCTCAACACATCGCATACTGTCCATAGAGAGACGCACCCCACGTGTGGACGAGCATTGGCCTGTTGACATTTGACCTTGGTATAATGCATAATGTAAACAGTAAGAAAGAAGTTTGATGAAAACACTCTATGCAAATGATTGAATCTCTTCTTAAATGTTTAGTTACGTAAGAACTAGTCTTCCTCTCAGACGCTAGTCAGTCGTTTCCTGATGACGGCCTAATAAGCTGGAAGTAGTCTGAAAGAAACAATAATCAGTAGAACAAAAACATTGTAGTTGTTATTCAACCTTGAATATGGAATTTTTCTACCAAGAAGTACTGGAAGAATCCATAAATAAGAAACAATTAAATTTATGAACTTTAAAAATCACTTTAGCTGTTGTTTAAAATGAAATACTCCATTGTAGCAGAGACAACGCCAGTGTAGTGCAGCCAAAATGAATGAGAAACAAGGTCACACAATAAAAATTCAACTCTTCATCTGTTTCCTGTCGGTCCTCGAGGAAAAACGTGGCTCGCTGAAAGAATAAGTTACGTCTGGGTAGTACCATCCAGTCACGAACATCGCCTGGTTAAAATACATTTATCTGCTGATTTACTGCCTTCACTTCACGTACAGTAACTCTTAATCTTTCCAGGTTGTCTTCAAACTCGGAACTTCTTCATTATAAATAGTCACAACGGTTTCACAAATCAAATATTATGCCTTCTCTTTAAATTAAGTTTATCCAAGTAAAAGAATACCACAGCGCGAAATTACACTCGCAGTTTTGATCATACAGAATCATTTGAATTAGCTTCCAAGAACAAAAATCATAAAATCAGAACTGAAATACTTGGCAGTGTACGGCAAAAATTACGTCTCACTCCTACCAGCAACGACTTACAACAATTAACCAAGAAGATCAAAGAGAGTTTAGGTATTTAAGAAAATATTTTACATGACAAATGGCTATCTTATTAACAATCTTTCGGTAAGTTATTGTGAAAGTTCATAATTCACAATTTTTAGTGTTGATAATTTCAAACAGAAATAACGTTATACAAAAAAATTTCGAAATAAATTCAGTATATGAAAAGTACTTAATTTATTTGAAAAATTATAAAAGCCATATTACTCATGTTACTTAAAATATACGAAATGTAACATAATAAAAATTTTGAATATGTTTGTATTGTATAGTATACAATGTAAGACATGACAAAAAGACGACACACCACGAAGGAATTATCCGAATTGGACGGAAATCGTTAGATGTGACGCACATGTACAGAGAAAGAAATAATTATAATTTCAGGAAAACTGTATGATTTATTCAAGAGAAAAAAAGTTTCTCAAACTGAGCAGATGAATAACGCTTTGATCCATCTCTGGCTCTTATACAATAGTTATTCAGCTTTCACTGACTGCCTGAGTTGGTGGAAAAATCTGTACCATTGTCACGTTAGATCATCAAAATCCGGAGCTTGTTGGAAAGCCACGCCCATAATGCTCCACACGTTTTCAACTGGGGACAGATCCATCGGCCTTGCTTGCCAAGATAGGCTCTGGTAAAGACGAAGATAATCAGCAGAAACTCTCACCGTGTGCAGGGGTAATTATCTTGCTGAAATGTAAGCCCAAGGTGGTTTGCCATGAGGGACAACAAGCCAGAGCGTAGGAAATGGCCGAGGTACCGCTGTGCTGTAAGGTTGCCGCGGATGACATCCAAAGCGGTCCTGCTACGAAAAGAAATGGTGGGCGACAGTCACATTAGTATCATACCGCTGACCTGGGCGTCTCCAGAGAAGTCTTCGGTGTGTACTGTCATTGACTGGAGTAGAATTGTCTTCGACCAAAGAAGACCTGTCGGAAGACGCTCCGGACAGTGGTTGGATGCCAACATGACTGCCACCCACCATACGGCTCAACAACCAGGAGTGATGGTATGGACTGCAATTTCTATTCGCAGCAGGCCCCCTTCCGTTGTCATTCGCGACATCCTTACAGCACGGCGGTACCTCGACGATTTTCTACGCCCCATTTTGTTGCCCTTCATGGCAACCCATCCTAGGCTTACATTCCGCTTGCCAAACCTTGCCTTGGCAAGCAACGTCGCCAAATGTCTCCCCAGTTGAGGATGTTTTGAGCATTATGGGCAGGGCCTTCCAACCAGCTCGGTATTTTGACGATCTAATGCATCAGTTTGACAGAATTTGGCACTACATTTCTCAGGCCATCCAACAACTTTACATCACTGCGTACCAACCTGAATGACCGGTTGTATAAGGGGCCAGTGGTAGGTCAACACGTTACTGACTTCCTCAGTTTTTCTGATATTGTAATCATGTGTTTGTCTGTAGATTTACATTAATTTCTTCGTGGTGCGTCGATTGTTTTTTCGTTTTTCTTGTTTTTTAGAATATTTATAAAGTGTTTTTGGTAATCCTTTTCTTAACTATATCGACAAGTACAGTAAGTGGCAAAAGATGAGCTATTGTTCAGTTCCATTACACATTTTAAATCTTTGAGTTCGGTTAATAATTGTATAAAATATAGAAAATCAAATTTTTCTTGTTAGATAGGCAACCTACAACGTGACCATTAGCTCCTGTGCCCGTGAGCTCGTTCTAGCACTTTCGTAATATACACCGAAGAGCCAAAGAAACTGGTACACCTGGTATTGTGTAGCATCCCGCGAGGACGTACAAGTGCCGCAACACGACATCGCATGGACTCGACTAATGTCTGAAGTAGTACTGGAGGGAATTGACACCATGAATCCTGCAGTGCTGTCCATAAATCGGTGATCTCTTTTGAACAGCACTTTGCAAGGCATCCCAGATACGCTCAATAATGTTCATATCTGAGGAGTTTGGTGGGCATCGGAAGTGTTTAAACTCATAAGAGTGTTCCTGGAGTCACTCTGTAACAATTCTGGACGTGTGGGGTGTCGCATTGTCCTGCTGGAATTGCTCTAGTCCGTCGGAATACGCAGTGCACACGAATGGATGCAGGTGATCAGACAGGATGCTAGCGCGTGTTTGACCAGTCAGAGTCGTATCTAGACGTCTCATGGGGGTCCCGTATTACTCCAACTGCTCACGCCCCACAGTTACAGAACCTCTACCAGTTTGAACTGAGTCCTGCTGACACGTATTCATGAGGATTCATGAGGTTGTCTCCATACCCTTACACGTTCATCCGCTTGATACAATTTGAAACGAGACTCTTCCGACCAGGCAAGATGTTTCCTGTCATCGACAGTCCAATTTCAGTGTTGATGGGCCCAGTTGAGGCATAAAGCTTTGTGTCTTGCAGTCATCAAGAGTACACGAGTTGACCTTCGGCTCCAAAACCTCATATCCGTGATGTTTCGTTGAATGGTTCATACGCTGACACTTGCTGACGGCCCTGCATTGGAATCTGCAGCAATTTGCGGGAACGATCCTCTTTAGTCGTCGTTGGTCCCATTCTTGCAGGATCTTTTTCCGGCCGCAGCGATGTCGGAGATTTGAAGTTTTACAGGATTCCTGATATTCACCGTACCCTCGTGAAATGTCCGAACGGAAAAATTCCCACTTCATCGCTACCTCGGAGCTGCTGTGTCCCATCGCCCGTGCGCCGACTATAGCACCACGTCCAAACTCACTTAAACCTTGAAAACCTGCCATTGTAACAGCAGTATCGATTTAACAATTGTGCCAGACAGTTTTTAATGTTGATGCATTAATTTGTTCTGAAAGCGGTGCTGATATTCAAGACAATAAAAGCGTGTTACAAGCTATGAGCTATCTAGGGAAGTTAAGCTTGCATTAATGAGCAACTGTTTCACCAGGTATCCAGTCTAGCTTACCAAATTCCCAACCAGACTAACATTAATTATAATCTTTTAATAGTCATCTTACGACAACCGTTGAGATATATATATATATATATATATATATATATATATATATATATATAAGAGAATTTAAATAAAAAGAAATAAATCAGTTTATATTTGGATTTTATTTTAACATTGATCATTGTTCCGTTAAAATTTCAGCATATTAAACTTGATTCATAACTAAACTGGTGCCTTATTTAGGATTGTGAAAATGTGAGTTTGTAATCTTACGGAACACATCAAATTTGGACCAAGATTGGAAGACTGCATACAACACTGCATTCATAAAATAACCCACGAAGAACGTTGAAACATATGCAAGAGGAAATTAACCACAACTAACCGATTCAATTTTCACCCAGAGAAGTTACGTACGTAGCGCAATCCTGTCCGTCATGAAATTACCACACACTGGTATACTAAATTCATACTAACTCTCTGTGAAATCTTCGCAAAAAGAATAGCTGAGGGCTACTTTGATGACTACACCACATGCTACACGTGGTCAACTTGGTTTACACAAAGAGCGTAACTCCACAATAATTTTGATAATTAAAATAAATTACATCGAAACGCAATTTACAAAAGAAAAACCTCGAACTGGTTACTATTGTCTTACTATTAACCTGATGGGTCAAACAATTGTATAAGCACGTGGTACTGGTCTCACAAAGTACACCCCACGTGGGTTGAACATAAAGAAAAGTTGCTATATTGGAAAATATTGTCAAGACGAGACGTTATAATCTCACACACACTCGCATTTAAGATTGATGATCTTAGAGTTACGGATCCTCAACACGTGGTTCCACTTTACTCACAAAGTAGTGACAAAGCAACTACTGGAAGATATTCTGAACTTCACACTCGAACTACACTGCGTTGCAATTTAAGATAACATAAGATATTTTAGATCTAAACCTGAAATAAAGGTGATTAAATGTTCAGTTAGGCTGAACTTAAGAAATCCATTGTCCTCTGGACGTAGCAGACACGCGCTTACCCGGAGATCTTACCACTTCAGACGCTCGCCGCCGACCGACTGCCGTGGGCCCCTACCAAGGGTGCTTCCAGATACAAAACGGAAGTGACCAGAGAGGCAGCTTCCTATACCAACATGACAAGAGACGGACAGGACCATACTAAGAACAGAAACCTCTTTGCTTTTAGAAAGCGTAGCTACCTGTTCCGACATTGGTCCTACTGTTCTCTAGCAGACAGGCTTGTCTGCTACCATCAAGCATGCAACTAGAAATACATTTGCTCATTCATCAGCAACTGGAATCACTCAACAGAGGAAAGTCCACTGGACCTGACGGAATATCAATTCGATTCTACACAGAGTATGCGAAAGAACTTGCCCCCCTTCTAACAGCCGTGTACTGCAAGTCTCTAGAGGAGCGGAAGGTACCAAATGATTGGAAAAGAGCACAGGTAGGCCCAGTCTTCAGGAAGGGTCGTCGAGCAAATGCGCAAAACTAGACCTATATCTCTGACATCGATCTGTTGTAGAATTTTAGAACATGTTTTTTGCTCGAGTATCATGTCGTTTTTGGAAACCCAGAATCTACTCTGTAGGAATCAACATGGATTCCGGAAACAGCGATCGTGTGAGACCCAACTCGCTTTATTTGATCATGAGACCCAGAAAATATTAGATACAGGCTCCCAGGTAGATGCTATTTTCCTTGACTTCTGGAAGGCGTTCGATACAGTTCCGCACTATCGCCTGATAAACAAAGTAAGAGCCTACGGAATATCAGACCAGCTGTGTGGCTGGATTGAAGAATTTTTAGCAAACAGAACACAGCATGTTGTTATCAATGGAGAGACGTCTACAGACGTTAAAGTAACCCCTGGCGTGCCACAGGGGAGTGTTATGGGACCATTACTTTTCACAATATATATAAATGACCTGGTAGATAGTGTCGGAAGTTCCATGCGGCTTTTCGCGGATGATGCTGTAGTATACAGAGAAGTTGCAGCATTAGAAAATTGTAGCGAAATGCAGGAAGATCTGCAGCGGATTGGCACTTGGTGCAGGGAGTGGCAACTGACCCTTAACATAGACAAATGTAATGTATTGCGAATATATAGAAAGAAGGATCCTTTATTGTATGATTACATGATAGCGGAACAAACACTGGTAGCAGTTACTTCTGTAAAATATCTGGGAGTATGCGTGCAGAACGATTTGAAGTGGAATGATCATATAAAATTAATTGTTGGTAAGGCGGGTACCAGGTTGAGATTCATTGGGAGAGTCCTTAGAAAATGTAGTCCATCAACAAAGGAGGTGGCTTACAAAACACTCGTTCGACCTATACTTGAGTATTGCTCATCAGTGTGGGATCCGTACCACATCGGGTTGACAGAAGAGATAGAGGAGATCCAAAGAAGAGCGGCGCGTTTCGTCACAGGGTTATTTGGTAACCGTGATAGCGTTACGGAGATGTTTAGCAAACTCAAGTGGCAGACTCTGCAAGAGAGGCGCTCTGCATCGCGGTGTAGCTTGCTCGCCAGGTTTCGAGAGGGTTCGTTTCTGGATGAGGTATCGAATATATTGCTTCCCCCTACTTATACCTCCCGAGGAGATCACGAATGTAAAATTAGAGAGATTCGAGCGCGCACGGAGGCTTTCAGACAGTCGTTCGTCCCGCGAACCATACGCGACTGGAAGAGAAAAGGGAGGTAATGACAGTGGCACGTAAAGTGCCCTCCGCCACACACCGTTGGGTGGCTTGCGGAGTATAAATGTAGATATAGATGTAAATGTAGATGTAGACATCCTATCAGACAGAAGGGAAGGGGGAGGACAGTATCTTATCTTATACAGTATATAAAAGAAAGCGGATGTAGGTTCCGTATGAGACTGTGTGACATGAATGACATACAAACTGTGTTTTAAAGTGTAGTAGTGTGACAGATCGTTCTTGATTATGTGTAAAAGTAACACGTTCCACTGCTCAGTCTCCTCCCAGATAGTCAGAAACACCACAGTAAATTTAGAAGTGGAATGTATGCCGTAAATGACAACAGTTTTAAAAAATTAACATGAAAGGAATCCAACAGAGACCTTTCAAGTTGTTGTGTTGTATAGGCGTTCCCGACCGCAGCGCCGTGTTCTGCCTGTTTACATATCTCTGTATTTGAATATGCATGTCTATACCAGTTTCTTTGGCGTTTCAGTGTAGAGTAGCCTGTACTGTTACGTGTGGGCGCCCTGTCAGAGTACCTCTTACTGGTTGCGTTCGCCGGCAGGGATGTACGTCGGCGTCATCGCGTCGATGGCGCTGACGGGTGCCATGTGCGAGATGGCCGGCGGCTGGCCGCTCGCCTTCTATTCCTTTGGCGCCGTCGGCCTGCTCTGGTGCATCCCCTGGTTCCTGCTGGTCGCCGACTCGCCGGCCAAGCATCCAAGCATCGACCCTGCCGAGCGCTGCTACATCGAGGCCTACATCCTGCCCATCAACAAGGTAACGCCGGCTGCAGCGACATTAATCGCAAAAGCACGCTAGCTGCATCTACTTCTCTTCGCTTATTAGTTAATGCTACCGCGTGGTTACAAAATGTTTCAAATGGCGTTAAGCACTATGGGACTTAACATCTGAGGTCATCATATAACCCCCCCCCCGCTTCCCGGGATTTGCGAAATTACTAGTTGACAATGACCGTGAGTTATGAATTTTGACCCGCGTCGGGATAAGGCATCCGAATCCGAAGTAAATAATGGTTATTCCGCGGGAAACAGGAGACGTTATAACTTGATCATCATTGAATGAGTAATTTCATTCAATAACGATCGGTAAATGAAATAATGGAAATAATTGGGAAATAAATTTTGCCAGTGGAAATTTTGCCGAAAGAAATGATTAAGCTGTAAAAGCAATTAAAAAATCGGTCGCCAGCTCAACTGATGAGCGACAGTACTGTTAAGTACGTGAATAATTGAGTCAAAAGTAAAGTTTACCTGTTTGTAGCGTAGCAGGTGGAACGGGAACTATTACGTAAGTGCTGTGTCAGGCTCAGTAGTCATATAAAACAATGTCATAACAATCTAACTACACTTAAACATTAATGGTTAACTTTCAATAAGTATTTTGATAATTATTTTGTTCATAATTTGTCAGCTAAGTGCAAGGCTGACAACACAGATTTTGAATAATAGACTGTCATTCTGTCTTTAAAATTAGGTACTTTGCACAGTTTAATCTACTGATAATGAAATATATTGACAATAATTGATTAACTATGTTTTGAATGATAATAATTCATTAACTGGGGGACTGTCATGTGGAATAAGCTTTATAGTTTCCTTGAACTAACTTCAGCTGAATATGCATTGAAGTAAATCTTAATAATCAAATTTATTACTTCAGTCTATTATTAAGTTACTACGGTTGGCGTAAGCTTATGAAGTGCAACAATTAACTACGATAACCAGTCTGAAATTTACTCTTCACCGTCTATGCAAATAATTTAATAATTAACATATTTTCTCTTGATAACAGCGTTACACACTCGGTTCAATTAGGTAAGGATCGGAAGGAACCTACTCGGCGTTATTGTCGTGCGGAATGTAACTGCAACACTTCGATTATAAAGTGCTTGTTATTAATTGTTCAACTTCAGAGAAAAGCACAGCCACTGGCAAGCCTTCTACAATTTTATCGTACGAAAATTACGTAGATCTTACTTCCCTCGTTGTCGGTGTATCGACGGAAGACCACGGCGGCGACACAATGTGGCAGCGGGCTTTTGCTGTTACGACTCGGGCCCACAGTGCGCTTCACATTTAAGTCCTCGTTTCTTCAGCACTATGCCCATTAATTCATAATAACTTGCCCGGCCATGCTTCCAGATTTGCCGACCGTTACTTTCCCGTCGTACTTATATCCACAAACTATCCGTTAGATGTAACACAGCTATGAATAGCAGCACTCGACTCCGAG
Source organism: Schistocerca americana (assembly GCF_021461395.2). NCBI lineage: Eukaryota > Metazoa > Arthropoda > Insecta > Orthoptera > Acrididae > Schistocerca > Schistocerca americana. Next base: position 1,158,614,539 of record NC_060119.1, on the reverse strand, counting down.
CACAGCGTCACTGCTACTACTACCCGCTGGCGTGCTCCCGCGCCCAGAGGCGCGACAAAACAATCTCTCTGACTTCAATGTTAACTAAATATGCCCTGACTTGCCAGTGTTCAATATTACATAATTTAAACATAGTATTTACAATACATATCTACACTAGACAATACATCGTATACAAACAGTTTCATGTGTTAAGTAAGCGAAAAAAATCATAGTAAGGACTGCGTTGTAGCGTCACAATCAGTCCCCTAGTCTTAGAACTACTTAAACCTAACTAACCTAAGGACATCACACACATGCATGCCCGAGGCAGGAATCGAACCTGGGACCGTAGCAGCAGTGCGGTTCCGGACTGTAGCTCGGTCACTGCAGCCGGCTACAACTGAAGTGCAAGTACTCACAGAGGCCCTGTGTGGGCAGTAATTATCATTTATCAGCGAAACATGCTAGATATACAAACGCGTTAATGCGGAACCGGTTTACACTGGAAAAAGATTAGTTCCAGTTTTGGCCACCAGGTGCAAATCTGGCGTTGTGAACGCAAGAAAGTCGTATAGAAATGTTTTCATCTCTAATGGATTAGGAACATGGCATGGGCAGAAAAGGGCAAATACATCTACATCTACGTACCTACTCTGCAAGCTATCATACCGCGAGCGGCGGAGGGTACGTTGTACCACTATTAGAGATTCCCTTTCCTGTTCTACTCGCAAACAGAGCGAGTGGAAAAACGGATATCTATGCGACTCCGTACTGATCGTAATTTCTGTTACCTGATTTTCGTGGTCGTTAGGCGAACCGCGAGTCGCAGCAGATTGATGGTACTGCAGTTAGCTTCAAATGACGGTTCTTTAAATTTTCTCAGTAGCGTTCCCCAAAAGGAACGTCGTCTTACTTCCAGCGGCAACGGCCTTGCCGCAGTAGATCCACCGGTTCCCGTCAGATCACCGAAGTTACGCGCTGTTGGGCGTGGCCGGCACTTGGATGGGTGACCATCCGGACCGCCACGTGCTGTTGCCGTTTTTCGGGGTGCACTCAGCCCCGTGATGCCAATTGAGGAGCTACTCGACCGAATAGTAGCGGCTCCGGTCAAAGAAAACCATCGTAACGACCGGGAGAGCGGTGTGCTGACCACACGCCCCTCCTATCCGCATCCTCATCTGAGGATGACACGGCGGTCGGATGGTCCCGATGGGCCACTTGTGGCCTGATGACGGAGTGCTTTTTTACTTCCAGCGGTTGGTATTTGAGTTCTCAAAGCATATCCGTAATTCTTTCGTGTCAATCAAACCTACTGGTAATAAATCTAGCAGCCCGCTGTAGCGTTTCTGCCACACTTCTCGCCCACAAAAAATGAAGTCAGAGCTGAATGCACAACTGGAAAGAGGCACATGAGGAAGCAGTACAGTGGCATAGTAATGTTGACTGGTGAATGTAGCGTGTTCAAAGATCTGTGATGATGTCAAGAACTTATGGCTTGGACCAATTAGGAGTTGGGTCGCGTTCTAGGATGAGATCGGATTCAGTCTGCATAGTGATTCTGGACGTACTCGCTTATGACGAAAGCTGGGAAGTGAAGCTTTGAGTGCGGTTTATGAGTCGTGCTTGGGTAGCTCTGTCGATATAGCACTTGCCCGCGAAAGGTGTAGGTCCCCGGATCACTGACGCCTTAGCTCAGCGTGTTCGGTCAGAGGGTTAGCTGCCATCTGTAATAAAAAAAACTGAGTGAATAGATCAACGATGAACTTTAACGGGTGTCAAAAAACAACGAACGAAATGAAATAAAGGAAAAGAAAAAAGAGACTGTGTTCCGGTCTCGCACATAGCTTTAATCTGCCAGGACTGTTTCATATCCTCTGCATTAATTTTTCAGAAAATGTTTGGGAAAGCGCTTATTTACAGTAACTGTGATTCCGTGAATGATGACTGATTTTTGCTCGGTCAGTGCCAGTATTGCGCTAAAATGAATTTAAAGTGTCCGTCTGATGATCAGGCTGATGAAACCAATAGCAAAAGTATTATTCAGTCAGTAGCTTCAGGAAGTTTGCTACAACATTCTTCAAACATTTGCAAGCTGAGAGATACCGGCATCCAGCACTTCGATGTACAGGGCGAGCACAAAGTCTTGCCCTGATTACAAAAATTTATAACAGAATAACCGTTTGACAAAATACGTTACATTTGATGCCGTTACTTAGGTTAGTGTTAGTAGTTGTTGTGACCAATAGATGGCGCTAGTGCTCCACAACACGGTCTGTTAGGTCACGTTAGTTGCTGGCGAAATGGCGTCGAAGCAGGAGAAAGCGCGATTGTGCTTTGGTTTCACGAAACGAAATCGCCTATCAGTGTTCAGCGTAAATTTTGGGCTTCTTATGGACGCAGTCCTCCTGACGGTAAATCAGTAAAGCGATGGTATGCAAAGTTTAGCGAAACAGGCAGCGTTGAAGATCGTCCTTAAAGTGGCAGCCTCGTGTGACTCATGCAACTGTTGATCGAGTTCAGCAATCCTTTCAACGGAGTCCGTCTAAATCAACTCGTCAAGCATCACGTGAACTTCAAATGCCACAAGCAGTGTGGTGAAGATTCTCCATGAAAGGCTTAGATTGCATGCTTACAAAGTGCAAATTGTGCTGTCCTTTGCAACCGAATGATTTGCTGACACGTGCTGAATTGGCAACTGAGATTCTCAATAGGATTGATGGCGCTAACGATTACTTAAATCGCATATGCTTTACCGATGAATCCACCTTTCATGTCAGTGGAATGGTAAATAGGCATAATGTTCGTATATGGGGTTCAGATTCTCCACATGCCACTGTACAGTTACAGCGAGACAGCGAAAAAGTGAATGTTTGGTGCGGCCTCATGCATAACAAATTTTTGGACCGGTTTTCTTCGCGGAAAAATCCATTACCGCTAGCATTGCCCCACAGTTAGAAGAATATCAACCATGGATAATTTTCCAGCAAGATGGACCCCCCCCCCCCCCCCCCCCACACACACACACACACACACACACACACACACACACACACACACACACACTGGGCTTTGATAGTGCATGATTTGATGGATGAAACATTTAAACATTTCCGGATCGGTGGATTGGAAGGAACGCACCAACACCCTGGCCACCCCACTCTTCAGACATTACGCCCCTTGACTTTTTTTTCTGGGGCTATATCAAGGGCAGAGTCTTCGTCACACCAGTTGCTGACGTCGACGAACTGGTGGCTAGGATACAAGCTGCTGTGGGTACTGTGACAAAACACATATTACGAAACACAAGGCGGGAACTTAAATACCGCCTCGACCTTCTCCGAGCTACCAAGGGAGCACACGTTGAGGTTTACTAACGTAAGTGGTCTTAAAAATGTTCAAATGTGTGTGAAATCTTATGGGACTTAACTGCTAAGGTCATCAGTCCCTACGCTTACACACTACTTAACCTAAATTATCCTAAGGGCAAACACATACACCCATGCCCGAGGGAGGACTCGAACCTCCGCCGGGATCAGCCGCACAGTCCATGACTGCAGCGCCTAAGACCGCTCGGCTAATCACGCGCGGCCGTAAGTGGTAACACTAACCTATGTAACGGCATCAAATGTAAATTATTATGTCAAACCGTTATTCTGTAATAATTTTTTATAATCATGGCAAGACTTTGTGCTCACCCTGGACAAACACTGATGGTCGGGCACTAACAGAGAGAGTATGAAGCACTATAAAACACTGAGCACGAGGGACTTCTTCTCAAAGCATGAGCTACCGTTACTCCTCGAGAAAACTGATTGCCGTTTCTATCTCTTCTTATTGTGACGTCTTCTGTCGCTTCAGCTACAGCCGCGACGAATCTGTTATAATCCTTCTACACGATCGACTTTATCGTCTCAGTTAACTAGTTGAGACAAGTTCATCTCTTGCAGCGCCCCTGGCGTTGTCTTCCCGTACTGATTGTGAGTCTTGTCTGTTCCGAGTGGCCATTTCCGTTTTACGTCAGCGCCAAAATTGCGGGTGGTTGTGAGAGCTGTCTGTTGTGCAGTTTGACTTGTGATTGGTGAAAGCGAGGTTGTGAGAGACTGTCGTGCGCACGAAAAAATCGAAATACAGTAACAAGAAGTAGGAACAAGCAATGACAATAGAGTTTATTGATCACCAGCACAGAATTCATAGCGGAAGTTCTTGTCAACGGTCGTGTGGAAAATTCTCTACACTCCTGAGAACTGAAGGAATAGGAATAGTGTCATCCAAACATTTCAGAACATATGCATGTATTCACTCGAGAAAACATGTACTTGCAAACACGTCAGACAGTATGTAGAAAGCAGTAAATAATGGCTTTTTGCTTTATCCTTTGTATGTTGCTTTCTTGTTGTGCGCCAAATAACAACCGAAAATTATTTTTCTTGTCCAGCACTCTGACTTCTTCCCCATTCAAATAATTTTCATTAAAACAGTGCTATCTGTTTACATTCTTATTTTTGCATTTTCTCTGTAAAACGTAAATATTTTCTGCTTTCAGATATTTCGTCTCTCTTGTAGGAGGACGTTGGTAGAAAAAAATGCCAGGACATCCTGTAACTTTTCAATGTGCTACGAGAACAAAACAAAAAACATAATAAAGATTAAGAAGACACGGAAGCACAAAATTAGTTGCTATAATGGGAGTAACTCACTCGACCAGAATAGGTTATAATTTCAGACGTTAGCTGATGCTCCCACATGGGGTCTCTCTGCGCATGCGCAGCGTGGCATCATACTCGGAAATTTAGAACTCCATACTCGGCACAATCCATAGATCATTGACGCTATATACGTACTCGACTCTTGGTAGGTTGCCGATTTACACTCGCGTCGTGGTTGGTTGCTGATTTACACGCAGGCACGCAAGGCGCACGCACTTTGAGTAGTCGATTTTGACCAGAAATGTGTAAAACGGGCGTTTCTTTAGAACCGGTTCTATCTCCTGGGCTTGTGTGCAGATGCACAGGAGGTTACGTCCTCGTTCATCTTCGATTTCACACTGCAGCGCTTTTATACTACAATTTGCATGCCTGTATTCTATGTGCAACTCTCCACCCTTAGGAAAGCGACGAGCTTGCTCCGCAGCTGTTTCTCATGTTCACGGAAGAGACATTCTCCACCGTGCATGTCGTTACGTTGCAGAAGCGACTGCCCGTGCCGTGGAAGAGCGTGCTGACCACCCCGGCGCTGTGGGCCCTCATCGCCATCATGGTGATCTTCGACTGGACCTTCTATATCTACATCTCCTCACTGCCCCTCTACCTCGCCAGTGTCCTCCACTTCGATATGCAAAGTGTGAGTACAGTGACTCTTAGAAGCATTCTGACACTTACTTACATCTATTCTGGATGAATCATGCTGCAAACAAACCCATACCTTCAAGAAAATTTCACATAACTTGATATTTCTTTATTTTTACTTGTGTACTTAATTTTTATTTGTTTTTCCTTTGACAGTTCAACACAACAGTAGAAGGGGGTGTCAAAAATAACCGGAATTTTTTTTCTTTTTTTTTTTCTTTTTTTGCATTTTAATGCGCCCGCGCTTGAGATTGGTGTTGGCAGTACAGAAAAGGTCTGACCTTGGCTGACGTAATACCACACGCGTCAGTTGGCTGGCGCTACACAGTTGGATGGAAGCAGGGAAAGCGTACGTGCGTGTTTACTGTACACAATATGGATCTCAAGTTGCAGCAGCGCGCGTCTATTAGATTTTGCGTTCTGCTTGACGAAACACCATCACAAACACTGGAAATGTTGCGACAAGCCTACAAAGAGCAAGCCACGGGGAAAATACAAATTTTTGAATGGCATAAACGATTTTGGGAGGGTAAAAATGATCTTGCGGATGTTCCAAGTCCAGGAAGGCCCCCAACTTCGAAGACTGAAACCAGTGTCTACACCACTGATGTCATGTTGTGGGACGACCGTCATATATCGTTAACAGAGATTGCAGAAATTATGAATATGTCTTACGGATCAGCTGAAGACATTGTACGAAGGACAGAAAAGTTGCAGCAAAGTAGGTGCCTTGTGTGATCAGTGACGAACAGAAGGCTCACCGTGTGATGGCGTGTCAACAGTGGAAGGGAATACTTCAGCGAGAACCAGATTTTTTGGACAAAGTCATCACATGCGACGAATCCTCGTTTCATCACAATAATCCAGAGAAAAAAATAGGACAGTGCCCAAAGCAAACTTCCTTAAAGTCCAAGAGCCAAAAGGCTAAAAGTCAACAAAGTACAGGAAAAGTCATGCATCTCATCTTCTTCGATAAGCAAGGCATTGCATACGATCATGGGGTGAATGAGCAATGTACTGTTACTGCGAATTACTATTCTGAGATATTGAGGAGGCCATTAAGGAGGAAAAGTGCAACAAAAAGACCACATATTGCTCGAAATGGATGTATCTCTTAACAGGATAACACACTGGCTCCTCTTGCCATTGAGACTCAAGAAACAATCACTGAATTAGGCATTGAGGTGATGCCACATCCACCTTATTCACTGGACCTAGCGCCATGTGACTTCCACCTGTGTCCTGCAGTGAGAAAAGAGCTTTGGCGTTGTTATTTTCTGGGTGGTTGAGAGCTAAACAAACAAGTTTCGGGCGTACGCAACAGGCCATCAAAAAGGGACTGAACGCCAGAGTCGTTGTATCGTGTCTGAGGGAGATTATTTTGAAGGTCTGTAATGGTATTTGAATAAAAGTGAGCAGTATTTTCTAAATAATTCCGGTTTTTGAAACCCTCTCATATATACCATGTCAATAATTTACAGACCATACAAATTATAAGAATGGATGTACATATGTATGTGCCACATCTACTCCTAAACCAATGGAATGACTACAACCAAACTCAGTACTCATATTATTTACTGTCTGGAAAGAATCACTCTTTTTACCCAGTGAAAGTGATTATTGAACATCAATACAAACACTATCAGTTTTACAATGTGAGAATAATGCATCACTACAAACAGTACCCAAAAATGCAGTTGTGTATGAAACATTGTTTTACACTTACAGAAAACGAAAGTGATTCAAAAATCATTGCCGGCCAGAGTGGCCGTGCGGTTCTAGGCACTACAGTCTGGAACTGAGCGACCGCTACAATCGCAGGTTCGAATCTTGCCTAGGGCATGGATGTGTGTGGTGTCCTTAGGTTAGTTAGGTTTAAGTAGTTCTAAGTTCTAGGCGACTGATGGCCTCAGAAGTTAAGTCGCATAGCGCTCAGAGCCAAGCCAAAAATCATTGAACGCAGTCTTTCAGATACATAACACCTCCATTATGAGAAGCGGAAAAATGAATTGTTAAATTTCTTGAACGAAAGAAGAGTGACCATACAAAAAATAATCAATCAATACAAAACTTAGTTTGGACACCAGCAGTGGATTATTCACTGCTCCATCTTCATACATTGTGATGAAATGGTGGGCAACAGTTTATGGTCTTGTTTGCACACTCTAGGGAAAGAAATACGGTAAGCTTTACCAGCATTCAAAGGAACAGGGTGCCGATTTAAACGACTGCAGTAAAAGCAAGGCTTTGGTGGGGCGACAAAGCGCGTTTTTTCCTGGAGAACGATGAAGAGACATTTCCAGACGGCTCCATGTCGCGGTTGTATTATGCAGAAACACATTAAGCTTGATGCCACAGGCAGGAGCAGATGTCCAGGTATACGGCCTAGCGCCAAAAGGTCGCCGACAGCGCATTGTAGGCCTTGTTAGCGAGCAAGCCGCCAAAAGAAATGTAAACGCTCTGCAAATGTCCGTGGGACAGGAAAACTGGCGCCCAGACATGCAGACTCTGTTTCAAAACATGTTTTGTCATTGCTAGTTTATGGCTGTTCTTTGCAAACTTTGAAATGGACGCAACACGGGAGATAACAAGCTGTTTATGGAGGGCTGTGCTTCCACCCTGTATTGTGTCAGCAAAAGACACGGCAAACATGTGGGAAAGAGGCCATAAAGCTGAATTTTTTTCCGTTTTCTGCCAATTACCTTTAAGTCTCTGATTGGTCAAATCGGTTTGCAGTGCAAAGACCATTCACTGAGCTTAGAATGCCGAGCTCCAGCTCGTGATTGGCTTATGTGAAATTGGGGGAAGTCAAAAAAAAGAAATGTGCTTTCGGAACCGAGCTGAGGAGGCAACACACAGAAAGGGAGATCGACTCTTGTACAAGTCTCTTGTACTGGCACTTCGCTAGTAAAGAACTGCAGGTCTCTACCTAAACGGTGAGACTTGTGTCCATTACTAGGGCGCGACTTAGAGCCTGTGCCAGTCACCTTCTGAACCGTCAGAGGTAGCACAACGAGTGACGCTTGGGTGTACTTATTTGTCCTTAGTCGGCCGTCTAAACATTTGACGTATTCCGATACGCACAGTCGTGGCACAGAGTCAAATTGGTTTGGCAGACCAGCAAACGGGTCCACCTGCACACTGGAATCCATCGGGGTTTCAGAGGCTCTTAGGGAAGTACCTGCATTCTGAATTAACCGAACGCAAGACCTCGTACTTGCATTTTTCGGTAACGCGCATTTAATAACAGATTGCCGCCGTCCGTGACTTCAAAAAAATGGTTCAAATGGCTCTGAGCACTATGGGACTCAACTGCTGTGGTCATCAGTCCCCTAGAACTTAGAACTACTTAAACCTAACTAACCTAAGGACATCACACACATCCATGCCCGAGGCAGGATTCGAACCTCCGTGACTTCAGTCGGCGAATGCATCGTAGTGTGGCGCCTTGACCAGTAGTATGGTAAAGTATTCGCTGCTGCGAAGTAGGGCTATAATATCTATTTCTCAGCACCCTGTCCTTTCGAACCATATTTTTCCTTTTTTTGTATGGTAGAATGTAGATGCTCGGTGGTGGCGTAATTTGATGCCATAACCTGGATTCACGTGTATGAAGTGAGGTAAGGCGAGTAGTGTTCTGGTTAGTGTCGTGTGTCGATCCCCAGCAGATCACTTTCGCCACCATAGATCCCAATTTAGTAAGGCTTTTGTTGAATAAATATTTTTTGTATGATGTTCTTTAATAATTTTGTTGTCTTGTCTTGTTTAAAAGCAATAAATCGATTGTGAATTAGACTACAACTTCTCCCTGTATTCTGATTAACAATTTCTTCGCATTTTTATGGCAGTCTAGATCAGAAACATAAGGAGTAGCTTTTTCATTTGGTGTCCACTGCGTGAATTTTTACTTCATAAACAGTAATCGTCTTTCACGTTAATGGGTGGCATTATACTGCATGGCTTCCAATTTAGCATTAAGTTCTTTATTAAGCTCGGTGTGTCTTTGTTGATAGTTTTATGCATACGGTTGATTAGTAAGGTCCGACATTTATGTCTGGCGCTGATGAGACCAAACCCTCCGCTTGAGGTTGGTGGGGTAAAGAACCACCAGCCTATGAAAGGAATGGCAGTGAGGGTGAAAAAGCAGTGTAGCCCGCGACACGACAGTACCCATACTTTAATTATCCACTATTTGAGAATGAGAGGACTTAGAGACTTACAAGAAATTTTACACATAATTTCAAACACCTAAGAAACTTTTTCTCGCTGTCGACCGCCACAAAATGCAGAAAGCAAAAAATGTTCGTGGCTTACTACATTTTCGCTGTTCATGTAGTAAAACTGCCACATGAAGCACGCCATTTTAATTATCATTTCTTTACTACAAACTGTATTCGTGACATATTTTGCTGACACTATTCGCATATACCACTGAATGTACCAGAAACATTACATCATTGTACGACACTTATTATGGGAGATACGACTTCATAAAAACCGAATGCAAGACGTTTAAATTTATTACTTCTTTACTACTAACTTTATTCAGAACACATTTCGCAGACAGTAGGCCTGGATGCGAGGGACACGGGGGATGGCTAGAGAGAAAGGGAGAGGAGGAGGTGGATAGAGAGAGGGCGAAGGCAGACCAGAGGGTCACCCATCCAAGTACTAGCCCAGTCTGATAGCGTTTAAGTTCGGTGATCTGACGGGAACCGGTGTTACCACTGCGGCAAGGCTGTTGGGCCATATATACAGGTAATAATAATAATTTCGTGTGGCTCAATAGCCTGGTACAAGTCTTTCTATTGGACGCCTCTTCAGCGACTTGCGAGTCCCTAACCCGAACCAGTTATCCAACTGGGGAAAGGGGACCTACAGTTTAACGTGGAATTAGAAACACGTGTTGTTTCTGGTGACTTCCACATCGTCGAGTGGCCAACGGTAGCTTAAAACGAAGACTGACAGATCTTAAAGGTTTCAACCAGTGAGTTTGCTTCAAAATGTGTGACAAAAATGGTCATAGCTTTTGATTTCATTGAATTACAAATTTAAATTTTTTACACCGCTTATAGAAAGTAGACTTCAGTATTTCACATAAATTTTAACTTAACATCTCTACCTGATTCCGAGAAAAAAGTGTCTTAACAGACAGACAAATGGACAAAAAACGGTAAAAAAATATTTTATAAGTTATATAATTACAAATTAACGATTTTCGGATTTTGTATTGTGAAACCCTGCTTCTTTTCAAATTCCATGATTTTAGGCAAACGAGAAGTACATTATAGGTTTTGGTCAGCGATTTTGCCAGTATCAAAATGATTGTGACGTCTTAGAAGCTTAAGGAACCGAAAGACCTTATGTGATGCACATTTCAGCTTGGTACCTCTCTCTATCTGTTCCTGAGAAACTGATAGACAGACAGACAGACGGAATAGAAAGTGATCCTATAAAAGTATAATGGTTCTGTTTTTATCACTTGAGGTCTGGAACGCTAAAAACACAAGTTATGTAACGCTTACTAAAGACACAGTGTCTCCCGTTTCATTTGTCAGTACTAAAAGATTTAGTATAATGACAGTCAATCATTTCTAGATATACTTGATAGTTCTGTGATGAATTAAGTCTGTACCCCAGTTTCCAAGAGGGGAGCGAGCAGGATATAGAATCGACAGAGGTTGTGTCAAAGCACACACCTCAAGCTCTTTAGGGAAACCCCTTAAAACGAGATGGCTAAACAAAAGCTCTGTGACCTACTTCTTTGCCCCTGACCGGACTCTCTTCTTCGCACACAGAATGAGATGCGACAGTTGTGGGGCAACAAGATTCGGCGTTACAACTTTTGTTGAGACCACAGTAAATGAGTGTCTGCGACTTAATGTGAAGACCGTCCAGAAAAGCTAAATCCTCTTGCCTAAAGTTGCTTGGAAACACAATCAACAGTGTTCTCTTTTAGTAACCACCAGTAATCCCAAACCCGATCATTCATAGGATCGAACTCCCTAGTATAAGAAAGCTTTAAACGGCTGATTATTTTACAACTTAATTTATGTGTTAAACATGCATTGGCGCTGAGATCGGAATGCAATATCTTCATGGTTGAAGACGCAAAACTTTAATTATGTTAACCAGGCTCCTTGGCTGTGCATTATATCTACACTAATATTATAAATCCGAAAGTAACTGTCTATTAGGTTTTCAGGACTAAACCGCTGAACCGATTTTGATGAAATCTAGTATGATGATAGCTCGAACACTGATGAACAACATAGGCTACTGTAGAAAGCGTGAAGCACAACATATTTATTGATTTGAAGAATACAACGCGCAGTATGGAACAATACACCGAAGAGCCAAAGAAACTGGTACACTTGCCTAACATCATGTAGTGCCCCTGCGAACAAGCAGAAGTGCCGCAACACGATGTGGCATTGACTCGACTAATGTCTGAAGTAGTGCTGGAGAGAACTGACACCATGAATCCTGCAGGGTTGTTCATAAATCCGTAAGAGTACGAGGGGGTGGAGATCTCTTCTGAACAACACGTTGCCAGGCATCCCAGATATGCTCAGTAATATTCATGTCTGGGGAGTTTGTGGCCAGCGCGGGTGTTTAAACTCAGAAGAATGTTCCTGGGGTCACTCTGTAGCAATTCTGGACATTTGGGGTGACGGATTGTTCTGCTGGAATTGCCCAGCTCCATAGGAATGCACAACGAACATGAATGGATGCAGGTGATCAGACAGGATGCTTACGTGCGTGTCACCTGTCAGAGTTGTATGTAGACATATCAGGGGTCCCATATCACTTCAACTGCACGCATTCCACACTATTACAGAGACTCCACCAGCTTGAACAGTCCCCAGCTGACATGCAGGGTCCATGGATTCATGAGGTTGTCTCCCCTGTCCATCCACTCGATGCAATTTGAAACGAGACTCGTCCGCCCAGTCAACATGTTTCCAGTCAACAACAGTCCATTGTCGGTGTTGACGGGCCCAAGCAAGGCGTAAAGCTTTGTGTCGTACAGTCATCAAGGGTACACGAGTGGACCTTCGACTACGAAAGCCCATATCGATGATGTTTCGTTGAATGGTTCGCACGCTGACATTTGTTGATGGCCTAGCAATGAAATCTGGAGCAATTTGCGGAAGTGTTGCACTTCTGTCACGTTGAACGATTCTCTTCAGTCATCGTTGGTCCCGTTCCTGCAGGATACTTTTCTGGCCGCAGTGATATTTGGTGTTTTACCGGTACGCTCGTAAAATGAACGTACGGGAAAATCCCTACTTCATCGCTACTGCGGTGATATTGTGTCCCATCGCTCGTGCGCCGACTGTAACACAACGTTCAGACTCATTTAAAGCTTGATAACCTGCCATTGTTGCAGCAGCAGCTAACAACTGCACCAGTCTCGTATAGGCGTTGTCGACCGCAGCGCCGTATTCTGCCCGTTTACACATCTCTGTATTTGAATAGGCATGCCTGTACCAGTTTTTTTGTAACTTCAGTGTATTATAAATGTGAAATTAACACGGTCCGTTACGTTTTCGTGACTAAACTGGTGAACCGATAACCTTGAAATTTGGCATGTGACAGCTTGAATCCTAAGGATGAATATAAACTACTTCACAAAGTGTGTAGTACAAGATACTTATTGATTTGAGGAATATTTGCTCTTTCACTTCTGAACTTTGTCATATTTGAAAAAAATATTTTTATTGTTTGATATGTTCCACGTAACACGATTCAACTTAATCAATACCATGCTTATTCAATTGTCAACGTGTTTAATCCACAGGAATACCAGTATCATTAATTGCTAAAGTAACTCACTGTGTTACGTTTTCACGACTCTACCGCTGCACCGATTCCGATGGTATTTGATATGGAGATAGCTTGAACCCTAAGAAAGATCATGGGCTACTTTAGAAAGTTGTACGTTTTTGAGGGTTATTCAAATTTTTAAATCTCAAATACGTGAACGGTACGCAGACGACGTTGGCGTTGTGTCTATAGATTATTACGTGAAAGTGTGTAACCTCCCCCTCACTTATCGACCTTAATGACGGTGAAAAATGAAACCGCGTGTACCTAATGGGAATTTTGGAAAAGCAATCGTCACCGAAGTTAATCTGTCGGTAAAGAGGGAGGAAAGGGTTACATCTAAATGAAAGGAAAAATGCAAGTGAAACTGGTGGAAATTAATTTTGAAATAGGGATAAAGTTAATAAAGAAAGTAAATGTGCGGCCGTTACATTAACAATCAACTAGCGGTAATTAGATATTTGAGATTTGGGGGAAAATTACGGTCGCCAGTCCTATGGACAATTACTATAATAACTGAAAAAGAAAGGTTATTACACATATAATTAGCACTAGGAGCGTGGCAACTGAAGGTTGACACGTGTAGTGTGAAAACTGAAAGTTTGTCAGAAGTAATAAATTTCGCTACACTTAATTTAGCAAAAGAATTAATGAAACCGGAAAATCGAAAGTTAATTTAGTGACTGAAGTTAATAGTGAGCTTTCTTTCTGAAGCACATCGAAATACAGTTAGTCTTGGACTACCTGAACAATCATTTCTAAAGCTACTTGAATCTACGCAATTTAGAAAGAAGAGATTTAACTTTGAACTTGAATTTAACGATTCTGAACAATTAACAATAGTAAAATTTAGTACGTACCAAGCTGAGCTGCAGTCACAGGTAAGCTAAAATACGGTAACAAAACTCGCACTCTTAATTTGTGCCTGTGTAATCTAGCTATTGTAGCCAGCTATGAATACTTAAAGTGAACTTTGAAATTAAAGCAGTGAAATGGAATTATGCTGGCGTTTGAATTTCAACGACACTCGGGTTCATTTCGGAAAAGGAAGGGACCCTGCTTGGCAATGCAATTGGGACAATGAGCAACAAAGGTTCATGCTAAGTTGCTGTAATTTTGCGAGGCAAATGGAACAATTTGAAAAGCTGAGGTCTGCCATACAGTTCTGAAACTTTACGTGCTTTTAGTCTTCCCTGCTGGTTGATTGAAGGTTTGAAGCCGTCGATCGAGGAGGTGGCGACAGTCACTCATTGTCGGCCGTCGCTGTTGCAGAAGCTGGATGTTGGCGCGTCTTCTTCTCGACACGGTCACCAGGCGAAACGGGCTGTTGATGTGCGCCAGCTAATGCTTCCCGTCCGCAACACCATGCCAGAAACTATCATCGCGAGTCGAGCGCAATTACATGCTGCCAAACCCCGAAAGCGCGGCAATTCGCGGGAGCGTCACACAACACACCTGCTCCACTCGCTACTCCAGCCAGACTCCCACAGCTCTGCCTGCGCTCAACGCGGCAGAGTTAACACTACCAAAGATCCTACACACTTTGAGTCTTCACACGACCTATTGATGTAATCGTTCGATAGCAGTTTTCCCTAGGCAAGACCCAGCGTAAAAATACAAATAATATTTACGAAACAAACCAATTATACATCGACATAAATGCATAAATATATATATATATACAAATAGTAAAACAATTACAATATGTAAAGACACAGAAATGTCATATATTCAGGTAACAAAAATAAGGAAAACAAATTATAGTACAATAGATGGAAATAGGAGGATATGCATTTCCGGCATTACAAGTGCAAATACTGTGCTATTGTGGGCGCAGTTTATGATACTGAGTTGTTACACCATTTGGCATAACTGGAGAGTTTTTGTGGAGATACAGAAAGAAAATCCGACTTTAGGTCCGAGAACCATATTTAAGATTATTGCAATAAGCGTCGCAAATCTGATTTAGAAGAGATACAACGTTCTAAGAGAGTTCAGCTGTGAAAGTTACTCGAATCCAACTAACCTCGGAGTAACCTCACGTCCGCCGGAAGTTCGATGCAGAACGCCAGGCGACCTAAGAGCTACAGACACACAAATACACTCACCCTAGCCCGTCGAATTTTAGACGCCGAGCTTCACGCGTCTCTTACAGCTGCCGAGACGCTTGAAGACCCACAACGACGGCGACATTTAAAGGCTGTACGGCAAACAGGGAGACGTAGCATCTTTACACGTGGAACGTGAGACGGTTTTTATGAGGCTGAATTTCATTGCGATCTATTGATTGATTATGTTATTTATAAATTATTCATGTTGTGGGATGGATCAAAAATGTAGGTGCTACAATGCATTGAAATGGAAGGAAGAAACGTTTGGCATATTTTGCTCTGGTGGAAAAACCTCACAGCCAGTGCTTGGTGAGCCGGACAGACCTCTAAGGACTCTGCTTCTCTACAAATGTAATGAATCGAGGCGTTTTTTAAATACAGGGTGTATCAAAAACAATCACCCGATTTGGCTCATCCATATTTCTGAAACTACTAAACAAATACAATGAATTTTGTTTTTTGATGAACGGGAAACTAAAAAAGTTTTTTTTAATACCTTTTCATAGGTGTTCAATATCCCCCCCCTTGAGCTGCAGGGCATATGTCAATGCGGCATTCAAATTGTTCCCACACGGCAGCGAGCATGTCTTGAGTTACAACTTCCACAGCTGCTGTTATTGTTGTTGGTAACGGAGGCACATAAACAAAGTCTTTTATAAATCCCCACAAAAATTGATCACATACAGTCAGGTCCGCTGACCCTGGAGGTCAGCAATGTAAGGCTGAATATTTTGCTCCAGGGCTACCAATCCATCGTTCACTAATCCTTTGATTTGAAAATTCCCGCACTTCCAGATGCCATTGTGGCGGTGCCCCATTCTGTTGGTAAATGAAGTCATTCGAATCTGTCTCCAACTGTGGGGAAAGAAAGTTCTCAAGCATATCGAGATATGTGCTTCCTGTGACAGTGTTCTCGGCAAAGGAAAATGCACCATACACCTATTCCCGTGAAACTGCACAAAACACATTATATTTTGGAGAGTCCCTCTCATGTTGTACAACTTCATGTCGTTGTTCCATACCCCATATTCTCCCATTACGATGGTTCACCTTTCCATTTAAATGGAATGCTGCCTCATCGCTAAACACTAAGCATGGAAGGAAAGTGTTATCCTCCCTCTTGTCAAGAACAAAATTATGGAACTCTACACGTTGTTGTCTGCCACCTTCGCCAAGAGCTTGCAGTAGCTGAATTTTGTATGGTTTCATATGTAAACATCGACGCAACACACGCCAGACTGACATGGGGGCATGTTGAGCTGCACGACGAACGGATTTCTACGGACTCGTCGTGAAACTATGGCGGATACGTTCGACGTCTGTGTCAGACACTCGAGGACGGTCTACGCAAACAACCTGTTTCTCGGAATTGTTCATGCCATCGTCTAATAATCTGTGCTGTAGGAGGACCCACACCATACCTATTACGAAAGTCACGCTGAACGGTTATTATTGACCCGCGCTGTTCAAAACGTAGAAAACAAAACGCTTTCTGTTGTCCCGACATTATTTTTACTAGAAATGAAATGGGCGCACACTGTCGCTACCTAACGGGAACCACGTAAAACTCGAGAGTTTGCACTTTCCAACAGTATGTTTTCACGCACATATCTCGGATAACCTAGCAGTTTTTTTTTATCAGATGATTCTTTTTGATACACCTTGTATAATTAGAAAATATAATGCATGCTTTCAGATTCGACATGCAGCAAAATAACAAAAGCACATTTATTATGTGGCTACATACCCGCACTGCATGCATTTTTTTATTCATACTTCTCTACACCACTGTATACACATTTACAAATTACTAGCTTGCCTACTCAGCATAGCACTCGTCATAACAGAACTACAGATATGCTAGCGCAGTCGCGGGAATAGCTACTTATTTTAATAAATACAGCGACCAGACACTTTGTTAACTATCTTTAGTAAGGATAAGACGCGTTTCGGACTTTCATCCACCTTCAATTAGAATGATACATATTTGAGTCTTTAGTCAGGACGTAGTTGCATCATCGACAGCAGATTAGATGCTGCAGCTGGCCAGTGAAAAATAACAGTTTTCCTAGTTACTACATTTCGCGAGTTGCGTATTTATGAGATATTGCTTTTTAGCTATGCTTTCTTTCTACTCTGCTTGTAGTTGTTCCGATTATCGTCTTTATGGGGCCTGGGGTTGTGCAAAATAGATCCATAAAGCACGAACAGGGGAATTGTAGTAAGCTACAAATTTTTTTCGTTTCGTTATTTGGGGGGGGGGGGGGGGGGGGGATTTCAGCGAGAAAAAGTTTCTAAAAGTCTCAAAATTGTGTGTAAAATTTTTTGGTAGTCGCTAAGTGGTCGTATTCTCAAACACTGTATGAAAACAGTGTGGATAATTCGAGCGCCGTGACATACACGATCTCAAGAAATAGTATTATACACAGTTTCTAACTTCAATACTTACTGTGTTAAACGTTAAATGAATTAATGAAGATTGCGCCTTACATTCAAGACGAGTAAACTTATGTTTAACTTAAGGCTTGCAGGAGTAACAAAAATTTTTGTTGTATAACTTTTATGAGTAAGATACAACAGCATTACAAATTTTTAAATTCAATAAATAATTATGTGAAATACTGAAAATCAATTTTTTTTTTTTTTTGCTTCTGGAAGCCGATTCGCCATAGTGAGTCCGGTATGTGACTACATGTCTAATGGGCAGTATGGTGTTAACCCGAAACTCTTGCTAAAGGAAATTCCACCGCTGCCGAACTCAAAAGGCATCTTGCGGCATTTCTAGATCGCAGATCCCGCCACCTCACATCAGTTACAAGCCCTCTCCATTTCGTTTCAATATTTTCCTTGGGAAATTTAATTCCGACGATTAACATCGATTAGGGACTTTACGAGTAACGGAAATTGGAAATTTGTGGTAAGGTGTTATGGGACCAAACTGCTGAGGTCATTGATCCCTAAGCCTACACACTACTTAATCTAACTTAAACTAACTTACACTATGGACAACGCACACATCCATTCCCGAGGGATGACTCGAACCTCCGACGGGGGAGGGGGGGGGGGGGGGGGGTGGAGGGGGGGGGGGGGAAGGCCGCACGGACCGTGACAAGGCGCCCCCTAGACCGCACAGCTATGAGTAACGGCTGCTCCCTATACATAGTGCGCAGACAGTAAGACGGATATCACTGTTCACTCAATATTCAGTCGCAATGCACCCATCGTTCGCCTCAAATGTCTATAGGGGTCTACTCAAGCCTGATAAACAAAAGGAATTATCGTAGTCGCGTATCAACATGGCGAGTTTTTACGGACTGCCCTCAACAAATACGAACACAGTTGCCAGCGAACATTAATCAGTTTGAAGAGTATAAACATCCACCGAAAACTTCTAATACCAGTTCTGTTCAATTGTTTTCATTTGGTGGGACAACTTGTAGGCTCTCGATGTCATTTTATAGCTTACTATGTTTGTAATCTGAGAAGCGCTCACTCACGTATCTGTCTATGTATGGTCTATTCGTTGCAGAACGGCTTCCTGTCGGCCGCGCCCCACGTTATAAGTGCGGGCGGCAGTCTGTTCTTCGGATGGCTCACCGATTTTGTGTTCCGGAAGGGCTACATATCCAAACTTCACGGATTTCGCATTATAAACGGAATGGGTAAGTTCAAGCCGATCGTTCATTGTTTTAGAAACCAAATATACCACAAGACAAACATAGTTTTGTATGTTGCATTTAAACTCCGCTAAGTCGCGCGTGGCAAAACAAAATTGCTCGTATACGAATGAACTGTTTGGCAGCGATATATACTGATAAAATTCTCTCGAGCTTCCAGCTGCGTCAAGTGGTTTGCGCACTCTGATGCCATCGTATTTTTTGTACGATGGAGAGAATATTTGAACCAGATGGACGGCTAATGGGTCCCCTTAGCGACGGCTAAGGGGAGCCCATTAGCTCCATTTGCAGCCAACCTGTTTACGGAGCACTTTGACGACATCGTCCTGGACATGGCCCCTGCAGAGTCTAGTTGCTTTTAACGTTTCATTGACGACACGTTTGTTATCTGGTGCCGTGGACTTGGAAAGATGGGAGAATTTTTGGATCACATCAAGGATATCCGTGGCAACATTAAATTCACCATGGGGGTAGAGACAGATGTACCTTGCTGTTCCTTGACGTCTTCATCCGCCATGAAGCAAATGGATATCTCAACCACAGTGTTTGCTGGAAACCCACCCACAACGAACCGATATCTGTACGCTATCAGCTATCACCATCCGTCACTGAATCGTTCTGTTCTGAGGACCTTGGTGCATCAAACGGAGGCCGTCTCAGAAGCTGAAAACCTGCCGAAGGTACCGAACTACTTACGGAAAGTATTAAAGCAAAACGGCCACAACTATTGCCAGATTTCTCAAGCCATCTTTCCGAACACACGTGAGCAGGAGGACCCCGAGAAGGACTCGAAGAAGCTTCCATTTTTGCCACTCTGTAGCTCAGTAACAGGAAAAATATCTGGCTCCTAAAGAGGCATAAGTTCGATTCGGTCATCAGGGTTCCAGCAAAAATTCGACAAGTCATGAGGCCTGTGAAAGACGACGTAGACCTCGGAACGCCAGGTGTATATAAAATACCGTGTGGGTGTGGACAGTTTTATGTTAGACTGTGTGTACTACTGAACAGCGCTGTGTAGAACACGAGAGATGCTTTCGTCTTCGTCACCATTACAAGAGTAGGCCGAAGTTGAAGAAATTAGTCGTGGAAAATCAGTACACAAAGAAATTAGATACAGCAGTACTAAGATACAGCAATAACCATTAGCTCAGTAGGCAGTACAGTTGAAGAGGAGATCTCTGAAACGGCAATTACATAAGTTAGAAAGAAAAACGTAGGTACAAAGAAGATAACAACGAAGAAACCATGGATAGCAGAAGAAATTCTTCAGTTGATCGATGAAAGAAGGAAGTACAAAAATGTTCAGGGAAATTCAGGGATTCAGAAATAGAAGTCGTTGAGGAATGAAATAAATAGGAAGTGCAGGGAAGCTAAGACAAAATGGCTGCATGAAAAATATAAAGAAATCGAAAAAGACATGATTTTCGGAAGGACAGACTCAGCATACAGGAAAGTCAAAACAACCTTCGGTGACAGTAAAAGCAAGGGTGGTAACATTAAGAGTGTAACGGGAATTCCACTGCTAAATGCAGAGGAGAGTGTGAATAGGTGGAAAGAGTACACTGAAGGCCTCTGCAAGGGGGAAGATTTGTCGGATGTGATAGAAGAAAAAACAGGAGTCGATTTGGAAGAGACTGGTGATCCAGTATTAGAACCAGAATTTAAGAGAGCTTTTCAGCACTTAAGATCAAATGGCAAAAGGGATGGCTAACATTCCATCAGAATTCTAAAATCATTGGGGAAAGTGGCAACAAATGATTATTGGTTCAAATGGCTCTGAGCACTATGGGACTTAACTGCTGTGGTCATCAGTCCCCTAGAACTTAGAACTACTTAAACCTAACTAACCTAAGGGCATCACACACATCCATGCCCGAGGCAGGATTCGAACCTGCGACCGCAGCGGTCTCGCAGTTCCAGACTGAAGCGCCTAGAACCGCACGGCCACACCAGCCGGCAAATGATTATTCACATTGGTGTGTAGAACGTATGTGTCTGGCGACATAACATCTGACTTTCGAAAAAATATCATTCATACATTTCCGAACACTGCAAGTGATGACAAGTGCGACAATTATCGCACAATGAACTCAACAGCTCATGCATCCACGTTGCTGACAACGATAATATAAAGAAGAATAGAAAAGAGAATTTAGGATGTGTTAGATAAAGATCAGATTGGCTTTAGGGAAGGTAAAGGAACCAGAGAGGCAATTCTGACGTTGCGGTTGATAATGGAAGCATAACTAAAGAAGAATCAGGACACGTTCATAGAATTTACCGACCTGGAAAAGGCGTTCGACAAGTAAAATGGTGCAAAGTGTTCGAAATTCTGAGAAAAATAGGGGTAAACTATAGGGAGAGAGGGGTAATACGAGTCAAGAGGGAATAATAATGAAGTACACGGATTAAAAGGGGTGTAAGACAGGGATGTAGTCTTTCGCCCCTACTGTTCAATGTGTACATAGAAGAAGCAATGATAGAAATAAAAGACTGAGGAGTAGAATTAAAATTCAAGGTGAAAGGGTATCATTAATTCGATTCGTTGCTGACATTGCTATCCTGAGTGAAAGTGAAGAAGAATTACATGCTCTTCTGAATGGAATGAACAGCCTGAGTACAGAATATGGATTGATAGTAAATGGGAGAAAGAGGATTTTAAACCACTTGAGGTGGCCTGAAGGTCGAGCGAATTTTATCAAAAATTCTTTACTCCCTTTAGTGGCGACCTCCAGTGCTCATGACTCGCAGATAGTAGTCTTTTAATTTCTTATCCCACAATAGCGTGCAATTTTGTTCTTTAATTTATCTCTTGCACTGTATATTCATTTTATTTCACTATGTTTTGCCGTTGGTTGACGTACTGACACACAGATTGTATATAAACATGTATCAGAAACTTTAGAGATTTATACTTTCCATCAAAACATTGCAAAAAGGTCATATGAACTTGCGTCTGAAAATTCTTCGTTAGATAGGTACGGCATGATTTATTATGCATGGCACAAAAATGATACGTTCACCTGACACATTTACATTTACAGAGCGTGGTCGAAGTGACCCCGTGATTCCATGTATCACCAGAGCCTGCGTTCCATACTTTGCCACACGTTGAAGAAAACTCCTGATGTGTTGGGTATTTGGTCAGATCCCTTTTGGATACGCTTCCTCAGAACACCGACATTGGGTACAGCAATCGAATACGCCAATAAATTTATATGTCCCAGACTGTGTGCTGTCCCCCCTCCCCCACCAAAAAGAAATCTATTGGATTCAAATGTGGTGATCGGATAGCAGAACCCATTCTACCAATCCTTCGGAAACTGGTTATCGAGATGCAAACTAATTGTCTGCGGAGTACCATCGTGCATAAACGACATTCGGTCGATGACTCTAGGTTCGTTATCGAGTAAATGAAGCACCTCATTTCTGAGAAACTGCAGTTACGTTTGTCCACAAAACGTTGTGAAAAGAAGAAGGGGCTAATGAGATGGTCACGAATAATTCCACCCCAAACGTTGAGGCTGAACCTCTGTTGGGTTCTGTCTTGTCGCACGTAATGAATGTTTTCATAAGCCCTGACGTGATTGTTATGATAAGTGCAGATCCCACCCCGTGAAAAGCCAGCCTCACCAGTGAATAGGGTACGTGCTTAGTACTGCACAAAAACAGCACACTGGAATAACGCGTGTTGACAGAAAGTCACTTTTGTCTCAAATCCTACCTCAACTATTCCTTGCACTCGTTGAAGGTGATAAATATTCTTAACATTTTGCTTTTATTGGAAAAAGTAGCGCAAATTGTGACTTGTTATTCTATTACTTTGTATGAGTTTCACTCGGTTGAAACTTTTTTGTACTAGTTCAAATGCACCATTATCCGCTTAAAAGGATTGAGTTTTCTTAACTTGCGTCACAAAGGAAACTGGACTATTACTCACTCATTCCAAAATACATTTTTAAATGTCGACTGTAGCGTGTCATTCAGTGGGGCTCCATAACTAAAAGTACGAAACATGTAATTCCGCAGGATTGTGGAAGAGAGACATTTTTCTTATAAAACCTTCTTCTCTGTCAAGAACAGCGTTCCCGAAACAGTGTTGTGCACAGCGTTGGTGTTCCACGGAAAGTGAGCAAGAGCTCCGCGAAAAGCTTTATCGACTTTTTTTAAAAAATTTTGTTATGATATCTTTGTTGTTAGTTATGATTTAAAATAGACGTAATCACTGAATAAACAAGTTTTTATCATTTTTTAAGTTAAGTTTCTTTAACCTTCACAACAAACAAGGGATTCTGTCAAAGTACCAGGATTCTTAAAGTGTTTCCTCAGAGGAAAAGTTTGGGAATCGCTGCTCTAGAGTTTTAACGAATTCATTCGTCACTCCTAGAAATATCGATGTCACATCTACGATTAAAAATCGTTTACTGCGTATACCCTGTACGTTATATTTCTTATGTTTTTTCTGTTTCACATTTCTGTGGTCCATCTTTAATGCTACTGCAGGTCTAGGTGGCAACCAAAGCTACAGGTAAATAGTCCTTTAACACCTGCATGCATATAACTAATCATATCTCTGAAAGAGCACAAATATCATTATTTGATGAAAGAGAAGTCCTAACCGTAAAGTAAAAATATGTTTCTTTTGGAGACTATCTTCCGCAGTAATGTTAATGAAAATTATTATTTTGCTTTACCAATCCTAAGTTTACCTCAAATTAAGAAAATATTTTAACAGACGGTTTTCGCTTTGTTGATAAAAAGTCAACAGAAGTGATTCTATAAACATTCTGAATAAATAATCCTTTTTGGTATTTCGGTTACAATTAAAAATAGCTTTATCTCAGAATACGCTGTTTTCTACTAGATAATATATCGTTTGTTACTGTTTTCGACATGTCCTGATTTTTTAAACTCTGAACCGAATGCGATAGCATTTAAATACGCTGATGGTTGCTGTGAAATCAGATTTAATGCCTATCATTTAGTATAATTGTTCTACAATTCATATAGTAGGATTGTTGGTTGCAGTAGACCTCACAACAATTTTCTACATCACTGCATATTTAGACTGCCATGCACTTTCACATCTATTTCCTCTTCAGCAGTACGCAATAAATCTTTTTGTGTCTTATTTTTCTCCTCAGTTGGAGATATGTGCATCGGGGATTATGTCCATGTTTCTACCTGAAGTCTTATAGGGGCAGCACTCGATGATGCTCTCTGGCGAACAAAGTACGCAGTTAGCTCTACTCTCTAGCAGTCGCTTTGCAACGCTGATCCTAGATTCGGTGTAGCATATGTTCTTCCTTCCCATTGACCTTTCAATACATAATGAAGAAGGTAAAAAACATATTTCTATACACCTTCCCTGTGTGCCGCATGACTGGAAAGAGAACTGCCCTCTGGTCTTGACGGACTATGCAACCCATATCCTTCTGCAGAACGAAACTTTCACTCTGCAACGGACTGTGCGCTGATACGAAACTTCCTGGCAGATTAACACTGTGTGCCTTCACAGAATCTCTCCTGCAGACTTTGCAGAACTAGCACTCCTGGAAGAAAGGGTATAGCTCTCCTGCCGAGCTTGCAGAACTAGCACTCCTGGAAGAAAGGATATCCTTTCTCCCAGGAGTGCTAGTTCTGCAAGGTCTGCAGGAGAGCTTCTGTGAAGTTTGGAAGGTTGGAGACGAGGTACTTCCGGAATTAAAGCTGTGAGGAGGTGTCATGAGTCATGCTTGGGTAGCTCAGACGGTAGAGCACTTGCCCACGAAAAGCTAAGGTCCCGAGTTCGAGTCTCAGTCCAGTACACAGTTTTAATCTGCGAGGAAGTTTCATTTCCTTCTGATATTCAAGGGCACTTTGAACTTCAGAAACTACATCACTGAAAGGCAAACACTCATTTCATTACTATTGTTAAAAACAGTATTAACAAGCTTCTGTGAAACCTCCTCATTACTACCACGACCTATTAACTTCGCCACCTTGATTGTTTGCTAAGATCACCTACCACGTGACACACTTGCCCTGCGTTTCAGTTTACAAAACATTTAAGAACCATCTACTACCTAGAAATTGAACTACAAGTATGATTTGATAAGTCTTGTTTTGTGAAGAACTCATCTTACTTCTCGACATCGTCTGTTTTGAGGAATATTCACTAGGTTCAGCGATCCTCCAGCTTTTTCGTCCCGTCGGAAAAATAGATTCTGTCAAACTGTGCGAAGTTCTCGATGACTGCAACTATCACTTCTTCTTTTTATGAAAATTTCTTCCCAGCAAGCCAAAGTTTCAAATCAGGCAACAGGAAGAAGTTACTTGGGGCTAAGTCTGTTGCGTAGGATGGATGACGAACCAATTCAAAGCCCAGTTCATGCACTTTCGCCATTGTAATCTTAAACAAAGAGTATATCATCTCAGATTCAAGAGGAGCAAAAACCTAGCTGACAAACAAAAACTGAATGAAACGAAAATGACCTGCAGAGCACTGATGACTGGTGCAGGCTCTGGCAGTTGACCTTGAAAGTAAATAATTGTAACATATTGCGCACACATAGGAAAAGAAATTCACTACTGTACAGCTACACTACTGATGACAGCGTCTACCGTAAAATATCTAGGCGTAATTATCCAGAGCGATCTTAAGTGGAATGACCAGATAGAACACATAGTTGGAAAAGCAGTCACAAGACTCAGATCAATCGGAAGAATCTTATGGAAATGTAAGTCAGCCACGAAAGAAGTGGCTTATAAGGCGCTTGTTCGCCCGATCTTTGAGTATCGTTCATCTATCTGGA
The DNA here is from genome assembly GCF_021461395.2 of Schistocerca americana. NCBI lineage: Eukaryota > Metazoa > Arthropoda > Insecta > Orthoptera > Acrididae > Schistocerca > Schistocerca americana. The sequence goes on along the minus strand of NC_060119.1, from coordinate 1,158,588,797 downwards.
TCCCTATCAGGTAGGACCGATAGATACAACGAAGAGCTGCACGTTTCGTCACGGTATCGTTTAGCTGGCGAGAGAGCGTTACGGAGATGCTAAACAAACTCCACTGGCAGACGTTACAAGAGAGGCGTTGTGCATCACAGAGAGCTTTACTATTGGAATTTCGGGTCAGCACTTTTCAGGAGGACTCAGACAACATACATACATCTCGCTTCTTGACCACAAGGACAAAATTCGAGAAATTAGACCCAATACAGAGGCTTACCGACAATCATTTTCCCCACGCAGTATTCGCGAGTGGAACAGGGTTGGAGGGATCAGATAGTGGTACCGAAAGTACCCACCGCCACACACCATTAGGTGGCTTGTGGAGTATGATGTAGATGTAGATGTCATCGCTGATGTGTGGGATGGTGCATTATCCTTTGAAAGAGCACCTGTTTGCGTGCCAGCTGTTGTCTTTTATCAGCCAATGTTAAGTTTCAAACGATCCAACAATGAAACATAATAGGATCCACTTATGGTTGTCCCTTCTTCCAGATAGTCTATGAAGATTATTCCTTGAGAATCCCAAAAAACAGTGGCCATCACCTTACCAGCTGACAAGATGGTCTTTCCTTCTTTGGTGCACTTTGACCATTCTATGTCCATTGTTCTGACCCTGGTGAATAACGATGTATCCAGATTTCCTCAACAGTCACAAATCGGTGCAAAAAGCTTTGCGGATTGCGATCCATAACTCTACCCTATTATATTTCATTGTTGGATCGTTTGAAACTTGCATTGGCTGAAAAAATACAACAGCTGGCACGCAAAAAACTGTTCCTTCAAAAGATAATGCACTACTCCACACATCATTGTGTTGAAATGTTGTACCTGATGCATTCTTGGTCGACTGTTGGCAATCGCGCCGCCTACCTTGCATACAGATTCTGCAGAACCAGTTCTGTGTGGGCGATATTAAGCGTTCGCTCACTTGAGGTGCCTACAGCCTCAGCAATCTTATGTATTTGTATTTATTGATCTTGCATTACCATATAATGGATTTTGTATATGGTTCAGCTTGCGGTGACCACGTTTAAATTCGTTAATCCAACAGTTAATGGTCTTCAATGATGGTGCAGAGTCCGCGTGATCTTCATCCAATTATGTTTTGATTTGCCCAACCTTTCAATAGGAAATGCTTAATAACATCCCGAAACTCCGTATACTCCATTTCCAAACGCAGTCGACACACTGACCAATGTAGACGGCTGTCAAGAATGAACTGTACGGTATACATTGTTGAAATTCGTTACACGACCCTCAGAATAGTCAAGTTTACCAACCGCGAAGGTACAACAAAAATGTTCCATTCTTTCATAGAAATTTACCAGACTTATCAAATCACAGTTATAGTGACGCGCGATATTTGCGAGCTGAGCGCTTCATACGATTTTAAATGCTGTCGCAACTTCATGTGACTGGCCGGTGTGACCGAGTGTTTCAATGCGCTTCAGTCCGGAACCGCACTGCTGCTACAGTCGCAGGTTCGAATCCTGCCTCGGGCATGGATGTATGTGATGTCCTTAGGTTAGTTAGATTTAAGTAGTTCTAAGTCTAGGGGACTGATGACCTCAGATTTTAAGTCCCATAGTGCATAGAGCCATTTGAACCATTTTGAACGGACTTTATGTGACTACAGCTCGTCATTTGATGCGATTAAGTAGTCGAGACAAAGGTTTATTTCTCTGTCATCGATGTAGACATTTCATCATCTTCTGACTGATGAGAAACGGATCATACTGTTGTTAAGTGGCCCAAAGCAATCATCACTAAATACTGCAGGCGACGATAAGACTGAAATCGGCTTTTTGCAGGTACTCTGGTGCCGACAGCGACGCTGATCGTGGTCTCGCAGGTGGGCTGCAACGCGCCTGTGATCGTGACTGTGCTGGCAATCAACGGCTTCTTCATGTCCACCCACTGCTCGGGGCCCTACATGAACATGCATGTCATCGCACCCAACTACTCCGGGACGGTTGTCGGCATTGTCAACACATTCGCCAACCTGACAGGGATCGTCGTCCCGTATATTGTCGGCGCCTTCACCAGCGCCAATGTACGTCATCATTTCTCTAGTTATGTAACTAACATGTAGTCTAAGTAAACACACACGCACATACACAGGTACAGGCTGACAATTATTGAACTATACAAAAAAAAAAACTAAATTATTTACAAACTACGACGTGCACACACTTTATTCGACATGTAAATATCGCTACAGATATTCGGATTTAGGTTATGACATATTCGATATGTCTGCCATCATTGGTTATGATGTGGCACAGACAAATAATGAAATACTGCATGACCCGCTGACGTATCGGAACATCGATGCTGTCGATGACCTGAATAGGTGTTTTCAGATCAGCAGTGGTCTTAGGGTTGTTGCTGTACACCTTGTCTTTAATACATCCCTACAGAAAGGAGTCGCATGTGTTCAGATGCGAAGAATGTGGCGGCCAATCGAGGCCCGTGCCAGTTGCTTCTGGATACCATAGAGCCAGAATGAGGTTCCCAAAGTGCTCTTCTAGGACACCAAACGCTCTCCTGCTTTGATGGGGTCGAGCTCCGTCTTGCAAGAAACCACATCTTGTCGAAATCAGGGTAACTTTGGATAATGGGGATGAAATCATCTTTCAAAACCTTCACATACTGTTCGGTAGTCACTGTGCCATCAAGAAATATCGCACCGATTGTTCCGTGACTGGATATTGCACACCACACAGTCACCTGTTGAGGGTGAAGAGACTTCTTGATCGCGAAATGAGAATTCTCAGTCTCTCAAATGCGCCAATTTTGTTTATTTATCCAAAACGAAAGTCGCTTCGTCGCCAAACCAAACCATACTAATTCCCATCACGCCCCACGGCCAACCGTGCAGTTTAAACGTTCTAATGCAAACCGTTCCGAAATTATGATGATTTTATTTTATATAGTTCAATAACTGTCACCCAGTACATACGCATGCATGCATACGGAACACGTGCAGGCAAAGATATATTTTTTTCAGGCGATTACCACTTGAGCTCGTTAACTGGCTCCTTAAATCGATGTAACGAACAGTTAAAAAGAAAGAAAGTAAACTCTTTGTTATTTCAAACATAAACGCCACAGCTGTTAATACATTTATCCCACTGTCATACAAGACGGTCAATCATGACAGAAAAATGTTTGCGGTTGCCTGCAGAACCATGATCGTACCCATGTGTGCACGTCTTCGCACGAAACAAATCGACAGCAACGAATATCTTTCTTCAGGGCACCAAAAACGTGGAAATCGCATGGAGAGGAATCGTGACTGTGTGGAGGGCTTCCCAGCGAAACTTCTGCGGCGGCATCGAAGCAACCTTGGCAGGAGAGCATTACCCAGCAACAAAATGCCGTCCGTCAACATTTCTGGGCGTTTGGACTCGACGGCGCGCTTCAGTTTTTGCAAGGTGGCCATGTACCGCTGCGCACATCAACAGACAGCATCATTCTGTTGTAGGATAATGTCCGAACACATGGTGTCGTGGATGTTTCGACTTCACTGTGGAAGTTTCTGTGGGAAGACCTTACACATCCTCCATACAGTCCCGATCTCTCCCATGCGATTTCCATATTTTTGGAGCCCTGAAGAAAGACATTTGTGGCCGTCAATTTACTTTGGACGAAGAGCACCACGCCTGTGTAACAATCATGGTCTGGCGGGCTATGACAGACATTTTTACACCAAGGCATTGATCATCTTCTCTCACAATGGGATAAATGTACAGGGTGACAATGAACTATATGAAATAAAATCGTTATAACTTCAGAACGGTTCGCGTTAGGACGTTCAAACTGCATGGTTGGCCGCGGGGCATGATGGGAATTAGTATGCGCATGTGGATGAGAAGAACCATGGACCTTGCCGTTGGTGGGGAGGCTTGCGTGCCTCAGCGATACAGATAACCGTACCGTAGGTACAACCACAATGGAGGGGTATCTGTTGAGAGGCCAGACAAACGTGTAGTTCCTGAAGAGGGGCAGCAGCCCTTTCAGTAGTTGCAGGGGTAACAGTCTGGATGATTGACTGATCTGGCCTTGTAACACTAATCAAAACGGCCTTGCTGTGCTGGTACTGCGAACGGCTGAAAGCAAGGGGAAACTACAGCCGTAATTTTTCCCGAGGGCATGCAGCTTTACTGTATGGTTTAATGATGATGGCATCCTCTTGGGTAAAATATTCCAGAGGTAAAATAGTCCCCCATTCGGATCTCCGGGCGGGGACTACTCAGGAGGACGTCGTTATCAGGAGAAAGAAAACTGGCGTTATACTGATTGGAGTGTGGAATGTCAGATCCTTTAATCGAGCAGGTAGGTTAGAAAACTTAAAAATGGAAATGTATAAATTAAAGTTAGACATAGTAGGAATTAGTGAAGTTCGCTGGCAGGAGGAACAAGACTTTTGGTCAGGCAAATACAGGGTTATAAATACAAAATCAAATAGGGGTAATGCAGGAGTCGGTTTAATAAAGAATAAAAAAAATAGGAGTGCGGGTAAGCTACTATAAACAGCATAGTGAATGCATTATTGTGGCCAAGATAGACACGAAGCCCACGTCCACTACAGTAGTACAAGTTTATATGCCAACTAGCTCTGCAGATGACGAAGAAATTGAAGAAATGTATGATGAAATAAAAGAAATTATTCAGATAGTGAAGGGAGACGAATATTTAATAGTCATGGGTGACTGGAATTCGATAGTAGGAAAAGGGAGAGAAGGAAACGTAGTAGGTGAATATGGATTGGGGGAGAGAAATGAAAGAGGAAGTCGCCTGATAGAATTTTGCACAGAGCACAACTTAATCATAGCTAACACTTGGTTCAAGAATCATAAAAGAAGGTTGTATACATGGAAGAAGCCTGGAAATACTGACAGGTTTCAGATAGATTACATAATGGTAAGACAGAGGTTTAGGAACCAGGTTTCAAATTGTAAGACTTTTCCAGGGGCACATGTGGACTCTGATCACAATCTATTGGTTATGAACTGTAGATTAAAACTGAAGAAACTGCAAAAAGGTGGCAATTTAAGGAGATGGGACCTGGATAAACTGTGTAAACCACAGGTTGTACAGAGTTTCAGGGAGAGCATAAGGGAACAATTGTCACAAATGGGGGAAAGAAATACAGTGGAAGAAGAATGAGTAGCTTTGAGAGATGAAGTAGTGAAGGCAGCAGAGGATCAAGTAGGTAAAAAGACGAGGGCTAGTAGAAATCCTTGGGTAACAGAAGAAATATTGAATTTAATTGATGAAAGGAGAAAATATAAAAATGCAGTAAATGAAGCAGGCAAAAAGGAATACAAACGTCTCAAAAATGAGATCGACATTGAGTGCAAAATGGCTAAGCAGGGATGGCTAGAGAACAAATGTAAGGATGTAGAGGCTTCTCTCACTAGGGGTAAGATAGATACTGCCTCCAGGAAAATTACAGAGACCTTTGGAGAAAAGAGAACCACTTGTATGAATATCAAGAGTTCAGATGGAAACCCAGTTCTAAGCAAAGAAGGGAAAGCAGAAAGGTGGAGGGAGTATATAGAGGGTCTATACAAGGGCAATGTACTTGAGGACAATATTATGGAAATGGAAGAGGATGTAGACGAAGATGAAATGGGAGATACGATACTGCGTGAAGAGTTTGACAGAGCACTGGAAGACCTGAGTCGAAACAAGGCCCCGGGAGTAGACAAAATTCCATTAGAACTACTGACGACCTTGGGAGAGCCAGTCCTGACAAAACTCTACCATCTGGTGAGCAAGATGTATGAGACAGGCGAAATACCCTCAGACTTCAAAAAGAATATAATAATTCCAATCCCAAAGAAATCAGGTGCTGACAGATGTGAAAATTACCGAGCAATCAGTTTGATAAGTCACGGGTGCAAAATACTAACGCGAATTCTGTACAGACGAATGGAAAAATTGGTAGAAGCCGACCTCGGGGAAGATCGGTTTGGATTCCGTAGAAATATTGGAACACGTGAGGCAATACTGACCATACAATTTATCTTAGAAGCTAGATTAAGGAAAGGCAAACCTATATTTCTAGCCTTTGTAGACTTAGAGAAAGCTTTTGACAATGTTGACTGGAATACTCTCTTTCAAATTCTGAAGGTGGCGGGGGTAAAATACAGGGAGCGAAAGGCTATTTACAAGTTGTACAGAAACCAGATGGCAGTTATAAGAGTCGAGGGACATGAAAGGGAAGCAGCGGTTAGGAAGAGAATGAGACAGGGTTGTAGCCTCTCCCCGATGTTATTCAATCTGTATATTGAGCAAGCTGTGAAGGAAACAAAAGAAAAATTCGGAGTAGGTATTAAAATCCATGAAGAAGAAATAAAAACTTTGAGGTTCGCCGATGACATTGTAATTGTGTCAGAGACGGCAAAGGACTTGGAAGAGCTGTTGAACGGAATGGGCAGTGTCTTGAAGGGAGGATATAAGATGAACATCAACAAAAGCAAAACGAGGATAATTGAATGTAGTCGAATTAAGTCGGGTGATGCTGAGGGAATTAGATTAGGAAATGAGACACTTAAAGTAGTAAAGGAGTTTTGCTATTTAGGGAGTAAAATAACTGATGATGGTCGAAGTAGAGAGGATATAATATGTAGACTGGCAATGGCAAGGAAAGCGTTTCTGAAGAAGAGAAATTTGTTAACATCGAGTATAGATTTAAGTGTCAGGAAGTCGTTTCTGAAAGTATTTGTATGGAGCATAGCCATGTATGGAAGTGAAACGTGGACGATAAGTGGTTTGGACAAGAAGAGAATAGAAGCTTTCGAAATGTGGTGCTACAGAAGAATGCTGAAGATTAGATGGGTAGATCACATAACTAAGGAGGAGGTATTGAATAGAATTGGGGAGAAGAGAAGTTTGTGGCACAACTTGACTAGCAGAAGGGACCGGTTGGTAGGACATGTTCTGAGGCATCAAGGGGTCACCAATTTAGTACTGGAGGGCAGCGTGGAGGGTAAAAATCGTAGAAGGAGACAAAGAGACGAATGCAATAAACAGATTCAGAAGGATGTAGGTTGCAGTAGGTACTGGGAGTAGAAGAAGCTTGCACAGGATAGAGTAGCGTGGAGAGCTGCATCAAACCAGTCTAAGGACTGAAGACCACAACAACAACAGTAGTCAACAAGTAAACTAGCGCCTTTGGGGGACTGAGAATCAGCAACGGGTGACTGTGTGGAGTGCAATGTCCAAGGACGGAACGATCGGAGCGATATTCCTTGATGGCACGGTGACTACCGAACGGTGCGTGAGATGATTTCGTCCTCATTATCCAAAGTGAACCTGGTTTCGAAAATATGTGGTTCATGCAAGACGGAACTCAACCCCATCGAAGCAGGAGAATGTTTGATGTCCTGAAGTAGCACTTTAGGGACCGCGTTCTGGCTCTGGGGTACCCACAGGCCACTGCCATGGGTCTCGATTGGTCGCCAAATTCTCCAGATCTGAACACATACGACTCCTATTTCGGGGCTGTGTTAAAGACAAGGTGTACAGCAATAACCCCAAAACCATTGCTGAACTGAAAACAGCTTTTCAGGATGTCATCGACAGCATTGATGTTCCGACACTTCAGCGGGTCATGCAGAATTTCACTACTCTTCTGTGCCACATCATCGCCAATGATGGCAGGCATATCGAACAGGTCATAATCTAAATTTGAATGTCGGTAGTGACGTTTACATATTGAATAAGGTGTGCACACGCCTTAGTTTGTAACTAATTTATGTTTTTCCCACGTAGTTCAATAATTGTCACCCTGTATTAACAATTCTGGCAAATACTTCTGAAATAATAAACAGTTTACTTACATTTTTTCTACCTGTCTCGTTTTCAATTGCCGCCCTTTATAACTCTGCTATCTGCCTTATAGTATACAGTATTCCTTTACAGCTGGATGTCCGTACGAGCACAGATACCAAACTCAAAGTAGGTCGGAAGAAAATTTACTCCAATCCATTAGGGAAGAAGAATTCATCCTTAGGGATACATTTACATGCTGTGATCTAGAATGCATCTGAAATTTCAAGCTAATCCTAATGATTAAGTAATACGTGAGGGGTGTTAAATAAGTAATGCAACACTATTTTTTCTCAGCTACTTTCGGTTGAAGTGGAATTTGCTGTGGGACATCGTTCAATATTTCCGCTGCAGCCCGCCATAGTTTCATGAAGTTCCGATAGGTGACGGCACTATACATAGCCTTCAAAATGGCGTCTGTAACGGAGGTACGTTCCAAGTGGAGAGCTGTCATCGAGTTTCTTTTGGTGGAAGTCCAGAGCATCGCAGATATTCATAGGCGCTTGCAGAATGTCTACGGCGACAGGGCAGTGAACAAGAGTACAGTGAGTCATTGGGCGAGGCTTCCGTCATCATCGCAACAAGGTAGCGCATCTCCCGTGTGCCAGCTGGCAGTTGTGACTCTTGCGATGTCAGAACGTGCGGACACCCTCATTCGAGGTGATCGACGGATCTCAGTCGAACTCCTCATAGCACAACTGTAGGCCTCTGTTAACAGTGCTGACACAACCGTCCCCCAGTTGGGGTGCTCAGGTGTGTGGCCGCTGGGTTCCTCGTCGCCTAAGAGAAGACCATGCAGAGCAACAAAGGACCATCTGTGCGGGGTTGATTGCATGTCACGGTGGAGGTTATTGATGCAGCAAGACGTTGGCTCGGACATTGACCGGTAGAGTGGTACCATGCGGGCACACAAGCCCTCCCAAGAAGGTGGCGTAAGGCCGCTGCATTGAATATACATTATGTTGAAAAAATAGGGTTTTATGACTAGTGGTATTTTAGAATCATGAATAATACCAACCTGCTATCAGAAAGAAATGTGTTGCTTTACTTATTGAACGCCCTTCGTACTTTGGAAACAATTTTCTTCATAAGCCTGATAAATCTTCAGCAATCCATAAAAAAATAAAAATACGAAGAAAGAAAGCAATACATGACTATAATGTTACGAGTAAATAGCGCAGTTAACCCCATGTGAAGAACGAAATGAAGTAATCTTAAAAAAAAACTATTGGACGAATAAAAGTCGTAGTTCAACAGGGTGATTTTGCTAAATGGAGCAGCGCGGGATTAGCCGAGCGGTCTAGGCGCTGCAGTCATGGACTGTGCGGCTGGTCCCAGTGGAGGTTCGAGTCCTCCCTCTGGCATGTGTGTGTGTGTGTGTGTGTGTGTGTGTGTGTGTGTGTGTGTGTGTGTGTGTGTGTTTGTCCGTAGGATAATTTAGGTTAAGTAGCGTGTAAGCGTAGGGACTGATGACCTTAGCAGTTAAGTCCCATAAGATTTCACACACATTCGATTTTTTTTTTTTTTTTTTTTTTTTTTTGCTAAATGGAGACGAACTGCAGGAAACTATCCCTGAGACGATAAGGAGGAAAAATGTTCATATGTACGTCTGGCCGGAAATATATTCCACTTGAAGGTGCAGACAAAACATCTTGGAAAGCGATCCCAGTATCAACACCAGGGAGGTGACCCACGGCATAGTGTGAGCCAGACGACCATGTGGAACATTCTACAAGACAACTGACACCATTCGTATCATTTGCAGCTCTTATTATCTAAATAGTTGCATCCATGGGGATGGTTTTGTCACTGGTTCGTCCCACAGGCCACCTTGGTAGTGGGGTTCCTGTCACCCATGCTATTAACAGACGAGGCTACTTTCACGAGGGGCAGCTTCGGCTAACCTTCACAGCTCCCACATAAAGGCTACAGAGAATCCCCGTCGTATGGAGGTAGCGAACTATCAGTATCAGCTCATTCTCAATATTTGAAGGGGACTGTCGGCCACCTACTCCTAGAGCAAGTCATCCTTCCACAACGCCTAACAGGCAAGGCATATCTGCGCTTCCTGTGGGTAGCCTTGCATGCTCTGCTGGAAGACGTGCCTTTAGTGGTACGAACGGTAATGTGTCTATTGCCTGCCTGGTTAGCAGAGAGGTCTAACGCATGGCTTTCCGGAGTGGGAAGGAGCGCCTGGTCCCCGGCACGACTCCGCCCGGCGGACTTGTGTCGAGGTCTGGTGAGCCGGCCAGTCTGTGGATGGTTTTTAGGTGGTTTTCCAGTTTCCTTGGCGAATGCGGGCTGGTTCCCCTTATTCCGCCTCAACTACACTATGTCGACGATTTCTGCTCAAATAAGTTCCCCATGTACGCGTACACCAACATTACTCTACCACACAAACATAGGTGTTACACTCGTCTGGTGCAATACGTTCCCGGGGGGGGGGGGGGGGAGGGGGGGGGGGGAGGTCCACCAGGGCTGAACCGCACAATAACCCTGGGTTTGGTGTGGGGCGGCGGAGGGGTGAAGTGGACTGCAGCACTGCGGCTGCAGTGAGGACGGAGCCTCTTCGTCGTTTCTAGGTCCCCTGTTAACATACAACATGCAACAACATAGAATGTGTCTATTGCATGATGGTGCTCCAACTCACTGCCCAGCTCATTGATAATCCCATTCCACATGAGATATTCTTTCTGTCAAATTTATACGTTAATTCTGTATTCACATTTTTTGTGTTGATCCAGTTTATTAATTGTACTTATTGCAAATTCACATCAGATCTCCGTATTTTCAGACCAGTGAGTCTACTTCTCTTCCACCAAGTTTCCAAAGACTGTAACTTTCAGCGGGCACAGTTCGTGCACCGTGACAAACTGCAATAACTGCACTAATACGGCACATGAATATTAAACATTGATACAACGTTCATTTTAAGTGGCAAGTACAGAATTTAAATATAATCTACAATCTTTCTCTGGTAGAATAATGCATTTGCAGCCATCTTGCTACACCATCAAGTGAGGGCATGGGACACTGTTGTTGATGATCTGATCTATGGTTGGCACATTCGGATAAGAGATCCTGTGGTGCTGTCGGAGAGGTATCTGATTAGTAAACCTTCTCTCCTTTGATACCGACTTTCCGGAGATCCATATATTTTCTGAAAGCATATGTCAAAAATAGAAAAACTGTGAAATCGTAGGGGTAGAGAGACAAACGTTTAGGAGCTACAGGAACCACAAATTATCAGTCAAGTGTTGCAAACTTGGAATCAAAAGTCGCTAAAATGCTCGTTTCACGTGTTTATATGAACTAATAATATGGTAAGAAGTTGGAGATCTCAACATAAAAGATGAAACAACTCGCGGAAAAGAAACGATGTGCGTTGGGCTGTTGAAAATGTGATTTATTATTTGCTGACTTCAAACAAAATCTATTACAAGAGACAGTCAATGAGCAATTCATCAAATAAACAGTGAGGCGGGCAGAAAGACAATTCACAATGGCTACGTTTTACAATAACGATAACCTCACACTTTGCACACCCATCATTTGTCAATGAATGGAGGCAGGTGCATTCGCCATTCCAGGTTCGTCTTCCAAGTATCCGCTGTTATAAAAAGCATGCTTAATCAAGCTCTTGAAACGAGGGGCGCTAAAGCTGAACTGATGTAGAGAAAAGGACTCCAGCGCCAGAAAACTATCGCGATGCCAAATGTGTTCCCGTGTCTCGATAATGATTGTGTCCGTTATGTAACGAACAGAAGATTTGTAGTGTCTGAAAAAATGAATTTGCTGGATCTTTCCCGTATATGCTTCAGGTATGAGTTCTTTGTATGACTTTTGCTATCAGTTACTTCGGAAGCAGACAATGCATGATCTTTGTTAGAGCATTATGAATGCGCTAAACACAGAATTTTCTTCCTGTCATCGGGCATGTTTGGCCCAAGGTAGGCGCACTCGGCCATAATGCATCCCGTTAAGGCCGTTTCAGGTCTGCTTACGACATGTTCGCTGTTTTTCCAGCACACGATCTTATATTCGGAGGATCTGCCGGCTTTGACTGCGTGAATTTTCCCGCTGGCTCGGATACAAGCACACATGTCAGCAACAGTATCTTGTCTTCCATTGGAATCACAGGCATAATCACTAAACTGTGTTGTGTTGCAGAGACTGACTCAACAACAGTGGAAACAGTTGTTGATCCTCTGGTTCGCAGCATTCGATGACCATGTAACTCTTTGTCAAATCTGCTCTGGTCAGCACTGAAGACACGTGTCGGTGGAAAGTATTCTGTAACGATGAGGTTGCGAATCTTCGCAACAAAATCATCGCACGCTTGCGATAAATTTACCTCCTTATCCTGCCGACTGTGTGCGTTATTCCTTTGTCAACAATGTTATTCTGCTTCTTGAAATGATATACCTAGAAATCAGAAGCTTTAAAATCGACTGTACTTTGCGGATCCATCGTACCTTAAGTTGTGGGGCCCATAGTCACAATGTCCGGTCGTGAATAATTGCTCCTTCTCTTTCCTCCTCTTTGAATTTCTGCAGGACAGCCTGGCAGATTTTTTGGATCGATGGAGTATTCATCTTTTCAACTAAACAGACACTGTTTTTGCCTTGTTTCACAAATTTTATTATTAATGTTTTTAACAATTACCTATGGGATTACACAGTTCAGCAATTACACTAACATGATAGGACTAAAGTTGTGCATTAGCCAAGAGCTTTTTATCTGCTGATGAACTGAGACCCAAGGTTTTACTTCTATCCTGGAGATGTGATATCATCCAAAAGAAATGAATAATTGAATTGGGTTTGCTCGTTTAATAATAGGTGTGGGGATGCACTCATCTGTCTTTCAATTTCCAAAATTTCTAATTGGTTGAATTTAGCCCCCTTTTCCTTTGTGCGTAAGACTTGTACATTTATTATGTATTTGTGGATATTGTTCAGGCAATGTTCTGCAAACAATGAATGAGGCTTCTTCAATCTCTAGCTTCTATGGTGTTCTTTAAGCCTGGTGCAGACTGACCTCTCCGTCTGCCCAATGTAACAAGACTGACGCTCATGGCATGTGATTTTATAAACCCCACTTTTTGTGATGGCTGGTTGTTTGTTTTTTGCATTGAACAGGCAACTTCCTATAGTCTGATGGACATAAAAAACAGTTGATTCAATTAAAATTATTCAATTTTTTCTCCAAATTGTGCAGAATGTCCATGTTCTTAATTTTCTTGAACTGATTCATTACTGACAAACGCAACAGACGTTTTGTCCAAGATTCGCCTGTCGTAGGATCTGTAGCCCACTACACTAAGGCGCGCTGCTTCTAAGCAGTCCAGTCCTCTGCTGTCATTTCTGCTGGATCATTATGCTTTCGCCTTTTGGGCGAGGGCATATATTCAGATGCCGATGAACTCGAAGCAGACGGAGGCAACTGTTACGACGAGCATTACTGTTCATTATTGACCATCATCTCCAAAGCCCATTTCCTCGTCCCATTTTTCACCATCGCCTCCAGCAAGTCCTAATGTCCCGATCTCTTCCACAATCTCCATACCATTTTCCAGGAGAGTAGTTTGTTTTATCATTTCCGATTCCTGGATCTTCGGAGACCAATTGCTTGTTCCGAATCGTGAGCTAAGACAGCCACAATGACTTTCAGATCCATCTGAATATAAGAAGAAGGCATACAGTACGTTAGTACTTGACAGCAACATACAAGCAATAGAGGCGCCTTGATGGGAATACGTCCATCTATACACGCTTTATTGGTACTTTGTGTGTCCAATAGCTCCTAAACGCTTGTCCCTTTGCCCCTTAAGATCTCACAGTTTTTCTACTACTAACATAAGCTTTCAGAAAATACATGGGTTTCCGGCAAGTCGGTAACAAAGGAGAAAAGGTTTACTTGTGAGAAGTCTAGGTATCAGCATGTTTCATCCTTTTATTCTCATAGTCAGCAATAACAACGCAAACAGAACACTCCAGCGTAGAAGCAGTCGTTGCAGTAATTCACACAGATCAAGCACACACCTGAGCCACTACATCTACATCTATGTCCATACTCTGCAAACCACCACGAATTGCGTGGAAGGGGGTACGTCCCATTGTACAAGTTATTAGGGTTTCTCCCCATTCCATTCTCGTATGGAGCGCGGAAAGAATGATTGTTTGAATGCGTCTCTACGTGCTGTAATTATTCTAATCTTATATTCACAATCGCTAAATGAGCGATACCTAGGGGGTTGTAGCATATTCCTAGAGACACCGTTTAAAATCAGTTCCTGAAACTTTGTTAGCAGGCTTTCTCTGGATGGTTTATGTCTGTCTTCAAGAGTCTTCCAGTTCAATTCCTTCAACATTTCTGTGACTCTCTGCAAAGGATTAAACAAACCTGTGAGCATTCGTGCTACCCTTCTCTGTATACGTTCAGTATCACCTGTTACTTCTATTTGGTACGGATCCCACGCACTTGAGTAGTATTCTAGATGGGTCGCACTAGTGATTTGTAAGCAAACTCCTTTGTAGACTGATTGCACACACTCAGTATTCTACCAATAAACCGAAGTCTACCACGTTGCTTTACGCATTCCATTTCATATCTCTACAAAGTGTTACACCCAGATATTTGTACGAGTTGGCCAATTCCAGCTGTGACTCTTTGGTATTGTAGGCGCAGGATATTACTTTTTTTCTCATTTTGTGAAGTGCACAGTTTTACGTTTTTGTACATTTAAAGCAAGTTACCACCCTGAGGAATAGAGAGACTCAGCCATAACATTTCAGTACATCGTGTAGAAGACTACAAATTTTATAAACCATTCGAGTTTAAATCAATGAACAAGTAGTAAAATTCTGCTGACATTGAAGCTCATCCCAGTCTCGGAAATGCCACAGAAAATCAGATCGCCTATAACTCTTACCAGACCCTTGTTGTGGAACTCCCACAATGCACCATTAGAAAACACCTGGTATTTTAGTTACTACTAGATAGTGTGTGTGTGTGTGTGTGTGTGTGTGTGTGTGTGCGCGCGCGATATATATGTAGAGTGCTGATAGAGTTTTGTTGTGCCCTCAGCAAACACGGGCAGGCTGGAACAACGTGTTCTACGTGACTGTGGCACTGTCAGTGGTGGCATACCTGGTGTATGCTATCTTCACATCAGCGGAGGCTCAACCTTGGAACGATCCACCCTCAGGTGAGTCTCTTTGTGTTTGTTCTTGTCGCATTTAATTGCGCTCCAAACAAAAATGAGAATACGTCAATCCAAGGCATCAGCTTATGTCGGGAGGCGTTTTACCTTTAACTTTGTTTTCTTGGTACCAAATTGTTCATGCCTTAGTCTTTGATCTGAATAGTCAGAAGACATACAGTGTTAAAGGTCTTATTGCTCTGGAGAATGGTTTTGGATAGTGTGCCTTACAATGCAGTCCCATCAGAGCACAGTCCTAATTAAAGCTGTACTTCCTTTGGACTCACTCTTTGAACAGTAAAGAACCAGATATATCAGTACATAGTTTAGCAGTGGTGGGGTACTGATAAAATTCACTCAGGGTTTCAAATGTGTCAAGTGGCTTAAAACTCATGAGCTTTCCACCAATCTCTCCTTCGCCATTATCAAGTGGCGACTATTGCGTGGTTTCTGCTGCCACCCATATATAGTGGCGCTACCATCTGTGATGTCACTGGATCCCAGTTCAACCTATATAAGTATCACTAACTTTTTGGTCACACCGCCACCACACTTGCTTCAACCTTCCAGTGGACAGGTCCCAATCTGCATTTAACTACAAACCGTCATCTTTACTGAATGTGTTTTCAGAATTTTCATCTCGACTGCTTCGTTTATGATGCTATCTCAGAAACTATTTGTTGCTTTAATAAGAGATGTTTCATCAAATGCAGTTTGGTATTCCAGATACTGCTGATTTCTCGGGATACTGTAGGCAGAAACGCCTCTCATGTGTTATGTGGCGCTGATCAATACTGTGTATAATCTAACATAAAACTGTCCATACTGCGACAGGATTCTGTATGTTCCTAACATTATGAGGCCTACATCATCTTTCACAGTGCTAGTGAGTTGTCGAAATTTTTCTGAAGGCCTGAATCGATTTTCTGCCTTCTTAGTGAGCCACAGAAAGCCAAAAACTTAATCTGCTTCAGGTTCTCCTTGTGGGGGTCTCCTGCTTACAAGTCTTCGGTGAAATGATACGTGAAATATGAACATGAGAGGTGTTTTCGCCGCTGGTATTCTGAGAAATTAGCATTAGCAGAACATGGTAAGGAAACCGAATTGCAATCGATGAAACATGTATTATTAAAAGGACAAGTGGTTTCTGGGACACAATCAAAATGCTGAAAACACTCTGCATTTAAACACAGCTTGGGACTTGACCATCGTACGGTTAAAGTGAGTGCATGGTTGCATGAACAAACTTTACTCAGATGGCACTGGACTGAGCCACAGTGAAGTCACAGGAGGCAGTGCCGCTATATAAGGATGGCGGCAGCAACCATGTTAGTCACCAATTGACGATGGCCAAAGAGAACTCGGTCAAAAGCTTGTGGATTTTAAACCACTCGCAGCTGTGAGCCAGAGAGAATGTTATCAGTAAACACACAGTTTCGAAAGGATTGCCTTTTGTACAAAATAAGATAGCTGTACCTGTCCAGTGAAGTGGTTTCACACAGGTTGTCATGACCATTGCTTCTTGAGCTTCTGACTGGTTCACTCACTACCAACTAAGCCTTTTATCCTTGATTCTTGAACTTTTGAATGGTTCACTTGCCACCAGCTAAGTATTGTTCCCCAGGTAGACACAGTCATCATTTTTCAGATCAGGAAAGAAATATAAATCACAGCTGAACCTGCAAAAGTTGTAAAATAATCAAACGTTTTTTGTATGATGTATAGCAGAGTGAATATTCTACAAATTTTATTTATTTGTACTCAGAGATTCAGAATCATTGAATATATTGCACAAATTCTAATGTAGCCAATTTGACAATTGCAGTCTATTGACAGGGCATACTTAGAGTTGGTACATTTGTAATAGTGCATATTCCACCTACCTCCTGCCCCACAGCACTGTATTCTGGATAAATTTATATTAGCATAATGACGAGAATAATGAGAGTCTACTATTGCAAATGTTGATTTAGTTTTAATGTATTTTGTGTGTAACACAGTATCCATGTGCTGCCAGTCTGATCCAAAATATTGTTAAAATGTTTCTTCTTCATAATCGGTGTCTTGTCATTAGTGTACTACAAAGTAATGTGTAAATACTTATTGCAAATGACCTGTATGGAAAAAGTATTTCTACAGATATAAATTGTAATTTAATTGTGGCATTTTGTTTATGTATAGTAGTTTCTGGCCAAACCCGATTTTGGGATGAACTAGTTTCACCTAGGTCAAGTTCGTTCATCCTGTTACCGATAGGATAAAACAGTTTAGCCTAGGTCGAGTCGGTTTATCCTAGTTTGTATCTTCTATAAGCTTTAATCAGTAATTTCACATCTATCACTAGGTTAGCTGACATATATCCATCCACAGAAATCACCTTATCTGCAATTTGTTTATTTACTTATTTTTGCAAGGTTTACTTTGGTGGCACTTAGAACTGCAGAGTACTTTGTTTTTCTTACAATTGCATTTGTTTGTTGTACAGTTTTTCATGCAACTGCATTTCATGAAACCTTGCCCTGAGTCAATAGAATGTTTTGTGGCTGCAGTCCTTAAAGGTATTTCAATATCCTGGTTAATATCTACCACATCTAAAAACTTCTGAATGCAGATGTCTAAATCAATTCTAAAAAAATAAAAAAGAAGTTCAAACGAATATTTTTTAATATTTCATTATAAAAAATTATGGAAAATTTTAATAAAACTATGCCTGCAATAATGTTTTCGAAGTATGCCATGTTTGGTGACAACTTTGTAGAAACTCCCACCAGTTTTTTGAAGTATTACTCCGATTATATTTTGAAGGTCACCTCTGCTTTATGTACATCTGGAATAGGTATGATCATGTTGCCTCCAATGTCAGCTGGTGGATGGGATTTTTCAAAGGAAGCTTTCATTCTTTTACCTTGTTTTTCTAAATTTTCTGTCACAATTTTTCTAGCATTTTGAATGTTGTTTGTGTCAATTTTTACAATGTTATCATCACTGTCTTCATACTGTTCAGTATTGCTGTCATCTTCGATTGCCTTCTTTAGATCATCTTCATCCTGAATATCATTTATGATTTCTTGAGGCAACGAGGAAGTGGAAAGTCCTACTCTAGGTTCAATTGTGAATAATGCTTTGTAAGGTGATTTTTTATGTCAAATTGGTAAGCTCGATTTTTCATTAATTGGACATACCTTTATCCTTCTGACCACTTCATCAAATTGTTGTCCTTTAACCAAGAACTTATCATATTTTCAATGTCTTGGTTGGCACATTCAACTGAACCCTGACTTTGGCTGTGCCTTGGTATTCCATGCAGTTTTCAGTTCTGACCAAAGCTTTGCGAGTTCACTTATAACATTATTGACAAATTCTCTGCCATTGTCAGATTGAAGAATGCATGGTGCCCCTACAGTTACGAATATATCATTCAAATGATAAGCCACTTCTTCATCCTCTCTAATGTTGACACACAAAGAAGAACAAATTATGTGAGATGGTCTTGGTAAACTAGAATGAATTTTAAATTCCCATTTGGTTGTGTCTGGAAATCAATCAAATCGACTTGGCATCTGCTATTCATTTCTGAATGGAGAATTGGCTTTGAAACTAGCCCTCTTTTCTTTTTTGTCTTCTTTTGTTGACAAAAATCACACATTGATAAATAGAGACATATCATTTCCTTTGTGATATTGACATATTTTTTGATGTCTTGGCTAACATTCTATCATGACCACCATGACCCACAGCTACATGAGCTGCGTCAATCAATCATAAAGTTCATCAGCTGGAACAAAGTATTTTATATTCCCTTCACACTGTGCAATGAGTTTCTTCACGTCGCCAATTTTCAAAACAGCAAATCGTTTCAGTATTATTTTTTTTTAATGATGTTCTTTTTTCCAACTTTTCCACGTCTTCTACTTGTTTAACCAAATCCGCATATTCGTCTACTGATAACATTTTATAATGAGAAGACCTTTTGTTTTCACTCAACAAAATTTCCTCCAGAACCATTTCTCTGCACAGCTTTTGATTGGCTTGACTACTACACAAAGGCTCATCCATAATGAAACACCTCACAATAATTATACTAGGATTACAATAAAATCTTTTAAACGCAACCAGCAACTTAACATGCACACTCGTCAATGCAAAATACCGTTCAAAACAAAGAACAGTATTAGCGGGAGTGGCTGAGAGGCGCGAGGGGCGAGCCCGAGATGATTCGGGGATTCCCCATTCATACAGGCAGCGAAATGCTTTCCGACTAGGCAACATTAGTTCAGACTAGGACGTAACAGTTTATCCTAAAGCATGTAAATTCTAACTAGGATAAACTGATTCGACCTAGGCTAAACTGTTTTATCCTATCGGTAACAGGATGAACGAGTTTGACCTAGGCAAAACTAGATCATCCTAAAATCGGGTTTGGCCAGTAACATAGTCACTTCATTGTCCAGCCTTCCTCTGATACGATTTGATACTTTTGGATGATGCACTGTTTGTAATAGTATAACTTGTGTGATAGTTTCCTGTGCATTTCATTTCTGAAATTCAAAGTTGTCATCTGATAATTATTGTGTAAGAACAGTACCAGCTTACAATACACAATAGCTATCATAGCATCCATTAACTCATTAACTACATTTTTCTTGTTTCAGAGAAAACAGCTGAAGTGAAAGGCCAGGATGGTATTGATAATGTAACATTCAACAGCGAGGATGTGCGCCATGGACGACTGCGATCCTTTGACACATAGCGTTTGTAATTTTTGCATCAACATTCCTGATTCATTTGATTACATCGTGTGACAGACACAAAAAAGGAAACTCTGTAATGCAAATTGCTCACCTACATCGCACTACAGAGTCCTTCATTCATCAGTTGAGGGGATAGAATTCTAAAGGAACATATCATCAATGTTTACAGACTTTAACAACTTTTAATGCATTGTAAATGTGTTCTAAACTTAGTCGCTGTTCTTGTTGTGATAATTTGTGTTGAGGCAGTTGATGTATGCTAGACCCAAGTACCCATGGGCATCACCAACACTAAATTACTGGAGGGAATGTCTCGTTAGATAGGGTATAGATCACAAGGGGGTCTAAGCAGGAGGAGAAATAATATGTATAGACCATATTAGGCTACATGCTATATTTAGATCAGTTTAAAACACAGTTGTTAAATTCCTATAAACTAGGCGTTCTACTATATTGTAGTTGAAAAACTGAGTAAACTGGAATACTTTTGTAATAAATATTTACTTTTGATCTGATGGAATAACATTTTTCCAGATACATAAGCAGGAGACCCAGGTTCAAGTCCCAACCATGGCACAAATTTTAGTTCATTGCTTCAACTTCTATCTTTATAGAAGAATCATTCTCTGGCTTTTTTTTAAGTCAACATTGAATAAATAGCAATTCCTCTTGACACATGCAATGACTATAACTTTGTCATTACACAAAACTGGACTGTAAGTGATAGTTGTGTGGTATTCGACTGTTAGCCAGCTACCACCTGGCCACCCCTCATACATACTTACAGTACAACCAAACAGATTCATGCTTATCTACCCTGCTCGCTCATCACTTGTAGTCACGCCAACACAATTCATTGAAACTAGGAATATTGTCTTTTTAGTGAATAATACAAGTGGATCTGATTTAGTAGAATGTTAGTAAATCCTGTAAACCATTAATTCTTCCTGCACATGAGCTTTTAGTATGTATGATTAATTAAGCTTGGAAATATTTGTTTACAATAGACAATTACTATCAGTCTCTGGTGGTTGCTTTTGTCTGCAATGTTGTGGACTCTTTGGATGATATATTTCAGCAATGCTTGATCAGCCAGGTCTTTCTTCTGACAAGTTCTCAATAATTTCTTGTTAACTCACTCCTGTAACTGGTATTATTTAATACTACATGCGCCATTTATCAATTAATATTAACCAAATAGCCACTCTTCCTGTTAGTCTGATAGGTATGTATCAATGATCTCCTTCAGAGTACTGAAAGAGGCAAACAATAAGATGTTATTCTTTATTTATCTGTTCAGTACAGGTGCCTATATTATCATTGTCCATAGTAGCTATGTTGTGTAGGTTATGTTGACTAATGCATGACTTAGACACTGCTATAGTATCTTAAACAGGCTTGATTCTGTTGCTACACAGTCATCATTGGCAAAATCTAGGAAAACTGTTACAGCTATTTATAACAGAAATTCAACACACAGTTCCATTAGAGGTAGTAAAGATAAATCTCTTTAGAGTTGACAATAAGATAATCAGTCAACTGCAACATCCATAAAACTATAAGCAACTATATTTTTGAAACACTGGATAACATTTCCTACCACATTTGATGTAATTCTACTAGCTCTGTGATATGTGAACACATATTTGAAATAAAATAAACTGCAGTGAGTAGCTGAACTGCAGTGATTCAGTTTCAACAATTTGTAGAATCTAAAATAGTTTTTGATCACAAAGTTCTCTATTTCACTCAATCACCTAATTTGATCATTAGGACCTTCATCAGATTCATGAAAGAAGGAAAAGGTTTGTATATGTTTCAGCAACAGCATTATGATAAGTTACAACAGTGCAAATAGTAGCGTTGGTTCACATGACACAAATATCATCTGATAAATAACAAAACTTTAGTACAAGTAGCAAAGAAAATTATTTGCCACGATTGGCATTGTCAGGAGATACAAAAGTTCACTATGTGTCGCTGACTGCAAGTACAGTTTACAATGTAGTAGGGGATCAGTACCATTTCCACCTCATTGGGGCTCATTGCTCTCCTTATGAGAAAGGCCAAAGGTCAGTGCCCTCCAAGGTCAATGTCCTCCCATTCTGAGGCAGCTGTGTGATTTATCTCTGCTCTCCCTCATCTCCTTCCCCTCCCTCAATGCAGGCCTATTGTACGTCCTTGAAGTTAAAATCTTCTGGGTTATTAGGCCACGTCATGTTTCTTCTAAAATGTTCGACGTTTCGACCCTTGTGTGGGGATCTTCCTCAGGATCTTTTGGTGTCCACCACTGCTGCCCAGTCCATTCTAACAGTACTGGACATCAAAAGATCCTGAGGAAGATCCCAGCAGAGGGGTCGATACGTCGAACATTTTACAAGAAACATGACGCAGCCTAATAACCCAGAAGATTTTAACTTCAGTGATAACAGCCATGAAAGCCTGCAGACTTACATACGACTGTATGTCCCTTGTGCTCTGTATACCATAGTGAGAATGTCATGAGGTCCAACCAGTGGATGGACTCCTCCTCACTCGTGTTCTGTCTCTAATCCTATTAATCCTATCTGAACACCTGAGATGTGCCTCAGTCTTTCTCATAAATTCATTTCTGGAAATTGTAGCAGAGTATTGTGCCGAGTGGTATTTTTGCAAGCACTCCACCACCTTTCTTCCATCACTACTTACAGTTTTACGATTATCTGATATTTGGCTGAATTTCCAAAAGAACCATTTTAAGATCGTACATATGAGACTTTAAACGTTTAATAATTACCACAATGCATTATTTAAACAAATTAAACAAAAATTGCGTATTTAAACAACCGACAGGCTACTGCAGTTTTGGAAAACACTTACATTGGTTAGGTGTATACTAGTCTTGTGCTTATATGTGTTAAAAACAGATGATCACATACTATCAGGTTGTCTAAGAGCAGTCTGACACTGTGATACTACTGTGAACTTGTAAATAATGGTGGGAACTTCTGTAGACATGTATCAAACACTGCAGTCCACAAACACAATACTTGCAAAATTGCACTGGAGCTACCAATAGAATAGGATTGGAGGAATAGGAGGTGTGTACTTTATTTAAAACCATCTGAATTACCACAGGAGCTGAACTAGTTTCAGAGCCGGCAGCCACTGCACGCCGCCCCTCTCCACCTTGGTCGGAGATGTAGTGTAAACTGACTTACACACAGGCCAGAGGTGCACCTCAGCTGCCACCATCATGTCTGGCCCCCAACTATACCTGGGCCGGTGAAACATGTCACTTGACAGCTCTCGTGTGGTTGACTACACTGCGATTGCAAGGTTGCAATAGCTGCCACCGCACACCCCCACAACTCTGAAGTACGTTTTGTAAATGTAAGCTACCATCAACGTTTATACATAAGTGCAACAAACTACATTTTTCTAACAATGGAGAGAACAACGACAGAGACAAAGCGTTTGACAGTATATGAAACCAGCAAATAAAAACACCCGAAGTTAATGACAATATCTATGAAAAGTCATTACAAATTGTTACAGTAATAGCTGCATGTAAAACGTCGTATAATAATGTAAATCTAAGCATACCAAATAACACGCTATTCATACTCATAGAAAGAAATAAAGCAAAACATGCACAGCCTAGCCGATTGCAGAGAGAAAGAATTAATTCTGTATACATTTACACTCACCAATTTATGACGTCAATGGCGCAGTTCCATCCAGTTCTCCTTCACTATCATCAGAATCGGCGCGAAAACCGTTGTCTTCATCATCATTAAGAGAAATCAGTAATTGTTCGTTTTCATTTATAATGCCATCTATAGCCTGTGCTCCTCTTATCATGAGTCAGCGCCTACAGTAGCAAGACCTTCACATAGCAGTCTTTCCACTTCTGTTATAGTATAAGTATTGTTGTTACTTCTCATGTACGCCTTGACTTCACTCCAAACCAATTCAATTGGATTAAAGTGGCAGTGATAAGGCGGTAGCCTAATTACCAAGTGACTCTGTTCGCTTACAAGTTCATCTACAACATATTTAGACGTCACAGGCTTATTTTCTTTTACGAGCGAGTATAACAGCAGCTTTGTAATGCTCACGTCCGCAGCAATGTCTCTCGCCTGCAACCATTGCACCACAGTTCCCTTACGGTCACTAGTGGTGGGAGTTTTATCTCAAATCACGGAATGGTACGGTGCATTGTCCATCACAAACACTGTTGGAACACTAAAATGGATCAACAAATTTTAAACCACTGTAGAAACCGTGGGTGGTCCATATCCTCATGATAGTCACCGGTTTTTTTCGATCGAAAAACTGGAAGTCCTTCAGGTACAAAGCCGTTTGAAGATCCTGCATGGGCCACAATTAATAGGGATCGTCTTCCTGGTGGCTGATGACCGCTGCTATTCGGAGTATCATCTGTCCAGCACTTCTCAACTGATTCCCCAGCGTTGACCCGGGTTTTGTCTACCTATATGACTGAATGTATGTCCTTTCCTACAATTTTGTGTAAGAAAATGGTACGGGCTGCAATGACACGAGCTTTTTCTAGTAACAGTTTTCGTCCATCTAACTTTTTAGAAAGGAAGCTCATACTTTTCAATATTGTCTTAAGTGACGTTTTCCTCCCTGAGGAAAGTTCACTTTCTTTTAAAGAAATTAGCAACTTTGCAATTGTGGGGTATTCTTTCCTTTTATAGTATCCGTATATGTGCCGACGAAATGCATCGGATTGGAAAGAATCAATATTTCGAGGTATGCTATAACTTTATCGGCAGGAATCGATGCAAGCTCATGAACAGAAACAAATTCTTTTTTTTTTTTTGCTTGTAAAACTCACACGTCCTCCGTAGCAATTCCAAAGCCTGACTATTTAATGGCACTCCACGGCGCAACGGATTATCACTTGGTGAACATCGTTCTGCTGACATTGTTTAACAAACAAAAACTGTAGTCGAGGAGGTAACACAACACAACAGCAGGTGTTCGCCAACTAACAGACAATGTTTACACGGAAGCCGGCAACGTGATAGCGTCGATGCTGGAACCGGCTTTTCTTGGGTTCTGTTATTGGTTCAGAAGACGCGGCGGCTCCCGTTCCTCACTCGTTTGTTAGTTATACTACCAACTCTACGGCGCTTGGGGAGTGACATGTTTCAGTGGCCCTGCGACATGCCGCTATTGTAAGAGGTCACGCCATCCACTAAGCTGCCTGGCTAGATAAGGCCTGAGGCCAGCTGCAGCAGTGGAGCAGCTGATACATCCTTCCTACCAGTGCTGACCATCACCAGTCTAATTGCGAAACTTAATCTAGTGAATCCACCATACTCTCGGCACTGTGCTTAATCTCGCTGATCAAAAGTATCTGGACACCACTATTGTAGTGATCAGAGACACAGGCTCTCGCTTGTAAGAGTCATCAGGTACATTTTCTCAGGTGTTTTGGCAGATATCTGCAATCTGTACTGGCAGTCAGCAAAAGGAAATACTGCTCATCATGTCTTTAATGTGATGGAAAGTGTTGGTTTGTCTCCCACTATGAACAAAATATTTTTCTGTTGTTATTGGATAGGGTGATCACAAACTAGTCTGACTCAATATCCATTTAATCAGTGAGTATTAACAGGGACATTAAAACCGGAAGAATAACTAGTACTCCAGCATTACAAAGCACAGCACACCATTTACATATCCATAACAGCTTCCCATTTTGATCATCATTATACATCATCTCACTACAACCCTTAAATGTGCTTGGCGATGTAGTTACTTAGATGTTTATGGCTGTCAACGTGCTGTCTGTATTTTTGAGGTATCAAGTACCCTCTGCCAAGTACAGAATGGGTACAATGTTGGATCATCATCAAATTGTGATGCAACAATTAAAAAGAAAATAGAAGTGCTGATGAGAATAAGCAAATTTCATTTCAGTATCAGGAAGATGAGAAGTGCTGCATATCTAGAAGACTATGATTTTAATGCCTACAATGTAGGGGAATGCAGATAATAGTTCACCAGACCTATAATGAGCTAAGCCCCGCTGCTGCACTTTTAACTATACATTGCTTAGTTGTCTCTCACTGCCACATGTATTACACGCACAAACAAAGTTGACACTCGGCGCGGTGGCTGACGGGAGCTACTGTAAACGGAAAACAGTCTTTCTCATGCAGGAGAAAAGATATTTTTACTGTGATGTCTTTTTTTACAAAGATAAGTCAAACAATAGCACTTTACTCTAGGAACTGGAATTCTAACTATCTACTTCAGCTACCCTGAAACATTACCATCCAAAAGAGACACATGTAAATCACCATAGGTAAGATAGGGAATCAGAAAACAAATATTCCCATACAAAACTCATACTGTATGTCAGTTTTGGAGACAGGAGCTGGTACTTTCCAATCAATTAGCTCCTCAGTTTGCCTCACAAGGGCTGAGTGCAGCCCGCATGCCAACAGTGCTCGGGAGACTGGATGGTCACCCATCCAAGTGCTAGCCTAGCTCATATACATTTACACACAGAAAGCACCTCTCCCTTTGTTTGCTCGGTGTCTAATAACATCCATCTTAATATTTAACTAAAACTTAAAACTAAACTTCCCCTGAACAGGCCATGACGGCCCAGGGGTACTGACTGGCCGCCGTGTCATCCTCAGCAGAGGCTTCATCACTGGATGCAGTTACGGAGAGCCATGTGGTCAGCATGCTGCTCTCCCGGCTGTATGTCAGTTTTGGAGACAGGAGCTGGTACTTTCCAATCAATTAGCTCCTCAGTTTGCCTCACAAGGGCTGAGTGCAGCCCGCATGCCAACAGTGCTCGGCAGACTGGATGGTCACCCATCCAAGTGCTAGCCCAGCTTGACAGCACTTAATTCCGGTGACCTGATTGGAATAGGTGTTACCACTGTGGCAAGGCCTTTGGCTTAATTTTTAACTTATAATTTAAATCTACATCTGAATCACCTAATTTTTTCTCCATGCAGTAATTTGACAAATACAATTAAGATACACAGTCGATTTTTTCCTGTAAACTTGTTTTCTATTATGGCTTTGACAATTCGTTCCTTGCAATTGGTCTACATGAGAATGAGAGATTTCGGTAATTTCAATTTTGCCACTTATCCCGTCTGCAACACTACTGTTACAACATTTCACATCTTCCTAGGTGTATATGGCAACTCTTCTGCTACACATTCTTGCAGAATTTCCATATAAAACCTTAAGTCTACAACTTTTGCAAATGAGTGCTTATTACATGAAGTTATTCTGTCAAGTTTTAACGCAGCACAGGGCGGTTCTGTTGCGCAGTGCACAACATCCAATGCACTACATTTGTATGCAATGTAACCATTCTTTTTAAGCAGATCCAAACTTTATAAAGAGATTTTTTTTGCATCCTATAAAATAACAAATGTACTCAAATCCGCAATTTTCTTTCAGTACTCCAAAATATTATCACTTACCACTGGCATTGACACTAAACACTGATATCTTAATATTTTCCATCCACATTTTTCCATACACTATGTTTAAAGTAATAAGTGAGCCTCAGTTGCACGTCTGCAATGGCTTCCTCCTTCTTTAGTTTCAATTTACGTTATTCTATTTTGACACTTGTCTTCACCATGTAAGTTTTTGTTCGTTTTTAATTCGTTCTCTCGCTTTTCCAGTTTTCTCTTTTCGTAGAAATAACACATTAATAGTGCTTAAAGATGTAATTTCTTTAATTGGGTATGGTTTAAGTTTGTTTGATACATTGGTTCTTTTTCTTAAGAACTGAGGAATAGCATGATGTAAACTAATGCATACTTCTATATGCACTGTGGTACCAGAACACTTAGACCATGTGGCAGACCTACTAAAGAGAGAGGTTGAAGTATATCTACCTAATACGATCCTAGCAGCCACTTGTAGCTACTTCACTACTATTTGAAACCTGTCAGTCCAGAGTGGGCAGGATGGAATCATTTAACTCGATTTTATCAGCAGTAGTAGTTAGGAAACTACACCTTTTGTGGATGAATTACATTTCGCTCAGCCCAGTATCTGCTTCTTTCTTACATACCCATTCCACTTTAGGTTGGCTATTTCTATGTATTTTATGGTAACTGCTGTTTCCAGTGGTGGTGTAGTCGAGCAAGACTGGATTTCTTCCCCTACATACACCATCCAGTGCCAACACAAAGTCTCTCTGTACAAGTCCTCTGTTTCTCTGCAATTTGGTACTCTACAAGCCATGCTATATTCTTCTTATAGACAACTGCATCATCAGTGGACAAATTTTGTGTGTTAAGATAAAATGTTGGACAACATACTTTGCTCACCCGAACTGAAGTAAAAAAAAAACCATGACAACTTTACTGTTTATTTATTGTTTGCATAGCATTGCCACCATCCAACTCTTTCCCTTGCTTATACAAGCAGTTCATGGGCCTAGTTCCAATTCTGTTTTTTTCCTGTGACTGCATCATGGAAATTCAAAGCAGTACCCCTCCCCACTATACTATCCAACCTGCCCACTCTGGACTGACAGGTTTCAAATAGTAGCCTTCCTGACCACACCAGGCAAATGTGAACTTGTAACGATCTTTAAACGTTACTACTTAACTTGCACTGCTCTGTAGTTCATCGATGTTGTGGATGCTGCGAATAATGAGAACACCACGAAAATTTCAAGCTTGACAAATTATTTATTGACATCAGCTGATCGACAGAACTGACATAAGTGCAAAACAACTGACGAAACTGAGCTAAACCGAACTGTACTCCACTGATTCCTGAAGTAAATAAAACTGTGTCGCTTTAAATACAATTTTAACCATCTCTACCACTTTAATTTATTACAAAATGTAACTTACAGTTAAAAACAATTTCATCTAAACTAACTGCTGTTACATTTGTACAGGTTATAAAATATAATGTCAAATAACATAATATTTTTATCATCGTCTTGGTTTTATGTGTAAAAATTAATTCACAATCTGATTTCAACAATTACTTCGAATTTACTTCAATTTCGTAATTAGTGACTGTATGGATTTTATTGCTAACATTTGTTCAATGTGTACAAATCGTGCTTCGCCAGTTTACATAAATTAAATACACATGTTTTCTCAAATACCGAAATTTCGTAAATTTGGGTGGTGCAACAACAAGAGGTAAATATCTGAGTAATTTAAAAGCATCATTAATTACAATGAATTACATAAAAATGAATAACGAATGAAACTACATCATTGGATAATGACTGTCATTTTCATTTGAATCGTAATGATGTTTCAGTGTTAGCGAATTTACAAATTGCAATTATGGTAATTAGAGGTGTTAGTTATTTGTTGCTCAACATTTATTACTTCAATTTCCTGATCTGATATTTAATTTAGCGTATGTACATATTTTCGTTAATGACAACAATCTATTAACAATCACGAGAATGTACAAAATCCCAGAATATTCTGTATATATTTACAAAGAAGAACAGGTTTTTGGGCAAACTAAACTGAACAATAGCCCTACCTATAAAATACACACAAAAGGCCCTAGGAAGCACTGAATCGTATGATAAATACATGGATGCATATAAAAAAAGGTGGCGTCAGACAGTTCATAGGCTGTTGCATAATAAACTATTATGACTGATAGAAAGCGACTGGTGGAAGAGAGGAGGGTGGGAATACACAAGCCTGTCAACACCCATCTAGTTAGCAGTAAAAGTGATTTTGTGATGTACCAAAAATGACCACCAACAGGTCAAAAAGTGTTAATTTTGGGGCAGCACTAAGTTCAAAGTTATAGTAGAAGCAGAGAATGTACAGCAGGTTATGAAAATGAGGCTCAATCAAATAGAGTTGGAGTAACTGTGGAGAAATCTAACATATATGGAGGGTTGGTCCATGTCACCTCAACATTCGCATTGTTGACAACAGCAGCAGCAGTGTCAGTGCATCATTAGTCAATGTGGACACAAAGCATTCAAGCAACTGGTCTTAACTCTCATATGGCTCTGCTCTCAATGTTTTTGGTGCTGTTACATTAAAATTATCAATTCAAGAATCATTGCAGAATGTATTTCTAAAGTGTCAAAGTGTTGTGAATGTACACGGTTTGCAGCATGTAATTTTTATTGCAGTAGACAGGCTAAGTCAATGGAAAGTCCATGTTACAACCCTTTTCAATGGTGTTGTAAAGCATATGTTGGAGTGTAAAGTTCATGATGATAACATTGAGTTAGGTAACTGTACAAGTGCATACATCAGAACCTGAATACAGAATGGCATAGATACTCTAATAGGGTTGAATACAATATATGTGAAATTCAAAGCATACAAAAACAATTTTTCATGAAATATTGCTGCATAGCGATTGAAGTTGCTGCAGAACAAAATAGAATGGCCATGTTTTAAAGTTGCAGTATAACGGAAGAGTTGTTGCTACCTGTATTAGACATGAAACTCAAAAAAATTGTAATAAATATTTTTTTTAAAACTTGAAACATGGGTTTAATTCTATTGTACACCTCATCATATTTCCTTGGGAACAGATGTGACTCTAAAAAGCATAATACCACGCTCTTTAGTCAGGATGATGTGTATCAGGGTGTTACATAGGGTTCAAGCAACATGTTTTGACTGTCATATGGCTCCACTGAAGTCACGATGAAATTCTTTCATATTATCTCTCTGTTGATGGCAAATGTCAGCTATTTAATCATAATTAGTGCTGGAGTTTCCACACAGTTTATAGAAAAATAAGTAAAACTGCACATGTTAGTCACTGCATCATAGGATAGTGTCATATTTAAACACAGCTTTGTGCTCACTGATCCCTACAAAATCCTGCTCCAAGATCACATAACAAAGGTGACACACATTTCCTCATGATAACATGGAATAGTGATCAACAGTAGCCACTTATTTACATAGGGATGCAGGTAGCCATGACAGACTCACACTACACTCCATATGGTGCCCAAGGATTGTCAGCAGACTGAACAAGTTGGCAAACCAGAGCTACAATGGATTCTTCCAGGTTTCCAGAGCTAAGTGAATCATATGTTTTTCAAGCATAGTTTAATAATACTCCACGCCATATGACCACTATGCTAGATGGAGTCTGATATGAAGAGGTGTGGAAGGAGTAAATATTTAGGGTATGAGCTGGGAATAATACAATGATTTCACATGTTTAGTGCTTATCTATTTCAAATCTATGAAAATCTCGAGAATAATACTGTACACGGACTTTACACATTTCAGACCTATTTTATCCACTGCCTCTGGTAAACTGTTGGCTCTTCATAGTTCTTTATCTATTACACATAAAAAACAATTATCAATATACATCTCACTAGCCAATGTAAGCTCCTTGGTGGAAATTAGAAAAATGTAATACATCAGTGTCTCAAGTCTCAACATAGAAGAAGTTTCTTTTTGGGAGTTCGATACAACTTTTTGCACATTTCTGTATGTAACTACAGCAGCACAGTTAACATAGTCACTAGCAGGTGGGTCATTACAGTGAACCATGTTGTTGTTGTTGTTGTTGTGGTCTTCAGTCCTGAGATTAGTTTGATGCAGCTCTCCATGCTACTCAATCCAGTGCAAGCTTCTGCATCTCATAGTACCTACTGCAACCTACATCCTTCTGAATCTGCTTAGTGTATTCATCTCTTGGTCTCCCTCTACGATTTTTACCCTTCACACTGCCCTCCAATACTGAATTGGTGATCCCTTGATGCCTCAGAACATGTCCTACCAACCGACCCCTTCTTCTAGTCAAGTTGTGCCACAATCTCCTCTTCTCCCCAATCCTATTCAATACCTCCTCATTAGTTATTGTGATCTACCCATCTAATCCTCAGGATCCTTCTGTACCACCACATTTCGAAAGCTTCTATTCTCTTCTTGTCCAAACTATTTTTCGTCCACATTTCACTTCCATACATGGCTACACTCCATACAAATACTTTCAGGAACAACTTCCTGACACTTAAATCTGTACTCGATGTTAACAAATTCCTCTTCTTCAGAAACGCTTTCCTTGCCACTGCCAGTATACATTTTACATCCTCTCTACTTCGAACATTATCAGTTATTTTGCTTCCCAAATAGCAAAACTCCTTTACTACTTTAAGTGTCTCATTTCCTAATCTAATTCCCTCAGCATCACCAGACGTATTTCGACTACATTCCATTATCCTCGTTTTGCTTTTGTTGATGTTCATCTTATATTCTCCTTTAAAGACACTGTCCATTCCGTTCAACTGCTCTTCTAAGTCCTTTGCTGTCTCTGACAGAATTACAATGTCATAGGCGAACCTCAAAGTTTTTATTTCTTCTCCATGGATTTTAATACCTACTCCAAATTTTTCTTTTGTTTCCTTTACTGCTTGCTCAATATACAGATTGAATAACATCGGGGAGAGGCTACAACCCTGTCTCACTCCCTTCCCAACCACTGCTTGCCTTTCATGCTCCTCGACTGTTATAACTGCCATCTGGTTTCTGTACAAATTGTAAATAGCCTTTCACTCGCTGTATTTTACCCCTGCCACCTTTAGAATTTGAAAGAGAGTATTCCAGTCAATATTGTCCTCTAGCCATCCCTGCTTAGCCACTTTGCACTTCCTGTCGATCTCATTTTTGAGACGTTTGTATTCCTTTTTACCTGCTTCATTTATTGCATTTTTATATTTTCTCCTTTCATCAATTAAATTCAATATTTCTTCTGTTGTCCAAGGATTTCTACTAGCCCTCGTCTTTTTACCTACTTGATCCTCTTCTGTCTTCACTTCTTCATCCCTCAAAGCTACCCATTCTTCTTCTACTGTATTTCTTTTCCCCATTCCTGTCAATTTTTCCCTTATACTCTCCCTGAAACTCTGTACAACCTCTGGTTTAGTCAGTTTATCCAGGTCCCATCTCCTTAAATTCCCACCTTTTTGCAGTTTCTTCAGCTTTAATCTACCGGTCATAACCAGTAGATTGTGGTCAGAGTCCACATCTGCCCCTGGAAATGTCTTACAATTTAAAACCTGGTTCCTAAATCTCTGTCTTACCATTATATAATCTATCTGAAACCTGTCAGTATCTCCAGGCTTCTTCCATGTATACAACCTTCTTTTATGATTCTAGCTATGATTAAGTTACACTCTGTGCAAAATTCTACCAGGCGGCTTCCTCTTTCATTTCTTACCCCCAATCCATATTCACCTACTGCGTTTCCTTCTCTTCCTTTTCCTACTATCGAATTCCAGTCACCCATGACTATTAAATTTTCGTCTCCCTTCACTATCTGAATAATTTCTTTTATCTCATCATATATTTCTTCAATTTCTTCGTCATCTGCAGACAGTGAACCATATACATCCTCAAACTAACGAAGCACGTGCACCCATCCTGATGGCAGACAGAACACCGTTTGTTATACCTGACTGCAAACGCCCTATGTAACTGAGAGACATATACATCAAAGGTATATGACGAACACCTTTTAATTGTATTTATCTGCAGTATACATGCCTTTATCCTTGGAAACACATCAGAATTTGAGGTCCAAACAGATAAGACACTCTTAGGAGTCTGATACAGCATTTTACACATTTCATCTATACATAACTGCAGCACATAGTTAACATAGTGAGTATTTACTCTCAATGTGTTTAATCCATACTTCCACATTATTTCAGTAGCACAATACATAGATGCACACTCCTGCTCGTGTCACTCTCTATGCAGGGGGGAGAGTGGCAAGCATATCATGAGCTATGCTTATCCAAACAGGCAGACATATGTTGGTAGCTGATGTTAATGCACATGTATTCGCTTATTTACTCACCATCACTCATCATAACACAATTACTGACGTTTTAGCACAGCCACAGGTGACAGCTAGTATTTGAAAACCCACTGAAGAGTCAAAGAAACTTTTACACCTGCCTAATATCAGGTAGGGCACCCACAAGCACACAGAAGTGCTGCAACATGACATGGCATGGACTCAACTAAGAAGTGCTGGAGGGAACTGACACCATGAATCCTATAGGGCTGACCATAAATCCATAAGAGTACAAGGGGGTGTAGACCCTTCTGAACAGCATGTTGCAAGACATCCCAGATATGCTCAATAATGTTCATGTCTGGGGAGTTTGGTGGCCAATAGAAGTGTTTAAGCTCAGAAGAGTGTTCCAGGAGCCACTCTATAGCAATTCTGTGTCACGTTGACCTGTTGGAATTGCCCTAGTCCGTCGAAATGCACAATGCACATGAATGGATGCAGATGATCAGACAGGATGCTTATGTCCTTGTCACCTGTCAGAGCCTTATCTGGATGTATGAGGGGTCCCTTATCACTCCAACTTTTTTAGTGAAGATACAACTAAAATTTTAAACAAAATGGAGTTTCAGGTTACTAAGTAGCTTTTGGGAAAGAAACAAGCCACATAGAGGCTCATGTATACTTCTGCGTAGTGGTATAAATTATGAAACCAGACATCGTTTTAATTAATTAAGTGAAGAATTTATGTTTGAGAGCTGTTGTGCTGCATTCTCTGTGCAGGAGGAAAGTTCTGTTTGGGCTGTATGTTGGTGTCAGTAATAAATGTGCTTCCAGTGCTAATTTTGTATTTCACTGATGACCCTGCCTTCAGATTCGGATTTGATTAAAGTTTTTTGTGATAATATTAAACTGAATGTAATTACTGTCATGAGAATAAATTGCAGTGGTAAGAGCTAACAAACAGAAGGTACCAACGGATATCACAAGATTGTGATGCAAATGATTCCTCAAGAGTTAGACTGAATCTTGATTTCGATCTGTTGTTAATTTATTAGTTCCTTTTTTCCTCATGAACTGCATCATAGATGATACTGTAGACCACGTTCCACCCCCCTTTACCTAAATGGTTGCAGTACTTTCAGAATCTATGGCCTCAAATGTCAAAGTCTCTCACATTTCAACACTCAGGAAACAAATCAAGAGAATCCATCTCTAAATGTGGACTTACAAGGTATTAAACAAAATAAAAAGTAATAAAACCCAGGAGAAGATTCAATTAATGTCGAGATTTTTAAATATTCACATAAGTCACTCATAGACATGTTCCTAAACTTCTTAAATATGATCCGGTCAGGGGATGATCTATCTGAGAGTTATGAAGTCATTTGTCGTTCCTATCTTTAAAAAAAGAAGACCTGAAAAATTGTAATAATTACCAAGAAATAAGCTTACTGAACTCAGGATACAAAATTTTTGCCAGTATCATCGAAAATAAATTGTATACATCATCTTCTCCAGCGACTTATAGAAAATACACTCCTGGAAATGGAAAAAAGAACACATTGACACCGGTGTGTCAGACCCACCATACTTGCTCCGGACACTGCGAGAGGGCTGTACAAGCAATGATCACACGCACGGCACAGCGGACACACCAGGAACCGCGGTGTTGGCCGTCGAATGGCGCTAGCTGCGCAGCATTTGTGCACCGCCGCCGTCAGTGTCAGCCAGTTTGCCGTGGCATACGGAGCTCCATCGCAGTCTTTAACACTGGTAGCATGCCGCGACAGCGTGGACGTGAACCGTATGTGCAGTTGACGGACTTCGAGCGAGGGCGTATAGTGGGCATGCGGGAGGCCGGGTGGACGTACCGCCGAATTGCTCAACATGTGGGGCGTGAGGTCTCCACAGTACATCGATGTTGTCGCCAGTGGTCGGCGGAAGGTGCACGTGCCCGTCGACCTGGGACCGGACCGCAGCGACGCACGGATGCACGCCAAGACCGTAGGATCCTACGCAGTGCCGTAGGGGACCGCACCGCCACTTCCCAGCAAATTAGGGACACTGTTGCTCCTGGGGTATCGGCGAGAACAATTCGCAACCGTCTCCATGAAGCTGGGCTACGGTCCCGCACACCGTTAGGCCGTCTTCCGCTCACGCCCCAACATCGTGCAGCCCGCCTCCAGTGGTGTCGCGACAGGCGTGAATGGAGGGACGAATGGAGACGTGTCGTCTTCAGCGATGAGAGTCGCTTCTGCCTTGGTGCCAATGATGGTCGTATGCGTGTTTGGCGCCGTGCAGGTGAGCGCCACAATCAGGACTGCATACGACCGAGGCACACAGGGCCAACACCCGGCATCATGGTGTGGGGAGCGATCTCCTACACTGGCCGTACACCACTGGTGATCGTCGAGGGGACACTGAATAGTGCACGGTACATCCAAACCGTCATCGAACTCATCGTTCTACCATTCCTAGACCGGCAAGGGAACTTGCTGTTCCAACAGGACAATGCACATCCGCATGTATCCCGTGCCACCCAACGTGCTCTAGAAGGTGTAAGTCAACTACCCTGGCCAGCAAGATCTCCGGATCTGTCCCCCATTGAGCATGTTTGGGACTGGATGAAGCGTCGTCTCACGCGGTCTGCACGTCCAGCAC
This sequence comes from Schistocerca americana, assembly GCF_021461395.2. Taxonomy (NCBI): domain Eukaryota; kingdom Metazoa; phylum Arthropoda; class Insecta; order Orthoptera; family Acrididae; genus Schistocerca; species Schistocerca americana. The sequence continues at coordinate 1,158,552,512 of NC_060119.1, read as the reverse complement.
GAACGCTGGTCCAACTGAGGCGCCAGGTGGAAATGGCATGGCAAGCCGTTCCACAGGACTACATCCAGCATCTCTACAATCGTCTCCATGGGAGAATAGCAGCCTGCATTGCTGCGAAAGGTGGATATACACTGTACTAGTGCCGACATTGTGCATGCTCTGTTGCCTGTGTCTATGTGCCTGTGGTTCTGTCAGTGTGATCATGTGATGTATCTGACCCCAGGAATGTGTCAATAAAGTTTCCCCTTCCTGGGACAATGAATTCACGGTGTTCTTATTTCAATTTCCAGGCGTGTATATACAAAATTTACAGAATAAAGTAAATTAGTATCAAGAAAGAGGACAAATTATCTGAGTAGGGCAGAATCCTTGTTAGATTACTTCAGGGATATGGCCATTCCACACTGTTATTTATTATTAATACGAATAAAATCACCCAAAATGACAATGCCACATGGATTCATTCAAATCAACACAAAGCTAGATGCTTTTCTTCTTGTAGGTGATTTGGCTTTTGTAGTATTTCATAGGATGACCTGCAGCATTCTGTACACGACTTATAAATTGTATATGAGAAATACAGCATGGGCCTCAACTCTGAGAAAACAAAAACTTTGGCCTTCTGTGGAAAATACGCAGTACAAAGCAAGAAATATCTGAAAAATAAAATTTCGAATGAGTGAAAACTTTCACATATTTCGGCTATACATTATCCTTTCTGGAAGAAATAGACCAAGCTGAAAAAGCCACCAGGTATAAAAAAACAATGAAACCCATTAAGAATGTACTGACTCTTCCCTAGTACAGAAGCATACTATAATATGCTCAGCATAATCCTCAGCAAGACCTCTGCTATGCTATGATGGCGAAGACTGGACAATAAAGGCAAAAGATGCGAAAAAAACTAATAGCCCGTGAAATGAAATTCTTGAGATGAACAACTGGCTACATCAAAACCAAATGGGATCACAGAAGCTACAAAGATGTGTTGAAGGAACTTAAAATGGTTTAGGGTAATTCTTTTTGAACTTGTTATACACACAGCTACGATAGTAGTCAACACTTTATTCCATTTACTCACTATACGTAGAATACTGACACAATGCACACAATAGGAACACAATACCATAATAGTTACCAAAGAATACAAGAACACAAGTCATATAGTTCAGTACAAAGATAAATCTCGTTTTCACATCACAGATAAGTCATGAATTTATGCTTGCACTCACTCCATATCGATTGTCTATTCTAGGGCCTCTTCTTCCACTTGTCATCACATGACTATAATTGTAGTCAACACTTTATTGCATTTACCATGAAAGCCAACTACGTAAGGCACTATGTACCGATTTGGAATAGTGGATGCATTTATATATCTGTAGTCTCTGCAGTTTCTCAATGATCCATTTTTCTTTTTTACCATTTGCAATGGAGTCACCGATGCAATATGTGATGGTGATGGTGATACAGTTCCGTCAGCAATCATGTTATCAAATTTCCGTTTCTTTTTTGCAGATAATTTATGGAAAGGTAAGTGTCGAGATCTGAAAGCCACCAGCTGATCCAGTGTTGTCCTAATAAGATGTTGAGTGGAATAACTTTTGTTGCTCTTGGCCAGTACCAGATTTGTTAGTTCCCGACATACAGGCAGCCTTGGAGAAATAGGAGGGGAAGATGCTCGGCTGCCACTTGTTGCTGTAGTTATTCATGTGTGCAACCCAAGTCTTTTTGCAGTGTGGGAATTTTTCTTTACTGTTAAACATTTTCGTCCTGTAATTCATGTGTGGTGGACCTACCCACCAAGCATACCCCTTGTACCGCAGAAATTTGTGCTTCAAGTACCTTGCAAATCTCTCTCACCTCCAAATGCTCGATTGTTTTGTGCAGATAAGGGTTTGGTGTCTTCTCATGTAATGCACACATGTGCACTTTGCATTCACGTGGTAGTGATCTTGACTCCTCTAAAACTGATGCAGAAAACGCTGGTAGCCTAGAAATCTTTGTGCTAGCGAAACTGGCTGGTCGCACAGTACGCAGTGCAACACAATAGTAAGTTTCAGAAAGAAAGTAATTATAACTAGCCATGAATGCACTAAATATGGTACAGTTGAAAAATTTCGGAGAAAATGAGCTCCTAAAATTGGCCCATTCATTTCGATAATAACAAATGTCCATATAGTGTGGAAGTCCTCGTTCAGTTCTGTAGTTAGTGGTTTCTTCTGATATTTTCTGATTGCGGAGTTGTTGGCAGTTATGAGAAAAGGAACATCTTCATTTTTGCAAGAATCATTCGTTATTTTTTTATAAACGCTGATTCCCAGACCAGTGTCTACCAGGAAAAGTTCACCAGACTTTCTGTCTTCAGCAAATAACACAGGCCAACAATGGAAAAACTTTTTTGCTGAAAATACCATATTCTTATGTTTTTTTAGGGTGGGAAATCCAAATATGATACTTAAAGAATTGTACCAACCACCATTTCTTCACATTTTACAGTTAAATTGATTAAATGAAGCGATTTTTAAAGAATTTAACAGCTTTTATGTAATTAAAATAATTTTAAAGAATTAGATGACATTGGTAGCACTGCTGAAAAACATTTGCTGGCAAAAAAGATCAATTCTGTTTTTGTGTTAACAGATGGTGTTTTGTTTACTGTCAACTTAACCCCACTTTCCCGTTTCCTGTACATGTGCTCAGTGCAACGTCTAATTGTGGTTGTAAAAACTCTGCTGACAGTTTTTTTTGTGTTTGTGGTGAATTTGTGATTAAAAAACTCCAAAGAAACATTACAGACTTTGTGAAAAAGGTTTATCTATCATACTTTGGGTCTAAACTTGGTGATCAAGATAAATCTTGGGTGCTGCATAAGGTATGTGTTGAAGATCTGAGAAAATAGTCCAAAACGGAGAAAAAAAGCCTTTATATTTGCTGTTCCTATGATATGGAAGGAACCAAGAAGTAATTCCAATGATTGCTACTTTTGCAGTGTTGATATTACTGGTCATAGTTCGAAAAACAAGAAGGTAATAAGCTACCCTAACCTTCCATTCGCCCATTCGCCCATTCGCCATCTACATCTGCATCTACATCCATACTCCGCAAGTCACCTGACGGTGTGTGACGGAGGGTACCTTGAGTGCCTCTATCAGTTCTCCCAGTCATCCGACCAGTGGGGCATGGTGTAGATTTGACGGTTCCTGAACTACCAGATGATTTAAATTCTACTCCGACAGAAGTATTTTCTGACGTACAGCCAGATTTACATGAACCAGATGATGATGACTTCCACTGTAATACAGAAAATCTAGAGCCCAAATTGTTTACTCAGACCGAAATTAACAATTTGGTTAGGGATCTGGGCTTAACGAAAGAAGAAGCTGAATTGCTTGGCTCTAGATTAAAAGAAAATAACTTATTGGTAGTTGTAACCAGTATATACATGTATAGAAAGAGAGAGCAGCAGTTTTCCAAGTTTTTTCAACAAGAAGGCGATTTAGTGTACTGTTCAGACATTCCTGGTCTGATGAATGTGTTTGGTATTGAATACAAAAAGGAAGACTGGAGGCTGTTTATTGATTCATCCAAAACTAGTTTAAAGGCTATTTTATTACACAATGGTAACATGTATGCATCTATACCTGTTGGACATTGTGTACATATGAAAGAAAGCTATGAAAACCTAGAAATAGTGCTAAATAAAATAGGGTATTCTGCTCATGGTTGGATGATATGTGGCGATCTAAACATAACACGCATGCTCCTTGGTCGGCAAGGTGGCGTTACCAAATTTCCATGTTTCTTGTGTGAATCGGACTGTAGAGCTAGGAATTAACACTGGTGCAGAAAGAACTGGCCTGTGAGGGAGTTTTTAAAACCTGGTGAGAAGAACATTCTACGCAGAAACCTTGTAGATTCAAAAAACATACTGCTACCACCTCTACATATAAAGTTAGGCCTAATGAAACAGTTTGTAAAGACTTTTCCTAAAGATGGACCATGTTTTAAGTATCTCTGCCAAAAGTTTTCACACTTTCAGAAGCTAAACTAAAAGCAGGCGTGTTTGTTGGACCTGAAATTAGAAAATTGATGTCTGATGTTAACTTTGAATCCACAATGACCTTAAATGAGAACGAAGTATGGGTATCATTCAAGCAAGTCGTTACAAAGTTCTTAGGACTTGAAAAAGACCCAGAATATGTTTCTATTATAGCTACAATGTTAAAGAAGATTAAAACTTATGGTGTTTAATGAGACTGAAAGTTCACTTTTTGAACAGTCACCTTGATTACTTCCCAGACAATATGGGAGATGTTAGTGAAGAGCAAGGAGAGCGTTTTCACTAGCACATTAAAGTGATGGAAAAACGCTACCAAGGTCGCTGGAACACCAACATGGTGGGGGAGTACTGTTGGTCACTGCATGAAGAAGTTCAGCAAGCGATTCATCATAGAAAAAGCTACACAAGAAGTTTCAAAGAAACAAGAGAAAGAAAATACAAACCAATTCCAGCTGACAAGTGAAGCCTCTATTAACACATATCATTGTTTTAAGTAGCTTGTTGTAACAAAGTATTTCAGTAATTTCCCCATTTACTCTATAGGATAGGACTTTTGTACTATATAATAAAAAGCATATTGCTCGAAAACTATGGATGATACAAAAAAATTAAGACTAGGTTTGGATTCAGCTCATAAAAATCTAGAAAGATCAGCTAACAAAGTAAAAAAAAAGTTTTTCAAAAAAAATTTTCTTTGGCCTGTGTAATCAAGTGGAGTCTGTAACAGCTGATACCATTGCATTCTTTCCGCCTTTTAGGCACTGTGAAAAACATGGACGAGTTTGCGGATCTACTGGCATCCATCACTCCCACTGGGTGCGGGCAGGGGTCTGTGAACCGCCCTGCTGTGCCAGCAAAACGCATGAGGTACCAACACCACTTTCAGCGACGCTGGTTGTTCTTGCCTCTAACCCCATTGTTATTGGCATATTTCTTCAGCCTAGCATTTAGTCTAGCTAGTTCGTTCATCAGTTTTTCCATAGATGGGTCTGCCTGTGGGCCTTGTGCCTGTGATGCTGCAAAGTGCACGCCAGGGCTCCCTACTGTAGCTGTAGTCTTAAAGCATAGACCGGCCTTCTGCCATAACCTCATTCACAGCGAGAGATCCATAAAAACACAAAGATAAGCACACATGTTTTGTGGCAGTCTTTGAAGCTGGAAAATTTTTGAAGACTGTTCTGGTGGCAGTTCGTTACCCACCATGGTGCATAACATGTGAAAGCACTTGAAAAGTGGAATCATTGGCACACGCTTCACTCTCAACAGTCTTTTGTAATCTCGATTCTGGCACTAGCACAAAACGCTGGAGTACAGCTTCTATAAACACAGCATAAGATTTTGGATGTAAAACATCATCCAATTGTTTTTATCACATTTAACTCCAACTGTGACATAATAGGCCTATATGTAAGCTGCTCATATCAGATATGAGTCCACATAATAGAAAAATGGGTTCCACTTGTGTTAAACTAAATTGCACCCTAGTAGGCCAGAAAGACGGAATTTTTGTGTTGTAATTTTGTCGCCATTGTTTGAACCTGTGCTGATACTCAGGCCAGGTGTCTGCAGCATAGCGTTGCTGACGGTGGGTCCTGGGACTCCATCTTCACAGCCGTTGTTGTGTTGGGATCCACTGTGTTGTGCGCTCGATTGAATATGATGCTCTTTGCTATTTAGGAGGAAACTCTTCCTCGATTTGTTGCAATTACGGCTATGATAGTAGTCAACATTTTTTGCATTTAATCACTACACACAGACTACTGATACAAAGAAAACAATACAAACACAACTCCACAGCAGTTACCAAATAATATAAGAACATAAGTCATATTGTCCAAAACAAAGACAAATCTCGTTTTTATATCACAGATAACTTGTGACTCTATACTTGCAGTTGCTTCATATCGATTGTCCATTTTAGTTGGCCACAATGGAATGCGTCACACATTATATAGAGAACCACAGAACACGAAAAAAGACAAACGCAACTCCCGTGTTAAAAGTGCGAAACACAGACCGACAGCAGCGCATCAAGTAGTATGGAGATGAACTAAAATAAGAAAACATTGCGAGTTGCAACCCCCTCTCCCCCTAGTATACTTACGTTGTAGGTTTTTATTTTTTTTTTAATTCTATTACCTTATTTTTCTGGGTGTGCTATGTAATTATTTTGGCTGGCATCACAATAAAATAATTGAAACACAGCTATAGCACACTGTACTACAGCAGAGAGAAACTTATTCAGTAATATTTTCAGTCTATTCTTGACGTCTGCGTCTGACAGACAAGAAAACATGATAGGAGCAGCGACTGTCAGGCGCAAACGTCGAAAATAGACTTTTAAATTGACATGCTTATATTGTTTTCTATCAACATGTAAAAGCTCCAGCAAGTTTTATTGCTCATGAGAACCAAATGCAACACTTGAAACTGAGAGTAAGTAGAAACAAGCTTGTAGTGTAAATAATTGAAGCAAAAGAAAAATAACATTGTAGCAGCTAAACTGGTCTACAAATATTCCTGAATAATGTCATAATTTTTACGTCATACAAGCTGCTGGATCAATAGAGAAAAAAAGCCTATTATTAAGAGAATAAGCAGCAGTTTAAGAGGTTGAATTAAGAAATATTTATCACAGTATTAATTAATGAAGAATTCTAAAATTTGTTACAATTATAAGTTCTGAGTAACTGTCCAGCTCACTTGCACTATTAACCATTAATTTCTTAAAAAGGTTCCTACATCTTACTACTGTAATGCTTCAACACAAAAAAGAAAACATCAATACCAAGTACCAAATGCAGGAAAAGTGGATAAAAACAGCGAAATGAAAACAAAACTTACTTTTTATTTCTCAAGCACACAAGAAAAATTTTCTTTTAACTGTTATAAAGCTTTAAACCGTTTACTGAATTTATCTTTAACAATATCAAGTCTTTTATTACTGATGGTGTGTTTCCAATCTTTCACATACTTGTAAATCAATAGAGGTACACATTGTCTTAAAATATACTGTTCAGAAAAATGGGCCTTGCAAAATGTTATTTCCTCTGGAAACTTAAAGAATGAATAGAATGTATTTTGCAATTGTTTCTGGTGTCCACATTTATCTAAGAATGCATACAACTGACTATGAACATTTGCTACAAAGGACATTAAGCTGTCACTAGAATACAATAATTTTGGGTTTAAAGCATCATATTCTTTGAAACTTGTAAATAAATGATGTTCTGTGGGTGTTGGTGAGAACAGAGTTGTTTTACAGCCACTACTGTTGGTTTCAAATGTTACACCCATCTTTCGTAGAATGTAACCAGCTACATATGCTAGTGCTTGTCTGTCATTTCTTACATCAGCCCCACCACTACCAGCAGAAGCTTCATTATCAGCAAGGGCACAATATAAAGCACTTTGATCTATAATGGAATGGTCTGTTGTGGAGTCAAGAAAGTTGTCATCACTAGCTCCCAAAAATTGCCTTAAATTGCTTAATGGCATGCATCTATCATCCTCACAATTACCTAGTGACTTTGTAGGTAAGGACATGTTATTGGCTATAACTGTTTTCAATGCTGCTTTGAACTGAAAGCAAGTTGGGTTGGTGTTTGCAACACCATGCTGCCTCACACAACAAAATACATTCTCCACTGGGTCTTGATTGAAAGCCCTCATGCTTAAAAAATTAAAGCCATTTTTTTTAATCTGTTCCAAATGAACATCAGTGATCTTATTGTAGTTTGCCACCCACTTATGAAACTGAACATATTTGTCTTACCTCTCCCTGTGCCTAGCTCCAACACTTTCCAATCTTCCATTTCCTGTAACAGACTGTACCAGATTTCAATATGTGGGGACTATGCAGAGAGGGCACACTTATAAGACTTGCCATCTTGTGGATAACAATAGGAACTGTTCAGTGAACCAAATAAACAATCCATCTTTTCAACAAATTCTGCAGTGTATATTGCCTCAGCAGGTAAGATTTTAAATGCCACATAAGTTTCAATAACTGCAGCAACTGTATGACTAAGCTGGGCTGCAGCTACCTTGACTTTAATTTTAGTGATTAATTCAAAATGATTCCTACGTAGTTTTGGTGATGTCTTAAACATCTTCTGCTGATCCAGAAGAAAAGCCCTGTGAATATATTCAAAACTGGCCTCTTTTTAAACCCAAACTGTATTTCTTATTTCCTAGAACAGCATTTCTAGTATTTTTTAATTGATGTGGGACATCATAAATGACTGCAATAGGTTCATCTTTGACTACAAAATGAAATGGACTGGACTCAGTAGATTTCTCACAGCAGAGTTCCTTCAGTGCTCCCTGGTTGGTTTAACCCTGGTCACAAACTATATGAACTACCTTTAGCCCTATTTCTTGCAATTGCTTTATGACATAGGTAATAAGACTTTTTAAAGTGATACTTGAAACCGAGTTGTGAGCGAAATAATAAGCAACAACCTGCTTCCAGCTTTTATGTATGCCTCTAACCATGAAAACTAATGCATGATTTGCATGAATATTTGACTTCCCTAAATGCGCTAAATCTTGAAACCCTGAAATTTCTTGTTTGCTTGCATTATAATACAACCCTCTTGTAATGTTCCCACAGCAAATACCCTCTACCACGCACCAATTAATCATTTTCAATCAAACCATCCACATTCATTCACTTTGGAAAGTTATCTGATCTGATTTTCTCGTAATGTATGCGGTGACAGCTCGTCGACGCCAAAATATTTTTAGTGCATTTATTCTTTGAAATAACAGAGATGCATATATGCATTCTCCATGGTTGTTAGAGTGGTAACTAGGACAGCTTCTGGAGTATCTGTTGAGGGATTGACGTATTTCTGAGAGATACTTATTCTGCTTTTCTTCTCGCTAAAGCGAGCCAATTAACGTTTGCACCACTAGCGGTTTGTTTTGAAGAGAAAGAGATTGTAAAAGGAAAATAATTAAGGCGTGGAATCACCGGAGATCTGGACATGTAATGGAGATGGATTTAATACACGATTTCCTCCATAAATAGGGTTTGTGACTTTTTTGTTCTAGAGTGAATCAACGAATGAGTTTTTTTCTGAATCATTTGTTGATCACGTTGGCCCTGTAATTAGTGGGGAAGTTTCAGCTGTGTCGAAGAGAGCCTGCAATCACCGAGTCTGTGTTAAATCGTCCAAAAAGGCTTCGTACACATCTGGAATTCGCAATCTTTCGTAAAAGGAACAAATTGTCCAAACAATTCATTCTCCCGACTGACTGCAGTGTTTAACAGTAATACTAAATGTAAAGATTTCTTACAGCAAGCCAGCCGTTAATCACCAAGACGATGGACTCTACCAAAGATTCTATTTGGCTGATTCTTTTTATCACTATATCACGTAAGGAAATATTATATTAAAAACTATACATAGGTAAGGGAGAGAAAGAGAGATAGCGAATGAGAATAGAGATAATACTGATAATCCTCCATTAGTCTAATTTTTCGCCTGTCTTATCATGGATCAGCCAAGAACTGGGAGGGCCTTACTTTACTGTATAGACTTATGTGTGACAAACAGATACACATGTATACAGACAAGGCATTACACAGAGATAGCGGCTAGCTGCATTGATCATCTATTCTTAGATTAAAGAGACAGCAACTTATTATCCGAACATTAAAATGTTAAACTCTTTCTAAAGACATTTCATCAAACAACAAAGTACAATATTTGTCACTATTGTTCATTACTTTAACTTCTACTTTCATTACATTCATGGCCAAAGTATTCAATCCTGGTTTAAAAGGTATAGAAGACAACAGACATTTCAGATACCTCACAGAAGGAAGATAAAAATGAACTGACAAATATTTGTATAGGCGGGGACTTCGTTTGTATAAGGATAAAGCAAATACTTTGTCCTCGGGTGACCATCGCCTTGCATTTGCTGATCGATGAGCATTTCGTAATTGCCTGTTTATGAAATCTTTGGCAACAGAGTTTAAATTAGATTCTGTGACAGAGAAAGTATTGCTGTCATATAAATTTTTAAGTGCTTTCAGTTCTGATTTTTCATGATGTAGCTTTACTTTCAGTTTTGATAGCCTTGTCAGAGTATTCCTATGAATCTTGTACATTTTTGATTTTGTTGGAGTTAAGTCTGCTTTTGAAACCCCTGTACCTAAAACCCCACTTTCCTCATTACAAAATGTTTCAGATAAGAATGTGTACTCACCATCTGCAGATTCATTTTGAGGTGAGATAAAAAATTTAAGAGGTGCATCACTCAATGAATTACTCTGCTCAGCACAACTAGTGCCAGGTAATTCTCTAACACCAGTTTCACTTCTGGTATTGGCACCTGTATAATAAAGATTTTCCATGGTACCACTAGTGCTTGGTAAGTCTAATTCACTATTAACACCAGTTTCACCTGATCCACTTCTGGTACAAACACCTACATAAGAACTACTTGCCACAGCACAACTAAGGCTTTGTAGTTCATCAACACCAGTTTCACTTCTGGTATTAGCAGCTGTAAAATGAACAGTTGCCATAGCACCACTAGTGCTTGGTAGGCTCAATTCACTATTAACAACAGTGTCACCTGATTCATTAGCGATTTTGGCAATTTCAGAAGGAACACCTGTCAAATGTTTTACAAACACACCCCTGTTTAGCCTATGCCTACTTCTATTCATAAAATCTTCTTCGAAAAAATGATTTTCACAAACAAAATAAGAAGCACGGTTCTCATCTGTTGACAGTTTACAAACACTCTTCCACTTTAGAAGCAACTCTTGGGGTTGTTTTGGAAACCTGCAGAAATACCTGTTGCAAAATTTCTCCGTTGAATCCACGTAATAGCCAGATGAACAGCCGGGGAACTTGCAGGAGTATTTCAACGTCGATCTGTTGTGTTGAATATTCTGAAAAAACATAAACGTCTTCATTAAATAAAACTACTACAGACATATCAAAGTTATTTAAATAAACAAATGGAAAACACACTGCTTAATTCACGATAGAAGAGAATACATTTGATTTATAAGCTACGAGATTATTTAATGAAAAATTAAATGTCTTACAATTAATTGTGGACATTTTTCAGCAGGAAATTTCTTCAATTCCACGGTGAGCTTTATGAATTTAAAGTAAAAAATCCGTTTATAATAAAGATAAGAAGTATGTAAATATGAAACAAATACAAAGACGACTGTAACCGAGGACCACAGACTTCAGTGCAGAGCAAGACGATAGAATATTTCAAAACAACCACCATTGGAGTTTAGACAGCTCTCATTGGTCAATTCCAGCTTCGTTTGACCCATGGCGCCTCTAGTGGTCTGGAATGGAACTACGTGGCTTGTTGCCTCTTCGCCCATATAGCTTTCACCCCCTTGTAGAGAACTACCAAAACAACTGCACTGGATGTCTGCAACCATTGGGCTCAAAGAGGGTCCCAAAATCCACACTACACTACTATAATACCATTCCTAACGATGTAGGGTTGCTAGGTCGGCCAGTGAAAAGGTGGCAAGACAGCTTCTTGACTAGGAATAGTCCATAACAGGCCAAGAGTTCAGACACTTGGAAGAAGAAGAAAAAAATATGTAGATTACTGTACAGGGCCCAAACTAATTATGATCATGATAATATATTACAGAGCTTAGATATGTCGTGAAAACGGTACCAAAAGATGTTGCTAGATCGCGGGGCGACCGAGCGCTCCAGCAGAGTCGAAGATTTACGGAACTGTGGTAAACTGTTCGGAGTCGTGCTCAAACAAAGTACTGCAATTGTGCTGAGGTACGGTAATCGATGTTAACTTCTGCATGTGACGTTGGTAGCAAGAATAGCTATTGACGCGTTTCAGTGCATGTGGAAAGTCGGTTCAAAATTTTGTGAAGTAAGTTCTCTTGTGCATTGGAATGCCAATTGTATCAAAGCAACCAAATTATTTTAAAAATAAGACTTAAGTTGTGCAATTTAAAAATATCGTTAGAGATTACATAAATATACTACAATGGCTGGGGATATCCTAAACTTTTATGTAGTCGTAAAAGATGGAACTCTCTAGCAATATCTCTTTGGTAACAGACGTATCTTCCTGCTTATCACTTTGTACACAGTAGTTTCTCAGCTGGTTTTTGTTTACAATACATTAAGCAATATATGTGTTAACCCTTGTAAGACTAAGTAGGAAGTTGACCATCAGTTTTAATTGCGCTGCAGTTTAATACTCGAATATGTCGCACATGTGATCGACTAAAGTAAGTGACAGTCTGTTGTCGTTGCAAAGTTTTCGAACAGATCTCATTTTTTTAGTCTGACCAGGCATTCTCTGTGCCGGGAAGGAGACTGTGATGCCTAGAGTATCTGTGTTAGTTAATCTTTTGTTTCTTGTTCTCTGGAAAAGAGAAAAATCACGAACCCGGAAACTTTTTCTTAGTTTTCGATTTTTATTTCCACGGAGTGCACAAGTTTGCATACCTGCCGAATAAGCACGACTGATGTTATAGAATTAGGAGATATTCAAAGAAATCCTAATTATTTTCCCACTACTGTCTTACTAATACAAAAGCGAAACCTATCCTGAATGTAAACTCCAATGTTAATCAAACTAATAGTGCAAGTGCCATTAATACACACTGAGTGTGATATCGTGCCAACATTCATGTTTCACGCCGTTTAGTACAGTGTTAGTTGTAGCATGTGATTCAGTTTGCATAACCCATTTTCCATATTGTCATGATATGAATGCTGTAAATTAGCCACCGTGAAGAAGTCATCTATATTTAGTTTAACCTAGCATAGCCAGAATCATGAGACTTAACTGTTTTAGCTTCCCTATTCCAAAATGTACCATGTAGATAGAAACAGCAAATTTGATATCCATGTTGTGATTGTTGTCATGATGAGTATCTTAGTGATATCATCATTATTGACATCATACTATGCCTATACCTCAAGGTTCAGGATTACTCAGCACACACTCATTGAACAGTCTCCATAATGTACGTGAATTACTTGTGTTGTCTAGTAAGGCCTACTGTCTTGGACTGTGTTGTTTTAATGTCTCCATATGCTGAATGCATCTTTTTCCATAGAGATGTACTGAAATTAGTTTGAAACTGTTGGAGATCAGTCAAGCACCTTTCACTTTCACTTTGAATGAACTCCTTTTGAGTGCAGTGCCATGTTATGCAGTAAAATGATCTGTAATAAATAATCCACATTTGTCAGCCTTCCAGCAGTTTTCATTTTGTTCTTTAGATTTCTGGTTTATGAAAAAGTTACTCTATTTACAATACCTAAAGTCATTTTTCATGTAACTATCACCAGCACTGTCCATAATTAATTGGACATCCAAAGTTGAAAGTGGGTGATGCGCTTGTCATTTAATAAAAAGGTGGCAGAAGTGACTGTTTTTCTGTAGAGAATGCTTCATATACAGTGTTAGTTTTCTTCTTATCTTTCATGTAACTGCATCCACATTGTGGACCTGTTTCTTAATGAACTGGTACAGGGGTAGTTGGTTGTCAGGACATCATTAGACCTGACTTGTAACCATTCTCTCTTCAAGTTGTATGGGTGTGTCGTGGGTTAGCAAAACTCTTTTTATTACTTTAGGAATAACCCATAACACAAAATGATGTTCGAGAGAAAGAGCAAACAAACAACAGCATAAATAATATAGCTGGAAAACAAAGAAACATAGATCATAGGCAGTGTCAGAGATGTTGTTGCGTGGAATATTTCACTTGTGCGTAGTACTAAATCTTACACATATACACTGTTTACTAGCTGCGCCCCCCCCCCCCCCCTAATGTCACCGATATTTCTCATTGAACCTGACATGTGGTCTGGACTGGGTGACAACAGATCGCATACTGGTAACTGCTGGTTTCCTGGTGGTGGGCTTTGATGACCGGACAACAGGTCTCATACTGGTGGTGGGTTCTGACGACCATTGCGGCTGCTTCACAGTGCATGGTGAGGTAGTAGATAAGTACTTGGCATGTCTGTGGTGGGTGCAACTGGGTCGTGATCTGTGGTACTTACACGAAAGGCTGGCTTAAGTCTATCGACATCATTGATGACCGTCGGTGTGCCCATTATGTCAACAGTGAATTTTTTGTCTTGCCTGTGAACTACACTATATGGTCCGTCATAGGGTGGCTGCAGCGGCTTGTGTACCACTTCATTGCGAATAAAACCATAGTGGCATTCATGTAGCTCATTGAACATGGATGGGTGGCGGTTCAGCTGATCCCTTGGTGCCACTGGACATATGTGTCATTCATGTGTGCAGCTTATTGACAAACTCTGATGAGTCAATGGATTCATCTTGTACATTGGTGAAGAACTCACCAGGAAGGCATATAAGTTGACCATACATGAGCTCCGCTGTAGTTGCTTGGAGGTCTTCTTTCAGGGGCGCACGTAGACCTAAGAGAAAGATAGGTATCATCTCTGTCCACCGTTGCGAATCGTGGCATCGCAGCGATGCTTTGAGCTGGTGGTGCATACGCTCAATTAAATAGTTTGCTGCTGTTTGGTACGCTGTGGTCCTGATTTGCTTCATGCTAAGTAAGACAGAGAGTGCTTTGAAGAGATAGGATTCAAATTGTCTGCCCTGGTCAGTTGTGATTCACAAGGGTATGCCGAAACTGGCAATCCACCCACAAAAGAATGCAGTTGCGACAGATTCTGCAGTTATATCATTTATCGGAAATATTTCAGGCCACCGTATATAACAGTCTATAACTGTGTGAAAGTAATTGTGTCCTTCCGACGGCGGGAGAGGTACTTTGAGATCTAAATATACATGTTCAAACCATAGATTTGGAGGGATGAAGCTTTGAAGCGTTGATCTGACATGTCTACTAATTTTATTGCATTGACAAGCCATGCACTGTCGTACAAATTGCTTACAATCTCTGTCCATGTGTGGCCAGACGCACGCTCACTTCACCATGTTTGTTGTGCTTCTAACACCTGGATGCGACATGTTGTGTAGTGAAGCGATAGTCTACTGCTGGAAGTTGTAGTAACGAATGGCTGTGGCCTGTTATTGGCAACCTCACAATATAGCTCAATAGCTGATGGTGGTAGCATGATGCGGCGGAGTTGCATGCCTGACGGTTACATCAACAAATCACGTAATTCATCATCCAATTGTTTCACCACCGCTTCAGAAATAGCTTCTATATGTGAGAGCACATCAGCTGGCTTGTTCAGTTCCTCTACGACATGAATGATGTTAGTAGTAAATTGACCATAAAATGAAGATGTCAAAGCTGTCATGGTCAAACTTTATCTGGGTGTTGTCAGAAAGCATATATCAGTGGCTTGTGATCCATTAGCAAAACAAACTACTGTCCCTCTAACATGTGTCAGAACTTTTTCATGGATGCGTAAGCAGCATACAGCTCATGGTCATATGTTGACCAATTTTACTGTGAAGGTGACAACTTTTTGCTAAAGAAGGCTAGTGGTTGCCAGTGTCCATCCACGCATTTTTGTAGTGCAGCACCAATTGAGGAAGCGGATGCCTCAACCATCAGAGCAAGTTGCGCCTGCGGTACTGGGTGCGCCAAGAGTGCTGCTTTACTGATGGCAGTCTTCAAATCAGGAAATGTCATTTCAACTTCTAGATTCCACTGAAGTTAATCTTTTGATGTTGGTTTGCCTTGTATGAATTTGTTCAGTGATGCAGTTAGTTGGGCGTGGTTATGGACAAAACGAGGATAGAAGTTTGTGACACCGAGGAAACATCGTAGTTCCTTGATTGTAGTAGGTCATGGAAAGCCAAGTATTGCATCTACCTTCTCTTTTGATGGCCGAATTCCTTAAGTATTAATGATTTAGCCAAGAAATTGAACTTCTGCTGCCCCAAAGTCACATGTGGGTGGATTAATAATGAGGCCATGCTCTCATAGATGGTTAAAGTGTTGCCGTAGGGGTGACAGATGTTCAGCTTCCAAGTGTGACATGACCAAAACATTGTCTATGTATACATAGCAATAATCCACGTAACGTGTGACCTCATCCGTAAATCTTTGGAATGTCTGAGCAGCGTTACATAGCTTGAAAGGCATGCAAGTGGACTCGAACAACCCAAAAGTTGTGCATACAGCTATCTTAGGAACATCGTCTGGTGCCGTGGGTATCTGGTAAAAAGCTCTAACGAGGTCCAGCATAGAGAATATGTTCTTCCGTAGACATTGGACGTGAAATCCTCGATGTGTGGTATGGGGTACCAGTCTGGAATCATTCTTGGATTTAGCTGTCGATAGTCTCCACAAGGACACAATCCATTGTTCTTTTTCGGTACCACATGAATGGGAGATGCCTAACTGCTACATGACAGACGAGAGATCCCCTGTGCGAGCATGTTTAACCAGTGCTTTCAATTTCTGTGGCGTTAAATGATGTGGTCGAGCATGAACGTGTGGCCCAGGCGTGGTCAAAATGTAGTGCACTGTGGACTGCTGCACTGGGGGCTAGCATGGGAGCTTGACACATGATCTCAGGAAACTGTTTCAGAAGTTTTATAAACGGAGAATTTCTTTCCAGTTATCATTCTGACGCTAGCATCTTCCACATGGCATACTAGTCCTCTGCAAGCTAAGTTAGTACTATTGTCTGCAGGCGTCAATGCCGGAGGTCAGGCATAAGTCCATATAAAGATAGAAAATGTGCCCCCAGTATAGGATGTGTGATGTCTGCCATGACAAACTGCCATTTGAACAGGGGTTGTAGGCCTAGGTTTAATACTAATCTGGTATGACCGTATGTAGCTATTGTAGAACCATTGGCTGCAAAGAAGTGGTAACCATCACGCTTACAAAGTGGCAAACGGGCAGATGGGTAGACTGATACATCTGCGCCTGTGTCTACTAGGAGCTGTAATTTCATACCTTGGTCTGTGATAAACAATCGACGGCTGCCATTCAGAGCGTCAGTGGCCATCATCACTGACCTCCTGTTGCATGTCCCTGCTCACAAAATTGGCTATACTTTCTTGCCTTGGACCCAAATCGGCGGTGGTACCAATATGCTTTCATAGACAAAAGTGAGTGACTGCGTTTACCAGGTGAGCGCTAGCAACGAGATTGGCGACTGTTGTTCTGAGTTGGCAGTGCAGCGATTTGTGTGGCAAGTTCAGTGATCTGAGTTTGTAACACAGTAAAGTTGCTGTCTGTCTGCGGTTGTGAGCTAACTGTTGCAATGCACACAGATGGATACATTTCAGATATTCTGTTGGCAGTTTGCGCTAGTGCATCTAGATCTCCGGTGCACACTGTTCACATCAGGAAGTAGGCGTGATAGCCAAATGCTTTGCAGAATGTCGTTGCTTACTGCATTGCTTCCCAGCGTGCATAATCGACACAGCAGCTGCGATGCGTGCGATTGCTCAACTCTTCGTTACAAAGTAGTTTTTCCAGCCTTTTCGCCTCGGACTACAAAAATCTAATGAATCTTAATCGCCGAATATCGGTCCATGCTCGGTGGTGACAATAGAATATCCTGCACCTCCAGTGCCGTCTCTTCGATGAGTGCTGCCACAACATAACTATATTTTGTGTGGTCTGCGGTGAATTGTGCTAGGATAAATTGGCTTTTCAACTGCACAAACCATAGCATAGGATTTTGCTGCCAGAATGGCGGTGGTTTTACTGTGACATGGTT
Organism: Schistocerca americana; assembly: GCF_021461395.2. Lineage (NCBI taxonomy): Eukaryota > Metazoa > Arthropoda > Insecta > Orthoptera > Acrididae > Schistocerca > Schistocerca americana. The sequence goes on along the minus strand of NC_060119.1, from coordinate 1,158,534,764 downwards.
TATCATTGCACCAGCAGTTGCACCTGCTAGTGGTGCAGGAACTTGATCTACCATTGTAGTAGTACTGCGGGATAAGTAGGCTATAGATGCGCAGCGCGGCTGCCCTGTAGTGCAGAAGATGCGCGACGTGATTGAGTGTGCAATGCGGTTGACGCAACTGTACTTTTTGCGAGGTGGTATGGTACGGAGTGCAAACGGTCCAGTTGAATGCCGGCGACTGTCGTAACATCATGCCAGGGTCACCAACTGTTGCGGGTTAGCAAAACTCTTTTTATTACTTTAGGAATAACCCGTAACACAAAATGACATTTGAGTGAAAGAGCAAACAAACAACAGAGTAAATAATATAACTGGAAAACAAAGAATAAACATAGATCAGAGATTTTGTTGCATGGAATCTTTCACTTGTGCATAACACTAAATCTTACACATATACACTGTACACTAGCTTGCATACACTTCAGGTGCTTCACAATCTCAATAGCTTCCCTTATTTCCAACAGCTTCATTCACAGTTTCGTGAATAGAACACAGGTCTCCTGAAACTAATGGTGTACTCATAGGCTGGGAGATTTTTGACTATTGGTAATATGTTGTGCTGCACTTATCAAATTTGTGTTCATACTCCATTGTGCATGTGCTTGTAAGTTTCAGTTTAATAAGTACAGACAGAACTGCCTTGATATCAAGCCTCAAACACATCCAGGGTGTAGAATGTAACAACCATATCCCAAGTGCATTGTACCAGATTATGAATCCTGCATGCCTCTCTCCAATAGCAGGTGGTATATTTGTGGATATTCTGAAGCAAATGGCATTAAATTTGGCACTGTTCCATTTTTGTTGTTGGCTTAGATATGTGGGCGGAACATTTGTTATTTAGCTTCATAAGGACACTCTGAATATAAAGAGTAAATTCAATTTTTAAATGAAATTTGCTATTTTATGTAAATACAAAAATATACTATGAGAAAAAAGTCCTGTTGTTTGTGTGCTGCATGTAAATGTCATCAGGGGATCAAGTAGTCAAGTTGGCCTGAGGCATAAACCGATGCTTCACAGAAGCTGCAGGACTGAGATTTACTCTGGTCCGCATAGAATGCTGTAGTCTAGATCCTTTATCGCTGTGAGTTTGTATGGGCTTTGGTATAAAAACAGTGCAGTGTCATCTATGCTGATAAAACTGGGCAATCTATAAGCTCACCTATGTTGTTGTTGTTGTTGTTGTGGTCTTCAGTCCTGAGACTGGTTTGATGCAGCACTGCATGCTACTCTATCCTGTACAAGCTTCATCATCTCCCAGTACCTACTACAACCTACATCCTTCTGAATCTGCTTAGTATATTCATCTCTTGGTCTCCCCCTACGATTTTTACCCTCCACGCTGCCCTCCAATACTAAATTGGTGATCCCTTGATGCCTCGTAACATGTCCTACCAACCGATCCCTTCTTCTGGTCAAGTTGTGCCACAAACTTCTCTTCTCCCCAATCCTATTCAATACTTCCTCATTAGTTATGTGATCTACCCATCTAATCTTCAGCATTCTCCTGTAGCACCACATTTCGAAAGCTTCTATTCTCTTCTTGTCCAAACTATTTACTGTCCACATTTCACTTCCATACATGGCTACACTCCATACAAATACTTTCAGAAACGACTTCCTGCCACTTAAATCTATAGTCGATGTTCACAAATTTCTCTTCTTCAGAAACGCTTTCCTTGTCATAGCCAGTCTACATTTTATATCCTCTCTACTTCGACCATCATCAGTTATTTTGCTCCCCAAATAGCAAGACTCCTTTACTACTTTAAGTGTCTCATTTCCTAATCTAATACCCTCAACATCACCCAACTTAATTCGACTACATTCCATTATCCTCGTTTTGCTTTTTTTTATGTTCATCTTATATCCTCCCTTCAAGACACCATCCATTCTGTTCAACTGCTCTTCCAGGTCCTTTGCTGTCTCTGACAGAATTACAATGTCATCGGCGAACCTCAAAGTTTTTATTTCTTCTCCATGGATTTTAATACCTACTCCAAACTTTTGTTTCCTTTACTGCTTGCTCAATATACAGATTGAATAACGTCGGGGAGAGGCTACAACCCTGTCTTACTCCCTTCCCAACCACTGCTTCCCTTTCATGTCCCTCGACTTTTATAACTGCCATCTGGTTTCTGTACAAATTGTAAATAGCCTTTCGCTCCCTGTATTTTACCCCTGCCACCTTTAGAATTTGAAAGAGAGTATTCCAGTCAACATTGTCAAAAGCTTTCTCTAAGTTTACAAATGCTAGAAACGTAGGTTTGCCTTTCCTTAATCTTTCTTCTAAGATAAGTTGTAAGGTCAGTATTGCCTCACGTGTTCCAGTATTTCTACGGAATCCAAACTGATCTTCCCCGAGGTCGGCTTCTACTAGTTTTTCCATTCGTCTGTAAAGAATTCGTGTTAGTATTTTGCAGCTGTGGCTTATTAAACTGATTGTTCGGTAATTTTCACATCTGTCAACACCTGCTTTCTTTGGGATTGGAATTATTATATTCTTCTTCAAGTCTGAGGGTATTTCGCCTGTTTCATACATCTTGCTCACCAGATGGTAGAGTTTTGTCAGGACTGGCTCTCCCAAGGCCGTCAGTAGTTCCAATGGAATGTTGTCTACTCCGGGGGCCTTGTTTTGACTCAGGTCTTTCAGTGCTCTGTCAAACTCTTCACGCAGTATCGTATCTCCCATTTCATCTTTATCTACATCCTCTTCCATTTCCATAATATTGTCCTCAAGTACATCGCCCTTGTATAGACCCTCTATATACTCCTTCCACCTTTCTGCTTTCCCTTCTTTCCTTAGAACTGGGTTTCCATCTGAGCTCTTGATGTTGGTACAAGTGGTTCTCTTATTTCCAAAGGTCTCTTTAATTTTCCTGTAGCAGTATCTATCTAACCCACAGTGAGATAAGCCTCTACATCCTTACATTTGTCCTCTAGCCATCCCTGCTTAGCCATTTTGCACTTCCTGTCGATCTCATTTTTGAGATGTTTGTATTCCTTTTTACCTGCTTCATTTACTGCATTTTTATATTTTCTCCTTTCATCAATTAAATTCAATATTTCTTCTGTTACCCAAGGATTTCTACTAGCCCTCGTCTTTTTACCTACTTGATCCTCTGCTGCCTTCACTACTTCATCCCTCTTCTTCTACTGTATTTCTCACCTATAACACGCACAGTGATGTGATGCACAACCAGAGTAGAATAACAAATCAGAAATAGATGAGATGAGGACTGTGAGCAAATTGTAAAGTTTCACAGGCGTTTGTTCTTGCCAAACAATCAATAAATTGAGTTATTGAAGCAATTGTGCTCCATGAAGAGACAGGACTGTTATTAGCTATTAATGTTCATTCTGCTTGTGATCCCAGTCCAGCAGGCCATCTGTATCTGTTCATCTAGCAGTAGATCCATACATTGTGGGTGTAATGATATAAACAAATGACTACAATCCTATTACTCTCCTGAATCGATGAATTTATTCAGGAGAACAGTGCCACAATTTTATTTTAAAGTATGGCACAGCACTACAGCCAAAGAGGATGTATTGAAGTTGACACTGGCCACAGATACCCCCATCCTTATACTCTTCCGTCATCTGCATGATATCAAGAACATATTTGTATGGTATGAGAATTCTCTTAAGCATGCCTCAGTGTCCAGTTGTTCGTACCTTTGAGAAGGAACCATTGTACATTCTACATATGCAACCTCTCTAACTGTTGATACTGCATATTTCAGTGCCAACATGATTACGACATGTATGCTGTCCAGTCACATTAATGTAACCTCCTTTCAAAAGCCTGAATAACTACCTTTTGCAGTGCGGAGTGCTGCAGGATGTGCTGGAAGGGTGTCTGTGAGGTACTGGATGTTACCAACTGGTATGTGGAGCTCTGCTGATTCCAGTGCCATGGCCAGCTGCAGTAGGTTTCTCAGTTGAAGGTCCATGGCTTGAACAGCCCAATTGAGGTTGTCCTATGGATCATTGATTGGGTTAAATCCAGGGAGCTCGGTGGCGAGAATACGATAAACTCATCTAGTGCTCTTCGAACCATGCATGTACACTGCGTGCTGTGTTACACATTGCATTGTCTTCCCGGTAGATGCCATATTTTATGCTGAAAGGGAAAAGCAAACTGCGTTTAGGGATGTAAATGGTTCCCAAAGATAGATGCATACTTGTTGCTCCATTGTGCCTTCCAGAATGATGAGATTACCCAGGGAATGCCCTCCTTCCTGGACCCTTCCAACAATTTTTGCAGAGTGTTTGCTGTCAGACATTTCATGCCATCGGTGCCAATGGCCATCTGTCTGATGGAGCATAAAACGTGGTTCATCTGAAAAGGCTACTTGTCGCCATTCAGTGGATGTCCAGTTGCAGTACTGGCTTGCAAATCCAAGGCTTCGTCACCAATGAACAGCATTCAGTATTGGTGCAGGAAGCAGGCACCTGCTGCATAGGCCCATATGCAGCAATGTTCACTGAGCAGTCGCTGAGGAGACACTGTTGGTGGCCCCTTGTTTCATCTCGATGGTCAGCTGCTCAACAGTTGCACGTCATTTCTCCCATATACAGCTTATCAGCCATTGTTCTCCCCTGTCACCTGTGGCCCATATTCCACCAGAGCTACCTCAACGCGTGGTTTGGTTAACAGGATTTTGCCATCCAGAGTGTACTTTAATATTTAGGCACACAAACAGTTTACAAACGGAGGAAATGCTTCCACCCTTTGCCTGAAAATTAATGATTGTGCCCTTTTGGATGTCAGATAAATCACTCCGTTACCGCATTATGATGATGATTGCACTGTTTTCCTCCCTCAACGTGCTTTATATACCCTCCACTGCCAATGCTGCCATTTCCCATCTGTGCGTTGTTATTGTACATTGACATTGAACATAGACAGTGGTCACATTATTGTGACTGGATCGTGTACAATCGAAGGGAGGACCATCTGTGTAAAGTTTTGTGTTGTGGACTTTGTTAAAATTTTTATTGACACTATGCTCTTAGTGAGAATGAATATTCAATGGTTAATTGTTTTTACTATACCTAATAAATCATTATTGAACACACTTGTTCACTGCTCTTGATACTGAAGAAACGACATACTAGCACCATCACGTCTGAAGCGATTCTGCATCTTGCACGTGTTGTTCACTGTCCATTTGACATTAAATTAGATGCCCCAGGGGGCTCACCACTCTTTGGTGAGCTCATGCTTGGCTACCATGGCACCCCAGCCTTTGCAGCATCCTTTCACTTACTGCATGTCTGCTGTCCTGATATTCTTTTCCCCTCCTTTGGGGAATACGTGTGGTATATTTTTGGGAATGTGTCATGTATTTTCAGTAGCCTGACATCAGAACAGTCCTTTCACTGTTTTTTCTTTATTTGTTTTTACATTCTCCATCTTGTATCCTTCTTCTGCTTTGGTGTTTGAGGTTCCTCTTTGTTTCTTCTTCCTCCCTGGGCACTCCTGAAGGCCAGCCCACATGTCTGCTGCATAACAGGTGACTGGGTAATCATTATTGAACACACTTGTTCACTGCTCTTGATACTTTCCCATATTGACAGGTAGGGTTCGCACGTACCTCTTGGTACAGGCCAGACAAAGGTAGAGGTGATTGCCTGAACTGTTACCTTCCCAAATTGCCAATTGGTCCCTCTGACAGGAGTGCAGGAGATGTTAGCTGAGGTGTGAACAGTCACTTAAGATGGTTCAGCCCACCTCTGAGAGGGGCACACCATTGGAGATGCTGGCAATCATGGGAGATTTTCCAACAATGAGCCAATCACCACCTCAGTCTACGTCTACTAAATGTAAGTGGAATGAGGCTAAAGATTCCAAGACTCTCTCAACTGCACCTTGGTTCCACATGGCATCATGTTCTGAAGGGGCTCAGTCCTTTGCTACTGGTAATCCTCTTTATATTCAGAAAGGTATTGATGAAATTGCCTGCCCTTCTTTACACAGTGTCATTTTGCTTTTGGAGACTAATTGTGATTCTTAAGCACTACAACAGCCAGGGGCTTAGCTCCTCCAAGGCAATCCTGTTTGCGTCAAGGCCTATTGAACACTGAATTCTTCACATAGATTGGCTACAAACGTCATCCCGGATGAGTTGCATGACTTCCCCATGAGATGGGGAAGGTCAAAGCGGACTGGCAAGAAATGCAAAGGGTCAAAGCAGTCACAAGGGCGCAATTTTGTTTCCTGGAGGCAGAAAATGAGTGGGTGTTGCTAGGTCACTAGGGCTATAGGGCACAGAGTCTGGAGGATCCTGCTCCATGAGATCTACAGAGAGGTCAGCATTCTCACTGGGTCAGCCTGCAGATTCCAGGGCAGAAAAATGGTTGGTTGTGCGCACCGGTGAAATACAGGTCGGCCAGGTGAGGGTGTCATGCAGCGACACAATTGAAGAGAATCTCCAAGTCAATGAAGGAGAAGACCATTTGCTTTTGTTTGATTTCTTGGAGCCTTTGCAGTTGGTAGATGAAGAACCAAATGTTTGTTGGCTGGAGGGATGTAAAAAGTCTTCACAGGAGTATTCCTTGTGTCCTTTCCAGCCTGGCGGTTGTGTAGAAGGTGTGTTTGCTGTCAGAGGTGCAAATCTGGGGGCTTGTTGCACAGCTGGAGAAGAAGGAGGCCATGCTGCTACCATGACACTGGATGATTTTACAACTGCAGTGCTGAATTTGAGGTCTGCATGGCTGTGCCCTTCGGGGAGCGAGGTGAAGCAAGAACTGTATTTTAAGTGAAATGCGAGGCTTTTGACTAGCCAACAACTTGCGAGCAACAGCGTAAGGCACTTTTCCCTTCACCCGGATCTCCAGGACTGCTCGCTCATTCTTGGGATGAGGCTGCATGGTCACCATTGCAATTGAAACAGCAGGGAGAAGGAGGCAGGCAGTCACCTTCACACCCTCATGAGCATCACAACTACAACCAACAAATATGGCCGGGTTTTGACAGGACAATCACTTTATCTCTTTGTACCATCTACATTCCTCTGTCACTCGGTGTCACTAGTGCAGACTTCCTTCATCTTATTGGGCAACTCCCTCTTCCCTTTTCACTGCTCAGTGACTTCAATGTGTACCATCCCCTTGGGACTCTTCCAGAACCTGTCCGAGAGGTGCCCTCTTGGCTGGCCTTCTCAATCAATTCAACCTCATCTGCCTTAACACTGGAGCACCCATGTTACTTTCATATTCCATGCACTCTTATTCACTTTTGGATCACTCATTCTGCACTGCCCAGCTTGCCCATCATCTAGAGTGGTCCATTTTCTCTGACTCATACTCGAGCGACCATTTCCTGTGTGTTGTCCGTTTGCTGACTCCTACCCCACCTACACATGTAAACCCAACTGGCAGCTCTCTATGCTCGACTGGAGGCTTTACTCCTCCCTGGCGACCTTTGACGAACAACATTTCCCCAGTTGTGATGTCCAGATAGAATACCTTATTTACACTAGGCAGCACGATTGTCTGACCAAGGGAGAAATCCAAACTCACCTCTCTGATCAAGGTGTCACTGCAGTCCATTGGGTCATGAAAAGGGTTGCTGCATCCTCAGTGCCTACATGCACTCTTTTTCTCATGTTTGATAGAATAGTGCTTCCATCAAAGACCAAAGCAGACTATGAAGTCATCAGGGTCTGACTACATTCCGAACGTAATGCACTGCTACCAGTGTCAACATTACAACAACACTCAAATGTCCTGTCAAAATACGACCATATATGTTACTTGGAGTAGGGATGCTCATGAGGGTGATTGCCCGCCTCCTTCTCCCCGCCGTGTAAATTGCGCTGGTGACCATGCAGCCTCATCCCAAGAATGTCCCGTATATCTTGAGAAGCAGGCAGCCCAGGAAATCCAGGTGACGGAAAAAGTGCCTTACCCTATTGCTCACAGGTTGTTGACTAGTCGAAAGTCCTGCATTTTACCATCTGGCACTTACAGTACTGTTGTTGCTACACCTCGCTCCATGAAGGACACGGCCATGCGGACTTGCAACCTCAAATTCAGCACTGCATTTATAAAATTACCCAGTGTCATGGTAGCATCCTCATCTCCTTCTCCCCCAGCTGTGCAACAAGCCCCCAAATTTTCACCTCTGGCAGCGAAATCACCTTCTACGCAACCGGCAGGCCGGAAAGAATACTCCTGCAAAAACTTTTTACATCCCTCCAGCCATCAAACATCTGATTCTTCATTTACCAACCGCAAAGGCTCCAATAAATCATAAAAAGGCAAATGGTCTTCTCCTTCAGTGACTCAGACGTCCTCTTCAGTGGTGTCACCTCATGATACCCTCACCCGACTGACCTCTGTTTCGCCTGTGTGCTGTGCCAACCATTTTTCTGTTCTGGAATCTGCAGGCTGACCCAGCGAGAATGCCAATGCCCCCGTAGATCCCAAGGAGCTGGATCATCCAGTCTCTGCACCCTGTAGCAATGAGTCTTCAAAGGCTGGCACTTAGCAGCTGCTGCAGTGACAACCCTTCAGTTGAAACAAAATTGTTCCATCGCAACTGCTTTGACCTGTAGCATTTCTTTCCAGTCAGCTTTAACCTTCCCTCCGAGGACAGCATTCCATTTCATGGGGGCATAATGCTGCTTATCTGGGATGATGTTTGTAGTCCAAACCATTTCACTAAACACCTGGCTGCAAGCTGTTGCAGTCCGCATTTTCCGTCCTTGCTTCACCTTTTCTCTTTGTACCATCCCCATTGCTCTGTCATTTGGTGTCACTAGGGCAGACTTCCTCCACTTTATTGGGCACCCCTTTTTGCTGCTCGGTGACTTTAATGTGCACGATCCACTTTGGTGATCCTCCAGAACCAGCCTGAGAGGTGCTCTCTTGGCTGACCTTCTCAATCAACTCAAACTCATCTCCCTTAACACTGGAGCACCAATGTCTCTTTCAGACTCCACACACACTGACTCACATTTTTACCTCTCGTTTTGCACTGCCCAGTTTGCCCATCATGTCGAGTCATCCATTCTCTGCAACTCGTACTCAAGCAACCATTTCCCTTGTGCTGTCCATTTGCTGATTCCTACCCCACCTACATGTAAACCCAAGTTGTGGTACCATACATCTTAATAGATGTATCATTCACCACCCAGAGCTGTGGAAGAGATCCTGAAATTTGAGGCCTGGCAGCTGTTTTCAGGATATGCATATTTAAGGGTCAGACTCAACGAGAAGATACTGGACTGTGTTTCCATCAAGAACATACAAACAGCCACTATGATTGGACCAATGAGTCAAATCGGTCACGCTTGCACATATAAGGTTTATAACAACAAGAACAATTAATTATTAACAAAATTATTTAATTGGATAGATAAAAAATCTACTCACCAAGCAGTGGCAGAACATACACATAAAAGACTGTTATAATTCCTTCTTCAGGCTGAAGGTTGAAGGGGAAGGAAGAGGGGTGAAGGAAAAGGCCTGGATAGGTCTAGGAAAAGGGGTAGATTTCGGGAAAGTCACCCAGAATCGTGGGTCAGGGGAGACTTACCGTACAGGATGAGAAGGAATGACTGATTGTGGGGACTGCATTGGATGAGATTTGAATACTGAGAGCTTAAAAGGTAGAAGACTGGGTAGTACACAAAAGAGAGTACAGCTTAAACATCATGCATGAGTTAATAAGAGTGAAAAGCTAAGTGCATTGTACATAACAGTGGTGGAAGGGGGTGGCGGTGAAAAATAGGCGGGAAAGACAATGAAAGATGTAGAAAACTAAGCAAAGAGTAGTTACAGTGAAGAAATGCTGAGACAGAAGAAATTAACATAAATTAAGGCCAGGTGGATGGTGAGAACTAAGGACATGTTGTAGTGCTAGTTCTCACCTGCGGAGTTCTGAGAAACTGGTGTCCGGGGGAAGAATCCAGATGGCGCATGTGGTGAAACAGGCGCAGAGGTCACAAATGTCATGTTATAGAGCATGCTTTGCAGCAGGATATTGCAAGTTACCAGTTACATCATCTGCCTGTTCCCATTCATCCTAACCTACCAACAAACAATAGTACTTACATTTTGACAGTTGCCATCCTTTCCATGTCAACCGTTCCCTCCCATACAGCCTTGGCATCTGAGGTAAATGTATTTGTTCGGATGCAGACTCTTTACAGCAGTACACCACCATTCTCACCTCAGCCTTCACTGCACGTAACTACTCCACCAGCCTAGTTAAAAAGCAGATTTCCCGGGCTATCACATCCAGTCCTAGTTCTGCTGATCCCTCCAAAAAAACAGCTTCGGAGGACACTATTGGTGACTCAGTATTACCCTGGTCTCAAATGTGTTAATCAGCTACTTCAACAGGGGCATGACTTCCTAAAATCATACCCTGAAATGAGATCCATTCTGTCTGAAATTTTGCTCACCACACCTAAAATAGCTTTCTGCCGTGCTCCCAATCTCTGCAGTATTAATGTTAGACCCTATGCTCCTTCTGCACCCATCTCCCTACCCTATGGTTCTTACCCTTGTGACTGTCCCTGCTGCAAGACTTGCCCTATGCACCCTCCTACCACCATCTATAACAGCCCTGTAACTGACAAAACATATTCTATCAAATGGAGAGCTACATGTCATATACCAGCTGTTACGTAAACACTGTTCGGCCTTCTACATTGGCATGACTACTACCAAATTATCAATTAGGATGAATGGGCATAGGCAGAGGGTGTATACTGGCAATTCACAGTATCCTGTTGCAGAGCACACTCTACAACATGACATTTGTGACTTTGGCACCTGTTGCACCACACGCACCTTCTGGATTCTTCCTACAGACACCAGTTTCTCAGAGCTCTGCAGGTGGGAACTAGCGCTGCAACATGTCCTTGGTTCTCACCACCCACCTGGCCTCAATTTACATTAATTTCTTCCGTCTCAGCATTGCTTCACTGTAAGTACCCTGTGCTTCACTCTGTTTTAGTTTTCTACATCGTTCCCCCTATTTTTCACTGCCCCCTCCCGCCTATGTTACATACGATGCACTTAGCTTTTCACTCTTATTAACTCATGCATGATGTTTAAGCCAGTAATCTCTGTCTGTGTATTACCCTGTCTTCCATCTTTAAGCTCTCAGGTTTTCAAAACTCGTCTGATGCAGTCCCCAACAATCAGTCTTTTCTTCTCCTCTCATACAGTAAGTCTCCCCTGACCCGAGGTTCTGGGTGACTTGCCTGAAATCTACCCCTTTTCCTAGACCTCTCCAGTCCTTTTCCTTCACCCCTCTTGCTTCCTCTTCAACCCTTCTGCCGGAAGAAGGAGCCACTGGCACGAAAGTTTGCAAATTACAACAATCTTTTATGTGTGTGTTCTGCCACTGCTTGGTGAGTAGATTTTTTATCTATCCAATTAAATAAATATAAGGTTTCAGTGTACTTGCTTATTTGCGCAATCTGTGATGCCTACTGGAGGTCGCGATTGGTGTTTGGGTGCAAGCAAGATGTGGTACATTTGTGGATTGATGCTCTGAAACGTGAATAAACCAACGCAAATGAGCACTCTGTGTTAGCTGTTGCTGGAACTCTGAGTTATATCAATAGCAGACTGGTCTGACATACGCAGCTGATTGTGAGGCATCACGGGAGCTGAGTGAGTCTGACCTCCATCATAAGAATCATGTTTCTCAGATGTGTTTGGTTTGTATTTGTTTCCAGTCAATGTGTCACAGTGTAGTATGGTTGCAAGTGCTGTAGACCACCGGTGGTTTGTGGGTCATAATGGTCTCCATCTTGCAGTGCAAAAATTCAGTGTGCAGTCTTGAATTTATTGTGCGTGTTGCCCTCATTAGTAATCAAACAAACTTGGATTTGAGAGGCTGACTTGCTTACCTATGTTGCTCATAATGCACCGTCAGGCATAAGATTAGTGTCCACAACTCCCTTAGATGATGCCAGAACTGGGAAGGTGTACTGCTACTTAATTTTTATGCATATATCACATGCACAATTTGCTGCTCCAGTGATTTGTGCAACTGCTGCAGTAGAGCCACCTGTACTGTTTCAAAATTGCAGGTGGTTGAGAGTGACAGTATGACGTAACTGGTGACAGCATCCAGTATCACACAGAAAAGCAGCATTTTTCACCTTGTTGCTGATAATGTTTTTGGTAAACAGTACAGTTACTGCTCTAGGAAACCAAGTCGGCAGGTGTTCAGGTTGAAATAATGGCAGTTTAGGTAATGCATGCTGTGGGATATGAATATCACCGAAACTGGTCCATAAGGAACCAAATAATATGGTGTAGTAATGTCGTCTTATGGAAACCCATTGATCGAGTGTGGAGATAAATCACAATTCTTCGTAGGTGGCCTGGCCTGCTGGGTTCTGCAAGGGGGAAAAATGGGAATGGTATATTGTATTCTCCTTCCATAGTGAAATCAGTAAGGTCTGAGGGAGGCATCACATTACTTTATTGCAAATGATCAACATGGTCTATCTTGTGAGTGGGAGGCGAAATTTAGTGGTTCTCACTGTTGACTTCATAAATCAACTGAACAATATTTGGCTGGGGAAAAGGTCCCAGTGACCTTTGTGTAGGATTACTGGACATTGTTTGATGGGAATGCAGCATTGCACATATATGAAGTTTACGAGGTACTGTGCTTGTCACAAGTCAGTGGTGTACTCCATGTAGGTGAGCAGGTGCAATAACACTCGCATACTGTTAGAACAAAATTGATCCACTTTATTTGCATAAAATGAAAGACACCAAAATACAAGTACATGAAAGTCGGCTACCATCAACAGGCTGGTCAAAGAGCTAATAAGATAAAGACATTAAACACATGTTCTTTGATCTCAATTCCAGTCCTTGTGGGTCATTGTCCCCACATATGCAATTCATGTAACTGTGCAGTACAACATTTATTTTGCAAATGAGGCTTTTTATGTGGATTTATAGTCTGTGTGTAATACACAGCTCGTGTTTATGTTGTTAGGGTTACTTGGCTATAACTTTGTAACCAAGGTTATATAGGTTGTTATTCGGAAATGTGTCTATGATGACACTCATTCCTGTCATATTTCTGATTTTCCCTTATCCAACTGAACTGGTTTCATTTCATGTTTTGTGACACTGATGTTCATTTAATGATAGTTTTAGGTGAATTGCAATTCTTATCATTGTTCTTCTTTAATTATGCAAATGACGTTTTATTTATGCATTTTATTTTCCTTGCTGCATGTAATATACATTTGATATTCCTGTTATTAGAATTATTCTGACTTTGTAAGCAATGTTACATGTATTATAATTTTGATATGCTGCTGTGATAACTTTCACTCAATTCTTCTCACAATATGTGCTGTATAGTTCACATTCCTATCTTAGGTTTATTTTGCTCTGATGTAACCAATGTTACATGTAGTACATTTTGGAAATGTAACATCTAATTATCACAACTCCTTACACTTATGAATTATGTATAATGCATTACATAACTATACATGTGTAGTATTCTTGGTTGTATATTTCTTATATGTTAGACCAGCTGATTAGACTTCATTTTGCATATGGATGTGTCGAAAGAATAAGCTGAGATTCATTTGTGGAATAATGCTGTTTTTCTGTGGTTGGATGTCAAATAGTTGATTAGTGTAACTGGACAGATAAAAAAATCTACTCATCAAGCGGTGGCGGGAAAACTCACATATAAAAAAAGGTTTCACACATGCAAGCTTTCAGAGCCAATGGCTGCTTCTTCCCATAGAAGGGTTGAAGTGTAAGGAAGAACGGTGAAGGAAAAGGAGTGGAGAGGTTTAGGAAAATGGGTAGAGTTCAGAAAAGTCACCCAGAACCCTTGGTCAAGGGAGACTTACCGGACGGGATGGGAAGGAAAGACTGATTGTTCAGCCACTGTCTCCAAAAGTTTGCGGATGTAAAACCTTTTTTTATATGTTTGTTCTCCTGCTGCTGTGTGGTGAATAGATTTTTTATCTATCTAGTTACATTGTATTGTCAAAATTGATTATTTTATTTTAAATATTTGCTTAAGGTACATGATTCCCCAACATTTATTATAAACTTTCTGTACAAGTTTGTTATGGGTCATGTTAATGCTGATTTATGGTTCCACATGTGGACTCATAGATTGATTTACACTGATGACCCACAGTGTTATGACCACCAACATATTATTGATATAAACCCATCCACACAATAGCAGCGTCATCTGGTGAGGAACAACTGCTAGTCAGACATACTCATGATGCATGTATATCAGTAAGTGTGCTGTCTGTGTAGAATGGAAAAGACATACAATCTATCTGAGTTTGACCAAGGGCAGATTGTGATGGCCCAGAGACTTGGCACAAGCATTTCGGAAACTGCACAATTTGGGTGTTCGAGGAGTGCTGTAGCGAGTTTCTTCAACATGTGGCAAAACCAGTGTGAAACCACATCCTGATTGCATGGGACTGGGCAACCACCCCTCATTACAGATGTCAGATGTTGTAAGCTGGGCAGACTGGTGAAACAGGACAGACAGCGAACTGCGGTGGAACTGATACCAGACTTTAATGTTGGGCAGAGTACGAGTGTGTCTGAACACAGTCAATGTTAACTCCATGACATTGGCAACTATGACTGAAATGGGCACATGACCATCGGCACTGGACATTGGCATAGTGGCTGAGTGTCGCATGGTCTGATGAATCCTTATACCTCCTTCACCATGCTGATGGGAAGGCACTAATTCGCTACCTTCCAGGGGAACAACTCCTTGATACCTGTACTGCAGGATGGAGACGAACTGGTGGCAGCTCCGTTATGCGCTACGGAACATTCATGTGGGCATCCATGGGTCCAGTTGAGCTCGTGCAATGCACCATGAAGGCCAAGTAGTATCGCACACTGGTTGCAGTGGTTGTACACCCCTTTAAGACAATCACGTTTTCCAACGACAGTGGCATTTTCCAACAAGATAATGTGCCATTTCACAAGGCCAGGAGTTTGTTGGAATGATATAAGGATCACAGTGGCAGGTTGCAGTTGATGTGTTGGTCCCCCAACTCGCTAGATCTGAACCCGATTGAACACATCTGGGATGTTATTGAATGTGGCATCGGAGTAGGTCACCCACCTACTCGGAATTTACGGGAGCTAGGTGATTTTTGTGTATCAACTCCCTCCAGTGTCCTACTGAGATCTCATTGCTTCCATACCACAATGCATCACTGCTGTTATCCATGCCAAAGACAAACGTACTGGCTATTAGGTAGGTGGTCATAATGTTCTGGCTGGTCAGTGTATATGTCACATATGTTGCAGAATGTTACATAGAAACAATCTACGTAAGTACTAGGATGTACCCTGTGTCAAATTCACAATCTACAATTTTTTATTTTTTTATTTTTGAATTTGTTATACATATTACATGTTGAATTTGTTCTAGTCTTTCTGTGCTTGATCTGTTTTGTAGGTTACTTGACAACGATTATGTTGTCAAAATTGACCAGTAGCTAATAAATTGATAATTGTACTGCCCATAATGAAGAACGTTTTCTTTTAAAAAATATTGAGGCTGTGGACCTGTCTACAAACAAGATTACCAGCTAAGACAATTAATGAAGAGATACTGAATCTAATTGCTGTGGCACAATTTGACAAAAAACTGTACTGGTTGATGGGAGATACCCTACGGCATCAGGGCATAGTCAGTGTCAGTTTGGTTGTGAAGGGAACTGGTGGGGGGTCACAGTTGTAAAGGCAGACCAAAGTTTGACTACAGTAAGCAGATTCAAGTGGTTATTTGTAGATTGCAGTAGTGATGCAGAGGTGAAGAAACTTGCACAGTGTAGAGTAGTGAGGAAAGCTGCATCAGACCAGTCTCAGGCTGAAAATAAGAACAACATTCTTTTCCATGCATTCATTTCGGCAAGTACCTGAAGCACTGCAAGATTCCACCATTGACGTGTTTTATTTGTTTATTCATCCAGGGATCAACAAGTACCTGTGTAGCACTGCAAGATTCATGGACAACAGAAACTCAGAATATACATACACATAGAAGAAAACCATAAACCATTACAGTGTAGGGGCATTGTAACAACTACAAATGAAAAGGTCATGCACAGAATTGTGGTTTGACCGGGAGGGGGGAGGGGGGGGGGGTGCTATTTGAACTGGGAACGTGGGGTAAAAAGCTTTCGGTTTAGTCTACACCAACAGTCATATGTGTAGCCATTCAAACAAAAAATATATATAAAAAACTTACAACTGTTCAGAATGACACCTATGTAAAAATTGTAAATGTAAAATGATTGATTCCACATCATTACAATCTGTCACACCAAATGATCCATGGAACATGCAACACTAAATAAAATGTTATGTTACAGTATATTAAGCAAGGTTTGAATGACAAACCGGACCGGGCATTCAGGCACATTGTGCGAATCAAGCAATTCCTCTTGCAAAAGATTTTAATTGGGCTGAAATTAAGCTCAACTAATGGCATCATTTGTATGTGCATTGTTCAGATTTTACATGCAAAAACAGACTTCTTGACTGGTGCTAGACAGTTGGTTCAAATTTGGTCCACCAATATACTGGACCTTGGTCTAAGATTAGTTTTAACCATTTGAAATATCTTGCTTCATTTGTATTTTATATGCAAAGAATATGTTTTTTCTTGGAGGTTTTTGAATTTTGTCACTTGTGTACCTTAAACTTGTATGAAGCTGTTCAAACTTTGTACAAAGATAGATAAATGGATAAAGTCAAAACGAATTATTTTAATCCAATAATCTTTATCTGTTGCCAAGATATGGTAGTTTAAAGTCCAGCTAAATGTAACACATAAAATTCGTTGTTACATGACTTGAATCCACGGAAAGTGAATCAAATGAGTAAAAAATGCATTCTTATGATAAAATTGAAGACTTGCTCCATCTTAATTAAAGACACCTCTTTTTGTATGTTTTCTTTACTTCTGTGTTTCAAAATTCTGCAAATTGGTTCAAATTTTTTAAGAACATAGACAAATACATGTAATTAATGGTCATCCTGTTGTTTTGCAAAAACTTTATCTGTTGCCACGATACAAGCAACATGGTTTAAAACACAATTAAAAAAACGTATAGCAGATCAGTCATCTCCCAAGTCAACTAAATCTACATCAGTTGCCAAGCTATGGCAGACTATTGTGAAAATAATGGTAGTGTGAAAGTTGGGAACCAGAATGAGAAATGCTTCTATTGTAGCACAAAAAAAGGTGAACATGTTATGGACAGAGTTAGGGATGGAAAAGAAGGGAACCAGCTTTTCAACATATCTGGCAGCTTCAAGGACTTTTAAATCAAAACATCTTGACATTTCACACATTTTACGAGTTAATCCTGGATGTAAGAACAAGCACACACAAATTTATTTGGAGCCAGAGAATGGAACGTATCTATAATAGGAAGTATCCAAGAGTGGGTGTGCATCCATAATAGGAAGTAACCCAGAGTGGGGATGCATGCATCCTAAACTTTACTGACACATTGCTTCAAATTGCATAACATGACAAATGCCATGTTGGTTGACATTATCGCATGCATAATGTTATATAACATGACATCAAGTAACTGTACTTAACGCAGTACATTATAGTACATCACATGGGTACTAATGCTAACAAATAGAAATGTGTGAATATGTCAAGATGTTTTGATTTAAATCTCTTTGAAGCTGCCAGCTAGGTCCCTTCTTTTACATCCCTAATTCTGCCCAGAACATATACACATTTTCTTGTGCTATGATAGAAGCATTGTATTCTGTTTATAATTATGTTTTTACAAGTATGGGACAGGTGGTCTGCCTGACTTGATTTAGAAAAACTTTAATGAAGATGATCAGAAAAAGCAAACTCCATCCTCCCGAATATGAGGTCAGCATCTCAACAACTGCACTGCCTCATTCAGTTTGCTTCCTATTGTACAATGTTCTTTTGATAATACACAGTTTGCACCAGATACATATAGAACATAGTTTACCATTGCACATGTCATGAACACTCGTTGGTGGATCATGCACCGCAAACAGGCTGCTGTAGTCCTGCACTCCATCCAGGCTGTCCAGAAAACTGACTCCAAGTCTTTAAATGTGCAACTATACCACATGCACATTTTATGGGCTTCCAGTAACCTGGTATCCACTGATAGCTCTGCTTGGATTAAGTTGATGAGTATATGGGGAACTTCATTACTTCCTCCAATCCACAGAAGTAGTGCTGCTCTGCTCAGAGGATGGTTGAGAATGGCTTTGAAAACAAAACATATCATGTTCACTCACCCCACAAAGCATCATTTCTCTATAGTAAGCTAACAGTGATTCAGTAGTATATTAATTGTAATTGTAGGTGTTTCCATTAGCTGTTTCCATGTGCTGTTGGTCCTTCTTAAATAAATATAGTTTTGTAATTTCATATATAGATATAGTTCACTTCTGTGAACACAGAACATGAGTAAACTGTGTTTCCTGTAAATGAGTATGCACACTAAACTTTTCAAATTGAAGAAAAAATAATAAAGTGCTTAGGTATCATTGAAAGTTACATTCTTATATTGAACAACTGTTACAGATTTGATACAACAGCAGACTACTTTGACCAGCATAATATTCTAACTGGAAATATGTTGTGTGCTCATAGTACTGGAAGGTAAGTAGCATTTAATGTACTACGTAAAATACATTGACAGAGGAATGTGGGAAGTGCATTAGCACTAAGAATTTTGACACATTATGCCTGTTTTAGTAAGCTAAAATTTATCGGTGTCTTTTCATTAGCTTAGACAATGAGTGTATTTAGTATGTGGTACCTAAGTACTCGTTTCCATTATTTGATGGTATACACGGATTTGTGGTAGTGCAGAAAATCTGAAGAAACTGTGTTTAATCTATTTGTCATGACCTTCAACATTGACTCTCAAACTGGAGGTTCTACTTGTTTTTCAAGTAGCTCATTAACTGTTCTCATAAAACTAAGTACACACAGTTCCCACCTTCATACCAAGTAAAAATCCTCAGTTGTTCCGGGAATCAAAGCCAAATCGTCCACATGACATTTAGACCCACTGACAGCTCAGGTGCGGAGCCAGATAACAAAATTTTCATAAAATGTATCAAAAATGTTTATCGGATATTTAGTTTTAGTTTTTTGTATATATGATATTGCAAAGTACATATTCCACAATGAGTTTCTGTCCAGAACTGACTGGACAAGTATTGAGATAGCTAAATCAGCAGCTTCAGTGAGAGTGCTGGTTCTGTATGGAAAGTGATTATTGTCATGATCAGTGTTCTCCTACAAGACTCCATGATTGAGCATGCCTAAGGAAAGTTTTGGCTGCTATCTGCACCATTCAGGAACAATCCCAAGCCGGCAGCTTTAGATTATATCCAAGCCATGTTCAGAAGTGGGAGCTAATTAGTCAGGGGGGCATCACATGGGAGTGAACAGAATGATGTGATGGTACAGTCCAGGAATGGTGTACAGTCACCATTGGATTCTCAGAGGTGCATAGCTGGTGATCCCCATTTGTGATGTTATGCATCACCAGGAATTGAATGTTCACTTACCTGTTGCAGAGAACTGCAGGCCAAGATACCTGAAGATGTTCCCTATGTGCACTGATGGGATTGTGGTATTGCCAGTTTGAAAGGTGAGTTAGTATTTAACCACCATCTTCCTGTCATGACCAGAGAGAGGTGGAGAGAGTTTTGTTTTCATTGACATTCAGCCCAGATGGCCAAGGATTAAAACAGCAGCAGTCACAAATATTTGTAGATGTGTAGGGGTTCTCATAAACAAAAAATATCACCAGAAAAAACAGCTGACTTGATCCTGCATCAGAAATAAGTGGAGCTAACACCATGTTGAAAATATTCACATGATAAGCAATGACTCCCCAGTTTATGACGTCATCTTGTGCCCATGTGGTGGCATCTCTGGATGTAGACAAGGAACTTGTTAAAACTTCCTGGCAGATTAAAACTGTGTGCCGGACTGAGACTCGAACTCGGGACCGTTGCCTTTCGCGGGCAAGTGCTCTACCAACTGAGCTACCCGAGCACGACTCATGCCCCGTCCTCACAGCTTGACTTCTGCCAGTACCTTGTCTCCTACCTTCCAAACTTTACAGAAGCTCTCCTGCAAAGAAGAGCACTGGTCAAGGAGGAAGCTGTGTTCCAGCATTTCATACCAAGATTTGAAACCCTACTGATGCCATTCAAGACTATAGGGCTAAAATAAAATGAAAAGAAATTCACCAAGACCTTATGAATGGTGTGGGATATGACCAAGCAAAATATAATCAGTTGAATGTCAGCAGAGGATATAGGACTATTTTATTTAGGAAAAATACAGTTCAGAGTCTCAAGTGAGGGAGCTCACAAGTGAGACGGACCTTTAAGAAACTCTGGGTGCAGCAAAACTGTAGAGTTCTCATTTCATCAGAGCCTGGTGCTGAGCATCTTGGTGGGAAGGCTGGTACAATTTCTTTGCTGATGGTGGGTGTATCTTGTAACTTGTTGGCTGTCTGGAAGTAACACATTGCTTCTGTGGCCACATTGTCTCTAGGAGCACTTGTAATGAAGTCTACATTGTAGACAATGAAACCAGGTACAAATGTGGGTTCTTGCAACAATATTATATCAAGCAGACTGTGCACATTTTGGAACAGCTCTTGATAAATATTTCCTGGCATCTTGCAAAGTGCTGTCTCCTCAGCCAGTTCTTCTGCCTTGGGAGTGCTACAGGCCCAGACCTGTGAATTGGTATGGAGTGACAGTTCCTTCTTCCTTGAGAGTCCTTTCTACTGCCTACATGTCTATTTTACAGGATGCAGGCTCCGTTCATAAGATGACATTCTGGGGTCCGTAATATTATCCAGCTGTGGGAGGGCTGACAATGGGGAGCAAATGGCCAAGTCTACCTTCAGTGATTCATGCCACTTGTTGAAGAGAGAGCTCTACAACATTTCGCATTAGACCAGCATGGGTCATTTCTGTTCAGAAGGCACAGACCTTCTTTTGGCTTTAAAATAAAGTAATGCATGTTGCATGGGCTCCCACTAATGATATTGACAACTGATGAAAAGAAGAATCTCTTTGGGAAGAGCTTTTGTATGATTACTGATTCATAAATTTGACTCCCTTTGACTGGGAGACCATGGCATGTGCAATGTGCAGACAACCATCCTCTTGGTATGAACCTCCTGGTTGGTATGCTTTCTGTGAGCTCAGAGGATGACCTTTACCTTAAAAGAATGACTGCATTCCAGGCACAGGTATTGGGCTACAGTCAGATCTTGACCTCTGCTGGATGAATGGACAGTCACTGTGGCAGCTTTAGCACCAGCTCTTGTGAGTGCGCTGCTTCTATTTGTATTGTCCTTTTCAGCACCAGCTGCAGACAGAAATAGTCAGAAATAGAAAAGGTATCCCTGATGATGAAGATGGAATGGGAGATACAATACTGCGTGAAGAGTTTGACAGAGCACTGAAAGACCTGAGCCAAAACAAGGCCCCGGGAGTAGACAACATTCCATTAGAACTACTGACAGCATTGGGAGAGCCAGTCCTGACAAAACTCTACCATCTGGTGAGCAAGATGTATGAGGCAGGCGAAATACCCTGAGACTTCAAGAAGAATATAATAATTCCAATCCCAAAGAAAGCAGGTGTTGACAGAAGTGAAAATTACCAAACTATCTGTTTAATAAGTCACAGCTGCAAAATACTAACAAGAATTCTTTACAGACGAATGGAAAAACTGGTAGAAGCCGACCTGGGGGAAGATCAGTTTGGATTCTGTAGAAATGTTGGAACATGTGAGGCAATACTGACCTTACGATTTGTCTTAGAAGAAAGATTAAGGAAAGGCAAACCTACGTTTCTAGCATTTGTAGACTTAGAGAAAGCTTTTGACAATGTTGACTGGAATACTCTCTTTCAAATTTTAAAGGTAGCAGGGGTAAAATACAGGGACTGAAAGGCTGTTTACAATTTGTACAGAAACCAGATTGAAGTTATATGAGTCGAGGGGCATGAAAGGGAAGCAGTGGTTGGGAAGGGAGTGAGACAGGGTTGTAGCCTCTCCCTAATGTTATTCAATCTGTATATTGAGCAAGCAGTAAAGGAAACAAAAGAAAAATTTGGAGTAGGTATACATGGAGAAGAAATAAAAACTTTGAGGTTCGCCGATGACATTGTAATTCTGTCAGAGACAGCAAAGGACTTGGAAGAGCAGTTGAACGGAATGGATAGTGTCTTGAAAGGAGGATATAAGATGAACATCAACAAAAGCAAAACAAGGATAATGGAATGTAGTCGAATTAAGTCGGGTGATGCTGAGGGAATTAGATTAGGAAATGAGACACTTAAAGTAGTAAAGGAGTTTTGCTATTTGGAAAGCAAAATAACTGATGATGATCGAAGT
This sequence comes from Schistocerca americana, assembly GCF_021461395.2. NCBI lineage: Eukaryota > Metazoa > Arthropoda > Insecta > Orthoptera > Acrididae > Schistocerca > Schistocerca americana. Next base: position 1,158,512,248 of record NC_060119.1, on the reverse strand, counting down.
AGAGAGGATATAAAATGTGGACTGGCAATAGCAAGGAAAGCGTTTCTGAAGAAGAGAAATTTGTTAACATCGAGTATAGATTTAAGCGTCAGGAAGTCGTTTCTGAAAGTACTTGCATGGAGTGTAGCCGTGTATGGAAGTGAAACATGGACAATAAATAGTTTGGACAGGAAGAGAATAGATGCTTTCGAAATGTGGTGCTACAGAAGAATGCTGAAGATTAGATAGGTCGATCACATAAGTAATGAGGAGGTACTGAATAGAATTGGCGAGAAGAGGAGTTTGTGGCACAACTTGACGAGAAGAAGCGACTGGTTGGTAGGACATGTTCTGAGGCATCAAGGGATCACAAATTTAGCGTTGGAGGGCAGTGTGGAGGGTAAAAATTGTAGAGGGAGACCAAGAGATGAATACCCTAAGCAGATTCAGAAGGATGTAGGTTGCAATAGGTACTGGGAGATGAAGAAACTTGCACAGGATAGGGTAGCATGGAGAGCTGCATCAAACCAGTCTCAGGACTGAAGACCACAACAACAACAACATCCCTGATGGCCAAAAAAAAATTCAAACTTGTGAAGAAGAGGTTGTATATTGCTAATGCTGTTCTCGAAGGAACTATGCTTGAATACTGGTGGCTTAAGGACGCTCAAGTACAGACATATTTAGCTATTATCTCTCAGGTTTTCACAGTGTGCTTGGTTCATGATTTGCTTTCAGAGACCAGGCGGAGTGTATGCATAGCAGTTAAGATAAATGCACTTGAAAAAGAGGACTGGACCGATCACAAAAATGTTGTGCATAAAATGAAATCAGCAGCTCAACCGAACACCTGAAATTGTACCATATGCTCAGCCGTGCCTCTGTTTTCAGTCTGTCCCCCTGTTACTGGAAATGGTATAACTTTTGAAGTGGCTCAACAAATGTGAAATTTGGGATTTTTCATATATATGAAACATTGGCAGAGAAAAAAAAATCATGTTCCATGCCCTAAAAATTCCTCAGGTTGATTAGGCATCAGCTCCACAGGAGTACAACATATCCAATACTTTCATTTAATTCTTTCAGTTTTCTGTTTACTGTTACATTCCTGCCCATATCTGTTCATGACTGACTGGGATTTCCTTGTTGCATGGTAATGTCATCTTTTTCGGTGAATATATTCACACGCTCTGAAATATGAACTGTGTTGTTAATCTGTATCCTCTTCACTAGCCTTTCCCTGTTTTTTACATGTCTAGTACCCTGCTGAAGGAAATGATTACACAATATCGTTAGTACTTGGGTCATCATCTGTTGATCAAATAGAACATTTCTTCAGTGGCAGGGATACAGTATTAATATTTTTGTGTGTCCAAATCCTCAAATTTTTTCTGTATTACAAACGTATTGTCTCTTGAACAGAACATTATTAAAGTAAGGCAAGAGCAGAACAACTAAGTGACTATAACCTCGTTGAACAAATCATTCTGCTCGTGCATAAAGTGGCTGAGAGAAACTGTGTTGTTGCTTTTGTCGTCTTCAGTCCGAAAACTGGTTTGATGCAGCTCTTCATGCTACTCCATCCCTTGTGAGCCTCTTCATCTGTGAATAACTACTGCAAGCTACACTTTCTGAATCTGTTAAATGTATTCCTCTCTTGGTCTCCCTCTATGATGTTTACCCCCACACTTCCATCCAGTACTAAATTGGTGATCCCTTGATGACTCAAGTGTGTCCTGTCAACAGATTGCTTTCTTTGGTCAAGTTGTGCCACAAATTTCTTGTCTCCCCCATTCTATTCAGTTCTTCCTTATTAGTTACTTGAAGCATCACATTTTGAAATCTGGATGTATAGGTCTGTATTTACTTCCTGCTGAGCACAAACTTGTAGTCTTACTGCTGCAAAATCACTCTCTTTATTAAATATGATTTGGATTCAGAGCAGACAGCATTAGAAAACATCCAATTTTAATGTAAACAAATTTCCTAAATCTGTGAATGTTATGCTTCCAGTCTCTCATTGGTGACACACCTGTAACATGCTGAACTTCGTATGAAAATTTGTATTTCCACAAACTAGCAGAGTCACAGTAGTTGTCAATTATTTTATAGTAACTTTATTCATAGTCAGGTCACATATTTTCTATATTGCTGAAACTGATTTTCACATCTTAGACATCTTTAGATAGTTTTATTCTCCCCAACAAATCCCATAATTTGTCAGAAGATATAATCTTGCACAGGTAATAGTAACCTAATGGTGCTGCTTCTTGTTGTATTATACATGACAAGTTGCTGATGTGCTGCTTACTGTGCGAGAACAGCTTTTGGTATATGAGAGAGTACAAATAAATAATAGTCTAGAACAACATTGCCATGGGCGGAACTTGTGTAGTATGCATTTATGATGCTAGGCGCGTATAGCACAATGCATTGCATGTTTTCAATCCGGCTTGTTCTGTTCATCTGCAGTGACTGTTTTTGCTAGCACTGTTTTGTTCTTGTTTTGTTCTTTATGATGGAAAGTTTTAAGTGAACAGTGTGCAGCTGTGAAATTTTGTTTCCTACTCAGTAAAAATGATGCTGAAACTGTTTTAATGTTGAAACAGCTTACCAAGATGACACGAAGAGAAAAACTCAAATGTACGAGTGATTTACTCAGTTTAAAAATAGTGACATGTCAGATGGTGACAGACCTTGTTCTGGATGTCCATCAACTGCCCGAATCTAAAAAAATTCATTCAGATTTTGTTCGCTCAGGTCCGACCATGAGTCAAGTGTTTTATTTGGAAGTTTTATAAGAAGACTGTGCAAAGTGTTCATCAAAAAAGACCCAATTTGTGGCAGACAGGAGACTGGTTCTTCCACCATGGCAACACACTTGCAGACACAGCCATCTCTGTTGGACAGTTTTTGGCTAAAAATGGCATGGTTCCACTGCCCCATGCATCTTACTTGCCTTACCTGGCTCTGTGTGACTTTTTCTTATTTCCTCACATGAAAAGGGGCATGAAAGGACACTGATTTGACAATATTGAAGAAGTCAAGACCGAGCGGGGTGGCGCAGTGGTTAGACACTGGACTCGCATTCGGGAGGACGACGGTTCAATCTCGCATCCGGCCATCCTGATTTAGGTTTTCCGTAATTTCCCTAAATCACTCCAGGCAAATGCCGGGATGGTTCCTCTGAAAGGGCACGGCCGACTTCCTTCCCAATCCTTCCCTAATCCGATGAGACCGATGACCACGCTGTCTGGTCTCCTTCCCCAAACCAACCAACCAAGAAGCCAAGAAAAAAATGAGGGAGGAACTGTCAGCCATTTCTAAAGATCAGTAAGAAAATGCTTCGAGCATTGGAAACACCGGTAGGACAAATGTATTAGTTGTAAAGGAGAGTGATTTGAAAGGGATAAGGTTGTTTTGTAAACAATTTTGAAATATATAGCTTTTAAAAAATAATTCCAGTTGTATAGTGGTGGAAAGTAAGTGTATCTGAAGATATCAAATCTCGTTGTTGCTATATAAACCATACATATCAGTGATTAGAAATCACACTACTAAGCAGCTTGTACAGAAGGGTAATAATTCACATGTTTATCTGGCTGTTTAGGATGAATCGTCCTATTTTTATGGAGGTAGTCTGTCCTTACATGTAACTGCTATAGTTTTTTTTTTCTGGCATGAAATGTCTTTTTTTTCTGTCAGTTGAACGTTGTACAACATACATAAGAGACTGAGAAATACAGTGTTATGAAGCTCTGGAACCTCCTCCTGGGTGAATTAGTTGGAAGGATGTACTATTTCAATGGGTTTCCAACACTGTGTTAAGGTAATTTATGTGCTCTCATTTTATATGGCCTTGTGAAGAAAGATCCAATCACTTCAGTTTCTCACTAGGAGCTCGATTTGTCAGGAACGTAGTATGCCCATATCAAAAACAAAACTTCGGAACTGATCTCATGAGATGGTTCTAAAAGCAGATGAAATTTGCTTATATTTGACAGCTATTTCCTAATGTTCTGCAAGTTTATTGCTATGTAGTATGTTCAGTTATCTCTAATATTTCATTAATTGTCATCATTTAAAGATTTTGTGTGCACTGAGCAACTTGCTCTTCATACCAGCCAAGAGCAGTTACCATAGTGCTCCATGCCGCCAGCTCCAACAGCATGGAGTATGTAATTGTCTAAGGATGATCAGACATTGATCAAAACCAGTTACTGTAAGTGTAGAAAAGGACTAACAAATTCTCAGTGCTGGTAGGAAGACAGGTGCCTTTTTAAAAAAAAAAAAAAAATGGGCCATATTGCTACATAGCATTAGAAGCAGACTTACCACTACTGCTGATTGGTAGAAAAATCTCTGTTTACTGCAGATTTTTGAAAAAGTTTGTGGAAAACACTCAAAAGGAAAAATAATTGTTCATCATAATGATGCATCGCCACTTACAACAAAACTAACACCTGAATATCTGGATGCTTGAAGGTCAGGACCATGAGCCCTCTTTACAATACAGGTCCTGACCAAGCACCTTGTGTTTTCTTTTTGTTTCCAAAAATAAAAGGTAAACTGCATGAAATCACATTTTTATCAGCAGATGACCTCATGAAAAATGGCATCATTGCTTTAAGGAGTGATTTCATTGAATGCAAAAATTTATCTATGTTAAAATGGAATATTTAAAAAAAATCATTTTTTAAAACTAATCCTTGTTTGATTATCTAAAATCTCCAGTGTCACCCTCATATTTCTTTATGTTTCCCTTTTCCCTACAGGCAATGTGTGTTACGTATCCTGCAGCCTTTGAGGCAGGGTGAGAAAACAATATTTGCATTCTTCAGCACGAAGAAGGATGGCACAGAGTCATCTGACGATGAAAGTGATAAGAAAAAAACATTACAAAAGGACAATAAATCACGTGCTGCTCTGGAAAAGCTCAACACGTTAATCCAATCTATGGTCAAGGTCAGATTTCATTTATGTGTTTGTTGTTGTATTACTTGTATATTTGGAAACTGAATCTACTATTTACAGTGACAAAACGCCATTGTATACTTATATTTATAGTGATGCAACTATAATTTATCTCATTTAAATTATTGTATCACAAATGCACAAGGCTCATGACAGTTGTGCTTGAAGTTTTTAAGTTCCTGTGCAAATCAGGGAACATGGCTGAACACCAGCTAACAAGTAAGACCTAATCCTTAATATCCAGAGATGTGTGTGTATACTACTGCTTCATGTTTTGGGACACATCGTCTCTCTTATATGTTTCTAATTTAGTATTATTAATAAATTATAGGAGGAACACTCATCTCAGGGCAGTTCCTATAGTGGAGACAAATTTGCAAAACCAAAGAGATATTTTGTAAAGAAAGAGAAGCTGGAAAAACAAATAGATGCAAAACATACCTCAGAGGAGAAAGTTTCAGGTATGTTTGTCCAACATTTACTGATAAAATAAAATTTATAATTTCCATTGATGCAAATAAACAGCAAGGTTGTTTTAATTTATTTACTATTCACACTAAATCAAAGTAACCTGATGGAGTAATCCAGAATTTGTAATCAGTTAAGTATTCTAGTCTGTATTAAATATTCAACAATCCATAGTGATTATCCCAATAAAAATTAAATTCAGCATACACTGATTGATATTTTCATTCATTTAATAAATGTCTTTCATGTCATATTGCAGGTTTGTTATTCCTCCATATGCTGTATTTTGATAAAGTACCCTTATGTCATTTTAAATAGCAAAGCACTTCGTGGAAATAGGTCAGTTATGGCTGGGTGCAGATTTGGTGAAATCATGGTTCTTGACATGATGGTTGGTGCGAACTACCAGTCCTCTAAAACAGTGATATATGAACTCAAAGTACACCATATTCCAGCGGAGTGGATTACTGTTGGGCTGCGGTCTACAAGGTTAATTTATTGGCGGATTCAGGGTTACAGTTGCAACTTAGACACTGTGAACAATGGCAGGGGCAGTTTCTCTTGGGTTGTCCACAATTGAGCCCAGTAGGCTGGTTCTCAGGTTCTTTGGATTGAGTCTAGCAAATAACCAAAATCTTGATGACTCCAGTACAGGTATTCACTGCTACTGTATATGATGTAAGACTGGCTAGCAGTGGTCTATCAATTTACAGTAACCCATCTAAGGACCCAGTTCTTTGGATTGATGCCACCCAAACAAATGGGTGCCAATGTCCGTGACTGAGCATGATTTGCGATTATCAGTGACTTCCAGGAGGCCTTATGTCGAAGCAGGTTGTCTTTCTTGTTTCTGCTGGAATCTTATCAGATGAGTTGAACTTGAGGGACCATTATAGTGTTGTAGCAGTGTTAAGGCCTTTAACATCATATTTTGTCAATTTAATATCATAGGCTTTGGTATCTGTGGGGAATGAAACCCTGTTGAGCTTCAGAATGTGCCACTTCAATCAAATATCCCATAATGCAAAGCCAGGAAACCCAGTCCAATGATAGAATCACAATTTATGCCTTAAGAGGGACACAGTGAGGAGGCCTCAAATTGCCTGCACCAAAAACCTATGGCTAATGACTGACACCTGCACTCCAGTTTCTAAATATGATTTTCCTAATCACCATCACATTCTGGTGGTTACTCGAAAGTCTGTCAGTAACACTGCACATTGCCAACCAATGGCTGTTTATAAGAAGTGCTTCCACATGTGGTTATTCGCAGTTGCTGACATTCTCTTCTTGGTGGCCCGTAAGACGACAGTTCTCATCCTGTGGTATCCTGCTGTCTCAACTTTGTTACATTGGTGACGCATCACTTCAGATCCACACACATTCCTCCATTCTTGTGACTGTATGTTGGATTCCATTTCTGTCAAAGTGCTGGTGGATGTTACTGTTCTCTGCAGTGAATGGAAAACCTGTCCACTCTTCCTCAACTTCTTGATTTGTAGTCATTTTATTATTATTATTATTATTATTATCTTCACTTTCTCAGACGTTAAGTCCGGTTAAAAATGGAGTGACGCGGACCTTGATCAAGCGTCACTTACTTTTAACTGTACGGTATGTGTTATATTGCATTTAGGAACTTTCGGGTAATTGAACATGTATCAATAATTACGGATTTCTGTAGCTGTATATATATGTTTGGATGTAGCTGTATTGCATTGATGTACTGGTGGATATTGTGTGGTATGACTCCTGTAGTTGATAGTATAATTGGTATGATGTCAACTTTATCCTGATGCCACATGTCTTTGACTTCCTCAGCCAGTTGGATGAATTTTTCAATTTTTTCTCCTGTTTTCTTTTGTATATTTGTTGTATTGGGTATGGATATTTCGATTAGTTGTGTTAATTTCTTCTTTTTATTGGTGAGTATGATGTCAGGTTTGTTATGTGGCGTTGTTTTATCTGTTATAATGGTTCTGTAGCAGTATAATTTGTATTCATCATTCTCCAGTACATTTTGTGGTGTATACTTGTATGTAGGAATGTGTTGTTTTAAAAGTTTATGTTGTAAGGCAAGCTGTTGATGTATTATTTTTGCGACATTGTCATGTCTTCTGGGGTATTCTGTATTTGCTAGTATTGTACATCCGCTGGTGATGTGATCTACTGTTTCTATTTGTTGTTTACAAAGTCTGCATTTATCCGTTGTGGTATTGGGATCTTTGATAATATGCTTGCTGTAATACCTGGTGTTTATTGTTTGATCCTGTATTGCAATCATGAATCCTTCTGTCTCACTGTATATATTGCCTTTTCTTAGCCGTGTGTTGGATGCGTCTTGATCGATGTGTGGCTGTGTTAGATGATACGGGTGCTTGCCATGTAGTGTTTTCTTTTTCCAATTTACTTTCTTCATGTCTGTTGATGTTATGTGATCTAAAGGGTTGTAGAAGTGGTTATGAAATTGCAGTGGTGTAGCCGATGTATTTATATGAGTGATTGCCTTATGTATTTTGCTAGTTTCTGCTCGTTCTAGAAAGAATTTTCTTAAATTGTCTACCTGTCCATAATGTAGGTTTTTTATGTCGATAAATCCCCTTCCTTTCTGCTTAATGTGAATCTTTCTGTTGCTGAATGTATGTGATGTATTCTATATTTGTGGCATTGTGATCGTGTTAGTGTATTGAGTGCTTCTAGGTCTGTGTTACTCCATTTCACTACTCCAAATGAGTAGGTCAATATTGGTATGGCATAGGTATTTATAGCTTTTGTCTTGTTTCTTGCTGTCAATTCTGTTTTCAGTATTTTTGTTAGTCTTTGTCTATATTTTTCTTTTAGTTCTTCTTTGATATTTGTATTATCTATTCCTATTTTTTGTCTGTATCCTAGATATTTATAGGCATCCGTTTTTTCCATCGCTTCTATGCAGTCGCTGTGGTTATCCAATATGTAATCTTCTTGTTTAGTATGTTTTCCCTTGACTATGCTATTTTTCTTACATTTGTCTGTTCCAAAAGCCATATTTATATCATTGCTGAATCCTTCTGTTATCTTTAGTAATTGGTTGAGTTGTTGATTTGTTGCTGCCAGTAGTTTTAGATCATCCATGTATAGCAAATGTGTGATTTTGTGTGGGTATGTTCCAGTAATATTGTATCCATAATTTGTATTATTTAGCATGTTGGATAGTGGGTTCAGAGCAAGGCAGAACCAGAAAGGACTTAATGAGTCTCCTTGGTATATTCCACGCTTAATCTGTATTGGCTGTGATGTGATATTATTTGAATTTGTTTGGATATTAAGTGTGGTTTTCCAATTTTTCATTACTATGTTTAGGAACTGTATCAATTTAGGATCTACTTTGTTTTATTTCCAATATTTGTAGTAACCATGAGTGGGGTACACTATCAAAAGCTTTTTGGTAATCAATGTATGCGTAGTGTAGCGACCTTTGTTTAGTTTTAGCTTGATATGTCACCTCTGCATCTATTATCAGTTGCTCTTTACATCCTCGTGCTCCTTTGCAACAGCCTTTTTGTTCTTCATTTATAATTTTGTTCTGTGTTGTATGTGTCATTAATTTCTGTTTAATGACTGAAGTTAATATTTTGTATATTGTTGGTAGGCATGTTATGGGGCGATATTTTGCTGGGTTTGCTGTGTCTGCTTGATCTTTAGGTTTCAGATATGTTATTCCGTGTGTAAGTGTATCAGGGAATGTGTATGGGTCTGCAATGTAACTGTTAAATAATTTAATGTAATGGAAGGAAACATTCCACGTGGGAAAAATTATATATAAAAACAAAGATGAGGTGACTTACCGAACAAAAGCGCTGGCAGGTCGATAGACACACAAACAAACACAAACATACACACAAAATTCAAGCTTTCGCAACAAACTGTTGCCTCATCAGGAAAGAGGGAAGGAGAGGGGAAGACGAAAGGAAGTGGGTTTTAAGGGAGAGGGTAAGGAGTCATTCCAATCCCGGGAGCGGAAAGACTTACCTTAGGGGGAAAAAAGGACAGGTATACACTCGCACACACGCACATATCCATCCACACATACAGACACAAGCAGACATATTTAAATACAAAGAGTTTGGGCAGAGATGTCAATCGAGGCAGAAGTGTAGAGGCAAAGAAGTTGTTGAAAGACAGGTGAGGTATGAGTGGCGGCAACATGAAATTAGCGGAGATTGAGGCCTGGCGGATGACGAGAAGAGAGGATATACTGAAGGGCAAGTTCCCATCTCCGGAGTTCGGATAGGTTGGTGTTGGTGGGAAGTATCCAGATAACCCGGACGGTGTAACACTGTGCCAAGATGTGCTGGCTGTGCACCAAGGCATGTTTAGCCACAGGGTGATCCTCATTACCAACAAACACTGTCTGCCTGTGTCCATTCATGCGAATGGACAGTTTGTTGCTGGTCATTCCCACATAGAATGCATCACAGTGTAGGCAGGTCAGTTGGTAAATCACGTGGGTGCTTTCACACGTGGCTCTGCCTCTGATCGTGTACACCTTCCGGGTTACAGGACTGGAGTAGGTGGTGGTGGGAGGGTGCATGGGACAGGTTTTGCATCGGGGGCGGTTACAAGGATAGGAGCCAGAGGGTAGGGAAGGTGGTTTGGGGATTTCATAGGGATGAACTAAGAGGTTACGAAGGTTAGGTGGACGGCGGAAAGACACTCTTGGTGGAGTGGGGAGGATTTCATGAAGGATGGATCTCATTTCAGGGCAGGATTTGAGGAAGTCGTATCCCTGCTGGAGAGCCACATTCAGAGTCTGGTCCAGTCCCGGAAAGTATCCTGTCACAAGTGGGGCACTTTTGTGGTTCTTCTGTGGGGGATTCTGGGTTTGGGGGGACGAGGAAGTGGCTCTGGTTATTTGCTTCTGTACCAGGTCGGGAGGGTAGTTGCGGGATGCGAAAGCTGTTTTCAGGTTGTTGGTGTAATGATTCAGGGATTCCGGACTGGAGCAGATTCGTTTGCCACGAAGACCTAGGCTGTAGGGAAGGGACCGTTTGATGTGGAATGGGTGGCAGCTGTCATAATGGAGGTACTGTTGCTTGTTGGTGGGTTTGATGTGGACGGACGTGTGAAGTTGGCCATTGGACAGGTGGAGGTCAACGTCAAGGAAAGTGGCATGGGATTTGGAGTAGGACCAGGTGAAACTGATGGAACCAAAGGAGTTGAGGTTGGAGAGGAAATTCTGGAGTTCTTCTTCACTGTGAGTCCAGATCATGAAGATGTCATCAATAAATCTGTACCAAACTTTGGGTTGGCAGACTTGGGTAACCAAGAAGGCTTCCTCTAAGCAACCCATGAATAGGTTGGCGTACGAGGGAGCCATCCTGGTGCCCATGGCTGTTCCCTTTAATTGTTGGTATGTCTGGCCCTCAAAAGTGAAGAAGTTGTGGGTCAGAATGAAGCTGGCTAAGGTGATGAGGAAAGAGGTTTTAGGTAGGGTGGCAGGTGATCGGCGTGAAAGGAAATGCTCCATCGCAGCGAGGCCCTGGACGTGCGGAATATTTGTGTATAAGGACGTGGCATCAATGGTTACAAGGATGGTTTCCGGGGGTAACAGATTGGGTAAGGATTCCAGGCGTTCAAGGAAGTGGTTGGTGTCCTTGATGAAGGATGGGAGACTGCATGTAATGGGTTGAAGGTGTTGATCTACATAGGCAGAGATACGTTCTGTGGGGGCTTGGTAACCAGCTACAATGGGGCGGCCGGGATGATTGGGTTTGTGGATTTTAGGAAGAAGGTAGAAGGTAGGAGTGCGGGGTGTTGGTGGGGTCAGGAGGTTGATGGAGTCAGGTGAAAGGTTTTGCAGGGGGCCTAAGGTTCTGAGGATTCCTTGAAGCTCCGCCTGGACATAGGGAATGGGGTTACCTTGGCAAACTTTGTATGTGGTGTTGTCTGAAAGCTGACGCAGTCCCTCAGCCACATACTCCCGACGATCAAGTACCACGGTCGTGGAACCCTTGTCCGCCGGAAGAATGACGATGGATCGGTCAGCCTTCAGATCACGGATAGCCTGGGCTTCAGCAGTGGTGATGTTGGGTGTAGGATTAAGGTTTTTTAAGAAGGATTGAGATGCAAGGCTGGAAGTCAGAAATTCCTGGAAGGTTTGGAGAGGGTGATTTTGAGGAAGAGGAGGTGGGTCCCGCTGTGACGGAGGACGGAACTGTTCCAGGCAGGGTTCAATTTGGATGGTGTCTTGAGGAGTCGGATCATTAGGAGTAGGATTAGGATCATTTTTCTTCGTGGCAAAGTGATACTTCCAGCAGAGAGTACGAGTGTAGGACAGTAAATCTTTGACGAGGGCTGTTTGGTTGAATCTGGGAGTGGGGCTGAAGGTGAGGCCTTTGGATAGGACAGAGGTTTCGGATTGGGAGAGAGGTTTGGAGGAAAGGTTAACTACTGAATTAGGGTGTTGTGGTTCCAGACTGTGTTGATCGGAATTTTGAGGTTTTGGAGGGAGTGGAGCTGGAAGTGGAAGATTGAGTAGATGGGAGAGACTGGGTTTGTGTGCAATGAGAGGAGGTTGAGGTTTGCTGGAAAGGTTGTGAAGGGTGAGTGAGTTGCCTTTCCGGAGGTGGGAAACCAGGAGATTGGATAGTTTTTTGAGGTGGAGGGTGGCATGCTGTTCTAATTTACGGTTGGCCTGTAGGAGGATGCTCTGAACAGCCGGTGTGGATGTGGGAGAGGAAAGATTAAGGACTTTTATTAAGGATAGGAGTTGACGGGTGTGTTCATTGGCTGAGTTGATGTGTAGGTGAAGGATTAGGTGGGTGAGGGCAATGGATTGTTCAGTTTGGAACTGGTATAGGGACTGATGGAAGGAAGGGTTGCAGCCAGAGATGGGAACTTTGAGTGTGAGGCCTTTGGGGGTAATGCCAAATGTCAGACAAGCCTGAGAAAATAAAATATGCGAGCGTAATCTGGCTAGGGCGAAGGCATGTTTGCGGAGGGAATGTAAATAAAACTTAATGGGGTCATTGTGGGGGTGTTGTGAGGGTGACATGGTATTAGAAGGTGGAAAGTGTAACATGAGGTGAAATGAAAATGAAAATAAAAATAAAAATATATGGGGAGAGATAAAGGTGAACCGGAAAGAAACTGGCGATCTGGAATGAAAAAAGGCGAAAAGGTGTTGGTTACAGCTGGGCTATGTTGGACTTGGGTTGGTAGACAACGATGTGCATAAAGGTTAGGTGGTTGTGTTGCCGCCAAAACACGTTAAAGGACGGAGAAATTCGGGAAAATTTCGAAAAAACTGCGTGTAGTATATTAAAAGGAGTGGTATTGTGGTGGCAGATTATGAAAATGAGGCTAACAATTGTCTGACGAAGAAATAATGGCGTTAAAACCTGTGGGAAGCGGCTAAAAATGATCAGTGATGTGGGAAAAACGGAAATGGAAATAAAGCGAAAGTTATTAGAACTGGCCGAAATGGTTGTTTAAAAGGTGAAAGGAGCTGTTTGTGAACTAGAAACGGTGGATATTATATCGGCGGTAGTGCTGAAAGCCGCAAAAAAAAAATATTTTTTTGGTTATGGTTTGGAAGTGGGTTACGTATTATTGGGTATATATATAGGCGGGATAAAATAGTATAGCAGATTACGGTAAAAAGGAGAAGGTGAATACAAAGTGAAACTACTGGCAAAAACAGAAAGAGGAAAATAAGACGACAGAAAAGATTTCGAAATGCAACAGTGACAATAACAAACGTAATTGTTGGATTCAAATTAATGATATCAATGTAATGGAAGGAAACATTCCACGTGGGAAAAATTATATATAAAAACAAAGATGAGGTGACTTACCGAACAAAAGCGCTGGCAGGTCGATAGACACACACACAAACAGAAACATACACACAAAATTCAAGCTTTCGCAACAAACTGTTGCCTCATCAGGAAAGAGGGAAGGAGAGGGGAAGACGAAAGGAAGTGGGTTTTAAGGGAGAGGGTAAGGAGTCATTCCAATCCCGGGAGCGGAAAGACTTACCTTAGGGGGAAAAAAAGGACAGGTATACACTCGCACACACGCACATATCCATCCACACATACAGACACAAGCAGACATATTTAAATACAAAGAGTTTGGGCAGAGATGTCAATCGAGGCAGAAGTGTAGAGGCAAAGAAGTTGTTGAAAGACAGGTGAGGTATGAGTGGCGGCAACATGAAATTAGCGGAGATTGAGGCCTGGCGGATGACGAGAAGAGAGGATATACTGAAGGGCAAGTTCCCATCTCCGGAGTTCGGATAGGTTGGTGTTGGTGGGAAGTATCCAGATAACCCGGACGGTGTAACACTGTGCCAAGATGTGCTGGCTGTGCACCAAGGCATGTTTAGCCACAGGGTGATCCTCATTACCAACAAACACTGTCTGCCTGTGTCCATTCATGCGAATGGACAGTTTGTTGCTGGTCATTCCCACATAGAATGCATCACAGTGTAGGCAGGTCAGTTGGTAAATCACGTGGGTGCTTTCACACGTGGCTCTGCCTCTGATCGTGTACACCTTCTGGGTTACAGGACTGGAGTAGGTGGTGGTGGGAGGGTGCATGGGACAGGTTTTGCATCGGGGGCGGTTACAAGGATAGGAGCCAGAGGGTAGGGAAGGTGGTTTGGGGATTTCATAGGGATGAACTAAGAGGTTACGAAGGTTAGGTGGACAGCGGAAAGACACTCTTGGTGGAGTGGGGAGGATTTCATGAAGGATGGATCTCATTTCAGGGCAGGATTTGAGGAAGTCGTATCCCTGCTGGAGAGCCACATTCAGAGTCTGGTCCAGTCCCGGAAAGTATCCTGTCACAAGTGGGGCACTTTTGTGGTTCTTCTGTGGGGGATTCTGGGTTTGGGGGGACGAGGAAGTGGCTCTGGTTATTTGCTTCTGTACCAGGTCGGGAGGGTAGTTGCGGGATGCGAAAGCTGTTTTCAGGTTGTTGGTGTAATGATTCAGGGATTCCGGACTGGAGCAGATTCGTTTGCCACGAAGACCTAGGCTGTAGGGAAGGGACCGTTTGATGTGGAATGGGTGGCAGCTGTCATAATGGAGGTACTGTTGCTTGTTGGTGGGTTTGATGTGGACGGACGTGTGAAGTTGGCCATTGGACAGGTGGAGGTCAACGTCAAGGAAAGTGGCATGGGATTTGGAGTAGGACCAGGTGAAACTGATGGAACCAAAGGAGTTGAGGTTGGAGAGGAAATTCTGGAGTTCTTCTTCACTGTGAGTCCAGATCATGAAGATGTCATCAATAAATCTGTACCAAACTTTGGGTTGGCAGACTTGGGTAACCAAGAAGGCTTCCTCTAAGCAACCCATGAATAGGTTGGCGTACGAGGGAGCCATCCTGGTGCCCATGGCTGTTCCCTTTAATTGTTGGTATGTCTGGCCCTCAAAAGTGAAGAAGTTGTGGGTCAGAATGAAGCTGGCTAAGGTGATGAGGAAAGAGGTTTTAGGTAGGGTGGCAGGTGATCGGCGTGAAAGGAAATGCTCCATCGCAGCGAGGCCCTGGACGTGCGGAATATTTGTGTATAAGGACGTGGCATCAATGGTTACAAGGATGGTTTCCGGGGGTAACAGATTGGGTAAGGATTCCAGGCGTTCAAGGAAGTGGTTGGTGTCCTTGATGAAGGATGGGAGACTGCATGTAATGGGTTGAAGGTGTTGATCTACATAGGCAGAGATACGTTCTGTGGGGGCTTGGTAACCAGCTACAATGGGGCGGCCGGGATGATTGGGTTTGTGGATTTTAGGAAGAAGGTAGAAGGTAGGAGTGCGGGGTGTTGGTGGGGTCAGGAGGTTGATGGAGTCAGGTGAAAGGTTTTGCAGGGGGCCTAAGGTTCTGAGGATTCCTTGAAGCTCCGCCTGGACATAGGTAACCATTGATGCCACGTCCTTATACACAAATATTCCGCACGTCCAGGGCCTCGCTGCGATGGAGCATTTCCTTTCACGCCGATCACCTGCCACCCTACCTAAAACCTCTTTCCTCATCACCTTAGCCAGCTTCATTCTGACCCACAACTTCTTCACTTTTGAGGGCCAGACATACCAACAATTAAAGGGAACAGCCATGGGCACCAGGATGGCTCCCTCGTACGCCAACCTATTCATGGGTTGCTTAGAGGAAGCCTTCTTGGTTACCCGAGTCTGCCAACCCAAAATTTGGTACAGAGTTATTGATGACATCTTCATGATCTGGACTCACAGTGAAGAAGAACTCCAGAATTTCCTCTCCAACCTCAACTCCTATGGTTCCATCAGTTTCACCTGGTCCTACTCCAAATCCCATGCCACTTTCCTTGACGTTGACCTCCACCTGTCCAATGGCCAACTTCACACGTCCGTCCACATCAAACCCACCAACAAGCAACAGTACCTCCATTATGACAGCTGCCACCCATTCCACATCAAACGGTCCCTTCCCTACAGCCTAGGTCTTCGTGGCAAACGAATCTGCTCCAGTCCGGAATCCCTGAATCATTACACCAACAACCTGAAAACAGCTTTCGCATCCCGCAACTACCCTCCCGACCTGGTACAGAAGCAAATAACCAGAGCCACTTCCTCGTCCCCCCAAACCCAGAATCCCCCACAGAAGAACCACAAAAGTGCCCCACTTGTGACAGGATACTTTCCGGGACTGGACCAGACTCTGAATGTGGCTCTCCAGCAGGGATACGACTTCCTCAAATCCTGCCCTGAAATGAGATCCATCCTTCATGAAATCCTCCCCACTCCACCAAGAGTGTCTTTCCGCCGTCCACCTAACCTTCGTAACCTCTTAGTTCATCCCTATGAAATCCCCAAACCACCTTCCCTACCCTCTGGCTCCTATCCTTGTAACCGCCCCCGATGCAAAACCTGTCCCATGCACCCTCCCACCACCACCTACTCCAGTCCTGTAACCCGGAAGGTGTACACGATCAGAGGCAGAGCCACGTGTGAAAGCACCCACGTGATTTACCAACTGACCTGCCTACACTGTGATGCATTCTATGTGGGAATGACCAGCAACAAACTGTCCATTCGCATGAATGGACACAGGCAGACAGTGTTTGTTGGTAATGAGGATCACCCTGTGGCTAAACATGCCTTGGTGCACAGCCAGCACATCTTGGCACAGTGTTACACCGTCCGGGTTATCTGGATACTTCCCACCAACACCAACCTATCCGAACTCCGGAGATGGGAACTTGCCCTTCAGTATATCCTCTCTTCTCGTCATCCGCCAGGCCTCAATCTCCGCTAATTTCATGTTGCCGCCACTCATACCTCACCTGTCTTTCAACAACTTCTTTGCCTCTACACTTCTGCCTCGACTGACATCTCTGCCCAAACTCTTTGTATTTAAATATGTCTGCTTGTGTCTGTATGTGTGGATGGATATGTGCGTGTGTGCGAGTGTATACCTGTCCTTTTTTCCCCCTAAGGTAAGTCTTTCCGCTCCCGGGATTGGAATGACTCCTTACCCTCTCCCTTAAAACCCACTTCCTTTCGTCTTCCCCTCTCCTTCCCTCTTTCCTGATGAGGCAACAGTTTGTTGCGAAAGCTTGAATTTTGTGTGTATGTTTGTGTTTGTTTGTGTGTCTATCGACCTGCCAGCGCTTTTGTTCGGTAAGTCACCTCATCTTTGTTTTTATATATAATGTTAAATAATTTAGTTAGATGTGAATGTGTTGAGGTGAACTTCTTTAACCAGAAATTTGCTATTTTGTCATTTCCAGGGGCTTTCCAATTGTGAGTAGAATTAATTGCTTGGGTGACTTCATGTTGCAAAATTATCACTTCAGGCATTTGTGGTATCATCTTGTATGTGTCTGTTTCTGCTTGTATCCACCGTGCATGCCTGTTATATTGTACCGGGTTTGACCATATGTTGCTCCAGAAGTGTTCCATGTCTGTTATGTTTGGTGGATTGTTTATTTTAATGTGTGTGTTATCTATTGTCTGGTAAAATTTCTTTTGGTTTGTGTTGAATGTTTGGTTTTGTTTCCTTCTATTTTCACTTTTTTTGTATCTTCTGAGTCGTTTGGCTAATGCTTGTAATTTCTGCTTCTTTTCGTCTAATTGCTCTGTCGCTTCTTGTTGTGAGATTTTACCTAACCTTTTTCGGTTTTTTTCCGAGATTTCATTTCTTATAAATTGTGTTAGCTGTCCGATGTCTTTTCTCAGTTTTTCTATTTTGATCTGTAGCCTGTGTTGCCATGCTGGTTTTGTGGGTTTCTTCTGTGTGTTGGTTGGTTCTGATCTCTGCCTAGTGTGTATATTTAGTGTAGTGAGTCCTCCTATATAAACCAGTAGTTGTAACTCTTCCATAGTTGTATTTTCATTTATTTTGTTGTGTATGACTGTGTTGATAGTTTTTATTGTTGTTTCGACTTGTGGGTTATTTGGTGGTCTACGCAAGAATGGTCTAATGTCTGTATTTGTGTCTTTGTATTCTATATATGTTAGCTGAAATTTTTCTTCTATATCTAACATCTGTGTCACTTTGTGTTCTATTTGTGCTTGTTCTGGTGGCTGTCTTAAGATTTCGTTTTCCTCTGATTGTTTAATTGGTGCATGTTGTTCTTTGTTTGTTTGCTCTGGGATGTTTGAGTCCATTACTGTATTTTCTTCTTCTTCTGATTCCACATTATTTTGTTCCAGTATTTGTTGTACTTGATGTTTGATGTTTTCTGATTCTGACTGGGGTATCCTGTTATTTTTTATTATTACACGGATCTGATCAGCTAATCGTTGTTCTGTTAAAAATTTTAATTCTGGGTATCTGGTAATAAATGTTGTGTATACTTGTGATCTGTATCCAGTTGTGTTGGTTCCTAGGTTTGTTGCTTGGTAATAACAGAACATGAGGTGTCGATTAACTTCATCTGACCATCTCATCCTCTGTCTTTGTTTTCCTTCTAGGGTGGTTGCAGGAAGCATATCCTGCAAAACACCTCTATTTGGATTTAAATCATTTTCCAGTTGGCTAGCAGTGTCGTTACCATTGTGGGCGGGCATAGGATTCAAGCGTCGTCCCCGACCATGACGGCGCTTGTCCGAGGCTTCTTTAGTTCTGTCCTGAACGAACTAATCACACTAAAAGGGGGGTTAGCCCTATTAGTGGTTTGTTCTTTTCGTCGCCTTTTACGACTGGCAGAACATACCGGAGGCCGATTCTTTTCCCGGGCCTCCACGGGGTTTATTATTATTATTATTATTATTATTATTATTATTATTATTCTTTCCTGTCTCAGACGTTATGTCTGGTTAAAAATGGAAAGTGACACGGACCTCGATCAAGCGTGACTTCCTTTTAATTGTACGGTATATGTTACATTGCATTTAGGAACTTTCAGGTAATTGAATATGTATCAATAATCACAGATTTCTGTAGTTGTATGTATATGTTTGGATGTAGCTGTATTGCGTTGATGTACTGGTGGATATTGTGTGGTATGACTCCTGTAGTTGATAGTAAAATTGGTATGATGTCAACTTTATCCTGATGCCACATGTCTTTGACTTCCTCAGCCAGTTGGATGTATTTTTTAATTTTTTATCCTGTTTTCTTCTGTATATTTGTTGTATTGGGTATGGATATTTTGATTAGTTGTGTTAATTTCTTCTTTTTATTGGTGAGTATGATGTCAGGTTTGTTATGTGGTGTTGTTTTATCTGTTATAATGGTTCTGTTGTTTTATTAGTTTATGTTGTATGGCAAGTTGTTGATGTATTATTTTTGCTACATTGTCATGTCTTCTGGAGTATTGTGTACATCCGCTTGTGATGTGATCTGTTTCTTTTTGTTGTTTGCAAAGTCTGCATTTATCTTTTGTGGTATTGGGATCTTTAATGATATGCTTGCTGTAATATCTGGTGTTTATTGTTTGATCCTGTAATGCAGTCATGAATCCTTCCTTCTCACTGTATATATTGCCTTTTCTTAGCCATGTGTTGGATGCGTCTTGATCGATGTGTGGCTGTGTTAGATGATACGGGTGCTTGCCATGTAGTGTTTTCTTTTTCCAATTTACTTTCTTCGTATCTGTTGATGTTATGTGATCTAAAGGGTTGTAGAAGTGGTTATGAAACTGCAATGGTGTAGCCGATGTATTTATATGAGTGATTGCTTTGCATATTTTGCTAGTTTCTGCTCATTCTATAAAGAATTTTCTTAAATTGTCTACCTGTCCATAATTTAGGTTTTTTATGTCGATAAATCCTTTTCCTCCTTCCTTTCTGCTTAATGTGAATCTTTCTGTTGCTGAATGTATGTGATGTATTCTATATTTGTGGCATTGTGATCGTATAAGTGTACTGAGTGCTTCAGTTTTGTGTTACTCCATTTCACTGCTCTAAATGAATAGGTCAATATTGGTATAGCAGAAGTATTTGTAGCTTTTGTCTTGTTTCTTGCTGTCAATTCTGTTTTCAGTATTTTTGTTAGTCTTTGTATATTTTTTCTTTTAGTTCTTCTTTAATATTTGTATTATCTATTCCTATTTTTTGCCTGTATCCTAGATATTTATAGGCATCTGTTTTTTCCATCACTTCTATGCAGTCGCTGTGGTTATCCAATAAGTAATCTTCTTGTTTAGTGTGTTTTCCCTTGACTACGCTATTTTTCTTACATCTGTCTGTTTCGAAAGCCATGTTTATATCATTGCTGAATACTTCTGTTATCTTTAGTAATTGGTTGAGTTGATTTGTTGCTGCCAGTAGTTTTAGATCATCCATGTATAGCAAATGTGTGATTTTGTGTTGGTATGTTCCAGTAATATTGTATCCATAATTTTTATTATTTGACATGTTGGGTAGTGGGTTCAGAGCAAGGCAGAACCAGAAAGGACTTAATGAGTCTCCTTTGTATATTCCACGCTTAATCTGTATTGGCTGTGATGTGATATTATTTGAATTTGTTTGGATATTAAGTGTGGTTTTCCAATTTTTCATTACTATGTTTAGGAACTGTATCAATTTAGGATCTACTTTGTATATTTCCAATATTTGTAGTAACCATGAGTGGGGTACACTATCAAAAGCTTTTCAGTAATCAATGTATGCATAGTGTAGCGACCTTTGTTTAGTTTTAGCTTGATATGTCACCTCTGCATATATTATCAGTTGCTCTTTACATCCATGTGCTCCTTTGCAGCAGCCTTTTTGTTCTTCATTTATAATTTTGTTCTGTGTTGTATGTGTCATTAATTTCTGTGTAATGACTGAAGTTAATATTTTGTATATTGTTGGTAGGCATGTTATGGGGCGATATTTTGCTGGGTTTGCTGTGTCTGCTTGATCTTTAGGTTTCAGATAAGTTATTCCATGTGTAAGTGTATCAGGGAATGTGTATGGGTCTGCAATGTAACTGTTAAATAATTTATATATAAAAACAAAGATGAGGTGACTTACCGAACAAAAGCGCTGGCAGGTCGATAGACACACAAACAAACACAAAGCTTGTGTCTGTATGTGTGGATGGATATGTGCGTGTGTGCGAGTGTGTACCTGTCCTTTTTTCCCCCAAAGGTAAGTCTTTCCGCTCCCGGGATTGGAATGACTCCTTACCCTCTCCCTTAAAATCCACTTCCTTTCGTCTTCCCCTCTCCTTCCCTCTTTCCTGATGAGGCAACAGTTTGTTGCGAAAGCTTGAATTTTGTGTGTATGTTTGTGTTTGTTTGTGTGTCTATCGACCTGCCAGCGCTTTTGTTCGGTAAGTCACCTCATCTTTGTTTTTATATATAATTTTTCCCACGTGGAATGTTTCCTTCCATTATATTGTTAAATAATTTAGTTAGATATGAATGTGTTAAGGTGAACTTCTTTAGCCAGAAATTTGCTATTTTATCTTTTCCAGGGGCTTTCCAATTGTGTGTAGAATTAATTGCTCGGGTGACTTCATGTTGCAAAATTATCACTTCAGGCATTTGTGGTATCATCTTGTATGTGTCTGTTTCTGCTTGTATCCACCGTGCATGCCTGTTATGTTGTACCGGGTTTGACCATATGTTGCTTCAGAAGTGTTCCATGTCTGTTATGTTTGGTGGGTTGTCTATTTTAATGTGTGTGTTATCTATTGTCTGATAAAATTTCTTTTGGTTTGTGTCGAATGTTTGGTTTTGTTTCCTTCTATTTTCACTTTTTTTGTATCTTCTAAGTCATTCGGCCAATGCTTGTAATTTCTGCTTCTTTTCATCTACTTGCTCTATCGCTTCTTGTGAGATTTTACGTAACTTTTTTCGTTTTTTGTTTGATATTTCATTTCTTATAAACTGTGTTAGCTGTCCGATGTCTTTTCTCGGTTTTTCTATTCTGATCTGTAGCCTGTGTTGCCATGCTGGTTTTGTGGATTTCTTCTGCATGTTGGTTTGTTCTGATCTCTGCCTAGTGTGTATATTTAGTGTAGTGAGTGCTCCTATATACCAGTAGTTGTAACTCTTCCATAGTTGTATTTACATTTATTTCGTTGTTTATGATTGTGTTGATAGTTGTTATTGTTCTTTTGACTTGTGGGTTATTGGCTGGTCTATGCAAGAATGGTCTAATGTCTGTATTAGTGTCTTTGTATTCTATGTATGTTAGCTGAAATTTTTCTTCTATCTAACATGTGTGTCACTTCATGTTCTATTTGTGCTTGTTCTGGTGGCCGTCTTAAGATTTCATTTTGCTCTGATTGTTTAATTGATGTGTGGTGTTCTTTGTTTGTTTGCTCTGGGATGTTTGAGTCCATTACTGTATTTTCTTCTTCTTCTGATTGCACTTTATTTTGTTCCAGTATTTGTTGTACTTGTTGTTTGATGTTTTCTAATTCTGACTGGTGTATCCTGTTATGTTTGATTATTACACAGATCTGATCAGCTAGTTGTTGTTCTGTTAAAAATTTTAATTCTGGGTACCTGGTAATAAATTTTGTGTATGCTTGTGATCTGTATGCAGTTGTGTTGGTTCCTAAGTTTGTTGCTTTGTAATAACAGAACATGAGGTGTTGGTTAATTTCATCTGACCATCTCATCCTCTGTCTTTGTTTTCCTTCTAGAGTGGTTGCAGGAGGCATATCCTGCAAAACACCTCTATTTGGATTTAAATCATTTTCCGTGTGGCTAGCAGTGTCGTTACCATTGTGGACAGGCATAGGGTTCAAGCGTCGTCCCCGACCATGACAGCGTTTGTCCGAGGCTTCATTAGTTCTGTCCTGAACCAACTAATCACACTAAAAGGGGGGTTAGCCCTATTAGTCGTTTGTTCTTTTCGTCGCCTTTTACGACTGGCAGAACATACCGGAGGCTTATTCTTGTTCTTATTATTATTATTATTATTATTGTTATTATTATTTGATTAGTTAATTGAAATATTATTTCTTTACTATTCTAAATGAATATTCTTTTCATATTTTAATTGTTGGTTTAGTTAATGGTTTTAGTTGGTTTAGCTTAGTTCCTTATTTCCTTTTATCTTTACTCTCCTGAAAACCTGGAAAATATAAATATTTTGTTTAAAATACCACAGGAGAGCAAGAGGTGTAGTCCGCAACGGCACTCTCACGGAAATTCCTTGTCGTTATCTGTTCCACCCGAAATCTCTCAAACTTTTACTATTCAGATCGTTTGCTGCAACTGTGTGATATGTTGTTTGATGAGTCTGGATGATTGGTCCAACAATTTTGCAAGTTAAAGTTTATTGATTCGGAGATAATCTCTCAACGAATTCTGACCATGCAAAATGCAGGTTTGCATTATTGTTCCAAACTTCACCTATGAGAGATCTAAATATCATAATGGTGTCTCACAGCAATACAATCTCTCTCCTCCTCTCACATGTCTGATCTCTTCATTTCCTTCACAAAGAGTCCAAAAAACAAAAATTTTTGGTTTGATAAGACACAGAGATGCGTTTGTTGCATGGAACATCCAATCTTGCTATCATTATATGCTGTTCACCACAGTATCAATTTGTCACTCCCAAATTAGAGTTTTGCATACATTGTTGCACCATACCATGCAGAAACACACATCCAGTGAGTGTTGTTTGGCCTCTTCAGTCACCACCTGAGCCATTTGTGCACTCCCTGTTAGAACGTAGTTTTCTTATTGACTTTAACTTAACAAATTCCATCTGCAAATTCTCTCTCTCATTGATGGCGAGTGAGGTGTTTCAACTGGTAGTGCTGACACAATCCAGCTTCCAAATCCATGAAAATTTTCACTCACCACTCTTGTGAACACATGCACATCGCCTGTCAACCTTAGCCACATTACAGTGTTCATTCTCTGAACATATGATGATGATGATGATGATGATGATGATAATTTTAGATGTCTTCCTCACAATTGCGGATTAGATAAGGATGAAGAAGGAAGCTGGTCATGTCCTTAAGTGACTGGGGGGTGTCACAAAAAGCTTAAACTGGGGTGGCCATTTGTGGATTTGAACCTGCCCTTCCCAAAGGTGAGTGCAGTGTCTTAACCAATGCACCACATCTGTCAGTTAACTGTAATATAGGAGACAACAAATAGGTGTGAGGAGGAAGCTGTACTGGCATAGCTAAGTGAAGTCATGCAGTAGTTTAGGCACTAGTAAGCGTCGGAAACGTTTAGCTGTTAAAGTCACCATCTTCTCATCATCCTTGAGGTTGTCTATGATTTCCCACAGTTATTTTAGATCAGAACTTACTTCTCACTTGGTCTCGTCAATAAGGCCAGGGCCAGTTATTTTCTTTGTCCTTTCTGAAATGAATATTTTAGCTCTAATGATCACCTCTTCCTCCCTTCTCTCCTTGCTTTGCCTCTCCTCTATTCATGTATGTGAGCTTGAGCAGAATGTAGCACATAGAACAGAAAGCATAAAGGAGATTATTGAGGAGCATGAAAGAAAAATGAAGATTAGTCATCCAAGGGTAATATATGGGAATCCAAAAAAGTTTGGTACAAATAATGTTTGATGGTTACCATTAAAACCCTCAGGTGAATGGTTGAATGGTTCTTCAGATTAGCAACAGCTGATTTCCTATCCCATCCTTGCCCAAAAAAGCTAAAGCAACTTTGATTATTAACAAGAGTCCTAAGCAATCCCCTTTCCTCTCCCTCTCCCTGTCCCTCCCCTCTTCCTTTCATCTGTGACAGGCATTTTCAACCATGTGGTTCATTTTTTGGACCATTTGTCCCTTGAGAGTATTTGCTTTTATCTTCTGTGATATTGTATTTGTACATCTAATACACACACATTCCACAAAGTACCATAATTCTCATTCCCTTTCCTGTTCTGTTAACCAATAGAGCAAGGGAAAAGTGCCAGTTCTCTATACTTCTTCAGTAGTGTTCTGCAACAAAATTAGCTTCCCTCTAGAGATTTGCATTTTAGTTCATGTAGCATTTCCATAATATATGCATGTTGATCAGAACTATCTGTAACAAATCTAACAGCCTGCCTCTGAATTGCTTTGGTCTTCCTTTAATCCAACCTGTTTGGGGATCCCGAACAGTATCAAGAATGAACACGTGTGTTCTATACTCTGTCTCCTTTATAGATGAGCTACACTTTCCTACACTTATCCCAATAAACCAGAGTCCACCAGTTGCCTTTCCTAAAACTGCCTTATGTGCTCTTTACATTTTGTATCACTTTGCAACATTCCACCAAGATATTTCATCATTATGGGTGTGAGAAGCAGCTCACAACTATATTGTATCCAAACATTACACCATTGTTTTTCAAACAGTGGAACATGAAGGATGGAATAACAGCAATATACAATGGATAGATTGCTCAGAAGTAGAGCTCTTATATATTAACACAACTACTCACACACACATGGTTACTGTCCCTGGGTGCTAGGGCCCGACTGTGGCAGTGCTTGACATGAGCAGCAATTAGATGGGGAGGAGGTGGAGTAAGGAGGAGTCATGCAGTTGGGAGGGGGAGAGATGACAGGGCAGGGGGTGGAGAAGATGCTAGTGCTGCCTGTGGGAGTGTACTGGGATGTGGTGGGGATGGTATAGGGCTGCTAGGGCTCCTATTTGGGGGGAGGTTGGGAGTGTGGACAGGATAGGGCTGCTAGGGCTTTTGTCCCCACCATGTCCCTCATGCTCCCACAGCCTGCACTAGTGTCTTCCCTCACCCTTACCCAGCTATCCTCCCCCAGACTGTCACATGCCATCTCCTTACCTTCTCCACTTGCCCAAGCAGAATCCTGCTCACATTAGATACAGTCGTAGTTTGGCATAATGCCCAGAGAAAGTAGTCATGTGTGTATGAATATGTGAGAATTCTGTTTCTGAGGGAGGCCTGTGTCTGAGAGCATAAATATTTCTTCAGAACTGATTTTCCTACTCGTCTCCTTTAGCTTACATGTTCCACATTTAGAGCAAGCCTCATTCATCACACCAAATAGAAATTCTGTCGAATTCATCCTGTATCCTCCTGTAATCAATAAATAATGACACTTCCTTATTTAAGCACAGCATCATAGGCAAACAGTCACAGATTCCTGCTCACCCATCCATCAAATCAAGAGCCGTCCTATCACACATCCTTGGGACACAACTGACAATATCCTTGTCCCTGATGAACATTCGACATGCAGGAAAACATACTGGGTTCTATTACTTAAAAAGTCTTCAAGTCTCTCACTACACAGTCCAATCACTTAAATGTGACTACTTCCTGTGTTCAACATCAGCATACAATAACCATTCACAGACAGCAAATGGCAGCACTAGCAGTGAAGGGTCTATGAAGCATGTCAGGGGGGATGTGGGAAACAGTGCAGTCACTGTCATAATGCAGAAACGGAATGTGTTTCTGACATCCATAAGGTCATGATCATTGGCCAAGGGTGGAAGCATTTACAAAACGTCTGGGTCCATAAACTTTTCATGTGCTGCCACAATTAAAGTATACTGTGCATGGAAAAATTGCATGGCACTCACCAAAACCAGCACCAAGGCAACTGTGGTGCCCCTCAGCCATAGATGACAGCGGTGAACAGCAGCTGTGGAGATGTGTATGGGAAAGTAGACATGCAGCTGTAGAGCGACTGTCCGCGTGTATGAACTGAGGGGTACCAACAGTGTCTCCTCATGAATGTTGCTGTGTATGGGCATGCGCAGCAGATGTCCAGTTCACACACCCATGTTGACTGCTGTTCATCAGCAATGAAGGCTGGAATTTGCATACCAGTATTGCAACTGGATGTCAACAGATGGCCTTTTCAGATGACAGGTGGCCATTGACATCTATGGTGCGAACATCTGAGAGCAAATAGCATCCAACAATTGTCAGAGGAGTCCAGGCCGGAGGAGGAAGCGTTATAGTCTGGGATATGTTTTCTTGGTATTCCGTCGGTGAGTTCATCATTATGGAAGGCACAATGGGTCAATAAAAGTATGCGTGTCCACCTTAGCACTACCAGCAGAACAATGCGTCATGTGACACAACTCACAGTGTACATGCATGATACAGAAAGTACCAGGATGAGTTTACTTTATTCCCCTGACCACCAAACTCCCCAGATTTAAACCCATTCAAGAATTGTGGGACCACCTCGCACCAGGGATCCTCAAACAAGAAATACAGTGCAGCTGGACATGGCACTGGAGTCGGCATGGCTCCACATCCCTGTTGGTACCTTCCAGAACCTCAGTGACCTTTCCTGCATGTCTGGCAGTGGCCCACACTGCAGAAGTTGGTTATTCAGTCTTTTGACAGGTGGTCACATTAATGTGACTGGACATTCTCATTCTCAGACCTTTATTAACTTCTGCATTGGGACACCATGTCAAATGCTTTCTGGAAGTCTAGGAATATGGAATCTGCCTGTTGCCATTCATCCATGATCCACAGTATCGTACAGAAAATTGCATGCTGAGATTTATTAGCGATATTTCCTAAATCATACACACACAAAATTCCAAAACCTTTTGCCTGTCAGAATTTCTGTACTCTTTTTTGAGCTGAAAGTGCAGCAGTCTGTTTCCTCGGCATTTTCTGAGTTTTGTCTAATAGACCAAGGTGGATCTTTCCCATTCTTAATCCACTTACTTGGCGTATACTTCTCCAGAGTGCAGTTTATAGTCAGTTTAAACTGTACTCCAGCATAATGCAACTAAATGATGGCATCCTACTTAGACATTGAATAGACAACAGCTACTTATCTGCTCTTTCCAACAAATCTTGCAGTGAAATTTAAGTATATAATACCTCTAAGTGAGTGTGGGTACAGGTCTTGCCAACCAGAAAAAATATTGATTGAATCCTTTTTCCAGTCTCCCAACTCATGCGAGACAATTGCTGGAAGGTTCAAAGAAAACTTGAACTAATTTCAAACATGTACCCAATTCGTACAGTTATAGTTGGTGGTGACTTCAGTTTATCCTCAATTTGTCGGCAAAAACACATGTTTAAATCCAAAGTTACACATACAATAACATCTGAAATTGTGCTAAATGCATTCTCTGAATATTATTTCAAGCAGTTAGTTCACGAGCCCACCTGAATAGTAAACGGTTGCAAAAACACACTTGACCTGTTAGCAACAAATAATCCTGAGTTAATAACGAGCATCAAAAGGGATACAGGGATTAATGAACACAGGGTTGTCATAGCGAGATTGCATATTGTAACTCCAAAATTTTCCAAAAATAAATGAAAAATATACCTATAAAAAAAAAAAGTAGATAAAAATTCATTTGTCACCTCCCTGAGAGACAATCTCCATTCCTTCCAAATTAACAGTGTGAGTGCAGACCAGATGTGGCTTGAATTCAGAGAAATAGTATCAGCAGCAGTTGAAAAATAAATTAACAACTGATGGAGCTGATCCCGCTAGCTTCGCAGATCGAATCAGCACACTGTTGTAGAAACAATGAAAAAAGCATACAAAATTTAAACAAATGCAAAATCCCCAAGATTGGCGATCTTTTACAGGAGTTCAAAATTTAGCGTGGACTTCAGTGCGAGATGCTTATAATAGTTTCCGCAGTCAGTGCTGCCAAAGCAGAGTTTCTAAACACAGCTTTCTGAAATTCTTTCACCAAATAAGATGAAGTAAATATTCCAAAATTCGAATCAAGAACAGCTACTAACATGAGTAACTTAGATATCTTTTGAGTAGTGAAGCAACTTACATCACTTAATAATAGCAAGTCTTCCATTTCAGATTGTATACTAGTTAGATTCCTTTCAGAGTATGCTGATGAAATAGCTCTCTACTTAACAATCATATACAACCACTTGCTCAACAAAAGATCCATACCCAAAGACTGGAAAGTTGCACAGGTCATGCCAATGTTCAAGAAAGATAGTATGAGTAATCCACTAAATTACAGGACCATATCATTAACATCAGTATTCAGCAGGATTTTGTGTTCAAACAATATGAATTACCTCAAAGTCAACATGGATTTAGAAAACATCGTTCATGTGAAACACAACTAGCTTCTTACTCGCTCGAAGTATTGAGTGCTATTGACAAGGGATTTCAAATTGATTCTGTATTTCTACACCACTGGCCATTAAAATTGCTACACCAAGAAGAAATGCAGATGATAAACGAGTATTCATTGGACAAATATGTTATACTAGAACTGACATGTGATTACATTCTCACGCAATTTGGGTGCATAGATTCTGAGAAATCAGTACCCAGAACAACCACCTCTGGCCGTAATAACGGCCTTGATACGCCTGGGCATTGAGTCAAACAGAGCTTGGATGGCGTTTACAGGTACAGCTGCCCATGCAGCTTCAGCATGATACCACAGTTCATCAAGAGTAGTGACTGGCGTATTGTTATGAGACAGTTGCTTGGCCACCATTGACCAGACGTTTTCGATTGGTGAGAGATCTGGAGAATGTGCTGGCCAGGCAGCAGTCGAACATTTTCTGTATCCAGAAAGGCCCATACAGGGACCTGCAACATGTGGTTGTGCATTATCCTGCTGAAATGTAGGGTTTCGCAGGGATCAAATGAAGGGTAGAGCCACGGGTCATAACACATCTGAAATGTAACGTCCACTGTTCAAAGTGCCGTCAATGCGAACAAGAGGTGACAGACACGTGTAACCAATGGCACCCCATACCATCTCACTGGGTGATACGCCAGTACGACAATGACGAATACACGCTGCCAATGTGCGTTCACCGTGTTGACGCCAAACACGGATGCAACCATCATGATGCTGTAAACAGAACCTGGATTCATCCGAATAAATGACGGTTTGCCATTCGTGCATCCAGGTTCGTCATTGAGTACACCATCGCAAGCGCTCCTGTCTGTGATGCAGCATCAAGGGTAACCACAGCCATGGTCTCCGAGCTGATAGTCCATGCTGCTGCAAACATCGTTGAACTGTTCATGCATATGGTTGTTGTCTTACAAACGTCCCTATCTGTTGACTCAAGGATCGAGAGGTGGCTGCACGATCCGTTACAGCCATGCAGATAAGATGCCTGCCATCTTGACTGCTCATGATACGAGGCCATTGGGATCCAGCAGTGTTCCATATTACCCTCCTGAACCCACCAATTCCATATTCTGCTAACAGTCATTGGATCTCGACCAACGCTCGCATTCGGGAGGATGACGGTTCAATCCCGCATCCGGCCATCCTGATTTAGATTTTCCGTGATTTCCCTAAATCGCTCCAGGCAAATGCCGGGATAGTTCCTTTCAAAGGGCACGGCTGACTTCCTTCGCCGTTCTTCCCATCCGATGAGACCGATGACCTCGCTGTCTGGTCTCCTTCCCCAAAACAACCCCGAAAACCAAATCGACCAACGCGAGCAGCAATGTCATGATACAACAAACCGGAATCGTGATAGGCTACAATCCGACCTTTATCAAAGTCGGAAACATGATGGTACGCATTTCTCCTCCTTACACGAGGCTTCACAACAACGTTTCACCAGGCAACGCCGGTCAACTGCTGTTTGTGTATGAGAAATCGGTTGGAAACTTTCCTCATGTCAGCACGTTGTAGGTGTTGCCACCGGTGCCAACCTTGTGTGAATGCTCTGTAAAGCTAATCATTTGCATATCACAGCATCTTCTTCCTGTCGGTTAAATTTCGCATCTGTAGCTTGTCATCTTCGTGGTGTAGCAATTTTAGTGGCCAGTAGTGTAGAATTCCAGAAGGTTTTTGACACTGTACCTCAGAAGTGGCTTGTAGTCAAATTGCATGCTTATGGAATATCGTCTCTATTATGTGACTGGATTTGTGAGTTCCTGTCAGAGAGGTCACAGTTCGTAGTAATTGATGGGAAGTCTTGTAATTTCTGGAGTTCCCCAAGGTGGTGTTACAGGCCCTCTACTATTCCTTATCTGTATAAACAATTAAGGAGACAATCTGAACAGCCAGCAGCCATCTTGGGTTGTTTGTAGATGATGCTGTTGTTTACATTCTAGTAAAGTCATCAAAAGGTCATGATTTAGAAAAGATATCTGTATGGTGGGAAAATTGGCAATTGACCCTAAATGATGAAAAGTGTGAGGTCATCCACATGAGTGATAAAAGGAATCCATCAAAATTCAGTTGCATGATAAATCAGTCAAACCTAAGGCAATAAATTCAAGTAAATATCTAGGAATTACAATTATGAACAACTTAAAGTGGAAAGAACACACAGAAAATGTTGTGGAGAAGGTGAACCAAAGACTGCATTTTATTGGCAGGATACTTAGAAGATGCAACAGACTAACTAAAGAGACTGCCTACACTATGCCTGTCTGACGTCTTTTGGATTACTGCTGCGTGGTGTTGAATCCTTACGAGGTGTGATTAATGGATTGCATAAAGTAAGTTCAAAGAAGCGCAGCATATTTTGTATTATTGAGAAATAGGGGAGAGAGCATGACTGACATGATACAGGATTTGGGTGGATTTAATTAAAACAAAGGCATTTTTCGTTTCGGTAGAATCTTCTCACGGAATTTCAGTTGCGAACTTTCTCTTCCGAATGCGAAAATATTTTGTTGATGCCAACCTACAGAGGTAGAAACAAACAAAAATGGTTCAAATGGCTCTGAGCACTATGCGACTTAACTTCTGAGGTCATCAGTCGCCTAGAACTTAGAACTAATTGAACCTAACTAACCTAAGGACATCACACACATCCATGCCCGAGGCAGGATTCGAACCTCCGACTGTAGCGGTCGCTCGGCTCCAGGCTGTAGTGCCTAGAACCGCATGGCCACTCTGGCCGGCAGAAACAAACAGTCATCATAATAAAATACAGGAAATCAGAGCTTGCATGGAAAGATATAGGTGTTTGTTTTTTCCACGTGCTGTTCAAGGTTGGAATAACAGAGAATTATTGTGAATGTGGTTCGATGAACCTGCTGCCAGGCACTTAAGTGTGATTTGCAGAGTATCCATGTAGATGTTGATGCAGATATAGGTAAAACCTCTCCTAGTCTTCCTCATGGACTTACTAACTTTAGAATCACTGTGATAACATCATGATAACTAATCCATGTCTTTACTGACATTGTCAGTTAGGTCATGTCTGTTTGTAGCTACAAGATCTAAAATCTCTCCATTGCATGTAGGTTGTTGAAGTAGTTGCTTAAGACAGTTTTTGGAGAACGCGTTCAGAGCTACTTCACAAAACTCTCTGTCCATATGACGTGCAATGAATCCATACACATTCCAGTCTCTGCTCGCTATGTTCAAGTCACCCACAACTAATATTGTATGATTGGAGTACTCCCACCTATTGAACATAGATTTTCTGTGAATTGTTACAGTGGACTCGAGTGGCTGGTAAAGACATCCAGTGATTACCTTGAGGTCACCGAGGGTGGTTACTTCTGACTAACTTTGCAGTCCATCCCAATTTTAGCCTCAGTAGACATTATATTTTTATGGATTGTAATGAATACACTACATTCTGCGATGTCTAACATGTCCTTTTGACATATGTTCTGTGCCTTATTAAATATTTCAGGGCTCTTAATACCAAATATAATTTTCAGATTACAGCTTTCCAGGAGGACGGTAAATGGAGAAACTTGGTTCAAATGCATCAGCCATTTAGAATTAAAATATCTACATTTGAAGTATCTATACTTTGCATATGATCTGATTTCACTTTCTGCATATTGACTAGTGAGTGTCCATAGTAAACCTCAAGCTATTGCCTAGCTTTAGAAAAATGTGTGCTCCACAAATACTCTGCTAGCTGATTACTTGCTTCCTCTATGTAGTGCAACTTGGACAGACAAGAGGAATTCTGTAATTCTCCACCCCACAGTGCAGTTCCAGAAATCTCCAGCCAAGACCATCCTCTAGTTTGACACCCTCCATTTGGCTCAAACAAAAGGGCGCCACTCATTTCTGGGAATGATGCTGCAAATTGTGGATTCTCTTTGCACCCCACATGCGAGGCCAGCACTCTTCACTACTTCTGCCAGCCACCCTTAGTAATAAACTGAGGATGGTCTCAGAACCAAAGTGACAGATATCATTGGCGAACATGTGAACCACAGCTTGCAGAGTGACAGCACTCTTCGAGCTTGATAGCTACATGCAGGGCCTCCTCCCCTCCCCCTGTCCACATACCAAGTGCATGTTGGATTTCTTTCTGGCTCTGGACACTATTTTCCTAAGGGCTCCATAATCTGCCTAACATTGGAGCTTCCAATGCCTAGCAAACAACCTCCCCCCTTTTGCCTACTCAGACCCTGTGAAAGAGTGACCACCTGTTCAGTCAAAGGGTGGTTGATTGAGGCCATACGGCCAGGTTCTACATTGGCGCTCTACCTCGAGCAACACGAACGCATTGTCACACTTTTCTCACCCTGCTGCAAGGGCAGATCCACTGCATTGGGTGCACTGCAAGGTGCCTCAGCAACAGAGCCTGTGGGTGAAACAAATGATACTTGAGGTCCCCCATGCAACACATCTGTTTCTCCGTAATAACTACAGCCCAAGGCAGCAACCAGCAGTTAACTGACCATGGCCACCAGCATCTTCAGGACCTCCTGCGTCCACACACAGTAAACACACCCCTATCCACCACATCACTAAACATTTGAAAGAAAACAAAACTGAGCCCTGTTGTCTTTTAAACACAAATTTGTGCATCAAACCTTTTTAAATCACAAACATTAGCTATTTGAAAACACAGAGCCTGTCACTGACTATGCTTTGTTGCACACTGGCAGACGAGGAAATGTGAGAATGGGTGCTCACATTACTGTATTCAGAACCATCTGACTGTGGCATTGCAGTGGGTTCTACACTGTGATACAAAATCTACAAGCTACAGAGAATGAAAGCAATAATAAAAAAAAGGCTCATGTTGTCTTTTAAACAAGAATTTACATTACCGAACTTGTTAAACACACAACCACAAGCTGTTACATGGCAACTTCACTGGCCCCACTTCACTGCATGCTGGCAGACAAGACTGTGTTGCAGTGTAGTGGTTAAGGCATAGCATTTATTTTCAGGAGCAGCAAAGTTTGCATACCCCTTTAACCACCATGAGCTAGATTATTCATGGTTTCTTTTAAGTTATTTCAGGGTCAAAAGCCATTCAAAAGGTCTGTGGCCCATTCCTTTCCATGTCCTTCTCCAGCTAAGACAGGCCTGTCAGTGAAGCATCAAATATGAACCCTACTCTCTTTACTGTTCCTTCTCTTTAATAAACTCCCCTGCCACTATCTGTCCCCTTACATTCATAAATACTTCATTACATTGTATTTTGTCATAATTTAAAAACATAAAAAATTATCGTGTCATTTCCACAAACACATATTGACAAACATTTCAGTAGTTTTACATTGTCCTCCTGCCCAAAGAATTCACAGGAACACTAATTCTTAGTTCCCATCTGAGATGATGGTCCAGTGGTTGTATGCTGTCTTTGATTATGTATTACTGTAAAGTTTAACTGTAAATTATGAAGAGAGAAAAAAATATGTTATTAACTGCATCAAGTCTTTTCTAAAATCTAAAAATGTCTTAATAAAACTTATTATCTACATGTGTCTCACATATATTCGTATTTTGTTTCCATAAATTTGTACAGCGTCTCCTGTCGAAAAGGCAGCAAAAGAGGTTGCTGAGGCATTGGGAGGTGACACGAAGAAGACAGAATCAGAACTGCTAAACAAGCTGCTCTCACACTCGGCAGAAGTGAAGCAGGGTTCCTCTGGCCAACAAGAGTCGAAACCAGCTCTTGATCTTAGGTAGAGAAATTTATTATTGGATAACATTAAAGCATTATATTGCAGTAAAAGAATTTGCTACCAGGTTTCAGTTACTTAAAACTAAATGATAGAATTTTTATAAAGGTCCTGACTGAGTTATAGGTACCAGCCTTGTACCTATCCTTTGTATTTCTTTTGATCAGTTTTAATTTTCTTCAGTGTTAATATTTTTTCAAATTTAAGTTTACACATTGCAGAATATGTTGAATCTAATTGTCAAAAGTTTGTGGCACAACTTGACTAGAAGAAGGGATCGGTTGGTAGGACATGTGTTGAGGCATCAAAGGGTCACCAATTTAGTATTGGAGGGCAGCGTGGAGAGTAAAAATCGTAGAGGGAGACCAAGAGATGAATACACTAAGCAGATTCAGAAGGATGTAGGTTGCATTAGGTACTGGGAGATGAAGAAGCTTGCACAGGATAGAGTAGCATGGAGAGCTGCATCAAACCAGTCTCAGGACTGAAGACCACAACAACAATTGTCAAAAGGATAGAATGTAGGGTAAGGCAAATAAGACAACAGAACAGAGTTCCACGGTACAGAGAAACAAACAGAGGAAAGGAAATACAGTACTAACCTGACTATAGCAGATGTTGAAGGTGACCACCTTTCATCCATTGGCACTATTGGTCCCTGGTCAGCAAGTTTCTGAAGGCGGATCAAAGATGGACTGCTGGAATCGATGTGATCTCATTTGAAATGTTCTGCTCTGTTCTTGAAGACTTTTAGAGTTTTGCAATAAACCGTAGACTTGAGGGTTCCCCACACAAAATAATCACGCACTGATCGATCAGTGACCTCGGTTGCCAGCTAGGGCCGCGACCATACTGACCTCTGCTAACAGCACTGCCAGACGTGTAAATGTGCTTCAACGTTTGGCCAGCTGTATGGACAAATGCTCCATCCTGTTGAAAGTAACTGTAGGTCTTTTCGTTAGTGCTGCCACCAATGGTTTCAAAATGTTGCCAATGTAACACAGCATCTGATGAAAGAAAATGGGACCGATAGTGTGGCATGCAGACACTGCACGCCAAACCCTAACCTTCTAGTCACAAGATGGTTTTTTGTGGAAGTTACGTGGATTCTCCGCTGCTCAAAACTCATGATTCTGTGAGGACACAGCCACGTGAAACCAGGCTTCATCGGACATAAAGAACAAATCCACACCGAAGCCATTCATTGTTATCTCAGTGAACAACCACCGACAAAACTGGAAGCACTGAGGGGGATCTGCTGGTTTTAATGCATGAACAACAGACACTCGATAGGGATGCATGTGCAGGTCCAGTGGAGTATTTGTTCTTGAACTGCAGCCACATTTTCTGGTGTGTGGACAGGTTTTGGAATGTTTTTTGACTTGGTCAAAACAAATCCTGTCTGACTACACTTTCAGACTAAGCATTGCATGGCACTCTTTGTTGGCACTTTTTTGCCACAATAAAACTTTTCAGTAAACAACTGAAGAACTGTTTCAGCAACTTCGTTGTTGCGTAACTTTCCACAGTCAGAACCTGCTGCTCTACTGTGAGTACCATCATCCCCTTTGCACTGCTCTGCTCACACTGACACAGCCTGCACTATGCTCTGAACTGGTTTGGATAATGGGGTGGCCATATACGTCGTGTGGTTTTATGCATATATTCATGTTCACATGTACCTCCATGTCTGGGTCACTTTTATTTGCCCCACACTATATAAAAATGCAGCAGTTGAAGCAGGCAAATACAGGCATCTAAAAATGAGATTGACAGGAAGTCCATAATGTCAAAGCTGAAACAGCTTCTAGACAGTTGCAAGGCTGCATAAGTAGGGAAAAGATAGATGCCACCTCTAGGAAAATTAAAGAAACCTTTGGAGAAAAAGAAAAACAGATGTATGAATATCAATAGCTCAGACAGCAAGCCAGTAGTAAGCATAGTAAAGAACACCAAAAGGTGTAAAGAGTATATGGAAAGGCTATACAATGGAAACAATGTATTGGCAATATTATATAAATGAAAGAGCAAGTACTGAGAGATATGACTCTGCTAGAAGAATTTGATGGCGTGCTGAAAGACCTAAGGTGTAACAAGGCCCCTGAAGTAGATGAAATTCCCTGAGAAGTACAGAGAACCATGGGAGAGCTGACCAAGACAAAACTGCTCCACATGGTACATGAGACAGTGAGGCACCCTCAGATTCCAAGAAGAGAGTGATGTAAAATACTTGCCTGTGACCGGGATATTAGCCTGACAGTAGGCAGAATACAGCCTTTTTTCACCATGGCACTAGTAGGGGGGATGGATGGTGAGCCCAGTGCAAGGTTCCTTTTACCTCCACAAAAGATCCCCAGTACTCCTTTGATTGCAGGCTGAGTGAACCTGGGTCCTTCATAGACACTCTGGAATGAGGAAAAATCCCCATCTCCAGCCAGGATTGAACCTGGGACCACTAATGCTCTATCTGTTAGACACCACAACCCCCCAAGAAGAATGTAATAATTCCAGTTCCAAAGAAGGCAGATGCTTAACTGGTGTGAATAGTACCAAACTATCAGTTTAAAAAGTCTTGCTTGCAAAATACAGGCACAAATTATTTACACAAGAATGGAAAAACTTGTGGAAGCTGACCTCCGGGAAGATTAGTTTGATTTCCAGAAAAATATAGGAATGTGTGAGGCAGTACTGGCCCTACTACCTTTCTTAGAAGATAGATTTAAAAAATGCAAACCTACATTTATAGCATTTGCAAAATAAGTGAAGGTTTATGACAATTTTTATGGGAATACCCTCTTTGAAATTATGGAACGAGCAGGGATAAAAAAAAAGAGAATGAAAGGTTATATACAACTTAAGAATTGAAGGCTGTGATGTGGAAAGGAAGCAGGGGTTGAGAAGTGTATGTTGAACAAGTAGTAAAGGAATCCAAGAAGAAATTTGGAGAAGGAACTCAAGTTCAGGGAGAAGAAATAAAAACTGTAACATTTGCCAATGACATTGTAATTCTGTCAGGGACAGCAAAGGACTTGGAAGAGCAGTTGAACAGAAAGGATATCAATAAAATTAAAACAGCGTACTGGAATGTAGTCAAATTAAACCAGGCTGTGGTGAAGCAATTAGTCAGGAAATGAGACACTAAAAGTAGTAGATGAGTTTTGCAGTTTTGGCAGAAAAATAATTAATGAGCCAAAGTAGTCCAGCATACAGAATGCAGACTAGCTGTAGCACGAAAAGTAGTCATTTGGAGATGAGGAGGCTTGCACAGGTGGAGTAGTGTTTAGACCTGCATCAAACAAGTTTATAGACTGGAGACTACAACAGCAGCAACAACAACAACATTTACTCATGCATAAGTGCAATTACTGCCCTTCATGTTCTCCATCTCATACAGTGACAAAAACAACAATAATACATACTGTGAAAACCACATTTGGCAAATGTGGAGATTATGGTATCAAGACAGAAAAGGTGGTTAACTGAGTTTCTAGCTTTAAAAAGGAGATTTTTAGTTGTGATGCAAACAGAGAGGAAGGAAAAGTTAGAGAGGCCTTATATGCAAGGCAAGGTGAAATTTGACAGGCTAATAGAGTGCAGATTGTTGTGTTGGCACATGTAGCACAGTGACATATTCAGGTAAGAATGGTTTTGATCAAACAGTCCATGGGTGTACTGTTGGTTCACAGTGTACAGCAGGCACAAAATTTTGGCAATCACATGTCGCCATTATCAGGTGTGCTGATGAACTGATCTGGGTGCACACTGCTGATACACACACCCTCTCCTTATGGGCCAATCAGTATAGGATCTGAGCCAGATGCTCACGCATTGTTGGCCAAAGAGGCAATTGTATCACTCTTGCATGAATTCTCAGCTGCAGATGGAGTGGTTACATCTGCTCTGTCACAGCCAGGGCATTCCACAAGGTGTCACTGGCTGCAGTTGTCGACACAATTGCCTCTTCGCACACCAACGAGCATGGACCACATACAGAGTGGCTTGTGGGAGTAGGGTATTTACGTAGACTGCATTCCACCAAGAGATCCATTCATTAGTGCATCTGATCGCCATAATATTAGTGAAGGCTTATAATGACTCACCTGCTTAATTTTTAACAGTTAAGAAATGTGCTGATGAATTTAATGTGGTCATAGCTGTAAAGATGATCAGCATGAAGGTCAGAAACTTGCAACCACATATGAAAGCAGTGGGGAAGTTGCAATTTGGTACTGAATGGTCAGCAACTAAAGGTATGAAATAGCTGGTGCCATAGATAAGTCAGAAACGGGATTATGGTACATTTTACATGAAGAAGTCACTGTGAAAAAGCTTAGTGCAAGTTGAGTGGCACATTTGTTGAATGCTGACCACAACTCTCTTCATGGGAGGAAATTGTTCTCCAGAAAAATGTTGAATAAAGTGAATTGACTTCAGAGGAGGCTGTATCTGAAAATAGATGAGTTTTTGGTCTAACATGGGCATGAACCTTTTTCCTTGCTTTTGTGTAACACTGTTCTATTGTTCCTCAGTTAAAGTCTCAAGGGAGGGGGGGGGGAGGGAGAAAGAGAGAGGGAGTTACAGTTATAAAAGACATAGAGAATTCAGTGGGTGAGACAACATAATGATAAATATTTATCTCAGAATATACAAAAACACATTTAATGTGTTCAAGTACACCCTGACTGAAAGGAAAATCCCAACACCAAGAAGAAGTTGAGTGAGATAAACGAAAGTTGGTAGATGGGTTTCGGCGTCGGGAAGATGGTGACTACTCAGATTTTATGGCAGTCACATAAGAGTGACACTAGTAGCGCCACTATGAGGGTTAAAATCAGATTTGCTTTAAACACACACTTTAACGGTTGTGAGGATTAGTTACCTTTTAGACTGGACATGGTGAGTTGATGTTGCTAAAAAATGCCTTTAAGATGATGAAGACGCCGTTATCAACAGCTCACTGAGTTTGAGTGAGGTTGTGTAATAGGGCTCTGAGAAGCTGGAAGTTCCTTACACGATATTGCAGAAAGACTTTGCAGGAATGTAGCCACAGTACACAATTGCTGGCAGTGGTGATCATGGGAAGGTATGGTCACAGTAAGGCTGGTGGTTACAAAGCACTAGTGAGAGGGAAGACCATTGTGCGTGGCGTATGGCTGAGGGGTATCGTACTGTGTCCGCAGCAGTTGGCACCAACGTGACACAACAAACTTACAAATTGGTTACTCCAAGGACAGTTCTGAGACAGATGCCGTGCAGCGTGCATTCAACCAACCCCAAACCATCACCATTTGCATCTTCAGTGGTGTCAGGCAAGAGTTCATTGGAGGGCAGAGTGGAAGCCTGTTGTATTTTCTGATGAAAACTGGTGCCAGTGATGATGATGTGTTGATTAGGAGGTAGTCAGGTGAGCGTCTGCAACCAACCTGTCTGCGTCCTAGACACACTAGACCTGTGCCGTATTTTGTATGACAACAGGAGCATTCTTGTGATTGTCTCACTTACCCTGACTACCAATTTGTACAGCAGTCTGGTGATTTGAACTGTTGTGCTGCCGTTCATAAACAGCATTCCAGGGGGTGTTTTCCAACAGATATTACTGCATACCGCTGTTGCAACCCAACATGTTCTACAGAGTTTCAACATGTTGCATTGGCCTGCTCAAATACGAGATCTGTCTCCTTTTGAACACACATGGGAAATCAGCAGATAAAAACACCAGCATGATCCGCAAGTAGCATTGACCGTCCTTGTATTGACTGACCAAGTGCCGTGGGCGTGGGACTCCTACAAACTGACTTCCAGCTCCTGTTTGATGCAATGCATGCATGTTTGCGCACTTGCATTCAACATTCTCATGGCTACGCCGATTATTAATGTACTGCTATTTCACATTTGCAATGGCTTTTCTCGCACTTACATTAACCTGTGATGTTGCAGCTTTAATCACTTAAATGTGTTACCTGGACATAGGTACTCCTGAAACTTCATTACTTTACATTAATTTTTCTTGGTGTTGGGATTTTTTTCGTCAGTGTAGTTGAAAATATACTGAAATAATTTCCTGTGACAATATACAGAATCATTCTACTTTCGTACAATTATTTGTAAGTAAAACTGACACTTTCCTGACAGTGAGCTCATAGCTGGAATGAAGATTGATAGAACAAAGAAACCTAGCCCACACGGTGCAGAAGAGACGAGCCGTGCACACCAGGTTAGGAGGATACTTGGGCAGCAGCCACCACAACAGCCACCAGCAGAACCTCTTCGACGTACACGTGATACAGGCTTGACACAACCGTGAGTATGTAACATGTTTTTCTCCCAGTAAAATTAGATCTGAATTAATAGCACAGGGTAAAGAATTTTTATTAGAAGTTTAAAACCATTTGGTTGCAGGCCAACATGCAATAATGTATCTAGGTTAGAAATACTTTCGAGTCACTGCCTACGCATAGTACTGCTTTCTGTGTAAGTCCAACTGGATTCAGAACCACATCTCCATCTCAGCCTTGGACATATCTCTACTTTATTTTATCACCGGCATTCAGCCATGAGACATGTTGCCATTAATATCGATGTACTTACTACATGTAACACAAAGCTCTTCCCAATACATAGACTGAATACTTCACAGCAATATGGACGGGTAAAATTGTGTCATATTGCTGATATTTCACTAGGTAACTTCCCCTTTGCAATTTAAAATCATGGAGTGGGGGGGGGGGGGGGGGGCTGCATCAGTGTGGATAAGAGAGCATTCTGGTGCACACACTACACCTTGTGGACCCCAGGGCAACCTGCCAGTCAAAAATACCACCAGAATTTGATAGATAATACCCAGTAATAAACAAAGAAAGAATTGGCACTCGTTTGATCACTTTTTTGGTTTGCCAGGGACCTAGGTGGATACATGCAAAATTTAAACAGAACCCGCCATCTCTGTTTATAAGGGCATATGCCACCCATGTAATTTCAGTAGATTCCCCTAGAACATTGTTCTGATAAAAGTAAATGTAAAAAGCTTGTTACTGGAGTACTCTATGGGATGGCCAGTATTGAGACAGTGAAATGAAATTGGAAACGTAAGGTCATTTGTAAGAAAGGTGAATGGCCGAATTCAGTTTACTGGGAGAATTCGAGGAAAGTTTCGCTCACCTATAAATACAGAACACGTGCGATCCATTCTAGATTACTGCTCAAGTGTTTGCAATCCCCTCCATGTCACATTAAGGGAAGACATTAGAACAGTTCAGAGCCACATTGCTAGATTTGTTACCAGTAGGTTCAACAACACATAAGTATCATAGAAATAAAGTAGGAATTTCTGAAAGGAAGAAGGCATTCCTTTATGAAACACAATTAAAGAAGTTTCAAGAGCCAGTATTTGTAAAAGACTGCAGAATGACCCTTCTTCCTCTAACATATGTCATATAAGCACAGCTAAGACCAGGTAAGAAAAATCACAGCTCTTTGAGAAGCGTATAGACAG
This sequence comes from Schistocerca americana, assembly GCF_021461395.2. Lineage (NCBI taxonomy): Eukaryota > Metazoa > Arthropoda > Insecta > Orthoptera > Acrididae > Schistocerca > Schistocerca americana. The sequence goes on along the minus strand of NC_060119.1, from coordinate 1,158,470,136 downwards.
TAGCTTTTTTCTTGCTCAATCTGCGAGTGGAATAGGAAACATATTGACTATACTCTGTTCATCATAAGAATAAGCCTGATGTAAACATTAAACATTATGCCATGTATTCTTCCGCGTTTGCTTTAATCTCATTGGATTTCGTTTCATGTGGAGCGGAAGCCTAGCTGTGGCCAAAACAGTCAAGTACGATCATAAGGAGATGTTGTATGCTGTGTTACATGCACATAGACTGAACAATAATGCAGGACAACAGCTCTACCAGTGCATTCAACTTGGACAACAATGGCCAGCAAGTGGTCAAACTAACCTGCAGTGATGTGAGAAGTTGCAGTTCAAATGTAAAAAGAGACGAGCAAAGAAATAATATTCGGAGAAACTCCAGGACTACCATGCGCTTCTTAGGTGACCAGACAGAAAGCATGAATTGCACTCATTTTCACCTTACATTGTATTCTAATTACAAACAAGTGGGATGAAAATTTCTAACTTAAACATAGGGTAATTTTTCTGAGCGAGTTGTGTGAAATGCAAAACCATACCGCAGGGATTTCACAGTACTGTTGAACACTGAAGCCACTGAAAGTATTAATTACAGTCAGTCGTCTGGTAATCTCTTAGCTCCTTCCTTATCCAAATCCGAGAAATACATTTCAGTTCTGGAAGTGTCACCTGCTACGTTGATAATGAGCTTATCAACAAGAGAATCCACAAAGCCAACCAGGCACTGCATTGTCTCTTCTTCTTTTATGACGAGCCATTCTATATCCCGCCAGCATTCGGCAGTAATATGTGAGAGAGCTGCGTGCGTTAGTTCCAGTACGTCTGGCAGCTTAACAGTCTTGTTACTTCTCAGGCCAAATCCCGCAGATTGTCTCCAGATCAGTTCTGTTAGGTTAATACTGTAATGGTACAGTAGCAAATGTAAAGATGCAGCATTTGTATAATGTGATGAGCTCAATGTTGTGAAAATAATTGTTTTCATGTTTCTATGATACTTATCTACCTCTGTGGTATAAAACAATGGAGATAGTCCAAATAAAGAGAAATTGATTTTTCATTTTTGCCTTAAAAATCAAATTGTTATGGTTTTTTTTTTTTAATTTAAGCAACTTTTATGAACAGTCTTTCATAAAAGTCGATAATTAAGAATTTTTTATTTTAAATGAAAACAGGAATTTCATGTCCAATATTTAATTATAAACAACAAGACGTGCGTTATTCATAAAAAATGATGATGAGTTTTATAATTATGAGATGTAGGTATTTCAAATCGAACAAGGGAAAAAAAATGGTACAAGGAAGATTTGAACCAACAAACCATTAACTGTAATTGGTTATCATTGCGCTACACTACCGACTGCACTACATGGACCATGTTGGTTCGTAAACCAACTGCACATAGTCGCTGGGTAAACTTCAGAGCCAATTATCTCTGTAAATTTATGAGAAACATTAAGAACAGGTTTATTCTTACAATGAATGGATTATAACAGTGTGTATGCTGACATGGAAATATTATTTCTATTACTTTCACTTATATGTCTCATTCAGTTTTAATGGTTGCCTTATAGTGTCATCTGCATTTTGTGTGTAATATGGTGTATGTAAAATCTGTGACTTTGCACCTGATTTGAGATAGTACACAGCAGTTTTTTTTTTTTTTTTTAATGAAACAGTTGATTATTACAGGCGTGTGGAACGTGTTGACCTCTTTGGAGCTGAGCCTTTGGGAATCTTCAAAGTAGATGCAACCAAAACAGCTCAACCGAGCTTTGATTTGGAAACATGGACAAAACTGCAACAGCGAGAACTGAGACTTGCTGTGCTGCACCCACCAAAGAACATTTTTGAGGAAATGATCCTGTGGACAGAACAAGGCAAACTTTGGAAATTTCCAATTGACAATGAGCAAGGTATCAACATGTATCACCTCATCTGTAATGGTGTTTTATCCCTGCATAACGTTATTTGTCTTGCCCCCCCCCCCCCCCTTTCTCAATAACATAATTTGTAAAAATATGTCTGTCTGGCTGTGAATTTTCTTTTATGATAGCTATTCCACTGATGATTAACCCAAAGATGCATCATACTTTCAAAATGTAACTGGAAGCCATAAGGGATATGAAGATAATAGAAATGTTTTACTGCTTTGGAATCGTTTTACAAGTGTTTGCCTTTGCTGAGTCTAGCAATTGAGTAATGTGAATTATGTCTCATTACTAGTGTCTTAATTTATGAAAGTTTTATTGACAGTGTGCCATCATGCGGCAGCTGATTTCTGCTCTTTGTTCCCTTATTGACAAGGAACGACAACAGTGTAGAAGTCCATCTCTTAGCCACCCACCTCCTCCAGAACACACACACTTTTTTTTCCTGTTTCCATCCTGATTTGCATCAATGAATACAAAGAATTAGCTGCAGCAGAAAGTGGTTACAACACTTTCAAACACACTATACTGGCAGCAGAATTTGTCTGGATTTCTTTGGGCTAGTCCTCCATAGTATATCTTTAATTTTTGTATACAAACAAATCTTTACGAAGAATTATAAATTATGTTGCAGAAAACATGTAATATAGGTTATGGACTGATAAGGCAGTAATACTCATTGCTGGGGATGATAGGAATTTACACAATCTGATTTACTATCTTCTCCTGTATTGGCTGTAGAGAGCCTTGATAAATAATAATATTTTTTGATTTCAGGACTGGAAGATGAAGCAAAAGTACAATTTACAGACCATGTTTTTCTGGAGCATTACCTGGAACCATGGTGTCCAAAGAGGGGTCCTATACGTCACTTTATGGAACTTGTGTGTGTTGGACTGTCCAAGAACAGTTTTGTAACTGCTGAAGAGAAGCGTAAACACATTGAATGGTACCGAGACTACTTTGCCAGCAAAAAGGACCTCCTTGAAGAAGTTGGTGCTCTTGGGTGAAGGTCTATGTTCAGAAGTATTTTTACACTCGATATTCTGTTACAGAAATTATAATAAACAATCTTAATTAAAGATAGATTTAAAAAGCAATAGCTTTTCTATAAATGTATATTTAGATTATTTTTGCAACTTATTTTCTGTTTAGAAGAATTTCTGTATCCCAAATTACTTCAGGGACACTCTTAAGAGTAGGAAAGAATACTGAAAGAATACTAAAAGGAATTACAGACAGCAGCTGCCAACGCCAGTGTTGGTTTTAACACCATGCTTTGCTAGCCATGGGCTTAGCCACAGATAAATCACACTGACAGAGAAAATCCTAGTTTTGACTGGAGATTAACCCTTCAATCTTTGGATTATGAACTGACTCAACTAAGCCACAAATGAAAATGGTAAAAATAAATCACATTTTATTTAGTGAAATTGTATTTTGTGTGTGATGTAATAATCTTCATGTGCTAGAGGTCTGTGCAAGTTACAAAATGGCTGTGCAGAGAGGGGTGGAAAATTCTCTGTGACGTTGCCAGATTGTGATCTCTGTCTCTGTGCCACACCACACACTGCACCTGTACTCTCCCCTGGCAACTGGGTTGCTCTACATGGGGGCAGTTGTTTCTACTTCTGAGAATCTTTCTTAAAATTTGTACACTTACTAAACTATAGTTTTGCTCGTTAACATTTGCTTTACATCACCCAGCATGAACCTACAATGTATTACATTCGCCACACTGCATGAAGACAAAAATCTATTCTTAATGTTTCTCATGCATACCAAAGCACACACTACAAACAAATGTGGCAGAATGACACACAATGTGGTACAGTGTCCCAGTACCTGGATTCTTATCTGCACATTATTCTGTGTAAAGTGGGATTTTCTGTATAAACACAAACATCATTTCCATTATAATGACTACTTCTCTTCGTGTCCTCTTCCCAGTTCTTCTTTAATTTCATCAATTTTTCTATTGTTGTGTCTATCTTCTCCCTACAAGACTGAGACAAAGCACTTTTTTTTACCACATTCTTCACTATGAGGAAGTTAGTACCTTGTACAATAAGCAGTATGTCATTGCTGTCCTCATAATATTAAGATATTTAAGACAATTATTTAGTGTCTACTTACCCAAAATGACACCTGGTTCTGTCTGTGCCTTCACCCCTCCTAATTTACAAAAAATGGTTCAAATAGCTCTGAGCACCGTGGGACTTAACATCTGATGTCATCAGTCCCCTAGAACTTAGAACTACTTAAACCTAACTAATCTAATACATCACACACATCCATACCCGAGGCAGGATTCTAACCTGCGACCATAGCAGTCGGGCAGTTCCAGACTGAAGCGCCTAGAACTGCTCGGCCACCACGGCCAGCCCTAATTTACACTGATCAACAAGAACATAAGACAACCTACCTAATAGCCGTTATGTCCAGCTTCGGCACCACATCTGTGCGCACAAGTCACCTAATTTCCATAAATTCCAGGGAGGAGGGCAATGAGCTCTGACACCACATTCAGTCACATCCCAGATGTGTTCATTTAGGTTCAGATCTGGTGAGGGGGGACCGGCACATCAATTGGTATTTGCCACCCCTGTGTTCCTTGAACCACTCCATCACGGTGCCTTGCACGAGCTCCACTGGACCCATGGATGCCCACGTAGATGATCACCAGGGCATAATGGAGCCACCACCAGCTTGTCTCCGTCCCGCAGTCCAGGTGTCGAGGAGCTGTTCCCCTGGAGGACAATGGATTCACACCCTCCCATTGGCATGAACAAATTATAGGGATTTACCAGTCCATGAAATGCTCTGCCAACGTCCAGATGGTCATGTGCTCGTTTCAGTTGTAGTTGCCGATGTTGTGGTGTTAACAATGGCACATACATTGGTTGTCAGCTGAGGAGGCCCATTGTTAGGAGTGTTAAGTACCCTGTGTGTTCACACACACTTGCACTTTGCCCAGTATTAAATTGTGATGTTAATTCCATTACAGTTTGCTGCCTGTCCTGTTTTACCAGTCCGCCCAGCTTATGACATCCAACATCTGTAATGAGGGTCGGCCATCCAACCTCATGACATCTGGAAATGGTTTCACCTTGGTTTCATCACATGTTGAATACACTCTCCACAACATTCCTCAAACACCCGACAAGTCATGCAGTTTCCGAAATGCTTGTGTAGGGCCTCCGGGCCATCACAATGTGCCCTCAGTCAAAACCAAATAGATCACGCACCTTCCCCATTCTACATACAAACAACACACTCACTGATACTACAAGCACCATGCATTTGTGTGGCTAGCAGTCACTCTTTGCCAAGTGATGCTTCTATTGCCAGGACGGGTTTATATTGAAGTAGGTCGGTGGCCATAATGATCTGTCTGATCAATGTATACAGATAAAAGATGTGAAGATCAATAGATGTCCGGCAAACGGAATAATATGTTAAAACTTGTGTATTTCATTTACATCTACAGATATGTTTCAGTGTTGTATGATTACGAGGGGCAGTCAATAAATAATGCTCTGTGGCACTCATTATGAAGAATGTCTGCACAACTGAATTTTTGGTTGTGGAAAAATAAATTGTGGTGAACATCCATAAACATTTCTGTGCAGTGTATAGTAATCACGCAACTGATAGGAGTACTGATGGGCAATGTATAAACAGCGTTAATGTGTAAGTAAGTGCAGAAACTGAACTCCAGAACTGGCCATATTCAGGATATTCTGTTACAGACACTCCTCCAAGCATGATGAATTGCACAAATGCCATTATTCTTCAGACCAGCACATCACAATTAGACAGTTGGCTCCACAGCTGTCAGTGAGGGTTAGAGGCCCGTGCGCACAGATTTGACACTCTTGGATGTTCAAAGGTGTGTCCAAGATGGGTTCTATGAAAGCTCAGAACAGAGCATGAGATTCTAATAAAAGCCATATAGTCAGATCTGTTAGAGCAGTGTGAGGCCAATGGAGGGGCCTTTGTCTTTGGTGTTAGTTTAGCTTCAAATTGCAATTATGATACAACTACTGCTAGGTTGCAGCGGTAATAGGAAAAACAAGGCAGTCAATGCAAATTGTTCCAGACCAAGCCAATACATGATGGAGTGGCCCAGTCACCACCTTTTCTTGTGCCACTTATAACTCAATCTCATCTTTTTGTATGTATTTCTGATGTACTGTATTCAGCAACAATATCAAACATCAACCTTTTGTATTCAAACACTCACTCTTGAAGAATACGCTTGGTCATAATCGAGGAAACGTCACCCAATTCCAGCCAGAGGACTCTTATTGGTTGGTGACTTGTCAAGTCACCCAACAGCCTGTGCAGCCACCACACCACACTAACACACGCAAAATGAGGTCGCCTACTGAATGTGTGGGGAGAGTGGCCCCTCAGCAACAGGAGTGCAGGTAGGGGTGAAAGCCATTTGTGAAGTGATGAAAAATATACTTTTTGTGCAGATGATGTGCTATGACAGAGATGTCACATGGAAATAGAACAAGGGTTTTGTGATAGCACATTTTAAAGACTTTAGTGTTCAAATCTAACATGATAAAGTTGCAACAACTACATACACTACTTATATGTATACTTTGCACTGCACAAACCACACACTGCAGATCGTAAGGATTGGCAGCAGTGATAGAGGGCATGAAGCAAAACTGTAGTGCTTGAGCTTTCTTTCAAATTTGCATTTTACACAGCGTACAGAAAGTAACTAAGCCAACTTCTAATAAGCTTATAATATCAACTGTGGAAGAATCTCATTTTTTCACATCTGTTTCTCTCATCAAACCTAAAATAACACTTTAATGGTGGTAAGCATCTGAAGTGTGTCTCGTAAGAAAAGCATTAAACAGTAACAGCAATGGTGACAAAGTGTCATTATGCAGAAGTCCGCATTTATTCATGTGGTTTTAGCACTTAGCTGTTGTGATGTTTTTGGTTTAATTTAACATGTTCATCAATTTTTGCTTTTTTTCTGTGTGAGCACAAAGGATGAACTCTCAAAAAAAACTTTTGTGTAAATGTAGTATTGTATATTTAATTTCCTTCACATAGACAGATTTTATTCAAAGTATTTGAGAGGACTGCGATTTTTAATCGTATATGCCAATTACGTGTTTTTGCTCATATTTTGTGGGGTTTGAACATTTTCCTCAGTGTTGTGTTTTTTAAGTCCAGGCTGCATGAAAAAGGAAAATAGGGTTTCACTGTACTACTAAAAAGGCCCTATTCATTTTTTCTCTAGCACTAATAGTTTCCTTGTTGCAGGGGATGGAAAAATCGCAGATTATTAAGAATATGGTTTAAATGTTACAGTGTACTGTTAAATGAAGTGGGTTAAGAACAACTATTAAATATGATTGCTGCATATTAAACACAATAGAACCATAATAGGGGATAAATTGTGTTCTGGGGGTGTAATCACAGAGTACAGAAGTAAGTAGAGGGGCCTTTCCTGTTTCAAAGGATGGTGGAAGGCTTGTGTCCAGACTCCCACCCCCACCCCTTTGGTACCTAGAGCACCTAGTGCAGCACTAGTCACACTGCTGTTTTCTCTCTGTGTATGTGTTTACTCACTTTTTCATTTCACCTTTCTACTGAGTTTGCTTTAGGTTTGTTAGTTTTCAAGTTAATTATAACTTGTTCATTTTACAATTGCTGATGGCAGAATGTGGAACTAAACTTTGTTTACATACACATGGGACCAAAGGCATCTGACAATACTCAGAAGTACACAACTGGTGCATGCACCTCGGTATTATACAGTCATTTTATAGTCATACTGCATTACTACTTCTGCGTATTCTTGGCATCTGCTGAAATGGATAGTCATCGCACAAATATGCATTATCTAAGAGTTCGCTCAGGTGGAAAAGTGTTGGTAAATAATGTAGTTCAGTTCTGTCAAGAAGAAAAACCTAAAGGTCTGCAAAATTTTAAAGAATTAAAAGTACGATATTTCTTAGAACAATAAGAGAAAATAGGGTGCGAAAAAACCTAAAACTGTGATCTGAGCCCCAATTCCATTTGTTAGATCATAAAACAACAGTTTTATCTTAATTTCAATGCTTCTTTTAGAAGAATGTAATAGCAGTTGCTTTAGTTATTAGACAGTAACACCAGCTATATTTTATTTATTTTTTCATTTCCTATACTTTCTGTAGAATATATTAAAAAAGAAAGTACTGTTGTCTCATACACGCACAGCTGCATTGTTCAACCATAAAACAAGTTTTATTTTCCTATCATCCATTTCAATTGTTGTTCTGCAAATGTGTTAACAGAATGTACTGTTTGCTGCACTTATGCCAAGTACAGCTCTGGAACCATGTTGCATTTTGACTGAGTGTAGTTATATCCCTTATGTGTCATTCGAAACAACCAATAGCAGACCATGTCAACATTTCACAACATGCTTTGCAGTTGCATTGTTAACAGGTAATACATAAACAAGCGAATAAATTCAATAATATAGGAAGTACTGTTTCCTGAAACTGGGCAGCATAGACTGAAAAAACATACAATCGGCATCATGAGCTGATGACTTCTGGTGTCTTTTCATTTCATTAAGGTTTTCTTTCACTTCCAGCTTCGTTTTGTATTGGCATCATACAAGAAAGAAGAACCTGAGGTAGATCCGCATTTCACACAGCAGGAGACAATAGCTGCGTGTTTGGGACATAACTGCCAACCTCATTGCAGAGAATCTTCAACATATCTCATATTTTCACAAGAACAGAAAGAGGTTTCATTCTCCTCCCACCATTAAAAACAATTTTGATATGTTAGCTACATTTTGTATGCAGCAGCCTATGTCTTAAAACTCACCAAACATAAACTGCCCAGGGACTACATTTTTCATTTCAAACTTTTCAAAATATGTGCGGTGCTGTACTTTGAAGTATCACAATAACTAAGGGGTATAATGAAAGAAAACAACCTCATTATCAAGCTGAAATGTGTGTGACTACAAGATGTGGAAAAAATATATTTTCTTCCCACATAGTTTCCCCAAAATCGAATGAGAAAGGCTGCAAAGCGGAGAACACATGCGTATCCCAAACAGTGGCCTTTTTTTTGGGGGGGGGGGGGGGGGGGGGGCACATAGGATGACCTGTGATTTCACTTCCCCATGCATCGTGCGATACATGTTGCTTGGAGCGACCGGCACCTCAGTTGTTGTGGGTGCCCACTGGCCTCTTTATTTGCTTCTATGCTATGTGGATGTAATAGTGGAGAAGGGAAAGAGGCAAGGAAGATCGGTAGATTGTGGTCATGCAATTCCCTATTTCATAGTTCTGCAAACTGAAGATGAGCAGGTGATTCCCCACTCTATCAATTCCACTCTGTCACAAGAAGCAACTACAGGATGTTTCACAAAGTTATACCGATCCGCCACAGCATGGCTTATGAAACACTGGAGACCCACAGAAATGCCGGGGGGGGGGGGGGGGGTTTATTTTCCACAAAGATGTGAGTTACTAATAATACTAACACAAGAAAAACATGTAGACAGAATATACATAAATCTCTGCACACTTTTCTACCATGCAAGAGAGGAAATTGATTCTAAGTTATCCTGTACGGCAGCTTCCTGCCCAGTCAACTTACGTGAGTGGACAAAATAAGTTCAATGAGCAGCATTTGTTTACACAGTGGAGTTATTTTCAACCTACTAAATGAATACTTACTTGCAAGTCTTAAGAGAACTTTCATATAAAATATGTTTATACACAATGGCTGAGAAATGTAAAATTTGTAAATGTGATGATGATGTCAGTGATCTATGTGGTGTCGGTGGGAAAGGGATTGGATTGGTAAATGTAGCACCTTGCTGCTGTCTTATCATTGACAGCGAATTGTAAATCTGTGTAATTGTGTTGCACTCACTTCATGGTAAATTAATGAGTGACCAGAAAGTTACTGCATTTTATCTTGCCATTGTGTTACTGCAGGAATTGCTGGCATTTGTTGAGTGGGCTTCACTAATGAGCCACTTACTACACATCCACTTTATATCTTTCCAAGATGAGTGTAAATATATCTGGGACTGACCATGTGCAAATTTGGAACAGTAATCTGCTGTAATGCATTGCTTAGTTTATGGTGAAATGTCTTAAGTTCTATAACGTCTAGATGACCTATTTCTGTTGCAACAGGAGATAATTTAAGCCACTGGGCCTCTTCAAATGTGGGGAGAGCTAAGGTTGCAGTGATGTATTTGATACTCCTCACACTGTGAAAAGTATTCCAGCCAGTGAAATTGACAATGTCTAATAATATTGACAGCATGTTAACTCGGGGCAGGCTCTTCAGTGTGGTACACGGGTGACAGCTCCAGCTGTTGAGCTCCTTTATATAACAACTCGTCCAACATCTGCAAATACATACTCACTTAAGAAACTGAAAATAACTCTATGATTTAATTGCAAGCTCAAGTTATTACCTACTCACATAAGTGAACTGGATAGGAAATGATACAGAGGTATAGTCCGTCTACAAAATGAAAACTGAACAGTTCTCTGGTGGAGGAAGTTGCCTTTCCTGGAAGAATGCTACAGCTGCAGTACACAATGACTAAGAATCAATTTGCCCTCTAGCAGTGTATCCCTATGCAATTTTTTGCATAAGTATGCACCATGTGCAAGTCTAGAACAGTAACTCAAACATGTATTTCATGTAGTGTTGATGTGCACTTTGTGAAAAATAATTTGTGCACTGTGTCACTAGTGATTCATACAGCATGCTGTGGAGGGTCAGTAGAACTTGTGAAACGTCATTTAGTTGCTTCTTGTGGCATACTGGTGTATATACAAGTGGTGAATCATCTGCTACAGTTTGCAGACCTACAAAGAAGGGAACTGCATGACCAGTACCTTCCCTCAGACGTCAACCTTCCACCTCCACGTCCATTGCCCTCTTACATCCCCCACAACACGATTTATGCCTTAATAAGCTCTATTGCACTTATATGTGGTACACACATTTAATACAAGTTCTTGACCCACTTCATTTAACAAACTGTAACTTTTTATAATTAAAACACTATTTTTAATAATTTGTGATCACCCCTTGAAAGAAACCATTAACACTAGAGGAAAAAATGAATATGATCTTTTTGGGGGAAATTATTGTATTTTAATTTTGTACTGGGAAACATTTTTGGTAGAACCCACAGTTTTAGATTATTCAAGGAAAACATCAAACATTAACTTTAAACATCCCTATTTCACCTTTTTCGGTCTTCATTGACTGGGCTACGTGTTACATATACGCAGATGTGCAACTGAAATAGAGATGGCTGCCATGTGGGAGAAAGAGTGCTCCTACTGTGTTAGTATGGAATAGCTCATTATAGGATGTGACCACAATTTCACTCATCTTTGACTAATCCATCTTATTAGTACAGAGAATCAAAGACCAAATCTTGATCTTGTGGCAGAACATATGAGAATTGTCTATCATGAACAACTCAGTTCAGGCACTAAACAATAAAAAGTCCAGGTTGGAATTCAAAAATATTATGAAATAGATTGCTATTCACCATAAAGTTGACATGTTGAGTTTCATACAAGCATGACACAAAGTTTCCAGCCAAAGCCTTCTTCAGAAAAAGAAAAAAAAAAAAGAAAAAAAAAGCAAGCAAGCACACCATACGCGTATGTGACCACTATCTCTGGCCAGCTGACTGGAGCAGCCGGAGAGAGTGGTTTTCTTTCTTTCCTTTGTGTGTGTGTGTGTGTGTGTGTGTGTGTGTTGGTCGTTTGTTCGTTTATTTGTTTCCTTTTTCTGAAGAAGGCTTTGGCCAAAAGCTCAATGTATGACAGTCATTCCATTGTGTCTGTCTATAACTCAGTGCATCATCTTTATGGTGACTATTAATCTATTCTTTTCATAACATTATCAGTTCAGGACCTGTGGCTCTGTACACAAACCTTGAGGGTGTGGAGCTAGATGGCACAATTGTTTTCATATTGGAAGGAAGGAGGGCAAGTTACTCAGGTGCAATGTTGAGAAAGGCCCACCTGTGTGTGAATGGGAAAAGAGAGCACATGACTCTGAGAACTTTGGTTGTATTTCTCACAAAGCATGCCTCATGAAACTGCCAACATTGTCAATGCTCTCCTCACATCATCGTTCTGTGAGAGTTATATGGAGGTTGGCCCTCTCTTCACTTTGAATTGCATGCTAGCAATCTGTTAGGCCTGTAATGTCAAACAAAACATGAGGGAAATTCAACCATTTTATTCATTTGGCACAAGTAGAAGAGGATTTTAGTGAATGCAATACTTGCATATATTCATGGCATTAAAGAGTGAATCATAGGCTCAAGAATATTTCAGGAAAATACCACAAGATAAAAATGTGAATGTTTTCTCTGTAGTAACCTTATGTAATTACTTCCTTACCTATGTATTTCAGTTTTGGAATTGTTTAGGAAACAAAGCCTTTCCCACTTACCTCCTCATCTTTACTTTGTCTGTCCTATCACCTCAGACTGGCGGCGGAGCAGTTCTACTGTATTTGACCTCCTAGTCTTTCTGATGTATCATCTTGTCCTCGCAACCTATCCTCTTTTTTTTCTTCCTGAAAAAAGAACTAACACATCTGGAAACTACTTTCATGTACTTCTGTCAGCAAAACCCAGCCCTGAGAGCACAAAGGTGGTGGGGGCTGATTCAATGTTCTTCCTTGGATTTAAGCTTTTGGACAACCTTGTTTATGTGCCTTTCTAAACTTCTGAATGCTTCAGCTATATAGTGAGTGGTTACCTTTACTCCTTCCATATTTACAAAAATTCAGGTCCTGGCTGGGAAAGGAAAGGGGTTAAAACACACACAGGCTGACTTTATCCTTCACCAGCATAAATTTGGCAGTGTAGATGCTTTTTGAAGTGTTTGTCAAAGAAAAATTCATATTTTCTTGTTTCTGAAATTTATTTTATTCAAACATAACTTAAAAAGAAAAAAAAATACACATTTGAGAAACTATCACAGCATTATAAAGTAGTGGAATTTGCTTTCATACAATATATCAACTCTCTCCCAGACCTTTCATCAGTCTGTATGATATGATTTTCTTTATATTAGCATTCACATTTGGTAGGGCAATCATCTTGCGGACAGAATGCTGAAAGAGAAACAACAATTACATTATATTTCTAAATAAGTTGCAGACTGCATAAAGCACAAAAGTGTGTGCGTGCAGGGGCGGCGGCAGAGTTTAACTGTGTTTGCTCTTTTCTTTATATTAGGAATGTAATTTTACCTGCATGCATAATGTCAAAGTAAAATTTTCATATCAAAAGAGAGAATATTTTCTTACACTATATGTTACAAGGTCATGCCGAACAGTAATGCCTCCAAATTTTTTACTTGAAAACTCTTAAAGCTTTTCCAATAAAAATGTTTGTAATATTCTATTTCTTTATTTTTCATGTCTACATATTTGTAGCCCTGTCGCTTGAGAGCTCTGAATTGTTGCATTTAACATGGCAGTTAGTAACATAACTGCTGCTGTGTGTGAGAAAGAATGCGCTGTAATTGAGTTTTGAATCCAAAAAGTTTGCTTACACATGTAGCAACCTCTCCTTCAGCAGGATAATGCAAGACCAGTCATGAGTACTGCAGCAATCCAGCGTCTTTGCCATCAGTCATCCTCTGTACAGTCCTGATTTGGCCCCATTCGATTTTCACCTGTTTCTAAGGATTTCACTTTGATAGTTATGAAGTGGCGCAAGCACAGATGAGAGAGTGACACCATCAATAAAACCAAAATTATACAGCGACAGCACTGGCAAACTGATCTCTCATTGGGACAAGTTTAGAATGTTAGCCATGTGGGGTTGTTAGATCCACAATTGGGCGACTCCTCAAGTGGCAGATAGTGGCAAGGTTCCCAGATATGGGTGGTATTGGGGAAATGAAATACCCAGGGTGGACCAAATACTGCCTTGGTCCTAAACCCATTTTTGACAATTTTCTGGCATGCTGCGGCTAGCAGTCAGCATCTCTTCACCAAGTTGATGCAGCTGCTACAAATAAGCCTTGAGCCTCAACAAACAAGTTTTTAACACTTGTGGTCTCCAACAACATCAACTTGAAAAAAATCTTGATGGGACAACAGGAAAAAATCCACTACCCCAGGTCCCAGTACGTATACTGGACTTTCCTGGTCATCCGATTCTTTGGGATTGGGAACATCATGAGAAGGAGAAGAGTTGGAGCTTCTCAACACCTCTTAGCAATCATTATACTGTCACACACAAATATGTTGGTCAAGGGCAAACTCTAATATGTTACAACTGTTCTGGAAAAACTTCTGCACCCCACCCTACACCCACCCTCCTACCACTACCTACACCAGCCCTGTAACTGTCAAAACATATACTATCAACGGGAGAGCCACCAGTGTCATATTCCAGCTGTTAAGTAAACACTGTTCAGCCTTTTATGTCAGTGTGACTACCACCAAGATATCAGTTAGGATGAATGAGCATAAGCAGAGGGTGTATACTGGCAACACACAATGCCCTATTGCAGAGCATGCTCTACAGCATGACAATCGTGAGCTCGGTGCCTGTTTTACCACATGCACCATCTGGATTCTTCCCCTTTCTCACAACTCTTCAGGAGGGAACTAGCAGTACACGTACTTGGCCTCGATTTACTTTAATTTCTTCCGTCTCAGCATTTCTTCGCAGTAACTATTACTTTCTTCACTCTGTTCTAGTTTTCTATATCTTTCATTGTCTATTTTTCGCTGCCTGCCGCCGCCACTCCCCCCCCCCCCCATCTCTGTTATGTACAATAAACTTTTGTTCACTCTATTAACTTGTACATGATGTTTTAACAGTAACCTCTGTCTTGCATATTACTCTGTCTTCCACCTTTTTCAAATCTCATCCATTGCAGTCCCCAACAATCAGTCTTTCCTTCTCATCCTGTGCGGTAAGTCTCCCCTAACCAGTGGTTCTGGATGACTTTTCCAAAATCTCCTCCTTCAACCCTTCTGCCTGAAAAAGGAGCCACTGGCTGGGAAAGCTTGCCTAATTATAACATTCTTTTATGTATGTGTTATGCCACCACTTGGTGAGTAGATTTTTTTTATCTATCCTATTACACTATACTTGTATCACCAAAAATTTATTGTTACCTTTATTATATTAATATCTTCACAATACAAGAGACACGTTTCACAGATGAAAACCACTCCAACACAGAAAACTACAGGATATACAAAGGAAAACCTGCAGTCAGAAGAGGAACACCAACAATCTTTGGCATATGATTTGCAGTTCAGAAATCAATCAAAGACAAAAGCCTACATTTCAATTCAGTATCAAAGAATTTCTGCAATCATCAATTCACATGCGCCGACAAATGATCAAAATACACTCCTGGAAATGGAAAAAAGAACACATTGACACCGGTGTGTCAGACCCACCATACTTGCTCCGGACACTGCGAGAGGGCTGTACAAGCAATGATCACACGCACGGCACAGCGGACACACCAGGAACCGCGGTGTTGGCCGTCGAATGGCGCCAGCTGCGCAGCATTTGTGCACCGCCGCCGTCAGTGTCAGCCAGTTTGCCGTGGCATACGGAGCTCCATCACAGTCTTTAACACTGGTAGCATGCCGCGACAGCGTGGACGTGAACCGTATGTGCAGTTGACGGACTTTGAGCGAGGGCGTATAGTGGGCATGCGGGAGGCCGGGTGGACGTACCGCTGAATTGCTCAACACGTGGGGCGTGAGGTCTCCACAGTACATCGATGTTGTCGCTAGTGGTCGGCGGAAGGTGCACGTGCCTGTCGACCTGGGACCGGACCGCAGCGACGCACGGATGCACGCCAAGACCGTAGGATCCTACGCAGTGCCGTAGGGGACCGCACCGCCACTTCCCAGCAAATTAGGGACACTGTTGCTCCTGGGGTATCAGCGAGGACCATTCGCAACCGTCTCCATGAAGCTGGGCTACGGTCCCGCACACCGTTAGGCCGTCTTCCGCTCACGCCCCAACATCGTGCAGCCCGCCTCCAGTGGTGTCGCGACAGGCGTGAATGGAGGGACGAATGGAGACGTGTCGTCTTCAGCGATGAGAGTCGCTTCTGCCTTGGTGCCAATGATGGTCGTATGCGTGTTTGGCGCCGTGCAGGTGAGCGCCACAATCAGGACTGCATACGACCGAGGCACACAGGGCCAACACCCGGCATCATGGTGTGGGGAGCGATCTCCTACACTGGCCGTACACCACTGGTGATCGTCGAGGGGACACTGAATAGTGCACGGTACATCCAAACCGTCATCGAACCCATCGTTCTACCATTCCTAGACCGGCAACGGAACTTGCTGTTCCAACAGGACAATGCACGTCCGCATGTATGCCGTGCCACCCAACGTGCTCTAGAAGGTGTAAGTCAACTACCCTGGCCAGCAAGATCTCCGGATCTGTCCCCCATTGAGCATGTTTGGGACTGGATGAAGCGTCGTCTCACGCGGTCTGCACGTCCAGCACGAACGCTGGTCCAACTGAGGCGCCAGGTGGAAATGGCATGGCAAGCCGTTCCACAGGACTACATCCAGCATCTCTACGATCGTCTCCATGGGAGAATAGCAGCCTGCATTGCTGCGAAAGGTGGATATACACTGTACTAGTGCCGACATTGTGCATGCTCTGTTGCCTGTGTCTATGTGCCTGTGGTTCTGTCAGTGTGATCATGTGATGTATCTGACCCCAGGAATGTGTCAATAAAGTTTCCCCTTCCTGGGACAATGAATTCACGGTGTTCTTATTTCAATTTCCAGGAGTGTAGGAAGAAACTACAAGAAGTCGAAGATTTTTGGGAAGACAGAAGAATTGACAAAAAACAGAAAGACATGTTAAAATTGTTATGGGAGACTTCAATGCACAACTAAGCAAAGAGTTGAAGTATAACCAAATCACAGGCCCATAAACAGCAAACAAACACATCAACAAGAATGGGGAACATTCATACCTTACCATCAAAATTATAACTAAACAAAAATCATGTAAATGCAATTTCAAAAGCCAATATGGAAAACGCCCAAAAACATATGGGGAGAATTTCAAATAGACCATGTAGCCAAAACAGACAAAAATACAAGCTAAATTCCCAATGCAAGAATACACAAAGAATTCTTTGAGTCTGGCCATCACTTACTCCAAATACAAATCAGGTCAATCCCAAGAAACAGAAGAAGACAAACACAGAAAAAATTATAAGATCAGACCCAGAATATCTGAAGATAAACAAAGACAAAATTATTGAAGAAATTGATCAATTCAACAGAAAATTGAACAGACCTCACGAACACAATTCAGAATGCAATGTGTTGGGGTCAACCTCCAAGGAAACGAAAACATGGATGGTGGGACGAAACTTGTGATCAGCCCTGGAAGAAGTTTGCAGCAGCAGCAGAACAAAAGATATGTGGCAGGATTTCCACAAAGTCCAGAAACAATCCCTTAAAGATATTAGAAGAGTCAAAAGCACAAAATAGACTAAATGAAATTGAGGAAGACTTCAAGAGAAATAACACAAGAAATTTCTACACAAACACCCATGCCAGAGGGAGGACTCGAACCTCCGCCAGGTGGGGCCATGAAATCCATGACATGCCACCTCAACCCATGTGGCCACTCCGCACAGCACTTGTGAGAAGCCCAAAGAAAAATTACACTTCATGAAAACAGTACCAAACCCAGATTCAAAACCAACTTCAATAACAAAGGAAGATGAGATTATAAAACAACTAAGAAACAACACAGTCTCAGGAGAAGACAGCATTACCTCCAAGATCTGTAAACTCAAAAACTAAACCATCACAAATATGGAATACAGAGAAAATTCCACAGGAATGGAAATGTGCATTGATTCACCCACTCCACGAAAAGAGTGACAAGAGAGACCCTAACAACTACAGAGATATCTCACTGTTACCAGTCTCCACCAAAGTTCTCTCCATGGCATTACTCAACAGACTACAACCACAGGCTGCAGAAAAGGGAGATCCTGTACTGAACAGATTTGGAATCTGTAGGCACTTCTGAAGGTCAGACAGACGACCAACACTGTATTCACGTTCATGGACTTTAAGAAGGCCTATGACACCGTGACACTTTATCCTTGCCACACTAGAAGAACTAGGACACTCCTACAAGACACCACATCCAAAATAAAATTTATGGGAAAAATCTCAGACCCATTCAAGATACATACAGGGGTCATATAAGGAGATGGTCTTACCGCTTTTACTCAATGTGGTCTTGGACAAAATCATCAAAGGATGAGGGGGAAAGGTAAAAGGAATTCACTTAGGAAGAATGTGTGCAAACAAGATGATCTTAACATACCTGGCATTTGCAGATGACTTGGCAATACTTAGTAACAATAGACAAAAGCACTGGAATACTTACATGAAGTCTCTGCCAAAAAAGGTTACACATATCATATAAGAAAACGCAATGTATGCTAAGAAAGAACAACAATCACCAAGCCATGTACACAAAATACAGAAAGGTTAACAGAATGGAAAAATTCAAATATCTTGGAGAATATATACAAATATGACGATCAAACAAGGCAACCAACATAGAGCAGAAAAACTTCAGAAAGTACACAGACTGACATGTTGTTGTTGTTGTTGTTGTTGTTGTGGTCTTCAGTCCTGAGACTGGTTTGATGCAGCTCTCCATGCTACTCTATCCTGTGCAAGCTGCTTCATCTCCCAGTACCTACTGCAACCTACATCCTTCTGAATCTGCTTAGTGTATTCATCTCTTGGTCTCCCCCTACGATTTTTACCCTCCACGCTGCCCTCCAATACTAAATTGGTGATCCCTTGATGCCTCAGAACATGTCCTACCAACCGATCCCTTCTTCTGGTCAAGTTGTGCCACAAACTTCTCTTCTCCCCAATCCTATTCAATACTTCCTCATTAGTTATGTGATCTACTCATCTAATCTTCAGCATTCTTCTGTAGCACCACATTTCGAAAGCTTCTATTCTCTTCTTGTCCAAACTATTTATCCTCCATGTTTCACTTCCATACATGGCTACACTCCATACAAATACTTTCAGAAATGACTTCCTGACACTTAAATCTATACTCGATGTTAACAAATTTCTCTTCTTTAGAAACACTTTCCTTGCCATTGCCAGTCTACATTTTATATCCTTTCTACTTCGACCATCATCAGTTATTTTGCTCCCCAAATAGCAAAATTCATCTACTACTTTAAGTGTCTCATTTCCTAATCTAATACCCTCAACATCACCCGACTTATTTCGACTACATTCCATTATCCTCGTTTTGCTTTTGTTGATGTTCATCTTATTTCCTCCCTTCAAGACACCATCCATTCCGTTCAACTGCTCTCCCAAGTCCTTTGCTGTCTCTTGACAGAATTACAATGTCATCAGCGAACATCAAAGTTTTAATTTCTTCTCCATGGATTTTAATACCTACTCCAAATTTTTCTTTTGTTTCCTTTACTGCTTGCTCAATATACAGATTGAATAACATCGGGGAGAGGCTACAACCCTGTCTTACTCCCTTCCCAACCACTGCTTCCCTTTCATGTCCCTCGACTCTTATAACTGCCATCTGGTTTCTGTACAAATTGTAAATAGCCTTTCGCTCCCTGTATTTTACCCCTGCCACCTTTAGAATTTGAAAGAGAGTATTCCAGTCAACATTGTCAAAAGCTTTCTCTAAGTCTACAAATGCTAGAAACGTAGGTTTGCCTTTCCTTAATCTTTCTTCTAAGATAAGTCGTAAGGTCAGTATTGCCTCACGTGTTCCAGTATTTCTACGGAATGCAAACTGATCTTCCCCGAGGTCGGCTTCTACTAGTTTTTCCATTCGTCTGTAAAGAATTCATGTTAGTATTTTGCAGCTGTGGCTTATTAAACTGATTGTTCGGTAATTTTCACATCTGTCAACACCTGCTTTCTTAGGGATTATTATATTCTTCTTGACGTCTGAGGGTATTTCGCCTGTCTCATACATCTTGCTCACCAGATGGTAGAGTTTTGTCAGGACTGGCTCTCCCGAAGCCGTCAGTAGTTCCAATGGAATGTTGTCTACTCCCGGGGCCTTGTTTCGACTCAGGTCTTTCAGTGCTCTGTCAAACACTTCGCACAATATCATATCTCCCATTTCATCTTCGTCTACCTCCTCTTCCATTTCCATAATACTGTCAAGTACATCGCCCTTGTATAGACCCTCTATATACTCCTTCCACCTTTCTGCTTTCCTTTCTTTGGTTAGAACTGGGTTTCCATCTGAACTCTTGATATTCATACAAGTGGTTCTCTTTCCTCCAAAGGTCTCTTTAATTTTCCTGTAGGCAGTATCTGTGTTACCCCTAGTGAGATAAGCCTCTACATCCTTACATTTGTCCTCTAGCCATCCCTGCTTAGCCATTTTGCACTTCCTGTCGATCTCATTTTTGAGACGTTTGTATTCCTTTTTGCCTGCTTCATTTACTGCATTTTTATATTTTCTCCTTTCATCAATTAAATTCAATATTTCTTCTGTTACCCAAGGATTTCTACTAGCCCTCGTCTTTCTACCTATTTGATCCTCTGCTGCCTTCACTACTTCATCCCTCAAAGCTACCCATTCTTCTTCTACTGTATTTCTGTACCCCATTCCTGTCAATTGTTCCCTTATGCTCTCCCTGAAACTCTGTACAACCTCTGGTACTTTCAGTTTATCTAGGTCCCATCTCCTTAAATTCCCACCTTTTTGCAGTTTCTTCAGTTTTAATCTACAGTTCATAACCAATAGATTGTGGTCAGAGTCCACATCTGCCCCTGGAAATGTCTTACAATTTAAAACCTGGTTCCTAAATCTCTGTCTTACCATTATATAATCTATCTGATACCTTTTAATATCTCCAGGGTTCTTCCATGTATACAACCTTCTATCATGATTCTTAAACCAAGTGTTAGCTATGATTAAGTTGTGCTCTGTGCAAAATTCTACCAGGCGGCTTCCTCTTTCATTTCTTAGCCCCAATCCATATTCACCTACTACGTTTCCTTCTCTCCCTTTTCCTACACTCTAATTCCAGTCACCCATGACTATTAAATTTTCGTCTCCCCTCACTATCTGAATAATTTCTTTTATTTCATCATACACTTCTTCAATTTCTTCATCATCTGCAGAGCTAGTTGGCATATAAACTTGTACTACTGTAGTAGGTGTGGGCTTCTTATCTATCTTGGCCACAATAATGCGTTCACTATGCTGTTTGTAGTAGCTTACCTGCATTCCTATTTTCCTATTCATTATTAAACTTACTCCTGCATTACCCCTATTTGACTTTGTGTTTATAACCCTGTAGTCACCTGACCAGAAGTCTTGTTCCTCCTGCCAGCGAACTTCACTAATTCCTACTACGTCTAACTTTAATTTATACATTTCCATTTTTAAGTTTTCTAACCTACCTGCTCGATTAAAGGATCTGACATTCCACGCTTCAATCAGTATAACGCCAGTTTTCTTTCTCCTGATAACGACGTCCTCCTGAGTAGTCCCCGCCCGGAGATCTGAATGGGGGACTATTTTACCTCCGGAATATTTTACCCAAGAGGACGCCATCATCATTTAATCATACAGTAAAGCTGTATGCCCTCGGGAAAAGTTACGGCCGTAGTTTCCCCTTGCTTTCAGCCGTTCGCAGTACCAGCACAGCAAGGCCGTTTTGGTTATTGTTACAAGGCCAGATCAGTCAATCATCCAGACTGTTGCCCTTGCAACTACTGAAAAGGCTGCTGCCCCTCTTCAGGAACCACACGTTTGTCTGGCCTCTCAACAGATACCCCTCCGTTGTGGTTGTACCTACGGTACGGCTATCTGTATCGCTGAGGCACGCAAGCCTCCCCACCAACGGCAAAGTCCATGGTTCATTGGGGGGAGGCAGACTGACATATACACACTAAAATAAATGAAATATTTCAAGACAGGCTGAACAAAGGCACTACAGTACAGTTGTACTACCAGACACACTCTATGCATCAGAAACAACCACAACCGGAGCATCAGGCCTCATAGGGACAGAAAAAATAGAATGTAAAATGCTCAGAAAAAATTTTTGGCATAGTACATAGAGACCGACCAAAGAATTATATGGACACGCACATAGAATGAACAACAACAGAAACACAAAGAGGATCTTTGATGTAGTAAACAGTTCAATCAAAAAAAATCAATTGGTTTCAAGAAATAAAAAAAGACCTAAAACAAGCAGGGATCAGTATTGAAATCATAAATGAAAGAGAAATTCAGAAACAAATATTGAACACAAAATCTGAAGTGAAAGAAAGGAAACGAATAATGATAATGATCATGATCATCATCATGTAAAATGTCGCTAACCTTTGTTTTATTTAAATAGCTTTAAGAGTTTTCACATAAAAATTGAAAGCATTACTTTTCAGTATGCCGTTGTAGGTTTTGATATTTTTTTTAAAGACCTAATATATTATTTAATCAGCTGATGCAAGATACAAAAAAAAAAGATAGATACTGATTAACATTTGCACTGATACAAAAATTACAGATGCAAAAGAGCAATAATAGGCAGTAAAGACACTAAAATTCTGCAGTTAAAAATAAGTATACATTTTAAAATTGACAATTATAAGACTGAACAATGAAAACTCCATGTAGGAATATCAACACTGTAGGAAAAGACAGATTGCTACTTACCATAAAGGTGACACATTACTTATGTTACACACAGGCACAATTAAAGGACACTTTCACAAGTTGTGTAAGTGTCTTAATTGTCCCTGTCTGCAATTTAATGTGATAATTGTTGATTTATAAGACTGAAGATATTATACCTCTATATCCTGACAGAGCTTGATTTCACGTGGTCCCTCCACAAAATTGGTTATGTGACAACCACTAGAGCTGCCAACACGACCTGTACGACCACATCGGTGGATGTAATCTGCCATGTATACCGGGAAGTCATAGTTCAGAACATGTTTCACCTGGAAAAGAAATTATAATGCTTAGACACAAAATTATTATGTGACAGTACTAGACAGGGAGTTGGTGGTCAGCACATTTCAAATACTTCTGTGAGTATTGAATAAACAGAAACTGACTTAGATTTACAGAACTGGTAAACTGAATTCAGCAATACAGTTACTTGGTCCCATAGTAAACAAACTAAGTGACTTCTTTCTATGCTGTGTCACTTCGAGTTCCCTTCTGTCTCTATTGAGCTAGTGCTTGTGGAACATTAAACTCTGTTTTTGTTTTCAAAGCCCTGTCTGGTCACCCTGATATAAGTTGTCATGGTTTCCCTAAATCGGTTAAGGATTCTTTGAAAAGGACATAGCTGATCTCCCTCTGCACACTTGCCCTAGCTGAGCTCATGTTCCATCTGTAATGATCTTGATGGCAAAGGGAGATTAAATCCCAATATTGTTTCCTTCCTTATTTACTGTAGCTTTGATTCTGTAGCAGCTATGTTTAACAGTGTCAAGCCAGATCAAAATTGCAAAAATGGAATAACTTATAGTTCTATGTGGATAACTTATTACAAATGATGTGTTTCTTTAAGTTCGCCAGTGGGTAAAATATTCAGTCATCTATTTGATTGGGCTGTCCCAGATAAACACATAAAAATGATTTTCTTCACTGACAATAGCACATATTTTAGTTAACTTCACAATTAGAAGTAACATATCCTTACACTATATAAGATCTGAACACAGAACTGGTTCACTGTATATACACCACCCAGACAAAGATGGCATGCAACAATGTCCATGACGTTTGTCTGTAAAACATGATGACAAATACATATGAGGCGCATCTAGAAAGTAAGTTTCCTAATGATGATGCCCATCAGAATTCATTGTCAGGTCTATGGGTAGAACATCATGAGCAAACAGATGGTGCATCGCTGGCGTAGGCTGTTTTCCAAAGGTAATCAAAGTGTCCATGATGAAGAGTGCAGTGTGTGACTGCCCCTCATCAATGATCACCTGACTGAATTGGTGTGGCAGCGCATCCTGGAGAACCACTGCTTCAAGATTATGGAGCTCAGCAACCGGTCAGCATTTTCACAATGACGAAGAGCTGAAGATGACTGTCACATGCAGTTCCATTCACTGGCAGCAGACATGACACAGTAATACAAAAGTTGATCCCACAATATTACAAGTGTGTCAATTCTTTAGGTGACTATGTTGAAAAATAGCTCAACATTGCTGTACATGTTGCCAATAAAGTTTTCCATGTAACTGTTATCTTTGTTTTTAAAAAATAGTGAAACTTACTTTCTTGTATACCATGATAAACTTTATTGATTGCTAGCTGACGAATGGGGCATTGCCCAGGTATTCATTTTGCCAATTTTCTGTAAGCAACAAAAACCTAAGTCAAACACACACAATAAGTGGAAAATGTGGGTTCAAGTCCCTGTCTGGCACAAATGTTCATGTGTCATGAACAGATAGCATATTTACACCTAATACAGCTGACATTAAACAATTCGCAATTAGTGAATAAATAACAAACATTGTCAGATTAAATAAGGAAATCATGAAAACTCTCTTTGTTGGCAGAACAATGCCCAAAAAATGCAAGTCTCCCAAACAACTTGGCTTCCAGCAGATATGATACACTTATACAACCCATTAGGTTTAACACACTAAGAATGAGCCTGTAAGTAGCAGAGAGAGAGAGAGAGAGAGAGAGAGAGAGAGAGAGAGAGAGAGAGGAGGGCGGGGGGGGGGGGGCTGCAAAGGGAAGTAAATTATTTATTGGGGGACAGGGGGCAGGCAAGAAGTAGCAAGTCACATGGAGACTTATGTAATACACTACTTAAGTCACCAAATGTTGTAGGAATCCAGCACAATACCCCTTCACACATTTCTTGTGGAGATAGTGGAGACACCCGCACAATGTGCCAGACCATTGTCATTTCAATGATCACACTACACTAATGTCTTGAGAACCTACCACTGTACTTTGTCTGTAGATTCTGAGTCTGCTACATCTATAATCTGCAAGCCACCTTACAGTGTGTGGTGGAGCATACTCTGGGAATCATTGTCTGTTTCCCACTTTTCTGTTCTAGTCACAAATTGTGCACAGGAAGCATGATGATTTCTAGGTCTCCATAAGAGCTCAAATCTCTCTAGTTGTACCTTCATGGCCTTTTCGCAAGATATATGTAGGAGAAAGCAATATGTTGGTGATTCTTCTAGAAATCTACACTCGCAGAATTTGTGGTGCAAACCACAGTGATGCAAATGCCTCTCTTATAGCAGCCACTACTACAGTTAGATAAACATCTCTATAAAATTATCACACTCACTCAGTAAACAAACCCTTGATTAAACACACTGTTCTTCCTTGGATCTTCTATATCTATCTCAGTTTGGATACTTGCTCATATGAATGCAATGAAATCACAACACTACAAAAACAAATCAATTTTGAGCCTGGTCTGCCAGTTTTGCAATTCATATTCTTTTGGTACACTCTCATTAACAGAGACATGTCATTTGTGTAATATATGGTAATCAGTTAAAAACATTATGGCCACATTCTTAATAGTTTCTTAGCCCACACTGGACTACTAGCTTCAACTTGAAATGACACAGATTCTACAAGTGCTCTGTATCTGACAAAGAAACAGAGGATGCAGGACCTTCAGCTATTATCAAGATGGCTCCACCATCTCTTTCCTAAGAAGGAAGAAATACTGTCTCTATGACTGCTCACCTACTATTTCTGCAACCTGACATACATTCACAACCAGCAGATAACCAGGTTCCAGTCATATGCTGGAACCATCCTACATGGTGACAAGTCAGTACAAGCCAGCGCAAGCACCAGGTGTGAGTAAAGTTTGAGGACAATGAACAAAACATGCTGGCTCATTGTACATGGTGTCTCCTGTGGCAGCCATATATAGTGCCATTCCCACCGCCAGCAGATCTCACCTCAGTGACCGTGGCACTGCAATCGAGTCCCATGCTCCACATGGAATTCCTTTCACCCATCTATTTGAAACCTCACTCAACAACTAGTAGCAGCATTTGCAGGCACTCCAAGCTTTATGCCAGCCGCATCCAGTGGCCCATCCTTCAGAGCAACAGCACTTGCTCAGCGTCCACTCCGGGCTCCATGGCGGCTGCGCCCAGTGGCTCATTAGTCACAGCACATATTCTTCTTTTAAGCTTTCACTCAGCATACACTCCAGATTTTATGCTGGCTGTGTCCACTGGCTCATCTTGTGAAGCACACAATGACCCTCTTCTGTTAGCCATTCCACAGCAAACTGTGTACCAGCCCGGACTTGCAGATTTCAACAGTGTTACTTGTCAAGTTTTCTCTCTCTTTGTGAGTCACTAAAGACCGTGCTTACTTGCCAGGTGTTATCTCTAACTGTGAAGTGTTATTGTTTAGCAAACGTCAGACAGTAGCCCAATTATGACGTCAGACAGTAGCCTAATTATGCTACTCGAAGAGGTACTCTCAATAAAGAATATGTTGTTCTTTGTCTGCTTGAGATCCCATACTTCTTCACGCACCATTCACCATCCACAACAGAATGTTCGCACTCAAAGGAGGTTCCACTTCCCGATTAGGACTGGAGTTATGTCACTTTTGTTGTAATTTCTGGGTACATGGTTATTTGTAGTAAGACTATAGAAACTACAGAGCAACTGATATTC
The DNA here is from genome assembly GCF_021461395.2 of Schistocerca americana. NCBI lineage: Eukaryota > Metazoa > Arthropoda > Insecta > Orthoptera > Acrididae > Schistocerca > Schistocerca americana. The sequence continues at coordinate 1,158,443,431 of NC_060119.1, read as the reverse complement.
ATAAACACACTCTACAATTCTTGAAAGTTTGAAGTCTTTGTTGAAAAGTACAGGATGGAATGTAACAATATTATGAAAAGGAAAGTTGCTACTAACCATATAGTGGAGATGCTGAGTTGCAGATAGGCACTACGAAAAGGCTGTCACAAATAAAGCTTTCAGCCCATAAGGCCTTCGTCAAAAATAGACAACACACACACACTTACTTTTGTATGTATGTGTGTGTGTGTGTGTGTGTGTGTGTGTGTGTGTGTGACAGAGAGAGAGAGAGAGAGAGAGAGAGAGAGAGAGAGAGAGAGATCTATTTTTGACGAAAGCCTTACCGGCCGAGAAAGCTTTATTTGTGACAGTCTTTTTGTCGTACCTATCTGCGATTCAGCATATCCGCTATATAGTGAGTAGCAACTTTCTCTTTCACAATATTGAAAAGTACTGACATATTTCTAGCCATCATACTATAACAATCTGCGCCATAGTCAAAAGGAATGACAAAAGAAGGAAGTAAGATGACACAACAAGATCATTAGAGAGGCAGCACAATCTCAGAAGAGAGAAGGATGGAGAAGGAAATCAGCCATGCCCTTTCAAAGAAACTATCCCAGCATTTACTTTACGTGATTTAGGGAAACCATGGAAAACTTAAATCTTGCTGGCTCAATGAGGATCATGATAAATGAAATTTTCAATGCCATTTACAGTTGAATAGTTTTCTGTACATAACTCAGAAAAAAACAGTTTTGTACAAAGAAGATGTGTCATCACCAGTAACAAGAATGCACAGTAGAAAGAATATCTACAATGTGGGAAAAGATAGATTGCTACTTACCATACAGAAGAAATGTCAAGTTACAGACAGGCACAATTAAAAACACTCACATGTAGCTTTCGGCCACAACCTTCGTCAGTAAACAGGTGGAATATACAGGGACTAAACTCCAATAGGCACAGCGTCCTGGGACCTCTGCTGTTCCTGATCTATATAAATGACCTGGGTGACAATCTGAGCAGTTCTCTTAGGTTGTTCGCAGAAAATATTAGATACAGGCTCCCAGGTAGATGCTATTTTTCTTGACTTCCGGAAGGCGTTCGATACAGTTCCGCACTGTCGCCTGATAAACAAAGTAAGAGCCTACGGAATATCAGACCAGCTGTGTGGCTGGATTGAAGAGTTTTTAGCAAACAGAACACAGCATGTTGTTATCAATGGAGAGACGTCTACAGACGTTAAAGTAACCTCTGGCGTGCCACAGGGGAGTGTTATGGGACCATTGCTTGTCACAATATATATAAATGACTTAGTAGATAGTGTCGGAAGTTCCATGCGGCTTTTCGCGGATGATGCTGTAGTATACAGAGAAGTTGCAGCATTAGAAAATTGTAGCGAAATGCAGGAAGATCTGCAGCGGATAGGCACTTGGTGCAGGGAGTGGCAACTGACCCTTAACATAGACAAATGTAATGTATTGCGAATACATAGAAAGAAGGATCCTTTATTGTATGATTATATGATAGCGGAACAAACACTGGTAGCAGTTACTTCTGTAAAATATCTGGGAGTATGCGTGCGGAACGATTTGAAGTGGAATGATCATATAAAATTAATTGTTGGTAAGGCGGGTACCAGGTTGAGATTCATTGGGAGAGTGCTTAGAAAATGTAGTCCATCAACAAAGGAGGTGGCTTACAAAACACTCGTTCGACCTATACTTGAGTATTGCTCATCAGTGTGGGATCCGTACCAGGTGGGGTTGACGGAAGAGATTGAGAAGATCCAAAGAAGAGCGGCGCGTTTCGTTACCGGGTTATTTGGTAACCGTGATAGCGTTACGGAGATGTTTAATAAACTCAAGTGGCAGACTCTGCAAGAGAGGCGCTCTGCATCGCGGTGTAACTTGCTCGCCAGGTTCCGAGAGGGTGCGTTTCTGGATGAGGTATCGAATATATTGCTTCCCCCTACTTATACCTCCCGAGGAGATCACGAATGTAAAATTAGAGAGATTAGAGCGCACACGGAGGCTTTCAGACAGTCGTTCTTCCCGCGAACCATACGCGATTGGAACAGGAAAGGGAGGTAATGACAGTGGCACGTAAAGTGCCCTCCGCCACACACCGTTGGGTGGCTTGCGGAGTATCAATGTAGATGTAGATGTAGATGATGCTGTAATTTACCGTCTAGTAAGGTCATCCGAAGACCAGTATCAGTTGCAAGGAGATTTAGAAAAGATTTCTGTATGTTGTGGCAGGTGGCAGTTGACGCTAAATAACGAAAAGTGTGAGGTGATCCACATGAGTTCCAAAAGAAATCCGTTGGAATTTGATTACTCGATAAATAGTACAATTTTCAAGGCTGTCAATTCAACTAAGTACCTGGGTGTAAAAATTATGAACAACTTCAGTTGGAAAGACCACATAGATATATTGTGGGGAAGGCGAGCCAAAGGTTGCATTTCATTGGCAGAACACTTAGAAGATGCAACAAGTCCATTAAAGAGACAGCTTACACTACACTCATTCGTCCTCTGTTACAATATTGCTGTGCGGTGTGGGATCCTTACCAGGTGGGATTGACGGAGGACATTGAAAGGGTGCAAAAAAGGGCAGCTCATTTTGTATTATCACGTAATAGGGGAGAGAGTGTAGCAGATATGATATGCGAGTTGGGATGGAAGTCATTAAAGCAAAGACGTTTTTCATCGCGGCGAGATCTATTTATGAAATTTCAGTCACCAGCTTTCTCTTCCGAATGTGAAAATATTTTGTTGAGCCCAACCTACATAGAAAGGAATGATCATCAAATTAAATAAGAGAAATCAGAGCTCGAACAGAAAGGTTTAGGTGTTCATTTTTCCCGCGCGCTGTTCGGGAGGGGAATGGTAGGGAGATAGTATGATTGTGGTTTGATGAACCCTCTGCCAAGCACTTAAATGTGAATTGCAGAGTAATCATGTAGATGTAGGTAGATGTAGATGTCAGGAGGTTGTGGGGCAGGGAGGTGGGGAAAAATGGAACAAAACAAGAGAAGGGAAGGACGGGTGGATGCGTTGGCAGAAGGCTGCAAATAAACGGGGGGGGGGGGGGGGCAGATATGAGAATAGGGAGGAGATGACAGAACATACGGGGTGGAAACTGTTGGGTGAAGGGTATGGAGACAGTATGTTACTGTACGTTGAGGCCAGCATAATTATGGGAGGGGAAAATGTGTTGTAAGGATAACTCCCAGTTCAGAAAAGCTGGTGGTGGAGGGAAGGGCCAGATGGCACAAGTAGCTAAGCAGCCATTGAAAACAAGTGTTTTACCTTCAGCTGCATGTTGTGCCATAGGGTGGTCTACTTTGCTCTTGGCTACAGTTTGGTGTGGCCATTCATCCTGGTGGACAGCTGGTTGGTAGTCATACCAATACAAAAAGCTGTGCAATGATTGCAGCAGAGCTAGTAAATGACATGGCTGCTTTCACAGGTGGACCAGCCCCTGATGGGGTAGGATAAAACTGTGGCAGGAATGGAATACAAATTGCTGGGTGGGTGGATTGGGCAGGTTTTGCACCTGGATCTTCCACAGAGATATGATCCTTGTGGCAAGGCGTTGGTATTGGAAGTGACATAGTGATAGGCTAGAATGATGTGGGCATTGGGTAGATGACGGAACACCACTTGAGAAGGGGTTGGAAGTATCTCGGGTAGGATGTCTCTCATTTCAGGGAACCATAATAGGTAATCAAAGCCCTGGTGAAGGATATAGTTCAGTTGTTCCAATTCGGAGTGGTACTGGGTGACAAAGGTGACACTCCTTTGTGGCTGGCTTTTGGGGCTGGGGGGATTGTTTGAAGGCCTTGGTGAGACCCTCAGCATATTGAGCAAGGGAGTTTTTGTCACTGCAGATACATTAACACTGGGCAGCCAGTCTATATGGGAGGGATTTTTTGGTGTGAGAGGGACGATAGTTGTCAAAATGCATGCACTATTGGTGGTTAGTTGGTTTAACGTGGACAGAGGTTCAGATGGAGACATCAGAGACAAGGTGGTCAACATCTAGGAAGGTGGCACACTTTGTTGAGGAGGACCACGTGAAGCAGATGGGAGAGAAGGTGTTGAGATTGCAAAGGAAGGAAGATAGCTTGTCTTGGACCTGGATCCAGGTCATGAAGATACTATCAATGAACCTGAACCATACCATGGATTCGGTATTTTGGGAGGCCAGAAAGGTCTCCTCCAGTTGGTCCACAAGTAGGTTGGCATAGGCGCATGCCATGTGGGTGCCCATGGTTATGCCAAGGGTTTGCTTATATACCTTCTCTTCAAATGAGTAGTAGTTGTGGTTTACAATAAAGTTAGTAAGGTGTATGAGGTAGTGGGTTTGGAGTCTGAAGGATGTTGAGGAAGGTAGTGTTCAATAGCGGTAAGACCATGGGCATGAAGGATGTTGGTGCATAGGGAGGTGGTGATGAGTAGGGATCCAGGTGGTAAACGGGTGGGGACAGTAGAGAGTCAGTGAGAGAAGTGGATGCTGTCTTTGATGTGGGAGGCTAGAATACGGGCAGTTGGTTGGAGGTGTTGGTCAATGAGTGCCAAAAATCTTTCAGTTGGGGCACAATAACCAGCCACAATAAGGCATCCAGGATTGTTGGGTTTGTAGATTTTGGGAAGCATGTAGAAGGTGGGTGTGCAGGATGTCATAGAGATTAGGAGGGAAATGGATTCACGTAAGTCTTTAAGCAGGGATTAAATTTTGTGTTGGACTTCTGGGATGGGATCACTATGGCAAAGTTTACAGAAGGAGAAGTCAGACAACTGGTGAAAGCCTTTGCCTGGCACCCACAGCAATTCATCACAACAGTGGTGGGGCCTTTGTCTGCTGGTAGGACGATTAGATCAGGATTTGTTTCGAGGTTATGTATGGCTGTTCTTTCTTCCACTGAAAGGTTGGTGTTCTGAGGAAGGGACCTGGGGAAGGATGGTGAGGCTATGTTGGAGGTAAGGAATTCCTGGAAGGTGAGCAGCAGGTGGTTAGGTGGGAGGGATGGGGGGGGGGGGGGGGGGAGGGGGGGGGGCAGGATCATGGTTGGATGGTTGTACAAACTGGAAGAGTCAGGGCTCAGTGTTGGAATTATGATGGTTTTATAAAAACACGGGAGAACTGCCGGATATCAGTAACGTCCTGCCACGATATTTCGGCGCAGAGTCTTCTGGCCATCTTCAGGTGAGTGCCACTGTGGTGTGGAGGCTAGACTCTGCCACTTTTAAACCGACAGTATTTTGGCAGTACGTTGATGACACTTTTATAGTGTGGCCTCATGGTCTGGACCATCTCCAAGAATTTTTACGTCACATGAACTCCATACATGAAAACATAAAGTTTACTATGGAGATAGAGAAAGATGGTTGTCTGCCATTTTTAGACGTCTTGGTGCAACAGAAGAGTGATGGCACACTTGGTCACTCGGTGTACAGAAAGCCCACTCATACAGACCTGTATCTACAAGCTACTAGTTGCCACCATCTAGCACAAACAATGGGCGTTCTCAAAACCTTGATCCACCATGCCCATACTATCTCTGACGCCGACAGTCTTCAAATGGAACTGGAACACAAGCAAAAAGTATTTTTGAAGAACGGCTTTTCACCTAGGCAAGTGAACAGAGTGATGAAGACCTACAAACGACGGAACAAGGAAGAGGAAGAGGCCTTCAGGTCGACTGTTTATCTACCATTTATTCTTACTATTATTCTTCACAGATAGGCAGAATATTGAGAAAGAATCAAGTGAGAGTCATCTTTCGTCCTCCTTCCAAAATTTCATCACTGGTGGGATCAGTTAAAGACGACCTGGGCCTGCGTAAACCAGGTGTTTACAAAATTCCGTGTGAATGTGGCAAATCATATATAGGGCAAACAACATGAACTGTGCAGGAACGCATTGTGAAACACCAACGGCATACTCGCCTTCTCCAACCCACCAAGTCCGCAATCGCCAAACATTGTATTTCTACAGACCATTCCATGAATTACAACGACACAAAAAGTTTGGTCCATACATCAAACTTTTGGAGTTCGATTATCAATGAATCTGTGGAAATAAGATTGTCTGACAACGAGACTCTCATCAATCGAGATAGCGGTTATCAGCTAAACTCTGCTTGGAATCCTGTTATAGAGAAACTTCGTAGTCGACGTAGTTATCTGCATAAAGATGGAAATTGACCTGATACCGATACGCCAGGCTTTCACAGTGGAGGGCGCGAGGCGCAGCGCACGGAGCCATTATGAACGCGCACGGAGCCATTATGAACGCGCACGCTGAGCAGTGCATGTGCAATGTCACCTCAGTAAGGCTTTAAATAGCGGAGCTCAGCGTGTACTCGCCAGTACTACTACAGTGGCACTCACCTCTGTGCCGAAATATCGTGGCAGGACGTTACCGATATCCGACAGTTCTCCCGTGTTTTTATGGAACAATCAGTACGCCAGGAAAGCTTTAAACATCACATGGTGGTTTTGCTTGGAGGGATTGGCAGAAAAAAATGTGCTTCCATTACAGGGATTGGGAGAAGGAGAGCAGATGTATATCTCGTATCTCTGTGTATCTGTGTGTGTTTCCACATGTCTTTACATATTCTTTACGCATCTTTACACATATTTTCAGGTATCCAGCTCTTCTCACACCCATCAATACCTATTTTGCTCAGTTCTGCGCCATTCCCATTTCCTTTGCACCATTCCTGCCACAACAGATATTGCTCCAACTTTCTGCACCAGTTTACAAAAGTATCCCTTTCCCTGGTTAAAACCCAGTCTCTCATCCTGTTTCTCAAATTATGTCTAAACCATGGAATCCCCCAAATGGCCTAACTTTCCTAAGATTCCTTTCTCTGGATCCAACCCCCTCCTTTCACAATGGCCTACACCTTTTCAGATTCCACCAATCCCTAGCCCTCACAAACCTAGTACTGCAAAAACATACCTCTATGGCACAGGAATCCTAGAACTACCACTGCTCCAGGTCACCTCCATAAATTATTCAACCTGCTGACATCCTGCTGCTGCCTCGGGGCACTACTATCCAACCCCTATTGTGCCCACAGTGTTCCTCCTCATCCACCCCTCACAGCAGCAAACCCTGCCTGCATGAGCATCTATAGAAAGGTCCCAGAAATCCTCTCATTAATAAACGGTCACAGTGCTCACATAGTACTAAGGACGAAAAGCTGGCTGAAACCAGATGTAAACTGTAATGAAATTCTAAACTCAGATTGGAATGTATACCGCACAGACAGGCTGGACAGTGAAGGGGGAGGCGTGTTTATAGCGATAAAAAGTGCAATAGTATCAAAGGAAATTGACGGAGATCCAAAATGTGAAATAATTTGGGTGAAGGTCACAGTTAAAGCAGGCTCAAACGTGGTAATTGGATGTCTCTATACGTCCCCTGGCTCAGCAGCTGTTGTGGCAGAACACCTGAAGGAAAATTTGGAAAATATTTTGAGTAGATTTTTCCGACCATGTTATAGTTTTGGGTGGAGATTTTAATTTACCAGATATAGACTGGGAGACTCAAACATTTATAGCGGGTGGCAGGGACAAAAAACCCAGTGAAAATTTTTTAAGTGCATTATCTGAAAACTACCTTGAGCAGTTAAACAGAGAACTGATTCGTGGTGATAACATATGAGACCTTCTGGTGACAAACAGACCTGAACTATTTGAAACAGTTAACGCAGAACAGGGAATCAGCGATCATAAAGTAGTTACAGTATCGGTGATTTCAGCCGTAAATAGAAATATTAAATAAGGTAGGAAGATTTTTCTGTTATAAGCAAAAGTGACAAAAAGCAGATTTCAGAGTTCTTGACAGCTCAACATGAAAGTTTTATCTCAAATACAGATAGTGTTGAGGATCAGTGGTTAAAGTTCAAAACCATCGTACAATATGCATTAGATGAGTATGTGCCAAGCAAGATTGTAAGACGTGAGAAAGAACCACCGTGTTACAACAACCGAGTTAGAAAACTGCTTCGGAAGCAAAGAAAACTTCACAGCAAACGTAAACATAGCCAAAGCCCTGCAGACAAACAAAAATTACACAAAGCGAAATGTAGTGTGAGGAGGGCTATGCGAGAGGCGTTCAACGAATTCGAAAATAAAGTTCTATGTACTGACTTGGCAGAAAATCCTAAGAAATTTTGGTCTGATGTCAAAGCGGCAGGTGGATCAAAACAAAATGTCCAGACACACAATGACCAAAATGGTACTGAAACAGAGGATGACAGACGAAAGTCCGAAATACTAAATGTCTTTTTCCAAAGCTGTTTCACAGAGGAAGACTGCACTGTAGTTCCTTCTATAGATTGTCGCACAGATGTCAAAATGATAGATATTGAAATAGATGACAGAGGGATAGAAAAACAATCAAAATCGCTCAAAAGAGGAAAGGCCGCTGAACCTGATGGGATACCAGTTTGATTTTACACAGAGTACGCGAAGGAACTTGCCCCCCTTTTTGCAGCGGTGTACCGTAGGTCTCTAGAAGAGCACAGCGTTCCAAAAGATTGGAAAAGAGCACAGGTCATCCCCATTTTCAAGAAGGGACGTCGAGCAGATGTGCAGAACTATAGACCTATATCTCTAATGTCAATCAGTTGTAGAATTTTGGAACACGTATTATGTTCGAGTATAGTGACTTTTCTGGAGACCAGAAATCTACTCTGTAGGAATCAACATGGCTTTTGAAAAAGACTATCATGTGAAACCCAGCTCAAGCTATTCGTCCATGAAACTCAGAGGGCCATAGACACGGGTTCCCAGGTATATGCCATGTTTCTTGACTTCCACAAGGCGTTTATTACAGTTCCCCACAGTCGTTTAATGAACGAAGTAAGAGCTTATGGACTATCAGACCAATTGTGTGATTGGATTGAAGAGTTCCTAGATAACAAAACGCAACATGTCATTCTCAATGGAGAGAAGTCTTCCGAAGTAAGAGTGATTTCAGGCATGCCGCAGGGGAGTGTCATAGGACTGTTGCTATTCACAATGTATATAAATGGCCTTGTGGATAACATTGGAAGTCCACTGAGGCTATTTGCGGATGATGCTGTAGTATATCGAGAGGTTGTAACAATGGAAAACTGTACTGAAATGCAGGAGAATCTGCAACGAATTGAGGGATGGTACAGGGAACGGCAACTGAATCTCAATGTAGACAAGTGTAATGTGCTACGAATACAAAGAAAGAAAGAAAGATCCTTTATCATTTAGCTACAATATAGCAGGTCAGGAACTGGAAGCAGTTAATCCCATAAATTATCTGGGAGTAGGCATTAGGAGTGTTTTAAAATGGAATGACCATATAAAATTAATAGTCAGTAAAGCAGATACCAGACTGAGATTCATTGGAAGAATCCTAAGGAAATACAGTCCAAAAACAAAGGAAGTAGGTTACAGTACACTTGTTTGCCCACTGCTTGAATACTGCTCACCAGTGTGGGATCCGTACCAGATAGGGTTGATAGAAGAGATAGGGAAGATCCAACGGAGAGCAGTGCACTTCATTACAGGATCATTTAGTAATCACAAAAGCATTATGGAGATGATAGATAAACTCCAGTGGAAGACTCTGCAAAAGAGACGCTCAGTAGCTTGGTATGGGCTTTTGTTGAAGTTTCGAGAACATACCTTCACCGAGGAGTCAAGCAGTATATTGCTACCTCCTACATATATCTCGCGAAGAGACGAAGAGGATAAAATCAGAGAGATTAGAGCCCACAGAAAGGCATACTGACAATCTTTCTTTCCACGAATAATACGAGACTGGAATAGAAGGGAGAACCAATAGAGGTACTCAGGGTACCCTCCACCACACACCGTCAGGTGGCATGCGGAGTATGGATGTAGATGTAGATGCCTAGCAATAGCAAACCCTGCCTAGCTGACTTTTCCAACTTGCCACATCCTCCAAAACTTCCTACCAACCTCCCACCAGATCCAGAGCCAGAATATTCCCATAACACTGTTGTTAACCTTTCCACCAAAACCCTCAGCTCCACATAAGTTTCTATCCAATACAAAGGCCTCACCTTTAGTCCGACATCCAAATTTAACCACGCTGGACTTGTCAACGACCTACTCTCCTTCTGCCAATCCCGGCAATGGAAGCACTTCCTTGCTGCCAATTCCTCCAACCAAAACCATCCTAATTCCAACACTGAACCCTGCCTCTTCCAGTTAATACCACCATATAACCGTGGCCCTTCCCACTCCCACCTAACCACCCCCTGGTAACCTTCCAGGAATTCCTCACCTCCAACTTATCCTCACCATCTTTCCCCAGGTCCCTTCCTCAGAACACCAACCTTTCAGTACAAGAAATAACAGCCATACAGAACCTCAAAACAAATCCTGACCAAATCATCCTACCTGCAGACAAAGATTCCACAACTGTTGTGATGAATCACAGTGATTACCTGGCAGAAGGCCTCCGCCAATGGTCCGCCTCCTCCACCTTTAAACTTTGCTAGAGTGATCCCATCCCAGAAGTCCACCACAAATTCTAATCCGTACTTAAAGCCTTAGGCCCTTCCCAGACATCTTCCCTGAATCCATTTCCCTCCTCACACTTATGACACCCCGCACACCCACCTTCTACATGCTTCCCAAAATCCACAAACCTAACAATCCTGGATGCCCCACTATGGCTGGTTATTGTGCCACCATCGAAAGAATTTTGGCACTATTTACCAACACCTCCAACTAACTGCCTGTGATCTAGCTTCCCACATCAAAGGTATCAACCACTTGCCTCACTGACTCTCCACCATCCCCACCCCTTTACCTCCTGGATCCCTACTTGTCACTGTTGACAACACCTCCCTGTACGCTAACATCCTTCATGCCCATGGTCTTACTGCTACTGAACACTACCTTCCTCGTCGTCCTTCAGACTCCAAACCCACTACCTCTTTCCTCATACACCTCACTAACTTTATCCTAACCCACAAGTACTTCTCATTTGAAGGAAAGGTATACAAACAAATCCATGGCATGGTCATGGGCACCCACTTTGCACCCTTCTATGCCAACCTATTTATGGACCATCTAGAGGAGACCTTCCTAGCCTCCCAAAACATCAAGCTGATGGTCTGCTTCAGGTTCACTGATAATATCTTCAATAAGACACCCTATCTTCCCTCTATCTGACAGTTCCAACCCCCTATGTCCTGTCATCTCCTCCCCATACTGGTCTCACACTCTGAGTATTTGCAGTACTCTGTAAATGCAACCACCTGTCTTTCCCCGCTCCTCTCCTTTTTCATTCCTTTTTCCCCCCTCCCTGCCCCACAAACTCCAGACACTGCACCTATTGGAGTCTAGTCCCTGCACACTCCACCAGACAGCGTTCATCTCTCTCACCACCCATACCCTTCCATCCCTTCCCCTTCCCCACCCGCTCCAATTGCTGCTTGCATCCCATGTGGTGTAGCATTCCGGCTCGAGATGCTGGAATTGGTGGTCGTGTGTGTGTGTGTGTGAGACTTGCTTGCTTCTTTGTGTGTGTGTATGTGTGTGTGTGTGTGTGTGTGTGTTTACTGATGAATGTTGATACTGATGAATGTTGTGTGCATGTGAGAGGTGAGTGTCTTTTAATCATGCCTGTCTGCAACTTGACGTTTTTTCTTTACGGTAAGTAGCAATCTATCTTTTCCTACATTGTTGATATTCCTACTTGGAGTTTCCATTGTTTGGTCATGGTAGAAAGAAAATATATGAAATCGAATACTCAAAAGTCATAGGTATGCATACAGATTAGAATTTTAATTGGACTTTGCTTTTTTAGACCTTGCCAAATGTTTGTTTTCTTTGCAAGTGATTGTTGATTTTGGAGGCAATATCATAAAAATGTTACGATACTTTGCATATTCCCATACATTAATGGCATACAGAGTCTAGTCCTTTTCTGGGAAAAAGAATATCTTGTGCCAAAATAAGCTTGAGGATAATATATTGTGTACATCCTCAAACCTCAAGTATGAAACTTTTTTAAAAAGTAGGCATTCTAACAATAACTTCACCCCACAATTTCCTTGTTGTGAAGCTTATAGTTGCAGCTGGTCGTAATGGTACATCCTGTCACTAAATTTAAATGTAGATGCTTCTATAGACCACCTGCATCAGCAACCGTAGTAGTTGAGCGCCTCAGAGAGAACCTGCAGAACGTCGTGAAGAAGTTTCGTGATCATACTATTGTAATAGGGGGAGACTTCAATCTACCAGGTATAGAATGGGATAGTCACACAATCAGAACTGGAGCCAGGGACAGAGACTCTTGTGACATTATCCTGACTGCCTTGTCCGAGAATTACTTCGAGCAGATAGTTAGAGAACCAACTCGTGAAGCTAATGTTTTAGACCTCATAGCAACAAATAGACCGGAACTTTTCGACTCCGTGAATGTAGAAGAGGGTATCAGTGATCATAAGTCAGTGGTTGCATCAATGACTACAAGTGTAATAAGAAATGCCAAGAAAGGAAGGAAAATATATTTGCTTAACAAGAGTGATAGGGCACAAATCGCAGAATATCTGAGTGACCACCATCAAACGTTCATTTCTGAGGAAGAGGATGTGGAACAAAAATGGAAAAAATTCAGAAACATCGTCCAGTACGCCTTAGATAAGTTCGTATCGACTAAGGTCCAAAGCGAGGGGAAAGATCCACCGTGGTATAACAATCATGTACGAAAGGTACTACGGAAACAAAGAAAGCTTCATCATAGGTTTAAGAGTAGTCGAATCATAGCTGATAAGGAAAAGCTGAACGAAGCGAAAAAGAGCGTAAAGAGAGCAATGAGAGAAGCATTCAACGAATTCGAACATAAAACATTGGCAAACAATCTAAACAAGAACCCTAAAAAGTTTTGGTCATATGTAAAATCGGTAAGCGGATCTAAATCCCCTATTCAGTCACTCGTTGACCACGATGGCACCGAAACAGAGGACGACCGAAGAAAGGCAGAAATACTGAATTCAGTGTTCCGAAACTGTTTCACTGCGGAAAATCGTAACACGGTCCCTGACTTCAGCCGTCGCACGGACGCCAAAATGGAAAATATTGAAATAAACGATATCGGAATTGAAAAACAACTGCTATCACTTAGTAGCGGAAAAGCATCCGGACCAGACGAGATACCCTTAAGATTCTACAGTGATTATGCTAAAGAACTTGCCCCCTTTCTATCAGCAATTTATCGTAGATCGCTGGAAGAACGTAAAGTACCTAGCGACTGGAAGAAAGCGCAGGTCGTTCCCATTTTCAAGAAGGGTCATAAATCAGATGCGAATAATTATAGGCCTATTTCGCTTACGTCAATCTGTTGTAGAATAATGGAACATGTTTTGTGTTCTCGTATTATGACGTTCTTAGATAATACAAATCTCCTTCATCATAACCAACATGGATTCCGCAAACAGAGATCATGTGAAACTCAGCTCGCCCTATTTGCCCAAGAAATTCACAGTGCCGTAGACACTGGCGAGCAGATTGATGCCGTATTCCTGGACTTCAGGAAGGCATTTGATACGGTTCCGCACTTACGTTTAGTGAAAAAAATACGAGCTTACGGAATATCGGACCAGGTTTGTGATTGGATTCAGGATTTCCTAGAAGAAAGAACACAACATGTCATTCTTAACGGTTCAAAATCTGCAGATGTAGAGGTAATTTCGGGAGTACCGCAGGGAAGCGTGATAGGACCTTTATTGTTTACAATATACATAAATGACTTAGTTGACAACATTGGTAGCTCCGTGAGGCTATTTGCAGATGACACGGTTGTCTACAAGAAAGTAGCAACATCAGAAGACTCGTACGTACTCCAGGAGGACCTGCAGAGGATTAATGCATGGTGTGACAGCTGGCAGCTTTCCCTAAACGTAGATAAATGTAATATAATGCGCATACATAAGGGCAGAAATCCATTCCAGTACGATTATGCCATAGGTGGTAAATCATTGGAAGCGGTAACGACTGTAAAATACTTAGGAGTTACTATCCGGAGCGATCTGAAGTGGAATGATCACATAAAGCAAATAGTGGGAAAAGCAGGCGCCAGGTTGAGATTCATAGGAATAATTCTAAGAAAATGTGACTCATCGACGAAAGAAGTAGCTTACAAAACGCTTGTTCGTCCGATTCTTGAGTATTGATCATCAGTATGGGACCCTTACCAGGTTGGATTAATAGAAGAGATAGACATGATCCAGCGAAAAGCAGCGCGATTCGTCATGGGGACATTTAGTCAGCGCGAGAGCGTTACGGAGATGCTGAACAAGCTCCAGTGGCGGACACTTCAAGAAAGGCGTTACGCAATACGGAGAGGTTTATTATCGAAATTACGAGAGAGCACATTCCGGGAAGAGATGGGCAACGTATTACTACCACCCACATATATCTCGCGTAATGATCACAACGAAAAGATCCGAGAAATTAGAGCAAATACGGAGACTTACAAGCAGTCGTTCTTCCCATGCACAATTCGTGAATGGAACAGGGAAGGGGGGATCAGATAGTGGTACAATAAGTACCCTCCGCCACACACCGTAAGGTGGCTCGCGGAGTATAGATGTAGATGTAGATGTAGATTAAGATTAATGTGAAAGCTAGCTAGTGCGAATAAACAAAACTATAATAGGTCTTAAAAACAAAAATAGAACTATGAAGAGTCTTTGAATCATAAAAAGACTTTTCTTACATCACTTTTGGTACCAGAAAAGTAAATGTTTGGCCTATTATAGAACAAAACTGAAGGTAATCAGATACATGCTTTTCTGTCCTATCCACACTTATGATCCATAACTGACTGAATGATAAACCCTAAGCTGTCTTCCATCTTTTGCTTATTGTAACACCAATCTAAAATGATATGTTAGAAATACAAACCCTCACTGTATCCAGTCCTCTTGATCCAATATCAGTGCAGGAAATTACATTTACTCTCTCTGACTGGAACTGTTTGAACTTCCCAGTTCGTATTGCCTCAGGCATTGCACCGTTGAGATTGATACAGCTAACACCATTCTCATTTAAGAAGAGGGATATCCAGTCACAAGTGGATGATTTATTGCTGTGAAATCATCAAGAAAACTTTAGGCGGAATTTTATACATTGTATGTAACTTTAACATGTTATGATTTTTTTCATTACTACTAAGTGTAAACACTTCATTACCGAAAAGGGAACCAAATGATTTTAGAAACTAGTTGAAAATAATAGTCTCACCTGAATATAAGAAGTGGAATGCCTGATTTTGAATCAGACTTTGCAATTCTAAGCAATTCCTCAGGTTTCTGAGACTTGCCCAAGCGAATAAATTTCTGTGGTATATGAGTCATCACTTGGTGCAGAGAGCCAGTTGTCACCTTCTTTAATGAGTCTACCTAGAATTAATGGCACAATGAAAATGTGCTACAAGCAATTAACCTTTCAACATATTACTATAATCACTTGTTGCTGTTTGTGCAGAAGTATACTATTTCATACCCTTCAAAATTTTTGTTTCACGGGATTTCTTACATTTTCTTGACATGATTGATTTATGGCATGCTTTCAGACATCCAACAGATATGATGATTCCTTTTTGCAAACAATATTTCAACGACTCAGCCACGAATTGCTAGCTGTTGTCTCATGTTGTGATGTAATTGGCCTGATCTGCTAGTTAATCTTATACAGTTAACCAATTATATTTTGTTCCCATACCTGATGTTGGTCCAAACAAATATGTACATTAATGTGGGTATATGATCATACTAAGTAAGCAAATCTCTTCATAAAATTATATTCACAACCATATATTACAATCACATTTTGTTTTTTGAAAATATGTTGTTTAAATGATTAAAAATTGCATATTTTGCATCTCAAAAATGAAATGTCTTGGGGAATAAATTTGTAGTGTTTCGTAATTTAACAGGTTTTGTGGATGACACATGACAGAAGCCAACATAGTTTCACACCTAATGAAGAACATAGCAGAGAACGAATATCAAGGATATCACTACATCAGAGGACTTCATCACTTGGTGCCAACATATTGAGGCAATGCACCTGAAAAAAAGAGTTTGCTAAAACAAGTTTGACAGACTTCTAAATGTTGTAGAGATGGCTGTCATGAAATACCACCAGGACTTCATATTTTTAATGTAGTAAATGGTAAGAGAAGAGATATGTGAGTTTGTGGACTCCGTTAACATCAATCCCAATAAGATGGCAAAACACATCAACATTAATTGTCAAATGCAGCCAGGAGCAAGAATTAGTATAATTAATTTCAGAAGAGGTTCATTAATCACTGGCACTATCTCTACACATCAAACCTACATATAGGAATGGAGTTGGAAACACCACCTTATGCTGCGACCATCAAATGATATCCAAGTTGCTGAAGACACTGGCCCTCCTCCTAATTTGATCAATGTGCAGATAAACAGACACTTGGAGAATACAGGACAACATGCCTGTATGGTTTGATTGTGGGTGCTACTGTAAAGAAGGAAGAAGAGTGTTATGTTACAAGACATTGACAACCAGGCAGTTCTATACACGTAACTGCAAAAGACTACAGCCAACCTGCACGATAGAGCCCATCATCATACCCTGGTCGACATTACTCTCCAGTACACTACATTAGTTCACTATAAAGAAGTTCCAGCAGGCTAAATTAGGCAAACTAAACAAAGCCACCGTCTATGGAGGTCAGCTGCCACAGACTAAAATTCTCAATGAACAACAGTACTCAAGATACTGGGAAATCACACTGGCATTATCACAGACAACCAACCTTTCCTAGAACCAGGAGATTCTGGGGTAACATTTTCAGTAATATTGGATGATTATTGCCATCAGCTGACAAAGATTAAGTTCTGAGATTCAAAGGCTCCTGCGCTGAAGACTGCACATGGGAAGCTTAGTGAGTAGACTTTTTTATGTATCACATACAGGGTGCTCAGAATTTTTTTATGTATCATATACAGGGTTCTCAGAAACAATCTGAAAAACTCATAAGAATATTGCAGGGTAGGTTGTCCTGAGAAATAACTTTTAAGAAAAATATGTTTCCAAGTTAATTAGTGTTGATGTCAGCCAATGACTGTTACACATGGACCTGTGTATAAACACACTTACACGTTTTCTACACAAGGTGGTGGTACACATAAGATTACAGTGTACTGCAAAGCAGAGTATCGAAAATGGTGTTAAATATTCCATATGTCTTGAATTCTGATGAAGACTATGTCATCAGATATTACTATCTATCTCCTCTTTCTCCTCCTCCATGCTCTAAACTTTCTACTTAAGTACGAAAGTACTGAGTCAATAAAAGAAGGAATTCATTTGCTAGTTATATAACACAGCACTGTTAGATGTTTTAAATTTGTTTCACATCAAAGCACTTTCTCAGGAGCCCATAAGCTAACAGACTTTATACTATAATACCACAAACCTCAATCAGCTGTCCTAAAATACTTGGCAGGCTTGTTGGCATTGTAGCACTCACTAATGTCAACTGAGTCCCTTGAGGAAGGTTTGTAGACATGTCTGCATGACCACAAAACTGAAACAATATCATAATTTCATTATTTATTTAGTACTTTGATCGTATGTAGTACACTGTACAAGATGATATTGGACTTAACTCTAGTCACTAAAAAGAACAATTATCACAAGATGTATGATGTAGTTCAACACATTACAAAATTAGAAATGTTGCAGATCTAGACATTTATTGTAATTCAAAAATTTGATTCCTGAATAGAAGCAGTGGTACTGTAGGTATTCTCTAACAGATCTCACGAAATCTTTAATATTTGGTGACATTTTATATCATTTGGGAACTTGCTGAATAGTTTTATTGCCATACAGCATGTACCTTTCCCATACAAACTTTTATTGGCTAGGAGTACACGCAAGTTACTTTTTTGTCTAGTATTGTGATTATGTAAATCAAAATCTTTTCTAATAGTATTATAGTTTCCAATTGCATTTTTTAAAATATACATTTCTGTGTCAAGAATAAACATGCATGGTAGTGGTAGCACTCTCAGTATTTTAAATTTCAGCTTATATGACTGTCTAGCCCTGCCCCTTATAATAATCTGAATGGCTCTTTCTTTGGATTCTGGAGGTTCCCAGAGCTGCTGGTGAATTCTGCTGTCACATGAATCCATATTTAAAATGGGCATTAAAATATGTGTAGTGGACACACATTAGTGTCTGTGGATTTATGCATTTTCCATAGCCCTTAAATGATAACAACCTATACACATTTGGCATTATTGATGTGTTCAATATACTTGTACCATTTTAGGTCACTTTGAATCCAAATCTCAAGAAATTTGTTGCCTCTTTTTTCACAGAGGGTTGCTGGTTGATGGTGATGTCAGGATAATGCAAGGTATTGTTTTGGCTGCTATTTTCATGTTATACTACTATTTTCATGTTATTTATTATAAGCAGATTTATTATTGAAACTTCCTGGCAGATTAAAACTGTGTACTAGACCGAGACTCGAACTTGGGACCTTTGCCTTTCATGGGCAAGTGCTCTACCATCTGAGCTACCAAAGCACGACTCATGCGCCATCCTCACAGCTTTACTTCTGCCAGTAAAGCCATATGATTTATTGTTGACCATTTACTTAGTTGTTTTGTAATGGAGTTTACTTTATGTCGGATGTCTTCATTTTTTGCTAATTTTACAAACACTGCTGTGTCATTAGCAAACAGAATTATTTTGTGTGAAGCAACATGCAAATCCAGATCACCATTCTTCTGACAGATATACTGATACTATATGTGCCTTTTCATGTACATGTCTGATGTATACTTCCTGTATGCTTTCATTGAGAAACGAACGAATCCTTTCATTTGACAGTCCCCTAATGCTGTAGTATTCAAGTGTTCCATGATGTACCACATCAAAAGCTTCAGTTAAGTTTAAAAATATACCTGCTGTTTACTGTTTCTCCATCAGTGGCTTTTAAAACTGTGGTTACACCTTCATAGACTGCTACCTCAGTTTATTTCTTACTTCAGAAACCATGTTGAGAATTGGCTAATACTCTATGTTTGTTCGTAAACTTTAATAATTTATTGTAAATTATTTTTTTCCAATACTTTTAAAAAACAGGATGTTATTGTAATGGATTGATGGTTTATCAATTTATCTTTGTTGCTGGCTTTTGATATAGCAGTAACTTTGTCTGATCAGGAATTATGCCTGATTAATAAGAAGTTACATATGTGAATGAGAGGGTCAATTATATTTTAGAGAAAGAGCTGTAAGATTCTGCTGGGTACACCATCAATTCCTGCTGAATATGTTGTTTTTAGGTCTGTAACAGCCTTGATTGTACCCTCCCTGCTAAAGTGATCCACAAGGATTGATAATTTACAGCTAATGATCTTGATTTCCACTTGCTGCTGATCTGCACTGACATTAGTTTTTATTAACCCTTTCTACTCCAATTTTTCTACTCACAGCATTCTTTGCAACTCTTATTTATTTTATGTGATTAAGGATGTGAGGCATTACAGATTATTACACTACTGTTAAAAAAATAAAAAGAAAATGCAATATGAGGTCACTTGACAACTTTATTATCTTTTACACTAGTTTTGAAACTGTTATGTATGAGGCGGAACTATGGGCCTCATGGAAAAAGAGTGACCCGGGTGAGTCACACAATTTTACACTTAGTCTGATCACGAGGTTTGGCCATTAATTTCATGCATTGATCATGTAGGTTGACGTGAGGATCAATGAACTATACTTGATGGGATGTATCCGGAACATCTTAGATTTTTAGAAAGTTAGTAGACAGGAATACAATTAAATACTTAGTTTTTAATTCAGCTTCAGCGGTGAACGTCGATCTTGACTTTGTACAATAATATTTACAAGTGCATTTTTAGACTGAACTGCGAATACTTCTTTGCAATTCTGATTGCTTCACACATATAGATCAATCGTCAATGCATAAACTGTACGTGGCACCTGGCTAGGACGTAGCTACTGACTTAGCTGAAGCCTATGCTAACTAGTGTCTCTGCAAATGAGATCTCTGAAGCTATAACCAGTGAACCATTCCTGTTAAAGTCAGCTGTAGAACTGGCCAGTGTGCTAGCTTGTCTTGGTCTGCTAGCGTCGACAGTGGCGACTCGCGGGTCCGATGTGTACTGACAGACCGTGGCTGATTTAAAGCCTACAACCTAGCAAGTGTGGTGCCTTGCGGTGACACCACAGAAACTACACTGGTCTTTGTTTATGGTTGTTTATAATTTTTTCTGTATGGTACTTTTTAAAACATTCTCCCGGTAAGTCCAGGCAACTATGTTTTGTAGTAGAAAATGTTTCCCTTCTTCCCCCTTTTCCCAAGCATTTGCTACAAATCTTCCCACTTAGTCTCCCCTCAGTGTCAGACGATAGTGGTCCTCCTCTTTTCTTTGAATTTTATTTCTCATCTGGCCAACTAGCTCTCTGATTAGATACTTTCGTGGGAAAGGTGAGTCTGCAGTTGTTCCCCACATTTGTTGTTGTCTATTGAGTAAAGAATGCAACTGTTCACTACAGTAACTTCAATCAGTTGGAAGAATACTTCTTCCAACCATTTGTAGGGGTGCCTTGTAAAATCACAACAACCATAGTCCTGTCCACTCCTCCTGTAAACTTTGAGTATTCCAAAATAACAGTAGATTTCATGAACTGCACAGGCTCTTTCTGCCTATACCCAGTGACAAACTGGATCTGAGGACAAAAGAATGTACTCAACAGAGTCATTGACCTCTTGTTATAGAATGAAAGACACCGTTTTCATCTCACTTTGATAGGCACACAACTCATATTCAGCAAGTTTTGTCTTCTCCAAATCACATGGAAAATAAGAAATAGATGAAATAAGAAATAGATGAAATTTTGTGCAATTCCCTAACAAAGGGAGGGCTTGGGTAGAACCTGTCAGTAAAAATGTGATAGCCTGAACCACCTGAACAAGCTAGCAATTGCTGTGCCAAATGAACCAAACATAACTGTTTTCTGATTCACACAGACAGAAAATTAGTAAACCACATTTCATAGGCTCCTTTAAACTGTAGCACTTGAACTGAATTCTTCTTTTGACTCCTACTGTGCACACATCTATAAACACATTTCTTTTTGGTGCATCTAGTTTTTTGCATTTACTGTCAATACACCCACTAAGAATCTTCACCTTGCTCCATCTCATACTTTGACACCCCTGAGCTGTGACAGGTGGAACTAAATGCACCATCCAATATATCTGAAAAAGAATAAAAAAGAAAAGGAGACAAGAAAATAATCCTTGAAAAATGGAGTTCATTCCAGTCAGTGTTCTGTAAAATAGTCAACTAATTCTGCCTTCAAATTCTCGGTCATGTTAAATATCACACCAAGAAAAGCTTTCAATTCTTCTAACAGAACATCTCCATGAGAGCCACAGGGGTATTTTGTAAGTGGAGTGATTATCTGTTTCTTGTCTTTAGCATACATATTTGTGGCATTCACAACTTCATTAATAAAATTGCCAGTGAAGAAGAGTTGGAAATATTCAAGTTTGGATATTAGTTGAACACCATGAGGAATGGTAAAACCTTGTTGCATGAAGAAAGAAGAAAGAAAGGACTTTACGAAATCACCATCACCATTATGATAAACTTTCCAGGTATCTGCTAGAAGTTTTATGTTTTCATCACTGTCCACTCCCATCATTAGGTTCAGATTCACAAGAACTTATATCACTGGACATGGCAGAAGTTTCTTTCCATCACTTTCATCACTGAACTCTCTTCCGTCCTCACTGTCTTCGAGAAGCCACCTGGCAATAACATCATCACTTACACATTTTGTAACAGCTTTGAGTAGTCAGATCTTCATACTAATTGCTGCCATGTGTCTAGAAAATCTAAAAATGGAGTGGACAGAAAGCACAATAATGGAAACATGTTGGACATCATCCAATATTGGAGATGTAGCAGAAAATAGTAGTGACGGACATAGTCCAACAGTGGATAGGAACTGGTTAAATTTTCAGCTATTCCATTGAATTAACAGTTGAATATATTTGCTGTTTCACTAGGCTCTGTAATAGTTTTATCATTTTGTGTATAGACAATATTCTCATTGGTTTCATATGTTTGCCCTTTTCCCTTTTTTTATAATTTTCCACATAGCTTTCACTTTACTTGTCCATTGTTATATACCTATCATCGTACATATTTTTGCTTGTTTTATAACATTACGCACAATTTTTATGTATGTTTTATACTGAGTACGCATATCTGCTGTAACATTATTTTCATTGCAGATCTGAAGCAGTTCCCTCATTTTTTGGCAATAAGCTCTAATTTGTTTAGAGATGCATCCATTGCTTTTGTATTACTTCTGATAATTACCACTGTCAAACAGAAGGATGTATCAGAATGTTGTGTTTCATAGACAGGAGACCAATCTTCACTGGAGACACTGGAAGTTTTCAGATAGACTATATAATGGTACGACAGAGATTTAGGGACCAGGTTTCAAAATGTACAACATTTCCAGGGGCAGATGAAGACTCGGAGCACAATTTATTGGTTATGAACTGTAGACTAAAACTGAAGAAACCAAAAATGTAGGAATTTAAGGAGATGGGACCTGGATAAAATGAGAAAAAAAACAGAGGTTATAGAGAGTTTCAGAGGGAGCATTAGGGAACGACTTATCATTTTCCCAATGATAAGGGAGGAAGAACAGATAGTGGGAAGATGGGCAGAGTATTTCAAAGATACACTAAGCACCAGCCTACAGGAGGGAAGAGTGGAGCTGGAAGTAGACAATGAAACAAATGAGGCAAGAAAGCCAACACTACAAGAGGTCTCCCAGGCTGTGCACAAGTCAAAAAACAATCGAGCCCCTGGGGAAGACAGCATAATTGCTGAATTAACCCTTTCAGTGCCAAATACGATCTGATCGTGATCCAGATTTTCGGCAAAAAATGCCAGTAATGATCTGATCGTGATGCATTTCTCATTCATTTTTTCCGCGCTTGAAGGCAAAGTTGTTAGTATTTCCTAGCAAATGAGAAAGGCATCACGATCAGATCGTTACTGGCATTTTTCGCCGAAAATCTGGATCACGATCAGATCGTATTTGGCACTAAAAGGGTTAATAAAAACTGGTGGTGAGGCTGTAATAAAGGAACTGCACACATTAATATCAGATATATGAGAAACAGCAACTATGCCAGATAATTGGAAAATTGGAATAATAGTCCCCATTTATAAGAAAGGGGACATAACAGCATGTGAAAACTATAGAAGTGTAACACTCGTAAGTACAGCTTATAAGATCTTCACAAGTATATTAAACGAAAGGATACGGAAGTGTGCAGAAGGCATACTAGGGGAATATCAGTGTGGCTTTCAACTGGGCAGAGGAACAACTGATCAAATATTTGTGATAAGGCAAATGATGGAAAAGTTCTATGAATATGATATAGATCTGCATTTCTTATTCATCGATTTCAAACTGTGCTAAATTAATAAGACTAATCAGAATGACAATGACAGAGACAAGAGCAAAAGTAAAGGTCCGTAGCAGAACAAGTGAAAGCTTTGACTTTAATAAAAGTGTGAAGCAAGGGGATAGTCTCTCCACTGTCCTATTCAACATAGCCCTGCATAGTGCAGTAAATAAAATCAACGAAAGAGGCACCATATTTATGAAAACTAGCCAGATATGTGCATACGCTGATGACATTGCTATAGTAGGAAGAAATAACAATACGCTCCTAGAAACATACCGGGCAATGGAAACAGAAGCCTTAAAAATTGGCCCTATAGTAAATGAAAACAAAACAAAATATATGGTAATGTCACAATCTGAGGCCAGAAGAACCCCTAAAAACCTAAACATCAATGGGAAATGCTTCAATGGAGTGTCCTCTTTTAACTACTTGGGAGCCCTAATAACAAATGATAACAGTATTGGAAAGGCTATAAGGGAAAGAATACAAACAGGAAACAGAGCTTACTTTGCAAATATGCAGCTTTTCAAAAGTAGCCTTGTTACAAGAAAAACTAAATTGCTAATATATAATTCCCTAGTCCGCCCAGTTATCACATATGGCTCAGAGGTATGGTCGTTGACAGAACACGATAAAAATGCTCTAAGAAGCATTGAGCGGAAAATACTACGCAAAATCTATGGGCCAATAAGGGAGGAAGAAGGCTGGAGAATACGCTACAATGCTGAATAACAAGAGCTAATACAAGGCAGGGACATAGTAAAATTTGTGAAATCACAGCGAATATGATGGCTAGGACACTTGGAGAGAATGGCAGAGGATAGAATTCCAAAGAAAATGATGAAAGGTATGATCCATTCGGTTAGGTGAAAAGGGAGACCTAGAAGAAGATGGATCGATGAGGTAATAATGGATATCAGCAATATGGGAGTCCGGGGGTGGAAAAGAGCAGCAAATAACCGAGAAGTGTGGAGGAAGATTGTTGAAGAAGCCAAGGCTCACCAAGGGCTGTAGAGCTACTGAAGAAGAAGAAGAAGATTAGGGAACGACTGACAAGAACAGGGGAAAGAGATAAAGTAGAAGAAGAATGGATACTGTTGAGAGATGAAATAGTGAAGACAGCAGAGCATCAAGTAGGTGAAAAGATGAGGGCTAGTAGAAATCCATGGGTAACAGAAGAGATACTGAATTTAACTGACAAAAGGAGAAAATATAAAAATGCAGCAAATGAACTGGACGAAAAGGAGTACAAACGTCTCAAAAATGAGATTGACAGGAGTTGCAAAATGGCTAAGCAAGGATAAGTAGATGACAAATGTAAGGATGTAGAAGCACCTCCGCTATATGGTGAGTAGCAACTTTCCTTCACAAGATGTAGAAGCATGTATCACTAGGGATAAGATAGATACTGCCTACAGAAAAATTAGAGAGATCTTTGGAGAAAAGAGAAGCAGCTGTATGAATATCAAGAGCTCAGATGGAACACCAGTCCTAAGCAAAGAAGGGAAAGCAGGAAGGTGGAAGGAGTATATAGAGGGTCTATACAAGGGCGATGTAGTTGAGGGCAATATTATGGAAATGGAAGAGGATGCAGATGAAGATGAAATTTGAGATATGATACTGTGTGAAGAATTTGACAGAGCACTGAAAGACCTAAGTCGAAACAAGGCCGTGGCCACAGATGAATGGAGAAACTGGTAGAAGCTGACTTCGGGGAAGAGCAGTTTGGACTTTGTACAAATGTTGGAACACATGAGGCAATACTGACTCTACGAGTTATCTTAGAAGATAGGTTAAGGAAAGGCAAATTATGTTTCTAGCATTTGTAGACTTTTGACAATACTGACTGGAATACTCTCTTTCGAATTCTGAAGGTGGCAGGGTTAAAACACATGGAGTGAAAGGCTATTTACAATTTGTACAGAAACCAGATGGAAGTTACAAGAATCAAGGGGGCATGAAAAGGAAGCAATGGTTGAGAAAGGAGTAAGACAGGGTTGTAGCCTATCTGCGATGTTATTCAATCTGCATATTGAACAAGCAGTAAAGGAAACAAAAGAAAAATTTTGGAGTAGGAATTACCATCCATGGAGAAGAAATAAAAACTTTGAGGTTTACCGACAACATTGTGATTCTGTCAGAGACGGCAAAGGACCTGGAAGAGCAGCTGAACGGAATGGACAGTGTCTTGAAAGGAGGATGTAAGATGAACATCAACAAAAGTAAAACAAGGATAATGGAATGTAGTCAAATTGAATCAAGCAATGCTGAGGGAATTAGATTAGGAGATGAGACACTTAAAAGTGGTAAATATGTTTTGTTATTTGGAAGCAAAATTAATGATGACTGTTGAACTAGGGAGGCTATAAAATGTAGACTGGCTATAGCAAGGAAAGTGTTTTCTGAAGAAGAGAAATTTGTTAACATCGGGTATAGATTTAAGTGACAGGAAGACGTTTCTGAGGGTATTTGTATGGAGTGTAGCCATGAGTGGAAGAGGAACGTGGACAACAACTAGTTTAGACAGGAAGAGAATAGAAGCATTCAAAACGTGATGCTACAAAAGAATGCTGAAGATTAGATGGATAGATCATGTAACTAATGCGGATGTACTGAATAGAATTGGGAAGAAGAGGAATTTGTGACACAGCTTAACTAGAAGAAGGGATCGGTTGGTAGGACACGTTCCAAGGCATCAAGGGATCACCAATTTAGTACTAAAGGGAACCGTGGAGGGTAAAAATCGTAGAGGGAGACCAAGAGATGAATACACTAAGCAGATTCAGAAGGATGTAGGTTCCAGTAGTTATTCGGAGATGAAGAGGCTTGCACAGAACAGAGTAACATAGAGACTACAAAGCTCACTTAAATTCTATATTCAGAGTACAGATTCCATCAGAACATGAGTCATGTGAGCTCTATGGGACAGAGAAAATTAGCTGTCAGTGAGCACCACCTCTAACATACTAATGAAACTAAATATGATGAGAGCAGTATTGTGAGGCAAATGTCAAGTTTCTAGGTCATCATAATTAAGCAGTCTTACGAAATAAAGATGTCAGAAAATCTGATAAACTGAGATGGAGGTTTCATTTTAAACAAGGCTTGGTGTCCAGCACTCAATTTATTATGATCTTGCTGGCTATCACATCCACCATAGTAGGGAAATGCTGAGAGAACATACATTTCACAGAGTATTAGTGCAACTTCCAAAAAACAAAAGGACATCAAAGTGCGTAGTGGGTGTAGAGTCAAACTCTCGCTATGAATAACAGCATGGGATTGAGGAGACAGTACACAACCTGACATATCTGCATTGAGGCACTTATCATACCGCAGCACAAGTTTTTCAATACCCTCAGTATACAACCTGACATATCCACACTGAGGCACTTATCATACTGTGGCACAAGTTTTTCAGTACCCTCAGTATACAACCTGACATATCCACATTGAGGCACTTATCATACTGTGGCACAAGTTTTTCAGTATCCTCAGTATACAACCTGACATATCCACATTGAGGCACTTATCATACTGTGGCGCAAGTTTTTCAATACCCTCTCTGTATAAATCTGCTGCCTGCAATTGTAACCAATGATTTACACTGGTGAGCAGTTCGGCGTCAGTATCAAAGCATTGTGTAGCCAGCTATGACTTCATTGCTGGGAAGAGAACGTAGTCACTCGGTGCCAAATCCAGGCAGTATGTTGGATGATCAAACCCCTGTAGGAGCTCTTGGGTACAATTGGTCGTGTGCAGATATGCATTATCATGAAAAAACAAAATCTTTGCAGTAAGTTTTCCACCATGCTTGTTTTGTATTGCCCACCTTAACTTTGTCAGACTGTGACAAATTTCAATTGGTTTGCAGTTTTTTGTCAACAAAAACCAAATCACAGACCTCACCTCACAAGTGGCAGGATTTTCTACTGCAGCACGTATTTCAGTATGTCACAGAAAGCAAAGTACCAGAGACACAGACCACATGTTACCACTGCTGGATGTGTACTTAGTGTCAGAATGTTATGGCAGCAAGATGGCGGCTGTTGCCCTGCCCACTGCCGCAACAGGTCAAAAGTCTGTTACTTTCTGCATAGCCCTCGTATGATGAGCACATCCTCGCCCTCTTTCCAGAACTTTCATTACTGAGATCATTTTACTCTTCTGTCCCTTTAATGTCTTTTACAACAAGAGAGGGATAGGTCATGTACACCAGCAGACTGTGAATTATGTAATTCCGATTGCATGTGTTTCAAAATTTAATTACCTGTGTACTGGGACTGTAAGTTAAAAGTGTGGAATGAATCTACGAGGGCCACACAGCAAGTAAAGAATGTTTTGGGATAACTGAATAAAAATGAGAGATATTGACACGAAACTTTATTTACAAAGTTATAGTATGTTACTATATTTTTCAATGTAATTGCCGTAACTGACATGGCACTTACATGGGACCTGTTTTTCAGTTCCCATATTGTACTCTTCTGCCACCAATGATGTGAGCTCAGGAGCCCACACACAACTAAACAAACAGACAATACTAATCTATATGTGCTTTATTATGAAAGGTCCTGTTGGAGGTGGTAGGCCATTGCCTTCCACCGACATCTGAACTGACTTACCAGGCCAGTTATAATGGGGTGTACAGTTAAACACGCATTCCAAACCATGGTACAACTCAGCATATTTCACATCAACAAACATTGTCACAGATGTTTCGTGCACTCACAAATTAACAGAAATCTTTTTTTATATAATTCTTTTCATTTTCCCTCCCCCTTCCCCCCTCCTCCTCCTCCACTTACTGCTGCTGTTGCTACCCACCCCCACCCCTTCCCTCTCTCTGCAAAAAGTGTGTGATTCATCACCTATGAAATGCAACACAGACATGTGTGTATTTGTTACCAGGCAGCTGGCCTACACCTATTCACTCTAGGAGAGTGCTTGTGTTTGGTTTGTTGGTCACGTGAATTTGAATACTGACCAAAACCTGTACACAATGTGACAACTGAGGAAAGGCTCTTTTTGATATGACTTCATCTAGATAACAGTGATGCAGACAAGGAGAAATTTCATGTCACATCAACGCCATGTACCGTATTTTACAGACTATAAGACGCACTTTTTTCTTCGAAAAACTGTCTCCACAATTCAGGTCATCTTATACTCGAGATATAAAAATGTCACATCAGAGCACTGCTGCTGCCAGTTGCATCCAATGTTGCCGCACAGAGATAGGCTTCCAGTGACACTGAACACTTCACAATTGCAACATCCTGATATCTCGATAAATAAAACATTCAAAGTGTATATGAGAGAGGAATGGAACAAATGGCTGATGGATGAAACTCAGCTTGAATTCACACCAAAGGGAGCTTCAAAATGATCTACAATAACAATCAAACAAGTGTGTCAGTGGATAAAGCAGTTGTGGTCTAGAGTGAGAGAAGACGTTATTGTTAAATCTTTCAAGAAGTGCGGCTAAGTAACACTCCAATGGCAGTGAAGACCATCTTACGTATGAAGAGGACAATGATGATGATGAAGAGGAAGAGGAGGAGGAGGAGGAGGAGGAGGAAGAAGAAGAAGAGAGTTCAGATGACAATTTTCAGAAATGTTAAAGGTAAAAATATTGCTTAAAATTACGGTGCGTCTTATAGTCTGTAGTGTCTTATACTCTGTAAAATGCAGTATATGAAGGAGAAGTATTGTTTTGAGTTTAATTTACCAAATTATTAACTGAGCGAGCATTTCACATCCCTAGAAATAAGCTTATATTAAGTTACCTCATATTAACTGGTGGATATCACATATTCTATGTATCACAAATACTTGTAATGGTTTTCAAGCATAAAAATTCTCACCTGAAAACGCTTCAGCAGATGGCACACCTTTTCATTGAAACTGTCATCCAGTAATGTGTCAGCCTCATCCAGAACAACGTGACAGACGTCATTCATCTTGTAAACACCTGTAAGAATTATCAAATTAAAAAATGTTTTATCTACTGTTTCCATACTGCAATTTCCATCATCACAATATGTAAGTCCAAGCAAGTAATAGTAAATCAATCATATGCATGAACAGTAATAACAGTTTACCTGTTGTTGTGAGTTTACTCAGTGCTCCAATGGTGGCAATCAGAAGGTCAACTTCACGAACATCTGGATTCAGCATTTGCTTTTTTGTTCTGCCACCTACAATTACTTTGGACAAAATTCCTAAGGGCTCTTTGAATTGATTCGCAACATCCTGGAATAAGAAGGAAGAGACATAATGAAGGCAAGAATAATTAAATAACTGAAAACAAAATGGTGCAGTCTACGACTCAATAATTTTTATACCTAAACTTTATACTCATCTGTTTGCATCTAAGTATTTTCACATTTATTTATTTTTTAGTCATATGCAAAATGATTTGCTTTTTAATGCTGTATCTAATTTCAGGAGCCATAAATGTTTAAATATCTTCAATGTTGTCTTTTGAAATGCGCTCCTCTTGTAATACTGCTTGACAATATCAGTTGGTACACAAACACTGGCTGACAAAAAAAAGTGATGCACTCAGAAGTGGAAGAGGAAGATGTATGAAAGTACAGGGGTTGCAATAGTATGTCATGTTATTTTAGTGATTACAAAAATAGAATCAAATTTATAATGAAGTTGTCAGTATGAGCCCACTATCTGTATAACATTGCACCCACTTTGGCCTGGATGCACACACTGATTCCATTGTGTAGGGTATCGTAAAGCCGTTGTATCCTCTCCTGAGGCAAGCTGGCCAGTAACTCAACTGTTTTAACTAGTCTGCAACATCCTGGACACTGGCACTAGGATGGAGTTGTCTGAACTGGTTCCACACATGTTCTATCACGAAGAGATCTGGGAACCTTTCTGGGCATGGGAGTACCTCAACATATGCAGACATTTCATAGAGATATATTCCACATGTGGACAAGTACTGTCCTATTGAAAAACTACATGACCATACTGTCAGACTGTAACACATGAGGATACAGGATGTCCATGATGTGTCATTGGGCCATCAGAGTTCCCTCAATCATTTCCATCCAGGGCTTGAAGTCATACCTGACGGCTCCTTGCAGCATGAACCCAGGAGTAACACTGCTGTGCCTCTCCAAAACATCAGAATAATGGGACCTCTTCTCAGTTGCCACCATACTCTCCAACGGTAGTCATCTGGGGCAGTGCAAAACTGTAATTCATCGCTGAACACAATGTGAAGCCATTCATTCATCAGCAGTCTGTGCTTCCTGGTCAACACCTCACTTCAAGCACAGTCTTTTGTGTTGTTGTGTTCATGGCAGTCTAGGTATGGGCAGTCTATGCATGGGTCTGTCTCTGACCAATGATGTGAAATGGCATAGAATATTGCAGGGAGTCCATTACTTGTTCTCCAATGCCAGACACAAATCTGAAGGGGTTACGATGTGCTGGTGCACAATATGGCAATTCTCACTTATGGTGGTCAGACCTGGCTGACTGGAATCTGCTCTCACTTCCCCATGCAGTTCAATATCGGGCCACTGTCACATCCGTATGCCCCACTAATCTGGACACTGTACAATAACCAGCCAGCCAAACGCAGACCCACAATGATGTCCCTTTCAGACTCACTCAGGTGCTGATTATGCTGTATCACATTAGTACAAGCATCTATATGTCCTGCAGAGTGATCACTAAACATCTGACAGTGTTCACATCCTTCATATACTCTACTAGGCCTGGTAACAACCACTAAACATGAACAGTACTAATGTACTCTGGTGGGTATTCTATCTGTCACAGAGAATTCCAATTCTAATTATTCGTACACACACCAATTGCATGTACAAAGTTACATTAACATCTAACATTTTCTTCTGGATGCTTCACTCTTTTGTCAGGCAGAGGTTGGCAACACAACCAACCCCCCCCCCCCTCCCCCCAAACTGCTGACATACCAAAGATAATTACTAGCCAAAACAAAATTGAAAAAACGTACACCAATCTGATGTGCAAGCTCTCTTCCAGGACAGATGACAAGTCCCAAAGGAGTGTTTAGACAACGTTGTACATCTAGACTGGCACTAAACTCTTTCCACAGTAGTATTTGCTGTAACAGTGGCAGCAGATATGCCAGTGTCTTGCCTCCACCTGTTTCACTTGAGAGTAGTGTATGATGTCCAGATAGTACCGCAGGGATGCCTTCTGCCTGCAACAATCATAATACTGCATCACAAATTTCAGTATAATATAAATTCAAAGTGCAACTTGTTTTCATCTCAGATTTCTTGTCAATTAAATAAAAATCAAAACTACACCACTGCAATAGCTCTATGTTGTATAAATTAGGAATTTTTCAGTATTCTTTCCTGAAATTACTCATTGACCACTATCTCATTGAAAAGTGATAGAGGAGGAAAATGTCTTATAAGTAAAACGTGGCATCAGAAACCGAACCTGACACTACACAATATTTCTATGAAAAATAACGGCAAAGAAAGATAATGGCACATATCGAAAAGAGGTGCTATATTACACACGACAATTTCAGAAACAAGGCACAGAAGAGGAAATGATACTAAGAGAAAAGTAATATTAGAACTGCCAGTAAACACCATGAGGCTATCAAGTGTTTGAATGCCAATGTAAAAGGATTTGTCAGCTTGAGACAATACACTTTGGTGTAGCATTCACAACTTATTACTGTTACCCAAGGAGCACTCAGTCTGACATGGCATCTTTGTGGAGAATCACTTCAGACTCATTTCTCAACTATTACCACACATAAGGCCTTTGAGTGAGTGTTACTAGGTATGCTGGAAACACTTATTGAGAAAACACTTCCAATAATGCAAGACAAGTCCAGGAAAAGCAGGACCTGCTGTGACCTTGTCTTGGCACTGACCATTTTTATAGCACTAACAACCCTCCCTGACTTCACACGGGAGCACCAAGTATGAGGTTCGTTCAATAAGTAATGCCCCACATCCCCCCCCCCTCCCCTTGGAACATGTTTACTGTTAAGAGTCAAAATTTGGTTACAATATGCATCAACATGTCTTGTCCATGTCCTATTTTTCTATGTAGTGTCCATCACGTTCTATAGCCATATGCCAACATTGTGGAAGAGCATGTATTCCCTGTTAGTAAAAGCTCTTGACCTGTAGGTGTAGCCATGTTTTCACTGTGTGACTGACACTGTCATCACCTTCAAAGTGTGTTCCCCGTAGAGAATCTTTAAGCAGCCCAAAGAGATGGAAGTTCGAGGGTGCTAGGTCTGAACTGTAGGGTAGATGAGGCTGCGACAGGACGTCCTGAGTGTGACTGATCATAGAGCTCTGGTTCTGCATTTCCTAAGGCTGTAATTTATTTACCCATCACCGAACTGTACTCCTATCAACTGCAGCATTGCCATACACTGCACACCAACATTTATGGTTGTTTACCACAGTTCCTTTTTCTGCACCCAAGAATTCAATAACAGCATGCTGCTTGTAACATGAGTCATATGTAGACGCCATTTTGATGTTGTACTATGGCTCTGCCATCTGCAAGAATAGTTATGAACATTGCGCACAGAACAAACATAAAATGTGAAGCACCAACAAGGATGTTTGTCTATGTATATTACTGGCTTTCTAAAAAAATGTGGGTCATCACTTATGGAATGATCCTCATATAAGTATCTATAGCCGGACAAATGGTTTATAATATGTAGAGATATATGGAAACTTTCCTCTTGAATCAGTCTCTCTATTAGTGAGAACCATTTCAAAATTTCTATAGTATTTACTGAGATTAGCATTAACAAAGAAAATACTGATACTGCAGGCGACTTTACGACTGATCTACTAGAGAGACTGACTACACTAAAATTGTCCATCCTATTCTGGAATATTGCTGCACAGAATAAGATCCCTACAACATAGGATTAACGGATGACATCGAAAAAGGTCAAAGAAGGGCAGCTCATTGCAAAATAGGGGAGACAGCATCACGGATGTGATAGGTAGAGGAGTTAGGGAGTCAATCATTAAAACAAAGGCATTTTCCATTGCACCAAGAACTTTTCATTAAAAATTTCAATCACCAACTTTCTCCTCCAAATGCAAAAATATTTTGTTGATGCACATCTACTTAGAGAGATAAGATCATCATAATAAAGTACAGGAAATCAGTGCTGTTATGGAAAGATTTAAGTGTTTGTTTTTCCCATGCAATGTTTGAGAGTTAAATAGTGGTAAAGCGGTTTAATGAACCCTCTGCCAGGCACTTAACTGTGAATTGCAGAATAGTCAATTAGATGTAGGTGTACATACATTGGACAAGCTTTGTAGCTGCCTGAAGTTGCAGCAGCTGTTTACTTTAATGAATTTCCCACCAGATACCACCTTCTCTCTAGATGACCAACCACGAGATGTCATTCCAGTGTCAAATATGGAATAGATGCCAGTACAAATTATATTGCACATTCAGCATTACTATAACCATTAAATTGTACAAACAAACATTCCACATGAATCTGTCTTCTCAATGATGCAGCCGAATAAGAGAGAAGCAACCCCCACCCCTTAGAATCAGTCACGTTTCAGTTTCAATTTACCTGGGAGTTAACGTAAAGAGTGAAGGCAACAGCTTACTATATAGCTGAGATGTCCAGAAGTCGACAGATCATAAACAAGACTAAAAAATTCCTGAGCTTTTGAATGACATTCTTCTTTAGAGCTCTAAAGGATGTCGTCTGAAAGCTTAGCTCCCCATCCCACCTCACCACTAAAGGACACTGAAAGCACTTGTCTCTGCCATTCTGTTAATCTCCCTAACCAAAAGATTTTGTGTAGAGCATCTTGTCACATTATGCCCAACAATGTGATATGAACTTCAAGATTAAATTCCTGACAGGGAACAAACTTCATAAATTAGTTTTTGGTGTAATGTAAAGAGATGTAAGGGCCCCTAGTAGCTTTCGGAGAGTTTGGGAGTGATTGCATGTGAGGCAAGAGAGAAAAAAAGGAAGAATTATTTTTTGTAAGAACCCCATGAACCATGGACCTTGCCGTTGGTGGGGAGGCTTGCGTGCCTCAGCGATACAGATAACCGTACCGTAGGTGCAACCACAACGGAGGGGTATCTGTTGAGAGGCCAGACAAACGTGTGGTTCCTGAAGAGGGGCAGCAGCCTTTTCAGTAGTTGCAAGGGCAACAGTCTGAATGATTGACTGATCTGGCCTTGTAACCATAACCAAAACGGCCTTGCTGTGCTGGTACTGTGAACGGCTGAAAGCAAGGGGAAACTACAGCCGTAATTTTTCCCGAGGGCATGCAGCTTTACTGTATGATTACATGATGATGGCGTCCTCTTGGGTAAAACATTCCGGAGGTAAAATAGTCCCCCATTCGGATCTCCGGGCGGGGACTACTCAAGAGGATGTCGTTATCAGGAGAAAGAAAACTGGCGTTCTACGGATCGGAGCGTGGAATGTCAGATCCCTTAATCGGGCAGGTAGGTTAGAAAATTTAAAAAGGGAAATGGATAGGTTGAAGTTAGATATAGTGGGAATTAGTGAAGTTCGATGGCAGGAGGAACAAGACTTCTGGTCAGGTGACTACAGGGTTATAAACACAAAATCAAATAGGGGTAATGCAGGAGTAGGTTTAATAATGAATAGGAAAATAGGAATGCGGGTAAGCTACTACAAACAGCATAGTGAACGCATTATTGTGGCCAAGATAGATACGAAGCCCACGCCTACTACAGTAGTACAAGTTTATATGCCAACTAGCTCTGCAGATGACGAAGAAATTGAAGAAATGTATGATGAAATAAAAGAAATTATTCAGATTGTGAAGGGAGACAAAAATTTAATAGTCATGGGTGACTGGAATTCGAGTGTAGGAAAAGGGAGAGAAGGAAACATAGTAGGTGAATATGGATTGGGGGACAGAAATGAAAGAGGAAGCCGCCTGGTCGAATTTTGCACAGAGCACAACATAATCATAACTAACACTTGGTTTAAGAATCATGAAAGAAGGTTGTATACATGGAAGAACCCTGGAGATACTAAAAGGTATCAGATAGATTATATAATGGTAAGACAGAGATTTAGGAACCAGGTTATAAATTGTAAGACATTTCCAGGGGACTCTGACCACAATCTATTGGTTATGACCTGTAGATTAAAACTGAAGAAACTGCAAAAAGGTGGGAATTTAAGGAGATGGGACGTGGATAAACTAAAAGAACCAGAGGTTGTACAGAGATTCAGGGAGAGCATAAGGGAGCAATTGACAGGAATGGGGGAAATAAATACAGTAGAAGAAGAATGGGTAGCTTTGAGGGATGAAGTAGTGAAGGCAGCAGAGGATCAAGTAGGTAAAAAGACGAGGGCTAGTAGAAATCCTTGGGTAACAGAAGAAATATTGAATTTAATTGATGAAAGGAGAAAATATAAAAATGCAGTAAGTGAAACAGGCAAAAAGGAATACAAACGTCTCAAAAATGAGATCGACAGGAAGTGCAAAATGGCTAAGCAGGGATGGCTAGAGGACAAATGTAAGGATGTAGAGGCCTATCTCACTAGGGGTAAGATAGATACCGCCTACAGGAAAATTAAAG
Organism: Schistocerca americana; assembly: GCF_021461395.2. Taxonomy (NCBI): domain Eukaryota; kingdom Metazoa; phylum Arthropoda; class Insecta; order Orthoptera; family Acrididae; genus Schistocerca; species Schistocerca americana. Next base: position 1,158,407,239 of record NC_060119.1, on the reverse strand, counting down.
AGACCTTTGGAGATAAGAGAACGACTTGTATGAATATCAAGAGCTCAGATGGAAACCCAGTTCTAAGCAAAGAAGGGAAAGCAGAAAGGTGGAAGGAGTATATAGAGGGTCTATACAAGGGCGATGTACTTGAAGACAATATTATGGAAATGGAAGAGGATGTAGATGAAGATGAAATGGGAGATATGATACTGCGTGAAGAGTTTGACAGAGCACTGAAAGACCTGAGTTGAAACAAGGCCCCCGGAGTAGACAATATTCCATTGGAACTACTGACGGCCTTGGGAGAGCCAGTCCTGACAAAACTCTACCATCTGGTGAGCAAGATGTATGAAACAGGCGAAATACCCTCAGACTTCAAGAAGAATATAATAATTCCAATCCCAAAGAAAGCAGGTGTTGACAGATGTGAAAATTACCGAACTATCAGCTTAATAAGTCACAGCTGCAAAATACTAACACGAATTCTTTACAGACGAATGGAAAAACTAGTAGAAGCCAACCTCGGGGAAGATCAGTTTGGATTCCGTAGAAACACTGGAACACGTGAGGCAATACTGACCTTACGACTTATCTTAGAAGAAAGATTAAGGAAAGGCAAACCTACGTTTCTAGCATTTGTAGACTTAGAGAAAGCTTTTGACAATGTTGACTGGAATACTCTCTTTCAAATTCTAAAGGTGGCAGGGGTAAAATACAGGGAGCGAAAGGCTATTTACAATTTGTACAGAAACCAGATGGCAGTTATAAGAGTCGAGGGACATGAAAGGGAAGCAGTGGTTGGGAAGGGAGTAAGACAGGGTTGTAGCCTCTCCCCGATGTTGTTCAATCTGTATATTGAGCAAGCAGTAAAGGAAACAAAAGAAAAATTCGGAGTAGGTATTAAAATTCATGGTGAAGAAGTAAAAACTTTGAGGTTCGCCGATGACATTGTAATTCTGTCAGAGACAGCAAAGGACTTGGAAGAGCAGTTGAATGGAATGGACAGTGTCTTGAAAGGAGGATATAAGATGAACATCAACAAAAGCAAAACAATGATAATGGAATGTAGTCTAATTAAGTCGGGTGATGCTGAGGGAATTAGATTAGTAAATGAGGCACTTAAAGTAGTAAAGGAGTTTTGCTATTTGGGGAGCAAAATAACTGATGATGGTCGAAGTAGAGAGGATATAAAATGTAGGCTGTCAATAGCAAGGAAAGCGTTTCTGAAGAAGAGAAATTTGTTAACATCCAGTATTGATTTAAGTGTCAGGAAGTCATTTCTGAAAGTATTCGTATGGAGTGTAGCCATGTATGGAAGTGAAACATGGACGATAAATAGTTTGGACAAGAAGAGAATAGAAGCTTTCGAAATGTGGTGCTACAGAAGAATGCTGAAGATTAGATGGGTAGATCACATAACTAATGAGGAAGTATTGAATAGGATTGGGGAGAAGAGAAGTTTGTGGCACAACTTGACCAGAAGAAGGGATCGGTTGGTAGGACATGTTCTGAGGCATCAAGGGATCACCAATTTAGTATTGGAGGGCAGCGTGGAGGGTAAAAATCGTAGAGGGAGACCAAGAGATGAATACACTAAGCAGATTCAGAAGGATGTAGGTTGCAGTAAGTACTGGGAGATGAAGAGGCTTGCACAGGATAGAGTAGCATGGAGAGCTGCATCAAACCAGTCTCAGGACTGAAGACCACAACAACAACAACAAGAACTGCTGGCAGCAGCTGGCACAAAAGAGTCACAAATAAAGAGGGGGTGGGGGTGATGATAAAAAGGAAGATTGTAGAAGAGAGTCAAGAAGTGGGAAGGGAGATACCCTACCGTCCATCACAAAGAGGTCAATAACTACAGTCAAAAATGCAACCAACAACCAGTTCCAATAAACAGAGTTTTGAAGCAATAGCAATGGATGGAGAGTTTGAAACAACCTCTGTGAAGAAATATGACAGCCAAGTGAAAAGTTTGCAGCCATGCCTGAAAAGCAATGGTTTTAAGGTTAAATATTCACTTTTTTATGTAGTCCACCTTTAGGTAAATGCAGTTTGTAACACCAAAAATGCTACCGATATATAACTTTTTTTAACTGTATGTAAATATTTGTAATTTAAATGCTTTCTTTTAATAAGTAAGGACATTGCGTCACTGTATGTGTACATTTAGGTAGAAGTCTGTTGACGTTTCATTGTATTTATCTGTATTTTACTGTGAAACTTATTAGCTCTGGGAAAAAAAGCCAAAGGAATTGTTATTTCTGTCGACTAGCAACAATTATAGCAGTGCCTGTGCATTGTAAAATCTTTGGGTAGGGATTTGTTGAGCAGAGTGCGCAGAGAGAGGAGAGACGGGTTCCAGTGCTTGTAGTGTGCGAAAGTGTGGTGTTAACGCTCTCGCAGTAGAGAGTACCATTTTCAGTGGCATCACGTACACGCGCTGGCCACATGTCTAGAGCACGAGTACGGGCAGTGGACGGGCGGAAGAGGCTGTATTAATTACGATTGCCCATTCCTATAATTAGCCTTGGCTCCACAATATGCTACCGTCTTCAACAACAGCAGCAGTTCCAGCAACACAGTTTCGTCGTCGGCTCCGAGTTCCATCATATGCACAGCACTGAAGTAAGACTGTCCATAGGTAGAAAGTATTAACGGCTAACCCAGCAGCACAACTGAATGTGATTTGACTGATAAGATTTATTTAAATAATAATCAGTTAAACTCAGGGCGATTGTGTCCTCATTGCCCCCCAGACATTGTAACAGCTGTTAAATCATCGCAGCAGGATCCTTGTTCCTTTTTTCCCTAATATGCTAACTGAGTGTCATAAGAAATAATTGAATAGTTACAGCCTGTTTATTAATGAATAATTTCTCTTTTAAGAATTTTAGCCTCAGTCTACTTTCAATTAACTGTTGTACAACAGAGGCTTCAATATATGACTAAAGTAAAGCAATTTCATTTTCCAAGTTTGAGAATCAATCACTGGAAAAAATCCAAATCTAAAGAAGTGCACAAATTAAGAGTGCAGAAGTTTTATTTATTTTACATATAGCTTGAAGCACATGGCGGTTTGGTTTGGTACATATTCTAGTATTTAATTCTGTTCAAGTCAGTAAAAAAGGCTCCATTGTTCAGACAATAATATGAAATCCAATTTGCAAAATGAGTAATGGCAAAGTAAAAAGTGCTTGCTTTTTTTCTAAATTTCTTTGATGACATAATGCTGAGGTCAGTGAAAGTCACTGTTCATGTAACCAAGTTCAGTACTAACATACAGTTTAATCGCATATTTTCAAATCATTACTCGATTACCTTTTTCAAAATTTAATGCCAAACATAGCGTAAGAGTGACTTCTCAGTTTTCTTTATCATTACACACTCACTTAAAATTAGTGTCAAACAAACAAAAACGTGGCAACCTTTAGTTGCCGTTTAAAAATACATGTTTTTCTTTCCCATCATCTTGTACAGGATTTAGGATGTAAATTGCCCTAGTGGACTGGCAACCATTAATTACTTCCTTTTCATTCATTAGTGTAACTTTTGAATTCATGATTAGTGGTACCCCTTTCCGTCCAGTGTTGTTCGTTGAGTGAATGCACAAAATAACTTTCATTTTCCAAATTATAGCCCTGTTCAGTTTAATTACTTTTATTTTTAGTAGACTTTCCATCAGAAGGGTCAGTTGTACACTTTCCTCCTACCTATCGGTATCATTTCTTCGGGAAAGATAGCCTTATACAATTAGAAAAAATCCATTAGGCATACACGTGATCCACGGTTATATTTTATATCACAAGCAGATGATGATGGTTAGTGTTTAACGTCCCGTCGACAACGAGGTCATTAGAGACGGAGCGCAAGCTCGGGTTAAGGATTCGGAAGGAAATCGGCCGTGCCCTTTCAAAGGAACCATCCCGGCATTTGCCTGAAGCGATTTAGGGAAATCACGGAAAACCTAGATCAGGATGGCTGGAGACGGGATTGAACCGTCGTCCTCCCGAATGCGAGTCCAGTGTGCTAACCACTGCGCCACCTCGCTCGGTATATCACAAGCAGGATAGGCCGATTAGTAAGAGGGAGGTTACAAGTTGTCCAACATTTTTCCACTGAATGTATTACAACACCCTTATACAACTCTGGGATGCTTCAAAAAATATCTCTTCATTGGACTGCAATGCCCTCAGACAACAAATTTCTTTAGGTGCTGCAATAGTCAAAGTCTGCCAAATCTGATGAGCTGGGTGGGCATCCCAGTTATTCTTATCTCAAATCCATTCATTTTTGCATTTGCAAAGCATCTTTGTGGACAGCCTCAGGTTCTGATTCTTTTCTTTTGTAATCCAGGGTAGTATCTGCAAGTCGTCATGTTACCCTTTGCAAGCTAATCAATAAGAAGAAGCCCTTTGCATCTGAAAAAAACACTGCACACAACCTTTCCAATTGACATAATTGGCTTTGGTTGCTCTTTGCTGATAGTCATATACCACTGTGTGTACTTTCTTGCTGTTATTGTTTGTAGTTGCAGTTTAGAAACATTCCTCTGGAAGAAGTAGGGCCATGTTTGAATCAGTTGCTCATTTCTTAACATTTGAAAATGAAGGATCAATCCTCATCCAAACAATCAATAACTTTCTATGACATTCTGTCAACCAAAACAAAGAATTTTACGTCAACACTAGCTGTACCTGGCCACACTTTGATGTATCTCCATATCCTCTGCCCCCCCCCCCCCCCCTCTGTCCATCACTTCCTGCCCCCTCTCTCTGTCCATCTCCTCCTCCCCATTTTCTATGACCATTTCCTCCCTCTTCTCTGTCCATCTCCTCTTCCCCCTTCCCCACATCTGCCCCTGGAAATGTCTTACAATTTAAAATCTGGTTCCTAAATCTCTGTCCAACTATCATATAAGCAACCTGAAACCTTCTGGTGTCTCCAGGTGTCTTCCAAATGTACAATCTTCTTTTATGATTCTCAAACCAAGTGTTAGTGATGATTAAATTATGCTCTGTGCAAAATTCTACCAGGTAGCTTGCTCTTTTATTCCTTTCCCCCAGTTCATATTCATCTATTTTTCCTTCTCTTCCTTTTCCTGCTATCAAATTCCAATCCCCCATCGCAATTAAATTTTCATCTCCTTCAACCATCTAAACTATTTCTTTTGTCTCATCATAAATGTCTTCAGTATCCTCAACATCTGCGAAGCTTGTTGGCATATAAACTTTTACTGCTGTGGTAAGTGAGAGCTTTGTGTCTATCTTGGCTATGATAATGCGTTCACTAGGCTATTCATAGTAGCTTACCCACATTCCCATTTTCTTACTCACTGTTAAACAGCTCCTGCATTACCCTTATTTAATTTTGAATTTATAACCCCATGTTCACCTAATCAGAAGTCCTGTTCCTCCTGTCTCCAAACTTCACTAATTCCCACTATATTTAACTTCAACCTACCAGTTTCCCTTTTTAAATTTTCTAAAGTAGCTGCCCATTTAATGGATCTAACATTCCACACTCCGATCCGTACAACACAAGTTTTATTTCTCCTTATGACATCCTCCCAAGTAGTCCCCGCTTGGAGATCCCAATGGGGAAATATTTTACCTCTGGAATATTATACCCAAGAGGACACCATCATCATTTAATCATACACTGCAGCTGCATGCCATTGGGAAAAATTATGGCTGTAGTTTCCCCTTGCTTTCAGCTGTTCACAGTACTCACACCATTGCCCCTGCAACTACTGAAAAGGCTGTGGCCCCTCTTCGGGAACCACGCATTTGTCTGGACTCCCAACAGATACCACTACATTCATGCTCATAAATTAAGGATAATGCTGATACATGGTGAAACAATGCTCTGGTGGGCAGTTTGTGGGTTTAAATCACCTCAGGGTATGACCAGGCGGTGCATTTGACCTGTGGTCATCACACAGTGGTGGTTCTGACAGCAGCAGTCCAATACGCAGAGGTGTGCTGGTGCATGTCAGAGAATGGTGCAGCAAGTAAGTGTGCAGACATTTTCAGACATGCTAATGGTGGCTGTGTGTTGAAAATGGCTCAAAGAACACATATTGAGGACATTATGAGGGGTAGAATACTAGGGCGACTGGAGACTGGTCAAACACAGCAGGTCGTAGCAAAGGCCCTCCATGTGCCGCAAAGTTTGATCTCAAGATTATGGCAACAATTCCAGCAGATAGGTAACGTGTGCAGGCGCTACAGTACGGGACGTCCACAGTGAACAACGCCACAAAAAGACTGATATCTCACCATCAGTGCCCGCAGACAGCCACAGAGTACTGCAGGTAGCCTTGCTCGGGACCTTACTGCAGCCACTAGAACAATTGTCTCCAGACACACAGTCTACAGGCGACTGAACAGACATGGTTTATTTGTCTGGAGACCTGCAAGGTGCATTCCACTGACCCCTGGTCACAGGAGAGCCCGTAAAGCCTGGTGTCAAGAACACAGTACATGGTCATTGGAACAGTGGTCCCAGGTTATATTCATGGACAAGTCCAGGTATAGTCTGAACAGTGATTCTCATCGGGTTTTCATCTGGTGTGAACCAGGAACCAGATAGCAACCCTTTAATGTCCTTGAAAGGGACCTGTATGGAGGTCGTGGTTTGATGGTGTGGGTTGGGATTATGATTGGTGCACGTACACCCCTGCATGTCTTTGGCAGAGGGACTGCAATAAGTCAGGTGTATTGGAATGCCATTTTGCACCAGTATGTCCACCTTTTCAGGGGTGCAGTGGGTCCCACATTCCTCCTGATGGATGATAATGCACGGGCCCACCGAGCTGCCATCGTGGAGGAGTATCGTGAAACAGAAGATATCAGGCGAATGGAGTGGCCTGCCTGTTCTCCAGACCTAAACCCCATCGAGCACATCTGGGATGCTCTTGGTCGATGTATCGCTGCACATCTTCAAACCCCTAGGACACTTCAGGAGATCCAACAGGCACTGGTGCAAGAATGGGAGGCTATACTGCAGCTGCTTGACCACCTGAACCAGAGTATGCCAACCCGTTGTGTGGCCTGTGTATGTGTGCATGGTGATCATATCCCATATTGATGTTGGGGTACATGCGCAGAAAACAGTGGCGTTTCATAGCATGTGTGTTTCGGGACGGTTTTCTCAACTTATCACCAATACTGTGGACTTACAGATCTGTGTTGTGTGTGTTCCCTATGTGCCTATGCTATTAACGCTAGTTTTGTGTAGTGCCTCGTTGTGTGGTACCACATTCTGCAATTTTCCTTAATTTATGAGCAAGAGTGTACATACAGTACGGCTATCCGTACCACAGAGGCATGCAACCAACCACACCAACAGCAAGGTCCATGGTTCATGTGGAGTTATTACAGTAACATGTAAAAATTTGAATTATATTGGAACCATACAATTTGGAATTTTTGGTAACAATGTTTTCCCTTTATATATTACATATATATTATATTATTAATATATTAAAAATTAGGCACTTAAAAACATGCCCACATTATAATTCAATGCTGTATCAAAATTTCAAAGCAATTGGTCAAGAACTTTTGGAGATTAACAATATTGAATGAACCAACATTTACATTTTTATAAGGGGTTCCCTTTTATTACATAGAAGGTGAGGCAAATAAAAATGGCCCAGAGAACAGAGTTCCAGGGTACAAAGAAACACAGAAGAGGAAAGGAAATACTGAAAGTGACCAAGTTGCTGAAGATGAATCAATGGTGGACTGATGGAACTGCTGCAGTCTCATTCGAAATGTTCTGCCGCAATTCTTGAAGACTGTGAGAGCTGTTATGATACACCTTAAGACTTGATGGCTCCCCACACAATGTAATCACACACTGGCAGGCCAGGTAGCCTGTGTGGCTAGCTAAGGCTGCGACCAGACTGACCTCTGCTACCAATTCTGTCATGCGTGAAGATAGTGTAAATGTGCTCCCAGCTTCAGCCAGCTGTATGGGCAGTTGGTCCATCCTTTTGGAAATAACTGTTAGTCTTTTCCTCCTCCATTAATGCTGCCACAAATGGTTTCAAAACGTTGGCAATGTAGTGTGCCAAAGTCAGTGTCTGACAAAGGAAGATAGGACCAATAATGCTGAGTGCAGACGCTGCACAGCAAACCCCAACCTACTGATCACGCAAAGGTATTTTGTGGAAGTTATACAGATTCTCTGCTGCCCAGAACCTGTGATTTTATAAGTTGACATAGCAACTCAGGTGAAACAGGCTCTATCAGACACAAAGAACAGATCTATGTCCAAGTCATTCATTGTCATATCACTGAAGAGCCACTCACAAAACTGGAGGCACTGAGGAGCATCTACTGGTTTTAATGTGTGAACAATAGGCACTTATTACGGATGCATGTGCAGGTCCTGTGGAGTATTCGTCCACACAATTGACGTGATATGCTGGTCTCTTGCGACAGGCATCGGGTTGATTTGGTATAACTCTAAGCATTTTCTGGTGCACTGCAGCTGCATTTTCTGGTATGGAGGCACATTTCAGAATGTTTTCTTTGATTTGTTGAAAACAGGTCCTGTCCAACGCCATTTTTGGACTAAGTGTTGCATGGCACTTTTGCCGGCACCTTGACACCATTAAACTTCTCAGCAAACAACTGGAAACACCATTTCCATGACTTTGTTGTCACATAACTTTCTACAATGAGCACCAATTGCTCCACTGTGAGAACCATTGTCCCCTTTGTACTGCTCCACTCACACTGACACAGCCCGCACTACCATCTCTGGACTGGTGTGGATCATGTGATGGGCATACATGTGGTGTGCATATCATGGGGTGTGGTCACATGCATACATTCACATACAATTGTATCCACTTTTTAGCCCCACACTGTATATAGTACATAGTTTATTTATTCATATAAAAATCCGTAATTTGTAACAAGTATAACATTATAGGAAAACAGTCTTAAGAACTGGCAGTCATTAAACATCTTTAGAATATTTTTGGATGTGAGGTCCACCAGTTATGCAAAACACCGTTTTTCTCAGTACCCAAATATGTTTCGGCGTTCCAGTAGGTATATAAAAACCTATGAATATTTGAATGCAATGTTGTATCCAAACTTCAAAGCAATCCATGAAGATTTTCAGAGATTTGAGATTCTGAAGAAACAAACATCTACATTTGTACTGCAAAAGAAACTGTAAATGTTCCTAATTGCAACCTCCAAAAGTTTTTGACTGAATGCTTTGAGATTTTGACACAATGTTGCAATGGAATACATGCTTGTTCTATAAATCTGTTTTTAATATATGTAATACATAACTTTTTTATAAATTTAATACTATGGAAATGTTGTTACAAAAAAATTCAAAAATTTATACATAGATATCTAAACACATGCCTGTATTAGAATGCAATGTTCAAAATTTCAAAGTAATTGGTCAAGAACTTTCGGAACTACTTATTTTCATGAAGCAAACATTTACATTTTTATTTATTCAGATGATATTCCAGTTTCTCATTTGAACAAATAGTCACTACACAAGTGCTTTAAAAAGTTGTATAAACAAAACTATTTTGCAGATTAATTTTATACCTGACAAATTTTTGCACAAAAAATACTGACACAGCAAAAATTTCAAGACCAATAAATTATTTCATTGCAATCATAATCTGGTAAGTTCTATACATACCTGAATCCTAGTTGGTGCAGTAATTCCCTGTTTTTCAAGGGCACTGCATATACTGGAATTTAGACCAAGATCATTGAATGTTACTGGTCCAGTGTCGGAGGAGTAAGCAGTTGCCGGATTCTAAAACAAAATTGTATAAAATGGCATTGCTTTCCTAGACACAAATGTGATGGAGAATAAATAGGCAACACAGTAATGGTCCAAAGCAGTTACCACACACTTTTAATTTTTACAAGTACAAAAATTACTGTTTTATTGAATACACAGTCTTCACTATTGGATAAACAAATAATGATAGTACTGAATGCCCCACTGCATTGCCACAAAGGCTTCAAATCGGCCATTTACATGAACAATGCAAAAAGAAAAAAAAAACAATCCAGTAGTGTACTTAATAGGTACTAAGAGTAAGCACTTAGTCCATAGTAAAGAGATACTGCAGGCAAAGTCACTTGTATACCCCAAAAGAATACCATGAAGTGAAGTGATCCACATGCCCTCCAGGTATTAATGTATCTATTGCGAGGGACATGGCCCAAGTGATATGGCATTGTTAAGATCATTGATAATGAAGTAAGTGTTGTGGTTATATCCTCATTCGCTGAGCAGTTTCCACAGGCATCTATGTTATCATCTAGTTCCAGAGAAATAGCATCCCTATGCATTGAAATTGGCATGTAAGGTCTATGTAACCCCAGTGTGTAGTAAGCATGGGAAGAAGGAATGGGGGACCACAAAGTCACCTAGCTGCTTTGGTATGGTATTACATTGCTACTGCACCACCAAAGTTGATATTGTCCTCAACATTCCTGTACAAACTGGTCGCTGTCAGTGGCACCTCAGACACCTCTATAGGTGTAAGTGGGTAACCCAACTGCAGAACCTGGCCAATTCCCTAGATAGCAGCATTGACAGGGATGGATCATTAAACATTCATTGATGGCGGCAAAGGTGCAGGCTTCAAGGGGTGGCACTGATGGTGCTCCATTGGTGCATAACAGTTGGCAGTAGTGAAGATGGTGGAAGCGATGTCAAATAATGCGACCACAGAGGTTTCAACTGGTTGCTGTGGCACCAAACACTACCCTTTCTGGTGGTCATGGTACACAGTAGGACACCATATGTGACCCCCATCAGCTATTGACTCAGAATCCCCTATAAAGGTCATAGCCCATACTGATGCACCTCATGGAAGTGACAGACACAGCAAAGGTGTTTATGTGATGTCTGTGGTACAAGTACACACTTTGCTGCCTGTGAAGGATGACTGTTTTACTTTTGCCATCTGTCAACACACTTCTGTATGTACTCAGTAATGTGATGAGAACTATCCCTAGAGATGATTTTGTGATAAATCTTGGATATTCAATACATAAATGTCCCAGCCTCAACGATGCTTTTTGGATGGGATGCGGATGACATCAGGCAGCCAATTCCATTTCGTTGAGAAAATATCCAGTGGAGGTAAACTGGGGTATATTATCTGATTATATTAGTTTGTGGTAAGTCTCCAATCATGAAGATTTTAGTTAAAGATTTCTACCTGCCTGCGTGGAAAAATTTCGCTACATGTTGGTGACGAAAAGGAATTGGCTAAAGCACTGACAATGGCTAGAAACACTGACTTTAAGAACAGGCCAACATAGTCAATGTGACTATTCACTTAGCTTGTGGACAGGATCCATGGGCTGAAATCTGAATGTGGCACTAAATGGTTTCTTGTGCAAAACTGGCAAGTGTGCTTCAACTTTACTATGTCATTAGGTGATCCAGGATAATATGAACAATCCTTTTTTGTCCGTTATATCCCCTAGTGCCCTTTGTTCAAGAAGAACAGAATCTAAGGCTGAAGAGTCTGAAGGATCACCAATAAGTTTTTAAATGACTACTTATGACAGCAACAAAAACTCTAAAGGTACCATCTTTCACTGGTATTCATATTGGCTTTGGTCCTGTGTTTGAGGTCAATCACTGCTTAAATTTTGAATAAAAATCATCAGCTTTGGCAGCCGAAAAGTTCTGGCATAAAAAGTCACCCTCATTCTACCAACAGCCTTGTCAAATGAGGGTGGAGGAGCAGACAGAGGGCAGGGCACTCTCTGGCTCTCAGGGTGGAAAACTACCCCAAAAGGCGAAAAAAAAATCCATTTGGATCTCTGGAAGGGACAACCAATGGGGAGGTGACTATGAAAAAAAGATTGAATAACCAATGAAAGAATAAAGCTCTAAAAGTTGGAGTGTGGAATGTCAGAAGTTTGAACATGGCAAGAGCTAGAAAATCTGAAAAGGGAAATGCTAATTCTCAATCTAGATGCAGAGAAGGTGGGGCGGAAAGGGGGGGGGGGCACAGTTTGTGTTACTGGAAACAGGTCAGTGATAGGGTTGGTCTCAGGAGAATTGACAGCGCACCAACACTGACAATTATAGTTCAGGTATACATGCCGATATCACAGGCTGAAGATGAAGATACAGGAAAAAGTATATGAGAATACTGAACAGGTAATTCATTGTGAAAAAGGAGATCGAAATCTAATGGAGGAATCGAATGCAGTTGTAGGGAAGGAATAGAAGAAAGGATTATGGGAGAATATGGGCTTGGTACTAGCAATGAGAGAAGAGAAAGACTAGCTGAGTCGTGCAATAAATTTCAGCTAGAATAGTGAAGACTCTGTTCAAGAACCACAAGAGGAGGAGGTATACTCGGAAAAGGCCAGGTGATAAGGGAAGTTTCCAGTTAGAATACATCGCGCTCTGGAAGAGATTCCGACATAATATTGGACTGTAAGATATACCCAGGAGCAGATATAGACTCACATCACAATTTAGTAGTGGTGAAGAGTACACTGAAGTTTAAGAGACTAGTCAGGAAGAATCAAAGCACGAAGAAGTCGGATATATAACTGCTAAGGAAAGAAGTCATAAGCTTTAAGTTCTCTGAGGCGATAGATACTGTGATAATGAATAGCTCAGTAGGCAGTTCAGTTGTAGAGGCATGGACATCTCTAAATATTTAGGGCAATCACAGAAGTTGGAAAGAAAAACATAGGTACAAAGAAGTTTACTGCGAAGAAACCATGGGTAACAGACAAAATACTTCAACTGATCAATGACAGAAGAAGTACAAAAATGTTCAAGGAAATTCAGGAACACAGAAATACAAGTTGCTCAGGAATGAAATAAACAGGACGTGCAGCTAGGCTACAGTGAAATGGCTCCTTGAAAAATGCGAAGAAACTGAAAAGAAATTACTGTCGCAAGGACACACTCAGCATAGAGAAAAGTCAAAACAACCTTTGGTGAAATTAAGAATGCAATGGGAATTCCACATCTGATGTGACAGCAGAAGAAACAGGAGCTGATAGTGAATAGGTATGGGATCCAGATTAGAATCTGAATTTAAAATAACTTTGGAAGGCTTAAGATCAAATAAGACAGCAGGGATAGATAACATTCCATCAGAATTTCTAAAATCATTGGGGAAAGTGGCAAGAAAACAACTATTCACATTTGTGTGTAGAATGTATGAGTCTGGCAACTAACCATCTGACTTTCGGAAAAATAGCATCCACACAACTCTGAAGACTTCAAGAGCTGACAAGTGTGAGAATTATCGCACAATCAGCTTAACAGCTTATACCTCCAAGTTCCTAACAAGAATACTGTACAGAAGAATGGAACCGAAAATTGAGAATGTGCTACATGGCGATCAGTTTGGCTTTAGAAAAGGTACAGGCACAACACAGGCAATTCTGACATGATAATGGAAGCAAGACTAAAGAAAAATTTGTCAACCTGGATAAAGCATTCAACAATGTAAAATGGTGCAAGGTGTTTGAAATTCTGGAAAAAACAAATAGGGGTAAGCTATAGGGAAAGACGGGTAATATACAATATGTACAAGAGCCAAGAGGGAATAATAAATGTGGACGGCTGAGAACGAAGTGCTTGGATTAAAAAGGGTGTAAGACAGGGATATAGTCTTTCGCCTCTACTGTTCACTCTGTACATTGAAGAAGCAATGATAGAAATAAAAGAAAGGTTCAGGAGTGGAATTAAAATTCAAGGTGAAAGAACATCAATGACACAATTCGCTGATGACATTACTATCCTGAGTGAAAGCAAAGAAGAATTACAGGATCTACTGAATGGAATGAACAATCTAATGAGTACACAATATGGATTGAGGGTAAATCGAAGAAAGATGAAAGTAATGAGAGTTAGAAGAAATGACAACAGGGAGAAACTTAACATCAGGCTTGGTGGTCATGAAGTAGATGAAGTCAAGGAATTCTGCTACCTATGCAGCGAAATAATCCATGACAGATGGAGCAAGGAGGACATCAAAAGCACACTAGCAATGGTGAAAAGTGCATTCCTGGCCAAGAAAAGTCTGCTAATGTCCAAGACAGGTCTTAATTTTGAGGAAGACATTTCTGAGAATGTAAGTTTGAAGCACAGCATTGTATGGTAGTGAAATATGGACCGTGGGAAAACTGCACCAGAAGAGAATCTAAGCATTTGAAATGTGGTGCTACAGACGAATGTTGAAAATTAGGTGGACTGATAAGGTAAGGAATGAAGAGGTTCTGTGCAGAATTAGAGAGGAAAGGAATATATGGAGAACACTGACAAGATAAAGGTTTAGATGATAGGACAATTATTAAGACATTGAGAGATAACTTACATGGTACTGGAGGGAGCTGTAGAGGGTAACAACTGTAGAGAAAGACAGAGATTGAAATAATTGAGGATATAGATTGCAAGAACTACTCTGAGATGAAAATGTATCCTCCTCCTTGCATCTCCCACTCTCGACTGTTGTTTGAGTTCAACACAACAGTAGCAGTCTGGCTAAAGTGGTCGGAGATAGCAGTTGTGTGCATCAAGTGTGCAACACAATGTGTCATCTGTACTGTGAGTAGCAATCTATCCTTTTCATAATTGTTTGTAATCAATCAATGACTCATATTTACAAGCAGGTTAAAGTATGTTGTAGTAACACCTATAAAGCTAGACATAAGCAAGCCACCCAAATCTACAGACCTGTGACACTTCTTACTAAATTTTGGCACAGCTAACAAGAAAAATTATCCTATTAGTATCTCCCGGCCGTATGTCAGTTTATGAGACCAGAGCCACAACTTCTCAGTCAAGTAGCTCCTCAATTTGCCTCACAAGGGCAGAGTGCAGCCTACTTGCCAACAGCCCTTGGCAGACTGGATGGTCACCCATCCTAGTGCTAGGCCAGCCCAACAGAGCTTAACTTCAGTGATCTGACAAACCAGTGTTACCACTGTGGCAAGGCTGTTGGCTCACCATCTTTAAGGTGAGTAGCAATCTATCCTTTTCATAGTATTGTTAAAATTCTACTTAAACTACAAAAAACCAGGACTATCCAGTAAGTATACTACACTTTCACCAGTAGCAATAATGGATGGGGCTAGCGTGGGCATAATGCTGTCTGAGCATTGGTTCATTCAGTCAGCATCCAGCCATGCCAGCATGAAGTTCGTGCCATTTCCTGTTATTTCACAGTAATAGTTTTCAGTGTGTTTCACAACCAAAAAACCCGCATATTGTGAAGTGCAGTCAGTAATAAGAAACCATACACCAACCGAAATTTATCTGCAACTGTGTGAAGTGTACGGAAACAATGTAATGACTGAAGGTGCATTAGGTTTTAAAGTGGTCAAACTAATGTTCACGATGAAGAGCAAGGTGGACAACCAAGCACTGTGACTGATGAACTGGTCACAAAAATCGGGCAGAAGATTCAAGAAAACTGCAGATTCACGAAGACTAAGCTCTCATTTAGTTTTCCACAAATTTCACACAGTTTCTTGCTTAAAATCACTTCATACACACTAGGCCATCACAAATGTTGTGCAAGATGGGTACCAAAATCTTGGCACAAAATCTCAAGAACCAGCGTACGGCTGCATTATTGATATTTATTGAGTCTTATGAAAAAGATGATGACTTGTTGCCTGGTCAAATTGTAACTGGAGGCAAGACTTGGGTCAAACGCATGAACCCCAAGACCAAATTGCAGTCTAAGGGATTGGCAGCACATAAATCCCCCCCCCCCCCCCCAAAAAAAAAAAAAAGAAAAAAACAAGCAAATGTTTGAAATTTTGTCTACAAGAAAAATTATGGTGACTGTTTTTTTAGGACAAGAATCATAAGCTTCTTGTCAATTTTCTTGAGTGTGGCACAACAATAAACTCTGCAAGGCATTGTCATTGGAAAACTTAAGAAGGGCAATTTAGAATAAGCACAGTGGGAAGCAAAGCTCAGAAATTTTGCTCTTGCGTGACAACACTAATGCTCCATCATACAAGGCAAATCACACTCGAGAAGTACTCAATGCCTTAAGTGGGAGGTGTTTCCCCATCCGCCATAAAGTCCACATCTTGCAGCCAGTGACTTCCATCCGTTTCCAGTGATAAGGACCTAGCTTGCATCATGGCATTTTGACAACACTATGAGACTGCAGGGGGCCTGATTAACCAGTTGAAGCCTAAGGCAGCAGAATTTTATGACAATGGAATTTCAAAGCTCATTTTTCGCAATGATATGTGTCTAAATTTATGTGGAGACCATGCTGGAAAATGTATTTAAGTGTCACTTTCAAATAGATGAAACATTTTTCTCTACACTGTTTTTTAATACCAAAACTTAAACTACTTTCTGGCTAGGCCTCATTGATTATCTTCCAGTGACTATAGAGAATGGTTCAAAACTTCTAATGCTGGCTGATGGCAAAAGTATACCAATCAAGGAACGAAACTCAACTATACCAGACATAATTCAGGTAATAGGAGAAGAGCACAACAAGAGATTCATAGCTAACAATTTAGGTCTGCCCACAGCCACAATGTCTGCCTGCACAGTGGACTGCAACACTTTGTCAGCCACCATGGCCAACCAGGAATTCTAGCTGTTTTGGGCCCATATCAAAGGCTTCACATCACAAGCATCTGCACTTCGCATGAAGCCAGTTGGTGTTCCCACACCGCCACACCTTCACCAATGAATCCGTGACCATCAATGTGCCAAAGATCGAGTCACTTTATGTTGGTACCACTGCAAATTTGGCAAGCAAGCTTCCTGTTGCCACCCAACGTGCGACTACCCCAATGCCAGTGGAATCTGCGAGTAAGTGTGCACAGGTGCTATGCTGCCTCACAGCACTTGTTTATATCAGGCAGAAGGTCCGTCCAGCATTTCCTAGTAGGCGCTGGGTCTGGCCTGTGGTGTCTACCTACATACAATGCTCCCTTGGTGTCAACCAACAACACCATTCTGCCAGTCAACTGCCAAAAATTCATCCAGCATAACCTAGAGCGTCCACCCAATGCAATAGGATCTGGGATTGCACATTGCCTTCAGCTGGCAATTCATCATCAGGAACATTACAGAGACAATTATTGGTGCCAATTTCTTAGCACATTTTCCACTCATTCCAAACACTGCTGGCTGCTGTCTCATTGACAAGGGCTCCAGTTGCACAACTGTTGAGTTCTACTGTGCTGCGCAAAACTGGAATATGTCACTCAGTTCAGCACAGACATTTGGCAGTCTCATGAATGGATGATGATGTTGCCAACAGTCTGTCACAAGCTACCAGTGTCACTAGTTCCATCAATTTAGCCACACTTCCTGAGGCCAGGATGTCATTACATTGCCGGGCTTCTATCGTCAAGGCCCAACAACTCGTTTCTGACTGGTCACATTCTGTGACACCTCCACAGGCAAGCCACAACCTTTCCTGCCACCTGCTTTCCATCATCAGGCCTCTGATAGCATCCACAATCTGTGCCATCCTGGTATTAAACCCACAACCAGGCTTGTTACCAATCACTACGTGTGGCCTGACAGCTGCTCAGAATGCCATAGCCGGACCTGCTGCTATGTCGCTTGTCAGCATACAAAGGTCGGTCACCATGTTGGTGATTTTCTTGAAGCTATAGTGAGTAAACCTCACGTCCACATTGATATTGTGAGAACCTTCTCCATCTCTGATGGCCAGTGGTATCTTTTAACCATCCTATCATCAACTGTTTCATTCCCTGGCCAGAGACGAAACAAATCCTGACAACTCAGTTGAATTGATGCAAAGCATTTGTGAGTACAAAGGTAGCTCATTTGGGTACACCCCCAACCCCTTAGCCGTATCACCATGAATTGCAGAAGATACTTTAAATTCCAGCTGTGCAATGAGCTTGCCCAATTCTGTGGGACTCATTGTAACTGCACCACTGCATATCATCCAGCCAGCAATGGTATGGTTGAGCGATAGCATTGCACTTTGAAGGCTGCTTTCCTTTGCCACAACACAACTTGGACTACTGCACTCCCCACTATCCTTCTTGGCCTCTGCACCAGTTTCAAGATGGACCTCTGTGCCTCATTGGCCAAGAAGGTTTACGGTGAACCCCTTCAGGTACCTGAGGAATTTGTCAAGCCCTCTGCTACCATTTCTGCCTCCAACATACTGGCCTTCCTGGATGGGCTGCATTCCCATACTGCAAGCATCTGTCCTCAACCTGGCTCTCGGCATGGCATCCTACATTCATCTATTCACACATATTTGGCCACTGCCACATGGGCTGAGAGGTCAGGTCTGGTCTCCAACCTCCACACTCCAGTCCTCAGAAGACTGGTAGATGAAGTCACCACTCACTGGAGGTTGCTATCATTGGGAACACCCAATGGTGTCTCTGGACTGTGTAAAGCCACCCTACACCTCTCCATCTGAACTTTCCTTATGCACTCCCTGACACCACTGCCGCCGCCGCCACCATCACTACTGCTGCTGCCACCACCGCCGCCGCCGCCACCACCACCACCACCACCACCACCACCACCACCACCATCACCACCTCCCTAGTCAGCGCAGCAACTGACTGAAGACCCTCAGTCCTACTCTGGGCAATGAATCCACTTGCCAGACAAATTTGCCTCCTTCTTCTGCCTCTCCTGGAAAACGGAGGGAGATGGGGTGGGGGTGAAGGCGGGAGCGGGGGTAGGGGGCGGAGGAGTGTCATGCTTCATGGTGTCTAACATCTAAAAATGTCAAGAACGTCCTGCCAAAGTACTGCCATCTTTTGGCCAAGCTATGAATTTACAGTGCAGATTGATAGATAGTGCTGCTAGTAAATTCAGCCAAGCTGCAAGCATACAGCATCAACCATGCCTTGGTGCTGCTAGTGTGCAGATGGGCCACCAGACATAAAAGCAGAAGTACAGGACCCTAATGACAGAGTCTGTGAATGTGGCACCCAATTCCTGTCAACTGTAGTTTCAGCCACTTGACGTAAAGGCTGAAGAACAGGACCCCAAGTTAGTTAGTTACATGTTACATTGATCAATCTCACAATAACCGTTATGATGCAGAACGTGTCAAGTGCATAAGAAATGCACACATAAATGAAGGCTTCTTAAAAAAACACTTACAATTTTTATTACCTACCCCATTCCTCTAAATGGCACAAAATTCATCTGTGGTATAGAAGGAGTTGTCAAGGAGATATGATTTCAAGTTATTTTTAAAACTGTTACTGCTGTCTGCCAGGCATTTTATTTCAGCTGGTAATTTATCAAAAAGTTTTACAGCAGCATATTTTACGCCATTCTGTGCCAAAGATAGGTTAAGCAGAGGATAGTGTAAGTCTTTCTTTCTTCTGGTGTTATAATAATGAATGTCACTGGTTTTTTTAACTGGTCCATGCTGTTGGGAAAGAATTTCATTATTGAGTAAATGTACTGTGAGGCTGTTGTAAGAATTCATAACCTTTTAAAGAGATGCCTACAAGATGTGCAACTATGAGCCCCACACATTATTCTAACCACTTTCTTTTGAGCAATGAATACTTTTTGTGTTGAGTTACCCCTAAATATTATTCCGTATGACATCAGCGAGTGGAAGTATGCAAAGTATGTTAGCTTGCTAATTTCCATATCCTCAAAAACAGAACTTATTCTGATTACAAAAATTGTTGAACCTAGTCGCTTTACGAGATCCAAAATATGAATTTTCCAATTAAGATACTCATCTATATGTACACCCAAAAACTTAGTATGCTCCACCCAGGCTACTGACATCTGTTGATGTGTTGTTGAAGGAACTGTACTCCTTGAAGTAGAAAATTTGATATATTTTGTGTTTTTTCAAAGTTCAGAACAAGCCCATTCACAGAAAACCAATCAATAACTTTTCCAAAGACATTATTTGTATCATTTTCTATTGGAGTTTCTTTCACTGAATTAATAATGATGCTTTTATCACCAGCAGACAGTATCAGTTTAGCTTCTTGTTTCAGATAAGAAGGGAGGTCATTCACATATATCAGGAACAGAGGGAGACCCATGATAAAACACTGTGGAACACCTAGCGTAATTTCACCCCAGTTACATACTCACTGGTCATACCGGACTCGAGAGTCCATTACCGTAGCAACGTATTTTCGCCATCTGTCCCTGTCTTGTGCTGTTTCCTTCTATTCCCCTTCAATACCTAGGCTCCTCAAATCAGCCTTCACATTGTCCTCCCATCTACAACTCGGTCTCCCCACAGGACGTTTTCCCTCTAGGCACCCTACCAGCACTCTGCAAGCTGCCCTGCCCTCATTCATTCAAGCTACATGGCTTGTGTCTGTGTATGTGCGGATGGATATGTGTGTGTGTGTGTGTGTGTGTGTGTGTGTGTGTGTGTGTGTGTGTGTGTGTGTGTGTGTGTGTGCGCGCGAGTGTATACCCGTCCTTTTTTCCCCCAAGGTAAGTCTTTCCGCTCTCGGGATTGGAATGACTCCTTACCCTCTCCCTTAAAACCCACATCCTTTCATCTTTCCCTCTCCTTCCCTCTATCCTGACAAAGCAACCGTTGGTTGCAAAAGCTTGAATTTTGTGTGTATGTTTGTGTTTGTTTGTGTGTCTATCGACCTGCCAGCACTTTCATTTGGTAAGTCACATCGTCTTTGTTTTTAGATATATTTTTCCCAAGTGGAATGTTTCCCTCTATTATAGTCTAATCTTTAAATTCCTAGACAATATCCGTGATGAAAGTAATCTTTCCAGTGAGAAGTAGCACGCATTTCCCGCCCGTAATCTCTTCTTCAGTTCGGATTCAATCTCATTTCTCGAAGTGATGTCCACGCCTAGATTTGTTCACTTTTTCAAACTGCATGTCTCCAACTCTTAACATTTCCTGATCTACTGCTGTTGGCATTCTAGTAGTAACCAGGTATTTAGTTTTGTCTTCACTTATCCTTAGACCTACATCTTCACTAGCCTTGATTAATGCATTCGCATTTGCTGTTACCGATTCTTTCTTATCGCTAATGATGTTTAGATCATCTGCATATCCTAATATCTTAATATTTCCATTTAACTCCACACCCTCTAAATTATCTGCTGCCATTCGTACAATATATTCTAGGACTACGTTAAAAAGTAGCGGAGACAGGGCATCTCCCTGCTTAAGTCCATTCTTTATTACAAATTCTTCTGACTCCAATTTTCCCACGTGTACTCTACCTTTTGTGTTTTTCAAACTCGCTTCAATAAGTCTAACAAACTTCTTTGGTATTCCAAGTTCCAAAAGAATTCTGTACAATTTTGATTGCAATACTGAATCATATGCTTTTGTAAAATCTATGAAAAGATTATGAACTGGTTTATTGTATTCCCATTTCTTTTCCAAAATTTGATGCAGGGTGAATATTTGGTCTATAGTTGATCTGTTCCTCCGAAAGCCGGCTTGGTAATCCCCCACAATTTCATCTACATATGGTGTAAGCCTGCTTAGCAGAATATTCAAGAAAAATTTGGAACATACTGGTAATAGCAATATCCCTCTATAATTACTACAATCCATTTTGTCGCCTTTCTTAAAAATTGGGATCAGAATCGACTCCTGCCTCTCTTCAGGTACTATCTCTGAGTTCCATACTTTAGTTATCACTTTGTGAACTACTTCCACCAATTTCTGTCCCCCATTTTTAACTAATTCTGCAGTTATGCAATCTGATCCTGGTGCTTTATGGTTTTTCAATTTGTTGATTGCATCTCTTACTTCCTTTAACGTTGGCTCAGGAATCTGGGGTTCTGCTGTATGTATGCCTGCTCATTTCCTGCTTCCTGGTGTACATTTAATAGATGCTCAAAACACGCCCTCCATTTACTTAATAATAGCACTGGAGTCTGTCAGTATTCCCCAGCATCCCCTCAAAGTGCATTTGTCCTAGCCTTGAAGCCCTTCCTATACCCATTTATGTCTAGGTAAAGTTCCCTAATGTTTTTTGTTTTACTGTTTGTTTCCATTTTTGTAATTTGATTGTTCAAATAATCCCTCTTCTTTGCCCATAGCCTACGACCAACTTCCCTTCTCAAGTTCAAGAACTCCTCTCATTCTATCCCAATCTAATCGCGCTTTTCTCCTTGCCTCTACCAATTTCTTGCATTCCTCATCAAACCACGGTTTCCTCCATTTCTTCTTAATTGTACCTATTGTGACCTTCGCTGCCTCTTTGATATTATTCCTCACAGTGATCCACTGTTTATTTACATCCTCGTCTTGTTCTTCGTGTGTGCTGAGAGCATCAAACCTATTTGAAATTTCTATCATGTACCTTCTTCTAAAGTTTTCATCATTTAGCTTGTCAGTGTCGAACCTAACAAGTTCTGAATTGTGAAACCTTGATGTTGCTGTAGATAGCCGTTGATGAACTTTGGCAACTACAAGAAAATGATCAGAATCGGAGTCTGTTCCCCTGAAAGTCCTAACATTTTCTATACTAGTGTGCCATCTCCGATCTACAAGAACATGATCAATTTGGTTTCGGGTGTGTCCATCCGGAGAGACCCTAGTTGCTTTATGAATGTCCTTCCTCTTGAAATATGTGCTCTCAACAATCATGTCTTTTGAAACAGCAAAATTAACCACCCTTATGCCATTATCATTCGAAATGTTATGCAAACTTTCTTTCCCAATTGTAGGCCGGAATGCTTCCTCCTTCCCTATCTTCGCATTAAAATCACCTATGATTAATTTTGTATCATACGAGGAGAACTTATCCCACAGTTGATCTAGTTCTTCATAAAAGCCGTCTTTAACAACCTCTTCAGTGTCCTCAGTTGATGCGTGTACATTAATTACTACGTCTATTCCACCTGCAGTTACATGAAGTGGAAAACTTCCTTAAATCACTTAAACCATATAAAGGAACTTTTGCTTCCTGTTCTGTAGGTACAACTTAAACCACTCATACAATGTTCCATTTATACCATAGAATTGTAATTTCTGTAACATAATGTCATGGTTCACACAATCAAATGCTTTGGATAAGAAAATTATTAGTGGTGACATTTTACTATTTAAAGACTCTATTATGTGGGCAGTGACATTGTATATTGCTGTCTCAGTGGAACAGCATTTTTGAAATCCAAACTGTGATTTACTAAGTATCCCATTACTGCTGAGATTGCTAACCACTCGAGTACATCACTTTCTTGACAATTTTTGAAAATGCTGTGAGCATGGATCCTGGTTGGTAATTATTGACATCTGTGGTGTCCCCTTTTTTGTAGAGAGGCTTGACAATGGCATATTTTAACTGGTCTGGGAAAATGCGTTGAGTTAGTGATGCATTACAGATGTGACTCAGAACATCAGCTGTAACTGCTCCACATTTTCTTAACACCTTGTTACAGATGTCATGTACTCCAACAGAACATTTATTTTTCAAAGATTTCATGATTTTCCTAATTTCACAAGAGGTTGTTGGATGAAAACAAACCTGACTAGGATTTCTAAAAACTGACTCTTCCATGTACTACCTGCCTTTTTCTTTTGAACTATTCTCACCAATTTTTTCACCTACACTTAAGAAATGGTTGTTAAATACATTAGTTACTTGTGTACTGTTGGTTTGGATGGTCTCCTTCTCTTGAATAGTGACACTACCTACCCCAGTGGTTACTTTCCTGACTCTCTACTAACAACATTCCATACTTATTTGATTTTATTGTCTAATTTGTTAATTTCATCTCTAACATACATATTTTTTTTAATTTTCTGACAACTTTTCTCGGTATGTTACAATAATTTTAATAGTGTAAAATTACTTCTGGGTCTTTAGTAATTCTTGCTGCCTTAAACAATTTTCTTTTCCTTTCTAAATTCACTTTAATACCTGCAGTGATCCAAGGTTTTCAAAGAAACAGTTTGGTGTTACACTTGGTCATTTTTGGGGGGCAACAGTGTTCAAAAAGAGATATAAATTTATCAAGAAATATGTTGCATTTATCATTGGCATTTGACTAATGATATACATCTCCCCAATTAACATTTCTTAAACTTTCTCTGAAGTGCTCTATAGATATCAGGTTGACCAGCCTTACACTTTTACTTAATGGTTTCTGAACTGTAAGCACTGCTAAGTTTGGTAAGTTAATCAGTTGTGCATCATGGTCTGATAATCCATTTATCACATGGAAGGCATGTGTTAGTTTTACATCCTCTTGCTGCACAGATACATTATCTGTTAGAGTGCTACTGTCTTGATCTATACATGTAGGGAAATTGATTACTGGTTCTAAGTTATATGTCATTAACAACACTTCTAGTTCACTTTTCCCATCAGAATTGCTTGCAAAGTTTACATTGAAATCACCGCGGATTAATAACTTCTTCTTTTCGTCTGACAGACTGCATAATATGGAGTCAAACTTTTTTATGACTAGCTCCCAATCTCCTAATGGGGACCTGTACACTGTTGCTAATATCAACACTGTATTATCTAGCTGTAGTTCACATGCACAAACTTCAAAGTGCTGATCGACACAAAATTTGCTTACTTCTACAGTTTTGTACTTATACCTTTGTTTTGTGTAAATGGCAACTCCTCCTTTATCCATGCTAGATCTGCAAGTGTAAGATGCTAAATTATACCCATTTATGCTGAAACTTTTCATCCTCAGAGTTGTGGTGTTTAGACAGACAAAATATAGAAAACTCATTCTTATTTTTGAAATCATCTAAACACACTAACAGCTCATCTACTTTTTTCTTTATTCCCCTGTTATTTTGATGAAGTAAAGTGATACTACCCTTAGCTTTATCCCTATTTACTGTACATGAAGCTTCTTTTATTATATTTTTCTTGATTATTTTCTGTCTGGACTTTGGCTTTAATCTAAAAAACCTGTCTGCCTGGTCCCATTAACCAGAGGGATCATCCCTTGTGTGACTGTGGCTCCCCTTACATTACCTGCTAATAGACAAGCTAACTTATCTTTCCCCTTCCTATTTAGGTGCAGGCCATGTGTAGTGTATCCCCACCTACCAATAGCATCAACTGGAACAACACTCATCTGAGACTTGTCAGAGTTTGCGAGTGCAGCGCCCAGTTCCTGCCGACTGTAGTTTCATCACACTGTTTGTCCAATCCTGGTAATCCAGCAGGATTTTGATGCAGAGGAATCGGATGTGTTCCCAACCATTGCAAATTCACTGAACCCGCATATAAAACAAACACACACACACACACACACACACACACACACACACACACACCCTGCTGCAAATATATATTGTGACAGTGGTGTGAATTTATATTGTGACAGAGCTATGATTTTGGAGATTGCCTGAGCAACAGGTTGGATAGTGTCATCAGAAGTCACATGTGCAACAGGATATGTTCTGTGCATACAGTGGTTGCCCGAGCAACAGACTGTACACATTGATGTCAATGGTTGCTCTCGCAATGGGCCATGTATATGTCCAGTGACTTCGGCGGTAGCCAAGTGAGAGACTATATACGGACTATGTACAGTGTTTTGAGTAGTCACATATATGACAGGTTATGATCAGTGCGTATAGTGGTCATCTGAGAGACAGATTGTGAGCAGTGATGTTAGTGGTAGCTCCCATGACAGACCATGTATAGTGTTTTAGATGTTGCCCCCGCAATGGATTGTGTTTTGTGACTTTGTGATCATTTTCTTGTAAACAAACAGTGCTTTTAATAAATATTAATGCTCTGAGAAATTTTTATACGCTATAACTAGTCTATTTTACTCCATAAGCAAAATACTCCAAAAGTGAAACTTCCTGGCACATCAAAACTGTGTGCCAGACCAAGAGTCAAACTTGGGACCTTTGCCTTTCATGGACGAGTGCTCTACTGAGCTACCCAAGCATGACTGATGACCCATCCCCACAACTCTAATTCTGCCAGTACCTCTTCTCCTACCTTCCAAACTTCACAGAAGCTCTCCTGCGAACCTTTCAGAACCAGTACTCCTGGAGGAAAGGATACTGCAGAGACATGGCTTAGCCATAGCCTGGCGGATGTTTCCAGAATGAATGTAGGAGACGAGGTACTGGCAGAATTAGAACTGTGAGGACAGGGGTCGTATGTCTTGCTCATGTAGCTCAGTCAGTAGAGCACTTGTCTGCGAAAGGCAAAGGTACCGTGTTTGAGTCTCGCTCCAGCACACGGTTCAGATCTGCAAGGAAGTTTCATATCAGTGCACACTCCGCTGCAGAGTTAAAATTTCATTCTGGAAATACTTAACACCACAAAGACTTATATTATGCCATTTCAAACCAGTGAAGGTGACCAGCTAGCACCAGGAGCAGACATAAACAGTCACATACTGATTGAAGCACAATATATAAAATTCCTTGCATTCTAGCTGGATGAGTTTAAATGGAGTCGACAAAAAGTAAAGAGTCATGACTGAGCCAATAACACTATTCACAACCAAAGTGGTTTATTATCTGATTCTACCATGAAGCTCAGAGCAGATGTCCTTTTAACCAGTACTTGTGCAAAAAGACAAATTAATCAAGACGCTCTGTTCAGCATGTTCTCTTCTTAGAACAATCTCTCACTGTGTTGACCTGAAGACAGCAGTGTTGGCCTATTCTGGACATTTGTATTCCTTGTTGTCTTGTGGAATTATCTTCTGGAGTAGTGCCACTACAGTAATTTAAGTGTTTATTCAGCACAAGAAAGCAGGTTGAATATTTTGACAAGGACATAACTACACTTCTCCCAGAAGCGTTTTTAAGTCTCTTGGAATTCTTAAATTCACTTCCCAATATGTTTACTCTTTAATGGTTTTTGTTGCAGACAAGAAGAACCAGTTTCAGCTGAACTGCGAACTGCAAAATGACAATACAAGGCACATTAAAATTGTGTTCATGTCATCTTGTCTAAGAGTCCAAACAGCAAAGGCATTCCTCAAGTTCCCATCTTGCATAAAGCATGAAATTGGAAATCCCAACCACTTCAAAATAAAATTAAAAATGTACTTCATTACTCACTCTTTCTACAAATTACCTGAATATCTACATTCAAAGATTTATAAGTTGTAGCAAGTAACAGTCTACACTGTAAACCTGCATGACAAGTAGTAACAATGTAAAAGGGCTTTGTAAATACAGACATATGCAACTGATTCCTTTGAGAAATATCAATGTAATCAAAGTAAGTATTAAGCTAGCACTATGAGATAAACAGCAATTATTTAATCCTCAATTGGGTGCACCTATGTATAAAGTGTGTCAACCACAAATAACATTGTCTTATACCATTCCGTTGCTGTTTTACAATTGTGAGTCCATAGCTATTCTTTCATTACTGCTTCAGCTATCACAGTTATAAATTGTGCTGTTGTATGTTCAAGTAAGCAGCAGTAACATAAAATAGACAGCAAGCTATGGTGAGAAAAAATTTACGATGTGTGCAAGAAAATTACCCAGATTCCCAGCTAGCAGCACAATCCCACACTGAGGCTGTTGTCTGCAAAATAATTAGCAAATGAATAAGCAGTTGGGTGGATCTGATGCAGCTGCACTGTTTAATGCTTTGAGTGGGTAATGACCCACTATGGGATAACACATGTTCGCAGCACCGGGGTGATAAAAAAATGGCTTTGAGCACTATGGGACTTAACATCTGAGGTCATCAGTCCCCTAGAACTTAGAACTACTTAAACCTAACTAACCGGAGGACATCACACACACCCATGCCTCAGGCGGGATTCGAACCTACGACCATAGCGGTCGCGCGGTTCCAGACTGAAAAAATTATCAATGATCATCATTTTATACTAGCACGCTAATTACTGATGTACTGGTGATCAGTCCATAGTGTTCCTCTATCATAATAAAGCAGTACTAATCCCATTACTCTTAACTACTATTAACTTTTGCTGTGTTCTAAGGTTATGCAAACGAATCATCATATGACCTGACAACAATCTGAATAAACTTTAACTCTTTAATTATTGTAGTCCTGAAATATCCCACAACCATAACCGGTTTATGAGGTAAATGGTGAGGTAAAATGGCCACCAAGATAAAAACTGATCAAAAACTAATAAAAAATTTCTTTCCTTTCATCAGCATCTGTTCACAACTTTCTGAGTACCCTTTAGCTCTTATAGAAATACAGATTTAAGGAGCAATTTAACATAACACTACCGAGTGCACGCAATGGAACAGTGTCATAATTCAGTTGTAACTCAGTGTACATATGTTAACTGAAAATTTCTCTCACCTCTGTAAAAGCATTGATGATAAAATAATCTCCTTTGGACCTTTTATGATACCATCCTTTTGATGCTAAAGGTACAACTTCAAATTTTCTGTAGGTCTGACTTTTGTAGTGATTAAATTCTTGTCGTTTGCAGGTAATAACAGCTTCCTGAAAAATTTTTAAATGAAAATGTTTTTATTTGGCTGTATGTATCATAGAATATGTCATACACACTCTATCAACCCATGAAGTAAAAATAAAAATTAAAAATAATTTTCAGACGTAGAGAGTAATGTGCTTAATAGACACTATTGGAAGGCATCAATATAAACATCACTCAAAGCCAGCAGACATTCTTGTTAGCTGACCTATAAATTCTTGTTAAAGTCAACAGTCTTTCATTATCTGGCCAGCCTGTTTTGTAAGAAGGATACCAAAAGTGGAGGAGTTTGTATTTTTCTTAAATCTAATGTTGAACACAAAAGAAAGTGTGAGGCAGAAGTGCTGAGTGTTGAATAGCATCTTGAAGCTTCTGGTGTTCAGTTGCATAGAGAGCTGTGTAACATAATAATTATAGCAGTATGTAGATCATCTTGTAATAAATTAAGAGTCTCTGCTGGACATTATGTTTACTAAAAAAGTCATTTTAATTGTCTTCAACAAGTTACCTCTTGTAAACAAGTAGAACAGGAAGTCCTATAGACAACACATTTTCAAATGTGAAACCTCAGACAGAAATTATTAACACTAATTTAGAACTGTCTGATCATAGTGCCATCATTCTCACAATTCCAGCTCTCCCTGTGAAAGGAAGAGATGTATTTCTTGCTTATAGAAGAAATTCTCTGCAGAAAGCTGCTAGTTTTGTAGGTAGTCTAATTAATGAATCCAGGTTAGAAGTGCTTCCACAGTCAGGTACTGACAATGCTTGTAATGTTCTCTCATAAGTGTTCATGATTAATTTTGAAACGTATTTTCCAAAGAAACTGACCAGAGCCCATTCAAATGGGATCATTAAATCTAGTACCTAGATTAAATCAGGCATTAAGATTTCCTGTAGGACTCTAAAAATACTCAGTAATCAAACGAGCAGTTGCACAGATTCACAATTTTTTACAACATATAAAGACTTACAACAAAATATATCGACAGATAATTGCACAGGCAAATTTGCTTAGAGATGATGGCATAGTAAGACAGTCAGACAACGAATCAAAATCTATGTGGGAAACCGTACAAAATAAGACAGGGAAGAGATATATCTAGCAGGAAATCACACTTACAAATGCTGACAACATCAATATTGGCAAAAAATACCAGTCAAATTACATAAATGATTACTTTATCAATACTTCCCAAACATTTATCAATGCTTCCCAAACATTAAATTTCACAAATCAGGATAAACTTATGAATTGTACATCAGCATACAGCATAACTTTAGCTCCAATTAGTGGACATGAAGTAGTAAGGGTGATTAAAAGTCTCAACTGTAAAATGTCAGCAGGTGTAGATGGAGTACCATTGTCACTCATAATTCTTTCTGCTTCACAAATTGCAAAGTCCTTCGTATACATTGCTAATTTATCACTCACTGAGAGTGTGTTCCCACACAGACTATAAATTTTGAAAGTGATACCTTTATTCAAGAATCAATAGGCATAAAGTTGAAAATTATTGACCTATATCTCACTGTTCAGCATTCTCTAAAGTATTTGAGAGGTTAATGGAATAACAAATCATCATGCACTTAAATTACCATGAAATCAACATAGCTTTCCAGCAGGTAGAAGTACAGAAACAGCTATAATGCATTACACTGTTGAAATAATTGGAAACCCAGATAACAACACTATTCTACGAGTTAATTTAGATCATTCTAAAGCTTGAAGTACTGTTAGTCATGAAACTCTTTTAGATAAGTTGGAAGCAATGGCAATAAGTGGAAAAATGAAAAATGGCTTCAATTTTATTTGCAAAATAGGTCACAGGTTGAGGAACTCATTTCAGCTCATCTTAATCATAAAGTCAGATTAGTATCTGGAGCAAAAAGAATTGAAATAGGTGTACCACAAGGTAGTGTGTTAGTCATGGCTCAGTATCAACAGGCTGACCCTTAGTGTGAACAAAACAAATTTTGTTCAGTCTGGGAAAATGAATCAAAAACAAGATTGTTAATTGGAATATCCTTGGCAGAAATGAATTAAAAAGGGTGCAGTGCACAAAAAAATTAGAAATGTATGTTGATAAAGACTTAAAACTGGAAAGACGATGTAGCAAAATTCTCCAAGAGACTCAGTTCTGCTTGTTTTGCTCTAAGAATCATTTCTTGAGTATACCCCTCAGAAGGCAATTGAATGGCTTACTCTGGTTACTTTAAGTACCTTGTAGATTAGGGAATTTTTTTTAGGGTAAAAGTAGTTGTCAGTTGAATAAAATTTTACATTACACAAAAGGACTATTCACATCCCATCACACAGATTTACAAAGGTGCACTGCAAATCCCTGTTTAAAAAGTTCTATTTGCTTATATAAACACAAATGTATATTTATGAGCTAATCTCAGAGACCTACAAACTACTAGCAATTATAGCTATAACACTCATAGCTGTGGATCCCTCGATGAAGAGCGAGCAAGAACAACTCACACTCAAAGACATAGAGCTGTTCTTCATAATGCACTGCCAACATATGTAAAGAGGGTGGAGAAGGAAACACCGATTAGAGTAGAGTTAAAATCATTTATTGTACACATGTGTTACTATAGTGTAAATGAATGTGTTGGCTTACAGAAACACAGGGTAATTCTAAAGATGGGCCTAATTTCAGCTGGCTATATTTCCTGGACTATATCCCGTATTCTGTCCATCACACCTGATTAACACACATGAAAATTTACAGATTTTCAATATGCCCTCCTCTGGCTGCAAGTGTAACATCTTGACACTAGCTGAATTTACACCACATGCAATAATGAACATCTTGAGTCACTGAGTTCATCACAGCTGTTGGAATTTAATTTTCACTACTACTGTCCCAGTTTCTTGTATAGAAAATTTAGTTCTGTCTAAATCAAATGACGGAAACTCCAAGTTGGAATATCCTTGGTTGACGGCAGGATAATTTTGATGAACAGAGAATGTGTTGTAAGGATAACTCCCATCTGCACAGTTTAGAAAAGATGGAGACAGAAATCTAGCCTCTCATGTCAAAGATAACAATCACTTGCTTGACCAACTCTCGACCACCCCCACCCCTTTACCATCTGGCTTCCAACATCCCTCATGTCCATTGCCTTGCTGCTATTGAACACTACCTCTCCCAAAGTCCTTTAGACTACAAACCCATTACCTCATTCCTCATACACCTTACTATCTTTATCCTAAAACACACTACTTCTCCTATGAAGAGACAATATACAAACGAATCTGTGGCACTGCAGCATGAGCAACTGCTTGGCACCCTCCTATGCCAACCAGTTTATTGGCCATCTAGAGGAAATCTTCCTAACCTCCCAAAATCCTAAACCCCTAGCCTGGTTCAGGTTCAATGATATCTTCATGATCTGGGCCAAGACACCCTATTCTCATTCCTTCACAAACTCAACATCTTCTCTTCCATTTGCTTCACAGGGTCCTCCTCAACTCGGGGTGCCATATTCCTGGACATTGACCAGCTCCTTTCTGAAGGCTCCACCCACACCTCTATCTTCATCAAATCAACCAACCACCAACAGTACCTGCATGTCAACAGCTGCCATCCCTTCCACACCAAAATATCCCTCCCATACAGACTGTCCAGCTGGGCTAGTATATCTGCACTGACAAGAACTTCCTTGCCCAGTATGCTGAAGGTCGCACAAAGAGTTTCACAGACAGACACTATCCACACACACACACACACACACACACACACACACACAAACTGAACTACATCCTTTATCAGGGCTTTGATTACCTATCGTAATGCCCTGAAATGAGGGACGTTGTACTCAAGATCCTTCCCACACCTCCTAAAGTGGTGCTCTGTCTTCCACCCAACCTCTACAACATCCTCGTCCAACCCCACGCCAGTACCAATCCCAGCCCCTTGCCACAGAGACCGTATGCATACACCTGTGGGAGACTTGGGTGCAAGACCTGGCCAATACACCCACCTAACACATCCTATTCAAGGCCTGTCACAGGCTTATCCTACCTGATCTGAGGCTGGGACACCTGTGAAAGCAACTATGTCATATAGGTATTAGCTCTGCTGTAATCATTGCACAGCTTTTTTTATATTGGTATGACTACCAACAATCTGCCTATCAGAATGAATAACCACTGCCAAACTGTGGCCAAGAGCAAAGTGTACCACTCTGTGGCACAACATGCAGCTGACCATAACATGCTATTTCACAACTTGGGCCATCTTGATCCTCATTCCATCAGCAGTTTCCTGAACTGTGCACATGTGACTTATCCTTACAATACATTCTTCATTCCCAAAATTATCCTGGCCTCAACCTATGATAACATAATGTCCCCACACCCTCCGCCCTACAGTTTCTACCCCTCCCGTCCTAACATCTCATCCCAATTCAGGCCCTATCACCCTCAATGTATGACACCCTCTGCTAATGCAGACACCCTTTTTTCGTCTTCCCTCTCCTCTCCTTTCCTGCTCCCCCCCCCCCCTCCTCCACCACCCTCTCCCACAGCCTTCCAATGCTCCGACAGGCAGCCTTGTAGCCCCTGGTCCCTCTCCGAGGCAGCACTCCTCTCTGCCCCCCACCCATATCCTGCATCCCTCCCCCCTACCTGTCCCAATCCCAATTGCTGCTATCATTCAAAGTAACAGTTGCAGTCTGGCATGCCAGAGATTAGCGGTCATGTGTTTTTGAGGTCGGTCTGCTTTTTTTTTGTGTGTGTGTGTGTGTGTGTGTGTGTGTGTGTGTGTGTTTTTTTCCTCTCTTTCCTGAAGAAGGCTTTTGCTGAAATCTCAGCATGTCACAATCTTTTTGTTTTGACTGTCTGCAACTCAATGTGTCTTTTTTAAAGTGAGTAGCAGTCTACCCTTTCCATAATTGTCAGTTCTGTCTAATGAATACGTACCATTGTTCAAAATCCATGTTCAACTGTAGGTCCACCTACTTCAGACCAAGGAGGTCAGTTCAGTGTTTGGAAGAAGGAAGGTCATACCACCTCTAACCAGGCCATCTCTAGCAGTGGTGTTCAAATCACCCTTCAGGCTGATGACAGCCTTTTCTTAACGAATGTCTTACTTTATTGATCACTAATAACATTGAAAATTTTCATATTTGCTTAAACATATACTACCTTTTCATATTTTGTTGGATATGATTCCAAATCCTGATGAAAAGCTTGCTTCTCCTTGGTTTTATAACGATGCCTTGCAGCAGCTGTCTGAAAAATAATCAGAATACAAAATCTATTTTAGAAGAAGTAACATTACAGGGGGGGAAAGTACAGATTTCCAAATTATTTTCAAACCATAAGCCACACAAATGATTAAGTCATTCTGGTATTAGATAAAACTATTACACTTATAAAATATGATTGTCAAACCACTGCACAATGTTACACTGGAAGTTACATCAAACCTAACGCCACAAAGTTTATACGAACATCCAGATGCGACGCAATCCTGCTTCCATCCAAACACCCCCAACAAACTGAAAGAATATTTGCATGACAAAACTTTTGAATCCGCAGAAATTTTGAATGTGCAGGTTGTCCATATACTTAAAGCTCAAGTTTCAAAACAGGTATAGAATGAGAACTACTTCTCAGAATGACATTAAATTTCAACAACATATTACTGACACGAGGGGAAAGAAATACACACCAACAAATGTGCGACATACTGCTGTTCCTCAGTTTGTGTACGAGATGCCCAACATGCCTGTCTCTGAGAAGGATCATGCGCTGCTCATAAAGTTCTTTAATGGTATGCAGGCAACTGCATGCTTACCGATATGTTACAAAACATCGCACATAAAAACTGGATTTTTCCAGTGCTTATACTTCAGGTACTATTGGTGACAAAAAGGTGGGCTACAGAAGGATTGTCTTAGTGTCACTATCCTACAGTACAGGGTCAAAGTATGAATATTAGTCTCCTGCTTAGGTAAATGGAGAAAATCAGTTAGTTCTTTTTCATTTGATGTGGTCTACAGTGGGTTTGATGGAACTTATGGAGGCACCATTAGTTCGTGGGCAGTTCCTCAGAAAACTAAAAAAAAGGGGTTTTTTTAATGTATTTTCGCTGTCACCATTGGATCAAACCCCATTTTCGGATTCCAAGATGGATATGCACAGCAAATGGCTGTAATTTTTATGATATATTCCTAAGATCTTGGTATCAAACAACCATGAAAATTTTCTAGATTTCTTTATGTTTCCTACATACACAGGTTCAAAGTTACTCTACTTATGCACATGAAATGTGGTGTGAGGCAGAAACGTAGTTCATTAAGTGACATAGTACGGGGAATTTGAGGTGGATTGTTTCTGGTATCAGCAGGGGTCTGCTGCAGTACTGAAGCAAAAGTAAAATGTTTGTGCCTGTAAAATTTAATTCAGGCATAAAATTAGTTTTGCATTACTTCAATTTCACATCAGCAAACTATAGAAATTTTACTGTCCCATCATGTTCTCTTCACATGAGTGACATGTCCTGCTGCGGCAGGGAAAACGATAGAACCACCAGAAAAATGCTCCTATTGGAACACAAAAAAGGGATATGCTCCTCTTTATTAAAAAACTGACTGAAAAGTGTTGAACCAACTGCCTTACTCTACCTTCCTCAGCACCTCTAGAAATTTTCATATAGATATGTACATGCGAACACATTCACACTTTTTTATGCTGAGAGAGGAGGAGACAATGGCAGTGGGAATGAGCCAGAGAAGTAATAAATAAAAGAACATAGTAGACAGTGGTTGTGGTATAGAAAAATCAAAGGAGACAACAGCAGCGCAAGAGAGAGGGACACAGCGACAGTGAAACATAATTGACTTCCAGAGAAAGGTGTTAGGAAATGAGTGGAGGAGGAAAAAGTGCCAGTGGGAGAGAATAAGGAGAAGGAGACTGCAAGTGGACAGTAGTGAGTGATAATGACAATGACATTAAGAAAAATATAGTGACAGTAAGAAGACACAGCAGCAGTGGGAAGGAACAAATGAGATTGTAGCAGTAAGAGAGAACAAGATGAAGACAGCGACAGTGAGAGAAAGCAGTAGTAGTAGGACAGAACGAAGGCAGCTGTGGCTGTGAGACCAAAGACAGTGACAGTTGGAGAGCCACAAAGGGATAATGACAATGAGTTGGGCCAAATAAGTGTGTGAGAATGAGCAATTGGGAGTAGGTGGGCATGACAGACTTACAGTGATGGACTAGTGGGTGTAAGCGAGTTACAGTTTTGACAGCTTGTAGGAGTCAGAGGTGAGCTGCATGTTAAAAAAAGAACAAATGTGTGTGCATGCCAATATTTTTAGGAAAAAAGGTGCTGAGGAATGTCAGAGACTTTCTTAATACAGAGGAGCATATTCACCTTTTTAGTGCTATGATAGGAGCATTTTTCCACTGTTAAACATATACTTGAAAAGAGATAAACACGATGTGAAGTTAAAAATTTCTTTGATTATATGCAGTATTAGTTACTAATGGTACAATTCTCCATACAGCCAACTTTTTTAACTGAGTCACATCACAATTGCAGTTACATTTTTTGGCCCTGTCAGATATGCAGCATGGAAAGACAAAGGTCACTTCCTTGTTAGGAATTGCATCAGCTATAACACAAAAACTAGAGTTATATATAAAAACAAAGATGAGGTGACTTACCGAACGAAAGCGCTGGCAGGTCGATAGACACACAAACAAACACAAACATACACACAAAATTCAAGCTTTCGCAACAAACTGTTGCCTCATCAGGAAAGAGTCATTGATAAATCCAAAGGAACTTTAGTTACCTCTATTGTTTCTTTATTGCTAGATCATTTTTTAATGAAGAAACGTTATTGCAGCTGGCATAAAAAAAGGGACTGTAGGCAACCACATGCAGACTGGGCTGCCAACCTATAGGGGTTAAGTAGGATTTGCAATTTTAAATGTTCATGTGGGCATTACTATGTGGTCCCCCTTATCAGGGTTGTTGCAGTTTAGCTAATGCTGACTATGAAGTAAGGAACCAAACATTGAAGAAATCAGATCTGTCTCTGACAGAAGTTATGAGACTACAAAACTGCCCACACTGCTCAGAGTTCGTTTCTGATGGGAAAAAACATCGCAGCAGTCAACTCTCTAGTACTGGTTACATGGGATGTCACACCACCTCTTGTGGGGTGCACACCTGCTCCACAGTTTGGATGACCTTGTAAGCAACCACATCTTTATCAGCAGCAGCACTGTTGCACAGCTGCACACAGTGTTTCCTTCACCACACAGGCAGCATATGCCCTCAGGAGCAGCAGAAAAAGGACATTGCACGAGGTATGTTAGATCAGTTTCAGTGCAGATACTCCCAAGATTTTACTGAAAGTGAGTTAAAAGCTTTCACAAAAAATCATTAACCATTGTGAAGTGGTAACTCAAGTGCAAAAACAATTCCTGCATGCATCACATTGTACCAATGATCTCACCAAGATTGAAGCAAAAAGGCTGAGCTGTGATATGGACTTTAGTATCATGCATGATTTCTCAGATGCACTTTCACCACTAATGCCAGAAGGCACTGTGCACCCAAGTTGCTATGTTGAAGTGTGTATGACTCTTATTGGTATATGGGAATTGCTGAGAAGGTGAATTGTGAAGGAGGAGATGTAACAGTAAGGTTTATGCATCCTAATGGGCCAAAGAAATTTGCTGCCTAGCTTTACTGAAAATAAGGGGTCATTTGTTAGAACACATTTGAGAGAACAAGGAAACATAACCGTAAATTCAGTATTGGAGGGGGAAATGGTTCAAATGGCTCTGAGCGCTATGGGACTTAACACCTCAGGTCATCAATTCCCTAGAACTTAGAACTACTTAAACCTAACTAACCTAAGGACATCACACACATCCATGCCCGAGGCAGGATTCGAACCAGCAACTGTAGCGGTCACGCGGTTCCAGACTGAAGCGCCTAGAACTGCTCAGCCACACAAGCCGGCTATTGGAGGGAAGCGTGTGAGTGTGTGTTTGTGTGTGTGTGTATGTGTGTGGCGAGAAGGGATCAGGTGGGAGGATTGTAGAGGGAAACCACGAGATGAATACGGTAAGCAAGTAGTCCCAGTAGTTATTAGGAGATGGAGGGACTTGCACAGGATAGAGTTATGCGAGAACTGCCTCAAACCATGACAGTGGTGGATTTTGTCCCTCCTAGTCATGGCCTTTCTTTTCTAGAGGCACCCCATTTCTGCTGCTTGCATCTGACTTTGTTTGCAGATCGAAGGGGAAGACAGACAAACAAATCTGTCTGAAAATAATTCATGATATAAAAATGACATGTTGCTTACAAGTTGTTATTAATCCCACAGACAAGCATAGTAAATACTGTTTTAGCTACTGATATTAAATGAGATTGATGGTCTGATACATTTAGTTCCTTAATGATATTTCATGAACTAAGTTTAATCGTTTCATTCCCACATCATTTGAATATCCTTTGCCGTTCATATATTATAAAATCATTCCATTGATCACAATTTAAGATCAGTACTTAGCCTATTTAAAGTTACAATAAACTATTCACATATATTCACAGTTTAATACTTTGTATAACATTCTGCTGCTTGTCTTGGTAGCTAAGTATCAGACCACAAATCCAAAGGTCTGGAGTTCAGTCCTCAGTAAGCCTTGTTTTTTATCCTGTCACCTTCCATTTCTTTCACCTCTGTCAATGATTTCAAAAAGTGAAAAATGCCATGTTACATTATGGTTTGGAGTCCACATTAAGATGTAAGCTCTCCTATAGCTAGCTGACTAAATTCACATGTTGGACAAAAGTAAGGGCACCTCAATGCAATGTTTAGACCAACATCTGGATTGAGAATAACTTTACCTTTTTTTTCAAACAGTGGAAAATCCAATGTAACAATATAATGAATAGTTTCTTAACTTTCTGTTATTCTTCCTGTGGTTTCAAATGGCTCTAAGCACTATGGGACTTAACATATGTGGTCATCAGTCCCCTGGACTTAGAACTACTTAAACATCACACACATCCATGCCCAAGGCAGGATTCAAACCTGCAACTGTAGCAGCTGCGTGGTTCTGGACTGAAGCACCTAGAACAGCGGCCGGCTCCCGTGGTTTAATACAGCACTTTGGTTTCAGTTACTTAAATGGAAGACATCATATAATATGATATTTTAATTCATGAAAGTTTATTAGACACCAGAAGTACATAATTTCTGATGGAGAAACTCAGCATAGAATTAGAGGACATGACTGAACTGAATAAATTTCTATCTCAAATTTAGTGCAAAATATTGTGGTATTTACCAATCGGTTAACTTTTTTGCCAGATAAAACTGGATAAATTCTCTTTCTAAAACTCAATATAAGCCCACATTTGTATACCCAGGAATTATTTTAGAAAAAATACCACTTGGTGGATCATTAACTGTTTTAGAAATTACACCTGTATCATAAACAGAGCACTAATTATACATTTTATGTCCAGGATGGTCAGAAACGGTCTGAAAAGCTTGTAAGAGGGTTCCACAATAGGTTGTGCAGAGAAAGAATTGCTAAGAATAAAAATTTGATGTGTTGCACTATTTACAAGTTACTTAGCATTGAGTCCACCAATCAGGTCACTGCACTGTGCAAATTCATGTGGCCCATCAGATAAAATCAGTGCCACTTCTTTTCATAGAGGAAGTGACAGTACAAAGATTGTTGAGCCTTTCGTTCAGGTTTGATTCTTACTACTGACCCAAGTCCAATTTTTGTATCTCTCTCTAGTGTGGTTTTAGGGAACCAAATGAAGGTCATGTTTGGAGATAGTGCCTCTGGTTTGAATTTGCATGCACAACTATTTGCAAAAAAGAACAACACTAAAAATAACAGATAGAAGACCACACATCAATGGTTCAATTTGGTTTAATAAACTATCAACTTCTCCAAGAACATATATAAGAAATTATTTTCAAACAAAACTGAAGTCTTTTCTGATACAAAAATGATTATATTCATTCAACAAATTTGAAGACACTGACTAACATGAACCAGTAGCATATCAGCTGTAAAGTATTAAATGCATAAAATAGATATACAATAGCTACAGTACATAATATATTTTGTAGGTGTAATTACAGTCATACTATTCCTTCTAAAGTTAGGAATAGGCACCACTGTGATGACTCCAGGCAAAAAAATGTAAAGAAATAAAATCATACAGATGACAGTTCATTAAAATGTGGAAAGTTTTGTTGGTTACAAAGTAAAATAAATGTAATCTTTCAACTCACACATGAAAACTAGGGAAGCTTAGCAAGATGTAAAGTAGTAATAATTATTTGCTAATTTGTCAAGTAGAATGGGACTGGTTTCATTCCTATTGTGAAATATGATCCGTAATACCCAAACCCATTTGTTAACAGTAACAAACTTACTTTCGTAATACCAACACTTCTCCTCGCCGGCAGGTAAACACGAGGTACATGCAAAAGTTCCTCGAAAACACTGGCAAATATGATTTGCCTCATACCTGCTGGGCAGTGAAAGTTTCGAAACAGCTTAACAATTCCCATAGATTTTCACATAAATCTCCCTAGCAAATAACATCAGTAAAAAACTGTCACGCTCTTCGTCTTCCATAACCCATAGTGTTAGTAGCTATGTGTTTATAAACAGAAATCAGTAAACACTAGCACAGATGTTAATTGTGTCAAAGTCATTCGTAAAGGTATAGACAAACCGCAACGCCTATAGAATGGCGCCACTAAATCGGATTAAATTAAAGTAAAATAAATATCTTTGGTGCCAATGATTCAGATGTCGGCAAACATTTTATCAGTAGTCATGCTACCTTGCGGCGATTTCCTGTTGATAAATGTAAATTGTTTTATACATATGCAATGATTTATTTTATTCTGAATAAAGTATTATTATTTTAACATTAATACTTACCATAGTTCTTGATCTAGCTATTGAAGGAAGGAGATTACTCTAAAAGCGCAAAAAATGATTGACAGTTTCACTAGTGTTCAAGGGGTGAGAACCAGCTACAATTATAAAAAATCTTTCTGATCATGTGCTGAGCCTTGCTATTTACAAAGTATTAAAAGAAAAAGTAATCCTTCCTGCCTCTTTATTCTTCCACACTATCATTGCCACAGACTGCATATATATATATATATATATATATATATATATATATATATATATATATATAATCTTGTGTTGCAGCTGTTTTCTCCTGCACGTATGGAAAATATATATCGGCTTTTGCAAGGACAATGGAAGAAATGGAGTTATTATTTATTCATATATTACTTATTCATTCATCTGTAGACGATTTCTATTGTGTACATGTAGTCAGAGACTCAATTAATATTTCCGACGACTGTGCCTTACCAAAATCAAAACAAGCCTCCAACAGACATAATGCAGTCTACACAAGAAAAAGAACTAGAGTCAGAAACAACTGATTCATAAGTGGAATAGTTATTTCTGAAGGAAAAAAATATGTGTGACAATCTGTGTGATAGCTGAAATCTGTTAACCCTTACTACACAAATCAATATCAATTTTAGAGCCTGCAGGCTCTCTAGACCCAACCCTCCAACTCCACAACATCAAGATCAATGACATGTGGTCAAAGTGTGAAAAGTCAAAGTGAAAGTGTGTCAGTGTCACTGTCCAAAAATGTACTTCACATGTGCAAACCTAATTCCACAGTGTTCTTTTTCTTGTGCCCAAATAAATCACTTCACTGGATTCTAATTTGGGAGGACAACAGTTCAAAACTGAGTCCAGCCATCCTGACTTAGGTTTTCCACGATTTCACTAAATCACTTCAGGGAGGTTACTGGATGGATTCTTTGAAAAAGCACTGCCAACTACCTCCATTATCCTTCCCTAATCCAATGAGACCAATCACCTCAGTGTTTGGTTCCCTCCCCCAAACCAACCAACCAACCAAGTAAATCAGGCAACAAAATGATCTGCCATAACACACTCTAATAATGTATATAACATGTGTCTCAATGTAACAATATAATGCACATAATGGCTTTTAAAAAATAAATGTGCTCTCTCTCTCTCTCTCTCTCTCTCTCTCTCTCTCTCTCTCTCTTTCCTCTCTCTCTCTGCCTCTCACTCTACAGCAACACTTCCTCTCTCTTTTCCCCCTCTCGGACTTTTGATACATCGCCCCATTCCTATAGCTAAAAGGTTATTCTCTTGTAACCCAATACATCATTATGCTCTATTGATATATGTGTAAATTTATTTTCATCATGCGCCTAAATGTACTGTGTTTCATCATCAGTTTAGTATTCATATTTATGTTTCAAGTTATATACCATTTGCCTCATTAAATTGACTGTCAGTTGGTTTCATCGATCTAAATGAGGTATATTTGGATCTTATTATTATTCAGATGTATGTTTTTGTCTTTCTATGCCATTATCGTGCCTCTAAATTTACATGTTTTCATATCCTTAATCCAATGCAGCTGTGCATTTTGTCTGGTCCTGCAGCATATAACAAATGTTACTATCATAGAAACAATCAAAACTGACAAACATGTGAAATATAAACACATAAAATTTCAGATTACATCAAACTAAAGTAATTCAGCTGGTTTCACAAAATTCATATACATCCTAAGCAAAAATCATTTGAAGGACAATAAAAAAAATAAAAATCTTCTTACTTAACAAAAGACATTATAAAACCACAAACAAAAAAAAAACAAGAAAAATTTCTGTTCCTTTAAAAATATAGTAGTACATTTCTTGTAAAAATCAGCAATTGTTAAAAATTTGTAAATAAATGATTATATGTGTTACAAAAGAACATCTTGTCAGAGAGAGTAAAAGTTCTTTATTATTAAATCTTTATTAAAATGATTTTGATCACTATTTTTATCTAATTAACTGGCTTACACTCAGTTTCTTTTATTGTATTCCTTTCTCACATCATTTTAATCAATGCTTTAACTTTTTCAGCTGTATTTATGGTTTTCTCCTAGCATTCTTTTTCTACTCAGAATCTTTGTGCATGAGAATTTAATTGTGGTTTATCTATCTATCATAAAGTTTAAACATTTGAAAATTTCGAACATCAGTTAAAAAACAAAAGACGAAATAATCTATTTATTTTCCGTTACAAAATGTGCATCTGGAATCAATCTCCCAGGGTGTTGACTACAAGGAGTTAGCTGCTGCGGAAGAGACAGACCAACAACTCGCGGAACTCTTTTGTGACAGTATATCTGGCTCACATCTGTGGCAAATACAGCCTGCTGATGAATGTTTGAGAGTTTGGTTGCGAACTATCATAGGGAAACCGAGACCTTTTGTAGTTCAGAAATTGCCACACCAATTATTTGACAGCATCCGTGGGCTGGTTCATCTGGGAAAAAATGCCAGTGTCAAACTGATGATGGATAGATTCGTGTGGTCCAATATAAAGAAGGAATACCGTAGTTGGGCAAAAACGTGCTTAGTCTGCCACAGGGCCCAAGATGTACGAGACGTGCATAAAGCGGTAGGAGACTTTCCACTTACGACGCAACATTTCACACATGTGCCCCTGGGCATCGTGGGACCTCTGTTGCCATCAGAAGGATACCGTTACTTCTGCACTGCAGTGGACCGCTTCACCAGATGGGAGGTAGCAATTCCATTATCGGACATTTCAGCGGAAACGGTGGCAAGGGTATTTCATTCGTTGTGTATCGCACGTTTCGACTACCCTATACATGTCACCACAGACCAGGAATGTCAATTCGAATTAACGCTGATCTCAGAATTGGCCAACCTCTGCGGTTTCCACCATCGTAATACCCTGGCTTACCACCCAACAAGCAATGGAATGGTGGAACGGAGGCACAGAAAGTTAAAAGCCGCGTTAATGCGCCAAGCGCAGTCTTTGTCATCGGCTTTGCCACTGATTTTGCTGGGCATTCGTACAACATTAACAGCAGGCTTAGAAGCATGCAGTGCAGAATTTATTTGCAGTGAACCTTTAAGACTGCCCACAGAATTCTTCGCTGATCAAACCAGGGCACGACAGACCGAATTGTCTTATGTACTGTAAATAGTGCCCAAGCATATGGCCAGACTTCACTCATCTGCTGACGCGAGACATGGGGCAGGAACTACGTTTGTGCACAAAGATCTATGGTCTTGTACAGATGTGATGCTTTGTACAGACGCTGTCAAGTCACTTCAGCAGCCCCAATATTCTGGGCCTTACATAGCTCTTCCCTGGGAGGAACATAACAAGCATGTAGATGAAAATGGGAACACCCAGGTGGTATCACTGGAATGGGTCAAACCTGCACATATGTTACTGACCAAAGAGAATGCACACGCCTAACATGAAGTCTCACCTCCCACACTACTGGACCCACACGACACAAGAGGAAGTACTAACATCACTGCCAGCACCGGAGTCTGAAGAAGTGCAAGTAATGCCTTCAGTACATGTGAGGCCTAGAAGTTGGGTGAAATATAAATACCCCTCTCTGGAGCTCAGCCCTACCAGAGGGGGCTGTGTTAGAGTCGCCAGAAGAACATCCGTGAATGCATGGTGAAATGCAGGATATTTCTGTGATGAGGAGCGCACAG
The DNA here is from genome assembly GCF_021461395.2 of Schistocerca americana. NCBI lineage: Eukaryota > Metazoa > Arthropoda > Insecta > Orthoptera > Acrididae > Schistocerca > Schistocerca americana. The sequence continues at coordinate 1,158,363,217 of NC_060119.1, read as the reverse complement.
ACAATCTAGTTTACTCTTTGATTTTTATTAGTATTATTTGTATTGACTTAGATTTTTCATTTGACTGGCGTTTGAGCTTAAGCGAATGAAAAGTTATCGCCTGACTACTTCGCTGTATCTTTTTAGCAGACAGAGATAACCTGTATTTGCTAACATGTATTTCAAATGATGACTAGTATGGCATGACAGAAGAATAGAAAAAATACATTTAATCCATCTAACTGAACAAAAATAATTATCAAAGTAACTTCCATAAAGATTTAAAAACAAAAAATTTCAAAGCACATGACAAGATTCGAACCCACATCTTTTCCACATGAGGCCAGTATCTTAACCATTACACCATGCAACCTAGCAGCACTAGCACTCCGTCTTCAGGCCACAATTGGCCCATCGGGACCATCCGACCGCCGTGTCATCCTCAGATGAGGATTCGGATAGGAGGGGCGTGTGGTCAGCACACCGCTCTCCCGGTCGTTATGATGGTTTTCTTTGACCGGAGCCGCTACTGTTCGGTCGAGTAGCTCCTCAATTGGCATCACGAGGTTGAGTGCACCCCGAAAAATGGCAACAGCACATGGCGGCTGGATGGTCACCCATTCAAGTGCCGGCAGCGCTGTCAGGCGTGGCCGGCACTTGGATGGGTGATCATCCAGCCGCCATGTGCTGTAGCCATTTTTTGGGGTGCACTCAGCATCGTGATGCCAATTGAGGAGCTACCTTCGATTTTTTATATTCTCTTTTCTTGGTGACTGACTTAGTATTGCTCTGCCAAGCCTGGTCTGCCTATCTCTTTTTGTTTAGAGGTGCCTGAAAATGACAAAGAAATTCAGGCACTATTAAAAACACTCGTGTGTGTGAGAGGCTCGCTTGCTTGTGTGAAGGAAAGCTTTTACCAAAAGCTGTTGTGGAAGTCTTTTTATTGTGTCAGTGTGGAACTTAATGTGTTTTCTTTACAGTAAGTAGCAATCTATCTTTTCCTTGTATTATTTATGATTATTATTTTCAGTATTTTATGAACAAACAACACACAGCTCTGAACCGAGTGTCCAGCGATTTCAGTCAGTTAGTTATTCTCTAGTCTTGGTTGTAACTGACATGGCACTTGTATTTTCCACCTGTTAAAAATCCCTGCAGGAGACAGGCAGTATTGCTTACATAGTTACTGTAACATTATTCATGTCTTACCATTTGTGCATTTCAGTTACGAATATGACACTTCTCACTTGCTTTTGCAACTTAGTATAAATGCAAATAGTGATCATAGTATTTATGTCAGCTATGGTGTCAGGATAATGGAATGTAGTCGAATTAAGTCGGGTGATGCTGAGGGAATTAGATTAGGAAATGAGTAAAGGAGGTTTGCTATTTGGGGAGCAAAATAACTGATGATGGTCGAAGACGAGAGGATATAAAATGTAGACTGGCAATGGCAAGGAAAGCGTTTCTGAAGAAGAGAAATTTGTTAACATCAAGTATTGATTTAAGTGTCAGGAAGTCGTTTCTGAAAGTATTTGTATGGAGTGTAGCCATGTATGGAAGTGAAACATGGACGATAAATAGTTTAGACAAGAAGAGAATAGAAGCTTTCGAAATGTGGTGCTACAGAAGAATGCTGAAGATTAGATGGGTAGATCACATAACTAATGACGAGGTATTGAATAGAACTGGGGAGATGAGGAGTTTGTGGCACAACTTGACTAGAAGAAGGGATCGGTTGGTAGGACATGTTCTGAGGCATCAAGGGATCACCACTTCAGTACTGGAGGACAGCATGGAGGGTAAAAATGGTAGAGGGAGACCAAGACATGAATACACTAAGCAGATTCAGAAGGATGTAGGCTGCAGTAGGTACTGGGAGATGAAGAAGCTTGCACAGGATAGAGTAGCATGGAGAGCTGCATCAAACCAGTCTCAGGGCTGAAGACCACAACAAGAACATGGTGTTTATTACCTTATGGTAAATAATTACTGCAAGATAGACATAGAGGCTAAGTTACTCCACCGATTTCTAATTCCCAGATATATGGGTATTTAATTTATTTGACTGTTAAATAAGGGAAGCCTGTGTGCCCTCTAAAAAAATTATCAGGTCTGGCCTAGAGCGCCATGATTACATGTAGTAAAAATTGGGTGACTGCAACGTTCCCATTCAATGATAAGTAAGACCTGCCCATTATTTGTATATGGTCTGGCAACAAAAAGCGTACTAGATAGAAACCTTAACTATGTTTCTGTTCAAGTGTCAGCAGCTCATATATTATTATGTAACTGTTGGGTATAGGATGGTCGAAGAAATTATAGTCATAAAGAAGATGTAAGTAAAAAATATAGAGACTGCTATATGCAAACATTTTTAGGAAATAGTATACAGATAACTGCGTGCCTTGTGGACATTGCTATGCATAGTTCATAGCAAACATGGACTCAACTGAGGAAAATCGCACATAACATTCATTCCTGTGTTACCAGGGCATCAAAGAGAGTACACAAGGTGCTAGCCTTGATATCACTAATCGCCCCAAATACCTCTGTTTGCTTAATATTAACACAAGACTTCCTACAATCAACTTCAAATCTAAAATTTTCTTTTCATTTTCCCAAAAATTCAAAAATCACTTCACTGACATAAGGTGAAATTCAAACAAAAATGTACAACTACAACTCCCTCTGTACTTTTCATAAGCAATTAGTACACTGGAAAATAATACTAAGTAATTTGTGTTTAATCTCATGAAAATACCGCACAGGTCATATAAATTAACATCTGATGGTAACAGAGGTAACAGACACCTTAAATCCATGCAGTTATTGCGAAATTGTTAACAAAATTCCAGTTCCTATATTGAGCAGGGCTGCCCAATGACACAGAGAGGTTATTATGCTGTGGGTGCTTTCATGCCAAAATAATTGCTTTGCAGTCAGGTTTCGCACCAACACAACCTTGCAAGTGATTCCATGTGGACTATACCAGTACTTTGAGATTCGATACTTGTATTAGCAATACTTAATATAGCCCACAGCTCGTCACCTTGAGCTTTAATACTCTTGCTAGAGTATATAATCTACTGTTAAATTCAAATTTCAAATCTGCCATAACCTCAATGTACCTCTTCCATCTTGCATGTTACTATCGGCATAAAGTAGAAACAATAACGGGTTTGCACCTAATTTTCTATTTCTACCAACTGTCACAACCTGTATAGCTCTGTGTACCAACCTATAAAACTCCGATTATCAACCCCACTCCTAACTACTCCCACAATACATTCACCACCACAACCACAATAAACAAAATCAGCTTGGATTAAAAACAGTTCACCAAACAGTGCTAGCATAATTGCCATATCGTGATGCTGATGGGAAGCTGGACTGACATGATTGGTGAACAGTATTGCTTTAGGTAGGTGCGCAGGTGAAGCTGCTGTTGTTGTAGGCTGATGAACTGCAGATGTCATTACTGTCAGTTACTGGGGTGTCACTGTACATTTGATGAAGAAAGATAGCCCTTAGAGCCCCCAATCGATCTTACAACTTGTGGACTTGTTAAATTTTTCATCGAGTAGTTTTAACCTCCAGATCTGTGGTGCCTATCGACCTCTATTACAACATCACTGACCAGCGAGAGCGTACACTGTCTTCAACAAAGTGGTATTTCTCTACATACAGATCATTTATTCGATATTCTACATCCATCTGTATCCCAAGTTGCCATACCGGTGACTCGCGACGACCGCGTATGAGGTAAAATTCACGCCAATACAGTTACAACAACGCGATCCACATGTAACTGCCGACCGCTGCCATTCGCACGCCATGCCGATGGCCTCCCTTCTGGACAGTGCAGTGCTTCTCAACTGACTCTTCCACCGTCTTTAGACATCAATTGTGCAAGTGAAGTGCCTAGATACTGTGGTTCAAACTAGTACGAAACAACTGAAAGCAAGAAACGATCTACTATGGAACCTTATCGCCATATCCTACTTGCAGAAATACTATGCGAAGACTAGACTACAACACTCTGGCTGTACGGATTTCCTTTCGATCGCAACAGACAGCACATTTTCCGCGCCACGTGTTAATTCCTTCGAACCACCCTTGTTGCCGCCAGTTGCTTGGATTTCGAATACGAACGTGGAACATATCCACTTTCGACAAGAACATACAACATTTTCCCATTGTTGATGACAAAGGTGACAGCCATGTGCCACAGAATCAGCCTCGTCTTCCTTCCATCCACACAGCTACTGAGCCAACCTTTGGCCAACGTCACCTCACCTGGCTGAATAGACGATCTTAGGACATAAACAAACCCACACCTCCCCCCAACCCTCTCTGCTTTCACACCTGCACTGAACATCACTATCTGCATCCACTCAGGCCTGTGCAGGGTTCCACTGAACACACTGCTCCCACGCCTTCACTGCCCATCCCCACACATGTCACGCCCTGACCTATGCAGAACGCCTCCGAGCATGCTGCGGCCGCAACTGTGCAGATCATACCTATCCTCATCGCACTCGGCCCTTCGAAGAACGCCGTCGAGTATGCTGCAGTCTCACCTTCATGGAAGATAGTGAAGTGCAATGTGCCTGTGCAGCTATTCCATGTGGTCGACTGTGGCACATCCAGGCAAAACTACTACAGCTGGCACCTGGTATCTTAAATCCTCTCTGTAGCCTGGTACAGTGATCTTTCGATCTGTGAAAACAAAAACAACTTCGTGCTGTGCAACCACGTCTCACGCACAGCTCGTTCAAGTGGGAGCCGTTTACCAACACTGCACACAACTGCCGCCCATCTCATGACTACTCCATAGTGCTCACAATAATTTCATTCATTCCTGGTTGCCTCTACATGCCGCAAGGCAATGAATCTTCTCTCACCCCAGTGACAATGGCTGCTACCAGATATCACATCTCTGACTGCAAACTGAACATGATCTTTTCACTGACTCGTATTCTAACGAATGTTCTGTGGTGCTTCCAACTGCGATTTGAAATCAACTCGTTACCACTTAATGGTTAATGAACAATGGACGAATCTACAGCACTATACAAAGCTGCCAGCTCATCGGACACAGTTCATTGATCTATGATCGGGAATCTACAAGTGTGTACAGTAAGTGGCGTAATACCATTGATAAATACAGACTATGAATAGAAGTATGTTGCTAAGACAGAATATTCGAAATTTCTGTGTACGTTGATGAGAAATTGAACTTGAAGAAACACATCGATGATCTGCTAAAACACTTAGGTTCAGCTTCTTATGCTATTAGGGTTATTGCAAATTTTGGTGATAAACATATCAGTAAATTAGCCTACTATGCCTATTGTCATTCACTGCTTTCATATGGCATCAATTTTGCGGCAATTCGTCATTAAGAGAGAAAGTAATCACTGCACAAATGTGTGTAATCAGAATAATAGCTGGAGCCCACTCAAGATCACATTGCAGACATTTATATAAGGAACTAGGGATATTCACAGTACCTTCATAATACATACATCCACTTATGAAATTTGTCATTATTAACCCATCCCAATTCAAAAATAACAGTGAAGTGCATAGCTACAACACTAGAAAAACGGATGATCTTCATTATTCTGGATTAAATCTCACTTTGCCTAATGGCATTAAAAGTCTGACAGATAGCTAACCAACATTTAAAAATAAATTAAAAGAATTTCTGAATAACAACTTCTTCTACTCATTAGATGAATTTCTAGATATGAAGTAGTAACTGTAAAAAAAAAATTAACTAACTATTTTGTGTAAAGAAAGCTTACATTAAAATGTCACATTCAACATCATTATGAAACGTCGTATTCAAGATCTATGGAACAAGTATTAATGTATGCATGTATGTATGTATGTATGTAAGTGGTGCTTGTGGTGTTCCTATTGCTACTACTGCTGCTACTTCAGATGTATCTGCTTCCACTGGTGTTTGTGATGTTACGGGTACTGATACTGTTGCTGGTAGTACAGATGCTTCTTCCACTAATTTCTGCATCACAATTTATTCCCTCATGAAGTTTGTTGTAAATAATCCACTACAGTTCAAAAGGAACAATGAGGTACATAATTACAATACTAGATCAAGAATGACATTCATTACTCTACTTTAATGTTGTCTTTAGCACAAAAAAAGAATGCATAATCTTGCAACAAAAATTTTTGATCACTTACCCGGTGATATAAAGTGTCTAACAGACAGTAGAGTAAAATTTGAAAACAAACTGAGGAGGATTCTCCTTAACAACTCCTTCTATCTCTAGAAAAATTTCTACTGCTGCATTACTGTAATGTGTAAAAGATGGTGGGCAGCAATTACAACTCACGTCTATACATATTTTTTCGTTTTGTAAAAAAAATTATAAATGTTCAGAATGTAACCATATGTACAAATTAATTTGCGATGTGAGTGTAAAATGACTAGTTCCACTGAATTACGATCTATTGTACACGATGATTCAATGAACATGTAACTAACCAACCAACCACCCAATCTCGCCACCTCACATCGACATTCTCTTATAAGAACATCACAAAACCAGACCTAGCGATGGACCTCTTATGCCAGTTCCACCTTCCCTTGTTTGTACATTACACTGCGCTCCTGCACTTCGACGTGGGCCACTGCATCCTGGAACCTTTTGCCCTGGCGCCTCTGACGCGACCTGATACATCGACTATGCAAGACAATCAACAGGAAGACAATCGTACATTCACAGACATAGCGAAGCAGTGTGCTTCCTCAGCTGACGAGTTCTTGATGATTCGCGACACTGCACTGACTGCCATGCATCATCAGATGCACTTTGTGTAGAGACAGCATTGCTCCCGCAATGCAATAATGTCACATCTACCTCCCTCATCATGATGTACGAGTAGCTCATGGTTTCGGCACACGGCCATCTTGACGACGAGTGTGGCAGCACACGTCTATCCTGGGTGCCACTGACCAGTCACACAAACCCAACGCCTGCCAACGTCCATTCTCCGCTCTACTGGCTCCAGTATGTGCACCGTCGCCGATCCTGGACATGCAACAAAACACACATGGCTGCACACTGTGTTTCTCCTCCACTCCTGGCTCTTCTGTCGTTGGCATCTTAAGGCACGCCTCTCTGGCTGGAGAGCACAAATTGTTTCCCATTTCTATTCTGCATGACTCACTGAAATTCATCTCGATCACTGTCTGCTGTCGATCTTCACACGGCATCACCGATTCCAATGACTACATTCACCTGATTCTACATTGGATTATTGCCCACCCACCACAGTTTGACGACCACAGGACACCAGTGCCACCAATGTCAGTTACACTATTCATCTCCAGCTGTCACCGACAACTTCAGTTTTCCTTCCCGACACGATTTCAACACTACAAAGTCGGACTCTATAATTGCATCTCCACCTAAACCGGTTTTACTGGAGCTCGAAATTTAGCGCGGACTTCAATGCGAGATACCTATAACAGTTTCCACAAAGAAACTTTGTTTCGAAATCTCGCTGAAAATCCAAAGAGATTCTGGTCATATGTGAAGTATGTTAATGGCAAGAAACAATGAATGCCTTCTCTGGGCGATAGAAATGGAGAAAAAACAGAAGACGGTGCTGCCAAAGCAGAGTTACTAAACACAGCCTTCCGAAATGCCTTCGCAAAAGAAGACGAAATAAATATTGCAGAATTCGAATCGAGAACAGCCAACACGAATAACGTAGAAGTAAATATCCTCAGAGTAGTGAAGCAACTTACATCACTTAATAAAAGCAAGACTTCTGGTCCAGACTGTATACCAATTCGGTTCCTTACGGAATATGCTGATGCATTAGCTCCATACTTAACAATCATATACAACCGTTCGCTCGACGAAAGATCCGTACCCAAAGACTGGAAAGTTGCACAGGTTACACCAATATTCAGGAAAGATAGTAGGAGTAATCCATTAAATTGCAGGCCCATATCGTTAACGTCGATATGCAGCAGGATTTTAGCACATATATTGTGTTCGAACATTATGAATTACCTCGAAGAAAACGGTCTATTGACACACAGTCAATATAGTTTTAGAAAACATCGTGTCTGTGAAACACAACTAGCTCTTTATTCACTTGAAATGTTGAGTGCTATTGACAAGGGATTTCAGATCGATTACGTATTTCTGGATTTTCGGAAGGCTTTTGACACTGTACCTCACAAGCGGCTCATAGTGAAATCACATGCTTATGGAATATCGTCTCAGTTATGTGACTGGATTTGTGATTTCATGTCAGTGGTCACAGAATTGATGGAAAGTCATGGGGTAAAACAGAAGTGATTTCTGGCGTTCCCCAAGTTCGTGTCGATAGACCCTTTGTTGTTTCTTATCTATATAAACGATTTGGGAGACGATCTGAGCAGCCGTCTCGGTTGTTTGCAGATGACGCTGTCGTTTATCGACTAATAAAGCCGTCAGAAGATCAAAACAAACTGCAAAACGATTTAGAAATAATATCTGAATGGTGCGAAGTGGCAGTTGACCATAAATAACGAAAAGTGTGAGGTCATCCACATGAGTGCTAAAAGGAACTCGGTGAACTTCGGTTACACGATTAATCAGTCTAATCTAAAAGCCATAAATTCAACCAAATACCTAGGTATTACAATTACGAACAACTTAAATTGGAAGGAACACATAGAAAATGTTGTGGTGAAGGCTAACCAAAGACTGTTTTATTGGCAGGACACTTAGAAAATGTAACAGACCTACTACGGAGACTGCCTACACTACGCTTGTCTGTCCTCTTTTAGAATACTGCTGCGTGGTGCGGGGTCCTTACCAGATAGGACTGATGGAGTTCATCGAAAAAGTTCAAAGAAAGGCAGCACGTTTTGTATTATCGCGAAATATGGGAGAGAGTGTCACACAAATGGTACAGAGTATGGGCTGTAATTATTAAAAGAAAGGAGTTTTTCGTTGCAACAGAATCTTCTCACAGGAATTCCAGTCACCGACTATCTCCTCTGAATGCTAAAATATTTTGTTGACACCTACCTACATAAGGAGGAACGATCACCACGATAAAATAAGGGAAATCAGAGCTCGTACAGAAAGATATAGGTGTTCATTCTTTCCACGCGCTATACGAGATTGGAATAATAGAGAATTGTGAAAGTGGTTCAATGAACCCTCTGCCAGGCACTTGAATGTGATTTGCAGGTATCCATGTCGATGTAGATGTATAATTTGTTTTTAAATGCAGTTTGGCTGTCTGTCGGACTTTTATGCTATTTAGTTAATGACCAAGGATATTTGTGTAAGCATAATTCAGCACTTTCTGTCCCAAATTCAGATTTAACCCGGAATAGTGAAAATCAGCCTTTCCTCTAGTGTTGTAGCTATGCACTTTGCTATTGTCACTTCTCCACTGTCACTGTATCTGTGCGAAAACTTGAAAGTGCTTATCAATGTCTTCAGCTTCTACCAGTTAATGCAAAGCACTTCTTTTCATGTAAGACTGATCCATAAATTACAGTATTCAAACATCTCATTTAGTTACATGTGCTTGGAACAAGTTGGGTGACAGTTCTTTTTAGAATGGCAACTCAGCTTCATCTCTTCTTCCCATGATACAATATCGATCGTCAAAGTACTTCCTGCCTTATGGAGCAGAGCATCTGGGACTGACGTGCATGGAATAAACGGCCCAACTAGTAGGCAGTGCAACGTGTAATGAAAACTGCTCTCATCATCCCATCTTGAAGATATGCAGTGTGCTCCCACACAAGAATACAAGTTGAAAAACAATCTCCCAAAAAGCATGCCCCTCTAAATCACTTAACTAAGAGAGTTGTGATCAACATTCTCAATACTGTAAATGTCGTGCAGCTCATCACTTTACCAAAGTGTTATGTGACACCAAAACCAATACTTCTACGCTAATATCTAATACTGTAGCAACAGTAGGAAAATGTTTGGTGAAAGATAAATTTTTGGCTGTTTCATCACAAGTGGACATAGTCCAAGTTTGTTGTTGTTGTTGTGGTCTTCAGTCCTGAGACTGGTTTGATGCAGCTCTCCATGTTACTCTATCCGGTGCAAGCTCCTTCATCTCCCAGTGCCTACTGCAACCTACATCCTTCTGAATCTGCTTTGTGTATTCATCTCTTGGTCTCCCTCTACGATTTGTACCCTCCGCACTGCCCTCCAATGCTAAATTTGTGATCCCTTGATGCCTCAGGACATGTCCCACCAACCGATCCCCTTCTTTTAATCAAGTTGTGCCACAAACGTCTCTTCTCCCCAATCCTATTCAATACCTCGTCAATAGTTATGTGATTTGCCCACCTAATCTTCAACATTCTTCTGTAGCACCACATTTCGAAAGCATCTACTCTCTTCTTGTCCAAACTATTTATTGTCCATGTTTCACTTCCATACATGGCTACACTCCATAGAAATACAAAACTCATTTACCACTTAAAGTGTCTCATTTCCTAATCTAGTTCCCTCAGCATCACCCGACTTAATTCTACTACATTCCATTATCCTTGTTTTGCTTTTGTTGATGTTCATCTTATATCCTCTTTTCAAGACACTGTCCATTCCATTCAACTGCTCTTCCAAGTCCTTTGCTGTCTCTGACAGAATTACAATGTCATCAGTGAACCTCAAAGTTTTTATTTCTTCTCCCTGGATTTTAGTACCTACTCCAAATTTTTCTTTTGTTTCCTTTACTGCTTGCTCAATATACAGATTGAATAACATCGGGGCGAGGCTACGACCCTGTCTCACTCCCTTCCGAACCACTGCTTCCCTCTGATGTCCCTCGACTCTTATAACTGCCATCTGGTTTCTGTACAAAATGTAAATAGCCTTGAAAGGTGGCTACACTGTGCCACTGCGCCAGAGAGTGCGCCAAAGAGTACTATTAAGCCGCCTCCACAGTGAGTGCTAGTAGAGAGATCGTAGAAGTCAGTGCGTGTTGAGAGTTCATAGCAGTCAGTGCTTAGAGAGAGCTCGTGGATGTCAGTGCTTGTTATGAGATCGTAGAGGACAGTGTGTGTTAAGAGCTCGTAGCAGTCAGTGGTTGTTGAGAGTTCATAGCAGTCAGTGCTAGTAGAGAGCTCGTAGAGGACAGTATGTGTTAAGAGTTCGTGCCGAGATGTGCTAGTGGGCACTGCTTGTCGTGAAGTCGGAGTGAGATGTGGTAGTAAAGAGTGTTGTTCCATGTTTTATGCAGTTATTTGATGGGAGAGATAGCAGATGTTATTGTAATGAGTGCATTTCGTCAATATATATGAAGGTAAAAACTACAATGTTCTTTTATTAATTGTGTATCTGAAATAATGCGTCACTACAGGTTCAGTCAACAAAGCATCTGGCTTGTGTTCTTGTATTAGAGTGAATTCTGGTTTTCTTGCGTAATTATAGTTTTCTAATTTTCTTTTGTCACGTCAGTATAAATGTTAATAAAAAAATTCTTGTGTTATTGAAGAAGAACCGTGCCAGATGCGTACGTTGAGTCACACTCCCACATACAGAACAGTTACTTTTCTGCTTATTGGTTTCGTAGATTTTATAGTTGCTGGGGACTTAATTAATTAACTGTGTTCACGAAAATTTTCGTACATTGTTTGTTGCAGTCAGATAGCGTAATAATACTAGTCAGGGCCAACCGATTAAGAGACACAGCGTAATCGGACATACAGCTACCAAAAACAAAAATTTAAAAAGTATTTTCAATAATATTTAATTAAGCCCCCATGCACGTGGCGACCGCTGCTTCGGATCGTCCCTTGGATTCTTCTGATTGTGAAAATTGTAGACTGTAGTATTGTTGTAGTAATTTGTAGTTAGTAATTGTAGTCTATTTTGTATGTGTAGATTTGGTAATTGTCATTCTTCTAATGGTATTTTTTTCTCAGAATTAAATTTGTTGTCTTGTCAACGGGTTTGGCAATTTAGTGCAATTATTTCAATTTTTCGATTGATCGTGTTTGAGGGAGTCATTGCATTTGAATGGTATTGTTGAGATAAAGAGTCATTGTGTGTGATTTTAGTACAGTGACGAATCTTTTGTATATTTTGTAAATGATTACGCGATCAATGAAAAAGGCAAAAATGATGAATAGTGAGGACGAAATTGTTGACATGGCGAACTCGCCAACAGAGGAAAACAGTATGATGGATAATGAAGTGGAAAACAATGTAATAAGTCGGGAAGACAGTCCGGAACCATTTCAAAATTTTTCTCAATCGGAAAATTCACAGAATCTGAGATTAACGACAGAAGATTCTGAAATAGTATCGAACACAGATAGCCTTACAGCTGTGACGAAGGAAGTTAGTTTTGCGGGAGATGTTAGGGGCGAAAAGAATTCTGAACAATTTAATATGGAGCAGTTGATGGGTGCAATATTAAATCTGGGATCACAAATGGAAACAATTAAAACTGAGATGGGAACAATTAAAACACAGATGGGAACAATGGAAACACGGTTTGGATCTGAATTAAAAACAGAGATGGGAACTTCACGGGCTGAATTAAAAACTGATATGGGAACTTTGGAAACACGGATAGATTCACGAATAGGGACATGTTTCAAAAATATGAAAGATGAATTAAAGAAAGAAATCAGGGAAGAAGTACAACCGATTCTGAATTCTCACAATAATAGATTAATTGCAGTAGAAATCAGACAAAGGGAACAGGATAGAGAACAGGAAGAAAGAGATCGCGTGATAGTACAGAATTTTTCAGAGTTAAATTTACAACGTGCAAAGGATAAGGAAGAAATATTTGAAAGAATCGAGGAATCCGTACCAAATGACAGAATAAATAATCTAACACGACAATATGAACAGTTAACTACCAAATGTGTCAATACTGAAACCCGAGTCGCGACACTTACGGTAGATGTAAACAAACAGAAAGAAAAAATAGGTGACTTATCGGAAAGAGTTGAGGAAATTTCAGATAAATTGACAAATCTTAGTTTACATGGGGACAGAGATTCGGATGATACAGCCCCATTACCATTTGCAGAAACCGAAGAGTATCAGAACATAAATAAGCATGTTGAGAATCAGGGAAAATTTAATGAACGCGTGAAAAGGGAATTTGAGGCATTACGGAAGCAAGTCAAGCAGATCGAAGGCGAAATTGTAGGAAAAGATAGCAGAAGAAATTTAGAATCACAGGTAGCAGAGGGGTTTGAAGAAAATAATTTGTTTCATTTACGGGATGCAACAAGAGAGCGCCAGGCGCGCGAACTTTACAATAATCGACATTCGGACCGGGACAGACTCGGTAGGTCTTTGTCGCCACGAGGCGAAAACTTTGATTATAAACACTTTTTGACTGTCCGGAAATTTAAGATCTTCCGCAATTCTAAGAATGACATACATCCATGTGCATGGCTAGATCAATTTATGTACGCACTTCCACCAAATTGGCCACTAAGTCACAAACTAGAATTCATGGGTGGATATTTAGAAAACGAACCGGCGACGCGGATGCGCGCACTCATTAGAGATTGCAATAATTTAAATGATTTTTATCATGCATTTCTATCGGCATATTGGTCCGAAAACACACAAGACAGAGTCAAACATAGTCTGATTATGCAGCGTAATTTTAAACAGTCTGAGTTCCGCACGCCGGCAGAGTACTTTGAAGACATGATTCGAAAGAATCAGTTCCTGTCCAACCCTTATAGCCCGACTGAATTAATTCGCATTTGTTTAACTAAGTTGCCACAATCCATAAGACAAATTGCTTTAGCTGGAAGATGTAAGGACGACATCGAGACTTTTAAGACTTTGTTGCAAGAACTTGAGTATGACAACGACGACGGGACTTCTTGTAACTTTTTCAGTAACAGTATTTATAATAGACTTTCAGAGAAAAGAGATAGTGATCGGAACGGGCGTTATATGGGTAATTTTGAGAATGACAGACGTAACAGACACGACAATAGATACCAGCCCTATGACAATAACAGACGTTCTAACAGAAATTACACAGACAACTATAACAACGGTAATTCGTATCGGAATGATCAATCATACGGAAACAGTAATCGGTATTATCAAGACAGAAATTATTCAAACAGTAATAGAAATTCTTACTACAGAAACAATCAGGGTAGTAGATACAACAATAATTTCAGAAGTGACAGTCGAAATTACACAAGGAGTAGTTATGCAGACAGACAGGAAAACAGAAATTTTAATAACAGACACAACCAAGAATTTGTATCTAACAGACAAGAGGGACCTAATTGGCATCCTCCACGTGACAGAACTTCTGAGAGACAAGTGCAAATCGTTGAAATTGATCCGCGAAATGACGCGAATAATCAAAGACGTGACGCAAACAATCGACAATGACTTGTAGCTTCGGCTTCTGGCAGCAATATAGACGGCTCAGAAAGTAATGACACTACGACTTTACACTACGTACGCCTGGAAGACATGAGAGACATTTTGTTAGATGAAAAGGAAAATAATGTAGACGCATTTTTACATCCTGTTATTGAAGTATGTGTGGGTAAGAATAAGTTCACTGCAGTTTTAGATTCTGGGAGCCCATTGAATGTCATTAGTGAATCAGTTTTTCGTATATGTGAAAGAACTATTGCCTGTCCTGTGTTACCTATTTCTAAAACTACAATTCGAGGTGCGATTTCTGGAAAAAGTGTGGAGGTCAAACAACAGACCAATTTAAATTTCATTTGTCAAGGATACGAATTTTCTGCTAATTTTGTTATTGTTCCATTACTCAGTACACAAATTATATTAGGTATGGAGTTTCTTAACGCACATAAGGCAATTTTGAACTTTAAAGAAGGAAGTGTAAATTTGACTGTTGCTGGAATGCCGAAATGTTTAAAATTTTTCGAGTGTTTAACAAGATCTGAGTCAGATACAAAATGTTTAAGGTTTCTTACTTCTGATGTTTTCGTTGAGCATTATGACGACAATGTGTTTATTCATGATAATGACAATAGATACAGAGACGCGATGGATGATATAATTAATAGCGAAGAATTAATTAATGAAAAGGTTAAGAAAGCTGAAGTGCCAGATGACGTTGCAAGAGAAGAGCTGCACCACATTTTGACTTCACATGCTACAGTGTTTAGTCATCACACAGGAACTATACAAGGCTTACAATATTTATTTAAAGTGAAAGAACACACACCATTTCGCGGGAAAACGTACGCTATTCCTTTGGCTTACAGAGACAAGGTTAAGAATGAACTTCAGTACATGTTAGATCAGGGCATTATTGAGCCTGCAGTCAGTCCTTATACTAGCCCATTACACGTTGTTCTTAAAAAGGATGGATCAATTTGTCTGGTTCTGGATTCCAGACAGATAAATAACATCATCATTCCTGAAACTGACCGCCCACAAAATTTAGATGAACTTCTTCAACATTTCCGTGGAATTAAAGTTTTATCCACGATTGATATGCGCGCAAGTTTTTGGCAAATAGAACTCCACCCTGACTGTAGAAAATACACCGCCTTTTTAGCCTTTGGTAACTGTTACCAATTTCGGAAATTACCGTTTGGACTTACTGTATCTTCAGCAGCATTCATTCGTAGCTTAAATGAAATTTTACCTGTTTATCTTCGTGACAACATTACTTCTTATGTTGACGATATTCTTATTGCGAAACGTTCTTGGAGTGAGCACAACAAAATTTTGGATTCATTATTACGTATTTTTGCACGAGTTGGCATGACTGTGAATTTGGAAAAATCTGAATTTGGTCGTTCTCAGGTGAAATTTCTCGGTCATATTATTTCTACAGAAGGTATTCTCCCTGATCCAGAGAAACTAGACGCTATTCGTAATTATGCTGTTCCTACCACAAAACGTGATGTTCGTAGTTTCCTTGGTGTTTGTAATTTTCTTAGACGTTCTGTTAGATTAGACGATTTGGCCACACCTCGTTTATGTGAACTATCTGGAAAGAAATCTAATTGGTGTTGGGATGAGGAAGCTCAGTCAGAATTTGAACAGCTTCGTGATGCTTTAGTTGCTGCTCCACTTCTTTCACATCCGGATTTATCTAAAGAATTTTGTTTGGCGACGGACTCATCATACAAAGGCCTAGGTGCACATTTATTTCAAGAGATAGAAGAAAACGGCGTTGTAGTACAGAAGACTATTGCATTTGGAAGTCGCGTTCTCTCTAAATCCGAAAAGAATTATTCGATTACGGAACTTGAAGCTTTGGCTGTTGTTTGGGCTTTCACAAAATTTCGCACATTTTTGTTTGGCAGACATACTAAGGTTTACACCGATCATCGAGCTCTGGAATTTCTTATGTCAACAAAATTAACTCACGGCAGATTGTCACGATGGGCGTTGTACCTACAGGAATTTGACTTTAGTATTGTTTACATACAGGGTTCTTCAAATATTGTTGCCGATGCTTTATCACGTGCACCTATGGGTTTGAAACAAAGTGCTGAAGAGGACTACAAGGAAAACAATTATTGTTTGATGTATATTCAAGGTGTTGCGTTTGAGAACTTTATTTCGTCTTCGCTCCAGGACATCGCTAAGGAGCAAAATAAGGATCCAATCTGGAAGGACATTAAGGAGAAGTGGAGGAGAAAGGAAAGCGTAGCGATTAGACAGCATTATTTAGTTCGCAATGACATTCTTTTTAAACGAAAATCGGTCGACAGCTTCGTTTGGTTAGTTTGTATTCCTGATGAGTGGGTCAATAAATTGATTTGGTATACGCATTTCAGTTATGCACACTTTGGTCCCAGAAAATGCTTTCATAAATTACTAGAAAATTGTTACTTCAGTAATATGGAAAAACGTATTCGATCTGTTCTTGCCAAATGCAAATTATGTCAAATGGCTAAGCCTCCAACGATTTCTCACAGAGCACCGTTGTTTCCCATCATTCCAGCGAAATTAAAGGAGATGGCTGCAGTCGATTTGTTCGGTCCAGTGGTTCGATCTACTAATGGTTTTGCGTACATTTTCGTAGCAGTGGAACTGACATCAAAATATGTGTGTTTTACACCTTTACGCAAAGCAACAGCTCGTTCAGTATCTAACGCTTTCATCAAACATTTTCTTAAAGAAGTTGGTCATGTTGACAAGGTTATATCAGATAATGGATCACAGTTTCGCTCTAAAATTTGGCTTCGTACTCTACAGCGTCGTAAAATTAAACCAATTTTCATTTCACTTTTTCACCCTCAATCTAACGCTTCAGAGAGATGGATGAAGGAAATCAATAAATTGTGCCGTCTTTATTGTCATCAGAATCACAGAACTTGGGATCAGTATCTTCATATTTTTCAAAACATTCTGAATGATCTCCCTAATGACTCAACTTCTTTACCACCTCTATTGATATTAAACAATAAGGTACCAACAAATCGCATATCTGAAATCATTCCTTTTCCGCCTTCACGGAAACTGCGGCATTCTGAAGTTGTCAACCTGGCTCTACGAAATATTGCCTCTGCGGCTGCTAGAAGAGAGAAATCAGCTAGACGTCCTGGTCGTTCAAAATTCTTGTCAGTTGGTCAGAAGGTATTAATTAAGTCCCACCGTTTGTCTCACAAAGGAAAAGGCTTGTGTCGCAAATTTTTTCTGCTTTATAACGGTCCATACAGAATTCGCAAAATTATTCATGATAACACTGTTGAAGTAGAAACTCTTAAATCACGACGCTCTAAGGGAATACATCATATATCTAATGTAAAAATTTTTGTAGAATGACATACTTGTGAGAAATCAACAGCTACATGTAAACATGCGGAGAGTACAAGGATACCGCGCTGTGTTTTGGCGGCGGCACATACTCAAAGCAACAGTCAAGTCTGCGCGCCGCACAAGGCAGTCGTTGACCGAACAATTGCTTCCTACGTCACGCGCCCACAGCTGATCGAGAGCTCAGTGCGAATGCACTGACAGCCGTAAACAAACACACAGTCTAATTTCTCCGACTAAATTCAGTATAAAGCTATAGTGACTTGATGAATTCTGTTATTAACATTCAGTATTTTTCAGGATACGGTTGTATAAAATATTTAAGAACTTCAGGTAAATTCTGTGCGTGTCCGACGTTAAGACGACTTGCTATCGAGAAAATTTCAGGAAGAATGTAATTTCGAAGAAGAAACTAATAAACTAAAAAGGTAACTATTAATGGAGTTTATTTTTCAGGTAACATATTTCCACTTAGGTACGTACTTTAGACGTAATTTGCTGCTCGCGATTACGTGATGTGCTACTTTCATGTTCTATGAATTTACTTGTGAAGCGACGTGCTTGTGTACATTTACTGATTTTGACAATTATTGATTAATGAACAGGGTTGTTATTTGTATATATTATGCATCGCTTGGCTGCACTGCTTTTTCACTGATGTCATATTTTTTTTTAATTATGTGCCTGCTGTGCTTATTTATTTAAATTATAATTGTCATCTGATTAATTGTGCTGACTGTGATTATGTATGTAAGTTGTACTTTGTGATTTATCTGCTTGCGCCTCCATGTTTACTTGCTAAGATGACATATGAACATTTATTTGCTTATGCTGATATGTTGCTAATGACCTGTTTATTACGTAAGATATATGTTTACTGCTATGCTTATGGATTGCATATTTACACATTTCTGTTGTTGTCATAACTACTCTTCAATTTAGAATATAGCAATGCTGATGTACAGTGTACAAACATAGAGTTTAGGTCACACTATGGTATTAATTATAGATTATTCGCTTGGCAGAGCCTCGTTGTGGGAATTGTGCTGCATCCACTTGTTGACATTCTGTTCTCTACTGGTATATTTACTCGCTATTGCAAGTTTTGCTTACGCTCAGTGCCATATTTTTAAGATAAGAAAATGAATTGCTATAATTCGACGAACGACATTAGTACAAGAAAGTCATTGAAGTCACATGAGCTGAGGTTTTATGGAAGCTGTATAAATTTATGCTAATAGGAAGGAGGCTAACGACATGACATACCAATACTAGGTGTAGACCATTGACAGTATCACACTGCATTTTCGTGAGCAATTGAAATAGGAAGTGACACTTGACACAAGAAATACTCCACATGTTTGCTTCTGTCTGCCATAATTTTTGAAGTGGTGTACACACTGTGAAACATTATGATTATTCACACTCCGTAATCGTACTTAATTACTGAGAGTTATTCGAACTAAGTCTGTTAGAGGTCAGGTATGCATTCCTTTTATTTAATGATGGACAAGGAACCAAAATGTATCTTATAATTTATAATGAGTAGAAAATTTGGGTCAGATGGATTACACAGAGGTTGTGTGTGGACACTGTGTCTTCGGATTGTATGGGATGCTGAATTGAAGTTGCATTAGGATTTTATCTGTACTTGTTCGAGGAGACTGACTAGAGGAAAGAGTTGTTATGGAAGTGAAATGATATTGGTGCTGAGGTTTATATTTATCGACGTATTATTATAGGTATTGAGAGTATATGAAGTTGATGATTATTGGAGTTTTTGTGGACAAGAGGTAAGGTAAATGATATTGATGATAAGAGTTATATGTATCGACGTATTGAAGAAGTATTAGTGACGTATTGAGATTAAGTTGATGATTATTGGAGTTTTGGTGTATAAGAGGTAAAGTAAGTGAGGAGCATATTTTTTTGTTGGTCTTATGGAACAAGGAGGATGAAGAGAGCAGACTAGAACACTAAAATAGAAGGAAGATAGTCTATACACACACTTTGTTAAATAACTAAGCAGTATATACTTTTTTTTTGGAGAGAGGAAGTAATTGCATATCTTGGCTCACTGACAGTTGTTCAACAACAGTACATTTTGATCTGGCTTGGCAAACATTGGTCTTGACATGATGACTATGACGTTGACTAACTATTATTGACTGTTATACATTGCTGCCAGTACTACTTGATACACATGATGAACATCAGATTTTGACAGAATTACATTTACACAGTTAACACTATTCAGTTACACAGTAGTACTTAATGTGGATGAGAGATGAGTGAGTGTGTTTTGTGTGTTTTCCTTTACTAATCCTACCCACCTATCTCCTAAATATTATTTTATTTATTTGTAGTGGCTTGCACTGACACCCATAAATATTATAGGTTTACTGGTATTGTGTATTGTAATAGTTAATAGGACAATTATCTGACATCATTTGTGTGTTTGTTATGATTTGTATGTTACTGTAAAAGCATTTGTATGTGCATTCAAACTATTGTTCATGCTTGAACTGTGTGATTAGTGATGGTGCTGCACTTTTCAACATGATGTGTGACATTTGATCGTGTTTAATTTCTGCTGATGAACAGTGTGATCAGTGCTAGTGAATTTGATGGAACTGCTTCTGCTGAGAGATGTGACTTTTTGCTGTCTGCACCTACTCAATATTGCTGGGTGCCACTGATGGACTGCTTCTACTGAAAAGATGTCCCCTGTTGCTGTGTGCACCTGATCAACATTGCTGATGCCACTAATGAACTGTTTTTACTGAAATGATGTCACTTGTTGGTGTCTGCACCTGCTCTCAACATTGCTGGGTGCAACTGATGGACTGCTTCTACTGAAATGGTGTCACTTGTTGGTGTCTGCACCTGCTCAACATTGCTGAGTGCAACTGATGGACTGCTTCTACTGAAATGGTGTCACTTGTTGGTGTCTGCACCTGCTCTCAACATTGCTGGGTGCAACTGATGGACTGCTTCTACTGAAATGATGTCACTTGTTGCTGTCTGCACCTACTCAACATTACTGGGTGCAACTGATGGACTGTTTCTGCTGAAATGATGTTGCTTGCTGTGTGTACCTCTTGAACTTTACTGGGTGCAACAGATGGAAATGCTTCTACTGAAATAATATCACTTGTTGCTGTCTGCACCTGCTCAACATTGCTGGGTGCAACTGATGGACTGGTTCTACTGAAATGGTGTCACTTGTTGGTGTCTGCACCTGCTTAACATTGCTGGGTGCAACTGATGGATTGCTTCTACTGAACTAATGTGACTTGTTGCTGTGTGTACCTCTTGAACTTTACTGGGTGCCACAGATGGAACTGCTTCTACTGAAATAATGTCACTTGTTGCTGTCTGCACCTGCTCTCAACATTGATGGGTGCAACTGATGAACTGTTTCTACTGAAATGAAGTCACTTGTTGCTGTCTGCACCTACTCAACATTGCTGGGTGCCACTGATGAACTGCTTCTACTGAATTAATATGACTTGTTGCTGGGTGTACCTGCTAAACTTTACTGGGTGCAACTGATGGACTGCTTCTACTGAAAAGATGTCACCTGTTAGTATCTTTTTTTTTTTTGTATAAACTAATCATTGAAAGCATTTTATGTGAACATTTGTATAAACTGATTTTTTGTATATTGTGTAAACTATTATGTAAAGCCACATGCATGAAAAGAAGTTGTATTGCTTACTGTATTTCATATATTAGGTTAGTAAAAGGTCAGTGCAAAGCCAAAATTTTTAACTAATTATGTGATATTTAGGTATTAATATTATCTTTTATTTTTGTCTGTATTTTTCTGGACGAATTTGGTGGTATTTTCACCACCAATGCTGGCAAAAATACCATCAAATTCTGGCCTGTGGAGGAGAGGCATATGAAAGGTGGCTACACTGTGCCACTGCGCCAGAGAGTGCGCCAAAGAGTACTATTAAGCCGCCTCCACAGTGAGTGCTAGTAGAGAGATCGTAGAAGTCAGTGCGTGTTGAGAGTTCATAGCAGTCAGTGCTTAGAGAGAGCTCGTGAATGTCAGTGCTTGTTATGAGATCGTAGAGGACAGTGTGTGTTAAGAGCTCGTAGCAGTCAGTGGTTGTTGAGAGTTCATAGCAGTCAGTGCTAGTAGAGAGCTCGTAGAGGACAGTATGTGTTAAGAGTTCGTGCCGAGATGTGCTAGTGGGCACTGCTTGTCGTGAAGTCGGAGTGAGATGTGGTAGTAAAGAGTGTTGTTCCATGTTTTATGCAGTTATTTGATGGGAGAGATAGCAGATGTTATTGTAATGAGTGCATTTCGTCAATATATATGAAGGTAAAAACTACAATGTTCTTTTATTAATTGTGTATCTGAAATAATGCGTCACTACAGGTTCAGTCAACAAAGCATCTGGCTTGTGTTCTTGTATTAGAGTGAATTCTGGTTTTCTTGCGTAATTATAGTTTTCTAATTTTCTTTTGTCACGTCAGTATAAATGTTAATAAAAAAATTCTTGTGTTATTGAAGAAGAACCGTGCCAGATGCGTACGTTGAGTCACACTCCCACATACAGAACAGTTACTTTTCTGCTTATTGGTTTCGTAGATTTTATAGTTGCTGGGGACTTAATTAATTAACTGTGTTCACGAAAATTTTCGTACATTGTTTGTTGCAGTCAGATAGCGTAATAATACTAGTCAGGGCCAACCGATTAAGAGACACAGCGTAATCGGACATACAGCTACCAAAAACAAAAATTTAAAAAGTATTTTCAATAATATTTAATTAAGCCCCCATGCAGCCTTTCGCTCCCTGTATTTTACCCCAGCCACCTTTAGAATTTGAAAGAGAATATTCCACTCAACATTGTCAAGAGCTTTCTCTAAGTCTACAAATGCTAGAAATGTAGGTTTGCCTTTCCTTAATCTTTCTTCTAAGATAAGTCATAGGGACAGTATTTCCTCACGTGTTCCAATATTTCTACGGAATCCAAACTGATCTTCCCCGAGGTCGGCTTCTACCAGTTTTTCCATTCGTCTGTAAATAATTCGTGTTAGAATTTTGCAGCTGTGACTTATTAAACTGATAGTTCGGTAATTTTCACATCTGTCAACACCTGCTTTCTTTGGGATTGGAATTATTACATTCTTCTTGAAGTCTGAGGGTATTTCGCCTGTCTCGTACATCTTGCTCACCAGATGGTAGAGTTTTGTCAGAACTGTCTCTCCCAAGGCCGTCAGTAGTTCTAATGGAATGCACTTGCTGTCGATCTCATTTTTGAGATGTTTGTATTCCTTTTTGCCTGCTTCATTTACTGCATTTTTATATGTTCTCCTTTCATCAATTAAATTCAATATTTCTTCTGTTACCCAAGGATTTCTACTAGCCCTCGTCTTTTTACCTACTTGATCCTCTGCTGCCTTCACTACTTCATCCCTCAGAGCTACCCATTCTTCTTCTACTGTACTTCTTTCCCCCATTCCTGTCAGTTGTTCCCTTATGCTCTCCCTGAAACTCTGTACAACCTCAGGTTTGGTCAGTTTATCCAGGTCCCATCCCCTTAAATTGTCACCTTTTTGCAGTTTCTTCAGTTTTAATCTACAATTCATAACCAATAGATTGTGGTCAGAGTCCACATCTGCCCCTGGAAATGTCTTACAATTTAAAACCTGGTTCCTAATTCTCTGTCTTACCATTATATAATCTATCTTATACCTTTTAGTATCTCCAGGATTCTTCCATGTATACAACCTTCTTTTATGATTCTTGAACCAAGTGTTAGCTATGATTAAGTTATGCTCTGTGCAAAATTCTAACAGACGGCTTCCTCTTTCATTTCTTAGCCCCAATCCATATTCACCTACTATATTTCCTTCTCTCCCTTTTCCTACTGTCGAATTCCAGTCACCCAAGACTATTAAATTTTCGTCTCCCTTCACTACCTGAATAATTTCTTTTATCTCATCATTCATTTCTTCAACTTCTTCGTCATCTGCAGAGCTAGTTGGCATATAAACGTGTACTACTGTAGTAGGCATGGGCTTCGTGTCTATCTTGGCCACTATAATATGTTTTCTATGCTGTCTGAATTAGCTTACCCGCATTCCTATTTTTTTATTCATTATTTAACCTTCTCCTGCATTACCCCTATTTGATTTTGTATTTATAACCCTGTAATCACCTGACCAGAAGTCTTGTTCCTCCTGCCACCGAACTTCAGTAATTCCCACTATATATAACTTTAACCTATCCATTTCCCTTTTTAAATTTTCTAACCTACCTGCCTGATTAAGGGATCTGACATTCCACACTCCGATCCGTAGAATACCAGTTTTCTTTCTCCTAAATACTAAATAAAACGCCAAAGTAGTATTCTCTATATTCTCTTATAGAGTAATGGCATTAAGTTCTGAAATAAGAAAAAACGTGTGGACCAGTAATACTCCAAACGACGAATACAGTCAACAATATCAGTACACTGAGTTGCAGGTGCAGACTCATTTTCAGTCATATATCTCAGCTTTTCAGTTATAATACACACCATACAGCTTCTTTCAAGAGATGAAATCTAATGATTTATTATCCATTTTCATTCTAATGAGCCTTTGTACAACATCCAATTATCACACTATGATTCTATAGTTATTTCTACCAAACTCGACAAAGTCTCTGGATAACCTTTCCAGCCAAATCGAAAATCACTGAATAGCTTAACTAGAGTGTATGCTCTATCTAGATCAAATGTAAGAGGTGGGCTGGAGGTTCTTATTTGATCAGATTAAATGAATGGATATAAGTGCGACAAATCTCTCTACTATATATAGCGGAGAGTGCTTTGTATCATTGTTATCAACAATGATTCTCAATTACGTTCACAGTGAATTTCCATAGCGTATGAAATCTGAATTGCTTTGATGTCTTTCTTTAATCATATTTTTTTGGATTTCTGAAAAGCACTAGCCATAATTTGCGTAATCATTTAGTATGTGCCTACTGTCTCATTTATATGTATGTACATTCTCGTATTAA
Organism: Schistocerca americana; assembly: GCF_021461395.2. Taxonomy (NCBI): domain Eukaryota; kingdom Metazoa; phylum Arthropoda; class Insecta; order Orthoptera; family Acrididae; genus Schistocerca; species Schistocerca americana. The sequence continues at coordinate 1,158,338,434 of NC_060119.1, read as the reverse complement.
TTAAAATTGTCTCTTTCCTTTTCTTTCAAATGACCTTGTGAAGTTAGTGTAGTCCACTTTGTTTCATAACAATACGCCTAGATATTTAATCGTAATGACTGAGTGAAGCAGCATACTGCTAATACATTATTTGAATGACATATTAGTGTTTGTTCTATCTATCCATTTTTAAAAAATTTAAAATGGGCTGCCATTCAGCCTGCTAAATACAAATGCTCTCAATGACTGGATAAACCCAGTATCACTCAGTGACTGCTCTTTCCCATAGTCTACAGTGTCATAGGCAAAGTGTCTCAGGCTGCTGCTCATCCTTTCTGACAAATTCCTTATGCATATCAGGAACAGGAAGACCTCTGGAACACTTACCTGAGACACTTTTAACTATATCTCCATCCACCCAAGACAACATACTTGGCTTCATCTCTCAAGTAGCTTTTTATCCAGTTACATATTTGAGAAAATGTTATGTATGCTCAACCTGTGGCGAAAGTCCATTGTGTGCTGTAGTGTAGAAAAGCTTTCTAGTAATTAGGAATATGGAAACTGCCTCTTGACATCCATCCTTGATTTGCAAGATACTGAAAAAGAAGAGTTGTGTTTCACAAAAGTGATGCTTCCTAAACGCATGTTGATTTATGGACAGAAGTATTTCTGATACACCACATTACTACTGTCTTTCTTAGGTTCATTCGCATTCTATAGTGTTTGCTCATAGGCCTGTTCGTATCACTTAGCAAGTCCTGTACTTCTTCAGTTTCACTGAAGACTGTAGGGTCATCAGTGCATTTGATCACTGATATCCTCTCAGCTTGAGTTTTAATCTCACTCTTGAATGTTCCTTTTATTTCCGTCATTGTTTTTTCGATACACACACTGGATATAGAGATGAAATGCTGCATTCTTGTCTTATACCTTTTTTATTCTGAGCATTTCATTCTTGGTCCCTCTTGGTTCTTGTACATATTGTATATAACCCATCTTTCTGCATAGATTATTCTTATGTTTCACAGAATTTCGAACATCTTGCACAGTTTTACACTGATGAACGCAGTTTCTAGGTCAAGAATTCGTATGAACATGATTTCGTTTTCTCAATTCTTTCTTGCACTGCTAATTGCGATTCCACAACTGGCCTTGTGTTAGCTGGTCCCTTTCCGAAAGCCTGACTGATCGTCATCATTTGTTAATAAAGGTTGATGTGGTATTGTCAGAAGTTATTTCGAAGTCATGTGGGCTGTATTCTGAGACACCACAATAAATATACATGATAATCCTTAATAAATTAAAGTCGAGAAATATCCACTGCATGTCGTTAGGGACGTTGGTCAGGACACTGTAGTGTATACTCCTTTCAGAATTTGTAGATGATAAGATACTATCACAATATTATTTTGCGTAAATCAGCAGTTATGTTAATGTGTAAAAATTTTTGCAATATTTGCAATAGTCTAGCAAGGACAACATAAATTTTAACGAATCCCAAGTTAAGCAAATCAAATGATTTTATTAATATGTAGCCTAATAGGACATGAAAATCTGTCTCTGACTCAATTTCATCATTTTCGACAACCCTCTAAGCACTTTTGCTGAAACTTGTATTATTGCATTAAAGTTTGCATCAGTTTCAGTTAACGCCAAGTTGGAAAATGTGCTAGTAGAAACATCGACTGTGAGCCAGCAGTTGGTTTTGTACGTTTCAAATCCATCTGGAAAGTAGTCAGAAAGGTATCATCTTCAGTGATATGATCTTTGGTCACTTAAAGGTCGTTCGTTTCAATGTTTACAATTTGGTTTGTTTACGTGTTGAGGGCTTGTTTTACTGATAGTTTCTGAAACATAAAATAGCGACGTATTGTAATTAGTACATCACAACCATGAATCCCCTGACGTAAGTGTAATTGAAGATATTGTGTTTTTCTTCAACTTTTTAGTGTTGCTGAATTAAGCACTTACATCATTTTATACAATATAGCGGTCTGAATAAACGTCAGAGAAGTGTAAATCAACATTACGTTAAATATTTTTTTAAAGTCAGCTAGTTTTTCATAATTTGCAACTTGTCTTGCCACTCATGAAGTTTTATGAAAGTAAATATCTTGTTTGTTGTATCTTGTTGAGTTTTCTTATGGGGGCTTCAGTGTGTTACTTTCTTTCGTGACGTTGCATCATATACCCCATTAACGAGGTATGCCCTTAATTTATAGACCATTTTTTATATCTTCTTTCGTCTGATCGTCCGATTGTTTCATTCGGTGTAGCCAGCTAAGAAACACACATTTGTAAACACTGCTGAAAAATGTACCATAAAAGTAGAATTAATTTTACTTAGATGGCAAATAGTTAATCAGTCTTTGTTCAGTATTCATTGAACTGACTTTTTATGTTAATTTCATGGTGAGTCGATATTAACAAGTCGAGTAATTGATGTGTTTGCTTGTTCTTCATCTCTACTTCATAATACTGTGTGTAATGTGGGCGTATAGTGTTTGATAAACCGTTGACACCAAGACAGAAACAGGTGACACTGTCCAGAAAAAGACCATTCTCTCGCGTATCTCCATAACAGATGACTTGAGTCATCTGTGATGAAACAATAATATAAATGCTGTTTCCATATTATTAAGAGTGTTCTATAGTACATGAGACAAGTTGAGAGAACACTCATAGTTTGAGAATCATACTGATTAAAATGATGTAATCAGTAAGTCCCCCTGAGCTGCTCCTTATACCACCAAGCTGGGGTGGGGAAGGGGTGTTGGCAGCCCACTCAAACCAAAACTAAGAAGGAGCCAATTTTTATGGGAAGGAAAGCAAAGCGTATGGGAAAGGTGTGAGGGACATCAGGAAGTCCTAGATCACAAAAGTAAGCACACTGTCATAATCGCTTCAGAGTTGATGGAAGGAAGAGCTTTAATGAGAACAAAAAAATGGCTCTGAGCACTATGGGGCTTAACTTCTTTGGTCATCAGTCAATGAGAACAAAACATGGATATAAATATAGAATAGAAAATGGCAGGTGGAAGAAATATTGCACATAAAACGGTGGAAAAACCATGGTGGAATAATATCATAATATTATCCAAATAACCTGTTATTGTTTTCAGTCCTGAGACTGGTTTGATGCAGCTCTCCATGCTACTCTATCCTGTGCAAGCTTCTTCATCTCCCAGTACCTACTGCAACCTACATCCTTCTGAATCTGCTTGGCGTATTCATCTCTTGGTCTCCCTCTATGATTTTTACCCTCCACGCTGCCCTCCAATACTAAATTGGTGACCTCTTGATGCCTCAGGACATGCTAGCCCTTCTATGTTATTTTTGCCAGCACAGTCTCACATGGGTTTAAATGATGAATCACAAGTAGGTTATGCCGTATTTATCTTTAGAATCACGAGGAGGTTACCTGTGAAATTATTGCCTTACTTGGACCCCTCTACCCAGCCCCCTTCCCATAAAGCTTTCAAACATGTATGCTGGTTAATGTCTAAAGTAGTCTCATGTGTCCGTGTCATTAATTTTGATTGTTTTGCCAGTGGTGATGTAGGAGTAAATAGTGGTTGGACACAAGGGATAGTTTTCCAGTGTTGGTTGCAAGACGGATTGTGCCATTTGTGGCCAAACATTGTCTTGTTGAAAAATGGCACTATGATACTGTCCCATGAGAGTAACACACCACATGAGGGCACAGGATCTCAGAGTGTTGTCAAGAGTTCCCTCAGTCAGTACCTTTAACTTTTGAAGTTTAAAACAGAAGGCAATGATTGGTAATGTGGGGAGAATATCCGGGAGCGTTTTATCATTTTATTGGTAAACCTGGGAACATTTTTTCCCCTCTCAGGATGATGTACTTTCAAGGTTTGGGCGGTACTGTGTATTGAGGTTTACACTGCCTGACAAAAAATAGATCCAGCCAGTACTTAAAATTCAAGGCTTGAGTGGTACTGTGTATTGATATTTACACTGCCTGGGGGAGGGGGGGGGGATGCAGCCAGCAGGAAAGGAGGAAACAAAATGAAACTTTGTTGTTTGATAGAGTGTGTTATGTTATTTCAGTGATTACAAAATTGAATCAGATTTACAAAGAACCTGGCAGTATGAGCTCACTAACCACTATAATTTTCACCCATTCTGGTGTGGGTCAGTGCACTGATTCAGTTGCAGAAGGTGTCAGAAAACCATTGTATCCTCTCCTGAGACATGCTGGCCCCCAACTATTGTAACTGATCCTTGACGTCTGGGACAGAGTTGACAGATCTGAGGATCATGCTAGCCACGCTAGTACCACAACATCATGCAGACAGTTCATAGTGACTTGAGCCATTTTTGGACAAGCATTGTCTTGTTGAAAAATGTCACCTTGATACTGTCACTTGAGAGTAACATACCACACAAGGACAGGGGATGTCATTGATGTACCATTGTGTTGTCAAGAATTCCCTCAGTTATTAGCAGTCACAAACCGAAGTTATAAGCAACGGCTACCCTCACTGTGATGCCACAAGCAACTCCAGAAGAATGGGACCTCTCCCCAAGTCTCCACCATACTCACCAAGCAATGGTCATCTGGGGTAATGCGGAACTTGGTTCATTACTGAACACAGTATGACACCATTCTAAATCAATTCATGCTTCCCAGACGTTGCACCACTCCAAATGCAGCATTTGTATTACGGTGTTAAAGGCATCCTGTGTCTGGGAGGTAATTTCCTAGTGCGGCTGCTGCTTGTTGCTGACTACCAGTAGTGTTGGATGACAGAATGTTGCAATGAGTCCATTAGGCTACTTTTTCTCTGATGGCAGACACGGATGTGAAGCAGGTTGCAATATGCTTGGTGCACAACACAGTGATCCTTCCTTGTGGTGGTCAGAAGTGGTCAACTATCAACTTGACAGTAAGTATGCCTGCCCTCACTTTCCCACCTAGTTCATCATTGGGCCACTGTCACATCCAGTGAAATCTGGATATTGCGTTAAATGACCAGCTGGCCAGATGGAGTCCCAAAATGAGGTCCCTTTAATATTGTCAGGTGCTGATAACACTGTCTCAAAAGAGTATGCGACATCTCTGCATTGTTTACATGCATCACTCAACATCTGATTCTGTTGTCATCCCTTATATACCATACCAGGCCTGGTAACAATGCTAATGAACTCTGGTGACCATTCTACCTTGTTACAGGGAATTGCAGTTCTAATGAGTAATGCCTGTGGTGCATTGACGTGCAACATTGTCTTCTGGGTGCTTAACTTTTTTTATCAGACCGTGCATTTGTGAACATGGACAGTGTTGTAGTACTACATCAACATGTAGTCAGCAAACTACAGTGCACTGAATGAAGAGGATATGTTTTACAAGATCAGTGATTTTCTGTTGTATTCCTTTCCTCTGTAGAGCAAGAGGAATTATATATGGATTGCTGTGTTTCCTAATCTCTCTTTATTTTAATGATACCAGTGGGCAATATATAGTGGATGCAGTGGAATTGTTGCACAGCCTTCCTCAAATACTGATTCTCTAAATTTAATCAAGAGGATTTTGTGAGAACCTCACCTTTTGTTTGGGAATTCTGTTTTATGCTCAGTGGGAACATTAGCCATCTTATTACACTTCCTTGGTTCCTTGGGCATATGCAAATGTTGCTTTGACTGCTGATGAACATTCAGTTCCCAGTGTAGCGTACTGGGTTATGTTAGTCAAATGCTCTTCGAACCAGTCACATATTTTTGAAGATACTCGGTGCAGTCGTATATTGCTTATTACTTAACAATGTAGGACAATGTCAAATACCACTTGGAAATTTAGGTAGACGACACTACAGATTGTTTAAGCAAAGTTTCATTCCTTCCCGAAAATACACTGTTTGTGCTTAGAAAATCCTCCATGGTTCTGCAGCAGATGGATGTTGGGGATATTGGTCTATGCATTAATTCTTTTACCTATTTTCTTATCAGAACGTGTGACCATTACTTTTTTTCCTGTCACCTTGGCATTCACTGCACACTTGATAAACATGACCTAATACCAAGGTTAATTCTACAGCATCTTCAGTGGGAGTTCTATCAAGCCAGATTGCTTGTTCACTTTGAATAATTATAATTACAATCATGTAATCATACAATGACAGCTCTTTCCAGTTATTTATGTGCAATACATTACATATTTTTATGTTGAGGACCAACCAGCAATATGTGAGCCAAGTGCCAAAACTCCTGTAGTCTCACTGCATTTCGTTACAATTTTTATCATTGCAACTTCTCGGTGTACAACAGATTACATCTTCATTTACATCAGTATTCTGCAATTCACATCCAAGTGCTTGGCAGAAGGTTCCCAGAACCACTGTCAGACTATTGTTTTGGCCAGTCCACTCTCAAATAGCATGTGGAAAGGATTAACATGATGGATTGGCTACCTTCTTGGATTTCAGGTGCAGCAGACCACAGCATGTGGTGTCCTTCCCCCCAACTGGCCCACTCTTCTGTAAAATTTAGAAAAAATGGAGGTCATGCCTTGGAAAGGAACCATAAGTAATAAAGTTAGTTGAGGGAAAATTCAGGAGATGAACTAAAACTAACAGGTGTCCTAATACTAGCCAAGTCATCAATGTAAAAGCTTAACTAAATGGATGACTCCTTTTAGTCACCTTTCACAACAGACAAGGAATCACTACAGCTCTATTCTAGCCCCTCGACACCACAAGAGGACCGCACACCAATACTGTACTAAGAGGACTGACAAGCCTAGCATAGATTTAGTAGAGTTGTTGCATCTTTTAAGTGTTTGGTTCACCTGCTCCAAAAGATTTTCTGTGTGGTTGTTCCAATAAGTTGTACTTAATAGTAATACATTGGTATGTAATTGAATCGATAATCTTTACATTTGTAGTAGTTATGATTTATCCAAAATTTAATGGATTCTTTTTCATACTCATGCAGAGGACATCAAACATTTTATTCTTGAGAGTTAGCTTCCACTTTTTGCACCATACACGTATCTAGTCTAAATTATTTCGTAATTCATATTGACCTTTTGATGAATTTATTAGATTGTAAATGACAGCATCATCAGCAAACAATCTAAGACTGCTGTTCATAATGTTCCCCAAGTCATGTCTATGAATTACGAACAGCAGGAGGCCTGTAACACTCCCTTGGAGAATGCCAGATAACTTATCACTTTTGTTTCACTAGATGACTTCCCAACAGTCACTACAAACTGTGGTCTTTCTGACAGAAAACCACAAATCCAGTTGCACAACTGAGATGACTCTCCATAGACACGCAGTGACTAAAATCCGCTTTTCAGGAATGGTGTCAAAAGCCTTCTGGAAATCTAGAAATATGGAATCAACTCAAGAGCCCTTGTCAGTAGTATTCATTACTTCATGGTAATAAGGGACCAGTTGTATTTCACAAGAATGATATTTTCTTAATCTGTGCTCACTTTGCACGAATTCATTGTTTGCTTCTTACTGCAAATTGATGTCCATGTTGTGGACTTCTTTTTGCTTTCATGTGTGTTGGTATGACCTGTGCAACTATCCCATCCTTAGGCATGGATCTTTGGTGAAGCAAGTGTTGTGTATGATTGTTAAATTCAGAGCTATTACATTAGCATGCTTCAAAAGGAACCTAACTGGTATACTGTCTGGCCCGAAAGACTTTCCTTTATTAAGTGACTTAAGTTACTTCGCAACACCATCCAAGTTACTTGATTTGATTTCTTAACATTTACTGCATCATCTTTGGTCAAGGAATTTTAAAAAAGTGGGTTTAGTAACTCTGCTTTAGTGGTGCTGTTATCGGTAACATTAGCATTGCTGTCACATAATGAAGGTATTGATTGTGTGTTGCAACTGGTTTACTTTACATATGACCAGAATCTTTTTGGATTTTATGCCAGATTTTGAATCAGAGTTTCACTGTGGAAACTATTAAATGCATCTCACATTGAGTTCCAAGCTAAACTTTGAGGTTCTGTAGAACATCAGCAGTGTTGGAGATTTGTGTTCTTTAGATGGGCATTCTGTTAGTAAAAGGGTGAATGGTCTTTTAGACCATGATGCAAAAATTTTAACACTAAAAGTCTTTTGTACTCAAGCAAATGTCACATACGATTAAAAACTATGTAGGAAAGTTAATCCAACAGCAATAGAAAGTTTTTAAACCTCGTCAAGCAACAAGAATGGCAGGATGTTTATAGTGCCAATAACATAAATGACAAATACAACACTTTCCTTAATACATTTCTTGTGCTCTCTGAGAGTTGCTTTCCATTGGAATGTTCTAAATGGGATACTAGCAGTAAAAGACAGGCTGACTAGTGGGATAACGATATCATGTAGAACAAAGTGGGAATTACATCAAAATGTTAGAAGTAGTCACAATCAAGCTACAGTGGTCCATTACAAACAGTACGGTAAGGTGCTTAAAAATGTTATTAGAAAGGCATAGAGTATGTGGTTTACAAATAGAGTAGCTAATTCACAGGATAAAATTAAAACCAGATGGTCAGTTGTGATGTAAGTGTCTGGTCAGCAGCACAATGTCGACACTATAAAGTCAGTTTGTAGTAAAAATATTTCTTTTACTGATAAATCAGATATATGTACAGTATTAACAGGGTCTCATATAACTCTCTTGGCAAATGCCTTTCTGAGATTGATGTCTGAAATACTCCTCTGTGATACAGACAAGGTGGAGATCGATTCAATAATTAAATCACTGAAGACTAAGAACTCTCATGTATATGATGGAGTGCCTAGCAGAATATTGAAGTACTGTGCAGCACATGTTAGCCCTGTATTTAGCAATATTTGTAATTTTTACTTTAGGAATGGTCGGTCAGTTTCCCTAACAGGTAAAATACTCAGTAGTAAAGCCGCTTTATAAAAAGGGAGAAAGGGATAATGTAGACAATTTTAGAGCTATTTCTATGCCATCAGTATTTACTAAAGTTATTGAAAAGGCTGTGTATGTAAGGATAATTGATCATTTAATATCACACGATCTGCTATAAAATGTACAGTTCAGCTTTAGAAGTCATTTAACAGTGGGAAATGCTATATTCTCTTTTCTCTGTGAGGTACTGGATGGGTTAAGCAAAAGGTTTCAAACACTAGGCATATTTTTTAATTTAACTTAGGCATTTGATTGTGTTGATCACAGAATATTGCTCCAGAAGTTGGACCATTACGGAATATGGGGAGTAGCTCACAGTTGGTTCATCTCTTACTTTAGCAACAGACAACAAAAGGTCATTATTCACAATATTGAGAATGGCTGTGGGGTCTTAGTGGGGTACGGTCAAATGGGGGGGGGGGGGGGTGCCCCAGGGATCAGTGTTGCGGCCACTCTGGTTCCTTACTTATAATTTATATAAATGATATGCTCTCTAGTATTATGGATAACTCTAAAATATTTCTGTTTGCTGATGACACTAGCTTGGTAGTAAAGGATGATGTGTGCACCATTGGCTCGGTTTCACCCCACAGTAAGACTCAGTTTTTACAGTTTCTAACACACAATTCAACAAAACCTGACATTTTAATTTCACAGAATGGGCATATGATTAGTGAAACTGAATAGTTCAAATTTCTTGGTGTTCAGATAGATAGTAAACTGTTGTGGAAAGTCCACGTTCAGGATCTTGTTCAAAAACTTATTGCTGCTATTTTTACTATTCGAAGGGTATCTGAAGCGAGTGATCATTCAATATGAAAATTAGTCTTCACATATGTCGTATGGTATTATATTTTGGGGTAACTCTTCCCATTCTAAAAAGATAGTTTTGGCTCAGAAACGGGCGGTTTGGGCAATAAGTGATGTAAGTTCACGAAACTTTTGTCGTCCCCTGTTCACTAGTCTGGGTATTTTGACATTGGGCTCTCGAAATATATATTCCTTACTGCCATTTCTTGTTAACAGTATTAGCTTATTCCCAAGAATGAGCAGCTTTCACTCAGCTAATACTCGGCAGGAATCAAACCTGCATTTGGATCAGACTTCCCTAACTCTTATGCAGAAAGGTGTGCAGTATGCTGCTGCATCCATTTTCAATAAGCTACTACAAGAATTCAAAAATCTTAGCAGTAATTCACACGCTTTCAAATCAAAACTGAAGAGTTTCCTCATGGGTCACTCCTTCAGTTCTGTTGAAGAGTTCCTTGAAAAATTAAGCTGATTCTTGTTGTATTGTTGATTTCATTTACTTATGGTGTGAATTTTTTTTGGGTTCATAAACATTTTATTTTTATATTTTATTACTTTTTGTTGTAATTTCATGTACTGACATGTTCCATGACCTTGGGGATTTGCTTCTCAGTTTGGTCCTACTGTACTTGACCTGTAAATAAATAAAATAAATTTATTAAATCTGATACACTTTTTCACTGCTTCTGCAACAATGTTCTGACCTGTTTTGTGTACTGTGGACGATCTGTTTCATCTCCTATTAATTTACTTGGAAAGAATCTCTCAGATGCCATAAATATAATTTCTCTGAATCTAAGGCATGTTTGGTCTGCACTTACATAGTCAGTTTGAAAGGAACTGAGACAGTCTCTTAGGAAGGTGTCAAGTGAATTTTCACCTGCTTTTGTAAAAAGAGATATTTTGTTTTTATTTTAAGTGGATTTGGATGCTACAATATCCAGTCTCGCTATAACGACCCTATGTTGCCAATCCATTAATCTATCATGCCATTCTGTATTTGCTCTGGATTGTTTGATGCCAGGAGGTCTAGTATGTTATTGCAATCATTTACACTTTGTATGGGCTCCTATAATTTTCAGAGAAAGCATTTAGTACAATTTCAGATGATGTTTTATGCCTACATCAACTGTAAAAATGTATTTTTGCCAACTTATTGACAGTAGATTGAAGTCGCTTACAACTATAAGTGTGTGAGTTGGGCACCTATTTGAAATGAGACCCAGATTTTTAAATTTTCCTTGAGCCCTTAAGCAACGATATCATCTCACTCAGGGGGTCGGTAATAGGAACAAGATTATTATTATTCTGGTTGTTGAGTATAACGTATATCCATACTAACCTATCACAACTATCTACCTCAAATTCAGTACAAGATAAAACTGCTTTTAACAGCAACAAACATGCCATCACCAACTCAATTAATCAATCCTTTCTTAACACCATTAGGTCCTTGATAAGAACTTTGTATGCAATGATTTCTGCTGCAGTGCTTTCTATGAGCATTTTGAGCTTGGATTATTTCCCAAGAAAGGTAGGACAATTTGCAGCTATAACACCAGTGTTTTGTAGGTTTACCCTCATCCTGTGTTTGACGAACACCCTTTGAGGTTGACCATGTGTTTCTACACTTTCACTTCCCTTTAATCTAAAGAGGTGCCCCGTCCACTCTACTCAGTACCCACTACCCATGTAGCCACTTCTGTGTGTAGTGGGTCCTTGATATGTTAAGCGAATCCTGACACCCCTCCACCCTGAGGTGCAAGTCAAGGAACCTGTAGCCTGATGGAGTTTCTGATGTTATCAGTGTACATTTACATACATTGTGGCCAGTAACATTCCCTTGGAGTATGCCTGAAGCTTCTTTTACATCTGAAAATTTCTCTCACTTAAGAAGGAGATACTCTGTTCTGCTTGCTAGGTAGGTACTCTTCAGTCCAATAAAAGAGATGGTCTAATATTCTGTACTTTCATGTTTTGTTCATTAAGTGACATGTGGAACTGGTTCAACCACCTTCCGAAAGCCTGGGAATATGGCATCAATGTATCCCTCCACTGACCTATGGTAGACTGCCTCTAGGAGAGGAGCAAGTTTTACCATATGCACTAAATAGAATCGTATAGGTATCCAATCATGTCCAGCTGCATTTCTGTGTTCAGTGATTTTAGTTGGTGTCTATCCTGTGACCACTTATTTCAGTATCTGTCATTTTGGCATTCATGCAAAGGAAAGGAGAAACTGCAGTGCAGTATTCTTCAGTAAAACAGGTTTGGAACAAGAAATTTCGTATTTCGGCCTTCTCCCTTTCATCCTCTGCTACAACGCTGTTATCATCACTGAGTATCTGGAAAGATGACTGTGATCCATTTCCTGATTTAATGTAATACCAAAACTGCTTAGAATTTTCTGCCATATCATTAGGCAGAATCCTACTTAAACTTTGATGAATACTTCCTGTGTTCTTTTCCTTTCACTAATTTTGGTTTTATTCAGTTTTTGTTTGTCCGTGCAGCTTTGCTGCCCGCGGTGGTCTCGCAGTTCTAGGCGCGCAGTCCGGAACCGTGCGACTGCTACGTCGCAGGTTCGAATCCTGCCTCGGACATGGATGTGTGTGATGTCCTTAGGTTAGTTAGGTTTAAGTAGTTCTAAGTTCTAGGGGACTGATGATACAATCCTTTTTTATTAATCCAAGATACAAGATTTGTTAAAAATTTAGTAGCCTCGTCAGTATCATCTTCACATTGAAACAATAAAATTTTATTTAGCCAAAAAAGGGAATCTTGTAGAGTATAATAATATTCCCACACATTTGTTGAATGAGAATAAAAAATATTATCTTCAGAACCAGAACACAATAAATTTTCTATACCATGTAAATCCAATTCATTTATTGTTTTCTTATATAATTCTAAGCCCATATCGAAAAATCGTTTGAATTTAGGGTCAATCAAATTAATAAAATAAGGATGAGCAGATGGTATTACATTGACTATATTTTCTGGAGGAATACAATTGTAACTTAATAAAAGGGATAGTACCTTTTTCGCTGTTTTTTCAGCATTGCACCCTTTCCCTGTAACGATTGGCTGGCGCTTGCTATGAGGCCATTTACATGCTGCATCACTGGCGAGTTCGCTTCCACATTGAGTAACATTTCCAGTGTCTTGCCCCTCCAATACTGTGAGGGATTGCTCGATGAAACTGCTCCATTGTATAATTTCAAGCTCACCAGGCAATCGCTTATCGGTTCCTCTAAGCCAAACTTGTCCCCTACTTGCCCGTTTTTGCAAGTAGAGATATAAAAGAACATTGAGCCAGTCGATGTCTGACATGGCTGCGATTGCTCTACTGCGTCTTGTTGTTTTCTTAATTCGACTGGCAATAAATCCGTCAGTTCGAAATTTACAGCGGCATCGTCTTGATGAGTAGATACAGTCGTGTATGAGGTGGATGTGGTCCCCATCATGTTTCCACATGATAATTTGGCCAGGGTAGGTTTGTGCAATGATATTAATTCGTCTACAGAATTCATCAACGTCGTTCTCTCCTCTGATGACAATAACGTCAGTGAAATACCATCTTTCAGAGATCTCAGATATTCGGAGAAGCTCTGTAAACCAAAGGACGAGACTAGCGAAGAACTTTCGAATTGAGTCAAATAGTTCAAAATGGTAAAGATGTATTTGCCTAAGAGTCCATCTCCCTGTGCCAGCTTGCAATTCAATCTCGTCATTAAGTATATCATCGCCTTCAAGGACGGTGTTCCTATTTCCGCTTCCAATAGAGTGAATATGGTCTGCACTGCTTCCAAGAGATGTTCCATTATAATTCTGCAAACAAAAGATCAGCCAAATCAGGATCATCGTCTTCTGAATCTGACACCTCACTTAACGCGCCACCACAACGTACACTTCTGAATAACGGACAGTTTGCACAAAACATGCACCAATGGCTATATTGCTTGAGATGAGGCGGACAAGTTACACCATATGAAAAATATGGTGCCTTGCAGAACATATTAATTGTCATGGCATTTAGAAGTGGTTGTAGTAGCGGGTTTTTCCATGAGCCAGATAGTTTACATAAGCAATTTTCACAAATAGTATATTCGAATTGTTTATAACTGACGACATAAAAAAATATTTTAATTTTAAATCTACTCTGCCAGAATGTAGTGGTATCAAAAAAAGACATTGTAATCAAGCCGAGTTTTTCCCAAGGAAGTGGAATACCCGCTCTAATTTTGGAACAAGTCTCAATCGCGTCATTAACTATTTCATTAATCATTGGTACATTTTCACTTTTCTCAAATATGTAGCATTCTGGCAGTCTATATGAATTTAACATAAAATTAAATTTTGAATACCGAAACTGCAATAAAATGTCTTCTCGTACAGTTTGAGGTAGCTCCAATTCATAAACATCCAATGCATTTTGGAGTCTACCACAAACTGCAATCCGTGCAAGTTTATACAAACTGTCCATTATAAAAAAATGTACTTACTGTTTTTGGCAGCTCGTCAAAGACAATAGACGTTGTCACGGTGGATTCAGATGACATACTGTGAAGACGACAATTTCATGCCCCTTATATACTGGAGTGGTTGCTAAGCAATGTCAGTTATCAATAATAACATGTCTGTCACTCAAAAAAGACAAGTTTACACGCGTCAACCTTTTGCTGGCGTGGGTGCTTGCCCAGATAATTGTCCTAAAAGGACAAATTATCTCAGCGGGACATGGACAGCCGCCATCACGACCTTGGGACCCGGGGGGCCCCCTTTTTTTTATCAATTGCTGACCCTCGAATCATGAAACGACGCGTCATGTTTCGATTCATGAGGGTCAGCAATTGATAAAAAAAAGGGGGCCCCCCGGGTCCCATAATGCTCAGAGCCATTTTTGTGCCGCTTTGGCTATGTTTAAGGCTGTGTGAAATAAGCTCTGCTTTTGAAACAACTTTCTAGCACAGTTGTTAAACATAGCAGGTCTTTCTGAACTTTGTCCATTTGTGCTCAACATTTTCTGTCTTGATGATGAATGTTTGATGTCAATTGCTCAAGTAACCTGAAATGTGTTTCTTGCCATAATTACTAAGCAAATATTATTATATCAGTAAAAATAATCAATAGTCCTCACGGGTTTTCTGCCAGATCATATTCCACAATATTTCCGCGGAGCAACTGTCCGACATCTTCAGGTGGTTCAACCTTGCTGGTGGCTAGGAAATATTGTGGAATTTGCCCAACGTGATCTGACGACAAGTCTGTGAAGACTACGAGGGGCGTTTGAAAAGTCCGTGCAACAATTAAAACTACTTATGTGTTTGGGGTAAACCTGTTTTATTTTTCCACATAGTCTCCTTTTAGATTTATACATTTCGTCCAACGCTGTTCTAATTTGTTGATCCCTTCCGAATAATAGGAATTGTCCAAGTCTGCAAAATAGCTATTAGTTGCTGCAATTACCTCCTCGTTTGAATAAAATCTTTGTCCCACCAGTCATTTCTTCAAATTGGGAACAAATAGTAGTCCAAGAGAGCCAAGTCTGGAGAATAGGGGGGATGTGAAACGAGTTGGAATCCTATTGCCATTAATTTTGTGACCACAACTGCTGAGGTGTGTGATGGTGCATTGTCGTGATGGAAAATGACTTTTTTGTGGTCCAGTCACCAGCGTTTTTCCTGCAGCTCGGTTTTCATACGCTCCAATAACGATGAATAATATGCACCTGTAATAGTTTTACCCTTTTCCAGATAGTCGATGAGGATTATCCCTTGCGAATCCCAAAAGACAGTCGTCATAACCTTTCTGGCCGAAGGAATGGTCTTTGCCTTTTTTGGTGCAGATTCTCCCTTGGTAACTCATTGTTTAGATTGTTCTTTGGTCTCAGGAGTATAGTAATGTATCCATGTTTCATCCACAGTGACGAAACGACGCTTAAAGTCATGTGGATTCTTCCTGAACAACTGCAAACCATCCTTGCAAAATTTCACACGATTCTGTTTTTGGTCAAGCGTGAGCAATTGCGGAAACCATCTTGCGGATAGCTTTCTCATGTCCTAATGTTTATGAAAAATATTATGTACCCATTCATTCGAGATGCCCACAGCACTAGCAATCTCACACACCTTAACTCTTCTGTCACCCATCACCATATCGTGGGTTTTATCAATGATTTCTGGAGTCGTAACCTCCACAGGGCATCCAGAACGTTCAGCATCACTTGTGACCATATGGCCACTCCAAAAATTTTGAAACCATTTATAAACTGTTCTAATCGAAGGTGCAGAGTCACTGTAATGTTTATCAAGCTTCTCTTTAGTCTCCTGAGGCATTTTTCCTTTCATAAAGTAATGTTTAATCACCACACAAAATTCTTTTTCATCCATTTTTTGACAGTCACTCGACTTCCTTGACCCACACGAATGCCAAACACAAAGAAATAAACCAATATGGCTGAAACTTGGTATGTGTTTTTTCCAAAGATGCTACTAACTAAACATGACCTCGATACGCGCCAGTGGTGCCATCTGTCGGACTGTGCACGGACTTTTCAAATGCCCCTCCTATTTACAACACATCTACCGGGAGAGCTTGAAGAGTCACAAAAATAATCAAATTTTCAAAATATAGTGTAACTGGAAAAAAAAAAAAATTGCTCACCAAGCAGTGGCAGGGTATTTAAATTTGCAAGCTCTTGGAGCCAGTGGCTCCTCTTTCTGGCAGAAGAGCTGAAGGGGAAGGAATAGGGGTGAAGGAAAATGATTGGTGAGATATAGGTAAAGAGGAGACTTCAGGAAAATCACCCTGAACCCCAGGTCAGGGAAAACTTACCAGGCAGGATGAGAAGGAAAAGACTTATTATTGTGGACTGCCTTGATCCACACGAATGCCAAACACAAAGAAATAAACCGATATGGCTGAAACTTGGTATATGTTTTTTCCAAAGATGCTACTAACTAAACATGACCTCGATACGCGCCAGTGGTGCCATCTGTCGGACTTTGCACGGACTTTTCAAATGCCCCTCCTATTTACAACACATCTACCGGGAGAGCTTGAAGAGTCACAAAAATAATCAAATTTTCAAAATATAGTGTAACTGGAAAAAAAAAATTGCTCACCAAGCAGTGGCAGGGTATTTAAATTTGCAAGCTCTTGGAGCCAGTGGCTCCTCTTTCTGGCAGAAGAGCTGAAGGGGAAGGAATAGGGGTGAAGGAAAATGATTGGTGAGATATAGGTAAAGAGGAGACTTCAGGAAAATCACCCTGAACCCCAGGTCAGGGAAAACTTACCAGGCAGGATGAGAAGGAAAAGACTTATTATTGTGGACTGCATCAGACAAGATTTGAAAACCTGAGAGCTTAAAGCTGAAAGATAGTGTAATACACAAGGTAGAGATTACCAAAAAAACATTGTGCACAAGTTAATAAGAACAGAAACCTAGGTGCATTGTATGTGTAAGTGGGGAGCAGGGAAAAATAAGCAGGTTGGACAATGAAAGATGTAGTAAACTAAAATCAGTTGAAGAAAAGAATAGTTACTGTGAAGAAATGCCAAGACTGGAGAATTTAACATAAATTAAGGCCAGGTTGGTGGCAAGAACTGAGGACATATTGTAACGCCTGTGGAGTTCTGAGAAACTGGTGTTTTTGGGAAGAATCCATATGGCATATGTGGTGAAACAGGCATCAAGGTCATGACTGTCTTGTTGTAGAGCATGCTCTGCAACAGGTTATAGTGTATTGGGGGTGTACACCCTCTGCTTATGCCCATTCATCTTAATTGATAACTTGGTGGTAGTCATGCTGATGTAAAAGTAAAAGGCCGAACAATGTTTACATAACAGCTGATATACAATTCGTTATTTAATAGATGGCTCTCCTTGTAATAGTATGTGGTTTGCCAGTTACCGGGCATGTATAGTTGAGGGTAGGAGGGTGCATAGGGCAAGTATTACAGTGGGGATGGTCACAGGGGTAGAAGCCATTGGGTAGGGAAATGGGTGCAGAAGGAACATTTAGTCTAACAAGGATATTGCGAAGATTGGGAGGACGACAAAAAGGTGTGATGGGCAGAATGTCTGACAGAATGGACCTCATTTCAGGGCATGGTTTTAGGAAGTCAGAGCCTAATCAAGACCAGAATAATACTGAGTGACAAGAGGTGTACTCCTAAGTTGTTTTTTGGAGGGATCAGCAGTACCAGGGTTGGAGCATTTGTTTGTATTCCTGTTGACACCCATAGTCAGTGATATCTGGATTACTGGAAAAATATGGGAACTGGCTGCACAGCTAGCTTCCTTACACTTTAGCAACAGGTACGAGCTGCTGCTCAGAGATGGTAACACATCTGATCCAGCATGGGATATCTTGTTGGTTGGACTAATGGCCGATTTTCCTGCCAAGTACGGACAATGCAAAGAGAAAGTGGTTATGTTGATCATTGGAAGCATCAACATTAGCAGGGCAATAGAATCGCCTCAGGAAGAGGCGTGAGGAAGAAGACAGCTGTGCATTCAGTCTGCCTGGGAGAAGAGCTTGTCTCAGACAGAGAGAAGGCTTTGCCAGCATCTGTTGAATGCAGTGTGGGCAACCAGCTGCTAATAGTAGTTCATGTCCCCACAAATGGCACTTCCGCTCAGTCCCTTTAAAGTTTAGACTGTTAGCTACCATGGTAAAGACTACTAGCCTTGCAAACAGGCTGGATGCATAGTTTACTATTTGTAGCTTTTTACCCAGAATTGATCAAGCTCCTCAGGTTTAGAGCTGAATGGAAGGTCTAAACCAGAGGCTGAGATGGTTCTGAGTTAATCTTGGATGAGAATTTTTCATCCTCTTCTATCAGATGGAGAACTGTGGGGCTCCATCAGTAAATGATGCATGCATTACATAAATTTAGTGACTATTCGAATACCAGACTACATATGGTGTGCACATCGCTTTTGTTTTCAGGTAATCCTCCATATAGTCAAACATGAATTATGTGCTGTATCATCTATGGAAAGATCACAGAAAAAAATGTTAAAAAAGAATTTAAGAACACCTCTGGCCACAACTTTTGTCTTTTATTAAGTACGTGATGCATTTTGGACCAGTTGTAATTTGTCTTAATAAATGCCTATTCCTGCCATGAAAAGGTTTAATGTTAGGTTAAGAATTTGAAGGCTTTTTTTTTTAATTCATACTTGCAGTGTATTGAATATGGATAAAATTAAATTAAAATTATACTGAACTCTGATTGGAATACGTATTGCAAAGGTAGGATAGACATCAGATGGTGGCATATTTACTGTCATAATGAACATGACAGAATCTTGTGAGATTATAACAAAATCCAAATGTGAAATAATTTGGGTGAAAGTAAACATCAGAGGTGGGTTAAACATGGTAATTGGATGCCCTTAGACACTACCTGCCTGAGTGGCCAAAGTGGGAGATCTCTTCAAAGAAAACTTGGAACATATGGATGTAAGTTTCTTTATAATGCAGTGTAATATGTTGGAGATATCAATTTGTCAGCTATAGGATGGGAGAGTCATACAATTAAAACAGGTGCCATAGACTGGTATTCATATGAGGTTGTTGCGAATGCCTCATCTGAAAATTACTTCAGCAGAGAATTGGTCAGTTGACTTATGAGGGCAAAGTCTTAGACGTCATAGCAATTAAGAGCATTGAAATTCTTGAATCGCTTAACTTAGGCAATGATGATAGTGATCATAAGACTGTGATAGCATTGATAACAATGGATATTATAAGGAATGTTACGGAGGAATGGGAAATGTTTTTCCTTAGCAAGAGTGGCTGGGTACAAACTGTGGGGTATCTTGAGTATCCACCATCAAATATTTATCTCTAAGAACAAAAGTACTGTACAAATAGGCGAAGCTCAAAAGCATTGTGCAGTATGCCTGAGACTGAGCAAAGTTGTGAGGAATGGGAGAGACACATTGTGGTCGGTAGTCATGTTAGAAAGTTGCTAGGAAAGCAGAGAGATCTTTATCACAGTTTTAAGTAAAGTCTAATTGACAAACAGAAGATGAACAAAGCCAAAATGAGCATGCAGAGAGCAGTTGTGAGAAGCATTCAGTGAATCTGAAAGTAATATTTTGCCATCTGACCTGACCAAACTTCCTAAGAAGTTTTGGTCATAAATAAAATCAGTGATCAGGTTATCGATGCAGGAGTGCCATGTGTCATCTTTCTTCTGTGTGAGAAAATAGAAAACCAAGGAGTTTTGTACAACTGAATAACATCTTGCATGTTCTCCACTTCCTTTTGAATTATCTGTTGTTCAGCGGAGACATCCTATATGGTCACTTACTGATCAGAGGATGGCCTTCAGTGTTGAAACAGTTTGACATTGGGTTGTCTAGTCTGCCTCCTCTCCTGTCTGGAGTTGGATACACTTGAAAATTGATACAGAATACTCAACGTGAAGGGTGAAATACTGAATTCAGTCTTCCAGATTTGTTTCACTGGAGGATTGTAATACTGTTCCTCCTTTCTATCATTACAAAAGTGTCAAAATGGCAGATATGGAGATAAGTTATTGTGGAATAAAAAACCATCTAAAATTCCTTAACAGCAGGAAGACACCAGAACCAGATGAGATGCTCGTGTGATTCTACAAAGATTATTTGAAAGAATTGGCTCAACTTTCAGTGACAGTTTGTCACAGGTCACAGAAGCAATGAAGGATACTCAGAAACTGGAAAAAAAGGTCATTTCATTTTCAAGAAGGATCATCAGACAGATCTGTATAATTATAGATTTATGTAGCAGATGCCAGCCTGTTGTAGAATTAAGGAACATGTTTTATGCTCATGTGTGGATTGTGCAAACTGAAACACTGCAGAAAGTCAGATTGCGCTGTAGATAGAATTCAACATGCCATTCTTAACTGGAAGATGTAGAGATAATTTTGGCAGTGTCCCAAAGCGGTATTAAATTTTTGTTACCATTGACAATATATATTAATGATCTATTGGATAATACTGGAAACTCACTGAGGCTATTCGCAGATGATGATGATGATGATGCTGTCTGTAGAAAGATTCCATCTAGACAATGCTGTAGCAGAATAATTCATTGGGCCTGTGGAGGGATTTCTCTGTCCAAAAAAATCCACTTGTAAATGCCACATGTACTCTTCTAAGTTAGTAACCACTTCCTGTGCGTAGTACATGCCTGAAGTGGAGAAATGTTACAATTCTCTGCTTGATAGCAGAGGCTGAGAAATCTCTGAGCGTTCGGATCAAGACTTCCAATTGGGTCCAAACTAGAGGGCCGTGATCAAGTTTTGAGAATGATGCTGCACAAGGCTAGTTGTCTTCATCAATTCAGAAGCCTCCTGTAGGAAACAAGGATAACCTCTTAACGCAACTTCCCGCTCTGGCTTAGATGTAGTTTTAGCAGTGGACAATACCTCTAACCTCTTTTAATATGTATGGGGACAACCGTGTAGCTAGTATCCACTTTCAACTTGTGCCCAGAGATTCACACTCCAGCTACTGTTCATCAACCGTACTTACAAAAATGTGAAGTGGCCAGGTCGAGTGTATCAGAAACCACTCTAACATAAGGGATCCCAACCACAGTAACGGCCGTGGTGCCACAGTGCCATCGCAGCCCAGGACAAACAGCTTGAAGCCTTTTGACCGTGGTCTGTGTAGCTACCAACCAGTGACCAGTTTGTGCTATATCCATAAACAACAGGCACGATCTCCGCCCTTCTTTAAACTATGTTTGTATTTTCAAAAAGGAATATAACATTAACCCAAGCAACCAGTAAATGTAATGTAAGTTCTGGTGGTATTATGCTTCTGGCCATCACTACACTAGAAAGTCAGGTTCACGATACGCAAATTGTCAAAAAATATGCAACCAGTTAGAAAAAAGGTAATAAATACCACTAAACACTGATACTGATGATTTCTTCGCATAAGTATATGAGAAAAAGCCTAAACTATACACTGTGTACAAAATGGAATTGCGGTTGCTCTTGCCTGGGCAGCTAGAGTTCTGATTTTGCACTCAAAAACTTGCCTATGGAGAAATTTTTGTTTCTTTAATGTAACATTCAGTAACCTACATGTTTGTCTGGTGCCGAATGGCGGGTACATCAAGGAACCCTGTCTTTGGTGGCTGACTTCGAGTTTGCTAAACTCTCGTGCAACTATCCATTGCTTACTAAATTTCAGTTCAAGGTTTCCATACCTTTGCAGTTATCATCATATTGAATCAATAAATTTTTCTGGTTCTAATGAATAACATTTTAGTATATTTGGTGTTACATGAGGGGCACTCAAAACGTTTCTGTTCTTCGAAGGCCGTACAGTGCAGAATTGCTATGCCCATCACACAGAATTGCCATGAGCATTGAGGCTATCGTCCCACCAACGCACCAGGTTGAAAATACCCATTTGGTTAAACACCATGTTCCGCTACATGAAGAATGCACATCCTCCTCTGACAGGAATCTTCAACCCTTCAAGACCTTTTTTGAGGGACTGAAGGCATGATAATTGCATGGGGAGAGATTAGTACTGTATGGTGGTGCTCGAGTCTCTCCCACTCGGGTTGGCGTGACGTTTGCTGGGCTCTCAGATTGAACGACATCCTGTGTTGAATCGCAAACAGCACGGAACTTGGTGCACCATTCCAAAATGTGGTTTTGGGCAAACAAGCTGCCCCATACAGTCTTCATTCTGATGGATATCTACCATTGTTTGTCCTTTCGCAGCCGACAAAATAATAACAGCACATTTGTCTGTCCGGCCGTATTGGTAATAATGTCACCATAGTTCAGGTTTCTGCATTTACCACGTGCATGTCAGACAGACACGAATACCGTACCAATCCCTTGCTTGTGTGTCAGTGCTTATATAGTCCCATGAGAGTCAAAATACACTGCATTTATGGTGCATCAATGCCCTCAAAGGGAAACTTTTCTATCATCACTTATATTAGGTGAGGATTTGTTTGCAAATTATTCTTCAGAACTGAAGCCAAATGATTGCTTTTTGTGATGTGTGTATTGTTTGTAAAGTTGAATATCTATTTTCAATATATTTTGTTTTTAGTGTGTGTAAAGTTGGTACTATTAAATTACATCTGCTTCTTTCTAGGAATGTTAAGAATATAAAGAAGTTGAGTGAGTTAGAATTGAAGCGAGGTAACTTGAAATCGTCATGGCATGATCAATACAAAGACAGTGCATGGATTTTTGTTGGTGGTCTGCCTTATGACTTGACAGAAGGAGATGTAATATGTGTATTTTCACAGTAAGTGTTTCAGAGTAAGTTAATTTTTGTTGTATTGTCTCGAATTTTGACATGAATTACAGTTAACAAACCATTTGTATTTTCTATAGATCATACACATTGTGATACTGTCAATTAAAAATTCCAGTGTCTGATTGATTTTCAGTAGCCAGTATTTCAGCTTTTTTATAAGATTATAGTGCAGTTGGACTCTTGTGCATTAAGTTTTGAATGCTGTACTAAAGTTGCAAATAGGGGCAGTGTCAGCCTGAATGCTTTTCCTCTATTGCATGTAGGTTGCCAGTGTTGTATCTTTTCTCATAGTCAATAAGAAGTGAGAAAATAGGTGATATAATTTTAGTGATGAAACTGAAAGTTTATAAGTTTGCTTCTTGCTTTTTGTCATTTATTGCAACATATAGTGGTTACTTCGAGTCATGAGAGCTTAGTTTAAACTTCCCCTTTCATTGCAACCATATTCACATTTATACATTATCTACCACATATTGTGTCTGTTGTCTGTTGTTTCCTCAAATATTTTGCATGTCCAAAGACTCTGGCCATATTTGGACATGAAAATCCCATTACCAATCTGACCATACTTAAAAGTTCTGCAATAGCCACCGCCATCCCTCATGTTCTCATCATACTTCACTTTACTGTGAAAATCGTGTAAATTACTATTTGCCAAACTTTTTTATCATTAAGCTTCTTAATTATGAACCAGCAGAGGTCAAAAGATTTCAAGTCATTATTTCATGTGTTTAGCCACTGCCATCCCTACAACTCCAAAAACAGTCATATGTTTAGCAATATAGAGAATATTGCGTTGTTTTGTTGGTTTGTTTGTTTTTGAATAAGTGATGAGCAATTCCAGACCCATTGCTATCTCATATGTCACTCCATTGAACAATGAATTACTGGTCACTTTTACTTCCATCCAAGGTTAGTATGAAGTAAAAGCATGTGTGTATCACAAACATTGCATGAGAAAGTTACAGATGTTCCTATCAAACCATTCCTCACATTTGCATTTACATCTACACAATCATTCTGCAATTCATAGTTAATGTGTATGGTAGAAGAGTTACCAAACCGTTTTCAGACTATTTATCAAAAGTTCCACTCTTGAGTAGCATGTGGGAAAAATGAGCATGTAAATCTTTTTGTGTGAGCTCTGATTTCTCTTATTTTATTGCAATAGTCATTTCTCCCCACATGGTGAGAATCAACAAAATACGAGGTGTGGCTAGAAAAAAACCGGACTAGTACTGGTGAAACAATAAAACGAATGCAATAAGGCTGAAAGTCGCGTGGCCTGTCACGTGACTCTCGCTCCGCCTACTGCTCGAGTTTCATCTGCCTCCTGCACTCAGTCTGCCCGTGGCGTCTGTTTTAAGTAGTTGACGCTTTGTCTGTGCGTCGGAAAATGTTGAGTGTACAGAAAGAACAACATGTTAACATCAAATTTTGTTTCAAACTAGGAAAATCTGCAAGTGAAACGTTTGTAATGTTACAACAAGTGTACGGCGATGATTGTTTATCGCGAACA